>NC_140579.1:747674326-750486326 GCF_964204655.1 Triturus cristatus
CCACACAACGTGAAATTACCCGAATTCCACAAATTCCGCGAGCAGAACGGAATTTACCACCCAGGCCTGGTGTGCACCCCTTTTAGCACCAATGCCCACGAGAAGCTGAGTTTCAATTGCTCTGACTACGGTTTTGGCAGGAACAATTACCACCTACTGTTAAGTGTTGGCAATTGCGGCACACAGTGTAAGCAAGCATTGACAAAGCTAGGTCCCGGTTTGCCAATGCTTTGTGGTTGTCGCTGTTGGCTCTACCAGCCAGATACATTTACAATGTGCCAGCATGGACAACGCCGGTGCTGGTGATGGGACGTGAAAAAAGTATGGAAAACTTTGCATCGTGCAAAAAGCACTGTGAGGGAGAGGGAGCAGTGAGGAAATGAAATGGATGAGCTGAGCAGTAGGAGAGCTGCGTGGAGAGTGTGAGGGTGCCGGGGTGTGAAGGGAAAGCAGGAGAGAAGTGTAGAGAGCAAGAAAACACATGCACTTCCATTGAATGATAAAAGCAAAAGAAAAGATAATACATTCTGGCAGAGAAAATGCACAAATCACATTCTCATGTAAAAGAAAACACACATTTAACCTAACCAGGAAAATGTACTGCTCATTTAACCCCTTCAGCGCTGCGGGAATTCCCCCGCGGTGCTGAAGGGTTCGAGCGCGGGCGGGGCCATGACGGAACGGTTCCGTCATGAGCACAGCGCAACCGATGCTCATGACGGAACCGTTCCGTCATGGGCATGGAAGGGGTTAATGATTTAGAAATGAAAAGATGGTAAACAACTCTACTGAAAAATACTACTCAAAGTACTGACGAGTTTTACAGGTTTTATTTTACATTTTTACTTGTAGTATTTTGCCTGCCTGAGATTGATTCAGAGAGACAGTTGTTGATAGTCTTTACACTCCACCAAGAACAACTCTAGCCCCTGTGAAAAGAGGGTATCTCACAGAGTCGACTTAGAATTAGCAGCTTTTACGGCCATTTTTGAAAAGTAGTCTACCCTACATGATGATACACGTAATCACACTAAGGAAAGAAATCTTACCACAAAAGATTACAAAGCCAAACCTCTGTAGGTTTTAGCTTAGTTTGGGGCACAAAAAATGCCATGCCTTGGCTAAAACTAAGTTATTCAAAAATATTACTAGAAAAATATTTATTAGGGCATTAAATGTTTATCAGAAATTTTCAAGCTCTCAATTACATTTAATAAAAAACTCAAGTGGTATCTGGTTGGACTTATTAGTCTGCATTCATTAGTAAGATGTGGAAGAAGCAACTAAAGCTATCAATGAGTGACAGCAGTGATCAAGAAGAGGCAGGATAGCAACAGAATGCGGGAGGTGGGGTTGATAAAAAAAAAAGCTGAGCGGGTCAGGTAAACAACAGATGATTTGGGAGAGCAACTTGGAGAGTGCAGGTGTGTATTGAGGGAAGCAGCACACAGGAGACAGGTGGGAGCAGAAAAACACATGCACTAGCTTAGAGTGCTACAAGCAAAAGAAAAAAGTAGTTCCCTGAATGTAAGCAGTGGAAGTCATTCAAACAAAAGGATGGTGAAGAAGCAACCGTCCATTGGAAGTAGAAACACCAACAAATGATATGCTATGTATACATGGTTACCTCCTTCAATATATTATGTATACATGCCAGCATTTTTTAACTGGGAAGTGGTTAATTAAAAGAATAATATGGAAATGTACTTTTTCTATAGGCTTATATTGAAATAAAGGCAATTTTAGGTGCATAAAGCCTAAAATAAAGCCATTTTTTACTTTAAAAATTGTGAGTCTCCCACCTGAATCAGGTAACCTGGCTTGTATGGCAATGGGTTATCCTGGAGTCCAGTATAAGTATTAGCCACAATAAGTCTTTAGGTACATGAGACCTAGAAACAGGGTACTAAAGCGAAATTAGGAGCAATTGTTGTTTGCACAAGATACTCCCAACTTTTAATCACTTTGAGCTTAATTATGAGTCTGGCGGTCCACGGACCGCCAGGATCGAAGGTGCGCTGCGACGATGGTCTCCCGACCACTCTATTATAAGTAGGGCGGTCAGCCTACCATTGCCCCGCCTCAGCCGCAAGGGAACCGCCGTTCCCTGGTGGTGTTGCGGTGGTCAGGAGGCATCAATATGCTTGGCGGGACTGCCGCAGTCCTCCTCCATGAAAACCCTAGCAAAGAGAAAACAAAGAGGGTCTTACAGGGCCCCCTTTGTGCCACTGCGACCTGGGTTGCCCCCCTGTATGCATGCACCCCAGTTCCTGCATGGCATCATTTTATTAGTCCAATCTGTGCAGGGACTGTTTTTGGCGTTCCAATTGTGGTGCGCTGTGGGAATGTCAAAAACAGAGCCCACCAGACAGGAGGAGGCTTCTAATCTTTGGCGGTGCAGCGGCGGGTGGGCTAAGTCGCAATCAGGCCCTAACCATTATTTGTATCAGGTTCCTTTTGCTGTTTGATGTCTGCTTTGTGTTTTCTACTAGATTATATGCCTATCACAAAAGGTGATGTTTTCCTGCATGTAGGGTCACTGCTGTAGCGAGCCCGAAGGAGTATATCGGTCTCAGTTCTGGGCTGCAATCTACATCAAGATTGAAAATGTGACCATCAGCATTACCTAGCTGGAACCAGTTTAGGTGCCTGGACAGCCCAGTTCCCTCACCTGCCATCTGCCAATCAGCATCTCCACTCTTGGAGTATCTGGCCTATGACTTTCCAATATAAACCCCTCGAGCATGTGTTTCTCCTCCCATCGGTTTCAAAGACATGCCAAAGAAATCCAAGAACTATGCCTGCTGATGACAAGTTAAAGAGAAAAACACCTAACCTCTCTTAAAGCAAAGGGGACAGGGATAATACACCCAAAATAAACTTCTCCCCTTAGCTTAGGTAGCATAAGACCAATTTACCAGTGTAGCCAAAACACTGCACAAAATATCCAGTCAGATTCAAACCTATTCCTTAAATATTTTTGTAATTTGGGTATCACAAAGAGCCCTTTGGAAGTGCACAAGAGAGCCTGGCTCTTCCTTCCTCCCTTGTGTGTGTCCCACCCAGCTCTCAGGACTGCAGGCAATCCACAAATCTGTTGGGAATGGCTACTCCACTTGCCTTTACAAGGCAATGTGAAACCTACAGGCCTCCACGTCTGTACCACACACAGGTACACACAGTGCTTAATCTGAGCTGGTGGTTTGTGGAAGGGGCCACTGTAGGACCTGGGGTCTCCAGGCCCTATGGGGCGGTAACGTGACACGAGCGGTCGGGCCACCAAAGGTCTGTGTGTAAAGCAACCATACAACACGCACCTCACATGCGACGAGGAACACACACAATAAGTGACGCCACACTGTAGGAGTTATGCAAATACTCAAGTTTATCCAAGTAGATCACGTTAGATGCAGTTCATGAGGTAGCAGTACATTTCATATGCGGATAATACAATAGCTAGCGATGTACATATCAGTCAGGAGCTATAAAGGCTGTTCATACCATATATGCAATTCACGAGATAACAGTACTGCCTGGGGCACAACTACCAAACACGTAGCTGTTCACGTGCTCTTCCCCTGCCTGTCGCGTTGTGCGCTCTAACCGGGGACGACCTCAGAACGGGTCATCTAGCATGGAGAGCTACTTGCAACTAAGGACCTTTAGCACTTCGAGGTAGAACAGGAGCAGCAGAGCGCTACTCGTAATCAATAGCGCCTAGCACTGCAGTAGGAAACATGGATAACGGAGCGCTACTCGTAATCAATAGCGCGTAACATTTCAGTAGGGCATAAGAATAATAGGGCGCTACTCGTACTCAATAGCACCAAACACTTCAATATGGCATATACATAACAGAGCGCTACTCGGAATCAATAGCACGTAACACTTCAGTATGGCATTTGAATAACAGCGCGCTACTCGGGATCAATAGCACGTAACACTTCAATATGGCATATAAATCACAGAGCGCTACTCGGAATCAATGGCACATAACACTTCAATATGGCATAGGAATCACAGAGCGCTACGCGGAATCAATGGCACGTAACACTTCAATATGGCATATAAATAACAGCGCGCTACTCGGAATCAGTAGCACGTAACACTTCAATATGGCATATGAATCACAGAGCGCTACTCGTGCTCGGGTGCAGTCAGTGTCTAACACGGGGCGGTCCGCAGAGAGCGCACGTGACTTGCGGAGCGAGTCTCTTGCTCCGGTGCAGTTCGTAGGCACCGCGCTTCAGGGCAGACACGGGGGGTACCAGGAAGGGGTCCCTCGGCGGGGTCTCTCCGTCGCGATAACAGGGGGAACTCCCACGGAGAGGGAACCCGGGCCCAGGGTGTGGTGTGGCTCCCAACCAGCAGGGGGCGCACCGGGGGCGATCCCAGCCTTCGGGCTTACCTCGATCTCCGCGCTGGAAGGCGTCCGTTCCCGCGATGAGGGGGGCACTCGTTCTCGGCCTCATGCACTTCTCCTCACAGTTGCGACGGCAGCGACGGGGCCCTGGGTTTCTCCTCGGGCCTCTCGACACGGCAGGGTACTTCTTCCGACCTCAGGGTCGCGGCGGTGAGTGCGCTGGCTTGCACATCACGGGGGGTGCTAAAGTTAAGGATGGGGGTTCTGTGTTCAGCGGAGCCCGCTGCCGGGGGTCCCAGACCAGGGCAGGGAGCGCACGGGTCACAGCGCTAATACCTGGTCGATCCCCGGTGGTTCTCCAATCAGCTTCACATCAGAGTTCAGGGGTCAGCCTGGACACGCAGTCTCAGTGCTTTGGCTTGTAAGTTTAAAGTTCAGTCTGGACACGCAGCCTCAGTGCTTGGCTTGTAAGTTTAAGGTTCAATCTGGACACGCAGTCTCAGTGCTTGGCTTGTAAGTTTAAAGTTCTTAGATGTCAGATAAGGTCTTGTTGGCGCAGATGTATCTGGCGCCCTTAAGGGGTTCTGTTACAGGGGGGTAGGGATGGAGAAGGCGACCAGGTCCTTCCTAGTAAGACTGGGCAGAGAGTCTCTGGGTCCTCCTACTGCTGGGCAAGATCAGTGGGTTTCACAGGGTCCCTCACTCACTTAAGAGGCAGCACCTAGATCCTGTTACTCTCAGAGGCATAAGTCCCTGGCTAGGCCCTACCGCCTACACTCCTGGTGGATTCTTCCAGCTCTGCTTCACCCCACTGGCCAACTCACCACAAAAAGTTCCCTCCCTCACTTAAGTAGCCCTAGGTCAGGTGACCTCTGGCCAAGGCGGCAAAAGAAAAACCAAACCTCCCTTCTAGAAGGTTCCAGCACATTCCAGGAGCTTCCCCACTCTACCTATGGGACAAAAAGGCGGGCTGGAGTCGCAACATTGTTGTGGGGTTCCAGCCAGCTCGGGTGCTACTATGAAAGACCACTCTGCAGTAGCAAGGGCCTGTGGCAGCCATCTTGGTAGAAGGGAGCACCTGCACCTTAACACTGATTGGCAATGAAAAGGCGCCCGGAGACCTAGTCCAACATAAAAATGAGGGTGGAAAAATGAGGCGCGAAACGAAAATAGAAGGGGAGACCACCCTAGGGCTGACAGGTTCAACAGCCACCTGTACTTATTTTTGGGGACCAGCATTTATCTTCTCACATCAGACAATTCCCGATATCAAGAGAGGGAAAAGCAGACAAAGTGGAAAGACATAGGAAGAGAAAGACGAAAAAACTGTCACAAAAGTAGAAAGCATGACCCTGCAAGAGTGAGATAAAGGGGCAGAGAGTATCTGGTAGTGGATTAAAGAGGCCTTGGGTGGATGCAGGAATACACTTCCTTGGTATTCGAGGTGTTGACATTTAGTTGCACCAGTTGCGAGCTTCCAACAGATCTTTGGGCACCAGCCCTCTTTATTTTGCAACTTATGCACTGGCACAGATATCTTACAGTACGCACATGCAATCACACATGCCCTGCACAATGCTACATATTCAACTGTTGTAGGCCAAGGACGAGTTAAGTACACAGCAGCCGACCGTTATGAGTGGGCCGATAGACCTCACTCCAGTGACACAGGTGAAATGGACTGTTCACTCTAATGATCATGATTCCAAAAACGGTATGCTGCTAGTACCGCACTCTTCGTAAGGGCAGTAGCCCTTTACCACAACCAGAGTAACGCTTCATGCGCTCCCCCACCCCGGTCTAACAAGACTGTAATCTGTGAGACAGGCCTAGGTCATGACGCGCATGCATTATCCGTGTTGCCCATGACTAAAAATCGGTACCAAGGATCCAGATATACCTGCAGCTGGGGCCCTCAGTGCAGGGGTGCACGTCCATCACTGTGCAGGGGACTTTTCCGTTCCATCAGTAACCATATATTGTATTATATTCTTATGAAAAATGAGAAAGTGAGATGTTTATAGAATTGCATTTTTAATATATTAGACTTCATCCTATCTGCAATACACAAGGAAGTGAACGGATGCGCGGAACACTCGAGGAATCACAGAATCTATTGACTATTCTGAGCCAGATTTTGAGAAACCAACATATTGAAAAAACATAACTGAAATTGCCATCCAGTTCACGTCTCTGCCACAGGAGCCTATGGGCCCACAGTGAATATTTGACCACCATACACACGGGTGGACAACGGTGCCCCCCAGTCCTGAGGAAGACCCCTTTGTAAGGATCAAAGGTACCCTACATTTCCCTGGTGTTGAAACGTCGACACTCTTCATTTTAATGCCAATGTGGACAACAGTGCTTTTTCACTGTGTCGCAATGAACATAATGGTTGTGAATATGTGTTCTTTTGTCAGGCTGGACAGGATTTGTATATAACACTGTGGATGTATATATTGTCACTACCCTTCCTTTTTCCACTGAAACCCTCACTTTCGCACACAACAAACCCCTCTTTTGCCGCTTTCAAGGCACTTTTCGTACAAATTCCAGATATGTGCTGTGTTTTGAACATACCAGTGTGTTCAATATGATTAAATAATATTGAACAAGAACCTTTTTGTGAGTAATTCAATGAATGTTATTGTATAAATAATTGTTTTTTCACTGGGTCCACCTTCTTTTGCACCCCTTTATTGGTTCACACGTACTCTCTTGAAAATATATCTATTTAGAAAGCATGCCTGCTCTTTTGCGTGGATATCTACCATTAATTTAGTTTTTTAAACCTCACAGTGTTTTAAATAGTCTATTACGTCTGTGCAATTTTGTCTTAATTTCAAAATCTGGCCAAAAGCATTACTTCCCTGGCAACTCACATGATGAAGTAAAGTATTCCGGTCTGTCGCCTTTATGAAAAGCTCAAACTGAAAAGTACCATTGTTTATACCCAGAAATAGAAATGTTTCGCACCTTAAATGTAAGTGAATTTCATATTCCTATCTCCAAGTTTGAGGTATGCTCGAAAATGTTCCAGAATCTTCCTAGACCTGGTGGATTATCATGGCGCCATGGCTTAGGCTTCTTTCGCTCCTCGGTGGATTCTATATAGTTTATATATCCCCCAGGTGTTCTCGCTTCTGTCACTTCTGACTTCAGGTGCGAGTTCCTTCCCTGTCCAGCAGTGCAGAGCCTGCAGCGTGATATTTTAAAGAGAGCAGGTGTCATCGGCGGCCATCTTGAGTTAGTAGTTGGAGGACAGAGTGCTTCAATGGTCAAGGCTCAAACTCTGAGTGCAAGTCAGAGTAGTTTGCATATGCTGCCTACAAAGACATACTTCACATTCCACTCTGTGCATAAGATGCTGCTACATCCCCCCTGTGTCAAGTCTAGAGACGTATGCATCATACCAGAGCACTCATGGATGATACCTCCCCTAGCTCTGTTCTCCATCCATGCAAAAGAAACTGAGTAGCTACCAGGGGAGCAGCTTCAAGGGGGGCTTTGGGATGTGACACTCCCCATACAAATGCATTCTTGGCTTGGCATTTGGGTCTGAGTCGGATCTGCTATGTCTGTGTTTATTTTTCTCCCAATGGCCAAACAATGAAAGACAAGAATGACCTTTTATGTAAACGGAGGAGAGAGCTGAAGAGGGACAGAGAGAGATAACCATGTTGTGGCTGAATTTTAAAATGTGAAACCAGATAACCTGGAATCATTACTGGCTTTCATAGAGCCTTTTGTTCTTTATTATCACATACGAGCACACTTTTAAATACTTGAGTTCAGGATGTGCTCTGTACAAGCACCTCTTATATTTAATTTAATAGACTGTAATGCTGCTCCATCTATAATAGGAATCTAGACCACATTTAGGTATTACGACTAATGATTTTCTTCTTAGTTCACTAATGGCATTGTCGGGGGGTTGAGCCATGAATGTTTTTAAGATAACCTATTCATGTCTTAATTTATGTCTGTTTAACTATGTTTATTTTAACTTTTAATAAACGTTTATACAGTGGTATCTGATGTACAAAGTTGAAACATTTTGCATGTTAAAAAATACATTTTCAGGAACTTTGAAGAGATTTATGATATTTTTACATTGCTTGGTGCACGATATACATGGCAAACATTCTCATGGCTCGGCTCTTGTACATATTCTTGGAGCCAAGCCAGACCCGTGGCTAGTCTCTGGCTCAGCCCACACTATTCATTTGTTTGCTTGCCATCCTTTGTTTGCGACTCGGGCTTAGTACATTTGGCCATCATTCACTTGATATAATGCTTTGTAAAAGGCGAGGATTAGAATCATGGAGCCCTGCCCGCATGCACAGGTTTGGACAACTCTACCAGTAAAGCTTCTTGTAGTAGAGACAAAGAAGAGTACATGCAGTAAAAATACATTGAAAATAAGTGATCACTGGGCCATTGTGTTGTATGTAACAGTAGACGTGAGTTCTCAAGGAAAACTAAAAGGCCCAGGTGGGATGGCCGAGAGCATAGCTTCAGCGGGTGTGTTTGGGGTCTATAACCCATCAAATGCATTCTTTTGGTAGTTAGTTCAGGGGCCCTTAGTAGAGTCTATTGTCTATGTTTTTCTCAGCATTCTGATTTCACTATCAGGCTTGAACTTGTTCATTTGTTTGTATTGAGCTCTTAAATATACATAGTGACTGGTTTTCTAAAAAGTAGTAAGTGTGCACCTAAAGTAGTATCCCTTGAATGTGTGCTCATCTACTACTTTTTGGAATTCAAAAACATTGGCAGCAGTAGACTTGGAAAACTGTACCTGTGTCAACTTTCCTGGCATACTACTGGCAATCAAGCACCCAAAAGATGATGGTAAAACTGTTTGAAAATAGCCTAACCAGTCACATTCAGTCAGGGTAGTATTCCAACCTGTTGTGTTTTGCCCACCGCACCACTCTAGGCAGAGGCCCACCTAAAGCGCATCAGTACTGACCGTATACCTCATTAAAACAGTCCTTTCCAAACCTTGCTCACTTCGTTTCGCCACCCTGCAGCCCACTGTTTTCTTAGTTAGCAAATTTGAGGCTCATCTCCCGCCCCCTCGAACCTCACTGAGTAAGCTACGCCCTTGGTAGCTACTTACCATGAAAGTACTTTAGGGCCTTGCCAAGATATAGGAAAGTGTAATAGAATTGCTATAGTGCAATATATTACTGTAGCAGGTTTTGGATTGGCATCCTCCCATTTTATCTCCTCATAACATCATGGCAGGGACTCGAATCCCACATGCCATTTGAGTTGGACAGCAAGGAAGTAACAAGAACCTTCTAGAATGCTTAATAAATCTCGGTACTCAGGTACCAGATGTGGCACAGACAGCTAGAAATACAAGCAGTGCTTAATTTTTAAACAAATGAGGGCTGGTGCCCAAGGCTCTGCTCAGAAGCCCACAGCCGGCATCAGTGCACCGAATACCCGGGCTCCATAGTCTGGAATCCACCTCATGCCTAAAGGGGTTACTACGGGACACTCCTGCCCCTCTGTCTCTCTCTTACCAGTCCCTTTCTGCTGTTTTTTTATCTTTCATTTTCTCCTTCTTTCCGCTATGTGCATTATTCCATTGTTTGCACTCAGTAAATGTCCAATGAGGAAGAATACGTGCCGGTCCCACAAAAATGAGTGCCGGTGACCCCACTGGCAACCACCGGCTAAAATTAAGCACTAAATACAAGTTCAGTTTCCCATGTCATCAGTATACATTCACAGTCAAGTTGTCACTGATAACATGGTAATAAAGGCAGTATTGAGGTCTACTTAAAGACACTAACTTATCCCATCTGCTTTCCAATTCCTGCCCCTGCCATTATGGAGGCTGTTGGAAGGAGGTTTATTAGTAGGTGCAGGTAGGTACCTACAAATAGTAATAACACCACAATCACAAATAAGGTCCAGTCAAGTCTCAATAAATTAATCCTTGCTCAACCCCTGGGAGCTTGGCTGATGAGCAGTCAGGTATTACTTAGGAAACTGGTGTATAACGCATTTAATATCACCAAAACAGTACATAAGTCAGACACAAAACACAATAAAAATCCGAACACCAATTTATAAACATAGAGAATATTTTTAACTTCAAAATTGCACCAAACTGACACAGATTCAATGTAGAAACCTAGAGAAATGAATTTGTAAAATTTAAATACAAATATGTGCTTCTAGCTCCTAAAAGTGACAAGCGCCAAATATGACTATCTGGTCGCGTTGGACCAGGACAAAGTCAAAGTTTCAGGCTGATGACGATGGAACGTTGGTGGGTTATGATGAGTGGTAGGGCCCCCTCAAGTTTTTACCTTATGACTTAGTCACTTTTTTGGAGCTTTTTCTCTCGGCGTCAAGCAGTCATCTTTGGCAATCCGGCTTTCAGTTCGACGATGGTGGACTGCTTCAGGGCAATGACTCAGTGTGTCCTAGAAGTCTTTGTCTTCGTCGTAAACGCCGAAGAGCTCTGGAGCTTTCAGCAGGACAAATCTGGCCGAGTCGATTCAATGTCGACGGCTTAACTCTTGCCATCAAGGTCTGTGAACTCATGGAGCCTTTTCCCAAAAGTTGTCCAATGGTTTCCCAACTTCCAGAACTTCTTCTGGAAGGTCTCTTGAGGGTCTTTGATGGTCCACAACACCAGCCAAGGGGTCTGAAGCTGTAATTTACCACCTGGGGGTTTGGGACTGCAATTTCCACAATGAACCTGATCAAATCCAGTAAAGACTAGGTGAAGCTGGTCAGTTGGGCTTCGACCGTGTTGGAGATGATGTAGATGACTTCTTCCAGCACTTTTCTTCCTGTGCTGATCAGAGAGTCTGCTACTTACTCTTGGAAGCCAGGCAAAGTCCTCTTTTGTGAAGTCTTGAGTGTGCAACAGGTGCAGACCTCGTGAGTGCAGTCCTCTCTTTATGCAGACCAAAGGTTCAGCAGGGCAGTCCCTCTACTTCTGATGGCTTCAAGCAGGGATATAAGGTGCTGAGCAGCTCTCATATTTATTCTAGATTCTGGGCTGGCAAGAGGTCAGGGCACCCAAACCAATGGGTTCAAGTTTACACTCTCTGTGATGACCATTTCCTTAGAAGTGTGGCATATTTATGTCCCAGAATGCACATCTCAGTCCAAATCAAAATGGGGAAAATCTCTCCTGAAAGTTCAGGTCTGACTAACCCAACGCACAGGTGTGGCTAACTTGTCCCTAAACACTTCCAGCCCACTCTTAAGTGAATTAGAGGGGCTTCCATCTGGCAGGGGGTGCAGGAAGTGAGGGTGGGTCTGGTTCCTGTACTATCTGAGCTTCTCCCTTTGAAGACCAGTTTGGACAGATAGTCCCCTTCCTGTCCTGGCAACTGCAGGCATCAAATCTCCTCCCACCACATGGTCTCTTTGTTTCAGCTCAGACCACTTCACACCTAATCAGGACCAGCTTGGCTTAGTCTGTAAAGAAGGTGGCCAATCAGAAGTTGCTACAGGGCTGCTTTAGGTAACTTCAGGAAAGCAAGTTCTAAAACTACTTTCCTGCAATTGTTTTAATAAATCCAACCTTAGCAAGTTGTTGGATTTATTACAACTATTATTTTGATACTTTGAATTATTGTTCCACGTCATGTCTGTCAAAAGCTAGACTTTATTCAAGTTGAATAAAGCCGTCCCATGTTAGCCTATGGACCTATTGAACGAGCAACACTACAATGGGGGAAAACAAAATTGTCCGTTGATATCTCACCGGGGCATATAAAACATATTGTATAATGGCCCTGCTTTTAATTACAAGGTACCCTACCCTTGGTGCACCTAGGGCAGACCTTAGGAGTGATGTGATGCATATTTAATAAAAAGGTAGTTTTAGACTTTAAAAGTACTTTAAAGTCTAAAGTCGAATTTGGACACAGTTTTATTTTGAAAGAAGCCTGCAAAGCAGAACTGGCTTTAAAATAACACAGACACCACAGAAGTGCACATTTAAGTGCATTAAATCCACTGGGGTCTCTAAACCTACATTCCCTACCACATACTAGGGACTTACAGGTAGGTTGTCTGAATCAATTGAAACTACACCAAATTACCATATACATTTAAAACAGAGCCCTGGGCCTGGCTAGCAGTGCTCAGGTAACAATCAGAGTCAGTAACCAACAGTATCAGCCAAAACATGGGGGTGATCAGGGCAAAAAATTACTTTCTCACAGAGGCTATAAGCAGACATGCACAAAACCCGGTCAAGTACTATTTTATTGAAATGGTGTTGCTGTGCGCTAAATTCATATTTCAGTTCCTATTTGTGGTTTGCTTCTCATTGAATCACATCATTGATTCTCACTCAGTTGCACATACTTAATTAAATATTTCCTGTTTCAACACCTTCCTAAAGTTTCTAAACAGCACAAGACACTTTGGATTAAATAAAGATACCTTATTATTAGTTATAAATGGATGGAAAGCGTTTCAATAAATTAACGAACTACTGAAAATTAAAAGGTTAGGATTAATGTGCAGAGAGGTTTTGGGAATTTAAATAATATCCACAATCAAACAGAAGGCCTTATTTAGAGTTTGGCCGACAGGATAGTCCATCACAAACATGGCAGACGTCCTATCCACAGCAATACAAGTGCCGTTGACTATAATGCATTTGTAATATGGAGAACAGGACATCTGCACGTTTGTGAGAGAGTACTCTGTCTGTTATGGGGATAGGATGCACACCTGGTATTTCATGCTTATTCATTTTATCCATACTATTCCATGAGTGCGTGCAGACTGGGTAAGTGCCATGCCCAGATGGCACTGGAGTGATAAACAACATTCATAATAGGGCGTCATCTCGCCCCACCCAATCGCACAGCTAAATTACGCCACCTTGGCGATAATATAATCATACTTAAATAATAATCCACATATTCCTTGTTTTCCAACATTGTTTGTTCCACTTTTCTTCAACTGTTTATCTGAATCCACACGCGGAGTGTCAATGCAATTTCCCAAACTTCTAATGTTCCAACTGTGTCCATCCGGACCTCTTGAAAGAACCCGAATAGAGCAATATTCATAAAAGGCAGAGTTTATTCAATGAAATACCCAATGCATTTCGGGCAAGGTGCCCTTCTTCAGGGTCCACTGTAAATAATCATATAAAACACATAGTCACCAATTTTTGGATGACATTTACCATCTCTCATTACTTTGATTTACAAAAAAATTTTAAAACTGTATTGTATTGCATTCCATACCAACCCATTTTGCACCATGAGCCCCTCTTTTCCACAAGCCAACTTAGTTCCCCGGGTGCGCATAGTGTGCCAATATCTCAAACTCGAGTTCTCCCCTACTTACATTCCTAATTAGTTTAATCTTTATATAGTCCTCAACCCTTCCCACTTTCTATCATTATAAGTAAAATGCATTTCCGCTTTAGTTCCCTTTATTCCCTCTATCTCCACTCACTATCTTTTCTCAAGTAACGATCAATGTGTAACATTAATTTCCGTAACCTCTTCTCCTCATATACTATCCACATTATAATGACAGACTTCCCTTCGTCAATCTCTACTTCTCGTTTATTTTTCACATTATGATAACAAACTACCCTTCAGCCATATGTACACGTTTATCTGCTAGCATTTAGCCCTGTTTAAACAATGCATTCGCTTTTCACCCTTCAAAAACAATCAACCTTGCTTGTTGCTTTCTCTGTTTATATTCCGTTCTTAACTCTCCATAAATCACCTCGTTGACACTCATCTACTCCCCATTTTTATAAAGGAACATAAATCGTACACTGCTTTTTCACCCCCTCAAAACAAAACCTCTGCCTAACGAATCTGCGCAGATAAACAGTTGAAGAAAAGTGTAACAAACAATGTTGGAAAACAAGGAATATGTGGATTATTAAGTATGATTATACTATCCCCAAGGCGGCGTAATTTAGCTGTGCGATTGGGTGGGGCGAGATGACGCCCCATTATGAATGTTGTAGAGTACTCTGTCTACCATACTCTAAATAAGACGCAGAGTGTCAGTGAAGCTATATGATGTCGTTTTTCACACCCACACATTTTTGCCTTGCTCCTCCTCTTTTTCTGACATTCTTTTTGTTGGCTTTAGGACTCTGAGCACTTTACCACTGCTAACTAGTGCTAACGCGCATGTGCTCTCTCTCCTCTAAACATGACATAATTGGTTTACACCTGTTTGGCATATTTGATTTACTTGTAAGTCCCTTGAAGAGTGGTATACCATATAGCTAGGGCATGTAAATTAAGTGCTACTAGTGAGCCTGCAGCACTGATATTGCCACCCACAAGAGTAGCCTTTGAAACCTGTCTCCGGCCTGCCACTGCAGGGTCTGTGTGTGCCATTTTACTGCCACTTTGACTTGGGATTTCAAACTACTTGCCAAGCTTGAACCTCCCCTTTTATTACACAAAAGTCAACCCTAAAGTAGGTCTTCGGTAGCCCTAATGACAGGGTGCGGTGTAAATGAAAGGTTTGACATGTTACGGTATGTTTTGCATGTCCCGGTAGTGACAAACAGCCTATTTCGTTTTTCACTACTGTTTGACCTACTCCTTTCATAGGCTAGCATTGGGAATTCCTTAATACACTTTTAAGCTGCAATTTCTGATCAGAGAAGAGTAGCTTTTTCATGTTTCATATGTTTGGAATGGGAATGACAAATCCTCCTTATAGGTTAACTTGTGTTTAACATTACTGTTTTAGAAATGCCAATTTTAGAAAGTGGACATTTCTCTGTGCTTATAACTCTGTGTGCTTTGCAGCCTGCCTCCAATACAAGTCTGGGTTGGTCACCAGCTACACTTTGTGCATTTCCCCTAGACAGCCACAAACACAGGAAGGTGAGGCTCATCTGCATTCTGAGCACTCATCTGTGTTCTGATGTGTCCTGGGCATGAAGGAATGGGAGGGGCTGACACTCACACTTCAATAGGTTGTGTCCTGTCCATACACAAAGCACTCATTTACCCCCCACAGATAGCCTGGCAGACAGGACTGGGTTGAAAGGGGTCTTTGTGCACTTCAGATAGCTGCTTTGAAGTCACCCCCTACTTCAAAGGCATTTTTGGGTATAAGTACTGGGTCTCTGACCCCCTAAAATCAGACACTTCTGGATCTTGAACTGAACCTCTGTCAGAAGGACTGCAGTAACGCTTAAAAAACTCAACTGTACTGCTTTTCTGGAAGCTGTTTTGCTACAAAATCGACTCCACTTCACCAATCGGATCCGATGCATTGCTGATCCTGAGACAGTCCTGGACAGCTCGACAATGAAACAGGACCTGAATGCGAGGTTCAACGATGACACAGCGCCTATCCGACATTCCGGCTGCAAGGCCAGACTTTGATGCAGCAAACCGAGTGCAAGGTTCAACGATGGTGCAGCGCCGATCTGAGGTCCCTACCACGAGGTTCGCCATCAATGCATCGACCTAACTGCGTGAATTGGAACCAACAGATTGCCTTCATTGCGTGGAGAAGATCGCCGCATTTAATTGCCTGTGACCAAGAAAGGTACTTTGTTCACCAGGGTCTGCGTGGGTCCTGTAGCCGGCCTGCACTTCTATGAGGTAGGCCATAACTTTGACTTTGTGCCGCTACAGCGTGACCTAAAGTAACCTTTTTTAGCGCCACTTTCTTCTAAGTGCTTCCCTTTCAATATCTCAACTTCTATACATTGGATTTTTGTTGTTTTGGTATTGTTTTGTTTATAATAATCTATTTTTATAAACATGTGTTGAGTCTTTTCTGTGGTGTGTGTTGCACAAATACTTTACACATTGCCTCTTTAGATAAGCCTGACTGGTCTGTGCCAAGCTACCAGAGAGTGAGCACACATTATCTTTTAGTGTGTAGCTAGCTTACTCTGACTAGATTGGTTGTTCCTAGCCGGCGTGGGTGCATACTTCAGCCAACCAGGAATCACACTTCTAACATATCCCTTCATAAAAACTGAGTTTGCTGACCTGTGATGTAATATCACTAAATTGATAAAGCCTGCTATGAACTGCGAATTCTGCAGTTTATAGAGTCTGGGTAAAAGAGAGGAAATCAATGAATTGCACCACCTCATACGCAACCATTGATCAGGCTAGGAACCACTGGGGATGTGACTCAACTTTCTTTATTGTTTAGCCACCCCAACCTCTGTATGTATGTACATGATATTTCTACAGTTTGAACTCAACCAAAAGGCAGCAGATCTTTGTACAGGGTCAAAGGTAACCATAAAATCAATGAGTGATAGGACAGGTAGTTTGGTTGTGGATAATTAATGAATTATGATGTAGTGTTCTATAGAGAAGTGAGTCTTCAAATCCTTCCTAAATTGCTGCAATGTTAGGGTTGGTAATATATTTATTAGTAGTGAGAGATTTTAAACACTAACCGAGAAATATTTCTGCCACCATCCAGATGACAATGCTATTAGTGAACTAAGAGGCAAGTCAGTGGTCATGTGTACCCTATATGTGGGCTTGATTCTTGTTATACATGGAGTAAAAGTTTAATCTATTGTATGAATTGTTTTTTTGTACACAAACATGCTGAATTTACACATTAAGATGCCCTTATGTGAAAATGAAGAAAGGCGATTCTGAAATAAAAAAATATTGGCATAGGGTCATACAACTGAAGGCTTATGGGTCAAGTGCATTACTGTTAGGTCAAGCACATTATTCAAGTCACAATACCTACATGTCTGGTAGCATTTATGATATTTTAAGGCCTGTTATTGTACTATTTTGAAGAGCTTTTGACATGAGGTCTGATGAACTAAAGTGGCCAGTAGCCAGACTCCTTCTGCCGCCCTCCCCCCAAAAAACAAGCATTGTGAAAGTCAACTGGTTGCGCCTTTGTGGCTTACTAGCTTTGCTAATTTAGGGGCCGATTATGCTGGTGGGCGGATAGCCACAGCCCGCATGGCGGTGGCGATCTGTCCGCCAACATTCACCGCCCGTCTACCTTTTCCCCCGCCACATTATGATGGCGGGGGGGGCCCGGTGGACGGGAAGACCGTCCGCCGGTCGCCGAGTCGACTGAGCGGAAAAGGGCTTTAACATGACACCGCCATCGATATTAAGATGCAGGCAGTCACTCGCCTTTCCATGGCGGCATTGTCCACCCGCCATCGTAATGGACCCCTTAGTTTGGGACTGGGTATGCGGGGGTGCTTACTATGGAGTGATGAGCACCATTTGCAATGTCTCTCGTGCTCAAGACTGAAAGTGAGTATCTGACTACGATGATCAGTATTTACAACATAATATGGTTGTGTAACACTCTGCGTGTCTAAATATTCTCGTCGAACTCTCTTCAGTGCAGGGTCTGCAAATGTTAACGACAATCGGGCAAAATAAAAAGAAAAGGTTCTGCTTTCCGTCCACCGAATATTTATCACTTATAAGGACGTTCCTGCTATTAACGGCCACTATAGATGCACTATTCCCGAATGCATGAAACGAATCTCGTTGTAAACAAAGATATAAAAAAATCCTGTTTCTTGGCTGTTTGGTAAAAATAATCTAAACATCGCTGCTTCTGTTTGCCAACTGCCTAGAATACGGGCAAAATGCTTACCCCAATTGTGTTAAAACTGCATAAATTCCTGCTGTTAAATGCGATAGACTCATGTGGATATTATTTTCTCGCTGCAACCGCGTTTAAGACACCGAATGTAATGCGCATATTCCTTGTTACACATCGACATAGAAATAACATTGTCGAAGTGAGAGTGACCTGACTGTGGGCGCCATGTTATTACTGTGTTTACTAATCAATCTCTCGTTTTTTAGACAAGATTGAGCCACCAGGGAGCTTACATTTTGGCCCTTAGTGAATACATGTTACCCTAATGGATAATCATTACTTTAGGGTTTATTTTGAGAAACCGTAAGATCCAGAATAAACTAAACAAGACCCTTGTATTCCACTTGTCTGTGGTGTACTCCTGAATGCTTAAACAGCATAATGCAAATTTTAAAAGAGAAAAAAAAAAAAGAAATACTCATGTTCATAAATAAAGATGATGCTCGTCGTGACAAAAATAGGTTTACCAGAAATCCAAGGGTGCGGGAGGGTCCGAGGTCGCATAAAGTTGAAGATAAAAAAAAACATGAAAACTGGCGCTATGATAAGCAGCTCGGCGCCCGAGCATATTAATGAAAGAAAACTGATGAAAGTGGGCATGTGCTAGAATATAAAGCACGGCACCTTGCAATTTAACGTCGTGCCTGCAGTAAGAGAAACTCAATAAAGAAAATAGAGCTTACAGGCTTAAGAACAACCGAAGTAAAAGGGTCAGTCACCATTGGAGGTTACAAATGAAGACAAGGCGGTACTAAGGAGGGACTAACAAGCCTCTTTACAACCCAAAGGCAGCATTTACGAAGGACACTGACACAAGCCAATGGCAAATCATGGCGGAGAGTGGGTGGGCCTTCTATTACATACTCCACTATAACAAGTCTCCCAGAGCAGCGGATGCGCGCTGACTCTAGGCTCAGCCTAAAAATATAGTGTGTTGTACCTTGACCTCTAAGATCTGTGCCAGTAGGGGCCCAAGGATAAGGCATGGCACCTATCACGTGGGTGAGGGCCTGCCATCCTGTACCAAAGAGTACTTTGGACTCTCCTGTCTCTCTTGCCTCTCATGGTCACCAGTACGAATGCCTGTGTTTATATATGTGGGCAGATCTACTGATTCAACCTGATTTCCCCCAGACGTTTTGTGATTCTAAACTATTTTGAAAGTGTCAACAGATCTTGGTCAATTCAGGAAAGTCTGAGGCAAACGCTTCCATAAACTATTTAGGGGTTGTTAGAAATGAGGGGGCTCTGGTTGGCGCAGGTGAGTACCAGCAACAAGCAGGGACCCTTTACTTCTAGTCAGGGCGAAGGATGGCTCCTCAGAATGACCCCTGCTCACCCTCTAGGTGCGTGGCGCGAGCAATCAAGGCTAAACTTCAGGGCGTACACGGTTAAGCACTCGGCATTATACACACAGCGGAATCATCACATGCACCACAAATGGACTCTAGGCAGGTTGTATAGAAAAATAAGACTTTTATGTACTTTTAAGCAGAATTGGTACAAGCCCCATAAACGTTGACAAGGTGGGGCCACAATCTCTGTTCTTACGGAAGTTCTTTCAGGCGGGACAACAAGGAGAACTGGAAGTCTTATCGCGCTTCGCGCTGAGGCAGCGACCGGGTAGAGCGCGTCGGGTGACAGGGAAAACAAACGGTGCGGAGCCTGGATCCGATGCAAACTCGCGGTCGAGTTCAGGTGCTACAGTACCTTGTTTCTTGCAGCAAAGGTGGTTGCGGGGTGTCCAGCGGCTCTTGTGGAAGGGCGAGGCGGCGTCCGGGGCTCCCACACTTTACGAGCGGGGGATCTGATCCTTCACACTCACAGGGGGAGTGGGGTGCTCAGGTGGGGCAGGTGAGCAGAGCGGGGCAGCCGGGTACGTAGACTACGTCCGGGCCGTCCGAGGCTTCGGGTTGCTCACAATACCGATTCCGGCGGGAGGGGTGAAGGTGCGCAGCGGGCCTCCAGCGGGCGAGGTGACGGGGGCAGCCCAGCACAGCGTAGAGGGAGCGGCTCGGATTGAGCGAGGCTCGGCTCAAGGCGGGGGCGGCCGAGCAGACCGGTCACGCTCGAGGAGGGGCTGACAAGCACGAGGGTCACAGCTCCGGCGAGGGAAGGAACACCACAGTCCAGCGGCGGGCGGGTGAGGGTCAGGATGAGCCCAATGGTCCTGGGGCGCAGTTCAGGGGGCAAGCTCGCTTCCAGGCCCTTGGAGATCGTTTTTGAAAGCACAAATTCCTTGAAAATAAAAATAAAGCAAAGTCTCTAGTTAAAGGTTCCTCTTCTCTCCTTTGGCAGCAAGGTCACCACTGCAGGCCAGTCCCCCAGGATAGGGACAGTCTTCCTCCTTACAGCTTTCCTGGCGCCTCCTCCTCAGGCAGAGATTCTTCTTTGTTCAAAGCGGATCTGATTTCTTAGGAGCAGGGCTCCTACATTTATACTAAATTTCTTTTGTTCTCCCAGGCCAGGGGGGCCCTTGCCTAGTTCAGTCCAGTTTTGGAGCACTTTGTTGACGCGGTGCAGGCTTCTTCTTTCAGAGTGCAGGGCAGAGTCATCAGACGCTCCACAGGGGGCGGAGCCGGCATTGTGGTGGCTGAGCACAGTCCTATTCAGAGTCCAGGTGTACTCCTCCCACCCATCTACCTGTCAATCTTTCTATTCACCACCAGGCTCCCTAGCCCTGCCCATCTGTGTTTCCCCAGCCCTGTCACTCACACAAGCCAGACAGCAGATACACATCACGCAGAGGCGGGCTGAAATGGTTAGGCAAGCAAAGGCCAACTTTCTAAAAGTGGCATTTGCAAACGCAGAATATTAAAATAAACCTTACGAAAAGATGTACCTTATTATTCTGAGTTCAGGCATACTAAACTCGATCTTCTACCATGTTCCCTGGGCATGTTTGGATCATAGGATGTAATAATCTTAACAGCCCATTCTGGCCTAAGGGAACAGGGTAGCCTTACAATAGTGAAAAACGAAAATGGCTGTAATTCACTATTAGGACATGCCACACACATCACGGCTTGTCCTACCTTATGCTTACAACGCACCCTGCCCTTGGGCCTACCATAGGGGTGACTAACATGAAGTTAAGGGAAGGTTTAGGGACTGGCAAGTGTGTGCACTTGCCAGTCAGCATGTCAGTACCAGACTGCACGCAGGTTCTGCGGTGGCAGACCTAGACACATTTTACCAGGCCGCTTCTGTGGGTGGCACAACCAGTGCTGCACGCCCACCAGCGGTATTTGTATTTACACACCCTGGCATTCCTGGTGCGCTTTACTGGGGTCTGACAGTAAACCAAATAAGCCAATCATGGAATCCAACCAACATATACATTTTACATAGGGAGCACTTGCACTGTGGCACTGGTTGGCAGTGGCACAGTGCGCTGAGCGGCCAACACCATAAGAACACATGAGGCACAGCGACAAAAAGTGGAAGGGAGACTCACGCCAAGGTGCCAGGTCTAACACGTGTCCCCTCCAGCTGAAAAGTGGGGAGAACTACCCTACCCCAGGGAGTTCCTCATCACTAAGGCGGAAAAATCTGGACAGACCGTCGGCATTGGCGTGATCTGTACCAGGGCGATGTTCCACCGTGAAATCCATACCCTGTAGGGAAATGGACCACCTCAACAGCTTTGGATTCTCACCACTCATATGCATCAACCATCTGAGGGGCCTGTGGTATGTCTGAACCCGAAAGTGAGACCCAAACAGGTAGGGTCTTAGCTTCTTCAGCGCCCAGACCACAGCAAATGCCTCACGCTCAATAGCACTCCACCTCTGTTCCCGTGGAAGTAACCTCCTGCTAAGGAAGGCTACAGGTTGATCTAGGCCCTCTTCATTAATCTGTGAAAGAACAGCCCCCACACCATGCTCTGAAGCGTCTGTCTGAACGATAAACTCTTTGGAGAAGTTGGGAGCCAAGAGCACGGGCGCCGTGCACATAGCAGCTTTCAGGGCCTCAAAAGCTTTCTGACAGGTGTCAGTCCAAATCGCTTTCCTGGGCTGCTTCCTAGAAGTCAGCGCTGTCAAGGGGGCAACAATGTTGCCATACCCCTTGACAAACCTCCTGTAGTACCCGGTGAGACCTAGGAAGGCTCTCACCTCTGTCTGGGTTTTGGGCGACTCCCAATTCAGGATGGTTTCTATCTTGGGTTGAAGGGGCGCCACCTGGCCGCTCCCAACCTGGTGCCCCAAGTACACCACAGAACCCTGCCCGATCTGGCACTTACTCGCCTTGATCGTGAGGCCTGACCTCCGCAGCGCCATCAACACTTCCCAGAGGTGGCGCAGGTGTTCTTCCCAAGTGGAGCTGAACACTGCGATGTCATCCAGGCGCTGCAGCCTTTGGGACCAAGACCACTGGGCTGGCCCAAGGACTGCTGGAGGACTCAATTACCCCGAGTGCAAACATCTTGGAGACCTCCTCCTTGATGCATGCCCTCACCCTGTCAGTCACCCTGTAGGCCTTGTGCCTTACGGGTGGACTATCCCCAGCGTCCACATCATGGACGCACCAATCAGTGACACCGGGAACCAGGGAAAACAGATCAGAAAATTGCCCCAGCAATTGGCGACAATCATTCTGTTGCTCAGGGGTCAGGGCAGAAGAGAGGATGACACC
Organism: Triturus cristatus; assembly: GCF_964204655.1. Lineage (NCBI taxonomy): Eukaryota > Metazoa > Chordata > Amphibia > Caudata > Salamandridae > Triturus > Triturus cristatus. The sequence goes on from NC_140579.1 coordinate 747,696,951, forward strand.
ATCCACTGACCCATCTTGCTCATGGGCTAACAGGAGATCTGGAAGAGGCTCGGTCTCCTCTTCCGTCCCAGCATCTGTTGCCAAGAGTATGCCCACTTGGGACCTCTCCAAGTGGGGCTTGAGGCGGTTGACATGAAGGACCCTTAAGGGGTTCCTTGGAGACCGCAAGTCCACCGAATAGGTAACAGGACTCTTGCGCTTCACCACCTCAAAGGGACCGTTCCACTTATCCTGGAGCGCACAGGGCTCCACTGGGGCCAAGACCCATACCTTTTGTCCAGGCTGAAGCTCTACCAGAGTGGCATTCTGGTCGTACCACCACTTCATCTCCTCCTGGCTGGCTTCCAGATTTGCCTCAGCAAGTTGCCTGAATCGCCTAGTCTGATTCCTGAAGGCCAGAATGTAACTATATACATTCTGGGGAGGTTTCCTGGGAGATTGCTCCCAGCCTTCCTTGACCAGACTTAGAGGTCCTCGCACAGGGTGGCCATACAGGAGCTCAAAGGGGCTGAACCCTAGAGACTTCTGTGGCACCTCACGGTAAGCAAAGAGAAGGCATGGTAAGAGGACGTCCCACTTACGCCTCATGGGTCCTTCTAGGCCAATTATCATGCCTTTGAGGGTACGGTTGAATCTCTCAACCAAACTGTTTCCTTGGGGGTGGTAAGGTGTGGTGAACTTGTAGGTTACACCACACTCTTGCCAAAGGGATTTCATGTATTCAGACATGAAATTGGTACCCTGGTCAGACACCACCTCTAGAGGGAATCCCACTCGGGAGAAAATTCCCATCAGTGCACGTCCCACCACGGGGGCCGTCACTGTCCTCAGAGGGATGGCTTCCGGGTACCGGGTGGCATGGTCCACCAGGACCAGGATGAACCTATTGCCCATGGCTGTCTTGGGGTCTAGTGGCCCTACAATGTCAATCCCCACTCGCTGGAATGGAGTACCGACCACAGGGAATGGCTGGAGTGGAGCCTTCTGCTTCCTTCCACTCTTTCCACTTGCCTGGCAAGTCTGGCATGTCCTGCAGTGAGTGTCTGAACTCCTGCGCATTTGAGGCCAATAAAAGTGGGTGACAAGCCTTTCAAAGGTCTTGTCCTGCCCCAAATGCCCTGCTAATGGCACATCGTGAGCCAGCCCCAGTAGGAAGGCTCTGAAGCCCTGGGGTACCACCAGCGCACGTGCTGACCCAGGCTCAGCAACCTTAGACTCTGTATATAGGAGGTCGTCCTCCCAGTAAATGAAATGTGACCCAGACTGATCACCTGCGGCCTGGTCTGCAGCCTGCTGGCGCATACCCACGAGAGAAGGGAATTCTTTTTGCGCCTTACAAAAGTCCTCCCTGGAGGGGCCTCCTTCCTGCTGTCAATGGGTCAGCTCAGGCAGGTCCCCAGGTTCAGCTATCTGTTCCCCTGTAGGCTCCAGGGCATCCCCCTCAAGGTCTGCTTCCTCCTGGACCGTGGGAACTTCAGAGGCCGGTTTCCCGCGCCCCCTGCTCCTTCTCTCTAAGGCCGGTTCCTGGGCCTCCCTCTCAGGCTCCAGGACCTCTTGAGTACTTCTACTTGCTGCCATGGACCGTGTGGTGACACACGCCCAATCCGGCATACCCAACATCTCCAGGTGAGCACTCCGCTCCACCTTAGCCCAAGGTGAGCTCTCCAAATCGTTCCCTAACAGAAAGTCTACAGGCATGGCGGGCCTCACAGCCAACTGAAGAGTACCAGAGACCCCCCCCACTCAAAGGGAACCTGAGCCACCTTGCAGTGACTCTCTGTGTTGTCAGCGGCAACAACTGGATAGAATGCTCCTGGGACCACCTGCTCTTGAGACACCAGGTGACACTTGACCGCTGTCCCACTGGCTCCTGTATCTCTCAGAGCTTCCACCCTACGGCCATTGATGGTCACCCACTGCCTGTATTTCTTAGTGTTATCAGGCAGCTGGGTTTGGGGGACCACTTCACAGTCTCCTAATGAGACAAGGGACATCTCTGTGGGACCCCACCCACCTTGGCCACCCATCTCCGCCCCCAAGGCTACACTAGTCACCTGCCGGGGTGGAGCACCAGTGGGTGCTGGTTTACCATACAGTGGACACTTTACATCAGAGGCAAAATGCCCCATGTTACCACACCTGTAACATTTTAGGGGCCCCTTCTGAACAGGAGGACCTGTCGGGGCCCCGGTCGGTCTCGGGGGTGGGGGAGGCTGAGAACCTTTCCCTTGGTTCCCTTGGGGATTACTTTGGGCCTTTTTGGGAACTCCCTCTGGTTACCCCTGTCCCCCCTACTCTTCTGCTGGGGACCCTGCCCACCTTTGGCGGAGTCTCCCACATGACCCTTGTGGACCCTGTTACTGACCCAGTGGTCCGCCTCCTCAGCAAGCTTCCTAGGGTTAGTCAGCCTACTATCAAGCAGGTGCTGGCGTAGCTCAGGAAAACAATTACTGGACAAGTGCTCCCATGCCATTAAATCAAGAAGCCCTTGAAAATAATCAACCTTGCTACCCTTTACCCAACCATCCAGTGCTCTGCAAAAAAAGTCACATACTCCACATACGTACTATTGGGAGTCTTAGTGCAACCCCTGAACCTCTGTCTATACATTTCAGGAGTTAACCCATACCTAGCCATTAAAACATCCTTCATATGGGGGTACGAGTTATACACATCTGAGGGGAAATCTAGCAGTGTGTCCCACCCTTCACTCAAGAACCACCCCCACAACCCCGCTCCCCAATTCCTCTCAGGGACCCGGTGGGAGGACATGGCTACTTCGTAGGCTTTGAACCACTGCCCTATGTCATCATTCTTAAAAAACTCCTAAACCACATCTTTAGGAATATATACCCTTGATTCCGCCGGCACTGGCGGTGTGCTGCCACCAGAGGGATTAAGCTCCAAACGTTTCGCTTTCAGCTCCAGCTCCCTCAGCTTCATCTCATGTTCCATTTGGATTTTTCTTTCTTCCATGGCTAATCTTTGTTTGTCCATATCCATCTGCCTATTAAGCTTGGCCATCTCCACTTCATGTACCCTGGTTGCTGCCCTGTCTGCCAACTCTTCTGGTGACAAGCCTCTGGCAAACTCATGGTCGCTTTCTGGTGGAACCACTTCCACCATATTCTCTGGTGCCCTTGACTCATACCAGGCCCTCAGCGCCTTTACAAGTTGGGCCTTGTTTTTCAATCCAGTTTGGGAAATTCTGAACTTGGAGCAGAAACCTTTCAAATCCTCATTTGTGTAGCTCTCAAGTGCGCCTTCTCCCCAATCTACATCGTCCATTCCAGAGACTATAGAGGCTGCCCTTCCTGCAGGGAGTGAACCAGGCATGGTTTCTCAAAAAGTAGAGATTCTTGGCAAAACAAAAAGTCAATCGTATTGTGGCTGCGTTACTGGTCTGCACTCACTATGTGGTGATCAATGATCCACTGTATGCAAACTACCAATGCAAATCTGAAAATCCTCACCGCTGTCTCCAATGTTAGAAATGAGGGGGCTCTGGTTGGCGCAGGTGAGTACCAGCGACAAGCAGGGACCCTTTACTTCTAGTCAGGGCGAAGGTTGGCTCCTCAGAATGACCCCTGCTCACCCTCTAGGTGCGTGGCGTGAGCAATGAAGGCTAAACTTCAGGGCGTACACGGTTAAGCACTCGGCATTATACACACAGCGGAATCATCACATGCACCACAAATGGACTCTAGGCAGGTTGTATAGAAAAATAAGACTTTTATGTACTTTTAAGCAGAATTGGTACAAGGCCCATAAACGTTGACAAGGTGGGTACACCATCTCTGTTCTTACGGAAGTTCTTTCAGGCGGGACAACAAGGAGAACTGGAAGTCCTAGCGCCCTTCGCGCTGAGGCAGCGACTGGGTAGAGCGCGTCGGGTGACAGGGAAAACAAATGGTGCGGAGCCTGGATCCGATGCGAACTCGCGGTCGAGTTCAGGTGTTACAGTACCTTGTTTCTTGCGGCAAAGGTGATTGCGGGGCGTCCAGCGGCTCTTGTAGAAGGGCGAGGCGGCGTCCGGGGCTCCCACATTTTACGGGGGGGGATCTGATCCTTCAGACTCACAAGGGGAGTGGGGTGCTCAGGTGGGGCAGGTGAGCAGAGCGGGGCAGCCGGGTACGTAGACTACGTAGGGCCGTCCGAGGCTTCGGGTTGCTCACAATACCGATTCCGGCGGGAGGGGTGAAGGTGCGCAGCGGGCCTCCAGCGGGCGAGGTGACGGGGGCCGCCCAGCAGAGCGTAGAGGGAGTGGCTCGGATTGAGCGAGGCTCGGCTCAAGGCGGGGGCGGCCGAGCAGCCCGGTCACGGCTCAAGGAGGGGCTGACAAGCACGAGGGTCACAGCTCTGGCGAGGGAAGGAACACCACAGTCCAGCGGCGGGCGGGTGAAGGTCAGGATGAGCCCAATGGTCCTGGGGCTCAGTTCAGGGGGCAAGCTCGCTTCCAGGCCCTTGGAGATCGTTTTTGAAAGCACAAGTTTCTTGAAAATAAAAATAAAGAAAAGTCTCTAGTAAAAGGTTCCTCTTCTCTCCTTTGGCAGCAAGGTCACCACTGCAGGCCAGTCCCCCAGGATAGGGACAGTCTTCCTCCTTACAGCTTTCCTGGCGCCTCCTCCTCAGGCAGAGATTCTTCTTGGTTCAAAGCGGATCTGATTTCTTAGGAGCAGGGCTCCTACATTTATACTACATTTCTTTTGTTCTCCCAGGCCAGGGGGGCCCTTGCCTAGTTCAGTCCAGTTCTGGAGCACTTTGTTGACGCGATGCAGGCTTCTTCTTTCAGAGTGCAGGGCAGAGTCATCAGACGCTCCACAGGGGGCGGAGCCGGCATTGTGGTGGCAGAGCACAGTCCTATTCAGAGTCCAGGTGTACTCCTCCCACCCATCTACCTGTCAATCTTTTTATTCACCACCAGGCTACCTAGCCCTGCCCATCTGGGTTTCCCCAGCCTGGTCACTCACACAAGCCAGACAGCAGATACACATCACGCAGAGGCGGGCTGAAATGGTTAGGCAAGCAAAGGCCATCTTTCTAAAAGTGGCATTTGCAAACGCAGAATATTAAAATAAACCTTACGAAAAGATGTACCTTATTATTCTGAGTTCAGGCATACTAAACTCAATCTTCTACCATGTTCCCTGGGCATGTTAGGATCATAGGATGTAATAATCTCAACAGCCCATTCTGGCCTATGAGAACAGGGTAGCCTTACAATAGTGAAAAACGAAAATGGCTGTAATTCACTATTAGGACATTCCACACAGATCAGGGCTTGTCCTACCTTATGCTTACAACGCACCCTGCCCTTGGGCCTACCATAGGGGTGACTAACATGAAGTTAAGGGAAGGTTTAGGGACTGGCAAGTGTGTGCACTTGCCAGTCAGCATGTCAGTACCAGACTGCACGCAGGTTCTGCAATGGCAGACCTCAGACATATCTTACCAGGCCGCTTCTGTGGGTGGCACAACCAGTGCTGCAGGCCCACCAGCAGAATTTGTATTTACAAGCCCTGGGCACTCCTGGTGCACTTTACTGGGGTCTGACAGTAAACCAAATAAGCCAATCATGGAATCCAACCAACATATACATTTTACATAGGGAGCACTTGCACTGTGGCACTGGTTGGCAGTGGCACAGTGCGCTGAGCGGCCAACACCATAAAAACACATGAGGCACAGCGACAAAAAGTGGAAGGGAGACTCACGCCAAGGTGCCAGGTCTAACAGGGGTAAGTGATAAAATAAAGCACACATGACAGAGGACAAGTGATGCATTTCAAGAGAAGGCATTGACTTCTCTCATCTGCACTAGGTATCACTGATCTCATTTGGGCTTGTTTCTCTCATATATAATCTATCCTGGAAGGGTTCTGTGTCAGCATGTTTGCTTTTCCCTTCAGAGTTCCTCAGGGTTAGGTTCTTGGTTCTCTACTTTCCCCTTTATGCCATTCATTCATTCATCTTCCATTGTCTCTTACTTTAGGTTTAAATCACACTTTTTTGCTGATGACTCTCAAAGTTATAGTTATAGTGGATAGTGGTGATCAGTTGCTGATTGAGATGCTTTCGCAAAGGCAGCCCTTGTCTGAGACTGAGAACAGCAGAAACGAGTGGATATTTACAGGAGTTACCTAGTTTTTTTCACTTCATGAACTGAGGACAAACATTTAACCTCGGTGTGAGCTTGGTAGCATTCAAAACGGTTTGGAAAGGGACCATATCCAAAGCACTATAAGGTGGTTGACTCCACCCTTCACAAATAAGTCCCTAATCAAGAGGAGTTTGATGGAGTACAGATTTGTTTCCGTTGTACAGAAATCTTCTCTTCTTCACAGATATCTTACAATATTATGAGACTGGTTCTAAACTCAATGCATTAGGAGATGTAGGTAGAAGACTGCTGGTTAATCCAATTGGTATACAGTAATCCGAGGAGTGGGGATTAGTGGAAGTCATACTGTTGCTGCTCTGGTGACCTTGACCTGATTTTGTACCTTTCTCTCCTTCCTCCTCCCAGGTAAGGGCAAGTGCCATCGCCCAGGACGCTGACCAGAACTACGACTATGCCAGCAACAGTGTCATTCTGCACCTGGATGCCGGCGACGAGGTCTACGTTAAGCTTGATGGGGGCAAAGCCCATGGTGGGAACAACAACAAGTACAGCACCTTTTCTGGCTTCATTATCTACTCAGACTGAGCCCTTGTACATGGGGGAAACTACAAAATCTGTGTCCTTTTCCCTAGACTGATGGTTGTGCCTCATCTTATAGCAGAGAGATCTCAAGATTCATCAACTCTCTTCTCTGGTAACCTCCCAGAGTGCACTGAGGACCAGGAAAAGGACAGAAACCCCATGTTGATTTATTTCTATGTGCAGGGAATACTGAAAAGAAATCTGGACATTTTGTGAAGTCAACATGAACCCGATCTCTTCCCTTTCCACTCTCCACACATAACAATTTGGTGCAGTGGTCCCTGTGGGCTCTCATTTAGCAAGTGATACCCTCATCTCAATGTAAACATGTGTCCTGTGCTAACACATTACCTATGTGCACAGAAAAAGTGAACAAGAGAGAAGCATCAGATTAATGAGACAGTGATCTGCAATGGCCACTTGAAGCTCTATCTAAGACCCAGGTTAATTGAGATATGCCCTGAGACGACCATTAAAGTGCAACTGATTCATAGTTTCTGCCACACTGAGTGTGTGTCTAAGATAGTGTTTATGAATGTCTTAGAGGTGCAAAGATGTCTCTTCATCACCATCTGCACTCATATAAAAATAAGGTTGACTACAGGATGGATATTGTGTATGTGTCTGGGATTGTCAGTGAGGGAGAGAGAGAGAGCATGAATGTGGATATTCTTGAGCCTGAGTGCCAGCCCCATCATCCGCTCTTGAACAGTTGCACCCAGTAGTGTCTTTCCTTGCAAAGTTCCTAATCTTCAGAATTAAGAGAACACCATTTATTTGTGTGGTTGCCTCTTGTGCTTGTAACTAAAATGCAGGCAATCAAGCCTGGATGTCTGAAAACAAGCTTTCAGCAGACTACACATAGGATTCTATGCTTAGTATGTATGCCAGGGCTCACTCTGTATCCCCTATGTCTGCAGTACTGTGATGGCAACACCTCTTCTGTTGGCACCAGGAGTTCTCTTCACATGGATTGCTGTTGTAAAACCCTTCTCCATATATATGTGTACATATACATTGTACAGTGACTATCAGTGTATATTTTTACAGGAATGAGAACCGCATAGCTATGTGAATGATATATAACTATGTTATTGCTGGGTTTGAAGGAAAGAAACATACTGCCCAGTAGATGTTTGACGTTTGTATAAATGCTCTTCTTATGATCTTGTACAAGGAGGTTCCTCGCTATACTCTTATTTGAGGAGGTTCAGCTGTTGACTTCATGTAGTAAGGCTCCTTGTTATGAAATTTATGTTTTATTATATCATGAGATTCGCTGTCTCTTTTCATATCTTGAGATGACTCCTATGTCTGCGTACCATAAGCAAACTACTCCATCTCCCAATCTTGAGACTATTCTTACATACACATATCATAGGATTCCTATCCAGCTTCCAACCATGGGCTTTAAATCTACATAATGCATTAATTCATCAGGTTTGTCTGTCATTGATCTTTACCAACACTTTGAACACCACTACTCACTACCATAGCCTCAGTAACCATTATTTACAATTGTCATTTACTTCAAATGATTTTTACAGTAAACTTAGGAATGTATTACTCTAACTCCAGTCTTAGACTGTTTGGATGCAAGATCCATATCAAAGTAAAAGTCAATCTAAGTAATGTTGGGCAAAGCAATGATGACCAAAGTTAAATGGACAGAGTGCTGGGGTTGATCAGTTAATCAGATCACGAGAATCCACCACTAAAGTCACAGAAAAAGGATTACCTTTCATATCTGAGCTTCATTCTCTGTGTGCAAAGCATTAGAAAAGGCTTCTCAATCTACGAAGAGCATTATGAGATCGTTAATTAATGCTATATGATTTACATGACATTAAATCCTCCCTGTAACATGAATTCTTCATCACCTTTACATTTAGAGATACCATCCATACCATGATACTGGTTACACTGCATAGAGGCCAGAAAACTCCTTGTTAACTTCCACATCTTGTGCTTCCTTACCTTCCACCAAATCCTAAGACTATATTGTATCGCCGTACTAAGAGACTCCACCTCAACATCACAACACTCCTGCTATTTCTCTGTATCCCACATGATTCCTCCTCCAGTTCTGTTAGATTTCACCTAGATTGTATTTTTTCATTTGTAAAGTGGTGACCTCTTGGTTAATTTAATGAGGTTTATTATCCATATTTATCTCACAAGCCATTCATACCAACTCGTTAGGATATTATATGTCACTTTTTATTATAAAACAACTTTATTTATGCAACGCAAACCTTTGCCCTAGCTTTACCACAAACATTTGTATAAGGTGCAAATTAAGTTTTCAATTTCTAGCCGAATTCTCAACTTCATCTTGACTTTGTGACACGATTGGTTATAAACCCTACTTCTTTTATGTGATTATATACTCATTATTCCACATGTTGTGTGTGTCATCTGCTTTCACCATCATATTAAGATGCTTTTACTACATTTCCATTTGCATAGGCTTCCCTTTTCTGTCTGTGCATCATGAAGATTCCTTTTCCTTGATGTTTTATGGATTAATAGGCTTTTATCTGTGTCCCGTTCATGTCAGGTCATTTATTTTAGAATAAAGAAGTTTCCATTCTTTCACAAAGTAAGGGTTTCTCCCACGTTATATAATAACACATCTTCATCTTAGTCTCATATTATGGGGACTACATATTTATCTATTTTCTGGATGACCTTCTTTTGATGTCCAAATCCAAGAGTCCGTCCTACCTCTTTCCCTTTACAATATCGTTATTGTTTTGTGATTCATCAACCACATCAGGATCCTAAACAGGGTTGGTCTTAATATCGATGAAACGGCTACCAGAGAACTGATTTCCATCCCAGAACAAAAAGTGCACATTGCTTGATTTGGAAAGTGGAGTGTGTTGTCAAATGGTTGATAGCTGACCAAATATGGGGTGAAAGTAGCTTCAGATTATCTGCTATGTTTGTCCTCGATGCACAGAACAAATATTGTACTGAGTGAGTTCTCTTCTCCTGTAACCTATAACAAGTGAAAGTAATTAGAACTGAGTCCTCGTTTTACTACTCACCAAAGGACTGAACTTTCGAAGACATGTTGACATGATCCAGTATGTAATACAAATTTTCTTTGATTTACCTTTGTGGCTCATTTACCTTTTATGATCTGGTGAGTATTGGTTATTTCCTTCTGCCCATTTTCAGATGATCGGTCTTTTCTGACTGCTGGCCAGAAACACATTCTCTACAGAAACACCTACCGAATGGGTTACTCCTTGCTTTCAATTTACCAGGTTTGGATTTTTGGATATTTATTTGCAAACGGTTTCCACCACCTCATATGCAATTTTTGCAGTTCAAAAACAATGGTTTGCAATACTGAGAGCATCTGGTAAAACAAAGTCATACTAGATAGTTTGTCTGGGGGCCATCAACGAGTATTCCTGCTATTTATTATGACAAAAGACATTTATGGTCTTCATCAACTCCAGCACTAGACAGAGAAAAGAAGTCTGCTATCACCCTTGTGTAACACCAATAGTAAAAATAGCCAGTTCAGGTCAGTTCAATAGTCTTCATTCGGTTATAGCAATGAGGATACAAACACTGAATTAAAACACATCATACATCGTTTAGTTTTTCCTATTCAGAGGTCATTAAAAGGCTTCACACATCAAATTAAAACAGATTTAAAACATCATTGAATATAATCTATGTAAACATTTGGGCAATTGCATACAATTACTGTATTGGCACCCCTGGTGATTAGTGCTCATTTAAAACTATTGCCAGTCTCATCAGAGCTGAAATAAGTATCGTTACAAAGCATACCTCCTCCTCAGTTTTAATGCAGACAAAATATAGTTGAGGACAGAGGAACAAATTATAGGGTTATTTAAACCTGTCTAAAAAATCAATCCCTCTTGGTGCAAAGTAAAGTGCTTATGCTTTAAAAGTAGTAGTAAAAAGCATCTTCTCAAGCTACTATATAAATTTAAAAAAAGTATAAAGTATAAAATGAGAGGTTATTACATGGGCAATCCGGAAGAGAATCAAACCAGGGGCCAGAGTTAGAGAATGCAACCAAACAATGAATTTTATGTAACCTGGACCTCGTGAGATAAAATATATGTTCTGGTTTTTGTACCCAGATTAAATACTGCTCTGTCCAAAACATTGTGGAAATAAGCAAATAGTTAGGAACTGAAGTTAAAAGACTTGCCCATCCAATTCTAAGCTCTTATCTCTAAAAATAGTCAAAAGGCCCTGTTTGTTCTTGAGCTCCTCCTACACAACTGCACTGCTGATGGATGCAGAGTCTTTTTAGATTGTCTGCGGCAGCACACATGTTTTCCATTGCAACAATTACTTTGCAATGATTAATTTGTCTGCACTAGACACTGAGAAAGGACACAGTGATTGGTTGCTGAGCAGTGTGGTAAAATACAAGAAGCACGGGCAAGTCAAGGAAAAGGGAAGCGTGTTAGGGTGGGTTATATGGTGGTTTGAAGCCAAGGTGCTGAAAAGGTCATATTTTAATAGAAATGTAAAAGAAGAATGTTGTTTCCAAAACGGAAAGTAACATAATCCCAAAAATTTCGACTTAAAGGGGAAAAAAACAATTTGCATCAAGAGTATATAAATGCTAAATTTATGAAGCTGGTATTCAAGTTAAATTCGTCAAAAGCCAACAGTACTGTAAATAACATATAGAACCAACTTGAAGACATACATTTTTACGCACCTAGCCCAGTGCAAATGGGAAGGTACGTATGTTGAGGTAATATATTTGAAGGTGGCTCCATGATCCCCAGGAGGAGGGCACAGCTTAAATTCGTCCTGTACAAACTCATATGGTATCTGACGATGACAGTCAGTGCGTATTTTCACAGTAAGACAGGGGGATACAGCCTCCAATTGGAAAGAAACCTTGACCGAGGTGGGTGCTACAACCAATCTCACTGAGGCTGGTCGGTTTACTTAGCTTACTATGAAATGTAACATTAAGAAATGTCACTCAGTTGAGGGCCACTTGAAAAAAACAAATGTTTCTTCTATGGAAAACATTGCATGATTACACTGAAAATCACGTACCATTAATGCATAATGCATCCTTCTTAGGCAGAATGTATAAACATCCTGTGTCATATAGAAAACCCCATTTAGGAAAAGGTAATCTGCAATTCTTCTGCTCTGGTTTTTACTTCTTTCTGTTTTTTATTTGGAAGTATATATTAGTTCACTGAGAAAAATGGAATAGGAGACAACTGTAATTAGAAATATTTACAAAAGGGAATCCACCAGACATAGAGGCATCATCAATCCGAGAAAATTAAACATTTTAGGCAATTGTGAAAAATACATTGAACACCCATGCAAAAGCTTCTGCAACGAAAGGGCGTATGTCCCTCTTTTTAAATAAAACAGGCATAAGACGTAGATCCACATTTACAGCCAACATTCCTATAAAATCTAGAGGTGAGGTAGCTACTGTGCACATCCTATCACAATGAGGTATGTGTAGTATCTAGCAGCATCTCATGGAAGCCTGAGATGTTGCTAGGTGCTTAGAATGTTAGGCTCAGGGAAGAGGCAGTTGAGACCAGAGCCTGAACGATGTACAAGCTGTTTGTGGATGGGGTCTTTTATCCTGGATTAAACTTGCTTTTCAATCAATTCACCTTGTCCTTGAATTGGATCTTACATTTTTGGCGACAGAAGATGGGATACTAAGCAAAGAAAAGCAGAAGAAAGCTAAAAGGAGAAAAAGGACCTCAACACTACTTGTTTTCTTCGTGGGAGAAGCATCGTTACTTGTTTATTTAAGAGGAAACAGATTTTCATTCTGTGCCTCACACGAACAAACTTTGGCTCTTGTCAGCGATTTTGGTTGCTGCATTCTGGATTTCAGGCGTCATGCTTAACGAATGAACTTTGGGTTTTTTTCTGTATTGTGTTTGCGGAGTTTACCCATCAAGGATTTGACTTTTTGCCAAGTGTTAGCTGTTTGTGCTCGTACTGGTTTGAGATCAGAGAAACGCTTCCCTGGGCACGCTTTACCATGTTGTTTTTCTTCAAAGTTTAAACAACAACATTACGGAGTTCGCCTACCTCGAGCTGCTACCATGGATACTGCTCTGTAGAGTGCGTCATCAAAGGAATAATCATCCCGTCCCTGGATCTTCTACCATTCTTCTCGGCGTCATCCAGTGTCATCACGTTTCTGCGTGGTAACCTAGCGACGCAGGAACTCTATGGTATCGAGCGTCAGCACTGTCTTCGACGCGTAAAACAGCGTACTCGCCTGTTGGTGCACCGCCGTCTTCAGGGTGAAACGCAAGAAGTGTCATCACGTTTCAGCGCAGTGACCTAGCAACGCATCAACTCTCTTGACATCGGCGTCAGCACTGTCTTTGACGCGTCCTTATGTGTTGGTGCACCGCCGTCTTCTGGAACGCACTGTCTTCGTGTGAACTCTGCTGTCGATGTCACTCAGGCAAGTGATTTAACGGTGATTCGCACACCTGTCTTCAGCGCGAATCAAGCTCGCCAAAGGGTGTCACTTTGTTCTTCCAGGCATTTCATTTTATTGGAGGCTTCATACAGTGGAGATATGCATAATGGCACTTTCCTGTGGTGGTGGCTTAGCGCGCTCATCTAGTAACATGCTGTAAGAAGCAATTGGCTTTATTCCTACTTGTGTGCCATTTCTGTAAAACGCACACTGTGAAGATGTTTAAGTACGTGTGTCAACTCAGTGATACACACACTGTGAAGATTATACTACAATAGTCAAGTTGTACTTTTTTGCTGTCAGAACTCTGTTTAGTTTATTTTTAAATTGTCTCTACTATATGAAGAGCTATTTCTTTCAATTCTTATTCCTGTATTCTATTAATAGAATTTGTAGGGTCATAGAGTGGATCGCCTCAAATCCTTTTGCTATTATTATTTTTTTTAAAACAAGGGGAAAGGTGAAACTCAGGTAGTAATTGGAAATTTTCACATTTCAGGGCTAACTTTAAACATGCAGAACGTTACTGCGCCTCCTTTCTTTTTGTCCTCCCCGGGAGATCCACCCATTAAATGGCAGAAATGGCGTAAAGTCTTTGAAAGATATGCCAGAGTGTGTGGAGCCTCCTTGAGTGCCGAAAGGAAAACTGCATTATTGCTTCATTGTTTGGGGTCGGAAGGTCAGGAGGTATTTGACCATCTCCCGGAGCTAGTGGATAGGAATTTGAATGAATATGAGTTATGTGTAGCTATGCTTGATAAACACTACCTACCGAAAGTAAGTACGATACTGGAAAGGTATCATTTCGGTAGGAGGTCACAAATGGAAGAGGAAAGCATAGAAAATTACATTACTGCTTTAAGGAAGTTAGCCTCTTCGTGCAAGTTTGGTGCTACCCTAGATGAACGTATTAGAGATCAGTTTATGTTAGGGTGTAACATTGAACGTGTTAGGGAAGAACTTTGGCAGAAAGACGAGCCAAACTTAGAAGATGTCTTAATCATTGCAAAAAGGATTGAGCATTCTTTGAAGTGTGTAGAGGTAATAAAGAAGAATGGAGAGAAAAAGGACAAAGATTCGGTACAAGCAATAAAAGAAAATCCTAAAACTAACAATGAAAAAAGGGATCATTTTAAGAAAGGTATCTCTAGTGGAACTGCAGTAAAGTTCGATGCTTCTAAAGTGACATGTTTTCGTTGCGGTAAAATAGGTCATTTAGCGAATGATAAACAATGCCCCGGGTGGAGAGCCACGTGCAGTAAGTGCAAAAGAAAAGGGCATTTTACCGTGGCATGTAAAGAGAGAAATTCTAAGGGAAAGGTTTCTGAAATATATTTTGATGTAGAGGATACTTGTGATTCTTCTAGTGAGGTTGACTGTGGACAGATTCAAATCCAGGCAGTTCAGACTGAGGAAAACAAGAACTGCCCGACTGATGAAATATGTGTTGAAGGCAAGGCTACGAAAGTACTTTTTGACTCTGGTGCTAAAATCACCATAATTTCAAAAGAGTTTTATGTAAAAGAAATCAAAGATAAAATCAGAATTTACTCACCAGACATTGGATCATTTGCTTATGGAGGTGAACCCATCAAGTTGTGTGGGTACTTTTGGGGTTTAATTGAGTATAAAAATAGACTTACCAGTGGGAAAGTTTATATATCACAAAAAGGGGACAGCATTTTAAGCTGGTTTCACCAGAGAGACCTTGGTGTCATGCTAGATCCAAATTCGTCTCCACCTATTTTATTAAAAGAGAATTTTAAGTCAGCATATGTGGCCAAGGTGGATGCAAATTTTGAAAATCAATTTTTGGGTATGCTAACAGAACGCTTTCCCAAAGTATTCAGCAGTAGCTTAGGCTGTCTTAAAGGTTACACGCATCATATTCGGCTGGTGGAAGGCGCCAACCCGGTGTCTTGCAAGGTAAGGAGTATTCCGGTGGCTGTCAGGGATTTAGTCCAGGCAGAGTTGGAAAAATTGAAAAGAGAGGGAATTATTGAAGAAATTGAAGCAACACAATGGCTAGCTCCGGTCGTAGCCGCGAGGAAGGCGGATGGCTCTCTTCGTTTATGTGTGGACCTTAGAGAACTAAACAAGTGTGTGGTAGTCGACAAATATCCGTTACCAAAAATAGCAGACATGTTGATGTTGTTGAAAGGGGCGAAAGTTTTCAGTACAATAGATCTCAGGTCTGCGTACCATCAAATCAAACTGGATGAGAGTTCTAGAGACTTAACAGCGTTTATCACGCCGTTTGGGACGTTTCGTTTCTTGAGACTACCATTTGGGTTGGTGTCGGCAGCCTCAGTGTTTCAGAGGGCACTGGAATCTGTTTTGAAGGGACAACCTGGTGTCAAGGTTTATCAAGATGACATTTTGGTTTTTGGTACAGATGATAATGAACATGATGAGAGAGTATTACAGGTTTTGAAAAGTTTAGATCAGTCGGGATTGACGGTCAAAGTGGAAAAGTGCAAGTTCAAGAGAAGATCGATAGATTATCTAGGTCACACTATTGGAAATGGAGGTGTATTACCTAAGGAAAGCCTAGTAACTGCCATTCGAAACATGCCATCTCCAAGCAATAAAGAGGAGTTATTGAGTTTTTTGGGCATGGCCGAATTCTATAGTAAATTTATTAAGAATTTTGCTTCCCTCTGTGTTTCAATGAGAATGTTACTGCATAAAGGATGTGAGTTTGTTTGGGATGATAAGTGTGAAAAGGAATTTTGTTCACTCAAAAAGGAATTAGATCAAGCGCCCAAACTCAGCAGTTTTGACCCGGACAAGAGATCAGTATTAGTGACGGATGCAAGTGTAAAAGGTTTGGGTGCGGTTTTGGTGCAAAAGCATGATGGACAGGATAATGTCATCTTATTTTTGTCAAGGAGCTTAAGAGGTGCTGAAGTGCGGTATTCAGTTATAGAGAGGGAAGCCTTAGCAGTTTACTGGTCTATAAAGAAGTTGCGAAATTTGCTTTGGGGTGGTACCTTTGAGGTCAGGACAGACCACAAGCCCTTGTGTGAAATATTTAAGAATAAGGGCATAGATGCGATCTCCAGTAGAATTACAAAGTGGGTAGTCGCATTACAAGACTATGAGTTTGACATCAAGTACATCCCAGGTGTACAGAACAAGGTAGCTGATGCTTTGTCAAGATTGGTTGTGTGTGACAATTCAGGTACAGATGAGGAGGATGAAGAGGATGGAGAGATGGTTTGCTCCATTGAAGGGGGAATTATAGAGAAAGAAAGGTGGTTGAGGGCGGTTAGTGAAGATGATGTTTTGTCAAAAGTCAAAGTTTGTGTAAAGGAAGGTTGGAATGTGAAAAGTAAGAATGAGGAGGTGGATAAGTTTTGGCATGTTAAGGATCAACTTGCTGATCATGATGGCTTTCTAGTCAGAGGGGCAAGATTGATTCCTCCCATCTCTCTTAGAGATGAATTAATTTCTTTGGCCCATGATGGGCATCTTGGTATTTCTAAAACCAAGGAATACCTACGTTCCTCCTACTGGTGGCCAGGTATGGATTTGCAAATTGAACGGAAAATAAGAGATTGCATGCAGTGTGCACTTAGTGACAGAGTGAACAAGCCAAGAACACAACCTATGATAGTAAGGGAAAGACCTGATGCTCCTTGGAAGGAGATTGGATTAGACATTTTAGGTCCGATCTCTGTATTGGGCGTTGAGTGGTACATTCTTGTTCTAGTTGATTTTTTTTCTCGCTGGCCAGAAATAGCTATAACGCGGGGAATTGAATCTAAACATGTTAAGGAGTTTTTAAAGAAAATCTTTGATAGAGAAGGTATTCCCAATGTAATACTCACGGACAATGGAGTACAATTGGTCTCGAGGGAGATGGAGGATTTTTTGAGTTCTTATGGTGTTAAACACAAAAGGTCTTCTCTTTATCACCCAGAGACAAATGGACTCGTGGAACGGTTTAATAGGGTTCTTAAGGAAACGATTGAGATGGCAAGGTCAGCGGGTCTAGATTGGAGAGCAGAAGTGTTCAAAAAAGTTAGGGTGTATAGGCTTTCGCCCCATGCTGTCACAAAAAGAACACCTTTTGAGCTGTTTAGGGGTAGGTGTGCCAACTCTTTAGTTACACCTTCCTGGGTAAATGATCTACAGCCTAATCGTTTTAGGGAAAACGAAAAATGTAACTGGAGGTTGTTAGAAAAGAAGAAAATTGAGGAGAGAAAGATTTTGCATGATGAAAAGAAATCTGTAAAAAAAACTATAGTGAAGGTAGGGGATTGGGTGCTAATAAAGAATCCCCGTGTGGGGAAAGCTAAAGGAGCTTTCTTAAAACCCATTCAGGTTATTAAGTTGTTTAACAATGCAGTCAAAACGGCTGATCACCGGGTGTGGAACTTGAATAGGGTGGTTGTGGTGAGACAGGACTTTGTTACGGGACTTAAAGAAGTTCCAAGAAACCCAGTTTCATTATCACAAGGGAAAATTCTGCAAGATGAATCCTTGTCACATGCACGGAGATCTTCAAGGATGATTTCTGCTCCAAAGCATCTGAAAGACTTTGTATGTTAATTTTTCTTATGTGTTTTTTGGTTCTATGCTTGATGTAACTTTTACAGGTGTTGTACGTTTTGTTCTTTATTATCTGTAAAGAAGGGAGATGTGTAGTATCTAGCAGCATCTCATGGAAGCCTGAGATGTTGCTAGGTGCTTAGAATGTTAGGCTCAGGGAAGAGGCAGTTGAGACCAGAGCCTGAACGATGTACAAGCTGTTTGTGGATGGGGTCTTTTATCCTGGATTAAACTTGCTTTTCAATCAATTCACCTTGTCCTTGAATTGGATCTTACAGTATGTGAAGTGCTTGTACATCAGAATATCATCTACAAAACAATTGTTTGACATACATGTTGTGTCCGAAATATCGTTTACAAACATATAGTCCTATTGGATGTAAATTGTCTATTTTTAAATCTGATGGGGAAATACCACACTACATAATACTTAGAACACAATATTCACGCGAGACGATATTCTAAATAGTATATTCTAGTCCCTTGCTGTGTAATGATACATTGAGTTTATTTGTTTATTGCTTTATGCCACTTTAAGGGCCCCTGAAAGCACTGGTGGGGGGGGGGGGGGGGGGCAGGTGAGAGAATCAAATGAAGCAAAAGCTGAGGAAATGATGGGACAATGTTGATACATAGATGCTTGTTTACTGCACCTCCCTGCTAAATATCAACCTTTGAAGTCAGACACATGAATGACATCCTGAACCCGATCTACACTTTTTCATTTGATGTTGGAATTCCATAATGCAAAAAGCCATAACAATAGCTCCACGTGTCCATGTCCAACGAACAAATCCATTTGTAGCATTCTAGGCAGCAGTCTCAGAAGTGAAACCTAGATGATCTTTCTGATATCTGATTAAGCACACGTCTCCTCCCAGCATTTGATAACCATTGTTCAATGTATTCTAAATGTGATTCAAAGTACCTCTGGTCTGTCTACAGGACTGTTCTGTTTTGGCTGAGGGAGAGGCTAGAGGATGAAGCAGAAAGATACGGGTTGGCTGAGGTTATTCCTGAATACTGGAATAAACCTTATTCAAGCAAACAATTGAAGGATTATTTCACAACATCGTGGCAGTATCTCCCACTGTGCCTCCAAACTCATGGCCCATAGAAGTCGCAACGATCCTCTGAGATATCGCTCTACCAAATCTGCCAGCATGGGAATGCATCTGAGGGTTCTGTTGACTCCGGAAAGAGGAAGCATTTGGAATCTGTTATGTTTTCACAATCATTTACTAAGGATTGAGTTTTGTGGGCAGTCAGAACTCCAGGAGTGGGCATAAGAGAACTATAAGATATTTGACCGGTGCTGTCCAGACACACCACTGCTGGCTGTCTTTTGGAAACTGGAATTTATTATGTGCCAGGATTGTAAAAGATCACAGACAAAGATATTGCCACAAGCCAGCAGATAAACCTGGAGGTCAAGTAGGTGGAATGTACCCACAGGACAGCCTGCTCACATTCCTAGTGACATAATGCTGCATTGTTCATCAACCAAACATGGCAGCTTCAATATCATGGTGCATTACTTTACCTACATATGAGAGTACCTTTCCTCCACCTCCTTGTCATTTCTACATATGAACTAACAGTGCCACATTTTGCAGCTTCTTCTCAATTTCCAATGCTAATGGTGTATTTTTAAAGTAATCTAAAAAGTGATGGGAGAGATACTTGAATTAGTCTCGTCCACTGGTAATTACTTGTGCCACATCCCAGACCAACCTTTTTTGACTGCAATACAACTTCAGATTAGGTCCAGCTATATGCAAATCAGCCTTGACCCTGCTCCAATAGCAACAGTCCAGCCTGAACTGCCAAGCCAAGTGCCCTCTGAAGTGGAACACAGGCAACCCAAGACCGGTTTTGCCCTAGTTGGGGCTCTTCAGTCAGGTGCAGCTTCGTTTCAGTGGCAAAGTGAACATGGGCCCCACATCTGGGAATACCCATCTCACCTATTGAGTCGCACTGAAGTAAACAAAAAAGTGATGAAAGGGATGCTTGAATTAATATCAGCCACTGATAATTATTAGGGTTGCATCCCAGACCATTTTTATTTTTGCCCACAATGATACCTCAGATTAGACCTAGCTATATATGCAAATCTGCCTACTTTCTGCTCCAATAGGAGCAGTCCTGCCCGAACTGCCAAGTTAACTGCCACTGCCGAACCGAAACACAAGCAACCATAGATCCCTGTCGAGTTCGGCAGTATCAGAGACTTTATGCCCTACTGTTTCCTAAACTGAGTGAGCATAGACAATAGAAAATAATGCACACATTAGAGAAAAATAGTGTGTTTAGGCCAGAATACGTCCATAGCCAGCAATACTGGGCAGGAGCCAAGGGTTTCCCACGTGTTGAAAACATCTAAAAACAGAATTTATATCCCCAAGATCACAGTGAATTAAAATCAGACATCCGGATGATAGATTCCCACAAATGACAGGGGGTACTTAACAGCATTCTATTGAGGGCCCAGGCCACCATGTAACTCAGCGCTCCAGCCCTGTGCTCCCCATGCACCCTCTGATTCTTCACCTAGAATATGGCCTGGACTGCCACCATTTGGAAGAGCACCAACATTGTGGAGACAGCACTCTAGAGGCACAAGGAGTAGACCCAGGGTTTCCATCTAATGCTTACACATTGCTGTGCCCTATGGAGGGTGTGCACTTTTGCTCTGGGGACAGGTATGATCCTCATCAATCATCACTCAGGATCAGCAGTCCACTGGCAGCCATCTCTTCATCACACTGCTCCTTTAGTCTCAAAACCTGTGCCCTCCTGTCATTCTAGAGTTAAGAGATTTCTCACTTGCTATTCTCTAGGACCTTGCCAGATTCTTAACTTCACTAATTCCTAAATATAATCACTGTCCCAGTCCAAAGAATTGAGACTCCAGCTTCTATTGTTCTTTCCCTTCCCCTATTCCCTTGCGGGTTGCCACCACAATCCTCCTTTTTTTCAGTCTCAGGGTTCAAGATATTTGGAAGTGGTGGGCTTCCCTGTCTGAAAAAGTGCCTGTATCTGACACCCAGGCCAGGCAATATTTATCAGAATGATGGTAGCCTCTATGTGGGCCAGTTTTAGTCCATGGCTAGAAGCAGTATTATAACTTCGGATCTATCGGGGAGCAGGCGGTTCAATAATAAGTTCCGTGAATAAATATATAAGGTGTTCTAGCCTGCTAAGCAACCATATGTTCCTTGTACAGCTCTTGGGGGGCTTTCTAAGATGTTACTGAACCTCTGCTTGCTTAATGGGTTGACTCTATAGAATTTCAATCAAGGACTTTCCATCCTCCACTTTGATGTGCGCTGGGGCATTAATAACAATGTGCGTCAACACAAAAGTTTCTTTTTTCTTGCCATAGTGGAGGCTGGATATGTGGCCAATGATAGCCTGTTCCTAGCAGATCTTTGAGATGCATTACTACTTCTTCAGTCCATAATGAGGAGCAGTGCTGATGGGTTTCATTCAACAATTATTATGGCATGTTTTATTTTTGTGTTTATTTGTGCACACAAGGGTACTTGGGTGAGAAGTGTTTTACATAGCAATCATATTGGTACAAGAGCAACCCTTAGACCCATTAGAGCATCAATGCCTGAGGTCATTCGGGCTCTTAAACTTATAATGTTCCTAAATGATACCAATGAGAGACATTGTTTATGGTAATCACTTACATAGCAATCAGTCATATATAACTGAATAATGCAGTTTGGACAGTCATCTTCAATGTTGTGAGACTGATTTTCAAATAGGAGATTAAACAAGAAATACTTTGGAGTCATAAAACAAATGAACTATTTCTAATAGATGAATGGAAGCAGGCTGTGATCAAGGCAATGTGCATGATGTAGTGTTCTTACTTCTCTGAGCATGTGGAATGTTATTGTTGTTCCTAGGCTACGCAGCCTAGAATGTGGAATGGGCATCTTCTGAATAGATTGTAAGCAGCTTGTCAGTTGACATCTGCAGGGTTTGATGCTGGATGGGGTTTTCTTTACGTCCTTGTACTCAATAAACCCAAACCACACTTCATCCTTTTCATGCTGCCGTGTCTACTTCATTACACTTGGCGATGAGGATGGGAGAGGCCTCGCAAGTGAGTGGTCCTGCATGAGCTCTAGCGGGAGATGAGGCGCGAGCTCTGCCGTAACATCCAGCGTGAGACGAGGCGCGAGCTCCAGTGCGACACGAAGCACGAGCACGCTGTGTGAGCACTCCCCTCTACACAGCATGCAATCTGGTGTTAGCCGGTCCCTGACGTCACAGCATTGTTGCGACGACTCCACGCATGCCCCGTTCCTTATCTCCGCTTCACTGACACGCACAGCCGTTTCTCTTGGTTACGCGTGTCAGTTTACTTATCTCTGTAGCCTCTGTGTTCCAGAGAGTTATGGAACACATTCTTGAGGGTGTCAAAGGCATCAAAATTGATCAAGATGACGTTTTGGTGTTCGGTGCCAGCTCAGAGGAACATGATCACAGATTGAGCTTGGTTTTGAGAAAGATGTGTGATGCTAGTTTAACTCTGCGAGCAGATAAATGTAAATTTGATGTATCTGAGATTGAATATTTGGTTCATCCACTATTCGCAAATGGCATTAGGCCCAAGTCCGCCTTAGTTGATGCCATTTCCAAGCTTCGCACCCCCGTAAGTAAAGAAGAGCTGGTGAAGTTCCTGGGAATGGCAGAGTTTTATCCCAAGTTTGTCCCCAATTTCGCTGGCTCGACAAGTCACCTAAGGGACCTCTTAAAAAAGGGGTGTGAGTTCATTTGGTCCGATGTCTGTGAAAGGGAATTTAAACACTTGAAAATGTGTCTCAACAAAGCCCAAGACCTCAGCAGCTTTGACCCACGGATTAAATCTTATTTAATGACGGATGCCAGCTCTAAGGGTTTAGGTGTGGTCTTATTCCAAAAGCCTGAAGTGTCTGAGAAGGTTGTGTTATTCATGTCGAGACCTTTAAGGGGGTCGGAGTGTAATTATTCGGTGGTAGAAAGGGAAGCTTTGGCCATCTATTGGGCCATCCGCAAGTTGAGGATGTTTCTTTGGGGTGGTGACTTTGAAGTCTTAACTGATCATAAGCCTTTGAAGGAATTCTTTGAAAAAAAGGTATTGACTTTGTATCGCACCGCATTCGCAAATGGGTTGTTGCCTTGCCGGAATTTAGTTTTGTTGTTTCCTTCTTGCCAGGTGCCACCAATATTTTGGCAGACTGCTTGTCCAGGTTGTGCTGTACGGATGAGGAAACTCCTGAGGGTGATTATTTTGGTGGTGATGATTTTGATGAAGGTGTGGATGTTTGTCTCGTAAGTGAAGGTATTATCTCTGAGGAATGGAGGGGCACTTTAGTGAAAGATGAAGTTTTGAAACATGTGATGGAGATGGCTGTGGATGGCTGGTGTGACAAAAAAGATTGTAACCAAGTATTGAAGGGTTACTGGCAAGTCAAGCATGAACTCACTGTTGTGGGCGGGTTGCTCTTGAGGAGCACCAGGCTGATTCCCGCCCATGAGTAATGGGTAAAATTCTTGATTCATCCACATGCCAGTCACATGGGCATTGTCAAGACGAAGGAAAGATTGAGGGAGTCTTACTGGTGGCCGGGCATGGATGTCTGGATCGAAAGAGAAGTCAGGAGTTGCCCGGAATGTGTGTGTTGTGACAAAATTCTAAAATGTAGAACACAACCCATGGTAGTGAGAGAAGAATCTGAGGGTCCTTGGTCGGATGTGGCCATAGACATTTTAGGTCCAATTTAGCTAAAATCTTGTGATCGTTATGTCCTAGTGTGTATGGACATGTTTTCTCGTTGTCCCGAAATTAAAGTGGTGAATTCTATCGTATCTTCTGTGATTATTGAGTTTTTGGACTCTCTCTTTGAAAGAGAAGGTTTTCCCAAGTCTTTACTATCAGATAATGGTGTGCAATTTACCTCTTCCATTGTGGAAGAGCTCTTGTCTTCGAGAGGGATCAAACACAAAAAAGCAGCTCTCTATCACCCGGAAAGTAATGGGGTTGTTGAA
Organism: Triturus cristatus; assembly: GCF_964204655.1. Taxonomy (NCBI): domain Eukaryota; kingdom Metazoa; phylum Chordata; class Amphibia; order Caudata; family Salamandridae; genus Triturus; species Triturus cristatus. The sequence goes on from NC_140579.1 coordinate 747,720,755, forward strand.
AGGTTTGTAGAGGTCTTGAAAGAGACCTTACAGCAGGCTGTAGCAACGGGTACTGATTGGGAGACAGCAATTAAGAAGAAAGTGAAAGAATACAGGTTTACCCCGCACTCGTCTAAGGGTGTGTCTCCCTTTCAATTGTTCAAGAAGAGAACTCCTAGCACAGAGGTGTGTCCCTTTTGTTTGAAGAGAATTTCCATTGACAAAGATGCCATGTGTACTGAAGGATGGAGAGATAGGGAGAGAATGATCAAGGAGAAGAGAAAACAATGGTATGATCTGAGGAAAGCTGTTAAGAACACTAGTGTTTCAGTGGGTGATTGGGTGAAAATAAAATCTCCTCGCTTGGGCAAATCTGGTTCGAAGTTCAGTGTACCCTTTAAAGTGATTAAGGTGTTTAACAATGCTGTTCGTACCAACGATCATAAAGTATGGAACCTGAATAGAGTGGCTAAACGCCAGGTCGCGAGATCTCAACCCTGTGTTGTGTCATAGGATTCTGATGCCAAGTCACAAGGGAATTCTGCCAGGCCTCGTAGGCTCATACAACGACCAGCTAGATATCAAGATTATGTTTAATTCTGTTGTCACTTTATGGTATATTTTTACCTACTTCCTTGTTGTGTTATTAAGGGGGAGGTGATGTAGTGTTCTTACTTCTCTGAGCATGTGGAATGTTATTGCTGTTCCTAGGCTATGCAGCCTAGAATGTGGAATGGGCATCTTCTGAATAGATTGTAAGCAGCTTGTCAGTTGGCAGCTGCAGGGTTTGATGCTGGAAGGGGTTTTCTTTACGTCCTTGTACTCAATAAACCCAAACCATACTTCAACGTTTTTATGCTGCCGTGTCTACTGCATTACACATGTGTTTGAGAAATAGCGTTATTCTTGCTATTCAAGGGTGACCAGGTCTGATTTCAGGACAATCTTGAGAATTGGCTGGAATGCAGTGGCCCTGAAATCAGCTGGAACACTGTTCCTGTGCTAAAAGCCCAAAAGACGGGAAGCGGGGTAGGGCGCTGGACAGAAAGGAGACGGTGCACCCTGTGTCCTGGCACACAGGTAACAGTATGAGGTGATCACGTGTAGGAGAAAATACAGAGGTAGGATTTATGAGTTATGGTGAGGGTATGCCAAACCTCAGACAGGAACACCAACATTTAACTAGAGACTCTTGCTGTCAGACAGCCATCCTGCCGTTTGTCAATGATCAGAGATATGCTTGTGGCGTGGGACTCTACCCATGAAGCAAAGTTCATAAGTCTGTCCAGTGAGGAACTAAGTGCTTTGGGAGGTCAAAGAGAACGCTGCTGCAAGAAACCTTACGTGCTCATGACAAGCCGGTTTATTAGCGCAATGTCAAATGGCATGGGTGGTGAATATTTTTGTACTATACCTGAGCAATAGCAAAACTAGCAGTCACTGTTGAGGAGATGGGATGACTTCACGTTCAGTCAAATAACACCCCCAGATTTCTGCAGGTGTTGGCCCTGAAATAAATGTCCAGGGGCCCGGATTTAGGATCAGAGGAAGCTGAGAAGAGGAGTGTAGGAGAGTAGGATCTGCACTTATGTTGCCCCCACTTTTTTTCTGATGTTTACACTGGTTTCTGGCTATAGTCTGACTGGGACCCTGCTAATCAGGACCCAGCCTCTCTGTTCTCTCTAAACAACTTGGAGTGCATATTAGATGCACTAGTGATTGGATACTGTGGTACCTTATGAGCCCCTAGTATATGGTACCTTAGGTACCAAGGGCATAGGTACTTCACAGGCCTACCAGGGGCTGAAGCATGTATTATGCCACCCCTGGGAAGCAGACTAAATCTGACACCACAGGCCTGCTACTGCAGCCTGGGTGAGGTAGTGTTAGCACTCCTCACTGAGGTATAGGTTCCCTATATCTCACCTTACACACACATATAAACCTAGCAGTCACCCCTAAGGCAGGCCCTATCAATCCTGAGGGCAGGGTGCTTGGTTTCCATGTGACGGGGTGCCTCTGCCTGTGCAGGGCCCCTCTGCAGCTCTCAGAGTCCATTCTCTGTAGCTGTTTGTGGATGCGGTTAAACCATATACTATTAAGTGCATTATAACCTACCGGTAAATGCTAACTTTGGGATGGCTGCATCAAAACATGTCGTGTTTGGTGTCAAACGCTTTGGAATCATACCCCCACACCAGTAATTGGTGTGGGAGTATGATCCCACTCTTCTAGAGGGATAGACATGTACCCACTGTGGAAACACGGTAGAATCCTGAAGAGCCCTGGCATCACAAAATGGATGCCACCATTCACAGACACTGGGCTGTCCTCCTGCTGCTGACCGAAACTCGCAGTGGAGGAGGCCCAGCAATAGGCATCCTGTCACAGGGAGGTGTGTGTCACCTCCCAGACAGGATTTAGTGTATTGGGGCTGGGTGGGTACACTTCTAGAGTGCTTTGAAGTCCTGCACTGGGGGAGCTCAAGCTGGTTCAGGGGCTACCACCCCCTGATCTGGCGCGAAACTGGACAAAGGGAAGTGGGTGTAGCCACCCACTCCCCTGACCCTCCCATAGGAGTGGTCATAGAGCTAGTCCCTCCCTTCCTTGTAGTATAAGTTAGGGAAACCTTGACATTGCAAACTAGATATCCCTGGATGACGCTCTGAAGAAGAATCCTGGACCTTCGACATTCCACTACCTTTGGAAGACTGACGAATCTCCCTTGGAGTCAAGGAGTGACTCCCCTGCTTGGCAGGCACCAAAACTTTGCATCAACGGTTGCAAACTTTCCCGCTCCCGCCGGAGTCCAAAGTCCCTGCAGCCCCGGAAGTAGATTTCCTGACTTCTCCAAGGCCATCGTGAGTCCCCAGTGACGCTGAGGCAAGTGGACCCCACAAGTGACGTGTAACAGCAATCCCCAGGTACCGTACACTATTGTCGAGTGCAACCCCTTCACGACATTCTACGAACTTGTGCTTTTGATCACGTATGGTCCAAGCCTCCAGCAGGATTTTCTATGAATATCAGAGGCCTACCTCGTCCCGAGTGACTGTGGGCTCCTGGTGAGTGAATCCTCTCGAGGTGTCTTCATGATCCCTTGCCGGTTGGCTTGTGGGTCCCCAGAAGACTTTTCTACAGAACCAAAGAGCTCCCCTGATTGCTTCAGGCCTGCCCTGACTTACCTTCACTGGGTGGGTCCCTCAGACCTTGCTGTTTTGCACCACTGACTTTCTTCACTTTCCACGAGACTTGCTGTTGCCAAGGCTTGTTGGCTCTAATCCGGTTGCCAACACCTCAGTAAGCTGCAGACTTTTTGGCACACGCTGAATCCAGATCCTGGTCATGGTCGACACCTCCTGGACTTCGTGGCTGAAGAGTCAAGACACCCGTGATCACCTGAAATCATCCGACGACTGTGGGCATCCAGCTTCCTTGCCCCGGGTCTCTGCCAAGTGACTTTGAACACTGTCCCTTCTGCTTTCAGGTCTTCTTTCTTCTCAATCCAGCCTTGGATTCCACTGGACACTTGTCCTGTCTTCACAAGCAGCAAGTCTTCTTTGGCTCCCATTGAAAACGACGCTGCAACCCAACACCAAAAGACACCTATGCACCTGGCTTCCCTGGGTGAGGTAACTCCAGCACTACGGTGCTCCTCTGGGTATTGGCTCTAGAACTACTTACCTTGTAAGTGACTTGCTTGTAGACTCTCCTGAAGTATCCTAAAACTTTAAAATTCCAACTGTGACTTGCTCCATTGAAGTCTATTGGGATCCGCGGCTGTGTTCTCACACTGCAAGCGTCTCCCGTGGGTCCTTTACTTACCTGGCTCGGGTGGATTAGTGAGGCCCCAGCAATTCTACAGGCCCTAGGCCTTGTCTCTTCTCCAGTCAATATTCCTAAACCTCTTTTTTAGTATATAGTCTGGTACACCCCTAGGGCCCCAGCCATATAACTGCTTAATTTGTTGTGAAACGTTGATTTGTGCATATGTCCTTGACTTCTAATCTCATAATGAGATTAGTAGAGTGTGTTAGAAATAAATACATATATATTTGATAAATATACCTGTGTGGTGTCCTTTCATTTAGTGATTCAAGAGATTATAAGGTAAAGCAAGCTGCTTTACATTCCTCTAAAGACTTAGCCTGAAGGCTGCTCTCCACAGCTACCACTAGGATAGCTTTCTTTAAAAGGTTGTCTTAAACCTATCTACCAAGAGTCGAATTGGACTGATGCAAGGTGGCCACTATAACTAGTGACCAGAATATACCAGGCCAACTTCTCACAAGGATGGTTTTGTTTAGTGGTGTGGATGAGGAGTTTGTGGTCAGTAGTGAAAAGGAGAAGAACATGTGTGCATCATCTGTGTGTAGATCGTAAGGAAAGCTAAAAGAGGAGATACCGGCACCAAGGAAGGTGATGTAGAGTGACAACAGCAAAAGATTGAGGAATGAACCTTGAGGGATGGCGGTAGGCAGAGACGTGGGTGAGAATCCAGTTCAGCACCAGGTAATGGCGTGAGCACTGAGAGAGAGACATATGAGAAGAACTATTCAACAGCTGGGCCGGCAATGACAAGTGAAAGGCTGTCGTTTAGAAATCTGCGATGCAGAGTTTCAAGAGCATGTGTAGGTCAAGAAGTATCAGGGCAAATAAGAGGAAACTGAGTAATGGTACCATTGCCAACTTGAGACACAGTGGTTAGTTTCCGGTCAAGCAGGAAGGACTAAAGGTCTTGGACGGTGCGATTAGTGGAGAGAGACCATTATGTATGTATTTTTGGAAAGAAAGCTTGTGAGGGGTCGAAGAGGGGGTCAGGCGTTTTTTTACTGCTGGGCAAGTTCTACTTGATTGTGGATGCTGTGAAGTTGATGAGGTCAGCTGATGAGGTAAGAAAGAAGGGGTAGGCGCTCTCAGATATGCTGGCGAGGGAGTGTGTTCAGAAGGAAGCTGAGAGAAGAGAATGTTTTGTATAAGATTTTTTGTTTCAGAGTCAGATTTTGAAGAAGGTTGGTGGGAAGAAAGGCATTTAGCTATTTTAATCCAGTAATGATGCTGTTTAAAAATGACCCAGTGGTGCAGTAAATGAACACAGTAAGGGCCTTATTACGACTTTTGGCAGTCTTCAGCTGGGACTGCCACTGCTGCGGTCCCAGGAATACCGCCAAGGCCGTGGTGAGCCCATCCACCGGATTATTACTTTAATCCACAGCGGGAGGGTGAATCTGTGGCGCTCTCACGGGGTGGTATGTTAGGCTCATTGGAGAGCCTAACAAGCAAACGGCCGCCGTGAGAAAGCCTGCAGCATCTTCCTGCATGGTGTTTCATGCACCATGTCGTGCAGGCCACACCGTGCAAGACCGAGGATGCAATTCCAGGGGGGTACATGTTGTGTCCCCCGCACATACTCCCAGGCCCAGATTCAGCCAGGGGCCCTGATATGGCCCTTTCACCTGCATGTGTGCTGTCCTTTTCATGGCAGGGTCCGCGCCATGAAAAGGGTGGTGGATATGCAGTTCGTAATATGCTCAGCATATTCAGGCCCTTTGAAGACCGCCACCGCAGCGGGATCCTTGATCCCGGCAGAGGCGGCGCTCTTGTGGCGGCCCTACTGCCACACTCATGATAGGGCGGACGGGTGGTGGTAGTCGGACCGCGAGTACGGTGGTTCCAAGACAGCCGTTCTGTTAATAAGGGCCTAAGTGGTGTCAATGGAACTATGACTGTGACTGCTATGTAGTCTAGTGATGACGGTCGGGAGATGGGGACGGTCACATTTATACAGGATTGGGGTAGCAGAACTGGGTTCCTCAACGCATTACGCTGCCCCAAGTAGACTACATTAGGCCTGGGCGGTAAATTCCGTTCCGCTCGCGGAATTTGCGTAATTTGCGTAATTTCGCGTTCCGTGGAGAACGCGAAATTGATCGAAAGTCTGCTTTTTGCTTTTTCGCGAAATTTTTGCTTGTTCGCGTTCTCAAAATGCGTGTTCGCGAGATATTTCTCCCCGAGCACGCAAACAGCAATTGTGAACAGGAAAAAAGTACCGCGAACAAGCAATTCCGCGTGTTCGCGGAATTTCTGCGTGTTCGCGGAGATTTTTTACCGTTTCGCGAAGATTTGCGTAACGCAATTACGCAAATTCCGCCCACCCCTGGACTACATCCCTCCATATTTAGAGGTCTCTGCTTGCCTGGTGGAGTTCTCACCGTGAACAGAGGAGCCGCCGCCAGAGCTGCTCCGCTGAAGTCTCTGTATATTTAATAAGCAGATATCTTGTTTGATGCAGCTGCTCAGCAATTTTTGTTATTTTTCCAAAGTAGAAGTTTATTTTTGAAAACCAAAACACTTATGGCCACTACCCCTCTGGGAGTTTCTCCCAGGGGGTAGTGGTTATTTGTAATTGTTTTCTGTTTGGGACCACCAGGTACTAAGACCAATGGCACAATGTCTGTGGGGCGATTGGTCTAATGATTCCATAGAATCTCGGTCATCCGAAACACAACACATGTATTTGGAAAGCGCACGTTCACCCTAGGGTATCTTGGTGGTGAATAACAGATGTTTATTGTAACCCAACTCAATGGTACTCATTTTATCAGCCTCAGAAGGATAAGTGGACTTACTGAGATTTGAACCTGTGACCATGAGGTCAAACAGAGGCTCCTACAAGGGGTGCATTAGTCCATTGAACCACCAGACCCACCAGAAGAATGAGAGTTCTCCTAACCCTAAATAGAGGCAGTTTGGCAAAAAAGGTATCCCGTCACAAACTCTAAATAACCCCCACTTTTATTCCAGATAAACACAGGAAGAGGCCAGCACCATATACCAACCCATTTGAAAAATGATACGGTTGAGTAGGAAAATGTAGTAAGAACCTATGTGACAATGCCTCTGTAATTAAGGTAAATTGTCAGACAAAAATTATTTATTAGAAAGCCATCTTCTTGTGCTTCTGAGCCAATGATGTTCAACACATGCATCATTCACGAGTAAAACATTATTTTGTCCTCCATGTCTATGAAGAAAGTTATATTCTTATTTGAGTAACGCTGCTGCTTGGATTGTCCCCTTGTCAAACAATCCAGTCTCGCACCCTATGATAATTCGATTTACTGCCCCTGAATGCTATAGAAACAAGCATTTGCAATGCAATAGGTCTCGCATTTTCAAGAGATAGAGCTATTGGCGTTCTAAACAACGTCATTTGCCTATGTGTTTTGGTTGCTAAATGTACATATAAATGAATACAAATATAGCTGTACAAAACTTACCTCTCCTCCGATGTAATTTGTGCTTGTATCTATTGAAATAGGCCTTGTTCTTGACAACTTTCACAAACCTCTGTGAAGTAGAAAACACTATATGAGTTTTAAGCGATAACTCCACCGAGTAGTTCCAAACACTAATCAGCAAGACTGAAACTGGCAATTCAATTTTAACATTTCCCAACACATTAAGTCCTTAGAGAAGCTGACATATAACAAATACTGTAGGAGAGTAGGATCTGCTTCTTATAGTTACCCCCACTTTTTGCTGATGTTTCACTGTTTTCCGACTTTAGTCTGGCTGGGACCCTGCTATTCAGGACCCCAGCCTAGCTGCTTTCTCTCTAAATTGATTCCAAGTACCTTAGGTACACCACAGATTGGATTCTGGGGTGCCCTTATAAGTCCCTAGTATATGGTATACTATGTACCCAGGGCATAGGTACCCCAGAGGCCTACCAGGGGCTGCAGCATGTATTATGCCACCCCTGGGAAGCCCTCCAAAACGACACCACAGGTCTGCTACTGCAGCCTGAGTGAGATGGTGTATGCACTCCTTACTGAGATATAGGTTCACTATATCTCACCCTATCACTGCACATACAAACCTATCAGTCACCCCTATGGCAGACCTTATCAATCCTGAAGGCAGGGTGCTTGGTTTTATGTGAGAGGGAGCCCATGTATGAGCAGAGCCCCTCTGCAGCCTTCAGAATCTATTCTCTGGGGTTGTCTGTGATGCAGCCTGACCATATACTCGAGTGCATTATAACCTCGCTGTAAATGCTAACTTTGGGATGGCTGCACGGAAACATGTCATGTTTAGTGTCAAACACCTTGGAATCAGACCCCCACACCAGTAACTGGTGTGGGAGTATGATCCCACCCTTCTAGAGGGAGAGACATGACAGAACCGGTATACTCGGTACCAGCTAACAGAGCCCTGGCATCACAAAATGGATGCTGCCAGCCCCAGACACAAGTCTGGCCACCTGCTGCTGACCGAAACTCCGGCAGGGGAGGCCTGGACAATAGGTTTCCTGTCACAGGGAGGTGGTATCACCTCCCAGACAGGCTTTAGTGTATTGGGGCTGGGTGGGTGCACTCCAAGAGTGATTTGAAGTCCAGCACTGGGGGCACATTTGGTGTCCCTGTGCATAGTCAAGTTCAAACCCGTTGCAGGGGCTACCAGCCCCTGCTCTGGTGCAAAACTGGACAAAGGAAATGGGTGTAGCCACCTCTCTTTCCTGACCCTCCCATAGGTGGGCTCCAGAGAATGTCCAACCCCTTCCTTGGGTATAAGAAAGGAACCCCTGGCTACAGGACTGTAGATTACACCTGGACAAAACTCTGATACAGAAATCCCAGAACTTCGATGATCTACACGATTAGATGACTGAAGAATCCCCCTTGGAGTAAAGGAGTTATTCCCCTGCAAGGCAGGCACCAAAGACACATCTGACCGGTTTGCATCTCCGAAGCTCCTGCCGGACTCCAAAGTATTTGCAACACAGGAGGTGAGTTTCCTGACTTCCCAGAGGCTGACCCGAGTCCCCAGCAAAGCTGAGACCTGTAGCCCTCATGGGTACCATGAAACTGGAACCCCTGGACACCGTGCACATTTGCAAGTGCATTAGCTTCTCGACGTCATTCGAGGCTGTGCATTGGGTGACTTGTAGCCCAGACCCCGAGCACCTATTCCACCGATGATTGCTGGCCTACACTCCACGAGTGTTCCGTGAGCTGGCCCTTTGTGTTTTCACTTGAGGTACCTTTGCGATCCCTGGTCCATTGACCGGTGGGTCCCTGTGAAGGCAACTTTAACTTTAATTGGGCTTTACTGGTTACTCCAGACGTGCCCTGACTCTCCATCGCTTGGGGAGTCCCCAGGACCTTGCTGGTCCACACCGAAGCATCTTTCCTCTTCCTGTGTGGGTTGCTGTTGCCAAGGCACGTTGTGTCCAATCTGGGCACCGACGCTGCAGCACTCGACATCCTTTGTGGGAGAGCTCGAATCCAGCTTCTGGTCATCCTCAACACCTCCTGGTCCTCGTGGCTGAAGAGTCAAGCTTCCCCTCTTCTCACCTGAAGCACCCGACATCGGTAGGCATTCGTCTATCATGCCCCTGGTCACTGACAAGTGACCCAGACTCTGTCCTCTCTGCTTTCAGGTTCCTCACATCTTTTATCCAGGCTTGGATCTCTTTGGACACTTCTCCTCTTCCCGGCAGTAGCACTTTTCAGCATCCTGCCATTGAAAACGACGACGCCACCTGACACCATTTGACACCTATGCACCTGGCTTCCCTGGGTGAGGTAACACGAGTACTCCAGTGCTCCTGTGGGTATTGGCCCTAGAACCATCTAAGTCCAAAAGCGTTTCTTCCTAGTCCACCTCTAAGTGTCCTTAAACTTTAAAATTCTAACCGTGACTTTCCCCATAGAAGCTAACGGCGCTCGCGGCTGTGTTCTCACACTGCACACGTCCCCCGTGGGTCCCCTGTGTCATTACCTTGGGTGGTTCCCAGCAATTCCACAGGCTCTAGGCCTTGTGTCTAGTCAAGTCGTGGTTCTTATACCACTTTCTTAATATATGGTTTTGTTCGCCCCTAGGGCCTATTGTATATTTTTCTAATTTACTGTGATATTTGAAGTGTAACATATGTGCTTTGACCTCTAGCCTCATAAAGAGGCTAGTCAGGTGTGTTGAGTAATAAATACATATATTTTATATATATACCTGGTGTGGTTCTCCTTTCAGTTGGTCATTCAAGAGATTATAGACTGGTAAAACAAGCTGCTTTACATTCCTTCAAGACTTAGCCTGAAGGCTGCTCTCCATAGCTACCACTAGGATAACTTTCAAAGAAGGTTGTCTTTAACCTATCACCTCTAAGGGGTTGTTTGGACTGGTGCAAGGTGCCCACTATAACTAGTGGACAGCATATGCCAGGCCAACTTCTCACAAATACTATGTGCAGGAAGAACATAAACAGAAAATTATGTTGTTTGCATGTATGAAGTAAAAATTGAGAATGCAGAGGAGGGCCTGATCCAGCGGGTTACCAACATCAAATACTCACTTACTAGACGTTTAATTGGGTCCATAAACACACTTATTCTTATAGGCTAGTAAATACCGCTGGGGTCAATTTATTGTGCTAATATCTGTAGGATGAATTTTATCTGATTAAATCTTACCAAACCCCTTGATCCAATGTATTTTTCCTCTGGTCAATGGACCATTTAGTTAGCTGAATAGGAGAAACCTTACATCTAATTACCTTTATTAAATTACCACAGACTCAGGAGAGTTTAAAATGTTTATCTCATAAAATTCATGTGAGCCAAGAACCATAATACAGTTAGAACCCTGTCTTTGACAAGGAGAGGAAGAGAAAAATAATTCATTCAGAATAATCGTTAAACCGAATTATTACGATAACAGAGCATGTGTAGGGGGAAAAAAGAGAGAGCAATACATTGACATACTACACAGAGTTATATTTACCTAGTATGGTGTGAAAACCAACCCCCCTGCCAAGGAATTGGGATGACCCCCTGGGACAGATCAGGCGACCAAAGCTCAGGACAGGATTCAGGACAGATGACCTCTTGTAGATACAGCGCCTGCGCCGCACCCCTCTCTGATGCGATTTCCTCCTCGATTCTTCCACGATGTTCTCTAATATGTGCCTCCTCGATTCTTCCACGATGTTCTCTAATTAGGAGCTTCCTCAATTCTTCCGCGATGTTCTCTATTTAGGAGCCTCCTCGATTCTTCCGCGATGTTCTCCAATTAATTTGGCTCAAAAGTTTTAAGCCTGGATTTGGATCTTCTTCAGTATTTTCTCAAATTTCGGACAGCATCTCAGTCTCTCAGCATTCTCTGTCTCTCTGTGTGTGCTAATCTAACTAAACTACCTCTATAATACCTCTCTAATGGCATGTACCACCCCTGAATGTTTCGAATTTACGAAACTCCTAACTCTGATTGGACAAGGAAAGTGGAGATGATCATCACATCATGCTAAGTTTAATACTTTTCTTTAAACTCATTGTTCTATGTTCCCTCCCCTTAATTCACTTTCCCATGCTTTATTTCCCACCGTATTCATAAATTAATCAATACAAAGTATACAGTTTTATTAACATTTCTTCCGTTCTCAGGACATTATGCGTGTTCTCAGGACATGTTTCTTTTCTCTTCTTTTGGATGATGTTCAAGGCTTTGCACCACGGCTCCTGGGTCATTTCGACTGCGCATGTGGAGCGGTCATGTGATGCGCGAGTTTCAGTCCTGCACGGAGGCCCAATTATGAACTAATAGAGACATCAAAGACAAAGTATATTCAAATCAAAATAAATGATTTCACTGTATACCACTTATCTCTACTCTATTCCCGTTTACTTATATAAATCTTATGCATTAGAATTTTAGTAAACTTACATGGTTTAGTTTCAGCAAAGCATGCATATTATCATATGAGTTTCAAGCGGCCATTTTAAGAGCAACTGCGCAGCTGCAAAATTTTCCCTCCAAGCGATAGTAAGTCATACTGCGTAGATGCGGTAGACGCATGCGTAAGGCAGAATCCCGCGTTTAGCGGCCATTTTAGAGACACACGGGTTACTTGTTAGTAATACACATATGCAAGCTTCCCCTAGATTTTGTATGTGGATTTTCTGGTGTGTTATTAGTATTTACGAACACAATTATTACGGTATTATAAGTTATTTGAAAGGATTGCTTCCAGGCAAGTCTCTTTTATACGAGTCCTTGCTCCATCAATCCCCTCTCTGATGGCATTTTATGCCATCACTAAATTACCATCACTAAATCAGATGCCAACTTTAGCACATCTCAATTTCTTCTTCAACTTTCTCATTGTCTTTCTTTGCATTTCTGTACTGTAGACTATTCATTCTTTTATATATATTTCCTCTCAGTTCTTCAGTTCTTCAAGTTGTATTTCTTCATACTTTCTTTTCTTACTCCTTTCTTTTATTTCATGCCCTTTTCTTTTCTTACAACATTTGAACCATGTCATTATTGCTAGGACTAATAGTGTTATCTCTAAAATGGGCAATATGATTTGCCTTATTATGCTCTTACCTATGTTTGAAAACCAGCTCCCTACTGTAGAAATACTATTTGTTAGTTTCTTACATACAATATCAACTTCCAGTGGTTATAATTCCTTTTCCAATTTTCCTATATTTTTAATATATCTCCCAATTTCAACACTTTTATCAGGTATATAAGTGCAACAATGTTGCGCCTTCAGCATATTTCAGACTCCGCCCTCTTTTGCCAATAATATATCGAGAGCAAGTCGATTTTGCAAAGCCATAGATCTGCAACCATTTCCGTATTGATCACCAAGAACCCACCAGCAGTGTCAGTAGATAACCGATCCACTACTGTAGACAGCTGACAAATTTTCCAGGAATTCAGAATTACTCCCACTGAAGGTATTAATGCACTGAAAATGTCACCTACTATTTCAGAAAAACGTGTTCGTTTCTTTGCGTCTTTATTGCTTCCAGTGATTCTTTTCACATGGTACACCTTTGGGAATACAATTCCAAAATAGCAACTCCCGTACCCATGATCAGGCAATCTAAAATAAGCTGTATTGCCACATACATAATAAATTCCGGGAAATACTGGATCTGTTCCACCTTTTAGTCCCCACCCTCCGATAATCAAGGAATTATGTTTGCATTCACTGGAACCCATAAAAACATTGTTATATTCAGTCTTTAATCTATGGAGGCAGATCTTCCCTTTCTTTTCAAAGTCCAGGGACATAGCAGCATGATTCTTGCCAGTTTTATATATTTCATCTTTATTGGCCCACTGAGGTATCTGTGGTTTCGGTTCAGAAGCCCTTCTCTGGAAGTCCTGTCTTCTTTGCTTAACTAAATTAAAAAATATATGTTCTTCTTCGTGTAATTTACATGTTAAATTGTGCTTGTGTGCTTCGGCTATATCTATTGTCTTCATTGTCAGAAAATATTCTCCCATAAACTGTGCGTCTTTAGTACTAAGAAATGGGTTCATGCTCTTTCGCATAGGAACCTCGGAAAAAATCACATTTACAATAGAATAATAATATTGTAGTTTTCCTGTTCTATAAAACAAACTTGCTAACACACTACAAGATATACCATATGTTAATGGAATATGATGATATGTCACACCTTCTGCTTCTGATGCTGGTAATTTCATACACACATAACAATCACTAATTTCCATAGTGTCCACATACTGCACTAAAAACTTTGTAAATACACTTAAAGCAGTGTCATTGTCTGTCACAGTGTGCGATATGTCTAACTCATCTGGTGCTTCTAAATCTACTTTGTCTCGTTTTTTCTTATTCTCATCTGGTGCTTCTACTGTTACTCTATTTCCTTTAATGTTAGCTACTTTCTCATTTATCTTAGTGTTATTCTCTTCTTTTGTAACCATCAAACAAGGAATAGCTACTGTCAATACTAACCAAACTATGAGTACTAAAAATATACTACATATACATATTCTACAGCATTTTTGTACACAATTTCGTTTTGGTTTTGCAGCAGCCCTATCATCAGCCATTCTCAAGAAGAAGATTTCTCTTCTATATTTTCGATTTTCTTGTGGAATTTAAAAAATCCTTTGAGAAATTTTCAGGTTGGTCTCACTTCTTCGATATTTTGTTTGGTAATTATTTCTTCATCAATTCCTTCATTTAAGTCAAGATTCTCGAATTCTTCAAGAATTACGTACGTCCATTCAAGACCCTTGAATTTATTGTTCAAGATTCACAGTCTTTGACTTTGTCATCTGGGCTGTTCGGCAGATGTTCCCGACTGACTAGAAATTTCGTTTACTTGGTCAGGTTCTTAATTAACTGTTTTGAAATGATACTTTAACCTCTTCACAACACTCAGCCAGTTGTCACCTCTTCTGACCCTTTTTGCTTGCAATGCACTGTCACTGTCTTCAAGTGTTCTTTTGTTTTCATTATGTCATGGCACAACTTGGTTATCTTCGTCTTCAGATTTCCTCTCTATCTGACCTTGTCCAGGGCTTACCCTTGTACCAGCCTGTTCTGCCTGGATGTGTTCTTCTTCCCTAGTCTGACCCTGTTCAGGTTTTATCTTGATTTTCTCTTCTTCTTCTTCCTGAACTTGTTTTTCTTTTCCTAACTGGTTCTGCTCGGGTCTTATTGCACTTTGAGTTTCTGCAGCCCGAACAAGTTCTTCTAGACCTATCTGTCCCTCCTCAGACTCATGTATTGTTGCATCCTCTTCTGTCTGAGTAGATTGTTCTCTACTTATCTGTTCCTGCTCAGGTTCTCCAATACCTGTATCACTTTTTTCCTGAGCTGGTTCTTCTATGCCTGTCTGGTCCTTACTGCTCTTCTGTCTTTCTAGACGGATTTGGCTCCTTTTCACACTTACTTCAGGTATGTCAACCACTGGTATCCAGTCATTCTGACCTGTGCTTGGTTGTTCTCGATCAGCTATTTCAGGGTTTGTTATTCCAGATCCTTCTGCTGTACAAACATCCGCAGCCTCAATTCATTGTGTATGTTGAGAACCTTCTGTGTCAGGTGCTGGTACTCTCTTGGTATGGATTGCATGAATCCAATTAGGTAAGCCTGTACATTTCACTGCTGTGTTGGTAACCAATATAACTTGCTGTGGTTTCCCCCACCTGGGTGCTAGACATGACTCTTGAGTGTGTTCTTTTACCACCACCCAATCACCAGGATTCAGATTATATGCTTGATTCTGCTGCCTGGCAACTGCGTCTTCTCTAACCTGGTGAGAGATAGAACGCACTAGGTCAGCCAGTTCTTTGCAATATTCCAAAGCCAAATCATCAGATATATTCATCAGTTTGTCTCCTGGTATACATGCCTGCCTCATTGCTCTTCTCATGAGTATTTCATGGGGACTCAACCCTGTATTCCTATAAGGAATACTTCCGAGCCCCATCAGAACAAGAAGTAAAGTGTCAGGCCAATCCAGTGGGGTAGATGCGCATATCTTTCACAATCTTGATTTTATCATGCCATTCAGTTGTTCTACCACTCCAGAAGCCTCTGGGCGGTATGCACAGTGCAGTTTTTGTTCAATTGTAAATGCTTCACAGATCAGTCGGATTACTTCATTATTAAAATTAGACCCTCTATCTGATTCCAAAGTTACTGGAAAACCGAATCGAGGAATCAGTTCCCTCAACAAAAGTTTGGCAACCGTTATGCTGTCATTTCTTCGTGTAGGGTATGCCTCCACCCACCGTGAAAACAAACAGACTATTACAAGTATGTACTTCAATCCTCTGCAAGGGGGTAATTGAATAAAGTCAATCTGTAGTATTATACATGGGCCTTCTGCCTTTCTAATTGTTCCCATACAGACTACTGTCTTTTGTCCTGGATTCATCTGTTGACAAATTAAGCATCTCTGGCATAGACTCTCTGCTACACTCCTGAACTTTTTATTGAACCAATCTTGTCTAAAGAGTCTGATCATGGCATCCCTGTCTATGTGAGTGTCTCCATGATACATTCTTGCCATTTGTGAGAGCATGCAGTCTGGCATCACTGGTCTGCAATCTGGGCAAATACAGACATCATCTTCCAACCTCATTTAACACCCAGCCATTACCCATTCTTTTTTTTCTTTCATGTCTGCCTCATCCTGTAATTGTCTTACTTCTTCACATGTCTCTAATCCTGAAAGTAGCATAAGTTGGCAGATGATTCCATTTGTTTAAATTTTCTTGTTCACTGCTATTTTATATTTAGCACAGTGTTGGGCAACTTGGTCAGCATACCTGTTTCCAGCTGTCACATAGTCATTTCCTGACTGATGTGCGGCACACTTGACCACTGCCACTTCTTTTGGTAATTGTATTGCTTCAAGCAATTCCTTCACAAAATTTCCATTTTTGATTGGGGATCCTGAAGAAGTCAAGCAATCCCTCTGCATCCAAAGTTGGCCAAAATCGTGCACAACCCCTTAACCAAATTGACAATCAGTATAAATGGTTACTTTCCAACTTTTCCCAATTTTGCATGCTTTAATCAAAGCCACCAATTCGGCTACTTGTACAGATTTGACTCCTGGCAAATAGGATGCTTCAACTATTCCAGCCAATGTACATACAGCATAAGCAGCACTCAGCCCTCCCTTCTCATGGTGCATACATGAGCCATCTACAAACAACTCATGTTCTGCATTTTTCAGCGGTTCTTCCTGTATGTCTGGACGGGGATTAGTACAAAGTTCCGTCACATCCAGACAATCGTGTTCGACTTCATCCTTCACTTCTTCTCCATATGCGTCTGGTAACAAAGATGCAGGGTTTAACACTGTACATCTGACTATTTCCACTTTCTCAGCACCTAAGATTATTCTCTCGTATTTCGACATTCGACTAGGAGTGAGATATTGAGTTTGAGTTCTTGTTAATAGAATCTCCACTGAATGTGGGACGTGCGCTTTTAGTGGATGCCCCATTACAATTGACTCACTTTGTCCTAGGCTTGTACAGATGGCGGCTACTGTTTTTAAACAACCAGTAAAGCTGATGCCACAGGGTCTAGAGTAGCGGAGAAATATGCCACCGGTCGTCGCATCAGACCATGTCTTTGAGTTAAAACCGCGAGTGCACAACTATTCCTCTCACAACAGAACAGTGTGAATTCCTTTAAATAATCTGGCATTCCGAATGCTGGGGCTTCACATAGCAAGACCAACTTGGGTTTTGACTTATATAGCAGCAAGGCCAAGTCAAAGTAATCAGAAATAACAAAAGAAGGTGCCAATGCTGCACTGCACTTTCAAACAAAATTAAACAAATGAGCTGACTTAAACAATTCCATTTTGTCCATTAAATGGTTGATTTTAATCTGATATTTTTTAGGCAAATATTCTTATTATTTTGCACGGTTGTACTTTAAATGATTCAATAATATACATACAAAATCAAAGGAACTACATACAAAAATCTTTTGCAATTATTTACATTTACATAAACAAATAAACATATCCATACAACTTTCATACCTCAAGCGATCAGACAATAGACAACATTTAATTAGAAATTTACATTTATATACAAAAGGATAACACTTATACTTCTTGAATAACCTATTTATAAAGTGTATTATTAAGTTGAAGGCGAAGACGAGTCAAAGAGAGGTCTACGCGTTTCGAATCCCTTCACCGGGGATTCTCATCAGGACCAGAATTATCTGGGGAACAGAAACATATACAGAGCTGGATTAGACCATTGGCCCTTAAAATTAGCAGTCTATTTAAAACAAAAGTTGCTAATTTTTCAAAGGTGGAGTCTTACCTACACTTTACTGTAGCACGACCGCAATTGAAACGGATGGTGGTAAGCCTGCGAAAGAACGCATCTATAGGCGGCCAAGGTAGAAGAAAAGCAGTGTTTTAGAGTAGAAAAAAGAACAGAGCAGCAGCTTGCATCTAGTCTAAGCGCTAATGTGCCAGCAAGGTCATGAGACAGACTTACAGGCAGTTTTCAAAGAAGATTCAGATCGACGTGCGTGGCTCCTCATTCAGCCAGGGCGGAACATAATGCTTCTGTGTTGAGAATTCGAGGGCAGCGACTCGGTGGTTTTTCGACCGGTCACTGCATCAGAAAGCAAAGACACATTCAGTCGGCAGTCCAAAATGTTGAAGCAGAGACAACAGCGCGTTTATCAGCCTCCTCCAAGGACGGAATTACCTTATCAGTCTTTTTCCAAAGCGCCCTTGGGTCCCAGCTGCACCGTGCGCGAGGGCCAGTGTAATTCTGTCCTTGGAGGAGGCTGATAAACGCGCTGTTGTCTCTGCTTCAACATTTTGGACTGCCGACTGAATGTGTCTTTGCTTTCTGATGCAGTGACCGGTCGAAAAACCACCGAGTCGCTGCCCTCGAATTCTCAACACAGAAGCATTATGTTCCGCCCTGGCTGAATGAGGAGCCACGCACGTCGATCTGAATCTTCTTTGAAAACTGCCTGTAAGTCTGTCTCATGACCTTGCTGGCACATTAGCGCTTAGACTAGATGCAAGCTGCTGCTCTGTTCTTTTTTCTACTCTAAAACACTGCTTTTCTTCTACCTTGGCCGCCTATAGATGCGTTCTTTCGCAGGCTTACCACCATCCGTTTCAATTGCGGTCGTGCTACAGTAAAGTGTAGGTAAGACTCCACCTTTGAAAAATTAGCAACTTTTGTTTTAAATAGACTGCTAATTTTAAGGGCCAATGGTCTAATCCAGCTCTGTATATGTTTCTGTTCCCCAGATAATTCTGGTCCTGATGAGAATCCCCGGTGAAGGGATTCGAAACGCGTAGACCTCTCTTTGACTCGTCTTCGCCTTCAACTTAATAATACACTTTATAAATAGGTTATTCAAGAAGTATAAGTGTTATCCTTTTGTATATAAATGTAAATTTCTAATTAAATGTTGTCTATTGTCTGATCGCTTGAGGTATGAAAGTTGTATGGATATGTTTATTTGTTTATGTAAATGTAAATAATTGCAAAAGATTTTTGTATGTAGTTCCTTTGATTTTGTATGTATATTATTGAATCATTTAAAGTACAACCGTGCAAAATAATAAGAATATTTGCCTAAAAAATATCAGATTAAAATCAACCATTTAATGGACAAAATGGAATTGTTTAAGTCAGCTCATTTGTTTAATTTTGTTTGAAAGTGCAGTGCAGCATTGGCACCTTCTGGGGGCTTCACATAGACATTTTTGTAATTTCACAAATGCTTCCATACTTTCATCATCCCATTCTATTGGGTGTTTTGCTTGTTTCTTGGTGATTTGTATTAGGGGTTTGGCCAATAAGGAAAACCCTACAATCCACTGCCTACAGTATCCTAAGACTCCAAGGAACATTCTGATTTCTCTCTGGGTTTGCGGCAATTTCATTTGTCTTATTATTTCTATTCTTTCAGACGTCACTCTCCTTATTCCACGTTCTATTTGGTGTCCAAGATATTTGACACTGGTTTGGCATAACTGTAAGTTTTCTGGGGACACTTTATGCCCCCCTTCAGCCAAATGGTTCAATAAGGCAATTGAATCAGTAACACAGTCATCTCTTGTTTTGGATGCATCTAGTAAGTCGTCAATATACTGCACTAATACTGACTCTATGGGTAATACTAAGGTTTCGAGGCACTTTTTCAGTATCCAATTGAAAATTGAAGGACTTTCAGTGTACCCTTGAGGAACGCGATTCCAAACTAAAATACGATCCTCAAACTTAAATGAGAAAAGATATTTGCTGTCTGGGTGTAATGGGATAGAGAAAAAGGCGTGGCATAGATCAATTACGGTGAACCATCCTGCCTTCCAGGGTATCTGGTACAGAATCACAGCTGGGTTGGGCACTACAGGGCAACAAGGCACAACAATTTTATTAATCTTTCTCAGGTCCTGAACAATCCTATATTTTCCGCTAGGTTTCTTTATGCCAATTATAGGTGAATTACAGGGACTGCTCATTATTTGTTCTAAAATGCCTTGTTCGATCATTCGATCTATTTCTGCTGCAACACCAGCCTTAACTTCAGGACTCATCTTGTATTGTCGAGTGTTTGGGTAATCTGCACCTTCCTTTATAGTTACTTTTACTGGGTCTACATTTGCCATTAATCCTACATCTTTTCCTGAAAAATCCCACACATTTGGATTTACTGTTATTTTAACCTCATCTGGTAAGTCATCTTCAGTCATCATAGAATACATCTCATCTATCTCTGTACCTTGTTTAGCTAATGTTAGAAATGAGGGGACTCTGGTTGGCGCAGGTAAGTACCAGCGACAAGCAGGGACCCTTTACTTCCAGTCGGGGCGAAGGATGACTCCTCAGAATAACCCCTGCTCACCCTCTAGGTGCGTGGCGCGAGCAGTCAAGGCTAAACCTCCGGCGTACACGGTTAAGCAATTGCAATTATACATACAGTAAACCCCTTGCATGCACCACAAACGGACACCAATCAGGTTGTAAACGAAAATAAGATTTTTATATAGTTTCAGCAGATTCAGTACAAGGCCCAGTAACGATGAAACAGTGGGGCCACAATTTCTATAAATACGGAACAAGTTCTCTTTATGTGGAAAGTTCTTATGTGGGCACAAAGGTGACTGTGGGCCTCAGCGCACTTCGCGCTGAGGCGGCAACCGGGAAGCACGCG
This sequence comes from Triturus cristatus, assembly GCF_964204655.1. NCBI lineage: Eukaryota > Metazoa > Chordata > Amphibia > Caudata > Salamandridae > Triturus > Triturus cristatus. The sequence continues at coordinate 747,741,243 of NC_140579.1, forward strand.
GCAGATGACAGGGAAATCAGAACATTGCGGACCCTGGATCCGATGCGAGCTCGCGGTTGAGTTCGTAAGTACAGTACCTTGTTTCTTTTCGTGAAGGCGGGTGCGGGATTTCAGCGGCTCTTCGTCAGAAGGGCGAGGCGGCGTCCGGGGCTCCCACACTTCACGAGGGGGGTCTGATCCTTCATGCTCACGGCAAGAGCGGGGGTGATTACAGGTGGCAAGTGAACAACGTGGGGCAGCCGGGCACGCAGTCTACGTCTGGGCCGTCCGAGGCTTGGAGATGCTCACAACGCCGATTCTGGCGGGAGGGGTGAAGGTGTACAGCGAGCCTCCGGCGAGCGAGGTGACGGGGCAGACCAGCACGGTGTCGGAGGAGCGGCTCAGATCGAGCGAGGCTCTTCCCAAGGCAGGGGCGGCTAAGCAGTCAGGTCACGGTTCAAGGAGGGGCTGGGGGGCACAAGAGTCACGACTCCGGCGAGGGAAGGAACACCACAATCCAGCGGTGGGCGAGTGAAGGTCAGGTTGAGCCCAATGGTCCTGGTGATCAGTTCAGGGGGCAAGCTCGCTTCCAATCCCTTGGAGATCATTTTGAAAAGCACAAGTTCTTGAAAGTAAAATGAAGCAAAGTCTCTAGCAAAAGGTTCCTCTTTTCTCCTTTGGCAGCAAGGTCACCACTGCAGGCCAGTCCCCCAGGATAGGGACAGTCTTCCTCCTTGCAGCTTTCCCGGTGCCTCCTCCTCAGGCAGAGATTCTTCTTGGGTCAAAAGCAGATCTGATTTCTTAGGAGCAGGGCTCCCACATTTATACTGTTATATTTCTTTTGTTCTCCCAGGCCAGGGGGGCCCTTGCCTAGTTCAGTCCAGTTCTGGAGCACTTTGTTGATGCGGGGCAGGCTTCTTTTTTCAGAATGCAGAGCAGAGTGATCAGAAGCTCTGCAGGGGGCGGAGCCGGCATTGTGGCGGCAGAGCACAGTCCTATTCAGAGTCCAGGGGCACTCCTCCCACCCATCTACCTGTCAATCTTTCTATTCACCACCAGGCTACCTAGCCCTGCCCATCTGGGTTTCCCCAGCCCTGTCACTCACACAAGCCAGAGAGCAGATACACATCACGCAGAGGCGGGCTGAAATAGTTAGGCAAGCAAAGGCCAACTTTCTAAAAGTGGCATTTGCAAACGCAGAATATTAAAATAAACCTTACGAAAAGATGTACCTTATTATTCTGAGTACAGGCATACTAAACTCGATCTTCTACCGTGTTCCCTGGGCATGTTAGGATCATAGGATGCAACAATCTTAACAGCCCATTCTGTCCTATGAGAACTGGGTAGCCTTACAATAGTGAAAAACGAAGATGGCTGTATTTCACTATTAGGACATGCCACACACATCAGGGCTTGTCCTACCTTATGCTTACAACGCACCCTGCCCTGCACTATATAGAGCTCCGAGCGCTGTAATCCGGATTAATTCAGGCTTAACTAATTCTTTCCAAATTAAGAGAGGTACCAGACAGGGCTGTCCTTGTTCTCCGCTTTTATTTGCGATGTATATCGACCCCTTGATCCGAATATTAGAGAGATGTGATAGGATTTCCCCAGTGTATACGCGCATAGGATATTGTAAGGTGCTCGCATATGCTGATGACGTGGCAGTGATTACATCTAATCCCACAGAGGCTATAGGGCAGGTTGAAATTGAGGCCACTAGATTTGGACATGTATCAGGTTATAAATTGAAATCCAATAAGACACAGAAAATTAAGAATAAATATGTAGATTGCTCTGATTATCGAGTGGTACAGGATGGGGTGTACTTGGGGGTAATTATCTCTTCCGATTTAGACACTCTGGTAGAGAAAAATACGACACCGGTTTTTGCTAAAGTGAGAAAGGATTTAGATAGGCTTGAGAGTCGCCATCTCTCAATTGTGGGGCGCACTAACATCATAAAGATGTTGATCCTACCTAAGTTTTTATATCTCTTTAGAGCAATACCACTACTTTTTGAATCAAGATGGTTTAAGGGATGTGAATATATGATCAATAGATTCATCTGGGCAAAGGGAAAAACAAGGAGAGCTCTTAGGTATATGGCATTGCCTCGGGATAGGGGTGGATGGTCGCTTCCGGATTTAAAATTATATTATTGGGCAGCGGCCCTACAGAACATGGTGGGCCTGAGAGGAGGGGCAGAGATCGAAGGACAGGACGAGTTTGGCACGTTAGCAATCTATGGCTTAGTCATGGGGGTAGAAGCCGAGAACTTATTTTTGAAACATATCGATTTTTGTTACTTTAAAAGGACGCGATTCAAGACGATTTTAGCGGCTTATAATATATGGAAAGCATTTTCAAAAAGCTTTGGTTTGGGGAAATATAATGCATACACTAGAATGAATGCGAACCCTACTTTACCAGTAGATATTTTTACAGGTTGGGTTTTTGGAGAATGGGGAAGGAAGGGGATAAGGATGATGGGAGACATTAGGACTACACAAGGGATATTGCAATTCTCGGAGTTACAGGCAAACTATGGTATAGAAATAAGGCATTTTTTTAAGTTCTTACAAATAAGAAGCTATAATGAAACAAAGAGGGGGGGTCCGACTGGGTTTGGTAGGATTCCAATTATGGATTTAGTACAAGCAGGATCAGACTGCACTATTAGGAGGTTCTATTCGGAATTGATAAAAGCTAAACAGGATGACAAGGATAGAATGGCGCAGAAATGGGCGACAAAGCTAGACATAGTAGAAGAGTGCTTTCTTGTATCGCTAGAGCTGGGACAGAGTATTTTATGCTCTGCATCCCTACAGGCACAGCACTATAAAAATATTTATCATCTCTACTATACTCCTGCGAGAATCGCACAGTGGGGAGGGATCTCGGGGATTAGATGTCCCAGATGTGGAAGTTCAGAGGCTGATTTGGTACATATGCTCGCAACATGTATTCATCTGCAACCAACTCAAAAGAATATCGAGGAATTTCTTTCCAGAGTGTTGGCTGTTGAAATAACCTTGTCTCCATCGATAATTCTTCTTGGTGTTAATCATTACGATATACACATGAAGGGGGGATATCTTATATTTGTTGCAATGGCAGTATTAAGACTATGCATAACTTCCGCCTGGCTAGATCCTATACCGCCAACGTATCATCAGTGGCTAGCTCGATTATTGGCAATACACAATCTAGAGAATGCAATATATGCTAGAAAGGGGAAAAGAGGGAGAAAACTAGGGGAAAAAATTTAGGATCCAATTAAGCAATGGAAAGAGGAATCTAACTTTCTCCTTATCTGAGCTTTGAAACAATAAGAGTATTTTATAAGATTTGTCTTTATTTTGTACAGAAAGGGTACTTATTTGGTTATTGTTTTGTATAATATTTCATTTCAAATGTGTCGTGCCCTGTTTATATTTATATATGTATATCAGAAACTCAAATAAAAAAAAAAAGGACATGCCACACACATCAGGGCTTGTCCTACCTTATGCTTACAACGCACCCTGCCCTTGGGCCTACCATAGGGGTGACTAACATGAAGTTAAGGGAAGGTTTAGGGACTGGCAAGTGTGTGCACTTGCCAGTCAGCATGTCAGTACCAGACTGCACGCAGGTTCTGCGATGGCAGACCTAGACACATTTTACCAGGCCGCTGCTGTGGGTGGCACAACCAGTGCTGCAAGCCCACCAGCGGTATTTGTATTTACACGCCCTAGCACTCCTGGTGCACTTTACTGGGGTCTGACAGTAAACCAAATAAGCCAATCATGGAATCCAACCAACATAGCAATTTACAATGGGGAGAGCATATGCACTTTAGCACTGATCAGCAGTGGTAAAGTGCCCAGAGTCATAAAACAGCCAACAACAGGTCAGAAAAAATGCAGGAGGAAGGCAAAATGTTTAGGGATGACCCTGCAAAAAGGGCCAAGTCCAACACTACCCCCTTCCAGCCAAAACGCAGGGCAGACCAATCACCACCGGGATGGTCTTCCTTGCTTGGGGCGATAGAACAAGGACCTGGCCCGCAACTGCAAGGGCAGACTCCAGTTCTACGCCAATCTGAACCTATTGGAATCCCTCTGTCCATACTCTCAGGGCCCACCAAGCCAATCCATGGGGAACCCTTCTCCTCACCTGTGGACACCACCTGTGCAGCACCTAACCTTAACTGGCTCACAGGTGTGTCCCAACAGACAGACAGTAAAATGCCACAGTGGCCACTGACAGTAGTCAGTGATGAGACCCAGGCCTTATGCCTCTCAGGGCTCTCAAAACTCTGTGGCGCCATGGAGCGGGGGGCAGTAGCCACAGGTGCTTGGCAACCTTTGTCCATTCTCCCTCCTGTTAGGTCAGGTATGACATCCTGGCACCGACCCACCAGCCCCAGGCCTGTACCCGGCGGCTGGACCAAAGACTGGGGTGGCCTCTCCCACACCCGGTCCTCCTCCTTGGGGCTCTGTACCCTCCCACTTGGAGTGGTACCCCCTTCCAGAAATGCCAGGGCACCTGTGGCAGGTGTCCTGCGCAATTCGCCCACCAGTTCAGGAGTTCTATCCTGCCACTGGGTGTCCAGGTCAGGGGGGACACCCTGAACCTGGCCCTCCAACCTAGGGTCTAAACCCTCAGGCTGCACCGGAGTCAGAGGCGAGGACTCTCTCCCTCTGCACCCCCTTCCAGAGTACTGCACACTCCCAACTGGAGTGGTACCCCTAGAAGCAACATGGGTCAGGACACAGATTACAGTTGTCTCACCCTCCAGGTCAGATAACACCTGTACCTGGCTTCCCAACCCTGGGACCAACCCATGCGGTTGAGCGCTCGCCTGGCGCACCAGGACTTCCTGGGGAGCACGCATCCCCCCCCTGAGGGTGACACATAACTCATGTGTCATGTGAAAGTCTGCCTGGCGCAGATCTCCTGACCCCTGTCCATCTGACAGTGCACGAAGATCCCCAGGACAGAAGTGGTGTCACCATGGTCATTCACTGGTGCTGCAGCCCTTCTGGCTGGCCCCTGACCCACTGGTTCTTCCACTAGGGACTCTTTCCCCCTCTCACCCCTCAATCTGGACCTCTGCACCCTCCCAACTGGAGCGGTACTGCCAGACACCAGAACTGTGGGAAGCCTGCTTACAGACACTCCCCGTTCACCAGACACTAGGGGATACCGCACAACGCGCAGCCCCTCAGAACAGACTAGGCTCCCCACCTGGTGTTCCCTTAAAGAACCATCCAAGTTCTGAGACTGAGGTTGGGCACTACCGGGACATAACCCATTCTCACTCCTTCCCCTTAAAGACAGGATGTGAGGCCCTACACCCCTCTCACTACTACAGGACCTAGTTGGGCTACTCTGAGCCACTTCCACCACACTGGGTGTGCAGATACCTGAACCACTCCTCTTGGGATCACTCCCCAATGCCTTTCCAGACCCTCAGGACTCCACCAAAAGGTCTGCCTCCAAAGTGAGCTCCCTGCGGTCAGAGAACTCACTCTCCCACAGGTGTTGGCATAGCTCTGGAAAACAGGGACTTACAATATGCTCTCCCACAATTGGATCACACAGTCCCCTAGCAGGGTTAACCAAACTATCCTTCACCTCACCATCCAGTGCCTCACACACGTACTCCACACCCCTCCCCTGAGACTGGCAAGACAGTATCTGACTGTCTCTGTCCCACAACCCACACTCTTCTGGGCGGTCTTCACACTCACATACCAGGACTTAAATTATGGGGGAACCCCTCTCCCTGCACCTCTCATCTAGAGTCAGTAGAGTGTCCCTCCCACCACTAGGACCATGAACCCCTGCACCAGTTACCCTATTCCTCTCAGGGACACTGCGCACTACTGGAGCTACCTCATGTCCTTGAACCTCCTGGTGTATGTTAACCCCCTCCTTCAAGTCAGGCGCCAAGTCTCTGGGTGTGTGTACTACTCTCTCAGCACTAAAAAATTCAATATTGCTGCCACCATCTGAGCTGGATTCCTCCTCCCACTCAGGGAAGCTCAATCTCTGAGCTACACACCTTTTGCTGGGCTGAGGCACTCATGGCCTCAAGCCTCTCGAGCTCCATATCATACTTCCTCATTATCAAGTCATGCTCCATTTTCATTTTCTTATCTTCCAGAGCCAGCTTTTAGCTTTCCAGCTCCAGTTGTCCATTTAGTTTCGCCATCTCTATCTCATGAGCTCTGGTTTCCTTCCTGTCGGCCAACTCCTCTGGCGACAGGCCTCTGCCCAAGCGAGCGATGCTCTCTGCCCGCTCAATTTCCTCCAACTCATCAGAGTCTTTTCTTGACTCCATCCATGCCCTCAGCGCCTTTACAATTTGGGCCTTGTTTTTCAATCCAGTTTGGGAAATTCTGAACTTTGAGCAAAAACCTTTCAAATCCTCATTTGTGTAGCTCTCAAGTGCGCCTTCTCCCCAATCTACATCGTCCATTCAAGAGACTATAGAGGCTGCCCTTCCTGCAGGGAGTGAACCAGGCATGGTTTCTCAAAAAATGGAGATTCTTGGCAAAACAAAAATATCAATAGTATTGTGGCTGCGTTACTGGTCTGCTCTCACTATGTGGATTATCAATGATCCACTGTATGCAAACTACAAACGCAAATCCGAAAATCCTCACCGCTACCTCCAATGTTAGAAATGAGGGGACTCTGGTTGGCACAGGTAAGTACCAGCGACAAGCAGGGACCCTTTACTTCTAGTCAGGGCGAAGGATGACTCCTCAGAATAACCCCTGCTCACCCTCTAGGTGCGTGGCGCGAGCAGTCAAGGCTAAACCTCCGGCATACACGGTTAAGCAATTGCAATTATACATACAGTAAACCCCTTGCATGCACCACAAACAGAAACCAATCATGTTGTATACGAAAATAAGATTTTTATATAGTTTCAGCAGATTCAGTACAAGGCCCAGTAACGATGAAACGGTGGGGCCACAATTTCTATAAATACGGAACAAGTTCTCTTTATGTGGAAAGTTCTTATGCGGCACAAAGGTGACAGCGGGCCTCAGCGCACTTCGCGCTGAGGCGGCAACCGGGAAGCACGCGGCAGATGACAGGGAAATCGGAACGTTGCGGACCCTGGATCCGATGCGAGCTCGTGGTCGAGTTCATAAGTACAGTACCTTGTTTCTTTTCGTGAAGGCGGGTGCGGGAGTTCAGCGGCTCTTCATCAGAAGGGCGAGGCGGCGTCCTGGGCTCCCGCACTTCACGAGGGGGTCTGATCCTTCAGGCTCACGGCAAGAGCGGGGGTGTTTACAGGTGGCAAGTGAACAAAGCGGGGCAGCCGGGCACGCAGTCTACGTCCGGGCTGTCCGAGGCTTGGAGATGCTCACAACACCTATTCCGGTGGGAGGGGTGTAGGTGCGCAGCGAGCCTCCGGCGAGCGAGGTGACGGGGCAGCCCAGCACAGCGTCGGGGGAGCAGCTCAGATCGAGCAAGGCTCTTCCCAAGGCAGGGGCGGCTAAGCAGTCAGGTCACGGCTCAAGGAGGGGCTGGGGGGCACAAGAGTCACGACTCCGGCGAGGGAAGGAACACCACAATCCAGCGGCGGGCGAGTTAAGGTCAGGTTGAGCCCAATGGTCCTGGGGCTCAGTTCAGGGGGCAAGCTCGCTTCCATGCCCTTGGAGATCGTTTTGAAAAGCACAAGTTCTTGAAAGTAAAATGAAGCAAAGTCTCTAGCAAAAGGTTCCTCTTCTCTCCTTTGGCAGCAAGGTCACCACTGCAGGCCAGTCCCCCAGGATAGGGACAGTCTTCCTCCTTGCAGCTTTCCCGGTGCCTCCTCCTCAGGCAGAGATTCTTCTTGGGTCAAAAGCGGATCTGATTTCTTAGGAGCAGGGCACCTACATTTATACTGCATTTCTTTTGTTCTCCCAGGCCAGGGGGGCCCTTGCCTAGTTCAGTCCAGTTCTGCAGCACTTTGTTGACGCGATGCAGGCTTCTTCTTTCAGAGTGCAGGGCAGAGTGATCAGACGCTCCACAGGGGGCGGAACCGGCATTGTGGTGGCAGAGCACAGTCCTATTCAGAGTCCAGGTGTGCTACTCCCACCTATCTACCTGTCAATCTTTCTATTCACCACCAGGCTACCTAGCCCTGCCCATCTGGGTTTCCCCAGCCCTGTCACTCACACAAGCCAGACAGCAGATACACATCACGCAGAGGCGGGCTGAAATAGTTAGGCAAGTAAAGGCCAACTTTCTAAAAGTGGCATTTGCAAACGCAGAATATTAAAATAAACCTTACGAAAAGATGTACCTTATTATTCTGAGTTCAGGCATACAAAACTCGATCTTCTACCATGTTCCCTGGGCATGTTAGGATCATAGGATGTAACAATCTTAACCGCCCATTCTGGCCTATGAGAACAGGGTAGTCTTACAATAGTGAAAAACGAAAATGGCTGTAATTCACTATTAGGACATGCCACACACATCAGGGCTTGTCCTACCTTATGCTTACAATGTACCCTGCCCTTGGGCCTACCATAGGGGTGACTAACATGAAGTTAAGGGAAGGTTTAGGGACTGGCAAGTGTGTGCACTTGCCAGTCAGCATGTCAGTACCAGACTGCATGCAGGTTCTGCGATGGCAGACCTAGACACATTTTACCAGGCCGCTTCTGTGGGTGGCACAACCAGTGCTGCAAGCCCACCAGCGGTATTTGTATTTACACGCCCTAGCACTCCTGGTGCACTTTACTGGGATCTGACAGTAAACCAAATAAGCCAATCAAGGAATTCAACCAACATAGCAATTTACAATGGGGAGAGCATATGCACTTTAGCACTGATCAGCAGTGGTAAAGTGCCCAGAGTCATAAAACAGCCAACAACAGGTCAGAAAAAATGCAGGAGGAAGGCAAAAAGTTTAGGGATGACCCTGCAAAAAGGGCCAAGTCCAACAGCTAACATAACTTCATAGACTTTGTCTTCATCTGGGGTGTGAATTGCAACACCGTCCGATGTGCAGAATACTGTGCAGTTCATTTTGCACAGTAAATCTCTTCCTAATAAATTTACAGGACTGGAGTCACACACTACCAATTTGTGCATTTCCCTAAAATTACCAACATGTACCTCCATGGTTTCTGTAATAGGAGTCCTAATCTGTTTATTGGAAACGCCCACTACTTGGATCGCTTTTCCCGAGAGGGGTAGGTTTGGAAGGTCTGCTGTTCTCACAGTAGAACGGGCAGCACCAGTGTCCAATAAGAAAGTAATATCCTTCCCTTCTATTTCCCTTCTACTTTACCATCAACATATGGACCTGACTGATCTACCGGTATGGATGCGCCAAGTACGCACCCCTTTTTCTCCCCTCTCAGACACTGTCATTGGTCGCTGTCATCGAAATAAGAATCTTGTAAAAGAAATTGCGAGGTTACAGAATTTTTCTTACCACTTCCTCCTTGAAATCTGGTGTCCGCACTATACTTGGACTGGTTCACAAAATTTGGCATAGGGGCAGGTGGTAACTGACTCTGTAGATTTACAACCTGCTGCGCTTGATTCATTATCCCCTCATTCTGCGTCTGTGGATTTAAATTTTGATTTGGGCCATCATTGTTCTGTAGAATTTTACACTTGTTTTTCCAATGCCCCAATTTTCCGCACCCATGACAAGGAAACTTTTTCTTTGCTTCCTCTCTACTCATTCGTCCCTTCTGTTTACCCCCATTATTTTCCATTTGGCCTTGCCCTTTTCCTTGATTTCCTGTCTGGTTATTTAGTTGGAGTTCCTGCTGTTCTGCTAATTTTACTTGTGCCCACATTACTTTTTCTTCCAATTTCTTTTGTTTATTGTCAATCTCATCTCCGCAATACTTTGCGTATTTGAGAATATCATCTATGGACCTTGCTTGCCAACACAACGTGTTGCCGAATCATGTCTCCTATTTCTGGTCTTAATCCTGTCACAAATCGGTATACAAAATGTCCCATGTCTTTATCTCCAATGTTCTCAAACCCACTATACTGCCTAAATACTTGCAGTAAGAGTTCATAATAGGTATGTATGGACTCATTTCTGTCCTGGGTTGTTCTGTCTATTTTTACCCAATCTTTCTTTCGGAAGAATTTTCTCATTCAAGAAAGTGATCGCCTAGTGATATTTCTTCATTACCTCTTCTGAAGGGGCTCCTGTTTTCTCATCTCTCGGGTATTCATCACTAGGCCAATCAACAGTAATCTTACACTCTGTCCATAAATCTGTAGTCAATGTCAAACAAACCATCCAAATCCTTCAACAATACTTTAGAAACTTTCACAAATCTTTCAACTTGCCGATACCACTGAACTGACTTTCCTCTTAACTTCAGAAAATCATTCATAAAGGATAAAATATCCTGTCTAGTCCATGGTACATGTACATATCCTCCTCCTGGTATCTCCCTCATAAGACATAATCTTTCTACTTTTCCTGTTTATTTAACTACAAATTCAGAAGTGGTTCGATTAGCACATGCTTCTTCTCTTTTTCGCATCCATCTAGCTTTCCATTTGTCTAAGTCACCCCATTTTTGCAACTCTTTAACCTGTAACTTTCTTCCAGATATATTCATATTTTCTAGGTCTTTATCACTGAATTCTGCTCTGTATGGCTTCTGTAATACTTTGGATTTGCTTATTTCAACTTCCATTTCAGAAGCTAAGTCTGTCAATTTCTCATGAAATATTTTTGTATTTCGGGTGATACTTCTGCAGATAAACAATAACTCTTCTTCATTGTAGGTGTTCAACCTGTCTAACCCACCATTCCCAGCTATCATTTCCTCTAGTTCCACTTTCAATTTGTAAATATCTAAGATTTTCATTGGAAGTTTTGGCTTGTCTATTCCCTGTGTCCATCTCTCTATTTCTTCTGGGGTTACCACTGTGGCATTCTTAACTCCTGTGGCTGATTCTATTTGTACCTCCTTCCAACAACTAGGTGTAACTCTTCTCGGGGTTTCATTTATCTGGCCTCTTATCGGTAAATCCATTAATGATATTACCGACTCACATTCACTACTTTGATCATCAATGATTAAATTCGCTTTTCTGGGTTCAATTGTAGGTGTGGACATGACTGGGGGTTTGTGAGTAATTGCCTTATCACCATACAACGGAACCACTGGACCTATAGTCACGGGTATAGTTAGGGCTTCAGGGTGAATACTTAGTTGGGTTATTTTCTGTATCAATTCCGCTCTATTCTTTTTTATTGCCTCTCTTTCTTTTTCTTGCAGCACTCTTCCATTTGTTGCGTCATGCATAATTTGGGGAACTAATGGTGTTCCTAAAACCGGAGCACTAGGAGTAGTTCTGTTCTGTTCTGTTCCTCTTGGTAAGGCAGAGGGGTTTTCAGTAAAATGTCCTCCAAGAAATCATCTTCTGATTCTCCACAACCTGTCATCGTTAAATGTTTGGTCTTCTCTGTGCATTTACCTACTGAATGTTCCTCTGACATTAGTACAGGACATAATCCTTCAGCTACCATCGCTTGTCCCCACTGTTTCATCTGACTATCTTGAGTTTCACGCTTCAACCTGGGATAATATCCACTAAGGTTCCTGCTACTTCTGGAACTGTAGCGCTCAAATGCTTCAGTTTCTCATTCCTCCAAAGCTTCAAATTGGGTTAATCTTGGTCGGGGCTCTAATTCATTCATTTTTAATCTCAAGTTATGCAGAATCCACCCATTAAATGTACCAAATTCTGGGAAAGCTAGCACTCCATCTTCTTTTGTATATTCTATCCAATTTTCTAACCATACACACGTATGATAGCCTCTCTCCATCATCATGTATGATGCAGGCGTTTTCGGGGGAGGAATAAGAATTCCCATTCTAGTCTTAACAGGGTTATCCTTTTTAAAATATTTTTTAATTTTCTGCATAAACGTCATCTTTCTCTTCTAGTTGTACATTTTTGGTATTGATCCTTTTATATATTGTTCTCTGGCAAAACCTAAATACCTTCTATCGATTCCCTATCAATGTTGGATCGTGTTTCCTCATACAAATCCCACTGTCTATTATTATAGTAGAGTCTATTTTGCTAGGCAATCAAATCTTCGCTTTTAATTTACTGACCAACCTATACTGGACCAGCTTTTATTCTTTTGACCAATCAGATTCTTTTTACGCTATGCGCTTAGCCAATACTAGTGCGGCTTTCTTGTAACGTCAATATCGCTCCTTACTACTGACACCTCCTTTACAATTTCGCGTCTGTCACACGCCCGCTGTTCCAACCAATCCCAGCGTGGCTCTTTGTGACGTCAGTGCAGCACCCTCAACTGACCCCTCCTTTGCAAGGTAACACAAAACGTATTTTCCTTTCAATTTTTTCATACAATTCCTTAGTTGACAATGTAAAAACATTTGCTACTCTGCTTGCTTAACTTAAATCAGAAAAATCGTTTCACATTTACTGCAAGTAAACTATTCCACTTACTCTTCACACACTACGAGTAAAACCCTTCCGCTTACTCTTCACTCAAGCACCGATGAACCTGCTACTCCTTCGGTACTACCCTTTCTAGGTGATATAGGACCAAAGTTTCACCAGCGAACTTCTTTGCTATCAATCACTCTCACTTTTATACTAAAATAGTCCCTAATTCAACACTGTCAGCCTTGCATAGCCCTTCAGTGCTATCTTCTGCAAATGAGCAACCTCACTGCAGTGTGGTTTCCATTCACCACCCGCTATTCAATATTCCCGGGAATTTCCAGACAACATAAAACAAGTCCAAATGGGTAAGTTAATATATAACCAATAATTTGAATTCGACTTTTCACCTAACTAGCTAATAAATTAAACCATAGCTCTGCTCCCAAGAAAAACTGATCCAGCGGGTTACCAACCTCAAATACTCACTTACTAGACGTTTACTTGGGCCCATAAACACACTTATACACTAGTAAATACCGCTGGGGTCAATTTATTGTGCTAATACTTGTAAGATGAATTTTATCTGATTAAATCTTACCAAACTCCTTGATCCAATGCATTTTTCCTCTGGTCAATGGACCATTTAGTTAGCTGAATAAGTGAAACCTTACACATAATTACCTTTAATAAATGACCACAGACTCGGGAGAGTTTATAATGTTTATCTAATAAAATTCATGTGAGCCAAGAACCATCTTTGACAAGGAGAGGAAGAGATAAATAATTTATTCAGAATAATCGTTGAACAAAATTATTACGATGACAGAGCCTGTGAGGGGGAAAAAAAAGAGAGCAATACATTGACATACTACACAGAGTTATATTTACCTAGTATGGTGTGGAAACCAACCCCTTCGCCAAGGAATTGTGATGAGCTCCCTGGGACAGATCAGGCGACCAAAGCTCAGGACAGGATTCAGGACAGGACAGATGACCTCTTCCAGATATCGCACCTGCGCCGCACCCATCTCTGACGCTATTTCCTCCTCGATTCTTCCGCGATGTTCTCTAATATGTTCCTCCTCGATTCTTCCGCGATGTTCTCTATTTAGGAGCCTCCTCGATTCTTCCGCGATGTTCTCCAATTAATTTGGCTCAAAAGTTTTAAGCCTGGATTTGGATCTTCTTCAGTATTTTCTCAAATTTCGGACAGCATCTCAGTCTCTCAGCATTCTCTGTCTCTCTGTGTGTGCTAATCTAACTAAACTACCTCTATAATACCTTTCTAATGGCATTTACCACCCCTGAATGATTAGAATTTACGAAACTCCTAACTCTGATTGGACAAGGAAAGGGGAGATGATCATCACACCATGCTAAGTTTAATACTTTTCTTTAAGCGCATTGTTCTATGTTCCCTCCCCTTAATTCACTTTCCCATGCTTTATTTCCCACCGTATTCATAAATTAATCAATACAAAGTATACAGTTTTATTACAATTTCTTCCATTCTCAGGACATTATGCTTGTTCTCAGGACATGTTTCTTTTCTCTCCTTTTGGATGATGTTCAAAGGTTTGCACCACGGCTCCTGGGACATTTTGACTGCGCATGCAGAGTGGTCATGTGATGCGCGAGTTTCAATCCTGCACGGAGGCCCAATTATGGACTAATAGAGAGGTCAAAGACAAAGAATATTAAAATAAAAAATAAAATCTCTACTCTATTCCCGTTTACTTATATAAATCTTATGCATTAGCATTTTAGTAAACTTACATGGTTTAGTTACAGCAAAGCATGCGTATTATCATGTGAGTTTCAAGCGGCCATTTTAAGAGCAACTGCGCAGCTGCAAAGTTCTCCCTCCAAGCGATAGTACGTCATACTGTGTAGGTGCGGTAGACGCATGCGCAATGCAGAATCCCACGTTTAGTGGCCATTTTAGAGACACATGGGTTACTAGTTAGTAATACACATATGCAAGCTTCCCCTAGATTTTGTGTGTGGATTTTCTGGTGTGTTATTAGTATTTACGAACACAAATATTACGGTATTATAAGTTATTTGAGAGGATTGCTTCCGAGCAAGTCTCTTTTATATGAGTCCTTGCTTCATCAGGCCCACCGCACTAATAAAGAGTGCTAATAAAGCCTACACCTGATAGAGAGTATACATTTATAGAATACTACGAACATTAGCTGTCCACTCTTTTGATAATGAGAATTCTACAATTGGTCCACTGCAAATACCTACCTTAGGTGACTGACAATTAATAGAACTTAAACTTATTAAACAAGTGTCAGACGCCAAGATTACATACTAGTCTTGAGATACACGTAGAGAGCACAGCAAAAACAACGCACTGAGTAGAAGAAGCATGGAAGCAAGATAAATGTTATCTATGTTAAATGTGATCTGTCATAAAGCGCTTGTAATCCAGTGATAAAGTATGTAAGCAACTAATATCCCCATTTTTATAATTTACTTATTGTTTGGGCAATGTATATGTGGGTATTCAGCCAGAGACGGACACAAGAAGTGGGCTAGGAAGACTTTTATTCAATCTTCTTTCAAGCCAAATCAACACAAAAAAGAAAAAGTCAAGGACAGTCCATCTAGGTTTGTGGCTCCTTATCGTCAGAATTTGGATATTTTCCCAATGGTTCGCCCTCCGCTTCCGGCAGGTTGAAGTCAGGTTACCGAATGATAAAAAAACAAAGGAGAGAGAAACAGCTGTCACTCTGGGGTCCTGTAACACTTAAGTGATCAGGGGGAGGAAGTGAGGGAAGAACACCCGAACTGTCACCAATGCCGTACGAAACGTTTGTGTATAAAACAAAAAAAAGAAAGAAGAAGAAAACAAAACATTCGTCCTGGGAGTTAAGGTCTCAGATTTCTCCTCCCTCCCCTGGGCTATGGGCACTTATGGGAAACCCCTTGAATAACCAGTCACGCACTCGAGCACGTACCTCTGGCAGCCACGCTCCCCCGTGAGCGTGGTTGGCGTTCTCGTGGTACCGGATCGGGTCCGGCTCCCGTCCGTGGTTCCTTCCTTGATGGCTGCGTTGAGGCTTCGGTGTTCCCTGCCCTTCGTAGTGCAGCGGGGCCTGATCAGCGTCTTCCCTCTGTTCGTCGGTTTCACTCCGGTTCCTTCTGGACTCGTAGCATCCGTGGTCCCAATACGCGACGACTTCCTCAGTCTCCGCATTGGTTAAAAAGGCCGCCTCCTCGTCATCCTGTGAGTCTATAGGTGCATGTGACCCCGTCACGTGGGACGTCTGCTTCTCCAGGAAGTGGGAAGGTATTGGATTAAAGGGACCGCTACGTTCCTGGCCAAGCGTATCCCATGACGACTGCAAGAAAAGCACCGGAGAGACGTAAGGAGGTAGTTGGTCATCCTCCTCTTCTTGCATCGGGTCCCGGGTGGGTATATCGTGACAGTATATCAAGTGTTATTTGTGTGATTATAGCGAGTTACACATGCTTGGTCAAGGACTGCGTGACCACGGGTGTTCAAAGACTGCCAATACACACTTGTCCCTAAAGCTCTTGCAGGATTGATGGTAAGTCTAACTGATCTACCCAGTTATGTGTCTTTACAGTACAGCAGTGCCGTTCTGGTTACCATGCAGTCACTAGAAAAGCAGGCAGAGTTTCAGCAACTTGGGGACAATAACACATTTTTGTGAGGTAGTGCATTGGGGTAGAATGGAATATCTAGTATGTGCAGTCAAATGAATGTCTGTCTGTAACGTAAAGCATTCTGATACCTGTGCGCTATATAAAAGTAAAGTAAAAAATAAAAAATCCCATTTTACTGACTCTAGGTTTGTTCATGATGTGCTGTAGCATCCCCAGATAACGTTAAAAGAGTTTTGATGGATGATGACAAATTAAGTGGCCATTCAATTGGTTTTCTTCTGGAAGCATTTTTTAATTAAATATATGTCAAATACTATGCAGCTTCTGCAACCAGTCGCTAACTATTTAAATATAGAGACCTTTGTTGTATTTACCTTTCTCTGCCTGTTAAGCTAGGGTCTGTTGCTGCTGAGTCAGAAATAGGCGTACACACTGTGCAACACAAGCACTAAATAAAATAAGTAGTTCTGAAATGAACAGAGACATACACACAGTGCTCCACAGCGAGAAACAGAAATGATGTATCGGGAGCCGAACTAATGAGGAGCCGGCAAAGAAGAGTGACGCACGAGTGAACCAATAGCAAGCTGCAGGCAGGATTACCCTCGATATAATGATGACAGCAGGTCTTCCAGACAGCGCATGCGCTGTCTAGGCTCGACCTAAAAACCTGTGTAGGCCATTCAACAAGGTGGACAATTTATTAAAGTGTGCAGGAAAAGTATGTGGTTTTATTGTGTGCATTCCCAGTAAATTCCTGTGTAGAATCTATAATCTAGTATTCAAGTGATACAGCTCGAAATTCGCTGCTGTTTCCCATTGTGCACACAAGCAACTGTGCCAAGGAGCAGATGGCAAATAGCAGCTCGATTGCATTTTCTCAGGGCATGGCCTGGGCTCTCACCTCCTCGGTCACACATACACATCTCTCAAAACCAGGGACAATGCTAAGAAATCTTATTTAAGTTCCAAGTGAAGTGAAGGTGCCATTTCTCTCACTTAAGAATGAGGCTTCTCAAAAGCACAGGGTCAATTTGCTATAGGCAACCAAAAGAATATGGGCCAGAGGTACATAGATTTCAGTTTGCCATTTTCTAATAGCGAATTGTGATTCGCTATTAGGAAATCGCAAACAGCTATGTACAACTGAGTGTTTTACACTGTTTGTGAATCCCAATGGGTCGCAAGGGACCTGCCTCATTAATATTCATGAGGCAGGTCGCAATTTACAACCCATTGGGAATGGCTGGCACTCACAGGGATGTTGGCCTGCTGGGGTCAGCAGACCACCATGTCTGTGACTGCTTTTTAAATAAAGCAGTTTTTTATTTTGAAATGCAGTCTGTTTTCCTTAAAGGAAAATGGGATGCATTTCACAAAGAAAAACGAAAAGTTTCCTTTTCATTTTTTAAGAGTAGGCCGTGGTCCGTGGGACCATTGCACGGACCACTGCCTGCTCTAAAAAAATGTTGCCACACACATTCACAAAGGGAAAGGGGTCCCTTGGAGACCCCTTTCCATTTGCAAATGGGTTACCACGAACTTGAAGTTGGTGGTTACTGCAAATGTTTTTCAAGCGCATTCCCAGTCGCACAACATTCCTACATACCAGAGCGGCTCACTGCTGGGAAGGGACGCTCTTGGCACACCCCTTGCCAATAGCGACTTGCAAACCCAATTTGCAATTCGGTAATAGCTTACAGAATTGCAAATAGGGATTTGTGTAAATTTCAAAAATGCTATTTTCAGGTTGCAAACAGCCCGATTCTGGAAATCAGGATGTCTGTGAGCTGAAAAAAGCTTTGTACATCTGGCCCTATGTTCACTACTTACCAGCAGCCTCTGCCTAATTGGTGTATGTCACCATGGTTGAATTTTACCAACTCTTCCTCTGTCACATTGATGACTGGATATAGGCCAACAAAGGGAATATGGAGGAGAGAGGTCACCAGGGTGCAGTACCTGGTTGGGTTATGAACTGTAAAGTCAATAGTGTATTTGTGGTTCTGATTCTTGTTTTTAGTAGGTGTATTTTAATAATAAATAGACCTCTGTGTTATGGAGTTTAACACAAAAGGATGGAAGTATTATCAAAAACAGTGAGTTTCTATCTTGACTTTTTGGCTTGCCTCTGGGGTCTTTTTATGTGAGTACATTAACTGAATTTAGTAGTAGTGTCAAAACTTAATGATATCAATCATCTGACTTGTTCGGTTTGGTTGAGAAGGTGTAAGGAGTTTTGCTTAAAGTGTTCTGTTAATTAACTGGAGTGTGAGTCAGTGAGTAAGACGTTTGCTATAGAAGTCTGGTGTCACCCAGCTGTGCTGCATATCAGAGCTGTGTTGGATATGTGTAGGGTGTTCTATCCAATATCAAGTTTTGCATCATTTTTGAGTGTTGTTTCTACGTGTTTGTGATCACATTTATAACCAACTATATAACATATCTATTTTATTTATTTCTTTATTTTTAGGGCTCTTTATAGCTCGAACAACACCCTGAATAGGGTATCAGAGCGCGTCACAGTACAGAGCAACACATTCAAGACAGTTTAGTAGGGTCCTACAGATAGATATCTGGCATAGGTGAAGTTTGGATAAGTACAATTTGATAAAAACATACTGAGTAGAAATAGGTTGTTCAGTTTGGTGCAATTAAGAGCAAGTTCACGTACAAACAAATCATATTTAGAAAGGCTGTCCTCACAGGTATCATAGAGACGAGTTTAGTATGGCAGATTGGTTCATTGCAAGCAGGCGTGATCTATGCACTGTTAGATGTGTTTGATATTTTCGGCTTGATGTTGGAAATTCCCTTGTATGTTGTTTTAGTGGAAAGTGCAGTTGGCAGCTTGTTCATACCTAACTATATGGCATAGCTGTGTTAATACTTGTGCAGTGTTCTGTCTGGTATATCCTGCATGGTGTAGGGTTGGAGCTAAGTGCTGGTTGATCCCGGCCCCCTGATATACCTCCATTAAAAAAATTGTTGTCCAGATTTATTCTTGATTTTTGTTTTTGGATCATTAGAGAAGTAATTTAGTTTGGGTAGACATTGCTGATTCGGGCCAAATTTTTCTGGACGACATTTTTTAAAATGGCATATGTGTTGCAGTGAGGATGTAATATTTCAGGAACCCTGAGACTTATATACTTATTTTTGGTGGTGTCAAACATAGGTTTTGGGGGTCAAGTAGTCTTATGGAGACAGAATATAACTCCTCAGAGCAGCCCTTGCGCTATTTTCCAAAATGGCAGCTATAATAGAGGAAGAAGAGACATTTATAGAAATGAATAAATAATAATCTTTTTTAATTCTTTTATGTATACACCAAACAATGTCTATGATCTGAATGTGAAACAAAATAATGTTTCTCACTCCTGTTTTAGACACATTTTCATAGTTCACTTTATTTATTTGTTTCCACAATCGCTTGTGGTAAATTTGCACAATGTTGAACATTTGAAAAGAGCATATCGACAGGGACATCTTTTTGTAGAACAGGTTTTGCAAATACATGTATGTGTAGGTTCTGTGGGTAGAGACTTTAGAAATGTATGTTTTAGTACCCCATCAATATCTTCCCAACCAAATTCAAACTGATCTTTCTCTACATATGCATGATTCAGGACATTTACACATCTTCTGATCAAGTAGAATGCTATTTTAATGTGTCCACCTACAGATTATGACGTCAGTAAAGGTCACTTAGCGGGACTGATTTCTTGAACTCACTGTACCGAAGATCATCAAATTAGCCACAGTCAGAACTCATTTTTCCACACTTGCACAAGGCATTTTTCACCGTCCTTAAAGTCACATTCGTCTTCTGTCTCAGCAAATCCTTTTAGAAACTTCACAGGTTCAGCAGTTAATCCAATTTTGCTCATAGTGTCATCACCCATAACAATATGTGTCTTGATAAGAACACTGGGCATTGCTGGGTCAAGTTTCTTTTACAGAATATGAAGCGAGATTAAGGGGCTCATTAAGATGGCAGGCGGACATCAGTCCTCCTGCCATCATAGCGGTGCTGGGACTGCCCGCCTGATGTGCGGCGGTCCCACCATCCCAATTAGGATGCGCCTAAGCATCTGTAATATTTAGTCGAGTTAACATCTTCAAGTTCATTTTGTTCGAATTTATCAAGTTGCACAGGTATAGATGTCAAATTTTTGATGCAGGGAAGGTCAATTGTTCCACTTACAGACATTTGTCTGATTCTCTCTCATTCTTAGACAGATATTGCAAGAAATTGTCAAAGACAATGTGTAGTGCTTGCAAGGTGCACACTGACTTTGATATCTGTAGGACAGTCTGAACCAAATCTCCGAAGTTGGGCATGGATGAAATCTTGGTCATTCGTATTTGTGACATATAGTACCCAACAACAGTTTTCACTGAGGACATCTTTTTGAATTGAAATTCTTCAGGTGAAAGGTTTTTTTCGAGCTCGTGTACGAGTTTGTGCTTCACGGGTTTGGTTGCAGCATCTCCATCAAGTAATGCATTTGTTGGAAGAAGGTCATGCAACAGAATGTCCTTGATACATTCACCTCTTTCTTTTGCTACATTCATCTCTCTATGTGCATGCAAAAGTTGATTTTTTGTAACCTGTTCTGTAGTGGTTGGTTGGATGAAACTCTTACTATGGCAATTAAAGCATGGAAGTTTAGCTTTAGTGATTATGTCAAACAGCTTTTTCTCTCCTGTTTCAGTTCTGGGTATAGTTTTGATCCAAGTTCCAGGACATCTAGTAGATATGTGTTTATATCGTTACCCACATATTGTTTGGTACAAAGTTGTGTATATGCACAGGCTCAGACATTTCAAAGGGGTTTTCGTGCTGCTGCATGAAATTAAAAAGGCTATCAACATGTTTATTAAAATGTTACTCTCTCTTTCCCACAAGTGCGTGGTGAGGAACAGTTTTACAATGGTCCATTATTTTTAATTTGTCATCTCTATGGAAAAATTGCAAATAGAAAGGACTTCATGGTAAACTAGCTGCCATTGAGCAACATACTCACTTTTACGTGTTTGACCAACAACTCCCTTGGAGCTTTTCTGTGACTTCTGGATCGTCTCTTCCAGTTTCATATCTGGAGCCACAGCATTGAACCTTCCCTTTCTGTCTTCCACCACAAAATGTCTTTGGATGAATTTTCAGTAGCTATTTGGTTTTACCACCTCAAGCTTCTTCACTCTTTCCAAATACCAGGGCCCATCCCCCAGAAAGTTTAGCTATCAAATTCACAAAACACAGTAATCAGTGACTTTACAGTCTTCATGTGGAGCTCCTAATCACCTTCCCGATAAGCATGTAGCAAGTTTTTCACAAGAGCTATCACGTGTCAAACATGTCCCCAGTAATTGCAAAGTTCTGATTTTTCTTCACATTCTTTGACAAACTATACTAACATGGATTTCTGATTTTGAACTGCGTGTATTGAACATTGCTTGGCTTTGCATTATGTCTTTTTAATGAAGTGCACCCTCTACCTTGTTCACTTCTGAGTTAAGATATGCAAAATCTAATTTGTCATTCTTGTTCCAGAATGCATTCCAACGCCATGTTTCCATAGCCTCAGATATAATGAACATACCTTGTAATGAATGAACATCATGATTTCTGCTCAATACTGACTGGACAGTTTTGCTTCCAAAGATTTCAGCCTCAATAAGTGCATCATCTATGCCACATTCACTGAGATAACCTCCTGCACACCGCAACGCAAATTTTGTCATGTGGAAAATGCCCATCATTGGATAAAGATCATCAAATTCTACTGGATTGCTCATAAAAATGTCAGCTACAATACGTAAAATACCTTAATCGCAGAGAATTGGCAGGATAGGCAGGTCTTCAAGCAGAGCATTCACATTTTGGAATTCTTTTAGTGCGGTGTAAACAGTTGCATAGTTTGTGACTGGAGATGGTATTACTGGGGGGAAAAAAACTTCTTCAGTGGGTTGGTAGTCTGGGATCTCAGAGCATGAATTCATTTCATCCCCTGGAGGAACTGGCTTTTCTTCATATTTCAGACCGCCCTGAATAAGCGATATGATAAATTCAGTTAAATCAGCTTTGCAGACCGCCGCATCAGGTAGAAATTCTATGTCCTTAGCCACTTTGAAACTTTCTGGTACACTGGGACGTGTTGATGGATTCTAGTGATCTAGCAACATTAGCAAGGCAGTTGGGTAACATGTTTACAGCTTCATTTGTTTATGCCTACAGCTGACACAGCTTGTTTTCCAGCAGCTACTTCATTGGTACAGTCTTGAAAAAGCACCATGGCAGTGTCATGTAAGCTATGTCATTATAACTTGTTGATACACCAGTCTGATTGATTGAAGTAATTAGCTCTCTACTTTTGCACTTGTCATAGATCACGTGGGCAGTCATCATGTGTAGCAGAGTTTTTTTTGTCTTGATGTCACTCATAAAACATGATTTGGAAAAGACAGTACACAGCATAAGCCTGTCAGTTCACGGAATTGTCTTCCACTTCTTCTCTTATATCTTCAAAACCATCATCAATGTTCTCAGCTTCGTTTCCGAACTCAAAAAACTTTAGTTTGTAACAGTTTCGCTTTGTTTATATTAAACAATGATGTAAAAAATGTTAAGACAACATCAAGCATTCTTGTTGACTCCCATGATTTGCAGAGCTCTGGGGCATCACAAAATTTGTCATTAAGTTTTAAATCTAAATGTTTCGGGATGTTTCATAAAATGGTTCCTGCTGATATTACTGCATCTTGTGATCCTATTTTTGGCAGCAAGAACTTCAGGAGTTAAATCAGCTGAGCACACCATAAGTGGCTCATTCTTTTTGTTAGGTCGACAAAAACTAATTCTGCAATTGTACATTCTCTCCAGAAAGATCTTAATTTCATTGTTATGGATCAATATAGTTTCATCAATTAACAAAAAACACTTTGACGGCGGACATTAGTTTCTGCACCTCACTCTAGTTTCATTTATGTCAGGGGTTCTTGAGCAACAAGCCCTGGCACCAGCCGTCATGTGATGCCTCTGTAGATCAGATCCTAAGCAGGGAAAGGGTTGGGCGGGCGCCAAGTAACGAAGTCCAGAGAGTCAATGTTATACGTTTTCAGAAATCCTTTATTTTCAATTTGTGGGTTCTCACGAGATTGGAGATTTTTTGGGTAGCCTCGTTAGGGCTCAATGGAGGAGCGTCTTTCCATTGAGGTTATGGTTGCTACACTGGTTTGCATTCCCAATTGGGTGCAAGGTAGAATATAGGAGTCGCCAGATGTGGTCTGACTCCAGCTAGACCTTTTGTTTAAAAAGAAAAACACGAATCAGTCATCCACAATTAAGATTGGTGTTCTGAATAATAATTCTGGAAACACTAGGGAAATAACAGGGCCTTATTCTGGCAGGAGGCCTTCGACTAAAGACTCAATTACGAAGCCAACCAAGGCCCTGTTATTTCCCTAGTGTTTCCAGAAATATTATTCAGAACACCGAATATTTCTTCCCACCCCCGTTGCGCCAGGAGGACGCTGATAGGTGTTGTGCGCTGCATGCCTGTATAAAGCAGGATAGAGACAATAAAACCCAAACTGTGTTGCGCGCAGTTGTAGCAGAGTTCCATGTCTCAGGCCCCTAGACCTCCCTGTTCAAAAGGCAACGTCAGGGTCTCCCAGGAGACCCTTGGTTTCTTGCCAGCCCAAGCAAAGGTGATCAGATTCAAGCATAGTCTGCGCCTAGTGTGTGTGGTAAGTGGGTGCGGGAGGTTAACAAATACATAGATGAATTTAGGAAGCACGACCATCTTTGCTATTGCTAGTCGCCCCGCGAGTGACAGCGGCAGTGCTGTCCAGCGGCCCAGACAACTTTCAAACCATTCCATGAGTCTTCCGTAGTTGTATTGCCAGAGCTCCTCGATGTTACGGATGAGCCAGATTCCCAGGTTTTGTACTGGGGTCTTCGCCCAGCTATGTGGGTATTCCGGCTGGACACATTCGGTGACTGTAGTCAGTGGGAAGATAACCTATCTCCCCCAATTAATAGTGACACCGGATAGACCGTCAAATCTTATGATTTCCCTGATCAGGGGGTCTAGATTCATGGCCAGTCGCTTGACATATAGAGTCACATCGACATCAGGACCACTCTAGGGGTAAATGCCAGTCCTCATGTGAATGGTGTTCTCTGAATCGCGTCGCCAGAGGCACAATGGCCAGGGCATAGAGAAGGGGCGACAACGGGCTTCCCTGTCTTGTGCCGTGAGCCACCGAGAAGGAAGGGGACATTATCCTATTAATCTGGAGCCTTGCCATTGGTGAGGAGTACAGCAGGGCAATCAACTTTAGAAATTTTGGGCTCATGCCCAGGTGGGATAGAAGTGCAAAAGGGTATGGCCATTCCAAGGTATCAAAAGCCTTGGTGGGATACAGGAATATCTTAGATGCAGGGAGGGAGGGGTCTATTTCTTGCATAGTCGTGAAAAAGATGACAAGGCTGTGGGATGTACCCCTACCAGGGACAAGGCCGCACTGGTTGAGGCGTAGCACAATCGTCAGCAGCTGGAGTAGTCTCGCCACAATCAATTTGGCGCGAATTTTTTTGTTTAGGTTAATCATTGATAACAGTCTGTAAGAATCACACAACAGCGGATCCTTATTGGGTTTAAGAATCATGATGATGAGTGCCTCCCGGAGGGATGAAGGAAGCGTTCCTCGCTCCAGTGATTCCTCATACATATTGATACGGTGTGGTGCCAGCAGCAGGGCAAATTCTTTGGCCTTATATCTGGGCAAACCAAGAATCACTCCAATCACCACCTCTTCCAAAAACGGCTCATCCAGATATTTATGGTGGCCGTCCCTTTGCCAGTGTAGCTGGATGGAATCAAAAAAGACAGTCACGTCGGGGGGGGGGGGGTGTCAGATTGTCGCAACGCATATAGTGATGAGTAGAAGGACAGCATTTCTGCCTGGACGGTTGTACATAGCTCGCTAATATAGTCATTGGGCCAGGGTTTTTTAAAGAGACCGGCTAGTGTTTTGCCGTGTGGTCCCCCTCAGCATACAATCTCGAGCATGCCTCTTCCCCTAGGTAGAGTGTCTCCCTTAGAGCTGCCTCCTCAAACTCGTCAATTTTACCTCTGATGTCCTCAAGAATCTCCATCTTATTGGTGTTGAAATATTCATTTTCGAGCTCCCATATTTCTCCCTCAAAGCGCCTAAGGTCCTCACTTAGCGAGTGGAGTACACTGACCTGTCAAGCAATAGATTCACCTCTAATCACAGACTTAAATGCCTCCCACAATGTGAAGGGGCCCTCATTCAGTGCAAAGTACTCTACAATTGCTGATCGGGTAGGGTCGCGAAACACTTGGTCATGCAGAGCCACCAGTGAGAGTCTCCAGCTAGATGATCTACTGGGAACGCCCAGTAGGGTGAGTTCAAGAAGCAGTAGAGAATGATCAGATACAGTGCGAGCTAGGTGGGAAACCTTGGAGACCCGTGTCACTACGTACTTCGAGGTCAGCCAGAAATCTATTCTGGACCAGGTAGGGCCAGCCGGACACACGCATGTTCCTTCCTCTTTGTGCATGTTGCGGTGGTGCTATATATCTGCCAGGCCGTAATCTGTCATGATAGTCTGCAGTTGAACCGTTGCCTACGGGTGGAGGCGTCGGGAGTCTCCTGATCTGTCTCTGTCCGGGTCCAATATTACTTTAAAGTCTCCCCCCACAGAACCGCTACCGGATTCAGCATCTCTACCAGTCGCCACCTTCCCCAAAAGAAGTCTGGATCATCCACGTTGGGCCAGTATACCAAACTCAACCCAAATGTGTGTCCCCCTCAGCGCACCCGCTAATAGTACATATCTTCCTTGTGGGTCACATATGGCAGTGCGCGTGCACCAGGGTAGTCCCATTCTAAGGATAATCGTAGTCCCTTTTGCATAATAGGAGTAACTTGCAATGTATTTCTCCCCCAACCACCCCACCCGCAGGCATGCGCAGTTTGCCCCAGTCAGATGCAATTGTAGCAAAAAATATATATTCACCTCATGATGGCTAAGATATGCAGCGACCAGCCTCACTTTCCTGCTATCATGCAGGCCGCAGACATTCCACGTTATTGCTTTCAGAGTTGTCACATTTTCAGTGGGTACGCCCATGCACTCCACTGCAGTCTCTCCAGCATGCTTACCAGCTTAATGTGTGAAAGAAGGAGGCCAGAGAGGGGACTGAGGAAGGGGGGGGGAGAAAAAGACACCAGTAAAACGGTAAACAACTGATCCCCAATAACACCACCCACCTCCCACTACAGCCGCCCAACTTGGCTGAAAATCAATTCCCCACCCCCATTACGCTATGAGTGACCAACCAGCAAAACCAGAGTAGGATTCATCCCTGAGGGGGAACCACTAGGCGCCCAGCGTAGCTCAGCTGGTGGACGCTGTGTGGCTGGACGAGGTTAGCTCTGCAGGGGAGTCCCCACTGTCAACAAGGCAGACAATGCAAATCTTTAAAGGGTGTCCTGAAAGGGTAAGTTTGAGATGAAGATAAGATGAGAGAGGAGGCCCAGCCATACCAACCCGCAGATTATTGATCATTAGGCAAGCAAAGGACAGGCATTCAGACGTTTTCAATGAGGGGGGTCTCCCTCCACCGTGTTCCACTCCGATCGCGAAGGCGGCATTACAGGTCGAAGATCCCGGGCAAATTATGCGGCTAACTTGGGGTCGGTGAAATATGAAGTTTTGCCCGAATTGAAAATGCGTAGTTGTGTGGGGGTAGAGCAGAGAGTATATAATGTATTGTCTCCGGAACATCCTTTTCATTGGCACAAACTCCCTTCTGGCAGCCTGTACGGCCATGGTAAAATCCGGATAGTAAAAGACAGCGTTTCCCTGGTATTTTGTTTCTTGCCGATCTCTGGCCTTGCGCAGCACAGTGCCCCAATCCCTGTAGTTTAATAAACAGGCTATTATTAGCCTAACCAGGGTGCCCTGGGGAGGTCTTGGGCCAAGTGCTCTGTGGGCCCGCTCCACAATGCAAACCGCTGACAGGGAGTCGCTGTACAGGGAGCGCAACATGCCCTCCACATAATCTTCAACACGGTTAATGGCGGCGGACTCCGAGATTCCCACAATGTGCAGGGTGTTACGTCTAGATCCTCATTCTTGTTTCTGATCACCTTCAGGACCTTTTCCATTCCAGTTTTTCCCGCGTTGCTGCGCCCTCATCCTCTACCGCTGACCTGCGTTGTTCACCCTGACCAAAGCGTTCATCATGGCTGGATAATTTATCCTTCAGCCTGTCTAATCTGTCACACATAGAGTCAAATTTTTTGGTCAAGGCTGTTAATGATTGTTTGAGGTCTTTGAACATTTCTCAGATGTTCGGCTCTAGTGTGGCGCGTAGTGCCCAAATTTGCCTCCATCTGTTCTTCCTCCGAGGGGTTGCCGCTCTGGGGAGGCCTGCGCTGCACAAAGGTCAGCTTTGATTGCCGGGTATCCGTCTTCCCCATGACTGCCTGTCTCTCCCAAGTGTCTCATGGGGCCCTCTGTACTGGTCCAGCAGTTATTGTCGCTGTCCGCTTTCCCCCAGTAAGTGCCAGTACCTTCAGAGACAGCTCTTCCGGGTCCCCGTGCCACCACCTACGGTCCTCACATGTCTGTGACTGTGATGATAGCTGTCAAGGAGGTGGACATGCCCGGACCCAGTGGCACCCTCGATGGGGGTGCGGCCCTACCCTTACCCTGGGCACCCCCCGTCAGGAGCCTTTCACTACCGGGTCTGGCACTGAGGCGGTATTTCACTTAATACTCGGTTGTCGTGGGGCTGCCCCAGCCCCATGTAATGCCCCCGCACCTGTGAGAGCCGTGTGACGCTCTTTCGGGTTCACTGGTCCAGCTACTGCCGACCGGGTCCATTCAGCTGAACAGCTCCCCACCGGGTCACCCATTGGTCGTCTCGGGAGATGGGGCTGATGTAGCGCTTAAAAGTTTGAAAATTGTAGGGGTGCGTTATATTCACTGTTAGTTGGCACCCGCATATAACCAAGTGTGTACTCAGGTATTTTGTGTGCAATGTATTAAGAACTGTATAACCCATGTCGATTTCAATAGAAGTGTTAGCTATGTACAAGCATTTTATGTATATATTGAAGCAATGAATAGAGCTTAGTCCTTTTGAACAATGTGATGTTAAAACGTGTAGATTAGAATTCGTGTCTGTAGACTGTTTAGTTTGACCACACATGAAAGAAAGACGTAAATGTCAATACTGTGATTTAAACCTGCTTGTGTAACCGAAGTAGTGGCCAGAATTCGCATATATCGTTGAGGCGAAAGGCCTGGTATTTTCTTATGTTAGCCAAGGGCAATAGGCCAAAAAGGATTTATTCCAGTAGAGGTTTTAGGCTGTAGTAAATTGCAACTTAAAAGATGTGAAGAATGTCTGCTTTGCATGATCTCACCCCAGGTGCAAGGACAGTTGCTCGTTAGTAGAGAAGCTCTTTGTTCACAAATTGACTTATGTAGTAAAAGCCAGACATGGGAGTGCATTGGAATGTGCCAATCGTAACTCCTAGTGCGGATGGCGTCTGGGACTCAAGGCCAAGCGATGGACGATGGAACTGGACAGCGCTCTGTGGAAAATTTCTGAAAGTCGACCCCGCAGAAGAGGAGGCGCAAAGGGCGTGTTCTGAGATTTGGGGTTCTGTATTAGGGACAGCGCCCCGAGGGTGGAGGCAGATCAGAGCAGCCCAGAGCAGAGGAAGGCTAGGCGAAGAGATAGAGGGGGCAACTTAGACCAAGCTCTCTAAGTGAGGACTTCTTAGGAAGTTTCACTCTGACACCTTTTACTCGATGAGGGTCTCAAGGGATTGCTAAGTAGGGATGTCATCTAGTACAGAGTAGGGACAGAGATGGTATGGTTCAGTGTCCCTAGTATCGACATTTGCTTGGTGGTTTTCTACCTCATGCTTTTAGAGATTGTGCTTTTAGTTATTTTAGCCGTATGCGGATTCTTCGTAGAGTAGCATTTGTGTTGGTGCCTATGTACTTGTTGTGCCTCGTATTGAGGACTTTGTATCTGCAAATCTTTATGCTGATAATAAAAACCAATGAGCCAAGAGATTAAGTCTCGAGTCCTTGATTATGGCAAATTGCGGACAGTAATTTTGATAATGGTGTCTTTCCCTCCACGCTATTGGGCAAGTAAAAAGTTCCATCTGACCAGAGTGGGTTCCAGTAGATAATTGCGAGATACTAAAATGGGCCGGAGCAGTTGGTAGCAAACGAGGATGGTTTCTTTCTGATAGCGAGGGAAGATTAGATAAGGATAAGTGACCCTTGAGGCCCAAGAGACGATAAGTGATGCTGAATCATCAGATGGCGAGCAGCAGACGGCAGCAGATGAGCATCGACGGCGAGTAGCAGCGCGGCAGAAAGCAGCAGTTCCAGGAGTGAGTATGAACATAATGAGATGTTGTAGATTGCGGTGTTGATTTGTTGTGTGATGTCTTGCGGAGTTGTTGTGTATGTCGTGTGATTGTGAGATCAGGCTGTGAGCGCGCGCAGCCCGGGAATTGTGGTGTAGAAGACACCTGAGATAGATTTTGTTGACCACCCAAAGGAGATCGTGAGGTACCATCGATCACCTGGACCGAGATAGGGGGAGTGAACGTGTGTGTGTATGGCAACTTAACGCTGGTCGTGGGTTGTGGGGTGCAGATCGGAGTGTTAGTAACCTATCAGAGGCGATCTGTCTGGCCGGATGGGGGCAGACGGGCGCCAATCGAGGTCAACAAGGTCGAGAGACTGTGGACGAACAGTCAGAGGCTGTGGACGGACAGCCAGAGAAATAACTTAATCGGTTATTTCAGTGTATGAATGGGACGAGGGTGAGCGTGAAACGAGTTTGGAGAAGGGAACTGCTGCGAGCGAAGGAAGGTGACGTCAGAGATTGTCGCGCTGTGATAGGCCGGTTGGTGTGAGTCGCGCTGTTATTGGAGGATTTGAGAACAAGAAGTAAATAGGGCGCGAGATCGAATTTGCTCATCATGAAGTGCCTTAGGGCTTTGCGAGAGTTGTGTAGAGGTGATAAGCATGTGGTTGTTCGTGGGGGAGAAGAAGCCCCTCCCGAGGATACCCCGGCACATTACATGGCACAGAATGTGGGGTTACATACTATAGTTTGGATCGAGAATTGGCACAAGATGACACAAGGCGAGGGGGAACTAGCTTTCCCGAGGTATGGCTCATTTAGACTAGCAGTGCTGTACCAACTGAAGACGGTGATGGGGTCCTTAAGACCCTTGCCAAGACCAGCACAGTTCGAAGCATTACATGCGTGGATTAGAGCAGCGCACGATAAGGAAAAGGGAAGAAGTCAGGAGAGGATGAGGAAGTCGATTAGGGCATTTCAGGATGCCAAGTGGGACGCAGCGGAGAAAAGATGGAGAGTGCAGACGATTGAGGAAGCGAAACTGTATCCCGTAATAATAGATTCGACGGGGATACGCCATGTGAAAGCACAGGAGAAGGCACAAGAGGAAGATAGTGATTCCGATGATGGGGTATTGCAAAGATTGCTAGACGAGAGACCACCCCCTTATAATCCAGATGAAGCGGATGATAGGTGGGGTGAGAGGGGAGAAACTAGAAGGGTAACAATCCAGCCTGAGACCCGAGTGGAAGGGTTGGTTTCGTTTGAAACCGCGAGTTCACAGGGTCAGTCTGAGGCTAGTGGGAGGATTGAAAGAGAGATGAGGTTACCGGATGCCTTGAGGGTACCGGTCACCATTGGACCGATTGTGTCGATATACAGTCCGGAATCAGAGGAAAGAGAGAGGTCAGAACGGGTGGCAGAAAGAACGAGGAGAGAAAGCGGGGAAAGCGAGTTGGAAGGGGCAACGGCCCGACCTCCAAGCCCTGTACAATGGAGTACACCATTAGCAGCGGTGTCAGACACATCTAGGGGCGAAGAGGACGAGAGACCGGTGAGGCCGAGGACTCTGATGGAGTCGAGATCAGATTTAAGGTCATGGGTACCGCCAAAGAAGCAAATAAGCTGGAATATGGGCCAAGCGGGGACAACTCCAGTTGGCTTTCAGAGCCCTTCTGCTCCCATAGAAACACCAGAAGAGAGGAGGGAGAAGGAGCCAGAATGTGAATATGATGAGGGACGTGGAGCAAGTTGTCAGGTGTTGAAAGGAGCCTTGAAGGCAGGGGTGATAGACGTAGTAAGGCTTAAGGCAGAGGCAGATGAAATTATATATGGAAGTCTACCTCTTGAGAGGATAGTATCCTACAGTCCAGATGACCTGTTTTTCGTGGCGAAAGATGTGACGCGGAAAGCACGAATGGCACACGAGAAATTGAGGGGATTGGCGAAGGAATATGGTGTGGATCTGTCCAAGACTAGAGCGTTGCAAGGAAGTCATAGGATGCATTATACAGAACGGGAGTTAGAGGAGAAGAGGGTTGTTGGACTGAGGTCACATACCAGAGAACTGGTCCTAGCCATGCGGCCATGGTTGACGCTTGATAAATGGGAAGAGAAATGGTCCAAGAAAAAGACCTCAAGGGGAGCGGAAGGAGGAACTCCGGCAGAGGGGTTGCTATTAGCTAAGACCTTTCCCCTTAGGGAAGTGGCAAATGGAGGATATGTGCATGTACCATGGAGCAGGGGGGATTTGGCATCATTTACGAATGATTTTCCCCGGCTTAGGGAGAAGCCTGCAGAGTGGTACAAGCAAGTTGAGCGCTTTGTTAAGATCTCGAAGGTGTTGTGGATAGACCTGAACACCTTATTCGATATTGTGGTTCCAGGGGATCTGTGGAACGCATGTAAAATTGCTGTTGATTGGCCGGACTATGAGCCTGATAGGAACATGATTACAAATGGTCCGTCGCCCGTAGTGATGAGGCTGTACGATAAAGTAATTACCTGGTTGAAATCGAAGGTTTCACCCCAAGACATTGATTGGGTGAAGATAGATAGGACGGTGCAGGAGCCAAAGGAGACAGTACATGAATTTTATGAGAGACTTTTGAAGGCTTTTAAGCAGTACAGTGGCCTAGATGAGCTGGAAACGAAGGACATGGGACAGTTTGTGTCTAAGTTCGTGCTGGGTTTGAAGCCCGAGGTCAGTCTCATGATACAGCAGCATTTGATCTGTTGGCAGAATAAGCCTGTAGATGAGATCTTGCGGGTATGCCAGGTACTGCACGGATGAGATTGAGTCCAAGCACAAGAAGATGAAGGATAACCTATTGCTCATTCAGATGCAAGCTGCTCAGGGACCGCCGAATGGGGGTCCAGTGGTGCGGAGACAGGGAAACTATCAGACAGGGAATCAGAATATGCAGGGTCAGGGAAGGCCGAGGCCCGTTGACCCTAGGACAGGCATAGATGTAGCGATCTTGAAGAAGACGACTGCTTGTCACCAGTGTCACCAGGTGGGACATTGGAGGCGCGAGTGTCCCTTGAACCCCTATAATCAGCCGCAGATGGAGGGAGGAATGGGTCAGGTCCCTGGGGCAGAACAGGTACAGACGGTGACTGTACCGAGAATGATGCAAGGGGGGACCGGCGTCTCGCCGGTGCAGGTTCCCCAGCCACCCAGGATGCAGAACATACAGCAGGGAGCCCGGACTTATTTGCAGATGCCCATGTTCGAAGTGGGAGAGGAGAGGGATGCAGATTTACTGGCGCAGTTAAGTTTGGGTCAGGATGATGATTGCATACTTAGGGCCATACTAGAGGTAGATCAGAGAGGACCCTTTGTGGAAGCAGAACTCGATGGACACCCTACTACCTTTTTGGTAGATACGGGGGCTACCAGGTCAACTATAAGATCAGCAGTAGTTCCGGGGGTAGCCCTTTCTGGGGAAAGCATACAAGTGGTTGGAGTGGCGAACAAGAGGTTAGTGAGCCCCTTGACAGAACCGATTCCAGTCAGGATAGGAAACTTTAGGGATAGACATCAGTTCGTGGTGTGCGATTCTAGTCCTGTTTGTTTGTTGGGAAGAGATTTGTTGTGTAAGCTCAATTGCACAATCTACTGTACCCCGAAAGGAGTAGAGGTACAGACAAGAGATGATGACGCGACCTTTAAGGTTGCAAATCAGCGGGTGTGCGTGGAAATGTACCCGGCTTTGACAGTGGAGGAGCTTCCACAGGATTTGAGGGAGTCTGTATCGACCGATGTGTGGGATCTAAGCGGAGAGGAGATCGGCTTAGTCAGGGGAGTGGAACCAGTGAAAATACAGGTTAAGCCGAACGCAGAATTCCCGAGAACACCTCAGTATAAATTGTCGCCTGAAACAATTGCAGGGATTAAACCTGTGATTGAATCTATGATTAGGCAGGGAATACTGGTGGAGATCATGGGTAGTCCATGTAATTCACCCATTATGGGACTGCAGAAACCAAGTGGGAAGTTCAGGATAGTGCAAGACCTGCGGAAAATAAACGACATAGTTGTTCCATGTTGTCCAGTGGTACCGAATCCATCTGTGATACTGTTCCAGATCCCATGCGAAGCTGGATGGTTCACAGTGATTGACTTGTGTCAGGCATTCTTTTCGATTCCCCTACATGAAGAGAGTAGATTTCTTTTTGCATTTAGGCTAGAGAATCGTATATTAACATGGTGTCGTATCCCACAGGGGTATACGGAGAGCCCGTCAATTTTTAATCAGCTCTTAAAGAAGAATCTTGAAGGTCTTGTGTTGCCGAAAAACTCTGTTTTGGTGCAATACATTGACGACCTGCTTGTCGCGTCAGAGACAGAAGATGCTTGCAGGGTCGATACCATTGCGTTGTTGAATTTCCTGGGAGAGAACGGTCACAAGGTGTCTCCAAACAAGCTGCAATACTGTTTACCCGAGGTACAGTATTTGGGGCACAGAATTGAAAAGGGTAAAAGGAAGGTGTCTCCAGATCGCATTGATGCGATTCTGAGAATGCCAGTTCCCTCGACGCAGAGGGAAGTTAGAATGTTTTTGGGAATGGTGGGTTATTGCCGCCAATGGATCCCAAACTTTTCCTTTGAAGCGAAGCCTTTACAGCGGCTGACGCGAAAGGATGTAAGTGATCCGGTACCATGGGACGACGATTCTTTGAAATCATTTCTGAGGCTGAGAGAAGCCTTATGTAGCGCTCCTGCGTTGGGAATGCCGGATTACAACAAGGCATTTGCATTGTTCTGCTGCGAAAGAGAAGGTTGCGCATTAGCAGTGTTAACCCAGAATCATGGAGGTGTCCGTAGACCAGTTGCCTATTTCTCAGCTACTTTAGATCCAGTAGCTTCTGCGTTGCCCGGATGTCTCAGATCCGTTGCGGCAACGGGTGTCAGCATCGAGAGATGTGAGAGCATTGTGATGGGTCATCCTCTTACTGTACATGTGCCACATTCTGTTGAACTGTTGATGACTAGGACTAAAACACAGCACCTCACGAATAATAGGCTGACTCGCTATGAGCAAGTTATTCTTGCAGCCGATAATGTGACATTGAAGAGGTGTGCTGTTTTAAATCCTGCTACATTGTTACCTGTTCCAATTATGGATGATAATGAAGATTGTGAGGACCATGATTGTCTCGACGTTACGGAACTATGCACCAAACCGAGACCTGACATTGTCGATGAACCACTCCCAGTGTCAGATGAGATTTTCTTTGTGGACGGTTCATGTTTAAGAGACAGTGTCGGTCGATTGAGAGCAGCATTTGCTGTATGCACCATTACGGGTGTGGTTGAAGCCGCTTGTTTAGAAGGAGTACACTCCGCGCAGGTGGCTGAACTCATTGCTCTGACTCGTGCCTGTTTGGCAGCGGAAAAGATCCGTGTAACTATTTACACAGACAGCCAGTATGGGTTTGGTGTGGTTCATGACTTCGGACAGCTATGGTCCCAGAGAGGGTTTATGACGTCTTCAGGTTCTCCTATAAGAAATGGTGAACATGTACGGAAACTGGTAAAAGCATTGCAAGGTCCTGATGAAATTGCTGTTGTTAAATGTGCTGCACACACAAAGGGAAATGATTTTGTTTCGTTGGGAAACAACTATGCTGATGAAGTAGCCCGATTTTGTGCAGAACAGGGATGCAACTTCACTGAGATCCACATTGAGGAAACTGGGGAGGAAGTGGTGTATGGTCAGATGTTAGCAATGGCAGACTCATGGGAGGAACTGAAACAGCTTCAGGAAGGGGTCTCGGATCAGGAACGTGACAGCTGGATACGAGCTGGATGTGAGAAGGGAGATGTGGATATATGGGTTTCGAATGATGGACGAGCGGTGTTGCCGGAAAGTTTGTTGAATCCCATGGCGAGGTTGATACATGGTGCTGTACATCTGGGTAGGGATGCCATGATGAGAGTGTTTCGTCAGACTTGGTACAACCCGAAGTTTCGTGCAGTGGCTGAAACTGTGTGTCAGAGGTGTGTCACTTGTCAACAGATGAATGTAGGGAAAAGAACCGCTGTGACGTTGAGCCACATAGGGAGGTCAGGGGGACCTTTCAATAGGATGCAGTTGGATTTTGTCGAAATGCCGAAGTGTAATGGGTTGAGGTACATATTAGTGATAGTATGTGTCTTTTCCAGGTGGGTGGAGGCGTACCCTACACGCAGATGTGACACACTCACAGTAGCGAAACTATTATTGAGAGAACTCATTCCAAGGTACGGGTTCCCGACGTCCTTTGAATCGGACAGAGGAACTCATTTCCACAGCGAAGTTATGAAGTTGCTTTGTGCTGCTTTGAATATAGATCAGAAGTTACACTGTAGCTATAGACCAGAAGCTTCAGGGATAGTGGAGCAGGTGAATGGAACTCTGAAGGCTCGGATGGCGAAAGTGTGTTCGTCTACGTCTCTGAAATGGCCTGACGCATTACCTTTGGTCCTTATGAGCCTCCGAAGTGTGCCTGATAGAAGGACTGGGTTGTCACCCCATGAAATCCTCATGGGAAGAGCGATGCGTTTGCCTGCAATACCTGCTACTGCTCTGATAAATATCACTGATGATATGATCCTGGACTATTGTAAAGGCCTTGCTGACGTGGTCCGTTCTGTGTCTCAGCAGGTGCAGACAGCAACGGTTCCAGCTGCGAGTGACCGGTGCCACGACTTGGACCCAGGCGATTGGGTCCTAGTCCGAAAGCACGTGAGGAAGAGTTGTTTGGATGCTAGGTGGCGCGGCCCTTTCCAAGTGATCCTTGTCACGAACACAGCTGTCAAGTGTGGAGGTTTACCGAACTGGGTGCATGCTTCCCATACCCGTAGAGTTCCAGCACCCTTGGAAGATACAGCCCCTCTCGAGAACAAAGATCCCGGTGAGCCGACCGAGCCTCCTGAGAGGGCCAGTCAAGCTGTAAGGGTTGCTGAAGCGGCTGATGGTGCACTGAATCATATTGGGGAAGAGCGTGAAAGAAGTACTGACCCAGAAACCGGCGAAAGAGCAAGAGGCGCAGTGGGTAGTACGGAATCAAGTTCTGCCGAAGAAGAGGAGGTCAGTGCACAGGGTATCGAAGGGAAGACCGGAGGTGTTACCGAAGCAGAAAGGGTTTGGCCCGCAAGACAGAACCGGGTAAACCTGAGGTTGGCTCCGGACACAGACCTTGCACCAGTTTCGGAAGAGCCAGAAGAAGAATCAGGTGACGAGGAGAATCCTCAAGGTGGTGTGAGAAGGTCCAAGAGAACTAGAGTGCCAAGTCGGAAGTACGCTTCACCAGAGTGGGCATATCAAGTGACTGATGCCAGGGTTACCGAGCACGGGAAGACTGAG
Source organism: Triturus cristatus (assembly GCF_964204655.1). NCBI lineage: Eukaryota > Metazoa > Chordata > Amphibia > Caudata > Salamandridae > Triturus > Triturus cristatus. The sequence continues at coordinate 747,778,087 of NC_140579.1, forward strand.
GTCGATGACATTGGTCAACAGTGTCCCGCTCCAGAGAGTGGAGGTGTTGCTGAAGGTTCCGGGATTGTAGATCGAAGGAATTTTGACAATTCATATTCCGAGTCCGCCATTCCTGAGTGTCATTCGAGGCATGATCTTGGACAATTTAGAGTTCCCGACGTTCACGACTGTGCCAGACCCACAAGAACTGATCATTCTTAAGCTCGAAATATTGCAGGGAGTCTTGGAGCTGTTGGGACCAGCGCTTATGTTAGATTGATTTGAGAAGGTTGCGAGCAGAGAAGAAGATAACCTAGATCCGAGCGGAAGAAGAACAAAATTAGGGATTTTTCCGTTATAGAACGAAGAAAAGTTAGGGAGGTTTGCCTAAGTTCACGAAAGAGACATTAATGAGAAAGAGACTTACCCTTCCAGAGACTGTATTGGACACTGAGTATACTCCGAAGATGGCAGATCCTGCAAACCCACATCGTAGGGCTAAATTGATAATAGGCACATTGGTAGGAGTTGTGATAGTCACCATATTTGCGGTAGTGATAAGTTCGTACATGGTGGCTCACAGGCAAGAGGGGACTCAAGGCCAAGCGATGGACGATGGAACTGGACAGCGCTCTGTGGAAAATTTCTGAAAGTCGACCCCGCAGAAGAGGAGGCGCAAAGGGCGTGTTCTGAGATTTGGGGTTCTGTATTAGGGACAGCGCCCCGAGGGTGGAGGCAGATCAGAGCAGCCCAGAGCAGAGGAAGGCTAGGCGAAGAGATAGAGGGGGCAACTTAGACCAAGCTCTCTAAGTGAGGACTTCTTAGGAAGTTTCACTCTGACACCTTTTACTCGATGAGGGTCTCAAGGGATTGCTAAGTAGGGATGTCATCTAGTACAGAGTAGGGACAGAGATGGTATGGTTCAGTGTCCCTAGTATCGACATTTGCTTGGTGGTTTTCTACCTCATGCTTTTAGAGATTGTGCTTTTAGTTATTTTAGCCGTATGCGGATTCTTCGTAGAGTAGCATTTGTGTTGGTGCCTATGTACTTGTTGTGCCTCGTATTGAGGACTTTGTATCTGCAAATCTTTATGCTGATAATAAAAACCAGAGAGCCAAGAGATTAAGTCTCGAGTCCTTGATTATGGCAAATTGCGGACAGTAATTTTGATAATGGTGTCTTTCCCTCCACGCTATTGGGCAAGTAAAAAGTTCCATCTGACCAGAGTGGGTTCCAGTAGATAATTGCGAGATACTAAAATGGGCCGGAGCAGGGCCAAGCACCGTCCCCTTGCAGGGGGCGTCCCCCACCTGCGCACCGCGTTTAGAGGTTCCTGTGTGCGCACCATGGTTATGCTCTCTCCCAGGGTCCTACAGAGCCCAGGCTGGGACACCTACAAGTTGATCCTGCCGGGGGCAGCGGGTCCACCCTCCTACTCCGCACCACCGCGGCCTGGGCCCTGCTATGCCCGGTCTCTCTCAGGGCCCGTCCGAGCTCCGGCCCAGCCTCCTTCAAGTTGATCCCGTTGGTTCCCTAATGTGACCGACCCTGTTCCAGTCGCTATGCTCACACACGGAGATCAGCTGCAATGCCCTCCTGGGGTTGGATTCCGCAGATGCCCACTGACCTGCTCGGGGGATGGGGTGGGCACTGTTCCCTGCCGGGTCCCTCCCCAACCGCATTCCTCACCTGGGGTTTCTGTGTGTGGACCACAATGGTACTCCCCCCTCAAATCCCGTTGTTGTTCCTGCTGGGTCTCCGCAGCCGTAAATCCAGCCTCCGCACCCAGCCACTCCACCTGTCTGCATGGGCCCTCTGGTCACCGATCGTCAGCCCGAAGGAGGCAGCTACTGGCACAGCTCACTCCCTGAGGCTCAGTCCGTTGTTTTCGGCCTCAACTCGGAGGTTTTTGCGAGGCCTAACAGGACCGACATTTTGATGCCAGTCACACCACAGCTCCCCTCCTCTCCGTTAGTCAGGGCCCTGTTGCGTCTAAGACACGGCCAGCCTGTGCCTTCGGTATCCGTGTAGCAGTCACCCTAAGTAATTAGGGTACGATGACTGCCCTGACTACTGCATTAATGTTGTGTCAGCCGTCCAGCCTGCATAGCCTTACGAAGTGAAGGCCATCTTTAAGCCAGGCGCACTAGTGCCCCCTCTCTATAAGACAACTTGACCCCCAAAACCTATGTTTTGGCACCAAAATGAAGAATATAGGTCTCATGGTTCCTGAAATATTACATCATCACTGCAACACATCCACCATTTTTAAAAATGTCGTTCAGAAAAATTCGGCCCGGGTTAGCAATGTCTACCCAAGCCAAATTACTTTTCTAATGATACAAACACCCAAATCAAAAATGAAAATCTCTGAACAGCAATTTTTTGCGGATGTATATCAAGGGGCCGGGACTAGGTGGAGCATCATGGTAACAATTTAGGCAGCATATCTGTGCAATGATGGCTACCTATGGAATGTTCTCTTGGGTTTTGAACCACTCTTTGGGACAATATAAAGGAACAAAGACCTCACAGCTCATAGGTGAAGAGCACACAAAGCAGTCACTGAGGCTAATTGATAGGGTGGTTTGTAGCGCTTAAGAAAATCCTTAAATAAAATAAAATGCTTTTTACGATATTGCATTGAAAAAGTATACATTATGTGAGAAGTTGGCCTGGCATATGCTGTCTCCTAGATATAGGGACACCTTGCACCAGTCCAATTCGACTCTTATTGATGATAGGTTTAAGACAACCTTTATTGAAAGCTATACTAGTTGTAGCTGTGGAGAGCAGCCTTCAGGCTAAGTCTTGAAGGAGTGTTAAGCTTATTGTTTTACCATAATAACCTCTTGAATAACCAAATGAAAGAGTAGCTCACACAGGTATATATATAAAATATATGTATTTATTCTAGACAGAATCCCACAGTCTCTTTATGGAGCTGTGGCAAAGTTACAATATCAAACAAGCATTGATAGACACAATAAATAGCACTATTAACATTGGGCCCCAGGGGGGGACCAAACCATATACTAAAAAAGTGGTATAAGAACCACGACAATTCTACAGGCAATGCCTAGGGCATTCAGGATCGCTGGCCCCTTAAGAATCCACCCCAGGTTATGAGGAAGGGGACTCACGGGAGGCGCGTGCAGTGCAAGTAGCTGCTATCGGGATCTCTATTACAGCCTATGGAGAATGTCGCGGTTGGAAATAAACAGTTTAAAAATACTTCTAGCAGGAGTACAAAGTTAAAACTTTAGACTTAAGCTTTTGAGGAGCCCACTACCATGAGAGTACCGAGGTACCACTGTTACCTGCCCCAGGGAAGCCGGGTGCATAGGTCGTTTCTGCTGTCGGGTCGCGGGCTGATTTTCAATGGGAAAATAGTCAAAAGTTCTGCTAGCCAAAAGCGTCGATGATGCCATGAAGATCAAAGATGTGAAGATTGTAGAGAAGAACCTGAAAGCAGAGGGGACAGAGTCTGGGTCACGGCAAAGTGACCAGGAGGCTCAAAGCAAAGAGCCCTTCGATGTCGGGTGCTTCAGGTGGAAAGTGGTGTAGCTTGGATCTGCAGCCACGGGATCGGGGAGGCTTCAAGGAAGGCCAGCTTTGGGAGGATGACTGTCCCACGTCAAATGAGGGGCGCTGCGGTGTTAGTGTCCGGATTGGATCCACTAAGCCTTGGCAACCGCAACCCACGAAGGATAAACAAATCGGCTACAGTGCAGACTCACGAGGTCTGGGAGAGGTCTCCTTTGGAGAGACTGTAGAGCAGGCCTGGAGCAACCAGGGGAACTCTTGTTTCTTGAAATAGACCTCCGCTAGGGCCCACAAGTTGAGAGACAAGGGACCGTGGGAGGCGGCAAATTGAAGTGCGTAAAAGGGCACCCACGGGCCACCGGAGGGGGCTAGGGTGCTGGTCTTTGGCACAATTGCTGTAGAGTGGTTGGCTCAAAAACGGGCTGAAGCACAACTTCCCCACTGGTCAGTGTCGTGTGCTACGCAAGAGGTGGCCGGTTTCCTGGGGTATTGGGGATCTCGGCACCCATGCGGTCCACGGTGCCCAAACTCGTTGAGCACACTCACTGGCCTCTGTGATGCGCTGGAAACCCACCTCAAGGTTTCTGGAAGTCGCCGAAGTTCGTGAGAGCAGCGAAGTTCCAACCGAGTCACTTGCAGTCTTTCAGATGCCTGCCAAGCAGGGGGATAACTCCTTTATCCCAAGGGAGATTTCTTCTGTCAGCTGGGCAGCAGCAAGTCGAAGGTCAAGACTGTAAAGTTCAAGATTAATCTGAGGCTCTGGGGCCACGTTATTCACCTTTATCCCCAAGATTAGGGGAGTGTCCAGAGTAGTGCCCACCAATGGGAGGTGAGGCGGGAAAGGGTGGCTACACCCTCTCCCCTTTGTGTGTTTCCTGCCTGGGCGAGGGGCAGGATGCCTCTGAACCGGTTCCAAGCGGTGTATGCAGAATGAGGTATCTGCAGCTGCCTACGTGCAACTCTGAAAGGACATTTGGTGCACCCACCCTGTTCCAATCCACATTATCCTGTCTGGGGAGATGCTAGCACCTCCCTGCCACAGGAGTCCTATTTTCCAGCTGGCGAGGCTGGGGTTTTCCCCAGCAACAGCCAGCCAGGGTCGTGTAGGTGGCGGGCAGTAGCCATTTTGTGTTACTTGTGCACTTTTAAATGGGTGTCCGAAATCTACCGCTTTTCCCACATCGCCCCTCTAGCAGGGGGGAATCGTACCCTCATGCCCATGATTGGACTGGGGGTAGGATTCCTACATGTTTGACACCAAACACGATATGGTTCTGTGTAGCCATTCTCAAGTTATCACGCTATCGCGATAGACTTATAATGCGGTTAAGAGTATATGGTATGGCTACACTACAAACAACCCAGCAATGATTTTACGAGGGTTGCAGAGAGGCCCTACTCATGTAGGGGTCCCCCCTCACACATACCTCAGCACCCTGCCTTGTAGGATTACCAAGGCCTGCTATAGGGGTGACCTATGAGAGTATATGTGTTGTAATGGTGTGGGATATAGGGTACCTATATCCCTGTAAGAGGTGCTAGCACCACCTTACCCAGACTACAGTAGTGGTCTGGTGGTGTCAGTTTGTATGGCTGTCCCAGGGTGGCACAACAAGTGCTGCAGCCCTGGTAGGCCTACTGAGGGACCCATGCCCTGGGTACCTAGGGTACCATCTACAAGGGACTGTCAGGGCATCCACAGCATCCAATTGGGTTGTACCTAAGGAACTCACATCGTTTAACAGGGGAAGCAGATAGGCTGGGGTCCTGGATAGCAGGGCAACAGCCTGGTTAGAGTCATAAAACAGCAAAAAAATCAGCAAAAAGTTGGGGGCAACTATGCAGTCGATGCCACTCTCCTACATACCCCCCCCTCCCCAAATGCAGGGACATTAAACTAACCTTGACCAGTTGAGTCTTCATGTTCTAAGTAGAAATATCTGGAGAGGCCATCTGCATTGGCATGGTTGCTCCCAGGTCTATGTTCCACTGTATAGTCCATCCCCTGTAGGGAAATGGACCACCTGAGTAGTTTGGGGTTTTCACCCTTCATCTGTTTTAGGCATAGGAGGGGCTTATGGTCTGTTTGAACAATGAAGTGAGTGCCAAACAAGTATGGCCTCAGCTTCTTCAAGGCCCAGACCACAGCAAAGGCCTCCCTCTCTATAGCTGACCAACGTTTCTCTCTGCGGGTCAACCTTCTGCTAATAAAAGCTACTGGTTGATCCTGGCCCTCCTCATTCAGTTGTGATAACACAGCACCTACCCCCACCTCTGAAGCATCAGTTTGAACTATGAATTCTTTGGAGTAGTTGGGGCTTTGGAGCACTGGAGCAGAGCACATTGCCTGTTTTAGGTCATCAAAAGCTTTCTGACAGCTGACAATCCACTGAACCTTTTGGGGCATCCTCTTAGAGGTGAGGTCATTCAAGGGGGTCACAATGGATCCATATCCCTTTACAAACCTCCTATAATAACCAGTCAGGCCCAAGAAAGCTCGGACCTGAGTCTGGGTGGTTGGAGCAATCCAGTCCATGATGGTCTGGATTTTGCTCTGAAGTGGTTGAACCTGGCCTCCACCTACAAGGTGGCCCAGGTATACAACCTGACTCTGCCCTATCTGACACTTAGTAGCCTTGATAGTGAGCCCAGCCTTTTGCAGGGCTTCCAAAACTTTCCTCAGGTGGATCAGGTGATCTTCCCAGGTGGAGCTAAAGACAGCTATATCATCTAGATATGCTGCACTAAAGTCTTCCAGGCCTGAGAGGACTTGGTTCACCGACCTTTGAAAAGTGGCAGGTGCATTTTTCAAACCAAAGGGCATCACAATAAATTGATAATGCCCACTAGGGGTAGAAAATGCAGTTTTGGCTTTTGCAGACTCAGCAAACCTTATCTGCCAGTAGCCAGCTGTCAGATCAAATGTGCTCAAATATTTGGCTGAGGCCAATCTATCTATGAGCTCATCTGCTCTGGGAATTGGATGAGCATCAGTCTTAGTGACTGCATTGAGTCCCCTGTAGTCGACACAGAACCTCATCTCTCTCTTACCATCCTGGGTGTGAGGTTTTGGTACTAGGACTACTGGGCTAGCCCAAGGGCTATCTGAGGGCTCAATCACTCCCAACTCCAACATCTTTTGGACTTCTGTCCTTATGCAGTATGCAGTCCCTGACATGATCAGGTTGCCTGTAGATTTTATTCTTGACAGGCAGACTGTCCCCAGTGTCCATGTCATGAGTGCACCAGGGGGTCTGACTTGGAGTCAGAGAAAACATATGTCTATAAGACTGAAGAACTTGTCTACAGTCAGCTTGCTGCTGGTCAGTGAGGCTGCCTGCCAAGGCTACTCCATCAACTGACCCATTGTCAGGGTTCTGAGAGAGCAGGTCTGGGAGAGGGTCACTCTCTTCCTCCTGTCCCTCATCTGTTGCCATGAGCAAGCCCATGTCAGCCCTGTCCACATATGCTTTCAACCTATTGACATGAAGTACCCTGTGGGGACTTCTGAGAGTGCCAAGGTCTACCAAGTAGGTAACCTCTCCCTTTTTCTCCTAAATGGTATGGGGTCCACTCCACTTGTTTAGGGGGTTTGAGAGGTTGCTCACATCCCTCCTTCACTAGACAAAGTGGCCCTCTAACAGGATGGCCAAACAAAAGTTCAAAGGGGCTATAACCAACCCCCTTTTGTGGCACCTCTCTGTATGCAAAGAGAAGGCAGGGCAGAAGAACATCCCATTTTCGCCTAACCTTTTCTGGGAGCCCTTTGATCATACCCTTTAAGGTCTTGTTAAACCTCTCAACAAGACCATTGCATTGTGGATGGTAAGGGGTGGTGAACTTATAGTTAACCCCACACTCCTTCCACATTGCCGTCAGGTAACTACTCATAAAGTTTGTACCTCTGTCAGACAATACCTCCTTAGGAAACCCCACTCTGGAAAAGACTCCCAGGAGGGCCCTTGCCACCACAGGCGCTGTGATGGTCCTAAGGGGAATAGCTTCTGGGTATCTAGTGGCATGATCCACTACCACTAGAATGAACCTGTGCCCAGATGCTGTTGGTGGGTCCAGAGGACCAACTATGTCAATCCCCACCCGCTCAAAGGGCACCCCCACCACAGGCAATGGTATCAGGGGGGGATTTGTGGATTTACCTGCCTTGCCACTTGCTTCACAGGTAATGCAAGAGCTGCAAAAGCTCTTACAGTCTTCACTCATCTGGGGCCAATGAAAGTGAGGGACAATTCTGTCCCAAGTCTTTTTTTGGCCCAGGTGTCCTGCTAAGGGAATATCATAGGCCAGTGTGAGCAGGAAGCCCCTAAACTTTTGAGGTATGACCAACCTCCTGGCTGCACCAGGCTTGGGGTCTCGACCCTCAGAGTAAAGGAGCCCTCCATCCCAATAAATCTTATGGGTCCCACTGGCATTCCCTGCAGCCTCAGCAGCAGCTTGCTGTCTGAGGGGTCCAAGAGTTGGGCAGCTCTGCTGCTCCAGGCTCAAGTCTGCCCTAGAAGGTCCCCCTGCCCCCAAGAACTCAACCTGATCAGGTTCCAGTTCCTCTGGGGCAGTTCCTTCTTCAGGAGCTAGATCCTCTTCTGCTAACAGAGTCTCTACAGACTGTTCCTGGGGGAAAGGCTCTGCCTTACCCCTGCTACTCCTCCTCTTGGAAGGTCCTTGGTCCATTTTTCCAGTATCCAAGGCCTGTTCAGTTCCTGTCAGCTTTGCTTTTGACCTTGTCAGGGCAAACACTTCTGCTGGTATACCCAACATTGCTGCATGGGTAGTTAGCTCCACCTCAGCCCATGCTGAGGTCTCCAAATAATTCCCTAGTAAACATTCAACAGGTAGGTCTGCACTCACCACAACTTTCTTGAGGCCAGTTACCCCTCCCCAGGAGAAGTTCACAACTGCTAGAGCATGGTCTGTACTAACATTGCTTGCATTGGTCACTTGGTAAATTTCCCCAAGTATGATCTGGTTAGGGTCTACAAGGTTCTTAGTCACCATGGTGACACTGGCCCCTGTATCCCTGTAAGCTAGTGACTCCCTTCCATTAATTTTTGGCTGTTGTCTGTATTTGCTCAGACCACTGGGGCTCACAAACAGGGACAGGTCCCCATCACAAACTAGAACAGCCTGAGTAGGAGTTCTGACTAGGCCAGAGTCCTCTCCAGATCCCAGGGTCAACCCTACTATGCCCTTGTTCTGTGTACCACCACCTATGGTTGCACTAGGGGGAACAGGTGTCTTAGGGGCAGGTGGAGTAGTACTTGTGGAGTCTTTGGCCTTATTACAATCTGAAGTCCAATGGGTCTTCTGCTTACAGAACTTACACCGTGGCTTCCTTGGTTGTTTAGCTTTATTAGCTTGGGTATTGTCAGATGCAGATTTGTTGGGGCCTGTTGAAGACTGCTGGTCTTTTCCCTTTCCCCCACCCTTCTCAGAGCTTTTGGCATCTTCCTTTTTAGTTGCACCCCCCAAGGGCTGGACCTTCTGCTTAATCCTGGTTCTGACCCATTTGTCTGCCTTCTTTCCCAATTCTTGGGGAGAGGTCAGATCAGAGTCTACCAGGTGCTGATGTAAAAGCTGGTTCTGACAGTTATTAAGAATCTGCTTGTCAGACCTGGGGTCTCCAGGCCCTAAGGGGGTAACGTGACACGAGCGGCTGGGCACCCAAAGGCTTGTGTGTAAAGCGACCATACAACACACGCATCCTCTGAAGCAAGGAACGCACACAATAAGGGACGCCACACTGTAGAGATTTATGCAAATAACTCAAGTTTATCCAAGCAGTTCAAGATAAATGCAGTTCATGGGATAACAAGGCAATTCATGAGATATAAATGCACTTCATGAGATATAAATGCAGTTCATGGGATAACAAGGCAATTCATAAGATATAAATGCACTTCATGAGATATAAATGCAGTTAATGAGATGACAATGGCAATTCACTTATGTCAGCGTTTGATCCGCCAGCACCATATTCACCAGTATGATATTCACCAGTAGGATATTCACCAGTATGTTTCCGGCAGGCTCTAGGCCACTCTTGTATATCTTACTCCCCGTGGTAGGGTTTGGGGACTGTAGCGCCACTCCTGGGGGCGTGCAGGGACCCAGGGCAGACCTCGCGGGCCTACCGCTACCTTGGTTACCTGTAGCGCCTCAGTGGCGATCCCCGCGCTCTACGCGCTAAGCGGGCTTTGTACACCTCGGGAAAAATCTGACGAACACCTTCAGAGCAGAGCATTAGAACATAGCGCCACTCGTAACCAGCACGCAGTGAATACTTCAGCGCTGAGCATTAGAACATAACGCTACTCGTAATCAGTAAGCAGTGAATACTTCAGCACTGAGCATTAGAACATAGCGCTTCTCGTAATCAATAGCAATGAATACTTCAGAACGGAGCATTTAGAACATAGCGCTACTCGTAATCAATAGCAATGAATACTTCAGAACGGAGCATTTAGAACATAGCCCTACTCGTAATCAGTAGCAATGAATACTTCAGAACGGAGCATTTAGAACATAGCGCTACTCGTAATCAGTAGCGATGAATACTTCAGAACGGAGCATTTAGGACATAGCGCTACTCGTAATCAACAGCAATGAATACTTCAGAACGGAGCAGTTCACGGAGCACAACGATTCTTACGGAGCGAGCCTCTCGCACTCCGGTGCAGTTCGTGGGGCACAGCGCTCCTTGACAGTCTGCAGAACAGGGGGGCAATCCCTCGGAGGGGCCACAGTTATGGGTTAACGGGGGACTCCCACGGAGGGGGAACCAGGGTCTCAGGGTCCGGTGCTGCTCCTGGTCGATAGGGGGCACACCGGGGTCCTTCCCAAGCCTCCCGGCTTACCTTGATCACGACGTCTTGAGGCGTCTAACCCAACTCTGGCCTCCGCAGTTGATCCTTCCATGACGGGGGCAGGCCACGGCCTCACGCATCTCTCTCAGCAGCTGCGACGGCAGCGACGGGGCCCCGGGCTTCTCCGCGGGCCTCGCCTCGATGAGGGGCACTCTTCCGGCCTCCGGGCTGCAGCGGTGAATGCGCTTCAGCCTCCACGCCACGGGGGGGGGGCTCAAATTAAGCTAGGGAGCTCCGCGCTCAACGGAGCATGCTGCTGGGGATCCCAGGCCAGGTCAGGGAGCGCAGGGATCACAGCGCTAAGACCTGGTTGATCCTCAGTGATACCACAATCGGTTAGGCATGTAGTTTCGATGTTCAGTCTTGACACAAAGTCACAGCATTCAGTTTCAGTACTCAGTTGTTCTATAAAGTCTTAATGGCGCAGATGTCTCTGGCGCCCTTGGGGGTTCTGTTCCTGGGGGGTAGGGAATGAGTTGGCGACTAGGTCCTTTCTAGTCAGGCTGGGCAGAGGTTCCCTGGGTCCTCCTACTGCTGGGCAAGATCAGTGGGTTTCACAGGATCCCTCACTCACTTAAGAGGCAGCACCTAAATTCTGTCACTCTCAGAGGCATAAGTCCCTGGCTAGGCCCTACCGCCTACACTTCTGCGTGGATTCTCCAGCTCTGCTTTACCCCACTGGCCAACTGACTAGAAAAAGTTCCCCCCTCACTTAAGTAGCCCTAGGTCAGGTGACCTCTAGCCAAGGCGGCAAAAGTAAAACCACACCTCCCTTCTAGAAGGTTCCAGCACATTCCAGGAGCTTCCCCATTCTACCTATGGGACAAAAAAGGCAGGCTGGTGTCGCAACATTGTTGTGGGGTTCCAGCCAGCTCCTGGCAGCTAGGGTGCTACTAATAAAGACCACTCTGCAGTAGCAGGGGTCTGTGGCAGCCATCTTGGGAGAAGGGAGCACCTGCACCTTAACACTGGTTGGCAATGAAAAGGCGCCTGGAGACCTAAGTCCAACATCAAAATGAGGGTGGAAAAAATGAGGCACGATCAAAAATAGATGGGGAGACCATTCTAGGGCTCACAGGTCCAACACGCGTCCCCCCCAGCTGAAAGAGGGGAGAGCTACCCAACCTCTAGGGAGTTCTCATCGCTAAGGCGGAAAAACCTGGAGAGACCGTCAGCATTGGCGTGGTCAACTCCGGGCCGATGTTCCACCCGAAAGTCCATCCCCTGTAGGGAAATGGACCACCTCAACAACTTGGGGTTTTCGCCTCTCATCTGCATGAGCCAGCGAAGGGGGCGGTGGTCGGTCTGAATGAGGAAGTGAGTTCCAAAGAGATATGGCCTCAACTTCTTCAGAGCCCAGACCACCGTGAAGGCTTCTCTCTCAATGGTGCTCCATCGCCGTTCCCGAGGGAGGAGTCTTCTGGATATGAAGGCCACTGGTTGATCTTGGCCCTCGGTGTTGAGTTGCGAGAGCACCACACCTATGCCGTGCTCTGAGGCGTCGGTCTGCACAATAAATTCCTTGCTGAAATCCGGTGTTGCTAGTACTGGAGCGGTACACATCGCATGTTTCAGCGTGTCAAAGGCTTCTTGGCATGCAGCTGTCCATATGACCTTGCGAGGTTGCTTCTTCGAGGTCAATTCCGTCAAGGGGGTTACGATGGTACCATATCCCTTGACGAACCGGCGGTAATACCCAGTGAGGCCGAGGAAAGCTCGGACCTCTGGTGGGTCTTGGGGGGCTCCCAAGCCAAGATGGTCTCTATTTTGGCCTGGAGGGGTTGCACCTTACCTCCGCCCACCAGGTGTCCCAGGTACACGACAGATCCCTGTCCAATCTGGCACTTGCTGGCTTTAATGGTTAGGCCAGCGCGTTGCAGCGCCTGCAATACCTCCTGGAGGTGTTGCAGATGGTCCTCCCAGGTGCTACTGAAGACAGCTATGTCATCCAGGTAGGCCGCTGAGAAGGACTCCAGACCAGATAGTACCTGATTCACTAACCGCTGGAATGTGGCCGGAACATTTTTGAGCCCAAAGGGCATCACTCGGAACTGGTAGTGGCCCTCGGGGGTGGAGAACGCTGTCTTCTCCCTTGCTCCTTCGGCCATGGCAATCTGCCAATATCTGGATGTCAGATCAATGGTGCTGAGGTACCGGGCTGCTCCCAGCCGGTCCACCAGCTCGTCTGCACGTGGGATGGGGTGAGCATCTGTCTTCGTGACAGAGTTCAACCCCTGGTAGTCCACACAGAACCGAAGCTCCGGCGTCGTACCCGGTGGGGCCGCTTTCGGCACCAACACCACTGGACTAGCCCACGGGCTGCTGGAAGGTTCTATCACCCCCACCTCCAGCATCTTTGCCACCTCACGCTGGATGCTATCTTTCACTCGGTCAGAGAGCCGGTAAGACTTGTTCTTCACTGGGGGGCTGTCCCCTGTGTCCACATCATGGGTACACAGATGAGTGATTCCAGGTGTGAGGGAGAACAACGAGGCGAACCGTCCCAGGACATGGCGACAGTCCCTCTGTTGCTCTGGGGTCAAGGATGGGGAGAGGACTACACCTTCCACCGAACCATCCTTCTCTTGTACCGCTAGAAGGTCAGGAAGAGCTTCACTCTCTTTCTCTTCGCTCCCATCTGTCACCATCAGGAGAGCAAGCTCTGATCGCTCATGGTGCGGCTTCAGGCGGTTGACGTGGTACACCCTGAGGGGCTGTCGGGGGGTCTTCAAATCCACTACGTATGTGGTCTGGCCTCGTCGCTCCACAATGTCGTACGGACCAGTCCACCGGTCCTGGAGGGCACAAAGCTCCCCAGGTTCCATGACCCACACCTTCTGTCCAACGTCCAACTCGACCGTCCGAGCTTTGCGGTCATACCATTCCTTCATCACGGTCTGGCTAGCCTCCAGGTTCTCCGAGGCCGCCTTCCACAGCTTGGCCATCTGGCTGCGGAACGCCAGCATGTAGCTGACAATGTCACGGGGAAGCTTTTGCAAAGTCTTCTCCCACCCCTCTTTCACTAAACTGAGGGGACCCCTAACGGGATGGCCATAGAGCAACTCAAACGGGCTGAACCCGACTCCCTTCTGCGGTACCTCCCGATAGGAGAACAACAAGCAGGGGAGGAGGACGTCCCATTTACGCCTCAAGCCTTCTGGCAGGCTCCGGATCATTCCCTTCAATGTCTTATTGAAGCGCTCTACAAGTCCGTTAGTCTGGGGGTCTACTCCTTCCACATGGCCTGCATGTAGGCTGACATGAAATTTGTGCCCCTGTCCGACACCACGACCTTGGGGAATCCCACTCGGGTAAAAATCCCCAATAGTGCCTGCGCCACCACCGGTGCAGTGATGGTCCTCAGAGGAATAGCCTCTGGGTACCTTGTGGCGTGGTCCACCAAAACCAGAATGAACCGGTGTCCCGCTGCGGTCGGAGGGTCCAATGGCCCAACAATATCAATACCGACCCTCTCAAAAGGGGTCCCGACCACGGGGAGCGGTTCCAAAGGGACCTTCAATTTAGTCCCAGTCTTGCCACTTGCCTGACAAGACTTACAGGTCTTACAAAAGGTGTCTGAGACAATCCTCATCCTGGGCCAATAAAAATGGGGGACCAACCGTGCAAAGGTTTTGTCCTGACCCAGATGTCCGGCTAAGGGTATCTCGTGTGCTAACTCCAGCAGGAAGGCCCGGTAACATTGGGGGACCACTATGGCCCTCGAAGATCCATGTACCGGCACCCTGGGCTCACTGTATAGGAGACCATCCTCCCAATACACATGATATCCTCCCATCTCCTGACTGGCCACTTGGGCTTCGGCCTGTGGCCGCATGCCTTCAAGCGTGGGGCACGCCCTTTGTGCCTGACAAAAAATTCCTCCCGGTTAGGCCCTCCTTCCACATGCCAGTCAGCAAGGGTCGGCAAGTCCTCCACAGGAATGACATCCACCTCCACGGACTCCGGGGGCACCTCTGCGGCCTCCCCATCCATCTCACAGGGCGTGTCCTCTACCACCTTCTTCTTTCCTCTTCTGGTGTTGGAATGGGCCATGATTCCAGGCTCCAACCCAGGGTTAGTTCCATGCTGGGCAGCCATGGACCGCGTGGCTACGCAAGTCCACCCTGGTAATCCCAGCATCTCGGTGTGAGCTCGAAACTCGACATCTTTCCACTTGGTGTGCTCCAGGTCGTTCCCTAGCAAGCACCCCACAGGCAAGGCAGGGCTCACCGCAACTCTTAGTAGGCCGTTGACTCCTCCCCACTCAAATGGAACACGAGCCACTGGATAGTGACTCACACTGCCGTCAGCCAATACGGCCGGATGGAACTCCTCGGGGACTACTTGGTCTGGGGACACCAGCCGCCTCACTACAGTGGTCATGCTGGCACCTGTGTCCCTCAGAGCCTCCACCTCCTCCCCGTTAATTCTCACCCTCTGCTGATATTTAGCACTGTTCGGGGGCAGGGACACTACAGGGACCACCTCTCTATCCCCGAGTGAAACCAGGGTCAGGCCTGTCCACTCCCCTTCCCTATCTAAGGGCAGCTCCACCCCAAGCGCTATACTACTCACCACAGGACTTTTCCCGCCCGTTGGGGCTGGGGGTTGCTTGCGAAACTTGGGATCTCCCTTGTAGTGTCCAATCTCCCCACATTCGTAGCACCGCACAATCCTTGGCTGCTGACTCCTGTCAGGGTAAGTGGGTCTTGTGGAATTGGACGGGGGTGGGGTTCCTACTCCCTTCCCAAACTTATTTTGGGGGCCTTTAGAGAACTCCACCTTTTTATCTCCCCCCTCTTTCTTCTGGGGGAAACCCTGTCCGCCTTTCGGGCCATCTCCCCCGGGGCCCTTGTGAGACACCCGGGTACTCACCCAAATATCTGCCTCCTCCGCAAGCTCACGGGGATCCATCAACTTGCGGTCCACCAGATGTTGGCGTAGCTCCGGAATGCACTTATCCAAGAGGTGCTCCCGTAAAAAAAGATTGTACACCCCTTGGTAGTCCTGCACCTCGCTGCCACGCACCCAACCATCTAGTGCCTTTCTCGCATAATCAAAAAAATCCACCCATGTCTGTGTGGACAGCTTATGGCTGACACGGAACTTCTGCCTGTACCTCTCGGGGTTAAGACCAAATTTTTTCAGTAAAGCCTCTTTCATGGGGGCATACCTGACCTGATCCGCCTTGGCCAAATATAGCAGGGTGTCCCTGACATTGGGAGGTATATACCGATATAACCCACCTCCCCAATTACTCTCGGGTACCCCATGGGCAGTCAAGGCTACCTCGTATGCCTCCAACCATTTAGCAATGTCGTCCCCCACTGTGTAATTGGAAATGACTTCCTTAGGTAGGTAGAATTTTGACTCGTGAGACTCTTTAGGTATGCTGCCACCATTGTCCTTATTGGACGCATTCAATTGGAGGGCGCGCAGCTCCAACTCTTTCAGCTGAAGCTTGTGCGCCAGCTTCTTTTCCTCCATTGCCCATCTCTTGTTCTCTCTTTCTCTTTCTCTTTCATGTTCCAATTTCGCTAGCTCCCACTTTAATTGCCTCTCTTCCCATCTGTCCTCGTACTCCTCTGGAGACGCGCTCCTCCTAGACCCTGTCCAACTACTGGCCCCAGAACGTCTCCCTGGGGGCACATTTTCAGACATATCCACATTAAGTATGTCTAGTACTTCCTGGGCGCTCTCCTCCTGAGCTGCATCTGGCGCCTCCTGTCCCTCATCCTCTCTCCCTTCTGGGTGGGCCTCTACCCATGCCCTTATGGTGGTACGGAGTTCCGGTCCTTTGGCCCTCCGCACCCCAGGCACCGCCATCCCCTGCCCGAACTCTCTCAGTTGCTTCACCGAGTACCCCTCGAGGTCAGCTAACCGGAATTCCATCTTGACAGGTGGGGACCTAGATACTAAGGAAGTAATTCCTAGGATATGGGTGACAGTTACCAGCTAACCAGGATTCTCTTACACTCTCAGCCTGGACAGTGGAATCAATAAATGCAGCAAATAATAGTTGCAGAGCTTTGAAACAACAGGCATTTAATTGTGGTGCCCTCCGCTTCACGGAAGGGTGCTGTATGGTCACAGGTCCTAATATCCCACTGCTGCCACCAATGTAAGACCTGGGGTCTCCAGGCCCTAAGGGGGTAACGTGACACGAGCGGCCGGGCACCCAAAGGCTTGGGTGTAAAGCGACCATACAACACACGCATCCTCTGAAGCAAGGAACGCACACAATAAGGGACGCCACACTGTAGAGATTTATGCAAATAACTCAAGTTTATCCAAGCAGTTCAAGATAAATGCAGTTCATGGGATAACAAGGCAATTCATGAGATATAAATGCACTTCATGAGATATAAATGCAGTTCATGGGATAACAAGGCAATTCATAAGATATAAATGCACTTCATGAGATATAAATGCAGTTAATGAGATGACAATGGCAATTCACTTATGTCAGTGTTTGATCCGCCAGCACCATATTCACCAGTATGATATTCACCAGTAGGATATTCACCAGTATGTTTCCGGCAGGCTCTAGGCCACCCTTGTATATCTTACTCCCCGTGGTAGGGTTTGGGGACTGTAGCGCCACTCCTGGGGACGTGCAGGGACCCAGGGCAGACCTCGCGGGCCTACCGCTACCTTGGTTACCTGTAGCGCCTCAGTGGCGATCCCCGCGCTCTACGCGCTAAGCGGGCTTTGTACACCTTGGGACAAATCTGACGAACACCTTCAGAGCAGAGCATTAGAACATAGCGCCACTCGTAACCAGCACGCAGTGAATACTTCAGCACTGAGCATTAGAACATAACGCTACTCGTAATCAGTAAGCAGTGAATACTTCAGCACTGAGCATTAGAACATAGCGCTTCTCGTAATCAATAGCAATGAATACTTCAGAACGGAGCATTTAGAACATAGCGCTACTCGTAATCAATAGCAATGAATACTTCAGAACGGAGCATTTAGAACATAGCGCTACTCGTAATTAGTAGCAATGAATACTTCAGAACGTAGCATTTAGGACATTGTGCTACTCGTAATCAGTAGCAATGAATACTTCAGAACGGAGCAGTTCACGGAGCACAACGATTCTTACGGAGCGTGCCTCTCGCACTCCGGTGCAGTTCGTGGGGCACAGCGCTCCTTGACAGTCTGCAGAACAGGGGGGCAATCCCTCGGAGGGGCCACAGTTCTGGGTTAACGGGGGACTCCCACGGAGCGGGAACCAGGGTCTCAGGGTGCGGTGCTGCTCCTGGTCGATAGGGGGCCCATCGGGGTCCTTCCCAAGCCTCCCGGCTTACCTTGATCACGACGTCTTGAGGCGTCTAACCCAACTCCGGCCTCCGCAGTTGATCCTTCCACGACGGGGGCAGGCCACGGCCTCACGCATCTCTCTCAGCAGCTGCGACGGCAGCGACGGGGCCCCGGGCTTCTCCGCGGGCCTCACCTCGATGAGGGGCACTCTTCCGGCCTCCGGGCCGCAGCGGTGAGCGCGCTTCAGTCTCCACGCCACCGGGGGGGGGGCTCAAATTAAGCTAGGGAGCTCCGCGCTCAACGGAGCACGCTGCCGGGGATCCCAGGCCAGGTCAGGGAGCGCAGGGATCACAGCGCTAAGACCTGGTTGATCCTCAGCGATACCACAATCGGTTAGGCATGTAGTTTCGATGTTCAGTCTTGACACGAAGTCACAGCATTCAGTTTCAGTATTCACTTGTTCTATAAAGTCTTTATGGGCCAGATGTCTCTGGCGCCCTTGGGGGTTCTGTTCCTGGGGGGTAGGGAATGAGTTGGCGACTAGGTCCTTCCTAGTCAGGCTGGGCAGAGGATCCCTGGGTCCTCCTACTGCTTTGCAAGATCAGTGGGTTTCACAGGATCCCTCACTCACTTAAGAGGCAGCACCTAAATCCTGTCACTCAGAGGCATAAGTCCCTGGCTAGGCCCTACCGCCTACACTCCTGCGTGGATTCTCCAGCTCTGCTTTACCCCACTGGCCAACTCACTAGAAAAAGTTGCCCCCCTCACTTAAGTAGCCCTAGGTCAGGTGACCTCTAGCCAAGGCGGCAAAAGTAAAACTACACCTCTCTTCTAGAAGGTTCCAGCACTATCCAGGAGCTTCCCCATTCTACCTATGGGACAAAAAAGGCGGGCTGGTGTCGCAACATTGTTGTGGGGTTCCAGCCAGCTCCTGGCAGCCAGGGTGCTACTAATAAAGACCACTCTGCAGTAGCAGGGGTCTGTGGCAGCCATCTTGGGAGAAGGAAGCACCTGCACCTTAACACTGGTTGGCAATGAAAAGGCACCCGGAGACCTAAGTCCAACATCAAAATGAGGGTGGAAAAAATGAGGCACGATCAAAAATAGATGGGGAGACCACCCTAGGGCTGACAGGTCCAACACTGCTCCCTCATTATGAGATTATACAATCCTTGGTAATCATTCACCTTACTGCCAGTTAACCAACCTTCCAGTGCCTTGGTAGCACAATCAACAAAATCTACCCAATCCTGATTCTGTGCTTTTTGGGTATCTCTGAACTTAAGTCTGTATTGATCAGTGGTTAAGCCAAACCCATCTATTAAAGCATCTCTCAGGATATAATAATCATCAGCATCCTCTTCTCTAACAGAGAGGAGCTTTTCTCTACCTTTGTCTGCAAAGGAGAGCCACAGGATTGCTGCCCACTGCTCTACTGGGACCCTCTGTACTTTACAGGCCCTCTTAAGAGCAGATATCCATTTGTGGATGTCATCCCCTGTATGATAGGGGGGCACAATCTTGTGGAGGTTCCTATTGTCAGGGACTTTCTCTCTAACTCTAGGGGTTTCATTACTGCCACCATGGGTCTCTAGACCCCACTTTCTTGAAGCTTTCTGAAGCTCCAGGGACTCCCTGTCTAATGCTAACTTCTCTCTCCTGAGTTGTAGCTTTGCCTGCTCAAACTGGAGCAATCTGCATTTCCTCTCTTGGGAGGATTCTCTCCTCTGAGGAGAGGCAGAGGTCCTTTTGGATCTCCTAGAATGGTTGGACCCCACTGAGGGGGATCTGTTCCTTCTGGGATCCACCACTCTCCTTTAGGGATGGAGGGAGTGCCTCTTGGGCCATCACCTCCATGTTGTGTGTGGTCTGGTTCTTCCAGGTCAGGATCTTCATCCTCTTCCTGGTCCTCATCAGAGTCCTCTCTAGGAGGGTCCTCTTCTGAAGGGTGCCCACCCAACCTGTCTACCCCATCAGACCCTAAAGTCTGCTTAAAGTCTGCTATGAGCAGGATTTCCCTGAGACGTTGGGTATTGGCACCTTTGTTTGTCTTAAGTTTCCTAAGGGTGCACATCTCCCTGAGATCAGCAAAAGAGAGATGATTATATTTGTCGACTGGGACACTTTGGGGTCCTTCCAGAGCCTTATGGGCACCTGAACCTAAAGACATTTCTATTGTAGTGATAGTGGTGTATCTACCTACACTAAGTGTGGCCTACTGAACCCTTTCTTGAGTTGTAGTCAAGGTGTGCTAAACCCTCTACACACAACTCCTAAGTTCAGTAGAACTTATTGTATTCTAAGCTTGAATTTATATGTACCTTTGGTACCAAGTGGCTTTCACTTTAGAAATTCAATTTGTTATCTGGTAAAACAATGGCAAGCTTGAATCCAACCGCTGCACACCAATGTGAGAAGTTGGCCTGGCATATGCTGTCTCCTAGTTATAGGGACACCTTGCACCAGTCCAATTCGACTCTTATTGATGATAGGTTTAAGACAACCTCTAAAGAAAGCTATCCTAGTGGTAGCTGTGGAGAGCAGCCTTCAGGCTAAGTCTTGAAGGAGTGTTAAGCTTATTGTTTTACCATAATAACCTCTTTAATAACCAAATGAAAGAGTAGCCCACACAGGTATATATATAAAATATATGTATTTATTCTAGACAGAATCCCACAGTCTCTTTATGAAGCTGTGGCAAAGTTACAATATCAAACAAGCATTGATAGACACAATAAATAGCACTTTAACATTGGGCCCCAGGGGGGGACCAAACCATATACTAAAAAAGTGGTATAAGAACCACGAAAATTCTACAGGCAATGCCTAGGGCATTCAGGATCGCTGGCCCCTTAAGAATCCACCCCAGGTTATGAGGAAGGGGACCCACGGGAGGCGCGTGCAGTGCAAGTAGCTGCTATTGGGATCTCTATTACAGACTATGGAGAATGTCGCGGTTGGAAATAAACAGTTCTAAAATACTTCTAGCAGGAGTACAAAGTTAAAACTTTAGATTTAAGCTTTTGAGGAGCCCACTACCACGAGAGTACCGAGGTACCACTGTTACCTGCCCCAGGGAAGCCGGGTGCATAGGTCGTTTCTGCTGTCGGTCGCGGGCTGATTTTCAATGGGAAAATAGTCAAAAGTTCTGCTAGCCAAAAGCGTCGATGATGCCGTGAAGATCAAAGATGTGAAGATTGTAGAGAAGAACCTGAAAGCAGAGGGGACAGAGTCCGGGTCACGGCAAAGTGACCAGGAGGCTCAAAGCAAAGAGCCCTTCGATGTCGGGTGCTTCAGGTGGAAAGTGGTGTAGCTTGGATCTGCAGCCACGGGCTCCGGAAGGCTTCAAGGAAGGCCAGCTTCGGGATGGCGACTGTCCCACGTCGGATGAGGGGCGCTGCGGTGTTAGTGTCCGGATTGGATCCACTAAGCCTTGGCAACCGCAACCCACGAAGGATAAACAAATCGGCTACAGTGCAGACCCACAAGGTCTGAGAGAAGTCTCCTTTGGAGAGACTGTAGAGCAGTCCTGGAGCAATCAGAGGAACTCTTGTTTCTTGAAATAGACCTCTGCTAGGGCCCACAAGTTGAGAGACAAGGGACCGTGGGAGGCGGCAAATTGGAGTGCGTAAAAGGGCACCCACGGGCCACCGGAGGGGTTAGGGTACTGGTCTTTGGCATAAATGCTGTAGAGTAGTTGGCTCAAAAACGGGCCAAAGCACAACTTCCCCACTGGTCAGGGTCATGTGCTATGCAAGAGGTGGCCGGTATCCTGGGGTATTGGGGATCTCGGCACCCACGCGGTCCACGGTGCCTAAACTAGTTGAGCACACTCAATGGCCTCTGGGATGCACTGGAAACCCACCTCAAGGTTTCTGGAAGTCGTCGAAGTTTGTGAGAGCAGCAAAGTTCCAACCGGGTCACTTGCAGTTTTCAGGTGCCTGCCAAGCAGGGGGATAACTCCTTTATCCCAAGGGAGATTTCTTCCGTCAGCTGGGCAGCAGCAAGTCGAAGGTCAAGACTGTAAAGTTCAAGATTAATCTGAGGCTCTGGGGCCACGTTATTCACCTTTATCCCCAAGATTAGGGGAGTGTCCAGAGTAGTGCCCACCAATGGGAGGTGAGGCGGGAAAGGGTGGCTACACCCTCTCCCCTTTGTGTGTTTCCCGCCTGGGCGAGGGGCAGGATGCCCCTGAACCTGTTCCAAGCGGAGTATGCAGAATGAGGTCTCTGCAGCTGCCTACGTGCAACTCTGAAAGGACATTTGGTGCACCCACCCTGTTCCAATCCACATTATCCTGTCTGGGGAGATGCTAGCACCTCCCTGCCACAGGAGCCCTATTGTCCAGCTGGCGAGGCTGGGGTTTTCCCCAGCAACAGCCAGCCAGGGTCGTGTAGGTGGCGGGCAGTAGCCATTTTGTGTTACTTGTGCACTTTTAAATGGGTGTCCGAAATCTACAGCTTTTCCCATATCGCCCCTCTAGCAGGGGGGAATCGTACCCTCATGCCCATGACTGGACTGGGGTTAGGATTCCTACATGTTTGACACCAAACACGATATGGTTCTGTGTAGCCATTCTCAAGTTAGCACGCTATCGCGATAGACTTATAATGCGGTTAAGAGTATATGGTATGGCTACACTACAAACAACCCAGCAATGATTTTACGAGGGTTGCAGAGAGGCCCTACTCATGTAGGGGTCCCCCTCACACATACCTCAGCACCCTGCCTTGTAGGATTACCAAGGCCTGTATAGGGGTGACCTATGAGAGTATATGTGTTGTGATGGGGTGGGATATAGGGTACCTATATCCCTGTAAGGGGTGCTAGCACCACCTTATCCAGAATACAGTAGCGGTCTGGTGGTGTCAGTTTGTATGGCTGTCCCAGGGTGGCACAACAAGTGCTGCAGCCCTGGTAGGCCTACTGAGGGACCCATGCCCTGGGTACCTAGAGTACCATCTACAAGGGACTGTCAGGGCATCCTCAGCATCCAATTGGGTTGTACCTAAGGTACTCACATCGTTTAACAGAGGAAGCAGATAGGCTGGGGTCCTGGATAGCAGGCCCACAGCCTGGTTAGAGTCATAAAACAGCAAAAACATCAGCAAAAAGTTGGGGGCAACTATGCAGTCGATGCCACTCTCCTACACATCAGAATCCCTTTCACATGAGGAAAGGGCAGATGAGTCAGTTTTGGTGTTCTATAACACATCCAGCTATAGTTGTACTGAGTCTCAGCGTGATTCTTATCATGAAGTAAACCATCAGATTTGGATCAGCAAATATCTGGGTGTTCAACCTTAATCTCATTTCAAAAATATTGCTGGTCTATTATATTGTTGCAAAAATATTGTAATGCCGAAAATATTGTGGGACATAATATTACAGGTAAGCATATTATATTTTGTTTTGTTAATAATATCAATTGTGTAATATAATTTGATTTAATAACATTGTCTAAAATATTGGATTTGTGTTTACTTTTCTATTACTTTCAGTGATATAAGTTATTAATATGTCATTGTTAATTACTTGTAATTATTTTGCCATATAGTTTATTGTTTTTTGGTATGGTGATATATGTAAAGCATTATATATATATATTTAAGCATTTAAATAGAATCAGTTTCACTGTGACCGCTGTGTGATCAAGGGCTTCCGAGCTCGAAACGCGTCACTGCTGTACCTGGGCTGAATACATTTCATCTCGCCGATTCCCTGTGGTCCGTCTCCTTCTTCGCCGGCTTTGCTGGAGGTTGCTTGGGAGTTAAACTTTGCTCAATATTGTTGCGGAAGTCGGTTTGCTTGCGATAACGGACCCCCGCCCCGGAAGTTGGTGGCCACCTTCAAACCAATTTGTGTATTAGTCCGTGGCGGAACTCCGGCGGCCACCCCCTATTATTGCCGAAATACAGAAGAAACCAAAACGAAAAGCGACCGGCGACTGGGTCGGAGGACCTGTTGAAGATCGCATACCTCGATGCGGTGAGTGTATCTGGCATAGGAATAGGTGGGGAGGTTTGGCAATCGGCGCTAACAAACAGTAGCTGTATTTTATCACTACTACAGCAAGGTACCCAGTAAAATTACAGCATGTCAGCAGAAACTGTTCGCGAACGAGAGGCGGCAGCAGATGAGTTATTCGGTAATAGACTTGTGACGGCAAGCAACGAGGAGATTTCTTTAAGTACCAGCAATGGAGGGGAACCCAGTTTTACTACGCTTATTAAGGATCTGGAAAGAAACAAAAGACTTGAAATAACAAAATGGTGGGAACATCGGTAATTGAGCAAATATGCTGAGGTAGGAAGAGTCACTCGGTGGCTGCGCATTCTTTTAACTCCTAGCTTTGATAAACCTAATCCCTCCATGTTAAAGGAATGGGGAGAGAGCAATTTGGCAGCACCAATGAACTTAGTTCACATTTTGATTAAATATGCGGCCATTGATTGAACAGCAATCTTGGAAGAAATAGATAAATTAAGTGGAGAAATTGAGAAAATGGAGGAAACTGAGAACACAAAGAAAATGATGAATGCTATGAATGAGAGGCTGCGCAAGCATGAAGATAAAGTAAAAATCAGAAAGGCACACAAGTTTGCACGAGATCAAGCAGATTATAACAATGGCCAAATCTTCACATTCGCCCGAAAATGCAATTAAAAGACAAGAATATAGCAAGAAGGGACAGTCAACAGTCTCCCAACCGACTTCATCTCTCAATATCAGATCCAATATGGAAAATGAATTTTTCAGCAGGGAAACAATCTCTACAACTAGTGGGTCCAGTTTAGATTCAGATTTCACTAGGCAACATGCCTCAACTAAATTAAATCTGGAACAAGAATTGGATTTTTTAGTAGAAGAAAGACTGCAAACATTGAGACCGAGACAACAAAGGAAACAAATAGAAAAAGGAGAAATAAACAGAGACAAAATAGAAGACGCAAGCACAAACAAAAATCAGCCAATAAAGAAGAAGAAAACCAATTGGCAAAAGAAAAAACAGTAAACACCAATACTATCATCAATCTTTCTGCCATCACTTTAACGAAAGCAGATGAACAATTACTAGCGCTTGGTCTAAATTATTGCCCCAAACAAAGTTTCAACTATGCCAACAACCGCATAGACATTTATTGTTTCATCAGGAAGCTCAAACTAAAGAAATTCTTCGCTATGAAAAAAGTGAAAGATACTAACGGACTGGACACTAACACTAGAGAACGGGCTACGAATGAGAATATATTATTATCTTCTGATGTTCCTACACTACTAACTTTACACAATCTTGACAATGCCTCTAGCTCGCAACCGGCAGGACTAGATTCTGACTTAACAACACAATTGAGGCTCAATAAAATCAATATGGCACAAAAAGGAGCTGGAATGAGTCCATTTAAAGCGAAATCTAATTTCATTCCACTAATGCCGAAAGATGCAGTAGACATTTTCCACGATTGTGTAATCAATGACATTAAAAAATTGTATCAACACAATAATGGCAAAAAAAGAAACAAAATCCAACAAACAAAACTTCAATATGCTAACCTTATGAAAAAATTAGGTGAAAACAATGAAATCGTGATAAAAACTCAGACAAAGGCGGGAACTTGGTTATTTGGCCCAAGCATGAATATATTAAAGAGGCCAACTGACAACTAAATGATTGCAGGTGCTATGAAAAAACAACAGATAAAAAATACACCAAAGCTAAAGAGACTCTCCATAAGCAGCTTTCACAATGGCGCAGGGAAGGACTTATTTCATCTGAAGAATTCAAATATATGAATAATGAATTTCCAGTTCTCCCTGTCCTATACCTAATTCCAAAAGTCCACAAAGAAATAACTCCGACACCTGGAAGACCTATTATATCGGCCATTAAAAGTGTGGGAGAACAAGTGGGCCAATACATCGATTTTTTCTTGCAAGATCTAGTCAAAAATCTACCTAGCTATGTAAGAGATACAAGTGACTTTTTGGAGAAATTAAAAGATCAATGTTGGAATGAAGACATGCTACTGATAACTTTAGACGTTGAGTCTCTTTACACAAGTATTAATCATGTACAAGGAATAGCCGCAGTAACACATTTTTTGTCTAACAGAACAATTGAATTTCACGAACACAACAAGGTTATTGTTGATCTCATTGAGTGGTGTTTATATAATCATTTCTTTTTATTTGGAAAGGAACTGTATAGACAAGTCAGAGGAGTTGCGATGGGTTCCTGTTTCTCCCCCAGCTACGCGTGTTTACACGTGGGCTGGTGGGAGGAACAGGTCCTTAATATAGAACACAAAGAATGGGTAAATGAGAAGATAATATGCTATTTAAGATATATCGATGACATATTTATCCTATGGCAAGGAGATGAACAAGAAGCCATAAGCTTTGTAGAAACTATTAATTGCAACTCCCTCAACCTTCATTTTACATCACACATCAACAAAATGAGTGCAGAATTTTTAGATGTGAAAAAAATTTATATTTCAGATGAAAAAATTGAAACTACTCTATACAGAAAACCCACGGCAGGTAATGCTACACTGCATGCAACTAGTTTGCATCCTAAACACTTAATAGCAAGCATTCCCTATTGTGAGATATTGAGGCTTAAAAGAATATGTAGCTCAACTACGGATTTTAAATCTTGCCTAAACGATCTGATTAAGAGATTAAAGCTAAGAGGATACACAGACAAAACACTACAACTAGCTATCGACAAAGCAAAATTAAGACCTAGAGAAAGTCTTTTTAAATCTAGCAAATTAGAAGTGGTAGCAAATGTGGCCACAAGAGAAGAAATCATGTCAAATGAAAGCCCTAGATTAATAACTACATTTAGTAATAAAGAAAGAAAAATCAGGGCTATTGTGAAGAAAAATTGGCCCATATTACTAACAGATGGAGTACTTAATTCAAGATTGTCTAGCACTCCTACTATTACATTCAGAAGAGCTAAAAATATGGGTACCGTTTTGAACAAAAGTAGCCCTGAAACTAGACAAAATGTAATGTGGCTTCAACCTGCACATGGTTTCAGTAAGTGTTTAAGTTGTAGAGCCTGCACATTTGGAATTAATACAACTCACTACAATACTCCATTTAATAAGCAAGAGGTAGCTATTAATGGAAGTTTTAACTGTAAGACCGAATTTGCAGTTTATGTCCTGACGTGCACCTGCGGATTGAATTACATCGGTAGCCCAAAGCTGCAGGTGCATGTCAGGATTCTATAACACCTTTGCGCAATTTTACACAGTGACCCGACTTACCCCGTGGCACGTCATTTTAAAAGCACTCATAATAATGACGTCGCTTGTCTTAAATATTTTGTGGTAGGCTCAGTTCCTAAATCACGCAGAGGGGGAAATCGTGAGTTACAGCTAAGACAACTCGAAACAAAAATAATTCTAGAGTTCGACAGCAAGTGGCCCAATGGGTTGAATAATACAGAGGACATGCACAATTTTATTTAATGTCTTCAGTCCTGCATGCCTCGCTGTATTAGCATCTCTATCTCTTGGCACTCTTATCAACTACAACAAATGAATCTAAATTTTATAAACACTTGGGTTTTCCTCTTGTTTTTGCTGATGCAATACAATAGATGTAACTCTAGTTGGACAGTGAGCTTAATATATAGGTTTCCTAATATTAAGCAAAAAAGTAAGAAACTAAAATGAAATTGACCTTGTTAACCAAATCAATTTTTATAACTCCAATGTCTGCCTTATATAATATCAACACACATAATTTTTCCTCTCTTATTTACCACCAGTTATTATTTATCGATATGAGGATATGTTTGAATATCGTATATATGATTTTAACAATAATGTCCAGAAATGGTTATTTTATTGTAATCAATATGTATTTATATTTATTTATTTATTCATTTGGTATGCACTTTAGGGAATATTTGCACTAATTTGCACAGTTTTTGCACAGTGTATTGATAGCTGCTTTGTTATTTGCACTTTATAGACTATCTGTCCTTCAATGAATTTTACTTAAACATGCTATTGGAATGTATGCATTTTAACTGGTTATAGGCGTACAATAACTGGACAAGAGATCTGGTATCGATACCAGTTATCAATAACCAGCTGATGTAGTTTGGATCTGATAGAATGTGGAGTAAGACAATACAATTTTTATGTAAATAGAAATTATAATATTCGCTCTACCATTGATTCACATGTATATACACAGACTTAGATAAAAATCTCTAGTTAAAAAATCTCTATTTAAAACTATAAGAATAATTCCAGTCACTGAAACCAGTTTGCACATGTTGTAAAGATGCACGTAATTTTGTACATATCTGTGTATATGCATATATATATGTGCATATGCATGTATACACACATATATATTTATATATTCTTCGCATGTTAATAATACAGGTATTCATACCAGTATAATATATTTTGAGATTGAACTTGATATAATAATAATAATTTGTTCAGTTAATTCATTGTGAGTACCATCTCAGAATATAAAACGGATAGTGTTTTCTCTATGTCTATGGTCACATGATCTAACACGAGTAAACTATGGTGATACACCTTTAAGCATTTAAATAGAATCAGTTTCACTGTGACCGCTGTGTGATCAAGGGCTTCCGAGCTCGAAACGCGTCACTGCTGTACCTGGGCTGAATACATTTCATCTCCCCGATTCCCTGTGGTCCGTCTCCGTCTTCGCCGGCTTTGCTGGAGGTTGCTTTGGAGTTAAACTTTGCTCAATATATATATATATATATATATATATATATATATATATATATATATTCACTGAAAAAAACAAAGGTTTCAGGCACGTTATAGTTAGAAATTAGCATTTATAAAACCTTAGAAATTCACTGAAAAAACCATAGGTTTTAGGGAAAGTTTTAGTTAGTTGGACATTTCACTCGCACAAAACCATAGAAATTCCCCCGTTATAGTTAGTTCAGCTAACTATAACTCGCGCCCCCGCAATGCACCGCTGATGATGTCACATATTACATCACTCATGACATGTTCAGTGACATCACTGATGACATCACTGAGACATCTCAAATGACATCACTGATGATGTCATCCAGTGACTGTGTGTTGTTTCTGTAAAGTTTAGATATGTTTAATATATAAAGGCGTGTTGAAGAATGAGTGGGTATATAAGTGTCTGAATGGATGATTTAGTAGGTGCGTGACTGACTCTATAAGTGAGTGATTAAACTTATCTTACTGAATGCATGGGTTAGTGAGTAAACTGTGTGAATGTCTATATCCGTCTGTCTTTTGGTGTGTAAGAGGCTGCATGGCTTTGTGAATAGCTACATGAGTGTCTATATGGGTTATTGATTGGTTGTCTGAGTATCTGTATGGGTGCCTGAGTGTTTGTGTGGGTGGGATGTGTGTGACTCTGTACATAGATGTGTGAGTGGGTGATTCACTGGGTGCATGGTTTCAAGAGTGCATCTGTGATGGACTGTATGGGTGGGTGAGTGTGTATGTATGGGTGTGTTAGTGAGTGAATGTATATCTCAGTTTCATATGTGTGAGTAACTACATATGTGAAAGGCAGTATATATGTGTGTTGGAGTATATAAATGGCTATAACTGAGAGTGTGTTATTGTGAGAGTGACTGTATGGATGAGTCTGTGCTTGTATCAGTGTTTGTATAAGAGCGTAAGTATGTGCTAGTATTTGTATGAGTAAGTGAGCTGGTGTGTGTATAACTGTATATGTGATTAAATTGCAGTGTGATTAATTATTTGCATGACTGACTAGGTGTGTGAGTACCTCTATGGATGAGTGGCGGTGTGTGAGTTTCTAAATAGGTGTATGAGTGCATTTGATAGTCCTGTACTGAGTGACCATAAGTATGAGTGACTGTATGGGTGAGTGAGTGGATGTGTGTGTAAACCTAAGAATCAGTGAGTGGGTATGTAGTTATTGGTGTTGGAGTGTCTATGGTTTTGAGAATGGCAGTCTGTAATTTAGAGTAGGTGTATCAAAGGTTATATTTGTGTGTGAGAAGATGCATCAATTTATCACATGGATGATGTCATCAGTGATGTCATTTGAGATGTCATCAGTGATGTCATCAGTGATGTCACTGATCATGTCATGAGCGATGTAATATGTGACGTCATCAGCAGTGCATTGCGGGGGCGTGAGTTATAGTTAGCTGAACTAACTATAACGGGGGAATTTCTATGGTTTTGTACGAGTGAAATGTCGAACTAACTATAACTTTCCCTAAAACCTATGGTTTTTTCAGTGAATTGCTAGTTTCTAACTATGCCTACAGAGGTAGGACATGTAAAGAAATAAGAAAAAACGCACAGAGAGAAGCAAAACAAAAGCAGAAAGAAGCAACAGAAGTCCTCAAAGATGAAGAAAAGTGCAGGAAGAAGCAAGACATGTGCAGAAAAAACCATCAGAGGAGCAGAAACCGGCCTTGTTACAAAATCATCCTGTGCCCACAACTTTTTTAAAACTACCTCTTAAAATGCGCCACGGAGGTGCGTTTGCACACTGGTGAAGGGAGGGGGGGAGCCTGAGGTGACATGTGTGCAAACCCGCCCTGTGGGCGTTTTAAGTTGGGGGATAAAGTCCCCTTGAATCCTGAGGGTCCCTGGGGTCCAACTAGCCCACTAGGTGCCTCCAGTAAGCGTCACAGAGCTGCTTCACAGAGCGGGGTAAAACGGGGTACGGCGTAGACCACCTCTCTACAATGCAGCACAGTGGCGCTTACTGGAAGCACCTGGTTGGCTAGTTGGCCCCCAGGAGCCCTCAGGATTGAAGGGGAATTATTTCCCCAACTTAAAACGCGCCACAGGGCGTGTTTGCACACGTCACATCAGGCCCCGTCCCCTCTCTTCACCACTGTGTAAACACGCCCTGTGGCGTTTTAAGTTGGGAGATTAAGTCCCCTTGAATCCTGAGGGTCCCTAGGGTCCAACTAGCCCACTAGGTACCTCCAGTAAGCGCCACAGAGCTGCGTTGCTTAGAGGTGTAAAAAGGGGCACGGCCAAGACCACCTCTTTGCAACGCAGCGCAGTGGCGCTTACTGGAAGCACCTGGTGGGCTAGTTGGCCCCCAGGAGCCCTCAGGATTGAAGGGGAATTATTTCCCCAACTTAAAACGCACCACAGGGCGTGTTTGCACACGTCACCTCAGGCCCCGTCCCCTCCCTTCACCACTGTGTAAACACTCCCTGTGGCCTTTTT
Organism: Triturus cristatus; assembly: GCF_964204655.1. NCBI lineage: Eukaryota > Metazoa > Chordata > Amphibia > Caudata > Salamandridae > Triturus > Triturus cristatus. The sequence continues at coordinate 747,808,995 of NC_140579.1, forward strand.
AAGTTGGGAGATTAAGTCCCCTTGAATCCTGAGGGTCCCTAAGGTCCAGCTAGCCCACTAGGTACCTCCAGTAAGCGCCACAGAGCTGCATTGCAGAGAGGTATAAAAAGGGGCACGGCCTGGACCACCTCTCAGCAACGCAGCGCAGTGACGCTTACTGGAAGCACCTGGTGGGCTAGTTGGCCCCCAGGGGCCCTCAGGGTTGAAGGGGAATTATTTCCCCAAATGAAAATGCGCCACAGGACGTGTTTGCACAGGTCACCTCAGGCCCCGTCCCCTCCCTTCACAACTGTGTAAACACGTCCTGTGGCCATTTTAAGTTGGGAGAATAAGACCCTTTGAATCCTGAGGGTCCCAAGGTCCAACTAGCCGACTAGATACCTCCAGTAAGCCCCACAGTGCTGCGTTGCAGAGAGGTGTAAAAAGGGGCGTGGCCTCTGAACACCTCCCTTGTGGGACCCCCTGAGCAGGCCTTGGGGGTCAGGGTGTTTCTACCCACCCCCTTTTTGTGTTTTGCGTGCTTGTTTTTCGCTTTTCTTGTGCCTCTACCGAGGCACAAGATGGCTGCCAACACTTCATGGTTTGAAGTGTTGACAGCAAATTAGCATGATGCTCGTGATTGGGAGGGTGCGCGGATCCTCTGTGCCTCTAGATATCACTATCTTTATTTCTTAATTTCTCAAAAACTACTGAACGGATTTACACCATTTTTAAAAAGCTTGCTGTCTGAGCCAAGCAGTACCTTTTTGCCAAATCTGGTGTAATTCTGTTTAGCAGTTTTTGCTATAACTGTGTCTAAAGTTTCCTATGGGAAATTGATTTTTTGACCACTATTTTTTTAATTTCTCTGGAACTACTGAACGGATTTACACCATTTAAAAAAAAGGGCGCTTTCTGAACCAAGGGCTACCTTTTAGCAAAATGTGGTGTAATTCCGTTCAGCATTTCGGGCTGTAGCCGTGTCTAAAATTTCCTATGGGAAATAACATGGGAAAAACGTGTTTTAGGACCCCCTGTTTTCTCGGCCCCCGCTTGACGAATCACCCTCAAATTTTCAGGATAGGAATAGGAGCTGACCGCAACGGGCCATCAGTTTTGAATCTTTTGCGAAGATTCGTCAACCGGCGCCAAAGTTATTGGGAATAGAATGCTACGATTTTCCTATGGATAATAGGTCCTAACTGTAACTACCTACTGGCGACTGACAGTAGGTTATATATATATATAAATATATATATATATATATATATATATATATATATATATATATATATATATATATATATATATATATATATATATATATATATATATATATATATTACCTATTGGCGGTCGCCAGTAGGTAGTTATAGTTAGGACCACGTTTCCATAGGAAATCCGCAACATTCTATTTTGAATAACTTTGGCGCCGGTCAACGAATCCTCGCGAATTTTTCAAAATAGGTGGGGCGCTACGCTCCGCTCCTACCCTGAAAGTCTCGGGGGGATTCGTCAAGCGGGGGCTGAGATAAAAGGGGGGTCCCAAAACGCGTTTTTCCCATGCATTTTTCCATAGGACCTTTAGACAGGGCTACAGCCCGAACGTCTGAACAGAATTACTAGAAATTTGGCAGAGAGGTAGTCCTCAGGTCAAGGAAGTGCCTTTTGTAGGTTTGGTGTAAATCTGTTCAGTAGATTCTGAGAAAATAGCCTTTAAATCAATATATATATCTGAGCCAGCTTACGGTGCGCTTACGGTACGCTTACCGTACGCGTACGGTGGCGTGCGCGAGCGCGATTCTGATTGGCTCTTAGATCTTAGTAAACATTCGAATCGGTCAAAACCAGGAAGCGGCGGCCGCCATTTTGTGTGTTTCACTCAGAAAAAAAAAGAGTGATAACAAGAAAAGGGGGCAAGGAGGAGAGTTACAGACCCCCTAAAATTTGTAAGGGGGTCAAAGAAGGACAGAAAAGTACAAAGAAAACATTTATTGATTTTAAAAAAAATCACGGGGTACGCGTACGGTAAGCGTACGGTAGAAAAAAAAAATAAAAAATGAAATGAAATGCAGATTTAAGTGTTTAGATATTAGGGGGCTCTAAAAAGAGCCGTTGTGTTTATGAAGTGATTTTTTAGTGGTACCTACAAGTAAGTACCGATGCAGAGTCTAAGGTTCAAGAGGAAGACTCTGTTCCCTTCATCATTGAAGTGTACACCATCTCCTCTATAAATGTCTTGCATGTCGTAACGCAAGTTGTTGTGGTAAATGGAACCCATACCATAGTCACGGAGGAAAGCAGAAACAGATTTGTTGACGTGCTTTCTTGCTTTGTCAATCTGCGGACAGAAATGATTGGACCAGTTCCATTTTTGCCTTTGGCATATGTTAGAAAACACAAAGGCAGTTTTAGGGAAAAGTGAAAACAGTTGTGCAAAGGTGTCCTTCATAAGCATTTCCAGACCTACCCCAGTCAAAGTGCCTAGGTCATTGCCACCACAGTGCACTATTATGAGGTCAGGGTGTTGGTTTTGCATGAAGGATTTCACCAATGGCATCAATTGGTGCCACTTTAACCCTCTCTGACCAATCCATTTAATGTCTACATTTGGCAAAGCAAGGTCTCTCACCATACCTGTTTTCTCTGCAAACTTTTCACTCCAGAAGACATAGCTGTGCCCTACAATCCACACTGTGAACATCTTCAAAGGAGAACTGGATGCACTCAGGAGGTGTAATTCAGTAGAATGGTAAAAAAAAATGAAAGACAGTTTGGAAATGGAGGCATACATATTTTTTTCATAAAAAAAATAACTGATTGGCTGTTTCATACCATTCTAGAATAAAAACTAGGCTGTATGTGTAAATTAATAGAAGCATGTTTTGTATTGGTACAGAAAAATGTGTTACCAAAGAACAGTACTATGGATTTGCTGTTAGGTTTGAAAAGTCAAGCACTCTTGCTCTGTGGAATTGAAACATTGTTTGGCGAACTTCTGACCTAACTCCACACAGCAGTGTTCCATGAGCTGTTGCTATGGTAGCAGGCAGAAGTCAAGTTGGGGGAAGGGTACTAGGCAGAAGTCAAGTTGGGGGAAGGGTACTTTTGGAAAAGGGTTGGTTTTCAACCAATAGAAATGTGTGATTACATTTGAAAAAAAGGGGGAAGCACTGAGATTTGAAATTAACATGTATATATGTGGAAAAAGAGAGGGAACGTTTGCCATTATCTGGTTCTGCTGAGAGGAGAGAGGTGTAAAGAACAGAGATCCTGGCTCTGATAATCTGCTGTTTGAGTGCCACATTTCTTTCACAACTAACTAATTTTAAAGGTGAGTTTAGAGTTTGAGAGGGGATGTATATGGTAAATTAAGAAATGAATAATAGAAATGCAATTCTTTTTGTTGAAGTTGTGTTTATTATTTTCTGTTTTGGGAGAAATTTAAATGTGAGGAACCAGTAAAATAATATGGACTATGTTTTCACAATAAATTAAGGTGTACTGGTATAAAAAAAGAATAGTTTAAGGGTTTGAGGTTGGACTCAGTAATGCAAATACATTCAGCATCACTAAGGCTGTTTGCCCTTGCTGGAGTGTAGGCAGTCACCCAGGTTACAAATGGTGCTGGTCTGAAAAAGCAGTTTGGACATGTGCTTTTTAAAAAATCTGATAAGTGGATTCATAATGTGTCAGTCTGTAAAAGTGTTTATCACTTGCCAAAAAAAAGAGCAGTAAGTGTGCTTTCAAATTGGCAAAGAAATTTCGTTTTGTGACTAATGTGAAAACATGACTCTGTTTGCAAAGAGGAATTATAGGCAGAGATTTATTGCGTATTGCTCTGGTGATTTCACAGTTGCATTAGATGGAAAGGGGGAGCCATTTTTTGGTGCAGAAGCAGACTCTTAGCACACACCCAGCTGCTTACTATGTGGAATCATGCACAGTATTCACAAGCGAGTGGGGTTTGAGGTTTCAGTCAGTAATGCAAATACATTCAGCATCACTAAGGCTGGTTGCCCTTGCTGGAGTGTAGGCAGTCACCCAGGTTACAAATGGTGCTGGTCTGAAAAAGCAGTTTGGACATGTGCTTTTTAAAAAATCTGAAAAGTGGATTCATAATGTGTCAGTCTGTAAAAGTGTTTATCACTTGCCAAAAAAAAGAGCAGTAAGTGTGCTTTCAAATTGGCAAAGAAATTTCGTTTTGTGACTAATGTGAAAACATGACTCTGTGTGCAAATAGGAATTACAGGCAGAGATTTATTGCGTATTGCTCTGGTGATTTCACAGTTGCATTAGATGGAAAGGGGGAGCCATTTTTTGGTGCAGAAGCAGACTCTTAGCACACAGCCAGCTGCTTACCATGTGGAATCATGCACAGTATTCACAAGCGAGTGGGGTTTGAGGTTTCAGTCAGTAATGCAAATACATTCAGCATCACTAAGGCTGGTTGCCCTTGCTGGAGTGTAGGCAGTCACCCAGGTTACAAATGGTGCTGGTCTGAAAAAGCAGTTTGGACATGTGCTTTTTAAAAAATCTGAAAAGTGGATTCATAATGTGTCAGTCTGTAAAAGTGTTTATCACTTGCCAAAAAAAGAGCAGTAAGTGTGCTTTCAAATTGGCAAAGAAATTTCGTTTTGTGACTAATGTGAAAACATGACTCTGTGTGCAAATAGGAATTACAGGCAGAGATTTATTGCGTATTGCTCTGGTGATTTCACAGTTGCATTAGATGGAAAGGGGGAGCCATTTTTTGGTGCAGAAGCAGACTCTTAGCACACAGCCAGCTGCTTACCATGTGGAATCATGGACAGTATTCACAAGCGAGTGAGGTTTGAGGTTTCAGTCAGTAATGCAAATACATTCAGCATCACTAAGGCTGGTTGCCCTTGCTGGAGTGTAGGCAGTCACCCAGGTTACAAATGGTGCTGGTCTGAAAAAGCAGTTTGGATATGTGTTTTTTTAAAAATCTGAAAAGTGGATTCATAATGTGTCAGTCTGTAAAAGTGTTTATCACTTGCCAAAAAAAGAGCAGTAAGTGTGCTTTCAAATTGGCAAAGAAATTTCGTTTAAGGGCCTAATGTGAAAACATGACTCTGTGTGCAAATAGGAATTACAGGCAGAGATTTATTGCGTATTGCTCTGGTGATTTCACAGTTGCATTAGATGGAAAGGGGGAGCCATTTTTTGGTGCAGAAGCAGACTCTTAGCACACAGCCAGCTGCTTACCATGTGGAATCATGCACAGTATTCACAAGCGAGTGGGGTTTGAGGTTTCAGTCAGTAATGCAAATACATTCAGCATCACTAAGGCTGGTTGCCCTTGCTGGAGTGTAGGAATTCACCCAGGTTACAAATGGTGCTGGTCTGAAAAAGCAGTTTGGACATGTGCTTTTTAAAAAATCTGAAAAGTGGATTCATAATGTGTCAGTCTGTAAAAGTGTTTATCACTTGCCAAAAAAAAGAGCAGTAAGTGTGCTTTCAAATTGGCAAAGAAATTTTGTTTAAGGGCCTAATGTGAAAACATGACTCTGTGTGCAAATAGGAATTACAGGCAGAGATTTATTGCGTATTGCTCTGGTGATTTCACAGTTGCATTATATGGAAAGGGGGAGCCATTTTTTGGTGCAGAAGCAGACTCTTAGCACACAGCCAGCTGCTTACCATGTGGAATCATGCACAGTATTCACAAGCGAGTGGGGTTTGAGGTTTCAGTCAGTAATGCAAATACATTCAGCATCACTAAGGCTGGTTGCCCTTGCTGGAGTGTAGGCAGTCACCCAGGTTACAAATGGTGCTGGTCTGAAAAAGCAGTTTGGACATGTGCTTTTTAAAAAATCTGAAAAGTGGATTCATAATGTGTCAGTCTGTAAAAGTGATTATCACTTGCCAAAAAAAAGAGCAGTAAGTGTGCTTTCAAATTGGCAAAGAAATTTCGTTTTGTGACTAATGTGAAAACATGACTCTGTGTGCAAATAGGAATTACAGGCAGAGATTTATTGCGTATTGCTCTGGTGATTTCACAGTTGCATTAGATGGAAAGGGGGAGCCATTTTTTGGTGCAGAAGCAGACTCTTAACACACAGCCAGCTGCTTACCATGTGGAATCATGCACAGTATTCACAAGCGAGTGGGGTTTGAGGTTTCAGTCAGTAATGCAAATACATTCAGCATCACTAAGGCTGGTTGCCCTTGCTGGAGTGTAGGAATTCACCCAGGTTACAAATGGTGCTGGTCTGAAAAAGCAGTTTGGACATGTGCTTTTTAAAAAATCTGAAAAGTGGATTCATAATGTGTCAGTCTGTAAAAGTGTTTATCACTTGCCAAAAAAAAGAGCAGTAAGTGTGCTTTCAAATTGGCAAAGAAATTTTGTTTAAGGGCCTAATGTGAAAACATGACTCTGTGTGCAAATAGGAATTACAGGCAGAGATTTATTGCGTATTGCTCTGGTGATTTCACAGTTGCATTATATGGAAAGGGGGAGCCATTTTTTGGTGCAGAAGCAGACTCTTAGCACACAGCCAGCTGCTTACCATGTGGAATCATGCACAGTATTCACAAGCGAGTGGGGTTTGAGGTTTCAGTCAGTAATGCAAATACATTCAGCATCACTAAGGCTGGTTGCCCTTGCTGGAGTGTAGGCAGTCACCCAGGTTACAAATGGTGCTGGTCTGAAAAAGCAGTTTGGACATGTGCTTTTTAAAAAATCTGAAAAGTGGATTCATAATGTGTCAGTCTGTAAAAGTGATTATCACTTGCCAAAAAAAAGAGCAGTAAGTGTGCTTTCAAATTGGCAAAGAAATTTCGTTTTGTGACTAATGTGAAAACATGACTCTGTGTGCAAATAGGAATTACAGGCAGAGATTTATTGCGTATTGCTCTGGTGATTTCACAGTTGCATTAGATGGAAAGGGGGAGCCATTTTTTGGTGCAGAAGCAGACTCTTAACACACAGCCAGCTGCTTACCATGTGGAATCATGCACAGTATTCACAAGCGAGTGGGGTTTGAGGTTTCAGTCAGTAATGCAAACACATTCAGCATCACTAAGGCTGTTTGCCCTTGTTGGAGTGTAGGCAGTCACCCAGGTTACAAATGGTGCTGGTCTGAAAAAGCAGTTTGGACATGTGCTTTTTAAAAAATCTGAAAAGTGGATTCATAATGTGTCAGTCTGTAAAAGTGTTTATCACTTGCCAAAAAAAAAGAGCAGTAAGTGTGCTTTCAAATTGGCAAAGAAATTTCGTTTAAGGGCCTAATGTCAAAACATGACTCTGTGTGCAAATAGGAATTACAGACAGAGATTTATTGCGTATTGCTCTGGTGATTTCACAGTTGCATTAGATGGAAAGGGGGAGCCATTTTTTGGTGCAGAAGCAGACTCTTAGCACACACCCAGCTGCTTACCATGTGGAATCATGGACAGTATTCACAAGCGAGTGGGGTTTGAGGTTTCAGTCAGTAATGCAAATACATTCAGCATCACTAAGGCTGTTTGCCCTTGCTGGAGTGTAGGCAGTCACCCAGGTTACAAATGGTGCTGGTCTGAAAAAGCAGTTTGGACATGTGCTTTTTAAAAAATCTGAAAAGTGGATTCATAATGTGTCAGTCTGTAAAAGTGTTTATCACTTGCCAAAAAAAAGAGCAGTAAGTGTGCTTTTAAATTGGCAAAGAAATTTCGTTTAAGGGCCTAATGTGAAAACATGACTCTGTGTGCAAATAGGAATTACAGGCAGAGATTTATTGCGTATTGCTCTGGTGATTTCACAGTTGCATTAGATGGAAAGGGGAGCCATTTTTTGGTGCAGAAGCAGACTCTTAGCACACACCCAGCTGCTTACCATGTGGAATCATGGACAGTATTCACAAGCGAGTGGGGTTTGAGGTTTCAGTCAGTAATGCAAATACATTCAGCATCACTAAGGCTGTTTGCCCTTGCTGGAGTGTAGGCAGTCACCCAGGTTACAAATGGTGCTGGTCTGAAAAAGCAGTTTGAAAATCTGAAAAGTGGATTCATAATGTGTCAGTCTGTAAAAGTGTTTATCACTTGCCAAAAAAAAGAGCAGTAAGTGTGCTTTCAAATTGGCAAAGAAATTTTGTTTTGTGACTAATGTGAAAACATGACTCTGTGTGCAAATAGGAATTACAGGCAGAGATTTATTGCGTATTGCTCTGGTGATTTCACAGTTGCATTAGATGGAAAGGGGGAGCCATTTTTTGGTGCAGAAGCAGACTCTTAACACACAGCCAGCTGCTTACCATGTGGAATCATGCACAGTATTCACAAGCGAGTGGGGTTTGAGGTTTCAGTCAGTAATGCAAATACATTCAGCATCACTAAGGCTGGTTGCCCTTGCTGGAGTGTAGGCAGTCACCCAGGTTACAAATGGTGCTGGTCTGAAAAAGCAGTTTGGACATATGCTTTTTAAAAAATCTGAAAAGTGGATTCATAATGTGTCAGTCTGTAAAAGTGTTTATCACTTGCCAAAAAAAAGAGCAGTAAGTGTGCTTTCAAATTGGCAAAGAAATTTTGTTTAAGGGCCTAATGTGAAAACATGACTCTGTGTGCAAATAGGAATTACAGGCAGAGATTTATTGCGTATTGCTCTGGTGATTTCACAGTTGCATTATATGGAAAGGGGGAGCCATTTTTTGGTGCAGAAGCAGACTCTTAGCACACAGCCAGCTGCTTACCATGTGGAATCATGCACAATATTCACAAGCGAGTGGGGTTTGAGGTTTCAGTCAGTAATGCAAATACATTCAGCATCACTAAGGCTGGTTGCCCTTGCTGGAGTGTAGGCAGTCACCCAGGTTACAAATGGTGCTGGTCTGAAAAAGCAGTTTGGACATGTGCTTTTTAAAAAATCTGAAAAGTGGATTCATAATGTGTCAGTCTGTAAAAGTGATTATCACTTGCCAAAAAAAAGAGCAGTAAGTGTGCTTTCAAATTGGCAAAGAAATTTCGTTTTGTGACTAATGTGAAAACATGACTCTGTGTGCAAATAGGAATTACAGGCAGAGATTTATTGCGTATTGCTCTGGTGATTTCACAGTTGCATTAGATGGAAAGGGGGAGCCATTTTTTGGTGCAGAAGCAGACTCTTAACACACAGCCAGCTGCTTACCATGTGGAATCATGCACAGTATTCACAAGCGAGTGGGGTTTGAGGTTTCAGTCAGTAATGCAAACACATTCAGCATCACTAAGGCTGTTTGCCCTTGTTGGAGTGTAGGCAGTCACCCAGGTTACAAATGGTGCTGGTCTGAAAAAGCAGTTTGGACATGTGCTTTTTAAAAAATCTGAAAAGTGGATTCATAATGTGTCAGTCTGTAAAAGTGTTTATCACTTGCCAAAAAAAAAGAGCAGTAAGTGTGCTTTCAAATTGGCAAAGAAATTTCGTTTAAGGGCCTAATGTCAAAACATGACTCTGTGTGCAAATAGGAATTACAGACAGAGATTTATTGCGTATTGCTCTGGTGATTTCACAGTTGCATTAGATGGAAAGGGGGAGCCATTTTTTGGTGCAGAAGCAGACTCTTAGCACACACCCAGCTGCTTACCATGTGGAATCATGGACAGTATTCACAAGCGAGTGGGGTTTGAGGTTTCAGTCAGTAATGCAAATACATTCAGCATCACTAAGGCTGTTTGCCCTTGCTGGAGTGTAGGCAGTCACCCAGGTTACAAATGGTGCTGGTCTGAAAAAGCAGTTTGGACATGTGCTTTTTAAAAAATCTGAAAAGTGGATTCATAATGTGTCAGTCTGTAAAAGTGTTTATCACTTGCCAAAAAAAAGAGCAGTAAGTGTGCTTTTAAATTGGCAAAGAAATTTCGTTTAAGGGCCTAATGTGAAAACATGACTCTGTGTGCAAATAGGAATTACAGGCAGAGATTTATTGCGTATTGCTCTGGTGATTTCACAGTTGCATTAGATGGAAAGGGGAGCCATTTTTTGGTGCAGAAGCAGACTCTTAGCACACACCCAGCTGCTTACCATGTGGAATCATGGACAGTATTCACAAGCGAGTGGGGTTTGAGGTTTCAGTCAGTAATGCAAATACATTCAGCATCACTAAGGCTGTTTGCCCTTGCTGGAGTGTAGGCAGTCACCCAGGTTACAAATGGTGCTGGTCTGAAAAAGCAGTTTGAAAATCTGAAAAGTGGATTCATAATGTGTCAGTCTGTAAAAGTGTTTATCACTTGCCAAAAAAAAGAGCAGTAAGTGTGCTTTCAAATTGGCAAAGAAATTTTGTTTTGTGACTAATGTGAAAACATGACTCTGTGTGCAAATAGGAATTACAGGCAGAGATTTATTGCGTATTGCTCTGGTGATTTCACAGTTGCATTAGAAGGAAAGGGGGAGCCATTTTTTGGTGCAGAAGCAGACTCTTAGCACACAGCCAGCTGCTTACCATGTGGAATCATGCACAGTATTCACAAGCGAGTGGGGTTTGAGGTTTCAGTCAGTAATGCAAATACATTCAGCATCACTAAGGCTGGTTGCCCTTGCTGGAGTGTAGGCAGTCACCCAGGTTACAAATGGTGATGGTCTGAAAAAGCAGTTTGGACATGTGCTTTTTAAAAAATCTGAAAAGTGGATTCATAATGTGTCAGTCTGTAAAAGTGATTATCACTTGCCAAAAAAAAGAGCAGTAAGTGTGCTTTCAAATTTCGTTTTGTGACTAATGTGAAAACAAATGTAGTAATATATTTAAATAAAATAAAGGAATTTTTTTTTAGTTTTTTTTCAGGTATTGCTGAAGAGCAGTGAACAAAATTTAAGATGCCTACAAAATCCAGAGTAAAAAAAGACCACAAAAAAAACCTATATTTGAAGACAACTGGAGGACCTAAGTTAGTTGAAGATGCTCATGTTGGGAAAAAGAAAAAATATTCTGGTAAGCAGACAAAAATTTTTCTAAAAAACATATTCAAAAAAAGGAAAAATGTACAAAATGTCTGTACTGGAAAGAATGATTTCAATCGAAAAGCACAGGAAAAAATTGAGAATTTAGTTAATGCAAATATACCTTCTCCAACTAAAAAGATTAACTTAAACAGAAAAACAGCGTTTAAAGAGATACGTAGAAAAATGTTTCAGAGAAGAGTTATGTCCAATTTGATAAAGGATGTGAAGAAATATAAGCAAAAGGCAAAGTTTTATAAGAGAAAAAAAGAAATTGAAGCCATTGCAGCAAAGGCATTAGAATTAAAAAGGAAACTATTCATTTTAATTTTGAATAGGATGCGTATATTAGACAAAATGGTTAATGTACTGAAATCACATAGCAAAAGGAAAAGAGTAGTGAACAGAACAAACTTTTGTAAAGTGTTTTTAGGAAAATGGATGCATAGTTCAAGTAGTGAACCTTTTTTTAATGAAGAGAGTTATTTTCAAAGTAATAGTTTGCTGCATGCAGTTGACACCAGAGGTCGTGCTTATGAAGTGAAAAATGGTTGCATAATGGAGAAGGAGATAATGGTTCCAAGAGATGAGGTACAAGTGATGGCGGATGAGGCTATGGGGAGACGTCCTAAAGCCCCAGTGTACACTTGGAATTGTAGTAGTATTTGCACTGTGCGTCAGGAATCTATTGATAAATTTTGTGAGTTTCTAAGAGAATATAGCAAAAAAAGTGTGAAACTGAAGATTAAGGTGCTTCAAAGTCTAGATCCATGCAGAGTGAGAGAGAATACTGGTTTGCAGGGTCATTCTCTGGCTTGTCTATCTAGAAAAGTGTGTAATAGTGTTTTCCATCATTTTAGGATGCTGGCTGTTCATCATACTGAAATGAGAAAGTTTGTGAGACGGTTGTATTTTGCTAAAAGTCCAGCAATAAAGTTAGATGAATTGAATAGGGCTCTGTTCCGTGGAACGGTATTAGATGTAGAGAAGGTTGTTGATGAAATTCAGTTTTGTTACTTTGGTCCTGAACAAAACAGTGCAGAGAAGGACACAGTAAATGAGGAAGAAGTGGAAGAAAATGTAGAACCCTCTGTAAGTAAGACATTTAATGATCACATAACAAAATTTGCAATAATCTCTAATGAAAGACCAAATAATACTTGTATTTGTTGCCGCAGAACTCATTATAGAAAACAAACCAGGTATGTTGATCTCTACAGAAAGAGTGAAAATGAAGATAATTATAAGTGGAAGGATTTTGCCACATATATATTTCTTGAAAATTGTTTTGAATTGGGTGAAGTTCAGCGTATTTGTAAATACTGTTACAACAAGTTAGAGGAAAATAGAATGCCGACCAGAGCTGTACATAATAATTTAGAATTGGATGCTATTCCTGCTGAACTTTCTGAATTAAATACATATGAGTCTATACTCATTCAATGTGTTCATCCGTTCCAGACCATAGTACGTATGGAGCCCAAAACTGGTAAATTACCTCCTTCAGATTTACTGAGAGGTTTAAAAGGTAGAGTGGTGTATTTGCCCTTGGATTTGAAAAAAAATATGGAAACTATTGATGCGGATACTTTGGAAACTGAACCATTAATTATTCTGGTTAATGGTGTACCTAAAAAGAATAAGAAGATTTGGCAGGAGCTGGTAGATGTACGGAAAGTACAAAGAGCAAATTTGTATTTGAAAAGGAATAACAAATGGTATGAATCAATTTATATAGAAGAAGAAGAAGGAGAAGATTTACAAGAAGACACAGAAACACCAACTGGACAAATTGAAAAAGTGGACAAGTCAAAGGAAGAAGAAATTTATGAACATTTTAGCATACATCCTCTTCATTCAAAAGAAGTTATGGGAGACAATATTGATCTATTTCAGATGAAGAAAGCAAAAGGAACTCCCGTGAGTGTATGGGAGGAGAGCTTGGAAGCTCGATGTTTTCCCCAGCTGTTTCCTAAAGGAAAAGGAGGACGATACGATGAACGTCTGGAACAGATTCCAGCTTCTGAGTATCGGACTACAAGACTATATGCTGAAGATCCCAGATTTCGACAAAGTATTCCTTATTTGTTCCATCTTTATTTGAAAGCGACTTGTCTGCATTGTCTTATGCAGTAAATCACATTTTAAAAAGTGGAGTACATTTGCAATATGTGTCTGCTAAGGATTTTATGGAGAAAGTGCAGCACCGAGATGATCATTTGGAAACACAACTGATCAATCTGATGGCTTGTCAGCGTGGGACAAATGAATATTGGTACCGACGCCATGGTGAATTAAAATGCATGTTACGGAATTTAGGAACACCAACATGGTTCGTTACCCTAAGCTGTGCGGAGTACGCTTGGGATGATTTACTGGATTTTCTACGAGAGGCAAATTCAAACATTAAAAACATCGAATACAAGACAGCAGGAGAACTGTGCTCATTGGATCCGGTTAATGTTTGCAGATATTTCAATCATAGATTTGAGGCTATGATGTCCTTCATCTGCAATAAAAAAAATCCACCTCTAGGAGAAGTAGTGGATTTCTTTTGGAGAAAAGAGTACCAGGCAAGAGGTGCTCCTCATATTCATATGCTGTTGTGGATCAAGGATGCCCCAAAGTTTGGAACAGATACTGATGAAGCAGTGTTATCTTACATTGAAGAATATGCAACATGTGCTATACCAAAAAGCACAGAAGAGAAAAAGTTAAAGGAGCAAGTTTTACGTTTCCAAAGTCATCGGTGTGGAAAATACTGTCGACGGAAATACAAGAGCAAAGATAAATACTACACTAAATGTCGATTTGGATTTCCTAGACCTGTTCTTTCAAATGGAAGAGTTAACAGTTTTATGTCATCTGTGAGACATACTATCACAAGAAAATCACCTAAGAATACCTACAACCTTAAAAGAAAAGAAGAATCAAAGAATATAAATGACTACAACCCAGTTATTTTATCCATGTGGAACGCTAACATGGATATACAGTATGTAGCTGACAATTCCATTGCTGTTGCTCGATATGTAACGTCTTACATTACGAAATCAGAAAAAACAGAATTGAAGGAAATGTGGGAAGAGATTTCTCACGAGAAAACTGGATCCTACGAATGTTCAGATAGGTTATCTTCTGCAAGTCTCTACTCGAAATCAAGAAGAATAATTTGGGCAAGTTTAGGCCTTGCAGCAATGAGAAATCGGGTACTGAAATCTGTTGGAGAAATTGAATATTTGGCCGAGAATGACCCAGAAAGTACAGATATTTTGAAATCAAACATGTTGGACACATATTATCCCAAGAGAAGTCATCATCTGGAGAACATGTGTCTCTATGAAGTGCTGCAGAACTACATTTATTCACGGAAAGCCGCAGAAGACATCAACAATGGAAAATATAAAGTCATTGGTGAGGAAGGATGTTTGGTGAAGCAAACAAAAGGAAGTTTGATAAATCACCGGAAGCTGAGTTGCGACACTACTGACAAAAAGGAATTTTACTACTTGGCTCTTTTACAGCTGTTTAAACCATGGCGTACAGAGGATGAACTACTGGGAGAATTTCAAAGCTATGAAGATTCTTTTAATGCTTGCAAAGACAGCATACAATGCAATACATTCACAACTTATCTGCAAATGTTAAATGAAGAAATTGAACAGGAAACTACAATTGCAGCAGAAATAGCTAGAGACAGTTCTCAGGACAGCCAAAGTTCAGGAACACTCAGTCAAGATCCCCTAGGACAACCAATCGTTGAAAATGAAGCATCAATAGCCATGAATGAAGTGGAAACGGCTATGAATCAAGCTCAAGGAGAATTTATAGACTTACAAAATTTGGAAAGACAACTGAACGAAGAGCAGCAACAAATTTATGAAGAGATCAGAAAAAAAATTGATCACGGATTTCTACATGAAAAAAAAGAGTGCTCATGCACATCATTTCATCCAATCAGGATGTATGTAAGCGGACAAGCTGGAACTGGAAAAAGTTTCCTAATAAAAGTCATCAGAAGCTACCTACAGCAAAAAACGGATTCTACTTTGTCTTGTGTGGTTACTGCTCCAACTGGGTTAGCAGCATATAACATAAAAGGAATCACTTTACATCGTTTGCTAATGTTACCAGTGGAGCATGAGAACAAAATACAATACAACAAGCTAACTGGAGAAGCATGCTTGGAAGTTTCAAGAGTATTGAAGAAGATGCAAGTTCTCATTATTGATGAGGTGAGCATGGTATCAAACTTAATGCTTGCCTTTGTGCATTTAAGAATGCAGCAAATTCTGAAGACAGACTATGACGTGTTATTTGGAGGAAAACACGTCATAGTTTTTGGAGATCTTTTGCAACTTACTCCAGTTAAAGGACAACCAGTGTTTAATACTGTGACACATGAAGACACGAAGAAGTCATTGGGAAGCATCGGTAATACAAATATTTGGTCCTTCTTTGAGTACAAGGAACTTACAACTAATATGAGGCAAGCAAACGATGAAGAATATGGAAGTATTCTGAAAGATATCAGGATTGGACTACTCACAGAAGCTGGCAAAAAAGCATTACAGAGTCGGCTGCTACATAATTTATTTCCAAAGGAAGAAATAGTTGCAGAGAAGATATACAAGAACATTGCAGAAAACAAAAGTGTCATCTGCTTAATGCCAACTCTACGTGAATGCTCAATATTCAATGAGGAGCTTTTGAAATTGGAAAAGGAAGATATCAGGAAATTGGAAGCAGTGGACAAAATTGAGGATGGAAGAATTACTGTCACATTAACAGGCACACTGAAAAATAAATTGGATTCACTAGAGAAGAACATTTCCAAAACAGCTGGATTAGAAAAAAATCTATATGTTTGCATGAACTGTAGAGTATTTTTAAGGAGAAATTTGGATGTTGAAAAAGGTTTAGTTAATGGAGCTATGGGAAGAGTTGTGGGTTTTATTAATTATCAGAAAAAAGATGGAATTGAATGTTTAAAAATAAAATTTGATCAGATAGAAGAAGTTAAAGACATTTGTCGTTGTTCAGTTCGTTTCATGCTTGTGAAAGACTTATATGTACGTAGGAAGCAGTTTCCGTTTTCGCTAGCATATGCTGTAACTATTCACAAGTCTCAAGGATTGACTGTAGATTGTGCATTTGTGAACATTGGTTCAACTGTGTTCAAAGAAGGTATGGCATATGTTGCTTTGTCACGAGTGAAAACATTATCAGGTTTATTCATGATAGACTTTGATGATTCAAAAGTTAGTGCTGATACAAATTGTGTAAAGGAGTATAATAGATTAAGAAGAAGCTATGCTCCTCATTTAGGTCAGTATCCTGTGTTGGAGAAACGTGTAGTTTCTCGTAAAAGGAGAAATGAGAATATCTGTAATGAAGATGTAGAGAGGAGGAAAAAAAAGAGGAGTGATGTAATTGCAAGCAAAAAGAATAAGGAAAATGAAGAACAGGTTGTAGGATGTTATTTTGAAAATAGCTCTGGTGTCAACTGCTACCCTAATGTAGTGCTGAATGTTGCATTTTATCTGGAAAGTTTGCAAGAGCAGATAATAGTAAATCAGGGAAAAAGATTCTGTTCTGTGCTGAGTCTCCTTTTTGAAAAGCTGAGTAATGATAAAACTCAAATAGAAAGTGCTACTGAAATTAGAAAAGTTTTAGATGTATGTTCAGGACGAACACAGTTTTTTCAAAATGTACAGCAAGACGCACAGGAATTCTTGATTTATTTTCTTCAGGTACTGGAAGAAGAAGGGGTTCCCATTGAAAATTTATTTGGTCTCTCTTATAAATGGGAACATAGTTGTGAAAACTGTTATAATATATGTGGCTCTAATGTTGATTCTGAAAGGTTTATTTATTTAACATTGCCAGAGAGTAAAACAGTCACTTTTGCTAAATTAGTTAAAGATGCTAATCATAGCATGCAATGCGGTGAGTGTAAATCTGACATGTTTTCAACATTAATTTTAAAGGAATACAGACAGTATGTAATTTTAATGATGCAACGATGTAGAGCTGATGTTTCAAAATTGGATACTTTAATAAAGAAGTTTACAGGACAGCAATTATCAATTTCAGGAAAAACTTTTGTAACAGTTGCAATAATTTTCCATGATGGACCTACTGTAACTTCTGGTCATTACACAGTTTATCTTAAATGTGAAAAAGGCTGGACACTGTGTAATGATTCCCAATTGATTTTTAAGCAACGTTTGCCTTTTGATTTAGCAAATTCCTATCTAATCTTCCTGAAACCTAAATTTTAGAGAGATTTGGCAACATCTGGACAAAACAATTTTACCATTTTATTGGATTACCATTTG
This sequence comes from Triturus cristatus, assembly GCF_964204655.1. Lineage (NCBI taxonomy): Eukaryota > Metazoa > Chordata > Amphibia > Caudata > Salamandridae > Triturus > Triturus cristatus. The sequence continues at coordinate 747,826,221 of NC_140579.1, forward strand.
GAATTTACAAATAAAAAGATTTAACAAATTATCATTTGGCCTAATGGAAAGGTAACCAATTGTAATGTGGAATTTTTCCATTTTTTAAGGAAACTTTGGAAAACCAAAAATTTAGAAAAAATCGGTAACATCTGCACAATTTAAATTTTGGAATGTTATTGGATTGCCATTGGAAATTTTTTCAAAAAAGATTTTTAAAATTACTATTTGGCCATGCGGAAAAGTAAACAATTCTATTGTGGACTTATTTAATTATTAATTAATCTTTCGGAAACCAAAATGTTACAGAGAATCGGTGACATCTGTACAATTTAAACTTTAGATTTTTATTGGATTACCATTGGAAATTAAACAAAAAAAGAATTTTAAAATTACTATTTGGCCTAAAGGAAATGGAACCAGATGTATTGTGGAGTTATTTGAGATATATTATTGTGATTATACTTCTGAAACAAAAATATCAGACGGTATTTTAAAGAAATAAGTATTGATATTAGATGATATTTTTTAAGAATATTATGCATTTCTATAAAGTTATGTTTATGCAAAAAGAGATTGTGGGCTTTTTTAAAACAATCTTTGAGATTGTTAATTTTTTTTTTGCCTGCTGTTAAATGATGAATGCAATTGCTTTCACAATTTATAGTGAAATGCAATATTTTCTGAAAACAGCAAAAAAAAGGCAAAACTATTTTTTGAAAAATATGTAAATATGTGTACTGTATTATTAAATGTTTTATTCATTATTAATACTTTTTTCTTTTTTTTCAGATTGAGATAGAAAATTTTCGAAAACTAGAACCATTTTTAAAGCAATTAAATAAAAAATTAAATGAATAAATCTTTTTTTGAGTGGGTATGGTAAGTCAATAATGTCATGGCCCCTTTTTTCCACTTCTCTACAATCACATTTTCAGTTTTTAATTGTAGTCTCTCAAGGACCTTGTAATGTGATAATTGATTTTTAGTGTTTTTAAAAAAAAAAAGTTTTTAAAAAAATATATAAAAAATAGATGAAAGGTAAGGTTGGCTCTTAAAAGAGCCGTTGTGTTCATGCAGGGACAGAGGAAAGAAAGATTGGGAATATTAGACGGTACGACAAGTGTGCTGATCTATTTTACAGTTCACTAGGGAAATACTGGTCTCCCTATAAGTAATTAGATCATGACAAGTGGCGCACCGTACTTCAACCCTCGCAAACCGAGGGTTAATTTCCAGAGGACCAGAAAAAGGAGATGCTCCCCCCACAGATGAAGGGCTCACCTGACCTGCAGAAGAAGGACTCGGCCCTGCAGATGATGGTCCAGGCTGAGCTGCTGTGGATGTGCTTGGTTGATTTACTGAAGGGTTACCTTCAGTAAGTCGAGCATGTGTCCTTCTTTGTACATCCTTAAGGTGTCTCATCATGGTGTGATTCCCAAAGGAATACTTCCTGTCAGGATTCCCTCTTGAAAGTACACGCTTACACAGCTTGCAAGTCACTAAGGGTGCATAAGTAAAATACTCCCATACGTAAGAGGTCTTTTGTTTCCTCGCTCTCTGCCTCAAGGTAGTGCTGCTAGCCTCGCTCTCAGAAGAGCTCTGCTGTTCTGCCATCGTTTCACAAAGACAACCCAGCTCCTTCTCCTAACGGATCACAAGCAGAAATGAGGGGAATGGGTGTGGTGTAGGAGAGTTCTAGAACTGAAAGTAGTTTCAACCAATCAAAAGTTGTGTTTCATGATCACATGACCTACCGTACGCTTACGGTACGCTTACGGCAAAAGTACGCATGCGCGTAAAAAAGACACGTTATAGTTAGGAATTAGCATTTAAAAAACCTTAGAAATTCAATGAAAAAACCAAAGGTTTCACACATGTTATAGTTAGCTGGACATTTCACTCGTAAAAAACCAATGAAATTCCCCCGTTATAGTTATTTCAGCTAACTATAACTCGCGCGCCCGCAATGAACTACTGATGACGTCACATATTACATCACTCATGACATGGTCAGTGACATCACTCATGACATCACTGATGACATCTCAAATGACATCACTGATGACATTATCCTTGTGACAGAGTGGTACACCTCCTCTCACCCTAATATAACCTTTGATACAAACATTCAAAAATAGAGACTAAAATTTTCAAAAAAATGGACATACCAATAACAGTTACAACAACCTATTCAGTAATTCTAAGATCCACATACACATCCACTCATCCACCAACAATCCTATACAGTCACTCATACATGTACTCACATATCATATGTACTCATACACCTAAACATCCTGTAACACAATGCCACTCATCCATAGAGTTACTCACACATAGTCACTCATGCTAATAAAGAATCAAACATCCATTTACTTGCATATACAGTTATACACACACCACCACACCTACTTTTACAGAAACTTACACATACTTAGTCTTTTAAACAATCACTTATAGAAACACATACTTATTCATACAGGAAGTCTACCAATCTCTCACTCTCACATATACTCACTTATAAACACCAATAGTCACATATACTAGTTTAAAACATATGTAGTTACTTATGAAGACACTATTGAGACAGTCATTCACTCACTAACACACCCATGCACACACTCATCCACCCATACAGTCCTGCACACATGCTGTCTTCAACACATACAAACAGTGAGTCACTCATTCATGCATCTATGCACTACGTAATACCCCCCACCGCACCATGAAGACACTCAGACACTCATACTGATACTCAAAAAACCAACTATTAACCTATATAGACACTCATGTAGCTACTCACCAACCCATGCAGCCACTTATATACAAAGTGAGAGACTGATACAGGTATTTACACATTTAAACATTACTCACTTAGCCATGTATTCAAAAAGATACACTTAATCAGTCAGTAATACAATTAATTTTTCAAAAACAAATCATCAATTTAGACACTTATATACTCATTTATTCTTCCATCGACCTTGAGATATACATATATAAAACATATTTAATTTTCAGAAAAACACACATTCACTGGATGATGTCATCAGTGATGTCATTTGAGATGTCATCAGTGATGTCATGAGTGATGTCACTGACCATGTCATGAGTGATGTAATATGTGACGTCATCAGTAGTGCATTGCGGGCGCGCGAGTCATAGTTAGCTGAACTAACTATAACGGGGGAATTTCATTGGTTTTTTACGAGTGAAATGTCCAGCTAACTATAACATGTGTGAAACCTTTGGTTTTTTGATTGAATTTCTAAGGTTTTTTAAATGCTAATTCCTAACTATAACGTGTGTGAAACCCATGGTTTTTTCAGCGTTGGGGCAATTTTGGTAATAATATATATATATATATATATATATATATATATATATATATATATATATATATATATATATATATATATTCACAGAAAAAACCATAGGTTTCAGGCACGTTATAGTTAGGAATTAGCATTTAAAAAACCTCAGAAATTCACTGAAAAAACCATAGGTTTCAGGGGTGTTATAGTTAGCTGGACTTTTCACTTGTACAAAACCATTGAAATTCCCCCGTTATAGTTAGTTCAGCTAACTATAACTCGCGCGCCCGCAATGCACTGCTGATGACGTCACATATTACATCACTCATGACATGGTCAGTGACATCACTCATGACATCACTGATGACATCTCAAATGACATCACTGATGACATCACTGATGACATCACCCAGTGAATGTGTGTTTTTCTGAAAATTAAATATGTTTTATATATGTATATCTCAAGGTCGATGGAAGAATAAATGGGTATATAAGTGTCTAAATGGATGATTTGTTTTTGAAAAATTGATTGTGTAACTGACTGATTAAGTGTATCATAGTGAATACATGGCTTAGTGAGTAATGTTTAAATATGTAAATATCTGTATCAGTCTCTCACTTTGTGTATAAGTGGCTGCATGGGTTGGTGAGTAGCTACATGGGTGTCTATATAGGTTATTAGTTGGTTTTTTGAGTATCAGTCTGAGTGTCTGCATGGTTCGGTGGGGGGTATTACGTAGTGCACAGGTGCATGAATGAGTGACTCACTGTTTGTATGTGTTGAACACAGCATGTGTGCAGGACTGTATGGGTGGATGAGTGTGTGTATGGGTGTGTTAGTGAGTGAATGACTGTCTCAATAGTGTCTTTATGAGTAACTACATATGTTTTAAACTAGTATATGTGACTATTGGTGTATATATGTGAGTATATGTGAGAGTGAGAGATTGAAAGAGTTCCTGTATGAATAAGTATGTGTTTCTATAAGTGATTGTTTAAAAGACTAAGTATGTGTAAGTTTCCGTAGAAGTAAGTATGGTGGTGTGTGTATAACTGTATATGCAAGTAAATGTATGTTTGATTCTTTATTAGCATGAGTGACTATGTGTGTGAGTAACTCTATGGATGAGTGGCATTGTGTAACAGGATGTATAGGTGTATGAGTACATATGATGAGTGAGTACATGTATGAGTGACTGTATAGGACTGTTGGTGAATGAGTGGATGTGTATGTGGATCTTAGAATTACTGAAGAGGTTGTTGTAACTGGTATTGGTATGTCCATTGTTTTGAAAATTTTAGTCTCTATTTTTGAATGTGTGTATCAAAGGTTATATTAGGGTGAGAGGAGGTCTGCCACTCTATCACAAGGATGATGTCATCAGTGATGTCATCAGTGATGTCATTTGAGATGTCATCAGTGATGTCATGAGTGATGTCACTGACCATGTCATGAGTGATGTAATATGTGACGTCATCAGCAGTGCATTGCGGGCGCGCGAGTTATAGTTAGCTGAACTAACTATAACGGGGGAATTTCAATGGTTTTGTACAAGTGAAAAGTCCAGCTAACTATAACACCCCTGAAACCTATGGTTTTTTCAGTGAATTTCTGAGGTTTTTTAAATGCTAATTCCTAACTATAACGTGCCTGAAACCTATGGTTTTTTCTGTGAATTTCAAAGGTTTTTTAAATGCTAATTTCTAACTATGCCTACAGAGATAGGACATGTGAAGAAAGAAGAAAAAATGCACAGAAAGAAACAAAAGAAGTGCAGAAAGAAGCAACAGAAGTCCTCAAATACGAAGATAAGTGCAGGAAGAAGGATAACGTGCAGAAAGAACAAAAAGAAGAGCAGAAAGAAGCCTTGTTGCAAAATCATCCTGTACCCTCAACTTTTTCAGACGGATACTGGTGGTAACTGAGTCTGACTAACCAGTCCTAGAGCCAGTGCTATGTTAAAAGACACTTAGAATACAGTGAAAACACCTACATACACTAGGGAACATTATGCGTTGGGGTCCCCCTGTGATTAGCATGACCTCCTCTGTAAGCCCCTAGTGTATAATAGGGCATGGGGATTAAAACTACCTCTTAAAACACGCCACAGGGCGTTTTTGCACACGTTAACTCAGGCCCCGTCCCCTCCCTTCACCACTGTGTAAACACGCCCTGTGTCCATTTTTAGTTGGGAGATTAAGTTCATTTGAATCCTGAGGGTCCCTAGGGTCCAACTAGCCCACTAGGTACCTCCAGTAAGTGCCACAGAGCTGTGTTGCAGAGAGGTGTAAAAAGTGGCACGGCCTGGACCACCTCTCTGCAATGCAGCTCAGTGGCGCTTACTGGAAGCACTTGGTGGGCTAGTTAGCCCCCAGGGGCCCTCAGTATTGAAGGGAAATTATATCCCCAATTTAAAACATGCCATAGTGCGTGTTTGCACACGTCACCTCAGGCCCCGTCCCCTCCCTTCACCACTGTGTAAACGCGCCCTGTGGCTGTTCTAAGTTGAGAGATTAAGTCCCCCTGAATCCTAAGGGTCCCTAGGGTCAAACTAGACCACTAGGTACCTCCAGTAAGCGCCACAGAGCTGCGTTGCAGAGAGGTGTAAAAAGGGGCTTGGCCTCAGAGAACCTGGCTGCAGCGCAGCTCCCTGGCGCATACTGGAGATGCCTGTTGGGGGCGCGTTTGCAGAGTGCTGCACGGAGGGGGCATGGCCTCCGGCACGATGCCAGTCTTTTATTTATTTTAGTTTTTTAAGAAGGGGGGCTGTTTGGTTCCCCTTCTTATTCTAATTTATTGGCCCTGATGACCCCATAACCCAGGGCCAGTCTCCTAATTATATTTTTTTGACCCCAATCCCCAGGGCCGGCCACTGTTTTTTATTATTTTTAAAAAATATATATTTATAGACACACCTAGGACATGCTGGACAAACCGTACGTACCTATCACCATGACGATTTGCGTGATATTCATTAAAAGGCGACTATGCATGCAATGAATCCACGTGGAATGTATTTACACCACTAGTGAAGCTCTGACATGTCTGATGCCCTACCGTGCCTAATCCTGGTAGACACCCTTGTCGTTTATTTATACAAACATGGGTAGCTATTGACGGGCACATTTAATACACATGCACACCAAGCCATTCAAAGGGGATTCGACAAAAATTCGACCAAAACTATGCAAGAAACCCCCCTCACGGTTAATAAAACACACATCCACTGCCGGATGTGTAATACTTTTTATTTTACTCTCTGGAAAGGGGACGAACATCACTTGAGAGTCACAGCGTGCTCCTGACAGAGCCCAATGCTGTGTTACACCCACCATTGCCTGCCGAGTGCCACACACCTCTGTGTTGTATTCCACTAGCTAGTGCATATGCTATGACACTCTCTAGCCCATGTGCACTGTAACACCACCCCGTGAATATGTCATTCCACACTTGTCTTCGCACGGGTTATATTGCCCCATCTAACGTGCCTTTCTCGATGCCTATGTTATAACGCACAGTGCTATGCCATACATATTACAATCTGGGATCCATATATTTGTCACAGTGCATATGCAACGTTACACTCCCCAGCACATATTTTATATCACAACTTTAGAGACTAGTTAGGTTACACAACACTGCCCTGTGCATATTACACTCCAAGGCGCATATCGCATAGCACGCGCTAGTGCCTGTGCTATCTCGTGCTCTCCAATGAATCTGTCATTGCGCACAATGTATTGCATATTATATTTCACGCCCGGTTCATCTTATATCACACTTTTTGGTGCATAGTTTATACCATACACTATATCTAGTTTTCATTTTCAATCGTGCTCTCAGGACTATGTTCTATATAACACTGTGTTCACCTACCCTTTTCACGGGCATTACATTTTGCGATAGGGGGTGGAGGGTCAGGGGGTGTTTCTGCCAAGTGAGCCCGGAGTCACAGTCACAAACGTCCTCTTCTTCCTGAATAAAAGTGAGATTATGCTGCATACTTGTTCATATTGTAAGTAGTTCGCACAGACACAATGTTTTAAAAACAATAAAGTTCCTAATACCCGCCTTCTCTGAACAGTTAGCTTGCTGCCCCATCCCCTTCCTCCCTATCCTCTGTTGTGTGAATCCATGGACTAGCCTCCTCCCTCCTGCCATGCATGGTCTGATGTGCTGCCACTGCCCTCAATTTAGTATGATGTACCAGTCCACTCCTCCTGCCCTCCATTGCCCAATTCTATGCCCCATCATTGACCTCCTGCTTAAACTCTGTGCTTAGCTTGCTGCCCCTATTCTCCTTCCCCCTGCCCTCCGATGTCTTTGTGCATGCCCCTGCTCCATCCTTTTTGCCCACCATGTCCCATGGACCTGCCACTCCTATCTACTCTGAGTGTTCTGTTGAGCTGCCACTCCCCTCCCACCTGCCTAGCATTGTCAGATGACTGTAACCTGTCCCTGCCACCTCCACCCTGCCTGTCCACATGCCATGCCCCTATCCTCTTCCTCCTGTCCTACATGGTCCATTGTACTGCCACACCCTTCTGCCCTCCCTGGTCTGTTGTGCTGCAACTGCTCCTCCTGCCTGCCCCGTGTGGTCTGTTGTGAGGTCCCTTCCCCTGAACATTCTTGTCTGTGCACAGGTCCTGACCCTCCCTTCTATCCTCCATTGTCCTTTGTGCATGCCCCTCCACCCTTCTTCTTGCCCATCATAGCCATTGTGCTGCCACTAACCCTCCCACTTGCCATGCATGGTCTTCTGTGCTGCCATGGCCCCTCCCACCTTCCCTGTGTGGTCAGTTAGCTGCCCCTGACCCCCTCCCACCTTCCCTCCATGGTCTGTGTGTATGCCATCACAGTCTCACTGTTGCTCTTCATGGTGTGTCTTGCTTCTAGTGCCCATCCTGCCTGACCTCCATGGCTATCTTGCTGCTCCTGCCCTGCCCCCAGCCATCTGTTTACATGTGCAGACCCCTACTCCCTCCCTCCTGGCTTGTCTGTTCCATTGTAATGCCCCTGATCCGTCCCTCCTGCCCTTTATGGTCTGTTATGCTGCAGTTTTCTCTCCTGTCTTTCCATTATGGTCAGCTAGCTACCATTGCCTCTTGCCCCTCTGTTCTCTGTTGTCCATGTGCATGGTCCTGTCCCCTCCCTCTTGCTTTCTATGGATTGTTGTGCTGCACTCCCGTCCTGCATGCCCTGTGTGGTGTATTGTGCTGCTGCAAACCCTGATGCCTGCCCTGCAGGGTCAGTTTGGTGCACCTCTCCATGTCCCTCCTGTCCTCTGTTATCCAAGTCCATGTCCCTATCCCATTTCCTTCCATGATCCAATGTACCATACTTGCGAACATTTGGAACTTGGTAAGAGGGAGATTTTGAAAAAAAACTGGGGTATTGATTTTCCCCTTTGAGTTACATTGAAAAAGAGGATATTGTAGACAGGAGACAGATCAAATAAAGCCCATTTGAGCTTAAAAACATTGGACGTTTCCTGGCTGAATCGGGTCTGTTGGCATGTATGGTTGTACTACCATTGCCTCTTCCTTCTGCCCACAATGGTCTATTACATTGCCACAGCCTTGAAGGAGGGTAGATTTTGTATCACAGGGGGCCCCTGGCCCGTTCTGTCCACACCTGAAGTATGAGACCCTTGTCCTTGCCCTGCCAGCTGCATTTGTAGGCCGTATTAAATTGACCAGCGGGTCCTGTGTTGCTATATAATTATCCTGAGACATCCTTACCACTCAGCCAGCATAAAACCCCTGTGTAGGCCCTTCTGTTCAATATGTAGGCCTCTTTGTTAAATTGACCATAGCTCTGCAATTTTAGTGTATAGCAGTCTGAAGGCAGGTCTGCGAGGCCTTCTGATCCAAACTAGTAGCCCCCACCCTACCCGAGTGCTCCGTGCTCGGTACCAAAGTTCAACATCCCCCTGAAGTTGTCGACATACAGTAGGCTGCATCCTGGACTGGTACTTGCTTCCTGGGCAGGTTTCCCGCTTTTAAGGAAGTGGCAACCGCAGAGCGTCAAGTTAGGAGAACTGAGGAGATTTTATACATAAATATATTGAATTCCCGTACAATACCCATTATTTTCTGCTTGCTCTATGGAACTTACGATAAGCGATTGGCCTGAGAGACTGACCTTTTCACCCAGTCCATTGTCAGCATTAAGTGGGTAAATGACGAAATGTCTGGTAAAATCTGCAGACGAAGCTTTTGGGTAGCATACGTAGGTAGATGTAGCGTGCAAAGGAGCCCACAAAATGATATAAAAAGGGAGCACCCACAGATATCGACGGACTACCTCGCCGTCTGTATGTAGGTTAACAGGCAGTGCAGGTTTTCCCCAAGAGCTGGGAGCTCTTGTCTTCCTTTGCTTAAAATGTCTTGCTCTGCTTTGCTTGAAGTATCTTATTCTATTTTACCTATATGAAATGTCATGTTATGTTTAACCATTGTTCTCTTTACTTTTGCATTTAAAAGATTTTGTATTGTAATTGCAGGAATGCTTGCTCTAAGAGTAAACGTGAGTGTTCCTAGGTAACATTTTCCTTGGTGTAACTTGTTTCTCATGATGCATTTATAGATGTGTTTTCTCTCTCTCTCTGTCAGTACATTAATTGAGATACAGAGAATATTATGACAGCTGTATGATTATCTGGATTCTGTATTTTGTACTTTATGTCTCTATTCTGCGGTTTCTTTGAAGTTGCATCTTCTCATTAAACTGCCATTGTATTCTGCCTCCAATTCCATGTCTCATATGTCTGTTTTCTTCATTTTTGGAGCAAGCGTTCCTAGGCACCCCGGCTCAAATTAAGGTGCCCCTTTTGTCCCTGACTCACTCTCCTGCTCAGTTCTGTGGTGGCTCCCGGGGATCTGGGGACCGCCCCTAGCTTCCTTGACCCGTAATAGATCTTCCCTCCAACAGCCTCTCTTGCAAGTCCTGTATTGTTGGTTTGTTGCCCCTGCCCCCCTTTCCACTGCCCTCCATAGTCTGTTGTGCTTCCACGGCCCTTCCTGCCTGCTCAGTGTGGTTAAATTGTTGCCTTTGCACCCTCCTACCTGCCTTCAATTTTCAGAGTCCGTGCCCCTGGCCTCTGCCTCTCAACAGTATCCTAATGAACAACTAGATTGCTAACATTCTATATTTATTACAAAAGTGTGGAACGCCTGACATCATCTTGATGTAATCAAAACTGTAATACCTAGAGCATTTCCTTTAGAAATTACATATATGAGAGGGTCTTATTGGCATCAAAATTATGGTTAGTGCTCTAAAAGACTAAAATAAGGACATATTTTCTGAGTTTTCAAATAGCGACAAAGCACTTTTAAATTATTTGTTATCTTTATGTTTTTTTATCCAGTTGACCACTTGATTAAATGTTGCACTTAGGGGAGAGGATGTGGTGTTACTTCCAGAACTGCAGACTTTGCAACTGGGGAACCAGGTTGAAGTTTCTGCTTCAGCTCGACATTCTGTGATTCTGGTCAAATCACTTAGTCTCCCCATGTCTACAACCAAAATGAATTTGTTCTTGTGTGATGTAACCAATGCTCATGTAAAGCACTCCAATACCTGACAAGTCTGCACTATATAACACTGCAAAAACACAAAATAATAAGTGTTTTGCACACTTCTGTCATTGGGCTATATTTGGGCTACATCTGGTTGATTTTGGGCTACATTTGGGCTCTTTTGTCTCCGGTGGCCATCTTGGGAGATTTATTTGTTATGAAGTTTCCTAATTTCCTCATGTACTGCAGTCTCCTCAGTAGGAAATGCTTTCAGTTTTTTACTTTGATTCCATCATGAAGGTATTCAGATATGTCACACATTTGCCATAAATTCTGAATGTTAGCACTCTAGTTGCTCATTAGATCACTGTAGTAAAACTACTCCACCATGGAAGTCTGCTCCTGGTATTAAAAGTGCATGTTTCAATCTGCATGTCAGAATTTTTTAATGAAATAGAAGAGGATTTGAGAAGTCACTCAAAATGTGCCCTCATTTTCTTTCTTCAGCATTAATCATAATTTCTATGGCAAAATGAACCTCCTCATTGTGTTCCTTTTTAAATTAAATGTTTGAAGTGTTACCAGTTTATTCCAATCAAGATGGCTTCAGGTGTGCCATACTTTTGTCATAATGAAGACAGTAAGCGCTCTAGTTGTTTTTAAGAACATTCTGGGACATTCTGTCATTGGGCTATACTTGGGCTACATCTGGGTGATATTTGGGCTACATTTGGGCTCTTTTGTCTCTGGTGGCCATCTTGGGAGACTTATTTGTTATGAAGTTTCCTAATTTCCTCATTTACTGCAGTCTCCTCAGTAGGAAGTACTTTCAGTTTTTTACTTTGATTCCATCAAGAAGGCATTCAGATGTGTCACACATTTGCCATAAATTCAGAATGTTAGCACTCTTTTTGCTCATTAGATCACTGTAGTAAAGCTACTGCTCACCAGGGAAAACTGCTGCTGGTATTGAAAGTGCATGTTTCAGTCTGCATGTCAGAATTTTTTAATGAAATAGAAGAGGATTTGAGAAGTCACTCAAAATGTGCCCTAATTTTTCTTTCTGCAGCACTAATCATACTTTTTATGGAAAAATGAACCCCCTCATTTTGTTCCTTTTTAAATTAAATGTTTTAGAGTTACCACTTTAATCCAAGCAAGATGGCTTCAGGTGTGCCATACGTTTATCATAAGTAGGACTGTTAGCGCTCTAGTAGTTCTTTGGAACACTCTGGGAAGCTGCAGTAGAACACAAAGGAATCAACTGACAGTCTCTGCCCTTGTTGGATGTACATGTTTTACTGAGAATGCCAGACTTCATTCTCACATGACTGAGAAAGATAATGTGAATTTACAGAAAATAAGCTCTCAGTTTAGCCTATAGATCACCTTCCAAACCTCTGTGGTAAAAGCATGAGAAAATATTTTTCTCTCAATCATGATATCCCAGCAGAAGGCTTTTTCACATGGTGAAATCACCTTAGAACATACCACAATTCCTAAAATGAGTATGGTACCATCAACAAATGATTTATAATGTAACTAAAGTCTTAAAACCTTCTATTAACTGCAATGCTTTTTAATGAGGTGCTATCATGTATATTGGTCCCAAGATGGCTGCCAACACTTCTTGGATGAAGTGCTGACAGCCAATCAGATCTCAGGATGAGATGTGTGGTTAGGCTCCGCCCACATATATATATGCTTTTAAATGCTATTTACTCAGGAAATACTGAACAGATTTACACCAGACCTGCAAAAGGCACTTCCTTGACCTTATGGCTACCTCTCTGCCAAATTTCAAGTAATTCTGTTCAGCCGTTCGGGCTGTAGCTGTGTCTAAAGGTCCTATGGAAAAATGCATGGGGAAAACGCGTTTTGGGACCCCCCTTTTTTCTCGGCCCCTGCTTGACGAATCCCCCCGAGACTTTCAGGGTAGGAGCGGAGCGTAGCGCCCCACCTATTTTGAAAATTTCGCGAGGATTCGTCGACCGGCGCCAAAGTTATTCCAAATAGAATGTTGCGGATTTCCTATGGAAACAGGGTCCTAACTATAACTACCTACTGGCGACCGCCAGTAGGTAATATATATATATATATTACCTACTGGCGGTCGCCAGTAGGTAGTTAAAGTTAGGACCACGTTTCCATAGGAAATCCGCAACATTCTATTTTGAATAACTTTGGCGCCGGTCGACGAATCCTCGCGAATTTTTCAAAATAGGTGGGGCGCTACGCTCCGCTCCTTCCCTGAAAGTCTGGGGGGGATTCGTCAAGCGGGGGCTGAGATAAAAGGGGAGTCCCAAAACGCGTTTTTCCCATGAATTTTTCCATAGGACCTTTAGACAGGGCTACAGCCCGAACGGCTGAACAGAATTACTAGAAATTTGGCAGAGAGGTAGTCCTCAGGTCAAGGAAGTGCCTTTTGTAGGTTTGGTGTAAATCTGTTCAGTAGATTCTGAGAAAATAGCCTTTAAATCAATATATATATCTGAGCCAGCTTACGGTACGCTTACCGTACGCTTACCGTACGCGTACGGTGGCGTGCGCGAGCGCGATTCTGATTGGCTCTTAGATCTTAGTAAACATTCGAATCGGTCGAAACCAGGAAGCGGCGGCCGCCATTTCGTGTGTTTCACTCAGAAAAAAAAGAGTGATAACAAGAAAAGGGGGCAAGGAGGAGAGTTACAGACCCCCTAACATTTGTAAGGGGGTCAAAGAAGGACAGAAAAGTACAAAGAAAACATTTATTGATTTTAAAAAAAATCGCGGGGTACGCGTACGGTAAGCGTACGGTAAAAAATAAAATAAAAAAAGAAATGAAAATCAGATTTAAGTGTTTAGATATTAGGGGGCTCTAAAAAGAGCCGTTGTGTTTATGAAGTGATTTTTTAGTGGTACCTACAAGTAAGTACCAATGCAGAGTCTAAGGTTCAAGAGGAAGACTCTGTTCCCTTCATCATTGAAGTGCACACCATCTCCTCTATAAAGGTCTTGCATGTCATAACGCAAGTTGTTGTGGTAAATGGAACCCATACCATAGTCACGGAGGAAAGCAGAAACAGATTTGTTGACATGCTTTCTTGCTTTGTCAATCTGCGGACAGAAATGATTGGACCAGTTCCATTTTTGCCTTTGGCATATGTTAGAAAACACAAAGGCAGTTTAAGGGAAAAGTGAAAACAGTTGTGCAAAGGTGTCCTTCATAAGCATTTCCAGACCTACCCCAGTCAAAGTGCCTAGGTCATTGCCACCACAGTGCACTATTATGAGGTCAGGGTGTTGGATGTGCATGAAGGATTTCACCAATGGCATCAATTGGTGCCACTTTAACCCTCTCTGACCAATCCATTTAATGTCTACATTTGGCAAAGCAAGGTCTCTCACCATACCTGTTTTCTCTGCAAACTTTTCACTCCAGAAGACATAGCTGTGCCCTACAATCCACACTGTGAACATCTTCAAAGGAGAACTGGATGCACTCAGGAGGTGTAATTCAGTAGAATGGCAATATGAAAAGAAAGACAGTTTGGAAATGGAGGCATACATATTTTTTTCATAAAAAAAAGAACTGATTGGCTGTTTCATACCATTCTAGAATAAAAACTAGGCTGTTTGTGTAAATTAATAGAAGCATGTTTTGTATTGGTACAGAAAAATGTGTTACCAAAGAACAGTACTATGGATTTGCTGTTAGGTTTGAAAAGTCAAGCACTCTTGCTCTGTGGAATTGAAACATTGTTTGGCGAACTTCTGACCTGACTCCACACAGCAGTGTTCCATGAGCTGTTGCTATGGTAGCAGGCAGAAGTCAAGTTGGGGGAAGGGTACTAGGCAGAAGTCAAGTTGGGGGAAGGGTACTTTTGGAAAAGGGTTGGTTTTCAACCAATAGAAACGTGTGATTACATTTGAAAAAAAGGGGCAAGCACTGAGATTTGAAACTAACATGTATATGTGTGGAAAAAGAGAGGGAAAGTTTGCCATTATCTGGTTCTGCTGAGAGGAGAGAGGTGTAAAGAACAGAGATCCTGGCTCTGATAATCTGCTGTTTGAGTGCCACATTTCTTTCACAACTAACTAATTTTAAAGGTGAGTTTAGAGTTTGAGAGGGGATGTATATGGTAAATTAAGAAATGAATAATAGAAATGCAATTCTTTTTGTTGAAGTTGTGTTTATTATTTTCTGTTTTGGGAGAAATTTAAATGTGAGGAACAAGTAAAATAATATGGACTATGTTTTCACAATAAATTAAGGTGTACTGGTATAATAAAAGAATAGTTTAAGGGTTTGTGGTTGGACTCAGTAATGCAAATACATTCAGCATCACTAAGGCTGGTTGCCCTTGCTGGAGTGTAGGCAGACACCCAGGTTACAAATGGTGCTGGTCTGAAAAAGCAGTTTGGACATGTGCTTTTTAAAAAATCTGAAAAGTGGATTCATAATGTGTCAGTCTGTAAAAGTGTTTATCACTTGCCAAAAAAAAGAGCAGTAAGTGTGCTTTCAAATTGGCAAAGAAATTTCGTTTTGTGACTAATGTGAAAACATGACTCTGTGTGCAAATAGGAATTACAGGCAGAGATTTATTGCGTATTGCTCTGGTGATTTCACAGTTGCATTAGATGGAAAGGGGGAGCCATTTTTTGGTGCAGAAGCTGACTCTTAGCACACAGCCAGCTACTTACCATGTGGAATCATGCACAGTATTCACAAGCGAGTGGGGTTTGAGGTTTCAGTCAGTAATGCAAATACATTCAGCATCACTAAGGCTGGTTGCCCTTGCTGGAGTGTAGGCAGACACCCAGGTTACAAATGGTGCTGGTCTGAAAAAGCAGTTTGGACATGTGCTTTTTAAAAAATCTGAAAAGTGGATTCATAATGTGTCAGTCTGTAAAAGTGTTTATCACTTGCCAAAAAAAAAGAGCAGTAAGTGTGCTTTCAAATTGGCAAAGAAATTTCGTTTTGTGACTAATGTGAAAACATGACTCTGTGTGCAAATAGGAATTACAGGCAGAGATTTATTGTGTATTGCTCTGGTGATTTCACAGATGCATTAGATGGAAAGGGGGAGCCATTTTTTGGTGCAGAAGCTGACTCTTAGCACACAGGTAGCTGCTTACCATGTGGAATCATGCACAGTATTCACAAGCGAGTGGGGTTTGAGGTTTCAGTCAGTAATGCAAATACATTCAGCATCACTAAGGCTGGTTGCCCTTGCTGGAGTGTAGGCAGACACCCAGGTTACAAATGGTGCTGGTCTGAAAAAGCAGTTTGGACATGTGCTTTTTAAAAAATCTGAAAAGTGGATTCATAATGTGTCAGTCTGTAAAAGTGTTTATCACTTGCCAAAAAAAAGAGCAGTAAGTGTGCTTTCAAATTGGCAAAGAAATTTTGTTTTGTGACTAATGTGAAAACATGACTCTGTGTGCAAATAGTTATTACAGGCAGAGATTTATTGCGTATTGCTCTGGTGATTTCACAGTTGCATTAGATGGAAAGGGGGAGCCATTTTTTGGTGCAGAAGCTGACTCTTAGCACACAGCCAGCTACTTACCATGTGGAATCATGCACAGTATTCACAAGCGAGTGGGGTTTGAGGTTTCAGTCAGTAATGCAAATACATTCAGCATCACTAAGGCTGGTTGCCCTTGCTGGAGTGTAGGCAGACACCCAGGTTACAAATGGTGCTGGTCTGAAAAAGCAGTTTGGACATGTGCTTTTTAAAAAATCTGAAAAGTGGATTCATAATGTGTCAGTCTGTAAAAGTGTTTATCACTTGCCAAAAAAAAGAGCAGTAAGTGTGCTTTCAAATTGGCAAAGAAATTTCGTTTTGTGACTAATGTGAAAACATGACTCTGTGTGCAAATAGGAATTACAGGCAGAGATTTATTGCGTATTGCTCTGGTGATTTCACAGTTGCATTAGATGGAAAGGGGGAGCCATTTTTTGGTGCAGAAGCTGACTCTTAGCACACAGCCAGCTACTTACCATGTGGAATCATGCACAGTATTCACAAGCGAGTGGGGTTTGAGGTTTCAGTCAGTAATGCAAATACATTCAGCATCACTAAGGCTGGTTGCCCTTACTGGAGTGTAGGCAGACACCCAGGTTACAAATGGTGCTGGTCTGAAAAAGCAGTTTGGACATGTGCTTTTTAAAAAATATGAAAAGTGGATTCATAATGTGTCAGTCTGTAAAAGTGTTTATCACTTGCCAAAAAAAAGAGCAGTAAGTGTGCTTTCAAATTGGCAAAGAAATTTCGTTTTGTGACTAATGTGAAAACATGACTCTGTGTGCAAATAGGAATTACAGGCAGAGATTTATTGCGTATTGCTCTGGTGATTTCACAGTTGCATTAGATGGAAAGGGGGAGCCATTTTTTGGTGCAGAAGCAGACTCTTAGCACACAGCCAGCTACTTACCATGTGGAATCATGCACAGTATTCACAAGCGAGTGGGGTTTGAGGTTTCAGTCAGTAATGCAAACACATTCAGCATCACTAAGGCTGGTTGCCCTTGCTGGAGTGTAGGCAGTCACCCAGGTTACAAATGGTGCTGGTCTGAAAAAGCAGTTTGGACATGTGCTTTTTAAAAAATCTGAAAAGTGGATTCATAATATGTCAGTCTGTAAAAGTGTTTATCACTTGCCAAAAAAAAGAGCAGTAAGTGTGCTTTCAAATTGGCAAAGAAATTTCGTTTTGTGACTAATGTGAAAACATGACTCTGTGTGCAAATAGGAATTACAGGTAGAGATTTATTGCGTATTGCTCTGGTGATTTCACAGTTGCATTAGAAGGAAAGGGGGAGCCTTTTTTTGGTGCAGAAGCTGACTCTTAGCACACAGCCAGCTACTTACCATGTGGAATCATGCACAGTATTCACAAGCGAGTGGGGTTTGAGGTTTCAGTCAGTAATGCAAATACATTCAGCATCACTAAGGCTGGTTGCCCTTGCTGGAGTGTAGGCCGTCACCCAGGTTACAAATGGTGATGGTCTGAAAAAGCAGTTTGGACATGTGCTTTTTAAAAAATCTGAAAAGTGGATTCATAATGTGTCAGTCTGTAAAAGTGTTTATCACTTGCCAAAAAAAAGAGCAGTAAGTGTGCTTTCAAATTGGCAAAGAAATTTCGTTTTGTGACTAATGTGAAAACAAATGTAGTAATATATTTAAATAAAATAAAGGATTTTTTTTTTAGTTTTTTTCAGGTATTGCTGAAGAGCAGTGAACAAAATTTAAGATGTCTACAAAATCCAGAGTAAAAAAAGACCACAAAAAAAACCTATATTTGAAGACAACTGGAGGACCTAAGTTAGTTGAAGATGCTCATGTTGGGAAGAAGAAAAAATCTTCTGGTAAGCAAACAAAAGATTTTCTAAGGAACATATTCAAAAAAAGGAAAAATGTACAAAATGTCTGTACTGGAAAGAATGATTTCAATCGAAAAGGACAGGAAAAAATTGAGAATTTAGTTAATGCAAATATACCTTCTGCAACTAAAAAGATAAACTTAAACAGAAAAACAGCGTTTAAAGAGATACGTAGAAAAATGTTTCAGAGAAGAGTTATGTCCAATTTGATAAAGGATATGAAGAAATATAAGCAAAAGGCAAAGTTTTATAAGAGAAAAAAAGAAATTGAAGCCATTGCAGCAAAGGCATTAGAATTAAAAAGGAAACTATTCATTTTAATTTTGAATAGGATGCGTATATTAGACAAAATGGTTAATGTACTGAAATCACATAGCAAAAGGAAAAGAGTAGTGAACAGAACAAACTTTTGTAAAGTGTTTTTAGGAAAATGGATGCATAGTTCAAGTAGTGAACCTTTTTTTAATGAAGAGAGTTATTTTCAAAGTAATAGTTTGCTGCATGCAGTTGACACCAGAGGTCGTGCTTATGAAGTGAAAAATGGTTGCATAATGGAGAAGGAGATAATGGTTCCAAGAGATGAGGTACAAGTGATGGCGGATGAGGCTATGGGGAGACGTCCTAAAGCCCCAGTGTACACTTGGAATTGTAGTAGTATTTGCACTGTGCGTCAGGAATCTATTGATAAATTTCGTGAGTTTCTAAGAGAATATAGCAAAAAAAGTGTGAAACTGAAGATTAAGGTGCTTCAAAGTCTAGATCCATGCAGAGTGAGAGAGAATACTGGTTTGCAGGGTCATTCTCTGGCTTGTCTATCTAGAAAAGTGTGTAATAGTGTTTTCCATCATTTTAGGATGCTGGCTGTTCATCATACTGAAATGAGAAAGTTTGTGAGACGGTTGTATTTTGCTAAAAGTCCAGCAATAAAGTTAGATGAATTGAATAGGGCTCTGTTCCGTGGAACGGTATCAGATGTAGAGAAGGTTGTTGATGAAATTCAGTTTTGTTACTTTGGTCCTGAACAAAACAGTGCAGAGAAGGACACAGTAAATGAGGAAGAAGTGGAAGAAAATGTAGAACCCTCTGTAAGTAAGACATTTATTGATCACATAACAAAATTTGCAATAATCTCTAATGAAAGACCAAATAATACTTGTATTTGTTGCCGCAGAACTCATTATAGAAAACAAACCAGGTATGTTGATCTCTACAGAAAGAGTGAAAATGAAGATAATTATAAGTGGAAGGATTTTGCCACATATATATTTCTTGAAAATTGTTTTGAATTGGGTGAAGTTCAGCGTATTTGTAAATACAGTTACAACAAGTTAGAGGAAAATAGAATGCCGACCAGAGCTGTACATAATAATTTAGAATTGGATGCTATTCCTGCTGAACTTTCTTAATTAAATACATATGAGTCTATACTCATTCAATGTGTTCATCCGTTCCAGACCATAGTACGTATGGAGCCCAAAACTGGTAAATTACCTCCTTCAGATTTACTGAGAGGTTTAAAAGGTAGAGTGGTGTATTTGCCCTTGGATTTGAAAAAAAATATGGAAACTATTGATGCGGATACTTTGGAAACTGAACCATTAATTATTCTGGTTAATGGTGTACCTACAAAGAATAAGAAGATTTGGCAGGAGCTGGTAGATGTACGGAAAGTACAAAGAGCAAATTTGTATTTGAAAAGGAATAACAAATGGTATGAATCAATTTATATAGAAGAAGAAGAAGAAGAAGATTTACAAGAAGACACAGAAACACCAACTGGACAAATTGAAAAAGTGGACAAGTCAAAGGAAGAAGAAATTTATGAACATTTTAGCATACATCCTCTTCATTCAAAAGAAGTTATGGGAGACAATATTGATCTATTTCAGATGAAGAAAGCAAAAGGAACTCCCGTGAGTGTATGGGAGGAGAGCTTGGAAGCTCGATGTTTTCCCCAGCTGTTTCCTAAAGGTAAAGGAGGACGATACGATGAACGTCCGGAACAGATTCCAGCTTCTGAGTATCGGACTACAAGACTATATGCTGAAGATCCCAGATTTCGACAAAGTATTCCTTATTTGTTCCATCTTTTATTTGAAAGCGACTTGTCTGCACTGTCTTATGCAGTAAATCACATTTTAAAAAGTGGAGTACATTTACAAAATGTGTCTGCTAAGGATTTTATGGAGAAAGTGCAGCACCGAGATGATCATTTGGAAACACAACTGATCAATCTGATGGCTTGTCAGCGTGGGACAAATGAATATTGGTACCGACGCCATGGTGAATTAAAATGCATGTTACGGAATTTAGGAACTCCAACATGGTTGCTTACCCTAAGCTGTGCCGAGTACGCTTGGGATGATTTACTGGATTTTCTACGAGAGGCAAATTCAAACATTAAAAACATCGAATACAAGACAGCAGGAGAACTGTGCTCATTGGATCCGGTTAATGTTTGCAGATATTTCAATCATAGATTTGAGGCTATGATGTCCTTCATCTGCAATAAAAAAAATCCACCTCTAGGAGAAGTAGTGGATTTCTTTTGGAGAAAAGAGTACCAGGCAAGAGGTGCTCCTCATATTCATATGCTGTTGTGGATCAAGGATGCCCCAAAGTTTGGAACAGATACTGATGAAGCAGTGGTATCTTACATTGAAGAATATGCAACATGTGCTATACCAAAAAGCACAGAAGAGAAAAAGTTAAAGGAGCAAGTTTTACGTTTCCAAAGTCATCGGTGTGGAAAATACTGTCGACGGAAATACAAGAGCAAAGATAAATACTACACTAAATGTCGATTTGGATTTCCTAGACCTGTTCTTTCAAATGGAAGAGTTAACAGTTTTATGTCATCTGTGAGACATACTATCACAAGAAAATCACCTAAGAATACCTACAACCTTAAAAGAAAAGAAGAATCAAAAAATATAAATGACTACAACCCAGTGATTTTATCCATGTGGAACGCTAACATGGATATACAGTATGTAGCTGACAATTCCATTGCTGTTGCTCGATATGTAACGTCTTACATTACGAAATCAAAAAAAACAGAATTGAAGGAAATGTGGGAAGAGATTTCTCACGAGAAAACTGTCAGTAAGAAGCTGTACAGTTTCAGTTTGAAGATGTTATCGCATCGAGAAATTGGATCCTACGAATGTTCAGATAGGTTATCTTCTGCAAGTCTCTACTCGCAATCAAGAAGAATAATTTTGGCAAGTTTAGGCCTTGCAGCAATGAGAAATCGGGTACTGAAATCTGTTGGAGAAATTGAATATTTGGCCGAGAATTACCCAGAAAGTACAGATATTTTGAAATCAAACATGTTGGACACATATTACCCAAAGAGAAGTCATCATCTGGAGAACATGTGTCTCTATGAAGTGCTGCAGAACTACATTTATTCACGGAAAGCCGCAGAAGACATCAACAATGGAAAATATAAAGTCATTGGTGAGGAAGGATGTTTGGTGAAGCAAACAAAAGGAAGTTTGATAAATCACCGGAAGCTGAGTTGCGACACTACTGACAAAAAGGAATTTTACTACTTGGCTCTTTTACAGCTGTTTAAACCATGGCGTACAGAGGATGAACTACTGGGAGAATTTCAAAGCTATGAAGATTCTTTTAATGCTTGCAAAGACAGCATACAATGCAATACATTCACAACTTATCTGCAAATGTTAAATGAAGAAATTGAACAGGAAACTACAATTGCAGCAGAAATAGCTAGAGACAGTTCTCAGGACAGCCAAAGTTCAGGAACACTCAGTCAAGATCCCCTAGGACAACCAATCGTTGAAAATGAAGCATCAATAGCCATGAATGAAGTGGAAACGGCTATGAATCAAGCTCAAGGAGAATTTATAGACTTACAAAATTTGGAAAGACAACTGAACGAAGAGCAGCAACAAATTTATGAAGAGATCAGAAAAAAAATTGATCACGGATTTCTACATGAAAAAAAAGAGTGCTCATGCACATCATTTCATCCAATCAGGATGTATGTAAGCGGACAAGCTGGAACTGGAAAAAGTTTCCTAATAAAAGTCATCAGAAGCTACCTACAGCAAAAAACGGATTCTACTTTGTCTTGTGTGGTTACTGCTCCAACTGGGTTAGCAGCATATAACATAAAAGGAATCACTTTACATCGTTTGCTAATGTTACCAGTGGAGCATGAGAACAAAATACAATACAACAAGCTAACTGGAGAAGCATGCTTGGAAGTTTCAAGAGTATTGAAGAAGATGCAAGTTCTCATTATTGATGAGGTGAGCATGGTATCGAACTTAATGCTTGCCTTTGTGCATTTAAGAATGCAGCAAATTCTGAAGTCAGACTATGACGTGTTATTTGGAGGAAAACACGTCATAGTTTTTGGAGATCTTTTGCAACTTACTCCAGTTAAAGGACAACCAGTGTTTAATGCTGTGACACATGAAGACACGAAGAAGTCATTGGGAAGCATCGGTAATACAAATATTTGGTCCTTCTTTGAGTACAAGGAACTTACAACTAATATGAGGCAAGCAAACGATGAAGAATATGGAAGTATTCTGAAAGATATCAGGATTGGACTACTCACAGAAGCTGGCAAAAAAGCATTACAGACTCGGCTGCTACATAATTTATTTCCAAAGGAAGAAATAGTTGCAGAGAAGATATACAAGAACATTGCAGAAAACAAAAGTGTCATCTGCTTAATGCCAACTCTACGTGAATGCTCAATATTCAATGAGGAGCTTTTGAAATTGGAAAAGGAAGATATCAGGAAATTGGAAGCAGTGGACAAAATTGAGGATGGAAGAATTACTGTCACATTAACAGGCACACTGAAAAATAAATTGGATTCACTAGAGAAGAAGATTTCCAAAACAGCTGGATTAGAAAAAAATCTATATGTTTGCATGAACTGTAGAGTATTTTTAAGGAGAAATTTGGATGTTGAAAAAGGTTTAGTTAATGGAGCTATGGGAAGAGTTGTGGGTTTTATTAATTATCAGAAAAAAGATGGAATTGAATGTTTAAAAATAAAATTTGATCAGATAGAAGAAGTTAAAGACATTTGTCGTTGTACAGTTCGTTTCATGCTTGTGAAAGACTTATATGTGCGTAGGAAGAAGTTTCCGTTTTCGCTAGCATATGCTGTAAGTATTCACAAGTCTCAAGGATTGACTGTAGATTGTGCATTTGTGAACATTGGTTCAACTGTGTTCAAAGAAGGTATGGCATATGTTGCTTTGTCACGAGTGAAAACATTATCAGGTTTATTCATGATAGACTTTGATGATTCAAAAGTTAGTGCTGATACAAATTGTGTAAAGGAGTATAATAGATTAAGAAGAAGCTATGCTCCACATTTAGGTCAGTATCCTGTGTTGGAGAAACGTGTAGTTTCTCGTAAAAGGAGAAATGAGAATATCTGTAATGAAGATGTAGAGAGGAGGAAAAAAAAGAGGAGTGATGTAATTGCAAGCAAAAAGAATAAGGAACATGAAGAATAGGTTGTAGGATGTTATTTTGAAAATAGCTCTGGTGTCAACTGCTACGCTAATGTAGTGCTGAATGTTGCATTTTATCTGGAAAGTTTGCAAGAGCAGATAATAGTAAATCAGGGAAAAAGATTCTGTTCTGTGCTGAGTCTCCTTTTTGAAAAGCTGAGTAATGATAAAACTCAAATAGAAAGTGCTACTGAAATTAGAAAAGTTTTAGATGTATGTTCAGGACGAACACAGTTTTCTCAAAATGTACAGCAAGACGCACAGGAATTCTTGATTTATTTTCTTCAGGTACTGGAAGAAGAAGGGGTTAACATTGAAAATGTATTTGGTCTCTCTTATAAATGGGAACATAGTTGTGAAAACTGTTATAATATATGTGGCTCTAATGTTGATTCTGAAAGGTTTATTTATTTAATATTGCCAGAGAGTAAAACAGTCACTTTTGCTAAATTAGTTAAAGATGCTAATCATAGCATGCAATGCGGTGAGTGTAAATCTGACATGTTTTCAACATTAATTTTAAAGGAATACAGACAGTATGTAATTTTAATGATGCAACGATGTAGAGCTGATGGTTCAAAATTGGATACTTTAATAAAGAAGTTTACAGGACAGCAATTATCAATTTCAGGAAAAACTTTTGTAACAGTTGCAATAATTTTCCATGATGGACCTACTGTAACTTCTGGTCATTACACAGTTTATCTTAAATGTGAAAAAGGCTGGACAATGTGTAATGATTCCCAATTGATTTTTAAGCAACGTTTGCCTTTTGATTTAGCAAATTCCTATCTAATCTTCCTGAAACCTAAATTTTAGAGAGATTTGACAACATCTGGACAAAACAATTTTACCATTTTATTGGATTACCATTTGGAATTTACAAATAAAAAGATTTAACAAATTATCATTTGGCCTAATGGAAAGGTAACCAATTGTAATGTGGAATTTTTCCATTTTTTAAGGAAACTTTGGAAAACCAAAAATTTAGAAAAAATCGGTAACATCTGTACAATTTAAATTTTGGAATGTTATTGGATTGCCATTAGAAATTTTTTCAAAAAAGATTTTTAAAATTACTATTTGGCCATGCGGAAAAGTAAACAATTCTATTGTGGACTTATTTAATTATTAATTAATCTTTCGGAAACCAAAATGTCACAGAGAATCGGTGACATCTGTACAATTTAAACTTTTGTTTTTTATTGGATTACCATTGGAAATTAAACAAAAAAAGAATTTTAAAATTACTATTTGGCCTAAAGGAAATGGAACCAGATGTATTGTGGAGTTATTTGACATATATTATTGTGATTATACTTCTGAAACAAAAATATCAGACGGTATTTTAAAGAAATAAGTATTGATATTAGATGATATTTTTTAAGAATATTATGCATTTCTATAAAGTTATGTTTATGCAAAAAGAGATTGTGGGCTTTTTTAAAAACAATCTTTGAGATTGTTAATTTTTTTTTTGCCTGCTGTTAAATGATGAATGCAATTGCTTTCACAATTTATAGTGAAATGCAATATTTTCTGAAAACAGCAAAAAAAAGGCAAAAATATTTTTTGAAAAATATGTAAATATGTGTACTGTATTATTAAATGTTTTATTAAATATTAATACTTTTTTCTTTTTTTTCAGATTGAGATAGAACATTTTCGAAAACTAGAACCATTTTTAAAGCAATTAAAAAAAAATTAAATTAAATCTTTTTTTGAGTGGGTATGGTAAGTCAATAATGTCATGGTCCCTTTTTTCCACTTCTCTACAATCACATTTGCAGTTTTTAATTGTAGTCTCTCAAGGACCTTGTAATGTGATAATTGATTTTTAGTGTTTTTAAAAAAAAAAAAAAAAATTACGCGTACCGTACGCGTAGGGTAAAAAAAAAAAAAAAGTTTTTAAAAAAATATATAAAAAATAGATGAAAGGTAAGGTTGGCTCTTAAAAGAGCCGTTGTGTTCATGCAGGGACAGAGGAAAGAAAGATTGGGAATATTAGACGGTACGACAAGTGTGCTGATCTATTTTAATGTTCACTAGGGAAATACTGGTCTCCCTATAAGTAATTAGATCGTGACAATTGGCGCACCGTACTTCAACCCTCGCAAACCGAGGGTTAATTTCCAGAGGACCAGAAAAAGGAGATGCTCCCCCCACAGATGAAGGGCTCACCTGACCTGCAGAAGAAGGACTCGGCACTGCAGATGATGGTCCAGGCTGAGCTGCTGTGGATGTGCTTGGTTGATTTACTGAAGGGTTACCTTCAGTAAGTCGAGCATGTGTCCTTCTGTGTACATCCTTAAGGTGTCTCATCATGGTGTGATTCCCAAAGGAATACTTCCTGTCAGGATTACCTCTTGAAAGTACACGCTTACACAGCTTGCAAGTCACTAAGGGTGCATTTACCTTTTGCTGGCCTTCTGGAAAAGTAAAATACTCCCATACGTAAGAGGTCTTTTGTTTCCTCGCTCTCTGCCTCAAGGTAGTGCTGCTAGCCTCACTCTCAGAAGAGCTCTGCTGTTCTGCCATCGTATCACAAAGACAACCCAGCTCCTTCTCCTAAGGGATCACAAGCAGAAATGAGGGGAATGGGTGTGGTGTAGGAGAGTTCTAGAACTGAAAGTAGTTTCAACCAATCAAAAGTTGTGTTTCATGATCACATGACCTACCGTACGCTTACGGTACGCTTACGGCAAAAGTACGCATGCGCGTAAAAAAGACACGCGCTCGCGCGCATGCGCATCACAGTCACTCCCCGACACTTTCGCGTAACGTGCGCGTGTAGCGTACACGCGTACACGCCCCACGCAGAGTACGCGCGGCTACGCAAATTGCGTAACTATACGCAAACAGCGTAGATAAATTACGGACATTGCATAAACCGTACGCTTACCGTAAGCTTACGGTACGCGTACTAAAAAAAAATTTAAAAAAAGGAAAAAATGTATTGCTAATAAATTTTACCTGTTTATTTTATAAAAAATGTTAAAAAAAACATATTGTAGAATTTTTAAAATTTAACCATAGTCTTTAAAAAAGGATAGAAAATTAAAATAAAAATATGTAAAAAAAAAAAGAAGAAAAAAAAAACATTTGCATTTAAAAAACCTTGCAAATTTTCACTGAAAAAACCATGGGTTTCACACACGTTATAGTTAGGAATTAGCATTTAAAAAACCTTTGAAATTCACTGAAAAAACCATGGGTTTCACACACGTTATAGTTAGGAATTAGCATTTAAAAAACCTTAGAAATTCAATGAAAAAACCAAAGGTTTCACACATGTTATAGTTAGCTGGACATTTCACTCGTAAAAAACCAATGAAATTCCCCCGTTATAGTTAGTTCAGCTAACTATAACTCGCGCGCCCGCAATGCACTACTGATGACGTCACATATTACATCACTCATGACATGGTCAGTGACATCACTCATGACATCACTGATGACATCTCAAATGACATCACTGATGACATTATCCTTGTGACAGAGTGGTAGACCTCCTCTCACCCTAATATAACCTTTGATACAAACATTCAAAAATAGAGACTAAAATTTTCAAAAAAATGGACATACCAATAACAGTTACAACAACCTATTCAGTAATTCTAAGATCCACATACACATCCACTCATCCACCAACAATCCTATACAGTCACTCATACATGTACTCACACATCATATGTACTCATACACCTAAACATCCTGTAACACAATCCCACTCATCCATAGAGTTACTCACACATAGTCACTCATGCTAATAAAGAATCAAACATCCATTTACTTGCATATACAGTTATACACACACCAGCACACTTACTTTTACAGAAACTTACACATACTTAGTCTTTTTAACAAATCACTTATAGAAACACATACTTATTCATACAGGAACTCTTCCAATCTCTCACTCTCACATATACTCACTGATAAACACCAATAGTCACATATACTAGTTTAAAACATATGTAGTTACTTATGAAGACACTATTGAGACAGTCATTCACTCACTAACACACCCATGCACACACTCATCCACCCATACAGTCCTGCACACATGCTGTCTTCAACACATACAAACAGTGAGTCACTCATTCATGCATCTATGCACTACGTAATACCCCCCACCGCACCATGAAGACACTCAGACACTCATACTGATACTCAAAAAAACAACTATTAACCTATATAGACACTCATGTAGCTACTCACCAACCCATGCAGCCACTTATATACAAAGTGAGAGACTGATACAGGTATTTACACATTTAAACATTACTCACTAAGCCATGTATTCAAAAAGATACACTTAATCAGTCAGTTATACAATCAATTTTTCAGAAACAAATCATCAATTTAGACACTTATATACTCATTTATTCTTCCATCGACCTTGAGATATACATATATAAAACATATTTAATTTTCAGAAAAACACACATTCACTGGATGATGTCATCAGTGATGTCATTTGAGATGTCATCAGTGATGTCATGAGTGATATCACTGACCATGTCATGAGTGATGTAATATGTGACGTCATCAGTAGTGCATTGCGGGCGCGCGAGTTATAGTTAGCTGAACTAACTATAACGGGGGAATTTCATTGGTTTTTTACAAGTGAAATGTCCAGCTAACTATAACATGTGTGAAACCTTTGGTTTTTTCATTGAATTTCTAAGGTTTTTTAAATGCTAATTCCTAACTATAACGTGTGTGAAACCCATGGTTTTTTCAGTGAATATATAGATATATATATTCACTGAAAAAAACATAGGTTTCAGGCACGTTATAGCTAGGAATTAGCATTTAAAAAACCTTAGAAATTCACTGAAAAAACCATAGGTTTCAGGGGCGTTATAGTTAGCTGGACTTTTCACTCGTACAAAACCATAGAAATTCCCCCGTTATAGTTAGTTCAGCTAACTATAACTCGCGCGCCCGCAATGCACTGCTGATGACGTCACATAGTACATCACTCATGACATGGTCAGTGACATCACTCATGACATCACTGATGACATCTCAAATGACATCACTGATGACATCACTGATGACATCATCCAGTGAATGTGTGTTTTTCTGAAAATTACATATGTTTTATATATGTATATCTCAAGGTCGATGGAAGAATAAATGGGTATATAAGTGTCTAAATGGATGATTTGTTTTTGAAAAATTGATTGTATAACTGACTGATTAAGTGTATCTTAGTGAATAAATGGCTTAGTGAGTAATGTTTAAATATGTAAATATCTGTATCAGTCTCTCACTTTGTGTATAAGTGGCTGCATGGGTTGGTGAGTAGCCACATGAGTGTCTATATAGGTTATTAGTTTTTTTTTTGAGTATCAGTATAAGTGTCTGATGTCTGTATGGTTCGGTGGGGGGTATTACGTAGTGCATAGGTGCATGAATGAGTGACTCACTGTTTGTATGTGTTGAAGACAGCATGTGTGCAGGACTGTATGGGTGGATGAGTGTGTGCATGGGTGTGTTAGTGAGTGAATGACTGTCTCAATAGTGTCTCTATGAGTAACTACATATGTTTTAAACTAGTATATGTGACTATTGGTGTATATAAGTGAGTATATGTGAGAGTGAGAGATTAAAAGAGTTCCTGTATGAATAAGTATGTGTTTCTATAAGTGATTGTTAAAAAGACTAAGTATGTGTAAGTTTCTGTAGAAGTAAGTGTGGTGGTGTGTGTATAACTGTATATGCAGGTAAACAGATGTTTGATTCTTTATTAGCATGAGTGACTATGTGTGTGAGTAACTTTATGGATGAGTGGCGTTGTGTAACAGGATGTATAGGTGTATGAGTACATATGATGAGTGAGTACATGTATGAGTGACTGTATAGGACTGTTGGTGAATGAGTGGATGTGGATGTGGATCTTACAATTACTGAATAGGTTGTTGTAACTGGTATTGGTATGTCCATTGTTTTGAAATTTTTAATTTCTATTTTTGAATGTGTGTATCAAAGGTTATATTAGGGGGAGAGGAGGTCTGCCACTCTATCACAAGGATGATGTCATCAGTGATGTCATCAGTGATGTCATGAGTGATGTCACTGACCATGTCATGAGTGATGTAATATGTGACGTCATCAGCAGTGCATTGCGGGCGCGCGAGTTATAGTTAGCTGAACTAACTATAACGGGGGAATTTCTATGGTTTTGTACGAGTGAAAAGTCCAGCTAACTATAACGCCCCTGAAACCTATGGTTTTTTCAATGAATTTCTAAGGTTTTTTAAATGCTAATTCCTAGCTATAACGTGCCTGAAACCTATGTTTTTTTCAGTGAATTTCAAAGGTTTTTTAAATGCTAATTTCTAGCTATGCCTACAGAGATAAGACATGTGAAGAAAGAAGGAAGAACGCACAGAAAGAAAAAAAAGAAATGCAGAAAGAAGCAACAGAAGTCCTCAAAGACGAAGAAAAGTGGAGGAAGAAGTATAACGTGCAGAAAGAACAAACCGAAGAGCAGAAACAAGCCTTGTTGCAAAATCATCCTGTACCCTCAACTTTTTCAGACGGATACTGGTGGTAACTGAGTCTGACTAACCAGTCCTAGAGCCAGTGCTATGTTAAAAGACACTCAGAATACAGTGAAAACACCTACATACACTAGGGCACACTATGTGTTGGGGTCCCCCTGTGATTAGCATGACCTCCTCTGTAAGCCCCTAGTATATATTAGGGCAGGGGATTAAAGTACCTCTTAAAACGCACCACAGGGCGTGTTTGAACACGTCACCTCATGCCCCGTCCCCTCCCTTCCCCACTGTGTAAACACGCCCTGTAGCCGTTTTAAGTTGGGAGATTAAGTCCCCTTGAATCCTGAGGGTTCCTATGGTCCAACTAGACCACTAGGTACCTCCAGTAAGCGCCACAGAGCTGCGTTGCAGAGAGGTGTAAAAAGTGACACGGCCTGCACCACCTCTCTGCAACGCAGAGCAGTGGTGCTTACTGGAAGCACCTGGTGGGCTAGTTGGACCCCAGGGTCCCTCAGGATTGAAAGGGAATTATTTCCCCAACTTAAAAACGCGCCACAGGGCCTGTGGGTGTTCTGAGATGAGAGATTAAGTCCCCTTGAATCCTAAGGGTCCCTAGGGTCAAACTAGCCCACTAGGTACCTCCAGTAAGCCCCACAGAGCTGCGTTGCATGGAGGTGTAAAAAGGGGCGTGGCCTCAGAACACCTGTCTGCAACGCAGCTCCCTGGAGCATACTGGAGATACCTGTTGGGCTAGTTGTCCCTCAGGGACCCTCAGTATTGAAGGGGAATTAATTCCTCAACTTACAACTGGCCAGGGGGCGCGTTTGCAGAGTGCTGCAAGGAGGGGGGGTGGCCTCCGGCGCGATGCCGGTCTTTTATTAATTTATTTTTAAGAAGGAGGGCTGTGTGGCCCCCTTTTTTTTTTCTAATTTATTAGTCCTGGGGACCCCATCCCCCAGGGCCTGCACCCTAATTTTTTTGTTGAAAAAAATTAATTTGGCCCTCCCAGGTCCTTAATCGGCCCCGGGGACCCCAACCCCCAGGTCATGGCCTTTTTTAAATGTTTTTATTCTTTAGGAGGGGGGCTGTGTTGCCCCCCTCCTCAGGCCACTTATGGCCCCGGGGACCCCATCCCCCGGGGCCGGCCTTTGTTTTTTATTTAAAAAAAATATATATATTTATAGAAATACCTAGGACATGCTGGACAAACCGTATGTACCTATCACCATGACGATTTGCGTGATATTCATTAAAAGGCGACTATGCATACAATGAATCCACGTAGAATGTATTCACACCGCTAGTGAAGCTCTGACATGTCTGACACCCTACCGTGCCTAATCCCGGCACCCCCGCTGGTGGGTACTCTCCAAGTAGACACCCTTGTCGTTTATTTATACAAACATGGGTAGCTATTGACGGGCACATTTAATACACATGCACACCAAGCCATTCAAAGGGGATTCGACAAAAATTCGACCAAACTATGCAAGAAACCCCCTCACGGTTAATAAAACACACATCCACCGCCGGATGTGTAATACTTTTTATTTTACTCTCTGGAAAGGAGACAAACCTCACTTGAGAGTCACAGCGTGCTCCTGGCTGAGCCCAATGCTGTGTTACACCCACCAGTGCCCGCCGAGTGCCACACACCTCTGTGTTGTATTCCACCAGCTAGTGCGTATGCTATGACACTCTCTAGCCCATGTGCACTGTAACACCACCCCGTGAATATGTCATGCCACACTTGCCTTCGCATGGGTTATATTGCCCCATCTAACGTGCCTTCCTCAATGCCTATGTTATAAAGCACAGCGCTATGCCATACATATTACAATCTGGGATCCATAGCTTTGTCACAGTGCATATGCAATGTTACACTACCCAGCACATATTTTATATTACAACTTTAGAGACTACTTAGGTTACACAACACTGCCCTGTGCATATTACACTTCAAGGCGCATATCACATAGCAAGCGCTAGTGCCTGTGCTATCTCGCACTCTCCAATGAATCTATCATTGCGCACAATGTATTGCATATTATATTTCACGCCCCGGTTCATCTTATATCACACTTTTTGGTGCATAGTTTATACCATATACTATATCTAGTTTTCATTTTCAATCGTGCTCTCAGGACTATGTTCTATATAACACTGCGTCCACCTACCCTTTTCACGGGCATTACATTTTGCGATGGGGGGTGGAGGGTCAGGGGATGTTTCTGCCAAGTGAGCCCGGAGTCACAGTCCCAAACGTCCTCTTCTTCCTGAATAAAAGTGAGATTATGCTGCATACTTGTTCATATTTTAAGTAGTTCGCACAGACACACATTTTAAAAACAATAAAGTTCCTAATACCCACCTTCTATGAACAGTTAGCTTGCTGCCCCATCCACCTCCTCCCTATCCTCTGTTGTCTGTCTCCTCCCTCCTGCCATGCATGGTCTGATGTGCTTCCACTGCCCTGCATTTAGCATGATGTACCAGTCCACTCATCCTGCCCTCCATTGCCCAATTCTATGGCCCATCATTGACCTCCTGCTTAGCCTCTGTGCTTTGCTTGCTGCCCCTATTCTCCTTCCCCCTGCCCTCCGATGTCTTTGTGCATGCCCCTGCTCCATCCTATTTGACCACCATGTTCCATGGACCTGCCACTCCTATCTACTCTGAGTGTTCTGTTGAGCTGCCACTCCCCTACCACCTGCCCAGCATTGTCAGATGACTGTAACCTGTCCCTGCCACCTCCACCCTGCCTGTCCACATGCCATGCCCCTATCCCCTTCCTCCTGTCCTCCATGGTCCATTTTACTGCCACACCCTTCTGCCCTCCCTGGTCTTTTGTGCTGCAACTGCTCCTCCTGCCTGCCCCGCGAGGTCTGTTGTGAGGCCCCTTCCCCTGAACTCTCTTGTCTGTGCCCAGGTCCTGACCCTCCCTTCTATCCTCCATGGTCCTTTGTGCATGCCACTGCACCCTCTTTCTTGCCCATCATAGCCATTGTGCTGCCACTAACCCTCCCGCTTGCCATGCATGGTCTTCTGTGCTGCCATGGCCCCTCCCACCTTCCCTGTGTGGTCAGCTAGCTGCTCCTGACCCCCTCCCACCTTCCCTCCATGGTCTGTGTGTATGCCATCATAGTCTCACTGTTGCTCTCCATGGTGTGTCTTGTTTCTAGTGCCCATCCTGCCTGACCTCCATGGTCATCTTGCTGCTCCTGCCCTGCCCCCTTGCCCCCAGCCCTCTGTTTCCATGTGCAGACCCCTATTCCCTCCCTCCTGGCTTGTCGGTTCCATTGTAATGTCCCTGATCCGTCCCTCCTGCCCTTTATGTTCTGTTATGCTGCAGATTTCTCTCCTGTCTGTCCATTATGATCAGCTAGCTACCATTGCCTCTTTCCCCTCTGTTGTCTGTTGTCCATGTGCATGGTCCTGTCCCCTCCCTATTGCTTTCTATGGATTGTTGTGCTGCACTCCCGTCCCGCATGCCCTGTGTGGTGTATTGTGCTGCTGCAAAACCTGATGCCTGCCCTGTAGGGTCAGTTTGGTGCACCTCTCAATGTCCCTCCTGTCCTCTGTTATCCGAGTCCATGTCCCTACCCCAATTCCTCCTGCTTACCATGATCCAATGTACCATACTTGCGAACATTTTGAACTTGGTAAGAGGGAGATTTTGAAATAAAACTGGGGTATTGATTTTCCCCTTTGAGTTACATTGAAAAAGAGAAGATTGTAGACAGGAAACAGATCAAGTAAAGCCCATTTGAGCTTAAAAACATTGGACGTTTCCTGGCTGAAACGGCTCTGTTGGCATGTATGGTTGTATGACCACTGCCTCTTCATTCTGCCCACAATGGTCTATTATATTGCCACAGCCTCTCTTGCCAGTCCTGTATTGTTGGTTTGTTGCCCCTGCCCCCCTTTCCACTGCCCTCCATAGTCTGTTGTGCTGCCACTGCCCTTCCTGCCTGCCTAGTGTGGTCAAATTGTTGCCTCTGCACTCTCCTACCTGCCTTCAATTTTCAGAGTCCGTGCCCCTGGCCTCTGCCTCTCAACAGTATCCCAATGAACAACTAGATTGCTAACATTCTATATTTATTACAAAAGTGTGGAATGCCTGACGTCATCTTGATGTAATCAAAACTGTAATGCCTAGAGCATTTCCTTTAGAAATTACATATATGAGAGGGTCTTATTTGCATCAAAATTATGGTTAGTGCTCTAAAAAACTAAAATGAGGACATATTTTCTGAGTTTTCAAATAGCGACAAAGAACTTTTAAATTATTTGTAATCTTAGTTTTTTAATCCAGTTGACCACTTGATTAAATGTTGCATCCAAGGGGAGAGGGTGTGGTGTTACTTCCAGAGCTGCAGACTTTGCAACTGGGGAACCAGGTTGGAGTTTCTGCTTCAGCTCAACATTCTGTGATTCTGGTCAAATCACTTAATCTCCCCATGTCTACAACCAAAATGAATTTGATCTTGTATGATGTAACCAATGTTCATGTAAAGCACTCCAATACCTGACAAGTCTGCACTATATAAAACTGCAAATACACAAAAAATAAGTGTTTTGCACACTTCTGTCATTGGGCTACATTTGGGCTACATCTGGGTGATATTTGGGCTACATTTGGGCTCTTTTGTCTCTGGTGGCCATTTTAGGAGATTTATTTGTTATGAAGTTTCCTAATTTCCTCATTTACTGCAGTCTCCTCAGTAGGAAATGCTTTCAGTTTTTTACTTTGATTCCATCAAGAAGGTATTCAGATATGTCACACATTTGCCATAAATTCTGAATGTTAGCACTCTAGTTGCTCATTAGATCACTGTAGTAAAGCTACTGCTCACCATGGAAGTCTGCTGCTAGTATTAGAAGTGCATGTTTCAGTCTGCATATCAGAATTTTTTAATGAAATAGAAGAGGATTTGAGAAGTCACTCAAAATGTCCCCTAATTTTTCTTTCTTCAGCACTAATCATAATTTCTATGGCAAAATGAACCCCCTCATTGTGTTCCTTTTTAAATTACATGTTTTAAGTGTTACCAGTTTATTCCAATCAAGATGGCTTCAGGTGTGCCATACTTTTGTCATAAGTAAGACAGTCAGCGCTCTAGTTGTTCTTAAGAACACTCTGGGACATTCTGTTATTGGGCTCTACTTGGGCTACATTTGGGTGATATTTGGGCTACATTTGGGCTCTTTTGTCTCTGGTGGCCATCTTGGGAGATTTATTTGTTATGAAGTTTCCTAATTTCCTCATTTACTGCAGTCTCCCCAGTAGGAAATACTTTCAGTTTTTTACCTTGATTCCATCAAGAAGGCATTCAGATGTGTCATTTCTAAACCAGAGGGGGGACGCGGAGCCAAGTTTATAAAGGTCCTGCTCTTAAGGCCCCAAGGAAGTAATGAATACAACATGAGCAGTTCCTAGGGGTTACTGTCTAAGACAGGGGAAAAGGAGGGAGGGGAAGAACAGGTCTTTCTTCGAAATGCCCTCACACACCCTGAGGGATGTCATGCTTCATCATTTGGGCATTTGCCCCTCGTCGGGCCGGCGCTGCAATGCCTGACGGGCTCCCGAAGCCAGGGCTCTTTATCGGGGATCTTTTGAAGAAGCGGTATGGGTGCGTGTGGGTGTGAGGGCCAGGAAGTGCACAAAAAGTGGGAGGAATAAAAAAGGTTTTAGAGCCGTCCTACTAAATTCAAGTTTTAATTATTGAGGTAGCTCCAACCTTATTAAAAATATGTAGAAGCCCTGTGTAGAAAATGATGTTCCCTAAAGGCTAATCTAGCGTAGGTGTGGTCAACATGTTTCGTGCCCCAACTGCCCCAGAAGGGGTCAATGGCACTTCGTCAGGACCAAGTGTGAGGGAATTAAGTGCACCACTGTATAGCACTAGTTGCTAATTACGGTAGGGGTAGTTACTGAAGAACTGGTACTGGGATGTACCGGGACCTGTAGGAGAAGGGATAAAAACCAAGGGGAAAGGGAGAGAAAACAAAAACAAAAACAGCAGTTGAACCTACCAAGAGGCATACACTACATGTACTGGTAGGTGGTGTAGTGAGAAGCACACTTGTGACACGTGAGTAAAAACGCTGTATAACATACAAAACCGGCCAGGTAGTGCAGCTTGACTAGGTGGATTCAGCGTGATTTAAAACGATGCTCGAGTGCCAGAAATCGTTATTTGGCTGAAGGTCAAGTGAACAGAGCATTATAAACGGTCTCATGTAACTTTGTGGAGGAGAAAAACTGATCACTAGTCGTTGGGTGATAAGAATCTCTCACCACGCTCAGCACTTGCACACGTGTATTGGCAACATACATATAGCAAAGTTTAAAAAGGTTTGTTAAGGAGGTCGGGCGTGCAACAGGAACTACAAGACACTAACAGTAGAGACCAAAGGGCTTCAAAATAGAAAAATAGAGCGAATAGATTGAATCGTGACTAACGTGAAAACATGCAGACTAGACACGTTAGTGTCTGAAAGTTAACGCGTCGGACACACGCTCAGGACTCACCCCCAGTAACCTAGTTCCAGCTGACGGGGACGAACAGAGCACAATAGTTGCTCCGGAGTCTATAAAAAACATTTAAGGAGACAAGAGAGGTCTGATAAAGTGCAACACTTAGGCGCAAAATCATGAGCTTACCGTCTACGTCCAGACAAACAATAGAGTACTCACAGCGGTAGTCGTGCAACTTGCCGGTGTCCTACCCTCGCTCTGGGCCCCGTGAGGTTATCTTCCGGTGGGAGTTCTTAAATAACGCTGTATGTGGAGCGTCCTCGAACGTGGCGGCCATTTTGGAACGGGCTATCTTTGCGAGTTCATGCTTGATCACATCCGGGAAGTGCTAGTGACCACAATAGTTATATGGCAGCCATATTGTAACGGGGAGGGGGGTCAATTGCAAAAAGCTACACAGCTATATTGTGATGATATAATTATCTCAGAAAATATGTATTTGCAAATCGTGGTGTTACCATAAGGGGATGGTAAATGTCTGCTGTAGAATTAAGTTAAAAGGTGGACTTCATGCAGAGTGTAAAGGGGGATGCTATTTGATTCAGTATAGCCCAAAATATATCGTCATCCAACCCTTAAAGGTGGTCCTACTGCAAACCTAAAATGTTCAGATTGTAAGATCAAAAGTAGGTTCGAGGGGGATGCTATTAGATTCAGTTTAACCCGAATAGTGTCGTCATCCTACACCCTCAAGGTGGTTCTACTGCAAGCCCAGAGTAGTCAGAGGATAAGGTCAAGTGTAGGTTCGAGGGATTTAGAGATGTGAGTGACCTCATACCGGATTTCCTACAAGGATTAGTTGTTTGAATTTAATTCTGCCCACGGTATGTCATCGTTCAAACCCCTTATATGGGACCCCAACTTGAAGACCCAGCATTGTTCTTTCCTAAACAGGGCTTCTTTTGTGATAGTAGGAAAAGCTTCAAGAATAGTCCAGTTTAGGTCGTTAGGCGAATGATTTTGTTCCGCATAATGTGAACACATTTTGGTATTGGTTTTTTTACACCGTACATTGCTTCTGTGTTCAGTTATTCTGGTTTTGGCTTGGCGTGTGGTCATCCCAATGTATTGTAAGGGGCAAGGACACGTAATGAGGTAAATACACTTACGTGTGTTACAGTTAGTGTGTTTTTTCTGGGTCCAACTCCAATTGCTCGTAAGTTGAACTGTTTTTGCAGCTCGTGTTAGTGGGCACGCCACGCATTGACTGCAGGGGTAATGTCCACTAACCGGAGGTAGGTTCAATAGGGTGGTAGGACCCACAGGGTCTGTTTTTTTCGGTCTGGTATTAATGAGTAGATCCTTGAGGTTAGATGTACGTTTGAAGGCAAACCTAGGTTTGGGTAAAGACAATTCGCCCGAACCTAGTATTCGCCAATGTTTATTGATGACCCTTTTTAACAGATTTGACTCTGTAGTAAAAGTTGTCACACATGTGATCAGGTCTGATTCGGGTTTGGTTTGTGATTCCAACAGGGAAGATCTGTTGGTGTTGCGTGCTCGTTTTTGTGCGTTGCCAATGATGCGAGCAGGGTATTGTCTCTGTGCTAGATTGACACTAAGTTCAGAAGCTTGTTTTTTATAGTTTTCTGTCTGGCTGCAGTTCCTGCGGATACGCAAGAACTGCCCATAAGGAAGGTTATCCTAAAGTGCCTTGGGATGAAAACTGTTGTATTGTAGGGGACAATGGCTGTCAGTGGGTTTTTTATATGTGATAGTCTCCAGGTAGCCCAAATGGTTAATGGTAGTCAGGTCAAGGAATGGTAGTTCCCGTTCAGAACAGTTAGCAGTGAATTTTAAAAAGGGATTAAGATCATTAATCCATGACATGAAGTTTGGAATACTATCCATGTTGCCCTTCCAAAAAATTAAGATGTCATCGATGTAACGCTTCCAAAGGAGCACGTTACTCGAGAAAGGGTTGGTATCCGTGAGCACATACCTCGCCTCAAAATCTGACATGTAGAGGCATGCCAGGCTTGGGGCGAAGGTACTGCCCATCGAAGTACCTTGGGTTTGATGGAACATCTGTTTCTCAAATTGAAAAAAGTTTTCAGTGAGGGCGATGCTAGCACACTCCATGACAAAGCTTACGGGAGTTGGTGAGTCCCAGTTGGTACTGAGCAAGATCGTCTCAACCACCTCAAGAGTGTTGACCTGAGGGATATTGGTGTAGAGGGCCTCAACATCCAGTGTAAGGAGTACATCTGGATGTGGGCCCTCCAAATTGGTTAGCTCAATTAATTTCAGAACATATCTGGTGTCTTGGAGAAATGTGGGGGTAGTACGAACTAGTGGTCGTAAGAAATGGTCACAGAATTTGGATACTGGTTCCAAAAGGGACCCTATGCCAGACACAATGGGTCTTCCAGGGGGGGGAAGTACCCCCTTGTGAATTTTTGGCAGTGTGTAGAAGTAGGGTACTTTTGGGTTGGTGTTCATTAGAAACTCTGCTTTATTTTTTGAGATCCATCCTTGGTTTTTTGCCGCTGTGACCATTGAACTTATTTTGGTAGAAAGGCGTGGCGTAGGGTCCGCAGTAAGTGGTGTATAGTAGTTGGTGTTCTGTAGTTGGCGTAGACATTCCGTCCGGTAGTCTGAGGTAGCCATTATTACTATAGCACCACCTTTGTCTGCTTCCTTGATTGTTATGGAAGCGTCGTTGGCTAGTGTTTTAATAGCCAATGACTCTTCGTTGGTGATGTTGGAGAATTTAGAAGTCTGGCGTGGTTTGGAAATTTCTTTTAGTACTGCTTTTTCGAAAGTCAGGACTTCAGGAGGGACCATACTAGTGGTGGGAGTAAAAGTCGACGGTTTTCGTAAACCGGTGTCAGTTGGACGTAAATTAGGTTGCTCACCAAAGTAAGCCTTAAGGCGGATTTTCCTAAAAAGATTGTGAACTTCCAGATTAGTGCGGAAGAGATCCACTTTTGGAGTGGGCACAAATCCTAGGCCTCTTTTCAGGACATTGGTTTCTGTATTGGTGAGAAGGCGATCTGACAGGTTTACGATTAATTTTTCTTCTCCTGGTGGCTCCGTAGTTCCATATGCAGTGGTGGTTGTGGTGCCTGATCCTGCCATTGTACTTGTTTTTGTTGGTTCTGTGCGCCTCTTCTTCTTCTGCCTCGCCCTTTGCCCCAGCCTCTGCCTAAAAAAGGTTGTGGTTGGAATCACAAACCAAACCCGAATCAGACCTGATCACATGTGTGACAACTTTTACTACAGAGTCAAATCTGTTAAAAAGGGTCATCAATAAACATTGGCGAATACTAGGTTTGGGCGAATTGTCTTTACCCAAACCTAGGTTTGCCTTCAAACGTACATCTAACCTCAAGGATCTACTCATTAATACCAGACCGAAAAAAACAGACCCTGTGGGTCCTACCACCCTATGGAACCTACCTCCGGTTAGTGGACATTACCCCTGCGGTCAATGCGTGGCGTGCCCACTAACACGAGCTACAAAAACAGTTCAACTTACGAGCAATTGGAGTTGGACCCAGAAAAAACACACTAACTGTAACACACGTAAGTGTATTTACCTCATTACGTGTCCTTGCCCCTTACAATACATTGGGATGACCACACGCCAAGCCAAAACCAGAATAACTGAACACAGAAGCAATGTACGGTGTAAAAAAACCAATACCAAAATGTGTTCACATTATGCGGAACAAAATCATTCGCCTAACGACCTAAACTGGACTATTCTTGAAGCTTTTCCTACTATCACAAAAGAAGCCCTGTTTAGGAAAGAACAATGCTGGGTCTTCAAGTTGGGGTCCCATATAAGGGGTTTGAACGATGACATACCGTGGGCAGAATTAAATTCAAACAACTAATCCTTGTAGGAAATCCGGTATGAGGTCACTCACATCTCTAAATCCCTCGAACCTACACTTGACCTTATCCTCTGACTACTCTGGGCTTGCAGTAGAACCACCTTGAGGGTGTAGGATGACGACACTATTCGGGTTAAACTGAATCTAATAGCATCCCCCTCAATCCTACTTTTGATCTTACAATCTGAACATTTTAGGTTTGCAGTAGGACCACCTTTAAGGGTTGGATGACGACATATTTTGGGCTATACTGAATCAAATAGCATCCCCCTTTACACTCTGCATGAAGTCCACCTTTTAACTTAATTCTACAGCAGACATTTACCATCCCCTTATGGTAACACCACGATTTGCAAATACATATTTTCTGAGATAATTATATCATCACAATATAGCTGTGCCGCTTTTTGCAATTGACCCCCCTCCCCGTTACAATATGGCTGCCATATAACTATTGTGGTCACTAGCACTTCCCGGATGTGATCAAGCATGAACTCGCAAAGATAGCCCGTTCCAAAATGGCCGCCACGTTCGAGGACGCTCCACATACAGCGTTATTTAAGAACTCCCAC
This sequence comes from Triturus cristatus, assembly GCF_964204655.1. Taxonomy (NCBI): domain Eukaryota; kingdom Metazoa; phylum Chordata; class Amphibia; order Caudata; family Salamandridae; genus Triturus; species Triturus cristatus. The sequence goes on from NC_140579.1 coordinate 747,867,390, forward strand.
CGGAAGATAACCTCACGGGGCCCAGAGCGAGGGTAGGACACCGGCAAGTTGCACGACTACCGCTGTGAGTACTCTACTGTTTGTCTCGACGTAGACGGTAAGCTCATGATTTTGCGCCTAAGTGTTGCACTTTATCAGACCTCTCTTGTCTCCTTAAATGTTTTTTATAGACTCCGGAGCAACTATTGTGCTCTGTTCGTCCCCGTCAGCTGGAACTAGGTTACTGGGGGTGAGTCCTGAGCGTGTGTCCGACGCGTTAACTTTCAGACACTAACGTGTCTAGTCTGCATGTTTTCACGTTAGTCACGATTCAATCTATTCGCTCTATTTTTCTATTTTTAAGCCCTTTGGTCTCTACTGTTAGTGTCTTGTAGTTCCCGTTGCATGCCCGACCTCCTTAACAAACCTTTTTAAACTTTGCTATATGTATGTTGCCAATACACGTGTGCAAGTGCTGAGCGTGGTGAGAGATTCTTATCACCCAACGACTAGTGATCAGTTTTGCTCCTCCACAAAGTTACATGAGACCGTTTATAATGCTCTGTTCACTTGACCTTCAGCCAAATAACGATTTCTGGCACTCGAGCATCGTTTTAAATCACGCTGAATCCACCTAGTCAAGCTGCACTACCTGGCCGGTTTTGTATGTTATACAGCGTTTTTACTCACGTGTCACAAGTGTGCTTCTCACTACACCACCTACCAGTACATGTAGTGTATGCCTCTTGGTAGGTTCAACTGCTGTTTTTGTTTTTGTTTTCTCTCCCTTTCCCCTTAGTTTTTATCCCTTCTCCTACAGGTCCCGGTACATCCCAGTACCAGTTCTTCAGTAACTACCCCTACCGTAATTAGCAACTAGTGCTATACGGTGGTGCACTTAATTCCCTCACACTTGGTCCTGACGAAGTGCCATTGACCCCTTCTGGGGCAGTTGGGGCACGAAACATGTTGACCACACCTACGCTAGATTAGCCTTTAGGGAACATCATTTCCTACACAGGGCTTCTACATATTTTTAATAAGGTTGGAGCTACCTCAATAATTAAAACTTGAATTTAGTAGGACGGCTCTAAAACCTTTTTTATTCCTCCCACTCTTTGTGCACTTCCTGGCCCTCACACCCACACGCACCCATACGGCTTCTTCAAAAGATCCCCGATAAAGAGCCCCGGCTTCGGGAGCCCGTCAGGCATTGCAGCGCCGGCCCGACGAGGGGCAAATGCCCAAATGATGAAGCATGACATCCCTCGGGGTGTGTGAGGGCATTTCGAAGAAAGACCTGTTCTTCCCCTCCCTCCTTTTCCCCTGTCTTAGACAGTAACCCCTAGGAACTGCTCATTTTGTATTCATTCAGATGTGTCACACATTTTCCATAAATTCTGAATGTTAGCACTCTAGTTGCTCATTAGATCACTGTAGTAAAGCTACTGCTCACCAGGCAAGTCTGCTGCTGGTATTCAAAGTGCATGTTTCAGTCTGCATGTCAGAATGTTTTTATGAAATAAAAGAGGATTTCAGAAGTCAAAATGTGCCCTAGTTTTTCTTTCTGCAGCACTAATCATAATTTATATGGCAAAATGAACCCCCTCATTTTGTTCCTTTGAAAATTAAATGTTTTAAGTGTTACCACTTTATTCCAATCAAGATGGCTCCAGGTGTGCCATACTTTTGTCATAACTAAGACTGTTAGCGCTCTAGTTGTTCTTTAGAGCACTCTGGGAAGCTGCAGTAGAACACAAAGGAATCAACTGACAGTCTCTGCCCTTGTTGGATGTACATGTTTTACTGAGAATGTCAGACTTCATTCTTACATGACTGAGAAAGATAATGTGAATTTACAGAAAATATGCTCTCAGTTTAACTTATAGATCACCTTCCAAACCTCTGTGGGAAAAGTATGAGAAAATAGTTTTCTCTCAAACATGGTTCGTGATGTCACAGCAGAAGGCTTTTTCACATGGTAAAATCACCTTAGAACACACCACAATTCCTAAAATGAGTATGGTACCATCAACAAATGATTTATAATGTAACTAAAGTCTTCAAACCTTCTATTAACTGCAATGCTTTTTAATGAGGTGCTGTCATGTATATGTGTCCCAAGATGGCTGCCAACACTTCTTGGATGAAGTACTGACAGACAATCAGATCTCATGATGAGATGTGTGGCTAGGCTCCGCCCAGATATGTATGTGATTTTACTTTTGATTTTCTCAGGAACTACTGAACAGATTGACACCATATATGCAAAAGGCACTTGCCTGACCTGAGGACTACCTCTTTGCCAAATTTCAAGTAATCCTGTTCAGCCGTTCGGGCTGTACCTTGGACTAAAGGTCCCTATGGAAAATTGCATGGGGAAAACGTGTTTTGGGACCCCCCTTTTTTCTCAGCCCCCGCTTGACGAATCCCCCCGAGACTTTCAGGGTAGGAGCGGAGCGGAGCGCCCCACCTATTTTAAAAATTTCGCGAGGATTTTTCAACCGGCGCCAAAGTTATTCCAAATAGAATGTTGCGGATTTTCTATGGAAACACGGTCCTGACTATAACTATCTACTGGCGACCGCCAGTAGATAATATATATATATATCTATATATATATTCACTGAAAAAACCATAGGTTTCACACACGTTATAGTTAGGAATTAGCATTTAAAAAACCTTGCAAATTCACTTAAAAAACCATAGGTTTCACACATGTTATAGTTAACTGGGCATTTTCCTCGTGAAAAACCAATGAAATTCCCCCGTTATAGTTAGTGCAGGCAACTATAACTCACGCGACCGTAATCCGCTGCTGATGACGTCAGATATTACATCACTGTATTTACACAGTTATATACCCATGTCTTCTTCCTTTTTTTTTTAGCTATACATATATATATTTTTTTTTTTTCAGAAAGACACATATGTCATCAGTGATGTAATATCTGACGTCATCAGCAGCGGATTACGGTCGCATGAGTTATAGTTGCCTGCACTAACTATAACAGGGGAATTTCATTGGTTTTTCACGAGGAAAATGCCCAGCTAACTATAACATGTGTGAAACCTATGGTTTTTTAAGTGAATTTGCAAGGTTTTTTAAATGCTAATTCCTAACTATAACGTGTGTGAAACCTATGGTTTTTTCAGTGAATTTGTACGTTTTTTTAAATGCTAAGTTACTTTACGCCGTTCGTGCCGTGCGCGCACCGTGCGCTTCGCGCACGGTGCGCGCACGGTGGGCATGCGGTGCGCTTTGCGCACCGCGCGCCCACTTCACGCAGTTCGTTCCGTGCGCGCACGGTGAGCACGCGGTGCGCTTTGCGCACCGCGCGCCCACTTTACGCAGTTAGTGCCGTGCACGCACGGTGCACTTTGCGCACCGTGCACGCACGGTGGGCACGCAGTGCGCTACGCGCACCGCACGCCCACGTTACGCTTACTGGGCCATGTACGCACGGTGCGCTTCGCGCACCGTCCGCACAAGGAGGACACATGATACGCATTGTTGTTAAGGGTTTTGGCATAAACTGTTATTATTTTATAAGCCATGCGCGCACACTGCGCTACGCCCAGCGTGCACACACGGGGGGACTGACATTGCTATTTTATTATTAAGCATTTACACCGTGCGCGCACGCTGCGCGAACATCGCGGAATTTTTTTTATTTCTAAAGTGCGCGCACGCTTCGCGCACTCGGCGAATTACCGAAAAAAATTAAATTTTTTTAATTGCCCTTGGGGGACCTCTTGTGACCCCTTGACCACTGCTAGGGGGACAGGAACTGTCCAGCGTGCCCCCTTTACATGTTTTTCTCCTTTGTGTTTCACCCCCCTCTCAGTGCGAGAGACAAAATGGCGGCCGACACTTCCTGGTTTCGACCGATTCGAATGTTTACTAAGATGTAACAACCAATCAGAAGTGCGCTCGCGGACGGCCGAGTGCGCGCACCCTGCGCGCACGCTGCGCGCGTATAGATATATATATTGATTTAAATGCTATTTTCTCAGAAAATACTGAACAGATTTACACCAAACCTGCAAAAGGCACCAAACGGACGTTAGGCCTACCTCTCTGCCAAATTTCACGTAATTCTGTTCAGCCGTTCGGGCTGTAGCTGCGACGAAAGTCCCTATGGAAAAATCCATGGGGAAAACGTGTTTTGAGACCCCCCCTTTTTCTCGGCCCCCGCTTGACGAATCACCCTGAGACTTTCAGGGTAGGAGTGGAGCGGAGAGCCCCATTAGTTTTGAAAATTTCGCCAAGATTCGTCAATCGGCGCCAAAGTTATTCAAAATAGAATTTTGAGATTTCCTATGGAAACTCGGTCCTAACTATAACTATCTACTGGCGACCGCCAGTAGATAATATATCTATATATATATATATATACATTTTCTGTTCCCAATTGGAATCATATGTGAAAGACACTAAAGACTTTTTGAGTAAACTCAATAGTCTCATTTGGGACTCCAGGTACAAACTGATGGTATTGGACATCACCAGTTTATACACATGCATAAAGCATGAAGATGGTATGAAAGCTGTCCAATTTTTTCTTAACAAATGACAATTAAGATTTGCGGAACATAATTCTATGCTAATGGAATTTACAGGCTTTTGCCTCTCTAACAATATTTTAGTTTTTGGAGATCAGTATTTTAAACAGATTTCAGGAACAGCGATGGGCACCTGTTTCGCCCCCAGTTATGCCAACCTGTTTGCAGGCTGGTGGGAGGAACAGGTGCCCAAAACCTACGGGAGAGGTGACATGAAAGGCCAGGTGAAAGTATGGTATCGATATATCGATGACCTGTTCATTGTCTGGGAGGGCACGACTGAGTCAGCTAAAGGTTATATAGAGAATCTGAATGACAACGACCTTAATTTGCACTTTTCGGGTACAGTAAGTCCAGTGGCAGTGGAATATCTGGATTTGAAGGTGTTTGTTTCAGAAGGAAAGTTAGAAACTGCTCTTTACCGCAAAAGTACAGCGGGCAATTCGATTCTTTTTGCGACCAGCAATCATCCTCCCAAATTAATCCAAAGCATCCCATATGGAGAGCTTTTGAGATTAAAACGGAACAGTTCCAGAGCATGTGATTTTGAGCTAGCAGCCAGGGAATGTGTATCTCGATTCCGCGTAAGAGTCTATGGACAGGCACAATTGGACAACACATTAAAGAAGGTCAGGGGGATCCCTAGACAACACTTGCTTGAAGACAAGACGAAAGTAAGAAAAGGGTCTGATGACTCCCATGAAGGAAAGTTCAGAATGATCACCACATATTCTGCAGAGGCCAATTTTCTGAAACAAATGTTCAAGAAAAATTGTCATATTTTAAAAAGCGATGTAATCATAGGGGAGGATATTCCAAACTATCCCATGATAACCTTCAAAAAGGCCAGGTCATTAAAGGATAGACTAGTCAGTAGCCATCTAGTAAAACAACCATCACTGCAGGGCACTTTGAAACACATGCAAGGTTTCTTTCCGTGTGGGAAGTGTAAGGCTTGCTCTAATAGCCAGAGAGTCTTAACATATTCAGTACCTAATGTAAACTTAAAAAGACCTATCAAAAAGTTTTTAACTTGTAGTACCCCTATGCCATTTATTGCCTTGTCTGCCCGTGCGGCCTATTATATATAGGCAGCACAATTCATTCTTTAAAAATTCGAATACTTGAACACAGGAGGGCAATAGTGAAAAGTGATGCTTCATATCCTGTAGCGAGGCACTATGATGAAAAACATCCTAACAGTAAAAATGTTTTACAGTTTGTTGGCCTTGACTATGTCCCAGAAAACATCAGAGGAGGTGACCGCCTGAAGAAATTACGAATGTTAGAATCACGCTACATTATAGATTTACAATCTAAGTTTCCCTTTGGTTTGAACAGCAATGAAGAATTATCAGTACATTTGGGAACTTAATAAGACAGTCTGGGAATACAGAAAGAGAATTTGTGAATTGGATTATGCCTTTACAGTGCAATGATCGCTGTGTTGAGCAATTTTCAATTACCCCTTTACATATGTGTGCAAACTAGACAATACACGGCATGATTGAGGGTGGTGCCGATACACGGCATGATTGTTGAGATGGGTGGAGTTGTTGCCATTGATATTGCAAGCAAAACACACATTAAGGTACTTTGGACTCGGGTCCTGAAATACACGGCGATCATTTTATTTAAAGTGATTAACGTTTTAATGTGTCAAAGATGGTTTAATGAATTGACAACTTTGAACAATCTGTACCTTGACTGGCATTGTATATGTCTATTTATACATATACATACGATGTGGCTACATTACAAGATGGCGTGATCAACTCCGCAAACATTTACGCTGTCCTCTGTCTATTTTTATGTGTATGACACACTGTGATGTTTAAAAAAATGGCGGTTACGGTGTGCCGCGAACACCGAGGAAGGCAGATCGCCGAAACGCGTCTGTTCTGGGAATAAAGACCCGTTGACACGCCACCCGTGAGTGCTTTCATTCTTTACTAAACAAAGGATTTTGGAGCGTCAATATATATATATATATATATATATATATATATATATATATATATATATATATATATATATATATGCCGATGAGTGGTAGTCCTACTTGAGCAGCACTCGAGGAGACGACGGAGGTTACCAGCCTCAGTCACGGGTATGGACAGTTTTGCAGCAGCAGGTTGGTTAAAGCAGCCTTTCAAAATGCCTGACGCGTTTCGCTGTGTAGCTTCTTCGGAGGCTTTTTACAAAAGGAAGTGCAGTGGTGTGCCTGCTCCCCCATTCATTGGCCCACAATGACACGCCCCTAGATGGAGCTGCCCAATCAGTTGCTGCTATAGGCAGTGTGGGGGATGTAGTGCAATTTATTTCACCTTTAAAAATTATCGTGTGCACAATTACTGCTAAAAAATAAAGTCCTTAGTGAACCCTCGCCACAGTAAACCGTCCTCAATCCCGCGCCGCTCCTCCGCATCAAGGCCGGTATATCCAACCTCACGGCCCCCTTCATCATGGGGTGGTGCTTTCTCGACGGCCGGACCGCCGTCTTTAGATGCCGATGAGTGGTAGTCCTACTTGAGCAGCACTCGAGGAGACGACGGAGGTTACCAGCCTCAGTCACGGGTATGGACAGTTTTGCAGCAGCAGGTTGGTTAAAGCAGCCTTTCAAAATGCCTGACGCGTTTCGCTGTGTAGCTTCTTCGGAGGCTTTTTACAAAAGGAAGTGCAGTGGTGTGCCTGCTCCCCCATTCATTGGCCCAGAATGACACGCCCCTAGATGGAGCTGCCCAATCAGTTGCTGCTATAGGCATTGTGGGGGATGTAGTGCAATTTATTTCACCTTTAAAAATTATCGTGTGCACAATTACTGCTAAAAAATAAAGTCCTTAGTGAACCCCCGCCACAGTAAACCGTCCTCAATCCCGCGCCGCTCCTCCGCATCAAGGCCGGTATATCCGACCTCACGGCCCCCTTCATCATGGGGTGGTGCTTTCTTGACGGCCGGACCGCCGTCTTTAGATGCCGATGAGTGGTAGTCCTACTTGAGCAGCACTCGAGGAGACGACGGAGGTTACCAGCCTCAGTCATATATATATAACCTACTGGCGGTCGCCAGTAGGTAGTTATAGTTAGGACCAAGTTTCCATCTGGAGAGTATTTCTTTTTTGCTTATAACTTTGGCTTCGTTTGATGGATCTTCATGAAATTTTCCAAACTAATTCTTTGTTCATATCAGCTCCTATGTTGAAGGTTTGGGGGTGATTCGTCAAGGGGGGGCTGAGAAAAAAGGGGGGTCCCATAACGTGTTTTGTCCATGCAATTTCCATAGGAAACTTTAGACAGGGCTTCAGGTCGAACGGGTGAATGGTATTACCCCAAATTTGGCAGGGAGAAGGGTCTTGGTCTAGAAAGAACGCTTTTGTTTATTTGGTGTAAATCTGTTCAGTAGTTTTGTAGAAATATCAAAATTTGCAGATATCGATATTTGGGAATTCTGCCATCTGATTGGCTGAGGCGTTACGAGCACGAGCTTGCTGCTTATTAGCTGCGAGCTGTTGCAACTAGGAAGTGTTGGCAGCCATTTTGTGATTCCGTTGAAATGAGTAAGGGGAAAACAGGGTGAAAAGAGTAGGAAACAGGAGGATAGGAGCACTGTAACCTCTGTGGGGAGTGCGAAGTGAAGTAGTCACTCCTACCAGTCTGAAAGTGCAGTGTTGCTCAGAATGACATGGTGCTGAGATGAGATGCTGCTACACTCGGGTATGAAACCCAGAGCCTAAACCGTGAGCTCATTGCTGTAAAGTGATGTGCTCTGGTCTTTGTTGCATACCTGTGCAAGTAGTGTTAATAGGCGTTTATACCATACAGGGAGTGGGAAGCGAACTACTGACCTCTACCGTGCGTGTATACTATACCGGAAGTGGGAAGCGAAGTACACACGCCTACCGGTGTGAAGACTCGGGGATCAAACCGAGCTGATTGCTGTAAAGTGATGGGCTCTGTACGCTGTAGCATACAGGCCGCTGTAGTATAACTGTGTAAGTAGTGTTAGTATGCGTTTATACTTTACAGGGAGTGGGATGCGAACTACTCACCCCTACTGGTCTGAAGGCTCGGGATTTAACCGTGAGCTCATTGCTGTAAAGTGATGTGCTCTGGGCGCTGTAGCATACCTGTGGAAGTAGTGTTAGTTTGCGTTTCTACAAAACAGGGAGTGGGAAGCGAACTACTCATCCCTACCGGTCTCAAGACTCGTGGATGAAACCATGAGCTCATTGCTGTAAAGTCATGTGCTCTGTGTAGTATTGCAATGTAAGTCATAGCAGAATGTTAGTATGTAATGCTACTAGAATGTAAGTATGTAATGTTAGAATGTAGGGCTGTCATGAGGGGAATCTTGGGGAGTTTGTACACGGTGCTGGAGATGACGGTTGCCTTGCTGTCTGCTCCTGTTGGTGGCTGTTTAAGCTGTCTTCTTTTCCTGCAATAAATCTACTTATCGGATCCACTGCTGTCTTCCTCTTCACTACATAAATTTGGCGATGAGCGGGAGAAGGCAAAAAGAAGGCAGCACTCACCAATATTTCGAGCTTCCTTGCATTCTGCTGAAGACCCGTTTTCTTCGTGAAGCTGTTTCTACTCATCCCAGGGTCGTCAACTCATCGAACTATGTCATCCGACCTCTGGTAGGATTTAAATTTTTGGAGTTTGGGCTTCCTCTGCCTCTTCGCTACACTCTGGTCACTGTACAACACATGTGCAAGTAGTGTTTGTATGCGTTTATACTAATTCTGTAGTTATGCAGTAACCAATGCATCATGGCCCTATGGAGCGCCACCTCCCAGGCGCAGCTCATACTATGTCCCGGAGTGTGCATCCGCGGGACATTTATGTTTGCTATTACAGGGCGGGAGCATGGCTTCCACCCTGTGATAGCAAATCCTTGTTTGCCTCATTGAAGCGAGAGGAGGAAAACCTCGTATCACTTCAATAAAGCGGATCAGGATGGTAAAAATGGAAAAAAACAAATGAAGCGGGGTCTCACCCATTTATTTAAATGAGCCCCCTGGTGGGTAATGTTCCGGGGTCAATTCTATTATTATATTGCAGGGTCTCTGCAGCACTGGGGACCTTAATCTCGCATGTAAATTAGGCGCGGGAGGGCACAGAGACGTTTCGCAGCCTAGGGAATCGCCACCTCCCCGGGTATTGTTTAGTAATTGTTCGGTGGGCTTCGAGGCCAACTCAAGTCCGGGGATCGCCACCCTCCAGGACATTACTTAAATATGCAGGGTGGGCGTCACCAGTCCCTGAAGCCTCGGTGGCCCTAGGCAGTGCCTTATTGGTTCTGTAAAATGATACACTCATAGAACCCTTGCAGTTGTAGAATTACCTAGGCTTCATTTATGTAATAGTCTGTTGGTTTATATTTGGTAGGTGCACCGCAAAATTACAAATGTTTTCCCTCATAACCTCCTATCAACCGCTGATTTTCACAATAAACTACAAGTGTTGTCAGAAAAAGAAGACCCATACACTCACTTATTTATTGGTAAAAAAAATAACTTTTATTAAAACAACACAAATAAATGAAAACGCAACTTTATTCGAACAAACAACAGTAAAACATGAAATAAGTGGGTGGGACTCCTCCGGATGCAGCGTACAAAACCTGCAAGAGAAAAAGAAACATAAGTATGTGTGCCATGTCCAAGAGAAAAAGAAAGGTAGTCAGAATGAAAGGAAGAAAGTGAGAATGGGACAGAGAGCGAGTGGGTGGAAGGAAGAAGGGGAGGGAGAGTCAAAAGAACAGAGGGAGGAGAAGAAAGAGCGTCGGCCTACTGCACCCAGCCATCACTGTTCACCTCCCGTCACCCTTGTGTCTGGGACACTGGGGTCTACGAGAAAGAGTGCGATCCAGCAAGTCTTTAAAATGAAACAGATATATTAATGAGGTCAGAGATTACATTATTATCTACGACAAAATCGCTTGCGTGCACCTGTGCACCCAGGCTGCTGCACACCAACCCCTTCCCCCGCACTGTGCTCAATTGCAGCTCCTGCGCACTGAGGCTTTACTGCTCACCTGCCAGAACCAGTGTGTCCAACGACGTGCCGGTGCGAGCTCCAACTCCGGGTTGCCTCTCTCAGGGTGGCACAGCAGGTCTCCGGTCGGGGGCGGAGTCTTGATACCACGATGAAAGGCGTCAGAATGCCCAGGGCCTCATCACGGGCTGAGCATCCGCTCCGCCGATTTTGGTGCTACTAACCCTGTGTCTGAACAGGGAGAAATAATATAATGCCGGAAATGTCTTGAGGTAAATGAAGGTTTATTTCAAGCTTAATAGAGAACACCAGTTGAGTGCATCCTTCCTTCTTGAAGTACGATCTACCAACTGTTAATAGTAATCGTGGTTCAAAGAGGAGTTGGAGTGCACGAGAATACACAAGGTTAAATAATAATATGGTGTTGGACTTGGCCCTTCTGGCAAGTTCACCCCTAGAACTTTTTGCATTATCCTAGCCTTTTCCTGTGTTGTACTAGTGGTTTTAGGCCTCTAGGCACTTTCCACACTGTGTCCCAGTGGAAAGCGCGTGCGCTCTGTGTATGGTTTAGTGAGGTTGGCCTGCCATCCCATAGGAATGCATGGAGGAATGTATGTGTCCCTGCTATTTCCTGCTGCGTGGGGAGTGCAGGGTCGAGTTTGATATGTGCAAACTCGTGAGAGTGAATGCTGCGCAATGATGTGTGTGGCGTTACTGTAGCTAGTATAGAAGCGCCACTTCTAGACACTGGCATAAATGTGCAGTGACTGTCTGGCGTGTGATTGGCTGGTGTGCCTGGCTCCAGGAGTCAGGGTGGGTCTGCAGGTTGATGAGTGGGAGGAGTACACCTAGGACCTGAATAGGGCTGGGCTTTCCCCACACAATGCTGGCTCCGCCCCCTGTGGTGCGACTGATGACCCTGGCCTGTTCTGAGAATAGGGAGAGGGGCTGAGCAAAACAAAGTGCTCAAGTGCTCCTGAACCAGTTGTAACTGGTTCTGACCTACACCCTGTGCTGTGTCACAAAAGAAAAATGTGTATAAAAAGGGGCTGTGACCCCTTACAAAATGTTCTTGTGCTTAACTTGAAACAACCAGGGGCGTGCTGCTGCTGGGGCCCAGGGGAAGGCTTGCCTCCCTGGGCCCTGCCCAGCCCCTGGATGCCTGATGGACTTTGTGGGACCTTTTGTTTCTGTTCCTGGATCTATCAATGACTTTGTGCTGGTCCTCCACATAGCGCCTGGAGAGCGCTTTACTCTAATTTCCCCCAGAGAGAGGAGCTGGGGCTGTGCAGCGTCGCGCTGCTGAGAGCGAGAGAGAGGGAATCCCCAGCGTCGGGATTCCCCCATGATGTGTGCCTTGCGTGTGCCCACCCCGCTTATTTGGTTGCTTTGGGTGCGCAGGTGCCCATCCTGCGTCTTCGGGTTTGTCTCATGATTCATGCGGGTGCCCACCCCGCTTATGGGAGTCCAATGCGGGTGCCCACCCCGCTTCTACATTTATTTTCCTCTTCGAGGGAGCCTACCCCTCGTTGTGGCCAGAGAAATTGCCGCCGCTGCCCAGCCGCGGCCGCCCGGAAGTCAGGCAAGTCTGCCTGTGAAGTGGGGGGGCCAGCGGCTGGGGCAGAAGTAGCGCGAGAGTTGCGGACCCCGGAGGAGGAGTCTTCACAGGAACTGCGAGGGTTCCGTCTTGAGAGTCCCGGTCCCGAGATGGGGGACCGGGTGAAGCGGGGTGGAGTGCGTCCTTCATGGAGGGCGGGAGCCTACCCCGCCTCCGCTAGTTGCAGCGAGTTAAGTCCCGGGTCCCAGGAGGGGGCCCGGGTGAAGGCAGCCCCATGAGAAGCGCGAGGCATGCAGCGAGTGCAGGAAGTCCCGGTCCCAGAAGAGGGACTGGGTGAAGAGAACAGCCCAGTGAGTGACGGGGCTGGTGGGGGGGGCTCCGCCGAAACTACAGGGTAAATTCTAGAGCGGCCCCGGATGGCAGCGGGCCGCTCCAACGCTATGGGGGCATGTTTATCGCAAGAGCCCCAGATGGCTCCAATGCGGCCATGTTTACTTTAAGAGCCCCGTGTGGCTCCTACACTTTGAGGGGACATTTGCTTCAAGAGCCCCGAGTGGCTCACACAGTGGGAATGTTCTGTTACAGAGCGCCAGTGCGCTCCCCAGTGCTCGGGGAATTATTTACTTTCTGAGCCTGCGTGGCTCCAACAAAGGGCACGTGTATGTTTACAGAGCCCAAGGGGGCTCCAGCGTGTTGGCAGGATGATTTCAGGAGCCAGTGTGCTCCAGGGGGACATGTTGTTTTAGAGCCTAGGTGGCTCCAACGTCTTGGACACTGTTTCAGGGGCCCTTGAGAGCCCATGCCTATTTGCCTTCCCAGCTGCGCAGCACTTAGTGCCAGCTGCAGCGTTTAGGCCCTGCTCTTGTCCCCAGCTGCCCAGCAAGTAGTGGGCAGCTGCTACGTTTAGGTTCTGGTGCGACCTGGACCCTAATGTGATTGAGGTGTTGTTGTGATTCATGCTAATGTGATTGGGTGCTAGGAAATGTACTGTGTATAGCATGCTTTGCGCACCCTGTGTTTTATACCTCTAAATGTGGTCATTGCTGCCTAGGAGGTTGTTTTACCTGTTTAGGGTGATGTTAGGGAGATTGTACTTCCCTGTGCGATGTACGCCCCTAGAGTAGTTATACTTAGGAGGTAAGGTCTTATGCGTTAGACTTGCGAGAAATTGCATAATGTGTTTATGCCCCTGTGATGGATGCAGGATAGGTTTTATACCTGATGCTAGTGTGATGACGCTGAGGTCATTATGGCGCCAGTAGTTACTGGTTGTGCTCTACCCTGCTAATTTGTGTTACAGTTAATATATGTTCTACATGTACAATTGGTGATCTGTGCTGATTCTGACAGTGGTCCATGTGGCCCTGTCCCGTGTAAATAGTCCCTTGTAAAATTCTGCCCAGTGCCAGTTGGCACAGTGTAAATTATGTGATTATTATCTAATGTGTTTTGGTATAATACAAAGGCTATTTTTATATATATCCTTGTGTGGAGTTCCTTTTGTGGTGGGCCTAGGGTGTTGTTGCTGTGTGCGCGCGCAAACGCTTTACACATTGCCTCCGGGATAAGCCTGACTGCTCGTGCCAAGCTACCAAGGGGGTGAGCAGGGGTTATCTTTGGCGTGTAACTCCCCAGCCCTGACTAGAGTGGTGGTTTCTGCCTGGCTTTGGCGCAAGCCCTAGCCAACCAGAAATCCCATTTCTAACATATGTTATGCCAACGTTCACATACAAAGGAACAGAGTGCATGCTAGAAGCATAAAGTGCGCGTGCAATGCAGTGGTGCAAGCCTGTGTGCATGTACACCTAGTAATCAGCTCACTACAGTGCCCCAAAAGCCAACGCCACGTGTCTGTAGGGCAGCGCTGCCCGCTGGCTCAGGCCTGCAGTACGGTCCAGCAGGTCCTTAAAATGAGACAGAGATATGACTGAATGAGGTCAGAGATCACATCATTACGCACGGCAACATCGCTTGTTCGCACCTGTGCACCCAGGCTGATGCACCCCACCCCTCCCGCCGCACCGTGCTCAATTGCAGCCCCTGTGCACCCAGGCCCCACTGCTCACCTGCTGTCATTGGTGTGTGTCCAGACACGATGGCCAGCAGGGTTCACAATCCAGATCTAGTTTTGATTGCCAGGATGGTGTACACCTCATGGATCCCTTTTTTTTTATTGCGCATTGTGATATGCGAGGTGGATGCGGCCATATCACCTGAGGCAGTGTGGAACTGGGACAAGTGGCGTCGTCGCTATCCTATTAATACGTACACAAAGTGGGCTGGGCTTGCGTACGCCAGGCCAGCGTAGGGGTGTGAATAATTATTCCGGGGACCTGGGCGTTGTTCAGTTCCTGCCTGGGCAGGAAGTGTACTTATGTGTGTGTCCTTGTTGCAGTTATGACGTCTCACAATCCGCAATTTACATTAATGTACCATGTACCGGGAGGGCGGCAACTATAGCTAATGAGATGCTGTCCGAAAAGATTGAATGGACAACATCACATGTCGTTGTCAAGCTTGTGGATAAGCGCAGACACGCATGTCAATGGTGTGCGGTATTATTGAAAGTGTTGCTTTCGCGAAACACACACATATGAATGTGCTCGGATGGAGGGAGGATCAGCAGTGAGGCTACGTTATACACAGTGATAACGCTCATTACAGTCAAGCAATGCATGTCAAACGTGAATCTGAAAGTCTCACATATGACACAGTACTATACTGGTAAAACCTGACAACAGAGCATACTGCAACACAAATCTACACATTACTCTTTACTGTTTGTCACATGTGATCTAGGATGTGCAATCTGCCTGTGGCTGATGATACCCCTTCAAGCCACCAATACCCAGGCCGAAAGGCAGCACAATAATGCGCACACACACACACCAGGGGCATCGTGTAACATACATTTGTTTTTTGATGTAAACGGTGATGGATTAAAACCATGATCTCTTGACTTGGTAAGAGTATTCTGCATCATTCAGAAACTCTGTCCATCACCACCCCCTTTTTCCCAAATCGATTTTATCCACACTCAGTGTGGGAGGGTATGCTCAGACGTGAGTCCCTTGCTCATTGCACCATCAGGATTCAGGCAAGCCGGGCCGACAAAGGCTGTGATGCCAGAAACCGGTCCCCGGAAGCTTGTTTCCTTCCCAGTATAAGAATTGGCTTGGTAGTTTGGTTTGCCCTGTTCCCATCATGCATTGGGACAGGTACAGACTAATTTGCATGTAGCCAAGTTCTGAGCTGGGATGGTGCAGTGAGCTAAAAAACGGTGATGGATTAAAACCATGATCTCTTGACTTGGTAAGAGTATTCTGCATCATTCAGAAACTCTGTCCATCACCACCCCCTTTTTCCCAAATCGATTTTATCCACACTCAGTGTGGGAGGGTATGCTCAGACGTGAGTCCCTTGCTCATTGCACCATCAGGATTCAGGCAAGCCGGGCCGACAAAGGCTGTGATGCCAGAAACCGGTCCCCGGAAGCTTGTTTCCTTCCCAGTATAAGAATTGGCTTGGTAGTTTGGTTTGCCCTGTTCCCATCATGCATTGGGACAGGTACAGACTAATTTGCATGTAGCCAGGTTCTGAGCTGGGATGGTGCAGTGAGCTAAAAAACGGTGATGGATTAAAACCATGATCTCTTGACTTGGTAAGAGTATTCTGCATCATTCAGAAACTCTGTCCATCACCACCCCCTTTTTCCCAAATCGATTTTATCCACACTCAGTGTGGGAGGGTATGCTCAGACGTGAGTCCCTTGCTCATTGCACCATCAGGATTCAGGCAAGCCGGGCCGACAAAGGCTGTGATGCCAGAAACCGGTCCCCGGAAGCATGTTTCCTTCCCAGTATAAGAATTGGCTTGGTAGTTTGGTTTGCCCTGTTCCCATCATGCATTGGGACAGGTACAGACTAATTTGCATGTAGCCTGGTTCTGAGCTGGGATGGTGCAGTGAGCTAAAAAACGGTGATGGATTAAAACCATGATCTCTTGACTTGGTAAGAGTATTCTGCATCATTCAGAAACTCTGTCCATCACCACCCCCTTTTTCCCAAATCGATTTTATCCACACTCAGTGTGGGAGGGTATGCTCAGACGTGAGTCCCTTGCTCATTGCACCATCAGGATTCAGGCAAGCCGGGCCGACAAAGGCTGTGATGCCAGAAACCGGTCCCCGGAAGCTTGTTTCCTTCCCAGTATAAGAATTGGCTTGGTAGTTTGGTTTGCCCTGTTACCATCATGCATTGGGACAGGTACAGACTAATTTGCATGTAGCCAGGTTCTGAGCTGGGATGGTGCAGTGAGCTAAAAAACGGTGATGGATTAAAACCATGATCTCTTGACTTGGTAAGAGTATTCTGCATCGTTCAGAAACTCTGTCCATCACCACCCCCTTTTTCCCAAATCGATTTTATCCACACTCAGTGTGGGAGGGTATGCTCAGACGTGAGTCCCTTGCTCATTGCACCATCAGGATTCAGGCAAGCCGGGCCGACAAAGGCTGTGATGCCAGAAACCGGTCCCCGGAAGCTTGTTTCCTTCCCAGTATAAGAATTGGCTTGGTAGTTTGGTTTGCCCTGTTCCCATCATGCATTGGGACAGGTACAGACTAATTTGCATGTAGCCAGGTTCTGAGCTGGGATGGTGCAGTGAGCTAAAAAACGGTGATGGATTAAAACCATGATCTCTTGACTTGGTAAGAGTATTCTGCATCATTCAGAAACTCTGTCCATCACCACCCCCTTTTTCCCAAATCGATTTTATCCACACTCAGTGTGGGAGGGTATGCTCAGACGTGAGTCCCTTGCTCATTGCACCATCAGGATTCAGGCAAGCCGGGCCGACAAAGGCTGTGATGCCAAAAACCGGTCCCCGGAAGCTTGTTTCCTTCCCAGTATAAGAATTGGCTTGGTAGTTTGGTTTGCCCTGTTCCCATCATGCATTGGGACAGGTACAGACTAATTTGCATGTAGCCAGGTTCTGAGCTGGGATGGTGCAGTGAGCTAAAAAACGGTGATGGATTAAAACCATGATCTCTTGACTTGGTAAGAGTATTCTGCATCATTCAGAAACTCTGTCCATCACCACCCCCTTTTTCCCAAATCGATTTTATCCACACTCAGTGTGGGAGGGTATGCTCAGACGTGAGTCCCTTGCTCATTGCACCATCAGGATTCAGGCAAGCCGGGCCGACAAAGGCTGTGATGCCAGAAACCGGTCCCCGGAAGCTTGTTTCCTTCCCAGTATAAGAATTGGCTTGGTAGTTTGGTTTGCCCTGTTCCCATCATGCATTGGGACAGGTACAGACTAATTTGCATGTAGCCAGGTTCTGAGCTGGGATGGTGCAGTGAGCTAAAAAACGGTGATGGATTAAAACCATGATCTCTTGACTTGGTAAGAGTATTCTGCATCATTCAGAAACTCTGTCCATCACCACCCCCTTTTTCCCAAATCGATTTTATCCACACTCAGTGTGGGAGGGTATGCTCAGACGTGAGTCCCTTGCTCATTGCACCATCAGGATTCAGGCAAGCCGGGCCGACAAAGGCTGTGATGCCAGAAACCGGTCCCCGGAAGCTTGTTTCCTTCCCAGAATAAGAATTGGCTTGGTAGTTTGGTTTGCCCTGTTCCCATCATGCATTGGGACAGGTACAGACTAATTTGCATGTAGCCAGGTTCTGAGCTGGGATGGTGCAGTGAGCTAAAAAACGGTGATGGATTAAAACCATGATCTCTTGACTTGGTAAGAGTATTCTGCATCATTCAGAAACTCTGTCCATCACCACCCCCTTTTTCCCAAATCGATTTTATCCACACTCAGTGTGGGAGGGTATGCTCAGACGTGAGTCCCTTGCTCATTGCACCATCAGGATTCAGGCAAGCCGGGCCGACAAAGGCTGTGATGCCAGAAACCGGTCCCCGGAAGCTTGTTTCCTTCCCAGTATAAGAATTGGCTTGGTAGTTTGGTTTGCCCTGTTCCCATCATGCATTGGGACAGGTACAGACTAATTTGCATGTAGCCAGGTTCTGAGCTGGGATGGTGCAGTGAGCTAAAAAACGGTGATGGATTAAAACCATGATCTCTTGACTTGGTAAGAGTATTCTGCATCATTCAGAAACTCTGTCCATCACCACCCCCTTTTTCCCAAATCGATTTTATCCACACTCAGTGTGGGAGGGTATGCTCAGACGTGAGTCCCTTGCTCATTGCACCATCAGGATTCAGGCAAGCCGGGCCGACAAAGGCTGTGATGCCAGAAACCGGTCCCCGGAAGCTTGTTTCCTTCCCAGTATAAGAATTGGCTTGGTAGTTTGGTTTGCCCTGTTCCCATCATGCATTGGGACAGGTACAGACTAATTTGCATGTAGCCAGGTTCTGAGCTGGGATGGTGCAGTGAGCTAAAAAACGGTGATGGATTAAAACCATGATCTCTTGACTTGGTAAGAGTATTCTGCATCATTCAGAAACTCTGTCCATCACCACCCCCTTTTTCCCAAATCGATTTTATCCACACTCAGTGTGGGAGGGTATGCTCAGACGTGAGTCCCTTGCTCATTGCACCATCAGGATTCAGGCAAGCCGGGCCGACAAAGGCTGTGATGCCAGAAACCGGTCCCCGGAAGCTTGTTTCCTTCCCAGTATAAGAATTGGCTTGGTAGTTTGGTTTGCCCTGTTCCCATCATGCATTGGGACAGGTACAGACTAATTTGCATGTAGCCAGGTTCTGAGCTGGGATGGTGCAGTGAGCTAAAAAACGGTGATGGATTAAAACCATGATCTCTTGACTTGGTAAGAGTATTCTGCATCATTCAGAAACTCTGTCCATCACCACCCCCTTTTTCCCAAATCGATTTTATCCACACTCAGTGTGGGAGGGTATGCTCAGACGTGAGTCCCTTGCTCATTGCACCATCAGGATTCAGGCAAGCCGGGCCGACAAAGGCTGTGATGCCAGAAACCGGTCCCCGGAAGCTTGTTTCCTTCCCAGTATAAGAATTGGCTTGGTAGTTTGGTTTGCCCTGTTCCCATCATGCATTGGGACAGGTACAGACTAATTTGCATGTAGCCAGGTTCTGAGCTGGGATGGTGCAGTGAGCTAAAAAACGGTGATGGATTAAAACCATGATCTCTTGACTTGGTAAGAGTATTCTGCATCATTCAGAAACTCTGTCCATCACCACCCCCTTTTTCCCAAATCGATTTTATCCACACTCAGTGTGGGAGGGTATGCTCAGACGTGAGTCCCTTGCTCATTGCACCATCAGGATTCAGGCAAGCCGGGCCGACAAAGGCTGTGATGCCAGAAACCGGTCCCCGGAAGCTTGTTTCCTTCCCAGTATAAGAATTGGCTTGGTAGTTTGGTTTGCCCTGTTCCCATCATGCATTGGGACAGGTACAGACTAATTTGCATGTAGCCAGGTTCTGAGCTGGGATGGTGCAGTGAGCTAAAAAACGGTGATGGATTAAAACCATGATCTCTTGACTTGGTAAGAGTATTCTGCATCATTCAGAAACTCTGCCCATCACCACCCCCTTTTTCCCAAATCGATTTTATCCACACTCAGTGTGGGAGGGTATGCTCAGACGTGAGTCCCTTGCTCATTGCACCATCAGGATTCAGGCAAGCCGGGCCGACAAAGGCTGTGATGCCAGAAACCGGTCCCCGGAAGCTTTTTTCCTTCCCAGTATAAGAATTGGCTTGGTAGTTTGGTTTGCCCTGTTCCCATCATGCATTGGGACAGGTACAGACTAATTTGCATGTAGCCAGGTTCTGAGCTGGGATGGTGCAGTGAGCTAAAAAACGGTGATGGATTAAAACCATGATCTCTTGACTTGGTAAGAGTATTCTGCATCATTCAGAAACTCTGTCCATCACCACCCCCTTTTTCCCAAATCGATTTTATCCACACTCAGTGTGGGAGGGTATGCTCAGACGTGAGTCCCTTGCTCATTGCACCATCAGGATTCAGGCAAGCCGGGCCGACAAAGGCTGTTATGCCAGAAACCGGTCCCCGGAAGCTTGTTTCCTTCCCAGTATAAGAATTGGCTTGGTAGTTTGGTTTGCCCTGTTCCCATCATGCATTGGGACAGGTACAGACTAATTTGCATGTAGCCAGGTTCTGAGCTGGGATGGTGCAGTGAGCTAAAAAACGGTGATGGATTAAAACCATGATCTCTTGACTTGGTAAGAGTATTCTGCATCATTCAGAAACTCTGTCCATCACCACCCCCTTTTTCCCAAAACGTTTCAGATGCATTGCCATCACACGCGAAAGGCTACTGTACAGAGCATGAATATTGATCAAGATGATCGTTGCATGTTGTGTGTACTATAAGATATGTGTTCACAGCAAAACACTTTTCAAAAAAGCTCTCCAAGCAGAAGAGGTGTCTCTCATCAAACGCTGTCGAGAGAATGACTAAAATGGGTGGGGTCCTCCAACTGTTGGGAAATGTTATGAACCAATCAAATGCTTTTTTTTAAGGTCACATGGCAATAGCGCACCAAGCGCGCAAGGAGGCCGCACCCGACGCGATTTAGAGAAAATATATTTACCATAATATAAGTTTATTACAGTTAGAAATATACAAATGTTTAAAATATTTTAGATTATCGCTTGCTCTCCTATACACTTTAAACTTATTTAGATATAGTTTTGAGACATAAAAAAAATGAGGGAATGGCGTACCCGGCGCGATACCATATGTCTATGACGTAACACAGTGCCTGGCAGCATGCACTCATTGCATACGCAATGCACAGCGGGCATGACCCCATACGTACATGACGTAACGCGCGGCTTGGTACTGTGTACCTGTCGCATACCAAAGTAGCAGCTGGCAGGACCACATACGTATATGATGTTACGCGAGATGCGGTGCCTCGACCCCGTCGGATACGAAATGCGCATCATTTACGAGTTTAGCAATATGGCGGATAGGATTCGCGTGCTGATGGAGCTTGGTACACTGCTGGTACGGGAGTCCAGTTTTCTAAAAAAAAAAATATATACATACTTTTTTTTGAAGATATAAAAAAATTACATAATTTATAAAATACAAAAAAAAGCATAATAGAGATCCAATTTTTTTTTTCAAAAATAGAAAAAATATAGGTTTTATAAATATTAAAATATGAAATTAACACTTAAAGAACCTTCGAAATTAACTGAAAAAAACATAGGTTTTACAGACATTATAGTTAGGAATTAGCATTTAAAAAACCTTAGAAATTCACTGAAAAAAACATAGGTTTTACAGACCTTATAGTTAGGAATTAGCATTTAAAAAACCTTAGAAATTCACTGAAAAAACCATAGGTTACAGGGACATTATAGTTAGTTGGACATTTGACATATAGAACCAGAGAAATTCGCCCGTTATAGTTAGTTGAGCTAACTATAACTCGCGCGCCCGCAATGCACTGGTGATGACGTCACATATTACATCACTCATGACATGGTCAGTGACATCACTGATGACATCACTGATGACATCATCCACGTAATAATCTGATGCACATACTTATGCCCTAATATAAACTTTGATACACGCACTCTAAAATACAGACTACTATTTTTGAAACCATACACACAACAATGCCAGATACTATATACCACCCACTATTTCCTAGGTCTACACACACATCCAGTCACTTATAGATGCAGTTACTCATCAATACAGTACTATAATATGCACTCATACATCTATACATACAGTCACACTCCACCACTCATCCATAGAGTTAATCACACACCTAGTCAGTCATGCAAAGAATCAATCACATATCCATTTACTCATGTATACAGTTATACACACCAATTCTGTTATTTATACACACACCACATCACCTATTTATGCAGATACTAACACATACTTTACTAAAACAAAGGATGGCTGGGTGACAATTGTGCAGAGTTGCGTCACAATCAGAGTACAATTATAGGGTAGCTCAAAAGATATGGTAATGGCCATCTACCATATACCAGAGGGTATAGAACCCCTACACCCTTTAATTTGAGAAAAACAGATATATCCTGAGCATATTCCACAGGTTGTCAACGTTCTTAATCAATCAACACCAAGTGGTCTTCTTAATCTTCTTTTATTCCTTAAATTTCTTCCAAAAGCAGTCCTAGCCAACACGTGTTTCGTCTTAGTGTGGTATGAACCACAGACTTCCTTAGGGCCAATTCACAAGTATTAGGACAATTAAGTCCAAAATTGAGTAGCAACTATAATAAAGTTTATAAGTATCCAAGAATTTAAAATAAATATGTACCATGGCACAAGTTATATAGTCTCCCAAATCTTCTCTAGTTTTCAAGAAAAGCTTCAACATGTAACCGTGAGTAACGGCATGATGTAAGGCGGAGAATGGAAAAACGGCGGCCACCATATTGGTGGATGGTCTGATGGCTAGACTGTTTGTGACACAAACTCAACACGACCACTGCCTCTAATCAGGAACATTGTCAGTTCATCTTCTCAAAACCGGGCTCAAGATATTGTGGTCTGACACCTTGGAACCTTAAAGTTAAACCATGGCAGAAAAAGACCCCAAATCTTCTCTTAAGCACTCCAAGGCCAACCACCCTGCTCCAGACTCGCAGATAGAAGGAAAAGCGGACAGTAATGCAACCATTGAAATTATTCAAAAATAATTAGCTGATGTTCATGATGTGGCCAAGTCTACTAAAATGAATACAGACTCAATGGAACTGCAACTCAGTACTATAAGAGCGAACATCAATAAAATTAATGACAAGCTCTTTGATGCAGAACAATGAATCATTGTCTTGGAAGACGCTTCATCCATAACCGAAAAGGAACTAAAAATGCTCTGTACGTCCATGAAAGTTCTTCACAAAGAGGTTGCAGATTTGGAAGACAGAAATTGTAGGTGCAACCTGTAAACCTTTGGTGTCCCAGAGGGCTTGGAGGACTCTGAAACCTCCTGTGTAACATTCTTGGAAAAATGGCTTCTACACATCACCAGCATAACCTTCGCCAAAGACTTTGAACTCAAACGTGCCCACCATGTTCCTTCATTCAAACCGACAAGCACCCTGGCAAATTGTTTGCAAACCACTCTATTTCCAATGCACAGAACTGATCCTCAACTATGTACGCAAACAAAACCATATCTTTTGGAAGGGACATAAAATATATATTTCCTACGGATATTCTAAATCTGACCCTGCGCCCACGTCTCAAAAAGTTTACCCTCTAATTCTCATTTGCAGGCCCTGCAAGATTTAGAGTCCCTGTGGATAGCAAACATCATCTCTTCTCAGACGCGAAAGACCTCTCTACATTCCTAGATGATCGAGAAGATCATGTAATGAAAGCCCAAAAGAAAAATGCGATGTTCTAGCAATTCTCATACTTGGACAGTTCCTGTTGGTCTTCATGTCACTCTCCTTGCAGATAAGACCTTAGTTTATCTTTTGTATCTTCCTCTTACCGACAAACATGTTCCTTGTTTGATGGTTACCATGCTTAACATGCTTAACATGTATGACTATTATGACTTAATATAACGTTAATGCACCTGCTCATGTTAATCTCGATGGTTTCATAACACAGCGACTCTCACTGTTACTTGTGTATACACCCACAGCTATACTACATTGTAATGTATAGGATTCTTTCCACATCAGATCCTTACATATCATCAGTTTCTAGACGCTGATTTTTTTTTCACTTTGTAACATATCCCAACTTAACATATGAACCTTTCCTACATATTACTCATAGGGGCATATTCTCAAAGAGCTATCGCCGAGTTAACAGCACTTTAGTGCAGCCAAAGTTGCGATAAAGTTACCTCCCCATTCACAAGCCGGTGATAACAGCCCATATCACCAATTTTCCGGCGATAGCATCCTTAAAAAACATCGCCACAGATGACCCCGCCAACTATCGCTAATGAGATGCAGAGTAGGCGTTTCCGTGCAGAAAGCCACAACAACACCACTCCACAACATTCTCAACGCCCTGCCAGATCTGCGATAAGATCACAAAACATGCAATAAGGCCCGTTGGCAGCAGGAAATTAACACCTGCTCTGACCTGGTGCAAAGTCAGACAACAACCTGCAACAGACAAGGGAGCACAGCCCAGAGCCAAACATGAAGAACAACAGATGCCCCTGGGCAACTGAGCATGCAGTCCGGAGCACCAATAGAGCAACAACACCATCCGCCACCACCCCCAAGACCCCTCCGGATCCCCCTTCCCCCCGCCCAGTCCAAACAGAGGCAGTGCAGACAAAGACAGCGACCTGCTGGAAACGCACCAACCTCACAGACCCAACACCAGGGAATGTCATTGCCCACCACAGGCACAAAAGGACAACCATCCTACGCATCCTGACCACCATTGCCCACAGGCCGATGATACCAACACAGCAGACAACCAACATCCCTCCACAGACAAAGCTGCTGCCTGTGCTGCACCTGTTGGCCTCTGGTACCTTCCAACCAACAACTGCCAGAGTCGGAGGAGTCTCACAGTCAGCCACATCCAAGCCCCCCACAATTGTCTTGGATGCCATCATCAGCTTGGTACCACACTACCTATCCTTCCCCCACACTGCGCTGGAACAGCTGGAGACCAAGCAAGGCATCAAAGCCATAGCTTACTTCCCTCACTTGTCAGGGGGCAATTGAGTGCTCACATGTCCTACTTGTGCCCCCTGGTTATACTGCACACAATATCCGCTACCGAAAGCACACACATACCATCACTGTGCAGGTAACAGTGGGCCACCTGGGAATCTTCACCAACGTCGACGTCAACCACCAATTCCGAGTGTATGAGTCCTACATCTTCCGACAGCCCATCATCACCTGGCGCTTCCTGGCTGGCACCTACGGAAATGCGCTGCTCGTTGTCAAGTATCAAATGAATGCAATGTGAAAAGGAGATGCATGTTGACATTGTGTTGACATGTATGTTGGCGCATTGTTCTTGTTTACATGCAGACTGTATGACTATGTACATTGTGACAGTTTGGGAGGTGCTGGATTTTGATGCGGGACAGTGGACATTTGGACTATATGACGGTGTGGGTTTGTACGCATACATTTCCTTCTCACAGTTTCCTGCTCTGTTCGATGTGATTGGCCTGTTTCAGCATTTGAGCGCAGCCAGTTGTGTCCTCTGTTCTGCAGTGTAGATGTTGCACTTTGTGCCACATTGTCGTCAAAGTGGATGTGGTGTTATTGCTATGTGTGTGTGCTGCTGTGTGCCACGGGGAGGAGGGACATGTTCCAGGGTCATTGTGGATGTGCAGTGTGCTACACTTCGTTGTGCATGTGTGCCATTGTGCCCATCTCCCCCCGTCCCCCCAGTCCCTGGTCGTTACTCACCCTGTTGATGTTGTGTCAGGTCCTCTCAGGCTGTGTCCTGACTCCCACCTCCTTGCAGCGTCTCCACACTGATGACTGTGGCCTCAGTTTCCTCCAGCTCCTCCTGTGGCACAGGACTCCCACCTCCTGTTGCCGTTGCTGCTTTCCTGTTGGCAGCTGGTTTGTGCTTGGTTTGGCATCATGCCAGCGCCTCTTGTCCTCCTCCATTGACCTCCTCGACACTCTGACTGCATTCAAGGTGGTGTAATTGTGTGTCAGTTGATGGTAGTGTTCTGTCACCTCCTTGACGCTGATCTGCTTTTCCTGCGGACTGCACCCCGTCTTCCTCTCACCCTTCTCCTTGGCCTTCCCCGACCCCGTTGTTCCTTGCTGGTGGCTTGTTGAGCTTGTGGGATTCGCGTTGGCCTCTGCACTAAGTCCGGGTGCATCCATGATGTTACGCAGTTGCTTTTTATCTCCCTTTTATTTTCGTGGCTTTTATGGTGCATTTTCCCGCATGACGCATGGGAATTGCAGGCCTGTGGCTGGTTTTCACTGGTTTTAGTGTCGCGATTGGCATAATCGCAATTTTTTTGGTGTTTCGCGTTTTTACGGCATCGCATTGACTTCATCGTGGACATTCGACACGTTAATGTGGGACTATCACATGGTGCCGCCGGCTTGGGAATGCCACGTTATGAAGGTGTTATTTTCCCACGATGGACTGCGATGTGGTGAGTTGCGATAAGCTACTCTTGCGGTAGTTATCACACGTTCTTGAGAATATACCCCATTGTTACGTTAAGGGCATTCATGTAATCAATGCTCTCCATAGCCTGTTCACATGTGGCAATATTGTTGTGTGCAGATTTAGATTCCGTATATAGGTTTCCCGATTTATGCCCTTATATAGGTACAATTCACATTGCCCTTATTTGAACATAGAAATCCGGCCCTTATTTAGACATTGTCCGTACAAACCAAATACAGGCATGGCAACCTACATCTGTCCATCCACGTCACAACGAATTCTTGGAAAACCAGACCCTTAAGCCTTTAGGAATTTCCCCCAGCTTGAATATTGATTTCTCCAAGAACTCATTAAGTATGCATGAACATCTATTCCTTAGGGGTTCATTCATGACATTCCTCTGCCCGACTGTTGGACCTGGCCCTTTTGGCAGGTTCACCCCTAAACTTTTTGCATTTATCCTAGCCTTTTTCCCTATGTAATGTTAGTGGTTTTAGACCTCTATGCACTTTAGCACTGTGTCCCAGTGTAAAGTGCGTGCGCTCTGTGTTACCCTTAGTGAGACTGGCCTGCCCTCCCATAGGAATGCATGGGGGATATGTATGTCCATGATAATTCCTGGTGTGAGAGGAGTGCAGGGTCAAGTTTAGTATGTGCGAACTCGTAAGAATAAATGCTGAGCAATGATGTGCGCAGATTTATTATAACTATAGGAGAAGTGCCACTTCTAGAAGTTGCTCTTTCTGTGTACTGTGTGTCTGCCTGTGTGATGTGGAGTGCATGTCTGGCTTGTGATTGACAGGAGCTGAGAGGGCTGGGGAACTCTAGTAGCCAGGATGAGTCTGTCCAGTGGTGAATAGGGAGATCTGCATGTAGATGGGAGGGAGGAGTTGCAACTGGGACCTGAATAGGGATGTGCCTTCCCTCCACAATGCTGGCTCCGCCCCCTGTGGTGCGTCTGAGCACCTAGCCCCCACCTGACAATGGAGAGAGGAGCTGAGCACAGCAAAGTGCTCCAAAGCTCCCCCAAACCAGTTGCATCTGGTTTTCCCCCAGCCCTGTGCTGTGTGACAAAGGGGATCAGTGTATAAAAGAAGGGGCTGTGACCCCATGAAAAGGTTCTCTGTGTGCTTGTCCTGACGCGGGGGGCTGCTGCTGCTGGGCTCCAGGAGGAACTGCCACAAGGGACTGCCTCCCTGCTGGAGGGCCCTGTGTGCTGGCCTGCCTGAGCCCAGCCTTTTTCCCCCTGAACCTTGCCCTGGAAAACCAGGACCTAGCGCCTGGAAGAGCGTTTTACTTTGCCTACTTGGAAGAGCGCTCCATCTTTGACCCGGGACTGTGATTCTAGCGCCGTGGGAGTGCTTTATTTTTAATTTATGATGAGCACTCTGTTATCCTGAGGAGCGCGGGGGCTTTGCAGCTCGTAGTTGCTTGTTGCGGGCAGGGGATCCCGAGCGCAGGGATTTCCCCGCATTTGCCAATTCTTGAAAGCGGGTGCCCCCCTGCTTGGTTGTGCCGATTTACGTTAGCCGGCGGGTGCCCACCCCACAATCATCTTTGTTTAAAAAGCGGGAGCCCACCCCGCGTTATGGCCGCCGTGTAAACTAAGTTCTACAAGCGGGTGCCCACCCCGCATGGTTGAAGCCTCTAGTGCCTTTTATTGATAGCGGGTGCCCACCCCGCGTTTTCGCCACTGAACGGGAGCCTACCCCGTATTTCCTGCGAAGAGGAATCACCGCCGCGACCTGGGTGTGCAGCGCGAGGCAGGATGTCAGGTAACCCTCGCCGAGACGGGGGCAGGGTCTGACCAGGAAGAAGCCGGAAGCCGACCAGAGCCCACCCGCGCTCCGGTGGCCAGAGGAAAAGCCGGAAGCCGACGGGAGCCCACCCCACGCTCCGGTACACAAAGGAGAACAAGCCGGAAGAAGAGTCCAGGCAGGAGCCCACCCCGCACTGGACGGTGCCCGATAGAGCGGAGGAGTGCAGCAGTGGCTGGCGGGGCTCCCATGGCATGAGGGAGAGCCCCGCGCCTACACCGGAGGAGGCGGCCCCTAAATTGAGGCGAGTCCCGCATGGCAAAGCCTGGAGACCAGAGGAGCGTCCCCAGACAGCCCGGTGAGTGGGACTCGTTTGCAACAGGGTTGGGGGGGTGTGTTGGGGCACATTGCCGGTGCCCGCCCCCTCCTGCCAGTACTTACTACTTTGGGGGCACAGCTGCTGAGCGGACTCGCAGGAGGGCGAGCCGCTCCACCGTGGGGCGTGAGTTTTGTTCAAGGAGCCCCAGAGGGGGGGCCCCACCTACCTGTGCCCATTCTTTCTGTACTTGTGGGGGCATATTTGTTTTAGAACCTGTGTGCTCCAATGTGAGGGAATCGAGGTGCCCAGGCCCCATTTCTCCAAGCTGTCCCGCTCGCAGAGGGCAGCTGCACCAAGAGGGCAAAGGTTATTGTTCAAGAGCCCCAGAGCAGGGCTCAGGCCATTTTTCCCACTGCCCCACCTGATAGAGGGCAGCGGCCACGGTTGGCGCAGATTGATTTAGGAGTCCCTGAGAGGGACAGAGTTGACACAGGGAGTGCCAGTGTCCACATTTTGGCCTTCACAGCTGCCCAGCAATTAGTGGGCAGCTGCCACGTTTAAGCCTAAACTCTTGCGCACTCTTCTTTTGCTGCATGCGCAGCGCCCTGACTGTTGGACATAGGGCATTTGAGCCCCATGGAAGGCCAGTTGGCCTGGGGCCAGTACCTAATGTGATTCTTGTGCAAAGTGATTGCATCCTGTGTTTTAGGTCTAATATGTTTTATGCCTAATGTGATTGTGATTGCATAGTGTGCTCCTAACTTTTACCAGTAGTTACTGGTTGTGCTCTACATTTATTATTTGTGCTACATTTACAATTGGTGATTTGTGATTGTTCTGACAGTGGCCCAATTGGCCCTGTCAGGTGTATATAATCCCCTGTAGATACTGCCCAGTGCCAGTTGGCACAGTGTAAATTGTGTGATTATTATCTAATGTGTTTTTTATAATACAAAGGCTATTTTTATATATAACCTTGTGTGGAGTTTCTTTTGTGGTGTGCCTAGGGTGTTGTTGCAGAGTGCGCACACAAACGCTTTACACATTGCCTCCGGGATAAGCCTGACTGCTCGTGCCAAGCTACCAAGGGGGTGAGCAGGGGTTATCTTTGGCGTGTAACTTCCTTGCCCTGACTGGAGTGGTGGTTTCTGCCTGGCTTTGGCGCAAGCCTTAGCCAACCAGAAATCCCATTTCCAACACCGACTTTTACGTCAATACTGGCATTCCTAGACACCTTCAAGGTATAAATATACCAGCACTTGCCCTGGCAAATTGCGGTTCCCGTAGGATTCGATCCAACCCAGACTACGCGGTTCACCACGGAAAGTTCGGAAGGAGATCGAGTTCCAGCCTGATGCACTGACCTGATGCTGCTATCCTCCTCGCAGAGAATCCAGCTCCAGTGCTCTCTGACTTCCCTTGTGGGGGGTTAGACTATCGAGTCCAGAAGAGATTCCAACCTCTCTCATTCTAAGGTATGGAGCTGACTAGAACTTAGATAAACTTTTGGCAACTCTTGGCTAAACTAAAATATAGCTAGCTATACTTTAGAAATGGCACATACTTCAAACCTCATACTGCACTTAGGTTAGGTACACTGGGGTAGAACAATTTAGAAGCATCAGATGAGTATCACATTTTAGCATATGTTATTTATGTATGTATTTTGATTAATATATGTCATGGCTACAAACCATGCTATTGCAGTATTATTTTATCTTACTGCTAACCTCGTACATATTGTACTTTCTGTCTTACGATTGTAGCAATTCATATCTCTTGCATGAGAAATAAGACTGTTCAATAAACCCTTTTATTGAAACGCCCGTCTCTCTATTTCTGTGCAACTGCACGATTGACTGAGTGAAACTGTTATCTATTGTTTCCACGATTCTGAGACTGTTCCGATTCTAAAAGGAAACAAAGTTGTCATGTTTATGCAGTTGTCAGAGAGTAATCCCTTATTGTATATTCGAGAAGTTTCTAGTGACCTCTGAGTTAGCTGGCACACACAAGTAAGTAAGTTTAATATACTCGATAGAGACATACTGACCTTAGTCCTATGTCAAATCTAGAGTGTATGTTATTCCAATGCGCAGAGCCTATCAGGGATATAGGAACTACACTACATGGCGCCCAACGTTTGGTAAGGCACTAATTTAATGCTAGATACTGAAGTAACTCAGTCGTCAGAGACCCTCTACTCATAAAACTCCATAAGACGTCTGGAGTGGGTAGGGATAATATCCGCCATAGCTGAGTAGGACAAAAATCCTATGTATTAGCTGTTTGGTTTTGTTCAACGTTGAAGGATACAGTGTTCCAAAATATTGTCCACCTTATCTTTGTTCCCTTGAAACTTGCTCTGCATTTTTCATTAAACAATGTCCGACCACTGTGATGTTGCCGTTGAAAACGGTAAAGCTGTGGCTGACGTTACAGACTTTAATGAAAACCAAGCGGGTGTTATACACATCCCACCAAATTTAAGGAGAGCCATCACTCTAAAACATATAAAACATGGTCTGACACCAAGAAGTGGTAGAGCAGTTTTTGTGATAGAGGCACATGAATCTCACCAGACAGAGGAATTCTATTCATGGATAGTATTCCCAGAATCAAATCCAGTAACACACTTGTTTCACTTCTACAAAGAAGATGAACCACCTGAGGAATATATTCCTTTCGAGGATATTGAAATTCCACTCACATACCAGGAGCATGAGCTCTGGTTTAAAGGCGCCCTAAAACATTACAATCACATTACCAGGCTCGGTCCACTAGGTAGACCAGGAACAACATGGCCGATTTTAGCCGGCTACACACCTCATCCTGACATTGAAGAAATGTCAGATGTGGATCTACTAGCTCAACTCAAGGAGCTAATCAAAATTTATAGACAATTGGTTCAATATGTCATGCGGACTTTCACAGTCCAACCACCATTAACCATTCAAAATCCAGCTCTTCATCAGGGGAATGCACTAAAAATCACTCCACAGACTTTACACGCAGTCATGGGTAAAATGGCCACAAAACGTGAACAAATTCCATTCTGGATAGCTCAAAAAATTACTCAAATCGAAGCGGTATTTCCTAATACCAGCCCTTATGAGAAACACAGAATTCTAACAATCTGTTTACCAATGGGGATCACACCACATCTGGAAGACTGCACCACTTGGGGCACAGTCTTTGCTGCAATCTACACAAAAACACATGTTATTCCGTCCTTGGCGGTAATACCTGATGTCCTGAAACAGATTCAAAACGAATACGGGGCAGAGCCTGCTCTGAATTTTGGTATGAAGTTACTGAAAAATTTCGACCAGGTCTCAACAATAATATTATCTAATAATATAGGAAAAGCAGCATCAGTGGCAATCCGCCAGAAATTAAGCGAATTTGATGTAACAGAACAACCACAAGAACTAGCCAGACTAATTGAAAAATCCTATGGAGAATTAGGCAAAGACAGTTTGGGGGGGAAACCAGTAAAACCACAACTGTCTGAAAGTCTTGATAAGGTCTTTCCTAAAAACCCTCCTACCTCTTCTAAAAAGTAGTGGGAAAATAGCAAACAGAATTCCAAAGAGAAGCGTTCTCATTCCCGAGGCAGGTCTCCTCCACAGAAGGAGCCCTCTGAATCGAGGTACAACCTCAGGAATAGGGATAATTTGAAAAAACCTGACAGATATCAAGATAATTCCTGGTGTGAGAGGAGTGCAGGGTCAAGTTTAGTATGTGCGAACTCGTAAGAATAAATGCTGAGCAATGATGTGCGCAGATTTATTATAACTATAGGAGAAGTGCCACTTCTAGAAGTTGCTCTTTCTGTGTACTGTGTGTCTGCCTGTGTGATGTGGAGTGCATGTCTGGCTTGTGATTGACAGGAGCTGAGAGGGCTGGGGAACTCTAGTAGCCAGGATGAGTCTGTCCAGTGGTTAATAGGGAGATCTGCATGTAGATGGGAGGGAGGAGTTGCAACTGGGACCTGAATAGGGATGTGCCTTCCCTCCACAATGCTGGCTCCGCCCCCTGTGGTGCGTCTGAGCACCTAGCCCCCACCTGACAATGGAGAGAGGAGCTGAGCACAGCAAAGTGCTCCAAAGCTCCCCTAAACCAGTTGCATCTGGTTTTCCCCCAGCCCTGTGCTGTGTGACAAAGGGGATCAGTGTATAAAAGAAGGGGCTGTGACCCCATGAAAAGGTTCTCTGTGTGCTTGTCCTGACGCGGGGGGCTGCTGCTGCTGGGCTCCAGGAGGAACTGCCACAAGGGACTGCCTCCCTGCTGGAGGGCCCTGTGTGCTGGCCTGCCTGAGCCCAGCCTTTTTCCCCCTGAACCTTGCCCTGGAAAACCAGGACCTAGCGCCTGGAAGAGCGTTTTACTTTGCCTACTTGGAAGAGCGCTCCATCTTTGACCCGGGACTGTGATTCTAGCGCCGTGGGAGTGCTTTATTTTTAATTTATGATGAGCACTCTGTTATCCTGAGGAGCGCGGGGGCTTTGCAGCTCGTAGTTGCTTGTTGCGGGCAGGGGATCCCGAGCGTAGGAATTCCCCGCATTTGCCAATTCTTGAAAGCGGGTGCCCCCCTGCTTGGTTGTGCCGATTTACGTTAGCCGGCGGGTGCCCACCCCACAATCATCTTTGTTTAAAAAGCGGGAGCCCACCCCGCGTTATGGCCGCCGTGTAAACTAAGTTCTACAAGCGGGTGCCCACCCCGCATGGTTGAAGCCTCTAGTGCCTTTTATTGATAGCGGGTGCCCACCCCGCGTTTTCGCCACTGAACGGGAGCCTACCCCGTATTTCCTGCGAAGAGGAATCACCGCCGCGACCTGGGTGTGCAGCGCGAGGCAGGATGTCAGGTAACCCTCGCCGAGACGGGGGCAGGGTCTGACCAGGAAGAAGCCGGAAGCCGACCAGAGCCCACCCGCGCTCCGGTGGCCAGAGGAAAAGCCGGAAGCCGATGGGAGCCCACCCCACGCTCCGGTACACAAAGGAGAACAAGCCGGAAGAAGAGTCCAGGCAGGAGCCCACCCCGCACTGGACGGTGCCCGATAGAGCGGAGGAGTGCAGCAGTGGCTGGCGGGGCTCCCATGGCATGAGGGAGAGCCCCGCGCCTACACCGGAGGAGGCGGCCCCTAAATTGAGGCGAGTCCCGCATGGCAAAGCCTGGAGACCAGAGGAGCGTCCCCAGACAGCCCGGTGAGTGGGACTCGTTTGCAACAGGGTTGGGGGGGTGTGTTGGGGCACATTGCCGGTGCCCGCCCCCTCCTGCCAGTACTTACTACTTTGGGGGCACAGCTGCTGAGCGGACTCGCAGGAGGGCGAGCCGCTCCACCGTGGGGCGTGAGTTTTGTTCAAGGAGCCCCAGAGGGGGGGCCCCACCTACCTGTGCCCGTTCTTTCTGTACTTGTGGGGGCATATTTGTTTTAGAACCTGTGTGCTCCAATGTGAGGGAATCGAGGTGCCCAGGCCCCATTTCTCCAAGCTGTCCCGCTCGCAGAGGGCAGCTGCACCAAGAGGGCAAAGGTTATTGTTCAAGAGCCCCAGAGCAGGGCTCAGGCCATTTTTCCCACTGCCCCACCTGATAGAGGGCAGCGGCCACGGTTGGCGCAGATTGATTTAGGAGTCCCTGAGAGGGACAGAGTTGACACAGGGAGTGCCAGTGTCCACATTTTGGCCTTCACAGCTGCCCAGCAATTAGTGGGCAGCTGCCACGTTTAAGCCTAAACTCTTGCGCACTCTTCTTTTGCTGCATGCGCAGCGCCCTGACTGTTGGACATAGGGCATTTGAGCCCCATGGAAGGCCAGTTGGCCTGGGGCCAGTACCTAATGTGATTCTTGTGCAAAGTGATTGCATCCTGTGTTTTAGGTCTAATATGTTTTATGCCTAATGTGATTGTGATTGCATAGTGTGCTCCTAACTTTTACCAGTAGTTACTGGTTGTGCTCTACATTTATTATTTGTGCTACATTTACAATTGGTGATTTGTGATTGTTCTGACAGTGGCCCAATTGGCCCTGTCAGGTGTATATAATCCCCTGTAGATACTGCCCAGTGCCAGTTGGCACAGTGTAAATTGTGTGATTATTATCTAATGTGTTTTTTATAATACAAAGGCTATTTTTATATATAACCTTGTGTGGAGTTTCTTTTGTGGTGTGCCTAGGGTGTTGTTGCAGAGTGCGCACACAAACGCTTTACACATTGCCTCCGGGATAAGCCTGACTGCTCGTGCCAAGCTACCAAGGGGGTGAGCAGGGGTTATCTTTGGCGTGTAACTTCCTTGCCCTGACTGGAGTGGTGGTTTCTGCCTGGCTTTGGCGCAAGCCTTAGCCAACCAGAAATCCCATTTCCAACACCGACTTTTACGTCAATACTGGCATTCCTAGACACCTTCAAGGTATAAATATACCAGCACTTGCCCTGGCAAATTGCGGTTCCCGTAGGATTCGATCCAACCCAGACTACGCGGTTCACCACGGAAAGTTCGGAAGGAGATCGAGTTCCAGCCTGATGCACTGACCTGATGCTGCTATCCTCCTCGCAGAGAATCCAGCTCCAGTGCTCTCTGACTTCCCTTGTGGGGGGTTAGACTATCGAGTCCAGAAAAGAGATTCCAACCTCTCTCATTCTAAGGTATGGAGCTGACTAGAACTTAGATAAACTTTTGGCAACTCTTGGCTAAACTAAAATATAGCTAGCTATACTTTAGAAATGGCACATACTTCAAACCTCATACTGCACTTAGGTTAGGTACACTGGGGTAGAACAATTTAGAAGCATCAGATGAGTATCACATTTTAGCATATGTTATTTATGTATGTATTTTGATTAATATATGTCATGGCTACAAACCATGCTATTGCAGTATTATTTTATCTTACTGCTAACCTCGTACATATTGTACTTTCTGTCTTACGATTGTAGCAATTCATATCTCTTTCATGAGAAATAAGACGGTTCAATAAACCCTTTTATTGAAACGCCCGTCTCTCTATTTCTGTGCAACTGCACGATTGACTGAGTGAAACTGTTATCTATTGTTTCCACGATTCTGAGACTGTTCCGATTCTAAAAGGAAACAAAGTTGTCATGTTTATGCAGTTGTCAGAGAGTAATCCCTTATTGTATGTTCGAGAAGTTTCTAGTGACCTCTGAGTTAGCTGGCACACACAAGTAAGTACGTTTAATATACTCGATAGAGACATACTGACCTTAGTCCTATGTCAAATCTAGAGTGTATGTTATTCCAATGCGCAGAGCCTATCAGGGATATAGGAACTACACTACATGGCGCCCAACGTTTGGTAAGGCACTAATTTAATGCTAGATACTGAAGTAACTCAGTCGTCAGAGACCCTCTACTCATAAAACTCCATAAGACGTCTGGAGTGGGTAGGGATAATATCCGCCATAGCTGAGTAGGACAAAAATCCTATGTATTAGCTGTTTGGTTTTGTTCAACGTTGAAGGATACAGTGTTCCAAAATATTGTCCACCTTATCTTTGTTCCCTTGAAACTTGCTCTGCATTTTTCATTAAACAATGTCCGACCACTGTGATGTTGCCGTTGAAAACGGTAAAGCTGTGGCTGACGTTACAGACTTTAATGAAAACCAAGCGGGTGTTATACACATCCCACCAAATTTAAGGAGAGCCATCACTCTAAAACATATAAAACATGGTCTGACACCAAGAAGTGGTAGAGCAGTTTTTGTGATAGAGGCACATGAATCTCACCAGACAGAGGAATTCTATTCATGGATAGTATTCCCAGAATCAAATCCAGTAACACACTTGTTTCACTTCTACAAAGAAGATGAACCACCTGAGGAATATATTCCTTTCGAGGATATTGAAATTCTACTCACATACCAGGAGCATGAGCTCTGGTTTAAAGGCGCCCTAAAACATTACAATCACATTACCAGGCTCGGTCCACTAGGTAGACCAGGAACAACATGGCCGATTTTAGCCGGCTACACACCTCATCCTGACATTGAAGAAATGTCAGATGTGGATCTACTAGCTCAACTCAAGGAGCTAATCAAAATTTATAGACAATTGGTTCAATATGTCATGCGGACTTTCACAGTCCAACCACCATTAACCATTCAAAATCCAGCTCTTCATCAGGGGAATGCACTAAAAATCACTCCACAGACTTTACACGCAGTCATGGGTAAAATGGCCACAAAACGTGAACAAATTCCATTCTGGATAGCTCAAAAAATTACTCAAATCGAAGCGGTATTTCCTAATACCAGCCCTTATGAGAAACACAGAATTCTAACAATCTGTTTACCAATGGGGATCACACCACATCTGGAAGACTGCACCACTTGGGGCACAGTCTTTGCTGCAATCTACACAAAAACACATGGTATTCCGTCCTTGGCGGTAATACCTGATGTCCTGAAACAGATTCAAAACGAATACGGGGCAGAGCCTGCTCTGAATTTTGGTATGAAGTTACTGAAAAATTTCGACCAGGTCTCAACAATAATATTATCTAATAATATAGGAAAAGCAGCATCAGTGGCAATCCGCCAGAAATTAAGCGAATTTGATGTAACAGAACAACCACAAGAACTAGCCAGACTAATTGAAAAATCCTATGGAGAATTAGGCAAAGACAGTTTGGGGGGGAAACCAGTAAAACCACAACTGTCTGAAAGTCTTGATAAGGTCTTTCCTAAAAACCCTCCTACCTCTTCTAAAAAGTAGTGGGAAAATAGCAAACAGAATTCCAAAGAGAAGCGTTCTCATTCCCGAGGCAGGTCTCCTCCACAGAAGGAGCCCTCTGAATCGAGGTACAACCTCAGGAATAGGGATAATTTTAAAAAACCTGACAGATATCAAGATAATGATAAACGTTCCTCTTGTACCTTTCAGATATCATCACAGACATCCAAAAGAAGAGGACGGTCAGAAAACAAGGAAGAATGCGTGAAGTCCAAAGACGATCAACACGTTCAGAAAAATAAAGCAAAACCTCAATTCTCCAAGAAAACGGTAGCAGGTCTGAAGATCAGACATGCCGAGAATACTGAGAACCCAACTCAGGAACGGAGAATGGGCCCAGACCATGCTGGACAGTGCAGCAGAAGTTACAATAGCTCGCCAGAACCTGAAGGGACTTCTGGAGACAGTGGACTTGAATGAAGACTTACAAGTTGAGACTGTAGACACCAGGGTTAGTTCTCCACATAGGTTATATGAAATAACACTCCGGATGGAGAGAGACATACCAAGAAAAGTGAAAGCACTCTTTTGGGAGCATCTTTAAAAGGGTTATGATATACTTCGAGCAGAACAGGACTGGCCACCAGAGTCTGTCAGGGAGTGCCCACATGGCGAGGACATCATTATGCCTGCCTTCTCCAACCATATTCCAGTTCATTTAAAATATACATTAGCCAGGAAATGGGCAGTAGCCCAAGCCCCAGGACTGTATAAAAATCATGTAGGATGGGATGAGGACTCACCTCATCACAAAATCCAGTTAAAAAATCAACCGACTGCACAAAGGCAGTATCCAGTTAAGCAAGAAGCTAAAAAACAGGTCAGGGAGATTTTAGATCAACTTGAATATCAGGGGGTGATTGAAACATGCACCTCATCAATGAACAATCCTTTGTTTCCTGTTTCCAAACCAGACAATACATATCGTCTAGTTTTGGATTACAGACACTTAAATTCTTGTTGCAAAACATTTGCAGTGCAAAATGCACATAGTACAGCATTAATGAATAACATTGTGCGTAAAAAATATAAAAACCACATTAGACATTTCAAATTGTTTCTTTTGTCAAAATATTGCACCAGAAAGCAGATATTTGACCACTTTGTCAATAATGGGGACCCAGCGTCAATTTTGTCGACTGCCCCAGGGATTCAAAAACAGCCCGGGGTTATTCTCAGCAAGGGTAACAGAGTTACTACAAACTTATGATGATGAGGCATTGTCATATGTGGATAATATATATATAATTCAAATTCAAATAGACTTTATTCGGATTTCAAAAAATCATCCATAAAAGCACAAGATCCAAGTTAAAATACACAATTTGATACTACAATTTCGGGCCACAATTTATAATAAATAACAAATTAAATATGACTTACAAAAACGACAAATAAAATACGAATATGCTTTCTTACTAAACTATGCATATACATACAATATATAGAAATATACTGAAATGTAACCTCTGGTTTTATAGGAGCAAAGCAAACGCGTTGCATTATGTTTATACAAATTAGGCCTTAAAGTGCAAAATGCGTATGTAAACAGGTATGGTACATTAAGTTTGTGCAAATTAGGCTTTAAAGTGCAAAAATGCATATGTAAACAAATGCAAAGCATTAAGTTTGTGTAAATTAGGCTTTGATGTGCAAAGTACAAAATAAAATTACTCAATTTTCAAAGATCTGCGTGAACGTACAATTGCATTGAGGAAGCCAGTAACTCTAAAAATTAGTTTGTCTGATCCAAGCATTAAAAAGTGTCTAAGAGCATGGTTGTGATCAGTCAGATTGTATTTCCTGCAGTAAGGGATTAGGTAATGCTTTGTATATTTCCTGTAGAACCCACAGTCAAAAATAAAATGGAGCATACTCTGGGTACCACCAAGGTCACAAGGGCAATATAATTTTGCCAGGTTTTTAGTGTAGCCCAGTGGGAAGCAGATAAGATTTACAATGCTCCTGTCCCTGAATCTAAATAATAAAATCCTGTTCCACCTGCCCAATTTTTTACGTAAATAGGGCTGGGGTAACATCAGAGATTCAGTGTGTGGTTCCCGGATCATTAAGTAGTTTGTTGTGGATTGTTTCAGTGAGTCCACTCTTTCCCTCTCATTATGGAAATGTTGATAGAGTGCCCTTCTCACTAGATTTTTATGGGAGCAGTCAATCTGGTCAGGGTCTGAAAATAGGTGACCATAATTGACGCTCACAAGGCTCCTTTCTACCGCATTTATCCATGGGATTAAACTCGAACTCTCACTTTGCAAACAATCCATAATGATCTCACGGGAAACGGAGGCTGCTGGGTTTTGCCAAATCCTTAACCAAAATAATGCAGGTCTGGCTTTTATAAAATCCTCGATATAATGCAATTTTAATTCATTGTGACATACGAAGGTCGATGCACTAATAACTCCCCCCAGGATCTTCCGACAAAATCTATTCTCTTCTCTCTGTAATTCTGAGCAATTCGAGAATCCCCAGACTTCTGCTCCATACGTTCCAGTTGGGAGACATTGGGTCCGATAAACTTGTAATAAACTGGAAACAACATCAGCCTGGCGGGGTTGATGAAGAGAGGTAACAGAGTTAATAGATTTGGAGAGTTTATTTCTCCCCATTGCGACATGGGGTTGCCATGAACCGCTATTAGAAAATAACAGACCCAAGTAGGGGAAAGTGCAAGTGCTTTTTAGAGTGTTTTGACCTATCGTAATCTTTGAAATTTTATAATTCTTAGGACCGCAGGTCATTATAAAAGATTTATTAAAATTAGTGCACAAACCTAAATCGGCCATATAGTTAACAAATCCCGAAATTAAAATACGCAGAGCATTCGGGGTGCGGCCCATAAGGACCGCGTCATCTGCGTGGAGTAACGCCGGGATAGGTTTCTTGTTAATAATAGGAACATCCTTGGTCAGATTGCATAGGGAGTTGGACAGTTCATTAATGTATAATATAAAAAGCAAGGGGGCCAAGACGCAGCCCTGTCTCACCCCCTTGCCAATTAAAATATCATTTGAAACCTCGCCTTCATTGTTTATTCGTACGCGGGCTTTCAAATTGCGATGGAGGTTGGCCAAAAAGTGGACTAAGGCTTCATCCAAACCATAATTTAAAAGAATGGACCATAAGCGGGAACGGTTTACAAAGTCAAATGCTGAGCTTAAGTCCATAAAACCAAAATATAAAGGGGATTGTTTAGCCCTTGTATATTTGGCCATAAGGAGATTAAGGTTCAGACATTGTTCCACCGTGCCTAGTTTACTCCTAAAACCCAACTGACAACGATGGATAATGGAGTACTCGTCTGCCCAGGAGCTAATTTTATTGAATAAAACCCTTCCGAGGACCTTCAGGGTGTTATCGATCAATGATATTGGTCGATAACACCCCGGATCCATCCTGTTTCCCTTTTTAAAAATAGGTACAATGGTACTGCTAGAACTTGTCGAGGGGATGGACTTCTTACTCAGGTTATTAAAAAGGTTGCAGAGTAAGGGGGCCCAAAAACAAGTATTCGATTTTATCTGGTCAATGGACAAACCGTCCGGGCCAGGGGCCTTATTGCCAGCACTATTGGCAATGGCCTCCTCCACCTCCTCTAGTGTTATGGCTATGGTACCATCGGGGAAAATATCCTCAGTTGGGTCTCCGACTGCAGCATAAAGCTTAGAAAAATGAGTGACCCATAGGTCACCTGTGATGTTGCAGTTTATCGGGGTAATGTTGCTGCCCAGGGCTCTTAGGTTCTTTACTTCTCTCCAGAACCCTGTCGAGTCTTTTAGGGCAGCAGTTTTGGTCAAATTGTCCCAGTGGCTTATTAACAGCTCCTCAGATCTTGCTTTTAATGCATGCTTGTATTTAAGGCGTAATGATCTGACAAGGGACACATCTCGAGGTTTGGCTTCCAAGGCCTTTCTAAGTTCTCTATTAGCCCTCGAGCAGTTAGTATCAAACCATCTATGATTGCTTATGTTCTGTTCTTTTAAGGGTTTAGAAATTGCCCTTTTTATGACTGTACATAAATCGCAGAAGGACTTGATTATATCGGGGCCACCGGGTGTTAAGCAGTTAGAGATCAATAGAGGGTTATTCCTAATCACATTAGCTAGAATCTCTTTGTTGTCGATCCCTCTCCATACAATCCTGAGCCTATCTGTAGATACAGTAATGTTTGAGGCTCCAACCTCATGCAAGCCTGTAGGTCTTTTAATGGATTTAAAGTAGATTACAATTGGCAGATGGTCACTATATGAACTACTGACAACCTCAGATTTAAATAACACTCCACTGAGGAGGGAGGAGGTGAACATATAGTCAATGGTTGTAGAACAACCGCGGCCAATATAGGTGGGAACCGATACATTTTCCTCGACAATTCCACTGTAACCCATTACATCATCTAAATCCCTACTATATAATAAGTCCAATAATTCAGAACCTCGTCTGCAGGGTGGGGATGTAGAATGAATGTGAGCATTAAAATCTCCACCTACACAAATACCATCAAATTGGCCATACTTTTCTCCATCCGCAATTTCATCAATAAAATTAAACAATTCTAAAAATGTGGGATTAGGATGTTTAACGAAATCATTATTATAAAAATGTATAAAACAAATCTTTAACCTTGCAACATATTTTACAGCTATCAAATGTTTACTAACCACGTGTAGTGGTTCGATTTTCACATCCTTGGAGATTTTTGCCCAGATAGATAGACCGCCACTAGGACGCCCCATGGCAGGGCGTGGTACAGTAAGATTATGACAGAAAAAGCCCTCCAATAGTTGGGCACATGTACTCCATGTTTCCTGCAGCATTACCACATCAAAATCACTTATCCATGTGACCCATTCTTTAATTTTCATCTTGCCTATAAGCCCAGCAATATTCCAGCTAATGACACTTAAAGTATCAGTCGGTAGAATAGTGGCAGGGAAAAGGGGGGCTACAGGAGGGTCGGGGCATTCTGTGTGTGGGGGTACTAATCTACCTGGGCATAATTTGGGAATACATATAGGGTTTACCATTTCCAAGGGGACTGTGCTAGTGACCTCATCTGATATAATAAG
Source organism: Triturus cristatus (assembly GCF_964204655.1). Classification (NCBI taxonomy): domain Eukaryota; kingdom Metazoa; phylum Chordata; class Amphibia; order Caudata; family Salamandridae; genus Triturus; species Triturus cristatus. Next base: position 747,909,527 of record NC_140579.1, read on the forward strand.
AGATGTTGGTGATGGTCAATCTAGACTTCCCAAATCAGATAGGGCGGAAAATCTATTAGATAGAGGAAAGGTAGTAGAAACCGTTTGAGGTAGTCTATGGGGGGGCCTATAAAAATAACCCAATGGGAGAAGGGTTATAGCAGTGGACAGGCTGGCGTGAGTATTATGTGTGTCCATAAAGAATCTTACGGAGTTTGGATGTCTAAAATTAATCACTATACAGTCTCCACTAATATTTTTGTGTTGTAGGCCCACCCAACTCACCCGGCGGGTTGATATAATCTCATTAGAAATGTCCCATCTTGCTCCTTTGTGTTTGGTCAGCCAATCTATGCATTTATTGTGTAGTTGTGCCCATGACTCACTTTGACCTTCTTTGAGGGCAGGGACGCCTGCTAAAACTAAAACATATGGGCAGGCTTCTGGGGGTAGGTGGAGCGGCGGCCCTAAATTATTAGTAGCTCTATTTCTTTCAGGTACGCCTCCTTTATTGGTTACACCATCCAGAATATTACCTGTCCTAGTTAGTGAGGTAGCTGAAGGGGCAGTAATGGCCTTAACATTTGAACTTACAGTTCTGGCCATTACTGATCCTGCTACTTCCGAGGGGTCATGTGTTGAAACGGAAATCCGTACAGGTGGGGTATTGGCTAGGCTGCTATTAGAGGGGGCAGTTTTAGCGATGATAGGACCTTTGATCTTACTATGGCCAGGGTCTGCGGTAACAGCCAAACCCCTCTCCCTCAGGCCATTACATAGTGATTCTAGCTTATCCATGAATTTCTCTCCCCGAAGGGTGTCTATACTAATGATACCTTTCCTTTTAGTTTCCTCTTTTTTTACAAGGTTTTCGATTTTATCAAGTCTCTTAAAAATGATATTAAATTGTTTAGCTATTTGAACTTCAACTTGTTTAAAAATAGTGTCTACGATAGTTTCAATCAAATTGCCATTTGGTTTAGGTTGGATATTTCTGTCGAGGAACTCAGTCTGTGTACTGATAGAGTTATCAGTGCCCTCAGGTTGCAACATAAAGTCCTCACAAGTGGCTTTATCCAGAGCTGAAGACTGTGTTCGGCAAGTATAAACAGAGAGTTTCTCAATACCATCGTTCACTGATAATGATGGAGGCGGAAAATCCTCGGTGACAATTGATGTGACTATTTCGCAGTCTTTGTCTTTATTCCACATGCTCTGTGGAGTAGGTTGGTTTATACAGCAACTTGGTTGCTTTCTTTTATTTATAGTGCTTTTCACAGGGCCTCTCTTGCGTTTTTCCCTTGTTGTTTTATTAGTGCATGGTACTTTATCCGTTTCGGGTTCCATTAAACAGTCAGAAACAGGATTAGTAACCGAACTAATGACTCCAGTAATAGGGGTTAGTGTATCAGTTTGAACTGTGGGTTTAATAACCATTACTGTGGGAGAGAGTGGGAGACCCGAGTTTGGTGCAGTCTTAGGGGATTGAGAACATAGGGGAATAATATTTGGTAATCTTATGGACATCCTTCTTTCGGTGTCAGCAATCTCATTGGTTACCATGGTTAAAGCATTGGCCAGCAAAGTATCAAACGATGTGGGCTGCTCAATGGATACGGCAGGGTCTACATATGCAGACATGATCGTGCGTTTCCCCATGTTGGATATTTTTACCTGTGCAATCAAAGGCGAAGGGGGGGGGCGGCCCGCCCGACCACTGGAGACCACTGAGGGCCACAGAGGGCCCGCCCTTTGCCTGGGCTTGGCCCGGCGCCGCCCGCGCGCGTCCCGGAGGAAGCCGCGTTCTTTAAAGCGCCTCCGGGCGCGTTGGCGGCGTCAGCGGCCGCAGGGGTGCTTGGGGGCTGTAGTCTCCCCCCGCTCTCGGCCGCAAGGTGTGGTAGTGGCAGCGGCGGGGGAGACAAACAGCAAGAGGAGCCCAAAAACAGCGACAGTAGCGCTGGCGCGATGTGGCACGAGTGGTTCCCTCTGCAAGCGGCAGATAACCAGGTCCGTAGATTCCCCCGCTCCTCCGTGGAAGCCGCGTTCTTTAGAGCGCCTCCGGGCGCGTTGGCGGCGTCAGCGGCCGCAGGGGTGCTTGGGGGCTGTAGTCTCCCCCCGCTCTCGGCCGCAAGGTGTGGTAGTGGCGGCGGCGGGGGAGACAAACAGCAAGAGGAGCCCAAAAACAGCGACAGCAGCGCTGGCGCGATGTGGCACGAGTGGTTCCCTCTGCAAGCGGCAGATAACCAGGTCCGTAGATATATGACAGACGATGACCTGGATAGGCACTTGAACAGGGTGAGCACTTGAACAGGGTGAGCACCACAATATTGGGCTTCGCCTCAGAGGGTTACAAATTCAACTTTAAAAAGTCAAGAATTGCCCACCTCAAGTGAAGGCAAAAGCCTGGCAGCCAACTTTTTAGAAATGTGTGCGCTGCTCCAACCGCCAAAAACGCTGAAAAATTCTAGGTTTCCTGAATTTTGGAAGGACTTACATTTTAAATTACGCAGAATACGACTTAATCAAACCTGATTTTAAAATCACACATTGGACACAAAAACAGACAGAAATTTTGCGTTCACTCCAAACAGACATGTTAGCAACAAAATACTTGCAAACACGAGCAAACGTACGCAACTTAGTGATCCGAATAATTCCGGGTCAATGTGGATTCACCTACTTAACTTTTAACAAAGGTGAAAAAGTACCAATTGCATACAAATCCCACTTGTCTACACAAGTAGAAATGAAATTCAATTCTACAGAAAAAATTCTGACAGCAGTTCAAACCGCTGCAGCAAAAGAAAGAGCCCGAGCACAGGGGAAACGCATTATGGTTGTGACTCCTGTACCAGCCCTAGAGGTAGTTACAAAGGCTAGCATTCCAAATGCAAAAGCTTTACATCCGAGATGGATACAATGGGTTAATTCTCTTGCTGCAACTGATGTTGAATACGTTTTTGATCCATATTTAAAAACACAAGCATTACTGCAATATGAACAAGAATGTCCTCTGCCTACTGAAATTCTCCCTCTTGACCAGTACGAATTTATAATTTATACTGACGGATCTGCACAGCCCGCTAAGGGGAGTAAACAATTAAACAATTAAACAATTAAAGGTCGCATGCGAGATGGCAAATTCAGACCAATGGTCACAAAAGCCCAAACTCTAAGAGATTGTACAGCTCAGCGAGCTGAACTAAAAGCATTCAAGATGGCACTTGAAAATACGGATTGTGTATTCCCCACACTGATAGTGTGCGATTCTTTTTACTGTGTTCAATCTTACAATGAATATTTACAGAATTGGATTCAAAATGGTTTCAAAGATGCAAAAGGTGGCACAATCAAGCACAAATTGGTTTGGGAACAAGTAGTTCAGTTGCGAAACGGACTACAGAACACTCATGTGATACACACGCTGAGTCACCAACGTGATGGCGTTCACGTTGAAGGGAATTCATTGGCTGATGAAGCCGCAAAAGGGGCTGTGCAAACGGCTTCCATAGCTGCTATCACTCGTTCAAAAACAAAGATAGACAGCGAAATAATGCTGGCTGTCAATGCATCAAGCAAAGGCAGCGGTGCGGCATTACCTAAAAAGTTTTCACTCAAATACTCATATATAATTGATGCGATGGCGTTCCGTTTGCTCGAATCCCTGGAGTGGGGGATAGAGTAATTCCAAACAGGGAACGTAGAGCAGCTTTGATTTACGAAGCGCATCTGGGAGAGGGTCTGATACATCAGGGGATCTCAAAAACAATCTTAGAGTTAAAAGAGATGTATTGGTGGCCAGGGATGAATACTTTCATTCACATCTTCATTAATAACTGCATACACTGCAATAGAGATCGCAGTACAGAACGCCACCAGATACCTGACTACAACATAGCCAGCCCAGTTCAGACACCATTTTTAGACAGCATTAGACTATCTACGTTCTGGCGTCCTATTGGACAAATGCAATCCCAGAAACACTAAGTCTAGGTTCCTATGGATGTGGCCTCAGCACTCGGCTGATGCCCGAACTGTTATAAAAGATTTGCGAGTCTTTATCAGCACATACGCAATAGGCACACTACATTCTGACCAGGGTCCAGCATTTAGCTCTAAGGCTTACAAAGATGCCATGGCCAGTCTGGGTGTAGCATTACGGTATTCTTCTCCATTCCATCCTGAGGGAAATTCTGTTGTGGAAAGAAAAAACCGGGACATAAAGCAGTCTATAACAGCTAGGGTATTAGTTCCGGGTAATGGGGGGGTCAAACATTTATATGGGGTCCAGCGCGCAATAAACAACTTGCCAAGAAGTTCTCTAGGGGGTGTCACTCCATATGAGGTCCTGTTTGGGACTAGAATGTTGGTTCCGGACTTAGATATGAAAGGCACAGTGGTGGAAAACAAACAATTTGATATCAAAGATCGTTTGGCTGTTTTACAGGACTTAAATGAACCTAGAACGCAACAAAGCAACGTGGTCCTGAAGCCAACCCCCACTGAGAAAAATCCGGCCGTCTCATCAAATACTGTCTGGATCCCAAAGCTTGGGGATCTAGTCAGAGAAAAGATTGTGGACAAGAAGGAATTTGGGCCTTCTTACAGACAACCAGTACCTGTCCTAGCAATCCACGGATCAAGAACAGTACTTTTGCCGCCCCTTGCTGCTAAAAAGGAGAAAAGATTTGTGTCCATCGACTTGATCAAACCACACTATGTAGCCGATACTGAACAGTAGGCCAAGTGGACTCCGCCAATGTAGCAGACGCACTCCTCTAGCTACAATCCAAGAGGTTCAAACTGAGAGACTCATCACCTTTGAAGATTCGAAAGTAAGAACTTGAGGACTAAGCAACAATGCTATAGACCTTGTACCTCTTGAGACCCAAATAACAGTTCGTTCAGATACACCTATTTACAACGAAGTAACAAGTGTTCAACTGGTTCCAGCAATTTCATCAAATACGGATGCAATTCCAACCATTGACAGAACTGCTTCTGGCTATTTCATGAACTTTGATATGTTTTCTGAGGATCCCAGCGAGCCTGAAACAACGCCAGTACAAAGAACTTTCAAAGAACAAGCAACAGACTTTTTTCATGTACTGGAAAAAACTTATCTGGTTTCACCATGGATTGAACTATGCATTGTTCTGGGAATATTCTTCTTTCTACTTCGGTTAGCTCTGGTAATAACTCTGGGTATGCTGATTAATGGAAGATATATTCAAATGGACACAGAAAGTAAAAGAGTGAACTTACTTCTCCAGCCACACAAATCATCCCATCGTGAAGCAAGAGACTTGTCAGCAGTGAACATCACAGCGATTCCTATACCTGATGGTATAGTTTGGGACAAAACCGAATATGACATTTTTGGCCCGTCGGAGCTTTTGAAGATTCCACATTTATTTAAAATTTCATTAAGTGACTTGTTTACCTCCAGTACCTTTTCTGATGATTGGGACTTCGAGACTGTTAATAATATGATGTCTGATCTAGAGATGTCAACTGCATTCACTAATAATTAATATTTACAAGATTCATCAGACTAGAAACAACTGTATTGTTATAACCACTATGGTCATCATTTCTTCTCTAGAAATGTATTAATGTATAACCAATGGGAACATTGTCCTACGCCACCAAAGGGTAGCTTGAAAACATTTGCAATTACATTTTCATATTTTTCAGGGTTTAATATTTCAAATGCAGAGACATTTTACTTTAAGAATGTCAATAAGACAGGAATGAAAACTATGTTAACGAATATCAAACAGATTTATTCTACAGCCTTTATTGCCCAACTGTCTAGACGGGGTTATGACTTTTGGAAAGACAACACTGAGACAAAAACTATCTGGGGTACTAAAGATTGGCCAGTACAGGGAATAGAAGCTTTGTTTAGAGCCTGTATCATCCCTGAGCAAATTATGTCCAACAAACATCATGCCTTGGAAAAGCCAAGATAAAAAACATGAACAGTCCGTCTATACCTGCACCTACAAGTGAAAGGACTACACAGGGGGAGGTCAACGTACATACTATTTTGAAAAATAACAGATCAGATCCTGAATGGAAAAAATGTTTGCTCTGGCCCTTAGACACAAACAACTGTCACAATAGATTCCTGAACAAAACACAAGGTTTTACCTTTCATAGGCCAGACCCACGTTATGTCCAAAGACAGCATCCAGGGGTAGTAACAACTTACAGTCTAGGGAAACTTTGCCTTGATTGGCTACAGAGAGCTACACTAGAGGATGTAAAACAACACTTAACCTTACTTCAAGAAGGCGCAGACCTTAGGGAGTTCTTGCTAGGACCAAGAAGACCGCGTCAAAAACGTTTCATATATGCCGGTATCTACGCTGCTTATAATGAAGCATGGAAGGTCACCCAAGCAGAGACTGCAGAACAAATATGAGAAATTGATCGTATTAATTTAGAGAAATCTCTCTCTGTAGTAGACAATGGGTTAACGACTCTGTCGTCCAGGATATATTTTTTGGACAGCATTGTATCCTCTGTCATAGACATCATGGAACAAGACTTGGTCATGTTGCAACATGGTCAGTCACAGCTACGTTCTATCATGCTATTAGGCTGGACGCTTCAAAACTTGCGTTCTGGCTACGTGCCTCGGTGTCTAATCAATAATACGTCACTGTTTGCAGAATTCAATCTCACTGATAGACAGATCAAAATGGCACAAAGGGGAGCAGACTATACGGTGCTGAGCATTGAAAAACTGGAGAAAATACCATTCACAGTGGCAGAAAAAACAGTTATTGAGTGGATCATACATGGTAAGATTACTTTGCCTGTTACGACTTTCCATTTTCAGTACTGCCTAAAACATATACCAGCAGGCAAATATGAAAGTGGGGGTAAAGAATACATCAAGACATCCTGGGATTTACCTTACACACATAGATGTTGGAGTGGAGGACGTGAAGTGTTTCTTAGCGGTGTACGAGTTGATACTCTAAGCAGAATGAAAGCCATTCTTTTATAAAAAACTGTGCCTTTGACCTCTGCCAAAGAAACCTATGATCTCCAAGTCGCAAGGACTTCTGCGGAGATACATACCCTTTTGTATACAAACTGCCCTGTGCATTTCTCAGAAATGTTAGGTCGTATCTTAAACATGTCTGATACTAGCGGTATTGTACATGTATTTAAGAACGTGTGTGCAGGACTGTTAGCACCTTTTCAAGCAGTCCTCGGAATTTTTCCAAACTTCGTGCACTCTGTGTTTGGTGGACTGCCGCTCCTTTTAGCACTCATTGCAGGGATACTATTTTTGTTCCTACTGCTACGATATGGCAAGCCAAATCACCAGCGACACCCAGTTCACCAGGGAAAGAACTCTATTGGAGATGAAGTTGCGTAAGCGCATCGTCCAAATTCTGGGTTTACCTCGTCTACGAGAATTAAACACCAGTTGGTTTCTGTCATTCAGACCAATCTGGCAAGATTTCATCTTACCTGTTCAACGCTGCCTGCTATGCGGTGAAGAATGCGTGTTGGACATTTGTCTGACTCTCCCATCATGTAAAGTAACAACAAAAGAGGAAGGGTAATAACACGACTGGTCCCCTCAAGGGAAAGTATATGAACCAACGAAGTCAGTGTAGTCTCAAGAATGCACTAACCATCCAAAGAAAGCACAGATCTCCAGAGTCAGAACCTACCCAATAAATTACAGGGAGGAAAACAGACCTAAGGAGGTAATACAAGTTATGTATGGAAAGCCCTCACTCACCAACCTGGTTGGTGACATGCTTCATCATCGGGCTCCACCGGGCATGGCCGAATGCCATCCCAGTGTGCTGCAACGCCAGGTTACTGCGGAGCGGGATTGTGTGTGGTGACAGTGAATTTAAAATTCCCAATTGAGTTAAAAAAATAGTTTATTAGTTTTGCTAATTGGAAAATTAAAAAGTAAAAAGGAGTGAGGGTCAAAAAATAACAGACCGGGTTCACTCCATGGCGGTCAACATGTTTCTGCCTTTATGTGTGATCTACAGGCTTTCATCAGGACCAGAGTGGGAGTGTGGGGGCCCCGGTGGTATGAACGAGCTAAGGTTCACCCTACCGTGGGCTGCTGTGTGAAAAATAATATATAAACACAGGATAAAATCCGCCAAGAAATATGATGGTGGAGAGAAACGAGTTTACTCTATAATGAAAAAAGAGACGTACATACACAAGACAAAACACAAAAGAATCGTAAATGTGCGTGGTCATAACATTATAAAGCGCCACAGTTACAGGCTCAAACATAGTGCATGGATGGGGACTGTGCCAATAATCAGTACCTCAGGTGCATAAAAGACGTGCTGTCCGTGCACCTAGAATTAGCCAGATACTGGTGTCAGGGAAGTAAAACAAAACTTCGCCTGAAAAGCGTGACTAAAACTGTATAGCGAAATGAACGTGGAGTCTCGATGCTACGTGAGAGACTAAAACTAACGAGGGCCAGGAAACAAATGAACGCGGCCCGTGTAGCATTCCTAGGAGGTAGAAATGCCAAGAGGAGTAGAAAGGTTCTTACTGTGAGGCAAGACCGTTCGTCGCCTCAGGGATCCCGGGGTGAAGGTGCGAGCAAATATGGCACACCCTGGAAGGGAAAAGAAAGAAAGAACGGCCACGGGCGGCTAGATAACAAAAACCAAAGCCGAAAAGCACTGCAAACCTTACCATAAGGATACAGGAGCCCAAAGGTACACTTACGCCCTCGCTGCTCGGCACCCGTTAGGAACCTACAACGCCTCAAGCCACCGGGTCCAGGGAGAATAGAGACCTGAGGCGAGGTACCTATAAGCAAAGAGAGGTCAGAGAGGGAAAGGAAGCCCGTCAATGATAGGGCAACACATCACATACTGTGTGGTGATTGGTTGAGCCACAGCCAATAGGACGCGTGGATGCAAAAAGGCTCGTCCGCTGTTTACCATTGGCAGCTCGTTAGTGATGGGTCAAGACATCACATGCTGTGCAGTGATTGGTTGAGCCACAGCCAATAGGACGCGTGGAAGAAGAGAGGCTCGTCCGTTGTTTACCATTGACAGCTCGTCAATGGAAACTTTATGCGGTATCTAGCGAGTGAACATTTGCACGCTGGGCACATCAGGAACGTGTGCCTGGGCGGAAGAGCACTAGATGCAGAATAAGAGGACGGTTTGCTGTGAAACAAAAGTTCACAGGCTCACTCAGAGGGAAGTGCCAATGTCAATGTGGGAGACAATGTGTGCAGGGGACACTGCATGTCATGAACCCCTGATTGTCGGTCATAGCTATTCGGATAATGGGGTACAGCACAAGGGGGTCCAGACAAGGACTATGTACTGGGTGAAAAATGGTAAAATCACACAAAGTGACCCAGCCAAGTAGTTGTAAAGGTCTCTGTTGGCTAGTGGTACCATATATGTAAATGCAAACGTAAGAGCGTACTTAGAGTATGTTGACCCAGGGTATATTGTCATTAAGACCCACGAGGTTGGTACCCAGACGGTACACCCATCTTTGTTCCTTCTCGAAAAGGATTTTTTGAGTGTTTCTGCGTGTTGTGATTTCTTCAATTACCGTCCAGTGCAGGTCATTGGTGGTATGATTAACAGACAGGAAATGTTCACTAAGTTTAGTAGTGATTCTTTTGCACCTAATGTTGCTCCGATGTTCGCAAATACGGAGTTTCACTTTCCTAGTGGTCATCCCTACATAGCGTAGACCACAAGGACAAGTGATGAGGTAGATGACATTAGGCGTGTTGCAGTTGGTGTGGCCATTTTGGGTCCAAACCTTGCCTGGTTCCAGATTAAGACTGGTAGTGTGAGAAGTCAGATGGCATATACTGCAATCCGAGCAAGGAAAATGACCCGTAATCTTGGGAAGACCCCATGCTTCTGTGATGGATCTTTGAGCAGTGTTAGATTTGGTAATGGGGCGTGTCTGTACTAGGCTATTGCGCAGGCTCTGAGCTCGTTTGAAGGAGAACAAAGGTTTTTCCCATCTCCGGTTATTGCTGTTGATGATACGCCAATGTTTCATGACAACTTTCTTCATGGCATTGGACAGGGTGCTGTAAGTAGTGACGCATGTGAGTGGTATAGACATGACGTCTTTAACAGAGTCCTCCAGAAGGGCTTCTCTGGGTTGGTTTCTGGCCCGTTTGTAACTCCTTGAAAGGAGGGGGAGAGGATACCCTCTAGCTGTCATTTTCGAAGTAAGGTCACTAGACTGTGCCTTGAAATCTGCTAGAGCGGTGCAATTCCGTCGAAGACGGAGGAATTGCCCGTAAGACAGATTCTCCCTCAGTGTACGGGGGTGGAAGCTTGTAAACTCAAGGAGGTTATTTCTGGAGGTAGGCTTGTAATGTGTCCTGGTGTGCAGAGATCCATGTTTTTTGGTGATCAAGACATCAAGGAATACGACTTCATGAAGGTCAAAAGTATACGTGAATCTCAAATTTGGATCTAAGGTGTTGACCCACTGGAAGAAAATTCCCAGGGCGTTGGTATCACCGTGCCAAATGAGGAGCACGTCATCTATATAGCGTCTCCATAGGCCTATGGAGGGTAGATGAGGATTGGTATCAGGGAGAATGTACTTCTGTTCGAAATCGTACACGTATAAACCTGCTACACTCGGAGCAAAGGTACTCCCCATGGAAGTACCCGTGGATTGCAGATATAGGTGTCCCTGATACTCGAAAAAGTTCCTTTTCAGTGCCAGAGTGGCACATTGGATAATGAAGTTCTTAGAAGTCCTATACTCCCAAGGATGGGAATTGAGAGATTCCCCCAGGACCCGGATGGTCTCGTCCTGGGGGATGCTGGTGTATAAGCTCTCAATATCCAATGTGACCAAGATTGTATTCTCTGAACATTGAATGCCGTTCAGTAGTTTAAGCAGGTCCTTGGTATCTTTAAGATACGTCGATGATTGTTGGACCAGAGGCTTAAGAAAGTGGTCGCAGAACCGTGATAATGGTTCCAGGAGGGAGCCAATCCCCGATACAATAGGGCGCCCAGGGGGAGGGAGCCTCCCCTTGTGAATTTTGGGGAGTGTATAGAAATATGGAATAGTACCTTGGCTCTCGGTAAGGAATCGTGCTTCTGGTCTGGTGATGGTGCCTTCAGTGAGTGCTTCTTCGACTATCCTCTCGATCTGGATTTTAAGATCGTTAGAGGGGTCATTGGGAAGTGGTGTATAGTTCTTGCGGTCACTGAGGAGTCTACGGCACTCATGATCGTAATCAGCAGTATTCATTAGGACCACTGCTCCGCCCTTGTCTGCCGGTTTGATGGTGAGATTCGGGTCCTGTCGTAAAGAGTTGATGGCTCTGAATTCATCGGCTTTGAGATTTTTGAAAGTGGAGGGAAGGTCCATATTCTCAATCTCAGTAAATACAGCACGTTCAAAAGTAACAATCTCCACTGGTATAGTGTGTGGGGGGGTGTGAACGTTGACTTGGGTCATAGAGGTGTGTCACCAACATCAGAGTCTGCTACCTCTGAAGAATGTTCCTCAAAAAAGGCTTTCAATTTTAATTTTCTAAAGAAAGCCGAGAGTTCACAATGGAGGCGGAATTTGTCGGGACGGGCTGACGGAACAAAACCCAGTCCTTTTTCCAGTATTGTCGTCTCCTGGGTAGTTAGAATCTTGTCAGATAGGTTGACAATTAGGCTGTCGAGGTGCTCGGGCCTGCGATCACTTGATCCTGTAGTTGTTTGCTCCGGGTATGGTTGCCCACCGGGTCGTCTTGTATCCAATGGACCCTTTGATTGGGCCCTCTCTGCCGACCTTTGCCCCTTTGGCCTCTCTCTAAAAAAGGAGGCTGTGTAAAGTGATTTTGTGGATACATGGGGGCCGTGTACGCAGGATTCCAACCCATTTGTGGATTGAATGGGTAATGGAACTGCATCGGATGTGGCCCCATGATACCTTGTTGGGGAGGGAAGTTCAGCCAAGGGGATTGATTGAAAGGGGGGCGTGTTCTACCCCTTTGTTTACCTCTTCTTGCCTGCCTGAAGCTGTTATTGCTCGAGCCGCTACTATTTGATGACTCATCCTCAGAGCCATAAGTGTAGGTCTCGGTTTTACGCAATGCCACGAAAGATGGATCAGCGTAAGGGTAGATCTTGTTGAATTCAAACTTTTTGAGATCTTTTTGAAATTGGTTCACCTTACTTTGGGTTAGATTTTCCTTATATTCATTGATGTCTTTGTTAAGTTCATCTAACCATTTTTTGAACCCCGTTAGGGTGGCCTTGAATTGTGTCTCTGTTTGAGTGATCTCAATCATGATTGCCTCTGATAATCGTACTGCTGTTTTTATGATCAAGACGAGCCAGTCTCGAGTGCAGTGCCATGCAATCATGGCCCATTCTTTTCTAAAGGTGGCATCCTCGAGGAAGATACGGGGCGCATTGGTAACTAGTAGGCCCCTAGGGGCTGTATTAGTCCTCAAGTATTCCGTTAGGATTGTGCCGTGTAGTATCGTGCGTATACGGTTTTTCTTTAGTTCTGAGAGTTGTTCCCATTCACTGGCATATGTAACCGTCTGTGAGATAGTGGGATCTGCAAATAGGGAGGGACGTGCTAAGATGGCATCGACCTCAGAGTCAGAGAAAGTGAGACCGAGAGTGGCCATATTGTCAGTATCCGGGAAACGATAAAGTTAAGATCAAAAAGAGCCCCCTTTGTATAAGGGAGAACAAATGAGCTCTCACAGCTGTGCGCTGCCAAAATGTAAAGTAACAACAAAAGAGGAAGGGTAATAACACGACTGGTCCCCTCAAGGGAAAGTATATGAACCAACGAAGTCAGTGTAGTCTCAAGAATGCACTAACCATCCAAAGAAAGCACAGATCTCCAGAGTCAGAACCTACCCAATAAATTACAGGGAGGAAAACAGACCTAAGGAGGTAATACAAGTTATGTATGGAAAGCCCTCACTCACCAACCTGGTTGGTGACATGCTTCATCATCGGGCTCCACCGGGCATGGCCGAATGCCATCCCAGTGTGCTGCAATGCCAGGTTACTGTGGAGCGGGATTGTGTGTGGTGACAGTGAATTTAAAATTCCCAATTGAGTCAAAAAAATAGTTTATTAGTTTTGCTAATTGGAAAATTAAAAAGTAAAAAGGAGTGAGGGTCAAAAAATAACAGACCGGGTTCACTCCATGGCGGTCAACATGTTTCTGCCTTTATGTGTGATCTACAGGCTTTCATCAGGACCAGAGTGGGAGTGTGGGGGCCCCGGTGGTATGAACGCGCTAAGGTTCACCCTACCGTGGGCTGCTGTGTGAAAAATAATATATAAACACAGGATAAAATCCGCCAAGAAATATGATGGTGGAGAGAAACGAGTTTACTCTATAATGAAAAAAGAGACGTACATACACAAGACAAAACACAAAAGAACCGTAAATGTGCGTGGTCATAACATTATAAAGCGCCACAGTTACAGGCTCAAACATAGTGCATGGATGGGGACTGTGCCAATAATCAGTACCTCAGGTGCATAAAAGACGTGCTGTCCGTGCACCTAGAATTAGCCAGATACTGGTGTCAGGGAAGTAAAACAAAACTTCGCCTGAATAGCGTGACTAAAACTGTATAGCGAAATGAACGTGGAGTCTCGATGCTACGTGAGAGACTAAAACTAACGAGGGCCAGGAAACAAATGAACACGGCCCGTGTAGCATTCCTAGGAGGTAGAAATGCCAAGAGGAGTAGAAAGGTTCTTACTGTGAGGCAAGACCGCTCGTCGCCTCAGGGATCCCGGGGTGAAGGTGCGAGCAAATATGGCACACCCTGGAAGGGAAAAGAAAGAAAGAACGGCCACGGGCGGCTAGATAACAAAAACCCAAGCCAAAAAGCACTGCAAACCTTACCATAAGGATACAGGAGCCCAAAGGTACACTTACGCCCTCGCTGCTCGGCACCCGTTAGGAACCTACAACGCCTCGAGCCACCGGGACCAGGGAGAATAGAGACCTGAGGCGAGGTACCTATAAGTAAAGAGAGGTCAGAGAGGGAAAGGAAGCCCGTCAATGATAGGGCAACACATCACATGCTGTGTGGTGATTGGTTGAGCCACAGCCAATAGGACGCGTGGATGCAAAAAGGCTCGTCCGCTGTTTACCATTGGCAGCTCGTTAGTGATGGGTCAAGACATCACATGCTGTGCAGTGATTGGTTGAGCCACAGCCAATAGGACGCGTGGAAGAAGAGAGGCTCGTCCGTTGTTTACCATTGACAGCTCGTCAATGGAAACTTTATGCGGTATCTAGCGAGTGAACATTTGCACGCTGGGCACATCAGGAACGTGTGCCTGGGCGGAAGAGCACTAGATGCAGAATAAGAGGACGGTTTGCTGTGAAACAAAAGTTCACAGGCTCACTCAGAGGGAAGTGCCAATGTCAATGTGGGAGACAATGTGTGCAGGGGACACTGCATGTCATGAACCCCTGATTGTCGGTCATAGCTATTCGGATAATGGGGTACAGCACAAGGGGGTCCAGACAAGGACTATGTACTGGGTGAAAAATTGTAAAATCACACAAAGTGACCCAGCCAAGTAGTTGTAAAGGTCTCTGTTGGCTAGTGGTACCATATATGTAAATGCAAACGTAAGAGCGTACTTAGAGTATGTTGACCCAGGGTATATTGTCATTAAGACCCACGAGGTTGGTACCCAGACGGTACACCCATCTTTGTTCCTTCTCGAAAAGGATTTTTTGAGTGTTTCTGCGTGTTGTGATTTCTTCAATTACCGTCCAGTGCAGGTCATTGGTGGTATGATTAACAGACAGGAAATGTTCACTAAGTTTAGTAGTGATTCTTTTGCACCTAATGTTGCTCCGATGTTCGCAAATACGGAGTTTCACTTTCCTAGTGGTCATCCCTACATAGCGTAGACCACAAGGACAAGTGATGAGGTAGATGACATTAGGCGTGTTGCAGTTGGTGTGGCCATTTTGGGTCCAAACCTTGCCTGGTTCCAGATTAAGACTGGTAGTGTGAGAAGTCAGATGGCATATACTGCAATCCGAGCAAGGAAAATGACCCGTAATCTTGGGAAGACCCCATGCTTCTGTGATGGATCTTTGAGCAGTGTTAGATTTGGTAATGGGGCGTGTCTGTACTAGGCTATTGCGCAGGCTCTGAGCTCGTTTGAAGGAGAACAAAGGTTTTTCCCATCTCCGGTTATTGCTGTTGATGATACGCCAATGTTTCATGACAACTTTCTTCATGGCATTGGACAGGGTGCTGTAAGTAGTGACGCATGTGAGTGGTATAGACATGACGTCTTTAACAGAGTCCTCCAGAAGGGCTTCTCTGGGTTGGTTTCTGGCCCGTTTGAAACTCCTTGAAAGGAGGGGGAGAGGATACCCTCTAGCTGTCATTTTCGAAGTAAGGTCACTAGACTGTGCCTTGAAATCTGCTAGAGCGGTGCAATTCCGTCGAAGACGGAGGAATTGCCCGTAAGGCAGATTCTCCCTCAGTGTACGGGGGTGGAAGCTTGTAAACTCAAGGAGGTTATTTCTGGAGGTAGGCTTGTAATGTGTCCTGGTGTGCAGAGATCCATGTTTTTTGGTGATCAAGACATCAAGGAATACGACTTCATGAAGGTCAAAAGTATACGTGAATCTCAAATTTGGATCTAAGGTGTTGACCCACTGGAAGAAAATTTCCAGGGCGTTGGTATCACCGTGCCAAATGAGGAGCACGTCATCTATATAGCGTCTCCATAGGCCTATGGAGGGTAGATGAGGATTGGTATCAGGGAGAATGTACTTCTGTTCGAAATCGTACACGTATAAACCTGCTACACTCGGAGCAAAGGTACTCCCCATGGAAGTACCCGTGGATTGCAGATATAGGTGTCCCTGATACTCGAAAAAGTTCCTTTTCAGTGCCAGAGTGGCACATTGGATAATGAAGTTCTTAGAAGTCCTATACTCCCAAGGATGGGAATTGAGAGATTCCCCCAGGACCCGGATGGTCTCGTTCTGGGGGATGCTGGTGTATAAGCTCTCAATATCCAATGTGACCAAGATTGTATTCTCTGAACATTGAATGCCGTTCAGTAGTTTAAGCAGGTCCTTGGTATCTTTAAGATACGTCGATGATTGTTGGACCAGAGGCTTAAGAAAGTGGTCGCAGAACCGTGATAATGGTTCCAGGAGGGAGCCAATCCCCGATACAATAGGGCGCCCAGGGGGAGGGAGCCTCCCCTTGTGAATTTTGGGGAGTGTATAGAAATATGGAATAGTACCTTGGCTCTCGGTAAGGAATCGTGCTTCTGGTCTGGTGATGGTGCCTTCAGTGAGTGCTTCTTCGACTATCCTCTCGATCTGGATTTTAAGATCGTTAGAGGGGTCATTGGGAAGTGGTGTATAGTTCTTGCGGTCACTGAGGAGTCTACGGCACTCATGATCATAATCAGCAGTATTCATTAGGACCACTGCTCCGCCCTTGTCTGCCGGTTTGATGGTGAGATTCGGGTCCTGTCGTAAAGAGTTGATGGCTCTGAATTCATCGGCTTTGAGATTTTTGAAAGTGGAGGGAAGGTCCATATTCTCAATCTCAGTAAATACAGCACGTTCAAAAGTAACAATTTCCACTGGTATAGTGTGTGGGGGGGGGTGTGAACGTTGACTTGGGTCGTAGAGGTGTGTCACCAACATCAGAGTCTGCTACCTCTGAAGAATGTTCCTCAAAAAAGGCTTTCAATTTTAATTTTCTAAAGAAAGCCGAGAGTTCACAATGGAGGCGGAATTTGTCGGGACGGGCTGACGGAACAAAACCCAGTCCTTTTTCCAGTATTGTCGTCTCCTGGGTAGTTAGAATCTTGTCAGATAGGTTGACAATTAGGCTGTCGAGGTGCTCGGGCCTGCGATCACTTGATCCTGTAGTTGTTTGCTCCGGGTATGGTTGCCCACCGGGTCGTCTTGTATCCAATGGACCCTTTGATTGGGCCCTCTCCGCCGACCTTTGCCCCTTTGGCCTCTCTCTAAAAAAGGAGGCTGTGTAAAGTGATTTTGTGGATACATGGGGGCCGTGTACGCAGGATTCCAACCCATTTGTGGATTGAATGGGTAATGGAACTGCATCGGATGTGGCCCCATGATACCTTGTTGTGATACCTTGTTGGGGAGGGAAGTTCAGCCAAGGGGATTGATTGAAAGGGGGGCGTGTTCTACCCCTTTGTTTACCTCTTCTTGCCTGCCTGAAGCTGTTATTGCTCGAGCCACTACTATTTGATGACTCATCCTCAGAGCCATAAGTGTAGGTCTCGGTTTTACGCAATGCCACGAAAGATGGATCAGCGTAAGGGTAGATCTTGTTGAATTCAAACTTTTTGAGATCTTTTTGAAATTGGTTCACCTTACTTTGGGTTAGATTTTCCTTATATTCATTGATGTCTTTGTTAAGTTCATCTAACCGTTTTTTGAACCCCGTTAGGGTGGCCTTGAATTGTGTCTCTGTTTGAGTGATCTCAATCATGATTGCCTCTGATAATCGTACTGCTGTTTTTATGATCAAGACGAGCCAGTCTCGAGTGCAGTGCCATGCAATCATGGCCCATTCTTTTCTAAAGGTGGCATCCTCGAGGAAGATACGGGGCGCATTGGTAACTAGTAGTCCCCTAGGGGCTGTATTAGTCCTCAAGTATTCCGTTAGGATTGTGCCGTGTAGTATCGTGCGTATACGGTTTTTCTTTAGTTCTGAGAGTTGTTCCCATTCACTGGCATATTTAACCGTCTGTGAGATAGTGGGATCTGCAAATAGGGAGGGACGTGCTAAGATGGCATCGACCTCAGAGTCAGAGAAAGTGAGACCGAGAGTGGCCATATTGTCAGTATCCGGGAAACGATAAAGTTAAGATCAAAAAGAGCCCCCTTTGTATAAGGGAGAACAAATGAGCTCTCACAGCTGTGAGCTGCCAAAATGTAAAGTAACAACAAAAGAGGAAGGGTAATAACACGACTGGTCCCCTCAAGGGAAAGTATATGAACCAACGAAGTCAGTGTAGTCTCAAGAATGCACTAACCATCCAAAGAAAGCACAGATCTCCAGAGTCAGAACCTACCCAATAAATTACAGGAAGGAAAACAGACCTAAGGAGGTAATACAAGTTATGTATGGAAAGCCCTCACTCACCAACCTGGTTGGTGACATGCTTCATCATCGGGATCCACCGGGCATGGCCGAATGCCATCCCAGTGTGCTGCAACGCCAGGTTACTGCGGAGCGGGATTGTGTGTGGTGACAGTGAATTTAAAATTCCCAAATGAGTCAAAAAAATAGTTTATTAGTTTTGCTAATTGGAAAATTAAAAAGTAAAAAGGAGTGAGGGTCAAAAAATAACAGACCGGGTTCACTCCATGGCGGTCAACATGTTTCTGCCTTTATGTGTGATCTACAGGCTTTCATCAGGACCAGAGTGGGAGTGTGGGGGCCCCGGTGGTATGAACGCGCTAAGGTTCACCCTACCGTGGGCTGCAGTGTGAAAAATAATATATAAACACAGGATAAAATCCGCCAAGAAATATGATGGTGGAGAGAAACGAGTTTACTCTATAATCAAAAAAGAGACGTACATATACAAGACAAAACACAAAAGAATCGTAAATGTGCGTGGTCATAACATTATAAAGCGCCACAGTTACAGGCTCAAACATAGTGCATGGATGGGGACTGTGCCAATAATCAGTACCTCAGGTGCATAAAAGACGTGCTGTCCGTGCACCTAGAATTAGCCAGATACTGGTGTCAGGGAAGTAAAACAAAACTTCGCCTGAATAGCGTGACTAAAACTGTATAGCGAAATGAACGTGGAGTCTTGATGCTACGTGAGAGACTAAAACTAACGAGGGCCAGGAAACAAATGAACGCGGCCCGTGTAGCATTCCTAGGAGGTAGAAATGCCAAGAGGAGTAGAAAGGTTCTTACTGTGAGGCAAGACCGTTCGTCGCCTCAGGGATCCCGGGGTGAAGGTGCGAGCAAATATGGCACACCCTGGAAGGGAAAAGAAAGAAAGAACGGCCACGGGCGGCTAGATAACAAAAACCCAAGCGGAAAAGCACTGCAAACCTTACCATAAGGATACAGGAGCCCAAAGGTACACTTACGCCCTCGCTGCTCGGCACCCGTTAGGAACCTACAACGCCTCGAGCCACCGGGTCCAGGGAGAATAGAGACCTGAGGCGAGGTACCTATAAGCAAAGAGAGGTCAGAGAGGGAAAGGAAGCCCGTCAATGATAGGGCAACACATCACATGCTGTGTGGTGATTGGTTGAGCCACAGCCAATAGGACGCGTGGATGCAAAAAGGCTCGTCCGCTGTTTACCATTGGCAGCTCGTTAGTGATGGGTCAAGACATCACATGCTGTGCAGTGATTGGTTGAGCCACAGCCAATAGGACGCGTGGAAGAAGAGAGGCTCGTCCGTTGTTTACCATTGACAGCTCGTCAATGGAAACTTTATGCGGTATCTAGCGAGTGAACATTTGCACGCTGGGCACATCAGGAACGTGTGCCTGGGCGGAAGAGCACTAGATGCAGAATAAGAGGACGGTTTGCTGTGAAACAAAAGTTCACAGGCTCACTCAGAGGGAAGTGCCAATGTCAATGTGGGAGACAATGTGTGCAGGGGACACTGCATGTCATGAACCCCTGATTGTCGGTCATAGCTATTCGGATAATGGGGTACAGCACAAGGGGGTCCAGACAAGGACTATGTACTGGGTGAAAAATGGTAAAATCACACAAAGTGACCCAGCCAAGTAGTTGTAAAGGTCTCTGTTGGCTAGTGGTACCATATATGTAAATGCAAACGTAAGAGCGTACTTAGAGTATGTTGACCCAGGGTATATTGTCATTAAGACCCACGAGGTTGGTACCCAGACGGTACACCCATCTTTGTTCCTTCTCGAAAAGGATTTTTTGAGTGTTTCTGCGTGTTGTGATTTCTTCAATTACCGTCCAGTGCAGGTCATTGGTGGTATGATTAACAGACAGGAAATGTTCACTAAGTTTAGTAGTGATTCTTTTGCACCTAATGTTGCTCCGATGTTCGCAAATACGGAGTTTCACTTTCCTAGTGGTCATCCCTACATAGCGTAGACCACAAGGACAAGTGATGAGGTAGATGACATTAGGCGTGTTGCAGTTGGTGTGGCCATTTTGGGTCCAAACCTTGCCTGGTTCCAGATTAAGACTGGTAGTGTGAGAAGTCAGATGGCATATACTGCAATCCGAGCAAGGAAAATGACCCGTAATCTTGGGAAGACCCCATGCTTCTGTGATGGATCTTTGAGCAGTGTTAGATTTGGTAATGGGGCGTGTCTGTACTAGGCTATTGCGCAGGCTCTGAGCTCGTTTGAAGGAGAACAAAGGTTTTTCCCATCTCCGGTTATTGCTGTTGATGATACGCCAATGTTTCATGACAACTTTCTTCATGGCATTGGACAGGGTGCTGTAAGTAGTGACGCATGTGAGTGGTATAGACATGACGTCTTTAACAGAGTCCTCCAGAAGGGCTTCTCT
The DNA here is from genome assembly GCF_964204655.1 of Triturus cristatus. Taxonomy (NCBI): domain Eukaryota; kingdom Metazoa; phylum Chordata; class Amphibia; order Caudata; family Salamandridae; genus Triturus; species Triturus cristatus. The sequence goes on from NC_140579.1 coordinate 747,930,077, forward strand.
GGGTTGGTTTCTGGCCCGTTTGTAACTCCTTGAAAGGAGGGGGAGAGGATACCCTCTAGCTGTCATTTTCGAAGTAAGGTCACTAGACTGTGCCTTGAAATCTGCTAGAGCGGTGCAATTCCGTCGAAGACGGAGGAATTGCCCGTAAGGCAGATTCTCCCTCAGTGTACGGGGGTGGAAGCTTGTAAACTCAAGGAGGTTATTTCTGGAGGTAGGCTTGTAATGTGTCCTGGTGTGCAGAGATCCATGTTTTTTGGTGATCAAGACATCAATGAATACGACTTCATGAAGGTCAAAAGTATACGTGAATCTCAAATTTGGATCTAAGGTGTTGACCCACTGGAAGAAAATTTCCAGGGCGTTGGTATCACCGTGCCAAATGAGGAGCACGTCATCTATATAGCGTCTCCATAGGCCTATGGAGGGTAGATGAGGATTGGTATCAGGGAGAATGTACTTCTGTTCGAAATCGTACACGTATAAACCTGCTACACTCGGAGCAAAGGTACTCCCCATGGAAGTACCCGTGGATTGCAGATATAGGTGTCCCTGATACTCGAAAAAGTTCCTTTTCAGTGCCAGAGTGGCACATTGGATAATGAAGTTCTTAGAAGTCCTATACTCCCAAGGATGGGAATTGAGAGATTCCCCCAGGACCCGGATGGTCTCGTCCTGGGGGATGCTGGTGTATAAGCTCTCAATATCCAATGTGACCAAGATTGTATTCTCTGAACATTGAATGCCGTTCAGTAGTTTAAGCAGGTCCTTGGTATCTTTAAGATACGTCGATGATTGTTGGACCAGAGGCTTAAGAAAGTGGTCGCAGAACCGTGATAATGGTTCCAGGAGGGAGCCAATCCCCGATACAATAGGGCGCCCAGGGGGAGGGAGCCCCCCTTGTGAATTTTGGGGAGTGTATAGAAATATGGAATAGTGCCTTGGCTCTCGGTAAGGAATCGTGCTTCTGGTCTGGTGATGGTGCCTTCAGTGAGTGCTTCTTCGACTATCCTCTCGATCTGGATTTTAAGATCGTTAGAGGGGTCATTGGGAAGTGGTGTATAGTTCTTGCGGTCACTGAGGAGTCTACGGCACTCATGATCATAATCAGCAGTATTCATTAGGACCACTGCTCCGCCCTTGTCTGCCGGTTTGATGGTGAGATTCGGGTCCTGTCGTAAAGAGTTGATGGCTCTGAATTCATCGGCTTTGAGATTTTTGAAAGTGGAGGGAAGGTCCATATTCTCAATCTCAGTAAATACAGCACGTTCAAAAGTAACAATTTCCACTGGTATAGTGTGTGGGGGGGGTGTGAACGTTGACTTGGGTCGTAGAGGTGTGTCACCAACATCAGAGTCTGCTACCTCTGAAGAATGTTCCTCAAAAAAGGCTTTCAATTTTAATTTTCTAAAGAAAGCCGAGAGTTCACAATGGAGGCGGAATTTGTCGGGACGGGCTGACGGAACAAAACCCAGTCCTTTTTCCAGTATTGTCGTCTCCTGGGTAGTTAGAATCTTGTCAGATAGGTTGACAATTAGGCTGTCGAGGTGCTCGGGCCTGCGATCACTTGATCCTGTAGTTGTTTGCTCCGGGTATGGTTGCCCACCGGGTCGTCTTGTATCCAATGGACCCTTTGATTGGGCCCTCTCCGCCGACCTTTGCCCCTTTGGCCTCTCTCTAAAAAAGGAGGCTGTGTAAAGTGATTTTGTGGATACATGGGGGCCGTGTACGCAGGATTCCAAAAATCTCAAAGCCGATGAATTCAGAGCCATCAACTCTTTACGACAGGACCCGAATCTCACCATCAAACCGGCAGACAAGGGCGGAGCAGTGGTCCTAATGAATACTGCTGATTACGATCATGAGTGCCGTAGACTCCTCAGTGACCGCAAGAACTATACACCACTTCCCAATGACCCCTCTAACGATCTTAAAATCCAGATCGAGAGGATAGTCGAAGAAGCACTCACTGAAGGCACCATCACCAGACCAGAAGCACGATTCCTTACCGAGAGCCAAGGTACTATTCCATATTTCTATACACTCACCAAAATTCACAAGGGGAGGCTCCCTCCCCCTGGGCGCCCTATTGTATCGGGGATTGGCTCCCTCCTGGAACCATTATCACGGTTCTGCGACCACTTTCTTAAGCCTCTGGTCCAACAATCATCGACGTATCTTAAAGATACCAAGGATCTGCTTAAACTACTGAACGGCATTCAATGTTCAGAGAATACAATCTTGGTCACATTGGATATTGAGAGCTTATACACCAGCATCCCCCAGGACGAGACCATCCGGGTCCTGGGGGAATCTCTCAATTCCCATCCTTGGGAGTATAGGACTTCTAAGAACTTCATTATCCAATGTGCCACTCTGGCACTGAAAAGGAACTTTTTCGAGTATCAGGGACACCTATATCTGCAATCCACGGGTACTTCCATGGGGAGTACCTTTGCTCCGAGTGTAGCAGGTTTATACGTGTACGATTTCGAACAGAAGTACATTCTCCCTGATACCAATCCTCATCTACCCTCCATTGGCCTATGGAGACGCTATATAGATGACGTGCTCCTCATTTGGCACGGTGATACCAACGCCCTGGAAATTTTCTTCCAGTGGGTCAACACCTTAGATCCAAATTTGAGATTCACGTATACTTTTGACCTTCATGAAGTCGTATTCCTTGATGTCTTGATCACCAAAAAACATGGATCTCTGCACACCAGGACACATTACAAGCCTACCTCCAGAAATAACCTCCTTGAGTTTACAAGCTTCCACCCCCGTACACTGAGGGAGAATCTGCCTTACGGGCAATTCCTCCGTCTTCGACGGAATTGCACCGCTCTAGCAGATTTCAAGGCACAGTCTAGTGACCTTACTTCGAAAATGACAGCTAGAGGGTATCCTCTCCCCCTCCTTTCAAGGAGTTACAAACGGGCCAGAAACCAACCCAGAGAAGCCCTTCTGGAGGACTCTGTTAAAGACGTCATGTCTATACCACTCACATGCGTCACTACTTACAGCACCCTGTCCAATGCCATGAAGAAAGTTGTCATGAAACATTGGCGTATCATCAACAGCAATAACCGGAGATGGGAAAAACCTTTGTTCTCCTTCAAACGAGCTCAGAGCCTGCGCAATAGCCTAGTACAGACACGCCCCATTACCAAATCTAACACTGCTCAAAGATCCATCACAGAAGCATGGGGTCTTCCCAAGATTACGGGTCATTTTCCTTGCTCGGATTGCAGTATATGCCATCTGACTTCTCACACTACCAGTCTTAATCTGGAACCAGGCAAGGTTTGGACCCAAAATGGCCACACCAACTGCAACACGCCTAATGTCATCTACCTCATCACTTGTCCTTGTGGTCTACGCTATGTAGGGATGACCACTAGGAAAGTGAAACTCCGTATTTGCGAACATCGGAGCAACATTAGGTGCAAAAGAATCACTACTAAACTTAGTGAACATTTCCTGTCTGTTAATCATACCACCAATGACCTGCACTGGACGGTAATTGAAGAAATCACAACACGCAGAAACACTCAAAAAATCCTTTTCGAGAAGGAACAAAGATGGGTGTACCGTCTGGGTACCAACCTCGTGGGTCTTAATGACAATATACCCTGGGTCAACATACTCTAAGTACGCTCTTACGTTTGCATTTACATATATGGTACCACTAGCCAACAGAGACCTTTACAACTACTTGGCTGGGTCACTTTGTGTGATTTTACCATTTTTCACCCAGTACATAGTCCTTGTCTGGACCCCCTTGTGCTGTACCCCATTATCCGAATAGCTATGACCGACAATCAGGGGTTCATGACATGCAGTGTCCCCTGCACACATTGTCTCCCACATTGACATTGGCACTTCCCTCTGAGTGAGCCTGTGAACTTTTGTTTCACAGCAAACCGTCCTCTTATTCTGCATCTAGTGCTCTTCCGCCCAGGCACACGTTCCTGATGTGCCCAGCGTGCAAATGTTCACTCGCTAGATACCGCATAAAGTTTCCATTGACGAGCTGTCAATGGTAAACAACAGACGAGCCTCTCTTCTTCCACGCGTCCTATTGGCTGTGGCTCAACCAATCACTGCACAGCATGTGATGTCTTGACCCATCACTAACGAGCTGCCAATGGTAAACAGCGGACGAGCCTTTTTGCATCCACGCGTCCTATTGGCTGTGGCTCAACCAATCACCACACAGCATGTGATGTGTTGCCCTATCATTGACGGGCTTCCTTTCCCTCTCTGACCTCTCTTTGCTTATAGGTACCTCGCCTCAGGTCTCTATTCTCCCTGGACCCGGTGGCTCGAGGCGTTGTAGGTTCCTAACGGGTGCCGAGCAGCGAGGGCGTAAGTGTACCTTTGGGCTCCTGTATCCTTATGGTAAGGTTTGCAGTGCTTTTCGGCTTGGGTTTTTGTTATCTAGCCGCCCGTGGCCGTTCTTTCTTTCTTTTCCCTTCCAGGGTGTGCCATATTTGCTCGCACCTTCACCCCGGGATCCCTGAAGCGACGAACGGTCTTGCCTCACAGTAAGAACCTTTCTACTCCTCTTGGCATTTCTACCTCCTAGGAATGCTACACGGGCCGCGTTCATTTGTTTCCTGGCCCTCGTTAGTTTTAGTCTCTCACGTAGCATCGAGACTCCACGTTCATTTCGCTATACAGTTTTAGTCACGCTATTCAGGCGAAGTTTTGTTTTACTTCCCTGACACCAGTATCTGGCTAATTCTAGGTGCACGGACAGCACGTCTTTTATGCACCTGAGGTACTGATTATTGGCACAGTCCCCATCCATGCACTATGTTTGAGCCTGTAACTTGGCGCTTTATAATGTTATGACCACGCACATTTACGATTCTTTTGTGTTTTGTCTTGTGTATGTACGTCTCTTTTTTCATTATAGAGTAAACTCGTTTCTCTCCACCATCATATTTCTTGGCGGATTTTATCCTGTGTTTATATATTATTTTTCACACAGCAGCCCACGGTAGGGTGAACCTTAGCGCGTTCATACCACCGGGGCCCCCACTCTCCCACTCTGGTCCTGATGAAAGCCTGTAGATCACACATAAAGGCAGAAACATGTTGACCGCCATGGAGTGAACCCGGTCTGTTATTTTTTGACCCTCACTCCTTTTTACTTTTTAATTTTCCAATTAGCAAAACTAATAAACTATTTTTTTGACTCAATTGGGAATTTTAAATTCACTGTCACCACACACAATCCCGCTCCGCAGTAACCTGGCGTTGCAGCACACTGGGATGGCATTCGGCCATGCCCGGTGGAGCCCGATGATGAAGCATGTCACCAACCAGGTTGGTGAGTGAGGGCTTTCCATACATAACTTGTATTACCTCCTTAGGTCTGTTTTCCTCCCTGTAATTTATTGGGTAGGTTCTGACTCTGGAGATCTGTGCTTTCTTTGGATGGTTAGTGCATTCTTGAGACTACACTGACTTCGTTGGTTCATATGACTCTCCCATCAGTCATGCCTACGGATATCGATACTCTGCTGGACCCGATAACGGCCCATGCTATGTGTTGTCCCCAGCAGCTACCAATCCTGATGGCGGCATTCATTGAGATCTCACAGACACAACATGCTACTGCTGAGGTATGAGAGGAAACACCAGGCCCGCAGGTAGCATCCAATCCGGACACTGCTGATGCTTCTCATGTTGAAGGCAATAGTTCGCATCTATGTGCTGTTGATATTCTACACGAGGTATTCCAACTCTCACCCACAACGGTAGACGACTTGTTGTCTACAGGATTAGAAAATGTTATGTTTTCTCCATCCCCACACACTGACTATTGATTCAAGCACGCAGTGTTCCTGATAGACTCTGAACTTGGCCTTCATTCTTTTTCAAACATACTACTGACTTTGGAACTTTTTCTATGATTATATTTTTTCTTCTCTTCCCCGTCCCAAAATTTTATTTATCATTTTTTGGCATAGTCATCTGCTTATAGTAGAACTATTCATAGAGAAAAGAATTCTTTGATAACACTTCCAGGGACAGTATGCCACCATGTCATGAATAACAATTTGACTTGTGTAACCTGACATGAAATGGTTTCGGCACTTTTTTCTTCTGTATTTACGAGCCATTTCATCACATGTAAATATTTTGGTTCATTCGTTTAACATTCCAATGTGATCCTATGCTTAGAATGGAACATTGACTTTAATATGTACAACACTTTATGCATAGCAATGGTTTTGTAATGGATTTTTAGAACATGTGTTTTAGATATGTTTTTAGCATATTTTAGCGAGCCCATGCGATACTCTGTTTTAAGATATGTTTAGAACGTTTAGGATTTAGTAACGTCATTCATACGAAACTGGAGTGGGTGTTGTGTGCAGATTTAGATTCCGTATTTAGGTTTCCCGATTTATGCCCTTATATAGGTACAATTCACATTGCCCTTATTTGGACATAGAAATCCGGCCCTTATTTAGACATTGTCCGTACAAACCAAATACAGGCATGGCCACCTACATCCCCCCATCCACGTCACAATGAATTCTTGGAAATCCAGACCCTTAATCCTTTAGGAATTTCCTACAGCTTGAATATTGATTTCTCCAAGAACTCATTAGGTAGGCATGAACATCTATTCCTTAGGGGTTCATTCATGACGTTCCTCTGCCCGACTTTTACGTCAATATTGGCATTCATAGACAGCTTCAAGGTATAAATATTCCAGCACTTGCCCTGGCAAATTGCGGTTCCCATAGGATTCGATCCAACCAAGACTACGCGGTTCACCACGGCAAGTTCGGAAGGAGATCGAGTTCCAGCCTGATGCACTGACCTGATGCTGCTATCCTCCTCACAGAGAATCCAGCTCCAGTGCTCTCTGACTTCCCTTGTGGGGGGTTAGACTATCGAGTCCAGAAAAGAGATTCCAACCTCTCTCATTCTAAGGTATGGAGCTGACTAGAACTTAGAGAAACTTTTGGCAACTCTTGGCTAAACTCAAATATAGCTAGCTATACTTTAGAAATGTCACCTACTTCAAACCTCGTACTGCACTTAGGTTAGGTACACTGGGGTAGAACAATTTAGAAGCATCAGATGAGTATCATATTTTAGCTTATGTTATTTATGTATGTATTTTGATTAATATATGTCATAGCTACAAACCATGCTATTATTTTATCTTACTGCTAACCTCGTACATATTGTACTTCACAGTCTGTCTTACAATTGTAGCAATTCATATCTCTTGCATGAGAAATAAGCCTGTTCATTAAACCCTTTTATTGAAACGCCCGTCTCTCTATTTCTGTGCAACTCTGTAGAAACAAAGCATGCACGATTGAGTGAAACTGTTATCTATTGTTTCCACGATTCTGAGACTGTTCCAATTCTTAAAGGAAACAAAGTTGTCATGTTTCTGCGGTTGTCAGAGACTAATCCCATCTTGTATATTCGAGAAGTTTCTAGTGACCTCTGAGTTAGCTGGCACACACAAGTAATTAAGTTTAATATACTCGATAGAGACATACTGACCTTAGTCCTACGTCAAATCTATAGTGTATGTTATTCCAATGCGCAGAGCCTATCAGGGATATAGGAACTACACTACAATATGTTCTTCTTTTGAATATTCTTCAGGTTATTATTTGTATGTGGGTCCTGCGACCGTGGGTTAACATTTGGTTGTCGACTCCTCCGACTTACTTCTTGGAGGAAGGGGATGGGTTTGTGGAAGGGAGTGGGGGACACTACTTTTTATGTGCTTTACTTTTGTCATGGGAATTTTTCCTTTACTGTTATCTGTAAATGTTATCGTATTACTCGTGCGAGGACTTTTTTGTATTATTTTTGTTCTTTCCTTTCTTTGGATTATGTTTGTCTAATGCAAAAGTCAATTTAAAAAGTTTTAAATAAAAACAAAATTGCATTGCATGTTAGTGGGCACTTAGGACCTTTAATAGCATCAGTTTCTTGGTTATAGTATCCTAATCCACATTCCCAAAGCCAGGCTGGTTCCTCAGTAACCTTATTTTAGTTTTGGAGTTTATTCCTCTGCTCCAATTTTATGCCAGTTTCGGGAGTGGTTATGATCGGGCAGAACACTAGCTGTGAGTATCTGACAGGAAAATGGCACTGGAAGAAATCATATATTAGATTTTACCCCCATGAGACAATGCCCAGTGAGTTGTGAAATGTCTCAGGTCACCTTTCTCATTTCTGTCCTCCATAGCAGAACCTCACACCCCATTGATATTCCAGGACAAATAAATCTTCTTCCACGCCACTGGAGTCTGCAAGGGTTGACTGACAACAGAAAAGTTTAAAGTCTGCGAATCACAGAGTCACCGGCATGGGGTCAATGCTTAATTTGAGCTGGTAGTTTCCAGTGCTCGGCACCGGCACTTAATTATCAACACCGGCACTTATGAGAACTACCACGTAATTCAGATATAGCCAGAACAACAGTTGTTTATTAATTAAATATACGCTAAAAACAATTAATAGAAGCTTCCAAGCAATTCTTATAGCTTTGGGGTCCTCGAACAGCTGTAGCAGTCTGATGTTTAGTAGTTGTCTAGGTACTGTCATTCACAGCACTCACTACCAGCGGTAATGGGTGGTGCAAGCTGGGGTGGCCTCCTGACGAGGGCCCTGGAACTTCTTTTTTTACAAATTAAGCACTGCCAGGGGGTCCCATGAAAATGACCTTTGGTGGCAAGCTCAACACGCGTAGGCAAGGCTCACATTCATACTGTACTACACACAAGTTTCTAGTAGTTGTCCCAAGGTACTTTTCAAACAAAAAATATGAAGGTGTCTACCTGTGCTCATGAGGCCAGGAGAATAAACGTTATCAGTAGCAAAAATGTAAACAGTTTTCCGCTGAGTAAGCTATTTAAGTAGTTTTCGACTCAAGAGCGAATATGCAAGAAGCTTTAGTGCTAGAGATGGGTGCTTCATATGGCAATATTAGCATGAGCATGAAAACATGTTTGAAGCAGGCTACAGTTAGGACAATATTGTTTAACTTTCTCTTGACGCACGGGTGTATTGAGGGTATAGAGAGTACCAATAGAAATAGTATATGGTCAAATCATTACCTCTACGTCCCTCGTCCTCGACCCAGTCAATACTAATGAGGTATTCCACATGACAGGAAACAAAACAGGAAACGCTTTTAGGCTCCACCCACCCTCCCGTCAGGGGCTATAAGTACCTAGCCAACCAAAAGCACATCCTGTTTTGTTTCCTGTCAGTGGGCCTGATGGGGACGCTGGGGTAGGTGCTGGGCACTTACCTGCTTCAAGTTGCTGTTGTCCTGTGGTGTCCTCCTCTGCTGGGCTTTGGGGGCGCTGCTGGACCTTCGTCGGACTTCCTTGAGTCGGGCTGCTGAGCTTCCTGGACTCTACAGGCTCCTGGTTGCTGGTCCTGCTGGGCTGTGCTGGCTTCCGGGGTTCCTGCTGCTGCTGCTCCTGTCGTGAGTCCTTCCAACTATCCTGTTGAATGGGTGCTCTGGGCGCTCATTTTGCTGGCTGCCTGTGTGGTTGGAGAGCCCGGGTAGGGGTACGGGCGCTTCCTGCTGTGTTTTTGGAGCACTCGGGTTGCACCGAGTGCTCCACTTGTACTCTCCGGTTCCTCCTTCTGAGGCGGCCTTTCAATTCGCAGAGCACCCGGTTTGGGGTCCGGGCGCTCCGTGTGCTCCGTCACTGAGGCTCTCGGCCTCTGCTGCTCCGGGCGGGGTTTGTTCTCGTTGAGCGACCGGTGTGCGGTCCGGGCGCTCTGTCTTTTCTGATGTCCCCGCCTTCCAGAGGAGCGCCCGTGATGGGGTCCGGGCGCTCGGTGTCTGCAATACCTTGGAGCACTCGGGTTGGGTGCCGAGTGCTCCGCTTTAGTTTCCAGGGTCGTGGATGTGCCCCGGTGGGCTCCGGTTGCGCTTTCCGTTGCTGTTGTGGTGCCTTCGGCAGCCGCGCGCTGCGTTGTTTTCTGTGGCTATCTGCCCCGCTCCTTTTTTTCTGCCTCACTTTTGTGGGGCCTATGTAATTGGGGGCGGGGTTTTCCCCGATACTCTTTTTTACAAAGGGAGGGGGATTGTCATTTCACTAGTGTTCTGCGCTGGGTTTGGAACTTGCTGGTGTCTTGGTGTTACTTTGTTCTCTGCTGGATTTCTGGATGGAGAAGCATCACAGAAAGCGGAGACATGTGTCTCCTGTGTCCTCTTCATCTTCTCTTGCGGACAGTGGGGATCCTGCCCCTGCGGTGAAGCGCCCTAGTTTGGATGAGGACAGGTTGAAACGTCTGATTTTGGAGACTTTGTCTGACCTCAAATCCTCCAAGAAGTCTGCTGGGAGTCGTTCTGGTGGGGGTGTTGCCCTCTATTCTGACATTGCCTCTTCTGATTCTTCTGGTGATGCTTCCTTGGGCGCGGTGGATCTGAAGGGAAAATATATTTCCAGAGAATTGTTGCCGGACTTGCTTTCTCATGTGCGTGAGAACATGGGGTTTCCGGATGATGCTGTGGCCAGTACTTCCTCGGATGCTGTTCTGCCGCAATTTAGGAAACCTGTTGCTACTTCGCTTCCTATTCATCCCTTTGTGATGGATGTCCTCTTGAATGAGTTGAAGGACCCGGATCACATTATGTTGCCACGTTTCATGTCGAAACTTTATCCCTTGCAGGACATGGAGGAGTCCTTTCCTGAGTCTGTCCATGTGGATTCCATTGTCGCAAGTTTGGTTGGTCGTCCTTCCATGGCTGATGATAACATTCTTCGTGATGGGGTGGATAAGAAGATTGATTCTGCTTTGCGCAAATCTTATGCTGGTTCTCACCTTTCCATTTGTTCTGGTGTTCATGGGGCGTATGTCGCTCAATCTCTTTTAACTGACTTTAAGACTTTGTTTTCTACAATGCAGGAGGGTGGCTGTTGCCCGGATTTGCTGGAATCTATGGAGCGTCAGGCTGATTTCCTTTCAGATATTGCCTTCGATTCTGTGCGTGCTTCTGCCTTGTCCTGTGGTTCCTCTATTGATGCTCGTAGGAATCTGTTGTTGAAGGGTTGGAATCCTGATGCCGCCCAGAGGTCCATGGCTTTGCGGTTGCCCTTTACTGGCCCTCGTCTCTTTGGGGACGCTCTTGAAGATAGGCTGCATAAGGTGTTCAAGGAGCGCAAACATTCCTTTTCCTTCTGTAGGCAGCCTTCTCGTAAGGATTTTTCCTTTTCTCAGGCCAAGACTTTTCGCCAGCCTTCCCGGTTTCAGCAGTCCTCCTTTAAAGGCTCTAGGGGTGCTGGTCACGGGTTCCCTCGGAAGTTCCAGAAGAAGCCTCCCCGTGATGCTGGTACTGGGCCGCAGTGTTCCTGACTATGCCTCCCTGGTCGTGAGTCCCGCTGGAGTGGCGCCCGAGGTTGGTGGGAGGTTGAGGTTGTTCCTTCCAGCTTGGCGTCTGTCAACCTCCGATCAGTGGGTGCTGGATGCCCTGGAAAGGGGGTATTGGATCGAGTTTCAGTCCCGTCCTCCTCCCTCGGGCTTGGTGCGGACTCCGACTCCCTTGTGCCGGTCCCGTCGTCAGTCCTTGGTGGACGGTGTTCAGGCTCTGTTCTTGAAGAGGGCGATTGTCCCGGTTCCCCGGTTGGAGTGGGGTCTGGGGAAGTATTTGATTGTTTTCCTGGTTCCGAAGGTCACGGGAGGGTTTCGGCTTGTCATCAAATCTCCGGAGTCTGAACTTGTTTGTACAGAAGATCCCTTTCAAGATGGAGACCTTGCAGCGAGTGGTTCCTCTGATTCAGGCCGGCTGGGTGTTTGCTACTCTGGATCTCCAGGACGCCTATCTGCATGTGCCTGTGGCTCGGGGGGATCAGATGTTCCTGCGATTCTGCCTGGAGGGTCGTCATTGGCAGTTCTGTGTCCTTCCGTTTCGTCTCCGATCCGCTCCCCGAGTATTCACCAAGGTGGTTGCTCCCTTGGTGGCCCTTCTTCACCTCCGGGGGGTGTCGGTGTTCCCATACCTGGACGATTGGCTACTCCAGGCTCCATACCCGGCGGTCATGTCTCGGCACCTGTCCTTGACCATCCTTACGCTCGAGCAGCATGGGTTTCTAGTGAACTTTCCGAAGTGCCAGCTCCTTCCTGCTACTCGGTGGACTTTCATAGGGGCTGTCTTTGATTCAGTCCTGGGCAAGGTGTTCCTGCCGGATTCGTGGATTCAGCGTCTTCAGTGCCTGTTGCAGAGGTTGTTGTACCAGGCTGCGGCTCCCCTCCTGCAGTGGCTGGAGGTTCAGGGTCATATGGCTGCTACTGTCTTCACGGTGCCCTGGGCCAGGGTTCAGCTTCGGCCTCTGCTGTGGCATCTTCAGCGTTGGGTTCCGTTTCCTGTTCTGGATTATGCTTTCTTTGTGCCGGTGTCTCTGGAGGTGGTGTCTGCTCTTCAGTGGTGGCTGGATTCCTCGAACCTCTCCAGAGGGATGTGGATTCGCCTGCCACCTCCTTTGGTGTTGACGACGGATGCCAGTACTTCCGGTTGGGGGGGCTACGCTGGATCAGTGGTCCGTTCAGGCTCGTTGGCTCCAGGTGGAGCCTCGCTGCTCATCCAATTGGAGGGAACTGTCTGCTGTGGCCCGGGCTCTTCGTTTCTTCCAGGCCCGTCTGCTGGGGTGCAATGTCCTGGTGAGGTCGGCAAACTCCGTGACTGTGGTTTACATCAACCACCAGGGCAGTACTCGCAGTCCTTCATTGAATTCGGTGGCCTGTGCGATTGCGGGTTGGGCGGAGTGTCATCTTCTGGCCCTCTCTGCTCAACATATCTTGGGTGTGGACAACGTGGTGGCAGACGCCTTGAGTCACAGGTTTCCATCTTCTCTCTCCCTGTGTCTATCCCCCAGGGTGTTCCAGTTGATCTGTCGGAGGTTCGGGACTCCCCTGCTGGACTTGTTTGCCTCCCGAGCGGATGCCCAACTACCCCTGTTTTGTTCTCTGACCCCGAAGTTGGGTGCTTGGGGTGGAGGCGTTGTCTCTTCGGTGACCCCCTTGGTTGCTGTACGCCTTCCCCCCTTCCCCCTGATTCCTGCCTTCTTGCTGAAGGTCCAGCGGGTGGGTGCCCAGGTGGTGGCGGTCTTGCCTCACTGGCCACGGAGGTCCTGGTTCCCGTTGTTGTTGAGCCTGGCTGTGGACCCTCCTTGGATTCTTCCCCACTATCCCTCTCCCCTGAGGTCTCCCTCTTCCTCCCTCCTGGTCCCTCTCACCGTGGCGGTCTGGAGGTTGAACGGTTGTCTCTTGGAGTCCGGTGTTTGCCTGACCACCTCATCACTGTGATGCAGGGGTCCCGTAGGGGTTCCACTTTGTCCTCCTACTCTAAGCATTGGGCTTCTTTCTCCTCTTGGTGTTCGGGGCTGGGTCTCTGTCCTGTCTCTTGTCCTATCGCTTTTATCCTGCAGCTTTTCTTGGATGGGTTTCAGAAGAAATACGCCTTGTCTACTCTGAGGGGACAGTGGGCTGCTCTTCGGGCTTTCCGGGATCCAGATTCTCTTCCTTCTTCTGATGGTTTGTTGGTTTCCCGGTTGTTCCGGAGTTTCTCTCTGTCTTCTCCTTCTTCTTGCTCTCCGGTTCCTCCTTGGGATCTTTCTTTGGTCCTGGGTGCTCTGCAGTCTGCTCCTTTTGAGCCCTTGGAGTCTGTGGACCTTAAATTCCTCTCTTTTAAGGTGGCTTGTTTGGTTGCTGTGACTTCTGCTCGGCGGTTGGGTGTGCTCACTGCCTTGCGTTGTTCTCCTCCCTTTTTTTGCGTTTCTTGGATGACGCGGTGGTCTTCTCTTTGGATCCTGAGTTCGTTCTGAAGATTCGTTCTCGTTTGCATTGCTCTCAGGAGGTGATTCTTCCTTCTTTCTGTCCTCTGTGTGTATGTTTGCCAACGCCTGCTTGTGGGGTTGCTTTGGTATGCCTCATTAGTATTGACTGGGTCGAGGACGAGGGACGTAGAGGTAATGCTATGATTACTTACCGGTAATCCCCATTACTCTTAGTCCTACTCGTCCTCGACCCAGTCATGCTTCCCGCCGGCCCTCCCTGTGCAGGCCTTTGTTGCTTGGTATGTCAGGATGTGCTTTTGGTTGGCTAGGTACTTATAGCCCCTGATGGGAGGGTGGGTGGAGCCTAAAACTGTTTCCTGTTTTGTTTCCTGTCATGTGGAATACCTCATTAGTATTGACTGGGTCGAGGACGAGTAGGACTAAGAGTAATGGGGATTACCGGAAGTAATCATAGCATTTACTTGCACTGATGTTGGGCAATTTTACACTGTTGCATTGTAATTTGACAGCAACATTTGCACCAACCAATCAGCTCAAAACGACATTTATGCCCTGGGCAGCGAGCGCCAATGTCCTTTTTGCACAAGCTGTTGAGTGCCAATGTCATGTTTTGCACTGGTCAATTGAGGTAATTGTCAGTGCAAAATTGACTAGTATCGGTGCAATGTACAAAGTCTGGCCCGCCATAATGTGAGAAGTCTGGAAACTACTGCACAGGATAAATAATAAAGAAAAAAATAATAACCTCTGTGAAAAGTGCAGGTTCAATATGTACGCCGAAAGAAATAAAGCAAAAAAAAACGCCCTTCTATACTTCTACAAAATTACCAGATTTCATATAGACAACCACAACTACCATACATAAGACAGAGGTGAATAAACTTGTCAATTTCGACAACTACAAATACTCTCCAAAGGTTTTTTTAATTGTAAATAGCCAGTGAACGATCCTGTAAAAAGTGCGTTGTGAGGAGCAGACAACTTGGAAAATTAATTTGTGCAGTTGCAAAGTTAGCATACAAGCTACCAGACCTGACCCAGGTGGCAGACTCCCGATTTTCAAAACCAAAAATGGCTGTATTTTAACTGTCTCCCGCCTAAAATTAACTCTATTTTAATGGTAGTCAATGGGGAAAATAAATTCCTCCCATTAGTTTTTTAACTTTCTCCTTCTTGAGTTAGTTACTTTCACAAAACGTTGCCAGCAGAATCCTAATCTTGCAGCAGGCGCCAGATATACTGAGGATAGTAAATGTAAGCAGTGTGTCAACAGGAGATGTGGAAATTCTAACTGAACCATTCGGGGAGCACGACATCAGAGCACAACTTAACAGCATGTGTACCACTCTGGGCTAGCAATAGGACTGTAACTAGGATATACAGTGATTCATTTGTAATAGAATGCTTGTGCTCACAGATCTGCTCAGAAACCCACGGCTGGGCTTTTAAATGTTGGCGCACGAATACCAAGGGTGTGCAGTCTGAAATTGACCTAATGTCTCTTTCTTCCACTATCACACACTTCGTGCTTCATTATCTCAGTCTTGCAGGTTCCTGATTCCTCCATTTGCGATCATTGTTCCGTCTTTTTCTTCCTACTTCTATGCCGTTTGTGTGTTTTTAGGTCTCGGCTGGCGTGGGCTGCGCACATGCGCAGTCTCGCTGGCGAGATTTAACGTTTTGGGGTATTTTCTGTAAAGGGCTTTAAGCCCCGCCCCTCTTTCCTATTGACCGGCGTCACCGTTTATGCTAAACGGTGGCCAGCCATTGGGAAAGAGCTCTTTGTGACGTTCACATTTGGCTTTTTGAGCCGTCCCACTTAGACGGGCTTGCCTGCTTTCCTTCTGAAGTAAAAGGTTTCTTATCTTTATGGGGCCATGTGTTTAAACACATGGCCCCATAAAGACAAGATATCCTCTTTTACTTTCGGGACCGCGCAACACATCGGCTACTTTTCTTTGCAGCCCGAGCCCTGCAGCTATGCAGGCACACCGCACTAATCTCATTAAAGACAGAAGGTTTGATCCTCAAAGCATATTCATAATGGGATAAGACAGGGAGGCGGGGCAGGCTCAAGTGCCCCCTTCTGCTCTTTTGCCTTTCAGGCCGCACAATCGAGAGCAGAGGGTTTAAGTAGCTATTTATTTAATCGTTGCTTTAAAATGTTTACATAGCTCACCCCACAAGCTGTGAGAGTTCTTGGCGCCTTTTAAACATTAGTTGGTATTTTAATCTAACTCAGTGGTACCAATTTTCACGATATCCGGAAATAAGCCTTTCGACCTGCAGGCCAATGGATAGCTGCAGCAAGTGCATAACCACCCAAACTATCTCAGCTGCGGATATAGCACCAAGCACGTCGTATAGCGGTCACTTTAGCTCACAATGAACAGCGAAGAGCATCATGTCCGTTTTCACATAGTAGAAATTAAGGAATCCGTCCCGAGAGTGAGGGTGCTATGCCGGGGTAGTTTACTGTGTAGAGTGGGCGTTGGTGACGAGATCTCTGTATACAGGGCACAAGTTTGCCAGCGCGGACCCAGCCTTTCTGCTTTTGACATCGATAACAAGTCTATGTAGCGCTTAAATCCAAGAAGCACCTACAGGTGCTTTCCGGGACTCTGCAGTTTTGTAGGTTGGGTGGTGATGGCAGAAAGATGTTAGTGGTGCAAAGTGATGGCAGCGGTCACTTTAGGCAGCCCTATGGGTGTAGTAGCAGGGGTGGTGATGGAGTGTGTTGGTGGTACTGAGAGTGTGGTAATGGTGACTTGGCTGGGGTGGTGATGGAGTGTGTTGGTACCGTGAGTCTGTCTATGGTGACTGGGGTAGGTTGGTGGTGGTGGAGTGGGTTGGTGGTAGTTTTGGGTGGTGATGGTGTCTGGGGTGGTGGGGTCGGGTGTTTATGGGAGAGATTATTTCAGCTTCCTCTGGAGCCCTCCTCACCCACTCCTCCCTGCCCTCCACCCTCTCACCCTCTGAGATCCCCCGCTGAGGTTTCCCGCCCAGAAGCTGGTGGCGCTGCCCAGCCTCTTGTAGTCGCTGGTAGGGAAGGAGACTGTGACGCCCGGGTTAGGGATTTGGGAAGAGGTGTGAGGCTGTGGGGAAAATGCCATAATTGAATGTTCTGTGAACGTGTATGGGTGAGAAAGTGAGGCCTGTCCTCTGTGACTGAAGCCTGCTGTTCGGAGGTAGGGAGGGAGGGCGCGTGGGGAGGCAGAGATGCCGGAAGAACAAATACATAATTGGAGAACAGGATGGAGGAGAGTACGACGAAGAAAACAAGAGACATTACGAGAGAAGAAAAATGGGGAAGACTGAAGAAAAATTGAACAAGGGAGAGAAATATCGAGGGGAAGAGAGAAAGGAAGACATTTAATAGGAAAGAAAAGAAATAAAATGAGAGTAGAGGCAAGGCTAAGATAATTCACATAAAGTACATAGAACATCCGTTGATGCCTATATAATGACGATGGGAAATGAAAGGAAAACACATAGATGTTTAGCCTTTGACTATATGGACCTCCGGCCCTATGTTTCCTGTCCATTTCCTACCCGCTGAACCCTGGACCGCCTCAAGCTGCGAGGTCTCCAGCCCTGTCACTGCCCTTGTGCTACGACGAATGTCCCGGGCCTGGAGCGAGAGAATGTTATAATAGAGAAATAAACAGAGAGGAATCCAAACGGAGGGGGACGGGGGACTGATTACTGAGGACAAGAAGTAGCTGAAAGGTGGTGAAAGTTGGCTGGCCAGAAGGAAAGCAGGAAGTAAGTACATCAAGAAACATAGGGGGACAAAAGCAAAATGTGATAAAGGATTGGGAGGGAGACAGCAGAGAACGAAGACAAGGGAGAGAGCTGTAAACAAAGTAGCTGGGTAAGTAGGGCACGTGCAAGCCATGAGACCAGTGAGATGGCTGATTGTTGGGTGCATTCTGAGGCTTACTGTCCTGCGTTCTACATTTACGCACACCGTTTCCGTTTTTTGATGATTTTGATACCCAAATATAGACAGGGAATTAACTGTTTTATTGGCTATATTTATTTTTGAAATAGAAATAAAACGGAAAGTAGGTCTTCTTGTGAGTGTTTGTATTGCTAGGTTTCGCCGCGCCCCACACCCTTCCGTGACGTGACCCGGATCACCAACCTACCCTCCATCATCCCCCTATTGCTAGAGACAGCACACAACATCAGTTTAACTTTTGGGTTAGGGGTCGTAAACCTCCGGCCGTATTTATTAAGACAACAAGCCACACACCCGCTCATCCGCTCATCCCCCCTTTACAAGATAGAGGTGCTCTAAAACACGCCCGCTCAATGGGCTTAAACACACTAGGTGATTTATACCCAAGTGAGACAATGTGTGTGTGACTGTGTGTGTGAGACTGTGTGTGACACTGTGTGTGTGACATGTGTGAGACACTGTGTGTGAGACACTGTGTGTGTGTGTGTGACACTGTGTGTGAGACACTGTCATGCTCTACTACGCTCTACTCACTCTCTACTACTCTCTACTACTCACTCTCTATTACTCATTCTCTACTACTCACTCTCTACTCACTTTCTACTCACTCTCTACTACTCTCTACTACTCACTCTACTACTCTCTATTCACTCTACTACTCTCTACTACTCACTCTACTACTCTCTACTACTCACTCTCTACTACTCACTCTCTACTCTCTACTAACTCTCAACTCTTCTCTACTACTCACTCTCTAATACTCTACCACTCTTTGCTACTCACTCTCTACCACTCTCTACTACTGACTTTCTACTACTCTCTACTACTCACTCTACTACTCACTTTCTACTATGCTCTACTACTCTCTACTACTCTACTCACTCTCTACTCACTCTCTACTACTCTCTACTACTCCATCTCTACTACTCTCTACTACTCCCTCTCTACTACTCTCTACTACTCTCTCTCTTCTACTCACTCTCTACTACTCTCTACGCACTCTCTACTACTCACTCTGCACTACTCTCTACTACTCACTCTCTACTACTTTCTACTCACTCTCTACTACTCACTCTCTACTACGCTCTACTACTCTCTCTCTTCTACTCACTCTCTACTACTCTCTACGCACTCTCTACTACTCACTCTGCACTACTCTCTACTACTCACTCTCTACTACTCTCTACTCACTCTCTACTACTCACTCTCTACTACACACTCTCTACTATTCACTCTCTACTACTCTCTACTAATCACTCTCTACTGCTCACTCTCTACTACTCTCTACTCACTCTCTACTACTCACTCTACTACTCACTCTACTACTCACTCTCTACCACTCACTCTCTACTACTCTCTACTACTCAGTCTCTACTACTCTCTACTACTCTAATCTCTACTCATTCTCTACTGCTCTACTACTCACTCTCTACTACTCACTCTCTACTACTCTCTACTAATCACTCTCTAATACTCTAAACTCACTCTTTACTCACTCTCTACTACTCTCTACTACTCTACGACTCTCTTCTACTCTCTACTACTCACTCTCTACTACTCTCTACTACTCTACTACTCACTCTCTACTACTCACTCTCTACTACTCACTAACTAAAAGTATCAGCACTACAGACTCTCACGAGATCTCATTTGAAGTTGCCTTCCGTGCAGCAGGCGGCAGGGAGTGGGTGGGGGGGGGGGGGGGAAGGCATCTCTTGTGAATTGTTTTGCAGATATTTCCATTTGCATAAGTGAGTATGTACAAGTACCTCACCGTGAGAAGGCAGAGTCTCTAATTCTCTCTACCACTCTTTGCTAATCACTCTCTACCACTCTCTACTACTCACTCTCTACAACTCTCTACTACTCATGCTCTACTACTCTCTACTACTGACTTTCTACTACTCTCTACTACTCACTCTACTACTCACTTTCTGCTATGCTCTACTACTCTTTACTACTCTACTCACTCTCTACTCACTCTCTACTACTCTCTACTACTCTATCTCTACTACTCTCTACTACTCCCTCTCTACTACTCTCTACTACTCTCTCTCTTCTACTCACTCTCTACTACTCTCTACGCACTCTCTACTACTCACTCTGCACTACTCTCTACTACTCACTCTCTACTAGGCTCTACTACTCTCTACTACTCACTCTATACTACTCTCTACTACTCTACTCTCTACTCATTCTATACTACTCTCTACTACTCACTCTCTACTACTCTCTACTGTTCACTCTCTACTACTCTCTACTCACTCTCTACTACTCACTCTCTACTACACACTCTCTACTATTCACTCTCTACTACTCTCTACTAATCACTCTCTACTTATCACTCTCTACTACTCTACTACTCTCTACTACTCACTCTCTACTACTCTCTACTCACTCTCTACTACTCACTCTACTACTCACTCTACTACTCACTCTCTACCACTCACTCTCTACTACTCTCGACTACTCCCTCTCTACTACTCTAATCTCTACTCATTCTCTACTGCTCTACTACTCACTCTCTACTACTCACTCTCTACTACTCTCTACTAATCACTCTCTAATACTCTAAACTCACTCTTTACTCACTCTCTCTACTCTCTACTACTCTACGACTCTCTTCTACTCTCTACTACTCACTCTCCACTACTCTCTACTACTCTACTACTGACTCTCTACTACTCTCTACTACTCACTCTCTACTACTCACTCTCTACTACTCACTAACTAAAAGTATCAGCACTACAGACTCTCGCGAGATCTCATTTGAAGTTGCCTTCCGTGCAGCAGGCGGCAGGGAGTGGGGGGGGGGGGAGGCATCGCTTGTGAATTGTTTTGCAGATATTTCCATTTGCATAAGTGAGTATGTACAAGTACCTCACCGTGAGAAGGCGGAGTCTCTAATACTCTCTACCACTCTTTGCTACTCACTCTCTACCACTCTCTACTACTCACCCTCTACAACTCTCTACTACTCATGCTCTACTACTCTCTACTACTGACTTTCTACTACTCTCTACTGCTCACTCTACTACTCACTTTCTACTATGCTCTTCTACTTTCTACTAATCACTCTCTACTACTCACTCTCTACTACTCCCTACTCACTCTCTACTACTCACTCTACTACTCACTCTACTACTCACTCTCTACCACTCACTCTCTACTACTCTCTACTACTCAGTCTCTACTACTCTCTACTACTCTAATCTCTACTCATTCTCTACTGCTCTACTACTCACTCTCTACTACTCACTCTCTACTACTCTCTACTAATCACTCTCTAATACTCTAAACTCACTCTTCACTCACTCTCTACTACTCTCTACTACTCTACGACTCTCTTCTACTCTCTACTACTCACTCTCTACTACTCTCTACTACTCTACTACTCACTCTCTACTACTCTCTACTACTCTACTACTCACCCTCTACTACTCTCTACTACTCACTCTCTACTACTCACTCTCTACTACTCACTAACTAAAAGTATCAGCACTACAGACTCTCGCGAGATCTCATTTGAAGTTGCCTTCCGTGCAGCAGGCTGCATGGAGTGGGGGGGGGGGGAGGCATCTCTTGTGAATTGTTTTGCAGATATTTCCATTTGCATAAGTGAGTATGTACAAGTACCTCACCGTGAGAAGGCGGTGTCTCTAATACTCTCTACCACTCTTTGCTACTCACTCTCTACCACTCTCTACTACTCACTCTCTACAACTCTCTACTACTCATGCTCTACTACTCTCTACTACTGACTTTCTACTACTCTCTACTACTCACTCTACTACTCACTTTCTACTATGCTCTACTACTCTCTACTACTCTACTCACTCTCTACTCACTCTCTACTACTCTCTACTACTCTATCTCTACTACTCTCTACTACTCCCTCTCTACTACTCTCTCTCTTCTACTCACTCTCTACTACTCTCTACTCACTCTCTACTACTCACTCTGCACTACTCTCTACTACTCACTCTCTACTAGGCTCTACTACTCTCTACTACTCACTCTCTACTACTCTCTACTACTCTACTCTCTACTCATTCTATACTACTCTCTACTACTCACTCTCTACTACTCTCTACTGTTCACTCTCTACTACACTCTACTACTCACTCTCTACTACTC
This sequence comes from Triturus cristatus, assembly GCF_964204655.1. Lineage (NCBI taxonomy): Eukaryota > Metazoa > Chordata > Amphibia > Caudata > Salamandridae > Triturus > Triturus cristatus. Next base: position 747,951,992 of record NC_140579.1, read on the forward strand.
TACTCTCTACTCATTCTCTACCACTCTCTACTACTCACTCTCTACTACTCACTCTATACTACTTACTCTCTACTACTCTCTACTACTCACTCTCTACTACTCACTCTCTACTTCTCTCTACTACCCTACTCTCTACTCATTCTCTACTACTCACTCTTTACTACTCACTCTATACTACTTACTCTCTACTACTCTCTACTACTCACTCTCTACTACTCTCTACTCACTCTCTACTACTCACTCTCTACTACACACTCTCTACTATTCACTCTCTAATACTCTCTACTAATCACTCTCTACTTATCACTCTCTACTACTCTACTACTCTCTACTACTCACTCTCTACTACTCTCTACTCACTCTCTACTACTCACTCTACTACTCACTCTACTACTCACTCTCTACCACTCACTCTCTACTACTCTCTACTACTCAGTCTCTACTACTCTCTACTACTCTAATCTCTACTCATTCTCTACTGCTCTACTACTCACTCTCAACTACTCACTCTCTACTACTCTCTACTAATCACTCTCTAATATTCTAAACTCACTCTTTACTCACTCTCTACTACTCTCTACTACTCTACGACTCTCTTCTACTCTCTACTACTCACTCTCTACTACTCTCTACTACTCTACTACTCACTCTCTTCTACTCTCTACTACTCACTCTCTACTACTCACTCTCTACTACTCACTAACTAAAAGTATCAGCACTACAGACTCTCGCGAGATCTCATTTGAAGTTGCCTTCCGTGCAGCAGGCGGCAGGGAGAGGGGGGGCGGGGAGGCATCTCTTGTGAATTGTTTTGCAGATATTTCCATTTGCATAAGTGAGTATGTACAAGTACCTCACCGTGAGAAGGCGGAGTCTCTAATACTCTCTACCACTCTTTGCTACTCACTCTCTACCACTCTCTACTACTCACTCTCTACAACTCTCTACTACTCATGCTCTACTACTCTCTACTACTGACTTTCTACTACTCTCTACTACTCACTCTACTACTCACTTTCTACTATGCTCTACTACTCTCTACTACTCTACTCACTCTCTACTCACTCTCTACTACTCTCTACTACTCTATCTCTACTACTCTCTACTACTCCCTCTCTACTACTCTCTACTACTCTCTCTCTTCTACTCACTCTCTACTACTCTCTACTCACTCTCTACTACTCACTCTGCACTACTCTCTACTACTCACTCTCTACTAGGCTCTACTACTCTCTACTACTCACTCTCTACTACTCTCTACTACTCTACTCTCTACTCATTCTATACTACTCTCTACTACTCACTCTCTACTACTCTCTACTGTTCACTCTCTACTACACTCTACTACTCACTCTACTACTCTACTCTCTACTCATTCTCTACCACTCTCTACTACTCACTCTCTACTACTCACTCTATACTACTTACTCTCTACTACTCACTCTCTACTACTCACTCTCTACTTCTCTCTACTACCCTACTCTCTACTCATTCTCTACTACTCACTCTTTACTACTCACTCTATACTACTTACTCTCTACTACTCTCTACTACTCACTCTCTACTACTCTCTACTCACTCTCTACTACTCACTCTCTACTACACACTCTCTACTATTCACTCTCTACTACTCTCTACTAATCACTCTCTACTTATCACTCTCTACTACTCTACTACTCTCTACTACTCACTCTCTACTACTCTCTACTCACTCTCTACTACTCACTCTACTACTCACTCTACTATTCACTCTCTACCACTCACTCTCTACTACTCTCTACTACTCTCTACTACTCTAATCTCTACTCATTCTCTACTGCTCTACTACTCACTCTCAACTACTCACTCTCTACTACTCTCTACTAATCACTCTCTAATATTCTAAACTCACTCTTTACTCACTCTCTACTACTCTCTACTACTCTACGACTCTCTTCTACTCTCTACTACTCACTCTCTACTACTCTCTACTACTCTACTACTCACTCTCTTCTACTCTCTACTACTCACTCTCTACTACTCACTAACTAAAAGTATCAGCACTACAGACTCTCGCGAGATCTCATTTGAAGTTGCCTTCCGTGCAGCAGGCGGCAGGGAGAGGGGGGGGGGGGAGGCATCTCTTGTGAATTGTTTTGCAGATATTTCCATTTGCATAAGTGAGTATGTACAAGTACCTCACCGTGAGAAGGCGGAGTCTCTAATACTCTCTACCACTCTTTGCTACTCACTCTCTACCACTCTCTACTACTCACTCTCTACAACTCTCTACTACTCATGCTCTACTACTCTCTACTACTGACTTTCTACTACTCTCTACTACTCACTCTACTACTCACTTTCTACTATGCTCTACTACTCTCTACTACTCTACTCACTCTCTACTCACTCTCTACTACTCTCTACTACTCTATCTCTACTACTCTCTACTACTCCCTCTCTACTACTCTCTACTACTCTCTCTCTTCTACTCACTCTCTACTACTCTCTACTCACTCTCTACTACTCACTCTGCACTACTCTCTACTACTCACTCTCTACTAGGCTCTACTACTCTCTACTACTCACTCTCTACTACTCTCTACTACTCTACTCTCTACTCATTCTATACTACTCTCTACTACTCACTCTCTACTACTCTCTACTCACTCTCTACTACTCACTCTACTACTCACTCTACTACTCACTCTCTACCACTCACTCTCTACTACTCAGTCTCTACTACTCTCTACTACTCTAATCTCTACTCATTCTCTACTGCTCTACTACTCACTATCTACTACTCACTCTCTACTACTCTACTACTCTCTCTCTACTACCGTCTACTCACACTCTACTACTCACTCTACTACTCACTCTACTACTCACTCTCTACTACTCACTCTCTACTATTCACTCTCTACTACTCTCTACAAATCACTCTCTACTAATCACTCTCTACTACTCTACTACTCTCTCTCTACTACCCTCTACTCACACTCTACTACTCACTCTACTACTCACTCTACTACTCACTCTCTACTTCTCACTCTCTACTCACCCTCTGCTACTCGCTGCTACTCACTCTCTACTACTCACTCTCTATTACTCTCTACTACTCTCTACTACTCACTCTACTCACTCTATTCACTCTACTACTCACTCTCTACTACTCTCTGCTACTCTACTCTCTACTCATTCTCTACTGCTCTCTACTACTCACTCTCTAATACTCACTCTCTACTACTTTCTACTAATCACCCTCTACTACTCTCTACTACTCTCCACTACTCACTCTCTACTACTCTCTACTACTCACTACTCTCTACTACACACTCTCTACTAATCTCTACTACTCTCTACTACTCACTCCCTACTAACTCTCAACTCTTCTCTACTACCCACTCTCTAATACTCTCTACCACTCTTTGCTACTCACTCTCTACCACTCTCTACTACTCACTCTATATAACTCTCTACTACTCATGCTCTACTACTCCCTACTGACTTTCTACTACTCTCCACTACTCACTCTACTACTCACTTTCTACTATGCTCTACTACTCTCTACTACTCTATTAACTCTCTACTCACTCTCTACTACTCTCTACTACTCTATCTCTACTACTCTCTACTACTCACTCTCTACTACTCTCTCTCTTCTACTCACTCTCTACTAATCTCTACTCACTCTCTACTACTCACTCTGCACTGCTCTCTACTACTCACTCTCTACTAGGCTCTACTACTCTCTACTACTCTACTCTCTACTCATTCTATAAAACTCTCTACTACTCACTCTCTACTACTCTCTACTGTTCACTCTCTACTACACTCTACTACTCACTCTCTACTACTCTACTCTCTACTCATTCTCTACTACTCTCTACTACTCACTCTCTACTACTCACTCTATACTACTTACTCTCTACTACTCTCTACTACTCACTCTCTACTACTCTCTACTCACTCTCTACTACTCACTCTCTACTATTCACTCTCTACTACTCTCTACTAATCACTCTCTACTTATCACTCTCTACTACTCTCTCCTACTCACTCTCTACTACTCTCTACTCACTCTCTACTACTCACTTTACTACTTACTCTACTACTCACTCTCTACTACTCACTCTCTACTCACTCTCTACTACTCTCTACTACTCACTCTCTACTACTCTCTACTACTCAGTCTACTCACTCTACTCACTCTACTACTCTCTACTACTCACTCTCTACCACTCACTCTCTACTACTCTACTCTCTACTCATTCGCTACTGCTCTCTACTACTCACTCGCTTCTACTCTCTACTAATCACTCCCTACTGCTCTCTACTCACTCTCTACTCACTCTCTACTACTCTCTACTACTCACTCTCCACTACTCTCTACTACTCTACTACTCACTCTCTACTACTCTCTACTACTCACTCTCTACTACTCACTCTCTACTACTCTCTACTACCCTACTCTCTACTCATTCTCTACTACTCACTCTTTACTACTCACTTTATACTACTTACTCTCTACTACTCTCTACTACTCACTCTCTACTACTCTCTACTCACTCTCTACTACTCACTCTCTACTACACACTCTCTACTATTCACTCTCTACTACTCTCTACTACTCACTCTCTACTACTCTCTACTCACTCTCTACTACTCACTCTACTACTCACTCTACTACTCACTCTCTACCACTCACTCTCTACTACTCTCTACTACTCAGTCTCTACTACTCTCTACTACTTTAATCTCTACTCATTCTCTACTGCTCTACTACTCACTCTCTACTACTCACTCTCTACTACTCTCTACTAATCACTCTCTAATACTCTAAACTCACTCTTTACTCACTCTCTACTACTCTCTACTACTCTACGACTCTCTTCTACTCTCTACTACTCACTCTCTACTACTCTCTACTACTCTACTACTCACTCTCTACTACTCTCTACTACTCACTCTCTACTACTCACTCTCTACTACTCACTAACTAAAAGTATCAGCACTACAGACTCTCGTGAGATCTCATTTGAAGTTGCCTTCCGTGCAGCAGGTGGCAGGGAGTGGGGGGGGGGGGGGGGGAAGGCATCTCTTGTGAATTGTTTTGCAGATATTTCCATTTGCATAAGTGAGTATGTACAAGTACCTCACCGTGAGAAGGCGGAGTCTCTAATACTCTCTACCACTCTTTGCTACTCACTCTCTACCACTCTCTACTACTCACTCTCTACAACTCTCTACTACTCATGCTCTACTACTCTCTACTACTGACTTTCTACTACTCTCTACTACTCACTCTACTACTCACTTTCTACTATGCTCTACTACTCTCTACTACTCTACTCACTCTCTACTCACTCTCTACTACTCTCTACTACTCTATCTCTACTACTCTCTACTACTCCCTCTCTACTACTCTCTACTACTACTCTCTCTTCTACTCACTCTCTACTACTCTCTACTCACTCTCTACTACTCACTCTGCACTACTCTCTACTACTCACTCTCTACTAGGCTCTACTACTCTCTACTACTCACTCTCTACTACTCTCTACTACTCTACTCTCTACTCATTCTATACTACTCTCTACTACTCACTCTCTACTACCCTCTACTCACTCTCTACTACTCACTCTACTACTCACTCTACTAATCACTCTCTACCACTCACTCTCTACTACTCAGTTTCTACTACTCTCTACTACTCTAATCTCTACTCATTCTCTACTGCTCTACTACTCACTCTCTACCACTCACTCTCTACTACTCTATACTAATCACTCTCTAATACTCTAAACTCACTCTTTACTCACTCTCTACGACTCTCTACTACTCTACGACTCTCTTCTACTCTCTACTACTCACTCTCTACTACTCTCTACTACTCTACTACTCACTCTCTACTACTCTCTACTACTCACTCTCTACTACTCACTCTCTACTACTCACTAACTAAAAGTATCAGCACTACAGACTCTCGTGAGATCTCATTTGAAGTTGCTTTCCGTGCAGCAGGCGGCAGGGAGTGGGGGGGGGGGGGAAGGCATCTCTTGTGAATTGTTTTGCAGATATTTCCATTTGCATAAGTGAGTATGTACAAGTACCTCACCGTGAGAAGGCGGAGTCTCTAATACTCTCTACCACTCTTTGCTACTCACTCTCTACCACTCTCTACTACTCACTCTCTACAACTCTCTACTACTCATGCTCTACTACTCTCTACTACTGACTTTCTACTACTCTCTACTACTCACTCTACTACTCACTTTCTACTATGCTCTACTACTCTCTACTACTCTACTCACTCTCTACTCACTCTCTACTACTCTCTACTACTCTATCTCTACTACTCTCTACTACTCCCTCTCTACTACTCTCTACTACTCTCTCTCTTCTACTCACTCTCTACTACTCTCTACTCACTCTCTACTACTCACTCTGCACTACTCTCTACTACTCACTCTCTACTAGGCTCTACTACTCTCTACTACTCACTCTCTACTACTCTCTACTACTCTACTCTCTACTCATTCTATACTACTCTCTACTACTCACTCTCTACTACTCTCTACTCACTCTCTACTACTCACTCTACTACGCACTCTACTACTCACTCTCTACCACTCACTCTCTACTACTCAGTCTCTACTACTCTCTACTACTCTAATCTCTACTCATTCTCTACTGCTCTACTACTCACTCTCTACTACTCACTCTCTACTACTCTCTACTAATCACTCTCTAATACTCTAAACTCACTCTTTACTCACTCTCTACTACTCTCTACTACTCTATGACTCTCTTCTACTCTCTACTACTCACTCTCTACTACTCTCTACTACTCTACTACTCACTCTCTACTACTCTCTACTACTCACTCTCTACTACTCACTCTCTACTACTCACTCTCTACTACTCACTAACTAAAAGTATCAGCACTACAGACTCTCGCAAGATCTCATTTGAAGTTGCCTTCCGTGCAGTAGGCGGCAGGGAGTGGGGGGGGGGGAAGGCATCTCTTGTGAATTGTTTTGCAGATATTTCCATTTGCATAAGTGAGTATGTACAAGTACCTCACCGTGAGAAGGCGGAGTCTCTAATACTCTCTACCACTCTTTGCTACTCACTCTCTACCACTCTCTACTACTCACTCTCTACAACTCTCTACTACTCATGCTCTACTACTCTCTACTACTGACTTTCTACTACTCTCTACTACTCACTCTACTACTCACTTTCTACTATGCTATACTACTCTCTACTAATCACTCTCTACTACTCACTCTCTACTACTCTCTACTCACTCTCTACTACTCACTCTACTACTCACTCTACTACTCACTCTCTACCACTCACTCTCTACTACTCTCTACTACTCAGTCTCTACTACTCTCTACTACTCTAATTTCTACTCATTCTCTACTGCTCTACTACTCACTCTCTACTACTCACTCTCTACTACTCTCTACTAATCACTCTCTAATACTCTAAACTCACTCTTTACTCACTCTCTACTACTCTCTACTACTCTACTCTCTACTCATTCTATACTACTCTCTACTACTCACTCTCTACTACTCTCTACTGTTCACTCTCTACTACACTCTACTACTCACTCTCTACTACTCTACTCTCTACTCATTCTCTACCACTCTCTACTACTCACTCTCTACTACTCACTCTATACTACTTACTCTCTACTACTCTCTACTACTCACTCTCTACTACTCACTCTCTACTTCTCTCTACTACCCTACTCTCTACTCATTCTCTACTACTCACTCTTTACTACTCACTCTATACTACTTACTCTCTACTACTCTCTACTACTCACTCTCTACTACTCTCTACTCACTCTCTACTACTCTCTCTCTACTACACACTCTCTACTATTCACTCTCTACTACTCTCAACTAATCACTCTCTACTTATCACTCTCTACTACTCTACTACTCTCTACTACTCACTCTCTACTACTCTCTACTCACTCTCTACTACTCACTCTACTACTCACTCTACTACTCACTCTCTACCACTCACTCTCTACTACTCTCGACTACTCAGTCTCTACTACTCTCTACTACTCTAATCTCCACTCATTCTCTACTGCTCTACTACTCACTCTCTACTACTCACTCTCTACTACTCTCTACTAATCACTCTCTAATACTCTAAACTCACTCTTTACTCACTCTCTACTACTCTCTACTACTCTACGACTCTCTTCTACTCTCTACTACTCACTCTCTACTACTCTCTACTACTCTACTACTCACTCTCTACTACTCTCTACTACTCACTCTCTACTACTCACTCTCTACTACTCACTAACTAAAAGTATCAGCACTACAGACTCTCGCGAGATCTCATTTGAAGTTGCCTTCCGTGCAGCAGGCGGCAGGGAGTGGGGGGGGGGGGGAAGGCATCTCTTGTGAATTGTTTTGCAGATATTTCCATTTGCATAAGTGAGTATGTACAAGTACCTCACCGTGAGAAGGCGGAGTCTCTAATACTCTCTACCACTCTTTGCTACTCACTCTCTACCACTCTCTACTACTCACTCTCTACAACTCTCTACTACTCATGCTCTACTACTCTCTACTACTGACTTTCTACTACTCTCTACTACTCACTCTACTACTCACTTTCTACTATGCTATACTACTCTCTACTAATCACTCTCTACTACTCACTCTCTACTACTCTCTACTCACTCTCTACTACTCACTCTACTACTCACTCTACTACTCACTCTCTACCACTCACTCTCTACTACTCTCTACTACTCAGTCTCTACTACTCTCTACTACTCTAATTTCTACTCATTCTCTACTGCTCTACTACTCACTCTCTACTACTCACTCTCTACTACTCTCTACTAATCACTCTCTAATACTCTAAACTCACTCTTTACTCACTCTCTACTACTCTCTACTACTCTACGACTCTCTTCTACTCTCTACTACTCACTCTCTACTACTCTACTACTCACTCTCTACTACTCTCTACTACTCACTCTCTACTACTCTCTACTACTCTACTACTCACTCTCTACTACTCTCTACTACTCACTCTACTACTCACTTTCTACTATGCTCTACTACTCTCTACTACTCTACTCACTCTCTACTCACTCTCTACTACGCTCTACTACTCTATCTCTACTACTCTCTACTACTCCCTCTCTACTACTCTCTACTACTCTCTCTCTTCTACTCACTCTCTACTACTCTCTACTCACTCTCTACTACTCACTCTGCACTACTCTCTACTACTCACTCTCTACTAGGCTCTACTACTCTCTACTACTCACTCTCTACTACTCTCTACTACTCTACTCTCTACTCATTCTATACTACTCTCTACTACTCACTCTCGACTACTCCGCTTCCCAGCAGAGTGGTCGCTCCCCCTGTGACTGTGGTATCGTACTTGCAGCGCTTTGCCTCTACCGACTGCCAGCTGTGTGCTCTGACCGCCGCTTTGCCCAATTACATATTTAATTGCCAGCGCTAGTTGCATTGTCTTATATTTGCCAACTTTATTCCATTACTTGCAGCGCTTTGCCTTTACCGACTGCCAGCTGTGTGCTCTGACCGCCGCTCTGCCCAATTATATGTTTAAAGGCCAGCGTTAGTTGCATTGTCTTATATTTGCCAACTTTATTCCTGTTTTTGCATTCTCCCCCAAGCGTTCTCGGCGTTCAGACCCCTCCGCCTCCATTTTGTTGATTGTTGTCCTCCGTAGCCCGCCCCGCCTCCCAGCTGAGACGCCCTCCCACAGACAACAAACAGCGCTCCAGTACCTGGAAGCGCCGTGACTCGATCTCCGCTTCCCAGCAGAGTGGTCGCTCCCCCTGTGACTGTGCTATCGTACTTGCAGCGCTTTGCCTCTACCGACTGCCAGCTGTGTGCTCTGACCGCCGCTTTGCCCAATTACATATTTAATTGCCAGCGCTAGTTGCATTGTCTTATATTTGCCAACTTTATTCCATTACTTGCAGCGCTTTGCCTTTACCGACTGCCAGCTGTGTGCTCTGACCGCCGCTCTGCCCAATTATATGTTTAATTGCCAGCGTTAGTTGCATTGTCTTATATTTGCCAACTTTATTCCTGTTTTTGCATTCTCCCCCAAGCGTTCTCGGCGTTCAGACCCCTCCGCCTCCATTTTGTTGATTGTTGTCCTCCGTAGCCCGCCCCGCCTCCCAGCTGAGACGCCCTCGCCCCTCCCCCTCCACTATCCATATATGACAGGAGTTCCCGCGCGCAGCGATCGCGCCCAACCCGCGCCGAAGGTGCGCCAAAGGTAAGCCCGTCTATGCCCGTCCGCGCCTGGACCGCGCCCAGCGCCAGACCCCCTGCCCCTCGCGCTGCCCAGCCCCCCCGCATTACCTACGATGCCGCCACCCTCCTAGCCCTCAACCCCGGTCGCGCCCCCAACTGCGTCCAAGCCGCCCCTGGACAAACCCATGGACCTTTCTCCTGCTACTCCTGCAAATTCAGCGGCACCAACAACATCTCCGTCACGACCACACCACTGACTCCCGAACCCAACCACCTACAATGCATCCTTCTCAACACCCGATCAGTCCACAGGCACGCCATTGACCTATGGAATCTACTAGACACCATTTCTCCAGACGTCGCCTTCCTAACAGAAACATGGATGAATGCTTCCTCCGCACCAGACATCACCATTGCCATCCCGAAAGACTATAAGATCACTCGCAAAGACCGTACCAGCCACACAGGAGGAGGAATCGCTATCGTCCATAAGAAATCAATCCGCATCTCAACCAGCTCTGACGCCAACCTCGCCAATTCCGAACACCTTCACTTCCAAATCCACATCGACCCCAAAACCACACTCAGAGGCACCCTCCTCTACAGACCACCAGGACCCCGCGCGAAATTCAGTGAAGACATCACGGACTTCATCACTCCACACGCGCTCCCTTCCAAAGAATACATCCTTCTGGGAGACCTCAACTTTCACCTTGAAAAGAGCAACGACCGCAACACCACCACCCTCCTGGACAACCTCGCCAACCTCGGACTTAAACAACTGGTCACTTCCCCCACCCACATCGCAGGTCACACACTCGACCCCATCTTCACCTCCAGCAATCATGTCTCCTTCAGCCACACTGCGGATCTCCTCTGGACTGACCACAGCTGCGTTCACTTCACCTACAACAAGCCCAAACCCACCAACCACCTCCAACCAACTCTGCAAAGAAACTGGAACAAAATCACCACCGACCAGATCTCCTCTTCGCTCCTTCTAAACACCCCAACCCACTCCTGGGACCCAAACCTAGCCGTCGCCAACTTCACCCAATGGTTAGCCAACACCGCCGACACCTTAGCAACACTGAAAAAACGTCACAGCAAACCTGGCAACAAGAAGGCCTCATGGTTCAACGATGACCTTAAGAAGTCCAAGAAACTCTGCCGCACCCTTGAAAAAGCGTGGAAAAAAGACCCAACCACCAGCACCAAGGACGCCTTCAAAAACGCCACCCGCACTCACCACCAACTAATCCGAAAGGCCAAGAAAACAGCATTCAAGGATCGACTTGACAACAACGCCCACAACAGCAAGGAACTTTTCAACATCGTCAAGGAGTTTTCCAATCCCTCGGCCAACTCCAACGACATCACCCCCTCTCAAGCCCTCTGCGACTCCCTAGCCTCATTCTTCCACAACAAGATTGCAGACATCCACAACAGCTTCGACAACCAACCCGGAGCCCAACCCACCCAACCACATGCTGAACACTCCACCCCCGTGAACACCCTTAACGACTGGAACCCAATCTCCACTGAGGACACCATCCGCTTGATGAACTCCATCCACTCAGGATCCCCCACAGACCCATGTCCTCACCACATCTTCAACAAAGCAGACTCCGTCATAGCACCGCACCTCCGAGACGTCATCAACTGCTCCTTCAACTCCGCCACCTTTCCGGAAAACTGGAAACACGCTGAACTCACCGCCCTTCTGAAAAAACCAACAGCGGACCCCACCGAACTCAAAAATTACCGCCCCATCTCGCTCCTTCCATTCCCGGCCAAAGTCATCGAGAAAGCTGTCAACATCCAGCTCGCCGCTTTCCTCGAAGCCAACAAATCCCTCGACTCCTCACAATCAGGCTTCCGAGCAAAACACAGCACTGAGACCGCCCTCATCGCAGCAACAGACGACATTCGAACTCTACTGGACAATGGAGACACAGTCGCCCTCATCCTCCTCGACCTCTCTGCAGCATTCGACACAGTCTGCCACAGCACCCTTTTACAACGCCTCAGCAACATCGGAATACATGGAAAAGCATTTGGATGGATCACCTCGTTCCTCACCGGAAGAACCCAGAGAGTCCGCCTCCCACCATTCAAGTCCGAGGCCACCGAAGTCATCTGTGGCGTACCACAAGGTTCCTCTCTCAGCCCCACCCTCTTCAACGTATACATGAGCCCCCTCGCGACCATCGCCCGCCAACACAACCTCAACATCATCTCTTACGCGGATGACACTCAACTGATCCTTTCCCTCACCAAGGACCCCAGCACCGCCAAATCTAACCTACACGAAGGAATGAAAGAAGTTGCTGAATGGATGAAACTCAGCCGTCTGAAACTGAACTCAGATAAAACAGAAGTCCTCATCCTAGGTACATCCCCCTCTGCATGGGACGACTCTTGGTGGCCGGAAGCCCTTGGAAAAGCACCCATCCCGACAGACCACGCACGGAATCTAGGCATTATCCTGGATTCTTCACTTTCAATGAACAGACAAGTCAGCGCCGTATCCTCATCCTGCTTCAACATTCTTCGCATGCTCAAAAAAACTTTTCGCTGGATCCCCACCGAAACCAGGAAAACAGTCACCCATGCTCTGGTCACGAGCCGACTGGACTACGGAAACACCCTCTACGCAGGCACTACCGCTAAACTCCAAAAGAAACTCCAACGAATCCAAAACGCCTCAGCCAGAATCATATTAGACATCCCACGCAACGAACACATCTCTGGTCACCTGAAAGACCTCCACTGGCTACCCGTCAATAAGAGAATCACTTTCCGACTGCTAACCCACGCACACAAATCACTCTACGACATCGGACCAGAATGCCTCAACTCAAGACTGTCCTTCTACACCCCCTCCCGCCAGCTACGCTCCTCCAGCCAAGCCCTCGCCACTGTACCTCGCATCAACAAGACCACAATGGGAGGTAGATCCTTCTCTTACCTGGCTGCTAAAACATGGAACTCACTCCCCACCCACCTTCGCCTTACCCAGAACCACCTAGCTTTCAGAAAGCAACTTAAAACGTGGATATTTGACAAGTAATCCTCCTCCCCCCCCTTAGCGCCTGAGACCCTCTGGGTATGTAGTGCGCTATATAAATTCTCTGACTTGACTTGACTTGACTCTACTCACTCTCTACTACTCACTCTACTACTCACTCTACTACTCACTCTCTACCACTCACTCTCTACTACTCAGTCTCTACTACTCTCTACTACTCTAATCTCTACTCATTCTCTACTGCTCTACTACTCACTCTCTACTACTCACTCTCTACTACTCTCTACTAATCACTCTCTAATACTCTAAACTCACTCTTTACTCACTCTCTACTACTCTCTACTACTCTACGACTCTCTTCTACTCTCTACTACTCACTCTCTACTACTCTCTACTACTCTACTACTCACTCTCTACTACTCTCTACTACTCACTCTCTACTACTCACTCTCTACTACTCACTAACTAAAAGTATCAGCACTACAGACTCTCGTGAGATCTCATTTGAAGTTGCTTTCCGTGCAGCAGGCGGCAGGGAGTGGGGGGGGGGGGGGGAAGGCATCTCTTGTGAATTGTTTTGCAGATATTTCCATTTGCATAAGTGAGTATGTACAAGTACCTCACCGTGAGAAGGCGGAGTCTCTAATACTCTCTACCACTCTTTGCTACTCACTCTCTACCACTCTCTACTACTCACTCTCTACAACTCTCTACTACTCATGCTCTACTACTCTCTACTACTGACTTTCTACTACTCTCTACTACTCACTCTACTACTCACTTTCTACTATGCTCTACTACTCTCTACTACTCTACTCACTCTCTACTCACTCTCTACTACTCTCTACTACTCTATCTCTACTACTCTCTACTACTCCCTCTCTACTACTCTCTACTACTCTCTCTCTTCTACTCACTCTCTACTACTCTCTACTCACTCTCTACTACTCACTCTGCACTACTCTCTACTACTCACTCTCTACTAGGCTCTACTACTCTCTACTACTCACTCTCTACTACTCTCTACTACTATACTCTTTACTCATTCTATACTACTCTCTACTACTCACTCTCTACTACTCTCTACTCACTCTCTACTACTCACTCTACTACGCACTCTACTACTCACTCTCTACCACTCACTCTCTACTACTCAGTCTCTACTACTCTCTACTACTCTAATCTCTACTCATTCTCTACTGCTCTACTACTCACTCTCTACTACTCACTCTCTACTACTCTCTACTAATCACTCTCTAATACTCTAAACTCACTCTTTACTCACTCTCTACTACTCTCTACTACTCTATGACTCTCTTCTACTCTCTACTACTCACTCTCTACTACTCTCTACTACTCTACTACTCACTCTCTACTACTCTCTACTACTCACTCTCTACTACTCACTCTCTACTACTCACTCTCTACTACTCACTAACTAAAAGTATCAGCACTACAGACTCTCGCGAGATCTCATTTGAAGTTGCCTTCCGTGCAGTAGGCGGCAGGGAGTGGGGGGGGGGGGGAGGCATCTCTTGTGAATTGTTTTGCAGATATTCCCATTTGCATAAGTGAGTATGTACAAGTACCTCACCGTGAGAAGGCGGAGTCTCTAATACTCTCTACCACTCTTTGCTACTCACTCTCTACCACTCTCTACTACTCACTCTCTACAACTCTCTACTACTCATGCTCTACTACTCTCTACTACTGACTTTCTACTACTCTCTACTACTCACTCTACTACTCACTTTCTACTATGCTCTACTACTCTCTACTACTCTACTCACTCTCTACTCATTCTCTACTACTCTCTACTACTCTGTCTCTACTACTCTCTACTACTCCCTTTCTACTACTCTCTACTACTCTCTCTCTTCTACTCACTCTCTACTTCTCTCTATGCACTCTCTACTACTCACTCTGCACTACTCTCTACTACTCACTCTCTACTAGGCTCTACTACTCTCTACTACTCACTCTCTACTACTCTCTACTACTCTACTCTCTACTCATTCTATACTACTCTCTACTACTCACTCTCTACTACTCTCTACTGTTCACTCTCTACTACACTCTACTACTCACTCTCTACTACTCTACTCTCTACTCATTCTCTACCACTCTCTACTACTCACTCTCTACTACTCACTCTAAACTACTTACTCTCTACTACTCTCTACTACTCACTCTCTACTACTCACTCTCTACTTCTCTCTACTACCCTACTCTCTACTCATTCTCTACTACTCACTCTTTACTACTCACTCTATACTACTTACTCTCTACTACTCTCTACTACTCACTCTCTACTACTCTCTACTCACTCTCTACTACTCACTCTCTACTACACACTCTCTACTATTCACTCTCTACCACTCTCTACTAATCACTCTCTACTTATCACTCTCTACTACTCTACTACTCTCTACTACTCACTCTCTACTACTCTCTACTCACTCTCTACTACTCACTCTACTACTCACTCTACTACTCACTCTCTACCACTCACTCTCTACTACTCTCGACTACTCAGTCTCTACTACTCTCTACTACTCTAATCTCCACTCATTTTCTACTGCTCTACTACTCACTCTCTACTACTCACTCTCTACTACTCTCTACTAATCACTCTCTAATACTCTAAACTCACTCTTTACTCACTCTCTACTACTCTCTACTACTCTACGACTCTCTTCTACTCTCTACTACTCACTCTCTACTACTCTCTACTACTCTACTACTCACTCTCTACTACTCTCTACTACTCACTCTCTACTACTCACTCTCTACTACTCACTAACTAAAAGTATCAGCACTACAGACTCTCGCGAGATCTCATTTGAAGTTGCCTTCCGTGCAGCAGGCGGCAGGGAGTGGGGGGGGGGAAGGCATCTCTTGTGAATTGTTTTACAGATATTTCCATTTGCATAAGTGAGTATGTACAAGTACCTCACCGTGAGAAGGCGGAGTCTCTAATACTCTCTACCACTCTTTGCTACTCACTCTCTACCACTCTCTACTACTCACTCTCTACAACTCTCTACTACTCATGCTCTACTACTCTCTACTACTGACTTTCTACTACTCTCTACTACTCACTCTACTACTCACTTTCTACTATGCTCTACTACTCTCTACTACTCTACTCACTCTCTACTCACTCTCTACTACTCTCCACTACTCTATCTCTACTACTCTCTACTACTCCCTCTCTACTACTCTCTACTACTCTCTCTCTTCTACTCACTCTCTACTACTCTCTACTCACTCTCTACTACTCACTCTGCACTACTCTCTACTACTCACTCTCTACTAGGCTCTACTACTCTCTACTACTCACTCTCTACTACTCTCTACTACTCTACTCTTTACTCATTCTATACTACTCTCTACTACTCACTCTCTACTACTCTCTACTCACTCTCTACTACTCACTCTACTACGCACTCTACTACTCACTCTCTACCACTCACTCTCTACTACTCAGTCTCTACTACTCTCTACTACTCTAATCTCTACTCATTCTCTACTGCTCTACTACTCACTCTCTACTACTCACTCTCTACTACTCTCTACTAATCACTCTCTAATACTCTAAACTCACTCTTTACTCACTCTCTACTACTCTCTACTACTCTATGACTCTCTTCTACTCTCTACTACTCACTCTCTACTACTCTCTACTACTCTACTACTCACTCTCTACTACTCTCTACTACTCACTCTCTACTACTCACTCTCTACTACTCACTCTCTACTACTCACTAACTAAAAGTATCAGCACTACAGACTCTCGCGAGATCTCATTTGAAGTTGCCTTCCGTGCAGTAGGCGGCAGGGAGTGGGGGGGGGGGGGGGGAGGCATCTCTTGTGAATTGTTTTGCAGATATTTCCATTTGCATAAGTGAGTATGTACAAGTACCTCACCGTGAGAAGGCGGAGTCTCTAATACTCTCTACCACTCTTTGCTACTCACTCTCTACCACTCTCTACTACTCACTCTCTACAACTCTCTACTACTCATGCTCTACTACTCTCTACTACTGACTTTCTACTACTCTCTACTACTCACTCTACTACTCACTTTCTACTATGCTCTACTACTCTCTACTACTCTACTCACTCTCTACTCATTCTCTACTACTCTCTACTACTCTATCTCTACTACTCTCTACTACTCCCTTTCTACTACTCTCTACTACTCTCTCTCTTCTACTCACTCTCTACTTCTCTCTATGCACTCTCTACTACTCACTCTGCACTACTCTCTACTACTCACTCTCTACTAGGCTCTACTACTCTCTACTACTCACTCTCTACTACTCTCTACTACTCTACTCTCTACTCATTCTATACTACTCTCTACTACTCACTCTCTACTACTCTCTACTGTTCACTCTCTACTACACTCTACTACTCACTCTCTACTACTCTACTCTCTACTCATTCTCTACCACTCTCTACTACTCACTCTCTACTACTCACTCTAAACTACTTACTCTCTACTACTCTCTACTACTCACTCTCTACTACTCACTCTCTACTTCTCTCTACTACCCTACTCTCTACTCATTCTCTACTACTCACTCTTTACTACTCACTCTATACTACTTACTCTCTACTACTCTCTACTACTCACTCTCTACTACTCTCTACTCACTCTCTACTACTCACTCTCTACTACACACTCTCTACTATTCACTCTCTACCACTCTCTACTAATCACTCTCTACTTATCACTCTCTACTACTCTACTACTCTCTACTACTCACTCTCTACTACTCTCTACTCACTCTCTACTACTCACTCTACTACTCACTCTACTACTCACTCTCTACCACTCACTCTCTACTACTCTCGACTACTCAGTCTCTACTACTCTCTACTACTCTAATCTCCACTCATTTTCTACTGCTCTACTACTCACTCTCTACTACTCACTCTCTACTACTCTCTACTAATCACTCTCTAATACTCTAAACTCACTCTTTACTCACTCTCTACTACTCTCTACTACTCTACGACTCTCTTCTACTCTCTACTACTCACTCTCTACTACTCTCTACTACTCTACTACTCACTCTCTACTACTCTCTACTACTCACTCTCTACTACTCACTCTCTACTACTCACTAACTAAAAGTATCAGCACTACAGACTCTCGCGAGATCTCATTTGAAGTTGCCTTCCGTGCAGCAGGCGGCAGGGAGTGGGGGGGGGGAAGGCATCTCTTGTGAATTGTTTTACAGATATTTCCATTTGCATAAGTGAGTATGTACAAGTACCTCACCGTGAGAAGGCGGAGTCTCTAATACTCTCTACCACTCTTTGCTACTCACTCTCTACCACTCTCTACTACTCACTCTCTACAACTCTCTACTACTCATGCTCTACTACTCTCTACTACTGACTTTCTACTACTCTCTACTACTCACTCTACTACTCACTTTCTACTATGCTATACTACTCTCTACTAATCACTCTCTACTACTCACTCTCTACTACTCTCTACTCACTCTCTACTACTCACTCTACTACTCACTCTACTACTCACTCTCTACCACTCACTCTCTACTACTCTCTACTACTCAGTCTCTACTACTCTCTACTACTCTAATCTCTACTCATTCTCTACTGCTCTACTGCTCACTCTCTACTACTCACTCTCTACTACTCTCTACTAATCACTCTCTAATACTCTAAACTCACTCTTTACTCACTCTCTACTACTCTCTACTACTCTACGACTCTCTTCTACTCTCTACTACTCACTCTCTACTACTCTACTACTCACTCTCTACTACTCTCTACTACTCACTCTCTACTACTCTCTACTACTCTACGACTCTCTTCTACTCTCTACTACTCACTCTCTACTACTCTCTACTACTCTACTACTCACTCTCTACTACTCTCTACTACTCACTCTCTACTACTCTCTACTACTCTACTACTCACTCTCTACTACTCTCTACTACTCACTCTCTACTACTCACTCTCTACTACTCACTAACTAAAAGTATCAGCACTACAGACTCTCGCGAGATCTCATTTGAAGTTGCCTTCCGTGCAGCAGGCGGCAGGGAGTGGGGGGTGGGGGGTGGGGCGGGGAAGGCATCTCTTGTGAATTGTTTTGCAGATATTTCCATTTGCATAAGTGAGTATGTACAAGTACCTCACCGTGAGAAGGCGGAGTCTCTAATACTCTCTACCACTCTTTGCTACTCACTCTCTACCACTCTCTACTACTCACTCTCTACAACTCTCTACTACTCATGCTCTACTACTCTCTACTACTGACTTTCTACTACTCTCTACTACTCACTCTACTACTCACTTTCTACTATGCTCTACTACTCTCTACTACTCTACTCACTCTCTACTCACTCTCTACTACTCTCTACTACTCTATCTCTACTACTCTCTACTACTCCCTCTCTACTACTCTCTACTACTCTCTCTCTTCTACTCACTCTCTACTACTCTCTACTCACTCTCTACTACTCACTCTGCACTACTCTCTACTACTCACTCTCTACTAGGCTCTACTACTCTCTACTACTCGCTCTCTACTACTCTCTACTACTCTATGCTCTACTCATTCTATACTACTCTCTACTACTCACTCTCTACTACTCTCTACTGTTCACTCTCTACTACACTCTACTACTCACTCTCTACTACTCTACTCTCTACTCATTCTCTACCACTCTCTACTACTCACTCTCTACTACTCACTCTATACTACTTACTCTCTACTACTCTCTACTACTCACTCTCTACTACTCACTCTCTACTTCTCTCTACTACCCTACTCTCTACTCATTCTCTACTACTCACTCTTTACTACTCACTCTATACTACTTACTCTCTACTACTCTCTACTACTCACTCTCTACTACTCTCTACTCACTCTCTACTACTTACTCTCTACTACACACTCTCTACTATTCACTCTCTACTACTCTCTACTAATCACTCTCTACTTATCACTCTCTACTACTCTACTACTCTCTACTACTCACTCTCTACTACTCTCTACTCACTCTCTACTACTCACTCTACTACTCACTCTACTACTCACTCTCTACCACTTACTCTCTACTACTCTCTACTACTCAGTCTCTACTACTCTCTACTACTCTAATCTCTACTCATTCTCTACTGCTCTACTACTCACTAATCACTCTCTAATACTCTAAGCTCACTCTTTACTCACTCTCTACTACTCTCTACTACTCTACGACTCTCTTCTACTCTCTACTACTCACTCTCTACCACTCTCTACTACTCTACTACTCACTCTCTTCTACTCTCTACTACTCACTCTCTACTACTCACTCTCTACTACTCACTAACTAAAAGTATCAGCACTACAGACTCTCGCGAGATCTCATTTGAAGTTGCCTTCCGTGCAGCAGGCGGCAGGGAGTGGAGGGGGGGGGGAAGGCATCTCTTGTGAATTGTTTTGCAGATATTTCCATTTGCATAAGTGTGTATGTACAAGTACCTCACCGTGAGAAGGCGGAGTCTCTAATACTCTCTACCACTCTTTGCTACTCACTCTCTACCACTCTCTACTACTCACTCTCTACAACTCTCTACTACTCATGCTCTACTACTCTCTATTACTGACTTTCTATTACTCTCTACTACTCTATCTCTACTACTCTCTACTACTCCCTCTCTACTACTCTCTACTACTCTCTCTCTTCTACTCACTCTCTACTACTCTCTACTCACTCTCTACTACTCACTCTGCACTACTCTCTACTACTCACTCTCTACTAGGCTCTACTACTCTCTACTACTCACTCTCTACTACTTTCTACTACTCTACTCTCTACTCATTCTATACTTCTCTCTACCACTCACTCTCTACTACTCTCTACTGTTCACTCTCTACTACACTCTACTATTCACTCTCTACTACTCTACTCTCTACTCATTCTCTACCACTCTCTACTACTCACTCTCTACTACTCACTCTATACTACTTACTCTCTACTACTCTCTACTACTCACTCTCTACTACTCTCTACTCACTCTCTACTACTCACTCTCTACTATTCACTCTCTACTACTCTCTACTAATCACACTCTACTTATCACTCTCTACTACTCTCTACTACTCTACTCACTCTCTACTCACTCTCTACTACTCTCTACTACTCTATCTCTACTACTCTCTACTACTCCCTCTCTACTACTCTCTACTACTCTCTCTCTTCTACTCACTCTCTACTACTCTCTACTCACTCTCTACTACTCACTCTGCACTACTCTCTACTACTCACTCTCTACTAGGCTCTACTACTCTCTACTACTCACTCTCTACTACTCTCTACTACTCTACTCTCTACTCATTCTATACTACTCTCTACTACTCACTCTCTACTACTCTCTACTGTTCACTCTCTACTACACTCTACTACTCACTCTACTACTCTACTCTCTACTCATTCTCTACCACTCTCTACTACTCACTCTCTACTACTCACTCTATACTACTTACTCTCTACTACTCCCTACTACTCACTCTCTACTACTCTCTACTCACTCTCTACTACTCACTCTCTACTATTCACTCTCTACTACTCTCTACTAATCACTCTCTACTTATCACTCTCTACGACTCTCTACTACTCACTCTCTACTACTCTCTACTCACTCTCTACTACTCACTTTACTACTTACTCTACTACTCACTCTCTACTACTCACTCTCTACTCACTCTCTACTACTCTCTACTACTCACTCTCTACTACTCTCTACTACTCAGTCTACTCACTCTACTCACTCTACTACTCTCTACTACTCACTTTCTGCTACTTACTCTCTACTACTCTCTACTATTCTGCTCTCTACTCATTCTCTACTGCTCTCTACTACTCACTCGCTACTACTCTCTACTAATCACTCTCTACTACTCTCTACTCACTCTCTACTCACTCTCTACTACTCTCTACTACTCACTCTCTCCTACTCTCTACTACTCTCTACTACTCACTCTCTACTACTCTCTACTCACTCTCTACTACTCACTCTCTACTACTCACTCTCTACTATTCACTCTCTACTACTCTCTACTAATCACTCTCTACTACTCTACTACTCTACTACTCTCTACTACTCACTCTCTACTACTCTCTACTCACTCTCTACTACTCACTCTACTACTCACTCTACTACTTACTCTCTACCACTCACTCTCTACTCACTCTCTACTACTCTCTACTACTCACTCTCTACTACTCTCTACTACTCAGTCTACTCACTCTACTCACTCCACTACTCTCTACTACTCACTCTCTACTACTCTCTACTACTCACTCTCTACTATTCTCTACTACTGTAATCTCTACTCATTCTCTACTGCTCTACTACTCACTCTCTACTCACTCTCTACTACTCTCTACTACTCTCTACTACTCTCTACTAATCACTCTCTACTACTCTCTACTCACTCTCTACTCACTCTCTACTACTCTCTACTACTCTACTACTCACTCTCTACTACTCTCTACTACTCACTCTCTACTATTCACTAACTAAAAGTATCAGCACTACAGACTCTCGCGAGATCTCATTTGAAGTTGCCTTGCGTGCAGCAGGCGGCAGGGAGTGGGGGGGGGGAAGGCATCTCTTGTGAATTGTTTTGCAGATATTTCCATTTGCATAAGTGAGTATGTACAAGTACCTCACCGTAAGAAGGCGGAGTCCTGCTGCGTGCTGGCAAGTAGGTCCCGCGCACAGAGGTGCTACACAGAACACTCCTCCTAAGACGCTCCGCCCGCCTCCCTTAGCGAGTTTACTATTTAAATGCTTATATTGCGAGTTTACTATTTAAATGCTTCTGTGTTGTTAAACATGTTGGAGACGTGTAGTTTAGAGACGGGCAATTGCAAGCTTCTGCTTTAATCTCTTTGCATCTGGCGTGAGCTTGCTTGCCACTTTTCCCCTGCTCTGACCCCGTAGGCATCAGCATCATAGGTGACCATTACCGTGCAGGAGTAGGAAATCGAAGTTCTGGTAACTGCTTCACCAGTGGCTGGCATCATGCTGCCTGCAGAGGCTCAGGGGCGTGTGCACGCAGTGTTTGTTTCATGCACAAGAACACGCCGCCTTGTAGCAGCGTGGTGGCTGCAGGTAGCAACATACCACCGCTTGGTTTCTTCCATTAGGAGTGGTGGTTCGAGGGCTGACGGCAGACTTCTTACTACACTTATTCTCTGTTGCCATATTCCCTTCTCACACGTGCAGAACCATAGGCGTGCCCCGACAGGCATGGAGAGGTTCGCGCCAAGACGCAAGGAAGTTGGCAACCAGCTGTACAGTAATCAGATTTTGGTCCAAGGCATCACAGTTGGTTAGAACTGAACAGGCCTCCAGGGGCGCGCGGTTCTAAAGAGCACGGCCTTTAAATAAAGGGTCTTGGAAACTGCCTGGTTCGGCAGTGGTTGGTTCACGCGCCACTCCTCCTTGTTTTGACACTTTGCACTTATAGTCTTTGCTTACGAGAAGCAAGGCTGGCAGTAAAAGAGGCGCTGTTACTGCCAGCCTTGCTTTTCGTAAGCAACGACTATAAGTGCAAAGTGAGTGTTTACGCACCACTTGCAGGTTTTCAAAACACATAAATAAAAGGTATTGTCATTTACTATGCCAATAGCTCAAACGTTCGCAAAGGCGAGACCTATTGCATTGCAAATGCTTGTTCTCTCTCTTCCTCGCAGTAAGAATAGTGCTGGTTCTCTACTACTCTACTCTCTACTCATTCTCTACTACTTTCTACTACTCACTCTCTACTACTCACTCTCTACTACTCTCTACTATTCACTCTCTACTGCACTCTACTACTCTCTACTACTCACTCTCTACTATTCTCTACTACTCACTCTACTCACTCTACTCACTCTACTACTCTCTACTACTCACTCTCTACTACTCACTCTCTACTACTCTCTACTAATCACTCTCTACTACTCTACTCTCTAGTCATTCTCTACTGCTCTCTACTACTCACTCTCTACTACTCCCTACTAATCACTCTCTACTACTCTCTACTCACTCACTACTCACTCTCTACTACTCTCTACTACTCTCTACTACTCTGCTACTCACTCTCTACTACTCTCTACTACTCACTCTCTACTACTCACTCTCTACTACTCACTCTCTACTACTCTCTGCTACTCACTCGCTACTATTCTCTACTACTCACTCTACTCACTCTACTACTCTCTACTACTCACTCTCTACTACTCACTCTCTACTACTCTCTAATAATCACTCTCTACTACTCTACTCTCTACTCATTCTCTACTGCTCTCTACTACTCACTCTCTACTACTCTCTACTAATCACTCTCTACTACTCTCCACTCACTCTCTACTCACTCTCTGCTACTCTCTACTACTCTCTACTACTCTGCTACTCACTCTCTACTGCTCTCTACTACTCACTCTCCACTCTCACTCTCTAGTAATCTCTACTACTCTCTATTACTCACTCCGTACTCTCTACTAACTCTCTACTCTTCTCTACTACTCACTCTCTAATACTCTCTACCACTCTCTACTACTCACTCTCTACCACTCTCTACTACTCCCTACTACTCACTCTCTACAACTCTCTGCTACTCATTCTCTACTACTCTCTACTACTGATTTCTACTACTCTCTACTAATCAGTCTACTACTCACTGTCTACTACTCTCTACTACTCTCTACTACTCTACTCATTCTCTACTACTTTCCACTACTCACTCTCTACTACTCTCTACTATTCACTCTCTACTACTCTCTACTACTCACTCTCCACTACTCACTCTCTAATACTCCCTACTACTCTACTCTCTACTCATTCTCTACTACTCTCTACTACTCACTCTCTACTACTCACTCTATTCTACTCACTCTCTACTACTCTCTACTACTCACTCTACTACTCTCTACTCACTCTCTACTACTCACTCTCTACTAATCACTCTCTACTAATCACTCTCTCCTACTCTCTACTACTCACTCTCTACTACTCTCTACTCATGCTCTACTACTCACTCTACTACTCACTCTACTACTCACTCTCTACTACTAACTCTCTACTCACTCTCTACTACTCACTCTCTACTACTCTCTACTACTCACTCTCTACTATTCTCTACTACTCACTCTACTCACTCTACTCACTCTACTACTCTCTACTACTCACTCTCTACTACTCACTCTCTACTACTCTCTACTAATCACTCTCTACTACTCTACTCTCTAGTCATTCTCTACTGCTCTCTACTACTCACTCTCTACTACTCTCTACTAATCACTCTCTACTACTCTCTACTCACTCTCTACTCACTCTCTACTACTCTCTACTACTCTCTACTACTCTGCTACTCACTCTCTACTACTCTCTACTACTCACTCTCTACTACTCACTCTCTACTACTCACTCTCTACTACTCTCTGCTACTCACTTGCTACTATTCTCTACTACTAACTCTACTCACTCTACTACTCTCTACTACTCACTCTCTACTACTCACTCTCTACTACTCTCTACTAATCACTCTCTACTACTCTACTCTCTACTCATTCTCTACTGCTCTCTACTACTCACTCTCTACTACTCTCTACTAATCACTCTCTACTACTCTCCACTAACTCTCTACTCACTTTCTACTACTCTCTACTACTCTCTACTGTTCACTCTCTACTACACTCTACTACTCACTCTCTACTACTCTACTCTCTACTCATTCTCTACCACTCTCTACTACTCACTCTCTACTACTCACTCTATACTACTTACTCTCTACTACTCTCTACTACTCGCTCTCTACTACTCACTCTCTACTTCTCTCTACTACCCTACTCTCTACTCATTCTCTACTACTCACTCTTTACTACTCACTCTATACTACTTACTCTCTACTACTCTCTACTACTCACTCTCTACTACTCTCTACTCACTCTCTACTACTCACTCTCTACTACACACTCTCTATTATTCACTCTCTACTACTCTCTACTAATCACTCTCTACTTATCACTCTCTACTACTCTACTACTCTCTACTACTCACTCTCTACTACTCTCTACTCACTCTCTACTACTCACTCTACTACTCACTCTACTACTCACTCTCTACCACTCACTCTCTACTACTCTCGACTACTCAGTCTCTACTACTCTCTACTACTCTAATCTCTACTCATTCTCTACTGCTCTACTACTCACTCTCTACTACTCACTCTCTACTACTCTCTACTACTCTACGACTCTCTTCTACTCTCTACTACTCACTCTCTACTACTCTCTACTACTCTACTACTCACTCTCTACAACTCTCTACTACTCACTCTCTACTACTCACTCTCTACTACTCACTAACTAAAAATATCAGCACTAGAGACTCTCTCGAGATCTCATTTGAAGTTGCCTTCCGTGCAGCAGGCGGCAGGGAGTGGGGGGGGGGAGGCATCTCTTGTGAATTGTTTTGCAGATATTTCCATTTGCATAAGTGAGTATGTACAAGTACCTCACCGTGAGAAGGCGGAGTCTCTAATACTCTCTACCACTCTTTGCTACTCACTCTCTACCACTCTCTACTACTCACTCTCTACAACTCTCTACTACTCATGCTCTACTACTCTCTACTACTGACTTTCTACTACTCTCTACTACTCACTCTACTACTCACTTTCTACTATGCTCTACTACTCTCTACTAATCACTCTCTACTACTCACTCTCTACTACTCTCTACTCACTCTCTACTACTCACTCTACTACTCACTCTACTACTCACTCTCTACCACTCACTCTCTACTACTCAGTCTCTACTACTCTCTACTACTCTAATCTCTACTCATTCTCTACTGCTCTACTACTCACTCTCTACTACTCACTCTCTACTGCTCTCTACTAATCACTCTCTAATACTCTAAACTCACTCTTTACTCACTCTCTACTACTCTCTACTACTCTACGACTCTCTTCTACTCTCTACTACTCACTCTCTACTACTCTCTACTACTCTACTACTCACTCTCTACTACTCACTACTACTCACTCTCTACTACTCTCTACTACTCTACTACTCACTCTCTACTACTCTCTACTACTCACTCTCTACTACTCACTCTCTACTACTCACTAACTAAAAGTATCAGCACTACAGACTCTCGTGAGATCTCATTTGAAGTTGCCTTCCGTGCAGCAGGCGGCAGGGAGTGGGGGGTGGGGGGCGGGGCGGGGAAGGCATCTCTTGTGAATTGTTTTGCAGATATTTCCATTTGCATAAGTGAGTATGTACAAGTACCTCACCGTGAGAAGGCGGAGTCTCTAATACTCTCTACCACTCTTTGCTACTCACTCTCTACCACTCTCTTCTACTCACTCTCTACAACTCTCTACTACTCATGCTCTACTACTCTCTACTACTGACTTTCTACTACTCTCTACTACTCACTCTACTACTCACTTTCTACTATGCTCTACTACTCTCTACTACTCTTCTCACTCTCTACTCACTCTCTACTACGCTCTACTACTCTATCTCTACTACTCTCTACTACTCCCTCTCTACTACTCTCTACTACTCTCTCTCTTCTACTCACTCTCTACTACTCTCTACTCACTCTCTACTACTCACTCTGCACTACTCTCTACTACTCACTCTCTACTAGGCTCTACTACTCTCTACTACTCGCTCTCTACTACTCTCTACTACTCTATTCTCTACTCATTCTATACTACTCTCTACTACTCACTCTCTACTACTCTCTACTGTTCACTCTCTACTACACTCTACTACTCACTCTCTACTACTCTACTCTCTACTCATTCTCTACCACTCTCTACTACTCACTCTCTACTACTCACTCTATACTACTTACTCTCTACTACTCTCTACTACTCACTCTCTACTACTCACTCTCTACTTCTCTCTACTACCCTACTCTCTACTCATTCTCTACTACTCACTCTTTACTACTCACTCTATACTACTTACTCTCTACTACTCTCTACTACTCACTCTCTACTACTCTCTACTCACTCTCTACTACTCACTCTCTACTACACACTCTCTACTATTCACTCTCTACTACTCTCTACTAATCACTCTCTACTTATCACTCTCTACTACTCTACTACTCTCTACTACTCACTCTCTACTACTCTCTACTCACTCTCTACTACTCACTCTACTACTCACTCTACTACTCACTCTCTACCACTCACTCTCTACTACTCTCTACTACTCAGTCTCTACTACTCTCTACTACTCTAATCTCTACTCATTCTCTACTGCTCTACTACTCACTCTCTACTACTCTCTACTAATCACTCTCTAATACTCTAAGCTCACTCTTTACTCACTCTCTACTACTCTCTACTACTCTACGACTCTCTTCTACTCTCTACTACTCACTCTCTACCACTCTCTACTACTCTACTACTCACTCTCTTCTACTCTCTACTACTCACTCTCTACTACTCACTCTCTACTACTCACTAACTAAAAGTATCAGCACTACAGACTCTCGCGAGATCTCATTTGAAGTTGCCTTCCGTGCAGCAGGCGGCAGGGAGTGGGGGGGGGGAAGGCATCTCTTGTGAATTGTTTTGCAGATATTTCCATTTGCATAAGTGTGTATGTACAAGTACCTCACCGTGAGAAGGCGGAGTCTCTAATACTCTCTACCACTCTTTGCTACTCACTCTCTACCACTCTCTACTACTCACTCTCTACAACTCTCTACTACTCATGCTCTACTACTCTCTACTACTGACTTTCTACTACTCTCTACTACTCTATCTCTACTACTCTCTACTACTCCCTCTCTACTACTCTCTACTACTCTCTCTCTTCTACTCACTCTCTACTACTCTCTACTCACTCTCTACTACTCACTCTCTACTAGGCTCTACTACTCTCTACTACTCACTCTCTACTACTTTCTACTACTCTACTCTCTACTCATTCTATACTACTCTCTACCACTCACTCTCTACTACTCTCTACTGTTCACTCTCTACTACACTCTACTATTCACTCTCTACTACTCTACTCTCTACTCATTCTCTACCACTCTCTACTACTCACTCTCTACTACTCACTCTATACTACTTACTCTCTACTACTCTCTACTACTCACTCTCTACTACTCTCTACTCACTCTCTACTACTCAATCTCTACTATTCACTCTCTACTACTCTCTACTAATCACTCTCTACTTATCACTCTCTACTACTCTCTACTACTCTACTCACTCTCTACTCACTCTCTACTACTCTCTACTACTCTATCTCAACTACTCTCTACTACTCCCTCTCTACTACTCTCTACTACTCTCTCTCTTCTACTCACTCTCTACTACTCTCTACTCACTCTCTACTACTCACTCTGCACTACTCTCTACTACTCACTCTCTACTAGGCTCTACTACTCTCTACTACTCACTCTCTACTACTCTCTACTACTCTACTCTCTACTCATTCTATACTACTCTCTACTACTCACTCTCTTCTACTCTCTACTGTTCACTCTCTACTACACTCTACTACTCACTCTCTACTACTCTACTCTCTACTCATTCTCTACCACTCTCTACTACTCACTCTCTACTACTCACTCTATACTACTTACTTTCTACTACTCCCTACTACTCACTCTCTACTACTCTCTACTCACTCTCTACTACTCACTCTCTACTATTCACTCTCTACTACTCTCTACTAATCACTCTCAACTTATCACTCTCTACTACTCTCTACTACTCACTCTCTACTACTCTCTACTCACTCTCTACTACTCACTTTACTACTTACTCTACTACTCACTCTCTACTACTCACTCTCTACTCACTCTCTACTACTCTCTACTACTCACTCTCTACTACTCTCTACTACTCAGTCTACTCACTCTTCTCACTCTACTACTCTCTACTACTCACTTTCTGCTACTCAC
Organism: Triturus cristatus; assembly: GCF_964204655.1. Taxonomy (NCBI): domain Eukaryota; kingdom Metazoa; phylum Chordata; class Amphibia; order Caudata; family Salamandridae; genus Triturus; species Triturus cristatus. Next base: position 747,982,268 of record NC_140579.1, read on the forward strand.
TCTCTACTACTCTCTACTATTCTGCTCTCTACTCATTCTCTACTGCTCTCTACTACTCACTCGCTACTACTCTCTACTAATCACTCTCTACTACTCTCTACTCACTCTCTACTCACTCTCTACTACTCTCTACTACTCACTCTCTCCTACTCTCTACTACTCTCTACTACTCACTCTCTACTACTCTCTACTCACTCTCTACTACTCACTCTCTACTACTCACTCTCTACTATTCACTCTCTACTACTCTCTACTAATCACTCTCTACTTATCACTCTCTACTACTCTACTACTCTCTACTACTCACTCTCTACTACTCTCTACTCACTCTCTACTACTCACTCTACTACTCACTCTACTACTTACTCTCTACCACTCACTCTCTACTCACTCTCTACTACTCTCTACTACTGACTTTCTACTACTCTCTACTACTCTATCTCTACTACTCTCTACTACTCCCTCTCTACTACTCTCTACTACTCTCTCTCTTCTACTCACTCTCTACTACTCTCTACTCACTCTCTACTACTCACTCTCTACTAGGCTCTACTACTCTCTACTACTCACTCTCTACTACTTTCTACTACTCTACTCTCTACTCATTCTATACTACTCTCTACCACTCACTCTCTACTACTCTCTACTGTTCACTCTCTACTACACTCTACTATTCACTCTCTACTACTCTACTCTCTACTCATTCTCTACCACTCTCTACTACTCACTCTCTACTACTCACTCTATACTACTTACTCTCTACTACTCTCTACTACTCACTCTCTACTACTCTCTACTCACTCTCTACTACTCACTCTCTACTATTCACTCTCTACTACTCTCTACTAATCACTCTCTACTTATCACTCTCTACTACTCTCTACTACTCTACTCACTCTCTACTCACTCTCTACTACTCTCTACTACTCTATCTCTACTACTCTCTACTACTCGCTCTCTACTACTCTCTACTACTCTCTCTCTTCTACTCACTCTCTACTACTCTCTACTCACTCTCTACTACTCACTCTGCACTACTCTCTACTACTCACTCTCTACTAGGCTCTACTACTCTCTACTACTCACTCTCTACTACTCTCTACTACTCTACTCTCTACTCATTCTATACTACTCTCTACTACTCACTCTCTTCTACTCTCTACTGTTCACTCTCTACTACACTCTACTACTCACTCTCTACTACTCTACTCTCTACTCATTCTCTACCACTCTCTACTACTCACTCTCTACTACTCACTCTATACTACTTACTTTCTACTACTCCCTACTACTCACTCTCTACTACTCTCTACTCACTCTCTACTACTCACTCTCTACTATTCACTCTCTACTACTCTCTACTAATCACTCTCTACTTATCACTCTCTACTACTCTCTACTACTCACTCTCTACTACTCTCTACTCACTCTCTACTACTCACTTTACTACTTACTCTACTACTCACTCTCTACTACTCACTCTCTACTCACTCTCTACTACTCTCTACTACTCACTCTCTACTACTCAGTCTACTCACTCTTCTCACTCTACTACTCTCTACTACTCACTTTCTGCTACTCACTCTCTACTACTCTCTACTATTCTGCTCTCTACTCATTCTCTACTGCTCTCTACTACTCACTCGCTACTACTCTCTACTAATCACTCTCTACTACTCTCTACTCACTCTCTACTCACTCTCTACTACTCTCTACTACTCACTCTCTCCTACTCTCTACTACTCTCTACTACTCACTCTCTACTACTCTCTACTCACTCTCTACTACTCACTCTCTACTACTCACTCTCTACTATTCACTCTCTACTACTCTCTACTAATCACTCTCTACTTATCACTCTCTACTACTCTACTACTCTCTACTACTCACTCTCTACTACTCTCTACTCACTCTCTACTACTCACTCTACTACTCACTCTACTACTTACTCTCTACCACTCACTCTCTACTCACTCTCTACTACTCTCTACTACTCACTCTCTACTACTCTCTACTACTCAGTCTACTCACTCTACTCACTCCACTACTCTCTACTACTCACTCTCTACTACTCTCTACTACTCACTCTCTACTATTCTCTACTACTGTAATCTCTACTCATTCTCTACTGCTCTACTACTCACTCTCTACTCACTCTCTACTACTCTCTACTACTCTCTACTACTCTCTACTAATCACTCTCTACTACTCTCTACTCACTCTCTACTCACTCTCTACTACTCTCTACTACTCTACTACTCACTCTCTACTACTCTCTACTACTCACTCTCTACTCACTCTCTACTACTCTCTACTACTCTACTACTCACTCTCTACTACTCTCTACTACTCACTCTCTACTATTCACTAACTAAAATTATCAGCACTACAGACTCTCGCGATATCTCATTTGAAGTTGCCTTGCGTGCAGCAGGCGGCAGGGAGTGGGGGGGGGGAGGCATCTCTTGTGAATTGTTTTGCAGATATTTCCATTTGCATAAGTGAGTATGTACAAGTACCTCACCGTAAGAAGGCGGAGTCCTGCTGCGTGCTGGCAAGTAGGTCCCGCGCACAGAGGTGCTACACAGAACACTCCTCCTAAGACGCTCCGCCCGCCTCCCTTAGCGAGTTTACTATTTAAATGCTTATATTGCGTGTTTACTATTTAAATGCTTCTGTGTTGTTAAACATGTTGGAGACGTGTAGTTTAGAGACGGGCAATTGCAAGCTTCTGCTTTAATCTCTTTGCATCTGGCGTGAGCTTGCTTGCCACTTTTCCCCTGCTCTGACCCCGTAGGCATCAGCATCATAGGTGACCATTACCGTGCAGGAGTAGGAAATCGAAGTTCTGGTAACTGCTTCACCAGTGGCTGGCATCATGCTGCCTGCAGAGGCTCAGGGGCGTGTGCACGCAGTGTTTGTTTCATGCACAAGAACACGCCGCCTTGTAGCAGCGTGGTGGCTGCAGGTAGCAACATACCACTGCTTGGTTTCTTCCATTAGGAGTGGTGGTTCGAGGGCTGTCGGCAGACTTCTTACTACACGCATTCTCTGTTGCCATATTCCCTTCTCACACGTGCAGAACCATAGGCGTGCCCCGACAGGCATGGAGAGGTTCGCGCCAAGACGCAAGGAAGTTGGCAACCAGCTGTACAGTAATCAGATTTTGGTCCAAGGCATCACAGTTGGTTAGAACTGAACAGGCCTCCAGGGGCGCGCGGTTCTAAAGAGCACGGCCTTTAAATAAAGGGTCTTGGAAACTGCCTGGTTCGGCAGTGGTTGGTTCACGCGCCACTCCTCCTTGTTTTGACACTTTGCACTTATAGTCTTTGCTTACGAGAAGCAAGGCTGGCAGTAAAAGAGGCGCTGTTACTGCCAGCCTTGCTTTTCGTAAGCAACGACTATAAGTGCAAAGTGAGTGTTTACGCACCACTTGCAGGTTTTCAAAACACATAAATAAAAGGTATTGTCATTTACTATGCCAATAGCTCAAACGTTCGCAAAGGCGAGACCTATTGCATTGCAAATGCTTGTTCTCTCTCTTCCTCGCAGTAAGAATAGTGCTGGTTCTCTACTACTCTACTCTCTACTCATTCTCTACTACTTTCTACTACTCACTCTCTACTACTCACTCTCTACTACTCTCTACTATTCACTCTCTACTGCACTCTACTACTCTCTACTACTCACTCTCTACTATTCTCTACTACTCACTCTACTCACTCTACTCACTCTACTACTCTCTACTACTCACTCTCTACTACTCACTCTCTACTACTCTCTACTAATCAGTCTCTACTACTCTACTCTCTAGTCATTCTCTACTGCTCTCTACTACTCACTCTCTACTTCTCCCTACTAATCACTCTCTACTACTCTCTACTCACTCTCTACTCACTCTCTACTACTCTCAACTACTCTCTACTACTCTGCTACTCACTCTCTACTACTCTCTACTACTCACTCTCTACTACTCACTCTCTACTACTCACTCTCTACTACTCTCTGCTACTCACTCGCTACTATTCTCTACTACTCACTCTACTCACTCTACTACTCTCTACTACTCACTCTCTACTACTCACTCTCTACTACTCTCTAATAATCACTCTCTACTACTCTACTCTCTACTCATTCTCTACTGCTCTCTACTACTCACTCTCTACTACTCTCTACTAATCACTCTCTACTACTCTCCACTCACTCTCTACTCACTCTCTGCTACTCTCTACTACTCTCTACTACTCTGCTACTCATTCTCTACTGCTCTCTACTACTCACTCTCCACTCTCACTCTCTAGTAATCTCTACTACTCTCTATTACTCACTCCGTACTCTCTACTAACTCTCTACTCTTCTCTACTACTCACTCTCTAATACTCTCTACCACTCTCTACTACTCACTCTCTACCACTCTCTACGACTCCCTACTACTCACTCTCTACAACTCTCTACTACTCATTCTCTACTACTCTCTACTACTGATTTCTACTACTCTCTACTAATCACTCTACTACTCACTGTCTACTACTCTCTACTACTCTGTACTACTCTACTCATTCTCTACTACTTTCCACTACTCACTCTCTACTACTCTCTACTATTCACTCTCTACTACTCTCTACTACTCACTCTCCACTACTCACTCTCTAATACTCCCTACTACTCTACTCTCTACTCATTCTCTACTACTCTCTACTACTCACTCTCTACTACTCACTCTATTCTACTCACTCTCTACTACTCTCTACTACTCACTCTACTACTCTCTACTCACTCTCTACTACTCACTCTCTACTAATCACTCTCTACTAATCACTCTCTCCTACTCTCTACTACTCACTCTCTACTACTCTCTACTCACGCTCTACTACTCACTCTACTACTCACTCTACTACTCACTCTCTACTACTAACTCTCTACTCACTCTCTACTACTCACTCTCTACTACTCTCTACTACTCACTCTCTACTATTCTCTACTACTCACTCTACTCACTCTACTCACTCTACTACTCTCTACTACTCACTCTCTACTACTCACTCTCTACTACTCTCTACTAATCACTTTCTACTACTCTACTCTCTAGTCATTCTCTACTGCTCTCTACTACTCACTCTCTACTACTCTCTACTAATCACTCTCTACTACTCTCTACTCACTCTCTACTCACTCTCTACTACTCTCTACTACTCTCTACTACTCTGCTACTCACTCTCTACTACTCTCTACTACTCACTCTCTACTACTCACTCTCTACTACTCACTCTCTACTACTCTCTGCTACTCACTTGCTACTATTCTCTACTACTCACTCTACTCACTCTACTACTCTCTACTACTCACTCTCTACTACTCACTCTCTACTACTCTCTACTAATCACTCTCTACTACTCTACTCTCTACTCATTCTCTACTGCTCTCTACTACTCACTCTCTACTACTCTCTACTAATCACTCTCTACTACTCTCCACTCACTCTCTACTCACTCTCTACTACTCTCTACTACTCTCTACTACTCTGCTACTCACTCTCTACTACTCTCTACTACTCACTCTCCACTCTCACTCTCTAGTAATCTCTACTACTCTCTATTACTCCCTCCGTACTCTCTACTAACTCTCTACTCTTCTCTACTACTCACTCTCTAATACTCTCTACCACTCTCTACTACTCACTCTCTACCACGCTCTACCACTCTCTACTACTCACTCTCTACAACTCTCTACTACTCATTCTCTACTACTCTCTACTACTGATTTCTACTACTCTCTACTAATCACTCTACTACTCACTGTCTACTACTCTCTACTACTCTCTACTACTCTACTCATTCTCTACTACTCTCTACTACTCACTCTCCACTACTCACTCTCTACTACTCCCTACTACTCTACTCTCTACTCATTCTCTACTACTCTCTACTACGCACTCTCTACTACTCACTCTATTCTACTCACTCTCTACTACTCTCTACTACTCACTCTCTACTACTCTCTACTCACTCTCTACTACTCACTCTCTACTAATCACTCTCTACTACTCACTCTACTACTCACTCTCTACTACTCACTCTCTACTCACTCTCTACTACTCTCTACTACTCTCTACTACTCACTCTCTACTATTCTCTACTACTCACTCTACTCACTCTACTCACTCTACTACTCTCTACTACTCACTCTCTACTACTCACTCTCTACTAATCACTCTCTACTACTCTACTCTCTAGTCATTCTCTACTGCTCTCTACTACTCACTCTCTACTACTCTCTACTAATCACTCTCTACTACTCTCTACTCACTCTCTACTCACTCTCTACTACTCTCTACTACTCTCTACTACTCTGCTACTCACTCTCTACTACTCTCTACTACTCACTCTCTACTACTCACTCTCTACTACTCACTCTCTACTACTCTCTGCTACTCACTCGCTACTATTCTCTACTACTCACACTACTCACTCTACTACTCTCTACTACTCACTCTCTACTACTCACTCTCTACTACTCTCTACTAATCACTCTCTACTACTCTACTCTCTACTCATTCTCTACTGCTCTCTACTACTCACTCTCTACTACTCTCTACTAATCACTCTCTACTACTCTCCACTCACTCTCTACTCACTCTCTACTACTCTCTACTACTCTCTACTACTCTGCTACTCACTCTCTACTACTCTCTACTACTCACTCTCCACTCTCACTCTCTAGTAATCTCTACTACTCTCTATAACTCACTCCGTACTCTCTACTAACTCTCTACTCTTCTCTACTACTCACTCTCTAATACTCTCTACCACTCTTTACTACTCACTCTGTACCACTCTCTACTACTCTCTACTACTCACTCTCTACAACTCTCTACTACTCATTCTCTACTACTCTCTACTACTGATTTCTACTACTCTCTACTAACCACTCTACTACTCACTGTCTACTACTGTCTACTACTCTCTACTACTCTACTCACTCTCTACTCACTCTCTACTTCTCTCTACTACTCTATCTCTACTACTCTATCTCTACTAATCTCTACTACTCACTCTCTACTACTCACTCTCTACTACTCTCTACTACTCACTCTCTACTATTCTCTACTACTCACTCTACTCACTCTACTCACTCCACTACTCTCTACCACTCACTCTCTACTACTCACTCTCTACTACTCTCTACTAATCACTCTCTACTACTCTACTCTCTAGTCATTCTCTACTGCTCTCTACTACTCACTCTCGACTACTCTCTACTAATCACTCTCTACTACTCTCTACTCACTCTCTACTCACTCTCTACTACTCTTTACTACTCTCTAGTACTCTGCTACTCACTCTCTACTACTCTCTACTACTCACTCTCTACTACTCACTCTCTACTACTCACTCTCTACTACTTTCTGCTACTCACTCGCTACTATTCTCTACTACTCACTCTACTCACTCTACTACTCTCTACTACTCACTCTCTACTACTCACTCTCTACTACTCTCTTCTAATCACTCTCTACTACTCTACTCTCTACTCATTCTCTACTGCTCTCTACTACTCACTCTCTACTACTCTCTACTAATCACTCTCTACTACTCTCCACTCACTCTCTACTCACTCTCTACTACTCTCTACTACTCTCTACTACTCTGCTACTCACTCTCTACTACTCTCTACTACTCACTCTCCACTCTCACTCTCTAGTAATCTCTACTACTCTCTATAACTCACTCCGTACTCTCTACTATCTCTCTACTCTTCTCTACTACTCACTCTCTAATACTCTCTACCACTCTCTACTACTCATTCTCTACCACTCTCTACTACTCTCTACTACTCACTCTCTACAACTCTCTACTACTCATTCTCTACTACTCTCTACTACTGATTTCTACTACTCTCTACTAATCACTCTACTACTCACTGTCTACTACTCTCTACTACTCTACTCACTCTCTACTCACTCTCTACTTCTCTCTACTACTCTATCTCTACTACTCTATCTCTACTAATCTCTACTACTCACTCTCTACTACTCACTCTCTACTTCTCACTCTCTACTACTCTCTACTCACTCTCTACTTCTCACTCTGTACTACTCTGTACTACTCACTCTCTACTATGCTCTACTACTCTCTACTCTCTACTACTCTCTACTCACTCTCTACTGCTTACTCTACTACTCACTCCACTACTCACTCTCGACTACTCACTCTCTACTCACTCTCTACTACTCTCTACTACTCACTCTCTACTACTCACTCTCTGTTACTCTCAACTACTCTCTTCTACTCACTCTACTCACTCTACTCACACTACTACTCTCTACTACTCACTCTCTACTCGCTCTCTACTACTCTCTACTACTCACTCTCTACTATTCATTCTCTACTGCTCTCTACTACTCACGCTCTACTACTCACTCTCTACTACTCTCTACTAATCACTCTCTACTACTCTCTACTCACTCTCTACTCACTCTCTACTACTCTCTACTACTCTACTACTCACTCTCTACTACTCTCTACTACTCACTCTCTACTATTCACTAACTAAAAGTATCAGCACTACAGACTCTCGCGAGATCTCATTTGAAGTTGCCTTGCGTGCAGCAGGCGGCAGGGAGTGGAGGGTGGGAAGGCATCTCTTGTGAATTGTTTTGCAGATATTTCCATTTGCATAAGTGAGTATGTACAAGTACCTCACCGTAAGAAGGCGGAGTCCTGCTGCGTGCTGGCAAGTATTTCCCGCGCACAGAGGTGCTACACAGAACACTCCTCCTAAGACGCTCCGCCCGCCTCCCTTAGCGAGTTTACTATTTAAATGCTTATATTGCAAGTTTACTATTTAAATGCTTCTGTGTTGTTAAACATGTTGGTGACGTGTAGTTTAGAGATGGGCAATTGCAAGCTTCTGCTTTAATCTCTTTGCATCTGGCGTGAGCTTGCTTGCCACTTTTCCCCTGCTCTGACCCTGTAGGCATCAGCATCATAGATGACCATTACCGTGCAGGAGTAGGAAATCGAAGTTCTGGTAACTGCTTCACCAGTGGCTGGCATCATGCTGCCTGCAGAGGCTCAGGGGTGTGTTCACGCAGTGTTTGTTTCATGCACAAGAACACGCCGCCTTGTAGCAGCGTGGTGGCTGCAGGTAGCAACATACCACCGCTTGGTTTCTTCCATTAGGAGTGGTGGCTCGAGGGCTGACGGCAGACTTCTTACTACACGCATTCTCTGTTGCCATATTCCCTTCTCACACGTGCAGAACCATAGGCGTGCCCCGATAGGCATGGAGAGGTTCGCTCCAAGACGCAAGGAAGTTGGCAACCAGCTGTACAGTAATCGGATTTTGGTCCAAGGCATCACAGTTGGTTAGAACTGAACAGGCCTCCAGGGGCGCGCGGTTCTAAAGAGCAAGGCCTTTAAATAAAGGGTCTTGGAAACTGCCTGGTTCGGCAGTGGTTGGTTCACGCGCCACTCCTCCTTGTTTTGACACTTTGCACTTATAGTCTTTGCTTACGAGAAGCAAGGCTGGCAGTAAAAGAGGCGCTGTTCCTGCCAGCCTTGCTTTTCGTAAGCAACGACTATAAGTGCAAAGTGAGTGTTTACGCACCACTTGCAGGTTTTCAAAACACATAATTAAAAGGCATTGTCATTTACTATGCCAATAGCTCAAACGTTCGCAAAGGCGAGACCTATTGCATTGCAAATGCTTGTTCTCTCTCTTCCTCGCAGTAAGAATAGTGCTGGTTCTCAAGAATGAGTGCCGGTGAGCCCCACAAGTAGGGTGACCAGACGTCCCGGTTTCCCCCGGACGGTCCCGGTTTTTGGAGCAGTGCCCCGACACTTTGCTCCAAATTAAAACAAGCATTTAAAATGCAATAGGTCTCGCCTTTGATTAAGGTAAAGCCATTTCCTTTGCTAATGGTATTGTATAGCAAAGCAAATGGCATTAACTTAATGAAAGGCAAGACCTATTGCATTTTTAATGCTCGTTATATATATATATAATGATTACCCTACCACCGATGCATGCATGCCACCCCCCCCCCCCCCCCTATATAAACAGCCACAGCCCAGAGGGATGATGACGCACAGAGACACATGGACACACAGAGGCGCGCGACGAGAGCTGGTGGTGCGTCTCCGTGATGTGTGTCTGCTAGGATGTCTGCTGTGGGAGGTGGGCACTGAGCAGCGAGGTCTGAACATCAGATCGAGGAGTTTACCAACAGCTGGCTGCGGGGATATAAATACTACACCGCGGGGACCTCTAGGAATAGGGCTGCTCCCAGGAATGGGGGTAACGTGGTGTGCTAGTCTGCACTTGTGATGGAAGCACATTGGTCGGTTTCTTTGAACACACACACACACAGACACGCACACATACTCGTACAAGTAAACACACAAGCCAACACTGACACATGCAGAAGGAAACAAACACTTATATATCTATGCACAAACAGACAGGCACACACACACTCGTACAAGAAAACACACATACTCGTGCAAGCAAGTAAACACACAGATGTGAGAACACACTTGTGCAAGCACACACAGAAGCAAACACTGACACATGTAGAAGGAAACATGCACTTCTACTTCATGCACACACAGACAGGCAAACACCCATTCACATGTGATTAGGTCCTTCAAAGCACACACACGCACGCACCCCTCGCCCCCCCTCACACAGACCCCAATCCCCCCCACTCACGGAAGTACACACACAGATGAGGGCAGGGTGGACATTCACATAGAGCCCAGAGACACAGACGAATCTGCTGAACATGTGCGTCAGTGGGAGGGGGCTCTCAGCAGCGTGGTGGTGCAGGAAAAGGGGTAAAGGGGGGATAAGCCAGGCGCACCCCTCCCCCTCCTCGAGTCTGCTGCCAGAGGTGCACAGAGGCGCTGAGAGCGCATTGAAGGGCCTCTCAGAGACGCCATAGCAACGAGGCCTGATCCGGCTGGAGAAAGGGCAGGGATGAGAGGGTGGGGGTGGGGTGGGGTGGGGCCCCCCTCTGCCGCCGCACTCTGCATCTTGAGGCCTCCCTCTCAAGACTTCACCAGTGAGGCCCCAGTGCGTGGGTGGAGTGTGTGGCTCCTGTGCTGGCCCCCCTGTCTGCAACTTGGGGAGAGGATGTTGTCCGTCAGCTGCGCTGCCGCCTCTGGTGCAGGAAACCAGGGTTTGAGCCTCGAGGTCGCATCCACATGATTCTGGGCAAATCACTTAATCTCCCCGTGCCTGAATGTGTAATGTAAATACGGTGCTATGTAAAGCGCTCCAATACCTTCGGGCCGAGTTCACGCTATGTAAGGCTGCCCGGGGGGGAGGGTTGCGTAGCGGCCCGCCCCTTAGAGGGCGGCCGCCTTAGTGCCACAGGAAGGCACAGGGGTGGGAGGTCGAGTCCCTGGGCTAGTCCAGGGGAGACCCCAGCAGATAGCTGCTTCCGGCGAGGGCGGGGAGGAGACAGGGGTACATATACTGTCTCCGCCCCCTCCTCGTCCTCTTGTCCGCTCGTTCGCCTTGAGGTCGTGTCGTGTCGCCGTCGCGGGATAGTCGTGGTGTGCGCCCAGCCCCCTGCCACTCTCTGTTGAGTCTTGCCGGCGACCTCCTCTCGCCCCGGCTCTGTCCCTGGGCAGTACCAGGAGACGGGGCCCTGTGGTCGGTGTACCACGGGCGGGGGGGGGGGGCCGTGCTCGGGGTTTGATTGTGGCTTGGTTGCTTGGGTTTAACTGCGGGCTGCGTGGGGGGGACACCGCCCGTCTCGAGCCTCAGGCGGCAGCAGGGAGGAAACGCAAGGGCGCCTCGCCTGGAATATCGATTCTACCATGCCCGGCGCTATCTTGTACGGGGCAAGAGAAGGCCGTTTTTATCGTCTGTGCGTGGCGCCGCTACTCGAAGGCATTTTCTTCTCGACTGGGGTGCCAAATTGTATCTGCATGCTCGAGCTCGGCACCATCACGCCGGCAGTCCCGTGGCCATAGCCAATAAAAAGGGGATTCATGGTCAGTGATCGAGTGCTGGCCTAACATGCTTGCGGCCCCGGGACCCCCCCCACCCTCCCCCCTGGTACCTCTAGATATACATGCGGAGGCCTTGATCTGCTTCCCGCAGGCACTCGCCTCGCGGCGTGGGGGACATTGGCGCCGCCACGGTTTCAGGCGGCTACCGCTGGCGTGCACTGTATCCGGGGCTACCAATAATTGTAATGGGTTGCTTTTGCAGGGCATGTGGTGCTGCCCTGTGCTGGTTCACTCCAGACCGGTGGAGCTCGGGCCAGTACCCCGCCATCGCGCGATTACCACCATGGGTTCCTGGCTACTCCCCCCCCTATTATTGTCCGAGCACGAGGTCGTGCACATCCTGTATGTTGGCCAAATCAATCACTACCCCCGTGCCGGAAGGAGTTATGTATACGGGGACACGCAGCGCTCCACCTCCTTCGGGTCGATGTCGCGCTAATTAAAACAGCCACAGCCCAGAGGGATGATGACGCACAGAGACACATGGACACACAGAGGCGCGCGACGAGAGCTGGTGGTGCGTCTCCGTGATGTGTGTCTGCTAGGATGTCTGCTGTGGGAGGTGGGCACTGAGCAGCGAGGTCTGAACATCAGATCGAGGAGTTTACCAACAGCTGGCTGCGGGGATATAAATACTACACCGCGGGGACCTCTAGGAATAGGGCTGCTCCCAGGAATGGGGGTAACGTGGTGTGCTAGTCTGCACTTGTGATGGAAGCACATTGGTCGGTTTCTTTGAACACACACACACACAGACACGCACACATACTCGTACAAGTAAACACACAAGCCAACACTGACACATGCAGAAGGAAACAAACACTTATATATCTATGCACAAACAGACAGGCACACACACACTCGTACAAGAAAACACACATACTCGTGCAAGCAAGTAAACACACAGATGTGAGAACACACTTGTGCAAGCACACACAGAAGCAAACACTGACACATGTAGAAGGAAACATGCACTTCTACTTCATGCACACACAGACAGGCAAACACCCATTCACATGTGATTAGGTCCTTCAAAGCACACACACGCACGCACCCCTCGCCCCCCCTCACACAGACCCCAATCCCCCCCACTCACGGAAGTACACACACAGATGAGGGCAGGGTGGACATTCACATAGAGCCCAGAGACACAGACGAATCTGCTGAACATGTGCGTCAGTGGGAGGGGGCTCTCAGCAGCGTGGTGGTGCAGGAAAAGGGGTAAAGGGGGGATAAGCCAGGCGCACCCCTCCCCCTCCTCGAGTCTGCTGCCAGAGGTGCACAGAGGCGCTGAGAGCGCATTGAAGGGCCTCTCAGAGACGCCATAGCAACGAGGCCTGATCCGGCTGGAGAAAGGGCAGGGATGAGAGGGTGGGGGTGGGGTGGGGTGGGGCCCCCCTCTGCCGCCGCACTCTGCATCTTGAGGCCTCCCTCTCAAGACTTCACCAGTGAGGCCCCAGTGCGTGGGTGGAGTGTGTGGCTCCTGTGCTGGCCCCCCTGTCTGCAACTTGGGGAGAGGATGTTGTCCGTCAGCTGCGCTGCCGCCTCTGGTGCAGGAAACCAGGGTTTGAGCCTCGAGGTCGCATCCACATGATTCTGGGCAAATCACTTAATCTCCCCGTGCCTGAATGTGTAATGTAAATACGGTGCTATGTAAAGCGCTCCAATACCTTCGGGCCGAGTTCACGCTATGTAAGGCTGCCCGGGGGGGAGGGTTGCGTAGCGGCCCGCCCCTTAGAGGGCGGCCGCCTTAGTGCCACAGGAAGGCACAGGGGTGGGAGGTCGAGTCCCTGGGCTAGTCCAGGGGAGACCCCAGCAGATAGCTGCTTCCGGCGAGGGCGGGGAGGAGACAGGGGTACATATACTGTCTCCGCCCCCTCCTCGTCCTCTTGTCCGCTCGTTCGCCTTGAGGTCGTGTCGTGTCGCCGTCGCGGGATAGTCGTGGTGTGCGCCCAGCCCCCTGCCACTCTCTGTTGAGTCTTGCCGGCGACCTCCTCTCGCCCCGGCTCTGTCCCTGGGCAGTACCAGGAGACGGGGCCCTGTGGTCGGTGTACCACGGGCGGGGGGGGGGGGCCGTGCTCGGGGTTTGATTGTGGCTTGGTTGCTTGGGTTTAACTGCGGGCTGCGTGGGGGGGACACCGCCCGTCTCGAGCCTCAGGCGGCAGCAGGGAGGAAACGCAAGGGCGCCTCGCCTGGAATATCGATTCTACCATGCCCGGCGCTATCTTGTACGGGGCAAGAGAAGGCCGTTTTTATCGTCTGTGCGTGGCGCCGCTACTCGAAGGCATTTTCTTCTCGACTGGGGTGCCAAATTGTATCTGCATGCTCGAGCTCGGCACCATCACGCCGGCAGTCCCGTGGCCATAGCCAATAAAAAGGGGATTCATGGTCAGTGATCGAGTGCTGGCCTAACATGCTTGCGGCCCCGGGACCCCCCCCACCCTCCCCCCTGGTACCTCTAGATATACATGCGGAGGCCTTGATCTGCTTCCCGCAGGCACTCGCCTCGCGGCGTGGGGGACATTGGCGCCGCCACGGTTTCAGGCGGCTACCGCTGGCGTGCACTGTATCCGGGGCTACCAATAATTGTAATGGGTTGCTTTTGCAGGGCATGTGGTGCTGCCCTGTGCTGGTTCACTCCAGACCGGTGGAGCTCGGGCCAGTACCCCGCCATCGCGCGATTACCACCATGGGTTCCTGGCTACTCCCCCCCCTATTATTGTCCGAGCACGAGGTCGTGCACATCCTGTATGTTGGCCAAATCAATCACTACCCCCGTGCCGGAAGGAGTTATGTATACGGGGACACGCAGCGCTCCACCTCCTTCGGGTCGATGTCGCGCTAATTAAAAAAAAATAAAAAAAAAAATAAGAAAATGAAATGTATATCACCCTATATACCTAGGGTTAACAAGTCCCTCGAACAACCTACATTTTGCATGGTGCCACTGCTCCTCGCCTTGTTATGGGCCTGGAAATACTAGGATCGACTGTGGCCATATAAGGGCATTCAGGACTGGCGCGAGTCCCGCTCTTGCTTGATCTGGGTCTGGGGGGGGGGGTGCGTCCGGGCCTTTAGGGCGGGCGGCGACGAGCGTGGCCAGGTCCGACCGGGTCCCCTGGTAGCCTGGGGCCCGGCCCGGATCGGTGCGCTGGTTCCGGTTCAGGCATCCGCACTCACGCCCGTGTCGCGCTTCGTGCACCAGCGACCAGGATTTGGGAGGGGAGGGGAGGCATGCCACATGCATTTAGTGAGCCTGCGAATGCGGTCTACGGACCATGCACTTTCTGGTCTGCGGCCTCTCGGTCTCGCCCCTCGGGCCCTGGTAGGGAATTTGCGTTGCTTTCCTGCGCATCAGGCTTCAGGAGGGGCACATGGAGCTTTGTGGTGCATGCTACCGGTGTTCCTGCACCCGGAGGGTGCATCCCAGGCACCACCTTCGGGGCGTCCGGCCCGCTCTGCTGGAGGGAGCGCGGCGGAGGTGCCATCCCCACGGGAGGGTGCCCCTATGACCTTTTCCCTCTTTCGCCCTCCGGCCTGCTCAGCGGCGTGTGGAGGCCGTGCCCCTTCCCTCTTCCCCCCCGGGCCCGCACAGTAGGGCATGGCTTCAGGGTCATTGCGCCCTGGAGTCGCGCCACGAGCTGCACGCAGCCGCGTGCGGGTAGGCGGGGGGGAGGGCAGCCCCAGCATTCTTGGTGTGCCCCCCCCCCGTGGCGTGAGCTAACAGGAGTCTTGCTCAAGGGTAAGTCTTGCGCAGGTTGTTGTCCAGGCTCTCACAGGATAAGGTTCCGAGTCCCGCAAACGCGGTCAAGTGTCATAGTTGGTAACAAGTTCAACTCCTCCTCCACCGCGTTGTGGGGGTAAGGGGATAATGCCTGCAGGCCACAGAAGCATAAAAAAAAAAATGGTATTAACCTCTCCATTCTCCCCCTTAGATCGTGCCTGGTGTCCGGCTGACCGGTGGAACTCGCTCGCTGCTGGACAGGGGTGTAAGTTCGCTAGGGATGGGGAGGGACACGGAGAGTAAGCTCTCGGCCTGCAAGCATAGGGCAAGGTCGCCGTTGAGTGCGGGATATAATAGTTGTTGTTCTTTATTTTATACAGGAATATTGAGATATCATAAGTTTGGATCAGACGGCCGCGCGCACGCCACCGTGAGAGTAAGTAGCGGCGGGTTGAGACGGCGCTGTAGGGTCACCGGGGGGCCATGGGCCGGTTCATGTTTTGCTGGCCGTAGCTCACGTTCATTTCTCTTGCAGGTTAGGACCCAGTCGAGGGATGGATAACGAGGGTACCCCAGCGCTCTTCTCGACGCCGTCCCAGGTTGAAGAGACCCAGCTGGGCACCTCCCAGGACGCACAGATTGCGGCCATTATTGACCTAGCAAAATCTAAAGGCCTGGCCTGGGCAGCAGACCTCCTGAAGGCCAGCAGCCCCGACGACTCTGGGGTCTTTTCTGGTGGTCCTACTTTGGGACAAGACCCGACTGACGAGGCGGGCCTGCCCCGGTCCAAACGTATTCGCAGGGCCACCGTCAGAGATTTCCCTGCGGAAGCACCACCACTCAGGATCCGCTCGGTGCCCACCGCCAAGGGTGCAACCGTGCACCCTCCTCTGCCGTCCCCGGCCGTTCCTGCCCCCTCCAGTAGTTCTGTTGCACCTCCTGCTAACTTTGCTTCCACAGAAGACTTGGCCAGGCTCAATGACACTCTGAAGACTTTTATGGAAGAGGTCAGGGCTGGTTTCTCGAGGGCAGCTACTGTCGGGGGACTGCCTATTGCTGACAGTGCGGGAGGGAACCCCTCCGCTGCAGCCACCGTCTGGGCACCGCTAGGGACATGTCGGCAAGCCCCTGAGTTGCCTCCGGTGCCGTGCGCCCCACGCAGCACCTTGCCCAGGAGTGCGGAGTCGGCTGCGGCAGGCTCTGAGAAGGCCATCAGGCAGGAGGCGGCACCCGCTGGGCCCTCCGGGACAGGGCTTCCCACAGCAGGGGGAGAACGTCAACAATTGGTTGGAGGTGAGCCGCCAGCTGGGCAGCCTTCTGCCGTCCTTCCGCCTACCGCCACATCCCCCGCACAGGGGGCCAGCACGTCCACACAGCTAGTTAGCACAGCATTGTCAGGGGCAGTACAGCAGACCACAGATAAGAAGGCGGTCTCTCATGCCCCGCTCTTGTCTGGGCATAGCTGATCTGGGAAGTTCCCTTGGCAGTAAAGGAGTTCATCTGGAGGCGCAAATTCCTGGACATTTTTTCTCTACTACTGCTGGGCCAGTATGGGCAAGATGCGTGCAGGCTTGGGGGGAAGGAGGACGATAAAAAGGTCAGGTTCCAGCAATGGCCTGAGAAAACCATAGACAACTGGCTGTCCGCTTTCTCCATTTTACATTCTGTCATCCTTGAAAAATCCTTGAAAAATTTCCCAAGCAAGGGCAGGCGTTAGTATTGTATCGGCGGCTAATCCACACTGAGGAGCAGAAGTGGGGCGGAGAAGGGTGGCTCAACTACGACCGTGATTTCAGAAAGAAGATGGCCATATGCCCTGAGATGGAATGGGATCAGAAAGAAGTACAGTTGTGGATGGACCACATGGGGTCTCTGGGAGCCCAGAGCACTGTCTCCCATTCCAAGGGCTCAGGAGGAGGGGCGGTCAGCCAGGGAGCTCCCAGTCCAACCCTAAACCCCTTAGGCAGTCTTTTCGGGGTGCGCGCAGGGGAGGGGGCAGGGGGGGAAACAAGCGAGTCTCCCCTGGGACATGCAATTTATTCAATGCCGGCGCTTGCTCTTGGGGGGCCAAATGCCGCTTTCAACACGCATGCAGTAAGTGAGGGGGGCGCCATCCTGCATCCTCTTGCCAAGCCAAACAAGACAAGAAGCCTGACGTCACCTTCAAACCGACCATTTGAGCCGCCACCACCCCTCCCGCTGCTGCAACCCCCCCACCCTCTCTCCACGCTTGGGGGTGCCTCTCACACCCAGCGCGCTCAGTCATTCAGGTATCCCGGCAGTCTCCTGCGCGCTCGCGCCCCATGCCTGTAAGGGTCCATCCCCAGTCATCCTTGACCGCATGCTCGATCTCCTCAGGCAGTACCCTAACACTTCTGACAGTGCGCTCCTGCTGGAAGGCTTCTCGGTGGGCTTCACCATACCATTTGTAGGTCCCTTGTCCTGCCGCGATGCGGAGAACCTCAGATCGGCTAGGGTCCTCCCACATGTCTTAAAAGAGAAAGTGCAGAAGGAACTGAGGCTGGGACGGGTGGCGGGTCCGTTCAGAGAGCCCCCGCTAGACAACTTTGTAGTCTCCCCCATTGGCTTGGTCCCTAAAAAAGACCCAGGGTCCTTCAGACTGATTCACCACCTGTCCTACCTGGAAGGGGCCTCGGTAAACCACGGCCTTCAGGAGGGCTCATGATCAGTGTCATATTGTACATTGGATGTCGCGCTTGATCTGGTCAGGAGGGCTGGCAAAGGAGCATGGTTAGCGAAGGCCGACATTGAGTCGGCTTTTCGTTTACTACCAGTGCACCCGAGCAGTCAACACCTGCTGGGTTTCAAGGTGGACGGCATGTACTACTTTGACAAGTGCATGCCCATGGGGTGCGCGGTCTCCTGTGCCTTCTTCAAGGCCTTCAGCTCCTTCCTACAATGGGTCTTTCAGCACTCTTCCGGTGTATCTGGGGTCTCCCATTATTTAGATGATTTTCTATTCATTGGGAGGGACGGCACCCACGAATGCAGGGCAGCCCTCACGGACTTCCAGGTGCTGATGCGGCAGCTTGGCGTTCCCTTAGCCCCCAAGAAAACGGAGGGTCCAGCTCAGGTCCTCTCTTTCCTAGGTATTGAGTTGGACACAGTGGCAGGGGAGGCCAGGTTGCCAGCGGACAAGGTGCGGGACCTGAGAGAACAGATCAGGCAAGTTGTAGGGAAGGATAAGGTTTCCCTGGCATCCCTCCAGAGCCTCCTGGGGAAACTAAACTTTGCCGTCAGAGTCATCCCCGCAGGCAGGGCATTTGCAAGAAGGATAGCTAGAGCCACGGCCTCTGTTAGTAAAAAACACCACCTGGTTAAGTTGAACAGGGGGATGCGGGAAGACCTGATGATGTGGGCGGACTTCCTAGTTAACTTCAATGGGGCTGTCATCTGGCGCGACCCCTGGGCTAGCAACCCTGAGCTTGCCCTCTTTTCTGACGCGTCGGGCCGGGAAGGGTTCGGAGTGATTTTGGACAGGGAGTGGTGTGCAGAGAGGTGGCCCAATGCCTGGCACAAGAAAAAGGTCACGTCCAAGATCACTGTCCTTGAACTCTTCCCAATTGTGGTAGCATTTCATCTGTGGCCCATGGCCTTGTCCGTGAAACGAGTGCTGTTCTGGTCAGACAATTTAGCGGTGGTGCAGGCCATCAACTCCCAGTCTGCCAGCTGCCCCCTGGTCCTGTGCCTGCTGCGAGAGCTTGTTAGGGCCTGCCAAAAAAATAATGTAGAGTGCAGAGCCATGCACATCCAAGGGATTTCAAATGTAGCCGCTGACTCTTTGTCTCGATTTCAGTGGCACCGCTTCCGGGAGGCCTGGCCGAGCACACGACAAGAGGGGACTCCTTTCCCGCCACAAGTGGCTGCTGAAGTGGGACTACGGATGAGAGGACTGGGGGAACGGTCCTTAGCCCCTAGGATGGCGAAACACTACAGGAGCTGTGTGACTCTATTTTGTGCGATTACAGGGGCCTGGGAGGAGAATCAGGTGGCCTTGGAGCTTAGAGTCCAACAATCCCTCTTGTGGGCAATAGATGGGGGTAAATCGCATTCATGGATAGAGGGTCACCTTTGTGCCATCAGCCACCACGCCAAGCTGAGGGGACAGTCCGACCCCACTAAGGCTTTTGTCATCAAAGCAGCATTGCGAGGGTGGGCCAAGATGTATCCGCGCTCCCCTGATCCCAGGTCTCCCATCGGGTACTCATTACTGCAAGGGATGTTGGATTGCATGGGAAGGGTCACTCACTCAGGGTACGAAGCCACACTGTTCTCGGCCTGTTTTTCCCTAGCTTTCTTTGGTGCTTTCAGGATCGGGGAACTGGTGGCTCGCTCGAAAACGGACTCCTCGGGGGTGGACTTGAACGTGAGTGACGTAGAACTGGAGCCGGGTTTTCTGAAGATAGTCATCAGGCAGTCAAAAACTGATCAGCTGGGGCGAGGGAGGTTGATTGTGCTACACGGCCTGGGTGATGTGAGATATCGCCCGGTAGCATGGGTTAGAACTTACCTGCCGCTACGCCCGCCGGGGGCGGGTTACCTGCTGGTGCATCCGGATGGCCTCCCGGTCACCAGGTTCCAAGTGGATCACATCTTACTGGCCTGCCTACGGCTGTCGGGCCAGGATGTTAGGAACAAAAGATTCAGCAGCCACTCGTTCCGCATAGGGGCGGCTACCACAGCTTTCTTAGCAGGCCTGTCCCCAGAAGGTATCATGAAGGTGGGGCGCTGGGAGTCGCAGTGCTTCAAATGATACATTTGGCCCTAGGAATGGCCACGGGGCTTCGGGGACAATTTTGGGGACTGCTTCAAAGGGTACCTGGAGACTGCTAGCCCTCCCCTCCCCTCACTGGGTGTCTGGAGGGTGATGGGGTGCACCTCTCCAATTTAGGCATGGATTTATTTTTACTGGACCTTGGGGAACCCTTGGCAGCTGCGGGTTGCAGATAGTAGTGGTAGTTTGGTGGGGGGCCCAGGTAGTTACGGTGGCCACTCCCTAGGCTGTGGAGGAGTTACAGGGCGATCCAGGGTCTGCACATACCAAGGGGTACATCATGCAGCAGCACCGCGGGGTGCTAAGCCAGGATACCCAGGGATGTTTTAGCGTTGTCCCCTGGAAGAACGGCGGCGCCCCGTTAGCCGACAGGCGGTTGTGGGTCTGAGCAACCGGGGGCTGCCATGTATGCTCCGCCCACCCATCACGGGGGGCCGTGTGAAGCAAGTGGACTGGGGGTCCACGGATGGGAGGGGTGGCCCCTCCCAAAATTTGGTATACACCATTTGGCATTGCCATGGTGACTCTAGGCTTATCAGACGGGCAGGCGGCATAGGGGCTGGCCTGCCCTGGGATCGCCCGTAAGATAACCCACCATGTTTGCATATTGGTTATGCTAATAAACCTGCAGCACTATTTCTCCACTTACATTACAGTGTCGTGTGTTTTATTTATGTACTTATGTGTTTTGTGATAACTGTTGCCGATATTGGCACTATATACAATGTGCAAAAAAAAAAAAAAAACTGTGTTTAACTTTGAGGCTGTGCCTGTGTGCTCGCACGTGTACTCCCCTGCCTCTGTGTTTGTGTACCTTTCAGACTGTTCATACGAGTGTGTGCGCAATGCGCACGAGTATACTTACATCACCGTGTGTTTAACTTTGAGTGCGTGCACAGTGCACACGAGTATACACCTCTATGTGTGTTTACCTGAATGCGTGCACAGTGCACACGAGTATACATCTCAGTGTGTGCTTACCTTTTTTACAGTCGAATCGTGGAAAGTTGAGAGAACAGGATGCTATTCAAGCTGGCGAGTCAATGTTGTTCTTTGAGCTCTGCAGCTGGTGCATCAACCCTCTGGGCTACTTCACCAGGCATTGACCAAACACGTACTGAGGAGTGTAGTATGTCGAACGGAAAAACACCAAGGTATGTTTTATAGCTTGCCTACACTATTGAGGAGCTATGCCCACTTCAAACAAACAACTTCGTTTTTTCCACATAACTATGGTTAGCCTTTCCACATTTGACAAAATATTGAAGTAATACTATAAATAAGTACCGCATAACACAGCATAATGTACACTTTCTTGCCACACACTCAACCATGCCATGTAATTAGCCCCCCGCATAATGCCAGTGGCTCAAACCACAGCGAAGCAAAGATGTAAAGGACACAAAGCTGAATGCAAAGAAAAAAGTGCGTAGGGAGTAATGAAGGGAATAGTGTCACACCACGGGTAAAAGATCAAATCCCGGTGGGTGTGGCCAAAAGGAGACAAGGCGGCAACAAGGAGGGACTAAGAAGCCTTCTTTACGATCAAAAGCCAGCGTTTTGCATGGAAGCTGACGCTAGCAAATTAAAAAGATGGGCGGGGCTTCAACTCCGCCTCCGAGAGCTTCGAAAACTGTATTGATTCCAAGAAGCTCTCGGATGCCGAGAGAAGCGCATGCGCGCTGCTTTCGACAGCCGAGACCTAAAAATGACACGGTATTTGCGTAGTGCCCCGGTTAAACAGATAAATGTCCTGGTTTTTAAACAGTGTCTCGGTGTGCCTGCTTTACTTCTCTCAGCCTGAGATGGGTCTCTATTGGGCTCTCCATTTTTGCCCTCATGAAAAAAAAGCTTACTGCTGCAGGGTACCACACTTCAGTACCTTCAAAGAGACCCGTTATAGTTCTTTCACAGTTTCTACATTCCAGAACTGTGGCATTTTCAATGTTATGTACAGCGAAGCCAAAGTTGTTGCTTATTTCTCTTATGTAGCTAACAACCATTGACAAAGCCAATAGTCCAGGCTTGTTCTAGGTGTGATGTTACTCGTTATCTCATTTATCTGGATACAATGACAGAAGCAGCACATTTTCTGGGCGGGACGCTATGCTAAGTACAGATTTTTTTAGCTTATGTGTTGTAAGCCACGTTCTAAATTACTTCGGCCACAGCCCTTGAGAGATACTCCCCCACCCATCGTTTTTCCATCCCACTTAAAGCCATGGGTACTTCTGTCAGTCCTACTTCTATGTCTATGACACCTGTCCCGGTTTTTTGTTTTGAGAATCTGGTCACCCTACCCACCAGCAACCACAGGCTCAGACTAAGAACTGAATAAAACAATACAGCTGAATAGAAGTTCCAAGGACACAAACAGGGAAGCGCTCATAGTAGCCCCACCAGAACCCCAATCTTACCTTATGCTATTCATTTGTATAGAGATTTGCACCACCCTAAGGTAGAAGATGAGAAGATAGAAAGAGGACTGGGCCAGAGGAGAAAGTAGACTTCCCTCCCAAGCAGTCCTGAGAGACCACTGAATGCTGAATGCAGTTTCCAAGATCATAAGAAAGTATGCGGCTAACAGCTTCCAAAAGCTCATTGCCCAATTAATTCATTAAGAGCTAAAAAGATTCAGGCCAAACAGCAGCTTAGCCCTTAGCCTGCAAAGGTTAGTACACGTAATCGATGGCGCTGAGGAAGAAAAGAATGCAGGTGGCATCTTAGGTGGAGAAAAAGCATTTGATTTCAGTGTGCATCTCTACTGTAGTGTCACAGATGAGCAAAGTGAACCTGGTGTCTCACAAAATAAGTAAATAAAAAATTAGGTTGGATCTGTAGGAAAT
Organism: Triturus cristatus; assembly: GCF_964204655.1. Classification (NCBI taxonomy): domain Eukaryota; kingdom Metazoa; phylum Chordata; class Amphibia; order Caudata; family Salamandridae; genus Triturus; species Triturus cristatus. The sequence goes on from NC_140579.1 coordinate 748,005,656, forward strand.
GTGAAGAACAGGAGATGCTTTCTAATTAATAAAATATAGGAACATATATGCTCTAGCAATTTGAGTCAAAGCTATTCTGTGAAGCAGCTAGTGTTTGTGAGATATACACCTCAGTAGCTTTTAGTAATTTGCTATTTTGAACCTCAGTATGAGGGTCCCATTGTATGCCCGGCAGCCCCACCTCCGAGAAGTTCTGATACATGAGGTACTGATGGGGAGGGGGGGGGGGTGGCGGCGCAGGTATACATAAGTTGCAAGTGGGATCCTGAAGACTCCCTTACAAATTAGGAATTACCAGGGGAATTAGTAATTCTGAGGCTAATATCACTGGTTATTCCTCGGGTCAGCGAAGTGTAATTTCAATAGGGCAGGCACTGGAGCTACCAGTCCCAAGGATATTACAGAGCCCTAGTAATGAGGCCCTTGTAGTGTGAACTCTGAATCCATGAACAGGATGTTTTTGAGGGGATGAACCTTTAAATCAATCAGAAGCATGGAAGCTATAAATAGGCCAGACAGGGATCCCCCCTGGCCGTAGTCCTCTTTCATTAGCAATTGAGTGACTAGTTTGTATACTGTTTCTATTCTACTAGGCGTTGTCGTATACCACTGACGCATCTCTAAACCACTCAAAGCAATTTGCCGAGGGAGGGGAAAGATTGAAGAGGAACAAAATGGGCAGGATGAGACCTTCAGATGCATCACTTGAAGAAAGATCTTTTTAAATTATAATGTGGACAGCTCATTGACAGCATACAAGTTGCCCATAGAATTCCTGATAAAACATTGACTGTCATCGGGGGTACAACCCTTTGCATAAAGAGTACTCTGTAATACCTGCTGTACCTCCTTGTTCCAGAGTTTGTGGTGAATTAAGCCCCAAGTAACCTGATCTTGGGGAGAACCCCAGTTACATCAGCCCTGTTGATGCTCAAGATCTCATGCAAACTTGGGGCTCCATGAGACTACCCATCTGACTTCAGATTATGCTACAGCATAGAGACCTCTACCTTACAAATAGTAGACAGTACCCTCTTGAACACAGATGAAGATGACCCCTGCCTCCTGATCTTGCTAGACCCCTCAGCTGCCTTCAACACAGTCAACTCTCTCACCCTCATATGCATCCCGTAGTCTCAAATGGGATTTACAGTCAGTGCCCTTCACTGGTCTTTCTAGTTCCTTTCCAACCAACACCAGTTTGTTCAAATGGGCACCTGCAAGTCCCACCTATCTCACGTGGAGTCCCTAAGGGTTCAAGCCCTAACTTTCAGAGAATGCCAAGTCACTTGAATTCACCATGGACGTCAACCTCACCTTCAAGGAACACATTGCTGAAAAATAAAGACGGCCAGATACCTACTCTCTCTTCTAAAGAAAGTGAAACCTTTTCTTCTGGAAAGTAACTCCAGAACTGCTGTTCAAGCCCTTGTACTCTTCCATCTGGATGGTGGTAAAGCCCTGATTCAGGGCCTCCCAGACTCCACAGTGGTATCCGTTAATGGCATCCTACGCACCGTAGTATGTCTCATCCAGAGCCTGAAGAAATACGATCACATCACCACATCCTGAGGAAACTCTTTTGGCTCCCCTTGCTGACCTCCGCACCATCTACATAATCAGCTGCATCCTTTACAAAGCCAGCACCACTGCTTAACTTGCAGACAAGTACACCAGCTCTTGTAGATCTTGGAACACCCACAGCCAGGACACAATCAGACTGCAGGCCAAGAAGTGTAAAAAAGAAAAACAAGAGAGCAGGCCTTTTCTGTCTATGCACCTAGGATCTGGAAACACATCCCTGTAGCCATCATGACCGACCCAAAGACGTTCCAATTTAAAGAATACTCCATCACAATCCATTAAATGTCCACATCCCTGCTACCTCTTCTATCATTTGGTTATGCTTGTTTTTAACCATCTACAGCACAATGCTAAGTTTTGCCTATGTGCACACTAATATACCATATACATATATACATAGTACTTAACACCTTGCAAACAGTGAGCACCAAACGCTGACAAACCAAGAAATATGCTAATAACGAGATGAACATAAGTCCAAAACTGACTAGGGGTGGGGAGGCAAGTCCAATGTTTCACAAAATGGTGGGTTCCAAAGACATAATGCAGGGCATATGAGATACCACCTCAGTTACATACATAAGATTAGATACATAGGAGCTGGAAGTTAGGGTTAGGGTTTGGGGTGATGTGGCACCCTCAAAATATTCCTGCTGGAGTTCTGAAGGTGAAAAAGCATTAAAGCGGACTTTAAATGTTATGTTTATCTTGGCTCCTTTGCTGTGATTTCAAATACAGAGGTCAAATCTCATTTTAGCCTTCTAACAAATTGCAGCTTGAGGATTTTATAAAGTGAACTAATTGGCACTCCTGCTGGTGTGAACTGAAAGGCTGTAAGATGTTGTTTTCTTCTAACATACAACACATTTTACAAACCTATAAATAAAGTGTACAAATATTTCAAAATAAGTAAGCATATAGGAAAGCACAACTGAAGTGTTTTTTTTTTGTTGAAATTATAAAGTGTGCTGGAAACAAGGATTTTAATAGGGTCAAAACAAATCACGGCACTACATGGTGATGTGCAAATTACAATTATTAACTTAGGCATAATTTCCACACAGTATCATTTCTGCACTATATTATTTCAGCATAAACCTTTGGTTCAGATTTATAAAAATTTTACGTTGGAGTTGCATCACTTTTTTGGTGCAATTACGATGCAAAATTATTTGGGGATTTACAAAGCCATTCAACACCTGATTTGCCAGAAATGCACCATCGCTACCAGATAGCAGATATGTACCATATATTAGTAGATAAGTCCCATTTATGTTCTTGCCCTTTGAACAAATGCAGTGTAGCAACTTCTCTTGCAGTGTTGCATGGTGCCAAAATGTAGTACATCTGAGCAGGTATGTTTGTGCAAATTCAGTGCTCATTTCAATGGAAAATGTGCTGTCTTTAAATGACAATCTGCTACCACACCATGTTTTGGTAATATATTTGTGACAGTGTGCACCTAAATGCAACACTACCTACATACTACACCACCACCACTCTCCTGATGAATGGGTGTGACTTATTTGCGACCTTTGTTCTTTGTATGAGGCTTGGATTTTCCGCGATACCTATGACTTCATTCATGTCATGTTGATGGCAGCACCCCCAGTCTGAAAATGGTTCCAGCACAATTGCAATATATAATGGATGCAAAGGTGTCAGAGAGCTGCAGTGAATGTTTGCGCACTAAAGGATTCATCCTTCCTTGGGGTTTGCGAGCGACTAGCAGCTAAAACATTCTGGGATAGTGGCCCAATTAAGGCCTGACTGGCCGTAACGGGCATCCGGCTTTCCCTCAGGAGGCTGGAAGGGTGGGGGGCAGTTTTGCAGCAGTGCTGCAATATCGGCCCCCAATGACAAAAGCAGCAATGCTCACTTGTGCACCCCCGGGCAGTGGCCTAACAAAATTGCCAGGGCTACTTTGGGTTCTCAGTCGGCTCTGGGCCCAATAATGAGCGGGTGGATACGTGATCTGACGCAGTGGTGATTTGCCTAGCGGAAAGTACTTAAACTGCAGGCAAAAAATATTATACCGATAAGGTATATCAAAGGGTAGTTGAATCTGTAGACTCTATTCTTTGGCGCGCAAATCTGATGCTAATGTTTGGAAGCATACATAACAAGCAAGGGGTTATACACTGTAGAGTGCATTGTTTGTACTGTCGTTGCTGTAGTCATGGGAGACAAATACACAGTGCCAGATTAAGGCACTGGAGTGCTGGGGAGGCTGTTCCACGCTAAAGGTTAATGCAGTGGATAAATATGAGTTGGGACGTTGGGGTTGCGGAACCACAGTCGTACCCCTTTTAACAGGTCTATTCAAATCATGCTTTAATATCTACTCCCTGGAGGTCGGCGTAGGTCTGAGTACCCTGGAATCAGCAGTTTCTACAATAAGCAGCGCCACTTCTCAGTGTGACAGTAAAATATTCATTATGCGAATTCCTCACTTGGAGGCAGTTTAAAATTCAGACAAGATGAACAAACTGGATCTAAAAATAACTGTTGTAAAATATTTGAGATGCTTCAAACTTTTGACTGCTCTGTTAAGATGAAAGCTGTGATTGGGTTATTATACTTGCATGCAAAATTTTTCAATAGAAAGTTTTTGTTTTTTATTATTAAAGTATGCATCATTTTCACCACTCTCCTTTTAACTTCGTACTCCTACAACTTTTTACACAAGACAGCACACACATTCTTCCCCAGAACCGCTCCGTGGCATCCAGAGGGTGTCTGATAAAGAATCATCTACTGCTATTTGAAGGTTAAAATATTCGAATTCCTGCAAACTGTTGGGAGCTCCAAAGCCCACCTCTCCCCCTCTTCAGAGATATTATGGATAAAGTGAAGGAGGAGGTTAAGCCACATATGACATGACTGCCAAACACAGAAAATTCCATTTGTGATCAACCACTACTCACAGGGTTGAAAATGGCAGGGGGTAAACCAGGCTTCCCCTAAAGGGAACCCCTGCTTTCAGTCATGTGCTAAAGATGTTATTATATCACAATTATGCCTGTTATACCACCAATATGCTACAAATGTACAACTATTTTGAAGGCATCCGCCCCTGACAATCGTGGTTTTCCCCTGTGGATCTTACAGCCAAGTTGTGCTTATGTGGCTGATACATTGTCTGTCTTTTTTGCATCTGCAGATGGGAATGTGAAAGCAGAACCAAGTCATCTGCAAAGTCCAGGTCGTCAAACTGCATCCAAAATGTCCACTGGATCTCTCTTCTTTCCCTTGTTCTGAGTGTCATCATGATCCAGTCTATGGCCAGCAGGAAGAGAAAAGGTGATAGCAAATAACCCTGGCAGAATCCTGTCCTCACTTGGAAGGCTTTCTTGAGCTGTCCTCCATGGACTAGCTTGCAGGGCATTCTCTTGTAAGAGTTGCTGATGATTCTTATGAGTTTATCTGGTACACAGCAGTGGCGGAGGAGTTTCCAAAGGATCTCTGTCCACACTGTCGAATGCCTTCTAATAGTTGATGAACTTGTTATAGAGGGGGGAGTTCTATTCCATCGACTGCTCAATGATGAGGCACAGTGTTGCAATCTGGTCTGAGCAGGCTCTATCTTTGCAGAAGCCAGCTTGCTGGTCTTGCAACTGAGCGTCAACTTGTTCCTTCATTTTGTTCGGTTGACTCTATTGAATACTTTGCCGAGGGTTAATAGCAGAGTTATCCCTCTGTAGTTTGCGCAGTCATTCAGGTCTTGGGGATCTTGATGAGACATCCCTCCTTCCAGTTTGATGGCACATTTTCCTCTTCCCAGATTCTTCCAAACATGGGGTAGAGCGTGTCTACTAATGTTTCAATGTCTGCCTTCAGTGCCTCTGCTGGAATGCTGTCAGGTCCTGCTGCCTTCCCATTTCTCAGATTTTTAATTCCTTGCGCTATAGTTTCTTGCTTGGTCTGCCGCAGTCGATTGGCCAGTCCTTGTCAACTTGTTGTATGTCTGGTGGGCACAGGCTGGTTCAGCAGGTCTTCAAGGAGCTACACCCATCTCGTTGTTGGCCTTCGTTACCCATGATTGTCTTCACAGCTTTGTCTTTAACAGGTCTTTCTAGCTTCATGTTTCTGCCAGAGAGTGTCATAGAGTTCTTTCAAGTTTTGATGGCTTGCTGCTTCCTGGGTTTTTATGGCAAGACCATCGATTAATCTTTGCTTAACTTCTCTTAGGCTTCTTTTTGCTTCTTTGTAGGTTTTGGTGTATTTGCCTTGAGTTTTCACTTTTTTCTTCTTGTTCGGCTGGTTTTGACTGCAGCTTCCTTTTCCTTTCTCTCTTGGATTTTGCAAAGAGTCTTGGTGGAGATCCATTCTTTATGCTGGTGTTTCTTGGGACCAAGGGCCTCCTGGCAGGTTGATAACACATTTCCTTTGATCTTCACCCACTGACTTTTTTCTGGGTCTCTGTTGTTGTCTTGTTCTTGCAGGACTTGAAACTTGTTACTGAGGATGACTGAGTATTTACTCTGCTTCTGTGCATCTTTGAGGAAGGTGGTGGTATATCGCTGGCATTGGTTTTATCAGTTCCATCGATACTTTCTTCAGTTTTAACCTGGCCATGACAAGGTGATGGTCTGATGCCATGTCCATGCCTCTCATCACTCTCACATTCTACAGGGACCAACGGAACATATTGGAAATTCAGACATGGTCCGTCTGATTCTCTGTTGTATGGTTAGGTGACACCCATGTTGCCTTGTGTATTCTTGTGTGTGGGAATACACTCCCACCTGTTACCAGCCTTTTCAGGGCACAGAGATCTGCAAACTTATCACCATTCTCATCATATCGCCAACGCCACAGTTGCCCATAACTGCTTTGTAACCAGTGTTGTCACTTCCATTCTTGGCATTGCGGTCTCCCATCAGTATGGTGATGTTTCTCCCAAGGCATTTCTCCAGGATGGACTGGAGTCTGTTAAAAAACTGTACTTTTTCCTCACCTTCGTTGTTGTTGGACTTGGCCCTTTTTGGCAGGTTCACCCCTAAACATTTTGCCTTAGTTCTGACATGGTGTTGGTGGTGTTAGGCCTCTGGGCACTTTAGCACTGTGGTCCAGTGTAAAGTGCTTGCACTCTCTGTGTGCCTTTGGTAAGGTTGGCCTGCCCTCCCATAGGAATGCATTGGGGATTCCCTGACTAAGTGTGTCAGTGGTAATTCCTGGAATGGGAGGAACAGCGTGGCCAAATTTATTATGTATGACATTGTGAGAATAAATGCTGTGCAATGGTGTGCGCAGATTTATTATGACTGTTGGAGAAATGCCACTTTTAGAAGTTGGCATTTCTGTGTGCTATGTGTCTGCCTGCTAGATGTGAATTGCATGTCTGGCTTCTGAGTGACAGGGGCTGGGAGATGTGTGTGGCTCTAGGAGGGGCAGGGTGAGTCAGCAATAGGCTGAATGGGACATCTGTGCTGAGAGCAGTGGGAGGAGTAATCTCCTGACCCTGAATAGGACTGTGCCCAACCTGGACAATGTTGGCTCCGCCCCCTGTGGTGCGTCTGATCACCTAGCCCCCACCTGATAAAGGGGAAGAGGAGCTTGAAAAACAAAGTGCTCCAATTCCCCCCTGTTAGAAATGGGATTTCTGGTTGGCTAAGGCTTGCGCCAAAGTCAGGCAGAAACCACCACTCTAGTCAGGGCAAGGAAGTTACACGCCAAAGATAACCCCTGCTCACCCCCTTGGTAGCTTGGCACGAGCAGACAGGCTTATCCCTGAGGCGATGTGTAAAGCGTTTGCGCGCGCACCCAGCAACAACACCCAAGGCTCACCACAAAGGAAACTCCACACAAGGTATTCTATAAAAATAGCCTTTGTATTATACACAACACATCAGATAAAAACACACACTTTACAATGTGCCAACAGGCACGGGCAGAATTTACAAGGGATTATATGTACAGGGGACAGGGCCACATGGACCACTGTCAGGAATTAGCACTTGGTAGAAATTAGCACTTAGAACATAAGAATAATACTTTAGAACATAGCACATACAATCACTGTAGCACTAAAAATAACATATATAGCACACAACCAGTAACTACTGGTATCAGGTAAGTACCACCTACGCAACCCTAACCACCTTAGGAGAATGTCACGCAGGGAACTAGGACCTCACTAGCACCACCTGTACTAGGAGAAAACAAACAACCACCTAAGTATCACAATACCTGTAGGGGTAAACGCACATTACACATGATGCATCACATTCAGAGGTGTAGGAAAACACTATGGCGCCAAACTCGCATTAGCCACCCTCTGTGGCAGTCCCTAGGCCAACTGGCCTTGTCGGGGCAAGGATGCCCTGTGTCACAGTGTCAGGGGAAGGCTGCGCTGGCTGGGAAAAGGAGCATGGGCACCACTGTGCCTTGAACACGAGTCTGTCCGCCCTGGAAGCCTCCTAGGCTCTGAAAGAAGGATGCCCCCAAAACAGCGTGGGAGCCTCGTGGGCTCTAAACAAACAATGTGCCCCGTCGTGGGAGCCTTCTAGGCTCTAGAACAAATATGGCCCCTTGGGAGTCCCTCTGGACTCTAAACAAATTATGCCCTCGTTGGAGCGCACGAGCGCTCTAAAAAAAATCTGCCCCCAACGATGGAGCCTCTCTGGGCTCTAAACAAAGGTGGGGGCGACGTTGGAGCGACCCGCTGCCTTCCGGGGCCGCTCTGCTGACTAGAAAATGCCCCCGTATACGTGGGAGCGGCCCGCTGCCTTTTGGGGCCGCTCCGCTGGTCAGGAAATGCCCCCGTATGGTGGAGCCACACTGGCTCTACACACCTATGCAACGTTGGAGCCTCTCGGGGCTCAAGGACATCGACCGGCACCCTCACTCACCGGACTTCGACGGGCTGCTCCGGTCCGGCGATGGGGACAGCTGCAAGGGAACACGCAGCGCTCCAACCTCCTCTGTGCCTGCGGGGCTCTCCTGGCACACGGGAGCCCCGCTTACTCGCAGACTTCCTGGTTCCCGTCACAGGAGCGCGGGGTAGGCTCCCGTCTGCTTCCTGTTCAGACTCCGCCCCCGTCCTCACTCAGCGCCTGACTTCCTGGGAGCCCTGCCGCGGCGATGATTTCAATCCGGCGGCAATGAGGGGTGGGCTCCCTCTTTCTTGCGTATCAAGCGGGGTAGGCACCCGCGAACAACGTTACCAGCGGGGTGGGCACCCGCCAACGGTGAAATATAGTCAGCAACGGGGTAGTCTCCCGTTTAAGCACCTAAGCAAAATGGCAAGATCCCTGGCGGGGTGGGCACCCGCTAGGGATATTAATCTCCTTAATAAGTGGGGTAGGCACCCGCCAACGGCAATGAGGAAATAAGCGGGGTAGGCACCCGCCAACACGGCCACAGCGGGGGAATCCCTACGTCGGGGTTCCCTCGTGAGAGATCGCAGCTCAGCGCTGCTGGGGTCCCAAAGGAACTGTAAGTGCTGTAAGTAAAATGAAAGCGCTTCCAGGTGCTTTGGGGAGAATAAAGGGAAAAGAGAAGGTCCAGCAAAGTTTTAGGAAGGGGGCAAGGCTGGGCCAGGGGCCAGCTCACTGGGCCCTCCAGGGCAGGGAGGCAGTCCCAAGTGGCGGTTCCTCCTAGCCTCCAGCAGCAGCAGCCCCCTCCTGTCAGGATCCAAAAAGCAGAACAAATTGTAAGGGGACACAGCCCCTTTTTATACAATAAAAGTCTTTGTCTGAAGGTGCAGGGAAGGGGCGAACCAGTTACAACAGGTTCCTGAGCACTTTGTTTTGCTCAGCCCCTCTCCCTATTCACTGGGCAGGCCAGGGTCATCAGACGCACCACAGGGGCCGAAGCCAGCATTGTGTGGGGAAAGCCCTGTCCTATTCAGGACCCAGGTGTACTCCTCCCCAGCCATCAGTATGCTAAACTCCCCATTCACCACTGGTCGACTCCTCCTGACCCTGGGGATTTCCCTAGTCCGTCACATGACCTCCACCAGCCAATCGCCAGACAAGCCACACATTTTACACTGCACACCGAAGTGCCCACTTCTAGAAGTGGCACTTCCATACTAGGTACATGCACGCCGCACACATCATCGCGCAGCATTCAATCACACGAGTCCGCACATACCAAACTCGGGCCTGCACACCCCACGCATCAGGAACTACTAGGGACACGTACATTCCCCATGCATTCCTATGGGGGGGCAGGCCTATCTCACCACATGCACTCAGAGTGTGCACGCACTTTACCCTGGGACACAGGGAAAGTGCGCAGAAACCAAAAATCACCAATAAAAAGCAAAAAAAAGTTCAGGGGTGAACCTGCCAGAAGGGCCAAGTCCAACACCCCCTGAACCAGTTGCATCTTGTTCCCCATGCCCTGGACTGCAGACAAAAGATGGTGTCATATAAGTATAGGGGCTGTGACCTCATGAAGATGTTCTTATGTTGTTTCTGAACCTTGCTGGGGTACGCTGCTGCTGGTGCCCAGGAGGAACCGCCATGAAGGCTGGCCTCCCTGGGCCTTGATCTTTCAGGACCTTTTGCTGAGGCTCTTAGCGCCATGGGAGCGCTATATTCTAATTATTCCAGGAAGGAAGCGAGCGTGGGCTTAGCAGCGCTGGGCTGCATGAGGAGGGGAGGGAATCCCCAGCGTAGGGATTCCCCCGTGATGCCGGTATAATGGCGGGTGCCCACCCCGCTCTCCTGTTATTTTTACCACGGGTGCCCACCCCGCATTAGTTGCCTTCATGGGTGCCCACCCCGCTTATCCGCTTATTTTAATTACGGGTGCCCACCCCGCTTGATGCTTTTTGATGACCAGCGGGTGCCCACCCCGCGCTTTGGCCGAGAAGAAAGCAGACGACCCGACCCGGAAGCCAGGCGGCCTTGCCTGACTGTGGGCGGGGCCGGCGACGGGTGCCGGAGCCTTGCAGGCTCCATTTCCACCTTCTCCCGTAGCTGACGAGAGAGGGAAGGCAACCAAGAAGAAGATGAAAACCAGCGCATGCGGAGCGGGGCTCCCTTGAGCATATGGAGAGCCCCGCGCAGTGCTTAATTTGTGCCAGTGTTTTCCGGTGCTTAGCACCGGCACTTAGTTTTCAGGGCCAGGTCTATTAAAGTTTGCTCCCCTGGACCCAGTAACTATTCAAAATAAATGCACACGTACCCGTCCTGTTCTCCTTTGGTTCAGTTTCCTGCCTGGTATGTCTCCAGAGAACAGCCTACCTACGTCCAGGCATGATGACTGCATCATGTTAGTGATGTCAGCAGTTGCCGCCTGCCTTTCACCAAAAGGTGTCCCGCTCATTGCATTTGAATAATTGCGGCTGAGGGCGGGCTTGTGGGTGAGGTGGGGGGCAAGGCAGGCTGGGAAAGTTCAAGACATGCTGCTGAGGCCCGTTGGATGGGGAACTACGACTTTTGGGCAGCTGTCCAGAGGCCTGCATTGAGGAGGAATTTAAATGCTGCAGTTAGAACATTTTAAGAATGAAAGCATCGAATCCTTGATGCTGCACAGATTATTAATTCCTTATCCAGGAATTGAAAGTGAGGATCTGCAGGCACAAAAGGTGAGTTTCCCTCCTCTCATGCACCTGCCTTTTTTTCACGGTGTACTACAGAGCGACTGCAAGTCCCAAAAACTGAAGTTTGAATCCAATTGATTATGGAAGTCGGAACAGTAAAGAACTGGTGCGCCGAAAGCATGAGTATTTCTAAATATGAATGAGTGCGCCAAAGCGAATTTCTATACCCATACACTTCGCTTGAATACGTAAGCCCTGCCTCGCTGAATTTCCCAGAAAAAACATGTGAATACTAGAACCTTTGCCCACAGCTTTACTTGTAAATCAGCTGTTTAGACCGTCATGTCCTCCCAGCAAAGCTATCAACTGCCAAATAATAAACTAGCACTGCTTTTTCCAAGAGCTAACAATAGGCCCCTCCTGCTGGGTGTTCTCAAAATATGCTTTCTTGAGAAGGTGAGGGCAGCCAGAGTGCAGAAAAGACACCCTTCGATTTCGAAATGTATTCAGATCTATTTGTGCTACAGAAATCCAATCACAAAACATAGTCACAAATAAAGCAGACCTTTTATATGTTTCAAAGCAGTAATGCATGGGGAAATGAGAAGCAATTTCGAAAAAAGCCCAAAGCCTACCTTGGTAATGCATTAACCCCCACCCCCTCAAAAAACAGCATTAATGACTGTCAAGTGTGTTTCTGAGCTAGTATGGCCGCGTGACCATTTCTGCTCCACAGTTGCAATGTGGGCCGTGAATTCACATTCTGCATGTCATCTGCTATATCTCAAGTGCTTTCAGTCCCAGACATGATAACCCAAATTCTGATCCCAAAGCAATAGAATCATTGTAGTCGCAGTCTACTAACGCCTATTATGCAGGAAACCTCTACTTAGTGGAGTGACACCAGAGGAGTGAACGTTTTTATTTATTTATTTATTTGAAATCTACACGAGGGTCTAGGGAAGATTTAGCAACGTTACAATGATTGAAACGTTTTACCTTTTTCTACATTTGCATATAAATCATGCAGACATTTGCCACTGTGCAAAAAAAATATCTTGGAAAAATGTAAACCTTCAGAGATACAGTCTCCATATATTTTGCATCTTGGATGGCTTCGATTAGAGTGGCAGTTACATCACAATATAGTGAAAATTAGCTTGTAGTGCACAAAAAAATCTGCTCATCTGCGAAGGCATAGTTAAACCAGGAATATTTGGAAACTTCACTATAGCCTAATAGCTCGCCGTAGCGGGCTATACCGACTATTAAAGGCCCGCTGCAGCGTTAAAGGCCCGAGCCGAAGGCGAGGGACTTTAACAAAGCAGAGGGACTTTAATGCCAGTATAGCCTTGCTACGAAGGGCTATAAGGCTATTAGAACATTCTGCCACTAGAGGGCAGAATGTTCTAACAAATAAAACAAAGACTTCAGGGAGTGCGAGGGGATTGAAATCCCCTCAGGCTCCCTGAAGCCTTTGTTCACAGCCAGAGCTGGGAACAAAGACAAATTGGAATGTTGGAGCTCCGGGTTTATACCAACCATTATAAGCCCGGAGCACTCCATTGTTTTCAATTGAGCTACCAACATTCCAATGTTCTAATATAGCCTAATAGCTCGCCGTAGCGGTCTATACCGGTTATTAAAGGCCCGCTGCATCTTTAAAGGCTCGAGCCGAAGGCGAGGGACTTTAACAAAACAGAGGGACTTTAAAAGCCGGTATAGCCCTGCTACGAAGGGCTATAAGGCTATTAGAACATTCTGCCACTAGAGGGCAGAACATTCTAACAAATAAAACAAAGCCTTCAAGGAGCACGAGGGGATTGAAATCCCCTCAGGCTCCCTGAAGCCTTTGTTCACAGCCAGAGCTGTGAACAAAGACAATCATTGGAATGTTGGAGCTCCGGGCTTATATCAACCATTATAAGCCCGGAGGACTCCATTGTTTTCAATGGAGCTACCAACATTCCAATGTTCTAATATAGCCTTATAGCCCACCGTAGCGGGCTATACCGGCTATTAAAGGCCCGCTGCATCGTTAAAGGCCCGAGCCGAAGGCGAGGGACTTTAACAAAGCAGAGGAACTTTAAAAGCCGGTATAGCCCTGCTACGAAAGGCTATAAGGCTATTAGAACATTCTGCCACGGGAGGGCAGAATGTTCTAACAAATACAACGAAGCCTTCAGGGAGCGCGAGGGGATTCACATACTCTCTCAGGCTCCCTGAAGCCTTTGTTCACAGCCAGAGCTGTGAACAAAGAAACATTGGAATGTTCAAGCTCCGGGCTTATACCAGCCATTATAAGCCCGGAGGACTCCATTGTTTTCAATGGAGCTACCAACATTCCAATGTTCTAATAAGGAATAAAGTCCAGAGCAATGCTGAAAAAAATCTTTACACATCTCTAAATCCCACCAGCCAATAGATGAATCCATAATGTTTGTCCAAAATGCACACCGTGAGTGTGCTGCAGCCAAACGCTTATTCATGTGTTAGCAAACCAATAACTACAATGACCATATATAAGTTGCTTGTTGATGCTTTATGAGTATTCCCACAGTTCTCAGCTATTTTGCAATGGTTTTTAATTATGTACCGGATATATTGCAATTAATTTGGGTAGGTATATGCATGGAAAAATCTGTATGAAAAACACCTATGTATTTCTGAAATTGGAACAAAATATAGAGTTTAGAGACAGTAGATATTTGCACATTTTCGAAATTGTGAGTACCCATACTAGCATGAGAATTATAGGTCATTTTTTAAAATGACTTATTTTTTATACATTGTCTTTCATTTGGAAGGCAGAAATGCATTGAAAGTCAATAGGTAATAACAGTTGCTCTACAATTCTGTGTTACTCTAAGTCTCCCGATAAAAATGGTACATCACTTGTGTGGGTAGGCCTAGTGCCTGCGACAAGAAAAGGCTCAAAACAAAATGTGAACACGCTTTATTTTTAAAGTGAAAACTGACCCTTTTTTTGTAAAGTGCCTGGCTGTAGATTTTGAATTCTTGCTCTGCCGGCACCTAGAAAACCTATCAAACCTATACATTTTTGACAACTAGACGCACAGGGGAATCCAGGATGGGGTGACTTGGCTGGCTCTCACCAGGTTCTGTTACCCAGAATCCCATACAAACCTATAAAAGTGTCAAAAATACAACATTTTCCTCACATTTCTGTGGTGAAAAGTTCTGAAATCTGTGTGGATCCACAAAATTCCACCCAACCCGTGTTCCCCAAAGCTTCCCGAGAAAAATGATACCTCAATTGTGTGGGAAGCCCAAGTACCCGCGACAGGAAACAACCCAAAACGCAACATGGACAGACCACATTTTTGCAGTGAAAACTGACCCTTTTTTTGAAAAGTGCCAAGCTGCAGATTTTGAACCCTAGCTCTGCCGGCACCTAGGGAAACCTAGCAAACCTCTAAATTTTTTAAATCAGGACACCCAGAGAAATCCAGGATGGGGTGACTTGGCTGGCTCTCACCAAGCTCTGTTACACAGAAGCCATTGCAAACCTAAACAATTGTCAAAAAAACAACATTTTCCTCACATTTCTGTGGTGGAAAGTTCTGGAATCTGCGTGGATCTACAAAATTCCACCCACCTCGCGTTACCCAAAGTCTTCCAAGATAAATGGTACCTCACCTGTGTGGGAGGCCCAAGTACCCGTGACCGGTAACTGCCCAAAACGCAACATGGACCCACCACATTTTCGCAGTGAAAACTGACCCTTTTTTTGAAAAGTGCCAAGCTGTAGATTTTGAACCCTAGCTCTGCCGGCACCTAGGGAAACCTAGCAAACCAATACATTTTTGAAAACTAGACACCCTGCGGAATCCAGGATGGGGACACTTGGCTGGCTCTCACCAGGTTCTGTTACACAGAATCTATTGCAAACCTAAAAAACTGTCAAAAACACATTATCCACACATTTCTGTGGTGAAAAGTTCTGGAATCTGCGTGGATCCACAAAATTCCACCCAACCCGCGTTCCCCAAAGTCTTCTGAGAAAAATGGTACCTCACTAGTGTGGGAGGCCCAAGTACCCGCGGCAGGAAACGGCCCAAAACGCAACGTGGACACACCACATTTTCGCAGTGAAAACGGACCCTTTTTTTACAAAGTGCCTAGCTGAAGGTTTTGAACCCTAGCTCTGTCGGCACTTAGGGAAACCTACCAAACCTATACATTTTTTTAAACAGGACACCCAGGGAAATCCAGGATGGGGTTACTTGGCTGGCTCTCACCAGGTTCTGTTACACAGAATCAATTGCAAACCTAAACAATTGTCAAAAAAACAACATTTTCCTCCCATTTCTGTGGAGAAAGTTCTGGAATCTGCGTGGATCCACAAAATTCCACCCACCTCGCATTACCAAAAGTCTTCCGAGAAAAACGGTACCTCACTTGTGTGGGAGGCCCAAGTACCCGCGACTGGTAACGGTCCAAAACACAACGTGGACACACTACATTTTCGCAGTTAAGACTGACCCTTTTTTTACAAAGTGCCTAGCTGTAGATTTCGAACCCTAGCTCTGCCAGCACCTAGGGAATCCTAGCAAACCTATACATTTTTGAAAACTAGGCGCCCAGGGAAAGTCAGGATGGGGTGACTTGGCTGGCTCTCACCAGGTTCTGTTACACAGAATCCATTGCAAACCAACAACATTTACCTCACATTTCTGTGATGGAAAGTTCTGGATTCTGCGTGGATCCACAAAATTCCACCCACCTCGCGTTACCCAAAGTCTTCCGAGATAAATGGTACCTCACTTGTGTGGGAGGCCCAAGTACCCGTGACCGGAAACGGCCCAAAACGCAACGTGGACACACCACATTTTCGCAGTGAAAACGGACCCTTTTTTTACAAAGTGCATAGCTGTAGATTTTGAACCCTAGCTCTGCTGGCACAAAGGGAAACCTAGAAAAGATATACATTTTGAAAACTAGACACCCTGGGGAATCCAGGATGGGGTGACTTGGCTGGCTCTCACCAGGTTCTGTTACCCAAAATCCCTTGCAAACCTAAACAAATTATACAGAAATACACATTTTCCTCACATTTCTGTGGTGGAAAGTTCTGGAATCTGCGTGGATCCACAAAATTCCACCCACCACGCGTTCCCCAAAGTCGTTTGAGAACAATGGTACCTTACTTGTGTGGGAGGCCCAAGTACTTGCGACTGGAAACGGCCCAAAACGCAACGTGGACACACCACATTTTCGCAGTGAAAATGGACCCTTTTTTACAAAGTGCATAGGTGAAGCTTTTGAACCCTAGCTCTGCCGGCACCTAGGGAAACCTAGCAAACCTATACATTTTTGAAACCTACACACCCTGGGGAATCCAGGATGGGGTGACTTGGCTGGCTCTCTCCAGGTTCTGTTACCCAAAATCCCTTGCAAACCTAAACAATTGAAAAAAAAAACACATTTTCCTCACATTTCTGTGGTGGAAAGGTCTGGAATCTGCGTGGATCCTGAAAATTCCACCCACCCCGCGTTACCCAAAGTCTTCCAAGATAAATGGTACCTCACTTGTGTGGGAGGCCCAAGTACCCGTGACCGGAAACGGCCCAAAACGCAACGTGGACACACCACATTTTCGCTGTGAAAACGGACACTTTTTTTGCAAAGTGCCTAGCTGTAGATTTTAAACTCTAGCTCTGCCGGCACCTAGGGAAACCTAGCAAACCTATACATCTTTTAAAACAAGACAACCAGGGGAATCCAGGATGGGGGGACTTGCCTGGCTCTCACCAGGTTCTGTTACCCAGAATCCCTTGCAAACCTAAACAATTGTCAAACAAAACACATTTTCCTCACATTTCTGTGTGGGAAACTTCTGGAATCTGTGTGGATCCACAAAATTCCACCCACCCCGCGTTCCCCAAAGTCTTTTGAGATAAATGGTACTTCACTTGTGGGGGAGGCCCAAGTACCTGAGACAGAAACTGGCCCAAAACGCAACGTGGACACACCACATTTTCTCAGTGAAAACAGACCCTTTTTTAACAAAGTGCCTAGCTGTAGATTTCGAACCCTAGCTCTGCCGGCACATAGGAAAACCTAGCAAACATATACATTTTCGAAACCTAGACAACCTGGGGAATCCAGGATGGGGTGACTTGGCTGGCTCTCACCAGTTTCTGTTACCCAGAATCCCTTACAAACCTAAAAAATTGTCAAAAAAACAACATTTTCCTCAAATTTCTGTGGTGGAAAGTTCTGGAATATGTGTGGATCCACAAAATTCCACCCACCTCGCATTGCCCAAAGTCTTTCGAGATAAATGGTACCTCACTTGTGTGGGAGACCCAAGAACCCGCTACCGGAAACGGCCCAAAACGCAACGTGGACACACCACATTTTCGCAGTAAAAATTGACTCTTTTTTTACAAAGTGCCTAGCTGTAGGTTTTGAACCCTAGCCCTGCCGGCACCGAGGGAAACCTAGCAAACCTATATATTTTTGAAAGCTACACACCCTGTGGAATCTAGGATGGGGTGACGTGGCTGGCTCTCACCAGGTTCTGTTACCCAGAATCCCTTGCAAACCTAAAACATTGTCCAAATAAACACATTTTCCTCACATTTCTGTGGTGGAAAGTTATGGAATGTGCGTGGATCCACAAAATTCCACCAATCCCGCGTTCCCCAGAATCTTAAGGGAAAAATGGTACTTCACTTGTGTGGGAGGCACAAGTACCTGCGACAGAAACCGGCCTAAAACGCATCGTGGTCACACCACATTTTCTGAGTGAAAACGGACACTTGTTTTACAAAGTACTTAGCTGTAGATTTTGAACCCTTCCTCTGCCAGCACCTAGGGAAACCTAGCAAACCTATACATTTTTGAACACTAGACACCCAGGGGAATCCAGGATGGGGTGACTTGGCTGGCTCTCACCAGGTTCTGTTACCCAGAATCCCTTGCAAACCTAAAACATTGTAAAAAAACAAACCGGCCTAAAACACAACATGGACACACCACATTTTCGCAGTGAAAACAGACCCTTTTATTACAAAGTGCCTAGCTGTAGTTTTTGAACCCTAGCTCTGCCGGCACCTAGGGAAACCTACCAAACATATACATTTTTAGGTCTCGCGAGCCAAAGGCTCGAAGAGACATTTTATATGTGGGATTTTCAAAGTGCTACCCACACTTTTGGCTGGCCTAAACCTTGAGTGCACGAGAACACATGCACGTGCACAGCTGCTCCTCTGCTAATTGCATTCCCCCCTCCCTTCTCACCCAGTCCTTTGATGCTCTGCTCAATTACTTTCACTTTCGCGCTTTGACCTTTGCATTCCCCCCTCCCTTCTCACCCAGCCCTTTGATGCTCTGCTCGCATCTCCCTCCTCCCTGGGCCTGAAGGGAGACAGAGACATCCTCCTTAATTGCTGTTTCCCCTCTGAGCCCGAGAACACATCGGGTCCTGTTGATCAACTCTGAACTCCGATACATTGCTCTCAAGTGACCGTCTGTCAGAGGAAACAAGCAGCAGGCACTTAAATGACCTATGGGGCCCCAATAATGCTAAACACTACGAAAATCAGATAGAAATCTGTACAAACCGAAAATCAGATAGAAATCTGTACAAACCAACACGAGTCACATGCCATGTGTGTAACATAATTCCACTCCTCCCTACATGACTCCACTCCACACAATGGCATTCCACATCACACAATTGCACTCCAAGTTACACATCTGCCCTTCATGCCACACAATTGCTCTCCCTGCTGCACAATTCCATGTCTCACAATTCGACTCCACATCACAGAATCCCACGCAACCAAGTTCCACGCTACGTAGTTCAACTCCACACCACATAATTTCATGCCATATATTACCCCTCCAAGTCACATAATTCCACTCCACCTCTTTTCAATCCACTCCATACCATATCATTTCACCCCATGCAACATAATTTCCATGCAACACAATTCCACATCTCAGAATACCGCTCAGGCCACAAATTTCCACTCACACAATTCCATGCCACATAATTCTACTCCATAACACATAATTCCACTACAGTGCACAACATATAAATCCACATCATGACACATACTATGCCACATAATTTCACCCCCTACAACATAATGGCTATCTGTGTCACATTATGCCTCTTCCCTTTCGTGCCACATAATTCTGATCAACATATTTCCCCTCAACTCAATTCCTTGCCATGCGACACAATTGCACATCACGTACATCCATGCCACATTATTCTACTATATGCCACACACTTACAGTCGAAACCACATAATGCCACACCACCACACATAATTCCACTCCACATCAGTTAATCCCACTTCACACAATTGCACTCCATGTCACACTGTGGCACTCATCACAATTCCATGTCTCAAAATTACACTCCATGGCACACAATTGCACGCCATACAATTTCACACTACACAATTCCATGCCAAAAAAAAACAGCACCACTTAAAGCCAATCCATGGCATGTAATGCCATGCCACACAATTCAAATCAACATAATTCGGCTCCATGCCACATAATTCCACGGCACGTAATTCCACTCAACACCACACAATTCATTACCATGTCACATAATTCCACTCCATGCTATAATTAGCACTCCACTCAGTGACACTCCATGTCACCCAATTGCACTCCACATCACACAATTGCATTTCACGCCACACAATTCCACGTTGCACAATTCCACTTCATGCAACACAATTCTGCACCACACAATTCAACTCCATGCCACCTAAGTGCACTCCACCCTCATATTTCCAATCCAAGCAACATAATTCCACTCCATGTCGCATAATTCCAATCCTCTCAATGCCGCACAATACCATGTCAAACAATTCCATGCAACACAATTCTTCTCCACAATTTTTCACGCCACCTAATTCTACTCTACACCACATAATTATGCGACAGAATTCTACTATATGCCACACACTTTCACTCAACACCACATAATTCCACACCACGTCACATAATTCCACTCCACAACACTTAATCCCACTCAACACAATTGCACTCCATGTCACGCAGTGGCACTCCTCGCAATACCATGTCTCAAAATTTCACTCCATGGCACACAATTGCACGCCATACAATTTAACACCACACAATTCCATGCAAAAAAAATTTGCACCACTTGAAGCCAATCCATGGCATGTAATGCCATGCCACACAATTCAAATTGACATGATTCGGTTCCATGCCACATAATTCCACGGCACGTAATTCCAGTCAACACCACACAATTCATTACCATGTCACATAATTCCACTCCATGCTATATGGTTTCCACTCCACTCAGTGACACTCCATGTCACCCAATTGCACTCCACATCACACAATTGCATTTCAAGACACACAATTCCACGGTGCACAATTCCACTCCAGGCAACAAAATTACACTCCATGCAACACAATTCGGCACCACACAATTCAACTCCATGCCACCGAAGGGCACTCCACCCTCATATTTCCAATCCAAGCCACATAATTCCACTCCATGTCGCACAATTCCAATCCTCTCAATGCCGCTCAATACCATGCAACACAACTCTTCTCCACATACTTTCACGCCACCTAATTCTACTCTACACCACATAATTCCACTAGTCAACACCCCACAATACCATGCCACACAATTCAACTCCATCCCACACAATTTCACTCCATGCAACATCACGACTCCACATCATGCAACATAATTCCACTCCATGACACATAATTCCACTCCATACCACATAATTTCACATTATACCACACTGTACCACCTAAATTTAAGCTCCCCAAAACAACATAATTTCACACCACACAATTCCACAGCAGACAATTCCATGCCAAAACATTCCATGTCACATCTCATAATTCTACTCCACAGAGCATAATTCCACTCCTTGCCCCTTAATTCTATGCCACACCACTTGATTTCACACCATGTCACATAATTCCACTGCACGGCACTGAATTCCTCTCCACACAATTGCACACCACGTCACATAATTGTAGTTCACGCCACAGACTAACATTTCTATCTCAGTGAATGCAAAATAATTCCACTACACATAATTCCATGCCACATAAAGTGCTCTCCACTTCTCATAAATCCACACCACATAATTCCATTCCATGGCACACAATTGCATGCCACGTAATTCCATACCACACCCCATAATTCCACACCACATCACATAATCCCACTCCACCCCCATACTTCCTCTCCGCAGATTTGCACTCCATGTCACACAATTGCATACCACGCCACACAATTCCATGTGTCACAATTTCCCTCAACACCCCACAATTCGAGGACACACCACACAAATCCACACCAAATAATTCCATGCCATAACACATAATTAGACTCCATGGAACGTCATTCCATGCCACATAATTCCACTCCACTATTAATGAATCCACTCAATAACATACTACCACTTAGCGGGACATAATTAAAGTCCACCACATAATTTCATTCCGTGCCACATATTTCCACTCCATTCCAGGACACATACTTCCATTCCTCTCAACACAATTCCATGCCACACAATTCAATGCCACACAATTACACTCCACACCATATAATCCTACTCCACGCCATGCCAACTAATTCCACACCACATCCCTTAATTCAACACCATGCCACATATTTTAAATCCAGGGAACATAATTCATTTGCATACAATTGCAGTCTATGCCACACCACGCCAAACAATTCCACAACTCACAATTCAGCTCCATGCCACACAGTTCCAAACCACTCAACATACTTTAATGCCACATAATTTCACCCCACACAACAAAATTTCACTCTGCATATTTCCACACTACTTGACACCACGTATTTCTACTCTCCAGCTTTCTCTCTATCCCTCACTTAAACCCTCTTTCTCTGCTCACAGTATACCTGTCTCTCTACCCATCGCTCTCTATACTCACACTCTATTCCTCTCTGTACCTCTAGCTCTAAACCTCGCTCTCCAGCTTTCTCTCTATCCCTCTCTTAAACCCTCTTTCTCTACACCTCATAACCCTGTCATCATGCCAGCTGCAGTTATAGAAAACATCCTGTAAAACATCACACCTCCTCTAGGTCAGCCAAAAGGGTGTCTACATCTCTATGTATCAGCAGGAGTTAATCAATGGAAATACGTTAGAATATTTTATCTAGGGGACGTGTCTCAAAGATTGTTTATTATATGCCAGGAGGGGTATGTCATGGGGGGAGTGGACACGCAAGAATGTACCCATGTTCTGCCGGGTAACTGGGAAGAGGCTCTTGCCAGGGGTGAGACGGAGAACACAGAGCCTGTTCCTCGGATTGACTCCCCCTCCCTTCTCTCCTGCCAGCTGCAGTTAGATAAAACATCCTGTAAAACAGCACCCCTCCTCTAGGTCAGCCAAAAGGGTATCCACATCTATCTGTATCAGCAGGAGTTATTCAATGGAAATACGCTAAAAATTTTTATCTAGGGGACGTGTCTCAAATATTATTTATTATTTGCCAGGAGGGGTATGTAATGGGGTGAGTAGACACGCATGAATGTACCCAGGTTCTGCAGGGTAACTGGAAAGAGGCTCTTGACAGGGGTGAAAGACGTGAGTGCTGCAGGGCACACTGGCCACAGCTGACGGACCCCTGTGCTGATAAGAGATCGCATTGAAGCAAGGCCAACATGCAGGCCCTGCTAAGAAACTTTAGCCGTGACCAGTGACATATACACAGCCATAAATAAGTGCCAAGGCAATCGGCAAGCTGACCTTTGCTAATTTTCACCGCTGCCTCCCTTCCTCCACAACCACCCCCCACCCCCCAAACCCCATTGCTTCTTTATGAAGCCTCTGTCTGGATAGATCTCTCACGGAGTCTGCCATTTACAATAAAAAAATATTTAGTTACAAGAACATTTGGGTAAACTGTCCAAGGAACATAGAGGCGTGTCAAAAGACGCAGAGACAGCAGACAGAGCCATCCTGCATGCTTAATGCTTTGGCAGGCATCAGTTTCCAACTTGATGCAAACTTCACTCAACTGCACACACACACACGCACTCACACATTCACACACACGCATTCATTTCTACTTTTATTTGTACTGCAAAGAAAGTTTAGCCATGAGTAGGTAGATATACACAGACATACATCAGTGCCAAGGCGATCGGCCAGCTGCCCCGTGATACTTTTCTCAGCTGCCTTCCCTCCTCCACAACCACCCCCCCCCCACCACCCCCAAAACCCCATTGCTCTCTGCCTCAATGTAAACATGCACGCGCTCTATATATTTACAAAGAACAAGCATGGGAGGTTTTAGTCTGGACGAAACTCTGGGTAACCTGGAGACAAGGCAAACTTTTCAGAATAATTATTCCTCCTCCACAAGCGCATGAAGCCGGATTCTACAGCTCCTTCCTCTCTGCTGGGAACAGACAACAGGCGCCACTGTGCCACACGGCAGACAGAGACCACTTCCTTGATGAATGGATTCGAAATTCCACGTGTGGACAGTAAACAGACCCCAGGCGCCAGGAGAGCAGAAGCAACACAGAGACATCCTCCGTAATTGCTGTTTCCTCTCTGAGAGCAATTACTTGCCGCTTAACTCCAACCTTTTTGCTTTTATATCAAAAAACATTTTTTTTACACACAAAAAGGATACTGTCTGAAACAGGATTGTTAGCAGGGCCCGCCGCATCACCCAAACTGTTCGTAACACTATCGGTAGGCACATTGAGGCTATGTGTTCAATCCCACTTAAGCAGCTCAGAAGGTCAAGAGTCTGCTGCAGAGATGTGTGTGCAACCTGTAGGCCAAAGCCTTTGCAAAGTTTGAAATGATGCTTAGAGGCTAGGCAGACAAGGATGTGGGGTTACTCGGTATGTGTAGAACATGTATGTAACACAATTCATTTCAAATACCCATTATATTATCGAGCACCGCTACTTTTTGGACAGTTTGGGAACACGAAACAATACCCTAAAGAAGTGGAAACATTCAAATTAACTACATAAATTCTAAAAAACAACATTACATACTTTATGCTATGCAAAACAACATTTGGATAGCTGGAAATAAAATTTCAATCACACAAACAGGACACCGGGTAAACAAAAAAACAAAAAAAAAAGCCCACAGGAAAGTCTTAGAAGGGAAGGGAATTTACATCTAAATGCAAGGTTTCACACTGCACGCACTTTCACACTATGCAGGGCTCCGTCTTATCTGACCATCAGAGCTAACTTGAAGTACCAGTCTTTGTCCACGCACCACCCACCACCCCTCTCAGAAAAACAATAACATTTTACTCCCTCACCAGAAAAATGTACACTTACCTTAGATTCAAATCACAACACTCGAACCTCTCCTTCGCAACTGCTCACAAACACATGCTCGCCGGGAAATACAATACTGCCTCAGCAGTCTGCGTCGTGTTTCAAACGCGAACATTTCAGGGGTGAGTACAAACCACTACTTATAACATTAAAAAAAAAATAAGGAGACACATTCGACAGAGTCCGGTTGCAAACATCCCAAAACAGTCCAGCTGGTGAGTTCTAGGAAACTTGGAGCCAAAACACACTGAGGGCACGGCGGACTACACTGCCACAACACAAGGGGAGGGGAAAAAAAAATACAGAGGTCACGTGTCAGCAGCACACACAAATTGATACAAGCTGGGCCTCTGGCTGCAACTAAAGCACTACCTGCCGTTAACTGACAAAGTGCCGCTCCTGCCCCTCCTCCCCAAAGTCAGTAGTTTGCCGGGACAATAACTCAAGGGGGCCAAATGCGAGGTGCACAATGCACGCCAATAATAAATCCAATTTCTTTGTGGGAGGCAGAGGCGCAACTAGAGCCAAATTTCGGGGGGGGCTGAGCAAAGATTTCGGGGGGGGCTGAGCAAAAATTTCGGGGGGGGCTGAACTTTAAGCAATAGGCAGAGTGGAGCTGCAGGGGCTCTTAGAAGGGGTGAAACAACAGCGAGGCCTCATTAATATGCAAATGGTCTTTAAAAGACCTGTGAAGTGCTCGGGCGCGGCTGTGTGTCTGCCCGGGAAGGTGTCTCATCCCGGGCTGCCACACACGACGGGGGGGGGGGGGGGGCTGAAGCCCTGCGAGTCCAATGGGTGTTGCGCGCCTGGTGGGAGGCTTTCAGAAAAAACACATTTGGGGACAGGCGCCTTCATTACAATATTACAGGAAGTGGGCAGGCAGTTTACAGCGTCTCCCATTAAGCCCTAAAGCTAAAGCACACACAGGGATGTGGTCTGTCGGATTTAAATGCCGAATTTGGTGCAGGAAAACAGGGATAGAGCCTCGAGGTCGCGTCCACAGCCGGTGATTCTGTGATAATCACTTCATCTCCCCGTGCATAAATGTGTAATGTAAATACGATGATACGTAAAGCGCACAAAAACCTTCGGATCGAGTGCGCGCTATATTGAAAGATGCAAAATTAACCCCCCCCCCACAAAAAAAAAAAAAATCTGGCGTCACTACAGCTCGGGCAGGATGCGAAATGTTTCCAGACTTAAATAGAGCTTTTGGCCCATTTAAATGCCCCGGAGTAGCGTACAATAACTAGCACTACATCTAAAGCAAAGTGTGCGTCCAGCTATTCTTCTTTTTGCCAGGGTAGCTTAGTGGCTCCATGCGGTAAAAAAACCAATTTAAAAATTATGTGGCCAGGACTTTAAGTCGGATGAAAAAACGAGGGGTCTCTCAAAGAGGCGTGGCAAATGTATTTAAGGTCGTGGCTTACAAACACATGAGCTAAAAAACTATGCTCCGCATACTGTGCCGCTTCACTTTTATTTTGATGTTTCTGTCATTGCATCCAGATATATGAGACAGAAGTGCATCATGCCAACAAGTCAGGCCTATTGACTTTGTCAACAGTTGTTAGTTGGATACCATAAAAAACATCAAATGTGCATGTTTTTGCTACAGCAGAACGCCCAGGCTCTTACGCCTCCTCCTCCCACTCCTAGGTACATAACAGATTTCAGAAGTGCCACTGGCAAGGCAGAAAGCAGCAGACATGTTAGAGTGAAAGTTGATGAACATCACGCTGAACTTTACATGTATTAGCATACAACACTTGCGTTTCCATGTATCTGCATACCATGTGGTTCCTGCTTTCAGTTCACGTGTTTACACTAGTTAATTATCCCTCGATGAAAGCGCACATATAGATGTGTGCGTCCCACCCTGCTGCCGGAATATCCCTGCGTGCACGTTTTTTTACTCTGCGCAGGAAGTACACCAAGGCTATCGGCCAGCGAAACATTTGCGACTTTTCGCGGTTGCATCCATTCCTCCACAACCATCCCACCCAAAAAAAAAAACACACACATTGATTGCTTAAAAAGCCTCTGCCTCTATAGATCTCTCACGGCCTCTGCCATATACAATAAAAAAAAAAATACATTGCACAAAAAAGATTGGGGGAACTGTCAAACAAACATAGAGGCTTGGCAAATCACTCTGGGGGTAAAATGGTATTTTGCGAATAATGTGCTAAGCCGAGCAGATTGTAATACTAAGTGCAATAATATGAAAGCCCATTTCGCTCTCAACCTCCATCAATCGGCCTCGCTATATACCTTCATACCTCTTTCTATACCTCGGGCTCAAAATCTCTCTCTACCTCTCTTTACCAGTCATTACAAATATTTGTGTAGCTCTCTCCATATCTCTAGACCTCTATCTCTAACACAATCTACGGCTCTCGGAACATCTCAACAACGCAATCTGAGTCTCTTTACTGCTCAGGGAAGTTCTTTTGGTCTCTCTGTAACTCGCAGTAAAACTCTAACTCTCTCTTTTTTCACATCTCGCTCTAACACTCTCTCTAACCCTCTCTCTACCCCTCGGAATCTAACACTAAAAACAAGAGCTCTCTCTAAGTCACAAAAATATATCTCTAACAGACGGTTTAACAATAGCTCTAGTTCTCTCTATACTTCTATACCTTTCTCTCTAGCTATCACACTCATCCTCTAGACCGCTCTCTCTAACTCTATCTCTTCCTCTCTACCTATATCTACCTCTCGCTAACTATCTCAATCTGTCTCAAATTATCACTCTAGCTTGCAGTATACCTGTCTCTCTACCCATCGCTCTCTATACTCTCTCTCTAACCCTCTCTCTATTCCTCTCTGTACCTCTAGCTCAAAGCCTCTCTCTCTCCACCTCTCTCTCTATCCCTCTCTCTTAACCCCTCTTTCTCTACACCTCTTTTAACCCTGCTAACAGCCTCTCTACACAGGTCTCTATAACCACCTTGCTCTACACACCTCTCTCTCTACACACCTCTCTCGCTAGCTACACACCTCTTTCGCTCTCTACACACCTCTGTCTCTACCTGTAAGCGGAACACGGCGCAAAAAAAGAATGCTTTTACGTACAAAAAAAAAAGCAGGCCCATCACAAAATAGGTATCGCCTTGGGGGGCCAACAACTTTTGCGACAGGCATCGGTTACTGTAGTTGCACCAAGGACACTGTCCACCATAAGTAAAGAGGGAAAGAAACATCTCACACTATATACATCTCTATTTACTTCTCACACACACTCTCTCTCTCTCTCTCTCACCCTATCAGGATACCTTACAAACACTCTCTCTCTACAACTCACTCACTCTATACCCCTCTCTCTCTACACCTAGCTAACACTCGATCTCTACACCTCGCTCTCGATTCCTCTCTATACAGCCCCTCTATCTCTATCCTTCTCTCTATACCTCTCTCTATTTAAAACTATCTCTCTACCTCTCACTCTACCTCTATTTAACGCTCTGTGGCTGTAACTCACTATTGCTCTCACGGGGCAACACTCTACCTCTATAACTCTCTCTCTACACCTTTCTCTCTAGCCCTCTATTTTTACCTATATTTCTACCTCACTTTCTATCCCTATCGCTCTCTAACTCTGTCTCTACACCTCTGTCTCTACACCTCTGTCTCTACACCTCTGTCTCTGCACCTCTGTCTCTGCACCTCTGTCTCTAACCTTATCTCTCTAACACTATCTCTCTGATTCTGTAACTCGCTCTCAAAAAAACTTCAAAAGTAAATAAATATAAAGAACATCTATTTCCTTACTTTTGGCCTAATCGCCACACACACAAGATCAGTCACGTAAGAAACAACACAATATATATATGGACTGCATTAATAGGGAAAGACTACAAACGACTGTACTCAACTCAAACATATAAAATAACTTTTATATAAACTTTAGTTACATTTCATTTCGTCTACATTTGAGAGCACAAACAAATAAATTAATGGGGGAAACATTTTTGTTAACCATTTACAACAATGGTTCCTTAGTTATAACAGTTGCTGTCTCTCCCACAAGAGTAAATAACTGAACAAGCACACACAAACACTCACACACACACACAAACACACACACAACCACAAAAACACAAAACCACACTCACAAAATAACACACTCGAAAACAAACACACAACAACACTCACACAAACAAAACACAAAACCACACACACAACCACACACAAACAAAACACACAACCACACACACAAACACACACCCCCACACACACAACCACACTCAACCACACACACACTCAAACACACACACACAACTACACACACACAAAAAACCACACACAACCACACAGAGAGGCACAAAACCACACACATACAACCACACACAAACCCACACACACACACTCGACCACACACACAAACAAAACACAAAACCACACACAAACACACACACAACCACACACACACTCAACCACACACATAACCAAACACACACACATAACCAAACACACACAACCACACCCACACACACACTCAACCATACACACTCTCAACCATACACACTCTCAACCATACACACTCGACCACAGACACTCAACCACACACACTCAACCACACACACTCAACCACACACACTCAACCACACACACTCAACCACACACACACTCAACCACACACACACTCAACCACACACACACTCAACCACACACACACTCAAACACACACACACTCAAACACACACACTCAAACACACACACACACACAAACAAAACCACACACACACAACCACACATACAACCACACACATACAACCACACACCTACAAACACACACAAACACACACACACACTCAACCACACACACACACACTCAACCACACACACACACACACAACAACACACACACACACACAACAACACACACAGACACAACTACACACACACACACACACACACACAACCACAAACAATTTCTGGACTGACAGCATAAATACACAGTCAACAAGCCCGATGAACACTCGGAAAAATTTATAAACTCCCCACCAACTTTCAAACCATCTTGCTGTTGCAAAGTGTGTGCTGTACACATGGCAACACCGTGCCACAGCGCAGTGTTGCAAGGAATGCTTTGATCCTCGGAGGCTAACAGACCTCAGTCTCTGCATTAGTTAACCCCGTCTTGGCACTGCATGAAAACAGGGTACACACTGTCCAGCATGAAGTGAGACATTGTCCTCGGGGCTGGAGATCCTATTTAGCAATCTGCTTTAAAGATTGTGATTCGTTTAGGACAGTAAACATAAAGGAGCACTGGAAACGCTGATAACATGGATTCCATTTTGCGTATTGACTACAACTTTTAAAAAGCACGCAGTACTGAAACAAGCATTTACACTGCAATAGGTCTCGCATTTAAAAACAGGCTTTTGCAATGCACTAGGTCTTGCATTGACACGAGTTTGAGCTATTGGCATTGCACATAACAATGCATTTTAATTTAGATTACTTTTTGAAAACATAAATAGAAAGGATTTGTTAATTACAATACCAAGAGCTTAAACTCTCGTAACTGCGAGACCTATTGCATTTGCAATGCAATAGGTCTCGCATTTGCAAAAGTTTAAGCTATTGGCATTGTTCATGACAATGCCTTTTTTAATCTATTTTATAAAACAAACACATAATGGCATTTAGTTATAATTTACAAAGCCAATAGCTAGTGTGGAATTATTATTAGCAATGCCAGCTGCTCACACTTTTATAATGCGAGACCTATTGCATTGCAAATGCTTGTTTAAAACTAGACACCGAGGGAAATCCAGGATGGGGTGACTTGGCTGGCTCTCACCAGGTGCTGTAACCCAGAATCCCTTGCAATCCTAAATACTTGTCAAAAAACCCAAATTTTCCTCACATTTCTGTGGTGGGAAGTTCTGGAATCTGCGTGGATCAAGAAAATTCCGCCCACCCCGCGTTACCCAAAGTCTTCCAAGATAAATGGCACCTCACTTGTGTGGGAGGCCCAAGTACCCGTGACCGGAAAAGGCCCAAAACGCAACATGGACACACCACATTTTCGCTGTGAAAACGGACCCTTTTTTTGCAAAGTGCCTAGCTGTAGATTTTAAACTCTAGCTCTGCTGGCACCTAGGGAAACCTAGCAAACCTATACATTTTTTAAAACAAGACAACCAGGGGAATCCAGGATGGGGTGACTTGGCTGGCTCTCACCAGGTTCTGTTACCCAGAATCCCTTGAAAACCTAAACAGTTGTCAAACTAAACACATTTTCCTCACATTTCTGTGTGGGAAACTTCTGGAATCTGCGTGGATCCACAAAATTCCACCCATCCCGCGTTCCCCAAAGTCTTAATGGAAAAATGGTACTTCACTTGTGTGGGAGGCACAAGTACCTGCGACAGAAACCGGCCTAAAACGCATCGTGGTCACACCACATTTTCTGAGTGAAAACGGACACTTGTTTTACAAAGTACTTAGCTGTAGATTTTGAACCCTAGCTCTGCCGGCACCTAGGGAAACCTAGGAAACCTATACATTTCTGAACACTAGACACCCAGGGGAATCCAGGATGGGGTGACTTGGCTGGCTCTCACCAGGTTCTGTTACCCAGAATCCCTTGCAAACCTAAAACATTGTAAAAAAACACATTTTCCTCACATTTATGTGGATGAAAGTTCTTGAATCTGCGTGGATCCACAAAATTCCATCCACCCCGCGTTCCCCAAAGTCATTTGAGAACAATGGTACCTCACTTGTGTGGGAGGCCCAAGTACTTGCGACTGGAAACGGCCCAAAACGCAACGTGGACACACCACATTTTCGCAGTGAAAATGGACCCTTTTTTTACAAAGTGCCTGGCTGTAGGTTTTGAACCCTAGCTCTGCCGGCACCTAGGGAAAACTAGCAAACCTATACATTTTTTAAACCTACACACCCTGTGGAATCCAGGATGGGGTGACTTGGCTGGCTCTCACCAGGTTCTGTTACCCAGAATCCCTTGCAAACCTAAAAATCTGTCAAAAAAACCACATTTTCCTCACATTTCTGTGGTGGAAAGTTCTGGAATCTGCGTGGATCCCGAAAATTCCACCCACCCCGTGTTACCCAAAGTCTTCCAAGATAAATGGTACCTCACTTGTGTGGGAGGCCCAAGTACCCGTGACCGGAAACGGCCCAAAACGCAATGTGGACACACCACATTTTCGCTGTGAAAACGAACCCTTTTTTTGCAAAGTGCCTCGCTGTAGATTTTAAACTCTAGCTCTGCCGGCACCTAGGGAAACCTAGCAAACCTATACATTTTTTTAAACAAGAGAACCAGGGGAATCCAGGATGGGGGTACTTGGCCAGAATCCCTTGCAAACCTAAACAATTGTCAAACAAAACACCTTTTCCTCACATTTCTGTGAGGGAAACTTCTGGAATCTGCATGGTTCCACAAAATTCCACCCACCCCACGTTCCCCAAAGTCTTTTGAGAAAAATGGTACTTCACTTGTGTGAGAGGCCCAAGTACCTGCAACAGAAACCGGCCCAAAACGCAACGTGGACACACCACATTTTCTCAGTAAAAACGGACCCTTTTTTAACAAAATGCCTAGCTGTAGATTTTCAACCCTAGCTCTGCTGGCACATAGGGAAACCTAGCAAACAGACACATTTTTTAGACTAGACACCCAGGGGAATCCAGGATGGGGTGACTTGGCTGGCTCTCACCAGTTTCTGTTACCCAGAATCCCTTGAAACCCAATTTTTTTTTTAAAAAAGACACATTTTCCTTACATTTCTGTGGTGGAAAGTTCTGGAATCTGCGTGGATCCACAAAATTCCACCCACCCCGCATTCCCCAAAGTCTTTTGAGAAGAATGGTACCTCACTTGTGTGGGAGGCCCAAGTACCTGTGACAGCAAACAGCCCAAAACGCCACATAGACATACCACATTTTTGCAGTGAAAATGGACCCTTTTTTTACAAAGCGCCTTGCTGTAGATTTTGAACCCTAGCTATGCCGGCACCTAGGGAAACCTAGTAAACCTATACATTTTTTAAAACAAGACACCCAGCGGAATCCAGGATGCGGTGACTTGGCTGGCTTTCACCAGGTTCTGTTACCCAGAATCCATTGCAAACCTAAACAATTGTCAAAAAAAACCACATTTTCCTCACATTTCAGTGTGGGAAAGTTCTTGAATCTGCGTGGATCCACAAAATTCCATCCACCCCACGTTCCCCAAAGTCTTTTGAGAAAAATGGTACTTCACTTGTGTAGGAGGCCCAAGTACCTGCGACAGAAACCGGCCCAAAACGCAACGTGGACACACCACATTTTCTCAGTGAAAACTGACCCTTTTTTTACAAAGTGCCTAGCTGTAGAGTTTGAACCCTAGCTCTGCCAGCACATAGGGAAACCTAGGAAACATACACATGTTTGTAAACTAGATACCCTGGGGAATCCAGGATGGGGTGACTTGGCTGGCTCTCACCAGGTTCTGCTACCCAGAATCGCTTGCAAACCTAAAACATTGTCCAAATAAACACATTTTCCTCACATTTCTGTGTTGGAAAGTTCTGGAATCTGCATGGATCCACAAAATTCCACCCACCCCGCATTTCCCAAAGACTTGTGAGAAAAATGGCACCTCACTTGTGTGGGAGGCCCAAGTACCCACGGCAGGAAACGGCCCAAAACGCATCATAGACACACCACATTTTCGCAGTGAAAACAGACCCTTTTATTACAAAGTGCCTAGCTGTAGGTTTTGAACCCTAGCTCTGCCGGCACATAGGGAAACCTGGCAAACGTACATTTTTGATAACTAGACACCCTGGGAAATCCAGGATGGGGTGACTTGGCTGGCTCTCACCAGTTTCTGTTACCCAGAATCCCTTGCAAACCTAAAAAATTATCCAAAAAAACACATTTTGCTTAAATTTCTGTGGTGGAAAGTTCTGGAATCTGCATGGATCCACAAAATTCCACCCACCCCGCGTTCCCCAAAGTCTTTTGAGAAAAAAGGTACATCACTTGTGTGAGAGGCCCAAGTACCTGCGACAGGAAACAGCCCAAAACGCAACGTAGACATACCACATTTTTGCAGTGAAAATTGACACTTTTTTTACAAAGTGCCTAGCTGTAGATTTTGAACCATAGCTCTTCCGGCACCTAGGGAAACCTACCAAACCTATACATTTTTTAAAACAGGACACCCAGGGAAATCCAGGATGGGTTGACTTGGCTAGCTCTCACCAGGTTCTGTTACACAGAATCCAATACAAACCTAAAAAATTGTCAAAAAAAACAACATTTTCCTCACATTTATGTGGTGGGAAGTTCTGGAATGAGCGTGGATCCACAAAATTCCAACCACCTCACGTTGCCCAAAGTATTCCGAGATAAATGGTACCTCACTTGTGTGGGAGACCAAGTACCCGCGACCGGTAACGGCCCAAAACGCAACGTAGACACACCACATTTTCTCAGTGAAAACTGACCATTTTTTAACAAAGTGCCTAGCTGTAGGTTTTGAACCCTAGCTCTGCCAGCACATAGGGAAACCTAGGAAACATATACATTTTTGTAAACTACACACCGTGGGGAATCCAGGATGGGGTGACTTGGCTGGCTCTCACCAGTTTCTGTTACCCAGAATCCCTTGCAAACCTAAAAAATTGTCAAAAAAACACATTTTCCTTACATTCCTGAGGTGGAAAGTTCTGGAATCTGCATGGATCCACAAAATTCCACCCACCCCGCGTTCCCCAAAGTCATTTGAGAACAATGGTACCTCACTTGTGTGGGAGGCCCAAGTACCCACGGCAGCAAACGGCCCAAAACGCAACATGGACACACCACATTTTGGCAGTGAAAACAGACCCTTTTATTACAAAGTGCCTAGCTGTAGGTTTTGAACACTAGCTCTGCCGAAACCTAGGGAAACCTATCAAACCTATACATTTTTTAAAACTAGACACCCAGGGAAATCTAGGATGGGGTGACTTGGCTGGCTCTCACCAGGTGCTGTTACCCAGAATCCCTTGCAATCCTAAATAATTGTAAAAAAACCCACATTTTCCTCACATTTCTGTGGTGGAAGGTTTTGGAATCTGCGTGGATCCACAAAATTCCACCCACCACGCGTTCCCCAAAGTCATTTGAGAACAATGGTACCTCACTTGTGTGGGAGGCCCAAGTACTTGCGACTGGAAACGGCCCAAAACGCAACGTGGACACACCACATTTTCGCAGTGAAAATGGACCCTTTTTTACAAAGTGCCTAGCTGTAGCTTTTGAACTCTAGCTCTGCCGGCACCTAGGGAAACCTAGTAAACCTATACATTTTTTAAACCTACACACCCTGGGGAATCCAGGATAGGGTGACTTGGCAGGCTCTCACCAGGTTCTGTTACCCAAAATCCCTTGCAAACCTAAAAAATTGTCAAAAAAAACACATTTTCCTCACATTTCTGTGGTGGAAAGATCTGGAATCTGCGTGGATCCTGAAAATTCCACCCACCCCGCGTTACCCAAAGTCTTCCAAGATAAATGGTACCTCACTTGTGTGGGAGGCCCAAGTACCCGTGACTGGAAACGGCCCAAATCGCAACGTAGAAACAGCACATTTTCTCAGTGAAAACTGACCCTTTTTTAACAAAGTGCCTAGCTGTAGGGTTTGAACCCTAGCTCTGCCAGCACATAGGGAAACCTAGGAAACATATACATTTTTGTAAACTACACACCCAGGGGAATCCAGGATGGGGTGACTTGGCTGGCTCTCACTAGTTTCTGTTACCCAGAATCCCTTGCAAACCTAAAAAATTGTCAAAAAAATACATTTTCCTTACATTCCTGAGGTGGAAAGTTCTGGAATCTGCATGGATCCACAAAATTCCACCCACCCCGCGTTCCCCAAAGTCTTTTGAGAAAAATGGTACCTCACTTGTGTGGGAGGCCCAAGTACCTGCGACAGGAAACAGCCCAAAACGCAACGTAGACATACCACATTTTTGCAGTGAAAATGGACCCTTTTTTTACAAAGTGCCTAGCTGTAGGTTTTGAACCCTAGCTCTGCCGGCACCGAGGGAAACCTAGCAAACCTATATATTTATGAAAGCTACACACCCTCTGGAATCTAGTATGGGGTGACTTGGCTGGCTCTCAACAGGTTCTGTTACCCAGATTCCCTTGCAAACCTAAAACATTGTCCAAATAAACACATTTTCCTCACATTTCTGTGGTGGAAAGTTATGGAATGTGTTTGGATCCACAAAATTCCACCCATCCCGCATTCCCCAGAGTCTTAAGGGAAAAATGGTACTTCACTTGTGTGGGAGGCACAAGTTCCTGTGACAGAAACCTACCTAAAATGCATCGTGGTCACACCACATTTTCTGAGTGAAAACGGACACTTGTTTTACAAAGTACTTAGATGTAGATTTTGAACCCTACCTCTGCCAGCACCTAGGGAAACCTAGCAAACCTATACATTTTTGAACACTAGACACCCAGGGGAATCCAGGATGGGGTGACTTGGCTGGCTCTCAACAGGATCTGTTACCCAGAATCCCTTGCAAACCTAAAACATTGTAAAAAAACAAACCGGCCTAAAACGCAACATGGACACACCACATTTTCGCAGTGAAAACAGACCCTTTTATTACAAAGTGTCTAGCTGTAGGTTTTGAACCCTAGCTCTGCCGGCACCTAGGGAAACCTACCAAACCTATACATTTTTTAAAACTAGACACCCAGGGAAATCCAGGATGGGGTGACTTGGCTGGCTCTCACCAGGTGCTGTTACCCAGAATCCCTTGCAATCCTAAATAATTGTCAAAAAACCCACATTTTCCTCACATTTCTGTGGTGGGAAGTTCTGGAATCTGCGTGGATCCAGAAAATTCCACCCACCCCGCGTTACCCAAAGTCTTCCAAGATAAATGGTACCTCACTTGTGTGGGAGGCCCAAGTACCCGCGACCAGAAACGGCCCAAAACGCTACATGGACACACCACATTTTCGCTGTGAAAACCGACCCTTTTTTTGCAAAGTGCCTAGCTGTAGCTTTTAAACTCTAGCTCTGCCGGCACCTAGGGAAACCTAGCAAACCTATACATTTTTGAAAACAAGACACCCAGGGGAATCCAGGATGGGGTGACTTGGCTGGCTCTCACAAGGTTCTGTTACCCAGAATCCCTTGAAAACCTAAACAATTGTCAAACTAAACACATTTTCCTCACATTTCTGTGTGGGAAACTTCTGGAATATGCGTGGATCCACAAAATTCCACCCATCCAGCGTTCCCCAAAGTCTTATGGGAAAAATGGTACTTCACTTGTGTGGGAGGCACAAGTACCTGCGACAGAAACCGGCCTAAAACGCATCGTGGTCACACCACATTTTCTGAGTGAAAACGGACACTTGTTTTACAAAGTACTTAGCTGTAGATTTTGAACCCTAGCTCTGCCGGCACCTAGGGAAACCTAGGAATCCTATACATTTTTGAACACTAGACACCCAGGGGAATCCAGGATGGGGTGACTTGGCTGGCTCTCACTAGGTTCTGTTACCCAGAATCCATTGCAAACCTAAAACATTGTAAAAAAAACACATTTTCCTCACATTTATGTGGTGGAAAGTTCTGGAATCTGCGTGGATCCACAAAATTCCACCCACCCCGCGTTCCCCAAAGTCATTTGAGAACAATGGTACCTCACTTGTGTGGGAGGCCCAAGTACTTGCGACTGGAAACGGCCCAAAACGCAACGTGGACACACCACATTTTCTCAGTGAAAATTTACCCTTTTTTTTACAAAGTACCTGGCTGTAGGTTTTGAACCCTAGCTCTGCCGGCACCTAGGGAAACCTAGCAAACCTATACATTTTTTAAACCTACACACCCTGCGGAATCCAGGATGGGGTGACTTGGCTGGCTCTCACCAGGTTCTGTTACCCAGAATCCCTTGCAAACCTAAAAATCTGTCAAAAAAAACACATTTTCCTCACATTTCTGTGGTGGAAAGTTCTGGAATCTGCGTGGATCCAGAAAATTCCACCCACCCCGTGTTACCCAATGTCTTCCAAGATAAATGGTACCTCACTTGTGTGGAAGGCCCAAGTACCCGTGACCGGAAACGGCCCAAAACGCAATGTGGACACACCACACTTTCGCTGTGAAAACGGACCCTTTTTTTGCAAAGTGCCTAGCTGTAGATTTTAAACTCTAGCTCTGCCGGCACCTAGGGAAACCTAGCAAACCTATAAATGTTTTTAAAGAAGACAACCAGGGGAATCCAGGATGGGGGGACTTGGACAGAATCCCTTGCAAACCTAAACAGTTGTCTAAAAAAACACATTTTCCTCACATTTCTGTGAGGGAAACTTCTGGAATCTGCGTGGATCCACAAAATTCAACCCACCCCGCGTTCCCCAAAGTCTTTTGAGAAAAATGGTACTTCACTTGTGTGAGAGGCCCAAGTACCTGCAACAGAAACCGGCCCAAAACGCAACATGGACACAACACATTTTCTCAGTGAAAACTGACCCTTTTTTAACAAAATGCCTAGCTGTAGATTTTCAACCCTAGCTCTGCTGGCACATAGGGAAACCTAGCAAACAGATACATTTTTTAAATTAGACACCCTGGGGAATCCAGGATGGGGTGACTTGGCTGGCTCTCACCAGTTTCTGTTACCCAGAATCCCTTGAAACCCAAATAAATTGTCAAAAAAAACAAATTTTCCTTATATTTCTGTTGTGGAAAGATCTGGAATCTGCGTGGATCCACAAACTTCCACCCACCCCGCATTCCCCAAAGTCTTTTGGGAAGAATGGTACCTCAGTTGTGTGGGAGGCCCAAGTACCTGTGACAGCAAACAGCCCAAAACGCCACGTAGACATACCACATTTTTGCAGTGAAAATTGACCCTTTTTTTACAAAGTGCCTTGCTGTAGATTTTGAACCCTAGCTATGCCGGCACCTAGGGAAACCTAGTAAACCTATACATTTTTTAAAACAAGACACCTAGTGGAATCCAAGATGCAGTGACTTGGCTGGCTTTCACCAGGTTCTGTTATCCAGAATCCTAACGTCTTTTGAGAAAAATGGTACTTCACTTGTGTGGGAGGCCCAAGTACATGCGACAGAAACCGGCCCAAAACGCAACGTGGACACACCACATTTTCTCAGTGAAAACTGACCCTTTTTTTTACAAAGTGCCTAGCTGTAGAGTTTGAACCCTAGCTCTGCCAGCACATAGGGAAACCTAGGAAACATATAAATGTTTGTAAATTAGATACCCTGGGGAATCCAGGATGGGGTGACTTGGCTGGCTCTCACCAGGTTCTGCTACCCAGAATCCCTTGCAAACCTATCACATTGTCCAAATAAACACATTTTCCTCACATTTCTATGGTGGAAAGTTCTGTAATCTGCATGTATCCACAAAATTCCACCCACCCCGCATTTCCCAAAGACTTGTGAGAAAAATGGCACCTCACTTGTGTGGGAGGCCCAAGTACCCACGGCAGGAAACGGCCCAAAACGCAACATGGACACACCATATTTTCGCAGTGAAAACAGACCCTTTTATTACAAAGTGCCTAGCTGTAGATTTTGAACCCTAGCTCTGCTGGCACATAGGGAAACCTAGCAAACAGATACATTTTTTAAACTAGACACCCTGGGGAATCCAGGATGGGGTGACTTGGCTGGCTCTCACCAGTTTCTGTTACCCAGAATCCCTTGAAACCCAAATAAATTGTCAAAAAAAGCACATTTTCCTTATATTTCTGTTGTGGAAAGATCTGGAATCTGCGTGGATCGACAAAATTCCACCCACCCCGCATTCCCCAAAGTCTTTTGAGAATAATGGTACCTCACTTGTGTGGGAGGCCCAAGTACCTGTGACAGGAAACAGCCCAAAACGCCACGTAGACATACCACATTTTGGCAGTAAAAATGGACCCTTTTTTTACAAAGTGCCTTGCTGTAGATTTTGAACCCTAGCTATGCCGGCACCTAGGGAAACCTAGTAAACCTATACATTTTTTAAAACAAGACCCCCAGCGGAATCCAAGATGCGGTGACTTGGCTGGCTTTCACCAGGTTCTGTTACCCAGAATCCATTGCAAACCTAAAC
Source organism: Triturus cristatus (assembly GCF_964204655.1). Classification (NCBI taxonomy): domain Eukaryota; kingdom Metazoa; phylum Chordata; class Amphibia; order Caudata; family Salamandridae; genus Triturus; species Triturus cristatus. The sequence goes on from NC_140579.1 coordinate 748,045,210, forward strand.
AATTGTCAAACAAAAACACATTTTCCTCACATTTCAGTGTGGGAAAGTTCTTGAATCTGCGTGGATCCACAAAATTCCACCCACCCCACGTTCCCCAAAGTCTTTTGAGAAAAATGGTACTTCACTTGCATGGGAGGCCCAAGTACATGCGACAGAAACCGGCCCGAAACGTAACGTGGTCACACCATATTTTCTCTGTGAAAACTGACCCTTTTTTTACAAAGTGCCTAGCTGTAGAGTTTGAACCCTAGCTCTGCCAGCACATAGGGAAACCTAGGAAACATATACATGTTTGTAAACTAGATACACTGGGGAATCCAGGATGGGGTGACTTGGCTGGCTCTCACCAGGTTCTGCTACCCAGAATCCCTTGCAAACCTAAAACATTGTCCAAATAAACACATTTTCCTCACATTTCTGTGGTGGAAAGTTCTGGAATCTGCATGGATCCACAAAATTCCACCCACCCCGCATTTCCCAAAGACTTGAGAAAAATGGCACCTCACTTGTGTGGGAGGCCCAAGTACCCACGGCAGGAAACGGCCCAAAACGCATCATAGACACACCACATTTTCGCAGTGAAAACAGACCCTTTTATTACAAAGTGCCTAGCTGTAGATTTTGAACCCTAGCTCTTCCGGCACCTAGGGAAACCTACCAAACCTATACATTTTTTAAAACAGGACACCCAGGGAAATCCAGGATGGGTTGACTTGGCTAGCTCTCACCAGGTTCTGTTACACAGAATCCAATACAAACCTAAAAAATTGTCAAAAAAAACAACATTTTCCTCACATTTCTGTGGTGGAAAGTTCTGGAATGTGCGTGGATCCACAAAATTCAAACCACCTCGCGTTGCCCAAAGTCTTCCAAGATAAAAGGTACCTCACTTGTGTGGGAGACCCAAGTACCCGCGACCAGTAACGGCCCAAAACGCAACGTAGACACACCACATTTTCTCAGTGAAAACTGACCCTTTTTTAACAAAGTGCCTAGCTGTAGGGTTTGAACCCTAGCTCTGCCAGCACAAAGGGAAACCTAGGAAACATACATTTTTGTAAACTACATACCCTGGGGAATCCAGGATGGGGTGACTTGGCTGGCTCTCACCAGTTTCTGTTACCCAGAATCCCTTGCAAACCTCAAAAATTGTTAAAAAAACACATTTTCCTTACATTCCTGAAGTGGAAAGTTCTGGAATCTGCATGGATCCACAAAATTCCACCCACCCCGCGTTCCCCAAAGACTTTTGAGAAAAATGGTACCTCACTTGTGTGGGAGGCCCAAGTACCTGCGACAGGAAACAGCCCAAAACGCAACGTAGACATACCACATTTTTGCAGTGAAAATGGACCCTTTTTTTACAAAGTGCCTAGCTGTAGATTTTGAACCCTAGCTCTTCCGGAACCTAGGGAAACCTACCAAACCTATACATTTTTTAAAACAGGACACCCAGGGAAATCCAGGATGGGTTGACTTGGCTAGCTCTCACCAGGTTCTGTTACACAGAATCCAATACAAACCTAAAAAATTGTCAAAAAAACCAACATTTTCCTCACATTTCTGAGGTGGAAAGTTCTGGAATGTGCGTGGATCCACAAAATTCCAACCACCTCGCGTTGCCCAAAGTCTTCCAAGATAAAAGGTACCTCACTTGTGTGGGAGACCCAAAAACCCGCGACCAGTAACGGCCCAAAACGCAACGTAGACACACCACATTTTCTCAGTGAAAACTGACCCTTTTTTAACAAAGTGCCTAGCTGTAGGGTTTGAACCCTAGCTCTGCCAGCACATAAGGAAACCTAGGAAACATATACATTTTTGTAAACTACATACCCTGGGGAATCCAGGATGGGGTGACTTGGCTGGCTCTCACCAGTTTCTGTTACCAAGAATCCCTTGCAAACCTAAAAAATTGTCCAAAAAAACACATTTTCCTTACATTCCTGAGGTGGAAAGTTCTGGAATCTGCGTGGATCCACAAAATTCAACCCACCCCGCATTCCCCAAAGTCTTTTGAGAAGAATGGTTCCTCACTTGTGTGGGTGGCCCAAGTACCTGTGACAGGAAACAGCCCAAAACGCCACGTAGACATACCACATTTTTGCAGTGAAAATTGACCCTTTTTTTACAAAGTGCCTAGCTGTAGATTTTGATCCCTAGCTCTGCCGGCACCTAGGGAAACCTACCAAACCTATACATTTTTGAAAACAGGACACCCAGGGAAATCCAGGATGGGGTGACTTGGCTAGCTCTCACCAGGTTCTGTTACACAGAATCCAATACAAACCTAAAAAATTGTCAAAAAAACAACATTTTTCTCACATTTCTGTGGTGGAAAGTTCTGGAATGTGCGTGGATCCACAAAATTTCACCCACCTCGCGTTACCCAAAGTCTTCCGAGATAAATGGTACCACACTTGTGTGGGAGGCCCAAGTACCCACGACCGGTAACGGCCCTAAACGCAACATTTTTTTACAACGTGCCTAGCTGTAGATTTTGAACCCTAGCTCTGCCGGCACCTAGGGAAACCTAGCAATCCTATACATTTTTGAAAACTAGATACCCTGGGGAATCCAGGATGGGGTGACTTGGCTGGCTCTCAACAGGTTCTGTTACCCAGAATCCCTTGCAAACCTAAAAAATTGTCCGAAAAAGTACGACATTTTCCCTTACATTTCTGTGGTGGAAAGTTCTGGAATCTGTATGGATCCACAAAATTCCACCCACCCCGCGTTTCCCAAAGTCTTCTGAGAAAAATGGCACCTCACTTGTGTGGGAGGCCCAAGTACCCGCGACCGGAAACGTCCCAAAACGCAACGTGGACACACCACATTTTCTCAGTGAAAACGGACCCTTTTTATTTCAAAGTGCCTAGCTGTAGATTTTAAACTCTAGCTCTGCCGGCACCTAGGGAAACCTAGCAAACCTATACATTTTTTAAAACAAGACAACCAGGGGAAACCAGGATGGGGTGACTTGGCTGGCTCTCACCAGGTTCTGTTACCCAGAATTCCTTGCAAACCTAAACAATTGTCAAACAAAACACATTTTCCTCACATTTCTGTGGTGGAAAGTTCTGGAATCTGCATGGATCCACAAAATTCCACCCACGCCGCATTTTCCAAAGTCTTCTGAGAAAAATGGCACCTCACTTGTGTGGGAGGCCCAAGTACCCGCGACCGGAAACGTCCCAAAACGCAACATGGACACACCACATTTTCTCAGTGAAAACGGACACTTGTTTTACGAAGTACCTAGCTGTAGATTTTGAACCCTAGCTCTACCGGCACATAAAAAAAACTAGCAAACCTATTCATTTTTTTTACACTAGACACCCAGGGGAATCCAGGATGGGGTGACTCGGCTGGCTCTTACCACGTTCTGTTACCCAGAATCCCTTGCAAACCTAAAACATTGTAAAAAAAACACATTTTCCTCACATTTCTGTGGTGGAAAGTTCTGGAATCTGCGTGGATCCACAAAATTCCACCCACCCCACATTCCCCAAAGGCTTTTGAGAAAAATGGTACCTCACCTGTGTGCAAAGGCCCAAGTACCCGCGACCGGAAACGTCCCAAAACGTAACGTGGACACACCACATTTTCGCAGTGAAAATGGACCCTTTTTTTACAAAGTGCCTAGCTGTAGGTTTTGAACCCTAGCTCTGCCGGCACCGAGGGAAACCTAGCAAACCTATATATTTTTGAAAAATACACACCCTGTGGAATCCAGGATGGGGTGACTTGGCTGGCTCTCACCAGGCTCTGTTACACAGAATCCATTGCAAACCTAACAAATTGTCAAAAAAAACACACTTTCCTCACATTTCTGTGGTAGGAAGTTCTGGAATCTGCGTGGATCCAGAAAATTCCACCCACCACGCGTTACCCAAAGGCTTCCGAGATAAATGGTACCTCATTTGAGTGGGATGCCCAAGTACCCGTGACCGGAAACGGCCCAAAACTCAACGTGGTCACACCACATTTTCTCAGTGAAAACGGACACTTCTTTTACAAAGTACCTAGCTGTAGATTTTGAACCCTAGCTCTGCCGGCACCTAGGGAAACCTAGCAAACCTATACAGTTTTTTAAACACTAGACACCCAGGGGAATCCAGGATGGGGTGACTTGGCTGGCTCTCACCAGGTTCTGTTACCCAGAATTCCTTGCAAACCTAAAACATTGTAAAAAAACACATTTTCCTCACATTTCTGTGGTGGAAATTTCTGGAATCTGCGTGGATCCACAAATTCCACCCACCCCGCGTTCCCCAAACTCATTTGAGAAAAATGGTACTTCACTTGTGTGGAAGGCCCAAGTACCCACGGCAGGAAACGGCCCAAAACGCAACATGGACACACCACATTTTCGCAGTGAAAACAGACCCTTTTATTAAAAAAGGCCTAGCTGTAGGTTTTGAACACTAGCTCTGTCGGCACCTAGGGAATACTACCAAACCTATACATTTTTTAACACTAGACACCCAGGGAAATCCAGGATGGGGTGGCTTGGCTGGCTCTCGCCAGGTGCTGTTACCCAGAATCCCTTGCAATCCTAAATAATTGTAAAAAAACAACATTTTCCTCACATTTCTGTGGTGGAAAGTTCTGGAATCTGCGTGGATCCACAAAATTCCACCCACCACGCGTTCCCCAAAGTCGTTTGAGAACAATGGTACCTCACTTGTGTGGGAGGCCCAAGTACTTGCGACTGGAAACGACCCAAAACGCAACGTGGACACACCACATTTTCTCAGTGAAAACCGACCCTTTTTTAACAAAGTGCCTAGCTGTAGATTTTGAACCCTAGTTCTGCCGGCACATAGGAAAACCTAGCAAACATATACATTTTTGAAAACTAGACACACTGAGGAATCCAGGATGGGGTGACTTGGCTGGCTCTCACCAGTTTCTGCTACCCAGAATCCCTTGCAAACCTAAAATATTGTCCAAAAAAACACATTTTCCTTGCATTTCTGTGGTGGAGAGTCCTGGAATCTGCGTGGATCCACACAATTCCACCCACCCCGCGTTCCCCAAAGTCTTTTGAGAAGAATGGTACCTCACTTGTGTGGGAGGCCCATGTACCTGCGACAGGAAAAAGCCCAAAACGCAACGTAGACATACCACATTTTTGCAGTGAAAATGGACCCTTTTTTTACAAAGTGCCTAGCTGTAGATTTTGAACCCTAGCTCTGCCGGCACCTAGGGAAACCTACCGAACCTATAAATTTTTTAAAACAGGACACCCAGGGAAATCTAGGATGGGGTGACTTGGCTAGCTCTCACCAGGTTCTGTTACACAGAATCCAATACAAACCTTAAAAATTGTCAAAAAACTACCTTTTCCTCACATTTCTGTGGTGGAAAGTTTTGGAATGTGCGTGGATCCACAAAATTCCACCCACCTCGCGTTGCCCAAAGTCTTCCGAGATAAATAGTACCTCACTTGTGTGGGAGGCCCAAGTACCCGCGACAGGTAACGGACCAAAACGCAACGTAGACACACCACATTTTCTCAGTGAAAATGGACCCTTTTTTTGCAAAGTGCCTAGCTGTAGATTTTAAACTCTAGCTCTGCCGGCACCTAGGGAAACCTAGCAAACCTATACATTTTTGAGAACTACACACCCTGGGGAATCTAGGATGGGGTGACTTGGCTGGCTCTCACCAGGTTCTGTTAAATAGAATCCATTGCAAACCTAACAAATTGTTAAAAAAAACAAATTTTCCTCACATTTCTGTGGTGGGAAGTTCTGGAATCTGCGTGGATCCAGAAAGTTCTACCCACCCCGAGTTACCCAAAGTCTTCCGAGATAAATGGTACCTCATTTGTGTGGGAGGCCCAAGTACCCGTGAATGGAAACGGCCCAAAACGCAACATGGACACACCACATTTTCGCTGTGAAAACGGATCCTTTTTTTGCCGAGTGCCTAACTGTAGTTTTTAAACTCTAGCTCTGCCGGCACCTAGGGAAACCTAGCAAACCTATACATTTTTGAAAACTACACACCCTGGGGAATCTAGGATGGGGTGACTTGGCTGGCTCTCACCAGGTTCTGTTACCCAGAATCCCTTGCAAACCTAAACAATTGTCAAACAAAACACATTTTCCTCACATTTCTGTGTGGGAAACTTCTGGATTCTGCGTGGATCCACAAAATTCCACCCATCCCGCGTTCCCCAGAGTCTTTTGAGAAAAATGGTACTTCACTTGTGTGGGAAGCACAAGTACCTGCGAAAGAAACTGGCTCAAAAAGCAACGTGGTCACGCCACATTTTCTCAGTGAAAACGGACACTTGTTTTACAAAGTACCTAGCTGTAGATTTTGAACCCTAGCTCTGCCGGCACCTAGGGAAACCTAGCAAACCTATAAATATTTGAACACTAGACACCCCGGGGAATCCAGGATGGGGTGACTTGGCTGGCTCTCACCAGGTTCTGTTACCCAGAATCCCTTGCAAACATAAAACATTGTTAAAAAACAACACATTGTCCTCACAGTTCTGTGGTGGAAAGTTCTGGAATCTGCGTGGATCCACAAAATTCCACCCACCCCGCGTTCCCCAAAGTCATTTGAGAAAAATGGTACCTCACTTGTGTGGGTGGCCCAAGTACCCACAGCAGGTAAGAGCCCAAAACGCAACATGGACACACCACATTTTTGCAGTGAAAACAGACCCTTTTAGTACAAAGTGCCTAGCTGTAGGTTTTGAACCCTAGCTCTGCCGGCACCTAGGGAAACCTACCAAGCCTATACATTTTTTAAAACTAGACACCCAAGGAAATCCAGGATGGGGTGACTTGGCTGGCTCTCACCAGGTGCTGTTACCCAGAATCACTTGCAATCCTAAATGATTGTAAACAAAAAACACATTTTCCTCACATTTCTGTGGTGGAAAGTTCTGGAATCTGCGTGGATCCACAAAATTCCACCCACCACGCGTTCCCCAAAGTCATTTGAGAACAATGGTACCTCACTTGTGTGGGAGGCCCAAGTACTTGCGACTGGAAACGGCCCAAAACGCAACGTGGACACACCACATTTTCACAATGAAAATGGACCCTTTTTTTACAAAGTGCCTAGCTGTATGTTTTGAACCCTAGCTCTTCCGGCACCTAGGGAAACCTAGCGAACCTATACATTTTTTAAACCTACACACCCTGGGAAATCCAGGATGGGGTGACTTGGCTGGCTCTCACCAGGTTCTGTTACCCAGAATCCCTTGCAAACCTAAAAAATTGTCAAAAAAACCCACATTTTCCTAACATTTGTGTGGTGGAAAGTTCTGGAATCTGTGTGGATCCAGAAAATTCCACCCACCCCGGGTTTCCCAAAGTCTTCCAAGATAAATGGTACCTCACTTGTGTGGGAGGCCCAAGTACCCGTGACCGGAAACGGCCCAAAATGCAACGTGGACACACCACATTTTTGCTGTGAAAACTGACCCTTTTTTTGCAAAGTGCCTAGCTTTAGATTTTAAACTCTAGCTCTGACGGCACCTAGGGAAACCTAGCAAACCTATACATCTTTGAAAACAGGACATCCAGGGAAATCCAGGATGGGGTGACTTGGCTAGCTCTCACCAGGTTCTGTTACACAGAATCCAATATAAACCTAAAAAATTGTCAAAAAAACAACATTTTCCTCACATTTCTGTGGTGGAAAGTTCTGGAATGTGCGTGGATCCACAAAATTTCACCCACCTCGCGTTACCCAAAGTCTTCCGAGATAAATGGTACCACACTTGTGTGGGAGACCCAAGTACCCACGACCGGTAACGGCCCTAAACGCAACATTTTTTTACAAAGTGCCTAGCTGTAGATTTTGAACCCTAGCTCTGCCGGCACCTAGGGAAACCTAGCAATCCTATACATTTTTAAAAACTAGATACCCTGGGGAATCCAGGATGGGGTGACTTGGCTGGCTCTCACCAGGTTCTGTTACCCAGAATCCCTTGCAAACCTAAAAAATTGTCCGAAAAAGTACGACATTTTCCCTTACATTTCTGTGGTGGAAAGTTCTGGAATCTGTATGGATCCACAAAATTCCACCCACCCCGCGTTTCCCAAAGTCTTCTGAGAAAAATGGCACCTCACTTGTGTGGGAGGCCCAAGTACCCGCGACCGGAAACGTCCCAAAACGCAACATCGACACACCACATTTTCTCAGTGAAAACTGACCCTTTTTATTGCAAAGTGCCTAGCTGTAGATTTTAAACTCTAGCTCTGCCGGCACCTAGGGAAACCTAGAAAACCTATACATTTTTGAAAACTACACACCCTGGGGAATCTAGGATGGGGTGACTTGGCTGGCTCTCACCAGGTTCTGTTACCCAGAATCCCTTGCAAACCTAAACAATTGTCAAACAAAACACATTTTCCTCACATTTCTGTGTGGGAAAGTTCTGGAATCTGCATGGATCCACAAAATTCCACCCACGCCGCGTTTTCCAAAGTCTTCTGAGAAAAATGGCACCTCACTTGTGTGGGAGGCCCAATTACCCGCAACCGGAAACGTCCCAAAATGCAACATGGACACACCACATTTTCGCAGTGAAAACGGACACTTGTTTTACGAAGTACCTAGCTGTAGATTTTGAACCCTAGCTCTACCGGCACCTAAAAAAACACTAGCAAACCTATTCATTTTTTTTACACTAGACACCCAGGGGAATCCAGGATGGGGTGACCCGGCTGGCTCTTACCACGTTCTGTTACCCAGAATCCCTTGCAAACCTAAAACATTGTAAAAAAAAACACATTTTCCTCACATTTCTGTGGTGGAAAGTTCTGGAATCTGCGTGGATCCACAAAATTCCACCCACCACGCATTCCCCAAAGTCATTTGAGAACAATGGTACCTCACTTGTGTGGGAGGCCCAAGTACTTGCGACTGGAAACGGCCCAAAACGCAACGTGGACACACCACATTTTCGCAGTGAAAATGGACCCTTTTTTTACAAAGTGCCTAGCTGTATGTTTTGAACCCTAGCTCTTCCGGCACCTAGGGAAACCTAGCAAACCTATACATTTTTTAAACCTACACACCCTGGGAAATCCAGGATGGGGTGACTTGGCTGGCTCTCACCAGGTTCTGTTACACAGAATCCAATACAAACCTAAAAAATTGTCAAAAAAACAACATTTTCCTCACATTTCTGTGGTGGAAAGTTCTGGAATGTGTGTGGATCCACAAAATTCCAACCACCTCGCGTTGCCCAAAGTCTTCCGAGATAAATGGTACCTCAATTGTGTGGGAGACCCAAGTACCCGCGACCGGTAACGGCCCAAAACGCAACGTAGACACACCACATTTTCTCAGTGAAAACTGACCCTTTTTTAACAAAGTGCCTAGCTGTAGGGTTTGAACCCTAGCTCTGCCAGCACATAGGGAAACCTAGGAAACATATACATTTTTGTAAACTAAACACCCTGGGGAATCCAGGATGGGGTGACTTGGCTGGCTCTCACCAGTTTCTGTTACCCAGAATCCCTTGCAAACCTCAAAAATTGTTAAAAAAACACATTTTCCTTCCATTCCTGAAGTGGAAAGTTCTGGAATCTGCATGGATCCACAAAATTCCACCCACCCCGCGTTCCCCAAAGACTTTTGAGAAAAATGGTACCTCACTTGTGTGGGAGGCCCAAGTACCTGCGACAGGAAACAGCCCAAAACGCAACGTAGACATACCACATTTTTGCAGTGAAAATGGACCCTTTTTTTACAAAGTGCCTAGCTGTAGATTTTGAGCCCTAGCTCTTCCGGAACCTAGGGAAACCTACCAAACCTATACATTTTTTAAAACAGGACACCCAGGGAAATCCAGGATGGGTTGACTTGGCTAGCTCTCACCAGGTTCTGTTACACAGAATCCAATACAAACCTAAAAAATTGTCAAAAAAACCAACATTTTCCTCACATTTCTGAGGTGGAAAGTTCTGGAATGTGCGTGGATCCACAAAATTCCAACCACCTCGCGTTGCCCAAAGTCTTCCAAGATAAAAGGTACCTCACTTGTGTGGGAGACCCAAGAACCCGCGACCAGTAACGGCCCAAAACGCAACGTAGACACACCACATTTTCTCAGTGAAAACTGACCCTTTTTTAACAAAGTGCCTAGCTTTAGGGTTTGAACCCTAGCTCTGCCAGCACATAGGGAAACCTAGGAAACATATACATTTTTGTAAACTACATACCCTGGGGAATCCAGGATGGGGTGACTTGGCTGGCTCTCACCAGTTTCTGTTACCCAGAATCCCTTGCAAACCTAAAAAATTGTCCAAAAAAACACATTTTCCTTACATTCCTGAGGTGGAAAGTTCTGGAATCTGCGTGGATCCACAAAATTCAACCCACCCCGCATTCCCCAAAGTCTTTTGAGAAGAATGGTTCCTCACTTGTGTGGGTGGCCCAAGTACCTGTGACAGGAAACAGCCCAAAACTATATATTTTTGAAAAATACACACCCTGTGGAATCCAGGATGGGGTGACTTGGCTGGCTCTCACCAGGCTCTGTTACACAGAATCCATTGCAAACCTAACAAATTGTCAAAAAAAACACACTTTCCTCACATTTCTGTGGTAGGAAGTTCTGGAATCTGCGTGGATCCAGAAAATTCCACCCACCACGCGTTACCCAAAGGCTTCGAGATAAATGGTACCTCATTTGAGTGGGATGCCCAAGTACCCGTGACCGGAAACGGCCCAAAACGCAACGTGGTCACACCACATTTTCTCAGTGAAAACGGACACTTCTTTTACAAAGTACCTAGCTGTAGATTTTGAACCCTAGCTCTGCATGGCACCTAGGGACACCTAGCAAACCTATACAGTTTTTTAAACACTAGACACCCAGGGGAATCCAGGATGGGGTGACTTGGCTGGCTCTCACCAGGTTCTGTTACCCAGAATTCCTTGCAAACCTAAAACATTGTAAAAAAACACATTTTCCTCACATTTCTGTGGTGGAAATTTCTGGAATCTGCGTGGATCCACAAATTCCACCCACCCCGCGTTCCCCAAACTCATTTGAGAAAAATGGTACTTCACTTGTGTGGAAGGCCCAAGTACCCACGGCAGGAAACGGCCCAAAACGCAACATGGACACACCACATTTTCGCAGTGAAAACAGACCCTTTTATTAAAAAAGGCCTAGCTGTAGGTTTTGAACACTAGCTCTGTCGGCACCTAGGGAATACTACTAAACCTATACATTTTTTAACACTAGACACCCAGGGAAATCCAGGATGGGGTGGCTTGGCTGGCTCTCGCCAGGTGCTGTTACCCAGAATCCCTTGCAATCCTAAATAATTGTAAAAAAACAACATTTTCCTCACATTTCTGTGGTGGAAAGTTCTGGAATCTGCGTGGATCCACAAAATTCCACCCACCACGCGTTCCCCAAAGTCGTTTGAGAACAATGGTACCTCACTTGTGTGGGAGGCCCAAGTACTTGCGACTGGAAACGACCCAAAACGCAACGTGGACACACCACATTTTCTCAGTGAAAACAGACCCTTTTTTAACAAAGTGCCTAGCTGTAGATTTTGAACCCTAGTTCTGCCGGCACATAGGAAAACCTAGCAAACATATACATTTTTGAAAACTAGACACACTGAGGAATCCAGGATGGGGTGACTTGGCTGGCTCTCACCAGTTTCTGCTACCCAGAATCCCTTGCAAACCTAAAATATTGTCCAAAAAAACACATTTTCCTTGCATTTCTGTGGTGGAGAGTCCTGGAATCTGCGTGGATCCACACAATTCCACCCACCCCGCGTTCCCCAAAGTCTTTTGAGAAGAATGGTACCTCACTTGTGTGGGAGGCCCAAGTACCTGCGACAGGAAAAAGCCCAAAACGCAACGTAGACATACCACATTTTTGCAGTGAAAATGGACCCTTTTTTTACAAAGTGCCTAGCTGTAGATTTTGAACCCTAGCTCTGCCGGCACCTAGGGAAACCTACCGAACCTATAAATTTTTTAAAACAGGACACCCAGGGAAATCCAGGATGGGGTGACTTGGCTAGCTCTCACCAGGTTCTGTTACACAGAATCCAATACAAACCTTAAAAATTGTCAAAAAACTACCTTTTCCTCACATTTCTGTGGTGGAAAGTTTTGGAATGTGCGTGGATCCACAAAATTCCACCCACCTCGCGTTGCCCAAAGTCTTCCGAGATAAATAGTACCTCACTTGTGTGGGAGGCCCAAGTACCCGCGACAGGTAACGGACCAAAACGCAACGTAGACACACCACATTTTCTCCGTGAAAATGGACCCTTTTTTTGCAAAGTGCCTAGCTGTAGATTTTAAACTCTAGCTCTGCCGGCACCTAGGGAAACCTAGCAAACCTATACATTTTTGAGAACTACACACCCTGGGGAATCTAGGATGGGGTGACTTGGCTGGCTCTCACCAGGTTGTGTTAAATAGAATCCATTGCAAACCTAACAAATTGTTAAAAAAAACAAATTTTCCTCACATTTCTGTGGTGGGAAGTTCTGGAATCTGCGTGGATCCAGAAAATTCTACCCACCCCGAGTTACCCAAAGTCTTCCGAGATAAATGGTACCTCATTTGTGTGGGAGGCCCAAGTACCCGTGAATGGAAACGGCCCAAAACGCAACATGGACACACCACATTTTCGCTGTGAAAACGGATCCTTTTTTTGCCGAGTGCCTAACTGTAGTTTTTAAACTCTAGCTCTGCCGGCACCTAGGGAAACCTAGCAAACCTATACATTTTTGAAAACTACACACCCTGGGGAATCTAGGATGGGGTGACTTGGCTGGCTCTCACCAGGTTCTGTTACCCAGAATTCCTTGCAAACCTAAACAATTGTCAAACAAAACACATTTTCCTCACATTTCTGTGTGGGAAACTTCTGGATTCTGCGTGGATCCACAAAATTCCACCCATCCCGCGTTCCCCAGAGTCTTTTGAGAAAAATGGTACTTCACTTGTGTGGGAAGCACAAGTACCTGCGAAAGAAACTGGCTCAAAAAGCAACGTGGTCACGCCACATTTTCTCAGTGAAAACGGACACTTGTTTTACAAAGTACCTAGCTGTAGATTTTGAACCCTAGCTCTGCCGGCACCTAGGGAAACCTAGCAAACCTATAAATATTTGAACACTAGACACCCCGGGGAATCCAGGATGGGGTGACTTGGCTGGCTCTCACCAGGTTCTGTTACCCAGAATCCCTTGCAAACATAAAACATTGTTAAAAAACAACACATTGTCCTCACAGTTCTGTGGTGGAAAGTTCTGGAATCTGCGTGGATCCACAAAATTCCACCCACCCCGCGTTCCCCAAAGTCATTTGAGAAAAATGGTACCTCCCTTGTGTGGGTGGCCCAAGTACCCACAGCAGGTAAGAGCCCAAAACGCAACATAGACACACCACATTTTTGCAGTGAAAACAGACCCTTTTAGTACAAAGTGCCTAGCTGTAGGTTTTGAACCCTAGCTCTGCCGGCACCTAGGGAAACCTACCAAGCCTATACATTTTTTAAAACTAGACACCCAAGGAAATCCAGGATGGGGTGACTTGGCTGGCTCTCACCAGGTGCTGTTACCCAGAATCACTTGCAATCCTAAATGATTGTAAACAAAAAACACATTTTCCTCACATTTCTGTGGTGGAAAGTTCTGGAATCTGCGTGGATCCACAAAATTCCACCCACCACGCGTTCCCCAAAGTCATTTGAGAACAATGGTACCTCACTTGTGTGGGAGGCCCAAGTACTTGCGACTGGAAACGGCCCAAAACGCAACGTGGACACACCACATTTTCACAGTGAACATGGACCCTTTTTTTACAAAGTGCCTAGCTGTATGTTTTGAACCCTAGCTCTTCCGGCACCTAGGGAAACCTAGCAAACCTATACATTTTTTAAATCTACACACCCTGGGAAATCCAGGATGGGGTGACTTGGCTGGCTCTCACCAGGTTCTGTTACCCAGAATCCCTTGCAAACCTAAAAAATTGTCAAAAAACCCCACATTTTCCTAACATTTGTGTGGTGGAAAGTTCTGGAATCTGTGTGGATCCAGAAAATTCCACCCACCCCGGGTTTCCCAAAGTCTTCCAAGATAAATGGTACCTCACTTGTGTGGGAGGCCCAAGTACCCGTGACCGGAAACGGCCCAAAATGCAACGTGGACACACCACATTTTTGCTGTGAAAACTGACCCTTTTTTTGCAAAGTACCTAGCTGTAGATTTTAAACTCTAGCTCTGACGGCACCTAGGGAAACCTAGCAAACCTATACATTTTTTAAAACACGACAACCAGGGGAATCCAGAATGGGGGACTTGCCTGGCTCTCACCAGGTTCTGTTACCCAGAATCCCTTGCAAACCTAAACAATTGTCAAACAAAACACATTTTCCTCACATTTCTGTGGTGAAAAGTTCTGGAATCTGCGTGGATCCACAAAATTCCACCCACCCCGCGTTCCCCAAAGTCTTTTGAGAAAAATTATACTTCACTTGTGTGGGAGGCCCAAGTAGCTGCGAAAGGAACCGGCCCAAAACGCAACGTGGACACACCACATTTTCTCAGTGAAAACGGACCCTTTTCTTACAAAGTGCCTAGCTGTCGATTTTGAACCCTAGCTCTGCCGGCAGATAGGGAAACCTAGCAAACATATACATTTTTGAAAACTAGACACCCTGGGGAATCAGGATGGGGTGAATTGGCTGGCTCTCGCCAGGTTCTGTTACCCATAATCCCTTGCAAACCTAAAAAATTGTCCAAATAAACACATTTTCCTCACATTTCTGTGGTGGAAAGTTCTGGAATCTGCATGGATCCACAAAATTCCACCCACCCCGCGTTTCCCAAAGTCTTCTGAGAAAAATGGCACCTCACTTGTGTGGGAGGCCCAAGTACCCGTGACCGGAAACGTCCCAAAACGCAACATGGACACAACACATTTTCGCAGTTAAAATTGACCTTTTTTTGCAAAGTGCCTAGCTGTAGATTTTGAACCCTAGCTCTGCCGGCACCTAGGGAATCCTAACAAACCTATACATTTTTGAAAACTAGACACCCAGGGGAAACCAGGATGGGATGACTTGGCTGGCTCTCACCAGGTTCTGTTACCCCGAATCCGTTGCAAACCTAAAAAATGTAAAAAAAAACACATTTTCCTCACATTTCTGGGGTGGAAATTTCTGGAATCTGCGTGGATCCACAGAATTCCACCCACCACGCGTTCCCCAAAGTCGTTTGAGAACAATGGTACCTCATTTGTGTGGGAGTCCCAAGTACCTGCGACAGGAAACGGGCCAAAACGCAACGTGGATACACCACATTTTCGCAGTGAAAATGGACCCTTTTTTCACACAGTGCCTAGCTGTAGGATTTGAACCCTAGCTCTGCCGGCACCTAGGGAAACCTAGCAAACCTATACATTTTTCAAAACTAGACACCCAGGGGAAACCAGGATGGGGTGACTTGGTTGGCTCTCACCAGGTTCTGTTACACAGAATCCATTGCAAACCTAACAAATTGTCCCCAAAAAATATTTTCCTCACATTTCTGCGGTGGAAAGTTCTGGAATCTGCGTGAATCCACAAAATTCCACACACCCCGCGTTTCCCAAAATCTTACGAGATAAATGGTACCTCACGTGTGTGGGAGGCCCAAGTACCCGTGACCGGAAACGGCCCAAAACGCAACGTGGACACACCACATTTTCGCAGTGAAAATGGACCCTTTTTTCACACAGTGCCTAGCTGTAGGATTTGAACCCTAGCTCTGCCGGCACCTAGGGAAACCAAGCAAACCTATACATTTTTCAAAACTAGACACCCAGGGGAAACCAGGATGGGGTGACTTGGTTGGCTCTCACCAGGTTCTGTTACACAGAATCCATTGCAAACCTAACAAATTGTCAAAAAAAAATATTTTCCTCACATTTCTGCGGTGGAAAGTTCTGGAATCTGCGTGAATCCACAAAATTCCACACACCCCGCGTTTCCCAAAATCTTACGAGGTAAATGGTACCTCACGTGTGTGGGAGGCCCAAGTACCCGTGACCGGAAACGGCCCAAAACGCAACGTGGACACACCACATTTTCGCAGTGAAAACGGACCCTATTTTTACAAAGTGCCTAGCTGTAGGATTTGAACCCTAGCTCTGCCGGCACCTAGGGAAACCTAGCAAACCTATACATTTTTGAAACCTACACACCCTGGGAAATCCAGGATGGGGTAACTTGGGTGGCTCTCACCAGGTTCTGTTACAAAGAATCCAATACAAACCTAAAAAATTGTCAAAAAAAACAACATTTTCCTCACATTTCTGTGGTGGAAAGTTCTGGAATGTGCGTGGATCCACAAAATTCCAACCACCTCGCGTTGCCCAAAGTCTTCCGAGATAAATGGTACCTCAATTGTGTGGGAGACCCAAGTACCCGCGACCGGTAACGGCCCAAAATGCAACGTAGACACACCACATTTTATCGGTGAAAACTGACCCTTTTTTAACAAAGTGCCTAGCTGTAGGGTTTGAACCCTAGCTCTGCCAGCACATAGGGAAACCTAGGAAACATATACATTTTTGTAAACTACACACCCTCGGTAATCCAGGATGGGGTGACTTGGCTGCCTCTCACCAGTTTCTGTTACCCAGAATTCCTTGCAAACCTAAAAAATTGTTAAAAAAACACATTTTCCTCACATTTCTGTGGTGGAAAGTTCTGGAATCTGCATGGATCCACAAAATTCCACCCACGCCGCATTTTCCAAAGTCTTCTGAGAAAAATGGCACCTCACTTGTGTGGGAGGCCCAAGTACCCCGCGACCGGAAACGTCCCAAAACGCAACATGGACACACCACATTTTCGCAGTGAAAACGGACACTTGTTTTACGAAGTACCTAGCTGTAGATTTTGAACCCTAGCTCTACCGGCACCTAAAAAAAACTAGCAAACCTATTCATTTGTTTTACACTAGACACCCAGGGGAATCCAGGATGGGGTGACTCGGCTGGCTCTTACCACGTTCTGTTACCCAGAATCCCTTGCAAACCTAAAACATTGTAAAAAAACACATTTTCCTCACATTTCTGTGGTGGAAAGTTCTGGAATCTGCGTGGATCCACAAAATTCCACCCACCCCACATTCCCCAAAGGCTTTTGAGAAAAATGGTACCTCACCTGTGTGGAAGGCCCAAGTACCCGCGACCGGAAACGTCCCAAAACGTAACGTGGACACACCACATTTTCGCAGTGAAAATGGACCCTTTTTTTACAAAGTGCCTAGCTGTAGGTTTTGAACCCTAGCTCTGCCGGCACCGAGGGAAACCTAGCAAACCTATATATTTTTGAAAACTACACACCCTGTGGAAACCAGGATGGGGTGACTTGGCTGGCTCTCACCAGGCTCTGTTACACAGAATCCATTGCAAACCTAACAAATTGTCAAAAAAAACACATTTTCCTCACATTTCTGTGGTGGGAAGTTCTGGAATCTGCGTGGATCCAGAAAATTCCACCCACCCCGCGTTACCCAAAGTCTTCCGAGATAAATGGTACCTCATTTGAGTGGGATGCCCAAGTACCCGTGACCGGAAACGGCCCAAAACGCAACATGGACACACCACATTTTCACTGTGAAAACTGACCCTTTTTTTGCAAAGTGCCTAGCTGTAGATTTTAAACTCTAGCTCTGCCGGCACCTAGGGAAACCTAGCAAACCTATACATTTTTGAAAACAAGACAACCAGGGAAATCCAGGATGGTGTGACTTGGCTGGCTCTCACCAGGTTCTGTTACCCAGAATCCCTTGCAAACCTAAACAATTGTCAAACAAAATACATTTTCCTCACATTTCTGTGTGGGAAACTTCTGGAGTCTGCGTGGATCCACAAAATTCCACCCATCCTGCGTTCCCCAAAGTCTTTTGAGAAAAATGGTACTTCACTTGTGTGGGAGGCACAAGTACCTGCGACAGAAACCGGCCCAAAACGCAACGTGGTCACACCACATTTTCTCAGTGAAAACGGACACTTCTTTTACAAAGTACCTAGCTGTAGATTTTGAACCCTAGCTCTGCCGGCACCTAGGGAAACCTAGCAAACCTATACATTTTGTAAACACTAGACACCCAGGGGAATCCAGGATGGGGTGACTTGGCTGGCTCTCACCAGGTTCTGTTACCCAGAATTCCTTGCAAACCTAAAACATTGTAAAAAAACCCATTTTCCTCACATTTCTGTGGTGGAAATTTCTGGAATCTGCGTGGATCCACAAAATTCCACCCACCCCGGGTTCCCCAAACTCGTTTGAGAAAAATGGTACTTCACTTGTGTGGAATGCCCAAGTACCCACGGCAGGAAACGTCCCAAAACGCAACATGGACACACCACATTTTCGCAGTGAAAACAGACCCTTTTATTACAAAAGGCCTAGCTGTAGGTTTTGAACACTAGCTCTGTCGGCACCTAAGGAATCCTACCAAACCTATACATTTTTTAACACTAGACACCCAGGGAAATCCAGGATGGGGTGGCTTGGCTGGCTCTCGCCAGGTGCTGTTACCCAGAATCCCTTGCAATCCTAAATAATTGTAAAAAAACAACATTTTCCTCACATTTCTGTGGTGGAAAGTTCTGGAATCTGCGTGGATCCACAAAATTCCACCCACCACGCGTTCCCCAAAGTCGTTTGAGAACAATGGTACCTCACTTGTGCGGGAGGCCCAAGTACTTGCGACTGGAAACGACCCAAAACGCAACGTGGACACACCACATTTTCTCAGTGAAAACAGACCCTTTTTTAACAAAGTGCCTAGCTGTAGATTTTGAACCCAATTCTGCCGGCACATAGGGAAACCTAGCAAACATATACATTTTTGAAAACTAGACACACTGGGGAATCCAGGATGGGGTGACTTGGCTGGCTCTCACCAGTTTCTGCTACCCAGAATCCCTTGGAAACCTAAAATATTGTCCAAAAAAACACATTTTCCTTGCATTTCTGTGGTGGAGAGTCCTGGAATCTGTGTGCATCCACACAATTCCACCCACCCCGCGTTCCCCAAAGTCTTTTGAGAAGAATGGTACCTCACTTGTGTGGGAGGCCCAAGTACCTGTGACAGGAAACAGCCCAAAACGCCACGTAGACATACCACATTTTGGCAGTAAAAATGGACCCTTTTTTTACAAAGTGCCTTGCTGTAGATTTTGAACCCTAGCTATGCCGGCACCTAGGGAAACCTAGTAAACCTATACATTTTTTAAAACAAGACCCCCAGCGGAATCCAAGATGCGGTGACTTGGCTGGCTTTCACCAGGTTCTGTTACCCAGAATCCATTGCAAACCTAAACAATTGTCAAACAAAAACACATTTTCCTCACATTTCAGTGTGGGAAAGTTCTTGAATCTGCGTGGATCCACAAAATTCCACCCACCCCACGTTCCCCAAAGTCTTTTGAGAAAAATGGTACTTCACTTGCATGGGAGGCCCAAGTACATGCGACAGAAACCGGCCCGAAACGTAACGTGGTCACACCATATTTTCTCTGTGAAAACTGACCCTTTTTTTACAAAGTGCCTAGCTGTAGAGTTTGAACCCTAGCTCTGCCAGCACATAGGGAAACCTAGGAAACATATACATGTTTGTAAACTAGATACACTGGGGAATCCAGGATGGGGTGACTTGGCTGGCTCTCACCAGGTTCTGCTACCCAGAATCCCTTGCAAACCTAAAACATTGTCCAAATAAACACATTTTCCTCACATTTCTGTGGTGGAAAGTTCTGGAATCTGCATGGATCCACAAAATTCCACCCACCCCGCATTTCCCAAAGACTTGAGAAAAATGGCACCTCACTTGTGTGGGAGGCCCAAGTACCCACGGCAGGAAACGGCCCAAAACGCATCATAGACACACCACATTTTCGCAGTGAAAACAGACCCTTTTATTACAAAGTGCCTAGCTGTAGATTTTGAACCCTAGCTCTTCCGGCACCTAGGGAAACCTACCAAACCTATACATTTTTTAAAACAGGACACCCAGGGAAATCCAGGATGGGTTGACTTGGCTAGCTCTCACCAGGTTCTGTTACACAGAATCCAATACAAACCTAAAAAATTGTCAAAAAAAACAACATTTTCCTCACATTTCTGTGGTGGAAAGTTCTGGAATGTGCGTGGATCCACAAAATTCAAACCACCTCGCGTTGCCCAAAGTCTTCCAAGATAAAAGGTACCTCACTTGTGTGGGAGACCCAAGTACCCGCGACCAGTAACGGCCCAAAACGCAACGTAGACACACCACATTTTCTCAGTGAAAACTGACCCTTTTTTAACAAAGTGCCTAGCTGTAGGGTTTGAACCCTAGCTCTGCCAGCACAAAGGGAAACCTAGGAAACATACATTTTTGTAAACTACATACCCTGGGGAATCCAGGATGGGGTGACTTGGCTGGCTCTCACCAGTTTCTGTTACCCAGAATCCCTTGCAAACCTCAAAAATTGTTAAAAAAACACATTTTCCTTACATTCCTGAAGTGGAAAGTTCTGGAATCTGCATGGATCCACAAAATTCCACCCACCCCGCGTTCCCCAAAGACTTTTGAGAAAAATGGTACCTCACTTGTGTGGGAGGCCCAAGTACCTGCGACAGGAAACAGCCCAAAACGCAACGTAGACATACCACATTTTTGCAGTGAAAATGGACCCTTTTTTTACAAAGTGCCTAGCTGTAGATTTTGAACCCTAGCTCTTCCGGAACCTAGGGAAACCTACCAAACCTATACATTTTTTAAAACAGGACACCCAGGGAAATCCAGGATGGGTTGACTTGGCTAGCTCTCACCAGGTTCTGTTACACAGAATCCAATACAAACCTAAAAAATTGTCAAAAAAACCAACATTTTCCTCACATTTCTGAGGTGGAAAGTTCTGGAATGTGCGTGGATCCACAAAATTCCAACCACCTCGCGTTGCCCAAAGTCTTCCAAGATAAAAGGTACCTCACTTGTGTGGGAGACCCAAGAACCCGCGACCAGTAACGGCCCAAAACGCAACGTAGACACACCACATTTTCTCAGTGAAAACTGACCCTTTTTTAACAAAGTGCCTAGCTGTAGGGTTTGAACCCTAGCTCTGCCAGCACATAAGGAAACCTAGGAAACATATACATTTTTGTAAACTACATACCCTGGGGAATCCAGGATGGGGTGACTTGGCTGGCTCTCACCAGTTTCTGTTACCAAGAATCCCTTGCAAACCTAAAAAATTGTCCAAAAAAACACATTTTCCTTACATTCCTGAGGTGGAAAGTTCTGGAATCTGCGTGGATCCACAAAATTCAACCCACCCCGCATTCCCCAAAGTCTTTTGAGAAGAATGGTTCCTCACTTGTGTGGGTGGCCCAAGTACCTGTGACAGGAAACAGCCCAAAACGCCACGTAGACATACCACATTTTTGCAGTGAAAATTGACCCTTTTTTTACAAAGTGCCTAGCTGTAGATTTTGATCCCTAGCTCTGCCGGCACCTAGGGAAACCTACCAAACCTATACATTTTTGAAAACAGGACACCCAGGGAAATCCAGGATGGGGTGACTTGGCTAGCTCTCACCAGGTTCTGTTACACAGAATCCAATACAAACCTAAAAAATTGTCAAAAAAACAACATTTTTCTCACATTTCTGTGGTGGAAAGTTCTGGAATGTGCGTGGATCCACAAAATTTCACCCACCTCGCGTTACCCAAAGTCTTCCGAGATAAATGGTACCACACTTGTGTGGGAGGCCCAAGTACCCACGACCGGTAACGGCCCTAAACGCAACATTTTTTTACAACGTGCCTAGCTGTAGATTTTGAACCCTAGCTCTGCCGGCACCTAGGGAAACCTAGCAATCCTATACATTTTTGAAAACTAGATACCCTGGGGAATCCAGGATGGGGTGACTTGGCTGGCTCTCAACAGGTTCTGTTACCCAGAATCCCTTGCAAACCTAAAAAATTGTCCGAAAAAGTACGACATTTTCCCTTACATTTCTGTGGTGGAAAGTTCTGGAATCTGTATGGATCCACAAAATTCCACCCACCCCGCGTTTCCCAAAGTCTTCTGAGAAAAATGGCACCTCACTTGTGTGGGAGGCCCAAGTACCCGCGACCGGAAACGTCCCAAAACGCAACGTGGACACACCACATTTTCTCAGTGAAAACGGACCCTTTTTATTTCAAAGTGCCTAGCTGTAGATTTTAAACTCTAGCTCTGCCGGCACCTAGGGAAACCTAGCAAACCTATACATTTTTTAAAACAAGACAACCAGGGGAAACCAGGATGGGGTGACTTGGCTGGCTCTCACCAGGTTCTGTTACCCAGAATTCCTTGCAAACCTAAACAATTGTCAAACAAAACACATTTTCCTCACATTTCTGTGGTGGAAAGTTCTGGAATCTGCATGGATCCACAAAATTCCACCCACGCCGCATTTTCCAAAGTCTTCTGAGAAAAATGGCACCTCACTTGTGTGGGAGGCCCAAGTACCCGCGACCGGAAACGTCCCAAAACGCAACATGGATACACCACATTTTCTCAGTGAAAACGGACACTTGTTTTACGAAGTACCTAGCTGTAGATTTTGAACCCTAGCTCTACCGGCACATAAAAAAAACTAGCAAACCTATTCATTTTTTTTACACTAGACACCCAGGGGAATCCAGGATGGGGTGACTCGGCTGGCTCTTACCACGTTCTGTTACCCAGAATCCCTTGCAAACCTAAAACATTGTAAAAAAACCACATTTTCCTCACATTTCTGTGGTGGAAAGTTCTGGAATCTGCGTGGATCCACAAAATTCCACCCACCCCACATTCCCCAAAGGCTTTTGAGAAAAATGGTACCTCACCTGTGTGCAAAGGCCCAAGTACCCGCGACCGGAAACGTCCCAAAACGTAACGTGGACACACCACATTTTCGCAGTGAAAATGGACCCTTTTTTTACAAAGTGCCTAGCTGTAGGTTTTGAACCCTAGCTCTGCCGGCACCGAGGGAAACCTAGCAAACCTATATATTTTTGAAAAATACACACCCTGTGGAATCCAGGATGGGGTGACTTGGCTGGCTCTCACCAGGCTCTGTTACACAGAATCCATTGCAAACCTAACAAATTGTCAAAAAAAACACACTTTCCTCACATTTCTGTGGTAGGAAGTTCTGGAATCTGCGTGGATCCAGAAAATTCCACCCACCACGCGTTACCCAAAGGCTTCCGAGATAAATGGTACCTCATTTGAGTGGGATGCCCAAGTACCCGTGACCGGAAACGGCCCAAAACTCAACGTGGTCACACCACATTTTCTCAGTGAAAACGGACACTTCTTTTACAAAGTACCTAGCTGTAGATTTTGAACCCTAGCTCTGCCGGCACCTAGGGAAACCTAGCAAACCTATACAGTTTTTTAAACACTAGACACCCAGGGGAATCCAGGATGGGGTGACTTGGCTGGCTCTCACCAGGTTCTGTTACCCAGAATTCCTTGCAAACCTAAAACATTGTAAAAAAACACATTTTCCTCACATTTCTGTGGTGGAAATTTCTGGAATCTGCGTGGATCCACAAATTCCACCCACCCCGCGTTCCCCAAACTCATTTGAGAAAAATGGTACTTCACTTGTGTGGAAGGCCCAAGTACCCACGGCAGGAAACGGCCCAAAACGCAACATGGACACACCACATTTTCGCAGTGAAAACAGACCCTTTTATTAAAAAAGGCCTAGCTGTAGGTTTTGAACACTAGCTCTGTCGGCACCTAGGGAATACTACCAAACCTATACATTTTTTAACACTAGACACCCAGGGAAATCCAGGATGGGGTGGCTTGGCTGGCTCTCGCCAGGTGCTGTTACCCAGAATCCCTTGCAATCCTAAATAATTGTAAAAAAACAACATTTTCCTCACATTTCTGTGGTGGAAAGTTCTGGAATCTGCGTGGATCCACAAAATTCCACCCACCACGCGTTCCCCAAAGTCGTTTGAGAACAATGGTACCTCACTTGTGTGGGAGGCCCAAGTACTTGCGACTGGAAACGACCCAAAACGCAACGTGGACACACCACATTTTCTCAGTGAAAACCGACCCTTTTTTAACAAAGTGCCTAGCTGTAGATTTTGAACCCTAGTTCTGCCGGCACATAGGAAAACCTAGCAAACATATACATTTTTGAAAACTAGACACACTGAGGAATCCAGGATGGGGTGACTTGGCTGGCTCTCACCAGTTTCTGCTACCCAGAATCCCTTGCAAACCTAAAATATTGTCCAAAAAAACACATTTTCCTTGCATTTCTGTGGTGGAGAGTCCTGGAATCTGCGTGGATCCACACAATTCCACCCACCCCGCGTTCCCCAAAGTCTTTTGAGAAGAATGGTACCTCACTTGTGTGGGAGGCCCAAGTACCTGCGACAGGAAAAAGCCCAAAACGCAACGTAGACATACCACATTTTTGCAGTGAAAATGGACCCTTTTTTTACAAAGTGCCTAGCTGTAGATTTTGAACCCTAGCTCTGCCGGCACCTAGGGAAACCTACCGAACCTATAAATTTTTTAAAACAGGACACCCAGGGAAATCTAGGATGGGGTGACTTGGCTAGCTCTCACCAGGTTCTGTTACACAGAATCCAATACAAACCTTAAAAATTGTCAAAAAACTACCTTTTCCTCACATTTCTGTGGTGGAAAGTTTTGGAATGTGCGTGGATCCACAAAATTCCACCCACCTCGCGTTGCCCAAAGTCTTCCGAGATAAATAGTACCTCACTTGTGTGGGAGGCCCAAGTACCCGCGACAGGTAACGGACCAAAACGCAACGTAGACACACCACATTTTCTCAGTGAAAATGGACCCTTTTTTTGCAAAGTGCCTAGCTGTAGATTTTAAACTCTAGCTCTGCCGGCACCTAGGGAAACCTAGCAAACCTATACATTTTTGAGAACTACACACCCTGGGGAATCTAGGATGGGGTGACTTGGCTGGCTCTCACCAGGTTCTGTTAAATAGAATCCATTGCAAACCTAACAAATTGTTAAAAAAAACAAATTTTCCTCACATTTCTGTGGTGGTAAGTTCTGGAATCTGCGTGGATCCAGAAAGTTCTACCCACCCCGAGTTACCCAAAGTCTTCCGAGATAAATGGTACCTCATTTGTGTGGGAGGCCCAAGTACCCGTGAATGGAAACGGCCCAAAACGCAACATGGACACACCACATTTTCGCTGTGAAAACGGATCCTTTTTTTGCCGAGTGCCTAACTGTAGTTTTTAAACTCTAGCTCTGCCGGCACCTAGGGAAACCTAGCAAACCTATACATTTTTGAAAACTACACACCCTGGGGAATCTAGGATGGGGTGACTTGGCTGGCTCTCACCAGGTTCTGTTACCCAGAATCCCTTGCAAACCTAAACAATTGTCAAACAAAACACATTTTCCTCACATTTCTGTGTGGGAAACTTCTGGATTCTGCGTGGATCCACAAAATTCCACCCATCCCGCGTTCCCCAGAGTCTTTTGAGAAAAATGGTACTTCACTTGTGTGGGAAGCCCAAGTACCTGCGAAAGAAACTGGCTCAAAAAGCAACGTGGTCACGCCACATTTTCTCAGTGAAAACGGACACTTGTTTTACAAAGTACCTAGCTGTAGATTTTGAACCCTAGCTCTGCCGGCACCTAGGGAAACCTAGCAAACCTATAAATATTTGAACACTAGACACCCCGGGGAATCCAGGATGGGGTGACTTGGCTGGCTCTCACCAGGTTCTGTTACCCAGAATCCCTTGCAAACATAAAACATTGTTAAAAAACAACACATTGTCCTCACAGTTCTGTGGTGGAAAGTTCTGGAATCTGCGTGGATCCACAAAATTCCACCCACCCCGCGTTCCCCAAAGTCATTTGAGAAAAATGGTACCTCACTTGTGTGGGTGGCCCAAGTACCCACAGCAGGTAAGAGCCCAAAACGCAACATGGACACACCACATTTTTGCAGTGAAAACAGACCCTTTTAGTACAAAGTGCCTAGCTGTAGGTTTTGAACCCTAGCTCTGCCGGCACCTAGGGAAACCTACCAAGCCTATACATTTTTTAAAACTAGACACCCAAGGAAATCCAGGATGGGGTGACTTGGCTGGCTCTCACCAGGTGCTGTTACCCAGAATCACTTGCAATCCTAAATGATTGTAAACAAAAAACACATTTTCCTCACATTTCTGTGGTGGAAAGTTCTGGAATCTGCGTGGATCCACAAAATTCCACCCACCACGCGTTCCCCAAAGTCATTTGAGAACAATGGTACCTCACTTGTGTGGGAGGCCCAAGTACTTGCGACTGGAAACGGCCCAAAACGCAACGTGGACACACCACATTTTCACAATGAAAATGGACCCTTTTTTTACAAAGTGCCTAGCTGTATGTTTTGAACCCTAGCTCTTCCGGCACCTAGGGAAACCTAGCGAACCTATACATTTTTTAAACCTACACACCCTGGGAAATCCAGGATGGGGTGACTTGGCTGGCTCTCACCAGGTTCTGTTACCCAGAATCCCTTGCAAACCTAAAAAATTGTCAAAAAAACCCACATTTTCCTAACATTTGTGTGGTGGAAAGTTCTGGAATCTGTGTGGATCCAGAAAATTCCACCCACCCCGGGTTTCCCAAAGTCTTCCAAGATAAATGGTACCTCACTTGTGTGGGAGGCCCAAGTACCCGTGACCGGAAACGGCCCAAAATGCAACGTGGACACACCACATTTTTGCTGTGAAAACTGACCCTTTTTTTGCAAAGTGCCTAGCTTTAGATTTTAAACTCTAGCTCTGACGGCACCTAGGGAAACCTAGCAAACCTATACATCTTTGAAAACAGGACATCCAGGGAAATCCAGGATGGGGTGACTTGGCTAGCTCTCACCAGGTTCTGTTACACAGAATCCAATATAAACCTAAAAAATTGTCAAAAAAACAACATTTTCCTCACATTTCTGTGGTGGAAAGTTCTGGAATGTGCGTGGATCCACAAAATTTCACCCACCTCGCGTTACCCAAAGTCTTCCGAGATAAATGGTACCACACTTGTGTGGGAGACCCAAGTACCCACGACCGGTAACGGCCCTAAACGCAACATTTTTTTACAAAGTGCCTAGCTGTAGATTTTGAACCCTAGCTCTGCCGGCACCTAGGGAAACCTAGCAATCCTATACATTTTTAAAAACTAGATACCCTGGGGAATCCAGGATGGGGTGACTTGGCTGGCTCTCACCAGGTTCTGTTACCCAGAATCCCTTGCAAACCTAAAAAATTGTCCGAAAAAGTACGACATTTTCCCTTACATTTCTGTGGTGGAAAGTTCTGGAATCTGTATGGATCCACAAAATTCCACCCACCCCGCGTTTCCCAAAGTCTTCTGAGAAAAATGGCACCTCACTTGTGTGGGAGGCCCAAGTACCCGCGACCGGAAACGTCCCAAAACGCAACATCGACACACCACATTTTCTCAGTGAAAACGGACCCTTTTTATTGCAAAGTGCCTAGCTGTAGATTTTAAACTCTAGCTCTGCCGGCACCTAGGGAAACCTAGAAAACCTATACATTTTTGAAAACTACACACCCTGGGGAATCTAGGATGGGGTGACTTGGCTGGCTCTCACCAGGTTCTGTTACCCAGAATCCCTTGCAAACCTAAACAATTGTCAAACAAAACACATTTTCCTCACATTTCTGTGTGGGAAAGTTCTGGAATCTGCATGGATCCACAAAATTCCACCCACGCCGCGTTTTCCAAAGTCTTCTGAGAAAAATGGCACCTCACTTGTGTGGGAGGCCCAATTACCCGCAACCGGAAACGTCCCAAAATGCAACATGGACACACCACATTTTCGCAGTGAAAACGGACACTTGTTTTACGAAGTACCTAGCTGTAGATTTTGAACCCTAGCTCTACCGGCACCTAAAAAAACACTAGCAAACCTATTCATTTTTTTTACACTAGACACCCAGGGGAATCCAGGATGGGGTGACCCGGCTGGCTCTTACCACGTTCTGTTACCCAGAATCCCTTGCAAACCTAAAACATTGTAAAAAAAAACGCATTTTCCTCACATTTCTGTGGTGGAAAGTTCTGGAATCTGCGTGGATCCACAAAATTCCACCCACCACGCATTCCCCAAAGTCATTTGAGAACAATGGTACCTCACTTGTGTGGGAGGCCCAAGTACTTGCGACTGGAAACGGCCCAAAACGCAACGTGGACACACCACATTTTCGCAGTGAAAATGGACCCTTTTTTTACAAAGTGCCTAGCTGTATGTTTTGAACCCTAGCTCTTCCGGCACCTAGGGAAACCTAGCAAACCTATACATTTTTTAAACCTACACACCCTGGGAAATCCAGGATGGGGTGACTTGGCTGGCTCTCACCAGGTTCTGTTACACAGAATCCAATACAAACCTAAAAAATTGTCAAAAAAACAACATTTTCCTCACATTTCTGTGGTGGAAAGTTCTGGAATGTGTGTGGATCCACAAAATTCCAACCACCTCGCGTTGCCCAAAGTCTTCCGAGATAAATGGTACCTCAATTGTGTGGGAGACCCAAGTACCCGCGACCGGTAACGGCCCAAAACGCAACGTAGACACACCACATTTTCTCAGTGAAAACTGACCCTTTTTTAACAAAGTGCCTAGCTGTAGGGTTTGAACCCTAGCTCTGCCAGCACATAGGGAAACCTAGGAAACATATACATTTTTGTAAACTAAACACCCTGGGGAATCCAGGATGGGGTGACTTGGCTGGCTCTCACCAGTTTCTGTTACCCAGAATCCCTTGCAAACCTCAAAAATTGTTAAAAAAACACATTTTCCTTCCATTCCTGAAGTGGAAAGTTCTGGAATCTGCATGGATCCACAAAATTCCACCCACCCCGCGTTCCCCAAAGACTTTTGAGAAAAATGGTACCTCACTTGTGTGGGAGGCCCAAGTACCTGCGACAGGAAACAGCCCAAAACGCAACGTAGACATACCACATTTTTGCAGTGAAAATGGACCCTTTTTTTACAAAGTGCCTAGCTGTAGATTTTGAGCCCTAGCTCTTCCGGAACCTAGGGAAACCTACCAAACCTATACATTTTTTAAAACAGGACACCCAGGGAAATCCAGGATGGGTTGACTTGGCTAGCTCTCACCAGGTTCTGTTACACAGAATCCAATACAAACCTAAAAAATTGTCAAAAAAACCAACATTTTCCTCACATTTCTGAGGTGGAAAGTTCTGGAATGTGCGTGGATCCACAAAATTCCAACCACCTCGCGTTGCCCAAAGTCTTCCAAGATAAAAGGTACCTCACTTGTGTGGGAGACCCAAGAACCCGCGACCAGTAACGGCCCAAAACGCAACGTAGACACACCACATTTTCTCAGTGAAAACTGACCCTTTTTTAACAAAGTGCCTAGCTTTAGGGTTTGAACCCTAGCTCTGCCAGCACATAGGGAAACCTAGGAAACATATACATTTTTGTAAACTACATACCCTGGGGAATCCAGGATGGGGTGACTTGGCTGGCTCTCACCAGTTTCTGTTACCCAGAATCCCTTGCAAACCTAAAAAATTGTCCAAAAAAACACATTTTCCTTACATTCCTGAGGTGGAAAGTTCTGGAATCTGCGTGGATCCACAAAATTCAACCCACCCCGCATTCCCCAAAGTCTTTTGAGAAGAATGGTTCCTCACTTGTGTGGGTGGCCCAAGTACCTGTGACAGGAAACAGCCCAAAACTATATATTTTTGAAAAATACACACCCTGTGGAATCCAGGATGGGGTGACTTGGCTGGCTCTCACCAGGCTCTGTTACACAGAATCCATTGCAAACCTAACAAATTGTCAAAAAAAACACACTTTCCTCACATTTCTGTGGTAGGAAGTTCTGGAATCTGCGTGGATCCAGAAAATTCCACCCACCACGCGTTACCCAAAGGCTTCGAGATAAATGGTACCTCATTTGAGTGGGATGCCCAAGTACCCGTGACCGGAAACGGCCCAAAACGCAACGTGGTCACACCACATTTTCTCAGTGAAAACGGACACTTCTTTTACAAAGTACCTAGCTGTAGATTTTGAACCCTAGCTCTGCATGGCACCTAGGGACACCTAGCAAACCTATACAGTTTTTTAAACACTAGACACCCAGGGGAATCCAGGATGGGGTGACTTGGCTGGCTCTCACCAGGTTCTGTTACCCAGAATTCCTTGCAAACCTAAAACATTGTAAAAAAACACATTTTCCTCACATTTCTGTGGTGGAAATTTCTGGAATCTGCGTGGATCCACAAATTCCACCCACCCCGCGTTCCCCAAACTCATTTGAGAAAAATGGTACTTCACTTGTGTGGAAGGCCCAAGTACCCACGGCAGGAAACGGCCCAAAACGCAACATGGACACACCACATTTTCGCAGTGAAAACAGACCCTTTTATTAAAAAAGGCCTAGCTGTAGGTTTTGAACACTAGCTCTGTCGGCACCTAGGGAATACTACTAAACCTATACATTTTTTAACACTAGACACCCAGGGAAATCCAGGATGGGGTGGCTTGGCTGGCTCTCGCCAGGTGCTGTTACCCAGAATCCCTTGCAATCCTAAATAATTGTAAAAAAACAACATTTTCCTCACATTTCTGTGGTGGAAAGTTCTGGAATCTGCGTGGATCCACAAAATTCCACCCACCACGCGTTCCCCAAAGTCGTTTGAGAACAATGGTACCTCACTTGTGTGGGAGGCCCAAGTACTTGCGACTGGAAACGACCCAAAACGCAACGTGGACACACCACATTTTCTCAGTGAAAACAGACCCTTTTTTAACAAAGTGCCTAGCTGTAGATTTTGAACCCTAGTTCTGCCGGCACATAGGAAAACCTAGCAAACATATACATTTTTGAAAACTAGACACACTGAGGAATCCAGGATGGGGTGACTTGGCTGGCTCTCACCAGTTTCTGCTACCCAGAATCCCTTGCAAACCTAAAATATTGTCCAAAAAAACACATTTTCCTTGCATTTCTGTGGTGGAGAGTCCTGGAATCTGCGTGGATCCACACAATTCCACCCACCCCGCGTTCCCCAAAGTCTTTTGAGAAGAATGGTACCTCACTTGTGTGGGAGGCCCAAGTACCTGCGACAGGAAAAAGCCCAAAACGCAACGTAGACATACCACATTTTTGCAGTGAAAATGGACCCTTTTTTTACAAAGTGCCTAGCTGTAGATTTTGAACCCTAGCTCTGCCGGCACCTAGGGAAACCTACCGAACCTATAAATTTTTTAAAACAGGACACCCAGGGAAATCCAGGATGGGGTGACTTGGCTAGCTCTCACCAGGTTCTGTTACACAGAATCCAATACAAACCTTAAAAATTGTCAAAAAACTACCTTTTCCTCACATTTCTGTGGTGGAAAGTTTTGGAATGTGCGTGGATCCACAAAATTCCACCCACCTCGCGTTGCCCAAAGTCTTCCGAGATAAATAGTACCTCACTTGTGTGGGAGGCCCAAGTACCCGCGACAGGTAACGGACCAAAACGCAACGTAGACACACCACATTTTCTCCGTGAAAATGGACCCTTTTTTTGCAAAGTGCCTAGCTGTAGATTTTAAACTCTAGCTCTGCCGGCACCTAGGGAAACCTAGCAAACCTATACATTTTTGAGAACTACACACCCTGGGGAATCTAGGATGGGGTGACTTGGCTGGCTCTCACCAGGTTGTGTTAAATAGAATCCATTGCAAACCTAACAAATTGTTAAAAAAAACAAATTTTCCTCACATTTCTGTGGTGGGAAGTTCTGGAATCTGCGTGGATCCAGAAAATTCTACCCACCCCGAGTTACCCAAAGTCTTCCGAGATAAATGGTACCTCATTTGTGTGGGAGGCCCAAGTACCCGTGAATGGAAACGGCCCAAAACGCAACATGGACACACCACATTTTCGCTGTGAAAACGGATCCTTTTTTTGCCGAGTGCCTAACTGTAGTTTTTAAA
This sequence comes from Triturus cristatus, assembly GCF_964204655.1. Classification (NCBI taxonomy): domain Eukaryota; kingdom Metazoa; phylum Chordata; class Amphibia; order Caudata; family Salamandridae; genus Triturus; species Triturus cristatus. The sequence goes on from NC_140579.1 coordinate 748,077,270, forward strand.
CTCTAGCTCTGCCGGCACCTAGGGAAACCTAGCAAACCTATACATTTTTGAAAACTACACACCCTGGGGAATCTAGGATGGGGTGACTTGGCTGGCTCTCACCAGGTTCTGTTACCCAGAATTCCTTGCAAACCTAAACAATTGTCAAACAAAACACATTTTCCTCACATTTCTGTGTGGGAAACTTCTGGATTCTGCGTGGATCCACAAAATTCCACCCATCCCGCGTTCCCCAGAGTCTTTTGAGAAAAATGGTACTTCACTTGTGTGGGAAGCACAAGTACCTGCGAAAGAAACTGGCTCAAAAAGCAACGTGGTCACGCCACATTTTCTCAGTGAAAACGGACACTTGTTTTACAAAGTACCTAGCTGTAGATTTTGAACCCTAGCTCTGCCGGCACCTAGGGAAACCTAGCAAACCTATAAATATTTGAACACTAGACACCCCGGGGAATCCAGGATGGGGTGACTTGGCTGGCTCTCACCAGGTTCTGTTACCCAGAATCCCTTGCAAACATAAAACATTGTTAAAAAACAACACATTGTCCTCACAGTTCTGTGGTGGAAAGTTCTGGAATCTGCGTGGATCCACAAAATTCCACCCACCCCGCGTTCCCCAAAGTCATTTGAGAAAAATGGTACCTCACTTGTGTGGGTGGCCCAAGTACCCACAGCAGGTAAGAGCCCAAAACGCAACATAGACACACCACATTTTTGCAGTGAAAACAGACCCTTTTAGTACAAAGTGCCTAGCTGTAGGTTTTGAACCCTAGCTCTGCCGGCACCTAGGGAAACCTACCAAGCCTATACATTTTTTAAAACTAGACACCCAAGGAAATCCAGGATGGGGTGACTTGGCTGGCTCCCACCAGGTGCTGTTACCCAGAATCACTTGCAATCCTAAATGATTGTAAACAAAAAACACATTTTCCTCACATTTCTGTGGTGGAAAGTTCTGGAATCTGCGTGGATCCACAAAATTCCACCCACCACGCGTTCCCCAAAGTCATTTGAGAACAATGGTACCTCACTTGTGTGGGAGGCCCAAGTACTTGCGACTGGAAACGGCCCAAAACGCAACGTGGACACACCACATTTTCACAGTGAACATGGACCCTTTTTTTACAAAGTGCCTAGCTGTATGTTTTGAACCCTAGCTCTTCCGGCACCTAGGGAAACCTAGCAAACCTATACATTTTTTAAATCTACACACCCTGGGAAATCCAGGATGGGGTGACTTGGCTGGCTCTCACCAGGTTCTGTTACCCAGAATCCCTTGCAAACCTAAAAAATTGTCAAAAAAACCCACATTTTCCTAACATTTGTGTGGTGGAAAGTTCTGGAATCTGTGTGGATCCAGAAAATTCCACCCACCCCGGGTTTCCCAAAGTCTTCCAAGATAAATGGTACCTCACTTGTGTGGGAGGCCCAAGTACCCGTGACCGGAAACGGCCCAAAATGCAACGTGGACACACCACATTTTTGCTGTGAAAACTGACCCTTTTTTTGCAAAGTACCTAGCTGTAGATTTTAAACTCTAGCTCTGACGGCACCTAGGGAAACCTAGCAAACCTATACATTTTTTAAAACACGACAACCAGGGGAATCCAGAATGGGGGACTTGCCTGGCTCTCACCAGGTTCTGTTACCCAGAATCCCTTGCAAACCTAAACAATTGTCAAACAAAACACATTTTCCTCACATTTCTGTGGTGAAAAGTTCTGGAATCTGCGTGGATCCACAAAATTCCACCCACCCCGCGTTCCCCAAAGTCTTTTGAGAAAAATTATACTTCACTTGTGTGGGAGGCCCAAGTAGCTGCGAAAGGAACCGGCCCAAAACGCAACGTGGACACACCACATTTTCTCAGTGAAAACGGACCCTTTTCTTACAAAGTGCCTAGCTGTCGATTTTGAACCCTAGCTCTGCCGGCAGATAGGGAAACCTAGCAAACATATACATTTTTGAAAACTAGACACCCTGGGGAATCAGGATGGGGTGAATTGGCTGGCTCTCGCCAGGTTCTGTTACCCATAATCCCTTGCAAACCTAAAAAATTGTCCAAATAAACACATTTTCCTCACATTTCTGTGGTGGAAAGTTCTGGAATCTGCATGGATCCACAAAATTCCACCCACCCCGCGTTTCCCAAAGTCTTCTGAGAAAAATGGTACCTCACTTGTGTGGGAGGCCCAAGAACCCGTGACCGGAAACGTCCCAAAACGCAACATGGACACAACACATTTTCGCAGTTAAAATTGACCTTTTTTTGCAAAGTGCCTAGCTGTAGATTTTGAACCCTAGCTCTGCCGGCACCTAGGGAATCCTAACAAACCTATACATTTTTGAAAACTAGACACCCAGGGGAAACCAGGATGGGATGACTTGGCTGGCTCTCACCAGGTTCTGTTACCCCGAATCCGTTGCAAACCTAAAAAATGTCAAAAAAAACACATTTTCCTCACATTTCTGGGGTGGAAATTTCTGGAATCTGCGTGGATCCACAGAATTCCACCCACCACGCGTTCCCCAAAGTCGTTTGAGAACAATGGTACCTCATTTGTGTGGGAGTCCCAAGTACCTGCGACAGGAAACGGGCCAAAACGCAACGTGGATACACCACATTTTCGCAGTGAAAATGGACCCTTTTTTCACACAGTGCCTAGCTGTAGGATTTGAACCCTAGCTCTGCCGGCACCTAGGGAAACCTAGCAAACCTATACATTTTTCAAAACTAGACACCCAGGGGAAACCAGGATGGGGTGACTTGGTTGGCTCTCACCAGGTTCTGTTACACAGAATCCATTGCAAACCTAACCAATTGTCCCCAAAAAATATTTTCCTCACATTTCTGCGGTGGAAAGTTCTGGAATCTGCGTGAATCCACAAAATTCCACACACCCCGCGTTTCCCAAAATCTTACGAGATAAATGGTACCTCACGTGTGTGGGAGGCCCAAGTACCCATGACCGGAAACGGCCCAAAACGCAACGTGGACACACCACATTTTCGCAGTGAAAATGGACCCTTTTTTCACACAGTGCCTAGCTGTAGGATTTGAACCCTAGCTCTGCCGGCACCTAGGGAAACCTAGCAAACCTATACATTTTTCAAAACTAGACACCCAGGGGAAACCAGGATGGGGTGACTTGGTTGGCTCTCACCAGGTTCTGTTACACAGAATCCATTGCAAACCTAACAAATTGTCAAAAAAAAATATTTTCCTCACATTTCTGCGGTGGAAAGTTCTGGAATCTGCGTGAATCCACAAAATTCCACACACCCCGCGTTTCCCAAAATCTTACGAGGTAAATGGTACCTCACGTGTGTGGGAGGCCCAAGTACCCGTGACCGGAAACGGCCCAAAACGCAACGTGGACACACCACATTTTCGCAGTGAAAACGGACCCTATTTTTACAAAGTGCCTAGCTGTAGGATTTGAACCCTAGCTCTGCCGGCACCTAGGGAAACCTAGCAAACCTATACATTTTTGAAACCTACACACCCTGGGAAATCCAGGATGGGGTAACTTGGGTGGCTCTCACCAGGTTCTGTTACAAAGAATCCAATACAAACCTAAAAAATTGTCAAAAAAAACAACATTTTCCTCACATTTCTGTGGTGGAAAGTTCTGGAATGTGCGTGGATCCACAAAATTCCAACCACCTCGCGTTGCCCAAAGTCTTCCGAGATAAATGGTACCTCAATTGTGTGGGAGACCCAAGTACCCGCGACCGGTAACGGCCCAAAATGCAACGTAGACACACCACATTTTATCGGTGAAAACTGACCCTTTTTTAACAAAGTGCCTAGCTGTAGGGTTTGAACCCTAGCTCTGCCAGCACATAGGGAAACCTAGGAAACATATACATTTTTGTAAACTACACACCCTCGGTAATCCAGGATGGGGTGACTTGGCTGCCTCTCACCAGTTTCTGTTACCCAGAATTCCTTGCAAACCTAAAAAATTGTTAAAAAAACACATTTTCCTCACATTTCTGTGGTGGAAAGTTCTGGAATCTGCATGGATCCACAAAATTCCACCCACGCCGCATTTTCCAAAGTCTTCTGAGAAAAATGGCACCTCACTTGTGTGGGAGGCCCAAGTACCCCGCGACCGGAAACGTCCCAAAACGCAACATGGACACACCACATTTTCGCAGTGAAAACGGACACTTGTTTTACGAAGTACCTAGCTGTAGATTTTGAACCCTAGCTCTACCGGCACCTAAAAAAAACTAGCAAACCTATTCATTTGTTTTACACTAGACACCCAGGGGAATCCAGGATGGGGTGACTCGGCTGGCTCTTACCACGTTCTGTTACCCAGAATCACTTGCAAACCTAAAACATTGTAAAAAAAACACATTTTCCTCACATTTCTGTGGTGGAAAGTTCTGGAATCTGCGTGGATCCACAAAATTCCACCCACCCCACATTCCCCAAAGGCTTTTGAGAAAAATGGTACCTCACCTGTGTGGAAGGCCCAAGTACCCGCGACCGGAAACGTCCCAAAACGTAACGTGGACACACCACATTTTCGCAGTGAAAATGGACCCTTTTTTTACAAAGTGCCTAGCTGTAGGTTTTGAACCCTAGCTCTGCCGGCACCGAGGGAAACCTAGCAAACCTATATATTTTTGAAAACTACACACCCTGTGGAAACCAGGATGGGGTGACTTGGCTGGCTCTCACCAGGCTCTGTTACACAGAATCCATTGCAAACCTAACAAATTGTCAAAAAAAACACATTTTCCTCACATTTCTGTGGTGGGAAGTTCTGGAATCTGCGTGGATCCAGAAAATTCCACCCACCCCGCGTTACCCAAAGTCTTCCGAGATAAATGGTACCTCATTTGAGTGGGATGCCCAAGTACCCGTGACCGGAAACGGCCCAAAACGCAACATGGACACACCACATTTTCACTGTGAAAACTGACCCTTTTTTTGCAAAGTGCCTAGCTGTAGATTTTAAACTCTAGCTCTGCCGGCACCTAGGGAAACCTAGCAAACCTATACATTTTTGAAAACAAGACAACCAGGGAAATCCAGGATGGTGTGACTTGGCTGGCTCTCACCAGGTTCTGTTACCCAGAATCCCTTGCAAACCTAAACAATTGTCAAACAAAATACATTTTCCTCACATTTCTGTGTGGGAAACTTCTGGAGTCTGCGTGGATCCACAAAATTCCACCCATCCTGCGTTCCCCAAAGTCTTTTGAGAAAAATGGTACTTCACTTGTGTGGGAGGCACAAGTACCTGCGACAGAAACCGGCCCAAAACGCAACGTGGTCACACCACATTTTCTCAGTGAAAACGGACACTTCTTTTACAAAGTACCTAGCTGTAGATTTTGAACCCTAGCTCTGCCGGCACCTAGGGAAACCTAGCAAACCTATACATTTTGTAAACACTAGACACCCAGGGGAATCCAGGATGGGGTGACTTGGCTGGCTCTCACCAGGTTCTGTTACCCAGAATTCCTTGCAAACCTAAAACATTGTAAAAAAACCCATTTTCCTCACATTTCTGTGGTGGAAATTTCTGGAATCTGCGTGGATCCACAAAATTCCACCCACCCCGGGTTCCCCAAACTCGTTTGAGAAAAATGGTACTTCACTTGTGTGGAATGCCCAAGTACCCACGGCAGGAAACGGCCCAAAACGCAACATGGACACACCACATTTTCGCAGTGAAAACAGACCCTTTTATTACAAAAGGCCTAGCTGTAGGTTTTGAACACTAGCTCTGTCGGCACCTAAGGAATCCTACCAAACCTATACATTTTTTAACACTAGACACCCAGGGAAATCCAGGATGGGGTGGCTTGGCTGGCTCTCGCCAGGTGCTGTTACCCAGAATCCCTTGCAATCCTAAATAATTGTAAAAAAACAACATTTTCCTCACATTTCTGTGGTGGAAAGTTCTGGAATCTGCGTGGATCCACAAAATTCCACCCACCACGCGTTCCCCAAAGTCGTTTGAGAACAATGGTACCTCACTTGTGCGGGAGGCCCAAGTACTTGCGACTGGAAACGACCCAAAACGCAACGTGGACACACCACATTTTCTCAGTGAAAACAGACCCTTTTTTAACAAAGTGCCTAGCTGTAGATTTTGAACCCAATTCTGCCGGCACATAGGGAAACCTAGCAAACATATACATTTTTGAAAACTAGACACACTGGGGAATCCAGGATGGGGTGACTTGGCTGGCTCTCACCAGTTTCTGCTACCCAGAATCCCTTGGAAACCTAAAATATTGTCCAAAAAAACACATTTTCCTTGCATTTCTGTGGTGGAGAGTCCTGGAATCTGTGTGCATCCACACAATTCCACCCACCCCGCGTTCCCCAAAGTCTTTTGAGAAGAATGGTACCTCACTTGTATGGGAGGCCCAAGTACCTGCGACAGGAAAAAGCCCAAAACGCAACGTAGACATACCACATTTTTGCAGTGAAAATGGACCCTTTTTTTACAAAGTGCCTAGCTGTAGATTTTGAACCCTAGCTCTGCCGGCACCTAGGGAAACCTACCAAACCTATACATTTTTTAAAACAGGACACCCAGGGAAATCCAGGATGGGGTGACTTGGCTAGCTCTCACCAGGTTCTGTTACACAGAATCCAATACAAACCTTAAAAATTGTCAAAAAACTACATTTTCCTCACATTTCTGTGGTGGAAAGTTTTGGAATGTGCGTGGATCCACAAAATTCCATCCACCTCGCGTTGCCCAAAGTCTTCCGAGATAAATAGTACCTCACTTGTGTGGGAGGCCCAAGTACCCGCGACAGGTAACGGACCAAAACGCAACGTAGACACACCACATTTTCTCCGTGAAAATGGACCCTTTTTTTGCAAAGTGCCTAGCTGTAGATTTTAAACTCTAGCTCTGCCAGCACCTAGGGAAACCTAGCAAACCTATACATTTTTGAGAACTACACACCCTGGGGAATCTAGGATGGGGTGACTTGGCTGGCTCTCACCAGGTTCTGTTAAATAGAATCCATTGCAAACCTAACAAATTGTTAAAAAAAACAAATTTTCCTCACATTTCTGTGGTGGGAAGTTCTGGAATCTGCGTGGATCCAGAAAATTCTACCCACCCCGAGTTACCCAAAGTCTTCCAAGATAAATGGTACCTCATTTGTGTGGGAGGCCCAAGTACCCGTGAATGGAAACGGCCCAAAACGCAACATGGACACACCACATTTTCGCTGTGAAAACGGATCCTTTTTTTGCCGAGTGCCTAGCTGTAGTTTTTAAACTCTAGCTCTGCCGGCACCTAGGGAAACCTAGCAAACCTATACATTTTTGAAAACTACACACCCTGGGGAATCTAGGATGGGGTGACTTGGCTGGCTCTCACCAGGTTCTGTTACCCAGAATCCCTTGCAAACCTAAACAAAACACATTTTCCTCACATTTCTGTGAGGGAAACTTCTGGATTCTGCGTGGATCCACAAAATTCCACCCATCCCGCGTTCCCCAGAGTCTTTTGAGAAAAATGGTACTTCACTTGTGTGGGAGGCACAAGTACCTGCGAAAGAAACTGGCTCAAAACGCAACGTGGTCACGCCACATTTTCTCAGTGAAAACGGACACTTGTTTTACAAAGTACCTAGCTGTAGATTTTGAACCCTAGCTCTGCCGGCACCTAGGGAAACCTAGCAAACCTATCAATATTTGAACACTAGACACCCCGGGGAATCCAGGATGGGGTGACTTGGCAGGCTCTCACCAGGTTCTGTTACCCAGAATCCCTTGCAAACCTAAAACATTGTTAAAAAAAACACATTGTCCTCACATTTCTGGGGTGGAAAGTTCTGGAATCTGCGTGGATCCACAAAATTCCACCCACCCCGCGTTCCCAAAAGTCATTTGAGAAAAATGGTACCTCACTTGTGTGGGAGGCCCAAGTACCCACAGCAGGTAACAGCCCAAAACGCAATATGGACACACCACATTTTTGCAGTGAAAACAGACCCTTTTATTACAAAGTGCCTAGCTGTAGGTTTTGAACCCTAGCTCTGCCGGCACCTAGGGAAACCTACCAAGCCTATACATTTTTTAAAACTAGACACCCAAGGAAATCCAGGATGGGGTGACTTGGCTGGCTCTCACCAGGTGCTGTTACCCAGAATCCCTTGCAATCCTAAATAATTGTAAACAAAAAACACATTTTCCTCACATTTCTGTGGTGAAAAGTTCTGGAATCTGCGTGGATCCACAAAATTCCACCCACCCCGCGTTTCCCAAAGTCTTCTGAGAAAAATGGCACCTCACTTGTGTGGGAGGCCCAAGTACCCGCGACCGTAAACGTCCCAAAACGCAACATGGACACACCACATTTTCGTAGTGAAAACGGACCCTTTTTATTGCAAAGTGCCTAGCTGTAGATTTTAAACTCTAGCTCTGCCGGCACCTAGGGAAACCTAGCAAACCTATACATTTTTGAAAACAAGACAACCAGGGGAAACCAGGATGGGGTGACTTGGCTGGCTCTCACCAGGTTCTGTTACCCAGAATCCCTTGCAAACCTAAACAATTGTCAAACAAAACACATTTTCCTCACATTTCTGTGGTGGAAAGTTCTGGAATCTGCATGGATCCACAAAATTCCACCCACCACGCGTTCCCCAAAGTCGTTTGAGAACAATGGTACCTCACTTGTGTGGGAGGCCCAAGTACGTGCGACTGGAAATGACCCAAAACGCAACGTGGACACACCACATTTTCTCAGTGAAAACAGACCCTTTTTTAACAAAGTGCCTAGCTGTAGATTTTGAACCCTAGTTCTGCCGGCACATAGGGAAACCTAGCAAACATATACATTTTTGAAAACTAGACACACTGGGGAATCCAGGATGGGGTGACATGGCTGGCTCTCACCAGTTTCTGCTACCCAGAATCCCTTGCAAACCTAAAATATTGTCCAAAAAAACACATTTTCCTTGCATTTCTGTGGTGGAGAGTCCTGGAATCTGCGTGGATCCACACAATTCCACCCACCCTGCGTTCCCCAAAGTCTTTTGAGAAGTATGGTACCTCACTTGTGTGGGAGGCCCAAGTACCTGCGACAGGAAAAAGCCCAAAACGCAACGTAGACATACCACATTTTTGCAGTGAAAATTGACCCTTTTTTTACAAAGTGCCTAGCTGTAGATTTTGAACCCTAGCTCTGCCGGGACCTAGGGAAACCTACCAAACCTATACATTTTTTAAAACAGGAAACCCAGGGAAATCCAGGATGGGGTGACTTGGCTAGCTCTCACCAGGTTCTGTTACACAGAATCCAATACAAACCTTAAAATTGTCAAAAAACTACCTTTTCCTCACATTTCTGTGGTGGAAAGTTCTGTAATCTGCATGGATCCACAAAATTCCACTCACCCCGCGTTTCCCAAAGTGCTCCGAGAAAAATCGTACCTCAATTGTGTGGGAGGCCCAAGTACCCATGACTGGAAACGGCAAAAAAACGCAACGTGGACACACCACATTTTCGCAGTGAAAACGGACCCTTTTTTTACAAAGTGCCTAACTGTAGATTTTGATCCCTAGCTCTGCCGGCACAAAGGGAAACCAAGAAAACATATACATTCTGAAAACTAGACACCCTGGGGAATCCAGGATGGGGTGACTTGGCTGGCTCTCACCAGGTTCTGTTACCCAAAATCCCTTGCAAACCTAAACAAATTATACAAAAATCCACATTTTCCTCAAATTTCTGTGGTGGAAAGTTCTGGAATCTGCGTGAATCCACAAAATTCCACCCACCCCGCGTTGCCCAAAGTCTTCCAAGAAAAATGGTACCTCACTTGTGTGGGAGGCCCAAGTACCCGCGACAGGAAACGGCCCAAAACGCAACGTGGACACACAACATTTTCGCAGTGAAAACTGACCCTTTTTATGCAAAGTGCCTAGCTGTAGATTTTGTACCCTAGCTCTGCCGGCAACTAGGGAACATTTGCAAACCTATACATTTTTAAAAACTAGACACCATAAGGAATCCCGAATGGGGTGCCTTGGCTGGCTCTCACCAGGTTCTGTTACCCAGAATCCCTTGCAAACCTAAAGAATTGTTACAAAAAAACAAATTTTCCTCACATTTCTGTGGTGGACAGTTCTGCAATCTGCGTGGGTCCACTAAATTTCACCCACCCCGCGTTGCCCAAAGTCTTCCAAGAAAAATGGTACCTCACTTGTGTGGGAGGCCCAAGTACCCACAGCAGGACACGGCCCAAAACGCAACGTGTACACACCACATTTTCGCAGTGAAAACTGACCCTTTTTTTACAAAGTGCCTAGCTGTAGATTTTGAACCCTAACTCTGATGGCACCTAGGGAAACCTAGCAAACCTATACATTTTTTAAAACTAGACACCCAGGGGAATCCAGGATGGGGTAACTTGGCTGGCTCTCACCAGTTTCTGTTACACAGAATCCATTGCAAACCTAATAAATTGTCAAAAAAAACAAATTTTTCTCACATTTGTGTGGTGGACAGTTCTGGATTCTGCATGGATCCACAAAATTCCACCCACCCCGCGTTACCCAAAGTCTTCCGATATAAATGGTACCTTACTTGTGTGGGAGGCCCAATTACCCACAACCGTAAACGGCCCCTAACGCAACATGGACACATCACATTTTCGCAGTGAACACGGACCGTGTTTTTACTAAGTGTCTAGCTGTAGATATTGAACCCTAGCTATGCCCGCACCTAGGTAAACCTAGCAAACCTATACATTTATGAAAATAAGACACCCAGGATTCTCCAGGATGGGGTGACTTGGCTGGCTCTCACCAGGTTCTCTTACCCAGAATACCTTGCAAACCTTAAAAATTGTCAAAAAAACCACATTTTCCTCACATTTCTGTGTTGGAAAGATCTGGAATCTGCATGGATTCGCAAAATTCCACCCACCCCGCGTTCCCCAAAGTGTTTTCCAAAAAATGGTACCTCACTTGTGTGGGAGGTCCAAGTACCTGCGACAGGAACCGGCCCGAAACGCAACGTTGACACACCACATTTTCTCAGTGAAAACTGACCGTTTTTTTACAAAGTGCCTAGCTGTAGATTTTAAACCCTAGGTCTGACGGCACCTAGGGAAACCTAGCAATCCTATACATTTTTGAAAACTAGACACCCTAGGGAATCCAGAATGGGGTGACTTGGCTGGCTCTCACCAGGTTCTGTAACCCAGAATCCCTTCCAAACCTAATAAATTGTCAAAAAACACATATTTTCCACACATTTCTGTGTTGGAAAGTTCTGGAATCTGCATGGATCCACAAAATTCCACCCACCCCGCGTTCCCCAAAGTCTTTTCAGAAAAATGGGAGCTCACTTGTGTGGGAGGCCCAAGTACCTGCGACAGGAACCGGCCCAAACGCAATGTGGACACACCACATTTTCGCAGTGAAAACTGTCCCTTTTTTTGCAAAGTGCCTAGCTGTAGATTTTGAACCCTTGCTCTGCCGGCACCTAGGGAAACCTAGCAAATCTATACATTTTTTAAAACAAGACACCGTTGGGAATCCAGGATGGGGTGACCTGGCTGGCTATCACTAGGTTCTGTTACCCAGAATCTCTTGAAAATCTAACAAATTGTCCCCCCAAAAAACTGCATTTTCCTCACATTTCTGGGGTGGAAAGTTCTGTAATCTGCATGGATCCACTAAATTCCACTCTCCCTGCGTTGCCCAAAGTGCTCTGTAAAAATGGTACCTCACTTGTGTGGGAGGCCCAAGTACCCGCGGTAGGAAACGGCCCAAAACACAATGTAAACACACCACATTTTCACGGTGAAAACTGACCATTTTTTTACAAAGTGCCTAGCTGTAGATTTTGAACCCTAGCTCTGCCGGGACCTAGGGAAACCGAGCAAACCTATACATTTTTTTAAACTATACACCAAGGGGAATACAGGATGGTGTGACTTGGCTGGGTCTCACCAGGTTCTGTTACCCAGAATCCCTTGCAAACCTAAAAAATTGTGAAAAAAACAACTTTTCCTCACATTTCTGTGGTGGAAAGTTCAGGAATCTGCATGGATCCACAAAATTCCACCCACAACCTGTTACCCAAAGTCTTCCGATATAAATGGTACCTCACTTGTGTGGGAGGCCCAAGTAGCCCGCAACCGGAAACGGCCCCAAACACAACATGGACACTACACATTTTCGCAGTGAAAACGGACCGTTTGTTTATAAACTGCCTAGCTGTAGATTTTGAACCCTAGCTGTGCTGGCACCTAGAGAAACCTAGCAAACCTATACATTTTTGAAAACTAGACACCCTGGGGAATCCAGGATAGGGTGACTTGGCTGGCTATCACCAGGTTCCGTTACCCAGAATCCTCTGCAAACCTAAAAAAGTATCAAAAATACCACATTTTCCTCACATTTCTGGGGTGAAAAGTTCTGGAATCCGTGTGGATCCACAAAATTCCACCCAACCCGCGTCCCCAAAAGTCTTCCGAGAAAAATGGTACCTCACTTGTGTGGGAGGCCCAAGTTCCCGCGAGAGGAAACGACCCAAAAAGCAAAATGGACACACCACATTTTCGCAGTGAAAACTGTCCCTTTTTTTGAAAAGTGCCATGCTGCAGATTTTGAACCCTAGCTCTGCTGGCACCTAGGGAAACCTAGCAAACCTATACATTTTTTAAAACTAGACACCCTGGGAAATCTACGCTGGGGACACTTGGCTGACTCTCATCAGGTTATGTTAGCCAGAATCCCTTGCAAACCTAAAAAAATGTCCAAAAAAACAAATTTTCCTCACATTTCTGTGGTAGTAAGTTCTGGAATCAGTGTGCATCCATGAAACTCCACCCACCCCACGTTCCCCAAAGCCTTTCGAGAAGAATGGAACCTCACTTGTATGGGAGGCCCAAGTACTCGCGACAGGAAACGGCCCAAAATGCAACGTGGACACACCACATTTTCGCAGTGAAAACTGACCCTTTTTTTACAAAGTGCCTAGCTGTAGGTTTTGAACCCTAGCTCTGCCGGCACCTAGGGAAACCTACCAACCTATACATTTTTGAAAACTAGACACCCAGGGAAAGTCAGGATGGGGTGACTTGGCTGGCTCTCACCAGGTTCTGTTACTCAGAATCCATTGCAAACACACAACATTTTCCTCACATTTTTGTAATGGAAAGTTCTGGATTCTGCGTGGATCCACAAAATTCCACCCACCTCGCGTTACCCAAAGTCTTCCGAGATAAATGGTACCTCACTTGTGTGGGAGGCCCAAGTACCCGTGATCGGAAATGGTCCGAAACGCAGCGTGGACACACCACATTTTCGCAGTGAAAACTGACCCTTTTTTTTACAAAGTGCCTAGCTGTAGATTTTGAACCCTAGCTCTGCCGGCACAAAGGGAAACCTAGAAAACATATACATTTTGAAAACTAGACACCCTGGGGAATCCAGGATGGGGTGACTTGGCTGGCTCTCACCAGGTTCCGTTACCCAGAATCCCTTGAAAATCTAGAAATTGTCCCCCCAAAAAACAACATTTTCCTCACATTTCTGTGGTGGAAAGTTCTGTAATCTGCATGGATCCACAAAAGTCCACTCACCCCGTGTTGCCCAAAGTGCTCCGAGAAAAATGGTACCTCACTTTTGTGGGAGGCCCAGTACCCGTGACCGGAAACGGCCCAAATCTCAACGTGGACAAACCACATTTTCGCAGTGAAAACTGACCCTTTTTTTACAAAGTGCCTAGCTGTAGATTTTGAACCCTAGCTCTGCCGGGACCTAGGGAAACCGAGCAAACCTATAAATGTTTTTAAACTATACACCAAGGGGAATACAGGATGGGGTGACTTGGCTGGGTCTCACCAGGTTCTGTTACCCAGAATCCCTTGCAAACCTAAAAAATTGTGAAAAAAACAACTTTTCCTCACATTTCTGTGGTGGAAAGTTCAGGAATCTGCATGGATCCACAAAATTCCACACACAACACGTTACCCAAAATCTTCCGATATAAATAGTACCTCACTTGTGTGGGAGGCCCAAGTAGCACGCAACCGGAAACGGCCCCAAACACAACATGGACACTACACATTTTCGCAGTGAAAACGGACCGTTTGTTTATAAACTGCCGAGCTGTAGATTTTGAACCCTAGCTGTGCCGGCACCTAGGGAAACCTAGCAAACCTATACATTTTTGAAAACTAGACACCCTGGGGAATCCAGGATAGGGTGACTTGGCTGGCTATCACCTGGTTCCGTTACCCAGAATCTGCTGCAAACCTAAAAAAGTGTCAAAAATACCACATTTTCCTCACATTTCTGTGGTGAAAAGTTCTGGAATCTGTGTGGATCCACAAAATTCCACCCAACCCGCGTTCCCCAAAGTCTTCCGAGAAAAATGGTACCTCACTTGTGTGGGAGGCCCAAGTTCCCGCGAGAGGAAACGACCCAAAAAGCAAAATGGACGCACCACATTTTCGCAGAGAAAACTGTCCCTTTTTTTGAAAAGTGCCAAGCTGCAGATTTTGAACCCTAGCTCTGCTGGCACCTAGGGAAACCTAGCAAACCTATACACTTTTTAAAACTAGACACCCTGGAAAATCTAGGCTGGGGACACTTGTCTGACTCTCATCAGGTTATGTTAGCCAGAATCCCTTGCAAACCTAAAAAATTGTCCAAAAAAACACATTTTCCTCACATATCTGTGGTGGTAAGTTCTGGAATCTGTGTGCATCCATGAAACTCCACCCACCCCACATTCCCCAAAGTCTTTCGAGAAGAATGGAACCTCACTTGTGTGGGAGGCCCAAGTACTCGCGACAGGAAACGGCCCAAAATGCAACGTGGACACACCACATTTTCGCAGCGAAAACTGACCCTTTTTTTACAAAGTGCCTAGATGTAGGTTTTGAACCCTAGCTCTGCCGGCACCTAGGGAAACCTACCAATCTATACATTTTTGAAAACTAGACACCCAGGGAAAGTCAGGATGGGGTGACTTGGCTGGCTCTCACCAGGTTCTGTTACACAGAATCCATTGCAAACCAACAACATTTTCCTCACATTTCTGTAATGGAAAGTTCTGGATTCTGCGTGGATCCACAAAATTCCACCCACCTCGCATTACCCAAAGACTTTCGAGATAAATGGTACCTCACTTGTGTGGGAGGCCCAAGTACCGGTGATCGGAAATGGCTCGAAACGCAGCGTGGACACACCACATTTTCGCAGTGAAAACGGACCCTTTTTTTGACAAAGTGCCTAGCTGTAGATTTTGAACCCTAGCTCTGCCGGCACATAGGGAAACCTAGAAAACATATACATTTTGAAAACTAGACACCCTGGGGAATCCAGGATGGGGTGACTTGGTTGGCTCTCACCAGGTTCGGTTACCCAGAATCCCTTGAAAATCTAAAAAATTGTCCCCCAAAAAAACGAAATTGTCCTCACATTTATGTGGTGGAAAGTTCTGTAATCTGCATGGATCCACAAAATTCCACTCACCCCGCGTTACCCAAAGTCTTCCGATATAAATGGTACCTCACTTGTGTGGGAGGCCCAAGTAGCCCGCAACCGGAAACGGCCCCAAACACAACATGGACACTACACATTTTCGCAGTGAAAACGGACCGTTTGTTTATAAACTGCCTAGCTGTAGATATTGAACCCTAGCTATGCCGGCACCTAGGTAAAACTAGCAAATCTATACATTTATGAAAATAAGACACCCAGGATTCTCCAGGATGGGGTGACTTGGCTGGCTTTGACCAGGTTCTCTTACCCAGAATACCTTGCAAACCTTAAAAATTGTCAAAAAAAACACATTATCCTCACATTTCTGTGTTGGAAAGATCTGGAATCTGCATGGATCCACAAAATTCCACCCACCCCGCATTCCCCAAAGTCTTTTCCAAAAAATGGTACCTCACTTGTTTGGGAGGTCCAAGTACCTGCGACAGGAACCGGCCCGAAACGCAACGTTGACACACCACATTTTCTCAGTGAAAACTGACCGTTTTTTTACAAAGTGCCTAGCTGTAGATTTTGAACCCTAGGTCTGACGGTGTGAGAAGTCGGCCTGGTATATGATGCTCACTAGTTAAAGTGATCACCTTGTACCATGCCAAGCAACCCTTATGGTGTGGTTGTAAGTCAACCTTTTCGGACTAGCTGCCCTAGTGGTAGCGTAGGCTAAGCAGTCTTTGAGGCTAAACTCGTGAAGCGTGTTAAGCCAGCTGTTTTACCAAATGCAACCCCCTATTATACTAATGAAAGGACACCACACAGATATATATTCAAAATATATACGTATTTATTTCTCAAAGTGACCCCTGGTCTCTTTATGAGCACAGGAGCACAAATCGTCAAACAAGATTACAGTAGAATACACAGAAGTTGCACTTTATATGGATAGGCCCTGGTGGCCGCTCGAACCATATACTAAAATAGTGGTATAAGTACCACGAACAGAAAAGGAAAAAGGCCTAGGGCCTCTAGAATCGCTGGGCCTACAAGGAGCTAACTTCAGTTAGTGACCAGGAGGTCCACGGGTGGCGTGTGCAGAGCAAATAGTCACACGCGTGCTCCCATAGGTTTCAATGGGTGCATAAAAAGTACAAAGTTACTGCAAAAAGGATCTTCCGGATGGACTAGGAACTCAAGATTTGGAACACAGGCACTAGAGATGTAATACTACACTTGGGCACAGGAGTGCCAGCTTTACCTCACCCACAGGAAGCGGGTGCATAGGCCTCGAAGTGCGTCGGGTTTCTTCTATCTGTTCCGTGGAGCCTGTGGACAAAGATGCTGCAGGCGGTCGGTCCGGGAGAGATGCGGTGGATCCAAGAGTGGATCGGAGATGTTGAAGACCTGTAAGCAGAGGGGACAGTGTTCACAGTCACTAGCCAGTGACCAGCGTGGCACCAGGTGGGTACCAGGCAATGTCAGGTGCAAACAGGAAGAAAGGTGTAGATTGTCTCTGCAGCCACGTGGTCCCTGGAGGTCGACGACGCCCAGGAGTCGGTTCACGAGGTGTCCCACGCAGGCTCTCACTGTCAGCGGTGTCGGCGACTTGATCGAAGCAAACAAGCCTTGGCAAAAGCAATTGTTGTGGAGAACAAGATAAGCTGATTGTTCTGACCAGCAAGGTCAGAGGGACTGCTCCTTTGGAGGGGATGAAGGGCCAGTCTGGTGCAACCAGACCAGCGGTGTATTTCTTGAAGTTCGTCGCCAAGATGGCTACTAGCCAGCGGCCAGCAACCAGTTAGGTGCGTCGAGTGGCAAAATGCAGAAGGGCCCCACGCAGATCGTGGAGATGCTGGAGGGCTCACCTTTGGTGCAGATGCTGCTCGGGTGTTGGGCTTCTCAGATCCCAAAGCACAACTTGGAGGGAGCCTCGGTTGTTGCACTTGCAGCTTGTCGTGGTCGTTCCAAGATGGCTGGCTCCACGTGTCTCGTTGCCTCCACGGGTCTCCTCTTTTCAGGTACTGTGGATCGGGTGGTGAGAGGTCTGGAGGTCCAGGTCTTGTCAGTCTCTGGGCTCGGGCTCCGGCGGGAGGCGGCGGCAAAGCAGACGTTGATTCGCTGGATGGTGCTTGCGTTAGCAAGGTGGTCACTCCCTGACCACAGGGGAGATTTCCTTCAGTCTTCTGTGCAGCAGAATGTCGAAGTTCCCGTCTTCTTCTTAGTTTCAAGTTGATTCCAGGATGTCTGAAGTCTTAGGACACAGCTCCTACCTTTAAGCGGATTCTAGGGGCCGGACTACCTGCTAGGTCCCTCCCTATGGGTGGGACCAGGAAGGGGGGTGGTTACACCCCCAATCCGTTGTCCAGCTCGCCCCAGGCCCGGGACTGGTGTGCCTCAGGACCGGTTTGAACTGGCATATGCACCGAGGCTCCTTGTGAGCCACAGGCATGTCTGGTTTCTTTCAAGCCCTACCTGACCAATACACAAAATCCTGTCTGGGGTGGTGCACGCACCTCCCCTGGCAGGAAACCCTTTGTCCACACCTCCCAAGCTGGAAGGACTCCCAGCAGCAGGAGGGCAGACTTGTGTCTGTGGTTGCAGCATCCATTTTGTGGAGCTGAGGCTATGTCTGATTTTACCCGGGTTTCAGGTACTGTACATGTCGTGTCCCTCTAGAAGGGTGGAATGCTAACCCCGTCACCAGAATTGGTGAGGGGTTAGTATTCCAATTCGTATGACACCTTACTCGACATGTTTTGATAAAGCCAAACCAAAGATAGCATTTAACCGCGAGGTTCATAATGCACTTAAGAGTAAATGGTATGACGATATCTGGAAACAGTAGAAGGAAGTTGTTCCGACCACTGCAGACAGGCTCAGCTCATGCCAGAGCACCATCACACATGGAACCAAGCACTCTGCCTTCAGGATTGTTAAGGCCTGCCATAGGAGTGACTTATAGGTTAACATGTGTCCCATTTAAGGTTAGGTATAGGTATACTACACCTAAGTAAGAGGTGATTACACCAACTTACCCCAGCTGAGTGATCAGCCAGTTGTGTCAGATTGTTAGGCCAAGCCTGGGGTGGCATAATACATGCTTCAGCCCCTGGCAGGCCTTGGGTACACCAATGCCCTGGGTACCTAGTGTACACTGGTACAGGGGCTGACAGGGTGATCCACTTCCAATTGGTTATACACCTAGGGTGCATAGTGTAAATTTAGTAGAGAGAACAGCAGGCTGGGAGTCTGATTGGCAGGCCCACAGCCTCAATATGTCAAAAACCAGTGAAGCAAAAAGCAAAAATTTGGGGTGACCATAGGATAGCAGACCCTACTCTCCTACACAACCCCCCCCCCCCAAACGCAGGGACATTAAACTAGCCTTGACCAGTCTCGTCTTCATGTCCTAAGTGGAAGTACCTGGAGAGACCATCTGCATTCCCATGGTCAGTACCTGGCCGGTGCTCCACTATAAAGTCCATCCCCTGTAGGGAAATGGACCACCTAAGCAGTTTGGGGTTTTCACCCTTCATCTGATTTAGCCACAAGAGGGGCTTATGGTCGGTCTGAATCTTGAAGTGAGTGCCAAACAAGTATGGCCTCAGCTTCTTCAGGGCCCACACCACAGCAAAGGCCTCCCTCTCAATAGCTGACCAATTCTTCTCTCTGGGGGTCAACCTTCTGCTAATAAAAGCAATGGGTTGGTCTTGACCATCTACATTAAGTTGTGACAGCACAGCTCCCACACCCAACTCAGAAGCATCTGTTTGGACAATAAACTCTTTGGAGTAGTCAGGACTTTTCAGGATAGGTGCAGAGCACATGGCCTCCTTCAGGTCATCAAATGCCTTTTGACAGCTTACTGTCCACTGAACCTTTTTGGGCATCTTCTTGGATGTCAGATCATTAAGAGGAGTCACAATGGACCCATAGTTCTTAACAAACTTCCTGTAGTACCCAGTCAAGCCCAAGAAAGCTCGAACTTGAGTCTGGGTGGTTGGAGGAGACCAGTCCTTGATGGATTGTATCTTACTCTCCAGTGGTTGAACTTGGCCTCCACCTACAAGGTGGCCCAAATATACAACCTTACTCTGCCCTATCTGGCAGTTAGTAGCCTTGATAGTGGGGCCTGCCCTTTGCAGAGCCTCAAGAGCCTTCTTCAGGTGGATCAGGTGATCCTCCCAGGTGGAGCTAAAGACAGCAATGTCATCAAGATATGCTGCGCAAAAGTCATCCAACCCAGTAAGGACTTGGTTCACCAGCCTTTGGAAGGTGGCAGGTGCATTCTTCAGACCAAAGGGCATCACCACAAACTGGTAGGGCCCACCTGGGGTTGAGAATGCTGTTTTGGCCTTAGACTCCTCAGCTAATCTGATTTGCCAATAGCCAGCTGTAAAGTCAAATGTGCTCAAAAACTTTGCAGAAGCTAGTTTGTCTATGAGCTCATCTGCCCTTGGAATAGGGTGTGCATCTGTCCTGGTGACAGCATTGAGACCCCTGTAGTCCACACAGAACCTCATCTCTCTCTTGCCATCTTTGGTGTGAGGTTTGGGGACCAGAACCACTGGGCTAGCCCAGGGGCTCTCTGAGGGTTCAATGACACCTAATTCCAGCATTTTGTGTACCTCAGCCTTTATACTGTGGTAAATAATTTAATTACCGGTACTTAATTTGATGCGGAAAATTAATAAGAATAGCTCAGTAAAATAAGAGGCAGAATCCGTGGTATTAGAGATTCGGAACGGGCTTTATTCCAATAACAATTCGAATTGTTGGCTTCATATTCCATCACCACAGAGGTTCAGGAAGTGAAAGACAATACATTATTGACAGGTAATCATTTTTATAGAAGAGGCATTACAGTGAAACAGATGCAGGAGGCGTAACAGTTGATAACAGAGATAAAGATATACATGCGTAACTGAAATGGGTGTAACTAGGCGTAACCAAAGAACGTCATTAGGTATGATGTCACAAATGGGTGGTTCCATGAAAGAATTTCGCAATGTCAGCAAAAATACTTGGCAGAGATGCGCGCGCGGCAGCATGACGTGTGATTTGACGTGCAACTAGGGGGAGAATGGGACTTGACATTTAGCTCTACATGTGGAGACAAAAGTCTGGGGTTATGTCAACCTAATCCCAAATCATATCTAATATCCTATGTTTAAAGAACTGTGTTATCCAAAAAGAGAGGTCTCTTAGGATAGAATCTTATTCTATACTGACTATACTGACTGTTAGTGCGTGTACAAGCGTCTAAGTGTCTACACTAGATGCGAGGGGGTAGGAATATTCCATGGTAACAGGGTTTATGAATTACTTGCATGAGGACAGCGAGGCCTGGCCCTTTGCGCGGTAGCTGGAGGAATGTTTACCTAAACTACTAGACAGGAATGCATCGGATGAGGGGCGGAGGAGATAATCTTGAAGGTGAAATACAGTTTTCTGGCAGGCTACGGGCTGGATCAGGCACCGTTAGCCGCGCAGGGAGTAAGACAAAGTTCATGGTCACAGATGCAGGCTCAGACTGGAGCTTTCAGAGGCAGAAGGCAGGAAAAGGCTTGAAGACAGAATTCGGGCCTACTCGCCTGAATCTGTAGAAATGTGGAAAGTGAACCACATAAAGTCGGTGGCCTTTCATACTTAGGAAAGGAATATCTGACCCATTCATGGCGGATCTGAAAGAGGACATGTTGACGGTGGACGCACATGTGTTTGCGTCTTCATAACTGGAACTGGAGGGAACATACATGTACTTGTAACTTATACATGAAACCGTTGGGGTCCAAGATAGGGGACATAACCGACCATAAAAAATCCATATTTCCACATTCCCTCCTTGTCCCCTACTGGCCCTTAGGAGATATCAATCTTCATCAATCCATCGATCTGTTCATATAACATCATTTGTTCTTCTTTCTTCTTCCGGGATCTCGAATGAAAACTTGGATGTGCGATACACGAGGTGGCACACAGACCACAAATCGCTGGCCCACATTGTAGACATAAGCAGCAACTGAATAGTATGAGAAAGCCAATACCTAGGAAGGAGAGCATTCTCCATCCCCAGGCTGACAACACGCCCCAGAACCAACCGGACCAAGTCCAGGTGCCTGGACTCTGGTGTATCTGGCTTACAATCTTATGAAGGCGGGTTATGGCTTTATATACTGACGGCGAATTTTCTGGTATGAAAATGCAACAACTTGATCCGATGACCCTACAAGCTCCGCCCCTATCGGCCAGGATGACGTCAAGGACAAGACGATTTTGAAGCACAACAATCCGCATAGCAGACTGTTCTTCTGTTAAATTGCCTAAGGCGGAAATAGTTTCGTTCACTACTGCTTCAAGGGTTCTGGTTAATCTACGTATCAATTTACTATTAGTGACTGTACCTATATAGGGAAAGAAACCTTTATTGAAATCTGTGTATTTTTCCCATGCTGTTTCAGTGTAATCGACGATTGGGAGATCTCTCTGCTGTCTATTGTGTATTAAATGAGTATTTCTATGATAATCAGGAGGAGCTAGAAAAACAGGTGGTAGGAGGAATGCTATGTAACAGGTACCATCCCAATCTAGAGGTAGGCGTATATATGCGGTCTGGCCACATATAAAGTAGGAATGACGAGAACCTCTAAATGTAGACTTGCCTTGATCACTGAATTTTATCACAGTGGTGCATTTACTATGGCCCATGTGTATGGAGCCATTCTTTCTTATACATAGTTCCCCTTTTACTGGAAATACGGACATGGCGGGCAAGATTGGTGTAGCTTCAGATTCAACGTTCAGGATCATGAGGTTAAGTGTAAAATTACCTAATCCATATACTTCATTTTCTAGATCAGTTCCTGTTCTTTTGGGAAGTCCCTCCTTGTTAGGGTAGCAGACTTTAAGCAAAACTAAGTTCAGGTTTCCCCATACCCAGTTGTCTTGATAGACTGCGGAATTCGAATCTAGGGAATTAATCAAACTAAACCATGCTCCACAGGAGCCATTGTGTGTGAACGGATAAGGAAAGAGGGGCAAAACTCCCTTATAGTTCTGATAGGGAGGGAGTCGGCCACATATCCAACAATTTGTGGCATTGCTGGTTTGATGGGAATGATGTAGCATACTAATGAAAGTGTTATTGCGCAGCGCAAATCTATAGGACAACTCATGCGGGGGTAATTCACTAAAAGAATGTTCAGCAGTAATATTGTAAACATGTTTAGAAATAGGATAATATATGTGCAACAATATACTTGCAGCGATTATTAAAAGACTTAAGAAAAACAAGATTAATAACGTCACTGTGCAATGACTACACAGTGATTTACAGTACGCATGCTTTTTCAACTGCATCTTTCGGTTTCTTTCTCTATTCAGGTCTAGGGGATACATGTCAGAGACAAATTCGACCGATTCACCTTGGAGAGGACTTAAACAATCAAATTGTCTGACTTATTAGACCGTAATTTTAGTTTGTATAGTTCCTTATCGCTTTGTTCAACCAAAGGGAGCTTTGAGTCAATCGGTGAAGACACGCGAGGTGTAACGTTTACATCAGACGGTAGTCCATGAAATTTCTTGATATGACTTGAATGTAACCATCCTTTGCGACCCTCGATCTTCACGGCTGTCCTCGTGGTGAGTAGTACAAGTTGAGGCGATTTCCACCTAGGATCCAGCTGAGTCTTCCGGTCAAAATTACGCACTAACACCAGGTCCCCGGGAACTACGTCATGGGGTTTCACCTCGGTGTTGTCGGGAAAGGCTGCAGCTACCTGTGAACGACAAGATTGTAGTGCAGACATCAAGGAAGCCAGGTAATCTGTCAGCATATTACAGTCAACATCAGTTATTTTGCGTGGTATAGGCGTCCCCCACATATTTGGTGGTCTACCAAAGATCACCTCATAAGGGGATAGCCCTGTTCGAGAGTGCGCCACCATTCTCATGTAAAAGAGTGCAACTGGTAAGGCTACTACCCAATCGACACCTTTCTCTCTACATATTTTGGACAATCTAATTTTCAGAGTTTGATTATGTCGTTCCATGAGACCTGCTGCCTCGGGGTGTCGGACACAGTGAAATCTCCATTGATAGCCTAACAAAAGTGAAACGTGTTTCATTAGTTCGGATGAGAACGGCTGGCCGTTATCTGAGTAGACAACACGTGGTAAACCGTACCGTGGGAAGAATTCTCGAACCAACTGTTTGGCAGTAGTCGGGGCAGTGTAATCTGAGACCGGGTAGGCTTCTGTCCAACGGGAAAGAGCACAAACAACTACAAGAACATATTTGAATCCTCGACATCGTTCCATCTGGATATAATCCATCTGGAGGACTTCAAAAGGGTGATCAGGAGGCTGAAATCCACCCTGTTCTACGGAAATGCTTTTACCTGGGTTAAACTGACAACAGATCATACAGGTACGAACTTTTTGTTTAGCTGCTGCTCGTAAATGTTTGTTAAACCAAATGTGTTGAATGCTGTCTAGCATAGCTTTTTCTCCTAGGTGCGCTGGACTATGTATTGTATTAATGATAACTTGAACCATAGAGTCAGGAAGGAACCACACAGATTTTTCCTTCGTCATCCATCCTTGATCCGTTTGGATCCCTCCTAACTCAGTCCATTTCTTTATTTCATCTGGTGTAGCATGTGTCTGTATGTCAATTACGTCAAGAGCGGGATCCTTAACCGTCATGCAATGTGTTGGTGTCAGAACTATTGTCTTTGTCATGTCAGACATGTGAGTTTGAGCAGTCTGTTTAGCTGTTCTGTCAGCTAGGTTATTGCCTTGGGAAATGATATCAGTAACTTTCGTATGAGCTTTACATTTCATAATTGATATTGCAGTAGGTAGATGTATTGCATCTAATAAGGCATGAATGAGGGGTCCGTGCTGAATGTGGGCACCGTGAGAAGTTAAATAACCTCTCTCTCGCCACAGCACGCCGAAGTCATGTACAACTCCGAATGCATAACGTGAATCAGTGTATATGTTGACTTTCTTATTTGTGGCTTGAATACAGGCTTGTGTCAGAGCGATGAGCTCTGCTGCTTGAGCTGACAAGGTGTTTATGCAATTTGTTTCAATGACTTCAGTGTCTGTTGTGACTGCATACGCGGCCACTAGCTCTCCTGTACTTGTTCTCATACATGAACCATCTACATACAACGTCAGGTCTGGATCTGACAATGGGACGTCTGTTAAGTCTTGTCTGGGTTTCGTCGTGATAGTAATAACTTCAATACAATCATGTGCTAGTGGGTCTGTTCCGTTTACTGGCAAAAGTGTGGCAGGATTCAATGTACTACAACGTCTGATTTCTATGTGTGGCTGAAACAATGTCAATTCGTAACCGGTAAGTCTTGCTATAGTCAAGTGTTGTGTTTGCGTTCGGTTCACAAGAACCTCTACTGCGTGTGGTACTTGTACTGTCAATGGATGTCCTAACACTATAGCATCGCTTTGTCTGATTGCTAAAGCTGTCGCTGCCACTGATTTCAGGCACGCAGGCAGAGCCTGAGCTACGGGATCTAATGTACTAGAAAAATAAGCACATGGTTTGTGTGATCCTGCTTGTTCCTGTGTGAGTACTGACAAAGCAGTACCTTCGCGTTCTGTAACAAAGAGCGTGAAATGTTTATTGTAACATGGTGTTGCTAAAACAGGTGCTTGACATAAAGCTTTCTTTAGGCTTTCAAAAGCTTGTGTATGTTCCTGAGTCCAAGGGAGGACAGTCGATGTGGCCGCCTCCTGTGTTGTCAACTGAATGAGTGGTTTTGCTAGAAATGCATACTGGGGAATCCACTGCCTACAATATGAAGTGAGGCCTTTAAAAGCCCGTACCTCCTTTTGTGTCTTGGGTATTGGCATGTTAGCAATTAACTGGATGCGATCTGACGTAAGCTGCCTTCCCTCCTTGGACAGCGAGTGCCCAAGGTAAACAACTCGCTGGACACAGAATTGCAGCTTAGAAGGGGACACCTTGTGCCCCTTTTCGGCCAAAAATTGTAAAACCGTCAGTGAGGCTTTTTCACATTCAAGTTCGTTTCTAGTGGTGATCAGCAGATCATCGACATATTGAAGCAGGGCAGTGTTGACTGGCATGTGGATACTGTCAAGTTCTCGTTTCAGTGCTTGGCTATAGATGCTGGGGCTTTCTGTGAATCCTTGAGGTGCGCGTGTGAATTTAAAGCTTCGTCCATTTAAACTAAATCCGAACAAGTATTGGCTTTCCGGATCTATTGGGACGCTGAAAAAGGCATTCTTAAGATCAATTACAGTAAAGAATGTTGCTTCGGAATCAATGGCTGTCAGTAATGAAGAAATGTCTGGGACTACGGGGTATTGTGGTACAATACATTTATTTAATTCGCGCAGATCAATAACCAATCGATATACTGGCGGGGCTTTTGGATCAGTTCGTTTAAGAATCGGAATTATCGGGGAATTACATACATTGGAGTCGGTTTCCACAACCACTCCTTGGGTAATAAGCTCGTCAACGATTTGCAGTAAAGCCACTACAGCATCTGGGGGTAACTTGTATTGTCGCATTCGTGGTAGTACCACTCCTGTCTTTAGTGTGACTCGATATGGTGTAATGTTCATGCAACCAACATCTGTAGGGCCTTGTGCCCATAAATGTGTGGGTAAAGTCTGCAGTCGGTGATCCATGTCTCGGGACACATAGTGCCCTTTGAAATCACGTAAAAACAAACTTACTCCTTCCGGAGAACAACATATTATAGCTCCTAGAGCTTTCAGTGTTTTTATACCTAACAGGTTTTCTGGACATGATTTAGTAAGCAATAAATCTGTAGTTCGTGTCAAGGGACCAATCGTAAGTGGAAGAGGCTGTGATACTTCGTTAATGATGGGTTTTCCTGAAAAACCAAGGGAAATATTCTGTGAGCCTGAGAGGGGTGCCCCTGGAACTTCACTACGTTTTATGGTTGTTCGGCTTGCCCCTGTATCAAGTAAAAATTTTCTATCTTGGCCTAATAGTTCACTGTGTACATAAGGTCCTTCTTGATCTACAGGGACCTCGATAAGGGGTAAACCAACTTCCCTCTCTAGGCTGTTTCATGAGTATCGTTGATAATCAGGGTAGTCATACTGTGCGGTCTGGTACATCTGTCGTGTCGTTGTTGGTGTGGCAGCAATAGGCTGCGGTGATGGAGCTGGCATAGACTGTTGCGGAGCTGGCATGGCCTGTGCATGCTGCGGGGCTCCTTGTTGGTTCTGATCCTGTCTAAGTGGCCGTGGTCTTTCTTTTGTATTACCTATGGCGATATTATGTTTTAAAACTGGACAATCGTGTACATAATGACCTGGCTGTTTACAATAGTTGCATGTCCCTTTTACAGAACCTGCTGAAACACTGGACTGTGTCATACCCTTTTTATGACCGTCAGCTGGAACTGTCTGGGAAACTAGCATTTTCATTTTCGTGTCTTTCATGCGTCTTTGTTCATGTTCTTGTTCCTCTCTAATTCTATTGTGATGGTACTGTAGCATTTGTAACATTTGTGACGGAGTGTTACCTTGCCAGGTACTCTCGAATTTCAATACTCTATTCTTAACTTGGGGCAAGGCATTTTCAACTAATTTTGTCACAAACAGATGTGGATACGATTCGCTACTTGCTTTTATTCCACTATTTATACCAAAACATTTTTCGAATCGGGCATAAAAATCACTAGTGTCTTCATCTTGCTTTTGTTTACAGGCTGATATTGCACCCCAGTCTTCCTTTTTCGTAGTTAATAAACGTGGCAGTACCTGTACTAATAAACCTGGTAGTATTTTGGTCTTTTCCCCAAGCCCTAAACCTGGACCTCGAGCTGTTTCTTCGTTTTCTAATGCTGTCCAATCTATCTTTTGGTCTCCCACCTCCCAATCCTTTTCTTTGAGTTTTTCATAAATGCCCGCAGGCATTAATACCTTTAATATTTTCATAATGTCGGGATAGGTATACTCTCCCATGAGCAGCATGTCTTTAATTTCACGGTGGAAACCCGCTGGGTCTTTGTCATGACTGGGTACCACTTTCTTCATTTCTAATAGTTCCATTTTAGATATGGGTGTGTATACAAACACACGTTTAAACTGATTGTCATCACCTTTTATCGGGTGCACTTCGCGTAAGGGATTCTGTCTATCCATATAATACGTCGTTCTTTCCTTGATGGGCAGTGAGACATGTTCGGGGCATACAAAAAGAATGTACTGCTTTCTGGATTTTAGTATTTCTCTAATTAACTCAGTACCTGAACCTCTCCATTTATTCGTGAGTAATTCAGTCAATATATCAGGTAAGGGACTAGGATCGGAGTGTTGGCTTTTATATAATATAAGGAGTTGTTGAATCATGTAGATACCAGCTAAACGCTGTTCATCTGGGGTGAGGTTCAAAAACGTGTGCGCTAGTGTATCATCACTATATTTTCCGGGACTGTCAACCCAGTGAACGGCTGACCTGGCTAATTCTTGTTCGTCCATAGAATCGAGTATATGATAACCCCTTCGTTCTCGGAGTAATTTGTCAGCGGCTTGGAACGAATGTTCGGGGGACCTTATATTTATTATAGGGGTTTGGAAATTTCTGTTATTTTCTGGACGTATCGGACGTATCGGATCAGTAAAGCCTCTAGTATTATTACAAGATCTTCCTCTACCTACATAGGCCATTGTTTCTAACTGTCCTGTGGGCAGTTCTAATTCTTCCTCCTCCTCGTTTTGTTCAGACTGGTCTACCGCCAATCTTTCTTCGTGTATTCGTTCTACTTCTTTGCGGATCTTTCGGCACATAGCTACTATACTTAATAATCTATCATGTCTCCCCTCTGATATATTCCGACTCCATGTGGTAAGAATTCGCATTTCCTCCGGATTTACCCCTGGTCGGTCTTGATTTCTGATCACACAATTTATGAGGAAACGTAACAGTTCCCCCTGTATCTCCACTTTCTGGTACTCCATGGCTCTATTAATACTTTCAGAATCTCGCCCTGACTGGACAAAGTGATATATATTTTCTAAATGTGTAGTCATTCCTGGTAGCCTCCCTAAATATATTGCAGCTCGTCGGATACGTAATGATGCCAGCAGCATTTCGTCCTCTTTGCCGGGCACAGGGTCATATCTACAATCTACTAGAAGTTCCTTAAGCATGTCGGGAGTTACTAGTTTGGGCGTACGTTGGTGGGCTAATTCTTGAAAGGAAAGTTTATTTACTCTGGGTGGCGTGGAAAAAATGTTTGTCGTACCTCCTGTAGCACCGCCTGGGGTGCTGGATGTGAAAGGATTCGTTGAACGTGATATAGCAACCATAGGTGTGGGTACAGCTGTAGAAACAGATGTGCTTGCCGGAACTTGTGTCGGAGTTTGTTGTTGCGGAGGTACAGACGGAGGGTCTTGGCGTTGAACCCCCTCGGCAGGCGGTCTATGTGGTGCAGTATTAGCATACTCGGGAGCTGCGTCGTCTAAATAAGAGGAAAGGAAAACATCTTCTGCGGTTCTGGGATGCCCTTTGGGATGTGCTTTTATAGGAAACAATGGAGGTGGCAAGTCTTTTGGTATCTCCTGAGTAGCCTTAGGTAACCCTTCGGCCAGAAGAGGATACATACCATTCATAAGGGCATTTCTTTGTCTGTCTACTTGTTCTGCTTTTGCTCGGGTACCTTCTTCAATTAATAGATTTTCTCGGACTTTATTTGAATTCTCCTTACTTTTCTCTTCCTGTCTGAGTGCTTTTTCTGTACGTCTATACGATTCTTTACGCCATAATTCAATGGCATCTTTCTGTGATTGTCTAGCTTTCTTTTTCCATAATTCTTCCTCTATTTTCATGATGCAATCTGCATCCCAGGTCCCAGCTGCGGGCCACCTCTGACTTTCTGGTAATTCCTTGGTGTAGTCTACCCATAAATCAAGAAATAATATGGCGTCTAGGCCATGTTTATGATACATGAAGTACCCTGGAGTGTCCCTAGGAGGAATGGGAACAGCTTCTTCGAGTACCCCTTTTCTAGTTTTGATCTGTCTTAATTTCGAAAAGAGCGGCATATTGAGAACTGATCTGAGACCTAATTTTGAACACGTTTAATACAACAAAACACAATAATGAACAGTCATTCACACCACAATATGCAGAACGTATTTAAAACATTTAACATTTAATATTTAATGAACAACAATGATGGCCATTTAGGGAACTAGTCACTAAGCATAATACTCGGCACTAACTAGGTATTCTGAATTATATACTAGACATACTAGATATACTGCTAAACAGTACAGATACACTGCTGAAACAGTGCAGACCGGATTTGTGTACCCAAACCCGTCTTGACCGGCACAACCTATGTGCACGTCAGAACGCCTCCCCGGCAATGGTACTCACCGGGTAGCTCGGAACGGAAGGCCTCGGAACTGAACTGAACTGGACTTGGACCGGACTGGACTCGACTCGAAACTTCGGAACTTCGGAACCTGGTGGGCCTCTGTATACCTCGGATCTTGCTCTCTCAGCTAGGCTCTGGTCGGGATACTTCGCACTTCTCACCGCCTCGTCTGGGTGTTGATCGCAGCCTCAGTTACCCCCGCTCGGCAGGAGGGAGATACAGGAAATCCTGTGGGTACGCGTTGTTGTCCGTCCAGCTGTGGCAGGAGACCGGGCCTGCAACGCACCTCCGGCGCGTGAGATGAGAAAGTGTCCCTGTTCGGGCGCCATATATGTGGTAAATAATTTAATTACCGGTACTTAATTTGATGCGGAAAATTAATAAGAATAGCTCAGTAAAATAAGAGGCAGAATCCGTGGTATTAGAGATTCGGAACGGGCTTTATTCCAATAACAATTCGAATTGTTGGCTTCATATTCCATCACCACGGAGGTTCAGGAAGTGAAAGACAATACATTATTGACAGGTAATCATTTTTATAGAAGAGGCATTACAGTGAAACAGATGCAGGAGGCGTAACAGTTGATAACAGAGATAAAGATATACATGCGTAACTGAAATGGGTGTAACTAGGCGTAACCAAAGAACGTCATTAGGTATGATGTCACAAATGGGTGGTTCCATGAAAGAATTTCGCAATGTCAGCAAAAATACTTGGCAGAGATGCGCGCGCGGCAGCATGACGTGTGATTTGACGTGCAACTAGGGGGAGAATGGGACTTGACATTTAGCTCTACATGTGGAGACAAAAGTCTGGGGTTATGTCAACCTAATCCCAAATCATATCTAATATCCTATGTTTAAAGAACTGTGTTATCCAAAAAGAGAGGTCTCTTAGGATAGAATCTTATTCTATACTGACTATACTGACTGTTAGTGCGTGTACAAGCGTCTAAGTGTCTACACTAGATGCGAGGGGGTAGGAATATTCCATGGTAACAGGGTTTATGAATTACTTGCATGAGGACAGCGAGGCCTGGCCCTTTGCGCGGTAGCTGGAGGAATGTTTACCTAAACTACTAGACAGGAATGCATCGGATGAGGGGTGGAGGAGATAATCTTGAAGGTGAAATACAGTTTTCTGGCAGGCTACGGGCTGGATCAGGCACCGTTAGCCGCGCAGGGAGTAAGACAAAGTTCATGGTCACAGATGCAGGCTCAGACTGGAGCTTTCAGAGGCAGAAGGCAGGAAAAGGCTTGAAGACAGAATTCGGGCCTACTCGCCTGAATCTGTAGAAATGTGGAAAGTGAACCACATAAAGTCGGTGGCCTTTCATACTTAGGAAAGGAATATCTGACCCATTCATGGCGGATCTAAAAGAGGACATGTTGACGGTGGACGCACATGTGTTTGCGTCTTCATAACTGGAACTGGAGGGAACATACATGTACTTGTAACTTATACATGAAACCGTTGGGGTCCAAGATAGGGGACATAACCGACCATAAAAAATCCATATTTCCACAATACAGTCCCTGACGTGGTCAGGTTGTCTGTAAAGCTTGTTCTTTACAGGCAGACTGTCACCAGTGTCCACCACATGGGTACACCAGTCAGTTTGACTAGGTATCAAGGAAAACATATGTGAAAATGATTGTAGAACCTGTCTACATTCAGTCTGCTGATGGGCAGTGAGGTTGCCTCCAAGGGTCACTCCTTCAACTGAGCCATCTTCAGGGTTCTGAGACAACAGGTCTGGGAGAGGGTCACTCTCTTCCTCCCGTCCCTCATCTGTAGCCATGAGCAAGCCCATGTCTGCCCTGTCAACATATGCTTTTAACCTGTTAACATGGAGTACCCTGTGGGGACTCCTGGGAGTTCCTAGGTCTACCAAGTAGGTGACCTCTCCCTTCTTTTCCAGGATTGTATGGGGTCCAGACCATTTGTCTTGGAGTGCTGCTGGGGCCACTGGCTCCAACACCCATACCTTCTGTCCTGGCTGAAACTCAACCAAGACAGCCTTTTGGCCATGCCAAGCTTTCTGTAAGGCCTGGCTTGCCTCAAGGTTTTTGGATGCCTTCTCCATATACTCAGCCATCCTGGAGCGGAGACCAAGTACATAGTCCACTATGTCTTGCTTAGGCTTTTTGAGAGGTAACTCCCATCCTTCCTTCACCAAACACAGTGGGCCTCTTACAGGGTGCCCAAACAACAATTCAAAGGGGCTGTAGCCAACCCCCTTTTGTGGGACCTCTCTGTAAGCAAACAGAAGGCAGGGTAGAAGGATGTCCCATCTTCGCCTGAGCTTTTCAGGTAATCCTTTGATCATACCCTTTAGGGTCTTGTTGAATCTCTCAACAAGCCCATTGCATTGTGGGTGATAAGGGGTGGTGAACTTGTAGTTGACACCACATTCCTTCCACATAGCTGTCAAGTATCCTGACATGAAGTTGGTACCTCTGTCAGAAACTACCTCCTTAGGAAACCCCACTCTGGAGAATACTCCCAGCAGGGCCCTGGCCACAACAGGAGCTGTAGTGGTCCTAAGGGGAATTGCCTCTGGATACCTGGTGGCATGATCCACTACCACCAGTATAAATCTGTGCCCAGATGCAGTGGGAGGATCCATGGGACCCACTATATCTATTCCCACTCTTTCAAAGGGGACCCCCACCACAGGTAGTGGTATTAGGGGGGCCTTTGTTGTGCCACCTGATTTGCCACTGGCTTGGCAGGTCACACAGGAGCGACAAAACTCCTTTGTATCTTCATTCATATGAGGCCAGTGAAAGTGAGGGACAAGCCTGTCCCAAGTCTTGTTCTGGCCTAAGTGTCCTGCTAAAGGAATATCATGGGCCAAGGTAAGAAGGAAGCCCCTAATTTGCAGAGGTATAACCAACCTCCTGGTAGCACCAGGCTTGGGGTCTCTAGCCTCTGAATAAAGGAGCCCTTCATCCCAATACACTTTATGGGTACCTTGAGCATTCCCAGCAGCCTCAGCAGCAGCCAGCTGTCTGAGGGGTTCAAGAGAGGGACAGGATAACTGAGCCTGCCTCAAGTCAGCCCTTGAAGGTCCCCCTGTCCCCAGAAACTCAACCTGATCAGGTTCAAGCTCTTCAGGGACAGTTCCTTCAGGGTCCTCTAGATCAGCTTCCTGGGAAGGCTAATCATCACTCTGAGGCAGGGGGGAAGGCACAGCCTTGACCCTCCTGTTCTTCTTCTTGGTAGGGGCTTGGTCCATTGTTCCAGGATCCAAGACCTGAGGTTCAGTGAGGCACTTTTTGGCCTGTGACCTGGTCACAGCAAGGACATGTGATGATATACTTAACATCTCTGCATGAGTCCTGTACTCCACTTCTGACCATAGAGAACTCTCTAGGTCGTTGCCCAACAAACATTCTACTGGGAGGTCTGCACTAACCACAACCCTTTTGAGGCCAGTTACCCCTCCCCATGAGAAGTTAACAACTGCCACACTATGTGAAGTAGTGGCATTGCTGGCATTGGTCACCAGGTAATTCTCACCTGGTATGTACTGTCCAGGGTCCACAAAGCCTGGTGTCACCATAGTGACACTGGCACATGTGTCCTTGTAGGCTTGAGCCACTTTTTCATTTATTAAAGGAGTCTGTCTGTACTTGCCCAGGTTACTGGGGCTCACAGTCAGGGACACATCAATGTCCCCATCACAGATCAAGACTGCCTGTGTCAGGGTTCTGTCTAAGTCAGAATCTCCTTCAGTTCCCATAGTGATTCCCACTACACCCTTTGTCTGGGGACCAACACTGCTAACAGTAGTACTGGGAGCAGGTGCCTTAGGGGCAACAGTGTTGGGGGCTCCACCCTTCTTACAATCACTAGTCCAGTGAGTTGTATTCTTGCAATGATTGCACCAGGGTTTCTTTTGACCTTCTTTCTTCTTTCCCTTGGATTGTTGTTGGGACCCACCCTCCTTAGCAGTAGTTTGGGGCCCCGTTGAAGACTTCTGGTCTTTAGATTTCTGATCTCCACCCTTTTGGTCTGTTTTCTTCTGATCACCCCCTTGGCCCTGGTTCTGGTTCTTTTGCTTAACCCTGGTTCTGACCCATTTGTCTGCCTTCTTTCCCAATTCTTGGGGAGAGGTCAGATCAGAGTCAACCAAGTGTTGATGCAGTTGCTGGTTTTGACAGTTATTTAAAATCTGTTCTCTCATCATCAAATTATACAATCCTGTAAAATCAGATACCTTACTTCCCAGCAACCAACCCTCCAAAGCCTTAGTGGCATATTCAATGTATTCAGACCAGTCCTGAGTCTGTGTCTTTTGGGTGTCTCTGAACATTAACCTGTACTGTTCAGTGGTTAAGCCTAACCCATCAACTAGAACACTCTTCAGGACTCTGTAGTTTCTGACATCCTCCTCCCTAACAGTGAGGAGTCTGTCTCTGCCTCTTCCTTCAAAGGAGAGCCAGAGGATTGCTGCCCACTGGTCTTCAGGAACCTGCTGCACTTTGCAGGCTCTCTCAAGAGCAGTCATCCATTTGTGGATGTCATCCCCACTTTTGTAGGGGGGCACAACCTTAGACAGGTTCCTATTATCAAAGACCCTATCTTTGTCCTTAGGGACAATGCTGCCACCAGTGGGTATAGACCCACTCTCTCTAGGTTGCCTAGCCTTACTCAGTTTCTCTTCCATCAGGGCTACTTCTAGCTCCTGCTTCCTGATCCTCAGCTGGGCTTCCTGCATTCTGGCCTCATGTTCCCTCCTCTGAGGGGTGGTCATCCTTTTCCTGGAGTGACCTTGAGAGCCTCTAGAGGCATGAGAAGCATTAGAGTCGCCTGAGCGATTCCTTTGCCTCCTAAGCCCCTGGTTAAGTCCACTGGGGAGATCCAATGGGATGATCCCATTGTCAGTCCCCAATAGCCTTAGTTTAGCTGGGCCAAGTATAACACTTGGCACTGGGCTATTTCTCCCTTCATCCTCACTACTTTCTGTATCCTCACCACTTTCCTCCTCTGTAGTATGATTCTCATCTAAGGGATGGCTATTGGAAAGGGGTACCTCTGTAGCATCTTCAGAAGGGGGGCCTCCTGTTCCTGTCCCTAAGGGGGCTAACTGGGAAGCTTTCTTGAGCTCTCTCTGATTTTCATCATTTTGCAAGAGTTCTCTGAGCTCAGCAGAGGTAGGGTTCTTGGGCTGTTTAAGGCCTCTAAGAGTTGCTAAATGCCTGAGCTCATTCTGGTTAAGGGTAGCAAAGATGGATGGTGCCCTCTGGGGGTCACTCTCAACAGAGATGGGTACAGTGGACCCCTCTGCCCCAGCCATTGCTCTTAAGTGTGGGTGGATGTGTTGCAATCTACCTACACTTGGGTTTGCCTACTAAACCTATCTAGTAGTTGTAGTCAGGGTGTGCTACTCCCTTTGCTCTACAACAACTAAGTTCAGTAGAACTTATGTATATCTAATCTTGTTTTATATGTACCTACAGGTACCTATGTGATCTTTCAATTGGTAACCAAGAGATTACAATGGTAAAACACAGCAAGCTCAAATCCAACCGCTGCTCACCAATGTGAGAAGTTGGCCTGGTATATGATGCTCACTAGTTAAAGTGATCACCTTGTACCATGCCAAGCAACCCTTATGGTGTGGTTGTAAGTCAACCTTTTCGGACTAGCTGCCCTAGTGGTAGCGTAGGCTAAGCAGTCTTTGAGGCTAAACTCGTGAAGCGTGTTAAGCCAGCTGTTTTACCAAATGCAACCCCCTTTTATACCAATGAAAGGACACCACACAGATATATATTCAAAATATATACGTATTTATTTCTCAAAGTGACCCCTAGTCTCTTTATGAGCACAGGAGCACAAATCGTCAAACAAGATTACAGTAGAATACACAGAAGTTGCACTTTATATGGATAGGCCCTGGTGGCCGCTCGAACCATATACTAAAATAGTGGTATAAGTACCACGAACAGAAAAGGAAAAAGGCCTAGGGCCTCTAGAATCGCTGGGCCTACAAGGAGCTAACTTCAGTTAGTGACCAGGAGGTCCACGGGTGGCGTGTGCAGAGCAAATAGTCACACGCGTGCTCCCATAGGTTTCAATGGGTGCGTAAAAAGTACAAAGTTACTGCAAAAAGGATCTTCCGGATGGACTAGGAACTCAAGATTTGGAACACAGGCACTAGAGATGTAATACTACACTTGGGCACAGGAGTGCCAGCTTTACCTCACCCACAGGAAGCGGGTGCATAGGCCTCGAAGTGCGTCGGGTTTCTTCTATCTGTTCCGTGGAGCCTGTGGACAAAGATGCTGCAGGCGGTCGGTCCGGGAGAGATGCGGTGGATCCAAGAGTGGATCGGAGATGTTGAAGACCTGTAAGCAGAGGGGACAGTGTTCACAGTCACTAGCCAGTGACCAGCGTGGCACCAGGTGGGTACCAGGCAATGTCGGGTGCAAACAGGAAGAAAGGTGTAGCTTGTCTCTGCAGCCACGTGGTCCCTGGAAGTCGACGACGCCCAGGAGTCGGTTCACAAGCTGTCCCACGCAGGCTCTCGCTGTCAGCGGTGTCGGCGACTTGATCGAAGCAAACAAGCCTTGGCAAAAGCAAATGTTGTGGAGAACAAGATAAGCTGATTGTTCTGACCAGCAAGGTCAGAGGGACTGCTCCTTTGGAGGGGAGCAAGGGCCAGTCTGGAGCAACCAGACCAGCGGTGTATTTCTTGAAGTTCGTCGCCAAGATGGCTACTAGCCAGCGGCCAGCAACCGGTTAGGCGCGTTGAGTGGCAAAATGCAGAAGGGCCCCACGCAGATCGTGGAGATGCTGGAGGGCTCACCTTTGGTGCAGATGCTGCTCGGCTGTTGGGCTTCTGAGATCCCAAAGCACAACTTGGAGGGAGCCTCGGTTGTTGCACTTGCAGCTTGTCGAGGTCGTTCCAAGATGGCTGGCTCCACGTGTCTCGTTGCCTCCACGGGTCTCCTCTTTTCAGGGACTGTGGATCGGGTGGTGAGAGGTCTGGAGGTCCAGGTCTTGTCAGTCTCTGGGCTTGGGCTCCGGCGGGAGGCGGCGGCAAAGCAGACATTGATTCGCTGGATGGTGCTTGCGTTAGGGGAGATTTCCTTCAGTCTTCTGTGCAGCAGAATGTCGAAGTTCCCGTCTTCTTCTTAGTTTCAAGTTGATTCCAGGATGTCTGAAGTCTTAGGACACAGCTCCTACATTTAAGCGGATTCTAGGGGCCGGACTACCTGCTAGGTCCCTCCCTATGGGTGGGACCAGGAAGGGGGGTGGTTACACCCCCAATTCTTTGTCCAGCTCACCCCAGGCCCGGGACTGGTGTGCCCCAGGACCAGTTTGAACTGGCATATGCACCGAGGCTCCTTGTGAGCC
Source organism: Triturus cristatus (assembly GCF_964204655.1). Lineage (NCBI taxonomy): Eukaryota > Metazoa > Chordata > Amphibia > Caudata > Salamandridae > Triturus > Triturus cristatus. The sequence continues at coordinate 748,114,518 of NC_140579.1, forward strand.
ACAGGCATGTCTGGTTTCTTTCAAGCCCTACCTGACCAATACACAAAATCCTGTCTGGGGTGGTGCACGCACCTCCCCTGGCAGGAAACCCTTTGTCCACACCTCCCAAGCTGGAAGGACTCCCAGCAGCAGGAGGGCAGACTTGTGTCTGTGGTTGCAGCATCCATTTTGTGGAGCTGAGGCTATGTCTGATTTTACCCGGGTTTCAGGTACTGTACATGTCGTGTCCCTCTAGAAGGGTGGAATGCTAACCCCGTCGCCAGAATTGGCGAGGGGTTAGTATTCCAATTCGTATGACACCTTACTCGACATGTTTTGATAAAGCCAAACCAAAGATAGCATTTAACCGCGAGGTTCATAATGCACTTAAGAGTATATGGTATGACGATATCTGGAAACAGTAGAAGGAAGTTGTTCCGACCACTGCAGACAGGCTCAGCTCATGCCAGAGCACCATCTCACATGGAACCAAGCACTCTGCCTTCAGGATTGTTAAGGCCTGCCATAGGAGTGACTTATAGGTTAACATGTGTCCCATTTAAGGTTAGGTATCGGTATACTACACCTAAGTAAGAGGTGATTACACCAACTTACCCCAGCTGAGTGATCAGCCAGTTGTGTCAGATTGTTAGGCCAAGCCTGGGGTGGCATAATACATGCTTCAGCCCCTGGCAGGCCTTGGGTACACCAATGCCCTGGGTACCTAGTGTACACTGGTACAGGGGCTGACAGGGTGATCCACTTCCAATTGGTTATGCACCTAGGGTGCATAGTGTAAATTTAGTAGAGAGAACAGCAGGCTGGGGGTCTGATTGGCAGGCCCACAGCCTCAATATGTCAAAAACCAGTGAAGCAAAAAGCAAAAATTTGGGGTGACCATAGGATAGCAGACCCTACTCTCCTACACAACCCCCCCCCAAACGCAGGGACATTAAACTAGCCTTGACCAGTCTCGTCTTCATGTCCTAAGTGGAAGTACCTGGAGAGACCATCTGCATTCCCATGGTCAGTACCTGGCCGGTGCTCCACTATAAAGTCCATCCCCTGTAGGGAAATGGACCACCTAAGCAGTTTGGGGTTTTCACCCTTCATCTGATTTAGCCACAAGAGGGGCTTATGGTCGGTCTGAATCTTGAAGTGAGTGCCAAACAAGTATGGCCTCAGCTTCTTCAGGGCCCACACCACAGCAAAGGCCTCCCTCTCAATAGCTGACCAATTCTTCTCTCTGGGGGTCAACCTTCTGCTAATAAAAGCAATGGGTTGGTCTTGACCATCTACATTAAGTTGTGACAGCACAGCTCCCACACCCAACTCAGAAGCATCTGTTTGGACTGTGGTAAATAATTTAATTACCGGTACTTAATTTGATGCGGAAAATTAATAAGAATAGCTCAGTAAAATAAGAGGCAGAATCCGTGGTATTAGAGATTCGGAACAGGCTTTATTCCAATAACAATTCGAATTGTTGGCTTCATATTCCATCACCACGGAGGTTCAGGAAGTGAAGGACAATACATTATTGACAGGTAATAATTTTTATAGAAGAGGCATTACAGTGAAACAGATGCAGGAGGCGTAACAGTTGATAACAGAGATAAAGATATACATGCGTAACTGAAATGGGTGTAACTAGGCGTAACTAAAGAACGTCATTAGGTATGATGTCACAAATGGGTGGTTCCATGAAAGAATTTCGCAATGTCAGCAAGAATACTTGGCAGAGATACACGCGCGGCAGCATGACGTGTGATTTGACGTGCAACTAGGGGGAGAATGGGACTTGACATTTAGCTCTACATGTGGAGACAAAAGTCTGGGGTTATGTCAACCTAATCCCAAATCATATCTAATATCCTATGTTTAAAGAACTGTGTTATCCAAAAAGAAAGGTCTCTTAGGAAAGAATCTTATTCTATACTGACTATACTGACTGTTAGTGCGTGTACAAGCGTCTAAGTGTCTACACTAGATGCGAGGGGGTAGGAATATTCCATGGTAACAGGGTTTATGAATTACTTGCATGAGGACAGCGAGGCCTGGCCCCTTTGCACGGTAGCTGGAGGAATGTTTACCTAAACTACGAGACAGGAATGCATCGGATGAGGGGCGGAGGAGATAATCTTGAAGGTGAAGTACAGTTTTCTGGCAGGCTACGGGCTGGATCAGGCACCGTTAGCCGCACAGGGAGTAGGACAAAGTTCATGGTCACAGATGCAGGCTCAGACTGGAGCTTTCAGAGGCAGAAGGCAGGAAAAGGCTTGGTGGCAGAATCAGGGCCTACTCGCCTGGACTGTAAAATGGGATAAATGAACCATATAAAGCCGGTGGCCTTTCATACTTAGGAATAGAATATCCAGCCCATTCATGGCGGATCTGAAAGAGGACATGTTGACGGTGGACGCACATGTGTTTGCGTCTTCATAACTGGAACTGGAGGGAACATACATGTACTTGTGATTTATACATGAAACCGTTGGGGTCCAAGATAGAGGACATAACCGACCATAAAAATCCATATTTCCACATTCCCTCCTTGTCCCCTACTGGCCCTTAGGAGATATCAATCTTCATCAATCCATCGATCTGTTCATATAACATCATTTGTTCTTCTTTCTTCTTCCGGGATCTCGAACGAAAACTTGGATGTGGGATACACGAGGTGGCACACAGACCACAAATCGCTGGCCCACATTGTAGACATAAGCAGCAACTGAATAGTATGAGAAAGCCAATACCTAGGAAGGAGAGCATTCTCCATCCCCAGGCTGACAACACGCCCCAGAACCAACCGGACCAAGTCCAGGTGCCTGGACTCTGGTGTATCTGGCTTACAATCTTATGAAGGCGGGTTATGGCTTTATATACTGACGGTGAATTTTCTGGTATGAAAATGCAACAACTTGATCCGATGACCCTACAAGCTCCGCCCCTATCGGCCAGGATGACGTCAAGGACAAGACGATTCTGAAGCACAACAATCCGCATAGCAGACTGTTCTTCTGTTAAATTGCCTAAGGCGGAAATAGTTTCGTTCACTACTGCTTCAAGGGTTCTGGTTAATCTACGTATCAATTTACTATTAGTGACTGTACCTATATAGGGAAAGAAACCTTTATTGAAATCTGTGTATTTTTCCCATGCTGTTTCAGTGTAATCGACGATTGGGAGATCTCTCTGCTGTCTATTGTGTATTAAATGAGTATTTCTATGATAATCAGGAGGAGCTAGAAAAACAGGTGGTAGGAGGAATGCTATGTAACAGGTACCATCCCAATCTAGAGGTAGGCGTATATATGCGGTCTGGCCACATATAAAGTAGGAATGACGAGAAGCTCTAAATGTAGACTTGCCTTGATCACTGAATTTTATCACAGTGGTGCATCTACTATGGCCCATGTGTATGGAGCCATTCTTTCTTATACATAGTTCCCCTTTTACTGGGAATACGGACATGGCGGGCAAGATTGGTGTAGCTTCAGATTCAACGTTCAGGATCATGAGGTTAAGTGTAAAATTACCTAATCCATATACTTCATTTTCTAGATCAGTTCCTGTTCTTTTGGGAAGTCCCTCCTTGTTAGGGTAGCAGACTTTAAGCAAAACTAAGTTCAGGTTTCCCCATACCCAGTTGTCTTGATAGACTGCGGAATTCGAATCTAGGGAATTAATCAAACTAAACCATGCTCCACAGGAGCCATTGTGTGTGAACGGATAAGGAAAGAGGGGCAAAACTCCCTTATAGTTCTGATAGGGAGGGAGTCGGCCACATATCCAACAATTTGTGGCATTGCTGGTTTGATGGGAATGATGTAGCATACTAATGAAAGTGTTATTGCGCAGCGCAAATCTATAGGACAACTCGTGCGGGGGTAATTCACTAAAAGAATGTTCAGCAGTAATATTGTAAACATGTTTAGAAATAGGATAATATATGTGCAACAATATACTTGCAGCGATTATTAAAAGACTTAAGAAAAACAAGATTAATAACGTCACTGTGCAATGACTACACAGTGATTTACAGTACGCATGCTTTTTCAACTGCATCTTTCGGTTTCTTTCTCTATTCAGGTCTAGGGGATACATGTCAGAGACAAATTCGACCGATTCACCTTGGAGAGGACTTAAACAATCAAATTGTCTGACTTATTAGACCGTAATTTTAGTTTGTATAGTTCCTTATCGCTTTGTTCAACCAAAGGGAGCTTTGAGTCAATCGGTGAAGACACGCGAGGTGTAACGTTTACATCAGACGGTAGTCCATGAAATTTCTTGATATGACTTGAATGTAACCATCCTTTGCGACCCTCGATCTTCACGGCTGTCCTCGTGGTGAGTAGTACAAGTTGAGGCGATTTCCACCTAGGATCCAGCTGAGTCTTCCGGTCAAAATTACGCACTAACACCAGGTCCCCGGGAACTACGTCATGGGGTTTCACCTCGGTGTTGTCGGGAAAGGCTGCAGCTACCTGTGAACGACAAGATTGTAGTGCAGACATCAAGGAAGCCAGGTAATCTGTCAGCATATTACAGTCAACATCAGTTATTTTGCGTGGTATAGGCGTCCCCCACATATTTGGTGGTCTGCCAAAGATCACCTCATAAGGGGATAGCCCTGTTCGAGAGTGCGCCACCATTCTCATGTAAAAGAGTGCAACTGGTAAGGCTACTACCCAATCGACACCTTTCTCTCTACATATTTTGGACAATCTAATTTTTAGAGTTTGATTATGTCGTTCCACGAGACCTGCTGCCTCGGGGTGTCGGACACAGTGAAATCTCCATTGATAGCCTAACAAAAGTGAAACGTGTTTCATTAGTTCGGATGAGAACGGCTGGCCGTAATCTGAGTAGACAACACGTGGTAAACCGTACCGTGGGAAAAATTCTCGAACCAACTGTTTGGCAGTAGTCGGGGCAGTGTAATCTGAGACCGGGTAGGCTTCTGTCCAACGGGAAAGAGCACAGAGAACATATTTGAATCCTCGACATCGTTCCATCTGGATATAATCCATCTGGAGGACTTCAAAAGGGTGATCAGGAGGCTGAAATCCACCCTGTTCTACGGGAATGCTTTTACCTGGGTTAAACTGACAACAGATCATACAGGTACGAACTTTTTGTTTAGCTGCTGCTCGTAAATGTTTGTTGAACCAAATGTGTTGAATGCTGTCTAGCATAGCTTTTTCTCCTAGGTGCGCTGGACTATGTGTTGTATTAATGATAACTTGAACCATAGAGTCGGGAAGAAACCATATAGATTTTTCCTTCGTCATCCATCCTTGATTCGTTTGGATCCCTCCTAATTCAGTCCATTTCTTTATTTCATCTGGTGTAGCATGTGTCTGTATGTCAATTACGTCAAGAGCGGGATCCTTAACCGTCATGCAATGTGTTGGTGTCAGAACTATTGTCTTTGTCATGTCAGATGTGTGAGTTTGATTCTGAGCAGTCTGTTTAGCTGTTCTGTCAGCTAGGTTATTGCCTTGGGAAATGATATCAGTAACTTTCGTATGAGCTTTACATTTCATAATTGATATTGCAGTGGGTAGATGTATTGCATCTAATAAGGCATGAATGAGGGGTCCGTGCTGAATGTGGGCACCGTGAGAAGTTAAATAACCTCTCTCTCGCCACAGTACGCCGAAGTCATGGACAACTCCGAATGCATAACGTGAATCAGTGTATATGTTGACTTTCTTATTTGTGGCTTGAATACAGGCTTGTGTCAGAGCGATGAGCTCTGCTGCTTGAGCTGACAAGGTGTTTATGCAATTTGTTTCAATGACTTCAGTGTCTGTTGTGACTGCATACGCGGCCACTAGCTCTCCTGTACTTGTTCTCATACATGAACCATCTACATACAACGTCAGGTCTGGATCTGACAATGGGATATCTGTCAAGTCTTGTCTGGGTTTCGTCGTAATAGTAATAACTTCGATACAATCATGTGCTAGTGGGTCTGTTCCGTTTACTGGCAAAAGTGTGGCAGGATTCAATGTACTACAACGTCTGATTTCTATGTGTGGCTGAAACAATGTCAATTCGTAACCGGTAAGTCTTGCTATAGTCAAGTGTTGTGTTTGCGTTCGGTTCACAAGAACCTCTACTGCGTGTGGTACTTGTACTGTCAATGGATGTCCTAACACTATGGCATCGCTTTGTCTGATTGCTAAAGCTGTCGCTGCCACTGATTTCAGGCACGCAGGCAGAGCCTGAGCTACGGGATCTAATGTACTAGAAAAATAAGCACATGGTTTGTGTGATCCTGCTTGTTCCTGTGTGAGTACTGACAAAGCAGTACCTTCGCGTTCTGTAACAAAGAGTGTAAACTGTTTACTGTAACATGGTGTTGCTAGGACAGGTGCTTGACATAAAGCTTTCTTTAGGCTTTCAAAAGCTTGTGTATGTTCCTGAGTCCAAGGGAGGACAGTCGATGTGGCCGCCTCCTGTGTTGTCAACTGAATGAGTGGTTTTGCTAGACATGCATACTGAGGGATCCACTGCCTACAATATGAAGTGAGGCCTATAAAAGCCCGTACCTCCTTTTGTGTCTTGGGTATTGGTATGTTAGCAATTAACTGGATGCGATCTGACGTAAGCTGCCTTCCCTCCTTGGACAGCGAGTGCCCAAGGTAAACAACTCGCTGGACACAGAATTGCAGCTTAAAAGGGGACACCTTGTGCCCCTTTTCGGCCAAAAATTGTAAAACCGTCAGTGAAGCTTTTTCACATTCAGTTTCGCTTCTAGCGGTGATCAGCAGATCATCGACATATTGAAGCAGGGCAGTGTTGACTGGCATGTGGATACTGTCAAGTTCTCGTTTCAGTGCTTGGGTATAGATGCTGGGGCTTTCTGTGAATCCTTGAGGTGCGCGTGTGAATTTAAAGCTTCGTCCATTTAAACTAAATCCGAACAAGTATTGGCTTTCCGGATCTATTGGGACGCTGAAAAAGGCATTCTTGAGATCAATTACAGTAAAGAATGTTGCTTCGGAATCAATGGCTGTCAGTAATGAAGAAATGTCTGGAACTACGGGGTATTGTGGTACGATACATTTATTTAATTCGCGCAGATCAATAACCAATCGATATACTGGCGGGGCTTTTGGATCAGTTCGTTTAAGAATCGGAATTATCGGGGAATTACATACATTGGAGTCGGTTTCCACAACCACTCCTTGGGTAATAAGCTCGTCAATGATTTGCAGTAAAGCCACTACAGCATCTGGGGGTAACTTGTATTGTCGCATTCGTGGTAGTACCACTCCTGTCTTTAGTGTGACTCGATATGGTGTAATGTTCATGCAACCAACATCTGTAGGGCCTTGTGCCCATAACTATGTGGGTAAAGTCTGTAGTCGGTGATCCATGTCTCGGGACACATAGTGCCCTTTGAAATCACGTAAAAACAATCTTACTCCTTCCGGAGAACAACATATTATAGCTCCTAGAGCTTTCAATGTTTTTATACCTAACAGGTTTTCTGGACATGATTTTGTAAGCAATAAATCTGTAGTTCGTGTCAAGGGACCAATCGTAAGTGGAAGAGGCTGTGATACTTCGTTAATGATAGGTTTTCCTGAAAAACCAAGGGAAATATTCTGTGAGCCTGAGAGGGGTGCCCCTGGAACTTCACTACGTTTTATGGTTGTTCGGCTTGCCCCTGTATCAAGTAAAAATTTTCTATCTTGGCCTAATAGTTCACTGTGTACATAAGGTCCTTCTTGATCTACAGGGACCTCGATAAGGGGTAAGCCAACTTCCCTCTCTAGGCTGTTTCATGAGTATCGTTGATAATCAGGATAGTCATACTGTGCGGTCTGGTACATCTGTCGTGTCGTTGTTGGTGTGGCAACAATAGGCTGCGGTGATGGAGCTGGCATAGACTGTTGCGGAGCTGGCATGGCCTGTGCATGCTGCGGGGCTCCTTGTTGGTTCTGATCCTGTCTAAGTGGCCGTGGTCTTTCTTTTGTATTACCTATGGCGATATTATGTTTTAAAACTGGACAATCGTGTACATAATGACCTGGCTGTTTACAATAGTTGCATGTCCCTTTTACAGAACCTGCTGAAACACTGGACTGTGTCATACCCTTTTTATGACCGTCAGCTGGAACTGTCTGGGAAACTAGCATTTTCATTTTCGTGTCTTTCATGCGTCTTTGTTCATGTTCTTGTTCCTCTCTAATCCTATTGTGATGGTACTGTAGCATTTGTAACATTTGTGACGGAGTGTTACCTTGCCAGGTACTCTCGAATTTCAATACTCTATTCTTAACTTGGGGCAAGGCATTTTCAACTAATTTTGTCACAAACAGATGTGGATACGATTCGCTACTTGCTTTTATTCCACTATTTATACCAAAACATTTTTCGAATCGGGCATAAAAATCACTAGTGTCTTCATCTTGCTTTTGTTTACAGGCTGATATTGCACCCCAGTCTTCCTTTTTCGTAGTTAATAAACGTGGCAGTACCTGTACTAATAAACCTGGTAGTATTTTGGTCTTTTCCCCAAGCCCTAAACCTGGACCTCGAGCTGTTTCTTCGTTTTCTAATGCTGTCCAATCTATCTTTTGGTCTCCCACCTCCCAATCCTTTTCTTTGAGTTTTTCATAAATGCCCGCAGGCATTAATACCTTTAATATTTTCATAATGTCGGGATAGGTATACTCTCCCATGAGCAGCATGTCTTTAATTTCACGGTGGAAACCCGCTGGGTCTTTGTCATGACTGGGTACCACTTTCTTCATTTCTAATAGTTCCATTTTAGATATGGGTGTGTATACAAACACACGTTTAAACTGATTGTCATCACCTTTTATCGGGTGCACTTCGCGTAAGGGATTCTGTCTATCCATATAATACGTCGTTCTTTCCTTGATGGGCAGTGAGACATGTTCGGGGCATACAAAAAGAATGTACTGCTTTCTGGATTTTAGTATTTCTCTAATTAACTCAGTACCTGAACCTCTCCATTTATTCGTGAGTAATTCAGTCAATATATCAGGTAAGGGACTAGGATCGGAGTGTTGGCTTTTATATAATATAAGGAGTTGTTGAATCATGTAGATACCAGCTAAACGCTGTTCATCTGGGGTGAGGTTCAAAAACGTGTGCGCTAGTGTATCATCACTATATTTTCCGGGACTGTCAACCCAGTGAACGGCTGACCTGGCTAATTCTTGTTCGTCCATAGAATCGAGTATATGATAACCCCTTCGTTCTCGGAGTAATTTGTCAGCGGCTTGGAACGAATGTTCGGGGGACCTTATATTTATTATAGGGGTTTGGAAATTTCTGTTATTTTCTGGACGTATCGGACGTATCAGTAAAGCCTCTAGTATTATTACAAGATCTTCCTCTACCTACATAGGCCATGGTTTCTAACTGTCCTGTGGGCAGTTCTAATTCTTCCTCCTCCTCGTTTTGTTCAGGCTGGTCTACCGCCAATCTTTCTTCGTGTATTCGTTCTACTTCTTTGCGGATCTTTCGGCACATAGCTACTATACTTAATAATCTATCATGTCTCCCCTCTGATATATTCCGACTCCATGTGGTAAGAATTCGCATTTCCTCCGGATTTACCCCTGGTCGGTCTTGATTTCTGATCACACAATTTATGAGGAAACGTAACAGTTCCCCCTGTATCTCCACTTTCTGGTACTCCATGGCTCTATTAATACTTTCAGAATCTCGCCCTGACAGGACAAAGTGATATATATTTTCTAAATGTGTAGTCATTCCTGGTAGCCTCCCTAAATATATTGCAGCTCGTCGGATACGTAATGATGCCAGCAGCATTTCGTCCTCTTTGCCGGGCACAGGGTCATATCTACAATCTACTAGAAGTTCCTTAAGCATGTCGGGAGTTACTAGTTTGGGCGTACATTGGTGGGCTAATTCTTGAAAGGAAAGTTTATTTACTCTGGGTGGCGTGGAAAAAATGTTTGTCGTACCTCCTGTAGCACCGCCTGGGGTGCTGGATGTGAAAGGATTCGTTGAACGTGATATAGCAACCATAGGTGTGGGTACAGCTGTAGAAACAGATGTGCTTGCCGGAACTGGTGTCGGAGTTTGTTGTTGCGGAGGTACAGACGGAGGGTCTTGGCGTTGAACCCCCTCGGCAGACGGTCTATGTGGTGCAGTATTAGCATACTCGGGAGCTGCGTCGTCTAAATAAGAGAAAAGGAAAACATCTTCTGCGGTTCTGGGATGCCCTTTGGGATGTGCTTTTATCGGAAACAATGGAGGTGGCAAGTCTTTTGGTATCTCCGGAGTAGCCTTAGGTAACCCTTCGGCCAGAAGAGGATACATACCATTCATAAGGGCATTTCTTTGTCTGTCTACTTGTTCTGCTTTTGCTCGGGTACCTTCTTCAATTAATAGATTTTCTCGGACTTTATTTGAATTCTCCTTACTTTTCTCTTCCTGTCTGAGTGCTTTTTCTGTACGTCTATACGATTCTTTACGCCATAATTCAATGGCATCTTTCTGTGATTGTCTAGCTTTCTTTTTCCATAATTCTTCCTCTATTTTCATGATGCAATCTGCATCCCAGGTCCCAGCTGCGGGCCACCTCTGACTTTCTGGTAATTCCTTGGTGTAGTCTACCCATAAATCAAGAAATATTATGGCGTCTAGGCCATGTTTATGATACATGAAGTACCCTGGAGTGTCCCTAGGAGGAATGGGAACAGCTTCTTCGAGTACCCCTTTTCTAGTTTTGATCTGTCTTAATTTCGAAAAGAGCGGCATATTGAGAACTGATCTGAGACCTAATTTTGAACACGTTTAATACAACAAAACACAATAATGAACAGTCATTCACACCACAATATGCAGAACGTATTTAAAACATTTAACATTTAATATTTAATGAACAACAATGATGGCCATTTAGGGAACTAGTCACTAAGCATAATACTCGGCACTAACTAGGTATTCTGAATTATATACTAGACATACTAGATATACTGCTAAACAGTACAGATACACTGCTGAAACAGTGCAGACCGGATTTGTGTACCCAAACCCGTCTTGACCGGCACAACCTATGTGCACGTCAGAACGCCTCCCCGGCAATGGTACTCACCGGGTAGCTCGGAACGGAAGGCCTCGGAACTGAACTGAACTGGACTTGGACCGGACTGGACTCGACTCGAAACTTCGGAACTTCGGAACCTGGTGGGCCTCTGTATACCTCGGATCTTGCTCTCTCAGCTAGGCTCTGGTCGGGATACTTCGCACTTCTCACCGCCTCGTCTGGGTGTTGATCGCAGCCTCAGTTACCCCCGCTCGGCAGGAGGGAGATACAGGAAATCCTGTGGGTACGCGTTGTTGTCCGTCCAGCTGTGGCAGAAGACCGGGCCTGCAACGCACCTCCGGCGCGTGAGATGAGAAAGTGTCACTGTTCGGGCGCCATATATGTGGTAAATAATTTAATTACCGGTACTTAATTTGCGGAAAATTAATAAGAATAGCTCAGTAAAATAAGAGGCAGAATCCGTGGTATTAGAGATTCGGAACGGGCTTTATTCCAATAACAATTCGAATTGTTGGCTTCATATTCCATCACCACGGAGGTTCAGGAAGTGAAGGACAATACATTATTGACAGGTAATCATTTTTATAGAAGAGGCATTACAGTGAAACAGATGCAGGAGGCGTAACAGTTGATAACAGAGATAAAGATATACATGCGTAACTGAAATGGGTGTAACTAGGCGTAACTAAAGAACGTCATTAGGTATGATGTCACAAATGGGTGGTTCCATGAAAGAATTTCGCAATGTCAGCAAGAATACTTGGCAGAGATGCACGCGCGGCAGCATGACGTGTGATTTGACGTGCAACTAGGGGGAGAATGGGACTTGACATTTAGCTCTACATGTGGAGACAAAAGTCTGGGGTTATGTCAACCTAATCCCAAATCATATCTAATATCCTATGTTTAAAGAACTGTGTTATCCAAAAAGAAAGGTCTCTTAGGATAGAATCTTATTCTATACTGACTATACTGACTGTTAGTGCGTGTACAAGCGTCTAAGTGTCTACACTAGATGCGAGGGGGTAGGAATATTCCATGGTAACAGGGTTTATGAATTACTTGCATGAGGACAGCGAGGCCTGGCCCCTTTGCACGGTAGTTGGAGGAATGTTTACCTAAACTACGAGACAGGAATGCATCGGATGAGGGGCGGAGGAGATAATCTTGAAGGTGAAGTACAGTTTTCTGGCAGGCTACGGGCTGGATCAGGCACCGTTAGCCGCACAGGGAGTAGGACAAAGTTCATGGTCACAGATGCAGGCTCAGACTGGAGCTTTCAGAGGCAGAAGGCAGGAAAAGGCTTGGTGGCAGAATCAGGGCCTACTCGCCTGGACTGTAAAATGGGATAAATGAACCATATAAAGCCGGTGGCCTTTCATACTTAGGAATAGAATATCCAGCCCATTCATGGCGGATCTGAAAGAGGACATGTTGACGGTGGACGCACATGTGTTTGCGTCTTCATAACTGGAACTGGAGGGAACATACATGTACTTGTGATTTATACATGAAACCGTTGGGGTCCAAGATAGGGGACATAACCGACCATAAAAATCCATATTTCCACAGGACAATAAACTCTTTGGAGTAGTCAGGACTTTTCAGGATAGGTGCAGAGCACATGGCCTCCTTCAGGTCATCAAATGCCTTTTGACAGCTTACTGTCCACTGAACCTTTTTGGGCATCTTCTTGGATGTCAGATCATTAAGAGGAGTCACAATGGACCCATAGTTCTTAACAAACTTCCTGTAGTACCCAGTCAAGCCCAAGAAAGCTCGAACTTGAGTCTGGGTGGTTGGAGGAGACCAGTCCTTGATGGATTGTATCTTACTCTCCAGTGGTTGAACTTGGCCTCCACCTACAAGGTGGCCCAAATATACAACCTTACTCTACCCTATCTGGCACTTAGTAGCCTTGATAGTGAGGCCTGCCCTTTGCAGAGCCTCAAGAGCCTTCTTCAGGTGGATCAGGTGATCCTCCCAGGTGGAGCTAAAGACAGCAATGTCATCAAGATATGCTGCGCAAAAGTCATCCAACCCAGTAAGGACTTGGTTCACCAGCCTTTGGAAGGTGGCAGGTGCATTCTTCAGACCAAAGGGCATCACCACAAACTGGTAGTGCCCACCTGGGGTTGAGAATGCTGTTTTGGCCTTAGACTCCTCAGCTAATCTGATTTGCCAATAGCCAGCTGTCAAGTCAAATGTGCTCAAAAACTTTGCAGAAGCTAGTTTGTCTATGAGCTCATCTGCCCTTGGAATAGGGTGTGCATCTGTCCTGGTGACAGCATTGAGACCCCTGTAGTCCACACAGAACCTCATCTCTCTCTTGCCATCTTTGGTGTGAGGTTTGGGGACCAGAACCACTGGGCTAGCCCAGGGGCTCTCTGAGGGTTCAATGACACCTAATTCCAGCATTTTGTGTACCTCAGCCTTTATACAGTCCCTGACGTGGTCAGGTTGTCTGTAAAGCTTGTTCTTTACAGGCAGACTGTCACCAGTGTCCACCACATGGGTACACCAGTCAGTTTGACTAGGTATCAAGGAAAACATATGTGAAAATGATTGTAGAACCTGTCTACATTCAGTCTGCTGATGGGCAGTGAGGTTGCCTCCAAGGGTCACTCCTTCAACTGAGCCATCTTCAGGGTTCTGAGACAACAGGTCTGGGAGAGGGTCACTCTTTTCCTCCCGTCCCTCATCTGTAGCCATGAGCAAGCCCATGTCTGCCCTGTCAACATATGCTTTTAACCTGTTAACATGGAGTACCCTGTGGGGACTCCTGGGAGTTCCTAGGTCTACCAAGTAGGTGACCTCTCCCTTCTTTTCCAGGATTGTATGGGGTCCAGACCATTTGTCTTGGAGTGCTGCTGGGCCACTGGCTCCAACACCCATACCTTTTGTCCTGGCTGAAACTCAACCAAGACAGCCTTTTGGTCATGCCAAGCTTTCTGTAAGGCCTGGCTTGCCTCAAGGTTTTTGGATGCCTTCTCCATATACTCAGCCATCCTGGAGCGGAGACCAAGTACATAGTCCACTATGTCTTGCTTAGGCTTTTTGAGAGGTAACTCCCATCCTTCCTTCACCAAACACAGTGGGCCTCTTACAGGGTGCCCAAACAACAATTCAAAGGGGCTGTAGCCAACCCCCTTTTGTGGGACCTCTCTGCAAGCAAACAGAAGGCAGGGTAGAAGGATGTCCCATCTTCGCCTGAGCTTTTCAGGTAATCCTTTGATCATACCCTTTAGGGTCTTGTTGAATCTCTCAACAAGCCCATTGCATTGTGGGTGATAAGGGGTGGTGAACTTGTAGTTGACACCACATTCCTTCCACATAGCTGTCAAGTATCCTGACATGAAGTTGGTACCTCTGTCAGAAACTACCTCCTTAGGAAACCCCACTCTGGAGAATACTCCCAGCAGGGCCCTGGCCACAACAGGAGCTGTAGTGGTCCTAAGGGGAATTGCCTCTGGATACCTGGTGGCATGATCCACTACCACCAGTATAAATCTGTGCCCAGATGCAGTGGGAGGATCCATGGGACCCACTATATCTATTCCCACTCTTTCAAAGGGGACCCCCACCACAGGTAGTGGTATTAGGGGGGCCTTTGTTGTGCCACCTGATTTGCCACTGGCTTGGCAGGTCACACAGGAGCGACAAAACTCCTTTGTATCTTCATTCATATGAGGCCAGTGAAAGTGAGGGACAAGCCTGTCCCAAGTCTTGTTCTGGCCTAAGTGTCCTGCTAAAGGAATATCATGGGCCAAGGTAAGAAGGAAGCCCCTAAATTGCAGAGGTATAACCAACCTCCTGGTAGAACCAGGCTTGGGGTCTCTAGCCTCTGAATAAAGGAGCCCTTCATCCCAATACACTTTGGTGCCAATTCCGATCCTGTAAAAAAATTCCCCGTCCGACTCGTATCCGGATTTTTTTCCGTCCGAATCGTCAAAGTAGCGTACAAACTGCCAAGTACGATTCGAACGGAAAAAAGTCCATACGAATCGCATTGGGAAGATTTCCCCACACGTCCTCGGTTCGGGAAAAGTCACCGACACGTCCCCGGTCGAAAAACCCACCGTGCGGAAAAATAAAGTCCGACAGCGCAAGTACGATCCCTCCCGTCCTCCCCATTTCACAACCGTACGCAAAAAACACCGTCCGAACCGAACTCCCATAGCAACCATGGAGACATGTGCCCGCATACGCGCCGAACACCCCACCACCCCCCCGCCCGCGTATGTACGCACCGCACCCCCACCCGTGTATGTACGCACCAAACCCCCACCCGTGTATGTACGCCCCCGAACCCCCACCCGTGTATGTACGCACCAAACCCCCACCCGTGTATGAACGGACCGACCCCCCCAGCCGTGTATGTACGCACCGAACCCCCACCCGTGTATGTATGCACCAAACCCCCCCCAGCCGTGTATGTACGCACCCAACCCCCACCCGTGTATGTACGCACCGAACCCCCACCCGTGTATGAACGGACCGAACCCCCCCCCAGCCGTGTATGTACGCACCGAACCCCCCCCCCAGCCGTGTATGTACGCACCGAACCACCACCCGTGTATGTACGCACCAAACCCCCCCCAGCCGTGTATGTACGCACCAAACCCCCACCCGTGTATGTACGCACCAAACCCCCACCCATGTATGTACGCCCCCGAACCCCCACCCGTGTATGTACGCACCAAATCCCCACCCATGTATGTACGCACCAAACCCCCACCCGTGTATGTACGCCCCCGAACCCCCACCCGTGTATGTACGCCCCTGAACCCCCACCCGTGTATGTACGCACCCAACCCCCACCCGTGTATGAACGGACCGAACCCCCCCAGCCATGTATGTACGCACCGAACCCCCCCCCAGCCGTGTATGTACGCACCAAACCCCCACCCGTGTATGAACGGACCGAACCCCCCCAGCCGTGTATGTACGCACCGAACCCCCACCCGTGTATGTACGCACCGAACCCCCACCCGTGTATGAACGGACCGAACCCCCCCCAGCCGTGTATGTACGCACCGAACCCCCCCAGCCGTGTATGTACGCACCGAACCACCACCCGTGTATGTACGCACCAAACCCCCACCCCAGCTGTGTATGTACGCACCGAACCCCCACCCGTGTATGAACGGACCGAACCCCCCCCAGCCGTGTATGTACGCACCGAACCCCCACCCGTGTATGTACGCACCAAACCCCCCCCAGCCGTGTATGTACGCACCCAACCCCCACCCGTGTATGTACGCACCGAACCCCCACCCGTGTATGAACGGACCGAACCCCCCCCCAGCCATGTATGTACGCACCGAACCCCCCCCCCCCAGCCGTGTATGTACGCACCGAACCACCACCCGTGTATGTACGCACCAAACCCCCCCCAGCCGTGTATGTACGCACCAAACCCCCACCCGTGTATGTACGCACCAAACCCCCACCCGTGTATGTACGCCCCCGAACCCCCACCCGTGTATGTACGCACCAAACCCCCACCCGTGTATGTACGCACCAAACCCCCACCCGTGTATGTACGCCCCCGAACCCCCACCCGTGTATGTACGCGCCAAACCCCCACCCGTGTATGAACGGACCGAACCCCCCCAGCCGTGTATGTACGCACCGAACCCCCACCCGTGTATGTACGCACCAAACCCCCCCCCAGCCGTGTATGTACGCACCCAACTCCCACCCGTGTATGTACGCCCCCGAACCCCCACCCGTGTATGTACGCACCAAACCCCCACCCGTGTATGTACGCACCAAACCCCCACCCGTGTATGTACGCCCCCGAACCCCCACCCGTGTATGTACGCACCAAACCCCCACCCGTGTATGTACGCACCAAACCCCCACCCGTGTATGTACGCCCCCGAACCCCCACCCGTGTATGTACGCCCCCGAACCCCCACCCGTGTATGTACGCACCAAACCCCCACCCGTGTATGTACGCACCAAACCCCCACCCGTGTATGTACGCCCCCGAACCCCCACCCGTGTATGTACGCACCAAACCCCCACCCGTGTATGTACGCACCAAACCCCCACCCGTGTATGAACGGACCGAACCCCCCCCAGCCGTGTATGTACGCACCGAACCCCCACCCGTGTATGTACGCACCGAACCCCCACCCGTGTATGAACGGACCGAACCCCCCCCCAGACGTGTATGTACGCACCGAACCCCCCCCAGCCGTGTATGTACGCACCGAACCACCACCCGTGTATGTACGCACCAAACCCCCACCCCAGCCGTGTATGTACGCACCGAACCCCCACCCGTGTATGTACGGCCGTACCCACACCCCACCAGGGAATGTACGGACCGTACCCCCACCAGTGCATGTACGGACCGTACTGACGCCAAAAACACACGTACTGAACCAGGACAAACCATATTTACACAAGGAGAGTCAATTAGAGTTTCCCCACACCACCAAACATGCCCAACAACCCCACAAACATCACATACACTCACCTGCAACTGCCAAACTGCCAAACAGAGGCCCAAAACTCAATCACTCCTCATAACACACCCACACAAATTTCAAACACAGCCACACCCACAAATGGACCAATAAAAATGGACCACACACACAAACCATGAGCCTTTGCAACAGACCCACTGCTGCCAGAGCCCACAGACGACCCACACCACCATACTTGAACCTCACACTTGCATACCTTCACACAACCACCTACACAAACACCCCCTCATCACATTCACACACACACCTCCACTACCACACCCACACACCCACAACCATCCACACCCACACCCCACGCCATGTCCACCACCAAGAATCCAAAGTTCACAAAGGAGGAGCTGGAGATCCTTGTCGACGAAATCCTCAGAGTCGAGCCACAGCTCTTTGGGACATTGGTCAGACAGACCAGCATATCCGAAAAAACGGCCATGTGGCAGAGGATTGTCGATTCTGTGAATGCTGTTGGGACCACCAGAAGGACCAGGCACGAGTGCCAATCCAGGTGGTACGATCTGCGGAGGACGGTCAAGAGGAAGATGACTGACAATCACAACCAGGGGAACATCACTGGAGGAGGGCCGCCCCCCAGACCGGTACAATACCATCCCTGGGAGGAGAAGGTGATGTCCACGCTGGCGGTGGAGGGACTACACGGACTGCCTGGACTCGCAGACCCTGGTGAGTACACAAACAACTCACCTCACATGGGGGGGATGCCATACACAATCAATCATGCATGCCACCCCCCCCAAGCCACCACCGCACACAACAACACTCCACAAACACACACATGCCACTAGCGCCTCCATGCCCCATGCATCAATCAGGGCCATGCCAAGTCACAGGCCACACAAAACACCAACACAACACAGGATGTGGTCGATGCTGGGAGTGGGGGCATCAAAACTAACATTGAGCAACTCACAAGCACACAACAATGCCCTCAGCCCATATGGCCCAGGGCACAGCCATACAAACTGTGTGTACCCACACAGTACTGTCTTGCCTGCAAATGGTGGCTGCCATGCAGGATGACATGGGTCTGAAGGCACAATTTGCACATTACAGCAGACAATGAAGATGCATCGCTCTGATAGAGTCTCAGCACACACCGCCACAGCAGCAGCCTACACTCAGACACACTGCCCAATGGGTGCCCGGAGAACAGGGACTAACTCACATGAACAAGCCAATGGCCATTCAAAGACCGGCTAACTGTGTGTGCCCAGGAAGCTGGCCTGAGGTGACAGAGAGTGACAAAGAGAGGGAGGGAGAGGGGGAATGAGAGGGAAGGAGACAGAGGGGGACACAGGGAGACAGACAGAGGGAGGGAGTAGGGTGACAGAGGGAGACCGACAGAGGGAGGGAGGAGGGTGACAGAGGGAGGGAGGAAGGGAGACACAGGGAGACTAAATCACCCTTGGGTGGTGTGGCCATGTCCACTCGTCAGCCGGTGGACTGTGTGCATGCAGACCAGGTCTGGCAGTGCCTCAAACCCCCCCTTCCGTAGATGAAGACCGGTCCATGTGTCAATCTGTGCACGATTCCATCCGTGCTGCAGGCACAGACCAAACCACACACCCAGTATACCCACCCACTGTGTCGGTAAGAACCCTGTCACAAATGCTTCAGTCCCCTACCTGCAACATCAAATTGCCTTGGCAAAACACCATTTGGCCACGTACAGTGCAACACGTAAGGCGCCTCTGCATGGCTCGCTACGCCCGCACACCACACTGCTGACTGTGTACCCAAATAGATGCATCAACTAAGATTGTGTCTCACACATGCGTAAAGCCCTGACAGCTGTGGCCAAGGGACATACCCATGCACAAGTGCACTGTGAGAGGAATGCAAGACAGATCCAACTACCCAGAGGAAGAGTGCCAAATCAGAAATGCATGAAACATGGATGCCACATGTGACACTGTTAACATTGTCTCTCTCACACACAGGTCAACGTCGACGAACACCCCCCAACACTGGGGGGGAAGTCTCACAGGACCAGGCTCCGCGGGATGAGGACCCCACCGCCAGCGATGACTCTCACCACTCCGTGGATGACCCAGACCAACCTGGCCCCTCTGGTGTCCAACCACCTGCAGCACCTGCGTCAGGTACAACTGTGCCAACCACCACCCCCATTCCTGCCACATCCCAGGAGACGTCCAGAAGCCCTGCCCGCACACGACCACCCAGCCAGTCTGCCCAGGAGGGACACGGTCCTCCGGGCACCCAGGAGGAGGCAGGCGGCAACGCAGATGCCATCCCTCAGGGGTCCCGGAGACCCGATGCACCCACAACGGCAGGCCAGGTGCACGTGGGCAGGGGTGGCGGGAGTGGAGGACGGCGGAGGCGCGAACCTGACCAGGCAGCTCAGGACCCGGTAGTGTCCCAGGTCAGCAACATCCTGGATACATACCGGCGTGACACCAGGGGCATGGACCAGATTGCGTCCACCCTCAATGACATCAAGGGGACCCTCCAGGAGATGAAGACCCTGCAGGCCCAGCAACATGCCTGTCAACTGCAACACCAAGGAAGGATGGAGGATAGACAGGCTGAGCTCGTGGCGGTGCAAACCCAAATGACCGGTGTACTCCGTCGGATTGCCGACAACATGGGCAACCCTCCCTGTGGCACCAGGCGAAGGCCATTACCAGACACAGGGAGGGATCAGGAGGAGGAGGATTCATCCGACGGAGCGTCACAGACATCGTCACGGCCTGCTTCCGAGGGTCCCCGCAGGAAGGTGGGTCGTCCACGAAAAAGACTGTGAGAGTCAGCAGAACATCACCATCTCCCAGGTCACCTGGCCTGGCACCTGGCCCTCTGGCCCAATAGCAGCACATGACATTCTCTGCCACATGGACTTGCTGGTCACTGTCTGACCTATGTTGACGAAGACTGTGGCATGGACTCTGACATTTTGCAACGGCAAGGATACCAACTCCCCCAGTGAACTTTGGATTCTACACTCCCGCTGTGCACCTCTTGTCATCCCCACAAACCCGTACCCCACCACAAATAAATTAATCACACTTACAAGATGATGCCGTGATTCTGCATTATTACAATACATGTGTGTGTCGTAAAGTCAAAGCATGCCTGATCTCAGAATTAACTCCAACCATCCAAACCGTGGGGTCTCAGTCTTGCCCAGGACACACATGGGTCCCAATGTATCATCTGATACAGACATGGAGTACCATACTCACCTGTGCTGGGCCCAACCAGCTGAGTGGTTCCCGCACAACTGTGGCTACAGACACATTCAGGGGAGCAACAGTCATGCGCAGAGGTCAGGGATCATGTGGAGTGACCTGGCTTGCCGCTCCCAGGTATGTCTAGACATGTGTCCCTACAATGTCCTGCATGCTTGCGTCAGGCGGATGTTGAGAATGGTGGCTAGCCCAAGGTTGGATGCATGGAGATGCCAGAATGCAGTTTTGGATCACAGTGCCACATGGTTGTGTTGGGGTTGTGGGCTGCATCATGAGTGTGGGCGTGGATCGAGAAGGTCATCCTGCAGCTGGCTGTGAAACATTCCCCCCATCCCGTTTGGACGTTGATGTGGCCTGGTTGCCCGACGCAGTAGCAGAGCTGTGCAGATGCACTCCGGATATGGACAAGTATCATGGGAGTCGTAAGGCACATGTCCGTAGACTGCAGGGTAGGATTCGACACGGATGTTGTAGTTGCCCTGGGGGATGGTCTCTCTTGCCTTGAGGTGGATGGAACTGTGCATCTTGTGCATAATACAGTTCCCACTCCCTGACAAACCCCTAGCATCTTGTCACTCTACACATAGACACATATGCACCACCTCTGAAAACTATGCCAGACATGCCGCACGCACAGTGGCAACAGGCCACCATTGACAGGGAAGAGGCACCTTGGAGACAGAGGGACAAATTTATTAGTCATGTGTGTTGGAATGACAATGATACTCTGTCAACACATACACAGGTCATGTGGATGAACATGTGGGAGCAACACTGGCACCCCCCATTGCAACACAGATGCTGGTATTCCATTGAACTGGCACACAAGTGACGGATAACAGCTAAACACCCCCTGCTGCCACGGAGAGGCCGCTATACACCATTGAGGCCCTGATGGGGCAATCACACACCATGTCAACCCGGTGCAACCTGTATGTTTCCGAGGTCAGTGTTACACACAATGATGGCCTCATCACAATCCCCAATCCCCTGCCACATGACAGTCACCAAGTCTGGCCATGGCTCCAGGTGAAGCCTGCCCCATGTCATGTTCCCCATGTAGGATCCACATGTATGCAAATGGAACACACATGAACCGGAGAAGTGCACACAGACTACAAACAATTCACACACCCAAAACGCCGTGAGGCATCCCTTACCCTAAGGAGATTTCAAAACTTGCCCGTGCATGTGACGCAGAATCAGCACATGTTGCTGTGTTCATGAGGAGTAGCAGGAGCACAACAATGCCACCAGCAGACAGCATGCCCATGGACCTGTGGAAGAGAGACACACAAGGAGTCAGCCCAAAGGAGCACATCCGCAAGCATGTACTCAACACGTATCATGTTGTCAACATGACAGGTGACAATGATGACCCTCAGACAACATCCTTCCATTGCGCCATCACTCGAGTGACACTTCAATACACACCACTGACTCACTTGGCAGACATGCAGATGGACACACACATTGCAACACATGCCACACACGGCCCAATGCGTGCACACTCAGACACTGGAACTCACCACTAAGCAAAGAAGTTGCGTATGAGCCGACTCCGCATGTCCTCCACAGCCTCCTCCTCCTCCACATCACTTGCCCCGTCACCAAGGCCTTCATCCTCCACGGGTGGATGGTCCTGGTCATCTTGATCCAGTATGAGTGGAACAGCTTCCTCCACTGCCATGTTGTGCAGCATGCAGCAGACGATGATGATCTTGCACACCTTCACCGGGGCATATGGGAGTGCTCCGCCGGTCTTGTGGAGGCACCGGAATCGGCTCTTCAGAAGTCCAAACGTCCTCTCAATGACTCTCCTGGTCCGCCCATGTGCGTTGTTGTAGCGGTGCTCGGCAGCCGTGCTGGGGTTGCGGACAGGCGTCATCAGCCATGGCATGTTGGGATAGCCAGCGTCCCCTACAAGGAAACATCATGGACAGAAGTGTGTCAGCACAGGCAGTGAGATTGGAAGATGACGCCAAACACTGAACTGCCAGAGTCTACCCACCAACAATACATGCTCGCTCGTTCCGCAGCTGCAGCATCATTTCAGGCAGCCTGCTACGCCTCATGATGAAGGCATCGTGTGCTGATCCTGGAAAGCGAACACAGACATGTGAAATCACCATGTTGGACAGACACACCACAAGGGCATTAATGGAGTGATAATGTTTGCGATTCATATACACCACCTCCTGTGCCTGTGGTGGTACCAATGCAACATGTGTCCCATCTATGGACCCAATGACATGGGGCATCCCTCCCAGGGCATAGAACTCACGCTTGACATCTGTCAACTGCTCACGAATTGGGAATTTAATGTACTCATCCAGATGAACCAACATTGCCTCTAAGAAATCATGCAGAACACGGCTGAACATCGTCTGGGACATGCCCCCGACATCAGCAATGGTATGTTGGAACGTACCCGTGGCAAGGAAATGTAGGGCTGCCATCACCTTCAACTTGGGTGTCAGTGCACTGGGATACCTGTGGCGCGGGAGGAGTTGTGCTTCCAGCCGGCCAGTCAACTCATCAATCAACCGTTGGCTGAATCTGTAGCGGCGTATACAGTCCCGTTCATGCAGGGCAGCCATGTCTGGCATACGTCGAGGGAGAGGCGGAGCCCTGCAGTGAAATGGAAGGAACACCGAAGAGTGAGCACTGTACAACGACATTGTCAATGCACTGAGCACATGTTACACAGCCAATACACATATGCCACATTCTGAGTCAGGTCTGTGCCACATTTCCTGGACACGTACGCCAGTCAGGTGACACTCCTACCAAGGGACAGCCACTAACGGAGGGGGGCAAGATCACGATGACATGGCATGAGACTAGCTGTGGGCCAGTGTAAGTGAACATGCACACGCATCACAGGATTCACAGACATCCACACATGTGCAGAAGTAGTATGCGTATGGTACAGACAGGTTGTTGGATGCGATATGCACTGGTCACATGTCATAGGAATAGGACAGGCCACACACATTGCCTTGGAGGAGTACATGTCGAGACAGAACATACATAGAGAGCATGTGGATATGTACTTGTGTTGATACTCCGTGTAGTTGCATACATACACACCTCATGGCAAATCACATATGTGGGCTGGTGTGCGGAACAGTGTGCCATGGCCATCTACACACAGACACATATTGGCAGCAGCAACTGCTGATGCATTGGACCACACACCTACAGCAAAATCATGGAAAGACATGCCACACACATGACATGGTTGCAGCGTGCAACGCAGCCATACACATGTCATGTGTAATATTCCGTGTACCTGGCATCAGGGGACAGGTGCGGGTGTCCGTGACTGGGACATGCAAGTGACTCATGGCTCCACTAGTGTGTACGACATGCACACATGTCAAAGGAGTGCAGGGGATGTGTGGTACAATGCGCACCATCACACACGACATGTGTACACAGCTCATTGTACATGTGCTTTGCCCACACCTCAGGGGTAAAGTGCCACATCACATCCTGACACACCTGTGTCACACACATGTGGTATTGCACAGACAATGCATTGGTGTCCACCCTTGGCAATACCTGACCGCTCCATTCCTGTCTGTGTGCCGCCTGTCACCACTGACAGTTGTGAAACGCACAGTACATACGCTCGGAGTGCGTGTATAGGGTCCCTGGGCCAATATTGCCGCTGGCGTATGCGTACGCCACAGTAGTACGGACTGTACATGCGCTTGTACGGTCCGGATCACAATATGGGCGCTGGCGTATGCGTACGCCACAGTAGTACGGACTGTACACGCGCTTGTACGGTCCGGATCACAATATGGGCGCTGGCGTATGCGTACGCCACAGTAGTACGGACTGTACACGCGCTTGTACGGTCCGGATCACAATATGGGCGCTGGCGTATGCGTACGCCACAGTAGTACGGACTGTACACGCGCTTGTACGGTCCGGATCACAATATGGGCGCTGGCGTATGCGTACGCCACAGTAGTATGGACCGTACAAGCGCGTGTACAGTCCGTACTACTGTGGTGTACGCATACGCCAGCGCCCATATTGTGATCCGGACCGTACAAGCGCGTGTACAGTCCGTACTACTGTGGCGTACGCATACGCCAGCGCCCATATTGTGATCCGGACCATACAAGCGCGTGTACAGTCCGTACTACTGTGGCGTACGCATACGCCAGCGCCCATATTGTGATCCGGACCGTACAAGCACGTGTACAGTCCGTACTACTGTGGCGTACGCATACGCCAGCGCCCATATTGTGATCCGGACCGTACAAGCGCGTGTACGGTCCGTATCACTGCTTGTGGGGTGCCCTAGGGCGTGGAACGCACCGTACCTGTGTGTAAATGTATGAAAACACATAGGGGACACATGAGGGACAAGTATAAGGGCCTAAATGCATGATGGTTGCCATGGAGACTGAGTTAGATTTTTGAATTTGAGCACCAGGTGCCCAGCAAAAGTCAGTTTGAAAGAATCTACATTGTTGCAATGTGGATGTTGACTTGACATCATCATCAAAACTGAAACCATGCAAAGCCACACACTGGGGTAGGTTTGAAGGGATTGGATGAAACGTAGGATGCAAATGTGACTGACCAATCAATCTGTACTCCTATACATGAACAGGCCAGCCAGGCATATATAAGGCAGCCAGGTCCCATGAGAGAGCACTTGCCTGCACATCCATTCATCCATGACCACTGCTGCTGATAGTGATTCCTCTGGCACCATGTCCAGGACTGTGGAGAGGTCACAGCCATTCACCCAGGAGGAGAACCTTGCCCTGATAGATGTGATCCTCCCACAGTTCCAGAGCCTGTATGGTCGACCAGGGGTTCAGGTGAGTGCAGACTCCACTAGCTTAGACTGTGCCCCTTTTGTGTGACAGTGACTTCTGGCATTGTGTCCATGTGTGACAGACATGCACTGTTGTTTGGAGTGGGTCCCAGGGTGTGGAAGGCCTCATGTCACCCATGCAGAGCATGCTGTGTTTCCTGTGTGCACTCCTCACTTGCATAGTGCCTACTGTGACAATGAATGCAAGGTGCATGCCACATTCTGCCTGCATACTCCTCCTGGGGATGTTGTTACCACAGTCCTGATGTGATCCTGTGTTCCCCCCAGTGTGACAGGTGTCAGTACCCATGGATGTGTGTTTGTTCAGTGTACCTGTGCTGTGAGTGTCCAAAGGCCGTGTTCGTCCCCTGCACATTGGTGTGTGTGTAAGTTCCCTGTCATGTGGGTGAGTGCATATGGGGAGTGTTGCACACAAGCAGCATGAGGGATGGATATAGCCTGGCCATCCGATGTGAGCAGGGAGCAGTGCTGTGTGCATGCCGTGCTGAGCCAGCCCCACACCTGTGACACCCCCCGTCTACTGGCACATGGGCAGAGTGAGGTGTGTACCCGCAGTTGGCAATGCCATGTGATTGTCCTGTACCTGTGTGTGTCTGTGTACTCTGCTGAGGTAGCATCAGTGTGCTGGGGCAGGTGACTGCTGTGAGGTGCTGTACATAATCCTGGTGTAGCCTGTGAGGCACAGTGTGATCCCTGGTCAGTGAGTGTGTGGTACCCCTCACGCCACCCGTGTACTTTCAATGGCACGTAGTGCATTTGGCCTTCCACAGTGGATAATGTCCCTATGACAAAGGTGCAATTAGTTGCATGCATACCATGGCCTGTTCATAAAGAGGATTGTTCTATATGTGTGTCTCTGTGTCTTTGCTCATGTGGATTAATGTATTCTCACTTTTGCATCCTCACAGGTAGGCGCCATTGCCAAGGGGGAGATCTGGAGGGAAGCCGTCAGTGCCGTGAGGGGTACAGAGGGTCGGAGGCGGAGCCTGTCTCAGGTGAGGAAACGCTGGCAGGACATCCGGTGCTGGACGAGGAGGATTGCACGGCTCCTGCTGGGGGACTCACCTGAGAGCCGTAAGAACCGTGGGCGCCGTCGTCTGACCCACATCCAGAAGCGTGTGCTGGCGGTGGTCTTCCCCGATATGGACAGGCGCCTACAGGAGAAGCAGCAGCAGGAAGGGGGTAGGTACATGTGTGTCAGTTGTGTGTCCCCAGCCAATGTAAGTGCGCAGTTGCATGGATACACTGCCAGGGTTTGATTGTGCAGTGCGTCAACTTGTCCCCAAAGTAGCCCGGTGCTGTTCTCACTCCCTCTCTTCCCCTCCTTGCCATGTGTTCCCTGGTCTGTGTGTAGCCACTCTTGCACAAGGTTATTTAGGCAGGCAGTTCATGCAGGTGCCCTATGCCATCAGCATCATGTGTGGGGGTGATGTGCCACAGGTATGGGGACCTTGCGTGTGCCATGGCCAATTTCAGTCATTGTGGTGTCCATGTCACTTGGCACTGATTGTGAATCACGACATAGGGGTGTGTCTCCAAACTGTACAGCCTTCCAGCATGCATGTCCAATTGTGTGCCCTCTGACATGATGTGCCTGAGTGGGAGGCCTGCTAAGTGCAGGGACGGTTGCTTAATTTGCAGTCATGTCCATCCTGGACCATGGAGGAGTGTGGGCAGTACTGTGCCCTGGGGCACCTCTTCCTAGGTCTCATGTGCGTCATCCAACAATATGGCCATTCACTGTGTCTTCGCCATGGGTTGGGTAGGGTGGCATTGTACCCTGGGCTCAACTGTTGGACCTACAGGTTGCTACATGTGTCCACTGTACAGGGGGACCCATTTTGCTTGTGCATACTCACAGTGGGCATTACCTGTGTGTGTTGTTGAGACAATCTGATGATGTTTGCCTGTCAATGATGTGTGGACATGGCCACCAGGGGCTGTGTGTGTACAGTCATTAATTGGTGGAGGCCATGTGTTTTCATCCCAGAGTGAGAGGTGTACATACTTTCTCCGTCTCAATGAGATTGTCTCAGGTGTGGGTGGTTTGTGCGTACAAGGCCTACATGTCAGGAGCTTCATCCTCCTTGCTGGGTTTAGCCTGTGTGTGATGTTTGACTGGACATACGCTCAAGGTGCAGTGACCCAGTCATGTTTTGCCTGGTTTAATGTATTGCCTTTGCAGCATGCGGCAAGAGTAAATGTATATCATTCATGCTCATCCCTTTTTGACGACGCAGTGTGGTGCAGGTGCTGTGCACATTTGTCCCCAGAGGCTGGCTCCTCTGTAAAATTTCAGGTGCAGTGATTTGCTGTTGTGTCATGCTCTCCATTGTGTCTCAGTGGCATGGTGGGTCGAAAAACTGTGTGTTCCATGGCCTACATGTGTACATTGTTTTGTAGGTGTTACTCCTGTTGCTTTTCAGGCTATGCAATGTGACCTATGTATATTTGACTCATGTGACATATGTGTACAGGTGTCTGATTATCTCCTGTCTCTTCACCTTGCCCACAGCATCGCCGGGGGACACGGAAGGAGACACTAGCACGGACCGGGAGGAGGGATTGAGCACCAGTGCCAGCAGTGCTGTCCTGTCTGGCACATGGAGTGGCACGGAGGCCGAAGGGAGTGAGGCAGAGGACCTGTCGACTGCCAACACAGACTATGACGCAGACGGGTCCGAGGCTGAGCTCCAAGAGGTGGCGGAGTCTGCCCCCCCAGCTGATGGCAGCCCTCCACATCCCCCCGCCACCTCAGGTTCCATCACCGGCCTCCCACATGCTCGTGGCCCTTCCCTCCGTGCTCGGTCCCCACATGTCTCCTTCCTGCCAGGCACCGCACCCCCTGCCCCTGTCACCACTGCTGCGGTGAGTGCGGAGTCTGTGGACATCCTGAGGCAGTTGCAGATTGGTCAGACTGCGATGCTAAATGTCCTCCATGCCCACACCCAGGTGCTGACCCAGATGGAGGCATACATGGAGGGCATGTCGGCTGCGCAGTCTGACCAACGGCAGTTGCTGAGGTCCATAGACTCCACACTGACTGCAGCACTGGATCTCCTGCAGCGCTGCGTACCCCCCCTACCCCTGCCCCATCCACAATTCCCACTCCCGTGCCTGTCACACGCACATCCAGACGTCAGCGTGCACGCACCCCAACAGACACAGGCACCACACCACCAGGGAAGTCGAAGCGCACACCTCCTGTCACGCACACACAGGGTGAGGAAGGCACACCCACTGGGTCGGGGGGGAAACGTAGAACACGCAGCCACAGTGGGAGTCCGCATTCCACACAACCCACTCCCTCCAAATCCACTCCCCTTAGCTCTCCTGGCCAACAGTCGGTGACAGCATCATCCACTGCGAGTGTGCCCCCCAGCCCCAGGATGACACCACCCCGCAAGCGGTGGAGGCGGGACCCGGCCAGGGGAGTTGAGTCCCCCACCCTGTCCACACCCTCCCCCAGTGGCGCTGCGACCCATCCCTTTGCCCCCCCCCTCCTTGGGGCCTGTGGTTGGATTGGGTGCGGGGGAGTCGCTGGGGGAACTTGCCGACGTGTGCAGCGCCATTCTGTCCTCCACCTTTGGCGCTGGCACCCCCCCTGTGGCAGAATCATCCCTCCCTGCACCCACAACACCTACCCTTTCCCCTCCTGTCCCTGCGGTGCCTGTTTCCACCCTCCCCCCTGATGCCCCCTCTTCTGTGGATGAAATGGACTTGTGAACTGTGCAGGAAAGCTAGGGGACACACGTCCCGATGTGAACCCCCCCCGGACTTTGCTGCTGGGCTGGCCCATGGCCCTTGTACATAGTGGACATTTTCTCAGAGATATTTTCCTGCTGAATAAAGCATTTTCTTTTTGTTTTGCACACTGATGCTTTCCTGGACTTGCTGTTGGTGCTGGTGCTCCCTGCGTTGGGGTGGTGATAATGTGTTAGGGGTCTGTGAAATGTTGGAGTGTGCTGCTCATGGGGTGTACCCTGCCATCTGCGTGCCATCACAAAGGTCTCTGCCAATGGTATTTGGTCATATTTGCTCTCACTGTATGGTGACATGGTCCCAAGGTGTGTTCCATCCTCTGTGGAGCAGGCCATTTTCCCTGCAGGGTGTCTCCCAAATGCTGTGCTGTGCTGTGTCTACATTTCCTGGATGTGTGAGGGTTGCCGTTCAATATAGCCATGCTGGCTCAGCGATGGCTCCGCCTGCATCTGGGGTATCACCCTTGTTGGTCACTGAACTTGTTGATGGGGTATATTGTCCTATGTCTGGGCACTGCTGGGAGGACTCTGCACCCACCCCTCCTGTGTCTGGGCACTGCTGGGAGGACTCTGCACCCACCCCTCCTGTGTCTGGGCACTGCTGGGAGGATTCTGCACCCACCCCTCCTGTGTCTGGGCACTGCTGGGAGGACTCTGCACCCACCCCTACTGTGTCTGGGCACTGCTGGGAGGACTCTGCACCCACCCCTCCTGTGTCTGGGCACTGCTGGGAGGACTCTGCACCCACCCCTCCTGTGTCTGGGCACTGCTGGGAGGACTCTGCACCCACCCCTCCTATGTCTGGGCACTGCTGGGGGTGTTTGGCACACACCATTCTTATTGCAGGTTCGGTGCGTACATACACGGGTGGGGGTTCGGGGCGTACATACACGGGTGGGGGTTCGGGGCGTACATACACGGCTGGGGGTTCGGGGCGTACATACACGGGTGGGGGTTCTGTGCGTACATACACGGGTGGTGGTTCGGTGCGTACATTCACGGCTGGGGGGGTTCAGTGCGTACATACACGGCTGGGGGGGGTGGGGGTTCGGTCCGTTCATTCACGGGTGGGGGTTTGGTGCGTACATACACGGGTGGGGGTTCGGTGCGTAAATACACGGGTGGGGGTTCGGGGCGTACATACACGGGTGGGGTGGGGTTTCGGTGCGTACATACACGGGTGGGGGTTCGGGGCGTACATACCAGGGTGGGGTGGGGGTTCGGTGCGTACATACACGGCTGGGAGTTCGGTGCGTACATACACGGGTGGGGGTTCGGGGCGTACATACCAGGGTGGGGTGGGGGTTCGGTGCGTACATACACGGGTGGGGGTTCGGTGCGTACATACAGTGCTGGGGTGGGGTTTCGGTGCGTACATACACGGGTGGGGTTTCGGTGCGTTCATACACGGGTGGGGGTTCGGGGCGTACATACACGGGTGGCGGTTCGGTGCGTACATACACAGGTGGGGGTTCGGGGCGTACATACACGGGTGGGGTGGGGTTTCGGTGCGTACATACACGGGTGGGGGTTCGGGGCGTACATACACGGGTGGGGGTTCGGTGTGTACATACACGGGTGGGGGTTCGGGGCGTACATACACGGGTGGGGGTTCGGTGCGTACATACACGGGTGGGGGTTCGGGGCGTACATACACGGGTGGGGGTTCGGGGCGTACATACACGGGTGGGGGTTCGGGGCGTACATACACGGGTGGTGCTTGGGTGCGTACATATACGGGTGGGGGTTCGGGGCGTACATGCACGGGTGGGGGTACGGGCCGTACTTCCACGGGTGGGGGTACGGTCCGTACATGCCCCTACCCACGCTCTGCGTGCCTGGGTACGGGCCGTACCCATGCCTTTGGTGGGTGGGTACGGTGCGTCCCCCCATTGTTGCAGTGCCGTGGGGTCCGCACCGTACACAGGCCTTGGGGGCGTGGCTACGGGTCGTACCACGCATACCCCTACATGACCCCAGCAATGCTGGTACGAGCCGTACCAAGGCATTTCTGACGTGGGTACGGGCCGTACCGCCATTGTTGGAGTGACGTAGGGGGACGCGTGGTACGTTCCGTACCCACGCTCTTGCGGCCTGGGTAGGGTACGTACCGGTTCGCGTGACCATCCACTTCCGTTGTGGCGGACGCTTGCGTTGCTGGCCTCGCCCCCACCCCCTGGAAGTGACCAGGCCCTGATGGTCAGGTATGTCCAGGCCATGTGTGATTTGGTACCATGTGTTGGTGTTGTGTGTCCTGCCCCTGCCCCCCCCTTTGCCCCTGGTTGTTGTGCTGACCTTCTGCGGCGTCTGCGTCGGTTCCTGTACGCCAGGTGGACTGCTAGGAGGGCAGGGATGGCACGTAGGTTCGGGTCCATGTCTGTTCGTCGCGTCCAGCTGCTCCTTGCGTGTGTCGTCCTGATTTCCCGGCAGTTTTTGGCAGCCGGTAAATATTTTCCGTGCGGGATGACGTCGGTTCGAATCGTACTTCCTGGTTCGTGAAACGTAGGCTGGATGCGTACCGACGTCACGTCGGCGCCTTTCAGGATCGGAATTGTGTTTAGTTTCTGTTCGGTCGGTGTTTTGTTCGATTCGTACGGAAATGGTGTTTCCGTATGAATCGTACTTGCATTTTCGGATGGATTTCGCACCGGGTACGAGTCGGACGGAGAAAAGGCTCCGTCCGACGGTTCGTACCCGGTTTTTACCGGATCGGAATTGGCACCTTTATGGGTACCTTGAGCATTCCCAGCAGCCTCAGCAGCAGCCAGCTGTCTGAGGGTTTCAAGAGAGGGACAGGATAACTGAGCCTGCCTCAAGTCAGCCCTTGAAGGTCCCCCTGTCCCCAGAAACTCAACCTGATCAGGTTCAAGCTCTTCAGGGACAGTTCTTTCAGGGTCCTCTAGATCAGCTTCCTGGGAAGGCTGATCATCACTCTGAGGCAGGGGGGAAGGCACAGCCTTGACCCTCCTGTTCTTCTTCTTGGTAGGTGCTTGGTCCATTGTTCCAGGATCCAAGACCTGAGGTTCAGTGAGGCACTTTTTGGCCTGTGACCTGGTCACAGCAAGGACATGTGATGATATACCTAACATCTCTGCATGAGTCCTGTACTCCACTTCTGACCATAGAGAACTCTCTAGGTCGTTGCCCAACAAACATTCTACTGGGAGGTCTGCACTAACCACAACCCTTTTGAGGCCAGTTACCCCTCCCCATGAGAAGTTAACAACTGCCACACTATGTGAAGTAGTGGCATTGCTGGCATTGGTCACCAGGTAATTCTCACCTGGTATGTACTGTCCAGGGTCCACAAAGCCTGGTGTCACGATAGTGACACTGGCACATGTGTCCCTGTAGGCTTGAGACACTTTTTCATTTATTAAAGGAGTCTGTCTGTACTTGCCCAGGTTACTGGGGCTCACAGTCAGGGACAAATCAATGTCCCCATCACAGATCAAGACTGCCTGTGTCAGGGTTCTGTCTAAGTCAGAATCTCCTTCAGTTCCCATAGTGATTTCCACTACACCATTTGTCTGGGGACCAACACTGCTAACAGTAGTACTGGGAGCAGGTGCCTTAGGGGCAACAGTGTTGGGGGCTCCACCCTTCTTACAATCACTAGTCCAGTGAGTTGTATTCTTGCAATGATTGCACCAGGGTTTCTTTTGACCTTCTTTCTTCTTTCCCTTGGATTGTTGTTGGGACCCTCCCTCCTTAGCAGTAGTTTGGGGCCCCGTTGAAGACTTCTGGTCTTTAGATTTCTGATCTCCACCCTTTTGGTCTGTTTTCTTCTGATCACCCCCTTGGCCCTGGTTCTGGTTCTTTTGCTTAACCCTGGTTCTGACCCATTTGTCTGCCTTCTTTCCCAATTCTTGGGGAGAGGTCAGATCAGAGTCAACCAAGTGTTGATGCAGTTGCTGGTTTTGACAGTTATTTAAAATCTGTTCTCTCATCATCAAATTATACAATCCTATAAAATCAGATACCTTACATCCCAGCAACCAACCCTCCAAAGCCTTAGTGGCACATTCAATGTATTCAGACCAGTCCTGAGTCTGTGTCTTTTGGGTGTCTCTGAACATTAACCTGTACTGTTCAGTGGTTAAGCCTAACCCATCAACTAGAACACTCTTCAGGACTCTGTAGTTTCTGACATCCTCCTCCCTAACAGTGAGGAGTCTGTCTCCGCCTCTTCCTTCAAAGGAGAGCCAGAGGATTGCTGCCCACTGCTCTTCAGGAACCTGCTGCACTTTGCAGGCTCTCTCAAGAGCAGTCATCCATTTGTGGATGTCATCCCCACTTTTGTAGGGGGGCACAACCTTAGACAGGTTCCTATTATCAAAGACCCTATCTTTGTCCTTAGGGACAATGCTGCCACCAGTGGGTATAGACCCACTCTCTCTAGGTTGCCTAGCCTTACTCAGTTTCTCTTCCATCAGGGCTACTTCTAGCTCCTGCTTCCTGATCCTCAGCTGGGCTTCCTGCATTCTGGCCTCATGTTCCCTCCTCTGAGGGGTGGTCATCCTTTTCCTGGAGTGACCTTGAGAGCCTCTAGAGGCATGAGAAGCATTAGAGTCGCCTGAGCGATTCCTTTGCCTCCTAAGCCCCTGGTTAAGTCCACTGGGGAGATCCAATGGGATGATCCCATTGTCAGTCCCCAATAGCCTTAGTTTAGCTGGGCCAAGTATAACACTTGGCACTGGGCTATTTCTCCCTTCATCCTCACTACTTTCTGTATCCTCACCACTTTCCTCCTCTGTAGTATGATTCTCATCTAAGGGATGGCTATTGGAAAGGGGTACTTCTGTAGCATCTTCAGAAGGGGGGCCTCCTGTTCCTGTCCCTAAGGGGGCTAACTGGGAAGCTTTCTTGAGCTCTCTCTGATTTTCATAATTTTGCAAGAGTTCTCTGAGCTCAGCAGAGGTAGGGTTCTTGGGCTGTTTAAGGCCTCTAAGAGTTGCCAAATGCCTGAGCTCATTCTGGTTAAGGGTAGCAAAGATGGATGGTGCCCTCTGGGGGTCACTCTCAACAGAGATGGGTACAGTGGACCCCTCTGCCCCAGCCATTGCTCTTAAGTGTGGGTGGATGTGTTGCAATCTACCTACACTTGGGTTTGCCTACTAAACCTATCTAGTAGTTGTAGTTAGGGTGTGCTACTCCCTTTGCTCTACAACAACTAAGTTCAGTAGAACTTATGTATATCTAATCTTGTTTTATATGTACCTACAGGTACCTATGTGATCTTTCAATTGGTAACCAAGAGATTACAATGGTAAAACACAGCAAGCTCAAATCCAACCGCTGCTCACCAATGTGAGAAGTTGGCCTGGTATATGATGCTCACTAGTTAAAGTGATCACCTTGTACCATGCCAAGCAACCCTTATGGTGTGGTTGTAAGTCAACCTTTTCGGACTAGCTGCCCTAGTGGTAGCGTAGGCTAAGCAGTCTTTGAGGCTAAACTCATGAAGCGTGTTAAGCCAGCTGTTTTACCAAATGCAACCCCCTTTTATACCAATGAAAGGACACCACACAGATATATATTCAAAATATATACGTATTTATTTCTCAAAGTGATCCCTAGTCTCTTTATGAGCACAGGAGCACAAATCGTCAAACAAGATTACAGTAGAATACACAGAAGTTGCACTTTGTATGGATAGGCCCTGGTGGCCGCTCGAACCATATACTACAATAGTGGTATAAGTACCACGAACAGAAAAGGAAAAAGGCCTAGGGCCTCTAGAATCGCTGGGCCTACAAGGAGCTAACTTCAGTTAGTGACCAGGAGGTCCACGGGTGGCGTGTGCAGAGCAAATAGTCACACGCGTGCTCCCATAGGTTTCAATGGGTGCGTAAAAAGTACAAAGTTACTGCAAAAAGGATCTTCCGGATGGACTAGGAACTCAAGATTTGGAACACAGGCACTAGAGATGTAATACTACACTTGGGCACAGGAGTGCCAGCTTTACCTCACCCACAGGAAGCGGGTGCATAGGCCTCGAAGTGCGTCGGGTTTCTTCTATCTGTTCCGTGGAGCCTGTGGACAAAGATGCTGCAGGCGGTCGGTCCGGGAGAGATGCGGTGGATCCAAGAGTAGATCGGAGATGTTGAAGACCTGTAAGCAGAGGGGACAGTGTTCACAGTCACTAGCCAGTGACCAGCGTGGCACCAGGTGGGTACCAGGCAATTTCGGGTGCAAACAGGAAGAAAGGTGTAGCTTGTCTCTGCAGCCACGTGGTCCCTGGAGGTCGACGACGCCCAGGAGTCGGTTCACGAGCTGTCCCAAGCAGGCTCTCGCTGTCAGCGGTGTCGGCGACTTGATCGAAGCAAACAAGCCTTGGCAAAAGCAATTGTTGTGGAGAACAAGATAAGCTGATTGTTCTGACCAGCAAGGTCAGAGGGACTGCTCCTTTGGAGGGGAGCAAGGGCCAGTCTGGAGCAACCAGACCAGCGGTGTATTTCTTGAAGTTCGTCGCCAAGATGGCTACTAGCCAGCGGCCAGCAACCGGTTAGGCGCGTCGAGTGGCAAAATGCAGAAGGACCCCACGCAGATCGTGGAGATGCTGGGGGGCTCACCTTTGGTGCAGATGCTGCTCGGGTGTCGGACTTCTCAGATCCCAAAACACAACTTGGAGGGAGCCTCGGTTGTTGCACTTGCAGCTTGTCGTGGTCGTTCCAAGACGGCTGGCTCCACGTGTCTCGTTGCCTCCATGGGTCTCCTCTTTTCAGGGACTGTGGATCGGGCGGTGAGAGGTCTGGAGGTCCAGGTCTTGTCAGTCTCTGGGCTCGGGCTCCGGCGGGAGGCAGTGGCAAAGCAGACGTTGATTCGCTGGATGGTGCTTGCGTTAGCAAGGTGGTCACTCCCTGACCACAGGGGAGATTTCCTTCAGTCTTCTGTGCAGCAGAATGTCGAAGTTCCCGTCTTCTTCTTAGTTTCAAGTTGATTCCAGGATGTCTGAAGTCTTAGGACACAGCTCCTACCTTTAAGCGGATTCTAGGGGCCGGACTACCTGCTAGGTCCCTCCCTATGGGTGGGACCAGGAAGGGGGGTGGTTACACCCCCAATCCTTTGTCCAGCTCGCCCCAGGCCCGGGACTGGTGTGCCCCAGGACCGGTTTGAACTGGCATATGCACCGAGGCTCCTTGTGAGCCACAGGCATGTCTGGTTTCTTTCAAGCCCTACCTGACCAATACACAAAATCCTGTCTGGGGTGGTGCACGCACCTCCCCTGGCAGGAAACCCTTTGTCCACACCTCCCAAGCTGGAAGGACTCCCAGCAGCAGGAGGGCAGACTTGTGTCTGGGGTGGCAGCATCCATTTTGTGGAGCTGAGGCTATGTCTGATTTTACCCGGGTTTCAGGTACTGTAGATGTCGTGTCCCTTTAGAAGGGTGGAATGCTAACCCCGTCGCCAGAATTGGCGAGGGGTCAGTATTCCAATTCGTATGACACCTTACTCGACATGTTTTGATAAAGCCAAACCAAAGATAGCATTTAACCGCGAGGTTCATAATGCACTTAAGAGTATATGGTATGACGATATCTGGAAACAGTAGAAGGAAGTTGTTCCAACCACTGCAGACAGGCTCAGCTCATGCCAGAGCACCATCTCACATGGAACCAAGCACTCTGCCTTCAGGATTGTTAAGGCCTGCCATAGGAGTGACTTATAGGTTAACATGTGTCCCATTTAAGGTTAGGTATAGGTATACTACACCAAAGTAAGAGGTGATTACACCAACTTAACCCAGCTGAGTGATCAGCCAGTTGTGTCAGATTGTTAGGCCAAGCCTGGGGTGGCATAATACATGCTTCAGCCCCTGGCAGGCCTTGGGTACACCAATGCCCTGGGTACCTAGTGTACACTGGTACAGGGGCTGACAGGGTGATCCACTTCCAATTGGTTATGCACCTAGGGTGCATAGTGTACATTTAGTAGAGAGAACAGCAGGCTGGGGGTCTGATTGGCAGGCCCACAGCCTCAATATGTCAAAAACCAGTGAAGCAAAAAGCAAAAATTTGGGGTGACCATAGGATAGCAGACCCTACTCTCCTACAGACGGCACCTAGGGAAACCTAGCAATCCTATACATTTTTGAAAACTAGACACCCTAGGGAATCCAGAATGGGGTGACGTGGCTGGCTCTCACCAGGTTCTGTTACCCCGAATCCCTTGCAAACCTAAAAAATTGTCAAAAAACACACATTTTCCACATATTTCTGTGTTGGAAAGTTCTGGAATCTGCGTGGATCCACAAAATTCCACCCACCCCGCGTTCCCCAAAGTCTTTTCAGAAAAATTGTAGCTCACTTGTGTGGGAGGCCCAAGTACCTGCGACAGGAACCGGCCCAAACGTAATGTGGACACACCACATTTTCTCAGTGAAAACGGACCCTTTTTTTGCAAAGTGCCTAGCTGTAGATTTTGAACCCTAGCTCTGCCGGCACATAGGGAAACCTAGAAAACATATACATTTTGAAAACTAGACACCCTGGGGAATCCAAGATGGGGTGACTTGGCTGGCTCTCACCAGGTTCGGTTACCCAGAATCCCTTGAAAATCTAAAAAATTGTCCCCCAAAAAAACGATATTTTCCTCACATTTCTGTGGTGGAAAGTTCTGTAATCTGCATGGATCAACAAAATTCCACTCACCCCGCGTTACCCAAAGTCTTCCGATATAAATGGTACCTCACTTGTGTGGGAGGCCCAAGTAGCCCGCAACCGGAAACGGCCCCAAACACAACATGGACACTACACATTTTCGCAGTGAAAACGGACCGTTTGTTTATAAACTGCCTAGCTGTAGATATTGAACCCTAGCTATGCCGGCACCTAGGTAAACCTAGCAAACCTATACATTTATGAAAATAAGACACCCAGGATTCTCCAGGATGGGGTGACTTGGCTGGCTCTCACCAGGTTCTCTTACCCAGAATACCTTGCAAACCTTAAAAATTGTCAAAAAAAACACATTTTCCTCACATTTCCGTGTTGGAAAGATCTGGAATCTGCATGGATCCACACAATTCCACCCACCCCTCGTTCCCCAAAGTCTTTTCCAAAAAATGGTACCTCACTTGTGTGGGAGGTCCAAGTACCTGCGACAGGAACCGGCCCGAAACGCAACGTTGACACACCACATTTTCTCAGTGAAAACTGACCGTTTTTTTACAAAATGCCTAGCTGTAGATTTTGAACCCTAGGTCTGACGGCACCTAGGGAAACCTAGCAATCCTATACATTTTTGAAAACTAGACACCCTAGGGAATCCAGAATGGGGTGACTTGGCTGGCTCTCACCAGGTTCTGTTACCCAGAATCCCTTGCAAACCTAAAAAATTGTCAAAAAACACACATTTTCCACATTTTTCTGTGTTGGAAAGTTCTGGAATCTGCGTGGATCCACAAAATTCCACCCACCCCGCGCTCCCCAAAGTCTTTTCAGAAAAATGGTAGCTCACTTTTGTGGGAGGCCCAAGTACCTGCGACAGGGACCGGCCCAAACGCAATGTGGACACACCACATTTTCTCAGTGAAAACGGACCCTTTTTTTGCAAAGTGCCTAGCTCTAGATTTTGAACCCTAGCTCTGCCGGCACCTAGGGAAACCTAGCAAACCTATACATTTTTTAAAACAAGACACCGTTGGGAATCCAGGATGGGGTGACCTGGCTGGCTCTCACTAGGTTCTGTTACCCAGAATCCCTTGAAAATCTAACAAATTGTCCCCCCAAAAAACTGCATTTTCCTCACATTTCTGCGGTGGAAAGTTCTGTAATCTGCATGGATCCACTAAATTCCACTCTCCCCGCGTTGCCCAAAGTGCTCCATAAAAATGGTACCTCACTTGTGTGGGAGGCCCAAGTACCCGCGGTAGGAAACGGCCCAAAACGCAATGTAAACACACCACATTTTCTCAATGAAAACGGACCATTTTTTTACAAAGTGCCTAGCTGTAGATTTTGAACCCTAGCTCTGCCGGGACCTAGGGAAACCGAGCAAACCTATACATTTTTTTAAACTATACACCAAGGAGAATACAGGATGGTGGGACTTGGCTGGGTCTCACCAGGTTCTGTTACCCAGAATCCCTTGCAAACCTAAAAAATTGTGAAAAAAACAACTTTTCCTCACATTTCTGTGGTAGAAAGTTCAGGAATCTGCATGGATCCACAAAATTCCACCCACAACACGTTACCCAAAGTTTTCCGATATAAATGGTACCTCACTTGTGTGGGAGGCCCAAGTAGCCCGCAACCGGAAACGGCCCCAAACACAACATGGACACTACACATTTTCGCAGTGAAAACGGACCGTTTGTTTATAAACTGCCTAGCTGTAGATTTTGAACCCTAGCTGTGCCGGCACCTAGGGACACCTAGCAAACCTATACATTTTTGAAAACTAGACACCCTGGGGAATCCAGGATAGGGTGACTTGGCTGGCTATCACCAGGTTCCGTTACCCAGAATCCGCTGCAAACCTAAAAAAGTGTCAAAAATACCACATTTTCCTCACATTTCTGTGGTGAAAAGTTCTGGAATCTGTGTGGATCCACAAAATTCCACCCAACCCGCGTTTCCCAAAGTCTTCCGAGAAAAATGGTACCTCACTTGTGTGGGAGGCCCAAGTTCCCGCGAGAGGAAACGACCCAAACAGCAAAATGGACGCACCACATTTTCGCAGTGAAAACTCTCCATTTTTTTTAAAAGTGCCAAGCTGCAGATTTTGAACCCTAGCTCTGCTGGCACCTAGGGAAACCTAGCAAACCTATACATTTTTTAAAACTAGACACCCTGGGAAATCTAGGCTGGGGCCACTTGTCTGACTCTCATCAGGTTATGTTAGCAAGAATCCCTTGCAAACCTAAAAAATTGTCCAAAAAAACAAATTTTCCTCATATTTCTGTTGTGGTAAGTTTTGGAATCTGTGTGCATCCATGAAACTCCACCCACCCCACATTCCCCAAAGTCTTTCGAGAAGAATGGAACCTCACTTGTGTGGGAGGCCCAAGTACTCGCGACAGGAAACGGCCCAAAATGCAACGTGGACACACCACATTTTCGCAGTGAAAACTGACCCTTTATTTACAAAGTGCCTAGTTGTAGGTTTTGAACCCTAGCTCTGCCGGCACCTAGGGAAACCTACCAACCTATACATTTTTGAAAACTAGACACCCAGGGAAAGTCAGGATGGGGTGACTTGGCTGGCTCTCACCAGGTTCTGTTACACAGATTCCATTGCAAACCAACAACATTTTCCTCACATTTCTGTAATGGAAAGTTCTGGATTCTGCGTGGATCCACAAAATTCCACCCACCTCGCGTTACCCAAAGTCTTCCGAGATAAATGGTACCTCACTTGTGTGGGAGGCCCAAGTACCCGTGATCGGAAATGGCTCGAAACGCAGCGTGGACACACCACATTTTCGCAGTGAAAACGGACCCTTTTTTTGACAAAGTGCCTAGCTGTAGATTTTGAACCCTAGCTCTGCCGGCACATAGGAAAACCTAGAAAACATATACATTTTGAAAACTAGACACCCTGGGGAATCCAGGATGGGGTGACTTGGATGGCTCTCACCAGGTTCGGTTACCCAGAATCCCTTGTAAATCTAAAAAATTGTCCCCCAAAAAAACGACATATTCCTCATATTTCTGTGGTGGAAAGTTCTGTAATCTGCATGGATCCTCAAAATTTCCACTCACCCCGTGTTGCCCAAAGTGCTCCGAGAAAAATGGTACCTCACTTTTGTGGGAGGCCCAAGTACCCGTGACCGGAAACGGCCCAAAACGCAACGTGGACAAACCACATTTTCGCAGTGAAAACGGACCCTTTTTTTACAAAGTGCCTATAGCTGTAGATTTTAAACCCTAGCTCTGCCGGCACAAAGGGAAACCTAGAAAACATATACATTTTGAAAACGAGACACCCTGGGGAATCCAGGATGGGGTGACTTGGCTGGCTCTCACCAGGTTCTGTTACCCAG
Source organism: Triturus cristatus (assembly GCF_964204655.1). Classification (NCBI taxonomy): domain Eukaryota; kingdom Metazoa; phylum Chordata; class Amphibia; order Caudata; family Salamandridae; genus Triturus; species Triturus cristatus. The sequence goes on from NC_140579.1 coordinate 748,155,909, forward strand.
AATCCCTTGCAAACCTAAAAAATTGTGAAAAAAACAACTTTTCCTCACATTTCTGTGGTGGAAAGTTCAGGAATCTGCATGGATCCACAAAATTCCACCCACAACCTGTTACCCAAAGTCTTCCGATATAAATGGTACCTCACTTGTGTGGGAGGCCCAAGTAGCCCGCAACCGGAAACGGCCCCAAACACAACATGGACACTACACATTTTCGCAGTGAAAACGGACCGTTTGTTTATAAACTGCCTAGCTGTAGATTTTGAACCCTAGCTGTGCCGGCACCTAGAGAAACCTAGCAAACCTATACATTTTTGAAAACTAGACACCCTGGGGAATCCAGGATAGGGTGACTTGGCTGGCTATCACCAGGTTCCGTTACCCAGAATCCGCTGCAAACCTAAAAAAGTGTCAAAAATACCACATTTTCCTCACATTTCTGTGGTGAAAAGTTCTGGAATCTGTGTGGATCCACAAAATTCCACCCAACCCGCGTCCCCCAAAGTCTTCCGAGAAAAACTGGTACCTCACTTGTGTGGGAGGCCCAAGTTCCCGCGAGAGGAAACGACCCAAAAAGCAAAATGGACACACCACATTTTCGCAGTGAAAACTGTCCCTTTTTTTGAAAAGTGCCAAGCTGCAGATTTTGAACCCTAGCTCTGCTTTCACCTAGGGAAACCTAGCAAACCTATACATTTTTTAAAACTAGACACCCTGGGAAATCTAGGCTGGGGACACTTGGCTGACTCTCATCAGGTTATGTTAGCCAGAATCCCTTGCAAACCTAAAAAATTGTCCAAAAAAACAAATTTTCCTCACATTTCTGTGGTAGTAAGTTCTGGAATCAGTGTGCATCCATGAAACTCCACCCACCCCACGTTCCCCAAAGTCTTTCGAGAAGAATGGAACCTCACTTGTGTGGGAGGCCCAAGTACTCACGACAGGAAACGGCCCAAAATGCAACGTGGACACACCACATTTTCGCAGTGAAAACTGACCCTTTTTTTACAAAGTGCCTAGCTGTAGGTTTTGAACCCTAGCTCTGCCGGCACCTAGGGAAACCTACCAACCTATACATTTGTGAAAACTAGACACCCAGGGAAAGTCAGGATAGGGTGACTTGGCTGGCTCTCACCAGGTTCTGTTACACAGAATCCATTGCAAACCAACAACATTTTCCTCACATTTCTGTAATGGAAAGTTCTGGATTCTGCGTGGATCCACAAAATTCCACCCACCTCGCGTTACCCAAAGTCTTCCGAGATAAATGGTACCTCACTTGTGTGTGAGGCCCAAGTACCCATGACCGGAAACGGCCCAAAACGCAAAGTGGACACACCACATTTTCGCAGTGAAAACTGACCCTTTTTTTACAAAGTGCCTAGCTGTAGATTTTGAACCCTAGCTCTGCCGGCACAAAGGGAAACCTAGAAAACATATACATTTTGAAAACTAGACACCCTGGGGAATCCAGGATGGGGTGACTTGGCTGGCTCTCACCAGGTTCTGTGACCCAAAATCCCTTGCAAGCCTAAACAAATTATACCAAAATCCACATTTTCCTCACATTTCTGTGGTGGAAAGTTCTGGAATCTGCGTGAATCCACAAAATTCCACCCACCCCTCGTTGCCTAAAGTCTTCCAAGAAAAATGGTACCTCACTTGTGTGGGAGGCCCAAGTACCCGCGACAGTAAACGGCCCAAAACGCAACGTGAACACACCACATTTTCGCAGTGAAAACTGACCCTTTTTATGCAAAGTGCCTAGCTGTAGATTTTGAATCCTAGCTCTGCCGGCACCTAGCGAAACTTTGCAAACCTATACATTTTTAAAAACTAAACACCCTGGGGAATCCTGAATGGGGTGCCTTGGCTGGCTCTCACCATGTTCTGTTACCCAGAATCCCTTACAAACCTAAAGAATTGTAACAAAAAAACAAATCTTCCTCACATTTCTGTGGTGGAAAGTTCTGCAATCTGCGTAGGTCCACTAAACTTCACCCACCCCGCGTTGCCCAAAGTCTTCCAAGAGAAATGGTACCTCACTTGTGTGGGAGGCCCAAGTACCCACGGCAGGAAACGGCCCAAAACGCAACGTGGACACACCACATTTTTGCAGTGAAAACTGACCCTTTTTTTACAAAGTGCCTAGCTGTAGATTTTGAACCTTAGCTCTGACGACACCTAGGGAAACCTAGCAAACCTATACATTTTTGAAAACTATGCACCCAGGTAAAGCCAGGATGGGGTTACTTGGCTGGCTCTCACCAGGTTCTGTTACACAGAATCCGTTGCAAACTAACAACATTTTCCTCACATTTCTGTGATGGAAAGTTCTGGATTCTGCGTGGATCCACAAAATTCCACCCACCTCGCGTTACCCAAAGTCTTCCGAGAAAAATGATACCTCACTTGTGTGGGAGGCCCAAGTACCCGTGACCGGAAACGGCCCAAAACGCAACGTGGACACACCACATTTTCGCAGTGAAAACTGACCCTTTTTTTACAAAGTGCCTAGCTGTAGATTTTGAACCCTAGCTCTGACGGCACCTAGGGAAATGTTGGACTTGGCCCTTTTTGCAGGGTCATCCCTAAACTTTTTGCCTTCCTCCTGTATTTTTTCTGACCTGGTGTTGGCTGTTTTATGACTCTGGGCACCTTACCACTGCTGATCAGTGCTAAGGTGCATATGCTCTCCCTATGGTAAAATTTATTATGTGAATTGACTTCCATGTTTGGCTTATGACCTGGCCATTTCAGTCCGCCTCTGCTGTGTGTGTGTGTTCTGCCTAGTAACAGTAAAGGAGCAGGGCTGGGGAATTCCAGGAGACAGGCTGGCTGCCAGGTGGTGGGTAGAGAGATTACACCAGGATGGGTGGGAGGAGTACACCTTTGACTCTGAATAGACATGTGATCTGCCACCACAATGCCGGCTCCGCCCCCTGTGGAGCGGCTGATGTCTCTGCCCTGCTGCTGAAAGGAAAGAGCAGAGTCACCACAACAAAGTGCTCCAAAACTGGAGTGTGCCAGGCCCAGGCTCCCTGGCGACAAAGAACAAAAGAATTGTGCTATAAAAGAAGGAGCCCTGCTCCTAAGAAATCAGATCCTGATTGAACCACGAAGGAACTCTGCCTGACCAGAAGGACCTGGAAGAAGCTGCAGGAGGAGTAACTTTCCCTGACCTGGGGGATTGGCCTGCAGTTGGTGCCTTGCTGAGAAAGGAGAGGAAAAGACTGAAAGAGACTTTGCACTTTGTTTTTCAACTATCTCCAAGGGCTTGGAAGAAGAGCTTGCCCCCTGAACTGAGCCCCAGGACCATTGGACTCCTCTGCCTTCCAAAATTGAGTTGCCTGGATGATCTGTGCTTGTTTCCTGCTGGATTTGGCCCCAGTACGCCTCGTACACCATCCGCCGCGAAGCAGTGTCTTTGCCGCCCTGCACCGTGTGTCTATGCTGATCCAAAAGCGTTTGTACGCACCATATCCCTCCCGGCCGCATCGCACCTAACCTTCCCCGCCGATTCGAGACGTACATCACTGGCTGCCGAACCCTGTACGCCGGACCCAAGTTCCATCATCCCGCAGGTACGGTCCGTATGCTGCTAACGTACTGCACCGTGCCGTGCTCAGAGCCGAGAAGCCGCAGTACGCTGATCCTCCCCGTACGCTGTACGGCGCCGAGAAGTGTTGACGCCTATCCGCACCGAAGGTACGGCTCGAACGCCGAACGCCACGGACTCTGCAAGCTGATCCGGGCCATCCGCACGTATCCCTGAAGGTCCCGTACCAACGCCGTGTCCCGACGCCGCGACCTGACCAGCATCTGAATACGCTGCCGAACTACGACCCGGACCCATCAACTGGTCCCGCACTGTCCGTCGCGGACCCCACGAACTTAAGGTACTGTGTTCTGTTCGCACCGCAGCGTGCATGTTACGGTCCCCGGAGTCCGCACCGATTGTTTGACTCATACTTTCCTTGTTTTTAATGTGGACGAGTCGCACACCCAGGTACGAACCGTACAAAGCCTGAAAAGAAGCAGAATTGAGTAAAAGAAGCCTATTTTTGTGTTTTTAGCCTTTTTACAAGAACATTGAACTTTAAAATAATACTGTGGTCATTTTAATCGTTATTCTGGTCTTGTGCTAAGCCTTATATAAAGAGAACTATTTTTGATACAACCTTGACCGGTGTCCATTTGTGGTGTGTCATTGTATTACTGTATGTGTTCACAAATGCTTAACCTATGACGCCCTGAGAATAGTCTTGACTGCTTGCGCCACACTATCTAAAGGGTGAGCAGGGGTTATTTGAAAGGGTGATCCCCTTTACTCTGACTTAGAATTGAGAGTCCCTGCTTGTCGCAAGTGCATACCTGTGCCAACTAGAGATTCCCAATTCTAACATTGGTGGCAGCGGTGGGATTTGAATTTGCATTTGTGATTCATGTACAGTGATTGAGTGAATGCCACGTAGTGAGTTCAGACCGATAATGCAGCCACACAGTATTGATTTTTGTTTTGCTTAAGAATCTCCACTTTAAGAAACCATGCCTTGCTCAGTTAATGGAGGCGGAGCGTCCTCTATATTCTCTGGAGTTGATGACATAGATTGGGAGGAGAAGGCACTGCTGAAGTGCACAAATAAAGTCTTGAAAGGATACCTCTCCAAGTACAGAATTAACCAAACTGGATTGAAAAACAAGGAGCAGTATACAAAGGCGCTGAGGGCCTGGTACGAATCCAAGTTCCCAGAGAATGTGCAGGAGGTGACACCCCCAGAAGGTGCTTCTAAGCCTGGCAGAGGCCTGTCGCCAGAGGAGATGGCTGACAGGAGGGCTGCAAGAGCACATGAAGTGGAGATGGCAAAACTGCGAAAGGAACTGGAAAGACAAAGGCTGGCCATGGAGCATGAAGTAAGAATGAGGGAGTTGGATCTAGTTTAGACAACTCTCCCTCTGGTGGCAGCAGTATTGAATGTTCTAGTGCTGAGAGAGTAGTACGCACACCCAGAGATAGGGCACCTAACTTGAAGGAGAGGGTTAACATACACCAGGAGGTTCAAGGGCATGAGGTAGCTCCAGTAGTGCACAGTATCCCTGAAGGGAATAGGGTAACTGGCGTAGGGGTTCATGATCCTAGTGGTGGGAGGGACACTCTACTAACTCTAGATGAGGGGTGCAGGGAGAGGGGTTACCCCAAAATTGAAGTCCTGGTGGGTGAGTGTGAAGACCGCCCAGAAGAGTGTAGGTTGTGTGACAGAGACAGTCAGATACTGTCTTGCCAGTCTCAGGAGAGTGGTGTGGAGTACATGTGTGAGGCACTGGATGGTAAGGTGAAGGATTGTTTGGTTAACCCTGATAGGGGGCTGTGTGATCCAATTGTGGGAGAGCATATTGTAAGTCCCTGTTTTCCAGAGCTATGCCAACACCTGTGTGAGGGTGAGTTCTCTGACCGCAGAGAGTCCACATTGGAGGCAGACCTTTTGGTGGATTCCAGAGGGTCTGGAGAGGCATTGGGGAGTGACCCCGTGGGGAGTGGCTTAGGTATCTTCCAACCCAGAGTGGTGGAAGTGGTGCAGAGTAGCCCAGCTAGGTCCCCTGGTAGTGGGAGGGGTGTAAGGGCTCACGTCCTGTCTCAGTGGAGAAGGAGTGAGTGTGGGGCTGCGTGCCCCCAGGTGCCCGAAACCCAGTCTCAGAGCCTGGATGGTTCTTTAAGGGAACACCAGGCGGGGAGCCTAGGCTGTCCTTATGGGCCGCCCGTTGAGGGGGATCCCCTAGTGTCTAGTGGATGGGGAGTGTCTATAAGCAGGCCTCCCTCGGTTCTGGTGTCTGGCAGTACCGCTCCAGTTGGGAGGGTGCAGAAGTCCAGAGTGAGGGGTGAGAGGGGGAAAGAGTCCCCAGTGGAAGAACCAGTGGGTCAGGGGCCAGCCAGAAGGGCTGCGTCACCAGTGAATGACCATGGTGACACCACGTCTGTCCAGGGGGATCTTCAGGCACTGTCAGATGGACAGGGGTAGGGAGATCAGCGCCAGGCAGACTGTCACACGACACATGGGTTATGTGTCACCCTCAGGGGGGGCATGCGTGCTCCCCGGGAAGTCCTGGTGCGCCAGGCGACCGTTCAACTGCATGGGTTGGACCCAGGGTTGGGAAGCCAGGTTCAGGTGGGTCTGACCTGGAGGGTGGGACCACTGTAAGCAGTGTCCTGACCCATGTTGCTTCTAGGGGTACCACGCCAGTTGGGAGTGGGCAGTACTCTGGAAGGGGGTGCAGAGGGAGGGAGTCCTCGCCTCTGACCCCGGCTCAACTGAAGGGTTTAGACCCTAGGTCGGAGGGCCAGGTTCAGGGTATTCCTCCTGACCTGGACGCCCAGTTGCAGGATAGAACCCCTGAACTGGTGGGCGAATTGCGCAGGACACCTGCCCCAGGTGCCCTGGCAATTCTGGAAGGGGGTACCACTCCAGGTGGGAGGGTACAGAGCCCCAAGAGGGAGGACCGGGTGTGGGAGAGGCCACCCCAGTCTTTAGTCCAGCTGCCGGGTACAGTCCTGGGGCTGGTGGGTCAGTGCCAGGATGTCATACCTGACCTGACATGGGGGAGAATGGACCAAGGGTGCCAAGCACCTGGGGCTACTGCCCCCCGCTCCAATGCGCCACAGAGGTTTGAAAGCCCTGAGAGGCATACGGCTTGGGTCTCATCCCTGACTACTGTCAGTGGCCACTGTAGCATTTTGCTATCTGTCTGTTGGGACACACCTGTGGGCCAGTTAAGGTTAGGTGCTGCACAGGTGGTGTCCACAGGTGAGGAGAAGGGTTCCCCAGGGATTGGCTTGGTGGGCCCTGAGAGTATGGACAGAGGGATTCCAATAGGTTCAGATTGGCGTAGAACTGGAGTCTGCCCCTGCAGTTGCGGGCTAGGTCCTTGTTCCATCGCCCCAAGCAGGGAAGACCATCACGGTGGTGATTGGTCTACCCTGCATTTTGGCTGGAAGGGGGTTGTGTAGGACTTGGCCCTTTTTGCAGGGTCATCCCTAAACGTTTTGCCTTCTTCCTGTATTTTGGCTGTTTTATGACTCTGGGCACCTTACCACTGCTGATCAGTGCTAAGGTGCATATGCTCTCCCTATGGTAAAATTTATTATGTGAATTGACTTCCATGTTTGGCTTATTTGGTTTACTATCAGTCCCTAGTAGAGTGCACCAGGGGTGCCAAGGGCTTGTATATCCAAATGCTGCTAGTGGGCTTGCAGCACTGGTTGTGCCACCCATAGAAGCAGCCTGGTAAAATGTGTCTAAGGTCTGCCATTGCAGAATCTGCATGCAGTCTGGTACTGTCATGCTGACTGGGCAAGTGTCCCCAATTGCCAGTCCCTAAACCTTCCCTTACCTTCATATTAGTCACCCCTATGGTAGGCCCTAGGGCAGGGTGCATTGTAAGGATAAGGTAGGACATGCCCTGAGGTGTGTGGCATGTCCTAATAGTGAATTACAGCCATTTTCGTTTTTCACTATTGAAGGCTACCTGCTCTCCATAGGCCAGAATGGGCTGCTGGAATTACTACACGCTGTAATCCCAGTGGACTCAGAGAGCATGGTAGAAAGTCAAGTTTAGTATGCCTGAACTCAGAATAATAAAATACTTCTTTTAGTAAAGTTTATTTTAATATCCTGTGTTTGTAAATACTACTTTTAGAAAGTTAGTATTTACTGACCTGGCCATTTCAGTCCGCCTCTGCTGTGTGTGTGTGTGTTCTGCCTAGTAACAGTAAAGGAGCAGGGCTGGGGAATTCCAGGAGACAGGCTGGCTGCCAGGTGGTGGGTAGAGAGATTACACCAGGATGGGTGGGAGGAGTACACCTTTGACTCTGCATAGACCTGTGCTCGACCACCACAATGCCGGCTCCGCCCCCTGTGGAGCGGCTGATGTCTCTGCCCTGCTGCTGAAAGGAAAGAGCAGAGTCACCACAACAAAGTGCTCCAAAACTGGACTGAGCCAGGCCCAGGCCCCCTGGCGACAAAGAACAAAAGAATTGTGCTATAAAAGAAGGAGCCCTGCTCCTAATAAATCAGATCCTGATTGAACCACGAAGGAACTCTGCCTGACCAGAAGGACCTGGAAGAAGCTGAAGGAGGAGTAACTTTCCCTGACCTGGGGGATTGGCCTGCAGTTGGTGCCTTGCTGAGAACGGAGAGGAAAAGACTGAAAGAGACTTTGCACTTTGTTTTTCAGCTATCTCCAAGGGATTGGAAGAAGAGCTTGCCCCCTGAACTGAGTCCCAGGACCATTGGACTCATCTGCCTTCCAAAATTGAGTTGCCTGGACGATCTGTGCTTGTTTCCCGCTGGATTTGGCCCCAGTACGCCTCGTACACCATCCGCCGCGAAGCCGTGTCTTTGCCGCCCGGCACCCTGTGTCTATGCTGATCCAAAAGCGTTTGTACGCACCGTATCCCTCCCGGCCGCATCGCACCTAACCTTCCCCACCGATTCGAGACGTACATCACTGGCTGCCAAACCCTGTCCGCCGGACCCAAGTTCCATCATCTCGCAGGTACGGTCCGTACGCTGCTAACGTACTGCACCGTGCCGTGCTCAGAGCCGAGAAGCCGCAGTACGCTGATCCTCCCGTACGCTGTACGGCGCAGAGAAGTGTCGCCGCCTATCCGCACCGAAGGTACGGCTCGAACGCCGAACGCCACGGACTCTGCAAGCTGATCCGGGCCATCCGCACGTATCCCTGAAGGTCCCGTACCAACGCCGTGTCCCGACGCCGCGACCCGACCAGCATCTGAATACGCAGCGTGCATATTACGGACCCCGGAGTCCGCACCGAATGTTTGACTCGTACTTTCCTTGTTTTTAATGCGGACGAGTCGCACACCCAGGTACGAACCGTACAAAGCCTGAAAACAAGAAATGAGTAAAAGAAGCCTATTTTTGTGTTTTAAGCCTTTTTACAAGAACATTGAACTTTAAAATAATACGGTGGTTATTTTAATCGTTATTCTGGTCTTGTACTAAGCCTTATATAAAGAGAACTATTTTTGATACAACCTTGACTGGTGTCCATTTGTGGTGTGTCATTGTATTACTGTATGTGTTCACAAATGCTTAACCTATGACGCCCTGAGAATAGTCTTGACTGCTTGCGCCACACTACCTAAAGGCTGAGCAGGGGTTATTTGAAAGGGTGATCCCCTTACTCTGACTTAGAATTGAGAGTCCCTGCTTGTCGCAAGTGCATACCTGTGCCAACTAGAGATTCCCAATTCTAACAGGAAACCTAGCAAACCTATACATTTTTGAAAACTAGACACCCAGGGGAATCCAGGATGGGGTGACTTGGCTGGCTCTCACCAGTTTCTGTTACACAGAATCCATTGCAAACCTAAAAAATTGTCAAAAAGACCACATTTTTCTCACATTTGTGTGGTGGACAGTTCTGTAATGTGCGTGGATCCACAAAATTCCACCCACCCCGCGTTACCCAAAGTCTCCCGATATAAATGGTACCTCACTTGTGTGGAAGGCCCAAGTACCCGCGACCGTAAATGGCCCGTAACGCAACATGGACACACCACATTTTCGCAGTGAAAACGGACCGTGTTTTTACAAAGTGCCTAGCTGTAGATATTGAACCCTAGCTATGCCGGCACCTAGGTAAACCTAGCAAACCTATACATTTATGAAAACAACACACCCAGGAATCTCCAGGATGGGGTGACTTGGCTGGCTCTCACCAGGTTCTCTTACCCAGAATCCGTTGCAAACCTAAAAAAGTGTCATAAATACCACATTTTCCTCACATTTCTTGTTGAAAAGTTCTGGAATCTGTGTGGATCCACAAAATTCCACCCAACCCGCGTTCCCCAAAGTCTTCCGAGAAAAATCGTACCTCACTTGTGTGGGAGGCCCAAGTTCCCGCTACAGGAAACAACCCAAAACGCAAAATGGACACACCACATTTTCGCAGTGAAAACTGTCCCTTTTTTTGAAAAGTGCCAAGCTGCAGATTTTGAACCCTAGCTCTGCTGGCACCTAGGGAAACCTAGCAAACCTATACATTTTTTAAAACTAGAAACCCTGGGAAATCCAGGATGGGGACACTTGGCTGACTCTCATCAGGTTATGTTACCCAGAATCTCTTGCACACCTAAAAAATTGTCCAAAAAAACACATTTTCCTCACATTTCTGTGGTGGAAAGTTCTGGAATCTGCATGCATCCATGAAACTCCACCGACCCCACATTCCCCAAAGTCTTCCGAGAAAAATGGAACCTCACTTGTGAGGGAGGCCTAAGTACTCACGACAAGAAACGGCCCAAAATGCAACGTAGACACACCACATTTTCGCAGTGAAAATTGACCCTTTTTTTACAAAGTGCCTAGCTGTAGGTTTTCAACCCTAGCTCTGCCGGCCCCTAGGGAAATCTACCAAACCTATACATTTTTGAAAACTAGGCACCCAGGGAAGGCAGGATGGGGTGACTTGGGTGGCTCTCACCAGGTTCTGTTACACAGAATCCATTGCAAACCAACAACATTTTCCTCACATTTCTGTGATGGAAAGTTCTGGATTCTGCGTGGATCCACAAAATTCCACCCACCTCGCGTTACCCAAAGTCTTCCGAGATAAATGGTACCTGACTTGTGTGGGAGGCCCAAGTACCCGTGACCGGAAACGGCACAAAACGCAACGTGGACACACCACATTTTCGCAATGAAAACTGACCCTTTTTTTACAAAGTGCCTAGCTGTAGATTTTGAACCCTAGTTCTGCCGGCACAAAGGGAAACGTAGAAAACCTATACATTTTGAAAACTAGACACCCTGGGGAATCCAGGATGGGGTGACTTGGCTGGCTCTCACCAGTTTCTGTTACACAGAATCCATTGCAAACCTAAAGAATTGTCAAAAAGACCAAATTTTTCTCACATTTGTGTGGTGGACAGTTCTGTAATGTGTTCGGATCCACAAAATTCCACCCACCCTGCGTTACCCAAAGTCTCCCGATATAAATGGTACCTCACTTGTGTGGGAGGCCCAAGTACCCGCGACCGTAAACGGCCCCTAACGCAACATGGACACACCACATTTTGCAGTGAAAACGGACCGTGTTTTTACAAAGTGCCTAGCTGTAGATATTGAACCCTAGCTATGCCGGCACCTAGGTAAACCTAGCAAACCTATACATTTATGAAAACAACACACCCAGGATTCTCCAGGATGGGGTGACTTGGCTGGCTCTCACCAGGTTCTCTTACCCAGAATCCGTTGCAAACCTAAAAAAGTGTCATAAATACCACATTTTCCTCACATTTCTTGTTGAAAAGTTCTGGAATCTGTGTGGATCCACAAAATTCCACCCAACCCGCGTTCCCCAAAGTCTTCCGAGAAAAATCGTACCTCACTAGTGTGGGAGGCCCAAGTTCCCGCTACAGGAAACAACCCAAAACGCAAAATGGACACACCACATTTTCGCAGTGAAAACTGTCCCTTTTTTTGAAAAGTGCCAAGCTGCAGATTTTGAACCCTAGCTCTGCTGGCACCTAGGGAAACCTAGCAAACCTATACATTTTTTAAAACTAGAAACCCTGGGAAATCCAGGATGGGGACACTTGGCTGACTCTCATCAGGTTATGTTACCCAGAATCTCTTGCACACCTAAAAAATTGTCCAAAAAAACACTTTTTCCTCACATTTCTGTGGTGGACAGTTCTGGAATCTGCGTGCATCCATGAAACTCCACCCACCCCACATTCCCCAAAGTCTTCCGAGAAAAATGGAACCTCACTTGTGAGGGAGGCCTAAGTACTCACGACAAGAAATGGCCCAAAATGCAACGTAGACACACCACATTTTCGCAGTGAAAACTGACCCTTTTTTTACAAAGTGCCTAGCTGTAGGTTTTGAACCCTAGCTCTGCCGGCCCCTAGGGAAATCTACCAAACCTATACATTTTTGAAAACTAGGCACCCAGGGAAGGCAGGATGGGGTGACTTGGGTGGCTCTCACCAGTTTCTGTTACCAAGAATCCATTGCAAACCTAAAAAATTGTCAAAAAAAACAAATTTTTCTCACATTTGTGTGGTGGACAGTTCTGGAATGTGAGTGGATCCACAAAATTCCACCCACCCCACGTTACCCAAAGTCTTCCAATATAAATGGTACCTCACTTGTGTGGGAGGCCCAAGTACCCGCGACCGTAAACGGCCCCTAACACAACATGGACACACCACATTTTCGCAGTGAAAACGGACTGTGTTTTTACAAAGTGCCTAGCTGTAGATATTGAACCCTAGCTATGCCGGCACCTAGGTAAACCTAGCAAACCTATACATTTATGAAAACAAGACACCCAGGATTCTCCAGGATGGGGTGACTTGGCTGGCTCTCACCAGGTTCTCTTACCCAGAATCCGTTGCAAACCTAAAAAAAGTGTCAAAAATACCACATTTTCCTCACATTTCTTTGTTGAAAAGTTCTGGAATCTGTGTGGATCCACAAAATTCCACCCAACCCGCGTTCCCCAAAGTCTTCCGAGAAAAATCGTACCTCACTTGTGTGGGAGGCCCAAGTTCCCGCGACAGGAAGCAACCCAAAACGCAAAATGGACACACCACATTTTCGCAGTGAAAACAGTCCCATTTTTTAAAAGTGCCAAGCTGCAGATTTTGAACCCTAGCTCTGCTGGCACCTAGGGAAACCTATACATTTTTTAAAACTAGAAACCCTGGGAAATCCAGGATGGGGACACTTGGCTGACTCTCATCAGGTTATGTTACCCAGAATCCCTTGCACACCTAAAATATTGTCCAAAAAACACATTTTCCTCACATTTCTGTGGTGGAAAGTTCTGGAATCTGCGTGCATCCATGAAACTCCACCCACCCCACATTCCCCAAAGTCTTCTGAGAAAAATGGAACCTCACTTGTGAGGGAGGCCTAAGTACTCACGACAAGAAACGGCCCAAAATGCAACGCGGACACACCATATTTTCGCAGTGAAAACTGACCCTTTTTTTACAAAGTGCCAAGCTGTAGATTTTGAACCCTAGCTCTGCCGGCACAAAGGGAAACGTAGAAAACATTTAAATTTTGAAAACTAGACACCCTGGGGAATCCAGGATGGGGTGATTTGGCTGGCTCTCACCAGGTTCTGTTACCCAAAATCCCTTGTAAACCTAAACAAATTATTCAAAAATCCACATTTTCCTCCCATTTCTGTGGTGGAAAGTTCTGGAATCTGCGTGAATCCACAAAATTCCACCCACGCCGCGTTGCCCAAAGTCTTCCAAGAAAAATGGTACCTCACTTGTGTGGGAAGCCCAAGTACCCGCGACAGGAAACGGCCCAAAATGCCATGTGGACACACCACATTTTCGCAGTGTAAACTGACCCTTTTTTTACAAAGAGCCTAGCTGTAGATTATGAACCCTAGCTCTGACGGCACCTAGGGAGATGTAGGAGAGTAGGGTCTGCTATCCTATGGTCACCCCAAATTTTTTGCTTTTTGCTTCACTGGTTTTTGACATATTGAGGCTGTGGGCCTGCTAATCAGACCCCAAGCCTGCTGTTCTCTCTAACTAAATTGACACTATGCACCCTAGGTGCATAACCAATTGGAATTGGATCACCCTGTGAGCCACTGTACCAGTGTACACTAGGTACCCAGGGCATTGGTGGATCTAAGGCCTACCAGGGGCTGAAGCATGTATTGTGCCACCCCTGTCCTGGCCTAACAAATTTGACACAACTGGCTGATCACTCAGCTGGTGTAAGTTGGTGTAACCACCTCTTACTTAGGTGTAGTATACCTATACCTAACCTTAAATGGGACACATGTTAACCTATAAGTCACTCCTATGGCAGGCCTTAACAATCCTGAAGGCAGAGTGCTTGGTTCCATGTGAGATGGTGCTCTGGCATGAGCTGAGCCTGTCTGCAGTGGTCGGAACAACCTCCTTCTACCGCTTCCAGATATCGTCATACCATATACTCTTAAGTGCATTATGAACCTCGCGGTTAAATGCTATCTTTGGTTTGGCTTTATCAAAACATGTCGAGTAAGGTGTCATACGAATTGGAATACTAACCCCTCGCCAATTCTGGCGACGGGGTTAGCAATCCACCCTTCTAGAGGGACACGACATGTACAGTACCTGAAACCCGGGTAAAATCAGACATAGCCTCAGCTCCACAAAATGGGTGCTGCCACCACAGACACAAGTCTGCCCTCCTGCTGCTGGGAGTCCTTCCAGCTTGGGAGATGTGGACAAAGGGTTTCCTGCCAGGGGAGGTGCGAGCACCACCCCAGACAGGATTTTGTGTATTGGTCAGGTAGGGCTTGAAAGGAATCAGACATGCCTGAGGCTCACAAGGAGCCTCGGTGCATATGCCAGTTCAAACCGGTCCTGGGGCACACCAGCCCCGGACCTGGGGCGAGCTGGACAAAGGATTGGGGGTGTAACCACCCCCCTTCCTAGTCCCACCCTTAGGGAGGGACCTAGCAGGTAGTCCGGCCCCTAGAATCCGCTTAAAGGTAGGAGCTGTGTCCTAAGACTTCAGACATCCTGGAATCAACTTAACCACAAGAAGAAGACGGGAACTTCGACGCTCTGCTGCACAGAGGACTGAAGGAAATCTCCCCTATGGTCAGGGAGTGACCATCTTGCTAACACAAGCACAAACCAGCTGTTCAATGTCTGCTTTGCCGCCGCCTCCCGCCGGAGCCCGAGCCCAGAGCCCAACAAGACCTGGACCTTCCGACCTCTCACAGCCCGATCCACAGTCCCTGCAAAGAAGGAACCCGTGGAGGCACGGAGACACGTGGAGCCAGCCATCTTGGAAGACCGACGACAAGCTGCCAGTGCAACGACAGAGGCTTCCTCCAAGTTGTGCTTTGGGTCCTGAGAAGCCCAACCACCAAGCAGCATCTGCACCAAAGGTGAGCCCTCCAGCATCTCCACGATCTGCGTGGGGCCCCACTGCACTTTGCATCTCGACGCGCCTGCCCTGTCCCTGGCCCGTTGGCTAGTGGCCATTTTGGCGACCTATTTTGAAATCAACAACACTGGTCTGGTTGCTCCAGACTGGCCCTAGCTGCTCTCCAAAAGAGCAGCCCCTCTGACCTTGCTGGTCAGAACAATCAGCTTTCCTCTCCTTCCACGACTTCTGCCTTTGCCAAGGCTTGTTTGCTTCTTTCGAGTCTCCGACACCGCCGACAGCAAGAGCCTGCGTGGGACAGCTCGTGACTCGACTCCTGGACGTCGTCGACCTTCAGGGACCACGTGGCTGCGGAGACAAGCTACACCTAACCACCTGTTTGCACCCAACATCGCCTGGTACCTACCTGGTGCCACGCCGGTCACTGGCTAGTGACTGTGAACACTGTCCCCTCTGCTTTCAGGTCTTCTACAACTCCGATCCACTCTTGGATCCACCGCATCTCTTCAGGACCGACCGCCTGCAGCATCCTTGTCATCAGGCTCCATTGAATCGATAGAAGAAACCCGACGCACTTCGAGACCTATGGGCCCGCTTACTGTGGGTGAGATAAAGCTGGCACTCCTGTGCCCAAGTGTAGAGAAACATCTCTAGTGTCTGTGTTTTGAATCTTAAGATCGTAGTCCATCCAGAAGACCCTTTCTGCAGTAACTTTTAAACTTTTACGCACCCATTGAAAACCTATGGGAGCCCGCGTGTAACTTTCCTCACTGCACACGCGACCCGTGGACCTCCTGGTCACTAACTGAAGTTATCTCCTTGTAGGCCCAGCGATTCTAGAGGCCCTAGGCCTTTTCCCTTTCCTGTTCGTGGTACTTATACCACTATTTTAGTATATGGTTTGAGTGGCCACCAGGGCCCATCCATATAAAGTGCAACTTCTGTATATTATAACTTTGTCTTGTTTAACAATTTGTGCTCCTGTGCTCATAAAGAGTCTAGGGGATACTTTGAGAAATAAATACATATATATTTTGAATATATATCTGTGTGGTGTCCTTTTATTGGTATAAAGGGGGGTTACATTTGGTAAAACAGCCTGCTTAACACGCTTTAACGAGTTTAGCCTCAAAGACTGCTTAGCCTACGCTACCACTAGGGCAGCTAGTCCGAAAAGTTTGACTTACAACCACACAATAAGGGTTGCTTGGCATGGTACAAGGTGGTCGATTTAACTAGTGAACAGCATATACCAGGCCAACTTCTCACAGGAGACCTAGCAAACATATACATTTTTGAAAACTAGGCACCCAGGGAAAGCCAGGATGGGGTGACTTGGCTGGCTCTCACCAGTTTGTGTTACACAGAATCCATTGAAACCTAAAAAATTGTCAAAAAAACCAAAATTTTCTCACATTTGTGTGGTGGACTGTTCGGGAATGTGCGTGGGTCCACAAAATTCCACCCACCCCGCGTTACCCAAAGTCTTCCGATATAAATGATACCTCACTTGTGTGGGAGGCCCAAGTACCCGCGACCGTAAACGGCCCCTAACGCAACATGGACACGCCACATTTTCGCTGTGAAAACGGACCGTGTTTTTACAAAGTGCCTAGCTGTAGATATTGAACCCTAGCTATGCCGGTACCTAGGTAAAACCTAGCAAACCTATACATTGATGAAAACAAGACACCCAGGATTCTCCAGGATGGGGTGACTTGGCTGGCTCTCACCAGGTTCTCTGACTAACAAAGTGTCAAAAATACCACATTTTCCTCACATTTCTTTGGAGAAAAGTTCTGGAATCTGCGTGCATCCATGAAACTCCACCCACCCCACATTCCCCAAAGTCTTCCGAGAAAAATGGTACCTCACTTGTTTGGGAGGCCCAAGTACCCACAGCAGGAAACGGCCCAAAACGCAACGTGGACACACCACATTTTCGCAGTGAAAACTGACCCTTTTTTTACAAAGTGCCTAGCTGTAGATTTTGAACCCTAGCTCTGACGGCACCTAGGGAAACCTAGCAAACATATACATTTTTGAAAACTAGGCACCCAGGGAAAGCCAGGATGGGGTGACTTGGCTGGCTCTCACCAGGTTCTGTTACACAGAATCCATTGCAAACCAACAACATTTTCCTCACATTTCTGTGATGGAAAGTTCTGGATTCTGCGTGGATCCACAAAATTCCATCCACCTCGCGTTACCCAAAGTCTTTCGAGATAAATGGTACCTCACTTGTGTGGGAAGCCCAAGTACCCGTGACCGGAAACAGCCCAGAACGCAATGTGGACACTCCACATTTTCGCAGTGAAAACTGACCCTTTTTTTACAAAGTGCCAAGCTGTAGATTTTGAACCCTAGCTCTACCGGCACAAAGGGAAACGTAGAAAACATATACATTTTGAAAACTAGACACCCTGGGGAATCCAGGATGGGGTGACTTGGCTGGCTCTCACCAGGTTCTGTTACCCAAAATCCCTTGTAAACCTAAACAAATTATTCAAAAATCCACATTTTCCTCCCATTTCTGTGGTGGAAAGTTCTGGAATCTGCGTGAATCCACAAAATTCCACCCACCCCGCGTTGCCCAAAGTCTTTCAAGAAAAATGGTACCTCACTTGTGTGGGAGGCCCAAGTACCCGTGACAGGAAATGGCCCAAAACGCAATGTGGACACACCACATTTTCGCAGTGAAAACTGACCCTTTTTATGCAAATTACCTAGCTGTAGATTTTGAACCCTAGCTCTGCCGGCACCTAGGGAAACTTTGCAAACCTATACATTTTTTAAAACTAGACACCCTGGGGAATCCAGGATGGGGTGACTTGGCTGGCTCTCACCAGGTTCTGTTACCCAAAATCCCTTGTAAACCTAAACAAATTATTCAAAAATCCACATTTTCCTCCCATTTCTGTGGTGGAAAGTTCTGGAATCTGCGTGAATCCACAAAATTCCACCCACCCCGCGTTGCCCAAAGTCTTTCAAGAAAAATGGTACCTCACTTGTGTGGGAGGCCCAAGTACCCGTGACAGGAAATGGCCCAAAACGCAATGTGGACACACCACATTTTCGCAGTGAAAACTGACCCTTTTTATGCAAATTACCTAGCTGTAGATTTTGAACCCTAGCTCTGCCGGCACCTAGGGAAACTTTGCAAACCTATACATTTTTTAAAACTAGACACCCTGGGGAATCCAGGATGGGGTGACTTGGCTGGCTCTCACCAGGTTCTGTTACCCAAAATCCCTTGCTAACCTAAACAAATTATTAAAAAATCCACATTTTCCTCACATTTCTGTGGTGGAAAGTTCTGAAATCTGCGTGGGTCCACTAAATTTCACCCACCCCACGTTGCCCAAAGTCTTCCAAGAAAAATGGTACCTCACTTGTGTGGGAGGCCCAAGTACCCGTGACCGGAAACGGCCCAAAACGCAACGTGGACACACCACATTTTCGCAGTGAAAACGGACACTTTTTTTACAAAGTGCCTAGCTGTAGATTTTGAACCCTAGCTCTGCCGGCACAAAGGGAAACCTAGAAAATATATACAGTTTGAAAACTAGACACCCTGGGGAATCCAGGATGGGGTTACTTGGCTGGCTCTCACCAGGTTCTGTTACACAGAATCCATTGCAAACCTTAAGAATTGTAACAAAAAACCAAATTTTCCTCACATTTCTGTGGTGGAAAGTTCTGCAATCTGCGTGGGTCCAATAAATTTCACCCACCCCGCGTTGCCCAAAGTCTTCCAAAAAAAATAGTACCTCACTTGTGTGGGAGGCCCAAGTACCCACGGCAGGAAACGGCCCAAAACGCAACGTGGACACACCACATTTTCTCAGTGAAAACTGACCCTGTTTTTTACAAAGAGCCTAGCTGTAGATTTTGAACCCTAGCTCTGACGGCACCTAGGGAGACCTAGCAAACATATACATTTTTGAAAACTAGGCACCCAGGGAAAGCCAGGATGGGGTGACTTAGCTGGCTCTCACCAGTTTGTGTTACACAGAATCCATTGCAAACCTAAAAAATTGTCAAAAAAACCAATATTTTCTCACATTTGTGTGGTGGACTGTTCGGGAATGTGCGTGGGTCCACAAAATTCCACCCACCCCGCGTTACCCAAAGTCTTCCGATATAAATGATACCTCACTTGTGTGGGAGGCCCAAGTACCCGCGACCGTAAACGGCCCCTAACGCAACATGAACCCGCCACATTTTCGCAGTGAAAACGGACTGTGTTTTTACAAAGTGCCTAGCTGTAGATATTGAACCCTAGCTATGCCGGTACCTAGGTAAAACCTAGCAAACCTATACATTTATGAAAACAAGACACCCAGGATTCTCCAGGATGGGGTGACTTGGCTGGCTCTCACCAGGTTCTCTGACTAACAAAGTGTCAAAAATACCACATTTTCCTCACATTTCTTTGGAGAAAAGTTCTGGAATCTGCGTGCATCCATGAAACTCCACCCACCCCACATTCCCCAAAGTCTTCCGAGAAAAATGGTACCTCACTTGTGTGGGAGGCCCAAGTACCCACGGCAGGAAACGGCCCAAAACGCAACGTGGACACACCACATTTTCGCAGTGAAAACTGACACTTTTTTTACAAAGTGCCTAGCTGTAGATTTTGAACCCTAGCTCTGACGGCACCTAGGGAAACCTAGCAAACATATACATTTTTGAAAACTAGGCACCCAGGGAAATCCAGGATGGGGTGACTTGGCTGGCTCTCACCAGGTTCTGTTACACAGAATCCATTGCAAACCAACAACATTTTCCTCACATTTCTGTGATGGAAAGTTCTGGATTCTGCGTGGATCCACAAAATTCCATCCACCTCGCGTTACCCAAAGTCTTCCGAGATAAATGGTACCTCACTTGTGTGGGAGGCCCAAGTACCCGTGACCGGAAACAGCCCAGAACGCAATGTGGACACACCACATTTTCGCAGTGAAAACTGACCCTTTTTTTACAAAGTGCCAAGCTGTAGATTTTGAACCCTAGCTCTACCGGCACAAAGGGAAACGTAGAAAACATATACATTTTGAAAACTAGACACGCTGGGGAATCCAGGATGGGGTGACTTGGCTGGCTCTCACCAGGTTCTGTTACCCAAAATCCCTTGTAAACCTAAACAAATTATTCAAAAATCCACATTTTCCTCCCATTTCTGTGGTGGAAAGTTCTGGAATCTGCGTGAATCCACAAAATTCCACCCACCCCGCGTTGCCCAAAGTCTTGCAAGAAAAAAATGGTACCTCACTTGTGTGGGAGGCCCAAGTACCCGCGACAGGAAACGGCCCAAAACGCAATGTGGACACACCACATTTTCGCAGTGAAAACTGACCCTTTTTATGCAAATTACCTAGCTATAGATTTTGAACCCTAGCTCTGCCGGCACCTAGGGAAACTTTGCAAACCTATACATTTTTTAAAACTAGACACCCTGGGGAATCCAGGATGGGGTGACTTGGCTGGCTCTCACCAGGTTCTGTTACCCAAAATCCCTTGCTAACCTAAACAAATTATTCAAAAATCCACATTTTCCTCACATTTCTGTGGTGGAAAGTTCTGAAATCTGCGTGGGTCCACTAAATTTCACCCACCCCACGTTGCCCAAAGTCTTCCAAGAAAAATGGTACCTCACTTGTGTGGGAGGCCCAAGTACCCGTGACCGGAAACGGCCCAAAACGCAACGTGGACACACCACATTTTCGCAGTGAAAACGGACCCTTTTTTTACAAAGTGCCTAGCTGTAGATTTTGAACCCTAGCTCTGCCGGCACAAAGGGAAACCTAGAAAAGATATACATTTTGAAAACTAGACACCCTGGGGAATCCAGGATGGGGTTACTTGGCTGGCTCTCACCAGGTTCTGTTACACAGAATCCATTGCAAACCTTAAGAATTGTAACAAAAAACCAAATTTTCCTCACATTTCTGTGGTGGAAAGTTCTGCAATCTGCGTGGGTCCACTAAATTTCACCCACCCCGCGTTGCCCAAAGTCTTCCAAGAAAAATAGTACCTCACTTGTGTGGGAGGCCCAAGTACCCACGGCAGGAAACGGCCCAAAACGCAACGTGGACAAACCACATTTTCGCAGTGAAAACTGACCCTTTTTTTACAAAGTGCCTAGCTGGAGATTTTGAACCCTAGCTCTGACGGCACCTAGGGAAACCTAGCAAACCTATACATTTATGAAAACTAGACACCCAGGGGAATTCAGGATGGGGTGACTTGGCTGGCTCTCACCAGTTTCTGTTACACAGAATCCATTGCAAACCTAAAAAATTGTCAAAAAAAACAAATTTTTCTCACATTTGTGTGGTGGACAGTTCGGGAATGTGCGTGGATCCACAAAATTCCACCCACCCCGCGTTACCCAAAGTCTTCCGATATACATGGTACCTCACTTGTGTGGGAGGTCCAAGTACCTGCGACCGTAAACGGCCCCTAACGCAACATGGACACACCACATTTTCGCAGTGAAAACGGACCGTGTTTTTACAAAGTGTCTAGCTGTAGATATTGAACCCTAGCTATGCCGGCACCTAGGTAAAACCTAGCAAACCTATACATTTATGAAATCAAGACACCCAGGATTCTCCAGGATGGGGTGACTTTGCTGGCTCTCACCAGGTTCTCTGACTAAAAAAGTGTCAAAGATACCACATTTTCCTCACATTTCTTTGTTGAAAAGTTCTGGAATCTGTGTGGATCCACAAAATTCCACCCAACCCGCGTTCCCCAAAGTCTTCCGAGAGAAATGGTATCTCACTTGTGTGGGAGGCCCAAGTTCCCGCGGCAGGAAACAACCCAAAACGCAAAATGGACACACCACATTTTCGCAGTGAAAACTGTCCCTTTTTTTGAAAAGTGCCTAGCTGTAGATTTTGAACCCTAGCTCTGATGGCACCTAGGGAAACCTAGCAAACAGATACATTTTTGAAAACTAGGCACCCAGGGAAAGCCAGGATGGGGTGACTTGGCTGGCTCTCACCAGGTTCTGTTACACAAAATCCATTGCAAACCTTAAGAATTGTAACAAAAAACCAAATTGTCCTCACATTTCTGTGGTGGAAAGTTCTGCAATCTGCGTGGGTCCACTAAATTTCACCCACCCAAAACACAAAATGGACACACCACATTTTCGCAGTGAAAACTGTCCCTTTTTTTGAAAAGTGCCTAGCTGTAGATTTTGAACCCTAGCTCTGACGGCACCTAGGGAAACTTTGCACACCTATAAATTTTTAAAAACTAGACACCCTGGGGAATCCCGAATGGGGTGCCTTGGCTGGCTCTCACCATGTTCTGTTACCCAGAATCCCTTACAAACCTAAAGAATTGTAACAAAAAAACAAATTTTCCTCACATTTCTGTGGTGGAAAGTTCTGCAATCTGCGGGGGTCCACTAAATTTCACTCACCCCGCGTTGCCCAAAGTCTTCCAAGAAAAATGGTACCTCACTTGTGTGGGAGGCCCAAGTACCCACGGCAGGAAACGGCCCAAAACGCTACGTGGACACACCACATTTTCGCAGTGAAAATTGACCCTTTTTTTACAAAGTGCCTAGCTGTAGATTTTGAACCCTAGCTCTGACGGCACCTAGGGAAACCTAGCAAACCTATACATTTTTGAAAACTAGGCACCCAGGGAAAGCCAGGATGGGGTGACTTGGCTGGCTCTCACCAGGTTCTGTTACACAGAATCCATTGCAAACCAACAATATTTTCCTCACATTTCTGTGATGGAAAGTTCTGGATTCTGCGTGGATCCACAAAATTGCACCCACCTCGCGTTACCCAAAGATTTCCGAGATAAATGGTACCTCACTTCTGTGGGAGGCCCAAGTACCCGTGACCGGAAACGGCCCAAAACACAACGTGGACACACCACATTTTCGCAGTGAAAACTGACCCTTTTTTTACAAAGTGCCTAGCTGTAGATTTTGAACCCTAGCTCTGCCGGCACAAAGGGAAACCTAGAAAACATATACATTTTTAAAAACTAGACACCCTGGGGAATCCAGGATGGGGTGACTTGGCTGGCTTTCACCAGGTTATGTTACCCAAAATCCCTTGCAAACCTAAACAAATTATAAAAAAATCCACCTTTTCCTCACATTTCTGTGGTGGAAAGTTCTGGAATCTGCGTGAATCCACAAAACTCCACCCACCCCGCGTTGCCCAAAGTCTTCCAAGAAAAATGGTACCTCACTTGTGTGGGAGGCCCAAGTACCCGCGACAGGAAACGGCCCAAAATGCAATATGGATACACCACATTTTCGCAGTGAAAACTGACCCTTTTTATGCAAAGTGCCTAGCTGTAGATTTTGAACCCTAGCTCTGCCGGCACCTAGGGAAACTTTGCAAACCTATACATTTTTAAAAACTGGACACCCTGGGGAATCCCGAATGGGGTGCCTTGGCTGGCTCTCACCATGTTCTGTTACCCAGAATCCCTTACAAACCTAAAGAATTGCAACAAAAAACCAAATTTTCCTCACATTTCTGTGGTGGAAAGTTCTGCAATCTGCGTGGATCCACTAAATTTCACCCACCCCGCGTTGCCCAAAGTCTTCCAAGAAAAATGGTACCTCACTTGTGTGGGATGCCCAAGCACCCACGGCAGGAAACGGCCCAAAACGCTACGTGGACACACAACATTTTCGCAGTGAAAATTGACCCTTTTTTTACAAAGTGCCTAGCTGTAGATTTTGAACCCTAGCTCTGCCGGCACCTAGGAAAACTTAGCAAACCTATACATTTTTTAAAACTACACACCCTGGGGAATCCAGGATGGGGTGACTTGGCTGGCTCTGACCAGGTTCTGTTACCGAAAATCCCTTGCAAACCTAAACAAATTATTCAAAAATCCACATTTTCCTCACATTTCTGTGGTGGAAAGTCCTGAAATCTGCGTGGGTCCACTAAATTTCACCCACCCCACGTTGCCCAAAGTCTTCCAAGAAAAATGGTACCTCACTTGTGTGGGAGGCCCAAGTACCCGTGACCGGAAACGGCCCAAAACGCAACGTGGACACACCACATTTTCTCAGTGAAAACTATCCCTTCTTTTACAAAGTGCCTAGCTGTCAATTTTGAACCCTAGCTCTGACGGCACCTAGGGAAACCTAGCAAACATATACATTTTTGAAAACTAGGCACCCAGGGAAAGCCAGGATGGGGTGACTTGGCTGGCTCTCACCAGGTTCTGTTACACAGAATCCATTGCAAACCAACAATATTTTCCTCACATTTCTGTGATGGAAAGTTCTGGATTCTGCGTGGATCCACAAAATTGCACCCACCTCGCGTTACCCAAAGTTTTCCGAGATAAATGGTACCTCACTTGTGTGGGAGGCCCAAGTACCCGTGACCGGAAACGGCCCAAAACACAACGTGGACACACCACATTTTCGCAGTGAAAACTGACCCTTTTTTTACAAAGTGCCTAGCTGTAGATTTTGAACCCTAGCTCTGCCGGCACAAAGGGAAACCTAGAAAACATATACATTTTTAAAAACTAGACACCCTGGGGAATCCAGGATGGGGTGACTTGGCTGGCTTTCACCAGGTTATGTTACCCAAAATCCCTTGCAAACCTAAACAAATTATAAAAAAATCCACCTTTTCCTCACATTTCTGTGGTGGAAAGTTCTGGAATCTGCGTGAATCCACAAAACTCCACCCACCCCGCGTTGCCCAAAGTCTTCCAAGAAAAATGGTACCTCACTTGTGTGGGAGGCCCAAGTACCCGCGACAGGAAACGGACCAAAATGCAATGTGGATACACCACATTTTTCGCAGTGAAAACTGACCCTTTTTATGCAAAGTGCCTAGCTGTAGATTTTGAACCCTAGCTCTGCCGGCACCTAGGGAAACTTTGCAAACCTATAAATTTTTAAAAAATGGACACCCTGGGGAATCCCGAATGGGGTGCCTTGGCTGGCTCTCACCATGTTCTGTTACCCAGAATCCCTTACAAACCTAAAGAATTGTAACAAAAAACCAAATTTTCCTCACATTTCTGTGGTGGAAAGTTCTGCAATCTGCGTGGGTCCACTAAATTTCACCCACCCCGCGTTGCCCAAAGTCTTCCAAGAAAAATGGTACCTCACTTGTGTGGGAGGCCCAAGCACCCACGGCAGTAAACGGCCCAAAACGCTACGTGGACACACAACATTTTCGCAGTGAAAATTGACCCTTTTTTTACAAAGTGCCTAGCTGTAGATTTTGAACCCTAGCTCTGCCGGCACCTAGGAAAACTTTGCAAACCTATACATTGTTTAAAACTACACACCCTGGGGAATCCAGGATGGGGTGACTTGGCTGGCTCTGACCAGGTTCTGTTACCGAAAATCCCTTGCAAACCTAAACAAATTATTCAAAAATCCACATTTTCCTCACATTTCTGTGGTGGAAAGTTCTGAAATCTGCGTGGGTCCACTAAATTTCACCCACCCCACGTTGCCCAAAGTCTTCCAAGAAAAATGGTACCTCACTTGTGTGGGAGGCCCAAGTACCCGTGACCGGAAACGGCCCAAAACGCAACGTGGACACACCACATTTTCGCAGTGAAAACGGACCCTTTTTTTACATAGTGCCTAGCTGTAGATTTTGAACCCTAGCTCTGCCGGCACAAAGGGAAACCTAGAAAAGATATACATTTTGAAAACTAGACACCCTGGGGAATCCAGGATGGGTTTACTTGGCTGGCTCTCACCAGGTTCTGTTACACAGAATCCATTGCAAACCTTAAGAATTGTAACAAAAAAACAAATTTTCCTCACATTTCTGTGGTGGAAAGTTCTGCAATCTGCGTGGGTCCACTAAATTTCACCCACCCCGCGTTGCCCAAAGTCTTCCAAGAAAAATAGTACCTCACTTGTGTGGGAGGCCCAAGTACCCACGGCAGGAAACGTCCCAAAACGCAACGTGGACAAACCACATTTTCGCAGTGAAAACTGACCCTTTTTTTACAAAGTGCCTAGCTGTAGATTTTGAACCCTAGCTCTGACGGCACCTAGGGAAACCTAGCAAACCTATACATTTTTGAAAACTAGACACCCAGGGGAATTCAGGATGGGGTGACTTGGCTGGCTCTCACCAGTTTCTGTTACACAGAATCCATTGCAAACCTAAAAAATTGTCAAAAAAAACAAATTTTTCTCACATTTGTGTGGTGGACAGTTCGGGAATGTGCGTGGATCCACAAAATTCCACCCACCCCGCGTTACCCAAAGTCTTCCGATATACATGGTACCTCACTTGTGTGGGAGGTCCAAGTACCTGCGACCGTAAACGGCCCCTAACGCAACATGGACACACCACATTTTCGCAGTGAAAACGGACCGTGTTTTTACAAAGTGTCTAGCTGTAGATATTGAACCCTAGCTATGCCGGCACCTAGGTAAAACCTAGCAAACCTATACATTTATGAAAACAAGACACCCAGGATTCTCCAGGATGGGGTGACTTTGCTGGCTCTTACCAGGTTCTCTGACTAAAAAAGTGTCAAAGATACCACATTTTCCTCACATTTCTTTGTTGAAAAGTTCTGGAATCTGTGTGGATCCACAAAATTCCACCCAACCCGCGTTCCCCAAAGTCTTCCGAGAGAAATGGTATCTCACTTGTGTGGGAGGCCCAAGTTCCCGCGGCAGGAAACAACCCAAAACGCAAAATGGACACACCACATTTTCGCAGTGAAAACTGTCCCTTTTTTTGAAAAGTGCCTAGCTGTAGATTTTGAACCCTAGCTCTGATGGCACCTAGGGAAACCTAGCAAACAGATACATTTTTGAAAACTAGGCACCCAGGGAAAGCCAGGATGGGGTGACTTGGCTGGCTCTCACCAGGTTCTGTTACACAAAATCCATTGCAAACCTTAAGAATTGTAACAAAAAACCAAATTGTCCTCACATTTCTGTGGTGGAAAGTTCTGCAATCTGCGTGGGTCCACTAAATTTCACCCACCCAAAACACAAAATGGACACACCACATTTTCGCAGTGAAAACTGTCCCTTTTTTTGAAAAGTGCCTAGCTGTAGATTTTGAACCCTAGCTCTGACGGCACCTAGGGAAACTTTGCACACCTATAAATTTTTAAAAACTAGACACCCTGGGGAATCCCGAATGGGGTGCCTTGGCTGGCTCTCACCATGTTCTGTTACCCAGAATCCCTTACAAACCTAAAGAATTGTAACAAAAAAACAAATTTTCCTCACATTTCTGTGGTGGAAAGTTCTGCAATCTCACTCACCCCGCGTTGCCCAAAGTCTTCCAAGAACAATGGTACCTCACTTGTGTGGGAGGCCCAAGTACCCTCGGCAGGAAACGGCCCAAAACGCTACGTGGACACACCACATTTTCGCAGTGAAAATTGACCCTTTTTTTACAAAGTGCCTAGCTGTAGATTTTGAACCCTAGCTCTGACGGCACCTAGGGAAACCTAGCAAACCTATACATTTTTGAAAACTAGGCACCCAGGGAAAGCCAGGATGGGGTGACTTGGCTGGCTCTCACCAGGTTCTGTTACACAGAATCCATTGCAAACCAACAATATTTTCCTCACATTTCTGTGATGGAAAGTTCTGGATTCTGCGTGGATCCACAAAATTGCACCCAACTCGCGTTACCCAAAGTTTTCCGAGATAAATGGTACCTCACTTGTGTGGGAGGCCCAAGTACCCGTGACCGGAAACGGCCCAAAACACAACGTGGACACACCACATTTTCGCAGTGAAAACTGACCCTTTTTTTACAAAGTGCCTAGCTGTAGATTTTGAACCCTAGCTCTGCCGGCACAAAGGGAAACCTAGAAAACATATACATTTTTAAAAACTAGACACCCTGGGGAATCCAGGATGGGGTGACTTGGCTGGCTTTCACCAGGTTATGTTACCCAAAATCCCTTGCAAACCTAAACAAATTATAAAAAAATCCACCTTTTCCTCACATTTCTGTGGTGGAAAGTTCTGGAATCTGCGTGAATCCACAAAACTCCACCCACCCCGCGTTGCCCAAAGTCTTCCAAGAAAAATGGTACCTCACTTGTGTGGGAGGCCCAAGTACCCGCGACAGGAAACGGCCCAAAATGCAATGTGGATACACCACATTTTCGCAGTGAAAACTGACCCTTTTTATGCAAAGTGCCTAGCTGTAGATTTTGAACCCTAGCTCTGCCGGCACCTAGGGAAACTTTGCAAACCTATAAATTTTTAAAAACTGGACACCCTGGGGAATCCCGAATGGGGTGCCTTGGCTGGCTCTCACCATGTTCTGTTACCCAGAATCCCTTACAAACCTATAGAATTGTAACAAAAAAACAAATTTTCCTCACATTTATGTGGTGGAAAGTTCTGCAATCTGCGTGGGTCCACTAAATTTCACCCACCCAAAACACAAAATGGACACACCACATTTTCGCAGTGAAAACTGTCCCTTTTTTTGAAAAGTGCCTAGCTGTAGATTTTGAACCCTAGCTCTGACGGCACCTAGGGAAACTTTGCACACCTATAAATTTTTAAAAACTAGACACCCTGGGGAATCCCGAATGGGGTGCCTTGGCTGGCTCTCACCATGTTCTGTTACCCAGAATCCCTTACAAACCTAAAGAATTGTAACAAAAAAACAAATTTTCCTCACATTTCTGTGGTGGAAAGTTCTGCAATCTGCGTGGGTCCACTAAATTTCACCCACCCAAAACACAAAATGGACACACCACATTTTCGCAGTGAAAACTGTCCCTTTTTTTGAAAAGTGCCTAGCTGTAGATTTTGAACCCTAGCTCTGACGGCACCTAGGGAAACTTTGCACACCTATACATTTTTAAAAACTAGACACCCTGGGGAATCCCGAATGGGGTGCCTTGGCTGGCTCTCAGCATGTTCTGTTACCCAGAATCCCTTACAAACCTAAAGAATTGTAACAAAAAAACAAATTTTCCTCACATTTCTGTGGTGGAAAGTTCTGCAATCTGCGTGGGTCCACTAAATTTCACCCACCCCGCGTTGCCCAAAGTCTTCCAAGAAAAATGGTACCTCACTTGTGTGGGAGGACCAAGTACCCACGGCAGGAAACGGCCCAAAACGCTACGTGGACACACAACATTTTCGCAGTGAAAATTGACCCTTTTTTTACAAAGTGCCTAGCTGTAGATTTTGAACCCTAGCTCTGCCGGCACCTAGGAAAACTTTGCAAACCTATACATTTTTTAAAACTACACACCCTGGGGAATCCAGGATGGGGTGACTTGGCTGGCTCTGACCAGGTTCTGTTACCGAAAATCCCTTGCAAACCTAAACAAATTATTCAAAAATCCACATTTTCCTCACATTTCTGTGGTGGAAAGTTCTGAAATCTGCGTGGGTCCACTAAATGTCACCCACTCCACGTTGCCCAAAGTCTTCCAAGAAAAATGGTACCTCACTTGTGTGGGAGGCCCAAGTACCCGTGACCGGAAACGGCCCAAAACGCAACGTGGACACACCACATTTTCGCAGTGAAAACGGACCCTTTTTTTACAAAGTGCCTAGCTGTAGATTTTGAACCCTAGCTCTGCCGGCACAAAGGGAAACCTAGAAAAGATATACATTTTGAAAACTAGACACCCTGGGGAATCCAGGATGGGTTTACTTGGCTGGCTCTCACCAGGTTCTGTTACACAGAATCCATTGCAAACCTTAAGAATTGTAACAAAAAAACAAATTTTCCTCACATTTCTGTGGTGGAAAGTTCTGCAATCTGCGTTGGTCCACTAAATTTCACCCACCCCGCGTTGCCCAAAGTCTTCCAAGAAAAATAGTACCTCACTTGTGTGGGAGGCCCAAGTACCAACGGCAGGAAACGTCCCAAAACGCAACGTGGACAAACCACATTTTCGCAGTGAAAACTGACCCTTTTTTTACAAAGTGCCTAGCTGTAGATTTTGAACCCTAGCTCTGACGGCACCTAGGGAAACCTAGCAAACATATACATTTTTGAAAACTAGGCACCCAGGGAAAGCCAGGATGGGGTGATTTGGCTGGCTCTCACCAGGTTCTGTTACACAAAATCCATTGCAAACCTAAAAAATTGTCAAAAAAAACAAATTTTTCTCACATTTGTGTGGTGGACAGTTCGGGAATGTGCGTGGATCCACAAAATTCCACCCACCCCACGTTACCCAAAGTCTTCCGATATACATGGTACCTCACTTGTGTGGGAGGTCCAAGTACCCGCGACCGTAAACGGCCCCTAACGCAACATGGACACACCACATTTTCGCAGTGAAAACGGACCGTGTTTTTACAAAGTGCCTAGCTGTAGATATTGAACCCTAGCTATGCCGGCACCTAGGTAAAACCTAGCAAACCTATACATTTATGAAAACAAGACACCCAGGATTCTCCAGGATGGGGTGACTTGGCTGGCTCTCACCAGGTTCTCTGACTAAAAAAGTGTCAAAGATACCACATTTTCCTCACATTTCTTTGTTGAAAAGTTCTGGAATCTGTGTGGATCCACAAAATTCCACCCAACCCGCGTTCCCCAAAGTGTTCCGAGAGAAATGGTATCTCACTTGTGTGGGAGGCCCAAGTTCCCGCGACAGGAAACAATCCAAAACGCAAAATGGACACACCACATTTTCGCAGTGAAAACTGTCCCTTTTTTTGAAAAGTGCCTAGCTGTAGATTTTGAACCCTAGCTCTGATGGCACCTAGGGAAACCTAGCAAACATATACATTTTTGAAAACTAGGCACCCAGGGAAAGCCAGGATGGGGTGATTTGGCTGGCTCTCACCAGGTTCTGTTACACAAAATCCATTGCAAACCTTAAGAATTGTAACAAAAAACCAAATTGTCCTCACATTTCTGTGGTGGAAAGTTCTGCAATCTGCGTGGGTCCACTAAATTTCACCCACCCAAAACACAAAATGGACACACCACATTTTCGCAGTGAAAACTGTCCCTTTTTTTGAAAAGTGCCTAGCTGTAGATTTGAACCCTAGCTCTGACGGCACCTAGGGAAACTTTGCACACCTATAAATTTTTAAAAACTAGACACCCTGGGGAATCCCAAATGGGGTGCCTTGGCTGGCTCTCACCATGTTCTGTTACCCAGAACCCCTTACAAACCTAAAGAATTGTAACAAAAAACCAAATTTTCCTCACATTTCTGTGGTGGAAAGTTCTGCAATCTGCGTGGGTCCACTAAATTTCACTCACCCCGCGTTGCCCAAAGTCTTCCAAGAAAAATGGTACCTCACTTGTGTGGGAGGCCCAAGTACCCACGGCAGGAAACGGCCCAAAACGCTACGTGGACACACCACATTTTCGCAGTGAAAATTGACCCTTTTTTTACAAAGTGCCTAGCTGTGGATTTTGAACCCTAGCTCTGACGGCACCTAGGGAAACCTAGCAAACCTATACATTTTTGAAAACTAGGCACCCAGGGAAAGCCAGGATGGGGTGACTTGGCTGGCTCTCACCAGGTTCTGTTACACAGAATCCATTGCAAACCAACAATATTTTCCTCACATTTCTGTGATGGAAAGTTCTAGATTCTGCGTGGATCCACAAAATTCCACCCACCTCGCGTTACCCAAAGTCTTCCGAGATAAATGGTACCTCACTTGTGTGGGAGGCCCAAGTACCCGTGACCGAAAACGGCCCAAAACGCAAAGTGGACACACCACATTTTTGCAGTGAAAACTGACCCTTTTTTTACAAAGTGCCTAGCTGTAGATTTTGAACCCTAACTCTGCCGGCACAAAGGGAAACCTAGAAAACATATACATTTTAAAAACTAGACACCCTGGGGAATCCAGGATGGGGTGACGTGGCTGACTCTCACCAGGTTCTGTTACCCAAAATCCCTTGCAAACCTAAACAAATTATACAAAAATCCACATTTTCCTCACATTTCTGTGGTGGAAAATTCTGGAATCTGCGTGAATCCACAAAATTCCACCCACCCCGCGTTGCCCAAAGTCTTCCAAGAAAAATGGTACCTCACTTGTGTGGGAGGCCCAAGTACCCACGGCAGGAAACGGCCCAAAACACAACGTGGACACACCACATTTTCGCAGTGAAAACTGACCCTTTTTTTACAAAGTGCCTAGCTGTAGATTTTGAACCCTAGCTCTGACAGCACCTAGGGAAACCTAGCAAACCTATACATTTTTGAAAACTAGGCACCCAGGGAAAGCCAGGATGGGGTGACTTGGCTGGCTCTCACCAGGTTCTGTTACACAGAATCCATTGCAAACAAAACAACATTTTCCTCACATTTCTGTGACGGAAAGTTCTGGATTCTGCGTGGATCCACAAAATTCCACCCACCTCGCGTTACCCAAAGTCTTCCGATATAAATGGTACCTCACTTGTGTGGGAGGCCCAAGTACCCACGGCAGGAAACGGCCCAAAAAGCAATGTGGATACACCACATTTTCGCAGTGAAAACTGACCCTTTTTATGCAAAGTGCCTAGCTGTAGATTTTGAACCCTAGCTCTGCCGGCACCTAGGGAAACTTTGCAAACCTATAAATTTTTAAAAACTAGACACCCTGGGGAATCCCGAATGGGGTGCCTTGGCTGGCTCTCACCATGTTCTGTTACCCAGAATCCCTTACAAACCTAATGAATTGTAACAAAAAACTAAATTTTCCTCACATTTCTGTGGTGGAAAGTTCTGCAATCTGCGTGTGTCCACTAAATTTCACCCACCCCGCGTTGCCCAAAGTCTTCCAAGAAAAATGGCACCTCACTTGTGTGGGAGGCCCAAGTACCCACGGCAGGAAACGGCCCAAAACGCTATGTGGACACACCACATTTTCGCAGTGAAAATTGACCCTTTTTTTACAAAGTGCCTAGCTGTAGATTTTGAACCCTAGCTCTGCCGGCACCTAGGGAAACTTTGCAAACCTATAAATTTTTAAAAACTGGACACCCTGGGGAATCCCGAATGGGGTGCCTTGGCTGGCTCTCACCATGTTCTGTTACCCAGAATCCCTTACAAACCTAAAGAATTGTAACAAAAAAACAAATTTTCCTCACATTTCTGTGGTGGAAAGTTCTGCAATCTGCGTGGGTCCACTAAATTTCACCCACCCAAAACACAAAATGGACACACCACATTTTCGCAGTGAAAACTGTCCCTTTTTTTGAAAAGTGCCTAGCTGTAGATTTTGAACCCTAGCTCTGACGGCACCTAGGGAAACTTTGCACACCTATAAATTTTTAAAAACTAGACACCCTGGGGAATCCCGAATGGGGTGCCTTGGCTGGCTCTCACCATGTTCTGTTACCCAGAATCCCTTACAAACCTAAAGAATTGTAACAAAAAAACAAATTTTCCTCACATTTCTGTGGTGGAAAGTTCTGCAATCTGCGTGGGTCCACTAAATTTCACCCACCCAAAACACAAAATGGACACACCACATTTTCGCAGTGAAAACTGTCCCTTTTTTTGAAAAGTGCCTAGCTGTAGATTTTGAACCCTAGCTCTGACGGCACCTAGGGAAACTTTGCACACCTATACATTTTTAAAAACTAGACACCCTGGGGAATCCCGAATGGGGTGCCTTGGCTGGCTCTCACCATGTTCTGTTACCCAGAATCCCTTACAAACCTAAAGAATTGTAACAAAAAACCAAATTTTCCTCACATTTCTGTGGTGGAAAGTTCTGCAATCTGCGTGGGTCCACTAAATTTCACCCACCCCGCGTTGCCCAAAGTCTTCCAAGAAAAATGGTACCTCACTTGTGTGGGAGGACCAAGTACCCACGGCAGGAAACGGCCCAAAACGCTACGTGGACACACAACATTTTCGCAGTGAAAATTGACCCTTTTTTTACAAAGTGCCTAGCTGTAGATTTTGAACCCTAGCTCTGCCGGCACCTAGGAAAACTTTGCAAACCTATACATTTTTTAAAACTACACACCCTGGGGAATCCAGGATGGGGTGACTTGGCTGGCTCTGACCAGGTTCTGTTACCGAAAATCCCTTGCAAACCTAAACAAATTATTCAAAAATCCACATTTTCCTCACATTTCTGTGGTGGAAAGTTCTGAAATCTGCGTGGGTCCACTAAATGTCACCCACTCCACGTTGCCCAAAGTCTTCCAAGAAAAATGGTACCTCACTTGTGTGGGAGGCCCAAGTACCCGTGACCGGAAACGGCCCAAAACGCAACGTGGACACACCACATTTTCGCAGTGAAAACGGACCCTTTTTTTACAAAGTGCCTAGCTGTAGATTTTGAACCCTAGCTCTGCCGGCACAAAGGGAAACCTAGAAAAGATATACATTTTGAAAACTAGACACCCTGGGGAATCCAGGATGGGTTTACTTGGCTGGCTCTCACCAGGTTCTGTTACACAGAATCCATTGCAAACCTTAAGAATTGTAACAAAAAAACAAATTTTCCTCACATTTCTGTGGTGGAAAGTTCTGCAATCTGCGTTGGTCCACTAAATTTCACCCACCCCGCGTTGCCCAAAGTCTTCCAAGAAAAATAGTACCTCACTTGTGTGGGAGGCCCAAGTACCAACGGCAGGAAACGTCCCAAAACGCAACGTGGACAAACCACATTTTCGCAGTGAAAACTGACCCTTTTTTTACAAAGTGCCTAGCTGTAGATTTTGAACCCTAGCTCTGACGGCACCTAGGGAAACCTAGCAAACCTATACATTTTTGAAAACTAGACACCCAGGGGAATTCAGGATGGGGTGACTTGGCTGGCTCTCACCAGTTTCTGTTACACAGAATCCATTGCAAACCTAAAAAATTGTCAAAAAAAACAAATTTTTCTCACATTTGTGTGGTGGACAGTTCGGGAATGTGCGTGGATCCACAAAATTCCACCCACCCCGCGTTACCCAAAGTCTTCCGATATACATGGTACCTCACTTGTGTGGGAGGTCCAAGTACCCGCGACCGTAAACGGCCCCTAACGCAACATGGACACACCACATTTTCGCAGTGAAAACGGACCGTGTTTTTACAAAGTGCCTAGCTGTAGATATTGAACCCTAGCTATGCCGGCACCTAGGTAAAACCTAGCAAACCTATACATTTATGAAAACAAGACACCCAGGATTCTCCAGGATGGGGTGACTTGGCTGGCTCTCACCAGGTTCTCTGACTAAAAAAGTGTCAAAGATACCACATTTTCCTCACATTTCTTTGTTGAAAAGTTCTGGAATCTGTGTGGATCCACAAAATTCCACCCAACCCGCGTTCCCCAAAGTGTTCCGAGAGAAATGGTATCTCACTTGTGTGGGAGGCCCAAGTTCCCGCGACAGGAAACAATCCAAAACGCAAAATGGACACACCACATTTTCGCAGTGAAAACTGTCCCTTTTTTTGAAAAGTGCCTAGCTGTAGATTTTGAACCCTAGCTCTGATGGCACCTAGGGAAACCTAGCAAACATATACATTTTTGAAAACTAGGCACCCAGGGAAAGCCAGGATGGGGTGATTTGGCTGGCTCTCACCAGGTTCTGTTACACAAAATCCATTGCAAACCTTAAGAATTGTAACAAAAAACCAAATTGTCCTCACATTTCTGTGGTGGAAAGTTCTGCAATCTGCGTGGGTCCACTAAATTTCACCCACCCAAAACACAAAATGGACACACCACATTTTCGCAGTGAAAACTGTCCCTTTTTTTGAAAAGTGCCTAGCTGTAGATTTGAACCCTAGCTCTGACGGCACCTAGGGAAACTTTGCACACCTATAAATTTTTAAAAACTAGACACCCTGGGGAATCCCAAATGGGGTGCCTTGGCTGGCTCTCACCATGTTCTGTTACCCAGAACCCCTTACAAACCTAAAGAATTGTAACAAAAAACCAAATTTTCCTCACATTTCTGTGGTGGAAAGTTCTGCAATCTGCGTGGGTCCACTAAATTTCACTCACCCCGCGTTGCCCAAAGTCTTCCAAGAAAAATGGTACCTCACTTGTGTGGGAGGCCCAAGTACCCACGGCAGGAAACGGCCCAAAACGCTACGTGGACACACCACATTTTCGCAGTGAAAATTGACCCTTTTTTTACAAAGTGCCTAGCTGTGGATTTTGAACCCTAGCTCTGACGGCACCTAGGGAAACCTAGCAAACCTATACATTTTTGAAAACTAGGCACCCAGGGAAAGCCAGGATGGGGTGACTTGGCTGGCTCTCACCAGGTTCTGTTACACAGAATCCATTGCAAACCAACAATATTTTCCTCACATTTCTGTGATGGAAAGTTCTGGATTCTGCGTGGATGCACAAAATTGCACCCACCTCGCGTTACCCAAAGTCTTCCGAGATAAATGGTACCTCACTTGTGTGGGAGGCCCAAGTACCCGCGACAGGAAACGGCCCAAAATGCAATGTGGATACACCACATTTTCGCAGTGAAAACTGACCCTTTTTATTCAAAGTGCCTAGCTGTAGATTTTGAACCCTAGCTCTGCCGGCACTTAGGGAAACTTTGCAAACCTATAAATTTTTAAAAACTAGACACCCTGGGGAGTCCCGAATGGGGTGCCTTGGCTGGCTCTCACCATGTTCTGTTACCCAGAATCCCTTACAAACCTAAAGAATTGTAACAAAAAAATAAATTTTCCTCACATTTCTGTGGTGGAAAGTTCTGCAATCTGCGTGGGTCCACCAAATTTCACCCACCCCGGGTTGCCCAAAGTCTTCCAAGAAAAATGGTACCTCACTTGTGTGGGAGGCCCAAGTACCAACGGCAGGAAACGGCCCAAAACGCTACGTGGACACACCACATTTTCGCAGTGAAAATTGACCCTTTTTTTACAAAGTGCCTAGCTGTAGATTTTGAACCCTAGCTCTGACGGCACCTAGGGAAACCTAGCAAACCTATACATTTTTGAAAACTAGGCACCCAGGGAAAGCCAGGATGGGGTGACTTGGCTGGCTCTCACCAGGTTCTGTTACACAGAATCCATTGCAAACCAACAATATTTTCCTCACATTTCTGTGATGGAAAGTTCTAGATTCTGCGTGGATCCACAAAATTCCACCCACCTCGCGTTACCCAAAGTCTTCCGAGATAAATGGTACCTCACTTGTGTGGGAGGCCCAAGTACCCGTGACCGAAAACGGCCCAAAACGCAAAGTGGACACACCACATTTTTGCAGTGAAACTGACCCTTTTTTTACAAAGTGCCTAGCTGTAGATTTTGAACCCTAACTCTGCCGGCACAAAGGGAAACCTAGAAAACATATACATTTTAAAAACTAGACACCCTGGGGAATCCAGGATGGGGTGACGTGGCTGACTCTCACCAGGTTCTGTTACCCAAAATCCCTTGCAAACCTAAACAAATTATACAAAAATCCACATTTTCCTCACATTTCTGTGGTGGAAAATTCTGGAATCTGCGTGAATCCACAAAATTCCACCCACCCCGCGTTGCCCAAAGTCTTCCAAGAAAAATGGTACCTCACTTGTGTGGGAGGCCCAAGTACCCACGGCAGGAAACGGCCCAAAACACAACGTGGACACACCACATTTTCGCAGTGAAAACTGACCCTTTTTTTACAAAGTGCCTAGCTGTAGATTTTGAACCCTAGCTCTGACAGCACCTAGGGAAACCTAGCAAACCTATACATTTTTGAAAACTAGGCACCCAGGGAAAGCCAGGATGGGGTGACTTGGCTGGCTCTCACCAGGTTCTGTTACACAGAATCCATTGCAAACAAAACAACATTTTCCTCACATTTCTGTGACGGAAAGTTCTGGATTCTGCGTGGATCCACAAAATTCCACCCACCTCGCGTTACCCAAAGTCTTCCGATATAAATGGTACCTCACTTGTGTGGGAGGCCCAAGTACCCACGGCAGGAAACGGCCCAAAATGCAATGTGGATACACCACATTTTCGCAGTGAAAACTGACCCTTTTTATGCAAAGTGCCTAGCTGTAGATTTTGAACCCTAGCTCTGCCGGCACCTAGGGAAACTTTGCAAACCTATAAATTTTTAAAAACTAGACACCCTGGGGAATCCCGAATGGGGTGCCTTGGCTGGCTCTCACCATGTTCTGTTACCCAGAATCCCTTACAAACCTAATGAATTGTAACAAAAAACTAAATTTTCCTCACATTTCTGTGGTGGAAAGTTCTGCAATCTGCGTGTGTCCACTAAATTTCACCCACCCCGCGTTGCCCAAAGTCTTCCAAGAAAAATGGCACCTCACTTGTGTGGGAGGCCCAAGTACCCACGGCAGGAAACGGCCCAAAACGCTATGTGGACACACCACATTTTCGCAGTGAAAATTGACCCTTTTTTTACAAAGTGCCTAGCTGTAGATTTTGAACCCTAGCTCTGACGGCACCTAGGGAAACCTAGCAAACCTATACATTTTTGAAAACTAGGCACCCAGGGTAAGCCAGGATGGGGTGACTTGGCTGGCTCTCACCAGGTTCTGTTAAACAGAATCCATTGCAAACCAACAATATTTTCCTCACATTTCTGTGATTGAAAGTTCTGGATTCTGCGTGGATCCACAAAATTCCACCCACCTCGCGTTACCCAAAGTCTTCCGAGATAAATGGTACCTCACTTGTGTGGGAGGCCCAAGTACCCGTGACCGAAAACGGCCCAAAACGCAAAGTGGACACACCACATTTTCGCAGTGAAAACTGACCCTTTTTTTACAAAGTGCCTAGCTGTAGATTTTGAACCCTAGCTCTGCCGGCACAAAGGGAAACCTAGAAAACATATACATTTTAAAAACTAGACACCCTGGGGAATCCAGGATGGGGTGACTTGGCTGACTCTCACCAGGTTCTGTTACCCAAAATCCCTTGCAAACCTAAACAAATTATACAAAAATCCACATTTTCCTCACATTTCTGTGGTGGAAAGTTCTGGAATCTGCGTGAATCCACAAAATTCATCCCACCCCGCGTTGCCCAAAGTCTTCCAAGAAAAATGGTACCTCACTTGTGTGGGAGGCCCAAGTACCCACGGCAGGAAACGGCCCACAACACAACGTGGACACACCACATTTTCGCAGTGAAAACTGACCTTTTTTTTACAAAGTGCCTAGCTGTAGATTTTGAACCCTATCTCTGACAGCACCTAGGGAAACCTAGCAAACCTATACATTTTTGAAAACTAGGCACCCAGGGAAAGCCAGGATGGGGTGACTTGGCTGGCTCTCACCAGGTTCTGTTACACAGAATCCATTGCAAACCAACAACATTTTCCTCACATTTCTGTGATGGAAAGCTCTGGATTCTGCTTGGATCCACAAAATTCCACCCACCTCGCTTTACCCAAAGTCTTCCGATATAAATGTTACCTCATTTGTGTGGGAGGCCCAAGTACCCGCGACCATAAACGGCCCCTAACGCAACATGGACACACCACATTTTCGCAGTGAAAACTGACTGTGTTTTTACAAAGTACCTAGCTGTAGATATTGAACCCTAGCTATGCCGGCACCTAGGTAAACCTAGCAAACCTATACATTTATGAAAACAAGACACCCAGGATTCTCCAGGATGGGGTGACTAGGCTGGCTCTCACCAGGTTCTCTTACCCAGAATCCGTTGCAAACCTAAAAAAGTTTCAAAAATACCACATTTTCCTCACATTTCTTTGTTGAAAAGTTCTGGAATCTGTGTGGATCCACAAAATTCCACCCAACCCGCGTTCACCAAAGTCTTCCGAGAAAAATCGTACCTCACTTGTGTGGGAGGCACAAGTTCCCGCGACAGGAAACAACCCAAAACGCAAAATGGACACACCACATTTTCGCAGTGAAAACTGTCCCTTTTTTTGAAAAGTGCCAAGCTGCAGATTTTGTACACCTAGCTCTGCTGGCACTAAGGGAAACCTAGCAAACCTATACATTTTTTAAAACTAGAAACCCTGGGAAAGCCAGGATGGGGTCACTTGGCTGACTCTCATCAGGTTATGTTACCCAGATTCCCTTGCACACCTAAAAAATTGTCCAAAAAAATACATTTTCCTTACATTTCTGTGGTGGAAAGTTCTGGAATCTGCGTGCATCCATGAAACTCCACCCACCCCACATTCCCGAAAGTCTTCTGAGAAAAATGGAACCTCACTTGTGATGGAGGCCTAAGTACTCACGACAAGAAACGGCCCAAAATGCAATGTGGACACACCACATTTTCGCAGTGAAAACTGACCCTTTTTTTACAAAGTGCCTAGCTGTAGGTTTTGAACCCTAGCTCTGCCGGCACCTAGGGAAATCTACCAAACCTATACATTTTTGAAAACTAGGCACCCAGGGAAAGACAGGATGGGGTGACTTGGCTGGCTCTCACCAGGTTCTGTTACACAGAATCCATTGCAAACCAACAACATTTACCTCACATTTCTGTGATTGAAAGTTCTGGATTCTGCGTGGATCCACAAAATTCCACCCACCTCGCGTTACCCAAAGTCTTCCAAGAAAAATGGTACCTCACTTGTGTGGGAGGCCCAAGTACCCACGCCAGGAAACGGCCCACAACACAACGTGGACACACCACATTTTCGCAGTGAAAACTGACCTTTTTTTTACAAAGTGCCTAGCTGTAGATTTTGAACCCTAGCTCTGACAGCACCTAGGGAAACCTAGCAAACCTATACATTTTTGAAAACTAGGCACCCAGGGAAAGCCAGGATGGGGTGACTTGGCTGGCTCTCACCAGGTTCTGTTACACAGAATCCATTGCAAACCAACAACATTTTCCTCACATTTCTGTGATGGAAAGCTCTGGATTCTGCTTGGATCCACAAAATTCCACCCACCTCGCTTTACCCAAAGTCTTCCGATATAAATGTTACCTCATTTGTGTGGGAGGCCCAAGTACCCGCGACCATAAACGGCCCCTAACGCAACATGGACACACCACATTTTCGCAGTGAAAACTGACTGTGTTTTTACAAAGTACCTAGCTGTAGATATTGAACCCTAGCTATGCCGGCACCTAGGTAAACCTAGCAAACCTATACATTTATGAAAACAAGACACCCAGGATTCTCCAGGATGGGGTGACTTGGCTGGCTCTCACCAGGTTCTCTTACCCAGAATCCGTTGCAAACCTAAAAAAGTTTCAAAAATACCACATTTTCCTCACATTTCTTTGTTGAAAAGTTCTGGAATCTGTGTGGATCCACAAAATTCCACCCAACCCGCGTTCACCAAAGTCTTCCGAGAAAAATCGTACCTCACTTGTGTGGGAGGCACAAGTTCCCGCGACAGGAAACAACCCAAAACGCAAAATGGACACACCACATTTTCGCAGTGAAAACTGTCCCTTTTTTTGAAAAGTGCCAAGCTGCAGATTTTGTACACCTAGCTCTGCTGGCACTAAGGGAAACCTAGCAAACCTATACATTTTTTAAAACTAGAAACCCTGGGAAAGCCAGGATGGGGTCACTTGGCTGACTCTCATCAGGTTATGTTACCCAGATTCCCTTGCACACCTAAAAAATTGTCCAAAAAAATACATTTTCCTTACATTTCTGTGGTGGAAAGTTCTGGAATCTGCGTGCATCCATGAAACTCCACCCACCCCACATTCCCGAAAGTCTTCTGAGAAAAATGGAACCTCACTTGTGATGGAGGCCTAAGTACTCACGACAAGAAACGGCCCAAAATGCAATGTGGACACACCACATTTTCGCAGTGAAAACTGACCCTTTTTTTACAAAGTGCCTAGCTGT
Source organism: Triturus cristatus (assembly GCF_964204655.1). Lineage (NCBI taxonomy): Eukaryota > Metazoa > Chordata > Amphibia > Caudata > Salamandridae > Triturus > Triturus cristatus. Next base: position 748,197,552 of record NC_140579.1, read on the forward strand.
AGGTTTTGAACCCTAGCTCTGCCGGCACCTAGGGAAATCTACCAAACCTATACATTTTTGAAAACTAGGCACCCAGGGAAAGACAGGATGGGGTGACTTGGCTGGCTCTCACCAGGTTCTGTTACACAGAATCCATTGCAAACCAACAACATTTACCTCACATTTCTGTGATTGAAAGTTCTGGATTCTGCGTGGATCCACAAAATTCCACCCACCTCGCGTTACCCAAAGTCTTCCGAGATAAATGGTACCTCACTTGTGTGGGAGGCCCAAGTACCCACGGCAGGAAACGGCCCAAAACGCTACGTGGACACACCACATTTTCGCAGTGAAAATTGACCCTTTTTTTACAAAGTGCCTAGCTGTAGATTTTGAACCCTAGCTCTGACGGCACCTAGGGAAACCTAGCAAACCTATACATTTTTGAAAACTAGGCACCCAGGGAAAGCCAGGATGGGGTGACTTGGCTGGCTCTCACCAGGTTCTGTTACACAGAATCCATTGCAAACCAACAATATTTTCCTCACATTTCTGTGATGGAAAGTTCTAGATTCTGCGTGGATCCACAAAATTCCACCCACCTCGCGTTACCCAAAGTCTTCCGAGATAAATGGTACCTCACTTGTCTGGGAGGCCCAAGTACCCGTGACCGAAAACGGCCCAAAACGCAAAGTGGACACACCACATTTTCGCAGTGAAAACTGACCCTTTTTTTACAAAGTGCCTAGCTGTAGATTTTGAACCCTAGCTCTGCCGGCACAAAGGGAAACCTAGAAAACATATACATTTTAAAAACTAGACACCCTGGGGAATCCAGGATGGGGTGACTTGGCTGACTCTCACCAGGTTCTGTTACCCAAAATCCCTTGCAAACCTAAACAAATTATACAAAATCCATATTTTCCTCACATTTCTGTGGTGGAAAGTTCTGGAATCTGTGTGAATCCACAAAATTCCACCCACCCCGCGTTGCCCAAAGTCTTCCAAGAAAAATGGTACCTCACTTGTGTGGGAGGCCCAAGTACCCACGGCAGGAAACGGCCCAAAACACAACGTGGACACACCACATTTTCGCAGTGAAAACTGACGCTTTTTTTACAAAGTGCCTAGCTGTAGATTTTGAACCCTAGCTCTGACAGCACCTAGGGAAACCTAGCAAACCTATACATTTTTGAAAACTAGGCACCCAGGGAAAGACAGTATGGGGTGACTTGGCTGGCTCTCACCAGGTTCTGTTACACAGAATCCATTGCAAACCAACAACATTTACCTCACATTTCTGTGATTGAAAGTTCTGGATTCTGCCTGGATCCACAAAATTCCACCCACCTCGCATTACCCAAAGTCTTCCGAGATAAATGGTACCTCACTTGTGTGGGAGGCCCAAGTACCCGTCACCGGAAACGGCCCAAAACGCAACGAGGACACACCACAATGTCGCAGTGAAAACTGACCCTCTTTTTACAAAGTGCCTAGCTGTAGATTTTGAACCCTAGCTCTGCCGGCTCAAATGGAAATCTAGAAAACATATACATTTTGAAAACTAGACACGCTGGGGAATCCAGGATGAGGTGACTTGGCTGGCTCTCACCAGGTTCTGTTACCCAAAATCCCTTGCAAACCTAAACAAATTATACAAAAATCCACATTTTCCTCACATTTCGGTGGTGGAAAGTTCTGGAATCTGCGTGAATCCACAAAATTCCACCCACCCCGCGTTGCCCAAAGTCTTCCAAGAGAAATGGTATCTGACTTGTGTGGGAGGCCCAAGTACCCGCGACAGGAAACGGCCCAAAACGCAACTTGGACACACCACAGTTTCGCAGTGAAAACGGATCCTTTTTATGCAAAGTGCCTAGCTGTAGATTTTGAACCCTAGCTCTTCTGGCACCTAGGGAAACTTTGCAAACCTATACATTTTTATAAACTAGACAACCTGGGGAATCCCGAATGGGGTGCCTTGGCTGGCTTTTACCAGGTTCTGTTTCCCAGAATCCCTTGCAAACCTAAAGAATTGCAACAAAAAAACAAATTTTCCTCACATTTCTGTGGTGGAAAGTTCTGCAATCTGCGTGGGTCCACTAAATTTCACCCACCCCACGTTGCCCAAAGTCTTCCAAGAAAAATGGTACCTCACTTGTGTGGGAGGCCCAAGTACCCACGGCAGGAAACGGCCCAAAACGTAACATGGGCACACCACATTTTCGCAGTGAAAACTGACCCTTTTTTTGAAAAGTGCCAAGCTGCAGATTTTGTACCCCTAGCTCTGCTGGCACTAAGGGAAACCTAGCCAACCTATACATTTTTTAAAACTAGAAACCCTGGGAAAGCCAGGATGGGGTCACTTGGCTGACTCTCATCAGGTTATGTTACCCAGAATCCCTTGCACACCTAAAAAATTGTCCAAAAAAATACATTTTCCTCACATTTCTGTGGTGCAAAGTTCTGGAATCTGCGTGCATCCATGAAACTCCACCCACACCACATTCCCCAAAGTCTTCCGAGAAAAATGGAACCTCACTTGTGATGGAGGCCTAAGTACTCACGACAAGAAATGGCCCAAAATGCAACGTGGACACACCACATTTTCGCAGTGAAAACTGACCCTTTTTTTACAAAGTGCCTAGCTGTAGGTTTTGAACCCTAGCTCTGCCGGCACCTAGGGAAATCTACCAAACATATACATTTTTGAAAACTAGGCACCCAGGGAAAGACAGGATGGGGTACTTGGCTGGCTCTCACCAGGTTCTGTTACACAGAATCCATTGCAAACCAACAACATTTACCTCACATTTCTGTGATTGAAAGTTCTGGATTCTGCGTGGATCCACAAAATTCCACCCACCTCGCGTTACCCAAAGTCTTCCGAGATAAATGGTACCTCACTTGTGTTGGAGGCCCAAGTACCCACGGCAGGAAACGGCCCAAAACGCTACGTGGACACACCACATTTTCGCAGTGAAAATTGACCCTTTTTTTACAAAGTGCCTAGCTGTAGATTTTGAACCCTAGCTCTGACGGCACCTAGGGAAACCTAGCAAACCTATACATTTTTGAAAACTAGGCACCCAGGGAAAGCCAGGATGGGGTGAATTGGCTGGCTCTCACCAGGTTCTGTTACACAGAATCCATTGCAAACCAGCAATATTTTCCTCACATTTCTGTGATGGAAAGTTCTAGATTCTGCGTGTATCCACAAAATTCCACCCACCTCGCGTTACCCAAAGTCTTCCGAGATAAATGGTACCTCACTTGTGTGGGAGGCCCAAGTACCCGTGACCGAAAACGGCCCAAAACGCAAAGTGGACACACCACATTTTCGCAGTGAAAACTGACCCTTTTTTTACAAAGTGCCTAGCTGTAGATTTTGAACCCTAGCTCTGCCGGCACAAAGGGAGACCTAGAAAACATATACATTTTAAAAACTAGACACCCTGGGGAATCCAGGATGGGGTGACTTGGCTGACTCTCACCAGGTTCTGTTACCCAAAATCCCTTGCAAACCTAAACAAATTATACAAAAATCCACATTTTCCTCACATTTCTGTGGTGGAAAGTTCTGGAATCTGCATGAATCCACAAAATTCCACCCACCCCGCATTGCCCAAAGTCTTCCAAGAAAAATGGTACCTCACTTGTGTGGGAGGCCCAAGTACCCACGGCAGGAAACGGCCCAAAACACAACGTGGACACACCACATTTTCGCAGTGAAAACTGACCCTTTTTTTACAAAGTGCCTAGCTGTAGATTTTGAACCCTAGCTCTGACAGCACCTAGGGAATCCTAGCAAACCTATACATTTTTGAAAACTAGGCACCCAGGGAAAGCCAGGATGGGGTGACTTGGCTGGCTCTCACCAGGTTCTGTTACACAGAATCCATTGCAAACCAACAACATTTTCCTCACATTTCTGTGATGGAAAGCTCTGGATTCTGCTTGGATCCACAAAATTCCACCCACCTCGCTTTACCCAAAGTCTTCTGATATAAATGGTACCTCATTTGTGTGGGAGGCCCAAGTACCCGCGACCATAAACGGCCCCTAACGCAACATGGACACACCACATTTTCGCAGTGAAAACTGACCGTGTTTTTACAAAGTACCTAGCTGTAGATATTGAACCCTAGCTATGCCGGCACCTAGGTAAACCTAGCAAACCTATACATTTATGAAAACAAGACACCCAGGATTCTCCAGGATGGGGTGACTTGGCTGGCTCTCACCAGGTTCTCTTACCCAGAATCCGTTGCAAACCTAAAAAAGTTTCAAAAATACCACATTTTCCTCACATTTCTTTGTTGAAAAGTTCTGGAATCTGTGTGGATCCACAAAATTCCACCCAACCCGCGTTCACCAAAGTCTTCCGAGAAAAATCGTACCTCACTTGTGTGGGAGGCCCAAGTTCCCGCGACAGGAAACAACCCAAAACGCAAAATGGACACACCACATTTTCGCAGTGAAAACTGTCCCTTTTTTTGAAAAGTGCCAAGCTGCAGATTTTGTACACCTAGCTCTGCTGGCACTAAGGGAAACCTAGCAAACCTATATGTTTTTTAAAACTAGAAACCCTGGGAAAGCCAGGATGGGGTCACTTGGCTGACTCTCATCAGGTTATGTTACCCAGAATCCCTTGCACACCTAAAAAATTGTCCAAAAAAATACATTTTCCTTACATTTCTGTGGTGGAAAGTTCTGGAATCTGCGTGCATCCATGAAACTCCACCCACCCCACATTCCCGAAAGTCTTCTGAGAAAAATGGAACCTCACTTGTGATGGAGGCCTAAGTACTCACGACAAGAAACGGCCCAAAATGCAACGTGGACACACCACATTTTCGCAGTGAAAACTGACCCTTTTTTTACAAAGTGCCTAGCTGTAGATTTTGAACCCTAGCTCTGACGGCACCTAGGGAAACCTAGCAAACCTATACATTTTTGAAAACTAGGCACCCAGGGAAAGCCAGGATGGGGTGACTTGGCTGGCTCTCACCAGGTTCTGTTACACAGAATCCATTGCAAACCAACAATATTTTCCTCACATTTCTGTGATGGAAAGTTCTAGATTCTGCGTGGATCCACAAAATTCCACCCACCTCGCGTTACCCAAAGTCTTCCGAGATAAATGGTACCTCACTTGTGTGGGAGGCCCAAGTACCCGTGACCGAAAACGGCCCAAAACGCAAAGTGGACACACCACATTTTCGCAGTGAAAACTGACCCTTTTTTTACAAAGTGCCTAGCTGTAGATTTTGAACCCTAGCTCTGCCAGCACAAAGGGAAACCTAGAAAACATATACATTTTAAAAACTAGACACCCTGGGGAATCCAGGATGGGGTGACTTGGCTGACTCTTACCAGGTTCTGTTACCCAAAATCCCTTGCAAACCTAAACAAATTATACAAAAATCCACATTTTCCTCACATTTCTGTGGTGGAAAGTTCTGGAATCTGCGTGAATCCACAAAATTCCACCCACCCCGCTTTGCCCAAAGTCTTCCAAGAAAAATGGTACCTCACTTGTGTGGGAGGCCCAAGTACCCACGGCAGGAAACGGCCCAAAACCCAACGTGGACACACCACATTTTTGCAGTGAAAACTGACCCTTTTTTTACAAAGTGCCTAGCTGTAGATTTTGAACCCTAGCTCTGACAGCACCTAGGGAAACCTAGCAAACCTATACATTTTTGAAAACTAGGCACCCAGGGAAAGCCAGGATGGGGTGACTTGGCTGGCTCTCACCAGGTTCTGTTACACAGAATCCATTGCAAACCAACAACATTTTCCTCACATTTCTGTGATGGAAAGTTCTGGATTCTGCGTGGATCCATAAAATTCCACCCACCTCGCGTTACCCAAAGTCTTCCGATATAAATGGTACCTCACTTGTGTGGGAGGCCCAAGTACCCGCGACCATAAACGGCCCCTAACGCAACATGGACACACCACATTTTCGCAGTGAAATTGGACCATGTTTTTACAAAGTGCCTAGCTGTAGATATTGAACCCTAGCTATGCCGGCACCTAGGTAAACCTAGCAAACCTATACATTTATGAAAACAAGACACCCAGGATTCTCCAGGATGGGGTGACTTGGCTGGCTCTCACCAGGTTCTCTTACCCAGAATCCGTTGCAAACCTAAAAAAGTTTCAAAAATACCACATTTTCCTGACATTTCTTTGTTGAAAAGTTCTGGAATCTGTGTGGATCCACAAAATTCCACCCAACCCGCGTTCACCAAAGTCTTCCGAGAAAAATCGTACCTCACTTGTGTGGGAGGCCCAAGTTCCCGCGACAGGAAACAACCCAAAACGCAAAATGGACACACCACATTTTCGCAGTGAAAACTGTCCCTTTTTTTGAAAAGTGCCAAGCTGCAGATTTTGAACCCTAGCTCTGCTGGCACCTAGGGAAACCTAGCAAACCTATACATTTTTTAAAACTAGAAACCCTGGGAAAGCCAGGATGGGGTCACTTGGCTGACTCTCATCAGGTTATGTTACCCAGAATCCCTTGCACACCTAAAAAATTGTCAAAAAAAATACATTTTCCTTACATTTCTGTGGTGGAAAGTTCTGGAATCTGCGTGCATCCATGAAACTCTACCCACCCCACATTCCCCAAAGTCTTCCGAGAAAAACGGAACCTCACTTGTGATGGAGGCCTAAGTACTCACGACAAGAAACGGCCCAAAATGCAACGTGGACACACCACATTTTCGCAGTGAAAACTGACCCTTTTTTTACAAAGTGCCTAGCTGTAGATTTTGAACCCTAGCTCTGCCGGCTCAAAGGGAAATCTAGAAAACATATACATTTTGAAAACTAGACACGCTGGGGAATCCAGGATGAGGTGACTTGGCTGGCTCTCACCAGGTTCTGTTACCCAAAATCCCTTGCAAACCTAAACAAATTATACAAAAATCCACATTTTCCTCACATTTCTGTGGTGGAAAGTTCTGGAATCTGCGTGAATCCACAAAATTCCACCCACCCCGCGTTGCCCAAAGTCTTCCAAGAGAAATGGTATCTGACTTGTGTGGGAGGCCCAAGTACCCGCGACAGGAAACGGCCCAAAACGCAACTTGGACACACCACAGTTTCGCAGTGAAAACGGATCCTTTTTATGCAAAGTGCCGAGCTGTAGATTTTGAACCCTAGCTCTTCCGGCACCTAGGGAAACTTTGCAAACCTGTACATTTTTATAAACTAGACAACCTGGGGAATCCCGAATGGGGTGCCTTGGCTGGCTCTCACCAGGTTCTGTTTCCCAGAATCCCTTGCAAACCTAAAGAATTGTAACAAAAAAACAAATTTTCCTCACATTTCTGTGGTGGAAAGTTCTGCAATCTGCGTGGGTCCACTAAATTTCACCCACCCCACGTTGCCCAAGGTCTTCCAAGAAAAATGGTACCTCACTTGTGTGGGAGGCCCAAGTACCCACGGCAGGAAACGGCCCAAAACGTAACATGGACACACCACATTTTCGCAGTGAAAACTGACCCTTTTTTTATAAAGTGCCTAGCTGTAGATTTTGAACCCTAGCTCTGACGGCACCCAGGGAAACCTAGCAAACATATACATTTTTTAAAACTAGGCACCCAGGGAAAGCCAGGATGGGGTGACTTGGCTGGCTCTCACCAGGTTCTGTTATACAGAATCCATTGCAAACCAACAACATTTTCCTCACATTTCTGTGATGGAAAGTTCTGGATTCTGCGTGGATCCACAAAATTCCACCCACCTCGCGTTACCCAAAGTCTTCAGAGATAAATGGTACCTCACTTGTGTGGGAGGCCCAAGTACACGTGACAGGAAACGGCCCAAAACGCAACGAGGACACACCACAATGTCGCAGTGAAAACTGACCCTATTTTTACAAAGTGCCTAGCTGTAGATTTTGAACCCTAGCTCTGCCGGCTCAAAGGGAAATCTAGAAAACATATACATTTTGAAAACTAGACACCCTGGGGAATCCAGGATGAGGTGACTTGGCTGGCTCTCACCAGGTTCTGTTACCCAAAATCCCTTGCAAACCTAAACAAATTATACAAAAATCCACATTTTCCTCACATTTCTGTGGTGGAAAGTTCTGGAATCTGCGTGAATCCACAAAATTCCACCCACCCCGTGTTGCCCAAAGTCTTCCAAGAGAAATGGTATCTCACTTGTGTGGGAGGCCCAAGTACCCGCGACAGGAAACGGCCCAAAATTCAACTTCGACACACCACATTTTCGCAGTGAAAACTGATCCTTTTTATGCAAAGTGCCTAGCTGTAGATTTTGAACCCTAGCTCTTCCGGCACCTAGGGAAACTTTGCAAACCTGTACATTTTTATAAACTAGACAACCTGGGGAATCCCGAATGGGGTGCCTTGGCTGGCTCTCACCAGGTTCTGTTTCCCAGAATCCCTTGCAAACCTAAAGAATTGTAACAAAAAAACTAATTTTCGTCACATTTCTGTGGTGGAAAGTTCTGCAATCTGCGTGGGTCCACTAAATTTCACCCACCCCACGTTGTCCAAAGTCTTCCAAGAAAAATGGTACCTCACTTGTGTGGGAGGCCCAAGTACCCACGGCATGAAACGGCCCAAAACGTAACATGGACACACCACATTTTCGCAGTGAAAACTGACCCTTTTTTTATAAAGTGCCTAGCTGTAGATTTTGAACCCTAGCTCTGACGGCACCTAGGGAAACATAGCAAACATATACATTTTTGAAAACTAGGCACCCAGGGAAAGCCAGGATGGGGTGACTTGACTGGCTCTCACCAGGTTCTGTTATACAGAATCCTTTGCAAACCAACAACATTTTCCTCACATTTCTGTGATGGAAAGTTCTGGATTCTGCGTGGATCCACAAAATTCCACCCACCTCGCGTTACCCAAAGTCTTCCGAGATAAATGGTACCTGTAGGAGAGTAGGGTCTGCTATGCTATGGTCACCCCAAAATTTTTGCTTTTTGCTTCACTGGTTTTTGACATATTGAGGCTGTGGGCCTGCCAATCAGACCCCCAGCCTGCTGTTCTCTCTACTAAATTTACACTATGCACCCTAGGTGCATAACCAATTGGAAGTGGATCACCCTGTGAGCCCCTGTACCAGTGTACACTAGGTACCCAGGGCATTGGTGTATCTAAGGCCTGCCAGGGGCTGAAGCATGTAATATGCCACCCCAGGCTTGGCCTAACAAATTTGACACAACTGGCTGATCACTCAGCTGGGGTAAGTTGGTGTAACCACCTCTTACTTAGGTGTAGTATACCTATACCTAACCTTAAATGGGACACATGTTAACCTATAAGTCACTCCTATGGCAGGCCTTAACAATCCTGAAGGCAGAGTGCTTGGTTCCATGTGAGATGGTGCTCTGGCATGAGCTGAGCCTGTCTGCAATGGTCGGAACAACTTCCTTCTACTGTTTCCAGATATCGTCATACCATATACTCTTAAGTGCATTATGAACCTCGCGGTTAAATGCTAACTTTGGTTTGGCTTTATCAAAACATGTCGAGTAAGGTGTCATGCGAATTGGAATACTAACCCCTCGCCAATTCTGGAGACGGGGTTAGCATTCCACCCTTCTAGAGGGACACGACATGTACAGTACCTGAAACCCGGGTAAAATCAGACATAGCCTCAGCTCCACAAAATGGATGCTGCCACCACAGACACAAGTCTGCCCTCCTGCTGCTGGGAGTCCTTCCAGCTTGGGAGGTGTGGACAAAGGGTTTCCTGCCAGGGGAGGTGCGTGCACCACCCCAGACAGGATTTTGTGTATTGGTCAGGTAGGGCTTGATAGAAACCAGACATGCCTGAGGCTCACAAGGAGCCTCGGTGCATATACCAGTTCAATCCGGTCCTGGGGCACACCAGTCCCGGGCCTGGGGTGAGCTGGACAAAGGATTGGGGGTGTAACCACCCCCCTTCCTGGTCCCACCCTTAGGGAGGGACCTAGCAGGTAGTCCGGCCCCTAGAATCCGCTTAAAGGTAGGAGCTGTGTCCTAAGACTTCAGACATCCTGGAATCAACTTAACTACAAGAAGAAGACGGGAACTTCGATGCTCTGCCACACAGAGGACTGAAGCCAATCTCCCCTGTGGTCAGGGAGTGACCACCTTGCTAACGCAAGCACCATCCAGCGAATCAACGTCTGCTTTGCCGCTGCCTCCCGCCGGAGCCCGAGCCCAGAGACTGACAAGACCTGGACCTCCAGACCTCTCACCGCCCGATCCACAGTCCCTGAAAAGAGGAGACCCGTGGAGGCACCGAGACACGTGGAGCCAGCCATCTTGAAAAGACCACGACAAGCTGCAAGCGCAACAACCAAGGCTCCCTCCAAGTTGTGCTTTGGGATCTGAGAAGCCCAACCCCCGAGCAGCATCTGCACCAAAGGTGAGCCCTCCAGCATCTCCATGATCTGTGTGGGGCCCATCTGCATTTTGCCACTCGACGCGCCTAACCGGTTGCTGGCCCGCTAGCTAGTGGCCATCTTGGCGACGAACTTCAAGAACTACACCGCTGGTCTGGTTGCTCCAGACTGGCCCTTGCTCCCCTCCAAATGAGCAGTCCCTCTGACCTTGCTGGTTAGAACCATCAGCTTGTTTCGTTTCCCACAACAATTGCTTTTGCCAAGGCTTGTTTGCTTTGATCAAGTCGCCGACACCGCCGACAGCGAGAGCCTGCGTGGTACAGCTCGTGAACCAACTCCTGGACGTCGTCGACCTTCAGGGACCACGTGGCTGCAGAGACAAACTACACCTTCCTTCCTGTTTGCACCCGACATTGCCTGGTATCCACCTGGTGCCACGCTGGTCACTGGCTAGTGACTGTGAACACTGTCCCCTCTGCCTACAGGTCTTCTACAACTCCGATCCACCCTTGGATCCACCGCATCTCTTCCGGACCGATCGCCTGCAGCATCTTTGTCCACAGGCTCCATTGAACAGATAGAAGAAACCCGACGCACTTCGAGACTTATGCACCCGCTTCCTGTGGGTGAGGTAAAGCTGGCACTCCGGTGCCCAAGTGTAGAGTATCATCTCTAGTGTCTGTGTTTCGAATCTTAAGTTCATAGTCTATCCGGAAGGTCCTCTTTGCAGTAACTTTGTAACTTTTAAGCACCCATTGAAAACCTATGGGAGCTCGCGTGTGACTATTTGCTCTGCACACGCAACCCGTGGACCTCCTGGTCACTAACTGAAGTTAGCTCCTTGTAGGCCCAGCGATTCTAGAGGCCCTAGGCCTTTTCCCTTTTCTGTTCGTGGTACTTATACCACTATTTTAGTATATGGTTCGAGCGGCCACCAGGGCCTATCCATATAAAGTGCAACTTCTGTGTATTCTAACGTATTCTTTTTTAACGATTTGTGCTCCTGTGCTCATAAAGAGTCTAGGGGATACTTTGAGAAATAAATACATATATATTTTCAATATATATCTGTGTGGTGTCCTTTCATTGGTATAAAGGGGGGTTACATTTGGTAAAACAGCCTGCTTAACACGCTTTCACGAGTTTAGCCTCAAAGACTGCTTAGCCTACGCTACCACTAGGGCAGCTAGTCCGAAAAGGTTGACTCACAACCACACCATAAGGGTTGCTTGGCATGGTACAAGGTGGTCACTTTAACTAGTGAACATCATATACCAGGCCAACTTCTCACATTGGTGAGCAGCGGTTGGATTTGAGCTTGATGTGTTTTACCATTGTAATCTCTTGGTTACCAATTGAAAGATCACATAGGTACCTGTAGGTACATATAAAACAAGATTAGATATACTTAAGTTCTACTGAACTTAGTGTTGTAGAGCAAAGGGAGTAGCACACCCTGACTACAACTACTAGATAGGTTTAGTAGGTAAACCCAAGTGTAGGTAGATTGCAACACATCCACCCACACTTAAGAGCAATGGCTGGGGCAGAGGGGTCCAATGTACCCATCTCTGTTGAGAGTGACCCCCAGAGGGCACCATCCATCTTTGCTACCCTAAATCAAAATGAGCTCAGGCAGTTGGCAAATATCAGGGGCCTTAAACCGCCCAAGAATACTACTTCTGCTGAACTCAGAGAGCTTTTACAGGCTGATGAAGATCAGAAAGCTCTCAGGAAAGCCTCCCAGTTAGGCCCCTTAGGGACAGGAACAGGAGGCCCCCCTTCTGAAGATGCTACTGAAGTACCCCTTTCCAATAGTCATCCCTTAGATGAGAATCATACTACAGAGGAGGAAAGTGATGGGGATACAGGAGGTAGTGAGGATGAAGGGAGAACTAGCCCAGTGCCAAGTGTCATACGTGGCCCAGCTAACTTAAGGCTACTGGGGACTGACAATGGGATCACCCCATTGGATCTCCCTAGTGGACTTAACCAGGGGCTTGGGAGGCAAAGGAATCACTCAGGTGAATCTAATGCTTCTCATGCCTCTAGAGGCTCTCAAGGTCACTCCAGGAGAAGGATGACCACCCCTCAGAGGAGGGAGCATGAGGCCAGAATGCAAGAAGCCCAGCTGAGGATCAGGAAGCAGGAGCTAGAAGTAGCTCTGATGGAAGAGAAACTGAGCAAGGCTAGGCAGCATAAAGAGACTGGGTCTATACCCACTGGTGGCAGCATTGTCCCTAAGGACAAAGATAGGGTCTTTGATAATAGGAACCTGTCTAAGGTTGTGCCCCCCTACAAAAGTGGGGATGACATCCACAAATGAATGACTGCTCTTGAGAGAGCCTGCAAAGTACAGCAGGTTCCTGAAGACCAGTGGGCAGCAATCATCTGGCTCTCTTTTGAAGGAAGAGGCAGAGATAGACTCCTCACTGTTAGAGAAGAGGATGTCAGAAATTACAGAGCCCTGAAGAGTGTCCTAGTTGATGGGTTAGGCTTAACCACTGAACAGTACAGGTTAATGTTCAGAGACACCCAGAAGACACAGACTCAGGACTGGTCTGAATACATTGAATGTGCCACTAAGGCTTTGGAGGGTTGGTTGCTGGAAAGTAAGGTATCTGATTATACAGGATTGTACAATTTGATGATGAGAGAACAGATTTTAAATAACTGTCAAAACCAGCAACTGCATCAACACTTGGTTGACTCTGATCTGACCTCTCCCCAAGAATTGGGAAAGAAGGCAGACAAATGGGTCAGGACCAGGGTTAAGCAAAAGAACCAGAACCAGGGCCAAGGGGGTGATCAGAAGAAAACAGACCAAAAGGGTGGAGATAAGAAATCTAATGACCAGAAGTCTTCAACAGGGCCCCAAACTAGTACTAAAGAGGGTGGGTCCCAGCCTAAGGGGAAGAAGAAAGAAGGTCAAAAGAAACCCTGGTGCAATTCTTGCAAGAATACAACTCACTGGACTAGTGATTGTAAAAATGGTGGAGCCCCCAACACTGTTGCCCCTAAGGCACCTGCTCCCAGTACTACTGTTAGCAGTGTTGGTCCCCAGACAAAGGGTGTAGTGGGAATCACTATGGGAACTGAAGGAGATTCTGACTTAGACAGAACCCTGACACAGGCAGTCCTGATCTGTGATGGGGACATAGATTTGTCCCTGACTGTGAGCCCCAGTAACCTGGGCAAGTACAGACAGACTCCTTTAATTAATGAAAAAGTGGCTCAAGCCTACAGGGACACATGTGCCAGTGTCACTATGGTGACACCAGGCTTTGTGGATCCTGGGCAGTACATACCAGGTGAGAATTACCTGGTGACCAATGCCAGCAATGCCACTACTTCACATAGTGTGGCAGTTGTTAACTTCTCATGGGGAGGGGTAACTGGCCTCAAAAGGGTTGTGGTTAGTGCAGACCTCCCAGTAGAATGTTTGTTGGGCAATGACCTAGAGAGTTCTCTATGGTCTGAAGTGGAGTACAGGACATGCAGAGATGTTAGGTATATCACCACATGTCCTTGCTGTGACCAGGTCACAGGCCAAAAATTGCCTTACTGAACCTCAGGTCTTGGATCCTGGAACAATGGACCAAGCACCTACCAAGAAGAAGAACTGGAGGGTCAAGGCTGTGCCTTCCCCCCTGCCTCAGAGTGATGATCAACCTTCCCAGGAAGCTGATCTAGAGAACCCTGAAGGAACTGTCCCTGAAGAGCTTGAACCTGATCAGGTTGAGTTTCTGGGGACAGGGGGACCTTCAAGGGCTGACTTGAGGCAGGCTCAGTTATCCTGTCCCTCTCTTGAACCCCTCAGACAGCTGGCTGCTGCTGAGGCTGCTGGGAATGCTCAAGGTACCCATAAAGTGTATTGGGATGAAGGGCTCCTTTATTCAGAGGCTAGAGACCCCAAGCCTGGTGCAACCAGGAGGTTGGTTATACCTCTGCAATTTAGGGGCTTCCTTCTTACCTTGGCCCATGATATTCCTTTAGCAGGACACTTAGGCCAGAACAAGACTTGGGACAGACTTGTCCCTCACTTTCACTGGCCTCATATGAATGAAGATACAAAGGAGTTTTGTCGCTCCTGTGTGACCTGCCAAGCCAGTGGCAAATCAGGTGGCACAACAAAGGCCCCCCTAATACCACTACCTGTGGTGGGGGTCCCCTTTGAAAGAGTGGGAATAGATATAGTGGGTCCCATGGATCCTCCCACTGCATCTGGGCACAGATTTATACTGGTGGTAGTGGATCATGCCACCAGGTATCCAGAGGCAATTCCCCTTAGGACCACTACAGCTCCTGTTGTGGCCAGGGCCCTGCTAGGAGTATTCTCCAGAGTGGGGTTTCCTAAGGAGGTAGTTTCTGACAGAGGTACCAACTTCATGTCAGGATACTTGACAGCTATGTGGAAGGAGTGTGGTGTCAACTACAAGTTCACCACCCCTTATCACCCACAATGCAATGGGCTTGTTGAGAGATTCAACAAGACCCTAAAGGGTATGATCAAAGGATTACCTGAAAAGCTCAGGCGAAGATGGGACATCCTTCTACCCTGCCTTCTGTTTGCTTACAGAGAGGTCCCACAAAAAGGGGTTGGCTACAGCCCCTTTGAATTGTTGTTTGGGCACCCTGTGAGAGGCCCACTGTGTTTAGTGAAGGAAGGATGGGAGTTACCTCTCAAAAAGCCTAAACAAGACATAGTGGACTATGTACTCGGTCTCCGCTCCAGGATGGCTGAGTATATGGAGAAGGCATCCAAAAACCTTGAGGCAAGCCAGGCCTTACAGAAAGCTTGGCATGACCAAAAGGCTGTCTTGGTTGAGTTTCAGCCAGGACAGAAGGTATGGGTGTTGGAGCCAGTGGCCCCAGCAGCACTCCAAGACAAATGGTCTGGACCCCATACAATCCTGGAAAAGAAGGGAGAGGTCACCTACTTGGTGGACCTAGGAACTCCCAGGAGTCCCCACAGGGTACTCCATGTTAACAGGTTAAAAGCATATGTTGACAGGGCAGACATGGGCTTGCTCATGGCTACCGATGAGGGACAGGAGGAAGAGAGTGACCCTCTCCCAGACCTGTTGTCTCAGAACCCTGAAGATGGCTCAGTTGAAGGAGTGACCCTTGGAGGCAACCTCACTGCCCATCAGCAGACTGAATGTAGACAAGTTCTACAATCATTTCAACATCTGTTTTCCCTAATACCTAGCCAAACTGACTGGTGTACCCATGTGGTGGACACTGGTGACAGTCTGCCTGTAAAGAACAAGCTTTACAGACAACCTGACCACGTCAGGGACTGTATAAAGGCTGAGGTACACAAAATGCTGGAATTGGGTGTCATTGAACCCTCAGAGAGCCCCTGGGCTAGCCCAGTGGTTCTGGTCCCCAAACCTCACACCAAAGATGGCAAGAGAGAGATGCGGTTCTGTGTGGATTACAGAGGACTCAATGCTGTCACTAGGACAGATGCACATCCTATTCCAAGGGCAGATGAGCTCATAGATAAACTGGCTTCTGCTAAGTTTTTGAGCACATTTGACTTGACAGCTGGCTATTGGCAAATCAGATTAGCTGAGGAGTCTAAGGCCAAAACAGCATTCTCAACCCCAGGTGGGCACTACCAATTTGTGGTGATGCCCTTTGGTCTGAAGAATGCACCTGCCACCTTCCAAAGGCTGGTGAACCAAGTCCTTACTGGGTTGGATGACTTTTGTGCAGCATATCTTGATGACATTGCTGTCTTTAGCTCCACCTGGGAGGATCACCTGATCCACCTGAAGAAGGCTCTTGAGGCTCTGCAAAGGGCAGGCCTCACTATCAAGGCTACTAAGTGCCAGATAGGGCAGAGTAAGGTTGTGTATTTGGGCCACCTTGTAGGTGGAGGCCAAGTTCAACCACTGGAGAGTAAGATACAATCCATCAAGGACTGGTCCCCTCCAACCACCCAGACTCAAGTTCGAGCTTTCTTGGGCTTGACTGGGTACTACAGGAAGTTTGTTAAGAACTATGGGTCCATTGTGACTCCTCTTAATGATCTGACATCCAAGAAGATGCCCAAAAAGGTTCAGTGGACAGTAATTTGTCAAAAGGCATTTGATGACCTGAAGGAGGCCATGTGCTCTGCACCTATCCTGAAAAGTCCTGACTACTCCAAAGAGTTTATTGTCCAAACAGATGCTTCTGAGTTGGGTGTGGGAGCTGTGCTGTCACAACTTAATGTAGATGGTCAAGACCAACCCATTGCTTTTATTAGCAGAAGGTTGACCCCCAGAGAGAAGAATTGGTCAGCTATTGAGAGGGAGGCCTTTGCTGTGGTGTGGGCCCTGAAGAAGCTGAGGCCATACTTGTTTGGCACTCACTTCAAGATTCAGACCGACCATAAGCCCCTCTTGTGGCTAAATCAGATGAAGGGTGAAAACCCCAAACTGCTTAGGTGGTCCATTTCCCTACAGGGGATGGATTTTACAGTGGAGCACCGGCCAGGTACTGACCATGGGAATGCAGATGGTCTCTCCAGGTACTTCCACTTAGGACATGAAGACGAGACTGGTCAAGGCTAGTTTAATGTCCCTGCGTTTGGGGGGGGGTTGTGTAGGAGAGTAGGGTCTGCTATCCTATGGTCACCCCAAATTTTTGCTTTTTGCTTCACTGGTTTTTGACATATTGAGGCTGTGGGCCTGCCAATCAGACCCCCAGCCTGCTGTTCTCTCTACTAAATTTACACTATGCACCCTAGGTGCATAACCAATTGGAAGTGGATCACCCTGTGAGCCCCTGTACCAGTGTACACTAGGTACCCAGGGCATTGGTGTATCTAAGGCCTGCCAGGGGCTGAAGCATGTATTATGCCACCCCAGGCTTGGCCTAACAAATTTGACACAACTGGCTGATCACTCAGCTGGGGTAAGTTGGTGTAACCACCTCTTACTTAGGTGTAGTATCCCTATACCTAACCTTAAATGGGACACATGTTAACCTATAAGTCAATCCTATGGCAGGCCTTAACAATCCTGAAGGCAGAGTGCTTGGTTCCATGTGAGATGGTGCTCTGGCATGAGCTGAGCCTGTCTGCAGTGGTCGGAACAACTTCCTTCTACTGTTTCCAGATATCGTCATACCATATACTCTTAAGTGCATTATGAACCTCGCGGTTAAATGCTAACTTTGGTTTGGCTTTATTAAAACATGTCGAGTAAGGTGTCATACGAATTGGAATACTAACCCCTCGCCAATTCTGGTGACGGGGTTAGCATTCCACCCTTCTAGAGGGACACGACATGTACAGTACCTGAAACCCGGGTAAAATCAGACATAGCCTCAGCTCCACAAAATGGATGCTGCCACCACAGACACAAGTCTGCCCTCCTGCTGCTGGGAGTCCTTCCAGCTTGGGAGGTGTGGACAAAGGGTTTCCTGCCAGGGGAGGTGCGTGCACCACCCCAGACAGGATTTTGTGTATTGGTCAGGTAGGGCTTGATAGAAACCAGACATGCCTGAGGCTCACAAGGAGCCTCGGTGCATATGCCAGTTCAATCCGGTCCTGAGGCACACCAGTCCCGGGCCTGGGGCGAGCTGGACAAAGGATTGGGGGTGTAACCACCCCCCTTCCTGGTCCCACCCTTAGGGAGGGACCTAGCAGGTTGTCCGGCCCCTAGAATCCGCTTAAAGGTAGGAGCTGTGTCCTAAGACTTCAGACATCCTGGAATCAACTTAACTACAAGAAGAAGACGGGAACTTCAACGCTCTGCCGCACAGAGGACTGAAGCCAATCTCCCCTGTGGTCAGGGAGTGACCACCTTGCTAACGCAAGCACCATCCAGCGAATCAACGTCTGCTTTGCCGCCGCCTCCCGCCGGAGCCCGAGCCCAGAGACTGACAAGACCTGGACCTCCAGACCTCTCACCGCCCGATCCACAGTCCCTGAAAAGAGGAGACCCGTGGAGGCACCGAGACACGTGGAGCCAGCCATCTTGAAAAGACCACGACAAGCTGCAAGCGCAACAACCGAGGCTCCCTCCAAGTTGTGCTTTGGGATCTGAGAAGCCCAACCCCTGAGCAGCATCTGCACCAAAGGTGAGCCCTCCAGCATCTCCACGATCTGTGTGGGGCCCTTCTGCATTTTGCCACTCAACGCGCCTAACCGGTTGCTGGCCCGCTGGCTAGTGGCCATCTTGGTGACGAACTTCAAGAACTACACCACTGGTCTGGTTGCTCCAGACTGGCCCTTGCTCCCCTCCAAAGGAGCAGTCCCTCTGACCTTCAGGTCAGAACCATCAGCTTGTTTCGTTTCCCACAACAATTGCTTTTGCCAAGGCTTGTTTGCTTCGATCAAGTCGCCGACACCGCCGACAGCGAGAGCCTGCGTGGGACCACTCGTGAACCGACTCCTGGACGTCGTTGACCTTCAGGGACCACGTGGCTGCAGAGACAACCTACACCTTCCTTCCTGTTTGCACCCGACATCGCCTGGTATCCACCTGGTGCCACGCTGGTCACTGGCTAGTGACTGTGAACACTGTCCCCTCTGCTTACAGGTCTTCTACAACTCCGATCCACCCTTGGATCCACCGCATCTCTTCCGGACCGATCGCCTGCAGCATCTTTGTCCACAGGCTCCATTGAACAGATAGAAGAAACCCGACGCACGTCGAGACCTATGCACCCGCTTCCTGTGGGTGAGGTAAAGCTGGCACTCCGGTGCCCAAGTGTAGAGTATCATCTCTAGTGTCTGTGTTTCGAATCTTAAGTTCATAGTCCATCCGGAAGGTCCTCTTTGCAGTAACTTTGTAACTTTTACGCACCCATTGAAAACCTATGGGAGCTCGCGTGTGACTATTTGCTCTGCAAACGCAACCCGTGGACCAACTGGTCACTAACTGAAGTTAGCTCCTTGTAGGCCCAGCGATTCTAGAGGCCCTAGGCCTTTTCCCTTTTCTGTTCGTGGTACTTATACCACTATTTTAGTATATGGTTCGAGCGGCCACCAGGGCCTATCCATATAAAGTGCAACTTCTGTGTATTCTAACGTATTCTTGTTTAACGATTTGTGCTCCTGTGCTCATAAAGAGTCTAGGGGATACTTTGAGAAATAAATACATATATATTTTCAATATATATCTGTGTGGTGTCCTTTCATTGGTATAAAGGGGGGTTACATTTGGTAAAACAGCCTGCTTAACACGCTTTCACGAGTTTAGCCTCAAAGACTGCTTAGCCTACGCTACCACTAGGGCAGCTAGTCCGAAAAGGTTGACTTACAACCACACCATAAGGGTTGCTTGGCATGGTACAAGGTGGTCACTTTAACTAGTGAACATCATATACCAGGCCAACTTCTCACAGTACCTCACTTGTGTGGGAGGCCCAAGTACCCGTGACCGGAAACGGCCCAAAACGCAACGAGGACACACCACAATGTCGCAGTGAAAACTGACCCTATTTTTACAAAGTGCCTAGCTGTAGATTTTGAACCCTAGCTCTGCCGGCTCAAAGGGAAATCTAGAAAACATATACATTTTGAAAACTAGACACCCTGGGGAATCCAGGATGAGGTGACTTGGCTGGCTCTCACCAGGTTCTGTTACCCAAAATCCCTTGCAAACCTAAACAAATTATACAAAAATCCACATTTTCCTCACATTTCTGTGGTGGAAAGTTCTGGAATATGCGTGAATCCACAAAATTCCACCCACCCCGCGTTGCCCAAAGTCTTCCAAGAGAAATGGTATCTCACTTGTGTGGGAGGCCCAAGTACCCGCGACAGGAAACGGCCCAAAACGCAACTTGGACACACCACATTTTCGCAGTGAAAACTGATCCTTTTTATGCAAAGTGCCTAGCTGTAGATTTTGAACCCTAGCTCTTCCGGCACCTAGGGAAACTTTGAAAACCTATACATTTTTATAAACTAGACAACCTGGGGAATCCCGAATGGGGTGCCTTGGCTGGCTCTCACCAGTTTCTGTTTCCCAGAATCCCTTGCAAACCTAAAGAATTGTAACAAAATAACAAATTTTCCTCACATTTCTGTGGTGGAAAGTTCTGCAATCTGCGTGGGTCCACTAAATTTCACTCACCCCACGTTGCCCAAAGACTTCCAAGAAAAATGGTACCTCACTTGTGTGGGAGGCCCAAGTACCCACGGCAGGAAACGGCCCAAAATGCAACGTGGACACACCACATTTTCGCTGTGAAAACTGACCCTTTTTTTACAAAGTGCCTAGCTGTAGATTTTGAACCCTAGCTCTGACGGCACCTAGGGAAACCTAGCAAACATATACATTTTTGAAAACTAGGCACCCAGGGAAAGCCAGGATGGGGTGACTTGGCTGGCTCTCACCAGGTTCTGTTACACAGAATCCATTGCAAACCAACAACATTTTCCTCACATTTCTGTGATGGAAAGTTCTGGATTCTGCGTGGACCCACAAAATTCCACCCACCCCGCGTTCCCCAAAGTCTTTTCCGAAAAATGGTACCTCACTTGTGAGGGAGGACAAAGTACCTGCGACAGGAACCGGCCCAAACGCAACGTTGACACAACACATTTTCTAAGTGAAAACGGACCCCTTTTTTGCAAAGTGCCTAGCTGTAGATTTTGAACCCTAGCTCTGCCGGCACAAAAGGAAACCTAGAAAACATATACATTTTGAAAACTAGACACCCTGGGGACTCCAGGATGGGGTGACTTGGCTGGCTCTCACCAGGTTCTGTTACCCAAAATCCCTTGCAAACCTAAACAAATTATACAAAAATCCACATTTTCCTCACATTTCTGTGGTGAAAAGTTCTGGAATCTGCGTGAATCCACAAAATTCCACCCACCCCGCGTTGCCCAAAGTCTTCCAAGAAAATGGTACCTCGCTTGTGTGGGAGGCCCAAGTACCCGTGACAGGAAACGGCCCAAAATGCAACGTGGACACACCACATTTTAGCAGTGAAAACTGACCCTTTTTATGCAAAGTGCCTAGCTATATATTTTGAACCCTAGCTCTGCTGGCACCTAGGGAAACTGTGCAAACCTATACATTTTTAAAAACTAGACACCCTGGGGAATCCCGAATGGGGTGCCTTGGCTGGCTCTCACCAGGTTCTGTTACCCAGAATCCCTTGCATACCTAAAGAATTGTAGCAAAAAAACTAATTTTCCTCTCATTTCTGTGGTGGAAAGTTCTGCAATCTGCGTGGGTCCACTAAATTTCACCCACCCAGCGTTGCCCAAAGTCTTCCAAGAAAAATAGTACCTCACTTTTGTGGGAGGCCCAAGTACCCACGGCAGGAAATGGCCCAAAACGCAACGTGGACAAACCACATTTTCGCAGTGAAAACTGACCCTTTTTTTACAAAGTGCCTAGCTGTAGATTTTGAACCCTAGCTCTGACGGCACCTAGGGAAATGTTAGAATTGGGAATCTCTAGTTGGCAAAGGTATGCACTTGCGACAAGCAGGGACTCTCAATTTTAAGTCAGGATAAGGGGATCACCCTTTCAAATAACCCCTGCTCACCCTTTAGGTAGTGTTGCGCAAGCAGTCAAGACTATTCTCAGGGCGTCATAGGTTAAGCATTTGTGAACACATACAGTAATACAATGACACACCACAAATGGACACCAGTCAAGGTTGTATCAAAAATAGGTTTCTTTATATAAGGATTAGCACAAGACCAGAATATTGATTAAAATGACCACAGTATTATTTCAAAGTTCAATGTTCTTGTAAAAAGGCTTAAAAGGCAAAAAAATGGGCTCCTTTTAATCAATTCTGCTTCTTTTCAGGCTTTGTACGGTACGTACCTGGGTGTGCGACTCGACCGCATTTAAAACAAGGAAAGTACGAGTCAAACAATCGGTGCGGACTCCGGGGTCCGTAACATGCACGCTGCGGTGCGAACAGAACAAAGTACCTTAAGGTCGTGGGGTCCGCGACGGACAGTGCGGAACAAGTTGATGGGTCCAGGTCGTAGTTCGGCAGCGTATTCAGATGCTGGTCGGGTCGCGGCGTTTTTACGCGGCGTTGGTACGGGACCTTCAGGGAAACGTGTGGATGGCCTGGATCAGCTTGCAGAGTCCATGGCGTTCGGCGTTCGAGCCGTACCTTCGGTGCGGATAGGCGGCGACACTTCTCGGCACCGTACAGCGTACAGGGAGGATCAGCGTACTGCGGCTTCTCGGCTCTGAGTACGGCACGGTGCAGTACGTTAGCAGCGTACGGACCGTACCTGCGGGATGATGGAGCTTGTTTTCAGCGTACAGGGTTCGGCAGCCAGGGCTGTACGACTCGAATCGGCGGGGAAGGTTAGGTGCGATGCGGCCGGGAGGGATACGGCGCGTACTAACGCTTTTGGATCAGCGTAGACGCACGGTGCCGGGCGGCAAAGACACGGCTTCGCGGCGGATGGGGTACGAGTCGTACTGGGGCCAAATCCAGCGGGAAACAAGCAAGAATTGTCCAGGCAACTCAGTTTTGGAAGGCAGATGAGTCCAAAGGTCCTGGGACTCAGTTCAGGGGGCAAGCTCTTCTTCCAAGCCCTTGGAGATTGTTGAAACAAAGTGCAAAGTCTCTTTCAGTCTTTTCCTCTCCTTTCTCAGCAAGGCACCAACTGCAGGCCAATCCCCCAGGTCAGGGAAAGTTACTCCTCCTTCAGCTTCTTCCAGGTCCTTCTAGTCAGGCAGAGTTTCTTCGTGGTTCAATCAGATTCTGATTTCTTAGGAGCAGGGCTCCTACATTTATACCAAGTTTCTTTTGTCTTTACAGGCCAGGGGGGCCTTTGCATAATCCCAGTCCAGTTCTTTTCAGTGAGGAGCACTTTGTTGTTGGGACTCGGGCTTCTTCTTTCAGCCGGCAGGGTACAGACATCAGACGCTCCCCAGGGGGTGGAGCCATCATTGTGGTGGCAGAGCACTGCCCTATTCAGAGTCAAGGTGCACTCCTCCCACCCATCCTGGTGTAATCTCTCTATTCACCACCTGGTAGCCCCAGCCTGTCTCCTGGAAC
This sequence comes from Triturus cristatus, assembly GCF_964204655.1. NCBI lineage: Eukaryota > Metazoa > Chordata > Amphibia > Caudata > Salamandridae > Triturus > Triturus cristatus. The sequence goes on from NC_140579.1 coordinate 748,220,923, forward strand.
TTCCCAGCCCTGTCACTCAAGCTACACACAAAGAAGATAACCCCTCCCAGCAGAGGCGGACTGAAATGGTTAGGCACGCAAAGGCTAACTTTCTAAAAGTAGCATTTGCAAACCCAGGATATTAAAATAACCTTTACTAAAAGATGTATTTTATTATTCTGAGTTCAGGCATACTAAACATGAATTTCTACCATGCTTCCTGAGCCTGCTAGGATTATAGAGTGTTATCATCTAGCAGCCCATTCTGGCCTATGGAGAGCAGGTAGCCTTTCAATAGCGAAAAACGAAAATGGCTGTAATTCACTATTAGGACATGCCACACACTTCAGGGCATGTCCTACCTTATCCTTACAATGCACCCTGCCCTAGGACCTACCATAGGGGTGACTAATATGAAGGTAAGGGAAGGTTTAGGGACGGGCAAGTGGGGACACTTGCCAGTCAGCATGACAGTACCAGACTGCATGCAGGTTCTGCAATGGCAGACCTTAGACACATTTTACCCCGCTGCTTCTGTGGGTGGCACAACCAGTGCTGCAAGCCCACTAGCAGCATTTGGATATACCAGCCCTACGCACCCCTGGTGCACTCTACTAGGGACTGATAGTAAACCAAAAAAGCTAAACATGGAAGTCAATTCACATAATACATTTTACCATAGGGCGAGCATATGCACCTTAGCACTGGTCAGCAGTGGTAAGGTGCCCAGAGTCATAAAACAGCCAACACCAGGTCAGAAAAAATACAGGAGGAAGGCAAGAAGTTTAGGGATGACCCTGCAAGAAGGGCCAAGTCCAACACAACCCCCTTCCAGCCAAAACGCAGGGTAGACCAATCACCACCTTGGGGCGATAGAACAAGGACCTGGCCCGCAACTGCAGGGGCAGACTCCAGTTCTACGCCAATCTGAACCTATTGGAATCCCTCTGTCCATACTCTCAGGGCCCACCAAGCCAATCCCTGGGGAACCCTTCTCCTCACTTGTGGACACCACCTGTGCAGCACCTAACCTTAACTGGCCCACAGGTGTGTCCCAACAGACAGACAGCAAAATGCTACAGTGGCCACTGACAGTAGTCAGGGATGAGACCAAGGCCGTATGCCTCTCAGGGCTCTCAAACCTCTGTGGCGCCAGGGAGGGGGGGGCAGTAGCCCCAGGTGCTTGGCACCCTTTGTCCATTCTCCCCCTTGTCAGGTCAGGTATGACATCCTCGCACTGACCCACCAGCCCCAGGGCTGTACCCGGCGGCTGGACTAAAGACTGGGGTGGCCTCTCCCACACCCAGTCCTCCCTCATGGGGCTCTGTACCCTCCCACCTGTAGTGGGACCCCCTTCCAGAATTGCCAGGGCACCTGGGGCAGGTGTCCTGCGCAATTCGCCCACCAGTTCAGGGGTTCTATCCTGCAACTGGGCGTCCAGGTCAGGGGGGACACCCTGAACCTGGCCCTCCAACCTAGGGTCTAAACCCTTCAGTTGAGCCGGGGTCAGAGGCGAGGACTCCCTCCCTCTGCACCCCCTTCCAGAGTACTGCCCACTCCCAACTGGCGTGGTACCCCTAGAAGCAACGTGGGTCAGGACACTGCTTACAGTGGTCCCACCCTCCAGGTCAGACAACACCTGAACCTGGCTTCCCAACCCTGGGTCCAACCCATGCGGTTGAACGCTCGCCTGGCACACCAGGACTTCCCGGGGAGCACGCATGCCCCCCCTGAGGGTGACACATAACTCATGTGTCGTGTGACAGTCTGCCTGGCGCTGATCTCCCGACCCCTGTCCATCTGACAGTGCCTGAAGATCCCCCAGGACAGAAGTGGTGTCACCATGGTCATTCACTGGTGACGTAGCCCTTCTGGCTGGCCCCTGACCCACTGGTTCTTCCACTGGGGACTCTTTCCCCCTCTCACTCCTCGCTCTGGACTTCTGCACCCTCCCAACTGGAGCGGTACTGCCAGACACCAGAACCGAGGGAGGCCTGCTTACAGACACTCCCCGTCCACTAGACACTAGGGGATCCCCCTCAACGGGCAGACCAGCAGGACAGCCTAGGCTCCTCGCCTGGTGTTCCCTTAAAGAACCATCCAGGCTCTGAGACTGGGTTTCGGGCACCTGGGGGCACGCAGCCCCACACTCACTCCTTCTCCACTGAGACAGGACGTGAGCCCCTACACCCCTCCCACTACCAGGGACCTAGCTGGGCTACTCTGCACCACTTCCACCACTCTGGGTTGGAAGATACCTGTGCCACTCCCCACGGGGTCACTCCCTAATGCCTCTCCAGACCCTCTGGAACCCCCCAAAAGGTCTGCCTCCAATGTGAGCTCTCTGCGGTCAGAGAACTCACCCTCACACAGGTGTTGGCATAGCTCTGGAAAACAGGGACTTACAATATGCTCTCCCACAATTGATCACACAGCCCCCTAGCGGGGTTAACCAAACTATCCTTCACCTTACCATCCCGTGCCTCGCACACGTACTCCACACCACTCTCCTAAGACTGGCTAGACAGCATCTGACTGTCTCTGTCACACAACCCACACTCTTCTGGGCGGTCTTCACACTCACCCACCAGGACTTCAATTTTGGGGGAACCCCTCTCCCTGTACCTCTCAGCTAGAGTCAGTAGAGTGTCCCTCCCTCCACTAGGACTATGAACCCCTGCGCCAGTTACCCTATTCCCTTCAGGGATACTGCGCACTACTGGAGCTACCTCATGCCCTTGAACCTCCTGGTGTATGTTAACCCCCTCCTTCAAGTCAGGCGCCACATTTTTGGGTGTGCGTACTATTCTCTCAGCACTATAAAATTCAATGTTGCTGCCACCAGAGGGAGAGCAGTCTAAACTCTTGGCCTCGATATCCACCTCCCTCATTTTTACCTCATGTTTCATGGCCAGCCTTTGTCTTTCCATTTCCATTCGCAGTTTTGCCATCTCCACTTCATGTGCTCTTGCAGCCATCCTGTCGGCCATCTCCTCTGGCGACAGGCCTCTACCAGGCTTAGAAGCACCTTCTGGGGGTATCACCTCCAGCACATTCTCTGGGAACTTGGATTCGTACCAGGCCCTCAGCGCCTTTGTATACTGCTCCTTGTTTATCAATCCAGTTTGGTTAATTCTGTGCTTGGAGAGGTATCCTTTCAAGACTTTATTTGTGCACTTCAGCAGTGCCTTCTCCTCCCAATCTGTGTCATCCACCCCAGAGAATATAGAGGCCGTCCTGCCTCCATTGACTGAGCTAGGCATGGTTTCTTAAATTGGAGATTCTTCAGCAAAACAAAAATCAATACTGTGTGTCTGCGTTATCGGTCTGAACTCACTACGTGGCGTTCACTCAATCACTGTACATGAATCACAAATGCAAATTCAAATCCTCACCGCTGACCACCAATGTTAGAATTGGGAATCTCTAGTTGGCACAGGAATACACTTGCGACAAGCAGGGACTCTCAATTCTAAGTCAGGATAAGGGGATCACCCTTTCAAATAACCCCTGCTCACCCTTTAAGTAGTGTGGCGCAAGCAGTCAAGACTATTCTCAGGGCGTCATAGGTTAAGCATTTGTGAACACATACAGTAATACAATGACACACCACAAATGGACACCAGTCAAGGTTGTATCAAAAATAGGTTTCTTTATATAAGGCTTAGCACAAGACCAGAATAACGATTAAAATGACCACAGTATTATTTCAAAGTTCAATGTCCTTGTAAAAAGGCTTAAAATGCAAAAAAATAGGCTTCTTTTAATCAATTCTGCTTCTTTTCAGGCTTTGTACGGTACGTACCTGGGTGTGCGACTCGTCCGCATTAAAAACAAGGAAAGTACGAGTCAAACAATCGGTGCGGACTCCGGGGTCCGTAACATGCACGCTGCGGTGCGAACAGAACAAAGTACCTTAAGGTCATGGGGTCCGCGACTGACAGTGCGGGACAAGTTGATGGGTCCGGGTCGTAGTTCGGCAGCGTATTCAGATGCTGGTTGGGTCGCGGCGTCAGTACGCGGCGTTGGTATGGGACCTTCAGGGATACGTGCGGATGGCCCGGATCAGCTTGCAGAGTCCGTGGCATTCGGCGTTCGAGCCGTACCTTCGGTGCGGATAGGCGGCTACACTTCTCTGCGCCGTACAGCGTATGGGGAGGATCAGCGAACTGCGGCTTCTCGGCTCTGAGTACGGCACGGTGCAGTACATTAGCAGTGTACGGACCGTACCTGCGGGACGATGGAGCTTGTTTTCAGCGTACGGGGTTCGGCAGGCAGGGCTGTACGACTTGAATCGGCGAGGAAGGTTAGGTGCAATGCGGACGGGAGGGATACGGCACGTACTAACGCTTTTGGATCAGCGTAGACGCACGGTGCCGGGCGGCAAAGACACGACTTCGCTGCGGATGGGGTACGAGTCGTACTGGGCCAAATCCAGCGGGAAACAAGCAAGAATTGTCCAGGCAACTCAGTTTTGGAAGGCAGATGAGTCCAATGGTCCTGGGACTCAGTTCAGGGGACAAGCTCTTCTTCCAAGCCCTTGGAGATTGATGAAACAAAGTGCAAAGTCTATTTCAGTCTTTTCCTCTCCTTTTTCAGCAAGTCACCAACTGCAGGCCAATCCCCCAGGTCAGGGAAAGTTACTCCTCCTTCAGCTTCTTCCAGGTCCTTCTAGTCAGGCAGAGTTTCTTCGTGGTTCAATCAGGATCTGATTTCTTAGGAGCAGGGCTCCTACATTTATACCAAGTTTCTTTTGTCTTTACAGGCCAGGAGAGCCTTTGCATAATCCCAGTCCAGTTCTTTTCAGTGAGGAGCACTTTGTTATTTGGACTCTGGCTTCTTCTTTCAGCAGGCAGGGCAGAGACATCAGACGCTTCCCAGGGGGTGGAGCCAGCATTGTGGTGGCAGAGCACTGCCCTATTCAGAGTCAAGGTGCATTCCTCCCACCCATCCTGGTGTAATCTCTCTATTCACCGCCTGGTAGCCCCAGCCTGTCTCCTGGAACTTCCCAGCCCTGTCACTCAAGCTACACACAAAGAAGATAACCCCTCCCAGCAGAGGCAGACTGAAATGGTTAGGCACGCAAAGGCTAACTTTCTAAAAGTAGCATTTGCAAACCCAGGATATTAAAATAACCTTTACTAAAAGATGTATTTTATTATTCTGAGTTCAGGCATACTAAACATGAATTTCTACCATGCTTCCTGAGCCTGCTAGGATTATAGAGTGTTATCATCTAGCAGCCCATTCTGGCCTATGGAGAGCAGGTAGCCTTTCAATAGTGAAAAACGAAAATGGCTGTAATTCACTATTAGGACATGCCACACACTTCAGGGCATGTCCTACCTTATCCTTACAATGCACCCTGCCCTAGGACCTACCATAGGGGTGACTAATATGAAGGTAAGGGAAGGTTTAGGGACGGGCAAGTGGGGACACTTGCCCAGTCAGCATGACAGTACCAGACTGCATGCAGGTTCTGCAATGGCAGACCTTAGACACATTTTACCCCGCTGCTTCTGTGGGTGGCACAACCAGTGCTGCAAGCCCACTAGCAGCATTTGGATATACCAGCCCTTGGCACCCCTGGTGCACTCTACTAGGGACTGATAGCAAACCAAATAAGCCAAACATGGAAGTCAATTCACATAATACATTTTACCATAGGGAGAGCATATGCACCTTAGCACTGGTCAGCAGTGGTAAGGTGCCCAGAGTCTTAAAACAGCCAACCCCAGGTCAGGAAAAATACAGGAGGAAGGCAAAAAGTTTAGGGATGACCCAGCAAGAAGGGCCAAGTCCAACACAACCCCCTTCCAGCCAAAACGCAGGGTAGACCAATCACCACCGTGATGGTCTTCCCTGCTTGGGGCGATAGAACAAGGACCTGGCCCGCAACTGCAGGGGCAGACTCCAGTTCTACGCCAATCTAAACCTATTGGAATCCCTCTGTCCATACTCTCAGGGCTCACCAAGCCAATCCCTGGGGAACCATTCTCCTCACTTGTGGACACCACCTGTGCAGCACCTAACCTTAACTGGCCCACAGGTGTGTCCCAACAGACAGACAGCAAAATGCTACAGTGGCCACTGACAGTAATCAGGGATGAGACCCAGGCCGTATGCCTCTCAGTGCTCTCAAACCTCTGTGGCGCCAGGGAGCGGGGGGCAGTAGCCCCAGGTGCTTGGCACCCTTTGTCTATTCTCCCCCTTGTCAGGTCATGTATGACATCCTGGCACTGACCCACCAGCCCCAGGGCTGTACCCAGCAGCTGGACTAAAGACTGGGGTGGCCTCTCCCACGCCCGGTCCTCCCTCTTGGGGCTCTGTACCCTCCCACCTGGAGTGGTACCCCCTTCCAGAATTGCCAGGGCACCTGGGGCAGGTGTCCTGCGCAATTCGCCCACCAGTTCAGGGGTTCTATCCTGCAACTGGGCGTCCAGGTCAGGGGGGACACCCTGAACCTGGCCCTCCAACCTAGGGTCTAAACCCTTAAGTTGAGCCGGGGTCAGAGGCGAGGACTCCCTCCCTCTGCACCCCCTTCCAGAGTACTGCCCACTTCCAACTGGCGTGGTACCCCTAGAAGCAACATGGGTCAGGACACTGCTTACAGTGGTCCCACCCTTCAGGTCAGACAACACCTGAACCTGGCTTCCCAACCCTGGGTCAAACCCATGCGGTTGAACGCTCGCCTGGCGCACCAGGACTTCCCGGGGAGCACGCATGCCCCCCCTGAGGGTGACACATAACTCATGTGTCGCGTGACAGTCTGCCTGGCGCTGATCTCCCGATCCCTGTCCATCTGACAGTGCCTGAAGATCCCCCAGGACAGAAGTGGTGTCACCATGGTCATTCACTGGTGACGCAGCCCTTCTGGCTGGCCCCTGACCCACCGGTTCTTCCACTGGGGACTCTTTCCCCCTCTCACCCCTCACTCTGGACTTCTGCACCCTCCCAACTGGAGCGGTACTGCCAGACACCAGAACCGAGGGAGGCCTGCTTACAGACACTCCCCGTCCACTAGACACTAGGGGATCCCCCTCAACGGGCAGACCATCAGGACAGCCTAGGCTCCCCACCTGGTGTTCCCTTAAAGAACCATCCAGGCTCTGAGACTGGGTTTCGGGCACCTGGGGGCACGCAGCCCCACACTCACTCCTTCTCCACTGAGACAGGACGTGAGCCCCTACACCCCTCCCACTACCAGGGGACCTTGCTGGACTACTCTGCACCACTTCCACCACTCTTGGTTGGAAGATACCTGAGCCACTCCCCACAGGGTCACTCCCCAATGCCTCTCCAGACCCTCTGGAATCCCCCAAAAGGTCTGCCTCCAATGTGAGCTCTCTGCGGTCAGAGAACTCACCCTCACACAGGTGTTGGCATAGCTCTGGAAAACAGTGACTTACAATATGCTCTCCCACAATTGATCACACAGCCCCCTAGCGGGGTTAACCAAACTATCCTTCACCTTACCATCCCGTGCCTCGCACACGTACTCCACACCACTCTCCTGAGATTGGCTAGACGGCATCTGACTGTCTCTGTCACACAACCCACACTCTTCTGGGCGGTCTTCACACTCACCCACCAGGACTTCAATTTTGGGGGATCCCCTCTCCCTGTACCTCTCAGCTAGAGTCATTAGAGTGTCCCTCCCTCCACTAGGACTATGAACCCCTGCGCCAGTTACCCTATTCCCTTCAGGGATACTGCGCACTACTGGAGCTACCTCATGCCCTTGAACCTCCTGGTGTATGTTAACCCCCTCCTTCAAGTCAGGCGCCACATCTCTGGGTGTGCGTACTATTCTCTCAGCACTATAAAATTCAATGTTGGTGCCACCAGAGGGAGAGCAGTCTAAACTCTTGGCCTCGAGATCCAACTCCCTCATTTTTACCTCATGTTCCATGGCCAGCCTTTGTCTTTCCATTTCCATTCGCAGTTTTGCCATCTCCACTTCATGTGCTCTTGCAGCCATCCTGTCGGCCATCTCCTCTGGCGACAGGCCTCTACCAGGCTTAGAAGCACCTTCTGGGGGTATCACCTCCAGCACATTCTCTGGGAACTTGGATTCGTACCAGGCCCTCAGCGCCTTTGTATACTGCTCCTTGTTTTTCAATCCAGTTTGGTTAATTCTGTGCTTGGAGAGGTATCCTTTCAAGACTTCACTTGTGCACCTCAGCAGTGCCCTCTCCTCCCAATCTATGTCATCAACCCCGGAGAATATAGAGGACGCTCCGCCTCCATTGACTGAGCTAGGCATGGTTTCTTAAATTGGAGATTCTTCAGCAAAACAAAAATCAATACTGTGTGTCTGCGTTATCGGTCTGAACTCACTACGTGGCGTTCACTCAATCACTGTACATGAATCACAAATGCAAATTCAAATCCTCACCGCTGACCACCAATGTTAGAATTGGGAATCTCTAGTTGGCACAGGAATACACTTGCGACAAGCAGGGACTCTCAATTCTAAGTCAGGATAAGGGGATCACCCTTTCAAATAACCCCTGCTCACCCTTTAAGTAGTGTGGCGCAAGCAGTCAAGACTATTCTCAGGGCGTCATAGGTTAAGCATTTGTGAACACATACAGTAATACAATGACACACCACAAATGGACACCAGTCAAGGTTGTATCAAAAATAGGTTTCTTTATATAAGGCTTAGCACAAGACCAGAATAACGATTAAAATGACCACAGTATTATTTCAAAGTTCAATGTCCTTGTAAAAAGGCTTAAAATGCAAAAAAATAGGCTTCTTTTAATCAATTCTGCTTCTTTTCAGGCTTTGTACGGTACGTACCTGGGTGTGCGACTCGTCCGCATTAAAAACAAGGAAAGTACGAGTCAAACAATCGGTGCGGACTCCGGGGTCCGTAACATGCACGCTGCGGTGCGAACAGAACAAAGTACCTTAAGGTCATGGGGTCCGCGACTGACAGTGCGGGACAAGTTGATGGGTCCGGGTCGTAGTTCGGCAGCGTATTCAGATGCTGGTTGGGTCGCGGCGTCAGTACGCGGCGTTGGTACGGGACCTTCAGGGATACGTGCGGATGGCCCGGATCAGCTTGCAGAGTCCGTGGCATTCGGCGTTCGAGCCGTACCTTCGGTGCGGATAGGCGGCTACACTTCTCTGCGCCGTACAGCGTATGGGGAGGATCAGCGAACTGCGGCTTCTCGGCTCTGAGTACGGCACGGTGCAGTACATTAGCAGTGTACGGACCGTACCTGCGGGACGATGGAGCTTGTTTTCAGCGTACGGGGTTCGGCAGGCAGGGCTGTACGACTTGAATCGGCGAGGAAGGTTAGGTGCAATGCGGACGGGAGGGATACGGCACGTACTAACGCTTTTGGATCAGCGTAGACGCACGGTGCCGGGCGGCAAAGACACGACTTCGCTGCGGATGGGGTACGAGTCGTACTGGGGCCAAATCCAGCGGGAAACAAGCAAGAATTGTCCAGGCAACTCAGTTTTGGAAGGCAGATGAGTCCAATGGTCCTGGGACTCAGTTCAGGGGACAAGCTCTTCTTCCAAGCCCTTGGAGATTGATGAAACAAAGTGCAAAGTCTATTTCAGTCTTTTCCTCTCCTTTTTCAGCAAGTCACCAACTGCAGGCCAATCCCCCAGGTCAGGGAAAGTTACTCCTCCTTCAGCTTCTTCCAGGTCCTTCTAGTCAGGCAGAGTTTCTTCGTGGTTCAATCAGGATCTGATTTCTTAGGAGCAGGGCTCCTACATTTATACCAAGTTTCTTTTGTCTTTACAGGCCAGGAGAGCCTTTGCATAATCCCAGTCCAGTTCTTTTCAGTGAGGAGCACTTTGTTATTTGGACTCTGGCTTCTTCTTTCAGCAGGCAGGGCAGAGACATCAGACGCTTCCCAGGGGGTGGAGCCAGCATTGTGGTGGCAGAGCACTGCCCTATTCAGAGTCAAGGTGCATTCCTCCCACCCATCCTGGTGTAATCTCTCTATTCACCGCCTGGTAGCCCCAGCCTGTCTCCTGGAACTTCCCAGCCCTGTCACTCAAGCTACACACAAAGAAGATAACCCCTCCCAGCAGAGGCAGACTGAAATGGTTAGGCACGCAAAGGCTAACTTTCTAAAAGTAGCATTTGCAAACCCAGGATATTAAAATAACCTTTACTAAAAGATGTATTTTATTATTCTGAGTTCAGGCATACTAAACATGAATTTCTACCATGCTTCCTGAGCCTGCTAGGATTATAGAGTGTTATCATCTAGCAGCCCATTCTGGCCTATGGAGAGCAGGTAGCCTTTCAATAGTGAAAAACGAAAATGGCTGTAATTCACTATTAGGACATGCCACACACTTCAGGGCATGTCCTACCTTATCCTTACAATGCACCCTGCCCTAGGACCTACCATAGGGGTGACTAATATGAAGGTAAGGGAAGGTTTAGGGACGGGCAAGTGGGGACACTTGCCCAGTCAGCATGACAGTACCAGACTGCATGCAGGTTCTGCAATGGCAGACCTTAGACACATTTTACCCCGCTGCTTCTGTGGGTGGCACAACCAGTGCTGCAAGCCCACTAGCAGCATTTGGATATACCAGCCCTTGGCACCCCTGGTGCACTCTACTAGGGACTGATAGCAAACCAAATAAGCCAAACATGGAAGTCAATTCACATAATACATTTTACCATAGGGAGAGCATATGCACCTTAGCACTGGTCAGCAGTGGTAAGGTGCCCAGAGTCTTAAAACAGCCAACACCAGGTCAGAAAAAATACAGGAGGAAGGCAAAAAGTTTAGGGATGACCCAGCAAGAAGGGCCAAGTCCAACACAACCCCCTTCCAGCCAAAACGCAGGGTAGACCAATCACCACCGTGATGGTCTTCCCTGCTTGGGGCGATAGAACAAGGACCTGGCCCGCAACTGCAGGGGCAGACTCCAGTTCTACGTCAATCTAAACCTATTGGAATCCCTCTGTCCATACTCTCAGGGCTCACCAAGCCAATCCCTGGGGAACCATTCTCCTCACTTGTGGACACCACCTGTGCAGCACCTAACCTTAACTGGCCCACAGGTGTGTCCCAACAGACAGACAGCAAAATGCTACAGTGGCCACTGACAGTAATCAGGGATGAGACCCAGGCCGTATGCCTCTCAGTGCTCTCAAACCTCTGTGGCGCCAGGGAGCGGGGGGCAGTAGCCCCAGGTGCTTGGCACCCTTTGTCTATTCTCCCCCTTGTCAGGTCATGTATGACATCCTGGCACTGACCCACCAGCCCCAGGGCTGTACCCAGCAGCTGGACTAAAGACTGGGGTGGCCTCTCCCACGCCCGGTCCTCCCTCTTGGGGCTCTGTACCCTCCCACCTGGAGTGGTACCCCCTTCCAGAATTGCCAGGGCACCTGGGGCAGGTGTCCTGCGCAATTCGCCCACCAGTTCAGGGGTTCTATCCTGCAACTGGGCGTCCAGGTCAGGGGGGACACCCTGAACCTGGCCCTCCAACCTAGGGTCTAAACCCTTAAGTTGAGCCGGGGTCAGAGGCGAGGACTCCCTCCCTCTGCACCCCCTTCCAGAGTACTGCCCACTTCCAACTGGCGTGGTACCCCTAGAAGCAACATGGGTCAGGACACTGCTTACAGTGGTCCCACCCTTCAGGTCAGACAACACCTGAACCTGGCTTCCCAACCCTGGGTCAAACCCATGCGGTTGAACGCTCGCCTGGCGCACCAGGACTTCCCGGGGAGCACGCATGCCCCCCCTGAGGGTGACACATAACTCATGTGTCGCGTGACAGTCTGCCTGGCGCTGATCTCCCGATCCCTGTCCATCTGACAGTGCCTGAAGATCCCCCAGGACAGAAGTGGTGTCACCATGGTCATTCACTGGTGACGCAGCCCTTCTGGCTGGCCCCTGACCCACCGGTTCTTCCACTGGGGACTCTTTCCCCCTCTCACCCCTCACTCTGGACTTCTGCACCCTCCCAACTGGAGCGGTACTGCCAGACACCAGAACCGAGGGAGGCCTGCTTACAGACACTCCCCGTCCACTAGACACTAGGGGATCCCCCTCAACGGGCAGACCATCAGGACAGCCTAGGCTCCCCACCTGGTGTTCCCTTAAAGAACCATCCAGGCTCTGAGAATGGGTTTCGGGCACCTGGGGGCACGCAGCCCCACACTCACTCCTTCTCCACTGAGACAGGACGTGAGCCCCTACACCCCTCCCACTACCAGGGGACCTTGCTGGACTACTCTGCACCACTTCCACCACTCTTGGTTGGAAGATACCTGAGCCACTCCCCACAGGGTCACTCCCCAATGCCTCTCCAGACCCTCTGGAATCCCCCAAAAGGTCTGCCTCCAATGTGAGCTCTCTGCGGTCAGAGAACTCACCCTCACACAGGTGTTGGCATAGCTCTGGAAAACAGTGACTTACAATATGCTCTCCCACAATTGATCACACAGCCCCCTAGCGGGGTTAACCAAACTATCCTTCACCTTACCATCCCGTGCCTCGCACACGTACTCCACACCACTCTCCTGAGATTGGCTAGACGGCATCTGACTGTCTCTGTCACACAACCCACACTCTTCTGGGCGGTCTTCACACTCACCCACCAGGACTTCAATTTTGGGGGATCCCCTCTCCCTGTACCTCTCAGCTAGAGTCATTAGAGTGTCCCTCCCTCCACTAGGACTATGAACCCCTGCGCCAGTTACCCTATTCCCTTCAGGGATACTGCGCACTACTGGAGCTACCTCATGCCCTTGAACCTCCTGGTGTATGTTAACCCCCTCCTTCAAGTCAGGCGCCACATCTCTGGGTGTGCGTACTATTCTCTCAGCACTATAAAATTCAATGTTGGTGCCACCAGAGGGAGAGCAGTCTAAACTCTTGGCCTCGAGATCCAACTCCCTCATTTTTACCTCATGTTCCATGGCCAGCCTTTGTCTTTCCATTTCCATTCGCAGTTTTGCCATCTCCACTTCATGTGCTCTTGCAGCCATCCTGTCGGCCATCTCCTCTGGTGACAGGCCTCTACCAGGCTTAGAAGCACCTTCTGGGGGTATCACCTCCAGCACATTCTCTGGGAACTTGGATTCGTACCAGGCCCTCAGCGCCTTTGTATACTGCTCCTTGTTTTTCAATCCAGTTTGGTTAATTCAGTGCTTGGAGAGGTATCCTTTCAAGACTTCACTTGTGCACCTCAGCAGTGCCCTCTCCTCCCAATCTATGTCATCAACCCCGGAGAATATAGAGGACGCTCCGCCTCCATTGACTGAGCTAGGCATGGTTTCTTAAATTGGAGATTCTTCAGCAAAACAAAAATCAATACTGTGTGGCTGCGTTATCGGTCTGAACTCACTACGTGGCGTTCACTCAATCACTGTACATGAATCACAAATGCAAATTCAAATCCTCACCGCTGACCACCAATATTAGAATTGGGAATCTCTAGTTGGCACAGGTATGCACTTGCGCCAAGCAGGGACTCTCAATTCTAAGTCAGGATAAGGGGATCACCCTTTCAAATAACCCCTGCTCACCCTTTAGGTAGTGTGGCGCAAGCAGTCAAGACTATTCTCAGGGCGTCATAGGTTAAGCATTTGTGAACACATACAGTAATACAATGACACACCACAAATGGACACCAGTCAAGGTTGTATCAAAAATAGGTTTCTTTATATAAGGCTTAGCACAAGACCAGAATAACGATTAAAATGACCACAGTATTATTTCAAAGTTCAATGTTCTAGTAAAAAGGCTTAAAATGCAAAAAACTTGGCTTCTTTTAATCAATTCTGCTTCTTTTCAGGCTTTGTACGGTTCGTACCTGGGTGTGCGACTCGTCCGCATTAAAAACAAGGAAAGTACGAGTCAAACAATCGGTGCGGACTCCGGGGTCCGTAACATGCACGCTGCGGTACGAACAGAACAAAGTACCTTAAGGTCGTGGGGTCCGCGACGGACAGTGCAGGACAAGTTGATGGGTCCGGGTCGTAGTTCGGCAGCGTATTCAGATGCTGGTTGGGTCGCGGCATCAGTATGCGGCGTTGGTACGGGCCCTTCAGGGATACTTGCGGATGGCCCGGATCAGCTTGCAGAGTCCGTGGCATTCGCCGTTCGAGCCGTACCTTCGGTGCGGATAGGCGGCGACACTTCTCGGCGCCGTACAGCGTACGGGGAGGATCAGCGTACTGCGGCTTCTCGGCTCTGAGTACGGCACGGTGCAGTATGTTAGCAGCGTACGGACCGTACCTGCGGGACGATGGAGCTTGTTTTCAGCGTACAGGGTTCGGCAGCCAGGGCTGTACGACTCGAATCGGCGGGGAAGGTTAGGTGCGATGCGGCCGGGAGGGATACGGTGCGTACTAACGCTTTTGGATCATCGTAGATGCACGGTGCCGGGCGGCAAAGACACGGCTTCGCGGCGGATGGGGTACGAGTCGTACTGGGGCCAAATCCAGTGGGAAACAAGCAAGAATTGTGCAGGCCACTCAGTTTTGGAAGGCAGATGAGTCCAATGGTCCTGGGACTCAGTTCAGGGGGCAAGCTCTTCTTCCAAGCCCTTGGAGATTGTTGAAACAAAGTGCAAAGTTTCTTTCAGTCTTTTCCTCTCCTTTCTCAGCAAGGCACCAACTGCAGGCCAATCCCCCAGGTCAGGGAAAGTTACTCCTCCTTCAGCTTCTTCCAGGTCCTTCTAGTCAGGCAGAGTTTCTTCATGGTTCAATCAGGATCTGATTTCTTAGGAGCAGGGCTCCTACTTTTATACCAAGTTTCTTTTGTCTTTACAGGCCAGGGGGGCCTTTGCATAATCCCAGTCCAGTTCTTTTCAGTGAGGAGCACTTTGTTGTTGGGACTCTGGCTTCTTCTTTCAGCAGGCAGGGCAGAGACATCAGACACTCCCCAGGGGGTGGAGCCAGCATTGTGGTGGCAGAGCACTGCCCTATTCAGAGTCAAGGTGCACTCCTCCCACCCATTCTTGTGTAATCTCTCAATTCACCACCTGGTAGCCCCAGCCTATCTCCTGGAACTTCCCAGCCCTGTCACTCAAGCTACACACAAAGAAGATAACCCCTCCCAGAGGCGGACTGAAATGGTTAGGCACGCAAAGGCTAACTTTCTAAAAGTAGCATTTGCAAACCCAGGATATTAAAATAACCTTTACTAAAAGATGTATTTTATTATTCTGAGTTCAGGCATACTAAACATGAATTTCTACCATGCTTCCTGAGCCTGCTAGGATTATAGAGTGTTATCATCTAGCAGCCCATTCTGGCCTATGGAGAGCAGGTAGCCTTTCAATAGTGAAAAACGAAAATGGCTGTAATTCACTATTAGGACATGCCACACACTTCAGGGCATGTCCTACCTTATCCTTACAATACACCCTGCCCTAGGGCCTACCATAGGGGTGACTTATATGAAGCTAAGGGAAGGTTTAGGGACGGGCAAGTGGGGACACTTGCCCAGTCAGCATGACAGTACCAGACTGCATGCAGGTTCTGCAATGGCAGACCTTAGACACATTTTAACCCGCTGCTTCTGTGGGTGGCATAACCAGTGCTGCAAGCCCACTAGCAGCATTTGGATATACCAGCCCTTGGCACCCCTGGTGCACTCTACTAGGGACTGATAGTAAACCAAATTGGCCAAACATGGAAGTCAATTCACATAATACATTTTACCATAGGGAGAGCATATGCACCTTAGCACTGGTCAGCAGTGGTAAGGTGCCCAGAGTCATAAAACAGCCAATACCAGGTCAGAAAAAATACAGGAGGAAGGCAAAAAGTTTAGGGATGACCCTGCAAGAAGGGCCAAGTCCAACAGGAAACCTAGCAAACCTATACATTTTTGAGAACTAGACACCCAGGGGAATCCAGGATGGGGTGACTTGGCTGGCTCTCACCAGTTTCTGTTACACAGAATCCATTGCAAACCTAAAAAATTGTCAAAAAACCCAAATTTTTCTCACATTTGTGTGGTGGACAGTTCTGGAATGTGCGTGGATCCACAAAATTCCACCCACCCCGCGTTACCCAAAGTCTTCCGATATAAATGGTACCTCACTTGTGTGGGAGGCCCAAGTACCCGCGACCGTAAACGGCCCCTAATGCAACATGGACACACCACATTTTCGCAGTGAAAACGGAGCGTGTTTTTACAAAGTGCCTTTCTGTAGATATTGAACCGTAGCTATGCCGGCACCTAGGGAACCTAGCAAACCTATACATTTTTGAAAACAAGACACCCAGGATTCTCCTGGATGGGGTGACTTGGCTGGCTCTCATCAGGTTCTGTTACCCAGAATCCCTTGCAAACCTAATAAATTGCCAAAAAAAACACATTTTCCTCATATTTCTGTGTTTCAAAGTTCTGGAATGTTCGTGGATCCACAAAATTCCACGCACCCCGCGTTCCCCAAAGTCTTTTCCGAAAATTGGTACCTCACTTGTGAGGGAGGACAAAGTACCTGCGACAGGAACCGGCCCAAACGCAACGTTGACACAACACATTTTCTAAGTGAAAACGGACCCCTTTTTTGAACAGTGCCTAGCTGTTGATTTTGAACCCTAGCTCTGCCGGCACATAGGGAAACCTAGCAAACCTATACATTTCTGAAAACTAGACACCCTTGGGAATCCAGGATGGGGTGACTTGGCTAGCTCTCACCAGGTTCTGTTACCCAGAATCCCTTGAAAATCTAAAAAATTGTCCGAAAAAAACCCGACATTTTCCTCACATTTCTGTGGTGGAAAGTTCTGTAATCTGCATGGATCCACAAAATTCCACTCACCCTGCCTTGCACAAAGTGCTCCGAGAAAAATGGTACCTCACTTGTGTGGGAGGCCCAAGTACCCGCGGAAGGAAACAGCCCAAAAAGCAACGTGGACACACCACATTTTCGAAGTGAAAACGGACCCTTTTTTTACACAGTGCCTAGCTGTAGGTTTTGTACCCTAGCTCTGCCGGCACCTAGGGAAACCTAGCAAACCTATACATCTTTGAAAACTAGATACCCAGTGAAATCCAGGATGGGGTGACTTGGCTGTCTCTCACCAGGTTCTGTTACACAGAATCCATTGCAAACCTACAAAATTGTCAAAAAAACATTTTCCTCACATTTCTGTGGTGGAAAGTTCATGAATCTGCGTGGAGCCACAAAACTCCACCCACCCCGCGTTCCCCAAAGTCTTTTGCGAAAAATGTTACCTCACTTGTGCAGGAAACGGCCCAAAACGCAACGTGGACACACCACATTTTCGCAGTGAAAACTGACCCTTTTTTTACTAAGTGCCTAGCTGTAGATTTTGAACCCTAGCTCTGCCGGCACCTATCGAAACCTAGCAAGCCCTATACATTTACATTGACTTGGCTGGCTCTCACCAGGTTCTGTTAACCAGAATCCCTTGCAAACCTAAACAATTGTCAAAAAAACACATTTTCCTCAGATTTCTGTGTTGGAAAGGTCTGGAATCTGCGTTGATCCACAAAATTCCACCCACCCCGCGTTCCCCAAAGTCTTTTGAGAAAAATGTTACTTCACATGTGTGGGAGGCCCAAGTACCTGCGAGAGGAACAGGCCCAAAACGCAACGTGGACACACCACATTTTCGCAGTGAAAACTGATCTTTTTTTTGCAAAGTGTCTAGCTGTAGATTTTGAACCCTAGCTCTGCCGGCACCTAGAGAAACCTTGCAAATCTATACATATTTTAAAATTAGACACCCAGGGGAATCCAGGATGGGGTCACTTGGCTGGCTCTCACCAGTTTCTGTTACACAGAATCCATTGCAAACATAAAGATTGTCCAAAAAAACAACTTTTCCTCACATTTCTGTGGTGGAAAGTTCTGGAATTTGCATGGATCCACAAAATTCCACCCACAACGCGTTACCCAAAGTCTTCCGATATAAATGGTACCTCACTTGTTTGGGAGGCCCAAGTACCCACGACAGGAAACGGCGCAAAACGCAACATGGACACACCACATTTTCGCAGTGAAAACGGACCCTTTTTTTTACACAGTGCCTAGCTGTAGGTTTTGAACCTTAGCTCTGCCGGCACCTTGGGAAACCTACCAAACCTATACATTTTTGAAAACTAGACACCCAGGGAAATCCAGGATGGGGTGACTTGGCTGGCTCTCACCAGGTTCTGTTACACAGAATCCATTGCAAACCAACAACATTTTCCTCACATTTCTGTGGTGGAAAGTTCTGGATTCAGCGTGGATCCACAAAATTCCACCCATCTCGCGTTACCCAAAGTCTTCCGAGATAAATGGTAACTCACTTGTGTGGGAGGCCCAAGTACCCACAACCGGATACGGCCCAAAGCGCCACGTGGACACACCACATTTTTTCAGTGAAAACTGACAATTGTTTTACAAAGTGCCTAGCTGTAGATTTTGAACCATAGCTCTGCCAGCACATAGGGAAACCTAGAAAACATATACATTTTGAAAACTAGACACCCTGGGGAATCCAGGATGGGGTGACTTGGCTGGCTCTCACCAGGTTTAGTTACCAAAAATCCCTTGCAAACCAAAAACAAATTATCCAAAAATCCACATTTTCCTCAAATTACTGCGGTGGAAAGTTCTGGAATCTGCGTGGATCCACAAAATTCCACCCACCCCGCATTGCCCAAAGTCTTCCAAGAAAAATGGTACCTCACATGGGTGGGAGGCCCATGTACTCGCGACAGGAAACGACCCAAAACGGAACGTGGACACACCACATTTTCGCAGTGAAAACTGACCCTTTTTTTGCAAAGTGCCTAGCTGTAGATTTTGAACCATAGCTCTGCCGCCACCTAGGGAAACCTAGCAAACCTATACATTTTTTAGAACTAGACACCCTGGGGAATCCAGGATAGGGTGACTTTGCTGGATCTCACCAGGTTCTGTTACCCAGAATCCCTTGCAAACCTAAAGAATTGTAAAACAAAACTCATTTTCCTCACATTTCTGTGGTGGAAAGTTCTGGAATCTGTGTGGATCCACAAAATTCCACCTACCCCGCGTTCCCCAAAGTCTTTTGAGAACAATGGTATCTCACTTGTGTGGGAGGCCCATGTACCTGTGACAGAAACCGGCCCAAATGCAACGTGGACACACCACATATTCAGTGAAAACTGACCCTTTTTCTACAAAGTACCTAGCTGTAGATTTTGAACCCTAGCTTTGCCGGCACCTATGGAAACATAGCAAACCTGTACATTTTTTAAAACTAGACACCCTTGGGAATCCAGGATGGAGTGACTTGGCTGGTTCTCACCAGGTTCTGTTACCCAGAATCCCTTGAAAATCTAACAAATTGTCCCAAAACAAAACAATATTTTCCTCACATTTCTGTGGTGGAAAGTTCTGTAATCTGCATGGATCCACAAAATTCCACTCACCCCGCGTTGCCCAAAGTGCTCCCAGAAAAATGGTACTTTACTTTTGTGGGAGGCCCAAGTAACCGCGGCAGGAAACGGCCCAAAACGCAACCTGGACACAGCACATTTTCGCAGTGAAAACTGACCCTTTTTTTACATAGTGCCTAGCTGTAGATTTTGAACCCTAGCTCTGCCGGCACCTAGGGAAACCTAGCAAACCTATACATTTATTAAAAAAAGACACCCAGGGGAATCCGTAATGGGGTGACTTGGCTGGCTCTCACCAGGTTCTGTTACCCAGCATCCATTGCAAACCTAAACAATTGTCAAAAAAACACATTTTCCTCAGATTTCTCTGTTGGAAAGGTCTGGAATCTGCGTTGATCCACAAAATTCCACCCACCCCGCGTTCCCCAAAGTCTTTTGAGAAAATGTTACTTCACTTGTGTGGGAGGCCCAAGTACCTGCGACAGGAACCGGCCCAAAACGCAACGTTGACACACCACATTTTTGCAGTGAAAACTGTCCTTTTTTTAGCAAAGTGTCTAGCTGTAGATTTTGAACCCTATCTCTGCCGGCACCTAGAGAAACCTAGCAAATCTATAAATTTTTTTAAACTAGACACCCAGGGGAATCCAGGATGCGGTGACTTGGCTGGCTCTCACCAGTTTCTGTTACACAGAATCCATTGCAAACCTAAAAAATTGTCAAAAAAAAAAACTTTTCCTCACATTTCTATGGTGGAAAGTTCTGGAATCTGCATGGATCCACAAAATTCCACAAACAACGCGTTACCCAAAGTGTTCCGATATAAATGGTACCTCACTTGTGTGGGAGGCCCAAGTACCTGTGACAGGAAACGGCCCAAAACGCAACGTTGACACACCACATTTTGGCAGTGTAAACGTACCCTTTTCTTGCGAAGTTTGTAGCTGTTGGTTTTGAACCCTAGCTCTGCCGGCACCTAGGGAAATCCAGGATGGGGTGACTTGGCTGGCTCTCACCAGGTTCTGTTACACAGAATCCATTGCAAACCAACAACATTTTCCTCACGTTTCTGTGGTGGAAAGTTCTGGATTCTGCGTGGATCCACAAAATTCCACCCATCTCGCGTTACCCAAAGTCTTCCGAGATAAATGGTAACTCACTTGTGTGGGAGGCCCAAGTACCCACAACCGGATACGGCCCAAAGCGCCACGTGGACACACCGCATTTTTTCAGTGAAAACTGACACTTTTTTTTACAAAGTGCCTAGCTGTAGATTTTGAACCATAGCTCTGCCGGCAAATAGGGAAACCTAGAAAACATATACATTTTGAAAACTAGACACCCTGGGGAACCCAGGATGGGGAGACTTGGCTGGCTCTCACCAGGTTTTGTTACCCCAAATCCCTTGCAAAACAAAATAATTATCCAAAAATCAACATTTTCCTCAAATTTCTGCGGTGGAAAGTTCTGGAATCTGCATGGATCCACAAAATTCCACCCACCCCGCATTGCCCAAAGTCTTCCAAGAAAAATGGTACCTCACATGAGTGGGAGGCCCATGTACTCGCGACAGGAAATGACCCAAAACGCAACGTGGACACACCACATTTTTGCAGTGAAAACTGAGCCTTTTTTTGCAAAGTGCCTAACTGTAGATTTTGAACCCTATGGGTTGACTTGGCTGGCTCTCACCCGGTTCTGTTACCCAAAATCCCTTGCAAACCTAAATAATTATCCAAAAATCCACATTTTCCTCACATTTCTGTGGTGGAAAGTTCTGGAATCTGCGTTGATCCACGAAATTCCACCCACCCCGCGTTCCCCAAGGTCTTCCAAGAAAAATGGAATCTCACTTGTGTGAGAGGCCCAATTACCCACGACAGGAAACGAACCAAAGAGCAACATGGAAACACCACATTTTCGCAGTGCAAAAGGACCCTTTTCTTGCAAAGTGCCTAGCTGTAGATTTTGAACCCTAGCTCTGACGGCACCTAGGGAAACCTAGAAAACCTATACATTTTTGAAAACTAGACACCCTGGGGAATCACGAATGGGGTGCCTTGGCTGGCTCTCACCAGGTTCTGTTACCCAGAATCTCTTGCAAACCTAAAGAATTGTAACAAAAAAACAAATTTTCCTCACATTTCTGTGGTGGAAAGTTCTGCAATCTGCGTGGGTCCAATAAATTCCACCCGCACCGCTTTGCCCAAAGTCTTCCAAGAAAAATGGTACCTCACTTGTGAGGGAGGCCCAAGTACCCACGGCAGGAAATGGCCCAAAACGCAACGTGGACACACCACATTTTCGCAGTGAAAACGTACCCTTTTTTTACAAAGTGCCTAGCTGTAGATTTTGAACCCTAGCTCTGACGGCACCTAGGGAAACCTAGCAAACCTATACATTTTTGAAAACTAGACACCCAGGGGAATCCAGGATGGGGTGACTTGGCTGTCTCTCACCAGTTTCTGTTAAACAGAATCCATTGCAAACGTAAAACATTGTCAAAAAAAAACCAAATTCTCACATTTGTGTGGTGAACATTTCTGGAATGTGCGTGGATCCACAAAAAAATTCCACCCACCCCGCGTTACCCAAAGTCTTCCAATATAAATGGTACCTCACTTGTGTGGGAGGCCCACGTACCCACGACCGTAAACGGCTCCAAACACAACATGGACACACCACATTTTCGCAGTGAAAACGGACCGTGTTTTTACAAAGTGCCTAGCTGTAGATATTGAACCCTAGCTATGCCGGCACCTAGGGAACCTAGCAAACCTATACATTTTTTAAAACAAGACACCCAGGATTCTCCAGGATGGGGTGACTTGGCTGGCTCTCACCAGGTTCTGTTACACAGAATCCATTGCAAACCTAAAAAATTGTCCAAAAAACAACATTTTTCTCAAATTTCTGTGTTGGAAAGTTCAGGAATCTGCGTGGATCCACAAAATTCCACCCACCCCTCGTTCCCCAAAGTCTTTTCCAAAAAATGGTACCTCACTTGTGTGGGAGGCCCAAGTACCCGTGACAGGAAACGGCCCAAAACGCAACGTTGACACACCACATTTTCGCAGTGTAAACGTACCCTTTTTTTGCAAAGTTCGTAGCTGTAGGTTTTGAACCCTAGCTCTGCCGGCACCTAGGGAAACCTACCAAACCTATACATTTTTGAAAACTAGACACCCAGGGAAATCCAGGATGGGGTGACTTAGCTGGCTCTCACCAGGTTCTGTTACACAGAATCCGTTGCAAACCAACAACATTTTCCTCACATTTCTGTGGTGGAAAGTTCTGGATTCTGCGTGGATCCACAAAATTCCACCCGCCTCGCGTTACCCAAAGTGTTCCGAGATAAATGGTAACTCACTTGTGTGGGAGGCCCAAGTACCCAAAACCGGAAACGGCCGAAAGCGCAACGTTGACACATCACATTTTTTCAGTAAAAACGGACACTTATTTTACAAAGTGCCTAGCTGTAGATTTTGCACCCTAGCTCTGCCGACACATAGGGAAACCTAGCAAACTTATACATTTTTGAAAACGAGACACCCTGGGGAATCCAGGATGGGGTGACTTGGCTGGCTCTCACCAGTTTCTGTTACCCAGAATCCCTTGCAAACCTAAAAAAGTGTCACAAAAACGTCATTTTCCTTACATTTTTGTGGTGGAAAGTTCTGTAATCTGCATGGATCCACAAAATTCCATGCATCCCGAGTTGCCCAAAGTGTTCAGAGAAAATTGGAACCTCACTTGTGTGGGAGGCCCAACTACTCGTGACAGGAAACCGGCCCAAAATGCAATGTGGACACACCACATTTTCGCAGTGAAAACTGACCCTTTTTTTACAAAGTGCCTAGCTGTAGGTTTTGAACCCTAGCTCTGCCGGCACCTAAGGAAACTACCAAACCTATACATTTTTGAAAACTAGACACCCAGGGAAATCCATGATGGGGTGACTTGGCTGGCTCTCACCAGGTTCTGTTACACAGAATCCATGGCAAACCAACAAAATTCCCCTCACATTTCTGTGGTGGAAAGTTATGGATTCTGCGTGGATCCACAAAATTTCGCCCACCGCGCGGTACCCAAAGTCTTCTGAGATAAATGGTACCTCACTTGTGTGGGAGGCCCAAGTACCCGCGACCGGAAACGGCCCAAACCGCAACGTGAACACACCACATTTTCTCAGTGAAAACTGACCCTCTTTTACAAAGTGCCTAGCTGTGAATTTTGAACCCTAGCTCTGCCGGCACATAGGGAAACCTAGAAAACATATACATTTTGAAAACTAGACACCCAGGGGAATCCAGGATGGGGTGACGTGGCTGGCTTTCACCAGGTTTTGTTACACATAATCCCTTGCAAACCTAAACAATTGTCAAAAAAACACATTTTCCTCACATTTCTGTGGTGGAAAGTTCTGGAATCTGCATGGATCCACAAAATTCCATCCACCCCGCATTCCCCCAAGTCTTCTGGGAAAAATGGTACCTCACTTGTGTGGGAGGCCCAAGTACCTGCAACAGGAAACGGCCTAAAACGCAACGTGAACACACCACGTTTTCGCATTGAAAACAAACCCTTTTTATACAAAGTGCCTTGCTGTTGTTTTTGAACCCTAGCTCTGCCGGCACCTAGGGAAACCTAGCAAACCTATTCATTTTTCAAAACTAAACACCCTGGGGAATCCAGGGTGGGGTAACTTGGCTGGCCCTCACTAGGCTCTGTTACCCAGAATCCCTTGCAAACCTAAAGAATTGTAAACAAAAAACACATTTTACTCATATTTCTGTGGTGGAAAGTTCTGAAATCTTCATGGATCCACAAAATTCCACCCACCCTGCATTCCCCGAAGTCTTCCGAGAACAATGGCACCTCACTTGTGTGTGAGGCTCAAGTACCCACAATAGGAAACGGCCCAAAACGCAACATGGACGCACCACATTTTCGCAGTGAAAAAGGACCCTTTTTTTAGAAAGTGCCTAGCTTTAGATTTTGAACCCTAGCTCTGCCGGCACCTAGGGAAATGTTAGACCTGGCACCTTAGCGTGAGTCTCCCTTCCACTTTTTGTCGCTGTGCCTCATGTGTTTTTATGGTGTTGGCCGCTCAGCGCACTGTGCCACTGCCAACCAGTGCCACAGTGCAAGTGCTCCCTATGTAAAATGTATATGTTGGTTGGATTCCATGATTGGCTTATTTGGTTTACTGTCAGACCCCAGTAAAGTTCACCAGGAGTGCCAGGGTGGGTAAATACAAATGCCGCTGGTGGGCTCGCAGCACTGGTTGTGCCACCCACAGAAGTGGCCTGGTAAAATGAGTCTAGGTCTGCCATTGCAGAACCTGCGTGCAGTCTGGTACTGACATGCTGACTGGCAAGTGCACCCACTTGCCAGTCCCTAAACCTTCCCTTAACTTCATGTTAGTCACCCCTATGGTAGGCCCAAGGGTAGGGTGCATTGTAGCATAAGGTAGGACATGCCCTGATGTGTGTGGCATGTCCTAATAGTGAATTACAGACATTTTCGTTTTTCACTATTGTAAGGCTACCCTGTTCTCATAGGCCAGAATGGGCTGTTAAGATTGTTACATCCTATGATCCTAACAGAACCAGGGAACATGGTAGAAAATCGAGTTTAGTATGCCTGAACTCAGAATAATAAGGCACATCTTTTCGTAAGGTTTATTTTAATATTCTGCGTTTGCAAATGCCACTTTTAGAAAGTTGGCATTTGCTTGCCTAACCATTTCAGCCTGCCTCTGCATGATGTGTATCTGCTGTCTGGCTTGTGTGAGTGACAGGGCTGGGGAAACCCAGATGGGCAGGGCTAGGTAGCCTGGTGGTGAATAGGAAGATTGACAGATAGATGGGTGGGAGGAGTACACCTGGACTCTGAATAGGGCTGTGCTCTGCCACCACAATGCTGGCTCCGCCCCCTGTGGAGCGTCTGATGGCTAAGAAATCCGATCTGCTTTGAACCAAGAAGAATCTTTGCCTGAAGAGGAGGCACCAGGAAAGCTGTACGGAGGAAGACTGTCCCTATCCTGGGGGACTGGCCTGCAATGGTGACCTTGCTGCCAAAGGAGACAAGAAGAACCCTTTTACTAAGACTTGCTACATTTTTATTTGAAAAACCTTCTGCTTTCAAAACAATCTCCAAGGGCCTGGGAGCGAGCTTGCCCCCTGAACTGAGCCCCAGGACCATTGGGCTCATCCTGACCTTCGCCCGCCTACTGCTGGACTGTGGTGTTCCTTCCCTCGCCGGAGGCGTGACTCTGGTGCTCTTCAGCCCCTCCTTGGGCCGTGACCGGGCTGCGTGGCCACCCCTGCCTTGAGAAGAGCCTCGCTCGATCCGAGCCGCTCTCTCTACGCCGTGCTGGGCTGCCCCCGTCACCTCGCCTGCTGGAGGCCTGCTGTGCACCTTCACCCCTCCCGCCGGAATCTGCACTGTGAGCATTCCAAAAGCCTCGGACGGCCCAGACGTGGAAAACTTACCCGGCTGCCCCGCTCTGCTCACCTGCCCACCTGGACACCCCACTCCCCCTGTAAGCCTGAAGGACCAGATCCCCCCGTAAAGCTTGGGAGCCCCGGATGCCACCTCGCCCTTCTGAATAGCCGCTGGACGCCCCACACCCGCCTTTACAAAGAAACAAGGTACTGTGACACACAAACTCGACCGCGAGCTCACATCGGATCCAGGGTCCGCAGCGTTTGTTTTCCCTGTCGTCCTACACGTTACACCAGGTCGCCGAACCAGCGCGAAGCGCGCCAAGACCCACAGTTCACTTTGTTGCCCCGCACTAAAGAACTTTCCGCAGTATTAGAGATCGTGGACCAACCTTTCAAACGTTACTGAGTCGTGTAATAAGTCTGCATAAAAGATATATATAAAAGCCTTATTTTTATATAAAACCTGCCTGGTGTCCGTTTGTGGTGCATGCAATGTCTTTGCTGTGTGTATGATTGCAAATGCTTAACTGTGTACGCCCTGAAGTTTAGCCCCGATTGCTCGCGCCACGCACCTAGAGGGTGAGCAGGGGTTATTCTAAAGAGCCATACTTCGCCCTTACTAGAAGTAAAGGGTCCCTGCTTGTCGCTAGTACTTACCTGCGCCAACCAGAGCCCCCTCATTTCTAACAGGAAACATAGCAAACCTATACATTTTTAAAACATACACACCCTGGGGAATCCAGGATGGGGTGACTTGGCTGTCTCTCACCGGGTTCTCTTACCCAGAAACCTAAAAAATTGTCAAACAAACCAACTTTTCCTCACATTTCTGTGGTGGAAAGTTCTGGAATCTGCATGGATCCACAAAGTCTTCCGATATAAATGGTACCTCACTTGTGTGGGATGCGGCCTCAAACGCAAAATGGACACACCACATTTTCGGAGTGAAAACGGACCCTTTGTTTCCAAAGTGCCTAGCTGTAGATTTTGAACCCTAGCTCTGCCGGCACCTAGGGAAACCTAGCAAACCTATACATTTTTGAAAACTAGACACCCTGGGAAATCCAGGATGGGGTGACTTGGCTGGCTCTCACCAGGTTCTGTTACCCAGAATTCCTTGCAAACCTAAAGAATTGTCAAAAAAACAACATTTTCCTTACATTTCTGTGGTGGAAAGTTCTATAATGTGCGTGGAACCACAAAATTCCACCCACCCCGCATTCCCCAAAGTCTTTTGAGAACAACGGTACCTCACTTGTGTGGAAGGCCCAAGTACCTGCGACAGGAAACGGACCAAAACACAACGTGGACAAACAACATTTTTGCAGTGAAAATGGACCCTTTTTTTACAAAATGCCTAGCTGTAGATTTTGAACCCTAGCTCTGCCGGCACCTAGGGAAACCTAGCAAACCTATACATTTTTTAAAACTAGACACCCTGGAGAATCCAGGATAGGGTGACTTGGCTGGCTCTCACCAGGTTCTGTTACCCAGAATCCCTTGCAAAAACCTAAAAAATTGGCCAAAAAAACACATTTTCCTCCCATTTCTGTGGTGGAAAGTTCTGCAATCTGCGTGGATCCACAAAATTCCACCCACCCCACATTGCCCAAAGTCTTCCAAGAAAAATGGCACCTCACTTGTGTGATAGGCCCAAGTACCTGCGACAGGAAACGGCCCAAAACGCAACATGGACACACCACATTTTGGCAGTGAAAACTGACCCTTTTTTTGCAAAGTGCCTAGCTGTAGATTTTGAACCCTAGCTCTGCCGGCACATACGGAAACCTAGCAAACCTATACATTTTTGAAAACTAGACACCCTGGGGAATTCAATATGGGTTAACGTGGCTGGCTCTCACCAGGTTCTGTTACCCAGAATACCTTGCAAACCTAAACAATTGTCAAAAAAACACATTTTCCTCACATTTCTGTAGTGGAAAGTTCAGGAGTCTGCATGGAGCCACAAAATTTCATCCACCCCACATTCCCCAAAGTCTTCTGGGAAAAATGGTACCTTACTTGTGTGGGAGGCCCAAGTACTCGCGACAGGAAACGGCCCAAAATGCAAAGTGGACACACCACATTTTCGCAGTGAAAACTGACCCCTTTGTTTACAAAGTGCCTAGCTGTAGATTTTGAACCCTAGCTCTGCCGGCACCTAGGGAAACGTAGCAAAACTATATATCTTTGAAAACTAAACACCCTGGGGAATCCAGGGTGGGGTGACTTTGCTGGCTCTCACCAGGTTTTGTTACCCAGAATCCCTTGCAAACCTAAAAAAGTGTCAAAAATACCACATTTTCCTGATATTTCTGTGGTGAAAAGTTCTGGAATTTGTGTGGATCCACAAAATTCCACCCAACCCGCGTTCCCCAAAGTCTTCCGAGAAAAATGGTACCTCACTTGTGTGGGAGGCCCAAGTATCCCGCGACCGGAAACGGCCCCAAACGCAACATGGACACACCACATTTTCGCAGTGAAAACGGACCCTTTGTTTACAAATTGCCTAGCTGTAAATTTTTAACCCTAGCTCTGCCGGCACTTAGGGAAACCTAGCAAACCTATACATTTTTTAAAACTAGACACCCTGGGGAATCCAGGATAGGGTGGCTTGGCTGGCTATGACCAGGTTCTGTTACCAGAATCCATTGCAAACCTAAAAAAGTGTCAAAAATACCACATTTTTCTGACATTTCTGTGGTGAAAAGTTCTGGAATCTGTGTGTATCCACAAAGTTCCACCCAACCCACGTTCCCCAAAGTCTTCCGAGAAAAATGGTACCTCACTTGTGTGGGAGGACAAAGTACTCACGACAGCAAACGACCCAAAACGCAACACGGACACACCACATTTTCTCAGTGAAAACTGACCCTTTTTTTGAAAAGTGCCAAGCTGTAGATGTTGAACCCTAGCTCTGCTGGCACCTAGGGAAACGTAGGAAACCTATACATTTTTGATAAGTAGACACCCTGGGAAATCCAGGATGGGGCCACTTGGCTGGCTCTCACCAGGTTATGTTACCCAGAATCCCTTGCAAACCTAAAAAATTGTCCAAAAAAACACATTTTCCTCACATTTCTGTGGTGGAAAGTTCTGGATTCTGCGTGGATTCATGAAACTCCACACACCCCACATTCCCAAAAGTCTTCTGAGAAAAATGGAACCTCACTTGTGTAGGAGGCCCAAGTACCCGCGACAGGAAACGGACCAAAACGCAACGTTGACACACCACATTTTCACAGTGTAAACGTACCCTGTATTTGCAAAGTGACTAGCTGTAGATTTTGAACCCTAGCTCTGCCGGCACCTAGGGAAACTTAGCAAACCTATACATTTTTTAAAACTAGACACCCTGGGGAATCCAGGATGGGGTGACTTGGCTGGCTCTCACCAGTTTCTGTTACCCAGAATCCCTTGCAAACCTAAAAAAGTGTCAAAAAAACGACATTTTCCTTACATTTCTGTGGTGGAAAGTTCTGGAATCTGCATGGATCCACAAAATTTCATCCACCCCACATTCCCCAAAGTCTTCTGGGAAAAATGGTACCTTACTTGTGTGGGAGGCCCAAGTACTCGCGACAGGAAACGGCCCAAAATGCAAAGTGGACTCACCACATTTTCGCAGTGAAAACTGACCCTTTTGTTTACAAAGTGCCTAGCTGTAGATTTTGAACCCTAGCTCTGCCGGCGCCTAGGGAAACGTAGCAAACCTATATATCTTTGAAAACTAAACACCCTGGGGAATCCAGGGTGGGGTGACTTTGCTGGCTCTCACCAGGTTTTGTTACCCAGAATCCCTTGCAAACCTAAAAAAGTGTCAAAAATACCACATTTTCCTGACATTTCTGTGGTGAAAAGTTCTGGAATTTGTGTGGATCCACAAAATTCCACCCAACCCGCGTTCCCCACAGTCTTCCGAGAAAAATGGTACCTCACTTGTGTGGGAGGCTCAAGTATCCCGCGACCGGAAACGGCCCCAAACGCAACATGGACACACCACATTTTCGCAGTGAAAACGGACCCTTTGTTTACAAATTGCCTAGCTGTAAATTTTTAACCCTAGCTCTGCCGGCACTTAGGGAAACCTAGCAAACCTATACATTTTTTAAAACTAGACACCCTGGGGAATCCAGGATAGGGTGGCTTGGCTGGCTATGACCAGGTTCTGTTACCCAGAATCCCTTGCAAACCTAAAAAAGTGTAAAAAATACCACATTTTCCTGACATTTCTGTGGTGAAAAGTTCTGGAATCTGTGTGTATCCACAAAATTCCACCCAACCCACGTTCCCCAAAGTCTTCTGAGAAAAATGGTACCTCACTTGTGTGGGAGGTCAAAGTACTAACGGCAGCAAACGACCCAAAACGCA
This sequence comes from Triturus cristatus, assembly GCF_964204655.1. Taxonomy (NCBI): domain Eukaryota; kingdom Metazoa; phylum Chordata; class Amphibia; order Caudata; family Salamandridae; genus Triturus; species Triturus cristatus. The sequence goes on from NC_140579.1 coordinate 748,251,080, forward strand.
ACACGGACACACCACATTTTCTCAGTGAAAACTGACCCTTTTTTTGAAAAGTGCCAAGCTGTAGATTTTGAACCCTAGCTCTGCTGGCACCTAGGGAAACCTAGGAAACCTATACATTTTTGAGAAGTAGACACCCTGGGAAATCCAGGATGGGGACACTTGGCTGGCTCTCACCAGGTTATGTTACCCAGAATCCCTTGCAAACCTAAAAAATTGTCCAAAAAACCACATTTTCCTCACATTTCTGTGGTGGAAAGTTCTGGATTCAGCGTGGATTCATGAAACTCCACACACCCCACGTTCCCAAAAGTCTTCTGAGAAAAATGGAACCTCACTTGTGTAGGAGGCCCAAGTACCCGCGACAGGAAACGGACCAAAACGCAACGTTGACACACCACATTTGCGCAGTGTAAACGTACCCTGTATTTGCAAAGTGACTAGCTGTAGATTTTGAACCCTAGCTCTGCCGGCACCTAGGGAAACTTAGCAAACCTATACATTTTTTAAAACTAGACAGCCTGGGGAATCCAGGATGGGGTGACTAGGCTGGCTCTCACCAGTTTCTGTTACCCACAATCCCTTGCAAACCTAAAAAAGTGTCAAAAAAATGACATTTTCCTTACATTTCTGTGGTGGAAAATTCTGTAATCTGCATGGATCCACAAAATTCCACGCATCCCGAGTTGCCCAAAGTGTTCCGAGAAAAATGGAACCTCACTTGTTTGGGAGGCCCAACTACTCGCAAGAGGAAACAGCCCAAAACGCAACGTTGACACACCTCATTTTCGCAGTGAAAACGTACCCTGTATTTGCAAAGTGACTAGCTGTAGATTTTGAACCCTAGCTCTGCCGGCACCTAGGGAAACTTAGCAAACCTATACATTTTTGAAAACTATACACCCTGGGGAATCCAGGATGGGGTGACTTGGCTGGCTCTCACCAGTTTCTGTTACACAGAATCCCTTGCAAACCTAAAAAATTGTCAAAAAAAGTGACATTTTCATCACATTTCAGTGGTGGAAAGTTCTGTAATCTGCATGGATCCACAAAATTCCACCCATCCCTCGTTGCCAAACGTGTTCCGAGAAAAATGGCACCTCACTTGTGTGGGAGGCCCAAGTACTCGCGACAGGAAACGGCCCAAAATGCAACGTGGACACACCACATTTTCGCAGTGAAAACTGACCCTTTTTTTACAAAGTGCCTAGCAGTAGGTTTTGAACCCTAGCTCTGCCGGCACCTAGGGAAACTGACCAAACCTATTCATTTTTGAAAACTAGACACCCAGGGAAATCCAGGATGGGGTGACTTGGCTGGCTCTCACCAGGTTCTGTTACACAGAATTCATTGCAAACCATCAACATTTTCCTCACTTTTCTGTGGTGAAAAGTTCTGGAATCTGTGTGGATACACAAAATTCCACCCAACCCGCGTTCCGCAAAGTCTTCTGAGAAAAATGGTACCTCTCTTGTGTGTGAGGCCCAAGTATCCGCCGCAGGAAACGGCCCAAAACGCAACGTGGACACACCACATTTTCGCATTGAAAACGGACCCTTTTTTTTACAAAGTGCCTAGCTGTAGATTTTTAACCCTAGCTCTGCCGGCACCTAGGGAAACAGCAAACCTATATATTTTTGAAAACTAGACATGCAAGGGAATTCAGGATGGGGTGACTTGGCTGGCTCTCACCAGGTTCTGTTACCCAGAATCCCTTTCAAACCTAAAGAATTGGCCAAAAAAACACATTTTCCTCACATTTCTGTGGTGGAAAGTTCTGCAATCTGCCTGGATCCACAAAATTCCACCCACCCCGCGTTGCCCAAAGTCTTCCGAGAAAAATTGAACCTCACTTGTGTGATAGGCCCAAGTACCTGCGACAGGAAACGGCCCAAAACGCAACGTGGACACACCACATTTTCGCTGTGAAAACTGACCCTTTTTTTACAAAGTGCCTATCTGTAGGTTTTGAACCCTAGCTCTGCCGGCACCTAAGGAAACCTACCAAACCTATACATTTTTTAAAACTAGACACCCAGGGAAATCCATGATGGGGTGACTTGGCTGGCTCTCACCAGGTTTTGTAACACAGAATCCATGGCAAACCATCAAAATTCTCCTAACATTTCTGTGGTGGAAAGTTATGGATTCTGCGTGGATCCACAAATTTCCACCCACCTCGCGTTACCCAAAGTCTTCTGAGATAAATGGTACCTCACTTGTGTGGGAGGCCCAAGTATCCGCCGCAGGAAACGGCTCAAAACGCAACGTTGACACACCACATTTTCGCATTGAAATCGGACCCTTTTTTTTACAAAGTGCCTAGCTCTAGATTTTGAACCCTAGGTCTGCTGGCACCCAGTGAAACATAGCAAACCTATACATTTTTGAAAACTAGACATGCAATGTAATTCAGGATGGGGTGACTTGGCTGGCTCGCACCAGGTTCTGTTACCCAGAATCCCTTTTCAAAAACCTACAAAATTGGCCAAAAAAAAAAATTTTCCTCACATTTCTGTGGTGGAAAGTTCTGCAATCTGCGTGGATCCACAAAATTCCACCCACCCCGCGTTGCCCAAAGTCTTCTGAGAAAAATGGAACCTCACTTGTGTGATAGGCCCAAGTACCTGCGACAGGAAACGGCCCAAAACGCAACGTGGACACACCACATTTTCACAGTGAAAACTGACCCTTTTTTGGCAAAGTGCCTAGCTGTAGATTTTGAACCTTAGCTCTGCCGGCTCCTAGGGAAACCTAGCAAACATATACATTTTTTAAAACAAGACACCCAGGGTAATCCAGGATGGAGTGAGTTGGTTGGCTCTCACCAGGTTCTGTTACCCAGAATCCCTTGCAAACCTAAAAAATGGTCCAAAAGAACACATTTTCCTCACATTTCTGTGGTGGAAAGTTCTGGAATCTGCGCGCAGCCACAAAATTCCATCTACCCCGCGTTCCCGAAAGTCTTTTGAGAACATTGGTCCCTCACTTGTGTGGGTGGCCCAAGTACCTGCAACAGGAAATGGCCCAAAACGCAACGTGGACACACCACATTTTCGCAGTGAAAACTGACCCTTTTTTTACAAAGTGCCTATCTGTAGGTTTTGAACCCTAGCTCTGCCGGCACCTAAGGAAACCTACCAAACCTATACATTTTTTAAAGCTAGACACCCAGGGAAATCCATGATGGGGTGACTTGGCTGGCTCTCACCAGGTTCTGTTACACAGAATCCATGGCAAACCATCAACATTTTTCTCACATTTCTGTGGTGGAAAGTTATGGATTCTGCGTGGATCCACAAAATTCCACCCACCTCGCTTTACCCAAAGTCTTCTGAGATAAATGGTACCTCACTTGTGTGGGAGGCCCAAGTACCGGCGACCAGAAACGGCCCAAAACACAACGTGGACACACCACATTTTCTCAGTGAAAACTATCCCTTCTTTTACAAAGTGCCTAGCTGTCAATTTTGAACCCTAGCTCTGCCGGCACATAGGGAAACCTAGAAAACATATACATTTTGAAAACTAGACACCCTGGGGAATCCAGGATGGGGTGACTTTGCTGGCTCTCACCAGGTTCAGTTACCCAGAATCACTTGCAAACCTAAAGAATTGTCAAAAAAACCTCATTTTCCTCACATATCTGTGTTGGAAAGTTCTGGAATCTGCGTGGATCCACAAAATTCCACCTACCCCGCGTTCCCCAAAGTCTTTTGAGAACAACGGTCCCTCACTTGTGTGGGAGGCCCAAGTACCTGCGAAAGGAAATGGCCCAAAACGCAACGTGGACACTCCACATTTTTGCAGTGAAAATGGACCCTTTTTTTACAAAGTGCCAAGCTGTAGATTTTGAAACCTAGCTCTGCCGGCACCTAGGAAAACCTGGCAAACCTATACTTTTTTGAAAACTAGACACCCTAGGGAATCCAATATAGAGTGATGTTTCTGGCTCTCACCAGGTTCTGTTTCCCAGAATCCCTTGCAAACCTAAACAATTGTCAAAAAAACACATTTTCCTCACATTTCTGTGTGGAAAGTTCTGGAATCTGCATGGATCCACAAACTTCCATCCACCCCATATTCCCCAAAGTCTTCTGGAAAAATGGTACCTCACTTGTGTGGGAGGCCCAAGTACTCGCGACAGGAAACGGCCCAAAATGCAACGTGGACACACCACATTTTCGCAGTGAAAACGGACCCTTTGTTTACAAAGTGCCTAGCTGTAGATTTTGAACCCTAGCTCTGCTGGCACCTAGGGAAACCTAGCAAACCTCTACATTTTTGAAAACCTGACACCCTGGGGAATCCAGGATAGGGTGACCTTGCTGGCTATGACCAGGTTCTGTTACCCAGAATCCCTTGCAAACCTAAACAATTGTCAAAAAACACATTTTCCTCACATTTCTGTGGTGGAAAGTTCTGGAATCTGAGTGGATCCACAAAATTCCACCCACCCCGCATTCCCCAAAATCTTCTGGGAAAAATGGTACCTCACTTGTGTGGGAGGTCCAAGTACCTACAACAGGAAATGGCTCAAAACGCAACGTGAACACACCACATTTTCGCAGTGAAAACAAACCCTTTTTATACAAAGTGCCTAGCTGTAGATTTCAAACCCTAGGTCTGCCGACACCTAGGGAAAGCTAGCAAACCTATACATTTTTGAAAACTAGACACCCTGAGGAATCCAGGATGGGTTGATTTGGCTGGCTCTCACCAGGTTCTCTTACCCACAATCCCATGCAAACCTAAAAAACTTTTTAAAAAACACACCTTTTCCTCACATTTCTGTGGTGGAAAGTTCTGGAATCTGCGTGGATCACAACATTCCACCTACCCCGCGTTCCCCAAAGCCTTTTGAGAACAATGGCACCTGACTTGTGTGGGAGGCCCAAGTACCTGCGACAGGAAACGGCCCAAAACGCAACGTGAACACAACACATTTTCGCAGTGAAAACAAACCCTTTTTATACAAAGTGCCTAGCTGTAGATTTTGAACCCTAGCTCTGCAGGCACCTAGGGAAACCTAGCAAACCTATGCATTTTTTAAAACTAGACACGCTGGGGAATCCAGGATGGAGTGGCTTGGCTGGCTCTCACCAGGATCTGTTACCCAGAATCCCTTGCAAACCTAAAACATTATCCAAAAAAACACATTTTTCTCACATTTCTGTGGTGAAAGTTCTGGAATCTGTGTGGATCCACAAAATTCCACTGACCCAGCGTTCCCCAAGGTCTCCCGATAAAAATGGTGCCTCACTCATGTAAATGGCCCAAGTACCCGCGACGTAATGAGGCAACATCAAAATTGCCTATCACAAAATGTTTTGGGCCGTTTCCTGTCGCAGGGTACTTGGTTCTCCCACACGAGTGAGGCACCATTTTTATCGGGAGACCTTGAAGAATGCTGGATGGTAGGAAATTCGTGTCAGCCCGGGGATGCCACAACTTACCCACACAAAAATGTGTGGAAAAAGTGCTTTTTCCAGCTAAATTTGAGATTTGTAGGGGATTCTGGATAAGAAAACGTTGGGGGATCTTCCCAAGCCATACCTCCTTGGAACCCCCCGGGTGTCTAGATTTCAGAAATATGTGGTATGTTTCCCTAGCTGGCCGCCGTGCACGGGGCCAAAATCCCAGGTGACCCCCCTTGCAAAACCAGGTTGTTTTGTGATAGGCAATTTTGATGTTGCCTCAATATGTTTTGGGCCCTAACCTGTTGCAGGTAAATGGGCCTTCCACACGAGTGAGGCACCATTTTTATCGGGAGACCTGGGGTAACGCTGGGTGGTAGGAAATTTGTGTCAGCCCGGTGATGCCACAACTTTCCCACACAAAAATATGTGGAAAAAGTGACTGCTTCTGTAGCAGTGAGACTTTCAATCACAGACAATTGAAAGTCAAGGAAAGACGAGTCTTCCCGTTGTGGTCTCATGATAAACAACATACGCATTGAATGTTGCTATCTGGGTCAGATGCATAAACAGTTTCTTATACCAAGTGCGAGTTTTACGACTCACATTGTATGGCGGAAGAACATGGTCGTTCTTGTCTACTCCGCCCATCTACTTGGTGTAATCAAGTATACAGGTGGGCTTGTGAACTTCGGCCACCTGACCCCAAACCGTGACAGGGGAAGTGCTCTCAGCATGAATTGTAGTGAGCACGTACACGTCACGCCTATCTGAGAACTTGACTGCGAGCAGTTCGTTGGAACGAAACTCAGTGCTCTGGGATTTCTGGAGCTGCTTGCAAACAAGCTCCTGCGGGAATCCTTTGCGGCGACAAGCCACGGTGCCATATTTGTACAGCTCACTGAACAGCTCTACTCCTGTATAGAAATTGTCCACATAAAGGTTATAACCTTTGTGAAGAAGTGGCTGGACACGATCATTCCTGTGACCCCTAGCGTGGGAGGGCAACCTACAGGGTTAAGAGTTGTGTCCTTCCCTGTTTACACTTTCAAGCTGTACACATAGCCAGTCGAGCTCTCACACAGCATGTACAGCTTGATGCCATATCGAGCGTGTTTGCTTGGAATGTACTGTCTAAACAGCAGCCGCCCTTTAGACAAGATCAAGGACTCATCAATGGATATATTCTTTCCAGGAGTATAAACCTCTGGAAACCTGGCAGACAAATGTTCCACGACAGGCTGAATTTTGAACAACCTGTCATGGTCTGGATGGTCCCGGGGCAATGCAGCAGAATTGTCATTGAAATGAAGCATGCGCTGCAATAGCAAAAAATAATCTCTGCTCATGTATGGGGCAAAGATGGGGGTTAACCAAACCATGCGAGTAGACCAGTAGGATAGCAAGGTTGGTTTATACACTACCCCCATTTTAAGTGTGAGGCCCAAAAATATCTTCAACTCCCCTAAAGAAGTGGGAGTCCACTTGCGCGCCCTAGAATGAGGCCCAAGAGTGCCTCCTTGCTCCCTCAGAAATTGGTCGGCACGCAAATTTGTTTGCTGCACAATTTCATCAAGGAAGTCAACATCCAAAAAGAGATGGACATAGTCAATTGGCCAAAAATTTGCCGTATCGACTTTACATCCAGCGTCACCAGTGAAAGGCGGAATTTGGGGCTGAACTAAATTGGGAGGCTGCCAAGACAGCACTCTGTCTGTGCTTGCGGCCGCACGTGCCTGCGCTCTGGGTTGCTCTAACCTGTTACTGGCGTCCTGCTGCACAGACTGTGCAGGCAAAAGGATAGCACGACTGACATTGTCTCCTTCAGAATCACTGGAAGATGAGTCGTCGGATGGAACTGCGCCGACTTAAAAATCACTCCCAGATTCGGCTCCATTGTCCTCTCCCTCAGATGCTGTCTCAGTTTCTGCTGTCTCGGTCTCTGATCCTGGCTCAGAGCTGGACTTCAGAACCAGATTTGGGGCCTGGGCAGCATTCATCCAATGATACGCCATCTCTGCTAGTGCCTAAAACTATCCTTTTAAAACACTATCCTGTGTAGAAGGCAGATAGGTTGTTGGTTTCAAAGTGTAGGTGGGTGTGTGCGTGTCAATAATGACGAAGTCACCTTACCTTTCCTTTGTGAAATCCGTACACTCTCCAAAAAGACTAAGAAAGAGAGAGAAAAGACGCAGTATTACTCTACCTTGCCACATACCCATCATTGCAGCCTTTTAGCGCTGGTGGAAGCCAGTGCGACCATCATTTTGGTGCAAAGATGCCTACGGGTGAACGTGTGCTTTACAATTGCACACTATGATTTCCTTTGATTCCCTCACTACCATTCTTGCAAACGTGCCCCTCATCTCTCCATAGCCCCTCTCTCACATACATTTAGGTGCCGATTAGGATCCTGGAGAAACCGGGTACGAACCGTCGGACGGAGGGTTTTCTCCGTCCGACTCTTACCCGGTTGCAAAACTTTACAAACATGCAAGTACGATTCGCACGGAAACACTATTTCCGTATGATTCGTACAAAACACCAACCGAGGAAAATAAACATACAAATGACATCCGGAAAAGCGCCGACGTGACGTCGGGACGTATGCAGCCTGCGTTCCACGAACCAGGAAGTACGATTCGCACCGACGTCATCCCGCGCGGAGAATATTTTGCGGCAGCCAAAAACTGCCGGGAAATCAGGACGACGTGCACAAGGAGCACCTGTACGCGACGGACAGACATGGACCCGAACCTACGTGTCATCCCGGCCCTCATAGCAGTCGACCTCCTCTACAGGTACCGACGCAGACGCCGCAGAAGGTCAGAACAACACCCAGGGGCAAAGGTGGGGGGCAGGGGCAGGACACAAAACCCCCACCCAAGTCACACAGCACACATGCCCTGGACATACCTGACCTCCAGGCCCTGGTCACTTCGAGGGGGTGGGGGCGTGTCCAGCAATGCCAGCATCCGCCACAACGGAAGTGGGCGACGACGCGAACCGGCAACACAACAATACAGGTACGTACCGTACCCATGCCTTAAGAGCGTGGGTACGAGTCATATCACGCCCACACCCACGTCACCCCAACAATGGCGGTACGGCCCGTACCGATGTGCCAAAGGCCTGGGTACGGGCCGCACAAGCATTCCACAGCGTGGGCACGGGTACGTACGGACCGTACCTTCACCCGCGTATGTATGGAACGTACCCCCACCCCAACAGTGTATGTACGGACCGTACCCCCACCCGCGTATGTATGGAGCGTACCCCCACCCGCGTATGTATGGAGCATATCCCCACCCCAACAGTGTATGTATGGACCGTACCCCCACCCGTCTATGTATGGAGCGTACCCCCACCCCAACAGTGTATGTATGGAGCATACCCCCACCCGCGTATGTATGGAGCGTACCCCCACCCGCGTATGTATGGAGCGTACCCCCACCCCAAAAGTGAATGTACGGACCGTACCCTCACCTGCGTATGAATGGAGCATACCCCCACCCCAACTGTGTATGTACGGACCGTACCCCCACCCGTGTATGTACGGACCGTACCCCCACCCGCGTATGTATGGAGCATACCCCCGTGCATGTACAGACCGTACCCCCACCCCACCCGTGCATGTACGGACCGTACCCCCCTCCCGTGTATGTACGGACCGTACCCCCCGTGCATGTACGGACCGTACCCCCACCCCACCAGGGTACATATGGACCGTACCCCCACCCGTGTATGAATGGACCGTACCCACACCCGCGTATGTATGGAGCGTACCCCCACCCGCGTATGTATGGAGCGTACCCCCACCCCAACAGTGTATGTACGGACCGTACCCCCCACCCGTGTATGTACGGACCGTACCCCCCGTGCATGTACGGACCGTACCCCCACCCCACCAGTGTACATACGGACCATACCCCCACCCGTGTATGAATGGACCGTACCCACACCTGCGTATGTATGGAGCGTACCCCCACCCCAACAGTGTATGTACGGACCGTACCCACACCCGCGTATGTATGGAGCGTACCCTCACCCCAACAGTGTATGTACCGACCGTACCCACACCCGCGTATGTATGGAACGTACCCCCACCCGCGTATGTATGGAGCGTACCCCCACCCCAACAGTGTATGTATGGACCGTACCCCCACCTACGTATGTATGGAGCATACCCCCACCCGCGTATGTATGGAGCGTACCCCCACCCCAACAGTGTATGTACGGACCGTACCCCCACCCGCGTATGTATGGAGCGTACCCCCACCCCAACAGTGTATGTATGGAGCGCACATGCCCAGACGCAGGAGGGGTGGGTGTAGAGTCCTCCCAGCAGTGCCCAGACGCAGGAGGGGTGGGTGTAGAGTCCTCCCAGCAGTGCCCAGACACAGGAGGGGTGGGGGCCTATCACTCCCAGCAGTGCCCAGATGCAGGAGGGGTGGGTGCAGAGTCCTCCCAGCAGTGCCCAGACACAGGAGGGGCGGGGGCCTAGCACTCCCAGCAGTGCCCAGACGCAGGAGGGGTGGGTGCAGAGTCCTCCCAGCAGTGCCCAGACACAGGAGGGGTGGGTGTAGAGTCCTCCCAGCAGTGCCCAGATGCAGGAGGGGTGGGTGTAGAGTCCTCCCAGCAGTGCCCAGACGCAGGAGGGGTGGGTGTAGAGTCCTCCCAGCAGTGCCCAGATGCAGGAGGGGTGGGGGCCTATCACTCCCAGCAGTGCCCAGACGCAGGAGGGGTGGGTGCAGAGTCCTCCCAGCAGTGCCCAGACATAGGAGGGGTGGGTGTAGAGTCCTCCCAGCAGTGCCCAGATGCAGGAGGGGTGGGTGTAGAGTCCTCCCAGCAGTGCCCAGACACAGGAGGGGTGGGTGTAGAGTCCTCCCAGCAGTGCCCAGACGCAGGAGGGGTGGGTGCAGAGTCCTCCCAGCAGTGCCCAGACGCAGGAGGGGTGGGTGTAGAGTCCTCCCAGCAGTGCCCAGACGCAGGAGGGGTGGGTGTAGAGTCCTCCCAGCAGTGCCCAGACGCAGGAGGGGTGGGGGCCTATCACTCCCAGCAGTGCCCAGACGCAGGAGGGGTGGGTGCAGAGTCCTCCCAGCAGTGCCCAGACACAGGAGGGGTGGGTGCCTATCACTCCCAGCAGTGCCCAGACGCAGGAGGGATGGGTGCAGAGTCCTCACAGCAGTGCCCAGACACAGGAGGGGTGGGTGTAGAGTCCTCCCAGCAGTGCCCAGATGCAGGAGGGGTGGGTGCAGAGTCCTCCCAGCAGTGCCCAGACACAGGAGGGGTGAGTGTAGAGTCCTCCCAGCAGTGCCCAGACGCAGGAGGGGTGGGTGTAGAGTCCTCCCAGCAGTGCCCAGACGCAGGAGGGGTGGGGGCCTATCACTCCCAGCAGTGCCCAGACGCAGGAGGGGTGGGTGCAGAGTCCTCCCAGCAGTGCCCAGACGCAGGAGGGGTGGGTGTAGAGTCCTCCCAGCAGTGCCCAGACACAGGAGGGGTGGTGCCTATCACTCCCAGCAGTGCCCAGACGCAGAAAGGGTGGGTGTAGAGTCCTCCCAGCAGTGCCCATGGAACGCAAAGGGTGGAGTACCCGCAGATACAATGCCCACAAATGTCAGTCAGGTGCACAAAGACCCTGCAGTACATGTACCACATGTGTGCGAGGCTGGGAGTACACACATGCATAGCACCTAAAAGAGAACATGTCCACATGAAGTCATGTCAACAGTCTACATACACAAGTACAGTGACCACCAAGGATGCCACGAATGATGCAGGTGGAGACATCGCTCAGCATGCATATGCAAAGTTGAAGGAGTCCGTCACACCCCCAGCTGATGTAGACACAGCTCAGCACCACATCGTGGAAACACCCTGCAGGGAAGATGTCAGGTTACACAGAGGAAGGAACACACCTTGGGACGATGTCACCATGCAGTAACTGCTTACATGAACAAAGTAATTTAGCCAACAGCTTGTGATGGCACACAGATACCAGGGTCCACCCTATGACCAGCACAAGACTACATTTCCCACACACCCAACACATTATCACCACCCAAAATCATGGAGCAGGTCCACCAACAGCAATACCAGATGAACAGTAGTGTTCCAAGGAAAAAACAAATTGCTTTATTCAGCAGGATGTAAGTAATAATCATCATAAATGTCAATATATACAAGGCCCATAGGGCAGTCCATGACTCCAATCCGGATGGGGGACACAGTGGTACGTGTGTCCCCTAGCTTGCCTGCACAGTCAGACTCCTTTGTCTTCCACAGGGGGGGCATCATGTTGGGGGTAAGGACCAGGCACCGCAGGGACAGGAGGGGCAAGGGGAGGTGTGGTGGGTGCAGGGACGGACGACTCCAACACTGGGGGTGGGGCAGCGCCAAAGGTGGATTCGAGCACGGCGCTGCACACTACTGCCAGGTCGGCCAGCGTCTCCCCTGCACCCGAAGGAACCACAGGCCCCAAGGAGGGGGGGGTTGGAGGGATGCGTCGCAGCGCTACTGGGGGAGGGTGTGGACAGGGTATGGGGACTCAACTCCCCTGCCGGTGTCCTGCCTCCACCGCTTGCGGGGTGGTGCCACACTGGGGCTGATGGACAGACTGGGCAGGACTGACCCTGTGTCCGACTCTTGGCCAGGAGAGCTGAGGGGAGTGGATTTGGAGGGTGGTGGTCGTGAGGAATGAGGACTCCCACTCTGGCTGCGTGTCTTCCGTTTCCCCCCCGACCCAGTGGGTGTGCCTACTTCACCCTGTGTGTGCGTGCCAGGAGGTGTGCGCTTTGCCTTCCCTGCTGGTGTGGTGCCTGTGTCTGGTGGGGTGTGTGCATGCTGACGTCTGGGTGTACGTGGGACAGGCATGGGAGTGGGAAGTGTGGATGGGGCATGGGTAGGGGGTGGGACGAAGTGCTGCAGGAGACCCACCGCTGCAGTCAGTGTCGAGTCAATAGACCGCAGCAAGTTGCGTTGGTCAGCCTGCGATGCTGAAATGCCCTCCAAGTATGCCTCCATGTTGGTGAGCACTTGGCTGTGGCCATGGAGGACATTACAACAAACAAATGATGGACGGAATGCTGACAATGCATACATTCTCCCCCAGTCAAGAGATCTGGGTTAAATCCATCGTTCTTTTGCCCACTACACCACCCCAGTTTAGACATGGCCATATGCAAATCAGTCTTGACCCTGTGCCTCATGGGAACAGTCCAGCCTGAACTGCCAAGCCGTGTCTTCCCTGGACCGGAATCAAGCATCCTAGGACCGGTTTCTGGCTATCAGCCGTCATCAGCCAGGATAGCTTGACTCCAGTGGCGTAGTGAGCACGGGTCCCACGTCTGGGAATACCCATCCCACTTAGGGCGAAAAGCGTTACAACAAACAAATGATGGACGGAATGCTGACAATGCATACATTCTCCCCCAGTCAAGAGATCTGGGTTAAATCCATCGTTCTTTTGCCCACTACACCACCCCAGTTTAGACATGGCCATATGCAAATCAGTCTTGACCCTGTGCCTCATGGGAACAGTCCAGCCTGAACTGCCAAGCCGTGTCTTCCCTGGACCGGAATCAAGCATCCTAGGACCGGTTTCTGGCTATCAGCCGTCATCAGCCAGGATAGCTTGACTCCAGTGGCGTAGTGAGCACGGGTCCCACGTCTGGGAATACCCATCCCACTTAGGGCGAAAAGCGTTACAACAAACAAATGATGGACGGAATGCTGACAATGCATACATTCTCCCCCAGTCAAGAGATCTGGGTTAAATCCATCGTTCTTTTGCCCACTACACCACCCCAGTTTAGACATGGCCATATGCAAATCAGTCTTGACCCTGTGCCTCATGGGAACAGTCCAGCCTGAACTGCCAAGCCGTGTCTTCCCTGGACCGGAATCAAGCATCCTAGGACCGGTTTCTGGCTATCAGCCGTCATCAGCCAGGATAGCTTGACTCCAGTGGCGTAGTGAGCACGGGTCCCACGTCTGGGAATACCCATCCCACTTAGGGCGAAAAGCGTTACAACAAACAAATGATGGACGGAATGCTGACAATGCATACATTCTCCCCCAGTCAAGAGATCTGGGTTAAATCCATCGTTCTTTTGCCCACTACACCACCCCAGTTTAGACATGGCCATATGCAAATCAGTCTTGACCCTGTGCCTCATGGGAACAGTCCAGCCTGAACTGCCAAGCCGTGTCTTCCCTGGACCGGAATCAAGCATCCGAGGCACAGGGTCAAGACTGATTTGCATATGGCCATGTCTGAACTGGGGTGGCGTAGTGGGGAAAAGAACGATGGATTTAACCCAGATCTCTTGACTGGGGGAGAATGTCTGCATTGTCAGCATTCCGTCCATCATTTGTTTGTTGTAACGCTTTTTGCCCTAAGTGGGATGGGTATTCCCAGACGTGGGACCCGTGCTCACTACGCCACTGGAGTCAAGCTATCCTGGCTGATGACGGCTGATAGCCAGAAACCGGTCCTAGGATGCTTGATTCTGGTCCAGGGAAGACATGGCTTGGCAGTTCGGACTGGACTGTTCCCATGAGGCACAGGGTCAAGACTGATTTGCATATGGCCATGTCTGAACTGGGGTGGCGTAGTGGGCAAAAGAACGATGGATTTAACCCAGATCTCTTGACTGGGGGAGAATGTCTGCATTGTCAGCATTCCGTCCATCATTTGTTTGTTGTAACGCTTTTTGCCCTAAGTGGGATGGGTATTCCCAGACGTGGGACCCGTGCTCACTACGCCACTGGAGTCAAGCTATCCTGGCTGATGACGGCTGATAGCCAGAAACCGGTCCTAGGATGCTTGATTCTGGTCCAGGGAAGACATGGCTTGGCAGTTCGGACTGGACTGTTCCCATGAGGCACAGGGTCAAGACTGATTTGCATATGGCCATGTCTGAACTGGGGTGGCGTAGCTGGCAAAAGAACGATGGATTTAACCCAGATCTCTTGACTGGGGGAGAATGTCTGCATTGTCAGCATTCCGTCCATCATTTGTTTGTTGTAACGCTTTTTGCCCTAAGTGGGATGGGTATTCCCAGACGTGGGACCCGTGCTCACTACGCCACTGGAGTCAAGCTATCCTGGCTGATGACGGCTGATAGCCAGAAACCGGTCCTAGGATGCTTGATTCTGGTCCAGGGAAGACATGGCTTGGCAGTTCGGACTGGACTGTTCCCATGAGGCACAGGGTCAAGACTGATTTGCATATGGCCATGTCTGAACTGGGGTGGCGTAGTGGGCAAAAGAACGATGGATTTAACCCAGATCTCTTGACTGGGGGAGAATGTCTGCATTGTCAGCATTCCGTCCATCATTTGTTTGTTGTAACGCTTTTTGCCCTAAGTGGGATGGGTATTCCCAGACGTGGGACCCGTGCTCACTACGCCACTGGAGTCAAGCTATCCTGGCTGATGACGGCTGATAGCCAGAAACCGGTCCTAGGATGCTTGATTCTGGTCCAGGGAAGACATGGCTTGGCAGTTCGGACTGGACTGTTCCCATGAGGCACAGGGTCAAGACTGATTTGCATATGGCCATGTCTGAACTGGGGTGGCGTAGTGGGCAAAAGAACGATGGATTTAACCCAGATCTCTTGACTGGGGGAGAATGTCTGCATTGTCAGCATTCCGTCCATCATTTGTTTGTTGCAACGCTTTTTGCCCTAAGTGGGATGGGTATTCCCAGACGTGGGACCCGTGCTCACTACGCCACTGGAGTCAAGCTATCCTGGCTGATGACGGCTGATAGCCAGAAACCGGTCCTAGGATGCTTGATTCTGGTCCAGGGAAGACATGGCTTGGCAGTTCGGACTGGACTGTTCCCATGAGGCACAGGGTCAAGACTGATTTGCATATGGCCATGTCTGAACTGGGGTGGCGTAGTGGGCAAAAGAACGATGGATTTAACCCAGATCTCTTGACTGGGGGAGAATGTCTGCATTGTCAGCATTCCGTCCATCATTTGTTTGTTGTAACGCTTTTTGCCCTAAGTGGGATGGGTATTCCCAGACGTGGGACCCGTGCTCACTACGCCACTGGAGTCAAGCTATCCTGGCTGATGACGGCTGATAGCCAGAAACCGGTCCTAGGATGCTTGATTCTGGTCCAGGGAAGACATGGCTTGGCAGTTCGGACTGGACTGTTCCCATGAGGCACAGGGTCAAGACTGATTTGCATATGGCCATGTCTGAACTGGGGTGGCGTAGTGGGCAAAAGAACGATGGATTTAACCCAGATCTCTTGACTGGGGGAGAATGTCTGCATTGTCAGCATTCCGTCCATCATTTGTTTGTTGTAACGCTTTTTGCCCTAAGTGGGATGGGTATTCCCAGACGTGGGACCCGTGCTCACTACGCCACTGGAGTCAAGCTATCCTGGCTGATGACGGCTGATAGCCAGAAACCGGTCCTAGGATGCTTGAATCTGGTCCAGGGAAGACATGGCTTGGCAGTTCGGACTGGACTGTTCCCATGAGGCACAGGGTCAAGACTGATTTGCATATGGCCATGTCTGAACTGGGGTGGCGTAGTGGGCAAAAGAACGATGGATTTAACCCAGATCTCTTGACTGGGGGAGAATGTCTGCATTGTCAGCATTCCGTCCATCATTTGTTTGTTGTAACGCTTTTTGCCCTAAGTGGGATGGGTATTCCCAGACGTGGGACCCGTGCTCACTACGCCACTGGAGTCAAGCTATCCTGGCTGATGACGGCTGATAGCCAGAAACCGGTCCTAGGATGCTTGATTCTGGTCCAGGGAAGACATGGCTTGGCAGTTCGGACTGGACTGTTCCCATGAGGCACAGGGTCAAGACTGATTTGCATATGGCCATGTCTGAACTGGGGTGGCGTAGTGGGCAAAAGAACGATGGATTTAACCCAGATCTCTTGACTGGGGGAGAATGTCTGCATTGTCAGCATTCCGTCCATCATTTGTTTGTTGTAACGCTTTTTGCCCTAAGTGGGATGGGTATTCCCAGACGTGGGACCCGTGCTCACTACGCCACTGGAGTCAAGCTATCCTGGCTGATGACGGCTGATAGCCAGAAACCGGTCCTAGGATGCTTGATTCTGGTCCAGGGAAGACATGGCTTGGCAGTTCGGACTGGACTGTTCCCATGAGGCACAGGGTCAAGACTGATTTGCATATGGCCATGTCTGAACTGGGGTGGCGTAGTGGGCAAAAGAACGATGGATTTAACCCAGATCTCTTGACTGGGGGAGAATGTCTGCATTGTCAGCATTCCGTCCATCATTTGTTTGTTGTAACGCTTTTTGCCCTAAGTGGGATGGGTATTCCCAGACGTGGGACCCGTGCTCACTACGCCACTGGAGTCAAGCTATCCTGGCTGATGACGGCTGATAGCCAGAAACCGGTCCTAGGATGCTTGATTCTGGTCCAGGGAAGACATGGCTTGGCAGTTCGGACTGGACTGTTCCCATGAGGCACAGGGTCAAGACTGATTTGCATATGGCCATGTCTGAACTGGGGTGGCGTAGTGGGCAAAAGAACGATGGATTTAACCCAGATCTCTTGACTGGGGGAGAATGTCTGCATTGTCAGCATTCCGTCCATCATTTGTTTGTTGTAACGCTTTTTGCCCTAAGTGGGATGGGTATTCCCAGACGTGGGACCCGTGCTCACTACGCCACTGGAGTCAAGCTATCCTGGCTGATGACGGCTGATAGCCAGAAACCGGTCCTAGGATGCTTGATTCTGGTCCAGGGAAGACATGGCTTGGCAGTTCGGACTGGACTGTTCCCATGAGGCACAGGGTCAAGACTGATTTGCATATGGCCATGTCTGAACTGGGGTGGCGTAGTGGGCAAAAGAACGATGGATTTAACCCAGATCTCTTGACTGGGGGAGAATGTCTGCATTGTCAGCATTCCGTCCATCATTTGTTTGTTGTAACGCATGGAGGACATTAAGCATCGCAGCCTGACCAACCTGCAACTGCCGCAGGATGTCCACAGACTCGGCATTGGGGGCAGCAGTGGAGACAGGGGCAGGGGGTGCGGTGCCTGGCAGGAAGGAGACACGTGGTGACCTAGCACGCCAGGAAGGGACACGAGCAAGTGGGAGGCCGGTGATGGCAATGGAGGGGGCGGGAGAGATGTTGTGCTGCTGTCAGCTGTTGGAGCAGCCTCCGCCCCCTCGGAGAGCTCAGCCTCAGACCCGTCAGCTTCATATTCTGTGGTGGCAGTGGACAGGTCCTCCGGCTCACTCCCCTCGGCCTCAGTTCCACTCGATGTGCCAGCTAAGATGTCACTGCTGTCACTGGTGCCCGGTCCCTCCGCACGGTCCGTGCCGGTGTCTCCAACCGTGTCCCCCGACGATGCTGTGGGCAAGGTGAATAAACAGGAATTAATCAGACACCTGTATACATATGTCACATGAGTCAAATCTACATAGGTTACAGTGCATAGCCTGAAATGAAAGATGAGTAACATCTACAATACAAGGTACATATATAGGACCTGCAACACACAGTTGGTTTACCCACCATGCCACTGAGAAACTATGGAGAGCATGACACATTTGCAAATGACATGATACGGATTTGGACAGAGGAGCCAGGCTCTGGGGACAATCCAGCACTGCATCTGCACCACACAGCGTTGCCGTAACTAGGGATGAGCAGGGACCATCTCCATGAACTTGAGGCACATGCTGCAAAGGTAATACTTAAAGACATGCCCAACATGAATGGGACACTGCACCTTGAGTGTATGTCCAGACAAACATCACACACTGGCCAGACTGAGCAATGAGATTTCAGGTGTCGACATGTAGGCCTTGCCCGCACCAAACACCCCCTACATGAGACAATTTGATGAGACACAGGAAGCACTTGCATCTCTTAGTCTGGGAGAAATACACATGGGCTGCCAGAAACCCATATTGGACCCAAAATACCCCATGTGCGCCTGTACAACGATCTCATTTACAAATTGCCATCATCAGATAATTGTAACAAGACACACAGGCACTGGCCACCGTGAGTATGAACGAGGAAAATTAGGTCAGGCTGTACAGTGGACACTTGTAGAACACGTTACGTAAATATACATGGTGCCAAGGGACAATGGCACAGAGCACATCCTATGCTGTAGACACTGAGAGTGTCCACATATTGTGATGACACACATGATACCTAGCAAAATATGCCCCAGGGGAAAGTAGTGGCCACAATATTCCATGGTCCTGAATGGTAATGACTGCAACACAGGCCACCATCCCTGCACTCTGCGTATCGCACACTCATGCACATCATGTCACAGGCCACAACATAGGACATGCTTGCTGTAAGGCATTACACTTCAGAGACATACTCCTATGTCTGGACTCAGCATCAGTGCCAATTGACATGGACCCCACAAGTACTGAACTGGACAGGGCACAGGCAAGGTCCCAAAACCTGTTACACACCACCCCCTCACATGATGCTGCAAGCATTGGTCACGTGGATGAACTGCCAGCCCAGATGACCTTGTGAAAGAGTGACTACACACAGACCAGGGAACACATGGCAAGGAGGGGAAGGGAGGAAGGACAGCACGGCTATACTGTGGGTGACAGGACCTGCACCGCACATTTAAACACTGGCAGTGTATCCATGCAACTGCGCACTTACAAATGCTGGTGACACACAACAAACACACATGTACCTACCCCCTTCCTGCTGCTGCTTCTCCCGTAAGCGCCTGTCCATGTCTGGAAAGACCACCGCCAGCACACGCTTGTGGATGTGGGTCAGACAGCGACGCCCATGGTTCTTAGGGCCCACAGGTGAGTCCCCCAGCAGGACCCGTGCGATCCTCCGCGTCCAGCACCGGATATCCTGCCAGCGTTTTCTCACCTGGGCCAGGCGCCGCTTGCGACCCTCCGTCCTCCTCACGACACTGACGGCGTCCCTCCAGATCTGCTCCTTGGCAGCGGCTACCTGTGGGGTTGAAAAAGTGAGACTACATCGATACACCTGCCACATGTCACAGAGACACACATTAGAACAATTTTGCTGGTTTCAACAAGGCATAGTATGCAGCCAAAGCATTGCACCTCTGTCATAGGGACATTTTTCTCTGTGTAAGGCCAAATGCACCACGTGCCATTGAAAGTACACAGGTGGCATGAGGGGTACGACACAATAAATGATCCAGACTCACACTGTGCATCAGAAGGTACACCAGGATTATGTGCAGCACCTCAAAGCAGTCACATGCCACTGGCCACTGACGCTACCTCAGCAGAGTACACAGACACACACAGGCACAGGACATTCACCTGCCATTGCCAAATGCAGCTACAAACCTCACTCTGCACATGTGCCACTAGACTGGGGGGGCTCACAGGTGTGGGGCTGGCTCTGCACGTCAGACACACAGCACTGCTCCCTGCTCGCATCAGATGGGCAGGGTATATCCATCCCTCATGCAGCTTGGGTGCTACACTCCACATATGCACCCACCCACATGACAGGGGACTTACACACACACCGATGTCCAGGGTACGAACACATCATGTGGACACTCTCAGCACAGGTACACTGAACTAACACACATCTGTGGGTACAGTCACCTGTCACACTGGGCTGACCACAGAATCACATGAGGACTGTAGAAGCAACATTCCCAGGAGGATTAGACAGGCAGAATGTGGCATGCACCATGCAGTGATTGTCACAGTAAACACAATGCAAGTGAGGACGGCAGACATGCACCACAGCATGCTCTGGCTGGGAGACATCAGGCATTCCCCCCCTGGGACCCACTCTACAGTACAATGCATGTGTGTCACACCTGGACACAATGCCAGAAGTCCCAGTCACAAAAAAGGGACACAGTCTGTGCTAGTGGACTCTGCACTCACCTGAAACCCTGGTCGCCCATACAGCATGGGGTACTGTGGGAGGATCACATCCAGCAATGCCAGATTCTCCTCCAGGGTGAAAGGCTGGGCCCTCTCCACAGACCTTGACATGGTGCCAGGGAATCACGAGCAGCAGCAGTGTAGTAGAATCAAAAGATGTGCAGGCAAGTGCTCTCTCATGGGACCTGGCTGCCTTATATCTGCCTTGCTGGCCTGTTTCATGCACAGGAGTACAGAGTGATTGGTCACTCACATTTGCATCCTATGTTTCCTCCAATCCCTTTAAACCTAGCACAGTCAGTGGCTTTGCTTTTTTTATTTCTTGAGCATGATGTCAACTCCACAACCACTTTGCAACAAAGTAGATTCTTTCAAACCGACTTTTGCTGGGCACCTGATGAAAACAATTCAAACTTTAAACTTGGTCTCCATGACAACCAGCATGCATGTAGGCCTTTATACTTGTCCCTCATGTGTCCCCTATGTAATTTGGAGATTCACACACAGGTACGGTGCGTTCCGGGGCCCTAGGGCACCCCAAATGCATAACAACGGGCCGTACAGGCGTGTGTACGGTCCGTATCACTATGGGTACGCATACGCGAGCAAACCCATAGTGATACGGACCGTACACACGCGTGTACGCTCACTATCACTATGGGTGTGCTCGTGTATGCGTACCCATAGTGATACCGACCGTACACACGCGTGTACGCTCACTATCACTATGGGTGTGCTCGCGTATGCGTACCCATAGTGATACGGACCGCACACACGCCTGTACGCTCACTATCACTATGGGTGTGCTCGCGTATGCGTACCCATAGTGATACGGACCGTACACACGCGTGTACGCTCACTATCACTATGGGTGTGCTCGCGTATGCGTACCCATAGTGATACGGACCGTACACACGCGTGTACGCTCACTATCACTATGGGTGTGCTCGCGTATGCGTACCCATAGTGATACGGACCGTACACACGCGTGTACGCTCACTATCACTATGGGTAAGCCTACGGCAGCACTCCCATAGTGATAGGGAACGTACACACGCCCTCAGAGTGAATGTACGGTGCCTTACACACATAACAGTGGTGACAGGCAGCACACAGAAAGGAATAGAGCTGACATACTTGTCCATGGATGGACATCAAGGCATTGTCTGTGCAGTACTACATGTGTGAAAGGCTGTGATGTGGCACATTACTCCTGAGTTGTGAAGGCAATAGATGTATGATGAGATGTGTATAGATGTTATGTGTGATGGTGCACTATGTGCCAGACATGCCCTTCACTCCTTTGACATGTGTGCATGTCATACAGCACACTTGAGATGAGCGTCACTGGCATGGCACAGTCAACAACACACGCAAGTGTCCCCTGATGCCCGCTACAGGCGTTACCACACCTGATATGTGACTACCCACGTTGCACGATGTGACTATGTCATGTATGTGTGGTGTGTTCCCATTAGCTTGATGTTGGTGTTCCCTCAAAAGCATCTGCAGTTGCTGCAACCAACATGTGTCTGTGTGTAGATGGCCATGGCACACTGTTACGCACACCAGGCCACATGTGGTATCGGATGTAAGGTGTGTATGTATGCATGGGACACGGAGTAGCGTAACAAGAACCTGTCTGCATCCTCTCAATGTATGTGTGGTCAGTCATGACATGTACACCTTCATGGCAAGGTGTGTGGGCTGTCCTAGTGTAATGTCATGTGACCTGTGGCTCTGGTGTTCCGCTACCTGTCTCTGCAATCAACATCCTACTTCTGATGATATGTTGATGTATGTCACTCCTGTATTGCGTCTGGCTGTTCACTTACACTGGGACACAGCTAGACCCATGCCATGGGATGTGGTGGTTCACAATCTCCGTGTGTAGCTGGATCTTGGTAGGAGTGTCACCTGGCAGCCATAAGTGTCCAGGGCATGTAGCACATACCTGACTCCGTATGTAGCATATGTGTATTGACAGATTAACATGTGCTCAGTACATATAAATTGTTGTTGTAGTGCACTCACTCTTCCTTGTCACTTCCAAATTACTGCAGAGCGCCGCCTCTTCCCCGACCAATTCCGGACTTGGCTGACATGCGGGAGAATGACTGTATACGCTGCTACCGCTTCCCCCAACTGTTGATTGAGGAGTTGACGGCAAGGCTGGCACCACACCTGCAACCGCTGCACAGGTATCCTACGGCACTGACACCCAAGCTGAAGGTAATGGCAGCCCTACATTTTCTTGCCACGGGTACCTTTCAATATACCATAGCTCATGTTGGTGGCATGTCCCAGAGCATGTTCAGCCGTGTGCTGCATGATTTTTTAGAGGCCATGTTGCTTCACCTGGATGAGTTCATCCATTTCCCAACTCCTGAACAGTTGACAGGTGTCAAGTGTGGATTCTATGCCCTGGGAGGGATGCCCCATGTCATTGGGTCCATAGATGGGACACATGTGGCTTTGGTACCACCACAGGCACAGGAGGTAGCGTACAGGAATCGCAAGCACTACCACTCCATCAATGCCCTTGTGGTGTGTCTGTCCAACATGGTGATTTCACATGTCTGTGCTCGTTTTCCAGGATCAGCACACGATGCCTACATCATGAGGCATAGCAGGGTGCCTGAAATGATGACGCAGCTGCGCAACGAACGAGCATGTGTTGTTGGTGGGTACACTCTGTCTGTCCTGTATTTTGCGTAGACTTCCAGCCCGACCGCTTCTCCTGTCCTACTTATGTCCATGTGGTTTCCATGTAGGGGACGCTGGCTATCCCAACATGCCATGGCTGATCACACCTCTCCGCAACCCCAGCACGCCGGCCCAGCTCCGCTACAACACCGCCCATGGCCGGACAAGGCGAGTGATAGAGAGGACATTTGGCCTCTTGAAGAGCCGATTCAGGTGCCTACACAAGACCGGCGGCGCCCTCCCATATGCCCCGGCGAAGGTCTACAAAATCTTCATGGTCTGCTGCATGCTGCACAACATGGCAGTTGAGAAAGCTGTGCCACTCATCCTGGATCAAGATGATCAGGACCATCCACCCGTGGAGGACGAAGGGCTTGGCAATGGGGCTAGTGATGTGGAGGATGTGGTTCCGCAAGAGGACATCCGGAGTCGGCTCATACGGGACTTCTTTGCTTAGTGGTGAGTACCAGTGTCTGAGTGTGCACGCATTGGTCCCCGTGTGGCATGTGTTGCAATGTGTGTGTCCATCTGCATGTATGCCACGTGAGTCAGAGGTGTGTGTGGATGTGTCACTCGAGTGATGGTGCCAGTGATGAGTGTATTTCCACAGTCATAATTGTGACCTAGCATGTTGTCATCCTTACATGTGTTGAGTACATGCACATGCAAGTGGATGTGCTTTTTGTGGCTGACTTCTTGTGTGTCTCTCATCCCCAGGTACTTGCGCATGCCGTCTGCTGGTTGCATTGTTGTGGCACTGCTATTCCTCATGGACACGTCATCGTGTGCTGACTCAGCGTTACACGCACGGACAAGTTTGGAAGTCTCCTTAGGGTAAGGGATGCATCAGGGGTGTATTGGGTGTGGCAGTTGTTTACGATGTGTGCACACTGCCCCTGTTGATGTTTGGTTCCTCTGCAGACATGTCGCATCACCATGGGACACATGACATGTAGCTGGATACACCTGAATAGATGGTCAGACTTGTTGACAGTAATCTGTAATGGGATAGTGGATTGTGATGATGGCATCAATGTGTGTAACACTGCCCTCGGACACATACGGTTTGCATTGGCTTGACATGGTGTGGGACTTCCACATCAAAGGATCAATGGTGTATGGCAGCCTCTCCGTGAGCAGCAGGGGGTGTTTAGCTGTTACCCGACACTTGTGTGCCAGTTCCATGGATATCAAGCATTTGTGGTGCAGAAGGGGGGTGCCAGTGTTGGACCCACATGTTACTCCACATGACCTGTGTATGTGTACTCCTAGTTGCCTCTGCATTCCGGAATACATGACTAATAAAGGTGTCCCTATGCCTCCAAGGTGCCTCTTCTCAGTCAATGCTGGTGTGTTGCCACGGTGCATACGGCATGTCTGGCATGGTTTTCAGTGATAGTGGCTATGTGTCTATGTGTGGAGTAGCAAGATGCAAGCTGTTTGTCTGGGATTAGACTCTGTATTGTGCATGATGTCCATGACTGTGTGGGTATTGTGACATGTGCCATCCCCATGCATCCAACGTTGGCCAGGCCACCATTCTCTGCATCCACCTGACTCAAGCTTGCAGGACATGGTTCTGCCACCTGTCTACACATACCTGAGTGCCCCCCAGGACACTCCACATGATCCCTGACCTCTGCGCATGACTGTTGCTGTACTCAGTATGTCTGTCGGCACGGTTGTGCGGCCACCCCCTCAGCTGGTTGGGCCCATCACGGGTGTGTATGGTGCTCCATGTCTGTCTTGCCTAATACATTGTGACCCATGTGTGTCCTGTGCCAGACTCAGGCCCCAGGGTATGGATGGTTGAAGTCATATGAGAACTCAGGCATGGTTAGACTTTACAAGACACATGTAAGGTAATAATGCAAAATGTAGGCATCATCTCTTGATCGTGTAAGTTTTTATTTGTGTTAGGGTACGTGTTGGGGGGGTGTATGACAAGAGGGGCTTTCCGGGTGTGTGGAATCCAAAGTTCACTAGGGGAGTTGGTGTCCTTGCCATTGGAAATCATCAGAGTCCATGCCACAGTCTTTGTCAACATTGGTCAGACAGTGACCAGCAAGTCCATGTGGCAGAGAATGTCATTTGCTGATGTGCTGCTGTTGGGCCAGTGGGCCAGGTGCCAGGCCAGGTGTCCTGGGAGATGGTGCTGTTGCGCTGACCCTCACGGTCTTTTCCGTGGACGACCCGCCCTCCTGCGGGAACCCTCAGAAGCAGGCCGTGACGATGTTTGGGATGCTCCGTCGGATGTATCCTCCTCCTCCTGATCCCTCCCTGTGGGTGGTGATGTTCTTCGCCTGGTGGCACAGGGAGGGTTGCCCATGTTGTCGGCTATCCGACGGAGTGAACGGTTAATTCCCGTGAGCACCGTCACGAGCTCAGCCTGTCTGTCCTCCATCCGTCCTTGGTGTCGCTATTGACAGGCAGTTGCTCCGCATGTTGCTGGGCCTGCTGGGTCTTGATCTCCTTGAGGGTCCCCTTCATCTCGTTGAGGGTGGACACAACCTGGCTCATGCCCGTGGTGTCCTGCCGGTATGTGTCCAGGATGTTTCTTACATGGGAATATACCGGTTCCGCAGCCAACTGGTCAGGCTCGCGCCTCCGGGACCCCTGAGGGGTGGCATTTGCGTTGTCGCCTGCCTCCTCCTGGGTGCCTGGTACACCGTGTTCCTCCTGGTCAGCCTGGCTGCGTTGTGGTGGTGGGGCAGGGATCCTGGGTGTCTCCTGGGATGTGGCAGGAGTGGGGGTGGTGGTTGGCCCAGTTGTACCTGACGCAGGTGCTGCAGGTGGTTGGACACCAGAGGGGCCAGGTTGGTCGGGGTCGTCCACAGAGTGGTGAGAGTCGTCGCTGCCGGTGGGATCGTCATCCCGCAGATCCAGGTCCTGTGAGTCTTCCCCCCCAGTGTTGGGGGGTGATCCACGACGTTGACCTGTGTGTGAGAGAGACAATGTTATTTTTGTTCCATGCAACATCCATGTTTCATTCGTTTCAAAGTTGGCACATTTCCTCTGGGTATTTGGATATGTCTTGCATTCCACTCACAGTGCACTTGTGCATGGGTATGTCCCTTGGCCACAGCTTTTGAGACTTTACCTATGTGTGACACAGTCTTACTTGCTGCGTCAATTGTGACTGCAGTCAGCAGTGGAGTGAGCAGGTGTGGAGAGCCATGCATTGGCACCTTCCGTGTTGCACTGTACGTGGGCACATGGTGTTGTTCCACACACTTATATAATGCAGGTAGCTGGCGTTGTGCTCGTGCACAGGTTGAGACATGGCCCAGTGTTTTGCCATGGAGAAGAGAGGGGGATTCAGGCACTGGCCACCCTTGTCTACATGCACGCAGTCAACCTGCTGACGAGCAGACATACCCACACCACCCAAGGCTGAATTGGTCTCCCTGTGTATCCCTTTCTCACTCCCTCTCTGTCCCCCTCTTCCTCCCTCCCTGTGTCAGCCTCCTCCCTCTGTCCGTCTCCCTGTGTCTCCCTCCCTCTCTCTCCCCCTCTCCCTCCCTCTGTGTGTCACCCTCTGTCACCTCAGCCCAGCTTCCTAGGCACACACTTTTTGCAGATCTTTGAATGGCCCTTGGCTTGTTCATGACATGTCGGCCGCGTTCGACACGGTTAGTCACACTATACTGTTGTCAAGACTGGAAAGTTTAGGGGTCCAGGGACGTGCCCTAGAATGGATACGTTCCTACTTAGCGGACCGGCAACAGGCAGTTATGATGACACCCTTCATCTCCCCTTGGTCCCCGGTTCCTTTCGGTGTACCCCAGGGCTTGGCAGTCAGTCCGATCCTTTTTAATGTATATCTGGGCCCACTGATCCCCCTCATTAAATCCTTTGGGATCAAAGTGGTCAATTATGCAGACGATATTCAACTGCTGTTCTCCTTTGAAGGTGATGATGCGGTCCCCATGAGTTCTTTTCAAGAATGCATGGGGCAGGTGACAGATTGGCTGAAAACGAACTCCCTACAGCTGAATGCTGAGAAAACGGAGTTGCTGTTCTGTCATGCTGCTAGAATATCCAACCCTCTCCAGGGCGAGTTCAGGCTCCGTCCGGGGGATGCCCCCATAGCAGCAGCTAAAAAAGTTCGCAATCTGGGGGTTATGATGGATGAGAACCTCCAGATGCAAACCCAGGCCAACAAAACAATTAGCACCTGCGTTTCCCTGCTGAGAGCCCTCCGTCAAATTCTTCCACTCCTACCCAGTGAGGCAAGGCCTTTGGTGGTCCAGAGTGTAATTCTAAGTAGATTGGATTATTGTAACTCCTTGTATTTGGGTGCTCCCCAATATATTGTACAGGGGCTGCAACGAATCCAATCTTCGGCAGCCAAACTGGCACTGAACCGACAACGTGATTTCTCGGCACAGCAGGCATTAAAGGATTTACATTGGCTGCCCGTAAAAGACAGAATCAGTTTCAAATCCCTGGTTCTGGTCCATAAAGCATTACACAATACAGGGCCGTTACCCTTGCAAGAACGTTTCTCTTGGTATGAACCTAAATGACTTCTTCGTTCATCCAATCAAGGACTAGTCTCCGTCGCCAAAACTAAACTAGCGAGAATGGGTGGCAGGGCCTTCAGCACGGCAGCTGCATGCCTTTGGAATAAGATCCCTCGAGAATTGAGACTGGCCGGATCCTTGTTGGGCTTCAGAAAGGGCCTCAAGACCTGGCTTTTCGCCAAGAACAGATAGCACCTTCTTCTGTCTAGCTGACTGAATACGTGTTATGTTTTTTTTATCATCTTGTCTCCAAGCGCCAGGATACCCGCTGGGTGACAGCCGCGCTATATAAAAGCAATATACAATACAATACAATACAATGTGAGTTTGTTTCTGATCTCCAGGCACCCATTGGGTGTAGTGTCTGTGTCTGCGCTGCTGCTGTGGTGGTGTGTGCTGCCACTCTTTCACAGTGTTGGCTGTTCATTGGCTGCCCCCATGTCTTCATGCAAGGCGTCCGCCATTTGCAGGCAAGTCTTTCCTGTGTGGGGACACACTGTTTGTCTGGCTGTGACCTAGGCCATATGGGCAGAGGGCATTGTTGTCTGCTTCTGAGTTGCACTATGTGATTTTTGAGGCCCACACTCCCGCCATCCGGGTTACTGTGTCTTGTGTTGGTGTTTTCTGTGGCCTGTGACTTGGCATTGTCCAGCTGGGTGCATGGGGCATGGTGGCGCTAGTGGCATGTGCGTGTTTATGGAGTGTGGTTGAGTCATGCGATAGCTTTGGGGTGGTTGCGTGCATGATTGTGAGTTTGGTTGTGGATGACGTTCCCCCCATGTGAGGTGAGTTGTTTGTGTACTCATCAGGCTCTCGGAGGCCTTCTACTCCCTCCACTGCCACCACCGGCAGTATGGCCATCACCTTCTCCTCCCAGGGATGGTATTGTACGCGTCTGCGGGCCGGCCCTCCTCCAGTGATGTTGGCCTGGTTGTGGTCGTCGGTCATTTTGCGGCGGACCGTCCTCCGCAGATCGTACCACCTGGCTTGGCATTCATGCCTGGTCCTTCTGGTGGACGCAACAGCATTCACAGCATCGACAATCGTCTGCCACATGGCTGTTTTTTCGGAAATGCTGGTCTGTCTGACCAATGTTCCAAAGAGGTGTGGCTCGACTCTGATGATTTCGTCGACAAGGACCTCCAACTCCTGGCTAGTGAACTTTGGATTCTTGTTAGTGGGCATGGTGAGGGGTGTGGGTGTGGATGGTTGTGGGGGGTGTGGGTGTGGATGGTTGTGGGTGTGTGGGTGTGGTTGTGCAGGTGTGTGAATGTGATGAGGGGGTGTTTGTGAAGGTGGTTGTGTGAAGGTGTGCAGATGTAAGGTGTAGTGGAGGTTGTAGTATGGTGCAGTTGTTTCTCTGTGTGGTCTGGCAGCAGTGGGTCTGTTGCAAAGGATCATGGTTTGTGTGTGTTGGGCCTTTTTATTGGTCCATTGGTGGGTGTGGCTGTGTTTGAACTTTGGGTGGGTGTGTTATAAGGAGTGGTTGTGTTTTGGGCCTCTGTTTGGGAGTTTGGCAGTTGCAGGTCAGTGAATAGGTTGTATTTGTGCTTGTTGGACATGTTTTGTGGCTTTGTGCGATTCGAATGGAGTCTTCTTGTGTTGTTTTGCTTTGTCCTGGTTGTGTATGTGTGTTTTTAGCGTCTGTACGGTGCGTACATCGGCCATTTTGTTGTACAGTGCTGTCTCTGGCTTGGTACGACTCGTACATGCGCGATGTTGGGTGAGGGTGCTGGTGTTGGGGCCTGGTGTGCGCTCCGTACTTAGACTGGTGGGGTGTGTGTTCGCTCCGTACATACATGGGTGGGGGTACAGTCCGTACATACACTGTTGGGGTGGGGGTACGCTCCATACATACGCGGGTAAGGGTACGGTCCGTACATACACTGTTGGGGTGGGGGTACGCTCCATACATACGCGGGTGGGGGTATGGTTCGTACATACACTGGTGTACATACGCGGGTGAGGGTACGGTCCGTACATACATGGTTGGAGTGGGGGTACGCTCCATACATACGCGGATGGGGGTACAGTCCATACATACACTGTTGGGGTGGGGGTACGCTCCATACATATGCGGGTGAGGGTACGGTCCGTACATACACTGTTGGGGTGGGGGTACGCTCCATACATACGCGGGTGAGGGTACGGTCCGTACATACACTGTTGGGGTGGGGGTACGCTCCATACATACGCGGGTGGGGGTATGGTTCGTACATACACTGGTGTACATATGCGGGTGAGGGTACGGTCCGTACATACACGGTTGGAGTGGGGGTACGCTCCATACATACGCGGATGGGGGTACAGTCCGTACATACACTGTTGGGGTGGGGGTACGCTCCATACATACGCGCATGAGGGTACGGTCCGTACATACACTGTTGGGGTGGGGGTACGCTCCATACATACGCGGGTGAGGGTACGGTCCGTACATACACTGTTGGGGTGGGGGTACGCTCCATACATATGCGGGTGGGGGTATGGTTCGTACATATACTGGTGTACATACGCGGGTGAGGGTATGGTCCGTACATACACTGTTGGGGTGGGGGTACGCTCCATACATACGCGGGTGGGGGTATGGTTCGTACATACACTGGTGTACATACGCGGGTGAGGGTACGGTCCGTACATACACGGTTGGGGTGGGGGTATGCTCCATACATACGCGGGTGGGGGTACGGTCCGTACATACACTGTTGGGGTGGGGGTACGCTCCATACATACACGGGTGAGTTTACGGTCCGTACATACACTGTTGGGGTGGGGGTACGCTCCATACATACGCGGGTGAGGGTACGGTCCGTACATACACTGTTGGGGTGGGGGTACGCTCCATACATACGCGGGTGGGGGTACGGTCCGTACATACACTGTTGGGGTGGGGGTACGCTCCATACATACGCGGGTGAGGGTACGGTCTGTACATACACTGTTGGGGTGGGGGTACGCTCCATACATACGCGGGTGGGGGTACGGTCCGTACATACACTGTTGGGGTGGGGGTACGCTCCATACATACGCGGGTGGGGGTACAGTCCGTACATTCACTGTTGGGGTGGGGGTATGCTCCATACATACGCGGGTGGGGGTACGGTCCGTACATTCACTGTTGGGGTGGGGGTACGCTCCATACATACGCGGGTGAGGGTACGGTCCGTACATCCACTGTTGGGGTGGGGGTACGCTCCATACATACACGGTTGGGGGTACGGGTCGTACGTACACGGGTGTATATACACGGGTGGGTGTACGGTCCGTACGTACGGGGGTGTACATGCACGGGTGGGGGTTTGGCGCATACATACAAGGGCTGGGGGGGTGGTTGGGCGCGTACATACGGGGGCTGGGGGGGTGTTGGGCACGTATGCGGGCACATGTCTCCATGGTTGCTATAGGAGTTCGGTGCGGACGGTGTTTTTTCCATACGGTTGTAACATCGGACGCACGGGATGGATCGTACTTGCGCAGTTGGACTTCACTTTTCACATTTGTATGGTAAATCGTCCGGGGACGTGTCGGACACATTTTCCGACCCGAAGACGTGTGGGGAATTATTCCCAATGCGATTCGTATGGACTTTTTCCCATGCGAATCGTACTTGGCAGTTTGTACGGCACTTGTACGATTCGTACGGTAAAAAGACCGGATGTCATCAGTGATGTCATCGGTGATGTCACTGACCATGTCATGAATGATGTAATATGTGACGTCATCAGCAGTGCATTGCGGGGGCGCGAGTTATAGTTAGCTGAACTAACTATAACGCCAGAATTTCTATGGTTTAATACAAGTGAAATGTCCAACTAACTATAACGTTCCTGAAACCTATGATTTTTTCAGTGAATGTTTTTTTTTTTTTAAATGCTAATTTCTAACTATAACGTGCCTGAAACCTATGGTTTTTTCAGTGAATTTCTATTGTTTTTTAAATGCTAATTTCTTACTATAACGTGCCTGAAACTTACGTTTTTTTCAGTGAATTTCAAAGGCTTTTAAATGAAAATGTGTAGGTCTAATGTACCTCAATCCTATGTTTTCTTTATTTTATATATATATATATATATATATACATGTTTTTATAAAATTCATTTTTTGCATTGAACCTACTAAGGAAACAATGTGTGGTTACCTCCTAGGGACTACAAATCCAATAATGCCGCAAAGACTCTGCACCAAGCTAAG
Organism: Triturus cristatus; assembly: GCF_964204655.1. Lineage (NCBI taxonomy): Eukaryota > Metazoa > Chordata > Amphibia > Caudata > Salamandridae > Triturus > Triturus cristatus. The sequence goes on from NC_140579.1 coordinate 748,282,810, forward strand.
CCCACTGGGGGCGTCTTTCACAAATTTGGAAATGATTAAAGGAAGTGAGCAAATCAATGCAAATCTTGATTCAACAGCCCATGAAGAAGAGGCGTGTCAGCCTCGAAACGCATCGGCATGGAACCAATGCTGGCAACACAAGGCGAGCTGCAGCGAGGCGTACTGACCAGATGGTCGGGAGCACCGTCGAGTGCCCTCTCATTGCTTTCGGGTCATTGGTTAAAAAATATTACACGGCTGCCCTGCCGTGGAGAGGGGCACCATTTTGCAAACAAAGAAAGGCTGTGAAGGGAAACAATTCCACTACTTTCAGCACGGCGTTCTGAATGCACACTAAGCCCGCTTTCTGTTGCCTTCCTACTAAGGATGTTAATAATGTTTTTATAAAATTCATTTTTTGCATTGAACCTACTAAGGAAACAATGTGTACTTACCTCCTAGGGACTACAAATCCCATAATGCCGCAAAGACTCTGCACCAAGCTAAGCCCACTGGGGGCGTGTTTCACCAATTTGGAAATGTTTAAAGGAAGTGAGCAAATCAATGCAAATCTTGATTCAACAGCCCATGAAGAAGAGGCGTGTCAGCCTCGAAACTCGTCGGCATGGAACCAATGCTGGCAACACAAGGCGAGCTGCAGTGAGGCGTACAGACCAGATGGTCGGGAGAACCATCGAGTGCCCTCTCATTGCTTTCGGGTCATTGGTTAAAAAATATATATATACATATATATATATTTAAAAAACAATTGTGAATAATTTTTAGTTAGGAAAATTATAGTCAATCTTTTTTTTAATATTATACAGAAGTCGCGCACCCTACACGATGGCTGCGCGCATTCTGGTAGCCATTTCGAAAAGTCGCGCTGGGGTCGTGACTTAGGCATAATTTGTAAAGTATAAATATCTTTAAATTAATTATAAATAAAAGTTTTCCTTTAAGTGTTTGTCTAAATTTATTAATAAAAGTATTTTTAAAGTATTATTTTCAATATAATTTAGACAAAAAATTATTCGATTATTATTGGAATCGGAGGTTAGGAGGGATGGCCATTTTGCTTGATCTTTTTGCAAGATTTTTTAGTCTAGTCAGGTTGACACCCTCCTCCGGGTGAGGTGCGGCTTGGGGATTCTATTCAAAAGGTGAGGAATCCACAGGCAGAAGTATCCATCAGAAGAACAAGTTACTTACCTTTGGTAACGCTTTTTCTGGGGAATACAGTATCTGCCTGTGGATTCCTCACTGTCCCACCCGCCTCCCCATTGTCCACCTGTTTCTACCAAAAAGATACTATTACTATTTGGCGTGAATGTTTTTAATATGTCTTAATCATGCGTATGTTTTAATAGTGAGAAATGCTTGATCTGTTGCTATTTCTTTATGCCTTTATTGGTTATGCATTTGTATATATATATATTTAGTATACTATGTATACATGTGAAAATATCTTGGTCCGCCTGTTTGCCTCGGTGGCACGGAAAAAATGGGAGGAACTGACGTCAGCACGCCGACGAGGTCCTCTTATGGCTCCGATGACGTCATACGGATTTGCGAGCGGAGCCCAGTGACGGCCCGTGTAGGGCGTTTTACCGGGGCGGTGACGTGGCGCAGAGGAGTTGCAGGGTGGGGGATGCAAAATGGGGCATACGGCCGAGTTCAGGTAAGTTACGAAAAAAATTAATAAAACAAATTTTGTTGCGCGCGCTGCATTGCCAAATTCGATGCACCGCGCGCAACGAAATTCGTTTTATTAATTTTTTTCGTAACTTACCTGAACTAGGCCGTATGCCGCATTTTGCAACCACCCACCCTGCCCCTCCTCTGCGCCACGTCACCGCCCCAGTAAAACGCCCTACACAGGCTGTCACTGGCGGAGCCGTGCTATTATGAAGTCATCGTCGATGTGGGAGAGCTAGGAAAGAATTTCCGTGGAATGCTGTTGAAGGGGATATTCACCTAAGTCTTCAGGCTAATCCTTTGGGAGCAACTGTTTATGTTGCCACTCCATAAACTGAAACCAGTGATCCGAGGGCAGAGGCCCTGCAGGTGGCACAGGAGGTGGGGTGCCCAGTTGTGTGCACCGGCGGGGCAGTGAAGTGACAAGCACCCCAACCCACAAAAAAGGTAACGAGGGCACTGAATAACACAGGATCTTCTCTTTGTATCTGGCAGGAACAACAAGGTTAAAATGCCCTAGTTCCAAAATGTAGAATTAGTGCTACAACGGTCTTCAAGAGGACCTGCGATGCCGCTTCTGCCTCCCGTACCCTGGAGGCGGCATATGGGTCACGCAGTACGGTCATACTGCGGTGGGACGCACAATCATTGACCTCTCATGGCACTGCTCCACACTTCAGGGAGGATGCTTTCCATTAGCTGTGTTTTCCGATGACGTGTCGCGCCGGCCCTGTCCAACAACAGAACTGCTTTAGATCCAAACAGACTCTTCCACTATCTCACCGGAAGTAAAACCAGGCCACGCGGACACTTTCACAATACAACAGCCGGAAATGCACTTTTCAGTTAAAAAAAACACATTCCTTCCTCCTAATTTATCAAAAAACGACTCACTGAAGAACAGGGGGCAGCTTAAATCAGTAAACAGCCATTACAACGACTTTTTTACTGTGCGATACCATTACAAAGTATGCATTACCACGCATTACTACGCATTGTTTTAGAATGCATGGTCATTTACCACGCATGCCTTTACAACGAATTTTGTTGTAAAGGTATGTATGGTAAATGACCATGCGTTCTAAAAAACATGTAGACGATCCACGTCGTTGTAAGGAAACAGAGGCTGTTCCATTTCCTCACAGTGACGTGCACCGCCCCTCAGAGACGATGTGAAGCAGGAACCACGAGGAGATAGGAACCACGAGGAGTGAGAGGTAAGGGGGATTGGGCATGGGGTGGGAGTTTCTTTTCCAGGATTTAGGGTAGAGCAGTGGTGATTGGGTAGTGTATGGGTAGTGTTGGGGTAGTGTTTTAGGGTTTTGGGTAGTGCAGTGGTGTTTGTGTAGAGTAGGGGTTAGTGCTGGGGTAGTGTTTTAGGGTTAAAGGTAGTGCAGTGGTGTTTGTGTAGTGTAGCGGGTAGTGTTTTAGGGTTTAGGGTAGTGCAGTGGTGTTTGTGTAGTGTAGGGTGTGATGCTGGGGGTAGTGCTTTAGTGTTTAGGGTAGTGCAGTGGTTTTTGTATAGTGTAGGGGGTTGTGTATTAGGGTTTAGGGTAGTGCAGTGATGTTTGGGTAGTGTAGGGGTTCATTATGGGGATAGTGTTTTTGGTTTTAGGGTAGTGCACTTGTGTTTGGGTAGTGAAGGGGGTCATGCTGGGGGTAGTGTTTTAATGTTTAGGGTAGTACAGTGGTGTTTCTGTAGTGTAGGGGGACATGCTTGGGGTAGTGTTTTAGGGTCTAGGGTACTGTAGTGGTGTTTGTGTAGTGGAGGGGGTGATGCTGGGGTTGGATGTAGGGTTTAGGGTAGTGCAGTGGTGTTTGTGTAGCATAGGGGGTCGTGCTGGGGGTAGTGTTTTTTAGGGTTTAAGGCAGTGCAGTGGTGTTTGTGTAATGAAGGGGGTCGTGTTGGGGGTAGTTAGGGAAGTGTAGTGGTGTTTGTGTAGTGTAGAGTGTTGTGCTGGATGTAGATTTAGGGTTTAGGGAAGTGCAGTTGTGATTGGGTCGTATAAGGAGTCGTGCTGGTGGTAGTGTGTTAGGGTTTAGGGTAGTGCAGTTATGTTTGGGTAGTATAGAGTGTCATTCCTTGTGTAGTGTTTTAGGGTTTAGGGCAGTGCAGTGGTGCTTGTGTAGTATAGGGGGTCATGCTGGGGGTAGTGTTTTAGGGTAGTGCAGTGGTGTTTGGGTAGTGTAGGGGTAGTGCTGGGGGTTGTGTTTTAGGGTTTAGGGTTGTGCAGTGATGTTTGGGCAGTGTAGGGGGTCATGCTTGGGGAGTGTATAAGGGTTGAGGGTAGTGCAGTGGTGTCTGTGTAGTGTAGGAGGTCGTGCTGGGGTAGTGTTTTAGGGTTTAGGGTAGAGCAGTGGTGTTTGTGTAGTGAAGGGGGTAGAGTTTTATGGATTAGGGTAGTGCAGTGGTGTTTGTGTAGTGTAGGGTGTCATGTTGTAGGGTTTAAGTTAGTGCAGTGGTGTTTGGGTAGTGTAGGGAGTCGCGCTGGGTGTAGTGTGTTGGGGTTTAGGGTAGTGCAGTTGTGTTTGTGTAGTGTAGGGGGTCGTGCTGGGGATAGTGTTTTTGGTTTTAGGTTAGTGCAGTTGTGTTTGGGTAGTGAAGGGGGTCATGCTGGGGGTAGTGTTTTAGGGTTTAGGGTAGTACAGTGGTGTTTGTGTAGTGTAGGGGCCATGCTTGGGGTAGTGTTTAAGGGTCTAGGGTACTGTAGTGGTGTTTGTGTAGTGGAGGGGGTGATGCTGGGGGTGGATTTATGGTTTATGGTAGTGCAGTGGTGTTTGTGTAGTATAGGGGGTCGTGCTGGGGGTAGTGTTTTTTAGGGTTTAAGGCAGTGCAGTTGTGTTTGTGTAATAAAGGGGGTCGTGCTGGGCTAGTGTTTTAGGGTAGTGCAGTGGTGCTTGTGTAGTGAAGGGGGTCGTGCGGGGGTAGTGTTTTTGGGGTTTAGGGTAGTGCAGTGGTGTTTGGTTAGTATAATGACTTTTTTCGTTTGCGATACCATTATAACGCATGCATTACCACGCATTACTACGCATTGTTTTATAATGCATGGTCATTTACCACGCATGCCTGACCATGCGTTCTAAAAAACATGTAGACGATCCACGTCGTTGTAAGGAAACAGAGGCTGTTCCGTTTCCTCACAATGATGTGCACCGCCCCTCAGAGAGGGCGTGAAGCAGGAACCACGAGGAGAGAGGAACCACGAGGAGTGAGAGGTAAGGGGGATTGTGCATGGGGTGGCAGTTTCTTTGCCAGGGTTTAGGGTAGATCAGTGGTGTTTGGGTAGTGGAGGGGTAGTGTTGGGGTAGTGTTTTAGGGATTAGGGTAGTGCAGTGATGTTTGTGTAGTGTAGGGGGTCGTGCTGGGGTAGTATTTTGGGGTTTAGGGTAGTGCAGTGGTGTTTGGTTAGTATATGGGGTAGTGCTGGGGGTAGTGTTTTACGGTTAGGGTAGTGCAGTGGTGTTTGTGTAGTGTAGGGGGTAGAGCTTTAGGGTTTAGGGTAGTGAAGTGGTGTTTGTGTAGTGCAGGGGTCGTGCGGGGGTAGTGTTTTAGGGTTTAGGGTAGTGCAGTTGTGTTTGTGTAGTGTAGGGGGTTGTGCTGGCGTAGTCTTTTAGGTTGTAGGGTAGTGCAGTGGTGTTTGAGTACTGTAGGGTGTCGTGCTGGGGTAGTGTTTTTGGGTTTAGGGCAGTGCAGTGGTGTTTATCTAGAGAAGGTGGTCATGCTGGTGGTAGTGTTTTAGGGTTTAGGGTAGTGCAGTGGTGTTTGTGTAGTGTAGGGGGTTGTGCTGGGGATATATTTAGGGTTTAGGGTAGTGCAGTGGTGTTTGGGTAGTATAGGGAGTCGTGCTGGGGGTAGTGTGTTTGGGTTTAGGGTAGTGCAGTTGTGTTTGTGTAGTGTAGGGGGTCGTGCTGGGGTAGTGTTTTAGGGTAGTGCAGTGGTGTTTGTGTAGTGTAGGGTGTCGTGTTTTAGGGTTTAAGTTAGTGAAGTTGTGTTTGCGTAGTGTAGGGGGTCATGCTGGGGGTAGTGTGTTTTGGTTAAGGGTAGTGCATTTGTGTTTGGGTAGTGAAGGGGGTCGTGCTAGGGGTAGTGTTTTAGGGTTTAGGATAGTACAGTGGTGTTTCTGTAGTGTAAGGGGTAGTGACGGGGGTAGTGTTTTAGAGCTTAGGGTAGTGCAGTGGTGTTTGTGTAGTGTAGGGGGTTGTGCTGGGGGTAGTGTTTTAGGGTTTAGGGTAGAGCAGTGGTGTTTGTGTAGTAAAGGGGGTCGTGCTTGGGGTAGTGTTTTAGGGTTTAGGGTAGTGCAGTGGTGTGTGTGTACTGTAGGGGGTCTTGCTGGGGTTAATGTTTTAGGGTTTAGGGTAGTGTAGTGGTGTTTGAGTACTGTAGGGTGTCGTGCTGGGGGTAGTGTTTCTGGGTTTAGGGCAGTGCAGTGGTGTTTGTCTAGAGAAGGGGGTCATGCTGGTGGTAGTGTTTTAGGGTTTAGGGTAGTGCAGTGGTGTTTGTGTAGTGTAGGGGGTTGTGCTGGGGATAGATTTAGGGTTTAGGGTAGTGCTGTGGTGTTTGGGTAGTGTAGAAAGTCATGCTGGTTGTAGTGTTTTAGGGATTAGGGTAGTGCAGTGGTGTTTGTGTAGTGTAGGGTGTCATGCTGGGGGTAGTGCTTTCGTGTTTAGGGTAGTGCAGTGGAGTTTGTATAGTGTAGGGGATCGTGTTTTAGGGTATAGGGTAGTGCAGCGATGTTTGGGTATTGTAGGGGGTCGTGCTGGGGATTGTGTTTTTGGTTTTAGGGTAGTGAAGTTGTGTTTTGGTAGTGAAGGGGGTCATGCTGGGGGTAGTGGTTTAGGGTTTAGGGTAGTATAGTGATGTTTGTGTAGTGTAGGGGTCATGCTTGGGGTAGTGTTTAAGGGTTTAGGGTACTGTGGTGGTGTTTGTGTAGTGTAGGGGGTGATGCTGGGGGTGGATTTAGGGTTTAGGGTAGTGCAGTGGTGTTTGTGTAGTGTAGGGGTCATGCTGGCAGTAGTGTTTTAGGGTTTAAGGCAGGCAGTGGTGTTAGTGTAATGAAGGGGGTCGTGTTGGGGGTACTGTTTTAGTGTTTAGGGAAATGTAGTGGTGTTTGTGTAGTGTAGGGGGTTGTGCTGGAGGTAGATTTAGGGTTTAGGGTAGTGCAGTGGTGATTGGGTAGTGTAAGGAGTCGTGCTGGTGGTAGTGTCTTAATGTTTAGGGTAGTGCTGTTATGTTTGGGTAGTATAGGGTGTCATGATGGGGGTAGTTTTTTAGGGTTTAGGGTAGTGCTTGTGTAGTGTAGGGGGTCATGCTGGGGGTAGTGTTTTAGGGTTTAGGGTAGTGCAGTGGTGTTTGTTAAGAGAAGGGGTCATGCTGGTGGTAGTGTTTTAGGGTTTAGGGTAGTGCAGTGGTGTTTGTGTAGTGTAGGGGGTTGTGCTGGGAGCAGATTTAAGGTTTAGGGTAGTGCTGTGGTGTTTGGGTAGTGTAGAAAGTCATGCTGGTGGTAGTGTTTTAGGGTTTAGGGTAGTGCAGTTATGTTTGGGTAGTGTAGGGTGTCGTGCTGGGGTAGTGTTTTAGGGTAGTGCAGTGGTGCTTGTGTAGTGTAGGGGGTCGTGCAGGGTAGTGTTTTAGGGTTTAGGGTAGTGCAGTGGTATTTTGGTAGTATAGGGGGTAGTGCTGGGGGTAGTGTTTTAGGGTTAGGGTAGTGCAGTGGTGTTTGTATAGTGTAGGGGTTAGTGCTTTAGGGTTTAGGGTAGTGAAGTGGTGTTTGTTTAGTGTAGGGGGTCGTGCGGGGGTAGTGTTTTAGGGTTTAGGGTTGTGCAGTGGTGTTTGGTTAGTATAACAACGTATTTACTTTGCGATGCCATTACAACGCATGCATTACCACGAATTACTACGCATTGTTTTATAACGCATGGTCATTTACCACAAATTTCGTTGTAAAGGTATGTATGGTAAATGACCATGCGTTCTAAAAAACATGTAGACGATCCACGTCGTTGTAAGGAAACAGAGGCTGTTCCGTTTCCTCACAATGATGTGCACCGCCCCTCAGAGACGACCTGAAGCAGGAACCACGACGAAAGAGGAACCACGAGGAGTGAGAGGTAAGGGGGATTGGGCATGGGGTGGGAGTTTCTTTTCCAGGGTTTAGGGTAGAGCAGTGGTGTTTGGGTAGTGTAGGGGTAGTGCTGGGGTAGTGTTTTAGGGATTAGGGTAGTGCAGTGGTGTTTGTGTAGTGTAGGGGGTCGTGCTGGGGTAGTGTTTTGGGGTTTAGGGTAGTGCAGTGGTGTTTGTGTAGTGTAGGGTGTCGTGTTTTAGGGTTTAAGTTAGTGCAGTGGTGTTTGGGTAGTATAGGGAGTCGTGCTGGGGGTAGTGTGTTTGGGTTTAGGGTAGTGCAGTTGTGTTTGTGTAGTGTAGGGGGTCGTGCTGGGGTAGTGTTTTAGGGTAGTGCAGTGGTGTTTGTGTAGTGTAGGGTGTCGTGTTTTAGGGTTTAAGTTAGTGAAGTTGTGATTGCGTAGTGTAGGGGGTCATGCTGGGGGTAGTGTGTTTTGGTTAAGGGTAGTGCATTTGTGTTTGGGTAGTGAAGGGGGTCGTGCTAGGGGTAGTGTTTTAGGGTTTAGGGTAGTACAGTGGTGTTTGTGTAGTGTAAGGGGTAGTGACGGGGGTAGTGTTTTAGAGCTTAGGGTAGTGCAGTGGTGTTTGTGTAGTGTAGGGGTTGTGCTGGGGGTAGTGTTTTAGGGTTTAGGGTAGTGCAGTGGTGTTTGTGTAGTAAAGGGGGTCGTGCTTGGGGTAGTGTTTTAGGGTTTAGGGTAGTGCAGTGGTGTGTGTGTACTGTAGGGGGTCTTGCTGGGGTTAATGTTTTAGGGTTTAGGGTAGTGTAGTGGTGTTTGAGTACTGTAGGGTCTCGTGCTGGGGGTAGTGTTTTTGGGTTTAGGGCAGTGCAGTGGTGTTTGTCTAGAGAAGGGGGTCATGCTGGTGGTAGTGTTTTAGGGTTTAGGGTAGTGCAGTGGTGTTTGTGTAGTGTATGGGGTTGTGCTGGGGGTAAATTTAGGGTTTAGGGTAGTGCTGTGGTGTTTGGGTAGTGTAGAAAGTCATGCTGGTGGTAGTGTTTTAGGGTTTAGGGTAGTGCAGTTATGTTTGGGTAGTGTAGGGTGTCGTGCTGGGGGTAGTGTTTTAGGGTAGTGCAGTGGTGCTTGTGTAGTGTAGGGGGTCGTGCGGGGGTAGTGTTTTAGGGTTTAGGGTAGTGCAGTGGTGTTTGGGTAGTGTAGGGGTAGTGCTTTAGGGTTTAGACTAGTGAAGTGGTGTTTGTGTAGTGTAGGGGTCGTGCGGGAGTAGTGTTTTAGGGTTTAGGGTAGTGCAGTGGTGTTTGTGTAGTGTAGGGTGTTGTGCTGGGGTAGTGTTTTAGGTTGTAGGGTAGTGCAGTGGTGTTTGTGTAGTATAGGGGGTCGTGTTTTAGGGTATAGGGTAGTGCAGTGATGTTTGGGTAGTGTAGGGGGTCGTGCTGGGGATTGTGTTTTTGGTTTTAGGGTAGTGCAGTTGTGTTTTGGTAGTGAAGGTGGTCATGCTGGGGGTAGAGGTTTAGGGTTTATGGTAGTATAGTGGTGTTTGTGTAGTGTAGGGGTCATGCTTGGGGTAGTGTTTAAGGGTTTAGGGTACTGTGGTGGTGTTTGTGTAGTGTAGGGGGTCATGCTGGGGGTGGATTTAGGGTTTAGGGTAGTGCAGTGGTGTTTGTGTAGTGTAGGGGTCATGCTGGCGGCAGTGTTTTAGGGTTTAAGGCAGTGCAGTGGTGTTAGTGTAATGAAGGGGGTCATGTTGGGGGTACTGTTTTAGTGTTTAGGGAAACGTAGTGGTGTTTGTGTAGTGTAGGGGGTTGTGCTGGAGGTAGATTTAGGGTTTAGGGTAGTGCAGTGGTGATTGGGTAGTGTAAGGAGTCGTGCTGGTGGAAGTGTCTTAGGGTTTAGGGTAGTGCTGTTATGTTTGGGTAGTGTAGGGTGTCATGCTGGGGGTAGTGTTTTAGGGTTTAGGGCAGTGCAGTGGTGCTTGTGTAGTGTAGGGGGTCATGCTGGGGGTAGTGTTTAAGGTTTATGGTAGTGCAGTCGTGTTTGTGTAGTGTAGGGTGTCATGCTGTGGGTAGTGCTTTAGTGTTTAGGGTAGTGCAGTGGTGTTTGTGTAATGTAGGGGGTCGTGCTTTAGGCTTTAGGGAAGTGCAATGATGTTTTGGTAGTGTAGGGGGTCGTGCTGGGGATAGTGTTTTAGGGCTTACGGTAGTGCAGTGGTGTTTGTGTAGTGTAGGGGGTCATGCTGGGGGTAGTGTTTTAGGGTTTATGGTAGTGCAGTCGTGTTTGTGTAGTGTAGGGTGTCATGCTGTGGGTAGTGCTTTAGTGTTTAGGGTAGTGCAGTGGTGTTTGTGTAATGTAGGGGGTCGTGCTTTAGGGTTTAGGGAAGTGCAATGATGTTTTGGTAGTGTAGGGGGTCGTGCTGGGGATAGTGTTTTTGGTTTTAGTGTAGTGCAGTGGTGTTTGTGTAGTGTAGGGGGTCGTGCTGGGAGTAGTGTTTTAGGGTTTAAGGCTGTGCAGTGGTGTTTGTGTAATGAAGGGGTCGTGCTGGGTGTAGTGTTTTAGGGTTTACGGAAGTGTAGTGGTGTTTGTGTAGTATAGGGGGATGTGCTGGATGTAGATTTAGGGGTTAGGGTAGTGCAGTGGTGATTGGGTAGTGTAAGGAGTCATGCTGGTGGTAGTGTTTTAGATTATAGGGCAGTGAAGTGGTGTTTGTGTAGTGTAGGGGGTCATGCTTGGGGTAGTGTGTTAGGGTTTAGGGTAGTGCAGTGGTGTGTGTGTACTGTAGGGGTTCTTGTTTGTGGTACTGTTTTAGGGTTTAGGGTTTTGCAGTAGTGTTTGAGTACTGTAGGGGGTTGTGCTGGGGTAGTGTTTTTGGGTTTAGGGCAGTGCAGTGGTGTTTGTGTAGTGAAGGGTTCATGCTGGGGGTAGTGTTTTAGGGTTTAGGGTAGTGCAGTGGTGTTTGTGTAGTGTAGGGGGTTGTGCTGGGGGTAGATTTAGGGTTTAGGTTAGTGCTGTGGTGTTTGGGTAGTGTAGAGAGTCATGCTGCTGGTAGTGTTTTAGGGTTTAGGGTAGAGCAGTTATGTTTGGGTAGTGTAGGGTAGTCGTGCTGGGGGTAGTGTTTTAGGGTTTAGGGCAGTGCAGTGGTGCTTGTGTAGTATAGGGGGTCATGCTGGGGGTAGTGTTTTAGGGTAGTTCAGTGGTGTTTGGGTAGTGTAGGGGTAGTGCTGGGTGTAGTGTTTTAGGGTTATGGTAGTGCATTGATGTTTGGGTAGTGTAGGGGGTCATGCTGGGGGAGTGTAAAAGGGTTTAGGATTGTGCACTGGTGGTTGTGTAGAATAGGAGGTCGTGCTGAGGTAGTGTTTTAGGGTTTAGGGTAGTGCAGTGGTGTTTGTGTAGTGAAGGGGGTAGTGTTTTAGGGATTAGGGTAGTGCAGTGGTGTTTGTGTAGTATAGGGGGTCATGCTGCGGTAGTGTTTTAGGGTTTAGGGTAGTGCAGTGGTGTTTGTGTAGTGTAGGGTGTCGTGTTTTAGGGTTTAAGTTAGTGCAGTGGTGTTTGGGTAGTGTAGGGACTCGTGCTGGGGGTAGTGTGTTTGGGTTTAGGGTAGTGCAGTTGTGTTTGTGTAGTGTAGGGGATCGTGCTGGGGTCTTATTTTAGGGTAGTGCAGTGTTGTTTGTGTAGTGTAGGGTGTCGTGTTTTAGGTTTAAGTTAGCGCAGTGGTGCTTGGGTAGTGTAGGGGGTAGTGTGTTTGGGTTTATGGTAGTACATTTGTGTTTGGGTAGTGAAGGGGGTCGTGCTAGGGGTAGTGTTTTAGGGTTTAGGGTAGTACTGTGGTATTTGTGTAGTGTAGGGGGTAGTGCTGGGGGTAGTGTTTTAGGGCTTACGGTAGTGCAGTGGTGTTTGTGTAGTGTAGGGGGTTGTGCTGGGGGTTGTGTTTTAGGGTTTAGGGTAGTGCAGTGGTGTTTGTGTAGTGTAGGGGTTCGTGCTGGGGTAGGGTTTTAGGTTGTAGGGTAGTGCAGTGGTGTTTTTGTAGTATAGGGGGTCGTGCTTGGGGTAGTGTTTTAGGGTTTAGGGTAGTGCAGTGGTGTGTGTGTACTGTAGGTGGTCTTGCTGGGGTTAATGTTTTAGAGTTTAGGGTTGTGCAGTGGTGCTTGTGTAGTGTAGGGGGTCATGCTGGGGGTAGTGTTTTAGGGTTTATGGTAGTGCAGTCGTGTTTGTGTAGTGTAGGGTGTCATGCTGGGGGTAGTGCTTTAGTGGTTAGGGTAGTGCAGTGGTGTTTGTGTAATGTAGGGGGTCGTGCTTTAGGGTTTAGGGAAGTGCAATGATGTTTTGGTAGTGTAGGGGGTCGTGCTGGGCATAGTGTTTTTGGTTTTATTGTAGTGCAGTGGTGTTTGTGTAGTGTAGGGGGTCGTGCTGGGAGTAGTGTTTTAGGATTTAAGGCAGTGCAGTGGTGTTTGTGTAATGAAGGGGGTCGTGCTGGGTGTAGTGTTTTAGGGTTTAGGGAAGTGTGGTGGTGTTTGTGTAGTGTAGGGGGTTGTGCTGGAGGTAGATTTAGGGGTTACGGTAGTGCAGTGGTGATTGGGTAGTGTAAGGAGTCATGCTGGTGGTAGTGTTTTAGGTTGTAGGGTAGTGCAGTGGTGTTTGTGTAGTGTAGGGGGTTGTGCTTGGGGTAGCGTTTTATTGTTTAGGGTAGTGCAGTGGTGTGTGTGTACTGTAGGGGTTCTTGCTTGTGGTACTGTTTTAGGGTTTAGGGTTTTGCAGTAGTGTTTGAGTACTGTAGGGGGTTGTGCTGGGGGTACTGTTTTTGGGTTTAGGGCAGTGTAGTGCAGTGGTGTTTGTGTAGTGAAGGGGTCATGCTGGGGGTAGTGTTTTAGGGTTTAGGGTAGTGCAGTTTTGTTTGTGTAGTGTAGGGGGTTGTGCTGGGGGTAGATTTAGGGTTTAGGGTAGTGCTGTGGTGTTTGGGTAGTGTAGAGAGTCATGCTGCTGGTAGTGTTTTAGGGTTTAGGGTAGTGCAGTTATGTTTGGGTAGTGTAGGGTAGTCGTGCTGGGGGTAGTGTTTTAGGGTTTAGGGCAGTGCAGTGGTGCTTGTGTAGTATAGGGGGTCATGCTGGGGGTAGTGTTTTAGGGTAGTGCAGTGGTGTTTGGGTAGTGTAGGGGTAGTGCTGGGTGTAGTGTTTTAGGGTTTAGGGTAGTGCAGTGATGTTTGGGTAGTGTAGGGGGTCATGCTGGGGGAGTGTATAAGGGTTTAGGGTACTGCAGTGGTGGTTGTGTAGTATAGGATGTAGTGCTGGGGTAGTGTTTTAGGGTTTAGGGTAGTGCAGTGGTGTTTGTGTAGTGAAGGGGGTAGTGTTTTAGGGATTAGGGTAGTGCAGTGGTTTTTGTGTAGTGTAGGGGGTCATGCTGGGGTAGTGTTTTAGGGTTTAGGGTAGTGCAGTGGTGTTTGTGTAGTGTAGGGTATCGTGTTTTAGGGTTTAAGGTAGTGCAGTGGTGTTTGTGTAGTATAGGGGGTAGTGCTGGGGGTAGCGTTTTTTAGGGTTTAAGGCAGTGCAGTGGTGTTTGTGCAATGAAGGGGGTCGTGCTGGGGGTAGTGTGTTTGGGTTTAGGGTAGTGCAGTTGTGTTTGTGTAGTGTAGGGGTTAGTGCTGGGGTCTTGTTTTAGGGTAGTGCAGTGGTGTTTGTGTAGTGTAGGGTGTCGTGTTTTAGGGTTTAAGTTAGCGCAGTGGTGTTTGGGTAGTGTAGGGGGTAGTGTGTTTGGGTTTAGGGTAGTGCATTTGTGTTTGGGTAGTGAAGGGGGTCGTGCTAGGGGTAGTGTTTTAGGGTTTAGGGTAGTACTGTGGTGTTTGTGTAGTGTAGGGGGTAGTGCTGGGGGTAGTGTTTTAGGGCTTAGGGTAGTGCAGTGGTGTTTGTGTAGTGGAGGGGGTTGTGCTGGGGGTTGTGTTTTTGGGTTTAGGGTAGTGCAGTGGTGTTTGTGTAGTGTAGGGGTTTGTGCTGGGGTAGTGTTTTAGGTTGTAGGGTAGTGCAGTGGTGTTTTTGTAGTATAGGGGGTCGTGCTTGGGGTAGTGTTTTAGGGTTTAGGGTAGTGCAGTGGTGTGTGTGTACTGTAGGGGGTCTTGCTGGGGTTAATGTTTTAGGGTTTAGGGTAGTGTAGTGGTGTTTGAGTACTGTGGGGTGTCGTGCTGGGGGTAGTGTTTTTGGGTTTAGGGCAGTGCAGTGGTGTTTGTCTAGAGAAGGGGGTCATGCTGGTGGTAGTGGTTTAGGGTTTAGGGTAGTGCAGTTATGTTTGGGTAGTGTAGGGTGTCGTGCTGGGGGTAGTGTTTTAGGGTAGTGCAGTGGTGCTTGTGTAGTGTAGGGGGTCGTGCGGGGGTAGTGTTTTAGGGTTTAGGGTAGTGCAGAGGTGTTTGGGTAGTGTAGGGGTAGTGCTTTAGGGTTTAGGGTAGTGAAGTGGTGTTTGTGTAGTGTAGGGTGTTGTGGTGGGGTAGTGTTTTAGGTTGTAAGTAGTGCAGTGGTGTTTGTGTAGTATAGGGGGTCGCGTTTTAGGGTATAGGGTAGTGCAGTGATGTTTGGGTAGTGTATGGGGTCGTGCTGGGGATTGTGTTTTTGGTTTTAGGGTAGTGCAGTTGGGTTTTGGTAGTGAAGGGGGTCATGCTGGGGGTAGAGGTTTAGGGTTTATGGTAGTATAGTGGTGTTTGTGTAGTGTAGGGGTCATGCTTGGGGTAGTGTTTAAGGGTTTAGGGTACTGTGGTGGTGTTTGTGTAGTGTAGGGGTGATGCTGGGGGTGGATTTAGGGTTTAGGGTAGTGCAGTGGTGTTTGTGTAGTGTAGGGGGTCATGCTGGCGGTAGTGTTTTAGGGTTTAAGTCAGTGCAGTGGTGTTAGTGTAATGAAGGGGGTCGTGTTGGGGGTACTGTTTTAGTGTTTAGGGAAATGTAGTGGTGTTTGTGTAGTGTAGGGGGTTGTGCTGGAGGTAGATTTAGGGTTTAGGGTAGTGCAGTGGTGATTGGGTAGTGTAAGGAGTCGTGCTGGTGGAAGTGTCTTAGGGTTTATGGTAGTGCTGTTATGTTTGGGTAGTATAGGGTGTCATGCTGGGGGTAGTGTTTTAGGGTTTAGGGCAGTGCAGTGGTGCTTGTGTAGTGTAGGGGGTCATGCTGGGGGTAGTGTTTTAGGGTTTATGGTAGTGCAGTCGTGTTTGTGTAGTGTAGGGTGTCATGCTGTGGGTAGTGCTTTAGTGTTTAGGGTAGTGCAGTGGTGTTTGTGTAATGTAGGGGGTCGTGCTTTAGGGTTTAGGGAAGTGCAATGATGTTTTGGTAGTGTAGGGGGTCGTGCTGGGGATAGTGTTTTTGGTTTTAGTGTAGTGCAGTGGTGTTTGTGTAGTGTAGGGGGTCGTGCTGGGAGTAGTGTTTTAGGGGTTAAGGCAGTGCAGTGGTGTTTGTGTAATGAAGGGGTTGTGCTGGGTGTAGTGTTTTAGGGTTTACGGAAGTGTAGTGGTGTTTGTGTAGTGTAGGGGGTTGTGCTGGAGGTAGATTTAGGGGTTAGGGTAGTGCAGTGGTGATTGGGTAGTGTAAGGAGTCATGCTGGTGGTAGTGTTTTAGATTGTAGGGCAGTGAAGTGGTGTTTGTGTAGTGTAGGGGGTCATGCTTGGGGTAGTTTTTTAGGGTTTAGGGTAGTGCAGTGGTGTGTGTGTACTGTAGGTATTCTTGTTTGTGGTACTGTTTTAGGGTTTAGGGTTTTGCAGTAGTGTTTGACTACTGTAGGGGGTTGTGCTGGGGTAGTGTTTTTGGGTTTAGGGCAATGCAGTGGTGTTTGTGTAGTGAAGGGGTCATGCTGGGGGTAGTGTTTTAGGGTTTAGGGTAGTGCAGTGGTGTTTGTGTAGTGTAGGGGGTTGTGCTGGGGTAGATTTAGGGTTTAGGGTAGTGCTGTGGTGTTTGGATAGTGTAGAGAGTCACGCTGCTGGTAGTGTTTTAGGGTTTAGGGTAGTGCACTTATGTTTGGGTGGTGTAGGGTAGTCGTGATGGGGTAGTGTTTTAGGGTTTAGGGCAGTGCAGTGGTGCTTGTGTAGTATAGGGGGTCATGCTGGGGGTAGTGTTTTAGGGTAGTGCTGTGGTGTTTGGATAGTGTAGAGAGTCATGCTGCTGGTAGTGTTTTAGGGTTTAGGGTAGTGCACTTATGTTTGGGTAGTGTAGGGTAGTCGTGCTGGGGGTAGTGTTTTAGGGTTTAGGGCAGTGCAGTGGTGCTTGTGTAGTATAGGGGGTCATGCTGGGGGTAGTGTTTTAGGGTTTATGGTAGTGCAGTCGTGTTTGTGTAGTGTAGGGTGTCATGCTGTGGGTAGTGCTTTAGTGCTTAGGGTAGTGCAGTGGTGTTTGTGTAATGTAGGGGGTTGTGCTTTAGGGTTTAGGGAAGTGCAATGATGTTTTGGTAGTGTAGGGGGTTGTGCTGGGGATAGTGTTTTTGGTTTTAGTGTAGTGCAGTGGTGTTTGTGTAGTGTAGGGGGTCGTGCTGGGAGTAGTGTGTTAGGGGTTAAGGCAGTGCAGTGGTGTTTGTGTAATGAAGGGGTCGTGCTGGGTGTAGTGTTTTAGGGTTTACGGAAGTGTAGTGGTGTTTGTGTAGTGTAGGGGGTTGTGCTGAAGGTGGATTTTGGGGTTAGGGTAGTGCAGTGGTGATTGGGTAGTGAAGGGGTCATGCTGGGGGTAGTGTTTTAGGGTTTAGGGTAGTGCAGTGGTGTTTGTGTAGTGTAGGGGGTTGTGCTGGGGGTAGATTTAGGGTTTAGGGTAGTGCTGTGGTGTTTGGATAGTGTAGAGAGTCACGCTGCTGGTAGTGTTTTAGGGTTTAGGGTAGTGCACTTATGTTTGGGTGGTGTAGGGTAGTCGTGCTGGGGGTAGTGTTTTAGGGTTTAGGGCAGTGCAGTGGTGCTTGTGTAGTATAGGGGGTCATGCTGGGGGTAGTGTTTTTGGGTAGTGCAGTGGTGTTTGGGTAGTGTAGGGGTAGTGCTGGGTGTAGTGTTTTAGGGTTTAGGGTAGTGCAGTGATGTTTGGGTAGTGTAGGGGGTCATGCTGGGGGAGTGTCAAAGGGTTTAGGGTTGTGCAGTGGTGGTTGTGTAGAATAGGAGGTCGTGCTGGGGTAGTGTTTTAGGGTTTAGGGTAGTGCAGTGGTGTTTGTGTAGTGAAGGGGGTAGTGTTTTAGGGATTAGGGTAGTGCAGTGGTGTTTGTGTAGTGTAGGGGGTCATGCTGCGGTAGTGTTTTAGGGTTTAGGGTAGTGCAGTGGAGTTTGTGTAGTATAGGGTGTCGTGTTTTAGGGTTTAAGTTAGTGCAGTGGTGTTTGGGTAGTGTAGGGACTCGTGCTGGGGGTAGTGTGTTTGGGTTTAGGGTAGTGCAGTTGTGTTTGTGTAGTGTAGGGGATCGTGCTGGGGTCTTATTTTAGGGTAGTGCAGTGGTGTTTGTGTAGTGTAGGGTTTCGAGTTTTAGGGTTTAAGTTAGCGCAGTGGTGTTTGGGTAGTTTAGGGGGTAGTGTGTTTGGGTTTATGGTAGTGCATTTGTGTTTGGGTAGTGAAGGGGGTCGTGCTAGGGGTAGTGTTTTAGGGTTTAGGGTAGTACTGTGGTGTTTGTGTAGTGTAGGGGGTCATGCTGGGGGTAGTGTTTTAGGGTTTAGTGTAGTGCAGTGGTGTGTGTGTACTGTAGGGATTCTTGTTTGTGGTACTGTTTTAGGGTTTAGGGTTTTGCAGTAGTGTTTGAGTACTGTAGGGGGTTGAGCTGGGGGTAGTGTTTTTGGGTTTAGGGCAATGCAGTGGTGTTTGTGTAGTGAAGGGGTCATGCTGGGGGTAGTGTTTTAGGGTTTAGGGTAGTGCAGTGGTGTTTGTGTAGTGTAGGGGGTTGTGCTGGCGGTAGATTTAGGGTTTAGGGTAGTGCTGTGGTGTTTGGATAGTGTAGAGGGTCATGCTGCTGGTAGTGTTTTAGGGTTTAGGGTAGTGCACTTATGTTTGGGTAGTGTAGGGTAGTCGTGCTGGGGGTAGTGTTTTAGGGTTTAGGGCAGTGCAGTGGTGCTTGTGTAGTATAGGGGGTCATGCTGGGGGTAGTGTTTTAGGGTTTATGGTAGTGCAGTCGTGTTTGTGTAGTGTAGGGTGTCATGCTGTGGGTAGTGCTTTAGTGCTTAGGGTAGTGCAGTGGTGTTTGTGTAATGTAGGGGGTTGTGCTTTAGGGTTTAGGGAAGTGCAATGATGTTTTGGTAGTGTAGGGGGTTGTGCTGGGGATAGTGTTTTTGGTTTTAGTGTAGTGCAGTGGTGTTTGTGTAGTGTAGGGGGTCGTGCTGGGAGTAGTGTTTTAGGGGTTAAGGCAGTGCAGTGGTGTTTGTGTAATGAAGGGGTCGTGCTGGGTGTAGTGTTTTAGGGTTTACGGAAGTGTAGTGGTGTTTGTGTAGTGTAGGGGGTTGTGCTGAAGGTGGATTTAGGGGTTAGGGTAGTGCAGTGGTGATTGGGTAGTGTAAGGATTCATGCTGGTGGTAGTGTTTTAGATTGTAGGGCAGTGAAGTGGTGTTTGTGTAGTGTAGGGGGTCATGCTTGGGGTAGTGTTTTAGGGTTTAGTGTAGTGCAGTGGTGTGTGTGTACTGTAAGGATTCTTGTTTGTGGTACTGTTTTAGGGTTTAGGGTTTTGCAGTAGTTTTTGAGTACTGTAGGGGGTTGTGCTGGGGGTAGTGTTTTTGGGTTTAGGGCAATGCAGTGGTGTTTGTGTAGTGAAGGGGTCATGCTGGGGGTAGTGTTTTAGGGTTTAGGGTAGTGCACTTATGTTTGGGTAGTGTAGGGTAGTCATGCTGGGGGTAGTGTTTTAGGGTTTAGGGCAGTGCAGTGGTGCTTGTGTAGTATAGGGGGTCATGCTGGGGGTAGTGTTTTAGGGTTTATGGTAGTGCAGTCATGTTTGTGTAGTGTAGGGTGCCATGCTGTGGGTAGTGCTTTAGTATTTAGGGTAGTGCAGTGGTGTTTGTGTAATGTAGGGGGTCGTGCTTTAGGGTTTAGGGAAGTGCAATGATGTTTTGGTAGTGTAGGGGGTCGTGCTGGGGATAGTGTTTTTGGTTTTAGTGTAGTGCAGTGGTGTTTGTGTAGTGTAGGGGGTCGTGCTGGGAGTAGTGTTTTAGGGGTTAAGGCAGTGCAGTGGTGTTTGTGTAATGAAGGGGTCGTGCTGGGTGTAGTGTTTTAGGGTTTACGGAAGTGTAGTGGTGTTTGTGTAGTGTAGGGGGTTGTGCTGAAGGTGGATTTAGGGGTTAGGGTAGTGCAGTGGTGATTGGGTAGTGTAAGGAGTCATGCTGGTGGTAGTGTTTTAGATTGTAGGGCAGTGAAGTGGTGTTTGTGTAGTGTAGGGGGTCATGCTTGGGGTAGAGTTTTAGGGTTTAGTGTAGTGCAGTGGTGTGTGTGTACTGTAGGGATTCTTGTTTGTGGTACTGTTTTAGGGTTTAGGGTTTTGCAGTAGTTTTTGAGTACTGTAGGGGGTTGTGCTGGGGGTAGTGTTTTTGGGTTTAGGGCAATGCAGTGGTGTTTGTGTAGTGAAGGGGTCATGCTGGGGGTAGTGTTTTAGGGTTTAGGGTAGTGCAGTGGTGTTTGTGTAATGTAGGGGGTTGTGCTGGGGGTAGATTTAGGGTTTAGGGTAGTGCTGTGGTGTTTGGATAGTGTAGAGAGTCATGCTGCTGGTAGTGTTTTAGGGTTTAGGGTAGTGCACTTATGTTTGGGTAGTGTAGGGTAGTCGTGCTGGGGGTAGTGCTTTAGGGTTTAGGGCAGTGCAGTGGTGCTTGTGTAGTGTAGGGGGTCATGCTGGGGGTAGTGTTTTAGGGTAGTGCAGTGGTGTTTGGGTAGTGTAGGGGTAGTGCTGGGTGTAGTGTTTTAGGGTTTAGGGTAGTGCAGTGATGTTTGGGTAGTGTAGGGGGTCATGCTGGGGGAGTGTAAAAGGGTTTAGGGTTGTGCAGTGGTGGTTGTGTAGAATAGGAGGAAGTGCTGGGGTAGTGTATTAGGGTTTAGGGTAGTGCAGTGGTTTTTGTGTAGTGAAGGGGGTAGTGTTTTAGGGATTAGGGTAGTGCAGTGGTGTTTGTGTAGTGTAGGGGGTCATGCTGCGGTAGTGTTTTAGGGTTTAGGGTAGTGCAGTGGTGTTCGTGTAGTGTAGGGTGTCATGTTTTAGGGTTTAAGTTAGTGCAGTGGTGTTTGGGTAGTGTAGGGACTCGTGCTGGGGGTAGTGTGTTTGGGTTTAGGATAGTGCAGTTGTGTTTGTGTAGTGTAGGGGATCGTGCTGGGGTCTTATTTTAGGGTAGTGCAGTGGTGTTTGTGTAGTGTAGGGTTTCGTGTTTTAGGGTTTAAGTTAGCGCAGTGGTGTTTGGGTAGTGTAGGGGGTAGTGTGTTTGGGTTTATGGTAGTGCATTTGTGTTTGGGTAGTGAAGGGGGTCGTGCTAGGGGTAGTGTTTTAGGGTTTAGGGTAGTACTGTGGTGTTTGTGTAGTGTAGGGGGTAGTGCTGGGGGTAGTGTTTTAGGGCTTACGGTAGTGCAGTGGTGTTTGTGTAGTGTAGGGGGTCATGCTGGGGGTAGTGTTTTAGGGTTTATGGTAGTGCAGTCGTGTTTGTGTAGTGTAGGGTGTCATGCTGTGGGTAGTGCTTTAGTGTTTAGGGTAGTGCAGTGGTGTTTGTGTAATGTAGGGGGTCGTGCTTTAGGGTTTAGGGAAGTGCAATGATGTTTTGGTAGTGTAGGGGGTCGGGCTGGGGATAGTGTTTTTGGTTTTAGTGTAGTGCAGTGGTGTTTGTGTAGTGTAGGGGGTCGTGCTGGGAGTAGTGTTTTAGGGGTTAAGGCAGTGCAGTGGTGTTTGTGTAATGAAGGGGTCGTGCTGGGTGTAGTGTTTTAGGGTTTACGGAAGTGTAGTGGTGTTTGTGTAGTGTTGGGGGTTGTGCTGGAGGTAGATTTAGGGGTTAGGGTAGTGCAGCGGTGATTGGGTAGTGTAAGGAGTCATGCTGGTGGTGGTGTTTTAGATTGTAGGGCAGTGAAGTGGTGTTTGTGTAGTGTAGGGGTTCATGCTTGGGGTAGTGTTTTAGGGTTTAGGGTAGTGCAGTGGTGTGTGTGTACTGTAGGGGTTCTTGTTTGTGGTACTGTTTTAGGGTTTAGGGTTTTGCAGTAGTGTTTGAGTACTGTAGGGGGTTGTGCTGGGGGTAGTGTTTTTGGGTTTAGGGCAATGCAGTGGTGTTTGTGTAGTGAAGGGGTCATGCTGGGGGTAGTGTTTTAGGGTTTAGGGTAGTGCAGTGGTGTTTGTGTAGTCTAGGGGGTTGTGCTGGGGGTAGATTTAGGGTTTAGGGTAGTGCTGTGGTGTTTGGATAGTGTAGAGAGTCATGCTGCTGGTAGTGTTTTAGGGTTTAGGGTAGTGCACTTATGTTTGGGTAGTGTAGGGTAGTCGTGCTGGGGGTAGTGGTTTAGGGTTTAGGGCAGTGCAGTGGTGCTTGTGTAGTATAGGGGGTCATGCTGGGGGTAGTGTTTTAGGGTAGTGCAGTGGTGTTTGGGTAGTGTAGGGGTAGTGCTGGGTGTAGTGTGTTAGTGTTTAGGGTAGTGCAGTGATGTTTTGGTAGTGTAGGGGGTCATGCTGGGGTAGTGTAAAAGGGTTTAGGGTTGTGCAGTGGTGGTTGTGTAGAATAGGAGGTCGTGCTGGGGTAGTGTTTTAGGGTTTAGGGTAGTGCAGTGGTGTTTATGTAGTGAAGGGGGTAGTGTTTTAGGGATTAGGGTAGTGCAGTGGTGTTTGTGTAGTGTAGGGGGTCATGCTGCGGTAGTGTTTTAGGGTTTAGGGTAGTGCAGTGGTGTTTGTGTAGTGCAGGGTGTCGTGTTTTAGGGTTTAAGTTAGTGCAGTGGTGTTTGGGTAGTGTAGGGACTCGTGCTGGGGGTAGTGTGTTTGGGTTTAGGGTAGTGCAGTTGTGTTTGTGTAGTGTAGGGGATCGTGCTGGGGTCTTACTTTAGGGTAGTGCAGTGGTGTTTGTGTAGTGTAGGGTTTCGTGTTTTAGGGTTTAAGTTAGCGCAGTGGTGTTTGGGTAGTGTAGGGGGTAGTGTGTTTGGGTTTATGGTAGTGCATTTATGTTTGGGTAGTGAAGGGGGTCGTGCTAGAGGCAGTGTTTTAGGGTTTAGGGTAGTACTGTGGTGTTTGTGTAGTGTAGGGGGTAGTGCTGGGGGTAGTGTTTTAGGGCGTATGATATTGCAGTGGTGTTTGTGTAGTGTAGGGGGTTGTGCTGGGGGTTGTGTTTTAGGGTTTAGGGTAGTGCAGTAGTGTTTGTGTAGTGTAGGGGTTCGTGCTGGGGTAGAGTTTTAGGTTGTAGGGTAGTGCAGTGGTGTTTTTTTAGTATAGGGGGTCATGCTTGGAGTAGTGTTTTAGGGTTTAGGGTAGTGCAGTGGTGTGTGTGTACTGTAGGTGGTCTTGCTGGGGTTAATGTTTTAGGGTTTAGGGTTGTGCAGTGGTGCTTGTGTAGTGTAGGGGGTCATGCTGGGGTTAGTGTTTTAGGGTTTATGGTAGTGCAGTCGTGTTTGTGTAGTGTAGGGTGTCATGCTGGGGGTAGTGCTTTAGTGTTTAGAGTAGTGCAGTGGTGTTTGTGTAATGTAGGGGGTCGTGCTTTAGGGTTTAGGGAAGTGCAATGGTGTTTTGGTAGTGTAGGGGGTCGTGCTGGGGATAGTGTTTTGGGTTTTAGTGTAGTGCAGTGGTGTTTGTGTAGTGTAGGGAGTCGTGCTGGGAGTAGTGTTTTAGGGTTTAAGGCAGTGCAGTGGTGTTTGTGTAATGAAGGGGGTCGTGCTGGGTGTAGTGTTTTAGGGTTTAGGGAAGTGTGGTGGTGTTTGTGTAGTGTAGGGGGTTGTGCTGGAGGTAGATTTAGGGGTTACGGTAGTGCAGTGGTGATTGGGTAGTGTAAGGAG
This sequence comes from Triturus cristatus, assembly GCF_964204655.1. Classification (NCBI taxonomy): domain Eukaryota; kingdom Metazoa; phylum Chordata; class Amphibia; order Caudata; family Salamandridae; genus Triturus; species Triturus cristatus. Next base: position 748,305,435 of record NC_140579.1, read on the forward strand.
TCATGCTGGTGGTAGTGTTTTAGGTTGTAGGGTAGTGCAGTAGTGTTTGTGTAGTCTAGGGGGTCGTGCTTGGGGTAGTGTTTTATTGTTTAGGGTAGTGCAGTGGTGTGTGTGTACTGTAGGGGTTCTTGCTTGTGGTACTGTTTTAGGGTTTAGGGTTTTGCAGTAGTGTTTGAGTACTGTAGGGGGTTGTGCTGGGGGTACTGTTTTTGGGTTTAGGGCAGTGTAGTGCAGTGGATTTTGTGTAGTGAAGGGGTCATGCTGGGGGTAGTGTTTTAGGGTTTAGGGTAGTGCAGTGGTGTTTGTGTAGTGAAGGTGGTAGTGTTTTAGGGATTAGGGTAGTGCAGTGGTGTTTGTGTAGTGTAGGGGGTAATGCTGCGGTAGTGTTTTAGGGTTTAGGGTAGTGCAGTGGTGTTTGTGTAGTGTAGGGTGTCGTGTTTTAGGGTTTAAGTTAGTGCAGTGGTGTTTGGGTAGTGTAGGGACTCGTGCTGAGGGTAGTGTGTTTGGGTTTAGGGTAGTGCAGTTGTGTTTGTGTAGTGTAGGGGATCGTGCTGGGGTCTTATTTTAGGGTAGTGCAGTGGTGTTTGTGTAGTGTAGGGTTTCGTGTTTTAGGGTTTAAGTTAGCGCAGTGGTGTTTGGGTAGTGGAGGGGGTAGTGTGTTTGGGTTTATGGTAGTGCATTTGTGTTTGGGTAGTGAAGGGGGTCGTGCTAGGGGTAGTGTTTTAGGGTTTAGGGTAGTACTGTGGTGTTTGTGTAGTGTAGGGGGTAGTGCTGGGGGTAGTGTTTTAGGGCTTACGGTAGTGCAGTGGTGTTTGTGTAGTGTAGGGGGTTGTGCTGGGGGTTGTGTTTTAGGGTTTAGGGTAGTGCAGTGGTGTTTGTCTAGTGTAGGTGTTCGTGCTGGGGTAGGGTTTTAGGTTGTAGGGTAGTGCAGTGGTGTTTTTGTAGTATAGGGGGTCGTGCTTGGGGTAGTGTTTTAGGCTTTAGGGTAGTGCAGTGGTGTGTGTGTACTGTAGGTGGTCTTGCTGGGGTTAATGTTTTAGCGTTTAGGGTTGTGCAGTGGTGCTTGTGTAGTGTAGGGGGTCATGCTGGGGGTAGTGTTTTAGGGTTTATGGTAGTGCAGTCGTGTTTGTGTAGTGTAGGGTGTCATGCTGGGGGTAGTGCTTTAGTGTTTAGAGTAGTGCAGTGGTGTTTGTGTAATGTAGGGGGTCGTGCTTTAGGGTTTAGGGAAGTGCAATGATGTTTTGGTAATGTAGGGGGTCGTGCTGGGGATAGTGTTTTTGGTTTTAGTGTAGTGCAGTGGTGTTTGTGTAGTGTAGGGGGTCGTGCTGGGAGTAGTGTTTTAGGGTTTAAGGCAGTGCAGTGGTGTTTGTGTAATGAAGCGGGTCGTGCTGGGTTTCGTGTTTTAGGGTTTAAGTTAGCGCAGTGGTGTTTGGGTAGTGTAGGGGTAGTGTGTTTGGGTTTATGGTAGTGCATTTGTGTTTGGGTAGTGAAGGGGGTCGTGCTAGGGGTAGTGTTTTAGGGTTTAGGGTAGTACTGTGGTGTTTGTGTAGTGTAGGGGGTCATGCTGCGGTAGTGTTTTAGGGTTTAGGGTAGTGCAGTGGTGTTTGTGTAGTGTACGGTGTCGTGTTTTAGGGTTTAACCCCTTCAGTGCCCATGACAAGCTGGACTCGTCATGGGCTGCGGTGGCGCTGTGCCCATGACGAGTCCAGCTCGTCATGAACTCCGCCCGCTAATGGAAGGCGCGGCACTGGGCGGGGAAAGGGGCGGGCATGCAAGGGGTTAAGTTAGTGCAGTGGTGTTTGGGTAGTGTAGGGACTCGTGCTGGGGGTAGTGCGTTCGGGGTTTAGGGTAGTGCAGTTGTGTTTGTGTAGTGTAGGGGATCGTGCTGGAGTCTTATTTTAGGGTAGTGCAGTGGTGTTTGTGTAGTGTAGGGTTTCGTGTTTTAGGGTTTAAGTTAGCGCAGTGGTGTTTGGGTAGTGTAGGGGGTAGTGTGTTTGGGTTTATGGTAGTGCATTTGTGTTTGGGTAGTGAAGGGGGTCGTGCTAGGGGTAGTGTTTTAGGGTTTAGGGTAGTATGTGGTGTTTGTGTAGTGTAGGGGGTAGTGCTGGGGGTAGTGTTTTAGGGCTTACGGTAGTGCAGTGGTGTTTGTGTAGTGTAGGGGGTCATGCTGGGGGTAGTGTTTTAGGGTTTATGGTAGTGCAGTCGTGTTTGTGTAGTGTAGGGTGTCATGCTGTGGGTAGTGCTTTAGTGTTTAGGGTAGTGCAGTGGTGTTTGTGTAATGTAGGGGGTCGTGCTTTAGGGTTTAGGGAAGTGCAATGATGTTTTGGTAGTGTAGGGGGTCGTGCTGGGGATAGTGTTTTTGGTTTTAGTGAAGTGCAGTGGTGTTTGTGTAGTGTAAGGGGTCGTGCTGGGAGTAGTGTTTTAGGGGTTAAGGCAGTGCATTGGTGTTTGTAAATGTATGTAAATGTATGTGTCTTGTAAAGCGCACTGCTGCCCTGAGGCGTCCTGGCGCTGTAGACCGCTGGGGAACCCGTCCTGGCTATCCCTGTGAGATGGTCCCTCCAGGGTATCTACAAGGTGAAACCAGGCATCCCCGGCAAATGTGGGGGGCCGTTGTGGAGATGAGGCAAGCTGATGCCCAGAGTCGCCGAGTGTGATCCCTGGTTAGAGTAGGCACCGAAGCGAGAATTATCGAGTCCGCTGGCCCCAGTCCACGACCCTGCCATGCCACGTCAGGGATTGAACCCTGGTCCCTGGCCGTCCCCTGCTTCTGGGTCTGCTTCCTCTAACCAGTGCAGTAGTTTTTGAGTACTGTAGGGGGTTGTGCTGGGGGTAGTGTTTTTGGGTTTAGGGCAATGCAGTGGTGTTTGTGTAATGAAGGGGTCGTGCTGGGTGTAGTGTTTTAGGGTTTACGGAAGTGTAGTGGTGTTTGTGTAGTGTAGGGGGTTGTGCTGGAGGTAGATTTAGGGGTTAGGGTAGTGCAGTCGTGATTGGGTAGTGTAAGGAGTCATGCTGGTGGTAGTGTTTTAGATTGTAGGGCAGTGAAGTGGTGTTTGTGTAGTGTAGGGGGTCATGCTTGGGGTAGTGTTTTAGGGATTAGGGTAGTGCAGTGGTGTGTGTGTGTACTGTAGGGGTTCTTGTTTGTGGTACTGTTTTAGGGTTTAGGGTTTTGCAGTAGTGTTTGAGTACTGTAGGGGGTTGTGCTGGGGGTAGTGTTTTTGGGTTTAGGGCAATGCAGTGGTGTTTGTGTAGTGAAGGGGTCGTGCTGGGGGTAGTGTTTTAGGGTTTAGGGTAGTGCAGTGCAGTGGTGTTTGTGTAGTGTAGGGGGTTGTGCTGGGGGTAGATTTAGGGTTTAGGGTAGTGCTGTGGTGTTTGGATAGTGTAGAGAGTCATGCTGCTGGTAGTGTTTTAGGGTTTAGGGTAGTGCACTTATGTTTGGGTAGTGTAGGGTAGTCGTGCTGGGGGTAGTGTTTTAGGGTTTAGGGCAGTGCAGTGGTGCTTGTTTAGTATAGGGGGTCATGCTGGGGGTAGTGTTTTAGGGTAGTGCAGTGGTGTTTGGGTAGTGTAGGGGTAGTGCTGGGTAAAGTGTTTTAGGGTTTAGGGTAGTGCAGTGATGTTTGGGTAGTGTAAGGGGTCATGCTGGGGGAGTGTAAAAGGGTTGAGGGTTGTGCAGTGGTGGTTGTGTAGAATAGGAGGTCGTGCTGGGGTAGTGTTTTAGGGTTTAGGGTAGTGCAGTGGTGTTTGTGTAGTGAAGGGGGTAGTGTTTTAGGGATTAGGGTAGTGCAGTGGTGTTTGTGTAGTGTAGGGGGTCATGCTGCAGTAGTGTTTTAGGGTTTAGGGTAGTGCAGTGGTGTTTGTGTAGTGTAGGGTGTCGTGTTTTAGGGTTTAAGTTAGTGCAGTGGTGTTTGGGTAGTGTAGGGACTCGTGCTGGGGGTAGTGCGTTTGGGTTTAGGGTAGTGCAGTTGTGTTTTTGTAGTGTAGGGGATCGTGCTGGGGTCTTATTTTAGGGTAGTGCAGTGGTGTTTGTGTAGTGTAGGGTTTCGTGTTTTAGGGTTTAAGTTAGCGCAGTGGTGTTTGGGTAGTGTAGGGGGTAGTGTGTTTGGGTTTATGGTAGTGCATTTGTGTTTGGGTAGTGAAGGGGGTCGTGCTAGGGGTAGTGTTTTAGGGTTTAGGGTAGTACTGTGGTGTTTGTGTAGTGTAGGGGGTAGTGCTGGGGGTAGTGTTTTAGGGCTTACGGTAGTGCAGTGGTGTTTGTGTAGTGTAGGGGGTCATGCTGGAGGTAGATTTAGGGGTTAGGGTAGTGCAGTCGTGATTGGGTAGTGTAAGGACTCATGCTGGTGGTAGTGTTTTAGATTGTAGGGCAGGGAAGTGGTGTTTGTGTAGTGTAGGGGGTCATGCTTGGGGTAGTGTTTTAGGGATTAGGGTAGTGCAGTGGTGTGTGTGTGTACTGTAGGGGTTCTTGTTTGTGGTACTGTTTTAGGGTTTAGGGTTTTGCAGTAGTGTTTGAGTACTGTAGGGGGTTGTGCTGGGGGTAGTGTTTTTGGGTTTAGGGCAATGCAGTGGTGTTTGTGTAGTGAAGGGGTCATGCTGGGGGTAGTGTTTTAGGGTTTAGGGTAGTGCAGTGGTGTTTGTGTAGTGTAGGGGGTTGTGCTGGGGGTAGATTTAGGGTTTAGGGTAGTGCTGTGGTGTTTGGATAGTGTAGAGAGTCATGCTGCTGGTAGTGTTTTAGGGTTTGGGGTAGTGCACTTATGTTTGGGTAGTGTAGGGTAGTCGTGCTGGGGGTAGTGTTTTAGGGTTTAGGGCAGTGCAGTGGTGCTTGTTTAGTATAGGGGGTCATGCTGGGGGTAGTGTTTTAGGGTAGTGCAGTGGTGTTTGGGTAGTGTAGGGGTAGTGCTGGGTATAGTGTTTTAGGGTTTAGGGTAGTGCAGTGATGTTTGGGTAGTGTAGGGGGTCATGCTGGGGGAGTGTAAAAGGGTTTAGGGTTGTGCAGTGGTGGTTGTGTAGAATAGGAGGTCGTGCTGGGGTAGTGTTTTAGGGTTTAGGGTAGTGCAGTGGTGTTTGTGTAGTGAAGGGGGTAGTGTTTTAGGGATTAGGGTAGTGCAGTGGTGTTTGTGTAGTGTAGGGGGTCATGCTGCGGTAGTGTTTTAGGGTTTAGGGTAGTGCAGTGGTGTTTGTGTAGTGTTCGGTGTCGTGTTTTAGGGTTTAAGTTAGTGCAGTGGTGTTTGGGTAGTGTAGGGACTCGTGCTGGGGGTAGTGCGTTTGGGTTTAGGGTAGTGCAGTTGTGTTTGTGTAGTGTAGGGGATCGTGCTGGGGTCTTATTTTAGGGTAGTGCAGTGGTGTTTGTGTAGTGTAGGGTTTCGTGTTTTAGGGTTTAAGTTAGCGCAGTGGTGTTTGGGTAGTGTAGGGGGTAGTGTGTTTGGGTTTATGGTAGTGCATTTGTGTTTGGGTAGTGAAGGGGGTCGTGCTAGGGGTAGTGTTTTAGGGTTTAGGGTAGTACTGTGGTGTTTGTGTAGTGTAGGGGGTAGTGCTGGGGGTAGTGTTTTAGGGCTTACGGTAGTGCAGTGGTGTTTGTGTAGTGTAGGGGGTCATGCTGGGGGTAGTGTTTTAGGGTTTATGGTAGTGCAGTCGTGTTTGTGTAGTGTAGGGTGTCATGCTGTGGGTAGTGCTTTAGTGTTTAGGGTAGTGCAGTGGTGTTTGTGTAATGTAGGGGGTCGTGCTTTAGGGTTTAGGGAAGTGCAATGATGTTTTGGTAGTGTAGGGGGTCGTGCTGGGGATAGTGTTTTTGGTTTTAGTGAAGTGCAGTGGTGTTTGTGTAGTGTAGGGGGTTGTGCTGGGGGTAGATTTAGGGTTTAGGGTAGTGCTGTGGTGTTTGGGTAGTGTAGAGAGTCATGCTGCTGGTAGTGTTTTAGGGTTTAGGGTAGTGCAGTTATGTTTGGGTAGTGTAGGGTAGTCGTGCTGGGGGTAGTGTTTTAGGGTTTAGGGCAGTGCAGTGGTGCTTGTGTAGTATAGGGGGTCATGCTGGGGGTAGTGTTTTAGGGAAATGCAGTGGTGTTTGGGTAGTGTAGGGGGTCATGCTGGGGGAGTGTATAAGGGTTTAGGGTAGTGCAGTGTTGGTTGTGTAGTATAGGAGGTCGTGCTGGGGTAGTGTTTTAGGGTTTAGGGTAGTGCAGTGGTGTTTGTGTAGTGACAGGGGTAGTGTTTTAGGGATTAGGGTAGTGCAGTGGTTTTTGTGTAGTGTAGAAAGTCATGCTGGCGGTAGTGTTTTAGGGTTTAGGGTAGTGCAGTGGTGTTTGAGTACTGTAGGGTGTCGTGCTGGGGGTAGTGTTTTTGGGTTTAGGGCAGTGCAGTGCAGTGGTGTTTGTCTAGAGAAGGGGGTCGTGCTGGGGGCAGTGTTTTAGGGTTTAGGGTAGTGCAGTGTTGTTTGTGTAGTGTAGGGGGTTGTGCTGGGGGTAGATTTAGGATTTAGGGTAGCGCTGTGGTGTTTGAGTAGTGCAGAAAGTCATGCTGGTTGTAGTCTTTTAGGGTTTAGGGTAGTGGAGTTATGTTTGGGTAGTGTAGGGTGTCGTGCTGGGGGTAGTGTTTTAGGGATTAGGGTAGTGCAGTGGTGTTTGTGTAGAGTAGGGGGTCATGCTGGGGTAGTGTTTTAGGGTTTAGGGTAGTGCAGTGGTGTTTGTGTAGTGTAGGGTGTCGTGTTTTAGGGTTTAAGTTAGTGCAGTGGTGTTTGGGTAGTGTAGGGAGTCGTGCTGGGGGTAGTGTGTTTGGGTTTAGGGTAGTGCAGTTGTGTTTGTGTAGTGTAGGGGATCGTGCTGGGGTCTTGTTTTAGGGTAGTGCAGTGGTGTTTGTGTAGTGTAGGGTGTCGTGTTTTAGGGTTTAAGTTAGCGCAGTGGTGTTTGGGTAGTGTAGGGGGTAGTGTGTTTGGGATTAGGGTATTGCATTTGTGTTTGGGTAGTGAAGGGGGTCGTGCTAGGGGTAGTGTTTTAGGGTTTAGGGTAGTACTGTGGTGTTTGTATAGTGTAGGGGGTAGTGCTGGGGTAGTGTTTTAGGGTTTAGGGTAGTGCAGTGGTGCTTGTGTAGTGTAGGGGGTTGTGCTGGGGGTTGTGTTTTAGGGTTTAGGGTAGTGCAGTGGTGTTTTTGTAGTATAGGGGGTCGTGCTTGGGGTAGTGTTTTAGGGTAGTGCAGTGGTGTGTGTGTACTGTAGGGGGTCTTGCTGGGGTTAATGTTTTAGGGTTTAGGGTAGTGCAGTGGTGTTTGAGTACTGTAGGGTGTCGTGCTGGGGGTAGTGTTTTTCGATTTAGGGTAGTGCAGTGCAGTGGTGTTTGTCTAGAGAAGGGGGTCGTGCTGGGGGTAGTGTTTTAGGGTTTAGGGTAGTGCAGTCGTTTTTGTGTAGTGTAGGGGGTTGTGCTGGGGGTAGATTTAGGGTTTAGGGTAGCGCTGTGGTGTTTGAGTAGTGCAGAAAGTCATGCTGGTGGTAGTCTTTTAGGGTTTAGGGTAGTGGAGTTATGTTTGGGTAGTGTAGGGTGTCGTGCTGGGGGTTGTGTTTTAGGGTAGTGCAGACGTGCTTGTGTAGTGTAGGGGGTCGTGCAGGGGTAGTGTTTTAGGATTTAGGGTAGTGCAGTGGTGTGGTTCAGTGACTAAATATCCAAAGAAATAATATAGAATGCCCAAAATATCGAAGCCAAAATATAGAAGGACAGAATATCGACTCCCTATCTACAAACAGTTAAGTACTAAAATATCGATTCTAAAATATAGAATGTTAAAATATAGTTAGCTAAAATATCGAATTTTTTAAATGTATTGAAAATAATATAAAAGTAATTAAATATTAAAAACAATTAAATAAAACATACATAATATGATATAAAAAAGCTTAAAATGTAAACATAATAAAAGTCATGTAAAAAAAGTAGAGCTTTTGTTGGATAGTGAGAGCGTAAAAATTACTATTCCCACTACAGTGAGTGCAACAGTAGGGAAAGTGTTGGATAGCGTAGTGGTAAAAATTACCATTCCCACTCCAGAGAGTGCAACAGTAGGGAAAGCGTTGGATAGCGGGAGGGTAAAAATTACTATTCCCACTCCAGAGAGTGAAACAGTAGGGAAAGCGTTGGATAGCGGGAATGGAAAAATTACTATTCCCACTCCAGTGAGTGCAACAGCCGGGAAAGCGTTGGATAGCGTAGGGGTAAAAATTACTATTCCCACTCCAGTGAGTGCAACAGTAGGGAAAACGTTGGATAGCGTAGGGGTAAAAATTGCTATTCCCACTCCAAAGAGTGCAACAGTAGGGAAAGCATTGGATAGCGGGAGAGTTAAAATTACTATTCCCACTCCAGAGAGTGCAACAGTAGGGAAATCGTTGGATAGCGGGAAGGGAAAAATTACTATTCCCACTCCAGTGACTCCAACAGTAGGGAAAGCATTGGATAGCGTAGGGGTAAAAATTACTATTCCCACTCCAGAGAGTGCAACAGTACAGAAAGCATTGGATAGCAGGAAGAGAAAAATTACTATTCACATTCCAATGAGTGCAACAGTACGGAAAGTGTTGGATAGCGTAGGGGTAAAAATTACTATTCCCACTCCAGTGAGTGCAACAGTAGGGAAAACGTTGGATAGCGTAGGGGTAAAAATTACTATTCCCACTCCAAAGAGTGCAAAAGTAGGGAAAGCGTTGGATAGCGTAGAGGTACAAATTACTATTCCCACTCCAGTGAATGCAACAGTAGGGAAAACGCTGGATAGTGTAGGGGTAAAAATTACTATTCCCACTCCAAAGAGTGTAACAGTAGGGAAAGCGTTGGATAGCAGGAGGGTAAAAATTACTATTCCCACTCCAGTGAGTGCAACAGTAGGGAAAGAGTTGGATAGCGGAGGGTAAAAAATACTATTCCCACTCCTGAGAGTGCAAAAGTAGGGAAATATAAAATAAGATTACATTGATTATCAATACCAATAAAAAGTTAATTAACAATAATTACCAATTAATAACAATTAATTACCATTGAAAAATATTAATTAGTGATTAATAAAAATTAATTACCAATTAAGAAAAATTAATTACGAATTAATAATTAGTTATCAATTATCAATACACATAAATACAAAAAAAATATTTACTTTATTACAATTAATTTACTTCCCACCCAATTCCCCTATAAACCCACAACCCACTCCCAATAATAAAAAATACAATTATTATTATCAATTAATCAATTAATAAAAATAATTTTGGAATTAAAAGCAATTAATTAGCAATTCATACAAATTATTTATCCATTAATACTAATTAATTACCAATTAATAATTAATTATCAATACAAATATATATAAAAAAATAATTATTTACTTTATTACAATTAAATTACTTCCCACCCAATTCCTCTACAAACCCACAACCCACTCCTAATAATAAAAAAATACAATTAACATAATTATCAATTAATCAATTAATATAAATTAATTACCAATTAATAAAAATTAATGACCAATTAATAATTAATTATCAATCAATTAATTATTAAAACATATAATTATAATTATTATTTAATTAACCATAATTAAATTACTTCCCACCCTAATCCCCTATAAACCCACAACCCGCTATGGAATTAAATTACGCAAAAATTAAATTACATAACATTCATTAGTTTAAATAAATTAAACATACATTACAAAAATAATACATAATTTTAACACATATACTACCATATATAACACTTAAAAAAATTCGATATTATAGATATCTATATTTTTAAATTCGATATTATGGTAATCTATATTTTAAAAATCTATATTATGGAATTCTATATTTTTAAATTCTATAATATGGAAATCGATATTTTGTACCCCAATTTCGATATTCTGACCTATCTATATTTTGATAATTCGATATTCTGTCCACTCTGTATTTTAACTTCGATATTCTGGGCAGTCGATATTTTGGAATCGATATTTAGGGTGTTCACCCAGTGGTGTTTGGGTAGTATAGGGAGTAGTGGTGGGGGTAGTGTTTTAGGGTTTAGGGTAGTGCAGTGGTGTTTGTGTAGTGTAGGAGTAGTGTTTTAGGGTTTAGGGTAGTGAAGTGGTGTTTGTGTAGTGTAGGGGGTCATGCGGGGGTAGTGTTTTAGGGTTTATGGTAGTGCAGTGGTGTTTGTGTAGTGTAGGGTGTCGTGTTTTAGGGTTTACGTTAGTGCAGTGGTGTTTGGGTAGTGTAGGGAGTCGTGCTGGGGGTAGTGTGTTTGGGTTTAGGGTAGTGCAGTTGTGTTTGTGTTGTGTAGGGGATCATGCTGGGGTCGTGTTTTAGGGTAGTGCAGTGGTGTTTGTGTAGTGTAGGGTGTCCTGTTTTAGGGTTTAAGTTAGTGCAGTGGTGTTTGGGTAGTGTAGGGGGTCGTGCTGGGGGTAGTGTGTTTGGGTTTAGGGTAGTTCATTTGTGTTTGGGTAGTGAAGGGGGTCGTGCTGGAGGTAGTGTTTTAGGGTTTAGGGTAGTACAGTGGTGTTTGTGTAGTGTAGGGGGTAGTGCTGGGGGAAGTGTTTTAGGGCTTAGGGTAGTGCAGTGGTGTTTGTGCAGTGTAGGGGGTTGCGCTGGGGGTTGTGTTTTAGGGTTTAGGGTGGTGCAGTGGTGTTTGTGTAGTGTAGGGGTTCGTGCTGGGGTAGTGTTTTAGGTTGTAGGGTAGTGCAGTGGTGTTTGTGTAGTATAGGGGGTCGTGCTTGGGGTAGTGTTTTAGGGTTTAGGGTAGTGCAGTGGTGTGTGTGTACTGTAGGGGGTCTTGCCGGGGTTAATGTTTTAGGGTTTAGGGTAGTGCAGTGGTGTTTGAGTACTGTAGGGTGTCGTGCTGGGGGTAGTGTTTTGGGGTTTAGGGTAGTGCAGTGCAGTGGTTTTTGTCTAGAGAAGGGGGTCGTGCTGGGGGTAGTGTTTTAGGGTTTAGGGTAGTGCAGTGGTGTTTGTGTAGTGTAGGGGGTTGTGCTGGGGGTAGATTTAGGGTTTAGGGTAGTGCAGTGGTGTTTGTGTAGTGTAGGGGGTAGTGCTTTAGGGTTTAGGGTAGTGCAGTGGTGTTTGTGTAGTGTAGGGGGTTGTGCTGGGGGTAGATTTAGGGTTTAGGGTAGTGCAGTGGTGTTTGTGTCGTGTAGGGGTCGTGCGGGGTAGTGTTTTACGGTTTAGGGTAGTGCAGTGGTGTTTGTGTAGTGTAGTGGGTTGTGCTGGGGTAGTGTTTTAGGGTTTAGGGTAGTGCAGTGGTGTTTGTGTAGTGTAGGGGGCTGTGCTGGGGGTAGATTTAGGGTTTAGGGTAGTGCTGTGGTGTTTGGGTAGTGTAGAAAGTCATGCTGGTGGTAGTGTTTTAGGGATTAGGGTAGTGCAGTGGTGTTTGTGTAGTGTAGGGTGTCATGCTGGGGGTAGTGCTTTCGTGTTTAGGGTTGTTGCAGTGGTGTTTGTATAGTGTAGGGGGTTGTGTTTTAGGGTATAGGGTAGTGCAGTGATGTTTGGGTAGTGTAGGGGGTCGTCCTGGGGATTGTGATTTTGGTTTTAGGGTAGTGCAGTTGTGTTTTGGTAGTGAAGGGGGTCTTGCTGGGGGTAGTGGTTTAGGGTTTAGGGTAGTATAGTGGTGTTTGTGTAGTGTAGGGGTCATGCTTGGGGTAGTGTTTAAGGGTTTAGGGTACTGTGGTGGTGTTTGGGTAGTGTAGGGGTGATGCTGGGGGTGGATTTAGGGTTTAGGATAGTGCAGTGGTGTTTGTGTAGTGTAGGGGGTCATGCTGGCTGTAGTGTTTTAGGGTTTAAGGCAGTGCAGTGGTGTTAGTGTAATGAAGGGGGTCGTGTTGGGGGTTCTGTTTTAGTGTTTAGGGAAGTGTAGTGGTGTTTGTGTAGTGTAGGGGGTTGTGCTGGAGGTAGATTTAGGGTTTAGGGTAGTGCAGTGGTGATTGGGTAGTGTAAGGAGTCTTGCTGGTGGTAGTGTCTTAGGGTTTAGGGTAGTGCTGTTATGTTTGGGTAGTATAGGGTGTCATGCTAGGGGTAGTGTTTTAGGGTTTAGGGTTTAGGGTAGTGCAGTGGTGCTTGTGTAGTGTAGGGGGTCGTGCGGGGGTAGTGTTTTAGGGTTTAGGGTAGTGCTGTGGTGTTTGGGTAGTGTAGAAAGTCATGCTGGTGGTAGTGTTTTAGGGTTTAGGGTAGTGCAGTTATGTTTGGGTAGTGTAGGGTGTCGTGCTGGGGGTAGTGTTTTAGGGTAGTGCAGTGGTGCTTGTGTAGTGTAGGGGGTCGTGCGGGGGTAGTGTTTTAGGGTTTAGGGTAGTGCAGAAGTGTTTGGGTAGTATAGGGGGTAGTGCTGGGGTAGTGTTTAAGGATTAGGGTAGTGCAGTGGTGTTTGTGTACTGTAGGGGGTAGTGCTTTAGGGTTTAGGGTAGTGAAGTGGTGTTTGTGTAGTGTAGGGGGTCGTGCGGGGGTAGTGTTTTAGGGTTAAGGGCAGGGAAGTGGTGTTCGGTAGTGTAGGGGGTTGTGCTGGGGGTGGTGTTTTAGGGTTTAGGGCAGTGCAGTGGTTTTCTGGTAGTGTAGGGGGTCATGCTGGGGGTCGTGCTTTAGGGTTCAGGGTAGTGCAGTGATGTTTGGGTAGTGTAGGGGGTGGTGCTGGGGATTGTGTTTTTGGTTTTAGGGTAGTGCAGTTGTGTTTTGGTAGTGAAGGGGGTCATGCTGGGGGTAGTGGTTTAGGGTTTAGGGTAGTATAGTGGTGTTTGTGTAGTGTAGGGGTCATGCTTGGGGTAGTGTTTAAGGGTTTAGGGTACTGTGGTGGTGTTTGTGTAGTGTAGGGGGTGGTGCTAGGGGTGGATTTAGGGTTTAGGGTAGTGCAGTGGTGTTTTTGTAGTGTAGGGGGTCATGCTGGCTGTAGTGTTTTAGGGTTTAAGGCAGTGCAGTGGTGTTAGTGTAATGAAGGGGGTCGTGTTGGGGGTTCTGTTTTAGTGTTTAGGGAAGTGTAGTGGTGTTTGTGTAGTCTAGGGGGTTGTGCTGGAGGTAGATTTAGGGTTTAGGGTAGTGCAGTGGTGATTGGGTAGTGTAAGGAGTCGTGCTGGTGGTAGTGTCTTAGGGTTTAGGGTAGTGCAGTGGTGCTTGTGTAGTGTAGGGGGTCATGCTGGGGGTAGTGTTTTAGGGTTTAGGGTAGTGCAGTGGTGTTTGTCTAGAGAAGGGGATCGTGCTGGTGGTAGTGTTTTAGGGTTTAGGGTAGTGCAGTCGTGTTTGTGTAGTGTAGGGGGTTGTGCTGGGGGTAGATTTAGGGTTTAGGGTAGTGCTGTGGTGTTTGGGTAGTATAGAAAGTCATGCTGGTGGTAGTGTTTTAGGGTTTAGGGTAGTGCAGATATGTTTGGGTAGTGTAGGGTGTCGTGCTGGGGGTAGTGTTTTAGGGTAGTGCAGTGGTGCTTGTGTAGTGTAGGGGGTCGTGCGGGGGTAGTGTTTTAGGGTTTAGGGTAGTGCAGTGGTGTTTGGGTAGTTTAGGGGGTAGTGCTGGGGTATTGTTTAAGGGTTAGGGTAGTGCAGTGGTGTTTGTGTACTGTAGGGGGTAGTGCTTTAGGGTTTAGGGTAGTGAAGTGGTGTTTGTGTAGTGTAGGGGGTCGTGCGGGGTAGTGTTTTAGGGTTTAGGGTAGTGCAGTGGTGTTTGGGCAGTGTAGGGGTAAGTGCTGGGGTAGTGTTTTAGGGTTAAGGGCAGGGAAGTGGTGTTCGGTAGTGTAGGGGGTTGTGCTGGGGGTGGTGTTTTAGGGTTTAGGGCAGTGCAGTGGTTTTCTGGTAGTGTAGGGGGTCATGCTGGTGGTCGTGCTTTAGGGTTCAGGGTAGTGCAGTGATGTTTGGGTAGTGTAGGGGGTGGTGCTGGGGATTGTGGTTTCAGTTTTAGGGTGGTACAGTTGTGTTTTGGTAGTGAAGGGGGTCATGCTGGGGGTAGTGGTTTAGGGTTTAGGGTAGTATAGTGGTGTTTGTGTAGTGTAGGGGTCATGCTTGGGGTAGTGTTTAAGGGTTTAGGGTACTGTGGTGGTGATTGTGTATTGTAGGGGGTGATGCTAGGGGTGGATTCAGGGTTTAGGGTAGTGCAGTGGTGTTTGTGTAGTGTAGGGGGTCATGCTGGCGGTAGTGTTTTAGGGTTTAAGGCAGTGCAGTGGTGTTAGTGTAATGAAGGGGGTCGTGTTGGGGGTACTGTTTTAGTGTTTAGGGAAGTGTAGTAGTGTTTGTGTAGTGTAGGGGGTTGTGCTGGAGGTAGATTTATGGTTTAGGGTAGTGCAGTGGTGATTGGGTAGTGTAAGGAGTCATGCTGGTGGTAGTGTCTTAGGGTTTAGGGTAGTGCTGTTATGTTTGGGTAGTATAGGGTGTCATGCTGGGGGTAGTGTTTTAGAGTTTAGGGTAGTGCAGTGGTGCTTGTGTAGTGAAGGGGGTCATGCTGGGGGTAGTGTTTTAGGGTTTAGGGTAGTGCAGTCGTGTTTGTGTAGTGTAGGGTGTCATGCTGGGGGTAGTGCTTTAGTGTTTAGGGTAGTGCAGTGGTGTTTGTGTAGTGTAGGGGTTCGTGTTTTAGGGTTTAGGGAAGTGCAATGATGTTTTGGTAGGGTAGGGGGTCGTGCTGGGGATAGTGTTTTTGGTTTTAGGGTAGTGCAGTGGTGTTTGTGTAGTGTAGGGGGTCGTGCTGGGAGTAGTGTTTTAGGGTTTAAGGCAGTGCAGTGGTGTTTGTGTAATGAAGGGGTCGTGCTGTCGGTAGTGTTTTAGGGTTTAGGGAAGTGTAGTGGTGTTTGTGTAGTGTAGGGGGTTCTGCTGGAGGTAGATTTAGGGGTTAGGGTAGTGCAGTGGTGATTGGGTAGTGTAAGGAGTCATGCTGGTGGTAGTGTTTTAGGTTGTAGGGTAGTGCAGTGGAGTTTGTGTAGTTTAGGGGGTCGTGCTTGGGGTAGTGTTTTAGGGTTTAGGGTAGAGCAGTTATTTTTGGGAAGTGTAGGGAGTCGTGCTGGGGTAGTGTTTTAGGGTATTGCAGTGGTGCTTGTGTAGTGTAAGGGGTTCGTGCGGGGGTAGTGTTTTAGGGTTTTAGGTAGTGCAGTGGTGTTTGGTTAGTATAACGACTTTTTACTTTGCGATACCATTACAACGCATGCATTATCACGCATTACTATACATTGTTTTATAACGCATGGTCATTTACCACGCATGCCTTTACAACGAATTTCGTTGTAAAGGTATGTATGGTAAATGACCATGCGTTATAAAAAACATGTAGACGATCCACGTCGTTGTAAGGAAACAGAGGCTGTTCCGTTTCCTCACAATGACGTGCACCGCCCCTCAGAGACGACGTGAAGCAGGAACCACGAGGAGAGAGGAACCACGAGGAGTGAGAGGTAAGGGGGATTATGCATGGGGTGTGAGTTTTTTTTCCAGGGTTTAGGGTAGAGCAGTGGTGTTTGGGTAGTGTATGGGTAGTGTTGGGATAGTGTTTTAGCATTTTGGGTAGTGCAGTGGTGTTTGTGTAGAGTAGGGGGTAGTGCTGGGGTAGTGTTTTAGGGTTTAGGGTAGTGCAATGGTGTTTGTGTAGTGTAGGGGGTCGTGCAGGGGGAAGTGTTTTAGGGTTAAGGGTATTGCAGTGGTGTTTGTGTAGTGTAGGGGGTAGTGTTTTAGGGTTTAGGGTAGTGCAGTGGTGTTTGTGTAGTGTAGGGTGTCATGCTGGAGGTAGTGCTTTAGTGTTTAGGGTAGTCCAGTGGTGTTTGTATAGTGTAGGGGGCGTGTTTTAAGGTTTAGGGTAGTGCAGTGATGTTTGGGTAGTGTAGGGGGTCGTGCTGGGGATAGTGTTTTTGGTTTTAGGGTAGTGCAGTTGTGTTTGGGTAGTGAAGGGGGTCATGCTGGGGGTAGTGTTTTAATGTTTAGGGTAGTACAGTGGTGTTTGTGTAATGTAGGGGGCCATGCTTGGGGTAGTGTTTTAGGGTCTAGGGTACTGTAGTGGTGTTTGTGTAGTGGAGGGGTGATGCTGGGGGTGGATTTAGGGTTTCGGGTAGTGCAATGGTGTTTTTGTAGTATAGGGGGTCGTGCAGGGGGTAGTGTTTTTTAGGGTTTAAGGCAGTGCACTGGTATTTGTGTAATGAAGGGGGTCGTTCTGGTGGTAGTGTTTTAGGGTTTAGGGTAGTGCAGTCATGTTTGGGTAGTTTAGGGTGTCATGCTGGGTGTAGTGCTTTAGGGTTTAGGGCAGTGCAGCGGTGCTTGTGTAGTATAGGGGGTCATGCTGGGGGTAGTGTTTTAGGGTTGTGCAGTGGTGTTTGGGTAGTGTAGGGGTATGTGCTGGGGGTAGTGTTTTAGGGTTTAGGGTAGTGCAGTGATGTTTGGGTAGTGTAGGGGGTCATGCTGGGGGAGTGTATCAGGGTTTAGGGTAGTGCAGTGGTGGTTGTGTAGTATAGGAGGTCGTGCTGGGTAGTGTTTTAGGGTTTAGGGTAGTGCAGTGGTGTTTGTGTAGTGAAGGGGGTGGTGTTTTAGGGATTAGGGTAGTGCAGTGGTGTTTGTGTAGTGTAGGGGGTCATGCTGGGGGTAGTGTTTTAGGGTTTAGAGTAGTGCAGTGGTGTTTGGGTAGTGTAGGGAGTCGTGCTGGGGGTATTGTTTTAGGGTTTAGGGTAGTGCATTGGTGTTCGTGTAGTGTAGGGGGTAGTGTTTTTGGGATTAGGGTAGTGCAGTGGTGTTTGTGTACTGTAGGGGTCGTGCTGGGGGTACTGTTTTAGGGTTTAGGGTGGTGCAGTGATGTTTGGGTAGTGTAGGGGGTCATGCTGGGGGAGTGTATAAGGGTTTAGGGTAGTGCAGTGGTGGTTGTGTAGTTTGGAAGGTCGTGCTGGGGTAGTGTTTTAGGGTTTAGGGTAGTACAGTGGTGTTTGTGTAGTGAAGGGGGTAGTGTTTTAGGGATTAGGGCAGTGCAGTGGTGTTTGTGTAGTGTAGGGGGTCATGCTGGGGTAGTGTTTTAGGGTTTAGGGTAGTGTAGTGGTGTTTGGGTAGTATAGGGAGTCTTGCTGGGGGTAGTGTGTTTGGGTTTAGGGTAGTGCAGTTGTGTTTGTGTAGTTTAGGGGGTAGTGTTTTTGGGATTAGGGTAGTGCAGTGGTGTTTGTGTAGTGTAGGGGATCGTGCTGGGGTCTTGTTTTAGGGTAGTGCAGTGGTGTTTGTGTAGTGTAGGGTGTCGTGTTTTATGGTTTAAGTTAGTGCAGTGGTGTTTGGGTAGTGTAGGGGGTCATGCTGGGGGTAGTGTGTTTGGGTTTAGGGTAGTGCATTTGTGTTTGGGTAGTGAAGGGTGTCGTGCTAGGGGTAGTGTTTTAGGGTTTAGGGTAGTACAGTTGTGTTTGTGTAGTGTAGGGGTAGTGCTGGGGGTAGTGTTTTAGGGCTTAGGGTAGTGCAGTGGTGTTTGTGTAGTGTAGGGGGTTGTGCTGGGGGTAGATTTAGGGTTTAGGATAGTGATGTGGTGTTTGAGAAGTGCAGAAAGTCATGCTGGTGGTAGTGTTTTTTTGGTTTAGGGTAGTGGAGTTATGTTTGGGTAGTGTAGGGTGTCGTGCTGGGGGTAGTGTTTTAGGGTAGTGCAGTTGTGCTTGTGTAGTGTAGGGGGTCATGCGGGGTAGTGTTTTAGGGTTTAGGGTAGTGCAGTGGCGTTTGGGTAGTATAGGGGGTAGTGCTGGGGGTAGTGTTTTAGGGTTTAGGGTAGTGCAGTGGTGTTTGTGTAGTGTAGGGGTAGTGTTTTAGGGTTTAGGTTAGTGAAGTGGTGTTTGTGTAGTGTAGGGGGTCGTGCGGGGGTAGTGTTTTAGGGTTTAGGATAGTGCAGTGGTGTTTTTTTAGTATAACAACTTATTTACTTTGCGATGCCATTACAACGCATGCATTACCACGCATTACTACGCATTGTTTTATAACGCATGGTCATTTACCACGCATGCCTTTACAACGAGTTTCTTTTCCATGGTTTAGGGTAGATCAGTGGTGTTTGGGTAGTGTCGGGGTAGTGTTGGGTAGTGTCTTAGGGTTTTGGGTAGTGCAGTGGTGTTTGTGTAGAGTAGGGGGTAGTGCTGGGGTAGTGTTTTAGGGTTTAGGGTAGTGCAATGGTGTTTGTGTAGTGTAGGGGGTCATGTTGGGGGTAGTGTTTTAGGGTTTAGGGTAGTGCAGTGGTGTTTTTGTAGTGTAGTGGGTAGTGTTTTAGGGTTTAGGGTAGTGCAGTGGTGTTTGTGTAGTGTAGGGTGTCATGCTGGGGGTAGTGCTTTCGTGTTTAGGTTAGTGCAGTGGTGTTTGTATATTGTAGGGGGTCGTGTTTTAGGGTTTAGGGTAGTGCAGTGATGTTTGGGTAGTGTAGGGGGTCGTGCTGAGGATAGTGTTTTTGGTTTTAGGGTAGTGCAGTTGTGTTTGGGTAATGAAGGGGGTCATGCTGGGGGTAGTGTTTTAGGGTTTAGGGTAGTGCAGTGGTGTTTGGTTAGTATAACAACTTTTTTACTTTGCGATGCCATTACAACGCATTCATTACCACACATTACTACGCATTGTTTGATAATGCATGGTCATTTACCACGCATGCCTTTACAACGAATTTCGTTGTAAAGGTATGTATGGTAAATGACCATACGTTCTGTTGTAAGGAAACAGAGGCTGGTCCGTTTCCTCACAATGACGTGCACCGCCCCTCAGAGACGACGTGAAGCTGGAACCACGAGGAGAGAGGAACCACGAGGAGTGAGAGGTAAGGCAGATTGGGCATGGGGTGGGAGTTTCTTTTCCAGGGTTTAGTGTAGTGCAATTAAGTTTGGGTAGTGTAGGGTGTCATGCTGGGGGTAGTGTTTTAGGGTTTAGTGTAGTGCAGTGGTGTTTGTGTAGTGTAGGGGGTCGTGTTTTAGGGTTTAGGGTAGTTCAGTGATGTTTGGGTAGTATATGGTGTCATGCTGGGTGTAGTGTTTTAGGGTTTAGGGCAGTGCAGTGGTGTTTGTGTAGTGTAAGAGGTCGTGCTGGGGTAGTGTTTTAGGGTTTAGGGTAGTGCAGTGGTGTTTGTGTAGTGAAGGGGGTAGTGTTTTAGGGATTTGGGTAGTGCAGTGGTGTTTGTGTAGTGTAGGGGGTCGTGCCGAGGTAGTGTTTTAGGGTTTAGGGTCATGCAGTGGTGTTTGTGTAGTGTAGGGTGTCGTGTTTGAGGGTTTAAGTTAGTGCAGTGGTGTTTGGGTAACGCAGGCATTCGTGCTGGGGTAGTGTGTTTGGGTTTAGAGTAGTGCAGTTGTGTTTGTGTAGTGTAGGGGTTCGTGCTGGGGTAGTGTTTTAGGGTTTAGGGTAGTGCAGTTGTGTTTGTGTAGTGTAGGGTGTCGTTTTTTAGGGTTTAAGTTAGTGCAGTGGTGTTTGGGTAGTGTAGGGTGTCGTGCTGGGGGTAGTGTGTTTGGGTTTAGGGTACTGCAGTTGTGTTTGGGTAGTGAAGGGGGTCGTGCTAGGGGTAGTGTTTTAGGGTTTAGGGTAGAACAGTGGTGTTTGTGTAGTGTAGAAGGGTCGTGCTGGGGGTGGTGTTTTAGGGCTTAGTGTAGTGCAGTGGTGTTTGTGTAGTGTAGGGGGTTGTGCTGGGGGTAGATTTAGGGTTTAGGGTAGCGCTGTGGTGTTTGAGTAGTGCAGAAATTTATGCTGGTTGTAGTCTTTTAGGGTTTAGGGTAGTGGAGTTATGTTTGGGTAGTGTAGGGTGTCGTGCTGGGGGTAGTGTTTTAGGGATTAGGGTAGAGCAGTGGTGTTTGTGTAGTGTAGGGGGTCATGCTGGGGTAGTGTTTTAGGGTTTAGGGTAGTGCAGTGGTGTTTGTGTAGTGTAGGGTGTCGTGTTTTAGGGTTTAAGTTAGTGCAGTTGTGTTTGGGTAGTGTAGGGAGTCGTGCTGGGGGTAGTGTGTTTGGGTTTAGGGTAGTGCAGTTGTGTTTGTGTAGTGTAGGGGATCGTGCTGGGGTCTTGTTTTAGGGTAGTGCAGTGGTGTTTGTGTAGTGTAGGGTGTCGTGTTTTAGGGTTTAAGTTAGCGCAGTGGTGTTTGGGTAGTGTAGGGGGTAGTGTGTTTGGGATTAGGGTATTGCATTTGTGTTTGGGTAGTGAAGGGGGTCGTGCTAGGGGTAGTGTTTTAGGGTTTAGGGTAGTACTGTGGTGTTTGTGTAGTGGAGGGGGTAGTTCTGGGGTAGTGTTTTAGGGCTTAGGGTAGTGCAGTGGTGTTTGTGTAGTGTAGGGGGTTGTGCTGGGGGTTGTGTTTTAGGGTTTAGGGTAGTGCAGTGGTGTTTTTGTAGTATAGGGGGTCGTGCTTGGGGTAGTGTTTTAGGGTTTAGGGTAGTGCAGTGGTGTGTGTGTACTGTAGGGGGTCTTGCTGGGGTTAATGTTTTAGGGTTTAGGGTAGTGCAGTGGTGTTTGAGTACTGTAGGGTGTCGTGCTGGGGGTAGCGTTTTTCGATTTAGGGTAGTGCAGTGCAGTGGTGTTTGTCTAGAGAAGGGGGTCGTGCTGGGGGTAGTGTTTTAGGGTTTAGGGTAGTGCAGTGGTGTTTGTGTAGTGTAGGGGGTTGTGCTGGGGTAGATTTAGGGTTTAGGGTAGCCCTGTGGTGTTTGAGTAGTGCAGAAAGTCATGCTGGTGGTAGTCTTTTAGGGTTTAGGGTAGTGGAGTTATGTTTGGGTAGTGTAGGGTGTCGTGCTGGGGGTAGTGTTTTAGGGTAGTGCAGTGGTGCTTGTGTTGTGTAGGGGGTCGTGCAGGGGTAGTGTTTTAGGAATTAGGGTAGTGCAGTGGTGTGGTTCAGTGACTAAATATCGAGGGACATAATATAGAATGCCGAAAATATCGAAGTCAAAATATAGAAGGACAGTATATCGACTCCCTATCTACAAACAGTTAAGTACTAAAATATAGATTTTAAAATATAGAATGTTAAAATATAGTTAGCTAAAATATCAAATTTTTTAAATGTATTAAAAATAATATAAAAGTAATTAAATATTAAAAACAATTAAATAAAACATACATAATATGATATAAAAAAGCTTAAAATGTAAACGTAATAAAAGTCATGTAAAAAAAGTAGAGCTTTTGTTGGATAGTGAGAGCGTAAAAATTACTATTCCCACTACAGTGAGTGCAACAGTAGGGAAAGTGTTGGATAGCGTAGCGGTAAAAATTACGATTCCCACTCCAGAGAGTGCAACAGTAGGGAAAGCGTTGGATAGCGGGAGGGTAAAAATTACTATTCCCACTCCAGAAAGTGCAACAGTAGGGAAAGCGTTGGATAGCGGGAATGGAAAAATTACTATTCCCACTTTAGTGAGTGCAACAGCCGGGAAAGCGTTGGATAGCGTAGGGGTAAAAATTACTATTCCCACTCCAGTGAGTGCAACAGTAGGGAAAACGTTGGATAGCGAAGGGGTAAAAATTGCCATTCCCACTCCAAAGAGTGCAACAGTAGGGAAAGCATTGGATAGCGGGAGAGTTAAAATTACTATTCCCACTCCAGAGAGTGCAACAGTAGGGAAATCGTTGGATAGCGGGAAGGGAAAAATTACTATTCCCACTCCAGTGACTCCAACAGTAGGGAAAGCATTGGATAGCATAGGGGTAAAAATTACTATTCCCACTCCAGAGAGTGCAACAGTACAGAAAGCATTGGATAGCAGGAAGAGAAAAATTACTATTCACACTCCAATGAGTGCAACAGTACGGAAAGTGTTGGATAGCGTAGGGGTAAAAATTACTATTATCACTCCAGTGAGTGCAACAGTAGGGAAAATGTTGGATAGCGTAGGGGTAAAAATTACTATTCCCACTCCAAAGAGTGCAACAGTAGGGAAAGCGTTGGATAGCGGGAGGATAAAATGTACTATTCCCACTCCAGAGAGTGCAACAGTAGGGAAAGCGTTGGATAGCGGAAAGAGAAAAATTACTATTCCCACTCCAATGAGTGCAAAAGTAGGGAAAGCGTTGGATAGCGTAGGGGTACAAATTACTATTCCCACTCCAGTGAATGCAACAGTAGGGAAAACGCTGGATAGTGTAGGCGTAAAATTACTATTCCCACTCCAAAGAGTGTAACAGTAGGGAAAGCATTGGATAGCAGGAAGAGAAAAATTACTATTCACACTCCAATGAGTGCAACAGTATGGAAAGTGTTGGATAGCGTAGGGGTAAAAATTACTATTATCACTCCAGTGAGTGCAACAGTAGGGAAAATGTTGGATAGCGTAGGGGTAAAAATTACTATTCCCACTCCAAAGAGTGCAACAGTAGGGAAAGCGTTGGATAGCGGGAGGATAAAATGTACTATTCCCACTCCAGAGAGTGCAACAGTAGGGAAAGCGTTGGATAGCGGAAAGAGAAAAATTACTATTCCCACTCCAATGAGTGCAAAAGTAGGGAAAGCGTTGGATAGCGTAGGGGTACAAATTACTATTCCCACTCCAGTGAATGCAACAGTAGGGAAAACGCTGGATAGTGTAGGCGTAAAATTACTATTCCCACTCCAAAGAGTGTAACAGTAGGGAAAGCGTTGGATAGCAGGAGGGTAAAAATTACTATTCCCACTCCAGTGAGTGCAACAGTAGGGAAAGAGTTGGATAGCGGAGGGTAAAAAATACTATTCCCACTCCTGAGACTGCAAAAGTAGGGAAATATAAAATAAGGTTACATTAATTATCAATACCAATAAAAAGTTAATTAACAATAATTACCAATTAATAACAATTAATTACCATTGAAAAATATTAATTAGCAATTAATAAAAATTAATTAACAATTAATAAAAATTAATTACGAATTAATAATTAGTTATCAATTATCAATACACATAAATAAATAAAAAATATTTACGTTATTACATTTAATTTACTTCCCACCCAATTCCCCTATAAACCCACAACCCACTCCCAATAATAAAAAATACAATTAATATTATCAATTAATCAATTAATAAAAATCATTTTGGAATTAAAAGCAATTAGTTAGCAATTCATACAAATTATTTACCCATTAATACTAATTAGTTACCAATTAATAATTAATTATCAATACAAATATATATAAAAAAATAATTATTTACTTTATTACAATTAAATTACTTCCCACCCAATTCCTCTACAAACCCACAACCCACTCCTAATAATAAAAAAATACAATTAACATAATTATCAATTAATCAATTAATATAAATTAATTACCAATTAATAAAAATTAATTACCAATTAATAATTAATTATCAATCAATTAATTATTAAAACATATAATTATAATTAATATTTAATTAACCATAATTAAATTACTTCCCACCCTATTCCCCTATAAACCCACAACCCGCTGTGGAATTAAATTACGCAAAAATTAAATTACATAACATTCATTAGTTTAAATAAATTAAACATACATTACAAAAATAATACATAATTTTAACACATATACTACCATATATAACACTTAAAAAAATTCGATATTATAGATATCTATATTTTTAAATTCGATATTATGGTAATCTATATTTTAAAAATCGATATTATGAAATTCTATATTTTTAAATTCTATATCATGGAAATCGATATTTTGTACCCCAATTTCGATATTCTGACCTATCTATATTTTAACTTCGATATTCTGGGCAGTCGATATTTTGGAATCGATATTTAGGGTGTTCACCCAGTGGTTTTTGGGTAGTATAGGGAGTAGTGGTGGGGGTAGTGTTTTAGGGTTTAGGGTAGTGCAGTGGTGTTTGTGTAGTGTAGGAGTAGTGTTTTAGGGTTTAGGGTAGTGAAGTGGTGTTTGTGTAGTGTAGGGGGTCATACGGGGGTAGTGTTTTAGGGTTTATGGTAGTGCAGTGGTGTTTGTGTAGTGTAGGGTGTCGTGTTTTAGGGTTTAAGTTAGTGCAGTGGTGTTTGGGTAGTGTAGGGAGTCGTGCTGGGGGTAGTGTGTTTGGGTTTAGGGTAGTGCAGTTGTGTTTGTGTTGTGTAGGGGATCATGCTGGGGTCGTGTTTTAGGGTAGTGCAGTGGTGTTTGTGTAGTGTAGGGTGTCCTGTTTTAGGGTTTAAGTTAGTGCAGTGGTGTTTGGGTAGTGTAGGGGGTCGTGCTGGGGGTAGTGTGTTTGGGTTTAGGGTAGTTCATTTGTGTTTGGGTAGTGAAGGGGGTCGTGCTAGAGGTAGTGTTTTAGGGACTAGGGTAGTACAGTGGTGTTTGTGTAGTATAGGGGGTAGTGCTGGGGGTTGTGATTTAGGGTTTAGGGTAGTGCAGTGGTGTTTTTGTAGTGTAGGGGTTCGTGCTGGGGTAGTGTTTTAGGTTGTAGGGTAGTGCAGTGTTGTTTGTGTAGTATAGTGGGTCGTGCTTGGGGTAGTGTTTTAGGGTTTAGGGTAGTGCAGTGGTGTGTGTGTACTGTAGGGGGTCTTGCCGGGGTTAATGTTTTAGGGTTTAGGGTAGTGCAGTGGTGTTTGAGTACTGTAGGGTGTCGTGCTGGGGGTAGTGTTTTTGGGTTTAGGGTAGTGCAGTGGTGTTTGTCTAGAGAAGGGGGTCGTGCTGGGGGTAGTGTTTTAGGGTTTAGGGTAGTGCAGTGGTGTTTGTGTAGTGTAGGGGGTTGTGCTGGGGGTAGATTTAGGGTTTAGGGTAGTGCAGTGGAGTTTGTGTAGTGTAGGGGGTAGTGCTTTAGGGTTTAGGGTAGTGAAGTGGTATTTGTGTCGTGTAGGGGTCGTGCGGGGTAGTGTTTTAGGGTTTAGGGTAGTGCAGTGGTGTTTGTGTAGTGTAGTGGGTTGTGCTGGGGTAGTGTTTTAGGGTTTAGGGTAGTGCAGTGGTGTTTGTGTAGTGTAGGGGGCTGTGCTGGGGGTAGATTTAGGGTTTAGGGTAGTGCTGTGGTGTTTGGGTAGTGTAGAAAGTCATGCTGGTGGTAGTGTTTTAGGGATTAGGGTAGTGCAGTGGTGTTTGTGTAGTGTAGGGTGTCATGCTGGGGGTAGTGCTTTCGTGTTTAGGGTAGTGCAGTGGTGTTTTTATAGTGTAGGGGGTCGTGTTTTAGGGTATAGGGTAGTGCAGTGATGTTTGGGTAGTGTAGGGGGTCGTCCTGGGGATTGTGTTTTTGGTTTTAGGGTAGTGCAGTTGTGTTTTGGTAGTGAAGGGGGTCATGCTGGGGGTAGTGGTTTAGGGTTTAGGGTACTATAGTGGTGTTTGTGTAGTGTAGGGGTCATGCTTGGGGTAGTGTTTAAGGGTTTAGGGTACTGTGGTGGTGTTTGGGTAGTGTAGGGGGTGATGCTGGGGGTGGATTTAGGGTTTAGGGTAGTGCAGTGGTGTTTGTGTAGTGTAGGGGGTCATGCTGGCTGTAGTGTTTTAGGGTTTAAGGCAGTGCAGTGGTGTTAGTGTAATGAAGGGGGTCGTGTTGGGGGTTCTGTTTTAGTGTTTAGGGAAGTGTAGTGGTGTTTGTGTAGTGTAGGGGGTTGTGCTGGAGGTAGATTTAGGGTTTAGGGTAGTGCAGTGGTGATTGGGTAGTGTAAGGAGTCGTGCTGGTGGTAGTGTCTTAGGGTTTAGGGTAGTGCTGTTATGTTTGGGTAGTATAGGGTGTCATGCTAGGGGTAGTGTTTTAGGGTTTAGGGTTTAGGGTAGTGCAGTGGTGCTTGTGTAGTGTAGGGGGTCATGCTGGGGGTAGTGTTTTAGGGTTTAGGGTAGTGCAGTGGTGTTTGTCTAGAGAAGGGGGTCGTGCTGGTGGTAGTGTTTTAGGGTTTAGGGTAGTGCAGTCGTGTTTGTGTAGTGTAGGGGGTTGTGCTGGGGGTAGATTTAGGGTTTAGGGTAGTGCTGTGGTGTTTGGGTAGTGTAGAAAGTCATGCTGGTGGTAGTGTTTTAGGGTTTAGGGTAGTGCAGTTATGTTTGGGTAGTGTAGGGTGTCGTGCTGGGGGTAGTGTTTTAGGGTAGTGCAGTGGTGCTTGTGTAGTGTAGGGGGTCGTGCGGGGGTAGTGTTTTAGGGTTTAGGGTAGTGCAGTGGTGTTTGGGTAGTATAGGGGTAGTGCTGGGGTAGTGTTTAAGGCTTAGGGTAGTGCAGTGGTGTTTGTGTACTGTAGGGGGTAGTGCTTTAGGGTTTAGGGTAGTGAAGTGGTGTTTGTGTAGTGTAGGGGGTCGTGCGGGGGTAGTGTATTAGGGTTTAGGGTAGTGCAGTGGTGTTTGGGCAGTGTAGGGGTAAGTGCTGGGGTAGTGTTTTAGGGTTAAGGGCAGGGAAGTGGTGTTCGTAGTGTAGGGGGTTGTGCTGGGGGTGGTGTTTTAGGGTTTAGGGCAGTGCAGTGGTTTTCTGGTAGTGTAGGGGGTCATGCTGGGGGTCGTGCTTTAGGGTTCAGGGTAGTGCAGTGATGTTTGGGTAGTGTAGGGGGTGGTGCTGGGGATTGTGTTTTTGGTTTTAGGGTAGTGCAGTTGTGTTTTGGTAGTGAAGGGGGTCATGCTGGGGGTAGTGGTTTAGGGTTTAGGGTAGTATAGTGGTGTTTGTGTAGTGTAGGGGTCATGCTTGGGGTAGTGTTTAAGGGTTTAGGGTACTGTGGTGGTGTTTGTGTAGTGTAGGGGGTGATGCTAGGGGTGGATTCAGGGTTTAGGGTAGTGCAGTGGTGTTTGTGTAGTGTAGGGGGTCATGCTGGCGGTAGTGTTTTAGGGTTTAAGGCAGTGCAGTGGTGTTAGTGTAATGAAGGGGGTCGTGTTGGGGGTACTGTTTTTGTGTTTAGGGAAGTGTAGTGGTGTTTGTTTAGTGTAGGGGGTTGTGCTGGAGGTAGATTTACGGTTTAGGGTAGTGCAGTGGTGATTGGGTAGTGTAAGGAGTCATGCTGGTGGTAGTGTCTTAGGGTTTAGGGTAGTGCTGTTATGTTTGGGTAGTATAGGGTGTCATGCTGGGGGTAGTGTTTTAGGGTTTAGGGTAGTGCAGTCGTGTTTGTTTAGTGTAGGGTGTCATGCTGGGTGTAGTGCTTTTGTGTTTAGGGTAGTGCAGTGGTGTTTGTGTAGTGTAGGGGTTCGCGTTTTAGGGTTTAGGGAAGTGCAATGATGTTTTGGTAGTGTAGGGGGTCGTGCTGGGGATAGTGTTTTTGGTTTTAGGGTAGTGCAGTGGTGTTTGTGTAGTGTAGGGGGTCGTGCTGGGAGTAGTGTTTTAGGGTTTAAGGCAGTGCAGTGGTGTTTGTGTAATGAAGGGGGTCGTGCTGTCGGTAGTGTTTTAGGGTTTAGGGCAGTGCAGTGGTGTTTGTCTAGAGAAGGGGGTCATGCTGGTGGTAGTGTTTTAGGGTTTAGGGTAGTGCAGTGGTGTTTGTGTAGTGTAGGGGGTTGTGCTGGGGGTAGATTTACGGTTTAGGGTAGTGCTGTGGTGTTTGGGTTGTGTAGAAAGTCATGATGGTGGTAGTGTTTTAGGGATTAGTTTAGCGCAGTGGTGTTTGTGTAGTGTAGGGTGTCATGCTGGGGGTAGTGCTTTCGTGTTTATGGTAGTGCAGTGGTGTTTGTATAGTATAGGGGGTCGTGTTTTAGGGTATAGGGTAGTGCAGTGATGTTTGGGTAGTGTAGGGGGTCGTGCTGGGGATTGTGTTTTTGGTTTTAGGGTAGTGCAGTTGTGTTTTGGTAGTGAAGGGGGTCATGCTGGGGGTAGTGGTTTAGGGTTTAGGGTAGTATAGTGGTGTTTGTGTAGTGTAGGGGTCATGCTTGGGGTAGTGTTTAATGGTTTAGGGTACTGTGGTGGTGTTTGTGTAGTGTAGGGGGTGATGCTAGGGGTGGATTCAGGGTTTAGGGTAGTGCAGTGGTGTTTGTGTAGTGTAGGGGGTCATGCTGGCGGTAGTGTTTTAGGGTTTAAGGCAGTGCAGTGGTGTTAGTGTAATGAAGGGGGTCGTGTTGGGGGTACTGTTTTAGTGTTTAGGGAAGTGTAGTGGTGTTTGTGTAGTGTAGGGGGTTGTGATGGAGGTAGATTTACGGTTTAGGGTAGTGCAGTGGTGATTGGGTAGTGTAAGGAGTCATGCTGGTGGTAGTGTCTTAGGGTTTAGGGTAGTGCTGTTATGTTTGGGTAGTATAGGGTGTCATGCTGGGGGTAGCGTTTTAGAGTTTAGGGTAGTGCAGTGGTGCTTGTTTAGTGTAGGGGGTCATGCTGGGGGTAGTGTTTTAGGGTTTAGGGTAGTGCAGTAGTATTTGGGTAGTATAGGGGGTACTGCTGGGGATATTGTTTTAGGGTTTAGGGTAGTGCAGTGGTGTTTTTGTAGTTTTGGGGGTAGTTATGGTGGTAGTGATTTAGGGTTTAGGGTAGTGCAGTGGTGTTTGGGTAGTGTACGAGTAGTGCTGGGGGTAGTGTTTTAGGTTTTAGGGTAGTGCACTGGTGTTTGGGTACTGAAAGGGTCGTGCTGAGGGTAGCGTTTTAGGGTTTAGGGTAGTGCAGTGGTGTGTGTGTACTGTAGGGATTCTTGCTGGGGGTAGTGTTTTAGGGTTTAGGGTAGTGCAGTGGAGCTTGTGTAGTGTAGGGGGTCGTGCTGGGGGTAGTGTTTTAGGGTTTAGGGTAGTGCAGTGTTGTTTGGGTAGTGTAGGGGTTAGTGCTGGGGGTAGTGTTTTGGGTTTAGGGTAGTGCAGTGATGTCTGGGTAGTGTAGAGGCTCGTGCTGGGGGAGTGTTTAAGGGTTTGGGGTCGTGCAGTGGAGTTTGTGTAGTGTAGGGGGCTGTGCTGGGAGTAGTGTTTTAGGTTTTAGGGTAGTGCAGTGGTGTTAGGGTACTTTAGGGGGTCGTGGTGAGGGCAGTGTTTTAGGGTTTAGGGTAGTGCAATGGTATGTGTGTACTGTAGGGATTCTTGCTGGGGGTAGTGTTTTAGGGTTTAGGGTAGTGCAGTGGTGTTTGTGTAGTGTAGGGGTCGTGCTGGGGGTAGTATTTTAGGGTTTAGGGAAGTGCAGTGATGTGTGTGTACTGTAGGGATTCTTGCTGGGGGTAGTGTTTTCGGGTTTAGGGTAGTGCAGTTGTGTTTGTGTAGTGTAGGGGGTTGTGCTGGGGGTAGAATTAGGGTTTAGGGTAGTGCACTGGTGTTTGGGTAGTGTAGGGAGTCGTGCTGGTGGTAATGTTTTAGGATTTAGGGTAGTGCAGAGGTGTTTGGGTAGTGTAGTGGGAAGTGCTGGGGGTAGTGTTTTAGGGTTTAGGGTAGTGCAGTGATGTTTGTGTAGTGTAGAGGGTCATGCTGGGGTAGTGTTTAAGGGTTTAGGGTAGTGCATTGGTGTTCGTGTAGTGTAGGGGGTTGTGCTGGGATAGTATTTTAGGGTTTAGGGTAGTGAATTGGTATTAGTGTAGTGTAGGGGTCATGATGGGGGTAGTGTTTTAGGGTTTTGGATAGTGCAGTGGTGTTTGTGTAGTGTAGGGGGTCGTGTTTTAGGGTTTGAGGTAGTACAGTGGAGTTTGGGTAGTGTAGGGGGGTCATGTTTTAGGGTTTACGGTAGTGCAGTGGTGTTTGGCTACTGTAGGGGGTCTTGCTGGGGGTAGTGTTTTGGGGTTTAGGGTAGTGCAGTGGTGTTTGAGTAGAGTAGGGGGTCGTGCTGGGGTAGTGTTTTCTGGTTTAGGGCAGTGCATTGCAGTGGTGTTTGGGTAGTGTAGGGGGTTGTGCTGGGGGTAGTGTTTTAGGGTTTACGGCAGTGCAGTGGTGTCTGTGTAGTGTAGGGGGTCATGCTGGGTGTAGTGTTTCAGGGTTTAGGGTAATGTGCAGTGGCGTTTGGGTAGTGTAGGAGTTTGTGCGGGGTAGATTTAGGGTTTAGGGTAGTGCAGTGGTGTTCAGGTAGTGTAAGGGGTCATGCTGGGGGTAGACTTAGGGTTTACTATAGTGCAGTCGTGTTTGAGTAGTCTAAGGTTTCATTCTGGGGGTAGTTTTCGAGTTTAGGGCAGCGCAGTGGTGTTTGTGTAGTGTAGGGTGTCATGCTGGGGTAGTGTTTTAGGTGTTTAGGGTAGTGGAGTGGTGTTTGGATAGCACAGGGGGTCGAGCTGGGGGTAGTGTTTTAGGGTTTAGGGTAGGGGAGTGGTGTTTGTGTGTTGTAGGGGGTCATGCTGGTGTAAGTGTTTTAGGGTTTAGGGTAGTGCAGTGGTGTTTGGGTAGTGTAGAGGGTTGTACTAGGGGTAGTGCTTTAGGGTTTAGGGCAGTGCAGTGTGTTTGTGTAGTGTAGTGGGTCGTGCTGGTGGTAGTGTTTTAGGGTTTAGGGTAGTGCAGTGGTGTTTGTGTAGTGTAGGGGGTTGTGCTGGGGATAGATGTAGGGTTTTGGGTAGTGCAGTGGTGTTTGTGTAGGATAGGGGTCATACTGGGGTAGTGTTTGAGGGTTTAGGGTACTGCAGTGGTGTTTCGGTAGTATAAGGGGTACTGGTGGGGGTAGTGTTTTAGGGTTTAGGGTAGTGCCGTGGTGCTTGTGTAGTGTAGGGGGCCATGCTGGGGTTAGTGTTTTAGGGTTTAGGGTAGTGCAGTGGTATTTGGGTAGTGTAGGGGGTACTGCTGTGGGTAGAGTTTTTGCGTTTAGGGTAGTGCAGTGGTGTTTGTGTAGTATTGGGGTAGTTATGGGGTAGTGTTTTAGGGTTTAGGGTAGTGCAGTGGTGTTTGGGTAGTGTACGGGTAGTGCTGGGGGTAGTGTTTTAGGGTTTAGTGTAGTGTACTGGTGTTTGGGTAGTGTAGGGGGTCGTGCTGGGGTAGTGTTCTAGGGATAAGGTAGTACAGTGGTGTTTGTGTGGTGTAGGGGGTCATGCTGCGGTAAGTATTTTAGTGTTTAGGGTAGTGGAGTGGTGTTTGGATAGAATAGGTGGTCGTGCTGGGGGTAGTGCTTTAGGGTTTAGGGAAGTGCAGTGGTGTTTGTTTGGTGTAGGGGGTCATGCTGGGGTAGGTGTTTTAGGGTTTATGGTAGTACAGTGGTGTTTGGGTAGTATAGGGGGTCGTACAAGGGATAGTGTTTTAGGGTTTAGGGTAGTGCAGTGGTGTTTGTGTAGTGTAGGGGGTCATGCTGGTGGCAGTGTTTTAGGGTTTAGGGTAGTGCAGTGTTGTTTGTGTAGTGTAGGGGTTGTGCTGGGGGTAGATGTAGGGTTTAGGGTAGTGCAGTGGTGTTTGTGTAGTGTAGGGGGTCATGCTGGGGTAGTGTTCGAGGGTTTAGGGTACTGCAGTGGTGTTTGTAAAGTGTAGGGGTAGTGCTGGGGGTAGTGTTTTAGGGTTTAGAGTAGTGCAGTGGTGTTTTTGTAGTGTGGGAGGTCATGCTGGCGGAGTTTTAGGGTTTAGGGTAGTGCAGTGGTGTTTGGGTAGTGTAGGGAGTCGTGCTGGTGTTACTGTTTTAGGGTTTAGGTTAATGCAGTGTTATTTGGATAGTGTAGGGGGTCAGGCTGGGGGTAGTATTTTAGGGTTTAGGGCAGTGCAGTGGTGTTTGTGTAGTGTAGGGGGTCGTGCTGTGGGTATTGTTTTAGGGTTTAGGGTAGTGCAGTAGGGTAGTGCAGTGGTGTTTGTGTAGTATGGGGGTCATGCTGGGGTATTGTTTTAGGGTAGTGCAGTTGTGTTTGGGTAGTGTAGGGGGTCATGCTGGTGGTAGTGTTTTAGGGTTTAGTGTAGTGCAGTGGTGTTTGTGTAGTGTAGTGGGTCGTGTTTTAGAAATTAGGGTTGTGCAGTGGTGTTTGGGTAGTGTAGGGGTCATGCTGGGTGTATTGTTTTAGGGTTTAGGGTAGTGCAGTGGTGTTTGTGTAGTGTGGGGGTTCAAACTGAGGTAGTGTTTTAGGGTGTAGGGTAGTGCAGCAGTGTTTGGGCAGTATAGGGGGACGTGTTATGGTAGTGTTTTAGGGTTTATGGTAGTGCAGTGGTGTTTGTGTACTGTAGGGGGTCTTGCTGGGGGAAGTGTTTTAGGTTTTAGAATAGTGCAGTGGTGTTTGAGTAGTGGAGTGGGTCGTGCTGGGGTTTGTGTTTTCGGGTTTAGGGCAGTGCATTGCAGTGGTGTTTGGGTAGTGTAGGGGGTCGTGCTGGGGGTAGTGTATTAGGGTTTACGGCAGTGTAGTGGTGTCTGTGTAGTGTAGTGGGTCATGCTGGGGATAGTGTATCAGGGTTTAGGGTACTGCAGTGGTGTTTGGGTAGTGTAGGGGTTTGTGCGGGGGTAGATTTAGGGTTTAGGGTAGTGCAGTGGTGTTCAGGTACTGTAGGGGGTCATGCTGTGGGTAGTGATTTAAGGTTTAGGGTAGTGCAGTGGTATTTGTGTAGTGTAATGGGTCATGCTGGGGGAAGTGTCTTAGGGTTTAGAGTAGCGCAGTGGTGTTCGGGTAGTGTAAGGGGTCACGGTGGGGGTAGTGTTTTAGGGTTTAGAATAGTGCAATGGTGTTTGTGTAGTGTAGGTGGTCATACTGGGGGTAATGTTTTAGGGTTTAGGGTAGTGCAGTAAGGTAGTGCAGTGGTATTTGTGTAGTATAATGGGTCATACTGGGGGGAGTGTCTTAGGGTTTAGGGTAGCGCAGTGGTGTTCGGGTAGTGTAATGGGTCATGCTGGGGGTAGAGTTAGGGTTTAGGTTAGTGGTGTGGTTTTTGGATAGTTTAGGGGTCGTGCTGGGGGTAGATTTAGGGTTCAGGGTAGTGCAGGGGTCACGGTGGGGGTAGTGTTTAAGGTTTTAGGGTATTGCAGTGCTGTTTGGGTAGTGAAGGGGGTCATGCTGGGGATAGTGTTTTAGGGTTTAGGGTAGTGCAGTAAGGTAGTGCTGTGGTGTTTGTGTAGTATAGGGGGTCATGCTGGGGGTATTGTTTTAGGGTAGTGCAGTTGTGTTTGGGTAGTGTAGGGGGTCATGCTGGGGGTAGTGTTTTAGGGTTTAGGGTAGTGCAGTAGGGTAGGGCAGTGGTGTTTGTGTAGTATAGGGGGTCATGCAGGGGGTAGTTTTAGGGTTTAGGGTAGTGCAGTTGTGTTTAGGTAGTGTAGGGGGTACTGCTGGGGATAGTGTGTTAGGGTTTAAGGTAGTGCAGTGATCTTTGGGTAGTGTAGGGGTTGAGCTGGGGATAGTGTTTAAGGGTTTAGGGTAGTTCAGTGGTGTTTGTGTAGTGTAGGGTGAAGAACAAGGCTGAATTAGGCCTGGCGGCGCAGGTTATGCCTGAAATCTTCTGAGTTCGCCTGCTCAATTGTACAGAGACACGGAACACTCTGTTGGCATAGGAACTTCAATTTATTAGCTGCAGCTAGGTACAGTTGTCCTAGAAGTACATCAGTGGTAGGTTCTCAGGAGACTGCCACTTCAATCTGTGGCTCACAGTCTTTTATAGCGCTTAAATCCCCTAAAGCAACAACGCCCTCAATGTGCAAAAAAAAAACATGTCATCCACTAGCAAACATTCCTTTTACAAGATACAGGATAACAGGTAATAGAAATTCCTTCCCTAGGGTCGTGTTCTCTACCTGACCAGGTGGCATGAGCATTCCTAAGTTTAATTAATTTTACAACAGGACGTGTTTGCGTGATGCAGGTGGTGATTCGTAAAACAAAGGGAAGGCAGAGAAGGATCACCAAGGGTCAATAGATGGTTATCACGGAAATTAGTTGCTTCGAGCCGGGTCCCAGAATGTACCTTGCTCAGAGGAAAAGGAAAAAGGTCATTTAACATGTTACAGTTCAGAGTACGAAGAAACGCTACGAAGGTCGTCGGTGCCTGAGTAAGGGCAACATCACAATGGTGTCAATACGCAAGATGGAGCCGTAATCAAATTTCCTCAGACCCTCCTTTTGCCATTACTCAGGCAAATCCTAATTCATTGCTAGGTGAGCATTTTCCATTCTACACATTTCATTTAAGCAGGTATATGTAAGCTATCAACAGGGATACAAAGAGAACAAAGCATCAAGTCAGAATTAACATTCAGATAGCAGAAGAAAGTAATGACCATTATTACAAACAGGATTATCATTTTTTCACAACCCTAGGCAAAAGCAAATCCTAAAATTATTTAGCGAACCTTTTTAGGGCTCTTATGCATTTCAGTGACTATTGTATACTCAGGTGAAACAGTGGCGATCCTTATCAATGCTCTCAGGTGAAATGGGGATACTCTTCAACAGAGGATAGAAAACAATGCCAGCAAAACAATAAGAATCAGTCTCCTAACACCCATTCTATGCAAGTGCACGTGAACCGCTTGTGCAACCATAACTATGCCAAAGTCAGTTCTAAGCCTCTCTGGTAGGCTTCTATCGTCCATCAAATTTGCTTCTGTTGTTTTCTTCCGCATTGGGCCTCTTCATTCAGGCCTTCCATGAAATTAGTGCTTCTCAGTATCCGTTGGAGTGCCCTCCTGGCAAACACTCACAGCTCACTCGAAAGTCTCAATGTCTCAAGGCAGTGCACCAATATATTTCCTCTGCGACAGGCACTACAGATATTGTGCTCTTCGTTGATCATGGGCACAGATCATCTCGTGCAGACCCAAGTACTATTAATCGAAAAGAGCAACAGACTTTCATGCTCAGCAACACTTTCAGGCTCCAACACTCGCTATTCAGTGTCAGAGGATGTTTGGGCTGCTCTTTCATTTAATTTTCCTTTCATCATGTAGTGCCTTAGATCCTCCGGTGCACTGCCCTTCCGTTGGACCAAAGAAAAGAGAGGGGGGGTGGCCAAAACTCAGGCCAAGGGGCTCAAGGGACTGCACACTGTCAGAGGTTACCAGCACATGACAGGTAGAAAACTGAAGCCTCAAACCAGCCCTGCCATCAACAACAGGGATCCTTCTCTTTCGCTTTTTTACACTGAAACTCTGGTTTTGTGATGTCCAACGCTGTCTGATGGAGCAAGTACAATGCTTTGGAGATACCATTGATGGTGCGCTGGCGATCGCTGTCCAGCCTTGCTACTTTCTGGGTGCTGGGACTGTAGGGCCAAGACGTCCGTCTTTCATCTGTAGCTGTCACTGATGGGAATTAGGCTTGAATCAGTGTTCTGCAGGTTATTATGACTTAATTCCCACAGAATCTAGTGACGTAGGGAATGTGACACAGTTGTTAGTTTCCTTCAGTTTAGTATAAAAACAGTTCATTGTATTTAACAATAGGACTGCAGGCAGGTGGCCTGCAATCTTCAAGGGAGTGGCCAGAAGCCATGGGACAACTCTGGTTTAGAATGCACTGTCACTCTCATAAGATGCAAAGGCAAAGGCAGTACTTCTAGTCCAGGGGTCTCCAACGAGTAGCTCGGGAGCCACTGGTAGCTCTCCAGTACCTTCAAAGTAGCTCTCTGAGGTGAAGTTAAGCCCAGAATCAATTTCCGAGTAAGTGCATATTAAAGAAGGCAGCACTGATCATCTCAAGACCCTAAGAGTGACAGCCAGCCAAATGTTTCACAGTAACTCATACCAACACTCAAACACACAGTGTGCCAGCCTATAGGATCTGCTACATGACAGTCAGTATCCAATCTCAATATAATTATGCCACAAGGAGATTGACCATGTTGCAGTCTCTCCTTTATCAGTCACAGCATGTGTGTGAACAGTGCACCATCAAAAAGGTATGGCAGCAGTAGCCTGAGCTGTAATCAGTGCTGACCCACCAAAATGCGGGACTGCAGGAGTCAGAGTGAAAATGTGTCAGTTTAGATGCATGATCGGCTCAAAACCTGAGGAGAACAGGGTATGATACAGACCAGAGAAAACTAAGAGACTTTTAGAACAGATCACCATATTAAATGCTTCTAATAGAGAAAGAGGTTGCTCCAAGGGGAGTGTGAAAAAAGAAAGTGCTCATGAGGTAGGACAGATATAAAGGAGGGGAATCCAAAAGGCAAATTTAATAACCAATTAATTAAACATTCTGGTATCATTAGTAAAACTGGACATGGTTCATAGTGGCACCAGTTTTACAGATAGGCCAGTCCCTTATGGATTTACAAATATTCATTTCATGATTTTCTAATGGGATAAACATCTCTTAAATTACTACATCTGTGTGTTCCTACATTCCTTATCTAGAACACTTCAAAAGGGGAAATGCATGATACAAATTATCAGGGGCATGCAGATACCTCCCTTTAATAATTGTGCAGCAAGTGCACCATGCAATACACAGGCTAAACAATATCTCCTCATGATCACTGAGAATACCTGTCACCCTAGTCTAATAATTCTAAGGTCTCTGGTGTCTAATCTACAATTTTTCCTTTCCCTAGTCACCTGTCCGGAGGGGGCACTATACCCACTTAAAATCACAATCCTGCTACTCAGGACAGCAAATAAGAAACTCTTGGTGTCTCTTATGACTACATGTGGAAGTGCAATATCATAAGGAAAGTTAGCTCACCTTTAGCAAGAGCCACAGATTTATAGTTCATCCTTAGGGTCTAATCAGGGAACATCAATCTAGGCTGCTCGTCCCTTAAAGGAAGGAGCAGTAACATGACTAACTGCAGGTGACACACTTTTAATCCTGTATATCTCTTTGTTTATTTTGTTTTTCAATACCATTATAGCCAAATAGACATGAACTGGTGAAGTGTTGTCTGTCATATTCACAGCATGAAATATCATATCTGTGAAATTTAGTAAACAGAACAAGTCCAACCAACTGTTGCGTAGCGATGGGCATCGTCATGACCATCCCCTCACAACACAGGGGAGCTTGTAACAGTATTAAAAGCAAAAGCGTAAACACAACGCAAAAACAAAAAAACGTACATAAAATAAAAACACACATGCCAAGCCATCAGGTATACTTGCTGTATACCAAGCACAGAAAGCATAGACAAATTTCAATATCATATGTAAATGAACGGTGACGCACAACACTATGTCATGCACTTTATGCACAATGAACCTGCAACTAAACAAATAATATTCTGGCCTGCTTAATTTGTCAGGCTCAAAAATAATATTCCATTTCCTTACTCTTTTCTTTTGACAGCAGGTAACCAAAGTGGTGACCGGCTGTCAAAACAACTGACTGTGTCGCTTCTGACACACAGGATCAGCAGGAACAATTCATAGAAAGAAAAAATGCACAAAAATAAACACAAACATTTCTTTCCAAAGAAGTTATGCAAAAACACATCTGTTGCAACACACAGCTGACAGCACCCTGCTTTTTGCAATTTGCACATTGATTAGGTCCCACAGGGACATATGGAACACTTGTTCCACGACCTCATGATATGGACCATCGCTGTTTCGTTGACTGTTAACGCCTGCTTTTTCACTACTCCTCTTCACCTACTGTACCATTCTCAGTCCTTTCTAGTCTTCTCTCACCCTGATTTCCTGCCTATAGTCATTCAGGGCGCTCATTTCACTATTATTCCTTCACAACTGACATCTTCGTCAAACCAACTCACGTGTCCAACTGTAGTCTTGTCAGCCCTCGAACCACCCAGAACAATCCATGAATGATCTGTGGACAGAAGCAAAAAAAATACACAACACACAAAAGAAAAACACTTCACATAACACACAAAAATATCAACTATAACTTTTAATCAGGAGACAAAACATAACATACATTAACAAAACACAAAAAAAATAAAAAAAATACAAACCTAGTGGTACTTAACTGTAACCATCTTGTCAACTTTGCAATGACTAAAACATGTAAGCATGTTAAGCCACCTTAATTTTAACTGTCTAAAAGGAAAACATTTTCACAGACACTCTGGTGCCGATTACGATCCGGTAAAAACCGGGTACGAACCGTCGGTCGTAGCGTTTTCCCCGTCCGACTCGTACCCGGTCGTAAAACTTTACAAACATGGATTTACGATTCGCACGGAAACACCATTTCCGTACGAATCGTAAAACACACCGACCGACGAAAATATACATACGAATGTGATCCGGGAATGCTGCGACGTGACGTCGGGACGCTTTCAGGCAGCGTTTCACGACCCAGGAATTACGATTCGAACCGACAGCAGTCCGGACGGCAATATTTTCACGGCACCCAAAAAGTGCCGCAAAAGCGAAGTACGGCGCGAATCGACCAGAGTAGGTACCCCCCCCCGCCCCCGTAGGTACGCGCCGACCCCCCCCCCCAGCCCCCGTAGGTACGCCCCGACCCCCCCCCAGCCCCCGTAGGTACGCGCCGACCCCCCCCAGCCCCCGTAGGTACGTGCCGACCCCCCCAGCCCCCGTAGGTACGCGCCGACCCCCCCTGTATGTACACCCGTGTACGTGTCGAACCCCCCCGTGTACGTTCGAGTCGAACCCCCCCGTGTATGTACGGTGCATACCCCCCCGTGTATGTACGGTGCGTACCCCCCGTGTATGTACGGTGCGTACCCCCCGTGTATGTACGGTGCGTACCCCCCGTGTATGTACGGTGCGTACCCCCCGTGTATGTACGGTGCGTACC
Source organism: Triturus cristatus (assembly GCF_964204655.1). Taxonomy (NCBI): domain Eukaryota; kingdom Metazoa; phylum Chordata; class Amphibia; order Caudata; family Salamandridae; genus Triturus; species Triturus cristatus. Next base: position 748,343,647 of record NC_140579.1, read on the forward strand.
CCCCCGTGTACGTTCGAGTCGAACCCCCCGTGTACGTGCGAGTCGAACCCCCCGTGTACGTTCGAGTCGTACCCCCACCCGTGTATGTACGGTGCGTACCCCCAGCGCTACGCGCTGGGGGTACGCACCGTACATACACGGGGGGGTACGCACCGTACATACACGGGGGGGTACGCACCGTACATACACGGGGGGTACGCACCGTACATACACGGGGGGGTACGCACCGTACATACACGGGGGGGGTACGACTCAAACGTACACGGGGGGGTTCGACTCGAATGTACACGGGGGGGTTCGACTCGAACGTACACGGGGGGGTTCGACACGTACACGGGTGTACATACAGGGGGGGTCGGCGCGTACCTACGGGGGCTGGGGGGGGTCGGCGCGTACCTACGGGGGCTGGGGGGGGTCGGCGCGTACCTACGGGGGCTGGGGGGGGGGTCGGCGCGTACCTACGGGGGCTGGGGGCACGTATGCGGGCACGTCTCCATGGTTGCTATGGGAGTTCGGTGCGGACGGTGATTTTTCCATCCGGTTGTAACCTCGGACGCACGGGATGGATCGTGATTCCTCGGTCGGACTTCACCTTTCACGCTTGTACGGTAAATCGTCCGAGGACGTGTCGGACACATTTTCCGACCCGAGGACGTGTGGGGAATGATTCCCAATGCGGTTCGTATGGACTTTTTACCATGCGAATCGTGATTGCCAGTTCGTACGGCACTTGTACGATTCGTACGGTAAAAAGACCGGATACGAGTCGCACGGGGATATTTTTTACCGGATCGTGATCGGCACCTCTGTGTTCCCTTGCGCCACAATTCCTCCTGTGAAAAATGAATCTTAATTTGCTGATCGTTTTTACCTAGGCATGTAGCCCACTAAATTCTAAGAAAGAGCTTCATCTTACTTTTTGTCTGAGGGAGGCTAATGCCACATTTGTTAAATGAAGGCAACTACGTGGACATTATTTTTCAAAAGCAGAAATACCAATGTATCATTTTCTTCTCAGCACCCCTTTTTTTTTTTTTTTGTCTTGAACAATATGGGAACAGACAGAGCTCCGTAACGATTTTCGGCTGTCCTATCTTATCAGAAAAGCTCAAAATAGCACCTCAGCGCGGAACCAGCCACTGCGAGCACTCCTGGCCCCCACCACTTTCCAAGGCTCTCCTGCTGCAAGCATTACACATTTTCATGTCAGAGAAGCTTTCTAAGCAGTGATTTCACCTCCTGGTTTACTCGCTCCTATTTCTAGCCCCCACCTTACAGGCTTCAAGGTCAAAATCTGCCTTCAATTTCTGCATCACATTCTGCGCTCTTTAGCCCCGTTTCTCTCCTCACCCTGAAGCTTGTCACAGACAAAAAAAACAAAACCTTCCTAACTCTTCCTAACCTGCAATAATTAAACCTTTTTAAAAACACATGTTATATATATTACTTCTTTTAGGGGCTACAATTTATTTCTATTCTTAAATTATTAAAACATTTACTGTGAATAACTCACAGAACATAATAGCATAACATACTAGCTTTAGAACAAATGTTTGTTACTACCCTATGCAACGGTACTTAGTTCATCAACCTTAAAAGGATGAACGTCTCAGTAGGTCTAGCTAGAGTTAGAACCTTCAATCTCGATATTAAACTCAAACCTCTGCACTGGGCACATTGGCTCACTGAGACATTAAAAGCAACCCCAAATGGGAACAACCTGCAAATTTGTATCATACCTAAATATATGCATTTACTGAAGCCTAAGGCACTTTAAAGCTATTGTAAAGTGCAAGAATGCTGTTAAATAGTCTATTTTACCCAATTTCGACTTTGATATGTGGGGCACTTAAAAATAAATATCCTATAATTGTGCTACATATTAATCCTCCTCAGAATGTTCTTTACAGATTGCAGATATTGGATATTAGACATATCTCTTGCAAATCCTTTAAAAAAATGAGTTTTTTAAAGCCTGCGCCAAGTGAAATTCCATATACAAATGTCCTCATTATGCAGTACAACACAACTTATAAAAATGCTGAAAGAGAGGAAACCCTTAATTGAAATGTCTTCCTGTAATACAAAATAATGAACCTTAGTTTTGGAACCCTTTTTTTTTAAAACAACATTTTGAAATGCAAAGTTTCACCCGTGTTCAACTGAGGGCGAAGTCCTGGCTGAGTAAACATTCCTGTCTATTAGAGCTGCTTGCTTAGCGACAATAAAAGCTTGTCTCTCAGTGTTGTAACATGAGCATGTGGCAGTTCTTTTTTTTCAAACAAAGACATATCAATGCGTGTTGCGTTTGAGTTCAGCAAAAATTTACTTCAGCTGAAGTGTTTGCCTGTTAATATCTAATACAATGTATGTAAGTAAAAAATACTATAAGTTTATTTTTCTACAAAACACACAATTTAGTTTTTGAGGCCATTGCATTCCTAGTGAATGTGAATTTTAATTTTTATTTTTTTTAAGCATTTTACAGTTTGTACATGTGCATAGTTGCTTACTCTATAAATTATATAGCAACATATAGCTATTTAGCATATCACATGGTTCATTTCTGAATTTTTATTTAATTTCTACTTAATATTAATTAACTGACATTTTGCTTAACACACTGAAAACATCAAGAAAAACCACAAACACACATTGAGCTCATTTCAGACATAAACAGAAATGGGTCAAACACTCAGGACACATACATTTAACCCACAGATCAACACTTAGGACAGAAACAAAGGACAGCCCACAGACTGTACTTAAACCAAACCATTTGTAAATACTAGTTGCAAGTCATATTTACAAGAAACGCTTCTTAATAGTGTTCCAAAAGACTGCAAAAAAAAAAAACCAGCCCAACAGACTGCTATATGTCCAAGAAGCCAAAATACACTCCATTCATAAGATTGCGCAGAACAAAGGATCCTTGTATGTATTATGTCCATATTTTAATTCCCTGGGAATACAGAATCACCACGGAAGAAATATGTTTTTATACCTAAACCTATTTAGGTATTCCCTCAAGGGAGCCGGCTAATTTAATTCACATAGTTCCAACCGGAGGAATTGGACAAGAGTCCTCCAGCCGGGAATCCCTTTCACAACCAAAACAACAAAGCTTTCTAAACTTACTCAGACCAGGCATCGTTATTTCACTGGACTGTTCACAAACATCAAGGGGTTAAATCAAATAACACAGCACAAATGTACTCACCCCTCGGCTTCGGCTTTTGCAATAGCCGAATCAAAGACCCAAATCAAACAAAATTGTGGGAGCTACCCACCAATACTTAACTAAGTGTCTTCTTACGCCAACAGAGGCCCGTCTAACGTCTCGCATTACCATACATCACCAAAAAGGGCCAAAGCAAGGCGGCAGTCAGGGCAGCAGTCAGCAGCCGTCAGGAAGGAGAAACTGCGCTGAAAAAGACCTTCGGACCACTTTGACATACAGGGGTCGCTTGACGTGGTTCGCGATTCCTCCAGAATTTTCTTGCGGGGTTCCTCACGACCTTCAGGCAAAACCGCTGCCTCTGAAGCCGCCTCACAGAGGGCACCATTTGAAGAACCAGGCTGAATTAGGCCTGGCGGTGCAGGGTATGCCTGAAATCTGAGTTCACCTGCTCAATTGTACAGAGACACGGAACACTCTGTTGGCATAGGAACTTCAATTTATTAGCGGCAGCTAGGTACAGTTGTCCTAGAAGTACATCAGTGGTAGGTTCTCAGGAGACTGCCACTTCAATCCGTGGCTCACAGTCTTTTATAGCGCTTAAATCCCCTAAAGCAACAACGCCCTCAATGTGCAAAAAAAAAACATGTCATCCACTAGCAAACATTCCTTTTGCAAGATACAGGATAACAGGTAATAGAAATTCCTTTCCTAGGGTCGTGTTCTCTACCTGACCCTATAGGCCAGGTGGCATGAGCATTCCTAAATTTAATTCATTTTACAACAGGACGTGTTTGCGTGATGCAGGTGGTGATTCGTAAAACAAAGGGAAGGCAGAGAAGGATCACCAAGGGTCAATAGATGGTTATCATGGAAATTAGTTGCTTCGAGCCGGGTCCCAGAATGTACCTTGCTCAGAGGAAAAGGAAAAAGGTCATTTAACATGTTACAGTTCAGAGTATGAAGAAACGCTACGAAGGTCGTCGGTGCCTGAGTGAGGGCAACATCACAATGGTGTCAATACGCAAGATGGAGCCGTAATCAAATTATCTCAAGGGGGTCGTGCTGGGGGAGTGTTTTAGGGTTTAGGGTAGTGCAGTGATATTTGGGTAATATAGGGGGTAGTGTTTTAGGGATTAGGGTAGTGCCGTGGTTTTTGTGTAGTGTAGGGAGTCGTGCTGGGTCTTGTGTTTTAGGGTTTAGGGTAGTGCAGTGGTGTTTATGTAGTGTAGGGGGTTGTGTTTTAGGGTTTAGGGTAGTGCAGTTGAGTTTGGGTAGCGTAGGGGTTCGTGCTGGGGGTAGATTTAGGGTTTAGGGTATTGCAGTGGTGTTTGGGTAGTGTAGGGGGTACTGCTGGGGGTAGTGTTTTAGGGTTTAGGATAGTACAGTGGTGGATGTGTAGTGTAGAGAGTCGTGCTTGGGGTAGTGTTTTAGGGCTTAGGGTAGTGCAGTGATATTTGTGTAGTATAGGGGGTAGTGTTTTAGGGTTTAGGGTAGTGCCGTGGTGTTTGTGTAGTGTAGGGTGTCGTGCTGGGGGTTGTGATTTAGGGTTTAAGGTAGTGAAATGGTGTTTGTGTAGTGTAGGGGGTTGTGCTTTAGGGTTTAGGGTAGTGCAGTTGTGTTTGGGTAGTGTAGTGGTTCGTGCTGGGTGTAGATTTAGGCTTAAGGGTAGTGCAGTGGTGTTTGGGTAGTGTAGGGTGTACTGGTGGGGGTAGTGTTTTAGGGTTTAGAATAGTACAGTGGTGGTTGTGTAGTGTAGGGGGTCGTGCTTGGGGTAGTGTTTTAGGGTTGAGGGTAGTGCAGTGGTGTTTGTGTAGTGTAGGGGTTCATGCTGGGGGTAGTGTTTTAGGGTTTAGGTTAGTGCAGTGGTGTTAGTGAAGTGTAGGGGGTCGTGCTGGGGGTAGTGTTTTAGGGGTTAGGGTAGTGCAGTGGTGTTTGTGTAGTGTAGGGGGATGTGCTGGGGTAGTGTTTTAGGGTTTAGGGTAGTGCAGTGGTTTTTGTCTAGTTTTGGGGGTCGTACTGGGGGTAGATTTTGGGTTTAGGATAGTGCTGTGGTGTTTTGGTAGTGTAGGGGGTCGAGCCTGGGGGTAGGGTTTTAGGCTTTATGGCAGTGCAGTGGTGTTTGGGTAGTGTAGGGGGATCGTGCTGGTGGAAGTGTTTTAGGGCAGTGCATTGGTGTTTGTGTAGTGTAGGGGGTCTTGCTGGGGGTAGTGTTTTAGGGTTAAGGGTAATGCAGTGGTGTTTGTGTAGAGTAGGAGGTTGTGTTTTAGGGTTTAGGGTCATGCAGTGGTGTGTGGGTAGTGTAGGGGGTCATGCTGGGAGTAGTCTTTGAGGGTTTAGGGTAGTGAAGTGGTGTTTGTATAGTGTAGGGGGTCGTGCTGGGTGTATATTTAGGGTTTAGGGTAGTGCAGTGGTGTTTGTGTGATGTAAGGGGTAGTGCTTTAGGGTTTAGGGTAGTGCAGTGGTGTTTGGTTAGTGCAGGGTGTCGTGCTGTGGGTAGTGTTTTAGGGGGTAGGGTAGTGCAGTGGTGTTTGGGTAGTGTAGGGCGTCATGCTGGGGGTAGTGTTTTAGGGTTTAGGGTAGTGCAGTTGTGTTTGGGTAGTGTAGGGGGTACTGCTGGGGGTAGTGTTTTAGGGTTTAGGGTAGTGATGTGGTGTTTGTGTAATATAGGGGGTCATGCTGGGGGTAGTGTTTTAGGGTTTAGGTTAGTGCAGTGGTGTTGGGTAGTGTAGGGGTTTCTGCTGGGGGTAGTGTTTTAGGGTTTAGGGTAATGCAGTAGTGTTTGTGTTTTATTGGGGGTAGTTCGGGGGGTAGTGTTTTAGGGTTTAAGGTTGTGCAGTGGTGTTTGTGTAGTGTAGGGGGTTGTGCTGGGGGTAGATGTAGGGTTTAGGGTAGTGCAGTGGTGTTTGGGTAGTGTAGGGGTCATGCTAGGGGTAATATGTTCGGGTTTAGGGTAGTGCAGTGGTGTTTGTGTAGTATAGGGTGTCATGCTGGGGGTATTGTTTTAGGTTTAGGGTAGTGCAGTTGTGTTTGGGTAGTATAAGAGGTACTGCTGGGGATAGTGTGTTAGGGTTTAGGGTAGTTTTGTAGTGTTTGTGTAGTGTAAGGGGTCATGCTGGGGGTAGTGTTTTAGGGTTTAGGGTAGTGCAGTGATGTTTGGGTAGTGTAGGGGGTGCTGCTGGGGGTAGTGTTTTAGTGTTTAGGGAAGTGCAGTGGTATTTGTATAGTATTGGGGTAGTTCTGTGGGTAGTGTTTTAGGGTTTAGGGTAGTGCAGTGGTGTTTGGGTAGTGTAGGGGTAGTACTGGGGGTAGTGTTTTCGGGTTTAGTGTAGTGCAGTGGTGATTGGGTAGTGAAGGGGGTTATGCTGGGGGTAGTGTTTTAGGGTTTAGGGTAGTGCAGAGGTGTTTGTGTAGTGTAGGGGTCATGCTGGGGGTAGTATTTTAGGGTTTAGGGTAGTGCATTGGTGTTTGTGTGGTGTAGGGGGTCGTGCTGTGGTAAGTGTTTTAGAGTTTAGGGTAGTGGAGTGATGCTTGGGTAGAATAGGGGGTCGTGCTGGGGGTAGTGGTTTAGGGTTTAAGGTTGTGCAATGGTGTTTGTGTAGTGTAGGGGGTTGTGCCTGGGGTAGATGTAGGGTTTAGGTTAGTGCAGTGGTGTTTGGGTAGTGTAGGGGTCGTGCTAGGGGTAAAATGTTAGGGTTTAGGGTAGTGCAGGGGGTCATGCTGGTGGTAGTGTTTTAGGGTGTAGGGTAGTGCAGTAGGGTAATGCAGTGGTATTTGTGTAGTATACTGGGTCATGCTGGGGGAAGTGTCTTACGGTTTAGCGTAGTGCAGTGGTGTTCGGGTAGAGTAAGGGGTAAGGCTGGGGGTATAGTTAGTGTTTAGGTTAGTGCATTGGTTTTTGGATAGTGTAGGGGGTTGTGCTGGGGGTAGATTTAGGGTCCAGGGTAGTGCAGTGGTGTTTGTGTAGTGTAGGGGGTCATGCTGGGGTAGTGTTTTAGGGTTTCGGGTAGTGCAGTGGTGTTTTGGTAGTGCAGGGGCGTGTGCTGGGGGTAGTGTTTAAGGGTTTAGGGTATTGCAGTGGTGTTTGGGTAGTGTTGGGGGTCATGCCGGGGGTAGTATTTTAGGGGTTAGGGTAGTGCAGTAGGGTAGTGCAGTGGTGTTTGTGTAGTATAGGGATTCATGCTGAGGGTATTGTTCTAGGGTAGTGCAGTTGTGTTTGGGTAGTGTAGGGGGTCATGCTGGGGGTAGTGTTTTAGGGTTTAGGGTAGTGCAGTGGTGTTTGTGTAGTAAAGGGGTCATGCTGGGGGTAATGTTTTAGGGTTTTGGGTAGTGCAGTTGTGTTTGGGTAGTGTAGGGGATACTGCTGGGGATATTGTTTTAGGGTTTAGGGAAGTGTTGTGTTGTTTGTGCAGTGTAAGGGGTCATGCTGGGGGTAGTGTTTTAGCGTTTAGGGCAGTGCAGTGGTGTTTGGGTAGTGTAGGGGGTGCTGATGGGGGTAGTGTGTTAGGGTTTAGGGAAGTGCAGTGGTGTTTGTGTAGTATTGGGGTAGTTCTGGGGGTAGTGTTTTAGGGTTTAGGGTAGTGCAGTGGTGTTTGGGTAGTGTAGGGGTAGTGCAGGAGTAGTGTTTTAGGGTTTAGGGTAGTGCAGTGGTGTTTGGGTAGTGTAGGGGGTTGTGCTGGGGGTAGTGTTTTAGGGTTTAGGGTAGTGCAGTGGTATTTGTGTAAGGTAGGGGTCGTGCAGGGGGTAGTGTTTTAGTGTTTAGGGTAGTGCAGTGGTGTTTTGTTAGTGCAGGGGTAGTGCTGGGGGTTGTGTTTTAGGGTAGTGCAGTGATGTTTGGGTAGTGTAGGGGGTTGTACAGGGGATAGTGTTTAAGTGTTTAGGGTAGTTCAGTGGTGTTTGTGTAGTGTAGGGGGTTGTGCTAGGGGAGTGTTTTAGGGTTTAGGGTAGTGCAGGGGTATTTGTCTAGTATAGGGGGTAGTGTTTTAGGTTTTAGGGTAGTGCCGTGGTTTTTGTGAAGTGTACGGGGTCGTGCTGGGGGTTGTGTTTTAGGGTTTAGGGTTGTGCAGTGGAGTTTATGTAGTGCAGGGGGTTGTTTTTTGGGGTTTAAGGTAGTGCAGTTGTGTTTGGGTAGTGTAGGGGTTCGTGCTGGGGGTAGATCTAGGGTTTAGGGTAGTGCAGTGGTGTTTGGGTAGTGTAGGGGGTACTGCTGGGGGTAGTGTTTTAGGGTTTAGGATAGTACAGTGGTGGTTGTGTAGTGTAGGGGGTCGTGCTTGGGGTAGTGTTTTAGGGTTTAGGGTTGTGCAGTGGTGTTTGTGTGGTGTAGGGGTTCATGCTGGGGGTAGTGTTTTAGGGTTTAGGGTAGTGCAGTGGTGTTTGTGTAGTATAGAGGTTTGTGCTGGGGTAGTATGTTATGGTTTAGGGTAGTGCAGTAGTGTTTTGGTAGTGTAGGGGGTCGTGCTGGGGGTAGTGTTTTAGAGTTTAGGGTACTGCAGTCATGTTTGTGTAGTGTAGGGGTTCTTGCTGTGGGTAGTGTTTAAGGGTTTATGGTAGTGCAGTGGTGTTTGTGTAGTATACTGGGTCATGCTGGGGGAAGTGTCTTACGGTTTAGCGTAGTGCAGTGGTGTTCGGGTGGAGTAAGGGGTAAGGCTGGGGGTATAGTTAGTGTTTAGGTTAGTGCATTGGTTTTTGGATAGTGTAGGTGGTTGTGCTGGGGGTAGATTTAGGGTTCAGGGTAGTGCAGTGTTGTTTGTGTAGTGTAGGAGGTCATGCTGGGGTAGTGTTTTAGGGTTTCGGGTAGTGCAGTGGTGTTTTGGTAGTGCAGGGGCTTGTGCTGGGGGTAGTGTTTAAGGGTTTAGGGTATTGCAGTGGTGTTTGGGTAGTGTTGGGGGTCATGCTGGGGGTAGTATTTTAGGGTTTAGGGTAGTGCAGTAGGGTAGTGCAGTGGTGTTTGTGTAGTATAGGGGTCATGCTGAGGGTATTGTTTTAGGGTAGTGCAGTTGTGTTTGGGTAGTGTAGGGGGTCATGCTGGGGGTAGTGTTTTAGGGTTTAGGGTAGTGCAGTGGTGTTTGTGTAGTAAAGGGGTCATGCTGGGGGTAATGTTTTAGATTTTGGGTAGTGTTGTGTTGTTTGTGCAGTGTAAGGGGTCATGCTGGGGGTAGTGTTTTAGGGTTTAGGGCAGTGCAGTGGTGTTTGGGTGGTGTAGGGGGTGCTGATGGGGGTAGTGTTTTCGGGTTTAGGGTAGTGCAGTGGTGTTTGGGTAGTGTAGGGGGTTGTGCTGGGGGTAGTGTTTTAGGGTTTAGGGTAGTGCAGTGGTATTTGTGTAAGGTAGGGGTCATGCTGGGGATAGTGTTTTAGGGTTTAGGGTAGTGCAGTGGTGTATGTGTGGTGTAGGGGGTCGTGCTGTGGTAAGTGTTTTAGGGTTTAGGGTAGTGGAGTGGTGTTTGGGTAGAATAGGGGGTCGTGCGGGGGTAGTGGTTTAGGGTTTAAGGTAGTGCAGTGGTGTTTGTGTAGTGTAGGGGGTTGTGCTGGGGTTAGATGTAGGGTTTAGGGTAGTGCAGTGGTGTTTGTGTGGTGTAGGGGGTTGTGCAGGGGGTAGTGTTTTAGGGTTTAGGGTAGTGCAGTGGTGTTTGGGTAGTGTAGGGGTAGTACTGGGGGTAGTGTTTTCGGGTTTAGTGTAGTGCAGTGGTGATTGGGTAGTGAAGGGGGTTATGCTGGGGGTAGTGTTTTAGGGTTTAGGGTAGTGCAGAGGTGTTTGTGTAGTGTAGGGGTCATGCTGGGGGTAGTATTTTAGGGTTTAGGGTAGTGCATTGGTGTTTGTGTGGTGTAGGGGGTCGTGCTGTGGTAAGTGTTTTAGAGTTTAGGGTAGTGGAGTGATGCTTGGGTAGAATAGGGGGTCGTGCTGGGGGTAGTGGTTTAGGGTTTAAGGTTGTGCAATGGTGTTTGTGTAGTGTAGGGGGTTGTGCCTGGGGTAAATGTAGGGTTTAGGTTAGTGCAGTGGTGTTTGGGTAGTGTAGGGGTCGTGCTAGGGGTAAAATGTTAGGGTTTAGGGTAGTGCAGGGGGTCATGCTGGTGGTAGTGTTTTAGGGTGTAGGGTAGTGCAGTAGGGTAATGCAGTGGTATTTGTGTAGTATACTGGGTCATGCTGGGGGAAGTGTCTTACGGTTTAGCGTAGTGCAGTGGTGTTCGGGTAGAGTAAGGGGTAAGGCTGGGGGTATAGTTAGTGTTTAGGTTAGTGCATTGGTTTTTGGATAGTGTAGGGGGTTGTGCTGGGGGTAGATTTAGGGTCCAGGGTAGTGCAGTGGTGTTTGTGTAGTGTAGGGGGTCATGCTGGGGTAGTGTTTTAGGGTTTCGGGTAGTGCAGTGGTGTTTTGGTAGTGCAGGGGCGTGTGCTGGGGTAGTGTTTAAGGGTTTAGGGTATTGCAGTGGTGTTTGGGTAGTGTTGGGGGTCATGCCGGGGGTAGTATTTTAGGGGTTAGGGTAGTGCAGTAGGGTAGTGCAGTGGTGTTTGTGTAGTATAGGGATTCATGCTGAGGGTATTGTTTTAGGGTAGTGCAGTTGTGTTTGGGTAGTGTAGGGGGTCATGCTGGGGGTAGTGTTTTAGGGTTTAGGGTAGTGCAGTGGTGTTTGTGTAGTAAAGGGGTCATGCTGGGGGTAATGTTTTAGGGTTTTGGGTAGTGCAGTTGTGTTTGGGTAGTGTAGGGGATACTGCTGGGGATATTGTTTTAGGGTTTAGGGAAGTGTTGTGTTGTTTGTGCAGTGTAAGGGGTCATGCTGGGGGTAGTGTTTTAGGGTTTAGGGCAGTGCAGTGGTGTTTGGGTAGTGTAGGGGGTGCTGATGGGGGTAGTGTGTTAGGGTTTAGGGAAGTGCAGTGGTGTTTGTGTAGTATTGGGGTAGTTCTGGGGGTAGTGTTTTAGGGTTTAGGGTAGTGCAGTGGTGTTTGGGTAGTGTAGGGGTAGTGCAGGAGTAGTGTTTTAGGGTTTAGGGTAGTGCAGTGGTGTTTGGGTAGTGTAGGGGGTTGTGCTGGGGGTAGTGTTTTAGGGTTTAGGGTAGTGCAGTGGTATTTGTGTAAGGTAGGGGTCGTGCAGGGGGTAGTGTTTTAGTGTTTAGGGTAGTGCAGTGGTGTTTTGTTAGTGCAGGGGTAGTGCTGGGGGTTGTGTTTTAGGGTAGTGCAGTGATGTTTGGGTAGTGTAGGGGGTTGTACAGGGGATAGTGTTTAAGTGTTTAGGGTAGTTCAGTGGTGTTTGTGTAGTGTAGGGGGTTGTGCTAGGGGAGTGTTTTAGGGTTTAGGGTAGTGCAGGGGTATTTGTCTAGTATAGGGGGTAGTGTTTTAGGTTTTAGGGTAGTGCCGTGGTTTTTGTGAAGTGTACGGGGTCGTGCTGGGGGTTGTGTTTTAGGGTTTAGGGTTGTGCAGTGGAGTTTATGTAGTGCAGGGGGTTGTTTTTTGGGCTTTAAGGTAGTGCAGTTGTGTTTGGGTAGTGTAGGGGTTCGTGCTGGGGGTAGATCTAGGGTTTAGGGTAGTGCAGTGGTGTTTGGGTAGTGTAGGGGGTACTGCTGGGGGTAGTGTTTTAGGGTTTAGGATAGTACAGTGGTGGTTGTGTAGTGTAGGGGGTCGTGCTTGGGGTAGTGTTTTAGGGTTTAGGGTTGTGCAGTGGTGTTTGTGTGGTGTAGGGGTTCATGCTGGGGGTAGTGTTTTAGGGTTTAGGGTAGTGCAGTGGTGTTTGTGTAGTATAGAGGTTTGTGCTGGGGTAGTATGTTATGGTTTAGGGTAGTGCAGTAGTGTTTTGGTAGTGTAGGGGGTCGTGCTGGGGGTAGTGTTTTAGAGTTTAGGGTACTGCAGTCATGTTTGTGTAGTGTAGGGGTTCTTGCTGTGGGTAGTGTTTAAGGGTTTATGGTAGTGCAGTGGTGTTTGTGTAGTATACTGGGTCATGCTGGGGGAAGTGTCTTACGGTTTAGCGTAGTGCAGTGGTGTTCGGGTGGAGTAAGGGGTAAGGCTGGGGGTATAGTTAGTGTTTAGGTTAGTGCATTGGTTTTTGGATAGTGTAGGTGGTTGTGCTGGGGGTAGATTTAGGGTTCAGGGTAGTGCAGTGTTGTTTGTGTAGTGTAGGAGGTCATGCTGGGGTAGTGTTTTAGGGTTTCGGGTAGTGCAGTGGTGTTTTGGTAGTGCAGGGGCTTGTGCTGGGGGTAGTGTTTAAGGGTTTAGGGTATTGCAGTGGTGTTTGGGTAGTGTTGGGGGTCATGCTGGGGGTAGTATTTTAGGGTTTAGGGTAGTGCAGTAGGGTAGTGCAGTGGTGTTTGTGTAGTATAGGGGTCATGCTGAGGGTATTGTTTTAGGGTAGTGCAGTTGTGTTTGGGTAGTGTAGGGGGTCATGCTGGGGGTAGTGTTTTAGGGTTTAGGGTAGTGCAGTGGTGTTTGTGTAGTAAAGGGGTCATGCTGGGGGTAATGTTTTAGATTTTGGGTAGTGTTGTGTTGTTTGTGCAGTGTAAGGGGTCATGCTGGGGGTAGTGTTTTAGGGTTTAGGGCAGTGCAGTGGTGTTTGGGTGGTGTAGGGGGTGCTGATGGGGGTAGTGTTTTCGGGTTTAGGGTAGTGCAGTGGTGTTTGGGTAGTGTAGGGGGTTGTGCTGGGGGTAGTGTTTTAGGGTTTAGGGTAGTGCAGTGGTATTTGTGTAAGGTAGGGGTCATGCTGGGGATAGTGTTTTAGGGTTTAGGGTAGTGCAGTGGTGTATGTGTGGTGTAGGGGGTCGTGCTGTGGTAAGTGTTTTAGGGTTTAGGGTAGTGGAGTGGTGTTTGGGTAGAATAGGGGGTCGTGCGGGGGTAGTGGTTTAGGGTTTAAGGTAGTGCAGTGGTGTTTGTGTAGTGTAGGGGGTTGTGCTGGGGTTAGATGTAGGGTTTAGGGTAGTGCAGTGGTGTTTGTGTGGTGTAGGGGGTTGTGCAGGGGGTAGTGTTTTAGGGTTTAGGGTAGTGCAGTGGTGTTTGGGTAGTGTAGGAGGTAGTGCTGGGGGTAGTGTTTTAGGGTTTAGGGTAGTGCAGTGATGTTTGGATAGTGTAGGGGGTTGTGCTGGGGGTCGTGTTTAAGGGTTTAGCTTAGTGCAGTGGTGATTGTGTAGTGTAGGGAGTCGTGCTCGGGGAGTGTTTTAGCATTTAGTGTAGTGCAGTGGTATTTGTGTAGTATAGGGGGTAGTTTTTCAGGGTTTAGGGTAGTGCCGTGGCGTTTGTGTAGTGTAGGGGGTTGTGTTTTAAGGTTTAGGGTAGTGCAGTTGTGTTTGGGTAGTGTAGGGGTTTGTGCTGGGTGTAGATTTAGGCTTAAAGGTAGTGTAGTGGTGTTTGGGTAGTGTAGGGGGTAGTGTTTTAGGGTTTAGGATAGTACAATGGTGGTTGTGTAGTGTAGGGGGTTGTGCTTGGTGTAGTGTTTTAGGGTTTAGGATAGTACAGTGGTGGTTGTGTAGTGTAGGGGGTTGTGCTTGGGGTAGTTTTTTAGGGTAGTGCAGTGGTGTTTGTATAGTGTAGGGGTTCATGCTGGGGGTAGTTTCTTAGGGTTTAGAGTAGTGCAGTGGTGTTTATGTAGTATAGGAGTTTCTGCTGGGTTTGTGTTTTAGGGTTTAGGGTAGTGCAGTGGTGTTTTGGTGGTGTAGGGGGTCGTGCTGGGGGTAGTGTTTTAGAGTTTAGGGTAGTGCAGTGGTGTTTGTGTAGCGTAGGGGTTCTTGCTGGGGGTAGTGTATAAGGGTTTATGGTAGTGCTGTGGTGTTTTTTGTAGTGTAGGGGGTCAAGCTGGGGGTAGTGTTTTAGGCTTTAGGGTAGTGCAGTGGTGTTTGTGTAGCGTAGTGGGTCATGCTGGCGGTAGAGTTAGGTTTTTGGTTAATACAGTGTTATTTGGGTAGTGTAGGGGGTCATGCTGGGGGTAGTGTTTTAGGGTTTAGGGCAGTGCAGTGGTGTTTGGGTATTGTAGGGGAATGTGCTGGGGTAGCGTTTTAGCGTTTAGGGTAGTGCAGTGGTGTTTGGGTAGTGTAGGGGGTCGCACTGGGGGTAGTGTTTTAGGGTTTAGGGTAGTGCAGTGGTGTTTGTCTAGTGTAGGGGGTCGCACTGGGGGTAGTGTTTTAGGGTTTAGGGTAGTGCAGTGGTGTTTGTCTAGTGTAGGGGGTCGCACTGGGGGTAGTGTTTTAGGGTTTAGGGTAGTGCAGTGGTGTTTGGGTAGTGTAGAGGGTCACACTGTGGTAGTGTTTTAGGGTTTAGGTTAGTGCAGTGGTGTTAGTGTAGTATAGGGGGTCGTGCTGGGGGTAGTGTTTTAGGGGTTAGGGTAGTGCAGTGATGTTTGTGTAGTGTAGGGGGATGTGCTTGGGTAGTGTTTTGGGGTTTAGGGTAGGGCAGTGGTTTTTGTGTAGTGTAGGCGGTCGTACTGGAGTAGATTTAGGGTTTAGGATAGTGCTGTGGTGTTTGGGTAGTGTAGGGGGTCGAGCTGGCAGTAGGGCTTTAGGGTTTAGGGCAGTGCAGTGGTGTTTGGGTAGTGTAGGGGGATCGTGCTGGTGGAAGTGTTTTAGGGCAGTGCATAGGTGTTTGTGTAGTTTAGGGTGGTGCTGGGGGTAGTGTTTTAGGGTTAAGGGTAGTGCAGTTGTGTTTGTGTAGTGTAGGATGTCATGTTTTAGGGTTTAGGGTAGTGCAGTGGCCTTTGGGTAGTGTAGAGGGTCACACTGTGGTAGTGTTTTAGGGTTTAGGTTAGTGCAGTGGTGTTAGTGTAGTATAGGGGGTCGTGCTGAGGGTAGTGTTTTAGGGGTTAGGGTAGTGCAGTGATGTTTGTGTAGTGTAGGGGGATGTGCTGGAGTAGTGTTTTTGGGTTTAGGGTAGGGCAGTGGTTTTTGTGTAGTGTAGGCGGTCATACTGGAGTAGATTTAGGGTTTAGGATAGTGCTGTGGTGTTTGGGTAGTGTAGGGGGTCGAGTTGGCAGTAGGGCTTTAGGGTTTAGGGCAGTGCAGTGGTGTTTGGGTAGTGTAGGCGGATCGTGCTGGTGGAAGTGTTTTAGGGCAGTGTAGAGGTGTTTGTGTAGTGTAGGGTGGTGCTGGGGGTAGTGTTTTAGGGTTAAGGGTAGTGCAGTTGTGTTTGTGTAGTGTAGGATGTCATGTTTTAGGGTTTAGGGTGGTGCAGTGGTCTTTGGGTAGTGTAGAGTGTCGTGCTGGGAGTAGTGTTTGAGGGTTTAGTTTAGTGAAGTGGTGTTTGTATAGTGTAGGGTGTCGTGCTGGGTGTATATTTAGGGTTTAGGGTAGTGCAGTGGTGTTTGTGTAGTGTAAGGAGTCGTGTTTTAGGGTTTAGGGTAGTGCAGTGGTGTTTGGGTTGTGTAGGGGTTTGTGCTGGGGGTAGTGTTTTAGTGTTTAGGGTAGTGCAGTGGTGTTTGGGTAGTGCAGGGTGTTGTGCTGGGGGTAGTGTTTTAGGGTTTAGGGTAGTGCAGTGGTGTTTGGGTAGTGTAGGGTGTCATGCTGGGGGTAGTGTTTTAGGGTTTAGGGTAGTGTAGTAGGGTAGTTCAGTGGTGTTTGTGTAGTATAGGTGGTCATGCTGGGGGTAGTGTTTTAGGGTTTAGGGTAGTGCCGTGGTGTTTGTGTAATGTAGGGGGTCATGCTGGGGGTAGTGTTTTAGGGTTTAGGTTAGTGCAGTGGTGTTTGGGTAGTGTTGGGGTTTCTGCTGGGGGTAGTGTTTAAGGGTTTAGGGTAATGCAGTGGTGTTTGTGTTTTATTGAGTGTAGTTCGGGGGTAGTGTTTTAGGGTATAGGGTAGTGCAGTGGTGTTTGGGTAGTGTAGGGGTAGTGCTTGGGGTAATGTTTTAGGGTTTAGGGTAGTGCAGTGTTGTTTGGGTAGTGTAGGGGGTCGTGCTGGGGTAGTGTTTTAGGGTTTAGGGTAGTGCAGTGGTGTTTGTGTAGTGTAGGGGTCATGCTAGGGGTAGTGTTTTAGGGTTTAGGGTTTAGGGTAGTGCAGTGGTGTTTGTGTGGTGTAGGGGGTTGTACCGGGATAAGTATTTTAGGGTTTAGGTTAGTGGAGTGGTGTTTGGGTAGTATAGGGTGTCGTGCTGGGGTAGTGTTTTAGGGTTTAGTGAAGTGCAGTTGTGTTTGTGTGGTGTAGGGTGTCGGGTTGGGATAAGTGTTTTAGGATTTAGGGTAGTGCAGTGGTGTTTGGGTAGTGTAGGTTGTCGTGTTAGAGTAGTGTTTTAGGGTTTAGGGTAGTGCAGTGGTGTTTGTGTAGTGTAGGGGGTCGTGCTGGGGGTTGTGATTTAGGGTGTAGGGTAGTGCAGTGGTGTTTGTGTAATGTAGGGGGTTGTGCTGGGGGAGATGTAGGGTTTAGGGTAGTGCACTGGTGTTTGGGTAGTGTAGGTGGTTGTGCTAGGGGTAATATTTTAAGGTTTATGGTAGTGCATTGGTGTTTGTGTAGTGTAGGGGGTCGTGCTGGGGGTAGTGTTTTAGGGTTTAGGGTAGTACAGTGATGTTTGGGTAGTGTAGGGGGTTGTGCTGGGGGTAGTGTTTTAGGTTTTAAGGTAGTGCTGTGGTGTTTGTGTAGTGTAGGGGGTTGTGCTGGGGGTAGTGTTTTAGGATTTAGGGTAGTGCAGTGGTGTTTGTGTAGTGTAGTGTAGTGAGGACAGGGTTTTATGTACACACATTGCTATGTTAGCATGGGCGCTTTGGATGTGAGACGCCGTCTTGCCACTTTGCTGCTTTTGCACACGACACTGCAGGTGGCTGTTATTGCAAGTGAAACTGTTGGCTTGCTTTTTCTTCACATGGGAGCGGCCTGTTGTTCACATCCCTAGACGTGCACCGCGACCTTGATCTGGGCACTGTGTGCAGATGCCGTCGGGGTCAGGTGGCAATGTGTGCTGTTGAGTTCGGGTTGGTCGGCCCACGCTCTGGACATAACACGCACACAGCTGCGGATGTCTGAGACTCGGTTGCCTTTGGTGTTGCGTTTGCATGCATGATTCGGACTCTTGGAGAAAACCTTTCCAGACACAGAGAGCAGAGCTGATCCTATGATGTGGTTCACCTAAGCTGATCTTTGAGGTATGGGGTTCCCCATTCAAGCCTAGAGACCTTCTATTAGTTTTATAAAACTAATTTACTAATGAAGGGATGGTGGTTCACAAAGTATTATAGGACTTGTTTTCCAGTATCATGTTTAATATGATTTATCCTTTTATTTTCTATGGTATTGTAACAATGCTGATGGCTTTGTTTTTAATCATTTGCCTGCTTATATTAGCCAAAGTACTGCACCTTAGAGCACGTGGTTAAAAATAAACATTTAAACTTTACCGTGTCTCTAATTACTCTTGTTGTGTACTGACATGAGAATAATAACGAAAAGGTGTTTCTGATTCCAACCATTCCTGAGAGTACTCTAATTGGGTTGTCTAATCATTGGTAGCTTCGAGATGATACGGAGAACGAATGAGACACTGATGCTAGTCGGATAGGGGTTCTGGGTACTGAGGTACGTTTTTTGGTACACCACAATTCACAGAGGTCCTGGTTTCCTGTGCATAGTTCTGTGCATGAGCAGAATCCCCGCAACGTGTTGGTCTTATGATTGAGACACTTTAGTAGTGCTTATATTAGTCCACAATACCTTCACTCTTGTTTCCGGTTGACGGGAGTGATAGTTTAAACCTACCTAAATAGTTAATATATAGGTTCTCTCAAGCTTGACAATTAAAAAGGTTTTGTTTTATCTTATACCCTTTTTGTGCTACTGTTTATATAGATTGTTATTCTTCTCTGTGTCCTTATGGCTGAAGTCGCTATTGCAGCGCATAGTTGTGCACCTCTCCAGCCTCATTTGACGCAGTTCGGTGTGCCTGACGATGGGATGTCTATTATCTTTGTAGTGAGTGCCGATGCATCACATCCCTATGAGCTATTTTACTCTTGGGTTACTTTGCCGGAGGTGAATGCGGATGATAATACATTTCACGCATACACTCCTACGGCAGTCCCGGCTAATTACACGCCGTATAGGAGGCAGGAAATTCCCATTTCTGCTTGGCAGCATCGTATTTGGTTCAATGGCGCCCTCCCTCACACGGTTACACCGGTTCGTTTGGGTCCCTTGTCTATTCCAGGGGCCATTTGGCCAGTCTTGGCCGGGTTTACACCACATCCACGTTATTTGCAAGCCCCAGTGGATGACTTACGTCAGCTCCATACCGCCTTGATTATGGTACATAGGGCTTTAGTACAATACGTCTCTCGCAATGTCCAGTTGGGGGCACCTGGGATTGCGGCGCAGCCAGCTGGCCCGGCCGGGATTACTATTAGTCCCGTCATGGTTAATTCGGTAATGGGCAAGCGCCCCTAGAATGAGGACGATATGCCTTATTGGCTTGCTGAGAAATTTGACCAGCTGGAGGCGGTATTTCCGAATTCTACTCCTGTGGAAAAACACAGGATCCTCACCATTAGTTTGCAGAAAGACTTAGTCCCGGAGGTGGCTGATTGTGACAACTAGGGTAAAGTGTTTGCAGCAGTCTACTCGAAGTGCTTCGGCACGCCGTCTATGGCTGTACTGCCCTCCGTGATCAAGCGTGTTCAGGATCAACACGGTCTGGAGGCGGCGGTTGAGTTAGGAATGAAGCTTGTCGGCGTGATCGACGTAGTGGCCGCGCTCATCATTGCTAATGTCAAGGGAGATGAGGTTAACTTTCAAGTGTCGAATGAGCTGCGCCTCGTCGTCGACGTCGATAAACCCCGGCAGTTACCAAGGATTATTGCGGAGGCTTATAAGACCATTGGCCGTAATAGTTTAGGGGTTAAGCCTTTTGTTCAAACAACAACGCAACCGCAAACTAAGACGGTGATGTCTTCTACGGTCGACCGTCCAGCTTTTCCTAAACAAAATTGGAAAACAAAACAAGCATTTGCAATGCAATAGGTCTCGCATTTATGCGAGTTTAAGCTATTGGCATTGTAAATGACAATGCCTTTTATCTGTGACGAGGAAAGCTTGCACTGCTGCCAGATTGCCCTGTGTTTTGTGACGGGGAAAGTTTGCACTACTGCTGCCTGATTGCCATGTGTTCTGTGATGAGGAAAGCTTGCACTGCTGCCAGATTGCTATGTGTTCTGTGACGAGGAAAGCTTGCACTGCTGCTGCCCGATTGCCATGTGTTCTGTGACGAGGAAAGCTTGCACTGCTGCTCGATTGCCATGTGTTTTGTGACGGGGAAAGCTTGCACTGCTGAAGCCCGATTGCAATGAGTTCCATGTAGGGGAAAGCTGTTGCTACTCCTCCAGCTGCACCTGTTCTCCAAAGGACTGAAGCTACACAGTTTCTTGCCAAGACGTTCCTGTTCTAGGAAGGTTTCCGCTCATGTTGTCCCATCTCATTAACAAACAAAGGATATATTTAACGTAACTGCATAACAGCCCTATGAATCAAGGACGATTTCACAATATTTGATGGGATATACCAAGATCTGCAGTCCTGAGTAAGGTGCCTGGCCTCATGGGGCAATATTAGATAGCCGAAAAATTGTGATGGAAAACTGGTAGTGTCCGTTGTTCCACCCTCTTGTTTTAATCTTGCAGTATGGAGACAACAGTAAAACATATTTTGAGCTAATCCACACTCAATTAATATAGGTCTGAGTACAACAAGGGGAGAACAAAAACTGCACAATCAGTGAACACTAGTGCGCCTCTGTTACCCTGGGGTATATGTTGTAGCCTCTGATGAGGCACAGCACGCTGGGTAGGTAAAAATGTATACAGCGAGGACATAAGAATATGCTAATTCCATCATAGTTTTGGCGGTGTCGTCCAGGACTTTTCTAGTTCTTGAATGTTGACATCTGTCTCCGGAGAGCGTACAACAGTCCTTGAATTCCTCTGACCCTCTCTTTAGTGTGTTAGCCGCCCGTATCGCACCTTCGGGTATGTGTGAGAGTAGCGTGTGATGTCCCTCCCGTGAGCCGTCCTTCACTCATTATGTGTATTAGGGACGGACTCGCTGCTGCCCATGTTGTACAGCACATGTGCTGTGAAGCCTGGTATTAAGCCCTCCACTACAGGACATAGAACACAATGTGCATCGCCATTGACAGGGCCAATTGGCAGACTTCTGAGATGCTAAATAAAATTTAGCTCACAACTTATTTCTTTCAGGCAATGAACTGGGTGAAATAGCCCAGCCAGTGAGAGGGCAGAGGGAGCATCTCACTGCCAACAGGCTAAGATGAACACTCCCTGGGTAAACAAAGAGGTGTGCTAAAAGGACACACCGCAGAACAACGCGCAGAGCAGCAGCTCAAGTGTCTAAAGAGACAATGAGAAACGGCGGACACCCCTCTTCCTGGGCCTGGAGGTTGGTGTGAATTGGGTGGAACTGAAGCAGGCCCTGCCTTGGACACGTGCTGCCCACGAGAGCCGGCGGTGATGCAAGAAGACAGTGTGTCTCTACCAATATAAAAAGGTGCTGCCTTAAAATATAACTAGGCGCGCCCACCGCCAGGAGTACGAAGGGTGCTGGTCTCATCCCCAGGTAGAAATGGCTTCTCTGGGGCTGTAAAGCTAATGGGACTTCAGCATCCCAACACCGCTCTGCTTCACAGCCGCAAATTTGTGTGACGTCATCTGCATGGGCTTAAGGACGGGGGTAGGGGCAGAGCTTCGGGAGCCCCCCCCAATGGAGATACTATCCACGCCCCTCTGCCCCCAAGATCTTAAAGTGAAAACTGAAGCTTAAACAGAGGCAGTCACAACAGGTTTCTCTGGAGTCATGCCACACATCCCCGCCTCCTTGAAGCAGTGCGATTGGTGGAATAAACTCTGCTGTGAGGGAGTGGGAGGCAGGCCATGCCCTTGTTGTTTTATTGATTCTTTAATTGTGGTCACTGGCGTGTTGAATCCCTCCTATAATCCCCATGTGAAGCCAGCAGAGGAACGCAAGGCGGACGATGCTGTTTTATGTAAACTGACTGAGAAAGAGAAACGATCCTATGAAAGGCCTAAAGCCCCAATGACAGCAGTTAAATAATCCCCAAAACAGAGATCTCTGCGGCCCTGCAGAGGCTGCCCTTCCAGGGGTCGCCTGGAGGGAGTGCAGCATGGGGGCACATGGGCATGTTGTTCTCTTTGGTCCAGCGTCTCTGTAAACATTAACTAGATGCGAAGTGAATGCGATTTGGCTTTCAGAGCTGCTGGGAATGTTTGTGCAATCGGAGGCTGTGTTTCCACAGGAGTGCGGGGCACTTGGCATCTTTTAGCAGGGCTTGTTACAACTGAGCGAAGGTTTCCTTTGAACTCGGTGGGGGAGAAAGCGGGGAACTATTTACTGCTGTAGGGAATTGGTTTCAAGTCGAGGGAGGGTGAGAAGGGAGGGGGGAATGGAAGGAGCAGAGGAGCAGCTGTGCACGTGCACGCCATCGTGCACTCAAGCTTTAGGCCAGCAAACCATGTGGGTAGCACTTTTCAAAGCCCACTTACAAAATGTCTCAAAGAGACAGCTTTCGCTGTCTCAGCGAGACCTAAAAACAGGGGAAGCAGCAACAGAAACAGGGGTCTCGTCCCGCGTCACCGGTTCAAGCGATTACTGAACGCACATATGATTTGTGCGATCGCACTAGAATTAGGTCTCCTGATAGATTTCAGGTTCCTGAACAACGTTCTCCTCGTTCTTTACGGGAAACATCAGTCTCACAGTCAGGTGGAGGAGAACGTGGCAAAGGTCGGGGTGCCCAACAAGGACGTGAGCAGCCCCGCCCGGCTGACGGTAAAGGCAAGCAGGAAGAGTTTGCACGTCAGCGACCCCCGTTTCAGAAAAAGAAGGTTGCTGCACTAACAGCGAGTTATGCCACAGATAGTGAGAACGCAGCTTCGGAACCTGACATGGGCACTAACGCTGCTAGACAGCGCAGCGGAGGTTACAATAGTGCGGCAAGCACTGCGTCCATATCTGAAGGCGACAGCAACAGACACATTCATTACTGTAGAAACTGCTGATACTAGAGTGGCTCCCCCTGACAGACTATATGACATAGTCCTTTTAATTGAAGGTGACATACAACATACCATAAAAGGGATTTTTGGGGAAAATCTGACTTCTACATATGACATTCTGTTATCAGAGGCAGACTGGCCCCCAGCTTTCGTTTTGGCAGCTCCCAGAGGGGAGCAGGTAATGCTCCCATCTTTGGCACACACTGTGCCAAAGGAGCAAGCACAGAACTTTGCAGAAGAGTGGGCTCAGGTACTTGCTCCGGCATTGTACCGTAATCAGGTTGGGTGGGATAAGTTGTCGCCAAGCCATGAGATTCCATTACGATCTATGCCACAGCCACAACCCCAATATCCCATGTGCCGTGAAGCTAAATCTCGCATCGCAGAATTCCTTGAACAATTGGATTATCAAGGTGTAATTGAAACATGTGTGTCACCCATGAATAATCCTCTTTTCACTGTAACCAAACCTGATGGGTCGTACCGCCTGGTTTTGGATTATTGGCATTTGAACTCTCATTATCGAACGTGCGCGGTACAGAATATCCACAGTTCTGCCCTTGTTGATAGTCTTGTGAGAAAAAGGTTTAAGACCACACTTGACATCTCAAATGGCTTTTATAGCCATAACCTGTCCTCTATTAGTAGTCAATGGACAGCCTTTACATCCGGCGGCAAACAGAAACAGTTTAAAAGATTAACCAAGGGCTACAAAAACAGTTCAGGTGTCTTTGCCGCACGTGTAGTCTCTCTGTTAGAGAGCATTGACCCTGATGCGTACTCGTATGTTGTTGATATCTATCTCACAGATGAACTATGGCCGCATCTGTGTCGCGTTGACCGCATCACTGTTATGTTTGCGGACTTCGGTTACAAATTTAACTTTTGCAAAATCACACATTGCAGTGTATACAGTGTTTTTTTTGGGCTATGAACTCAACAACGAAGGTCGGGGTTTAGCACCTCACTTCCTGGAGAAATGCGCATGTTTGCGCACTCCCACAACCCTGAAAAAACTACAATCTTTGCTGGGTTTTTAAAATTTCGTGCGTACTTACATTCCCGATTATGCCCAGCGTATCAAGCCGCTATATGCCTTGGTACAACCTACTTTTTCCAAATTGAGCTGGCTGCCTGAACATTCAGCTCTCCTGCAATCTTTGCAGGCTGATCTTTTTGCTTCTAAATACTTACTGATGCGTGAAAACCACACAAACCTGGTAATAAAAATTGTACCCTGTACGGTGGGTTTCACGTACCTAACGTTCAATGAGGGCGACACAGTCCCTATTGCTTACAAGTCACACCTGTACACTTCGGCTGAAATGTGCTTTTCCACTGTCGAGAAAGTTTTGACTGCAGTGCAGATGACGATTCTGAAAGAGAGAGCGATGTGGCAAGGGAAGCGCATGTTGGTTGTTACACCGTCTCCTGCCCTAGAGGCAGTAACGAAAGCCAGTGTACCGAATTCTAAAGCTTTGCATCCACGTTGGATACAATGGGCCACTTCTTTGACATCTCCTGATGTCACTTACATCTTTGATGCCTCATTACAGACTCAGGAGTACTTGCAGTATGAGTTTGTTCATCCAGCTCCTCTGTCCTTGCGCCCGCTTGAGGATTACCATTGTGTCATTTACACTGACGGTTAAGCGCAACCGGTGATGGTTTCTAAGCATACTTATTCAGTGGCCTGCGCTATTGTGGCTGGTACTTTCGTGAATGGTGAATTCAAATCTGAGGTTGTTTATACGCAGACATTGGGTGATTGTACGGCTCAGTTGGCAGAGCTTCATGCTCTGGTGCTTGCACTGGAGTTTGCTGATCCTCGAGTTACTACTCTTATAGTGAGGGACACTTTTTACTGTGTTCAGTCTTTCAACGACAATTTATTCTTTTGGTCTCAAAATGAGTATCGTGATTCCAAAGGTAGCACAATCAAGCATAAAATGCTTTGGGTTCGAGTTGCAGAACTTAAACAGCGTCTGCCCCTCGTGAATGTAATTCATACTCTTGGGCACCAGCGAGTAGGTGTCCTCGCTGTCGGAAACAGTTTAGATGACGAAGCAGCGAAAACAGCAGTGGGAACATATCTAGTAGCAGCAGTTACAAGATCCAAAAGTAAGATTGATGATGACATCTTGGCAGCAATTGCTGCGACAGAGAAGGGTGATAATTACCCTCGGGTTTTCCCTTCTAAATACTCTTATCATTTAAGTCCTGATAAAGTTCCCTATGTGAGAATTAACGACGTTGGTGACAGATTGAGTCCCAACACGGACTGCAGACTTTCCTTGATAACAGCCGCTCACGAAGGTATGGCTTCAGCCCATGCCGGTGTTTCTGCGACTGTTACTATCTTACAACAACGTTACTGGTGGCGCGGATTGTATAAACAGACTTGTGCATATGTCATTAATTGTGACATTTGCCAGCAGATTAAACCTTCGACTGCTGCACGTCCACCACAAACACAGTTATACATATCTAATAAACCACTTGGGTGTGTTTATTTAGATCACTGCAGTCCTTTCTCCTCTGATACTGCGTATAAGTACATCTTAGTTGCAGTGGATTCGTGCACACGTTTTCTATGGGTCTGGCCAGAGTGCTGATGCTCGAACTGCTCGAACTGTCATTAGGGATTTACGTGTCTTTGTGGGAATTTTTGCATGTGGCACCCTCCATTCTGACCAAGGTCCAGCATTCGCCTCTAAGGTGTACAAGGATTCCATGAGATCTATGGGGGTCCAGGTAAAATTTTTGTCTCCATACCGGCCTGAGGGCAATAGCGTTGTCAAACGAATGAACCGTGACTTAAAGCAATCCCTTACAGCTAGGGTTTTAGGTACTGGCAGGAACTGGTAGGCCCATTTGTATAGCGTTCAGCGTGCACTTAATAATCTCCCTAGAAGGTCTCTGGGTGGGCGGACCCCATACGAAATGCTCTTTGGCATAAAGATGTTTGTCCTAGATCTTGATGGTCTAGACATGGCGGCGTCGGCCGCACCCTTTGACGCAGATGATCATTCTGCTGTATTACAGAATCTACAAGAGACCAGAGACAGTCTTGCAAAGGAACATTTGCCCCCCACAACTGATGCTGCACTTCAGATTCTGGTAGTTGGCTGGCTACCTCGGGTTGGTGACCTGGTCCGTGAGAAGGTGGAGAATAAGAAGGATTTCGCCCCTCTTATCGTGTTTCAGTTCCAGTGCTTGGCGTGCAGGGTACAAGAACAGTCATCTCAATTGACAATGTCAAACTACAACGAGTGGCCGATTCTTCTTAGTATGACTCCAGCGGTCTCTTGTCCAGCAATGCTGAGAAATTCTGTTTTGGCTCCGACAACTACCATCAGGCCTGATGTTGCCATCGAGATGCATACAGTTACTAATCCTTTATTGACTCCACCGGCTGGTGGTCCAGTTGAAGATACTGACTATACTTATCCCACAGATGTGTTGTTGCCTGACTTACAATCAAGTGCAGTTGACCAGTCTCGTTTTTCATTTGACACTAACTCTATAACTTCGAACGCCCCATCAAAAATGTCTATTTTTGCGGTTTGGTTTAAAAGACATTTTATAATTCCCCCTTGGACTTACATTTGGCTGGTGCTCATATCTATTTTTTTGTTCATGTCGATTGGATTTGTGGTTATATTTTTTCGTCTAGTAAATGGACACTATCTCAACGAAAGATCTGCAATTAGATTAATTGATGGAACTTTGGCAACCCTCTCCTCGTCACACATCATGAAGAGAGACCAGACTTTTGTTAATATTACTGCCTGGCCTGTGTTAGATTGTATTGTATGGGATGCTGTCAAATTTCAAATTCATGTTGCCACAGAGGTGATAAATGTTCCAAATGTACTTCGTGTTTCTATGGGGGATGTTGTGAAACAAAATATACGCTCTGATGATTGGGATGTCCAAGCCGTAGAGGCTCTTTTTTCTGATTTGAAATATTATGCTGCTTTTGATGCTGAAGATTTATATTTAGACACAGCAAATTATGGGGTGTTGTTTTGCTACCAACACTTTGGCAATCATTTCCTGCATAAAGTAAATACATTTAGAAATGTTGTCAATTATACACAATGGGAACATTGTCCAGCACCAATTGAAGGAAGCTCCAAAACTCTAGTGAACAAATGTACATATTTTACTGACTTCAGCGTATCTAAACCTTAAGTCTTTTATTTTAAATTGGCTGTGGAGTCACCTTCCAAAGTTAGACTGACCCACACTAATTTATTGTATTCCAAGTCCTTTATGGATGAATTAGCTATAGGGGGCTATGAGCTGTGGAAAGATACCATTGATCTTAAATCGGTTTGGGGTTCTAAAGCATGGCAGATACAGGGTACGGAGGCTCTGCATCGTGCTTGCCTTATCCCAAACCACATGTTGTTTTTGAATTCTACCATTTTTCAAACCACCTGCTTTGGATTGGCTACTTCTAAAAAGATGAATTCCCCCTCTATTCCTGATCTGGGCGCTTATCCAAAATGGAATAATCACACAGATCTGTCCCTTGATGCATTGCAGTCATTCGTTACTAAAACATCCTTCAACATTTCAAACCTAGCCCCTGAAGGGTGGTTAATAAGGCAGAAAAGTTCAGATTCCTGTCAACATCGTTTTCTGGGTCTCCTCCCCGGTTATACACAGGTTAGGATGGACCCCCGATTTGAAGCTTCCCATTCAGTTACTACCTATTCTGTAGGAAAGTTATGTCAAACATGGCTGCACCATTCCACCTTGGCTTCAGTTAAACAACATTTAACCAAATTGAATGACAAAGTAGATTTGAATGATTTTGTTCGGGCCCTGTGGGTGGCGGGTAAAGGGGATGGGTGTATGCTGTTTGCAGAGAGGTTTGGAGGCTGTCACAGGTTGGGGCTGCTTCTGGATTGGGAGCTATTGATCAAGCAGATCTTGAGGGGGTGCTGGCTGTCGTCGATGGTGGCGTTGACACCCTTTCTTCCGGGGTTTGCATGCTGGATGGTGTTGTTTCATCTGTTGTGGATTTTGTACAGGGTGGTGTGTCTGTTTTATACCATGGTCAAGATCGATTGCGATCTGTGATGCAGTTTGCATGGACTTTGCAGGCATTGAGGGCTGGGAGGGTTCCCTGGAACTGCATGAACACATTTTCTTTGTTCCTGCCGTTTGGTCTGACTGCTAGGCAGCGGTTCATGTCCATGGAGGATGCGACATGCTCATTGTTGCGTATTGAGGGGTCCGAGCCTTTGCCTTTCTCTGTGGCCGAGTCAAACTCGGCTGTGTAGCTTATCCATGGTTTAATCACCTTGCCATTTCCATTGTTTGGGTTTAGTTTGTGTGTGAAATATTATGCCCTGGGCAGATGCGAGCCATTGGGTGCTGCTTTCCTGCGTGAGGTTTGGTCGCTCCCATTTGCATGCAGGTGCCTAAAAGAGGGTGGAGAGGTTTGTTTGAAGGGAGGGGAGTGCACTTCCACACCTAATCGCTCAGTGGTCTGTCGGAACATCCGGTTGCATGGCGCATGCAACGTTCAGGCACCAAATTTCTTTTGCGTTCTTGGGGGGAATCCTGTGCCGGCGATTGCACCCATTTTCACGTTGTTAGCTAGCGGTGGTTGTTTGCTTTTAGGTAATGGCGCATGCTGCGGGATGCTCGTGGGGATTCTGTGCATTGTGGCTCTCACAGCGGGTGGTCTGTTGTTGGGGTGTCCTTTTCCCACCCCCGCATGGAGGACTAGATGCGTCCATCTGGCCTTCCATGTCAGCCTTGAAGGCGGAGTTTAACGGGATGAGCAGAGTGGGGGCTCTGTTGTCTCGGAGGGAGGTCGCCCTGACTTCCTCCTGTGGAAAATTTGTCCTTCGCGTGGCGGGCACCCGCACCGAGGTGTATGCGCTTTTGAATGCTGATCTCCCCCTTTATTTCGGTGCTCTGATTCATGCTGTGTTCGGTGCCTCGTCAACAACTGGCTTGGTGCATTTTTTCAAGGTTGTGGGCTCTGGCCTTGTGGCCTCCTTCCAGGCAATGTTTGGTGTGATGCCGGCATTTTTTCATTCTATTTTTTCCAGCATCTTCGGCGGGCTTCCGTTGATTCTCGCCTTGGCTGCTGGTGTGCTGCTGTTGGTTTGCTTGCTCTGCAGTGGCTGCACAGTATGTGTCGCATGGCGGCCTGCCCCGGCTGCTTCAGCTGCGTATACGGATGCTTGAATGCTGTGGAGCATTGCCACTGGCCACCTTGAGCATGGCCTATGGATTGTACTTCTGGTTCTCATACTTTACTTGCATGCAGCCTGTTTTCCATTGCCTGGATTGTCCATTCAAGTGGGCTCTGGATTTGTGTCTGTCGAGCGTGGCGTCTCCTGCCCCGGATTGTGATTGACTGGTGAGTCCCTTGGTGGCTCATGAGTTGGACTGTTCTGGTGTCGGGATTGTGGCCTGTGGAGCGGCGCATGGAGTCCTAGGGAATTGGGAGATATATGCGGCAGCATATGACTTCTTGGCGAGAAGTTATCTTGAAGACCACGCAAGTTGTCCTCTGATTGTGCTAGAGGCTCCAGTTATTGAGGAACATGTACGTTCATTTACTTTACTTGACTGGATGGGTGACTCTTTTACTGAACATTATAATGACTTCCTCTTAGAGGAAGTTGCAACTTATTGTGCCTACGCGTTGATGGATTGAATTGGCAGTTGTTCGTCTTCCGCACGTCCTAATCCAGATTTTTAATTTTTCTTTTTGACTCCACATTGGGATGTATACCGCCCCTGCGAGATGTTTTAATTTTTTCTCTTTTCCCAAATTTTTTTCCGAACGTTTACTACCAATAATATGGCTTGGCAATACATGAACTTGGTTCTGTCTCGCTCGAACTTAAACTCTGCGTTCCTACATTGCTTCCCTATTCTGTTCGTGATCCGATCAAGGGAGGGTGTAGTGAGGATTGGGTTTTATGTACACACATTGCTATGTTAGCATGGGTGCTTTGAATGTGAGACGCCATCTTGCCACATTGCTGATTTTGCACACAACACTGCAGGTAGCTGTTATTGCAAGTGAAACTGCTGGCTTGCTATTTCTTCACATGGGAGTGGCCTGCTGTTCACATCCCTAGACGTGCGCCGCGACCTTGGTCTGGGCACTGTGTGCAGAAGCCGTCGGGGTCAGGTGGCAATGTGTGCTGTTGAGTTTGGGCTGGTCGGCCCACGTTCTGGACACAACACGCACACAGGCGCGGATGTCTGAGACTCGGGTGCCTTTGGTGTTGCTTTTGCATGCATGATTCGGACGCTTGGAGAAAACCTTTCCAGACACAGAGAGCAGAGCTGATCCTGTGATGTGATTCACTTAAGCTGATCTTTGAGGTATGGGGTTCCCCATTCAAGCCTAGAGACCTTCTATTAGTCTTATTAAGCTAGTTTACTAATGAAGTGAGGATGGTTCACAAAGTATTATAGGACTTGTTTTTCACTATCATTTTTAATATGATTTCTCCCTTTATTTTCTATGGTATTGTAACAATGCTGATGGTTTTGTTTTAAATCATTTGCCTGCTTATATTAGCCAAAGTACTGCACCTTAGAGCACATAGTTAAAAATAAACATTTTAAACTTTACCGTGTCTCTGATTACTCTTGTTTGTGGACTGATTTGAGAATAATAACAAAAAGGTGTTTCTGATTCCCACCATTCCTGAGAGTACTCTAAGTCGCATGTTCTGGATTGTTTAATCATTGGTAGCTTCAAGATGATACGGAGAACGAATGAGACACTGATGCTAGTCAGATAGGGGTTCTGGGTACTGAGGTGAGTTTTTTGGTACACCACAATTCACTGAGGTCCTGCTTCCTGTGCATAGTTCTGTGCAAGAGCAGAATCCCCGCAACAGTAGGGGGTTGTGTTTTAGGGTTTAGGGTAGTGCAGAGGTGTTTGGGTAGTGTAGAGGGTCATGCTGGGGGTAGTGTTTTTGGGTTTAGGGTAGTGCAGTGGTGTTTGTGTAGTGCAGGGGGTCGTGCTTGGGGTAGTGTTTTAGGGATTAGGGTAGTGCAGTGGTGTTTGTGTAGTGTAGGGGTTCATGCTGGGGGTAGTGTTTTAGGGTTTAGGGTAGTGCAGTGGTGTTTGTGTAGTATAGGGGTTCTTTTTGGGGTAGTGTTTAAGGGTTTAGGGTAGTGCAGTGTTGTTTTGGTAGTGTAGGGGGTTGTGCTGGGGGTAGGGTATTAGGGTTTAGGGTAGTGCAGCTGTGTTTGTGTAGTGTAGGGGGTCTTGCTGGGGAAGTGTTTTAGGGTTTAGGGTAGTGCAGTGGTGTTTGTGTAGTGTAGGGGGTCAAGCTGGGGGTAGTGTTTTAGGGTTTAGGGTAGTGCAGTGGTGTTTGTGTAGTGTAGGGGTAATGCTGGGGGTAGATTTAGGGTTTAGGATAGTGCAGTGGTGTTTGTGTAGTGTAGGGGGTCGTGTTTTAGGGTTTAGGGTAGTGCAGTGGTGTTTGGGTAGTGTAGGGGGTTGTGCTGGGGGTCGTGTTTTAGGGTTTAGGGCAGTGCAGTGGTGTTTGGGTAGTGCAGGGGGATCGTGCTGGTGGAAGTGTTTTAGGGTTTGCGGCAGTGCAGTGGTGTTTGGGTAGTGTAGGGGGTCATGCTGGGGTAGTGTTTTAGGGCAGTGCAGAGGTGTTTGTGTAGTGCAGGGGGTTGTGCTGGGGGTAGTGTTTTAGGGTTTAGGGTAGTGCAGTGATGTTTGTGTAGTGTAGGGGGTCGTGTTTAAGGGTTTAGGGTAGTGCAGTGGTGTTTGGGTAGTATAAGGGTCGTGCTGGGAGTAGTGTTTTAGGGTAGTGAAGTGGTGTTTGTGTAGTGTAGGGGGTAGTGATGGGGGTAGATTTAGGGTTTAGGGTAGTGCAGTGGTGTTTGTGTAGTGTAGGGGGGCGTGTTTTAGGGTTTAGGGTAGTGCAGTGGAGTTTGGGTAGTGTAGGGGGTTGTGCTGGGGGTAGTGTTTTAGTGTTTAGGGTAGTGCAGTGTTGTTTGTGTAGTGTAGGGGGTCATGTTTTTGGGTTTAGGGTAGTGCAGTGGTTTTTGGGTAGTACAGGGGGTAGTGCTGGGGGTAGTGTTGTAGGGTTTAGGGTAGTGAAGTGGTGTTTGTGCAGTGTAGGTGGTCGTGCTGGGGGTAGATTTAAGGTTTAGGGTAGTGCAGTGGTGTTTGTGTAGTGTAGGGGGTTGTGCTGGGGATAGATTTAGGGTTTAGGGTAGTGCAGTGGTGTTTTTGTAGTGTAGGGTGTCGTGCTGGGGTAGTGTTTTAGGGTTTAGGTAGATCGACAACAATAGATCTCACTAAACATGCAGCGCATGCACTGCGTCGTTAGGCGAGACCTAAAAGCATTGCACCAAGTTGGCTGCCAACACTTCCTGAATTGAAGTGTTGTCAGCCAATTAGAGCCAAGCTCGTGCTTGTGTAGTTAGGTCCCGCCCAGATATATAAACACATTTTTCCTTTACTATCTCAAAAACTACTTAACGGATTTACACCATTTATTAAAAAAAAGGTCTCTTTCTGAACCATGGGCTACCTTTGTGCCAAATTTGGTGTAATTCCGTTCAGCAGTTTCAGCTGTAAACATGTCCTAAGTTTCCTATGGGAAATTGATTTTCCGACCTCTATTTTTTGAATTTCTCAGGAACTACTGAACGGATTTACTCCATTTGAGAACAAGGTCTTTTTCTGTAACAAGGGCTACCTTTTGCCAAATTTGGTCTAATTCTATTCAGCAGTTCGAGCTGTGGCTGAGTCTAAAGTTTCCTATGGGAATTAACATGGAGAAAACACGTTTTGGGACCTCCCTTTATTCTCAGCCCCTCTTGGCGAACCACCCCGACACTTTCAGGATAGGGGCTGACCGGAGCGTCCCACAAGTTTTGAAAATTTCGCAAAGATTCTTCATCCGGCGCCAAAGTTATTGGGAAAACAAAAAACGCTTCTCCTATGGAACCTAGGTACTAACTATAACTATCCACTGGCGACCGCCAGTAGATAATATATATATATGTATATATATATTCAGTGCAAAACCATAGGTTTCACACACGTTATAGTTAGGAATTAGCATTTAAAAAACCTTAGAAATTCAGTGAAAAAACCATAGGTTTCACACATGTTATAGTTACCTGGACATTTTACTCGTAAAAAACCAATGAAATTCCCCCGTTATAGTTAGTTCAGCTAACTATAACTCGCGCGCCCGCAATGCACTGCTGATGACGTCACATATTACATCACTCATGACATGGTCAGTGACATCACTCATGACATCACTGATGACATCTCAAATGACATCACTGATGACCTCACTGATGACATCATCCTTGTGATAGAGTGGCAGACCTCCTCTTCCCCTAATAAAACCTCCGCTCCTACCCTGAAAGTCTCGGGGGGATTCGTCAAGCGGGGGCTGAGATAAAAGGGGGGTCCCAAAACGTGTTTTTCCCATGCATTTTTCCATAGGACCTTTAGACACAGCTACAGCCCGAACGGCTGAACAGAATTACTTGAAATTTGGCAGAGAGGTAGTCCTCAGGTCAAGGAAGTGCCTTTTGTAGGTTTGGTGTAAATCTGTTCAGTAGATTCTGAGAAAATAGCCTTTAAATCAATATATATATCTGAGCCAGCTTACGGTGCGCTTACGGTGCGCTTACCGTACGCGTACGGTGACGTGCGCGAGCGCGATTCTGATTGGCTCTTAGATCTTAGTAAACATTCGAATCGGTCGAAACCAGGAAGCGGCGGCCGCCATTTTGTGTATTTCACTCAGAAAAAAAAGGGTGATAACTTGAAAAGGGGGCAAGGAAGAGAGTTACAGACCCCCTAACATTTGTAAGGGGGTCAAAGAAGGACAGAAAAGTACAAAGAAAACATTTATTGATTTTAAAAAAAATTGCGGGGTACGCGTACGGTAAGCTCACCGTACGCGTACGGTAAAAAAAAAAAAAAATGAAATGAAATGCAGATTTAAGTGTTTAGATATTAGGGGGCTCTAAAAAGAGCCGTTGTGTTTATGAAGTGATTTTTTATTGGTACCTACAAGTAAGTACCGATGCAGAGTCTAAGGTTCAAGAGGAAGACTCTGTTCCCTTCATCAGTGAAGTGTACACCATCTCCTCTATAAATGTCTTGCATGTCGTAACGCAAGTTGTTGTGGTAAATGGAACCCATACCATAGTCACGGAGGAAAGCAGAAACAGATTTGTTGACGTGCTTTCTTGCTTTGTCAATCTGTGGACAAAAATGATTGGACCAGTTCCATTTTTGCCTTTGGCATATGTTAGAAAACACAAAGGCAGTTTTAGGGAAAAGTGAAAACAGTTGTGCAAAGGTCTCCTTCATAAGCATTTCCAGACCTACCCCAGTCAAAGTGCCTAGGTCATTGCCACCACAGTGCACTATTATGAGGTCAGGGTGTTGGATTTTCATGAAGGATTTCACCAATGGCATCAATTGGTGCCACTTTAACCCTCTCTGACCAATCCATTTAATGTCTACATTTGGCAAAGCAAGGTCTCTCACCATATCTGTTTTCTCTGCATACTTTTCACTCCAGAAGACATAGCTGTGCCCTACAATCCACACTGTGAACATCTTCAAAGGAGAACTGGATGCACTCAGGAGGTGTAATTCAGTAGAATGGTAAAAAGAAATGAAAGACAGTTTGGAAATGGAGGCATACATATTTTTTTTATAAAAAAAAGAACTGATTGGCTGTTTCATACCATTCTAGAATAAAAACTAGGCTGTATGTGTAAATTTATAGAAGCATGTTTTGTATTGGTACAGAAAAATGTGTTACCAAAGAACAGTACTATGGATTTGCTGTTAGGTTTGAAAAGTCAAGCACTCCTGCTCTTTGGAAATGAAACATTGTGTGGTGAACTTCTGACCTAACTCTACACAGCAGTGTTTCAAGAGCTGTTGCTATGGTAGCAGGCAGAAGTCAAGTTGGGGGAAGGGTACTAGGCTGAAGTCAAGTTGGGGGAAGGGTACTTTTGGAAAAGGGTTGGTTTTCAACCAATAGAAATGTGTGATTACATTTGAAAAAAAGGGGGAAGCACTGAGATTTGAAATTAACATGTATATGTGTGGAAAAAGAGAGGGAAAGTTTGCCATTATCTGGTTCTGCTGAGAGGAGAGAGGTGAACAGAACAGAGATCCTGGCTCTGATAATCTGCTGTTTGAGTGCCACATTTCTTTTACAATTAACTAATTTTAAAGGTGAGTTTAGAGTTTGAGAGGGGATGTATATGGTAAATTAAGAAATGAATAATAGAATTGGAATTCCTTTTGTTGAAGTTGTGTTTATTATTTTCTGTTTTGGGAGAAATTTAAATGTGAGGAACATGTAAAATAATATGGACTATGTTTTCACGAAAAATTAAGGTGTACTGGTAAAAATAAGGAATACTTTAAGGGTTTGAGGTTGCACTCAGTAATGCAAATACATTCAGCATCAGTGAGGCTGGTTGCCCTTGCTGGAGTGTAGTGAGTCACCCAGGTTACACATGTTGATGGTCTCAGAAAGCTGTTTGGTATTGCTCTGGTGATTTTACATTTGCAGAATCTGAAAAGTGGATTCAAAATGTGTCAGTCTGTAAAAGTGTTTATCACTTGCCAAAAAAAAGAGTAGTAAGTGTGCTTTCAAATTGGCAAAGAAATTTCGTTTTGTGACTAATATGAAAACATGACTCTGTGTGCAAATAGGAATTACAGGCAGAGATTTATTGCATATTGCTCTGGTGATTTTACATTTGCATTAGATGTAAAGGGGGAGCCATTTTTTTGTATGCAGAAGCAGACTCTTAGCACACAGCCAGCTGCTTATCCTGTGGAATCATGCATAGTATTCACAACCGAGTGGGGTTTGAGGTTTCAGTCAGTAATGAAAATACATTCAGCATCACTAAGGCTGGTTGCCCTTGCTGGAGTGTAGTCAGTCACCCAGGTTACACATGGTGCTGGTCTTAAAAAGCAGTTTGGACATGTGCTTTTATCAGAATCTGAAAAGTGGATTCATAATGTGTCAGTCTGTAAAAGTACTTATCACTTGCCCAAAAAAAGAGTAGTAAGTGTGCTTTCAAATTGGCAAAGAAATTTCTTTTTGTGACTATTGTGAAAACATGACTCTGTGTGCAAATAGGAATTACAGGCAGAGATTTATTGCGTATTGCTCTGGTGATTTTACATTTGTATTAGATGGAAAGGGGGAGGTATTTTTTTATGCAGAAGCAGACTCTTAGTACACAGCCAGCTGCTTATCCTGTGGAATCATGCATAGTATTTACAACCGAGTGGGGTTTGAGGTTTCAGTCAGTAATGCAAATACATTCAGCATCACTAAGGCTGGTTGCCCTTGCTGGAGTGTAGTCAGTCACCCAGGTTACACATGGTGCTGGTCTGAAAAAGCAGTTTGGACATGTGCTTTTATCAGAATCTGAAAAGTGGATTCATAATGTGTCAGTCTGTAAAAGTGTTTATCACTTGCCAAAAAAAAGAGTAGTAAGTGTGCTTTCAAATTGGCAAAGAAATTTCGTTTTGTGACTAATGTGAAAACATGACTCTGTGTGTAAATAGGAATTACAGGCAGAGATTTATTGCGTATTGCTCTGGTGATTTTACATTTGCATTAGATGGAAAGGGGGAGCCATTTTTTTGTGCAGAAGCAGACTCTTAGCACACACCCAGCTGCTTATCCTGTGGAATCATGCACAGTATTCACAGCCGAGTAGGGTTTGAGGTTTCAGTCAGTAATGCAAATACATTCAGCATCACTAAGGCTGGTTGCCCTTGCTGGAGTGTAGTCAGTCACCCTGGTTACACATGGTGATGGTCTTAAAAAGCAGTTTGGACATGTGCTTTTATAAGAATCTGAAAAGTGGATTCATAATGTGTCAGTCTGTAAAAGTGTTTATCACTTGCCAAAAAAAAGAGTAGTAAGTGTGCTTTCAAATTGGCAAAGAAATTTCGTTTTGTGACTAATGTGAAAACATGACTCTGTGTGTAAATAGGAATTACAGGCAGAGATTTATTGCGTATTGCTCTGGTGATTTTACATTTGCATTAGATGGAAAGGGGGAGCCATTTTTTGTGTGCAGAAGCAGACTCTTAGCACACACCCAGCTGCTTATCCTGTGGAATCATGCACAGTATTCACAACCGAGTGGGGTTTGAGGTTTCAGTCAGTAATGCAAATACATTCAGCATCACTAAGGCTGGTTGCCCTTGCTGGAGTGTAGTCAGTCACCCAGGTTACACATGGTGCTGGTCTGAAAAAGCAGTTTGGACATGTGCTTTTATCAGAATCTGAAAAGTGGATTCATAATGTGTCAGTCTGTAAAAGTGTTTATCACTTGCCAAAAAAAAGAGTAGTAAGTGTGCTTTCAAATTGGCAAAGAAATTTCGTTTTGTGACTAATGTGAAAACATGACTCTGTGTGTAAATAGGAATTACAGGCAGAGATTTATTGCGTATTGCTCTGGTGATTTTACATTTGCATTAGATGGAAAGGGGGAGCCATTTTTTTGTGCAGAAGCAGACTCTTAGCACACACCCAGCTGCTTATCCTGTGGAATCATGCACAGTATTCACAACCGAGTGGGGTTTGAGGTTTCAGTCAGTAATGCAAATACATTCAGCATCACTAAGGCTGGTTGCCCTTGCTGGAGTGTAGTCAGTCACCCAGGTTACACATGGTGCTGGTCTGAAAAAGCAGTTTGGACATGTGCTTTTTTAAGAATCTGAAAAGTGGATTCAAAATGTGTCAGTCTGTAAAAGTGTTTATCACTTGCCAAAAAAAAGAGTAGTAAGTGTGCTTTCAAATTGGCAAAGAAATTTCGTTTTGTGACTAATATGAAAACATGACTCTGTGTGCAAATAGGAATTACAGGCAGAGATTTATTGCGTATTGCTTTGGTGAATATACATTTGCATTAGATGTAAAGGGGGAGCCATTTTTTTGTGCAGAAGCAGACTCTTAGCACACAGCCAGCTGCTTATCCTGTGGAATCATGCATAGTAATGACAACCGAGTGGGGTTTGAGGTTTCAGTCAGTAATGCAAATACATTCAGTATCACTAAGGCTGGTTGCCCTTGCTGGAGTGTAGTCAGTCACCCAGGTTACACATGTTGCTGTTCTGAAAAAGCTGTTTGGACATGTGCTGTTTTCAGAATCTGAAAAGTGGATTCAAAATGTGTCAGACTGTAAAAGTACTTATCACTTGCCAAAAAAGTAGTAGAAAGTATGCTTTGCAATTGGCAAAGAAATTTCGTTTTCTGCCTAATTTCCAACCATGACTCTGTGTGCACACAGGAATTGTTTTTAGATATTTAATTTGTGAAGGTGTTATTGTGATTTTCACTTGTAGGAAAGGGGTACATAGTATTTTAAGATTTGAAAAGATCATAAAAAATGTAGTAATATATTTAAATAAAATAAAGGATTTTTTTTTTAGTTTTTTTCAGGTATTGCTGAAGAGCAGTGAACAAAATTTAAGATGCCTACAAAATCCAGACTAAAGAAAGACCACAAAAAAAAACCTATATTTGAAGACAACTGGAGGACCTAAGTTAGTTGGAGATGCTCATGTTGGGAAAAAGAACAAATCTTCTGGTAAGCAGACAAAAGATTTTTTAAAGAACATCTTCAAAAAAAGGAAAAATGTACAAAATGTCTGTACTGGAAAGAATGTTTTCAATAGAAAAAAACAGGAAAAAATTGAGAATTTAGTTAATGCAAATATACCTTCTGCAATAACAAAGATTAACTTTTGTAAAGTGTTTTTAGGAAAATGGATGCATAGTTCAAGTAGTGAACCTTTTTTTAATGAAGAGAGTTATTTTCAAAGTAATAGTTTGCTGCATGCAGTTGACACCAGAGGTCGTGCTTATGAAGTGAAAAATGGTTGCATAATGGAGAAGGAGATAATGGTTCCAAGAGATGAGGTACAAGTGATGGCGGATGAGGCTATGGGGAGACGTCCTAAAGCCCCAGTGTACACTTGGAATTGTAGTAGTATTTGCACTGTGCGTCAGGAATCTATTGATAAATTTCGTGAGTTTCTAAGAGAATATAGTAAAAAAAGTGTAAAACAGAAGATTAAGGTGCTTCAAAGTCTAGATCCATGCAGAGTGAGAGAGAATACTGGTTTGCAGGGTCATTCTCTGGCTTGTCTATCTAGAAAAGTGTGTAATAGTGTTTTCCATCCTTTTAGGATGCTGGCTGTTCATCATACTGAAATGAGAAAGTTTGTGAGACGGTTGTATTTTGCTAAAAGTCCAGCAATAAAGTTAGATGAATTGAATAGGGCTCTGTTCCGTGGATCGGTATCAGATGTAGAGAAGGTTGTTGATGAAATTCAGTTTTGTTACTTTGGTCCTGAACAAAACAGTGCAGAAAAGGACACAGTAAATGAGGAAGAAGTGGAAGAGAATGTAGAACCCTCTGTAAGTAAGACATTTAATGATCACATAACAAAATTTGAAAAAATCTCTAATGAAAGACCAAATATTACTTGTATTTGTTGCCGCAGAACTCATTATAGAAAACAAACTAGGAATGTTGATCTCTACAGAAAGAGTGAAAATGAAGATAATTATAAGTGGAAAGATTTTGCCACATATATATTTCTAGAAAATTGTTTTGAATTGGGTGAAGATCAGCGTATTTGTGAATACTGTTACAACAAGTTAGAGGAAAATAGAATGCCGACCAGAGCTGTACATAATAATTTAGAATTGGATGCTATTCCTGCTGAACTTTCTGAATTAAATACATATGAGTCTATACTTATTCAATGTGTTCATCCGTTCCAGACCATAGTACGTATGGAGCCCAAAACTGGTAAATTACCTCCTTCAGATTTACTGAGAGGTTTAAAAGGTAGAGTGGTGTATTTGCCCTTGGATTTGAAAAAAAATATGGAAACTATTGATGCGGATACTTTGGAAACTAAACCATTAGTTATTCTGGTTAATGGTGTACCTACAAAGAATAAGAAGATTTGTCAGGAGCTGGTAGATGTACGGAAAGTACAAAGAGCAAATTTGTATTTGAAAAGGAATAACAAATGGTATGAATCAATTTATATAGAAGAAGAAGAAGAAGATTTACAAGAAGACACAGAAACATCAACTGGACAAATTGAAAAAGTGGACAAGTCAAAGGAAGAAGAAATTCATGAACATTTTAGCATACATCCTCTTCATTCAAAAGAAGTTATGGGAGACAATATTGATCTGTTTCCCGTGAGTGTATGGGAGGAGAGCTTGGAAGCTCGATGTTTTCACCAGCTGTTTCCTAAAGGAAAAGGAGGACGATACGATGAACGTCCAGAACAGATTCCAGCTTCTGAGTATCGGACTACAAGACTATATGCTGAAGATCCCAGATTTCGACAAAGTATTCCTTATTTAATCCATCTTTTATTTGAAAGCGACTTGTCTGCACTATCTTATGCAGTAAATCACATTTTAAAAAGTGGAGTACATTTACAAAATGTGTCTGCTAAGGATTTTATGGAGAAAGTGCAGCACCGAGATGATCATTTGGAAACACAACTGATCAATCTGATGGCTTGTCAGCGTGGGACAAATGAATATTGGTACCGACGCCATGGTGAATTAAAATGCATGTTACGAAATTTAGGAACACCAACATGGTTCCTTACCCTAAGCTGTGCTGAGTACGCTTGGGATGATTTACTGGATTTTCTACGAGAGGCAAATTCAAACATTAAAAACATCGAATACAAGACAGCAGGAGAACTGTGCTCATTGGATCCGGTTAATGTTTGCAGATATTTCAATCATAGATTTGAGGCTATGATGTCCTTCATCTGCAATAAAAAAAATCCACCTCTAGGAGAAGTAGTGGATTTCTTTTGGAGAAAAGAGTACCAGGCAAGAGGTGCTCCTCATATTCATATGCTGTTGTGGATCAAGGATGCCCCAAAGTTTGGAACAGATACTGATGAAGCAGTGTTATCTTACATTGAAGAATATGCAACATGTGCTATACCAAAAAGCACAGAAGAGAAAAAGTTAAAGGAGCAAGTTTTACGTTTCCAAAGTCATCGGTGTGGAAAATACTGTCGACGGAAATACAAGAGCAAAGATAAATACTACACTAAATGTCGATTTGGATTTCCTAGACCTGTTCTTTCAAATGGAAGAGTAAACAGTTTTATGTCATCTGTGAGACATACTATCACAAGAAAATCACCTAAGAATACCTACAACCTAAAAAGAAAAGAAGAATCAAAAAATATAAATGACTACAACCCAGTCATTTTATCCATGTGGAATGCTAACATGGATATACAGTATGTAGCTGACAATTCCATTGCTGTTGCTCGATATGTAACGTCTTACATTACTAAATCTGAAAAAACTGAATTGAAAGAAATGTGGGAAGAGATTTCTCACGAGAAGACTGTCAGTAAGAAGCTGTACAGTTTCAGTTTAAAGATGTTATCGCATCGAGAAATTGGATCCTACGAATGTTCAGATAGGTTATCATCTGCAAGTCTCTACTCGAAATCAAGAAGAATAATTTGGGCAAGTTTAGGCCTTGCAGCAATGAGAAATCGGGTACTGAAATCTGTTGGAGAAATTGAATATTTGGCCGAGAATGACCCAGAAAGTACAGATATTTTGAAATCAAACATGTTGGACACATATTATCCCAAGAGAAGTCAACATCTGGAGAACATGTGTCTCTATGAAGTGCTGCAGAACTACATTTATTCACGGAAAGCCGCAGAAGACAACAAAAATGGAAAATATAAAGTCATTGGTGAGGAAGGATGTTTGGTGAAGCAAACAAAAGGAAGTTTGATAAATCACCGGAAGCTGAGTTGCGACACTACTGACAAAAAGGAATTTTACTACTTGGCTCTTTTACAGCTGTTTAAACCATGGCGTTCAGAGGATGAACTACTGGGAGAATTTCAAAGCTATGAAGATTCATTTAATGCTTGCAAAGACAGCATACAATGCAATACATTCACAACTTATCTGCAAATGTTAAATGAAGAAATTGAACAGGAAACTACAATTGCAGCAGAAGTAGCTAGAGACAGTTCTCAGGACAGCCAAAGTTCAGGAACACTCAGTCAAGATCCCCTAGGACAACCAATCGTTGAAAATGAAGCATCAATAGCCATGAATGAAGTGGAAACGGCTATGAATCAAGCTCAAGAAGAATTTATAGACTTACAAAATTTGGAAAGACAACTGAACGAAGAGCAGCAACAAATTTATGAAGAGATCAGAAACAAAATTGATCACGGATTTCTACATGAAAAAAAAGAGTGCTCATGCACATCATTTCATCCAATCAGGATGTATGTAAGCGGACAAGCTGGAACTGGAAAAAGTTTCCTAATAAAAGTCATCAGAAGCTACCTACAGCAAAAAACGGATTCTACTTTGTCTTGTGTGGTTACTGCTCCAACTGGGTTAGCAGCATATAACATAAAAGGAATTACCTTACATCGTTTGCTAATGTTACCAGTGGAGCATGAGAACAAAATACAATACAACAAGCTAACTGGAGAAGCATGCTTGGAAGTTTCAAGAGTATTGAAGAAGATGCAAGTTCTCATTATTGATGAGGTGAGCATGGTATCAAACTTAATGCTTGCCTTTGTGCATTTAAGAATGCAGCAAATTCTAAGGACAGACTATGACATGTTATTTGGTGGAAAACATGTCATAATTTTTGGGGATCTTCTACAGCTTACTCCAGTTAAAGGACAACCAGTGTTTAATACTGTGACACATGAAGACACAAAGAAGTCATTGGGAAGCATCGGTAATGCAAATATTTGGTCCTTCTTTGAGTACAAGGAACTTACTACTAATATGAGGCAAGCAAACGATGAAGAATATGGAAGTATTCTGAAAGATATCAGGATTGGACTACTCACAGAAGTTGGCAAAAAAGCATTACAGAGTCGGCTGCTACATAATTTATTTCCAAAGGAAGAAATAGTTGCAGAGAAGATATACAAGAACATTGCAGAAAAGAAAAGTGTCATCTGCTTAATGCCAACTCTACGTGAATGCTCAATATTCAATGAGGAGCTTTTAAAATTGGAAAAGGAAGATATCAGGAAATTGGAAGCAGTGGACAAAATTGAGGATGGAAGAATTACTATCACATTAACAGGCACACTGAAAAATAAATTGGATTCACTAGAGAAGAACATTTCCAAAACAGCTGGATTAGAAAAAAATCTACATGTTTGCATGAACTGTAGAGT
Organism: Triturus cristatus; assembly: GCF_964204655.1. Classification (NCBI taxonomy): domain Eukaryota; kingdom Metazoa; phylum Chordata; class Amphibia; order Caudata; family Salamandridae; genus Triturus; species Triturus cristatus. Next base: position 748,386,080 of record NC_140579.1, read on the forward strand.
ATTTTTAAGGAGAAATTTGGATGTTGAAAAAGGTTTAGTTAATGGAGCTATGGGAAGAGTTGTGGGTTTTATTAATTATCAGAAAAAAGATGGAATTGAATGTTTAAAAATTAAATTTGATCAGATAGAAGAAGTTAAAGATATTTGTCGTTGTTCAGTTCGTTTCATGCTTGTGAAAGACTTATATGTACGTAGGAAGCAGTTTCCGTTTTCTCTAGCATATGCTGTAACTATTCACAAGTCTCAAGGATTGACTGTAGATTGTGCTTTTGTGAACATTGGTTCAACTGTGTTCAAAGAAGGTATGGCTTATGTAGCTTTGTCACGAGTGAAAACATTATCTGGTTTATTCATGATAGACTTTGATGACTCAAAAGTTAGTGCTGATACAAATTGTGTAAAGGAGTATAATAGATTAAGAAGAACCTATGCTCCTCATTTAGGTCAGTATCCTGTGTTGGAGAAACGTGTAGTTTCTCGTAAAAGGAGAAATGAGAATATCTGTAATGAAGATGTAGAGAGGAGGAAAAAAAGAGAAGTGATGTAATTGCAAGCAAAAAGAAAAAGGAAAATGAAGAAGAGGTTGTAGGATGTCATTTTGAAAATAGCTCTGGTGTCAACGGCTACGCTAATGTAGTGCTGAATGTTGCATTTTATCTGGAAAGTGTGCAAGAGCAGATAATATTAAATCAGGGAAAAAGATTCTGTTCTGAGTTGAGTCTCCTTTTTCAAAAGCTGAGTAATGATAAAACTCAAATAGAAAGTGCTACCAAAATTAGAAAACTTTTAGATGTATGTTCAGGACGAACACAGTTTTCTCAAAATGTACAGCAAGACGCACAGGAATTCTTGATGTTTTTTCTTCAGGTACTGGAAGAAGAAGGGGTTCCCATTGAAAATTTGTTTGGTCTCTCTTATAAATGGGAACATAGTTGTGAAAACTGTTATAATATATGTGGCTCTAATGTTGATTCTGAAAGGTTTATTTATTTAACATTGCCAGACAGTAAAACAGTCACTTTTGCTAAATTAGTTAAAGATGCTAATCATAGCATGGAATGCAGTGAGTGTAAATCTGAAATGTTTTCAACGTTAATTTTAAAGGAATACGGACAATATGTAATTTTAATGATGCAACGATGTAAAGCTGATGGGTCAAAATTAGATACTTTAATAAAGAAGTTTACAGGACAGCAATTATCAATTTCAGGAAAAACTTTTGTAACAGTTGCAATAATTTTCCATGAAGGACCTACTGTTACGTCTGGACATTACACAGTTTATCTTAAATGTGAAAAAGGCTGGACACTGTGTAATGATTCAAAATTGATTTTCAAGCAACGTTTGCCTTTTGATTTAGCAAATTGGCAAGATCTGTACAAAACAATTTTACCATTTTATTGGATTACCATTGGAATTTTAAAAAAAATGATTTTACAAATTATCATTTGGCCTAATGGAAAGGTAACCAATTGCAATGTGGACTTTTTAAATTTTTAATGAAACTTTGGAAAACCAAAAATTTAGATAAAATCGGTAACATCTGCACAATTTAAATTTTGGAATGTTATTGGATTGCCATTGGAAATGTATTAAAAAAAGATTTTTAAAATTACTATTTGGCCATGAGGAAAGGTAAACAATTGTATTGTGGACTTATTTAATTATTAATTATTCTTTCGGAAACCAAAATGTTACAGAGAATCGGTGAGATCTGTACAATTTAAACTTTGGAATTTTATTGGATTAACATTGGAAATTTAATCAAAAAAGAATTTTAAAATTACTATTTGGCCTAAAGGAAATGGAACCACATGTATTGTGGATTTATTTGAGATATAATATTTTTGGGATTATACTTCTGAAACAAAAATGTCAGACGGTATTTTAAAGAAATAAGTATTGATATTAGATGATATTTTTTAAGAATATTATGCATTTCTATAATGTTATGTTTAAGTTAAAAGAGATTCTGGGCTTTTTTAAAACAATCTTTGAGATTGTTATTTTTTTTTTGCCCGCTGTTAAATGATGAATGCAATTGCTTTCACAATTTATAGTGAAATGCAATATATTTTGAAAACAGCAAAAAAAAGGCAAAACATTTTTGGGGAAAATATGTAAATATGTGTACTGTATTATAAAATGTTTTATTAAATATTAATACTTTTTTCTTTTTTTTCAGATTGAGATAGAACATTTTCAAAAACTTGAACCATTTTTAAAGCAATTAAAATAAAATTTTAATTAATAAATATTTTTTTGAGTGGGTATGGTAAGTCAAAAATTTCATGGTCCTTTTTTTCCACTTCTCCACAATCACATTTTCAGTTTATCATTGTAGTCTCTCAAGGACCTTGTAATGTGATAATTGATTTTTAGTGTTTTTTTTAAAAAAAAGCATCCATTTAGACACTTATATACCCTTTTTTTCTTTCATTGACCTTGAGATATACATATATTAAACATATTTAATTTTCAGAAATACACACATTCACTGGATGATGTCATCAGTGATGTCATCAGTGATGTCATTTGAGATGTCATCAGTGATGTCATGAGTGATGTCAGTGACCATGTCATGAGTGATGTAATATGTGACGTCATCAGTAGTGCATTGCGGGCGCGCGAGTTATAGTTAGCTGAACTAACTATAACGGGGGAATTTCATTGGTTTTTTACGAGTGAAATGTCCAGCTAACTATAACATGTGTGAAACCTTTGGTTTTTTCATTGAATTTGCAAGGTTTTTTAAATGCTAATTCCTAACTATAACGTGTGTGAAACCCATGGTTTTTTCAGTGAATATATATATATATATATATATATTACCTACTGGCGGTCGCCAGTAGGTAGTTATAGTTAGGACCCCTTTTCCATAGGAAATCCACAACATTCTATTTTGAATAACTTTGGCGCCGGTCGACGAATCCTCGCGAATTTCTCAAAATAGGTGGGGCGCTACGCTCTGCTCCTACCCTGAAAGTCTCGGGGGGATTCGTCAAGCGGGGGCTGAGATAAAAGGGGGGTCCCAAAACACGTTTTTCCCATGCATTTTTCCATAGGACCTTTAGACAGGGCTACAGCCCGAACGGCTGAACAGAATTACTAGAAATTTGGCAGAGAGGTAGTCCCTAGGTCAAGGAAGTGCCTTTTGTAGGTTTGGTGTAAATCTGTTCAGTAGATTCTGAGAAAATAGCCTTTAAATCAATATATATATCTGAGCCAGCTTACGGTACGCTTACCGTAAGCTTACCGTACGCGTACGGTGGCGTGCGCGAGCGCGATTCTGATTGGCTCTTAGATCTTAGTAAACATTCGAATCGGTCGAAACCAGGAAGCGGCGGCCGCCATTTCGTGTGTTTCACTCAGAAAAAAAAGAGTGAAAACAAGAAAAGGGGGCAAGGAGGAGAGTTACAGACCCCCTTACATTTGTGAGGGGGTCAAAGAAGGACAGAAAAGTACAAAGAAAACATTTATTGATTTTTAAAAAAATCACGGGGTACGCGTACGGTAAGCTTACGGTAAGCGTACGGAAGAAAAAAAAAATTAAAAAAGAAATGAAATGCAGATTTAAGAGTTTAGATATTAGGGGGCTCTAAAAAGAGCCGTTGTGTTTATGAAGTGATTTTTTAAGTGGTACCTACAAGTAAGTACCGATGCAGAGTCTAAGGTTCAAGAGGAAGACTCTGTTCCCTTCATCATTGAAGTGCACACCATCTCCTCTATAAATGTCTTGCATGTCATAACGCAAGTTGTTGTGGTAAATGGCACCCATACCATAGTCACGGAGGAAAGCAGAAACAGATTTGTTGACGTGCTTCCTTTTTTTTTTCAATTTGCGGACAGAAATGATTGGACCAGTTCCATTTTTGCCTTTGGCATATGTTGGAAAACACAAAGGCAGTTTTAGGGAAAAGAGAAAACAGTTGTGCAAAGGTGTCCTTCATAAGCATTTCCAGACCTACCCCAGTCAAAGTGCCTAGGTCATTGCCACCACAGTGCACTATTATGAGGTCAGGGTGTTGGTTTTGCATGAAGGATTTCACCAATGGCATCAATTGGTGCCACTTTAACCCTCTCTGACCAATCCATTTAATGTCTAAATTTGGCAAAGCAAGGTCTCTCACCATACCTGTTTTCTCTGCAAACTTTTCACTCTAGAAGACATAGCTGTGCCCTACAATCCACACTGTGAACATCTTCAAAGGAGATCTGGATGCACTCAGGAGGTGTAATTCAGTAGAATGGGAAAAAGAAATGAAAAACAGTTTGGAAATGGAGGCATACATATTTTTTTTAAAGAACTGATTGGCTGTTTCATACCATTCTACACTAAAAACTAGGCTGTATGTGTAAATTGATAGAAGCATGTTTTGTATTGGTACAGAAAAATGTGTTACCAAAGAACAGTACTATGGATTTGCTGTAAGGTTTGAAAAGTCAAGCACTCTTGCTCTGTGGAATTGAAACATTGTGTGGTGAACTTCTGACCTAACTCCACACAGCAGTGTTCCATGAGGTGTTGCTATGGTAGCAGGCAGAAGTCAAGTTGGGGGAAGGGTACTTTAAGAAAAGGGTTGGTTTTCAACCAATAGAAATGTGTGATTACATTTGAAAAAAAGGGGGAAGCACTGAGATTTGAAATTAACATGTATATGTGTGGAAAAAGAGAGGGAAACATTGCCATTATCTGGTTCTGCTGAGAGGAGAGAGGTGTAAAGAACAGAGATCCTAGCTCTGATAATCTGCTGTTTGAGTGCCACATTTCTTTCACAACTAACTAATTTTAAAGGTGAGTTATGAGTTTGAGAGGGGATGTATATGGTAAATTAAGAAATGAATAATAGAATTGGAATTCCTTTTGTTGAAGTTGTGTTTATCATTTTCTGTTTTGGGAGAAATTTAAATGTGAGGAACATGTAAAATAATATGGACTATGTTTTCACGATAAATTAAGGTGTACTGGTAAAATAATCCGATACATAAGAGGTCTTTTGTTTCCTCGCTCTCTGCCTCAAGGTAGTGCTGCTAGTGCTAGCCTCACTCTCAGAAGAGCTCTGCTGTTCTGCCATCGTATCACAAAGACAACCCAGCTCTTTCTCCTAAGGGATCACAAGCAGAAATGAGGGGAATGGGTGTGGTGTAGGAGAGTTCTCGAACTGAAAGTAGTTTCAACCAATCAAAAGTTGTGTTTCATGATCACATGACCTACCGTACGCTTACGGTACGCTTACGGTGCGCTTACGGCAAAAGTGCGCATGCGCGTAAAAAAGACACGCGCTTGCACGCATGCGCATAACAGTCACTACCCGACACTTCCGCGTAACGTGCGCGTGTAGCGTACACGCATACGCGTCCCACGCGGAGTACGCGCGGCTACGCAAATTGCGTAACTATACGCAAACAGCGTAGATAAATTACGGGCGTTGCGTAAACCGTACGCTTACCGTAAGCTTACGGTACGCGTACTAAAAAAAAAAGAAAAAATGTACTGCAATGAAATATATTTAAAAAAACATATTAAAGAATTTTAAAAATTTAACCATAGTCTTTATAAAAGGTTAGAACATTAAATTAAAAATATGTTTAAAAAAATAGAAGAAAAAAAAAATAGCATTTAAAAAACCTTGCAAATTCACTGAAAAAACCATGGGTTTCACACACGTTATAGTTAGGAATTAGCATTTAAAAAACCTTGCTAATTCAATGAAAAAACCATAGGTTTCACACACGTTATAGTTAGGAATTAGCATTTAAAAAACCTTAGAAATTCAATGAAAAAACCAAAGGTTTCACACACGTTATAGTTAGCTGGACATTTTACTCGTAAAAAACCATTGAAATTCCCCCGTTATAGTTAGTTAAGCTAACTATAACTCGCGCGCCCGCAATGCACTGCTGATGACGTCACATATTACATCACTCATGACATGGTCAGTGACATCACTCATGACATCACTGATGACATCTCAAATGACATCACTGATGACATCACTGATGACATCATCCTTGTGATAGAGTGGCAGACCTCCTCTCACCCTAATATAACCTTTGATACACACATTTATAAATAGAGACTAAACTTTTCAAAACAATGGACATACCAATACCAGTTACAACAACCTCTTCAGTAATTCTAAGATCCACATACACATCCACTCATTCACCAACAGTCCTATACAGTCACTCATACATGTACTCACTCATCATATGTACTCATACACCTATACATCCTGTTACACAATGCCACTCATCCGTAGAGTTACTCACACACATGGTCACTCATGCTAATAAAGAATCAAACATCCGTTTACTTGCATATAGTTATACACACACCACCACACTTACTTCTACAAAAACTTACACATACTTAGTCTTTTAAACAATCACTTATAGAAACACATACTTATTCATACAGGAACTCTTTCAATCTCTCACTCTCACATATACTCACTTATATACACCAATAGTCACATATACTAGTTTAAAACATATGTAGTTACTCATAAAGACACTGTAGAGACAGTCATTCACTCACTAACACACCCATACACACACTCATCCACCCATGCAGTCCTGCATACATACTATCTTCAACACATACAAACAGTGAGTCACTCATTCATGCACCTATGCACTACGTAATACCCCCCACCGAACCATACAGACACTCAGACTGATACTCAAAAAAACAACTAATAACCCATATAAACACTCATGTAGCTGCTCACCAACCCACGCAGCCACTTATACACAAAGTGAAAGACTGATACAGATATATACATATTTAAACATTACTCACTAAGCCATGTATTCACTATGATACACCTAAACAGTCAGTTACACAATCAATTTTTCAAAAACAAATCATCCATTTAGACACTTATATACCCATTTATTCTTCCATCGACCTTGAGATATACATATATAAAACATATTTAATTTTCAGAAAAACACACATTCACGGGATGATGTCATCAGTGATGTCATCAGTGATGTCATTTGAGATGTCATCAGTGATGTCATGAGTGATGTCACTGACCATGTCATGAGTGATGTAATATGTGACGTCATCAGCAGTGCATTGCGGGCGCGCGAGTTATAGTTAGCTTAACTAACTATAACGGGGGAATTTCAATGGTTTTTTACGAGTAAAATGTCCAGCTAACTATAACGTGTGTGAAACCTTTGGTTTTTTCATTGAATTTCTAAGGTTTTTTAAATTCTAATTCCTAACTATAACGTGTGTGAAACCTATGGTTTTTTCATTGAATATATATATATATATATATATATATATATATATATATATATATATATATATTCACAGAAAAAAACAAAGGTTTCAGGGGCTTCATAGTTAGGAATTGGCATTTAGAAAACCTTGGAAATTCACTGAAAAAACCATAGGTTTCAGGGGTGTCATGGTTAGCTGGACATTTCCCTCATACAAAACCCAAGAAATTCCCCTGTTATAGTTAGTTCAGCTAACTATAACTTGCGCCCCCGCAATGCACTGCTGATGACGTCACATATTACATCACTCATGACATGGTCAGTGACATCACTGATGACATCACTGATGACATCTCAAATGACATCACTGATGACATCACTGATGATATCATCCATTTAGTATGTGTTTCTGAACAGTTTTAATATGTTTAATATATAAAGGGAAAGGCCTGTTGAAAAATAAGTGGGTGTACAAGTGTGTGAATGGATGATTTTCTAGGTGCGTAACTGACTCAGTGACTAAGTGAGTCATTAAATGTATCTTACTGCAGACTAGTGACTAAACTGTGTGAATGTCTGTATGTGTCTGTGTGTTGGTGTATACGTGGCTGCATGGTTTTGTGAATAGCTATATGAGTGTCTATATGGGTTATTCATTGGTTGTCTGAGTATCTGTATGGGTGCCTGAGTGTTTGTGTGGGTAGGGTGTGTGTGACTCTGTGACTAGATGTGTGAGTGGGTGATTCAGTGGGTGCATGGTGTTAAAAGTGCATCTGTGATGGACTGTATGGTTTGGTGAGTGTATGTATGGGTGTGTTAGTGATTGAATGTATATCTCAGTTATACATGTGGCACTAACTACACATGTGAAACGCAGTGCATATGTGTGTAAGAGTATATAACTATCTATATGGGAGAGTGTGTGATTTTGGGAGTGGCTGTATGTGCCATAGTGCAAGGATATCTGTGTCATGTGCTGTTTGTTTTTCTGCAGGAAGACACAGAATTTGTTAGTATTTGTATGAGTAAGTGAACTTGAGTGTTTATAACTGTATAGGTGAGTAAATTTTACTGTGATTAATTATTTGCATGACTGACTAGATGTGTCAGTACCTCAATGGATGATTGGCGGAGTGTGAGCGTCTATATAGATGTATAAATGCACAGAGTGACTGTAAGTATGAGTGACTATACAGGTGAGTGAGTGGAGATGTATGTAGACCTAAGAGTCAATGAGTGGGTGAGTAGTTATTGGTATCGGAGTATCTATGGTTGTCAAAATGGCCGTCTGAAATTTTTAGTCGGTGTATCAAAGGTTATATTAGGGTGTGAGAAGATGCTCTAATTTATCACATGGATGACGTCATCAGTGATGTCATCAGTGATGTCATTTGAGATGTCATCAGTGATGTCATCAGTGATGTCACTGACCATGTCATGAGTGATGTAATATGTGACGTCATCAGCAGTGCATTGCGGGGGCGCGAGTTATAGTTAGCTGAACTAACTATAACAGGGGAATTTCTAGGGTTTTGTACGAGGGAAATGTCCAGCTAACTATAACACCCCTGAAACCTATGGTTTTTTCAGTGAATTTCTAAGGTTTTTTAAATGCCAATTCCTAACAATAACGCCCCTGAAACCTTTGTTTTGTTCAGTGAATTTCAAAGGTTTTTTAAATGCCAATTCCTAACTATAACGTGCATGAAACCTATGGTTTTTTCAATGAATTTCAAAGGTTTTTTAAATGCTAATTCCTAACTATATCAGGCCTGAAACCTATGGGTTTTTCAGTGAATTTCAAAGGTTTTTTAAATGCTAATTCCTATCTATAACTTATCTCTGAAGATATCATGTTTAATGATTTTGATTGGATTTCTATATTTTTCAAATTCAGTGTGTCATTTCGTAATTACATTTTTTTTTAAATACTTTTTATCACCATTTTTTCAACTTATTTTTTCAATTAATACTTTTAAAAATTAAAAAATATTATTTGAACTTAATGGGTTTTTCAAACATATTTTTTTATATTTGTCAAAATATTTTTTTAACTATATGTGCAAAACTTTATTTTATAAATATTTTTTCCATGTTTTTGGATCCGCACACCCAACGCGAGAGGATCCATGCACCAAACGCGATAGGATGCGAGCACCGTGCGCGCATTTCGCTGTTTAAAAAAAAAAAAAAAAAAAGGGGCCCAGTGGGTCCTTCTGGGACCCCCTAAGCACCTCTAGAGGGTCAGAGTATTTTCACTCTGCCCCCTTTATATGTTTTACACACTTATTCCCCTTACTTAATCAGCCTCGCTTCTGCCGAGGCAGAAAATGGCCACCAACAATTCCTGGTTTCGAATGTAGAGAGATACTCGACAGCCAATTAGCATTCAGCGCGCGTTCGGGAGAGTGCACGCTCGGTTCGGGAAGGGTGCGCTTACGGTGTGGGTACGGTCCGCGGATCCTCCACGGCCATAGATATCACTAACTTTTTTACCTTAATTTTCTCAGGACCTACTGAACAGATTCACACCATATATGCAAAAGGCACGAGTCCGAACTGAGGACTACCTCTTTGCCAAATTTGGTGTCATTCCGTTCAGCGGTTCGGGCTGTAGCTGCGACAACAGATCCTATGGGAAATTGCATGGGGAAAGCGTGTTTTGAGACCTCCCTTTTTTCTCGGCCACCGCTTGACGGATCACCGCAAAACTTTCAGGGTAGGAGCGGAGCGGAGCTGGCCAAAAGTTTGGAAAATGTTGCGAAGATTCGTCAATTGCCGCCAACGTTATTCCAAATAAAATGTTGCAGATTTCCTATGGAAAATAGGTCCTAACAAGTGGGTGCACTTGCCCAGTCAGCATGACAGTACCAGACTGCACGCAGGTTCTGCAATGGCAGACCCTAGACACATTTTACCAGGTTGCTTCTGTGAGTGGCACAACCAGTGCTGCGAGCCCACCAGCGGCATTTGTATTTACACGCCCTGGCACTCCTGGTGCAATTTACTGGGGTCTGAAAGTAAACCAAATAAGCCAATCATGGAATCCAACCAACATATACATTTACAATGGGGAGAGCATATGCACTTTAGCACTGAACAGCAGTGGTAAAGTGCTCAGAGTCAGAAAACAGCCAACAACAGGTCAGAAAAAATGCAGGAGGAAGGCAAAAAGTTAAAGGATGACCCAGCAAAAAGGGCCAAGTCCACCAGTGAGCAGTAGCTTTTTCTACAGTGATCTAATGAGCAACTAGATTGCTAACATTCAGAATTTATGGCAAATGTGTGACATATCTGAATACCTTCTTGATGGAATCAAAGTAAAAAGACACAAGATCAAATTCATTTTGGTTGTAGACATGGGGAGATTAAGTGATTTGACCAGAATCACAGAATGTTGAGCTGAAGCAGAAACTCCAACCTGGTTCCCCAGTTGCAAAGTCTTCAGCTCTGGAAGTAACACCACATCCTCTCCCCTAAGTGCAACATTTAATCAAGTGGTCAACTGGATAAAAAAACATAAAGATTACAAATAATTTAAAAGTTCTTTGTCGCTATTTGACAACTCAGAAAATATGTCCTCTTTTTAGTTTTTTAGAGCACTAACCATAATTTTGATGCAAATAAGACCCTCTCATATATGTAATTTCTAAAGGAAATGCTCTAGGTATTACAGTTTTGATTACATCAAGATGACGTCAGGCGTTTCACACTTTTGTAATAAATATAGAATGTTAGCAATCTAGTTGTTCATTGAGAAACTGTTGAGAGGCAGAGGCCAGGGGCACGGACTTTGAAAATTGAAGGCAGGTAGGAGAGTGCAGACGCAACAATTTGACCACACTGGGCAGGCAGGAAGGGCAGTGGCAGCACAACAGACTATGGAGGGCAGTGGAAAGGGGGGCAGGGGCAACAAACCAACAATACAGGACTGGCAAGAGAGGCTGTGGCAATATAATAGACCATTGTGGGCAGAAGGAAGAGGCAGTGGTAGTACAACCATACATGCCAACAGACCTGTTTCAGCCAGGAAACGTCCAATGTTTTTAAGCTTAAATGGGCTTTATTTGATCTGTCTCCTGTCTTCAATCTCCTCTTCTTCAATGTAACTCAAAGGGGAAAATCAATACCCCAGTTTTTTTTCAAAATCTTCCTCTTACCAAGTTCAAAATGTTCGAAAGTATGGTACATTGGATCATGGTAGGCAGGAGGAATTGGGGTAGGGACATGGACTCGGATAACAGAGGACAGGAGGGACATGGAGAGGTGCACCAAACTGACCCTACAGGGCAGGCGTCACGGTTTGCAGCAGCACAATACACCACACAGGGCATGCGGGACGGGAGTGCAGCACAACAATCCATATAAAGCAATAGGGAGGGTACAGGACCATGCACATGGACAACAGAGAACAGAGGGGAAAGAGGCAATGGTAGCTAGCTGACCATAATGGACAGACAGGAGAGAAAGCTGCAGCATAACAGACCATAAAGGGCAGGAGGGACGGATCAGGGGCATTACAATGGAACAGACAAGCCAGGAGGGAGGGAATAGGGGTCTGCACATGGAAACAGAGGGCTGGGGGCAAGGGGGCAGGGCAGGAGCAGCAAGATGACCATGGAGGTCAGGCAGGATGGGCACTAGAAACAAGACACACCATGGAGAGCAACAGTGAGACTATGATGGCATATACACAGACCATGGAGGGAAGGTGAGAGGGGGTCAGGGGCAGCTAGCTGACCACACAGGGAAGGTGGGAAGGGCCATGGCAGCACAGAAGACCATGCATGGCAAGCGGGAGGGTTAGTGGCAGCACAATGGCTATGATGGGCAAGAAGGAGGGTGCAGGGGCATGCACAAAGGACCATGGAGGATAGGAGGGAGGGTCAGGACCTGGGCACAGACAAGAGAGTTCAGGGGAAGGGGCCTCACAACAGACCGCGCGGGGCAGGCAGGAGAAACAGTTGCAGCACAACAGACCAGGGAGGGCAGAAGGGTGTGGCAATAAAATGGACCATGGAGAACAGGAGGAAGGGGATAGGGGCATGGCATGTGGACAGGCAGGGTGGAGGTGGCAGGGACATGTTACAGTCATCTGACAATGCTAGGCAGGTGGGAGGGGAGTGGCAGCTCAACAGAACACTCAGAGTAGATAGGAGTGGCAGGTCCATGGAACATGGTGGGCAAAAAGGATGGAGCAGGGGCATGCACAAAGACATCGGAGAGCAGGGGGAAGGAGAATAGGGGCAGCAAGCTAAGCACAGAGGCTAAGCAGGAGGTCAATGATGGGCCATAGAATTGGGCAGTGGAGGGCAGGAGGAGTGGACTGGTACATCATGCTAAATGGAGGGCAGTGGCAGCATATCAGACCATACATGGCAGCAGGGAGGAGGCTAGTCCATGTATTCCGACAACAGAGGATAGGGAGGAGGTGGATGGGGCAGCAAACTAACTGTTCAGAGAAGGTGGGTATTAGGAACTTTATTGTTTTTAAAATGTGTCTGTGCGAACTACTTAAAATATGAACAAGTATGCAGCATAATCTCACTTTTATTCAGGAAGAAGAGGACGTTTGTGACTCACTTGGCAGAAACACCCCCTGAACCTCAACCCCCCATCGCAAAATGTGATGCCCGTGAAAAGGGTAGGTGGACGCAGTGTTATATAGAACATAGTCCTGAGAGCACGATTGAAAATGTAAACTAGATATAGTATATGGTATAAACTATGCACCAAAAAGTGTGATATAAGATGAACCGGGGCGTGAAATATAATATGCAATACATTGTGCGCAATGACAGATTCATTGGAGAGTGCGAGATAGCACAGGCACTAGCGCGTGCTATGCGATATGCGCCTTGGAGTGTAATATGCACAGGGCAGTGTTGTGTAACCTAACTAGTCTCTAAAGTTGTAATATAAAATATGTGCTGGGGAGTGTAACGTTGCATATGCACTGTGACAAAGATATGAATCCCAGATTGTAATATGTATGACATAGCGCTGTGCGTTTTAACCTAGGAATCGAGGAAGGCACGTTAGATGGGGCAATATAACCCGTGCGAAGGCAAGTTTGGCATTACATATTCACGGGGTGGTGTTACAGTGCACATGGGCTAGAGAGTGTCATAGCATACGCACTAGCTGGTGGAATACAACACAGAGGTGTGTTGCACTCGGTGGGCACTGGTGGGTGTAACACAGCATTGGGCTCAGCCAGCAGCACGCTGTGACTCTCAAGTGAGGTTTGTCTCCTTTCCAGAGAGTAAAATAAAAAGTATTACACCTCCGGCGGTGGATAAGTGTTTTATTAACCGTGAGGGGGGTTTCTTGCATAGTTTGGTCGAATTTTTGTCGAATCCCCTTTGAATGGCTTGGTGTGCGTGTGTATTAAATGTGCCCGTCAATAGCTACCCATGTTTGTATAAATAAACAACAAGGGTGTCTACTTGGAGAGTACCCACCTGCGGGGGCGCCGGGAATAGGCACGGTAGGGCGTCAGACACGTCAGAGCTTCACTAGCGGTGTAAAAACATTCCACGTGGATTCATTGTATGCATAGTCGCCTTTTAATGAATATCACGCATATCGTCATGGTGATAGGTACATACGGTTTGTCCAGCATGTCCTAGGTGTTTCTATAAATATATATTTTTAAAATATAATAAAAAACAAAGGCCGGCCCCGGGGGATGGTGTCCCCGGGGCCATAAGTGGCCTGAGGAGGGGGGCAACGCAGCCCCCCTCCTAAAGAATAATAAAAAAAAAAAAAAAGGCCATGACCAGGGGGTTGGGGTCCCCGGCGCCGATTAAGGCCTTGGAAGGGGGGCCACGCAGCCCCCTTCCAAATGTATTTTTTTTCAACAACAAAAATTAGGGTGCAGGCCCTGGGGGATGGGATCCCCAGGGCCAATAAATTAGAAAAAGAAGGGGGGCCACACAGCCCTCCTTCTTAAAAAAATAAAAATAAATAAAAGACCGGCATCGCGCCACGCCCCATCCTTGCAGCACTCTGCAAACGTGCCCCCTGGCCAGTTGTAAGTTGGGGAATTAATTCCCCTTCAATACTGAGGGTCCCTGAGGGCCAACTAGCCCAACAGGTATCTCCAGTATGCGCCAGGGAGCTGCGTTGCAGACAGGTGTTCTGAGGCCACGCCCCTTTTTACACCTCTATGCAACGCAGCTCTGTGGCGCTTACTGGAGGTACCTAGTGGGCTAGTTTGACCCTAGGGACCCTTAGGATTCAAGGGGACTTAATCTCTCAACTTAGAACGGCCACAGGGCGCGTTTACACAGTGGTGAAGGGAGGGGACGGGGCCTGAGGTGACGTGTGCAAACATGCCCTGTGGCGCGTTTTACGTTGGGGAAATAATTCCCTTTCAATCCTGAGGGACCCTGGAGGCCAACTAGCCCACCAGGTGCTTCCAGTAAGCGCCACTGCTCTGCGTTGCAGAGAGGTGGTGCAGGCCATGCCCCTTTTTACACCTCTCTGCAATGGCGCTTACTGGACGTACCTAGTGGGCTATTTTGCCCCTAGGGACCCTCAGGATTCAAGGTGACTTGATCTCCCAACCTAAAACGGCCACAGGGCGTGTTTACACAGTGGGGAAGGGAGGGGACGGGGCCTGAGGTGACGTGTGCAAACATGCCCTATGGCACGTTTTAAGTTGGGGAAATAATTCCCCTTCAATCTTGAGGGCCCCTGGGGGCTAACTAGCCCACCATGTGCTTCCAGTAAGCGCCACTGAGCTGCGTTGCAGAGAGGTGGTCAAGGCCGTGCCACTTTTTACACCTCTCTGCAACACAGCTCTGTGGTGCTTACTGGAGGTACCTAGTGGGCTAGTTGGACCCTAGGGACCCTCAGGATTCAAATGAACTTAATCTCCCAACTAAAAATGGCCACAGGGCGTGTTTTACACAGTAGTGAAGGGAGGGGACGGGGCCTGACTTAACGTGTGCAAACACACCCTGTGGTGCGTTTTAAGTTGGAGAAATAATTCCCCTTCAATCCTGAGGGACCCTGGGGGCCAACTAGCTCACCAGGTGCTTCCAGTAAGCGCCACTGCGCTGCGTTGCAGAGAGGTGGTCTAGGCCGTGCCCCTTTTTACATCTCTCTGCAACACAGCTCTGTGGCGCTTACTGGAGGTACCTAGTGGTCTAGTTGGACCCTAGGGACCCTCAGGATTCAAGGGGACTTAATCTCCCAACTTAAAACGGCCACAGGGCGTGTTTACACGGTGGGGAAGTGAGGGGACGGGGCCTGAGGTGACGTGTGCAAACACGCCCTGTGGCGCGTTTTAAGAGGTAGTTTTAATCACCTGCCCTATTATATACTAGGGGCTTACAAAGGAGGTCATGCTAATCACAGGGGGACCCCAGCGCATAGTGTTCCCTAGTGTATGTAGGTGTTTTCACTGTATTCTAAGTGTCTTTTAACATAGCACTGGCTCTAGGACTGGTTAGTCAGACTCAGTTACCACCAGTATCCGTCTGAAAAAGTTGAGGATACAGGATGATTTTGCAACAAGGCTTCTTCCTGCTGTTCTGTTTGTTCTTTCTGCACGTTATCCTTCTTCCTGCACTTTTCTTCGTCTTTGAGGACTTCTGTTGCTTCTGTCTGCATTTTTTTTTCTTTCTGTGCGTTTTTTCTTCTTTCTTCACATGTCCTATCTGTGTAGGCATTGTTAGAAATTAGCATTTAAAAAACCTTTGAAATTCACTGACAAAACCATAGGTTTCAGGCACGTTATAGTTAGGAATTAGCATTTAAAAAACCTTAAAAATTCATTGAAAAAACCATAGGTTTCAGGGGCGTTATGGTTAGCTGGACTGTTCACTCGTACAAAACCATTGAAATTCCCCCGTTATAGTTAGTTCAGCTAACTATAGCTTGTGCGCCTGCAATGCACTGCTGATGACATCACATATTACATCACTCATGACATGGTCAGTGACATCACTCTTGACATCACTGATGACATTTCAAATGACATCACTGATGACATCACTGATGACATAATCCTTGTGCACACACATTCAAAAATAGAAACTAAAATTTTCAAAACAATGGACATACCCATACCAGATACAACAACCTATTCAGTAATTCTAGGATCCACATACACATACACTCATTCACCAACCGTCCTATACAGTCACTCATACATGTACTCACTCATCATATGTACTCACTATACATCCTGTTACACAACGCCACTCATCCATAGAGTTACTCACACACAGTCACTCATGCTAATAAAGAATCAAACATCCATTTACTTGCATATACAGTTATACACACACCACCACACTTACTTCTATAGAAACTTACACATACTTAGTCTTTTAAACAATCACTTATAGAAACACATACTTATTCATGCAGGAACTCTTCTAATCTCTCACTCTCACATATACTCACTTATATACACCAATAGTCACATATACTAGTTTAAAACATATGTAGTTACTCATAAAGACACTATTGAGACAGTCATTCACTCACTAACACACCCATGCACACACTCATCCACCCATACAGTCCGGCACACATGCTGTCTTCAACACATACAAACAGTGAGTCACTCATTCATGCACCTATGCACTACGTAATACCCCCACCGAACCATTCAGACACTCAGACACTCATACTGATAGTGTCTGGCTTAGTGAGTAATGTTTAAATATGTAAATTACTCTATCAGTCTCTCACTTTGTGTATAAGTGGCTGCATGGGGTGGTGAGTAGCTACATGAGTGTCTATATAGGTTATTAGTTGGTTTTTTGAGTATCAGTCTGAGTGTCTGCATGGTTCGGTGGGGGGTATTACTTAGTGCATAGGTGCATGAATGAGTGACTCACTGTTTGTATGTGTTGAAGACAGCATGTGTGCAGGACTGTATGGGTGGATGAGTGTGTGTATGGGTGTGTTAGTGAGTGAATGACGTTCTCAATAGTGTCTTTATGAGTAACTACATATGTTTTAAAGTAGTATATGTGACTATTGGTGTATATAAGTGAGTATATGTGAGAGTGAGAGATTGAAAGAGTTCCTGTATGAATAAGTATGTGTTTCTATAAGTGATTGTTTAAAAGACTAAGTATGTGTAAGTTTCCGTAGAAGTAAGTGTGGTGGTGTGTGTATAACTGTATATGCAAGTAAATGTATGTTTGATTCTTTATTAGCATGAGTGACTATGTGTGTGAGTAACTCTATGGATGAGTGGCATTGTGTAACAGGATGTATAGGTGTATGAGTACATATGATGAGTGAGTACATGTATGAGTGACTGTATAGGACTGTTGGTGAATGAGTGGATGTGTATGTGGATCTTAGAATTACTGACGAGGTTGTTGTAACTGGTATTGGTATGTCCATTGTTTTGAAAAGTTTAGTCTCTATTTTTGAATGCGTGTATCAAAGGTTATATTAGGGTGAGAGGAGGTCTGCCACTCTATCACAAGGATGATGTCATCAGTGATGTCATCAGTGATGTCATTTGAGATGTCATCAGTGATGTCATGAGTGATGTCACTGACCATGTCATGAGTGATGTAATATGTGACGTCATCAGCAGTGCATTGCGGGCGCGCGAGTTATAGTTAGCTGAACTAACTATAACGGGGGAATTTCAATGGTTTTGTACAAGTGAAAAGTCCAGCTAACTATAACACCCCTGAAACCTATGGTTTTTTCTGTGAATTTCTGAGGTTTTTTAAATGCTAATTCCTAACTATAACGTGCCTGAAACCTATGGTTTTTTCTGTGAATTTCAAAGGTTTTTTAAATGCTAATTTCTAACTATGCCTACAGAGATAGGACATGTGAAGAAAGAAGAAAAAATGCACAGAAAGAAAAAAAAGAAGTGCAGAAAGAAGCAACAGAAGTCCTCAAAGACGAAGAAAAGTGCAGGAAGAAGGATAACGTGCAGAAAGAACAAAAAGAAGAGCAGAAAGAAGCCTTGTTGCAAAATCATCCTGTACCCTCAACCTTTTCAGACGGATACTGGTGGTAACTGAATCTGACTAACCAGTCCTAGAGCCAGTGCTATGTTAAAAGACACTTAGAATACAGTGAAAACACCTACATACACTAGGGAACATTATGCGTTGGGGTCCCCCTGTGATTAGCATGACCTCCTCTGTAAGCCCCTAGTATATAATAGGGCGGGGGATTAAAACTACCTCTTAAAACAGGCCACAGGGCGTTTTTGCACACGTTAACTCAGGCCCTGTCCCCTCCCTTCACCACTGTGTAAACACGCCCTGTGTCCGTTTTTAGTTGGGAGATAAGTTCATTTGAATCCTGAGGGTCCCTAGGGTCCAACTAGCCCACTAGGTACCTCCAGTAAGTGCCACAGAGCTGCGTTGCAGAGAGGTGTAAAAAGTGGCATGGCCTGGACCACCTCTCTGCAATGCAGCTCAGTGGCGCTTACTGGAAGCACTTGGTGGGCTAGTTAGCCCCCAGGGGCCCTCAGTATTGAAGGAAAATTATATCCCCAATTTAAAACGTGCCATAGTGCGTGTTTGCACACGTCACCTCAGGCCCCGTCCCCTCCCTTCACCACTGTGTAAACGCGCCCTGTGGCTGTTCTAAGTTGAGAGATTAAGTCCCCTTGAATCCTAAGGGTCCCTAGGGTCAAACTAGACCACTAGGTAAGCGCCACAGAGATGCGTTGCAGAGAGGTGTAAAAAGGGGCTTGGCCTCAGAACACCTGTCTGCAGCGCAGCTCCCTGGCGCATACTGGAGATGCCTGTTGGGCTAGTTGGCCCTCAGGGACCCTCAGTATTGAAGAGGAATTAATTCCCCAACTTACAACTCGCCAGGGGGCGCGTTTGCAGAGTGCTGCAAGGAGGGGACGTGGCCTCCGGCACGATGCCAGTCTTTTATTAAATTTAATTTTTTAAGAAGGGGGTCTGTGTGGTTCCCCTTCTTATTCTAATTTATTGGCCCTGATGACCCCTTCCCCCAGGGCCTGTCTCCTAATTATATTTTTTTGACCCCAATCCCCAGGGCCGGCCACTGTTTTTTATTATTTTTAAAAAATATATATTTATAGACACACCTAGGACATGCTGGACAAACCGTACGTACCTATCACCATGACGATTTGCGTGATATTCATTAAAAGGCGACTATGCATACAATGAATCCACGTGGAATGTATTTACACCACTAGTGAAGCTCTGACATGTCTGATGCCCTACCATGCCTAATCCCGGTAGACACCCTTGTCGTTTATTTATACAAACATGGGTAGCTATTGACGGGCACATTTAATACACATGCACACCAAGCCATTCAAAGGGGATTCGACAAAAATTCGACCAAAACTATGCAAGAAACCCCCCTCACGGTTAATAAAACACACATCCACTGCCGGATGTGTAATACTTTTTATTTTACTCTCTGGAAAGGGGACGAACATCACTTGAGAGTCACAGCGCGCTCCTGGCAGAGCCCAATGCTGTGTTACACCCACCATTGCCTGCTGAGTGCCACACACCTCTGTGTTGTATTCCACTAGCTAGTGCATATGCTATGACACTCTCTAGCCCATGTGCACTGTAACACCACCCCGTGAATATGTCATGCCACACTTGTCTTCGCACGGGTTACATTGCCCCATCTAACGTGCCTTCCTCGATGCCTATGTTATAACGCACAGTGCTATGCCATACATATTATAATCTGGGATCCATATCTTTGTCACAGTGCATATGCAACGTTACACTCCCCAGCACATATTTTATATTACAACTTTAGAGACTAGTTAGGTTACACAACACTGCCCTGTGCATATTACACTCCAAGGCGCATATCGCATAGCACACGCTAGTGCTTGTGCTATCTCGCGCACTCCAATGAATCTGTCATTGCGCACAATGTATTGCATATCATATTTCACGCCCGGTTCATCTTATATCACACTTTTTGGTGCATAGTTTATACCATACACTATATCTAGTTTTCATTTTCAATCGTGCTCTCAGGACTATGTTCTATATAACACTGTGTTCACCTACCCTTTTCACGGGCATTACATTTTGCGATAGGGGGTGGAGGGTCAGGGGGTGTTTCTGCCAAGTGAGCGCGGAGTCACAGTCACAAACGTCCTCTTCTTCCTGAATAAAAGTGAGATTATGCTGCATACTTGTTCATATTTTAAGTAGTTCGCACAGACACACGTTTTAAAAACAATAAAGTTCCTAATACCCGCCTTCTCTGAACAGTTAGCTTGCTGCCCCAGCCCCCTCCTCCCTATCCTCTGTTGTGTGAATCCATGGACTAGCCTCCTCCCTCCTGCCATGCATGGTCTGATGTGCTGCCACTGCCCTCAATTTAGTATGATGTACCAGTCCACTCCTCCTGCCCTCCATTGCCCAATTCTATGCCCCATCATTGACCTCCTGCTTAAACTTTGTGCTTAGCTTGCTGCCCCTATTCTCCTTCCCCCTGCCCTCTGATGTCTTTGTGCATGCCCCTGCTCCATCCTTTTTGCCCACCATATTCCATGGACCTGCCACTCCTATCTACTCTGAGTGTTCTGTTGAGCTGCTACTCCCCTCCCACCTGCCTAGCATTCTCAGATGACTGTAACCTGTCCCTGCCACCTCCACCCTGCCTGTCCACATGCCATGCCCCTATCCTCTTCCTCCTGTCCTACATGGTCCATTGTACTGCCACACCCTTCTTCCCTCCCTGGTCTGTTGTGCTGCAACTGCTCCTCCTGCCTGCCCCGTGCGGTCTGTTGTGAGGCCCCTTCCCCTGAACTTTCTTGTCTGTTCAGGGGAAGGGGCCTGACCCTCCCTTCTATCCTCCATATTTCTTTGTGCATGCCCCTGCACCCTCCTTCTTGCCCATCATAGCCATTGTGCTTCCACTAACCCTCCCACTTGCCATGCATGGTCTTCTGTGCTGCCATGGCCCCTCCTACCTTCCCTGTGTGGTCAGTTAGCTGCCCCTGAACCCCTCCCACCTTCCCTCCATGGTCTGTGTGTATGCCATCACAGTCTCACTGTTGCTCTTCATGGTGTGTCTTGCTTCTAGTGCCCATCCTGCCTGACCTCCATGGCTATCTTGCTGCTCCTGCCCTTCCCCCTAGCCCCCAGCACTCTGTTTACATGTGCAGACCCCTGCTCCCTCCCTCCTGGCTTGTCTGTTCCATTGTAATGCCCCTGATCCGTCCCTCCTGCCCTTTATGGTCTGTTATGCTGCAGCTTTCTCTCCTGTCTGTCTATTATGGTCAGCTACCTACCATTGCCTCTTGCCCCTCTGTTCTCTGTTGTCCATGTGCATGGTCCTGTCCCCTCCCTCTTGCTTTCTATGGATTGTTGTGCTGCACTCCCGTCCCGCATGCCCTGTGTGGTGTATTGTGCTGCTGCAAACCCTGATGCCTGCCCTGCAGGGTCAGTTTGGTGCACCTCTCCATGTCCCTCCTGTCCTCTGTTATCTAAGTCCATGTCCCTACCCCATTTCCTTCCATGATCCAATGTACCATACTTGCGAACATTTTGAACTTGGTAAGAGGGAGATTTTGAAAAAAAACTGGGGTATTGATTTTCCCCTTTGAGTTACATTGAAAAAGAGGAGATTGTAGACAGGAGACAGATCAAATAAAGCCCATTTGAGCTTAAAAACATTGGACGTTTCCTGGCTGAATCGGGTCTGTTGGCATGTATGGTTGTACTACCATTGCCTCTTCCTTCTGCCCACAATGGTCTATTACATTGCCACAGCCTCTCTTGCAAGTCCTGTATTGTTGGTTTGTTGCCCCTGCCCCCCTTTCCACTGCCCTCCATAGTCTGTTGTGCTGCCACTGCCCTTCCTGCTTGCCCAGTGTGGTCAAATTGTTGCGTCTGCACTCGCCTACCTGCCTTCAATTTTCAAAGTCCGTGCCCCTGGCCTCTGCCTCTCAACAGTATCTCAATGAACAACTAGATTGCTAACATTCTATATTTATTTCAAAAGTGTGGAACGCCTGACGTCATCTTGATGTAATCAAAACTGTAATACCTAGAGCATTTCCTTTAGAAATTAGATATATGAGAGGGTCTTATTGGCATCAAAATTATGGTTAGTGCTCTAAAAGACTAAAATAAGGACATATTTTCTGAGTTTTCAAATAGCGACAAAGCACTCATTTTGTTCCTTTTTAAATTAAATGTTTTAAGAGTTACCACTTTATTCCAAGCAAGATGGCTTCAGGTGTGCCATACGTTTATCATAAGTAGGACTGTTAGCGCTCTAGTTGTTCTTTGGAACACTCTGGGAAGCTGCAGTAGAACACAAAGGAATCAACTGACAGTCTCTGCCCTTGTTGGATGTACATGTTTTACTGAGAATGTCAGACTTCATTCTCACATGACTGAGAAAGATAATGTGAATTTACAGAAAATAAGCTCTCAGTTTAGCTTATAGATCACCTTCCAAACCTCTGTGGGAAAAGCATGAGAAAATATTTTTCTCTCAATCATGATATCCCAGCAGAAGGCTTTTTCACATGGTGAAATCACCTTAGAACATACCACAATTCCTAAAATGAGTATGGTACCATCAACAAATGATTTATAATGTAACTAAAGTCTTAAAACCTTCTATTAACTGCAATGCTTTTTAATGAGGTGCTATCATGTATATTGGTCCCAAGATGGCTGCCAACACTTCTTGGATGAAGTGCTGACAGCCAATCAGATCTCAGGATGGGATGTGTGGTTAGGCTCCGCCCACATATGTATATGATTTTACTTTTGATTTTCTCAGGAACTACTGAACAGATTGACACCAGACCTGCAAAAGGCACTTCCCTGACCCGAGGACTACCTCTCTGCCAAATTTCAAGTAATTCTGTTCAGCCGTTCGGGCTGTACCTTCGACTAAAGGTCCTATGGAAAAATGCATGGGGAAAACGCGTTTTGGGACCCCCCTTTTTTCTCGGCCCCCGCTTGACGAATCACCCCGAGACTTTCAGGGTAGGAGCTGAACGGAGCGCCCCATTAGTTTTGAAAATTTCGCGAGGATTCGTCAACCGGCGCCAAAGTTATTCAAAATAGAATTTTCAGATTTCCTATGGAAACTCGATCCTGACTATAACTATCTACTGGCGACCGCCAGTAGATAATATATATATATCTCCATATAGGCTTCCTAGCGACGTCACCGCTTAACTATTCCAAATGAAAATCATGCCGTCTTATAGCACAAAGGAAGCCCTCCAGTCGAGAAAGCAGGTATCAAAAGTTGTTTTAATTAATGGCCAGCAGTCAAAGAGTACATGTATCTATATTATCTATTAGCAAAAAAGAAATACTCTTCAGATGGAAACTTGGTCCTAACTATAACTACCTACTGGCGACCGCCAGTAGGATATATATATATATATATATATATATATATATATATTACCTACTGGCGGTCGCCAGTAGGTAGTTATAGTTAGGACCGTGTTTCCATAGGAAATCTCAAAATTCTATTTTGAATAACTTTGGCGCCGGTTGACGAATCTTCGGGAAATTTTCAAAACTAATGGGGCGCTCCGCTCAGCTCCTACCCTGAAAGTTTCGGGGTGATTCGTCAAGCAGGGGCCGAGAAAAAAGGGGGGTCCCAAAACGCGTTTTCCCCATGCATTTTTCCATAGGAACTTTAGTCGCAGCTACAGCCCGAACGGCTGAACAGAATTATGTGAAATTTGGCAGAGAGGTAGCCATAAGGTCCATGAAGTGCCTTTTGCAGGTTTGGTGTAAATCTGTTCAGTATTTCCTGAGAAATTAGCATTTAAATCAATATATATATCTGTACGCGCGCTCGGTGCGCGCACTGAGCAAGTACTGTGCGCGCACCTTGCCGTGCGCGAGCGCACTTCTGATTGGTTCTTAGATGTCAGTAAACATTCGAATCGGTGGAAATCAGGAAGCGGCGGCCGGCATTTTGTCTCTCGCATAAAGAGGGGGTGATAAACAAAGGGGGAGAACTTGAAAAGGGGGCAGAGTGGGGAGATATTGACCCACTAGGCATTGTAAGGGGGTCACAGTAGGACCTTGTAGGGCAAAAAAAAAGATTTATATTTTGAAAAAAATATCGCCGAGTGCGCGCACCCAGCGCGCACCCGAAAAAAAACTTTAAAAAAAAAATAATAAAAAAATCGCATTTAAGTGTTTAGATATAAGGTGGCTCTAAAAAGAGCCCTTGTGTTTATTGTTTGTTTTTTGGTACCTACAAGTAAGTACCGATGCAGAGTCTAAAGTTCAAGAGGAAGACTCTGTTGCCTTCATCAGTGAAGTGTACACCATCTCCTCTATAAATGTCTTGCATGTTGTAACGCAAGTTGTTGTGGTATATAGAACCCATACCATAGTCTCTGAGGAAAGCAGAAATAGATTTGTTGACGTGCTTCTTTGCTTTGTCAATCTGCGGACAAAATTGGTTGGACCAGTTCCACTTTTGCCTTTGGCATATGTTAGAATATACGAAGGCAGATTGAGGAAAAAGCGTCCTCAATTGCACAAAGGTGTCCTTAATAAGCATTTCCAGACCTACCCCAGTTAATGTGCCTAGGTCATTTCCACCACAGTGCACAATAATAAGGTTAGGCTGTGGGAGATGTAGAAAGGTTTTCACCAAAGGCATTAATTGGTGCCACTTTAACCCTCTCTGACCAATCCATTTAATGTCTACATTTGGCAAAGCAAGGTCTCTCACCATACCTCTTTTTTCTGCAAATTTTTCACTCCAGAAGACATAGCTGTGACCTAAAATCCACACTGTGAACATCTTCAAAGGAGATCTGGATGCACTCAGGAGGTGTCTTTCAGTAGAAAGGCAAAAAGAAATGAAAGACAGTTGAAAAATGGGGGCACACATACTTTTTTTTATAAAAAGAACTCATTGGCTGTTTCAAACCATTCTACACTAAAAACTAGGCTGTATGTTTAAATTTTAAAAAGCATGTTTTGTATTGGTTCAGAAAAATGTGTGAACAAAGAACATTAGTTTGGATTTGCTGTTAGGTTTGAAAAGTCAAGCACTCTTGCTCTTTGGAAATGAAACATTGTCTGCTGAACTTCTGACCTCTCTGCTCACACCTGTGTTCCATGACCTGTTGCTATGGTAGCAGGCAGAAGTCAAGTTGGGGGAAGGGTATATTTGGAAAGGGGTTGAAGTTTTCAACCAATAGAAATGTGTGATTTCATTTGAAAAAATGTGGGAAGCACTGAGATTTGAAATTAACATGTATATGTGTGAAAAAAGAGAGGGAAACTGTGCCATTAACTGGTTCTGCTGAGAGGAGAGAGGTGTTCAGCTCAGAGATTCTGGTCTGATAAACTGCTGTGTGACTGCCACATTTCTTTCACAACTAACTAATTTTAAAGGTGAGTTATGAGTTCGAGAGGGGGTGTTTGTGGTTAATTTAGATATAAAAAAAAGAATTGTGATTATTTGTTTAAAGTTGTGATTTACATTATCTGTTTTGGGAGATATTTAACTGTTTGGAATATGTAAAATATTATGGAGTATGTTTTCACCGTAAGTTAATGTGTACTGGTAACAATGAGGAATACTGTTTTGTGCCTACCATCAAACCATGAGTCTGTGTGCAGAGAAGAATTGTTGACAGAGATTTAATTTGTGTTGCTGTTGAAAAGTAAGACTTGCAGTTGAAAGAAAAGGACAGCTTGTTTTTAATTGTGATGGTTAGCATTTAGCAGAAATCACTTTGAAAGAAAAGAGAGGAAAATGGCAGCACATTTGAAAAAAGCATTAGTTCTGTAAGAATTGATAACCCAGGAAAGGGGCAGCCTGTGTTTTGTGCCTACCAACACAGCATGAGTCTGTGTGTATATAGGAATTGTTGTCTGAGATTTAATTTGTGAAGTTGTTGTTCAGTAAGAAATGCAGTCCTAGGAAAGGGGCAGCCTGTGTTATGTGCTTAAAATGATGGCATGAGTCTGTGTGCACACAGGAATTGTGGGCAGAGATTTAATTTGTGAAGATGTTGTTCAGTAAGAAATGCAGTCCTAGGAAAGGGGCAGCCTGTGTTATGTGCCTAAAATGATGGCATGACTCTGTGTGCACACAGGAAATGTGGGCAGAGATTTAATTTATGAAGTTGTTGTTCAGTAAGAAATGCAGTCCCAGGAAAGGGGCAGCCTGTGTTATGTGCGTAAAATGATGGCATGAGTCTGTATGCGCACAGGAATTGTGGGCAGAGATTTAATTTGTGAAGATGTTGTTCAGTAAGAAATGCAGTCCCAGGAAAGGGGCAGCCTGTTGTGTTTACACAAATTATCCCTTAGCACACATGCACTGTTACATACATCCCTGCAGTCTTCATGCAGTTCTGGAAGTCTCTTTGCTCATCTGTCTTGCACCAGACAATACACAGTCTTCAGAAACACACTCTTGGCACACACGCAGCAGCTTCTCCAACACTCTTATGAGTAGTACTCAGCTCTGTGTGCTGTTTCAGATAGCAATGTGTAATGCAAACACATTTAACGTCACCAAGGCCTCATTTAAATGTATCTAGTCTAATCACTCACCCTGTAACACATGGTCATGGTGTTAAGGAGCTGTTAGGACATGTGCTGTTTTCTGCTTCTGTAAATGATATGGGAAATGTGTCAGGCAGTAACAGTAATTTGGTACTATTCAGGGACACTGTTTTGTTCCAAAAAACATAGCATGAGTCTGTGTGCGCACAGGAATTGTTGTCTGAGATTTAATTTGTTGTTCAGTAAGAAATGCAGTCCCAGGAAAGGGGCAGCCTGTGTTATGTGCGTAAAATGATGGCATGAGTCTGTGTGCACACAGGAATTGTGGGCAGAGATTTAATTTAGGAATTTGTTGTTCAGTAAGAAATGCAGTCCCAGAAAAGGGGCAGCCTGTGTTATGTGTGTAAAATGATGGCATGAGTCTGTGTGCGCACAGGAATTGTGGGCAGAGATTTAATTGGTGAAGATGTTGTTCAGTAAGAAATGCAGTCCCAGGAAAGGGGCAGCCTGTTGTGTTTACACAAATTATCCCTTAGCAAACATGCACTGTTACATATATCCCTGCAGTCTTCATGCAGTTCTGGAAGTCTCTTTGCTCATCTGTCTTGCACCAGACAATACACAGTCTTCAGAAACACACTCTTGGCACACACGCAACAGCTTCTCCAACACTCTCATGTGTAGTTCTCAGCTCTGTGTGCTGTTTCAGATAGCACTGTGTAATGCAAACACATTCAACATCACCAAGGCCTCATTTAAATTGATCTAGTCTAATCACTCACCCTGTAGCACATGGTCATGGTCTTAAGGAGCTGTTAGGACATGTGCTCTTTTTTGCTTCTGTAAATGATAAGGGAAATGTGTCAGGCTGTAACAGTAATTTGGTACTATTCAGGGACACTGTTTTGTTCCAAAAAACGTAGCATGAGTCTGTGTGCGCACAGGAATTGTGGGCAGAGATTTAGTTTGTGAAGTTGTTGTTCAGTAAGAATTGCAGTCCCAGGAAAGGGGCAGCCTGTTGTGTTTACACAAATTATCCCTTAGCACACATGCACTGTTACGTACATCCCTGCAGTCTTCATGCAGTTCTGGAAATCTCCTTGCTCATGTCTCTTGCAGCTGACAATACATACTCTGCAGAAACACACTCTTGGGACACACGCAGCAGCTTCTCCAACACTCCCATGCGTACTACTCAGGACTGTGTGTAATGCAAACACATTCAACGTCACCAAGGCCTCATTTTCTTTGCTCTACTCTAAACACTCACCAAGGTTGCAGATACTTATGGTATGAAGTAGCTGTTAGGAAATGTGCACTTTTCTGCCTCTGTGATCTACAAGGAAAATGTGTAAGGCTGTAACAGCAATTATCACTTGATCTACCAGAGTAGTAAATGTGTTTTGAATTTGCAAATCAAATTCTGTTTTCTGCTTAGAAGCACACCATGAGGCTGTGTGCGCACAGGAATTGTGGCCACAAATATAATTTGTGTTGCAGTTGTTCTGTTAAAAAATGCACTTGCAGGAAAGGGGCAGCTTGTTTTTTTTCAACTGTGGTGGTTAGCACTGTGCACAAATTAGTAAATCACAAATGAGAGACAAATGGAAAAACATTTGAAATAAATGAAAAGTAAAACAAATATTTTAATGAATTATAATTACAAAAAGGATTTTTTTTTAGTTCCTTGCAGGTATTGCTGAGCAACAGTGAAAAAAAAAATGCCTTTAAGGACAAGAAAGAGGAAAGAAAAGCAACAACAAGTATATCTGGACAAAACTGGGAAAAAAAAATAGCAGGAGAAGCTGGTGATGGCAAAAAGAAAAAGTCTACTGGTAAGCAGAGCAGAGATTTCTTAAAAAAGATTTTCAAAAAACAAAAAAATGGCAAAAATAACTGTAAAACAAAGAGAGTTTTATGTACAAAGCAACAACACAGTCAACAGCAAAAAAAAAAAAGCTAATGTACAATCAGAAGTATGTCAA
This sequence comes from Triturus cristatus, assembly GCF_964204655.1. Lineage (NCBI taxonomy): Eukaryota > Metazoa > Chordata > Amphibia > Caudata > Salamandridae > Triturus > Triturus cristatus. Next base: position 748,414,794 of record NC_140579.1, read on the forward strand.
ACTGATTTAACAAGAAAATTAGATTTTAAAAACATTCGTCAAAAAATGTTTCATAGAAGAGTGATGTTAAATTTGCTAAAGGATGTGAAAAAATATAAGAAAAAAACAAAATTTTTTAAGAAAAAAAAAATGTATAGAAAATATTGTAAGTAAGGCTTTGGAAGTAAAAAGAAAACTTTATATTCTAATTTTGAATAGGATGCGTAGATTAGATAAATTAGTCAATGCAATGAATTCACAAAGCAAAAGAAAAAGAGAAGTGAAAAAAAGTAACTTTTGTAAAGTGTTCTTGGGAGAATGGAAACACTGTTCAAGTACTGAACCATTTTTTAATGAAGAGAGTTATCTTCAAAGTAATAGTTTGTTGCATGCAGTTGACACCAATGGTAGAGCATATGAAGTTAAGGATGGTTGTGTGATGCAAAAAGAGAAAATGGTCCCAAGAAATGAGGAAGAAGTAATGGCTGCTGAGGCTATGGGGAGACGTCCAAAAGCCCCAGTGTACACTTGGAACTGTAGTAGTATTTGTACTGTGCGTCAGGAATCTATTGATAAATTACGTGACTTTCTAAGAGAATATAGTAAAAAGAGTGTGAAACAGAAGATGAAGGTGCTTCAAACACTAGATCCATGCAGAGTGAGAGAAAATACTGGTTTGCAGGGACATTCTCTGGCTTGTCTATCTAGAAAAGTGTGTAAAAATGTTTTTCATCATTTTAGGATGCTGGCTGTGCATCATACTGAAATGAGAAAGTTTGTGAGAACATTGTATTTTGCTAAAAGTCCAGCAGTAAAGTTGAATAAGTTGAATAATGCTCTGTTCTGTGGATCTGTATCAGATGTAGTGAAGGTTACTGATGAGATTCAGTTTTGTTACTTTGGTCCAGAACAAGAAAGTGCAGAAAAAGACACAGTAAATGAGGAAAATGAGGAACAGAATGTAGAACTCATTATTACTAAAAATTTTGAGGATGAAATAACAAAATTTACTATCACCTCTAATGAAAGACCAAATATTACTTGTATTTGTTGCCGCAGAAGTCATTATAAAATTCAAACAAGGAATGTTGATCTGTATAAAAAAAGTGAAAATTAAGATAATTATAAGTGGAAGGATTTTGCAACATATATATTTCTTGAAAATTGTTTTGAAATGGGTGAAGATCAGTGTATTTGTAAATACTGTTATAATAAGTTAGAAGAAAATAGAATGCCGACCAGAGCTGTACATAATAAGTTAGAATTGGATGCTATTCCTGCCGAACTTTCTGAATTAAATACATATGAGTCTATACTCATTCAATGTGTTCATCCGTTCCAGACCATAGTACGTATGGAGCCCAAAACTGGTAAATTACCTCCTTCTGATTTACTGAGAGGTTTAAAAGGAAGAGTGGTGTATTTGCCCTTGGATTTGAAAAAAAATATGGAAACTATTGATGCAGATACTTTGGAAACTGAACCATTAGTAATTCTGGTTAATGGTGTACCTACAAAGAATAAGAAGATTTGGCAGGAGCTGGTGGATGTACGAAAAGTACAAAGAGCAAATTTGTATTTGAAAAAAAATAATAAATGGTATGAATCAATTTATATAGAAGAAGAAGATTTACAAGAAGACACAGAAACACCAACTGGTCAAATTGAAAAAGTGGACAAGTCAAAGGAAGAAGAAATTTATGAACATTTTAGCATACATCCTCTTCATTCAAAAGAAGTTATGGGAGACACTATTGATCTGTTTCAGATGAAGAAAGCAAAAGGAACTCCCGTGAGTGTATTGGAGGAGAGCTTGGAAGCTCGATGTTTTCCCCAGCTGTTTCCTACAGGAAAATGAGGACGATACGATGAACGCCCAGAACAGATTCCAGCTTCTGAGTGTCGGACTACAAGACTATATGCAGAAGATCCAAGATTTCATCAAAGTATTCCTTATTTGTTCCATCTTTTATTTGAAAGCGACTTGTCTGCATTATCTTATGCAGTAAATCACATTTTAAAAAGTGGAGTACATTTACAAAATGTGTCTGCTAAGGATTTTATGGAGAAAGTGCAGCACCGAGATGATCATTTGGAAACACAACTGATCAATCTGATGGCTTATCAGCGTGGGACAAATGAATATTGGTACCGACGCCATGGTGAATTAAAATGCATGTTACGGAATTTAGGAACTCCTACATGGTTTCTAACCCTAAGCTGTCCCGAATACGCTTGGGATGATTTACTGGATTTTCTAAGAGAGGCAAATTCAAACATTAAAAACATTGAATACAAGACAGCTGGAGAACTGTGCTCATTGGATCCAGTTAATGTTTGCAGATATTTCAATCATAGATTTGAGGCTATGATGTCCTTCATCTGCAATAAAAAAAATCCACCTCTTTGAGAAGTAGTGGATTTCTTTTGGAGAAAAGAGTACCAGGCAAGAGGTGCTCCTCATATTCATATGCTGTTGTGGATCAAGGATGCCCCAAAGTTTGGAACAGATACTGATGAAGCAGTGTTATCTTTCATTGAAGAATATGCAACATGTGCTATACCTAAAAGCACAGAAGAGAAAAAGTTAAAAGAGCAAGTTTTACGTTTCCAAAGTCATCGGTGTGGAAAATACTGTCGACGGAAGTACAAGACGAAAGATAAATTCTACACAAAGTGTCGATTTGGATTTCCTAGACCTCTTCTTTCAAAAGGAAGAGTCAACAGTTTTATGTCAGCTGTGCGACATACTATAACCAGAAAATCTCCCAAAAATACCTACAACCTAAAAAGAAATGAAGAGTCAAAATGTATAAATGACTTCAACCCAGTCATTTTATCCATGTGGAATGCTAACATGGATATTCAGTATGTGGCAGACAATTTTATTGCTGTTGCTCGGTATGTGACATCTTACATCACTAAATCTGAGAAAACAGAATTGAAGGAAATGTGGGAAGAGATTTCTCACGAGAAGACTGTCATTAAGAAGCTGTACAGTTTCAGTTTAAAGATGTTATCGCATCGAGAAATTGGATCCTACGAATGCTGAGATAGGTTATCATCTGCAAGTCTTTACTCGAAATCCAGAAGAATAATTTGGGTAAGCTTAGGCCTTGCAGGAATGAGAAATCGGGTACTGAAATCTGTTGGAGAAATTGAATATTTGGCCGAGAATGACCCAGAACGGACAGATATTTTGAAATCAAACATGTTGGACACATATTACCCAAAGAGAAGTCATCATCTTGAGAACATGTGTCTCTATGAAGTGCTGCAGAACTACATTTATTCACGGAAAGCCACAGAAGACATCAACAATGGAAAATATAAACTCATTGGTGAGGAAGGATGTTTGGTGAAGCAAACAAAAGGAAGTTTGATAAATCACAGGAAGCTCAGTTGCGAAACTACTGACAAAAAGGAATTTTACTACTTGGCTCTTTTACAGCTGTTTAAACCATGGCGTTCAGAGGACGAACTACTGGGAGAATTTCAAAGCTATGAAGATTCTTTTAATGCTAGCAAAGACAGTATAGAATGCAGTACTTTCACAACTTATGTCCAAATGTTAAATGAAGAAAATGAACAGGAAGCAAACATTGCAGCTGAAGTAGCTAGAGACAGTTCTCAAGACAGCCAAAGTTCAGGAACACTTAGTCAAGATCCCCTAGGACAACCAATCATAGAAAATGAAGCTGCAGTAGCCATGACTGAAGTAGAAACGGCTATGAATCAAGCACAGGAAGATTCAATCGACTTACTAAATCTGGAACAACAACTGAATGAAGAACAAAAAGAAATTTATGAAGAAGTCATCAAAAAAATTGATCATGGATTACTACATGAAAAGAAAGAGTGCTCATGCATATCATTTGAACCAATCAGGATGTATGTGAGTGGACAAGCTGGAACTGGTAAAAGTTTCTTAATAAAAGTCATCAGAAGCTACCTACAGCAAAAAACAGCTTCAAATTTGTCTTGTGTAGTAACTGCTCCAACTGGGTTAGCAGCCTATAACATAAAAGGAATTACCTTACATCGCTTGCTAATGTTACCAGTGGAGCATGAGAACAAAATAGAATACCACAAGCTAACTGGAGAAGCATGCCTCGAAGTTTCAAGAGTGTTGAAGAAGATGCAAGTTCTCATTATTGATGAGGTGAGCATGGTTTCAAATTTAATGCTTGCCTTTGTGCATTTAAGAATGCAACAAATTCTTAAGAGAGACTATGACGTGTTAGTTGGAGGAAAACACGTCATAGTTTTTGGGGATCTTCTGCAGCTCACTCCAGTTAAAGGACAACCAGTGTTTAATACTGTGACACATGAAGACACAAAGAAGTCATTAGGAAGCATTGGTAATGCAAATATTTGGTCGTTCTTTGAGTAAAAAGAACTCACTACCAATATGAGACAAGCAAACGACGAAGATTATGCAAGTATTGTGAAAGATATCAGAATTGGACTACTCACAGAAGTTGGCAAAAAAGCATTACAGAGTCGGTTGCTACATAACTTATTTCCAAATGAAGAAATAGTTGCAGAGAAAATATAACAGAACATTGCAGAAAAAAATACTGTAATCTGCTTAATGCCAACACTACGTGAGTGCTCAATATTCAATGAGGAACTTTTGAAATTGGAAAAGGAAGAGATTAAGAAAATGGAAGCAGAGGACAAAATTCAGCATGAAAGAATTACTTTTACATTAACAGGCAAACTGAAAAATAAATTGGATTCACTAGAGAAGAATATTTCCAAAACAGCTGGATTAGAAAAAAATCTATATGTTTGCATGAATTGTAGAGTGATTTTAAGGAGAAATTTGGATGTAGAAAAAGGTTTAGTGAATGGAGCTATGGGAAGAGTTGTGGGTTTTATTAATTACCAGAAAAAAGATGGAATTGAATGTTTAAAAATAAAATTTGATCAGATAGAAGAAGTTAAAGACATTTGTCGTTGTTCAGTTCGTTTCATGCTTGTAAAAGACTTATATATACGTAGGAAGCAGTTTCCGTTTTCTCTAGCATATGCTGTAACTATTCACAAGTCTCAAGGATTGACTGTAGATAGTGCTTTTGTAAACATTGGTTCTACTGTGTTCAAAGAAGGTATGGCATATGTTGCTTTGTCACGAGTGAAAACATTATCTGGTTTATTTATGATAGACTTTGATGACTCAAAAGTTAGTGCTGATACAAACTGTGTAAAGGAGTATAACAGATTAAGAAGAACCTATGCTCCTCATTTAGGTCAGTATCCTGTGATTGAAAAACATGTTGTTTGTCGGAAAAGGAGATTTGAGAATATCTGTAATGTGGATGAACAGAACAAACAAAAAAAGGACAGTGATGTGATAGCAAGGAAAAAGAAAAAGGACAGTGTTGAAGAGGTTGTTGGTTGCCATTTTGAAAATAGCTCTGGTGTCAACTGCTATGCAAATGTAGTGCTGAATGTTGTATTTTATCTTGAAAAGTTGCTAGAACAGATAATAGTAAATCATGGAAAAAGATTGTGTTCTCTGCTGAGTCTCCTTTATGAGAAGCTGAGTAATGATAAAACTGAAATAAAAAGTGCTACTGATGTTAGAAATCTTTTGATGTATGTTGTGGTTCTACACAGTTTAAAGAAAATGTCCAGCAAGATGCTCAGGAATTCTTAATATATATTTTGAGTGTACTAGAAGATGAAGGAGTAGAAGTAGAAAACTTATTTGGTGTCTCTTACAAATGGGAACATTGCTGTGAAAACTGTATGAACACATGTAGTAGTAATGTTGATTCAGAAAGGTTCATATTTTTACCATTACCACAAAGTAAATCAGTGACTTTTAGTAAATTAGTTAAAGATGCCAATCACAACATGGAATGTTCTGAATGTAAATCAGACATGTTTTCTACATTATTTTTACAGAAATATGGTCAGTATGTAATTTTAATGATGCAACGTTGTAGAGCTGATGGTTCAAAATTGGACACTTTAATAAAGAAGTTTACAGGACAGCAATTATCAATTTCTGGAAAAACTTTTGTTACAGTTGCAATAATTTTTCATGAAGGACCTACTGTAACTTCTGAGCATTACACAGTTTATCTTAAATGTGAAAAAGGCTGGACACTGTGTAATGATTCCTAATTGATTTTCAAGCAACGTTTGCCTTATGATTTACCCAATTCTTACTTAATTTTTCTGAAACCTAAATTTTGAAAACTAAAAACTGCATCTGAAGAAAGCATTTTTTGTAATTTTAAAGGATTATAATTGAAGATATCATTAAAAAGGATTTTGAAATTACTATTTGGCCTAAAGGAAAAGTAATAAAAACAATTGTGGACTCCTTTGACAGAAATTATTTTGGCATGTGTGCTTTTGCGACAAGGTTTAAAGACGGTTTGTCTAGAAAAATTTTATTCATCTAGAGAAGTACTTGGAATATATATGTAATATTTCTAACAAGGTATATTTTAGTGAGGAAAGTTTTAGGGCTTTTTTTAAGCAATCTTTCAGATTGTTTTTTTTTTGCCCGCTGTTAAATGATGAATACAATTGTTTTCACTATTTTAAGTGAAAAATAAAAAATTCTGAAAACAGCAAAAAAAGGGCAAAAAATTGCTTAGTAAAATATGTAAAAACATGTAATGCTTTTTGTAATGTATGATTGAATATTAATACTTTTTTCTTTTTTTGCAGAACTGGAAAGAAAAACAAAAAAAAAATTCTGTTCCCTTGCAAAATACTTTTAAAAAATGTTTTTTCGAAAAAAGTTTTTTTTTTAAATAATAAGTGAAAAATATTAGTATTACTCAATCCTCCCTTTTCATGCTTCCATTTCTTCACCTCTTTTTGTACATTAAATTTAAAAAAATAAAATAAAAAAAATAAAAAAAAAATCCCTCAAAATTTTTTTGGGGGGGTTTAGTTTATAAGTGGCTCTTAAAAGAGCCCTTGAGTTAATGGAGGGAAACAGGAAGAGAAAAACGAAAAAAAAGAAAAAACATCTATGGCCTACTTGCACTCATGGGCATCAAATTTTCTCTGAATGAGATCAAGACTGGTCTCACACACAGAAATAAGTTTACCGCAATCAGTGCAGTGTGTGGACAACCTAGCAAAACAAGGTGGTCCAAAACGAGGTGTGGAAGAAGGCAAAGGCACCACTGCAGAAGAAGTGCTCGGCTGAGCTGCCGAAGATGTGCTCGGCTAAGCTGCTGCAGATGTCGTCGGTAGAGCAGGTGGAAGGTTTGCTCCAGAAGCTCGACGAAAAGTCACTGGATGCATTTTGTCAACATGCCTCAACATAGTGTGAATGCTAAAAGAATATTTCTTGTTAGGATTCCCACGTGACAAGACTTTTTGACAAAGTACACATGTAACTTTAGGTGCATTTACCTTTTTTTGTCCCTCTGGAAAAGTGAAAAACTGCCATATAAAGCTATCTTTCTCTCAAGAGTGTCCTGGTCACTGTCTGAAGATGGTTGCTGTTCAGCCATTGTCTCTCACCAACAGAATAGCTCCTTCTCCAAAGGAATCAGAACTAATAATGAGGGGAGTAGGTGTGGTTTGGGAAGAATCTGGAACTGAAAGTACTTCAAACCAATCAAAAGTGATGATTCTTGATCACATGACTTGCCATGAGGGGATTGGGTGTGGTGTTGAAACAATCAGAAACTGAAAGTAATGATAACCAATAAGAAGTGCTGTTTTATTGTGCATATACCCGAGGTGCGCGCACTGCGCAAGCTCCGTGTGCGCACCTCGTGATTACGTATGCGCGAACGCGTAGGAGCGCATGTGCATACGTCATATGCGCGTACGTAGTGCACATACGTTGAACACGCGTATACGCGACCGTTATTGCGCGTAATTTTAGCGTATGCGGAAGTAAACCGCGTGGAGCGCATAGGACGCACGCACGCGTACGTACGTACGTACGCATACGTACTGGGTGCGCGCTCCCAGCGCGCACTATAACGTATATTTGCGTACGTAAATAACGTACGGCGGTATTCATAAAAAACTAACGAAATTGTACTAGGAGCGCGCTCAGAGCGCGCACTCCAAGAATTTATATTAAAAAAAAAGTGGAGAAAAATTAATTGCAAAAAATAAAAAAACTGTTCAACTTTATCCTAATTGACATTTTTTTTAAAAAGCAAAAACAAATAAAAAGATACAGATAATATATAAATGAATACATAGGAATTTTATTTTTAATATAAAATTTTTTCTTTTAATTAAATAATACAAAAATTAGCATTTAAAAAACCGTACAAATTCACTGAAAAAACCAAAGGTTTCACACACGTTATAGTTAGGAATTAGCATTTAAAAAACCTTGCAAATTCACTGAAAAAACCATAGGTTTCACACATGTTATAGTTAGCTGGACATTTCACTCGTGAAAAACCAATGAAATTCCCCCGTTATAGTTAGTTCAGCTAACTATAACTCGCGCCCCCGCAATGCACTGCTGATGACGTCACGTATTACATCACTCATGACATGGTCAGTGACATCACTCATGACATCACTGTTGACATCTCAAATGACATCACTGATGACATCATCCAGTGAATGTGTATTTTTCTGAAAATTAAATATGTTTTATATATGTATATCTCACGGACGATGGAAGAATAAATGGGTATATAAGTGTCTAAATGGATGATTTGTTTTTGAAAAATTGATTGTATAACTGACTGATTAATTGTATCTTAGTGAATACATGGCTTACTGAGTAATGTTTAAATATGTAAATATCTTTATCAGTCTCTCACTTTGTGTATAAGTGGCTGCATGGGTTGGTGAGTAGCTACATCGGTGTTTATATAGGTTATTAGTTGTTTTTTTTAGTATCAGTGTGTGTGTGTATGGTTCGGTGAGGGGTATTACGTACTGCATAGGTACATGAATGAGTGACTCACTGTTTGAATGTGTTGAAGACAGCATGTCTGCAGGACTGTATGGGTGGATGAGTGTGTGCATGGGTGTGTTAGTGAGTGAATGACTGTCTCAATAGTGTCTCTATGAGTAACTACATATGTTTTAAACTAGTATATGTGACTATTGGTGTATATAACTGAGTATATGTGAGAGTGAGAGATTGAAAGAGTTCCTGTATGAATAAGTATGTGTTTCTATAAGTGATTGTTTAAAAGACTAAGTATGTGTAAGTTCCCGTAGAAGTAAATGTGGTGGTGTGTGTATAAATGTATATGCAAGTAAATGTATGTTTCTTTCTTTATTTTCATGAGTGACTATGTGTGTCAGTAACTCTGTGGATGAGTGGCATTGTGTAACAGGATGTATAGGTGTATGAGTACAAATGATGAGTGAGTACATGTATGAGTGACTGTACAGGACTGTTGGTGAATGAGTGGATGTGTATGTGGATCTTAGAATTACTCAAGAGGTTGTTGTAACTGGTATTGGTATGTCCATTTTTTTGAAAATTTTAGTCTCTATTTTTGAATGTGTGTATCAAAGGTTATATTAGGGTGAGAGGAGGTCTGCCACTCCGTCACAAGGATGATGTCATCAGTGATGTCATTTGAGATGTCATCAGTGATGTCATGAGTGATGTCACTGACCATGTCATGAGTGATGTAATATGTGACGTCATCAGCAGTGCATTGTGGGGGCGCGAGTTATAGTTAGCTGAACTAACTATAACGGGGGAATTTCATTGGTTTTTCACGAGTGAAATGTCCAGCTAACTATAAAATGTGTGAAACCTATGGTTTTTTCAGTGAATTTGCAAGGTTTTTTAAATGCTAATTCCTAACTATACCGTGTGTGAAACCTTTGGTTTTTTCAGTGAATATATATATATATATATATATATATATATATATATATATATATATATATATATATATATATATATTACCTACTGGCAGTCGCCAGTAGGTAGTTATAGTTAGGACCGTGTTTCCATAGGAAATCTCAAAATTCTATTTTGAATAACTTTGGCGCCGGTTGACGAATCCTCGCGAAATTTTCAAAACTAATGGGGCGCTCCGCTCAGCTCCTACCCTGAAAGTCTCGGGGGGATTTGTCAAGCGGGGACCGAGAAAAAGGGGGGGTCCCAAAACGCATTTTCCCCATGCATTTTTCCATAGGGAATTTAGTCGCAGCTACAGCCCGAACGGCTGAACAGAATTATGTGAAATTTGGCAGAGAGGTAGCCATAAGGTCCATGAAGTGCCTTTTGCAGGTTTGGTGTAAATCTGTTCAGTATTTCCTGAGAAATTAGCATTTAAATCAATATATATATCTGTAAGCGCGCAGCGTGCGCGCACTGAGCAAGTACTGTGCGCGCACCTTGCCGTGCGCGAGCGCACTTCTGATTGGTTGTTAGATGTCAGTAAATATTTGAATGGGTGGAAATCAGGAAGCGGCGGCCGCCATTTTGTCTCTCGCATAAAGAGGGGGTGATAAACAAAGGCGGAGAACTTGAAAAGGGGGCAGAGTGGGGAGATATTGACCCACTAGGCATTGTAAGGGGGTCACAGTAGGACCTTGTAGGGCAAAAAAAAGATTTATATTTTGAAAAAAATATCGCCGAGTGCGCGCACCCAGCGCGCACCCGAAAAAAAACTTTAAAAAAAAAATAATAAAAAATCGCATTTAAGTGTTTAGATATAAGGTGGCTCTAAAAAGAGCCCTTGTGTTTATTGTTTGTTTTTTGGTACCTACAAGTAAGTACCGATGCAGAGTCTAAAGTTCAAGAGGAAGACTCTGTTGCCTTCATCAGTGAAGTGTACACCATCTCCTCTATAAATGTCTTGCATGTTGTAACGCAAGTTGTTGTGGTATATAGAACCCATACCATAGTCTCTGAGGAAAGCAGAAATAGATTTGTTGACGTGCTTCCTTGCTTTGTCAATCTGTGGACAAAATTGGTTGGACCAGTTCCACTTTTGCCTTTGGCATATGTTAGAATATACGAAGGCAGTTTGTGGAAAAAGTGACATCAATTGCACAAAGGTGTCCTTAAAAAGCATTTCCAGACCTACCCCAGTTAAAGTGCCTAGGTCATTTCCACCACAGTGCACAATAATAAGGTTAGGCTGTGGGAGATGTAGAAAGGTTTTCACCAAAGGCATAAATTGGTGGCACTTTAACCCTCTCTGACCAATCCATTAAGGCGCCGATCACGATCCGGTAAAAAATTTCCCCGTGCGACTCGTATCCGGTCTTTTTACCGTACGAATCGTACAAGTGCCGTACGAACTGGCAATCACGATTCGCATGGTAAAAAGTCCATACGAACCGCATCGGGAATGATTTCCCACACGTCCTCGGGTCGTAAAATGTGTCCGACACGTCCTCGGACGATTCACCGTACAAACGTGAAAAGTCAAGTCCGACCGAGGAATCACGATCCATCCCGTGCGTCCGAGGGTACAACCGTATGGAAAAAACACCGTCCGCACCGAACTCCTATAGCAACCATGGAGACATGTGCCCGCATACGCGCCCAACACTCCCCCCAGCCCCCGTACGTCCGACACGTACCCCCCGTGTATGTACACCCCCACCCGTCTAGGTACACCCCAGTACGTTCGAGTCGCACCCCCACCCCTGTACGAGCCATACCACCGTGTACCTACACCCCAGTATGTTCGAGTCCTACCCCCACCCCTGTACGTGTCATACCCCCGTGTACCTACACCCCAGTACGTTCGAGTCCTACCCCCACCCCTGTACGTGTCGTACCCCCGTGTACCTACACCCCAGTACGTTCGAGTCGTACCCCCACCCCTGTACGTGTCGTACCACCGTCTAAGTACACCCCAGTACGTTTGAGTCGTACCCCCACCCCTGTACGTGTCGTACCCCCGTGTACCTACACCCCAGTACGTTCGAGTCGTACCCCCACCCCTGTACGTGTCATACCCCCGTGTACCTACACCCCAGTACGTTCGAGTCGTACCCCCATCCCTGTACGTGTCGTACCACCGTCTAAGTACACCCCAGTACGTTCGAGTCGTACCCCCACCCCTGTACGTGTCGTACCCCCGTGTACCTACACCCCAGTACGTTTGAGTCGTACCCCCACCCCTGTACGTGTCATACCCCCGTGTACCTACACCCCAGTACGTTCTACTCCTACCCCCACCCCTGTACGTGTCATACCCCCGTGTACCTACACCCCAATACGTTTGAGTCCTACCCCCACCCCTGTACGTGTCATACCCCCGTGTACCTACACCCCAGTACGTTCGAGTCCTACCCCCACCCCTGTACGTGTCATACCCCCGTGTACCTACACCCCAGTACGTTCGAGTCGTACCCCCACCCCTGTACGTGTCGTACCACCGTCTAAGTACACCCCAGTACGTTCGAGTCGTACCCCCACCCCTGTACGTGTCGTACCACCGTGTACCCACACCCCAGTACGTTCGAGTCGTACCCCCACCCCTGTACGTGTCGTACCCCCGTGTACCTACACCTCAGTACGTTCGAGTCGTACCCCCACCCCTGTACGTGTCGTACCACCGTCTAAGTACACCCCAGTACGTTCGAGTCGTACCCCCACCCCTGTACGTGTCGTACCACCGTGTACCCACACCTCAGTACGTTCGAGTCGTACCCCCACCCCTGTACGTGTCGTACCCCCGTGTACCTACACCCCAGTACGTTCGAGTCGTACCCCCACCCCTGTACGTGTCGTACCACCGTCTAAGTACACCCCAGTACGTTCGAGTCGTACCCCCACCCCTGTACATGTCGTACCACCGTGTACCCACACCCCAGTACGTTTGAGTCGTACCCCCACCCCTGTACGTGTCATACCCCCGTGTACCTACACCCCAGTACGTTCGAGTCGTACCCCCACCCCTGTACGTGTCATACCCCCGTGTACCTACACCCCAGTACGTTCGAGTCGTACCCCCACCCCTGTACGTGTCGTACCACCGTGTACCCACACCCCAGTACGTTCGAGTCATACCCCCACCCCTGTACGTGTCGTACCCCCGTGTACCTACACCCCAGTACGTTCGAGTCGTACCCCCACCCCTGTACGTGTCGTACCACCGTCTAAGTACACCCCAGTACGTTCGAGTCGTACCCCCACCCCTGTACGTGTCGTACCACCGTGTACCCACACCCCAGTACGTTCGAGTCGTACCCCCACCCCTGTACGTGTCGTACCCCCGTGTACCTACACCCCAGTACGTTCGAGTCGTACCCCCACCTCTGTACGTGTCATACCCCCGTGTACCTACACCCCAGTACGTTCGAGTCGTACCCCCACCCCTGTACGTGTCGTACCATCGTGTACCTACACCCCAGTACGTTCCGGTCCTACCCCCAACACAACCTCCTAAGTACGGAGCGCACCCCAGGCCCCAACATCACACCCGCATGTACGAGTCGTACCAACCCACACACAAGGACAGCACCGTACAACCAAATGGCCCATGTACACACCGTACACACGCTCAAAACGCACGTACGCAACCAGGCCAAAACTAAACAACACAAGAATACACCATACGAATGGCACAAAGCCACTAAACATGGCCAACAAACACTACAAAAACACCTTCACTGACCTGCAACTGCCAAAGACAAACAGAGGCCCAAAACACCACCACTACTTATAACACACCCACCCAAACTTCAAACACTGCCACACCCACCCATGGACCAATAAAAAGGGCCCACACACACAAACCATGAGCCTTTGCAACAGACTCACTGCTGCCAGACACCACAGAACCATACTACAAGCTACACCACACCTTACACTTGCACACCTTCACACAACCACCTTCACAAACACCCCCTCATCACATTCACACACACACACCCACAACCATCCACACCCCCCCAACATCCACACCCCCCCCCACCATCCCCACCCACACCCCTCACCATGCCCACTACCAAGAATCCAAAGTTCAGTAACCGAGAGTTGGAGGTCCTTGTTGATCAAATCCTCAGAGTCGAGCCACAGATCTTTGGAACATTGGTCAGAAACACCAGCCTGGCAGCAAAAACAGCCATGTGGCAGACCATCGTCGATGCTGTGAATGCTGTTGCGGACACCAGAAGGACCAGGCAGGAATGCCAGAACAGGTGGTACGATCTGCGGAGGAGGGTCCGAGCCAAGAGGCAGGAGGAACACGACCAGGCCAACGCCACCGGAGGAGGGCCCTCCCGCAGACCCGTACACTACCATCCCTGGGAGGAGAGGGTGATGGCCATACTGCCGGTGGAGGCAGTCGAAGGATTAGAAGGACTCCGAGACCCGGGTGAGTACACAAACAACGCACCTCACATGGGGGGAACGGCATCCACAACCAAAATCACTAACAGGCACGCAACCACCACAAGCCATCGCATGACTCAACCACACTCCATGAGCACGCACATGCCACTGCTGCCACCATGCCCCATGCACCCAGCTGGACAATGTCAAGTCACAGGCCACAGAAGACAACAACACATGACACGGTAACCCGGATGGCGGGAGGCTGGGCACCAAAAATCACATAGTGCGACTCCGAAGCAGACAACAATGCACTCTGCCCATATGGCCTAGGTCACAGCCAGACAAACAGTGTTTCCCAACACAGGAATGACTTGCCAGCAAATGGCGGACGCCTTGCATCAACACATGGGGGTGAAGGCACTGTTTTGCACATGACAGCAGCTAATGAACAGCCAACATTGTGAAAGAGTGGCAGCACACACCACCACAGCAGCAGCGCACAGACACACATCACACCCAATGGGTGCCTGGAGATCAGAAACAAACTCACATCAACAAGCCAAGGGCCACTCAAAGATCTGCTAACAGTGTGTGCCCAGGAAGCTGGGCTGAGGTGACAGAGGGTGACACACAGAGGGAGGGAGAGGGGGACAGAGAGGGAGGGAGAGGGGGACAGAGAGGGAGGGAGACACAGGGAGACGGACAGAGGGAGGAGGCTGACACACAGAGGGAGGGAGAGGGGGACAGAGAGGGAGGGAGAGGGGGACAGAGAGGGAGGGAGATACAGGGAGACGGACAGAGGGAGGAGGCTGACACACAGAGGGAGGGAGAGGGGGACACAGAGGGAGGGAGAGGGGGACAGAGAGGGAGGGAGAGGGGGACAGAGAGGGAGGGAGACACAGGGAGACGGACAGAGGGAGGAGGCTGACACACAGAGGGAGGGAGAGGGGGACAGAGAGGGAGGGAGAGGGGGACAGAGAGGGAGGGAGACACAGGGAGACGGACAGAGGGAGGAGGCTGACACACAGAGGGAGGGAGAGGGGGACAGAGAGGGAGGGAGAGGGGGACAGAGAGGGAGCGAGACACAGGGAGAGCAAATCAGCCGTGTGGCGTGTGCGAATGTCTGCTCGTCAGCAGGTAGACTGCGTGCATGTAGACAAGGGTGGCCAGTCCCAGAACCCCCCCTCTTCACCATGGCAAAACACAGGGCCATGTCACAACCTGTTCACGAGCACAACGACAGCTACCGGGATCATATAAGTGTGTGGATCCACTCCATGTGCACATGTACAGTGCTACACGGAAGGCGCCAATGCATGGCTCGCCACACCTGCCCACTCCACTGCTGCCTGCAGTCACACTTGACGCAGCAAGTAAGACTGTGCCACACATAGTTAAAGGGGTCAAAGTGGTGCCCAAGGGACACACCCATGCACAAGTGCACTGTGAGTGGAATGCAAGACAGATCCTAATTCCAAGAGGAAATGTGCCAACTTTGAAACTGATGAAACATGGATGTTGCATGGACCAAAATTAACATTGTCTCTCTCACACACAGGTCAACGTCGTGGTGCACCCCCCAACACAGGGGGGGAAGACTCACAGGACCTGGATCTGCAGGAGCCCGATCCCACCGGCAGCGACCACTCTCACCACTCTGTGGACGACCCCGACCGACCTGGCCCCTCTGGTGTCCAACCACCTGCAGCACCTGCGTCAGGTACAACTATGCCAACCACCACCCCCACTCCTGCCACATCCCAGGAGACACCCAGGATCCCTGCCCCAACACCACAATGCAGCCAGGCTGGCCAGGAGGGACACGGTGTCCCGGGCACCCAGGAGGAGGCAGGCGACAACGCCAATGCCACCCCTCAGGGGTCCCGGAGACCCGATGTGCCCACAAGGGCAGGCCAGGCGCAAGTGGGCAGGGGTGGTGGGAGTGGAGGACGGCGGAGGCGCGAGCCTGACCAGTTGGCTGGGGATCCGGTATTTTCCCATGTCCGTAACATCCTGGACTCATACCGGCAGGACACCACGGGCATGGCCCAGGTTGTGTCCACCCTCAATGAGATCAAGGGGAGCCTCGATGAGATAAAGACCCAGCAGGCCCAGCAACATGCGGAGCTACATGCCTGTCTACTGGTACACCAACGGAGGATGGAGGACAGACAGGCTGAGCAAGTGACGGCATTCCAGGGGATTCACGCTACACTCCGTCGGATGGCCGACAACATGGCCGACCCTCCCTGTGCCAGAAGGCGGAGAACATCACCACCCACAGGGAGGGATCAGGAGGAGGAGGAGGAAACATCCGACGGAGCATCCCAGATGTCGTCACGGCCTGCTGCTGAGGTTCCCCGCAGGAGGGCGGGTCGTCCACGGAAAGGACCGTGAGGGTCGGCGCTACATCACCATCTCCCAGGACACCTGGCCTGGCACCTGGCCCACTGGAGCAACAGCATCACAGCATCAAGAGACATTCTCTGCCACATGGCCCTGCTGGTCACTGGCTGACCAATGTTGACAAAGACTGTGGCATGGACTCTGAGGATTTCCAATGGCAAGGACACCAACTCCCCTACTGAACTTTGGATTCCAAAATCCCGGAAAGACCCTCACTTTGTCCCCCCCTCCCCCCCTTCCCCCCAATAATAAATCACACTATGAAGAGTAGATGCCTGCTGGTAGCATTATTATCTAACATGTGTCTTGTAAAGTCAAAACATGCCTGAGTCATCTTTTGTCTTCAACCACCCACACCCTGGGGCCTGAGTCTGGCACAGGACACATGGGTCACAGTGTATTAGGCAAGACAGACATGGAGCACCATACACACCCGTGATGGGCCCAACCAGCTGAGGGGGTTACCGAACAACCGTGTTGACACACACATTGAGTACAGCAACAGTCATGCGCAGAGGTCAGGGATCCAGTCCAGTGTCCTGGGGGACACCCAGGTAGGTGTAGACAGGTGGCAGAACCATGTCCTGCAAGCTTGAGTCCGGTGGATGCAGAGAATGGGGGCCTGGCCAACGTTGGATGCATGGGGATGGCACATGTCACAATACCCACACAGTCATGGACATCATGCCCAATACACAGTCTCAGCCCACACACCCAGCTTGCATCTTGCCACTCGACACATTGACACATAGCCACAATCAGGGAATACCATGCCAGACAAGCAGGATGCACCGTGGCAACACACCAGCATTGACTGAGAAGAGGCACCTTGGAGGCATAGGGACACCTTTATTAGTCATGTATTCGGGATTGCTGAGGCAACTCGAAGTACACATGAACACATCATGTGGAGTAACATCTGGGTCCAACACTGGCACCCCCCTTCAGCAGCACACATGCGTGTTCGCCATGGAACTGGCACACAAGCGTCGGCTAACAGCTAAATACCCACAGCTGCACACGGAGAGCCTGCCATACACCATAGATCCGCTGATGTCGAAGTCCCACACCATGTCAAGCCAAAGCCAACCGTATGTGTCCGAGGGCAGTGTCACACACATTGATGCCATCATCACAATCCCCTATCCCATCACTGATGACTGTCAACCAGGCAGACCATCTATTCAGGGGTACACAGCTGCATGTCGTGTCCCATGGGGATGCGACATGGCTGCAGAGGAACCAAACATCGACAGGGGCAGTGTGCATACATCATGAACAACTGCCACACCCAATACACCCCTGATGCATCCCTTACCCTATGGAGACTTCCAAACGTGTCCGTGCCTGTAACGCTGAGTCAGCCCACGATGACGTGTCCCTGAGGAATAGCAGTGCCACAACAATGCAAGCAGCAGACGGCATGCGCAAGTACCTGGGGAAGAGAGACACACAAGAAGTCAGCCACAAAAAGCACAGCCACTTGCATGTGCATTTACTCGACACATGTATGGATGACAACATGCTAGGTCACAATTATGACTGGGGAAGTACAACCATCACTGGCACCATCACTCCAGTGACACACCCACACACACCTCTGACTCACGTGCCATACATGCAGGTGGAGACACACATCACAACGCATGCCACACGGGGCCAAATGCGTGCACACTCAGACACTGGTACTCACCACTAAGCAAAGAAGTCGCGTGTGAGCCGAGTCCGGATGTCCTCTTGCGGCTCCACATCCTCCACATCACTAGCCCCATTGCCAAGCCCTTCGTCCTCCACGGGTGGATGCTCCTCGTCATGTTGATCCAGGATAAGTGGCACAGCTCTTTCAACTGCCATGTTGTGCAGCATGCAGCAGACCATGAAGATCTTGCAGACCTTTGCCGGGGCATATGGGAGTGCGCCGCCGGTCTTGTGGAGGCACCTGAATCGGCTCTTCAGCATGCCAAACGTCCTCTCTATCACTCGCCTTGTCCGACCATGGGCGGTGTTGTAGCGGAGCTGGGCCGGCGTGATGGGGTTGCGGAGAGGTGTGAGCAGCCAAGGCATGTTGGGATAGCCAGCGTCCCCTACATGGGAAGCACATGCTCATCGTTAGAAGTGGTGAAGCGGTCATGCTGCTGGCTATACAGAATACAGGACAGACAGACTGTACCCACCAACAACACATGCCCGTTCGTTGCGCAGCTGCATCATCATATCAGGCATCCCGCTACGTCTCATGATGTAGGCATCGTGTGCTGATCCTGGAAAACGAGCACAGACATGTGAAATCACCATGTTGGACTGACACACCACAAGGGCATTGATGGAGTGGTAGTACTTCCGATTGCGGTACGCCACCTCCTGTGCGTGTGGTGGTACCAAAGCTACATGTGTACCATCTATGGACCCAATGACATGGGGCATCCCTCCCAGGGCATAGAATCCACGCTTGACCTCAGTCATCTGTTCAGGGGTTGGGAACTTGATGAAGTCATCCAGGTGAATCAACATGGCCTCTAAGAAATCATGCAGCACACCGCTGAACGTGCTCTGGGACATACCACCAACATGAGCTATGGTATTTTGAAAGGTACCCGTGGCAAGAAAATGTAGGGCAGCCATTACCTTCAGCTGGGGTGTCAGTGCCGTGGGATACCTGTGCTGCGGTTGCAGGTGTGGTGCCAGTCTCGCCGTCAACTCCAGAATCAACGGTTGGGTGAAGCGGTAGAGCCGGATGCTGTCATTCTCCTGCATGGCAGCCAAGTCTGGAATTCTTCGGGCAAGAGGCGGCGCTCTGCAGTAATTTTGAAGTGACAAGGAAGAGTGAGTGCACTACGACAACAACTCATGTGTACTGAGCACATGTTAATCTGTCAATACACACATGCTACATAGGGAGTCAGGTATGTGCTACATGGCCAGGACACGTATGGATGCAAGGTGACACTCCTTCCAAGACCCAGCTACACACGGAGATTGAGAACCTCCCCATGCCACGCCATGGGAATAGCTGTGTCCCAGTGCAAGTGAACAGCCAGACGCAACACAGGAGTGACATACGCCCACACATCAGCAGCAGTAGGATGCCGATTGCAGAGACTGGTAGCGGAACACTGGAGCCACAGGTCACATGACATTACACTAGGACAGCCCACACACCTTGCCATGAAGGTGCACATGTCATGACTCACCACACATACCTTGTGAGGATGCTGACATGTCCTTGTCACGCTACTCCGTGTCCCATGCATACATGTGCACCTCACATCCGATAGCACATGTGGCATGGTGTGCGGAACAGTGTGCAATGACAAACTACACACAGACACATGTTGGTTGCTGCAACGGCTGCAGCTTTTGAGGGTGCTCCAACATCAACCTGATGGGAAGCCCCCACACATACATGACATAGTCACATTGTGCACCGTGGGTAGTGACAAGTCAGGTGTCATAACCCCTGTACCGGGCATCAGGGGACACTTCCGTGTGTTGTTGTCTGTGCCATGCCAGTGACGCTCACCCCAAGTGCGCAGTACGACATGCACACATGTCAAAGGAGTCAAGTGCATGCCTGGCACACATCGCACCATCACACAGTACATCCGTACACATCTCATCATACATCTGGTGCCTTCTCGACTCAGGAGTAATGTTCCACATCACAGGCCGTCACACCTGTGCCCCACACATGTAGTGATGCACAGATGATGCCTCGATGTCAATTAATGGACAAGTATGTCCATCCATGTACAAGTATGTCCGCCCTATCCCTACCTGTGTGCCGCCTGTCACCACTGTGATGTGTGAAAACCGCTGTACTGCTGCCAAGAGGGCCTGTGTACGTTCCCATATCACTATGGGAGTGCTGCCGTATGTTTACCCATTGTGATGGCGAGCGTACAGGCATGTGTACGGCCCGTACCACTACGAGTACGCATACGCGAGGCCACCCATAGTGGTACGGGCCGTACACATGCCTGTACGCTCCCTATCAGTATGGGTGGCCTCGCGTATGCGTACTCGTAGTGGTACGGGCCGTACACACGCCTGTACGCTCCCTATCACTATGGGTGGCCTAGCGTATGCGTACTCGTAATGGTACGGGCCGTACACACGCCTGTACGCTCCCTATCACTATGGGTGGCCTCGCGTATGCGTACTCGTAGTGGTACGGGCCGTACACATGCCTGTACGCTCCCTATCACTACGAGTACGCATACGCGAGGACACCCATAGTGATAGGGAGCGTACAGGCGTGTGTACGGCCCGTACCACTACGAGTACGCATACGCGAGGCCACCCATAGTGATAGGGAGCGTACAGGCGTGTGTACGGCCCGTACCACTATGGGTGGCCTCGCGTATGCGTACTCGTAGTGGTACGGGCCGTACACATGCCTGTACGCTCCCTATCACTACGAGTACGCATACGCGAGGACACCCATAGTGATAGGGAGCGTACAGGCGTGTGTACGGCCCGTACCACTACGAGTACGCATACGCGAGGCCACCCATAGTGATAGGGAGCGTACAGGCGTGTGTACGGCCCGTACCACTATGGGTGGCCTCGCGTATGCGTACTCGTAGTGGTACGGGCCGTACACACGCCTGTATGCTCCCTATCACTATGGGTGGCCTCACGTATGCGTACTCGTAGTGGTACGGGCCGTACACACGCCTGTATGCTCCCTATCACTACGGGTGTCCTCGCGTATGCGTACACGTTGTGATAGTGAGCGTACAGGCATGTGTACGGCCCGTACCACTACGACTACGCATACGCAAGAACACCCATAGTGGTATGGGCCGTACACACGCCTGTACGCTCCCTATCACAACGTGTACGCATACGCGAGGACACCCATAGTGATAGTGAACGTAGGCACGCGTGTACGGCCCGTTGCAAGGCATTTGGGGTGCCCTAGGGCCCCGGAACGCACCGTACCTGTGTGTGTGAAGCTCCAAATTACATAGGGGACACATGAGGGACAAGTATTAAGGCCTACATGCATGCTGGTTGTCATGGAGACCAAGTTCAAAATTTGAATTTGTTCTGGAAGGTGCACAGCAGAAGTCAGTTGGAATTAATCTACTTTGTTGCAATGTGTTTGTGGGGCTGACATCATGCAGGAGAATGAAACCGATAGAGAACCCACAGACTGCTAGGTTTGAAGGGATTGGAGGACACATAGGATGCAAATGTGAGTGACCAATCACTCTGTACTCCTGTGCATGAGACAGGGCAGAAAGGCAGATATAAGGCAGCCAGGTCCCATGAGGGAGAACTTGCCTGCACATCTTTGAATTCGTCGACCCAGCTGCTGCTACTGATTCCCTGGAACCATGTCAAGGGCTGTGGAGAGGTCACAGCCATTCACCCTGGAGGAGAACCTGGCATTGCTGGATGTGATCCTCCCACAGTACCCCCTTCTGTATGGGCGACCAGGGTATCAGGTGAGTGCATAGGCCACTGGCACAGACTGTCCCTTTGTTGTGACTGTGACTTCTGGCATTGTGTCCTGGTGTGACACATGCTATGTACTGTAGGGGGGGTCCCAGGGGGGGGGATGCCTGATGTCTCCCAGCCAGAGCATGCTGTGGTGCATGTCTGCTCTCCTCACTTGCATTGTGTTTACTGTGACATTCACTGCATGTGGCATTACACATTGTGCCTGTCTAATCCTCCAGGGTATGGAGCTACTACAGTCCTCCTGTGATTCTGTGGTTACCCCAGTGTGACAGGTGACTGTACCTACAGATGTGTGTTTGTCCACTGTACCTATGCTGAGAGTGTCCACATGATGTGTTCGTCCCCTGGACATCTGTGTGTGTAAGTCCAATGTCATTTGTGTGGGTGCATATGTGTAGTGGACCACCCCAGATGCATGAGGCCTGGATATGCCCTGCACATCTCATGTGAGCAGGGAGCAGTGCTGTGTGTCTGAAGTGCAGAGCCAGCCCCACACCTGTGAGCCCCCCCGATCTAGTGGCACATGTGCAGTGAGGTTTGTATCTGCATTTGGCAATGCCAGGTGAATGTCCTGTGTCTGTGTACTCTGCTGAGGTGGCGTCAGTGGCCTGTGGCATGTGACTGCTTTGAGGTGCTGGCCAGACACAGGAGGTGTGTGTGCAGAGTCCTCCCAGCAGTGCCCTGAGACAGGAGGGGTGGGTGCAGAGTCCTCCCAGCAGTGCCCTGAGACAGGAGGGGTGGGTGCCTAACACTCCCAGCAGTGCCCTGAGACAGGAGGGGTGGGTGCAGAGTCCTCCCAGCAGTGCCCTGAGACAGGAGGGGTGGGTGCAGAGTCCTCCCAGCAGTGCCCAGACACAGGAGGGGTGGGTGCCTAACACTCCCAGCAGTGCACTGAGACAGGAGGGGTGGGTGCAGAGTCCTCCCAGCAGTGCCCTGAGACAGGAGGGGTGGGTGCAGAGTCCTCCCAGCAGTGCCCAGACACAGGAGGGGTGGGTGCCTAACACTCCCAGCAGTGCCCTGAGACAGGAGGGGTGGGTGCAGAGTCCTCCCAGCAGTGCCCTGAGACAGGAGGGGTGGGTGCAGAGTCCTCCCAGCAGTGCCCTGAGACAGGAGGGGTGGGTGCCTAACACTCCCAGCAGTGCCTTGAGACAGGAGGGGTGGGTGTGATGCACAGTGTGAGCCTTGATCATTGATTGTGACATTGCCATCATCCCACCTGTGTACCTACAATGGCACGTACTGCTTCTTCCCTCCCCAGAGGATCATGTCCCCATGACAAAGGTGCAATGCATTGGCTGCATGACATGCCTTGTTGTAACCAGCTAATTTTTCCTCATATGTCTCTCTGTGACATGTGGCTGGTGTATTGATGTGGTGTCACTTGTTCTTCCTCACAGGTAGGCGCCACTGCCAAGGAGCAGATCTGGCTGACCGCCGTCAGTGCCGTGAGGGGTGTGGATGGACGGAGGCGGAGCCTGTCCCAGGTGAGGAAACGCTGGCAGGATATCCGGTGCTGGACGCAGAGGATCGCACGGGTCCTGCTGGGGGACTCACCTGTGAGCCACAAGAACCGCGGGCGCCGCCGTCTGAGCCACCTCCACAGGCGTGTGCTGCCGGTGGTCTTTCCAGACTTGGAGAGGCGCTTACAGGAGATGCAGCAGCCGGAAGGGGGTAGGTACATGTGTGTTTGTTGTGTGTCACCGGCATTTGTAAGGGCACAGTAGCATGAATTCACTGCCAGGGTTTAAAGGTGCTGTGCAGATCCAGTTTGCCCCAGTATAGCGCAGCGCTCCTGCCACCCTTCCCCTCCATGCAATGTGTTCCCTGGTCTGTGTGTGGTCACTCCTTCACAAGGTAATGTAGGCTGGCGCTTTGTCCACGAGAACTATGCCTGTAGCATCATGTGTGGGGGTGGTGTGTAACAGGTTTTGGGACCTTGCCTGTGCCCTGTCCAGTTCACTGCATGTGGGTTCCATGTCAGTTGGCACTGATGCTGAGTCCAGACATGGGAGTTAGTCTCTCAAGTGTCATGCCTTACAGCGCGCATGTCCTATGTAGTGGCTTGTGACATGATGTGCATGAGTGTGCGATACGCATAGTGCAGGGATGGTGGCGTGTGTTGCAGTCATTACCATTCAGGAGCATGGAGTTGTGTGGCCACTACTGTCCCCTGGGGCACCTTTTCCTCGGTGTTGTATGTGTCATCCAAAAACGTGGACACTCTCAGTGTCTACAGCGTAGGTTGTGCTCTGTGCCATTGTCCCCTGGCACCATGTATATAGACGTGAAATTTAGTACAGGTGTCCACTGTGCAGCCTGACCTGAATGTCCTTCTTCATACTCACAGTTGCCAGTGCCTGTGTGTCTTGTTATACTCATCTGAGGATGGGCACTGGTACCTCATTATTTGTACAGGCGCACCTTGGGTGTTTGGCGTCCAATCTTGCATTTTGCCTGCCCCTGTGTTTATCACCCAGACTATGAGACGTTGGTGCCACCTGTGTCTCAACAATTTGCCTCGTGTAGGGGGTGGTTGGGGCGGGCAAAGCCTATATGTCAAATCCTGATTTCTACTTGCTGGGTATGGGCAGTGTGTGATGTTTGTCTGGACATACACTCAAGGTGCAGTGACCCAGTCATGTTGGGCATGTTTTCAGCATTACCTATGCAGCATGTGTCTCAAGTTCATGGATATGGTCCCAGGTCATCCCTCTTTTCGCCAACGCTGTGTGGTGCAGATGCAGTGCTGGATTGTCCCCAGGGCCTGGGTGCTATGTCAGACTCCGTTTCCTGTCATTTGCTATTGTCTCATGCTCTCCATGGTATTTCAGTGGCATGGTGGCTCAACCAACTGTGTGTGTAATGCCGTACATCGGTACCTTGTTTAGTAGATGTTAGGGATCTTCCTTTTCAGGCTATGCAATGTAACCTATGTAGATTGGACTCATGTGACAGATGTGTACAGGTGTCTGATTAATTTCTGTCTCTCCACCCTGCCCACAGCATCGTCGGGGGACACAGAGGGAGACATGGACACAGACCAGGCAGAGGGACCGAGCACCAGTGCCAGCCGTAACATCGTGGCTGGCACATCGAGTGGGACAGAGGCGGAGGAGAGTGTGGCCGAGGACCTGTCGACTGGCACGTCAGAATACGAAGCTGACAGGTCCGAGGAGGATGTCACCGAGTGGGCGGAGGCTGCACCAGCAGCTGACAGCAGAACAACACCTCGCACCGCCCCCTCCGTTCCCATCAGCCGCCTCCCACTTGCTCGTGTCCCTTCCCAGCGTGCCCGGTCACCGCATGTCTCCTTCCTGCCAGGCACCGCACCCCCTGCCCCTGTCTCCACTGCTGCCGCCTATGCCGAGTCTGTGGACATCCAGCGGCAGCTGCAGGTTGGTCAGGCTGCGATCCTTAATGTCCTCCATGCCCACGGCCAGACCCTCAACAACATCGAGGCATACTTGGAGGGCATTCATTCATCGCAGGCTGACCAACGCAGCTTGCTGAGGTCGATAGACTCGACACTGACTGCAGCAGTGGGTCTCCTGCAGCGCGACCTCCCACCACCTACCCCTGCCCCATCCACACTTCCCACTCCCATGCCTGTCCCACGTACACCCAGACGTCGGCATGCACCCACATCAACAGACACAGGCACCACACCAGCAGGGAAGGTCCACCGCACTCCTCCTGACACGCACACACAGGGTGAGGTAGGCACACCCACTGGGTCGGGGGCCAAACGTGTGACACGCAGCCAGAGTGGGAGTCCGCATTCCACACAATCCACTCCCTCCAAATCCCCTCCCCTCAGCTCTCCTGGCCACCTCTCCCCCAAAGACTCCTTCATGGCCGCTCTGTCCCTGAGCCCCACAGTGACACCACCCCGCAAGCGGTCAAGGAGGTCCCCGGTCAGGGTGGTTGATTCCCCCCCCCCTGTCTACACCCTCCCACAGTGGCGCTGCGACCCATCCCTCTGACCCCCCCCCTGCTTGGGGCCTGTGGATCCTTCGGGTGCAGGGGAATCCCTGGCGGACCTTGCAAAGGTGTGTAGTGCCATCCTGGCCTCCGCCTTTGGCCCTGCCCCACCCCCTGTGGTGGAGTCCTCCATCCCTGCACCCACAACGCCTCCCCTTTGCCCTGATGTCCCTGCGGTGCCTGGTGCTTCCCCCCCCCTGATGGCCTCACCCCTGTGGAAGACGACGGCATGTAACTGTGCAGGCAAGCTAGGGGACACGCATCCCACTGTGTCCCCCATCCAGCTGAGACTTATTGACTGCCCTATGGGCTTTGTGAATATTTAACTGCCTGCGATCCACGGACACTGTGATCATGCTGAATAAAGCTTTACTTTTTTTTTCATTCTGACACTACTGCTATGCTGGTATTGGTGTTGGTGGGGCTGCTACATGGTTTTGGGTGGTGTTTATGTGTTGGGTGTGTGGGAAATGTAGTAGTGGGCTGCTCATTGGGGGGACCCTGGGATCTGTGTGCCATCACAAGGTGTTAGCTAACTTTCTTTGTTCATGTAAGCAGTTACTGCATGGTGCAATTGTCCCAGGGTGTATTCCTCCCTCTGTGTGCCCTGATATCTTCCCTGCAGGGTGTTTCCATTATTTAGCGCAGAGCTGTGTCTACATGAGCTGTGTGTGTGACGGAGCCCTTCTACTTTGGCCATGCATGCAGGGCCATGTCTCCACCTGCAACATTCGTGGCATCCTTGGTGATCACTGTACATGTGTATGGAGTCTGTTGACATGAGTTCATGGGGACATGTTCCCTTGTAGGCAGTATGCATGTGTGTACTTCCAGCCTCACACACATGTGTTACACCCCTCCTGTCTCAGGGCACTGCTGGGAGGACTCTGCACCCACCTCCTGTCTCTGGTCACTGCTGGGAGGACTCTGCACCCACCCCTCCTGTCTCAGGGCACTGCTGGGAGGACTCTGCACACACCCCTCCTGTCTCAGGGCACTGCTGGGAGGACTCTGCACACACCCCTCCTGACTCTGGTCACTGCTGGGAGTGTTGGGCACCCACCCCTCCTGTCTCAGGGCACTGCTGGGAGGACTCTGCACCCACCCCTCCTGTCTCAGGTCACTGCTGGGAGGACTCTGCACCCACCCCTCCTGACTCTGGTCACTGCTGGGAGTGTTAGGCACCCACCCCTCCTGTCTCAGGGCACTGCTGGGAGTGTTAGGCACCCACCCCTCCTGTGTCTGGGCACTGCTGGGAGGACTCTGCACCCACTTCTCTTGTGACTGGGCACTGCTGGGAGTGTTAGGCACCCACCCCTCCTGTGTCAGGGCACTGCTGGGAGGACTCTGCACCCACCCCTCCTGTCTCAGGGCACTGCTGGGAGGACTCTGCACCCACCCCTCCTGTCTCAGGGCACTGCTGGGAGTGTTAGGCACCCACCCCTCCTGTCTCAGGGCACTGCTGGGAGGACTCTGCACACACACCTCCTATTTCTGGATATGTACGCTTGGAACATACACGGTGGGGGTACGCTCCATGCATACGGGGTGAGGGTACGAGTCGTACTTACACTGGTGGGGTGGGGGTATGCTCCGTGCATACGGGGTGAGGGTACGAGTCGTACTTACACTGGTGGGGTGGGGGTGGGCTCCGTGCATACGGGGTGAGGGTACGAGTCGTACTTACACTGGTGGGGTGGGGGTACGCTCCGTGCATACGGGGTGAGGGTACGAGTCGTACTTACACTGGTGGGGTGGGGGTACGCTCCATGCATTCGAGGTGAGGGTACGAGTCGTACTTACACTGGTGGGGTGGGGGTACGCTCCGTGCATACGGGGTGAGGGTACGAGTCGTACTTACACTGGTGGGGTGGGGGTGGGCTCCATGCATACGGGGTGAGGGTACGAGTCGTACTTACACTGGTGGGGTGGGGGTACGCTCCATGCATTCGAGGTGAGGGTACGAGTCGTACTTACACTGGTGGGGTGGGGGTACGCTCCGTGCATACGGGGTGAGGGTACGAGTCGTACTTACACTGGTGGGGTGGGGGTGGGCTCCGTGCATACGGGGTGAGGGTACGAGTCGTACTTACACTGGTGGGGTGGGGGTGGGCTCCATGCCTACGGGGGTGGGGGTACGTGTCGTACTTACACTGGTGGGGGTGGGGGTACGGTCCGTACGTCCGCGGGTGAGGGTACGAGTCGTACTTACACTGTTGGGGTGGGGGTACGCTCCGTGCATACGGGGTGAGTGTACGAGTCGTACTTACACTGGTGGGGTGGGGGTACGCTCCATGCATACGGGGTGAGGGTACGAGTCGTACTTACACTGGTGGGGTGGGGGTGGGCTCCATGCCTACGGGGGTGGGGGTACGTGTCGTACTTACACTGGTGGGGGTGGGGGTACGGTCCGTACATCCGCGGGAGAGGGTACGAGTCGTACTTACACTGTTGGGGTGGGGGTACGCTCCGTGCATACGGGGTGAGGGTACGAGTCGTACTTACACTGGTGGGGTGGGGGTACGCTCCATGCATATGGGGTGAGGGTACGAGTCGTACTTACACTGGTGGGGTGGGGGTGGGCTCCATGCCTACGGGGGTGGGGGTACGTGTCGTACTTACACTGGTGGGGGTGGGGGTACGGTCCGTACGTCTGCGGGTGAGGGTACGAGTCGTACTTACACTGTTGGGGTGGGGGTACGCTCCGTGCATACGGGGTGAGGGTACGAGTCGTACTTACACTGGTGGGGTGGGGGTACGCTCCATGCATATGGGGTGAGGGTACGAGTCGTACTTACACTGGTGGGGTGGGTGTACTCTCCATACGTACGCGGGTGGGGGTAGGGTCCGTACATATCCGTCCCCACGCTATGTGATGCTTGTGCGGGCCGTACCCAGGCCTTTGCCACGTGGGTACGATCTGTCCCGCCATTGTTGGGGTGACGTGGGTGTGGGCGTGGTACGTCTCGTACCCACGCTCTTCAGGCGTGGGTACGGGACGTACCGGTCTGGTTGTGTTGCCGGTTCGCGTGGTGACGGACTTCCGTTGTGACGGTCGCTGGCTTAGCTGGACACGCCCCCACCCCCTCGTAGTGACCAGGGCATGGGTGTCAGGTATGTCCTGGGCATGTGTGGTGTGTGACTTTGGTGGGGGTTTTGTGGCCTGCCCTGGTCCTGCCACCCCCACCCCACCCCACTTTCCCCCCTCCCTTAGTTATTCTGACCTTCTGCGGCGTCTGCGTCGTAACCTGTAGAGGAGGTGGACTGCTATGAGGGCCGGGATGACACGTAGGTTCGGGTCCATGTCTGTCCGTCGCGTACGGGTCCTCCTTGTTTGCGTCGTCCTGTGTGTCCGTCGCGTACTGGTCCTCCTTGATCGCGTCGTCCTGTGTGTCCGTCGCGTACTGGTACTCCTTGATCGCGTCGTCCTGTCGCGTACTGGTCCTCCTTGTTCGCGTCGTCCTGTCTGTCCGTCGCGTACTGGTGGTCCTTGTTCGCGTCGTCCTGATTTCCCGGCAGTTTTTGGCAGCCGGAAAATATTCACCGTGCGGGATGACGTCGGTGCGAATCGTGATTCCTGGTTCGCGAAGGGCAGGCTGCGAGCGTCCCGACGTCAGGTCGGCGCTTTCCCGGATCGCATTGGTAGGTTTATTTTGTACGGTCGGGCTTTTTTACGAATCGTACGGAAATGGTATTCCATGCGAATCGTAATTCCTTGTTTGTAAATTTTGACGACCGGGTACGCGTCGGACGGAGAATATGCTCCGTCCGACGGTTCGTACCCGGTTTTTGCCGGATCGTGATCAGCACCTTAATGTCTACATTTGGCAAAGCAAGGTCTCTCACCATACCTCTTTTTACTGCAAATTTTTCACTCCAGAAGACATAGCTGTGACCTACAATCCACACTGTGAACATCTTCCAAGGAGATCTGGATGCACTCAGGAGGTGTCTTTCAGTAGAAAGGCAATATGAAATGAAAGACAGTTGAAAAATGGAGGCACACATAGTTTTTTTTAATAAAAAGAACTCATTGGCTGTTTCAAACCATTCTACACTAAAAACTAGGCTGTATGTTTACATTTTTAAAAGCATGCATTGTATTGGTTCAGAAAAATGTGTGAACAAAGAACATTAGTTTGGATTTGATGTTAGGTTTGAAAAGTCAAGCACTCTTGCTCTTTGGAAATGAAACATTGTCTGCTGAACTTCTGACCTCTCTGCTCACACCTGTATTCCATGACCTGTTGCTATGGTAGCAGGCAGAAGTCAAGTTAGGGGAAGGGTACATTTGGAAAGGAGTTGAAGTTTTCAACCAATAGAAATGTGTGATTTCATTTGAAAAAATGTGGGAAGCACTGAGATTTGAAATTAACATGTATATGTGTGAAAAAAGAGAGGGAAACTGTGCCATTAACTGGTTCTGCTGAGAGGAGAGAGGTGTTCAGCTCAGAGATTCTGGTCTGATAAACTGCTGTGTGACTGCCACATTTCTTTCACAACTAACTCATTTTAAAGGTGAGTTATGAGTTTGAGAGGGGGTGTTTGTGGTTAATTTAGATATAAAAAAAAGAATTGTGATTATTTGTTTAAAGTTGTGATTTACATTTTCTATTTTGCAAGATATTTAACTGTTTTGAATATGTAAAATATTATGGAGTATGTTTTCACCATAAGTTAATGTGTACTGGTAACAATGAGGAATACTGTTTTCTGCCTACCATCAAACTATGAGTCTGTGTGCAGAGAATAATTGTTGACAGAGATGTAATTTGTGTTGCTGTTGAAAAGTAAGACTTGCAATTGAAAGAAAAGGACAGCTTGTTTTTAATTGTGATGGTTAGCATTTAGCAGAAATCACTTTGAAAGAAAAGAGAGGAAAATGGCAGCACATTTGAAAAAAGCATTAGTTCTGTAAGAATTTATAACTCAGGAAAGGGGCAGCCTGTGTTTTGTGCCTACCAACACAGCATGAGTCTGTGTGTATATAGGAATTTTTGTCTGAGATTTAATTTGTGAAGATGTTGTTCAGTAAGAAATGCAGTTCCAGGAAAGGGGCAGCCTGTGTTATGTGCCTAAAATGATGGCATGACTCTGTGTGCACACAGGAAATGTGGGCAGAGATTTAATTTATGAAGTTGTTGTTCAGTAAGAAATGCAGTCCCAGGAAAGGGGCAGCCTGTGTTATGTGCGTAAAATGATAGCCTGAGTGTGTGCGCACAGGAATTGTGGGCAGAGATTTAATGTGTGAAGATGTTGTTAAGTAAGAAATGCAGTCCCAGGAAAGGGGCAGCCTGTTGTGATTACACAAATTAACCCTTAGCACACATGCACTGTTACATACATCCCTGCAGTCTTCATGCAGTTCTGGAAGTCTCTTTGCTCATCTGTCTTGCACCAGACAATACACAGTGTTCAGAAACACACTCTTGGCACACACGCACCAGCTTCTCCAACACTCTCATGTGTAGTGCTCAGCTCTGTGTGCTGTTTCAGATAGCACTGTGTAATGCAAACACATTCAACGTCAGCAAGGCCTCATTTAAATTGATCTAGTCTAATCACTCACCCTGTAACACATGGTCATTGTCTTAAGGAGCTGTTAGGACATGTGCTGTTTTCTGCTTCTGTAAATGATAAGGGAAATGTATCAGGCTGTAACAGTAATTTGGTACTATTCAGGGACACTGTTTTGTTCCAAAAAACATAGCATGAGTCTGTGTGCTCACAGGAATTGTGGGCAGAGATTTAATTTGTGAAGATGTTGTTCAGTAAGAAATGCAGTCCCAGGAAAGGGGCAGCCTGTGTTATGTGCGTAAAAAGATGGCATGAGTCTGTGTGCACACAGGAATTGTGGGCAGAGATTTAATTTGTGAAGATGTTGTTCAGTAAGAAATGCAGTCCCAGGAAAGGGGCAGCCTGTTGTGTTTACACAAATTATCCCTTAGCACACATGCACTGTTACATACATCCCTGCAGTCTTCATGCAGTTCTGGAAGTCTCTTTGCTCATCTGTCTTGCACCAGACAATACACAGTGTTCAGAAACACACTCTTGGCACACACGCAGCAGCTTCTCCAACACTCTCATGTGTAGTACTCAGCTCTGTGTGCTGTTTCAGATAGCACTGTGTAATGCAAACACATTCAACGTCAGCAAGGCCTCATTTAAATTGATCTAGTCTAATCTCTCACCCTGTAACACATGGTCATTGTCTTAAGGAGCTGTTAGGACATGTGCTGTTTTCTGCTTCTGTAAATGATAAGGGAACTGTATCAGGCTGTAACAGTAATTTGGTACTATTCAGGGACACTGTTTTGTTCCAAAAAACATAGCATGAGTCTGTGTGCGCACATGAATTGTGGGCAGAGATTTAATTTGTGAAGATGTTGTTCAGTAAGAAATGCAGTCCCAGGAAAGGGGCAGCCTGTGTTATGTGCGTAAAAAGATGGCATGAGTCTGTGTGCACACAGGAATTGTGGGCAGAGATTTAATTTATGAATTGGTTGTTCAGTAAGAAATGCAGTCCCAGGAAAGGGGCAGCCTGTTGTGTTTACACAAATTATCCCTTAGCACACATGCACTGTTACATACATCCCTGCAGTCTTCATGCAGTTCTGGAAGTCTCTTTGCTCATCTGTCTTGCACCAGACAATACACAGTCTTCAGAAACACACTCTTGGCACACACGCAGCAGCTTCTCCAACACTCTCATGTGTAGTACTCAGCTCTGTGTGCTGTTTCAGATAGCACTGTGTAATGCAAACACATTCAACGTCAGCAAGGCCTCATTTAAATTGATCTAGTCTAATCACTCACCCTGTAACACATGGTCATTGTCTTAAGGAGCTGTTAGGACATGTGCTGTTTTCTGCTTCTGTAAATGATAAGGGAACTCTATCAGGCTGTAATAGTAATTTGGTACTATTCAGGGACACTGTTTTGTTCCAAAAAACATAGCATGAGTCTGTGTGCGCACAGGAATTGTGGGCAGAGATTTAATTTGTGAAGATGTTGTTCAGTAAGAAATGCAGTCCCAGGAAAGGGGCAGCCTGTGTTATGTGCGTAAAAAGATGGCATGAGTCTGTGTGCACACAGGAATTGTGGGCAGAGATTTAATTTGTGAAGATGTTGTTCAGTAAGAAATGCAGTCCCAGGAAAGGGGCAGCCTGTTGTGTTTACACAAATTATCCCTTAGCACACATGAACTGTTACATACATCCCTGCAGTCTTCATGCAGTTTTGGAAGTCTCTTTGCTCATCTGTTTTGCACCAGACAATACACAGTGTTCAGAAACACACTCTTGGCACACACGCAGCAGCTTCTCCAACACTCTCATGTCTAGTACTCAGCTCTGTGTGCTGTTTCAGATAGCACTGTGTAATGCAAACACATTCAACGTCAGCAAGGCCTCATTTAAATTGATCTAGTCTAATCACTCACCCTGTAACACATGGTCATTGTCTTAAGGAGCTGTTAGGACATGTGCTGTTTTCTGCTTCTGTAAATGATAAGGGAACTGTATCAGGCTGTAACAGTAATTTGGCACTATTCAGGGACACTGTTTTGTTCCAAAAAACATAGCATGAGTCTGTGTGCGCACAGGAATTGTGGCCAGAGATTTAATTTGTGAAGATGTTGTTCAGTAAGAAATGCAGTCCCAGGAAAGGGGCAGCCTGTGTTATGTGCGTAAAAAGATGGCATGAGTCTGTGTGCACACAGGAATTGTGGGCAGAGATTTAATTTATGAAGATGTTGTTCAGTAAGAATTGTAGTCCCAGGAAAGGGGCAGCCTGTTGTGTTTACACAAATTATCCCTTAGCACACATGCACTGTTACGTACATCCCTGTAGTCTTCATGCAGTTCTGGAAATGTCCTTGCTCATGTCTCTTGCAGCTGACAATACATAGTCTGCAGAAACACACTCTTGGGACACACACAGCAGCTTCTCCAACACTCCCATGCGTACTACTCAGGTCTGTGTGTAATGCAAACACATTCAACGTCACCAAGGCCTCATTTTCTTTGCTCTACTCTAAACACGCACTCAGGTTGCAGATACTTATGGTATGAAGTAGCTGTTAGGAAATGTGCTCTTTTCTGCCTCTGTGATTTTCCAGGTAAAATGTGTAAGGCTGTAACAGCAATTATCACTTGATCTACCAGAGTAGTAATTGTGCTTTGAATTTGCAAATCAAATTCTGTTTTCTGCTTAGAAGCACACCATGAGGCTGTGTGTGCAAAGGAATTGTGGCCACAGATATAATTTGTGTTGCAGTTGTTCTGTTAAAAAATGCACTTGCAGGAAAGGGGTAGCTTGTTTTTTTTCAACTGTGGTGGTTAGTACTGTGCACAAATTAGTAAATCACAAATGAGAGACAAATGGAAAAACATTTGAAATAAATGAAAAGTAAAAAAAAATATTTTAATGAATTATAATTACAAAAAGGATTTTTTTTTAGTTCCTTGCAGGTATTGCTGAGCAACAGTGAAAAAAAAAATGCCTTTAAGGACAAGAAAAAGGAAAGAAAAGCAACAACAAATATATCTGGACAAAACTGGGAAAAAAAAATAGCAGGAGAGGCTGGTAATGGCAAAAAGAAAAAGTTTACTGGTAAGCAGAGCAGAGATTTCTTAAAAAAGATTTTCAAAAAACAAAAAAATGGCAAAAATAACTGTAAAACAAAGAGAGTTTTATGTACAAAGCAACAACACAGTCAACAGCAAAAAAAAAAGCTAATGTACAATCAGAAGTATGTCAAACAGATTTAACACGAAAATTAGATTTTAAAAACATTCGTCGAAAAATGTTTAAGAGAAGAGTGATGTTAAATTTGCTAAAGGATGTGAAAAAATATAAGAAAAAATCAAAATGTATTAAGAAAAAAAAATTTCTAGAAAATATTGTAAGTAAGGCTTTTTATTCTAATTTTGAATAGGATGCGTAGATTAGAAAAATTAGTGAATGCAATGAAGTCACAAAGCAAAAGGAAAAGAGAAGTGAAAAAAAGTAACTTTTGTAAAGTGTTCTTGGGAGAATGGAAACACAGTTCAAGTACTGAACCATTTTTTAATGAAGAGAGTTATCTTCAAAGTAATAGTTTCTTGCATGCAGTTGACACCAATGGTAGAGCATATGAAGTTAAGGATGGTTGTGTGATGCAAAAAGAGAAAATGGTCCCAAGAAATGAGGAAGAAGTAATGGCTGCTGAGGCTATGGGGAGACGTCCAAAAGCCCCAGTGTACACTTGGAACTGTAGTAGTATTTGTACTGTGCGTCAGGAATCTATTGATAAATTACGTGACTTTCTAAGAGAATATAGTAAAAAGAGTGTAAAACAGAAGATGAAGGTGCTTCAAACACTAGATCCATGCAGAGTGAGAGAAAATACTGGTTTGCAGGGACATTCTCTGGCTTGTCTATCTAGAAAAGTGTGTAAAAGTGTTTTTCATCATTTTAGGATGCTGGCTGTGCATCATACTGAAATGAGAAAGTTTGTGAGAACATTGTATTTTGCTAAAAGTCCAGCAGTAAAGTTGAATGAGTTGAATAATGCTCTGTTCCGTGGATCTGTATCAGATGTAGTGAAGGTTACTGATGAGATTCAGTTTTGTTACTTTGGTCCAGAACAAGAAAGTGCAGAAAAGGACACAGTAAATGAGGAAAATGAGGAACAGAATGTAGAACTCATTATTACTAAAAATTTTGAGGATGAAATGACAAAATTTACTATCACCTCTAATGAAAGACCAAATATTACTTGTATTTGTTGCTGCAGAAGTCATTATAAAATTCAAACAAGGAATGTTGATCTGTATAAAAAAAAGTGAAAATGAAGATAATTATAAGTGGAAGGATTTTGCAACATATATATTTCTTGAAAATTGTTTTGAAATGGGTGAAGATCAGCGTATTTGTAAATACTGTTATAATAAGTTAAAAGAAAATAGAATGCCGACCAGAGCTGTACATAATAATTTAGAATTGGATGCTATTCCTGCCGAACTTTCTGAATTAAATACATATGAGTCTATACTCATTCAATGTGTTCATCCGTTCCAGACCATAGTACGTATGGAGCCCAAAACTGGTAAATTACCTCCTTCTGATTTACTGAGATGTTTAAAAGGAAGAGTGGTGTATTTGCCCTTGGATTTGAAAAAAAATATGGAAACTATTGATGCAGATACTTTGGAAACTGAACCATTAGTAATTCTGGTTAATGGTGTACCTACAAAGAATAAGAAGATTTGGCAAGAGCTAGTGGATGTACGAAAAGTACAAAGAGCAAATTTGTATTTGAAAAAAAATATTAAATGGTATGAATCAATTTATATAGAAGAAGAAGAAGAAGATTTACAAGAAGACACAGAAACACCAACTGGTCAAATTGAAAAAGTGGACAAGTCAAAGGAAGAAGAAATTTATGAACATTTTAGCATACATCCTCTTCATTCAAAAGAAGTTATGGGAGACACTATTGATCTGTTTCAGATGAAGAAAGCAAAAGGAACTCCCGTGAGTGTATGGGAGGAGAGCTTGGAAGCTCGATGTTTTCCCCAGCTGTTTCCTACAGGAAAAGGAGGACGATACGATGAACGTCCAGAACAGATTCCAGCTTCTGAGTATCGGACTACAAGACTATATGCAGAAGATCCAAGATTTCGTCAAAGTATTCCTTATTTGTTCCATCTTTTATTTGAAAGCAACTTGTCTGCATTATCTTATGCAGTAAATCACATTTTAAAAAGTGGAGTACATTTACAAAATGTGTCTGCTAAGGATTTTATGGAGAAAGTGCAGCACCGAGATGATCATTTGGAAACACAACTGATCAATTTGATGGCTTGTCAGCGTGGGACAAATGAATATTGGTACCGACGCCATGGTAAATTAAAATGCATGTTACGGAATTTAGGAACTCCAACATGGTTCCTTACCCTAAGCTGTGCCGAGTACGCTTGGGATGATTTACTGGATTTTCTAAGAGAGGCAAATTCAAACATTAAAAACATTGAATACAAGACAGCTGGAGAACTATGCTCTTTGGATCCAGTTAATGTTTGCAGATATTTCAATCATAGATTTGAGGCTATGATGTCCTTTATCTGCAATAAAAAAAATCCACCTCTTGGAGAAGTAGTGGATTTCTTTTGGAGAAAAGAGTACCAGGTAAGAGGTGCTCCTCATATTCATATGCTGTTGTCGATCAAGGATGCCCCAAAGTTTGGAATAGATACTGATGAAGCAGTGTTATCTTTCATTGAAGAATATGCAACATGTGCTATACCTAAAAGCACAGAAGAGACAAAGTTAAAAGAGCAAGTTTTACGTTTCCAAAGTCATCGGTGTGGAAAATACTGTCGACGGAAGTACAAGACGAAAGATAAATTCTACACAAAGTGTCGATTTGGATTTCCTAGACCTGTTCTTTCAAAAGGAAGAGTCAACAGTTTTATGTCAGCTGTGCGACATACTATAACCAGAAAATCTCCCAAAAATACCTACAACCTAAAAAGAAATGAAGAGTCAAAATTTATAAATGACTTCAACCCAGTCATTTTATCCATGTGGAATGCTAACATGGATATTCAGTCTGTGGCAGACAATTCTATTGCTGTTGCTCGGTATGTCACATCTTACATCACTAAATCTGAGAAAACAGAATTGAAGGAAATGTGGGAAGAGATTTCTCACGAGAAGACTGTCAGTAAGAAGCTGTACAGTTTCAGTTTAAAGATGTTATCGCATCGAGAAATTGGATCCTACGAATGCTCAGATAGGTTATCATCTGCAAGTCTTTACTCGAAATCCAGAAGAATAATTTGGGTAAGCTTAGGCCTTGCAGGAATGAGAAATCGGGTACTGAAATCTGTTGGAGAAATTGAATATTTGGCCGAGAATGACCCAGAAAGTACAGATATTTTGAAAT
Source organism: Triturus cristatus (assembly GCF_964204655.1). Taxonomy (NCBI): domain Eukaryota; kingdom Metazoa; phylum Chordata; class Amphibia; order Caudata; family Salamandridae; genus Triturus; species Triturus cristatus. Next base: position 748,452,794 of record NC_140579.1, read on the forward strand.
CAAACATGTTGGACACATATTACCCAAAGAGAAGTCATCATCTTGAGAACATGTGTCTCTATGAAGTGCTGCAGAACTACATTTATTCACGGAAACCCACAGAAGACATCAACAATGGAAAATATAAAGTCATTGGTGAGGAAGGATGTTTGGTGAAGCAAACAAAAGGAAGTTTGATAAATCACAGGAAGCTCAGTTGCGAAACTACTGACAAAAAGGAATTTTACTACTTGGCTCTTTTACAGCTGTTTAAACCATGGCGTTCAGAGGACGAACTACTGGGAGAATTTCAAAGCTATGAAGATTCTTTTAATGCTAGCAAAGACAGTAAAGAATGAAGTACTTTCTCAACTAATGTCCAAATGTTAAATGAAGAAAATGAACAGGAAGCAAAAATTGCAGCTGAAGTAGCTAGAGACAGTTCTCAAGACAGCCAAAGTTCAGTAACACTTAGTCAAGATCCCCTAGGACAACCGATCATAGAAAATGAAGCTGCAGTAGCCATGACTTAAGTAGAAACGGCTATGAATCAAGCACAGGAAGATTCAATCGACTTACTAAATCTGGAACAACAACTGAATGAAGAACAAAAAGAAATTTATGAAGAAGTCATCAAAAAAATTGATCATGGATTACTACATGAAAAGAAAGAGTGCTCATGCACATCATTTGAACCAATCAGGATGTATGTGAGTGGACAAGCTGGAACTGGTAAAAGTTTCTTAATAAAAGTCATCAGAAGCTACCTACAGCAAAAAACAGCTTCAAATTTGGAATTACCTTACATCGCTTGCTAATGTTACCAGTGGAGCATGAGAACAAAATAGAATACCACAAGCTAACTGGAGAAGCATGCCTCGAAGTTTCAAGAGTGTTGAAGAAGATGCAAGTTCTCATTATTGATGAGGTGAGCATGGTTTCAAATTTAATGCTTGCCTTTGTGCATTTAAGAATGCAACAAATTCTTAAGAGAGACTATGACGTGTTATTTGGAGGTAAACACGTCATAGTTTTTGGGGATCTTCTGCAGCTCACTCCAGTTAAAGGACAACCAGTGTTTAATACTGTGACACATGAAGACACGAAGAAGTCATTAGGAAGCATTGGTAATGCGAATATTTGGTCGTTCTTTGAGTACAAAGAACTCACTACCAATATGAGACAAGCAAACGACGAAGATTATGCAAGTATTCTGAAAGATATCAGAATTGGACTACTCACAGAAGTTGGCAAAAAAGCATTACAGAGTCGGTTGATACATAACTTATTTCCAAATGAAGAAATAGTTGCAGAGAAAATATACCCTCCAAAAAAAATTTTTTGGAGGGATTTTTTTTAAATTTTTTTTTTGGAGGTGCGCGCACCCTGCGCGCACCCAAGGTTTTTTTTTAATTTTTTTAATTTTTTTTAATTTAATGTACAAAAAGAGGTGAAGAAATGGAAGCATGAAAAGGGAGGATTGAGTAATACTAATATTTTTCACTTATTTAAAAAAAAAAAAAAAATTTGAAAAAACATTTTTTTAAAATATTTTGCAAAGGAACAGAATTTTTTTTTAATTTTTTCATTCCAGTTCTGCAAAAAAAGAAAATAAGTATTAATATTCAATCATACATTACAAAAAGCATTACATGTTTTTACATATTTTACAAAGCAATTTTTTGCCCTTTTTTTGCTGTTTTCAGAATTTTTTATTTTTCACTTAAAATAGTGAAAACAATTGTATTCATCATTTAACAGCGGGCAAAAAAAAACAATCTGAAAGATTGCTTAAAAAAAGCCCTAAAACTTTCCTCACTAAAATATACCTTGTTAGAAATATTACATATATATTACAAGTACTTCTCTAGATGTTTAAAAATTTTCTAGACAAACCGTTTTTAAACCTTGTCGCAAAAGCACACATGCCAAAATAATTTCTGTCAAAGGAGTCCACAATTGTTTTTATTACTTTTCCTTTAGGCCAAATAGTAATTTAAAAATCCTCACTCTCACATATACTCACTTATATACACCAACAGTCACATATACTAGTTTAAAACATATGTAGTTACTGATAAAGACACTATTGAGACAGTCATTCACTCACTAACACACCCATACACACACTCATCCACCCATACAGTCCTGCACACATGCTGTCTTCAACACATACAAAGAGAGAGTCACTCATTCATGCACCTATGCACTACGTAATACCCCCCACCGAACCATGCAGACACTCAGTCTGATACTCAAAAAACCAACTAATAACCTATATAGACACCCATGTAGCTACTCACCAACCCATGCAGCCACTTATATACAAAGTGAGAGACTGATACAGATACTTACATGTTTAAACATTGCTCACTAAGCCATGTATTTACTATGATACACTTAATCAGTCAGTTACACAATCAATTGTTCAAAAACAAATCTTCCATTTAGACACTTATATACCCATTTATTCTTCCATCGACCTTGAGATATACATATATAAAACATATTTAATTTTCAGAAAAACACACATTCACTGGATGATGTCATCAGTGATGTCAGTCATTTGAGATGTCATCAGTGATGTCATGAGTGATGTCACTGACCATGTCATGAGTGATGTAATATGTGACGTCATTAGCAGTGCATTGCGGGGGCGCAAGTTATAGTTAGCTGAACTAACTATAACGGGGGAATTTCATTGGTTTTTCACGAGTGAAATGTCCAGCTAACTATAACATGTGTGAAACCTATGGTTTTTTCAGTGAATTTGCAAGGTTTTTAAAATGCTAATTCCTAACTATAACGTGTGTGAAACCTTTGGTTTTTTTCAGTGAATATATATATATATATATATATATATATATATATATATATATATATATATATATATATATATATATTATCTACTGGCGGTCGCCAGTAGATAGTTATAGTTAGGACCGTGTTTCCATAGAAAATCCGCAACATTCTATTTGGAATAACTTTGGCGCCGGTTGAAGAATCCTCGCAAAATTTTCAAAATAGGTGGGGCGCTCCGCTCCTACCCTGAAAGTCTCGGGGGGATTCGTCAAGCGGGGGCTGAGAAAAAAGGGGGGTCCCAACACGCATTTTCCCCATGCAATTTTCCATAGGGACCTTTAGTCCAAGGTACAGCCCGAACGGCTGAACAGAATTACTTGAAATTTGGCAGAGAGGTAGTCCTCAGGTCAGGGATGTGCCTTTTGCAGGTCTGGTGTCAATATGTTCAGTAGTTCCTGAGAAAATCAAAAGTAAAATCATATATATATGTGGACGGAGCCTAACCACACATCTCATCCTGAGATCTGATTGGCTGTCAGCACTTCATCCAAGAAGTGTTGGCAGCCATCTTGGGACCAATATACATGATAGCACCTCATTAAAAAGCATTGCAGTTAATAGAAGGTTTTAAGACTTTAGTTACATTATAAATCATTTGTTGATGGTACCATACTCATTTTAGGAATTGTGGTGTGTTTTAAGGTGATTTTCACCATGTGAAAAAGCCTTCTGCTGGGATATCATGAATCATGTTTGAGAGAAAACTATTTTCTCATACTTTTCCCACAGAGGTTTGGAAGGTGATCTATAAGCTAAACTGAGAGCATATTTTCTGTAAATTCGCATTATCTTTCTCAGTCATGTGAGAATGAAGTCTGACATTCTCAGTAAAACATGTACATCCAACAAGGGCAGAGACTGACAGTTGATTCCTTTGTGTTCTACTGCAGCTTCCCAGAGTGTTCCAAAGAACAACTAGAGCGCTAACAGTCCTACTTATGACAAAGGTATGGCACACCTGAAGCCATCTTGGTTGGAATAAAGTGGTAACATTTAAAACATTTAATTTAAAAAGGAACAAAATGAGAGGGTTCATTTTGCCATAGAATGTATGATTAGTGCTGCAGAAAGAAAAATTAGGGCACATTTTGAGTGACTTCTCAAATCCTCTTCTATTTCATTAAAGAATTCTGACATGCAGACTAAAACATGCACTTTCAATACCAGCAGCAGACTTCCCTGGTGAGCAGTAGCTTTACTACAGTGATCTAATGAGCAACTAGAGTGCTAACATTCTGAATTTATGGCAAATGTGTGACACATCTGAATGCCTTCTTCATTGAATCAAAGTAAAAAACTGACAGTATACCTACTGAGGAGACTGCAGTAAATGAGGAAATTAGGAAACTTCATAACAAGTCTCCCAAGATGGCCACCAGCGACAAAAGAGCCCAAATGTAGCACAAATATCACCGAGATGTAGCCCAAGTATAGCCCAATGACAGAAATCCCAGAATGTTTTAAAGAACAACTAGAGCGCTACCAGTCTTACTTATGACAAAGGTATGGCACACCTAAAGCCATCTTGATTGGAATAAAGTGGTAACATTTAAAACATTTAATTTGCAAAGGAACAAAATGAGGGGGTTCATTTTGCCATAGAAATTATAATTAGTGCTGCAGAAAGAAAACTTAGGGCACATTTTGACTTCTCAAATCCTCTTCTATTTCATTAAAAAGTTCTGACATGCAGACTGAAACATGCACTTTGAATACCAGCAGCAGACTTCCCTGGTGAGCAGTAGCTTTGCTACAGCGATCTAATGAGGAACTAGAGTGCTACAGAATTTATGGCAAATGTGTCACATCTGAATGCCTTCTTGATGGAACCAAAGTAAACAAGCATTGAAAATGCAATAGGTCTCGCCCTCGTTTAAGTTAAAGCAATTCTGTTTGTAATTAGGTGGCTTTTTAGCTTTGCTTTTATTAGTGTTTTTCAAAATTTCATGTACATAACATGCATATATGTATATGTATGCATGCATTTATATTTGTATTTATATAGATATGCAGATTATATATATGTTTATATATGTATGTATATTACCTACTGGCGGTCGCCAGTAGGTAGTTATAGTTAGGACCACGTTTCCATAGGAAATCCGCAACATTCTATTTTGAATAACTTTGGCGCCGGTTGACGAATCCTCGCAAATTTTTCAAAATAGGTGGGGCGCTACGCTCCGCTCCTACCCTGAAAGTCTCGGGGGGATTCGTCAAGCGGGGGCTGAGATAAAAGGGGGGTCCCAAAACGCGTTTTTCCCATGCATTTTTCCATAGGACCTTTAGACACAGCTACAGCCCGAACGGCTGAACAGAATTACTTGAAATTTGGCAGAGAGGTAGTCCTCAGGTCAAGGAAGTGCCTTTTGTAGGTTTGGTGTAAATCTGTTCAGTAGATTCTGAGAAAATAGCCTTTAAATCAATATATATATCTGAGCCAGCGCACGGTGCGCTTACGGTGCGCTTACCGTACGAGTACGGTGGCGTGCGCGAGCGCGATTCTGATTGGTTGTTAGATCTTAGTAAACATTCGAATCGGTCGAAACCAGGAAGTGGCGGCCGCCATTTCGTGTGTTTCACTCAGAAAAAAAAGAGTGATATCTTGAAAAGGGGGCAAGGGAGAGAGTTACAGACCCCCTAACATTTGTAAGGGGGTCAAAGAAGGACAGAAAAGTACAAAGAAAACATTTATTGATTTTAAAAAAAATCGCGGGGTACGCGTACGGTAAGCTCAACGTACGCGTACGGTAGAAAAAAAATAAAATAAAAGAAATGAAATGCAGATTTAAGAGTTTAGATATTAGGGGGCTCTAAAAAGAGCCGTTGTGTTTATGAAGTGATTTTTTAGTGGTACCTACAAGTAAGTACCGATGCAGAGTCTAAGGTTCAAGAGGAAGACTCTGTTCCCTTCATCATTGAAGTGCACACCATCTCCTCTATAAATGTCTTGCTTGTCGTAACGCAAGTTGTTGTGGTAAATGGAACCCATACCATAGTCACGCAGGAAAGCAGAAACAGATTTGTTGACGTGCTTTCTTGCTTTGTCAATCTGCGGACAGAAATGATTGGACCAGTTCAATTTTTGCCTTTGGCATATGTTAGAAAACACAAAGGCAGTTTTAGGGAAAAGTGAAAACAGTTGTGCAAAGGTGTCCTTCATAAGCATTTCCAGACCTACCCCAGTCAAAGTGCCTAGGTCATTGCCACCACAGTGCACTATTATGAGGTCAGGTTGTTGGATTTGCATGAAGGATTTCACCAATGGCATCAATTGGTGCCACTTTAACCCTCCCTGACCAATCCATTTAATGTCTACATTTGGCAAAGCAAGGTCTCTCACCATATCTGTTTTCTCTGCATACTTTTCACTCCAGAAGACATAGCTGTGCCCTACAATCCACACTGTGAACATCTTCAAAGGAGAACTGGATGCACTCAGGAGGTGTAATTCAGTAGAATGGTAAAAAGAAATGAAAGACAGTTTGGAAATGGAGGCATACATATTTTTTATATAAAAAAAAGAACTGATTGGCTGTTTCATACCATTCTAGAATAAAAACTAGGCTGTATGTGTAAATTAATAGAAGCATGTTTTGTATTGGTACAGAAAAATGTGTTACCAAAGAACAGTACTATGGATTTGCTGTTAGGTTTGAAAAGTCAAGCACTCTTGCTCTGTGGAATTGAAACATTGTTTGGTGAACTTCTAACCTAACTCAACAAAGCAGTGTTCCATGAGCTGTTGCTATGGTAGCAGGCAGAAGTCAAGTTGGGGGAAGGGTACTAGGCAGAAGTCAAGTTGGGGGAAGGGTACTTTTGGAAAAGGGTTGGTTTTCAACCAATAGAAATGTGTGATTACATTTGAAAAAAAGGGGGAAGCACTGAGATTTGAAATTAACATGTATATGTGTGGAAAAAGAGAGGGAAAGTTTGCCATTATCTGGTTCTGCTGAGAGGAGAGAGGTGTAAAGAACAGAGATCCTGGCTCTGATAATCTGCTGTTTGAGTGCCACATTTCTTTCACAGCTAACTAATTTTAAAGGTGAGTTTAGAGTTTGAGAGGGGATGTATATGGTAAATTAAGAAATGAATAATAGAAATGGAATTCCTTTTGTTGAAGTTGTGTTTATCATTTTCTGTTTTGGGAGAAATTTAAATGTGAGGAACATGTAAAATAATATGGACTATGTTTTCACGATAAATTAAGGTGTACTGGTAAAAATAAGGAATACTTTAAGGGTTTGAGGTTGCACTCAGTAATGCAAATACATACAGCATCAGTAAGGCTGGTTGCCCTTGCTGGAGTGTAGGCAGTTACCCAGGTTACACATGGTGCTGGTCTGAAAAAGCAGTTTGGACATGTGCTTTTTTAAGAATCTAAAAAGTGGATTCAAAATGTGTCAGTCTGTAAAAGTGTTTATCACTTGCCAAAAAAAAGAGTAGTAAGTGTGCTTTCAAATTGGCAAAGAAATTTCGTTTTGTGACTAATATGAAAACATGACTCTGTGTGCAAAGAGGAATTACAGGCAGAGATTTATTGCGTATTGCTCTGGTGATTTCACAGTTGCATTAGATGGAAAGGGGGAGCCATTTTTTTGTGCAGAAGCAGACTCTTAGCACACACCCAGCTGCTTACCCTGTGGAATCATGCACAGTATTCACAAGCGAGTGGGGTTTGAGGTTTCAGTCAGTAATGCAAATACATTCAGCAACACTAAGGCTGGTTGCCCTTGCTGGAGTGTAGTCAGTCACCCAGGTTACACATGGTGCTGGTCTGAAAAAGCAGTTTGGACATGTGCTTTTTTAAGAATCTGAAAAGTGGATTCAAAATGTATCAGTCTGTAAAAGTGTTTATCACTTGCCAAAAAAAAGAGTAGTAAGTGTGCTTTCAAATTGGCAAAGAAATTTCGTTTTGTGACTAATATGAAAACATGACTCTGTGTGCAAAAAGGAATTACAGGCAGAGATTTATTGCGTATTGCTCTGGTGATTTCACAGTTGCATTAGATGGAAAGCGGGAGCCATTTTTTGGCGCAGAAGCAGACTCTTAGCACACACCCAGCTGCTTACCCTGTGGAATCATGCACAGTATTCACAAGCGAGTGGGGTTTGAGGTTTCAGTCAGTAATGCAAATACATTCAGCATCACTAAGGCTGGTTGCCCTTGCTGGAGTGTAGTCAGTCACCCAGGTTACACATGGTGCTGGTCTGAAAAAGCAGTTTGGACATGTGCTTTTTTAAGAATCTGAAAAGTGGATTCATAATGTGTCAGTCTGTAAAAGTGTTTATCACTTGCCAAAAAAAAGAGTAGTAAGTGTGCTTTCAAATTGGCAAAGAAATTTCGTTTTGTGACAAATATGAAAACATGACTCTGTGTGCAAAGAGGAATTACAGGCAGAGATGTATTGCATATTGCTCTGGTGATTTCACAGTTGCATTAGATGGAAAGGGGGAGCCATTTTTTTGTGCAGAAGCAGACTCTTAGCACACACCCAGCTGCTTACCCTGTGGAATCATTCACAGTATTCACAAGCGAGTGGGGTTTGAGGTTTCAGTCAGTAATGCAAAAACATTCAGCATCACTAAGGCTGGTTGCCCTTGCTGGAGTGTAGTCAGTCACCCAGGTTACACATGGTGCTGGTCTTAAAAAGCAGTTTGGACATGTGCTTTTTTAAGAATCTGAAAAGTGGATTCATAATGTGTCAGTCTGTAAAAGTGTTTATCACTTGCCAAAAAAAAGAGTAGTAAGTGTGCTTTCAAATTGGCAAAGAAATTTCATTTTGTGACTATTGTAAAAACATGACTCTGTGTGTAAATAGGAATTACAGGCAGAGATTTATTGCGTATTGCTCTGGTGATTTTACATTTGCATTAGATGGAAAGGGGGAGCCATTTTTTTGTGCAGAAGCAGACTCTTAGCACACACCCAGCTGCTTACCCTGTGGAATCATGCACAGTATTCACAAGCGAGTGGGGTTTGAGGTTTCAGTCAGTAATGCAAATACATTCAGCAACACTAAGGCTGGTTGCCCTTGCTGGAGTGTAGTCAGTCACCCAGGTTACACATGGTGCTGGTCTGAAAAAGCAGTTTGGACATGTGCTTTTTTAAGAATCTGAAAAGTGGATTCAAAATGTATCAGTCTGTAAAAGTGTTTATCACTTGCCAAAAAAAAGAGTAGTAAGTGTGCTTTCAAATTGGCAAAGAAATTTCGTTTTGTGACTAATATGAAAACATGACTCTGTGTGCAAAAAGGAATTACAGGCAGAGATTTATTGCGTATTGCTCTGGTGATTTCACAGTTGCATTAGATGGAAAGCGGGAGCCATTTTTTGGCGCAGAAGCAGACTCTTAGCACACACCCAGCTGCTTACCCTGTGGAATCATGCACAGTATTCACAAGCGAGTGGGGTTTGAGGTTTCAGTCAGTAATGCAAATACATTCAGCATCACTAAGGCTGGTTGCCCTTGCTGGAGTGTAGTCAGTCACCCAGGTTACACATGGTGCTGGTCTGAAAAAGCAGTTTGGACATGTGCTTTTTTAAGAATCTGAAAAGTGGATTCATAATGTGTCAGTCTGTAAAAGTGTTTATCACTTGCCAAAAAAAAGAGTAGTAAGTGTGCTTTCAAATTGGCAAAGAAATTTCGTTTTGTGACAAATATGAAAACATGACTCTGTGTGCAAAGAGGAATTACAGGCAGAGATGTATTGCATATTGCTCTGGTGATTTCACAGTTGCATTAGATGGAAAGGGGGAGCCATTTTTTTGTGCAGAAGCAGACTCTTAGCACACACCCAGCTGCTTACCCTGTGGAATCATTCACAGTATTCACAAGCGAGTGGGGTTTGAGGTTTCAGTCAGTAATGCAAAAACATTCAGCATCACTAAGGCTGGTTGCCCTTGCTGGAGTGTAGTCAGTCACCCAGGTTACACATGGTGCTGGTCTTAAAAAGCAGTTTGGACATGTGCTTTTTTAAGAATCTGAAAAGTGGATTCATAATGTGTCAGTCTGTAAAAGTGTTTATCACTTGCCAAAAAAAAGAGTAGTAAGTGTGCTTTCAAATTGGCAAAGAAATTTCATTTTGTGACTATTGTGAAAACATGACTCTGTGTGTAAATAGGAATTACAGGCAGAGATTTATTGCGTATTGCTCTGGTGATTTTACATTTGCATTAGATGGAAAGGGGGAGCCATTTTTTTGTGCAGAAGCAGACTCTTAGCACACAGCTCATGCACAGTATTCACAACCGAGTGGGGTTTGAGGTTTCAGTCAGTAATGCAAATACATTCAAAAAGCTGTTTGGACATGTGCTTTTTTAAGAATCTGAAAAGTGGATTAAAAATGTGTCAGTCTGTAAAATCACAATCACATTTTCAGATTTTCATTGTAGTCTCTCAAGGACCTTGTACTGTGATAATTGATTTTTAGTTTTTAAAAAAAAAAAAAAAAAAATTACGCGTACCGTACGCGTACGGTAAAAAAAAAATAAAAAAAAGTTTTAAAAAAAATATAAAAAAAGTTAAAAGGTAAGGTTGGCTCTTAAAAGAGCCGTTGTGTTCATGCAGGGACAGAGGAAAGAAAGAATGGGAATATTAGTCGGTACGACAAATGTGCTGATCTATTAAATTGTTCACTAGGGCAACACTGGTCTCCCTATGACAAATTAGATCATGACAAGTGGCGCACCGAATTAAAACCCTCGCAAACCGATGGTTGGTTTCCAGAGGACGAGAAAAAGGAGATGCTCCCCCCACAGATGAAGGGCTCAGCTGACCTACCGAAGATGGACTCGGCCCTGCAGATGATGGACCAGGCTGAGCTGCTGTGGATGTGCTTGGTTGACTTACTGAAGGGTTACCTTCAGTATGTCGAGCATGTGTCCTACCGTGTACATCTTGAAGGTGTCTCAACATGGTGTGATTCCCGAAGGAATACTTCTTGTTGGGATTCCCTCTTGAAAGTACACGGCCACAAAGCTTACAAGTCACTAAGGGTGCATTTACCTTTTTCTTGTCCTCTGGAAAAGAAAAATACTCCCATATGAAAGAGCTCTTTTGTTTCCTCCTTCTCTGCCTCAAGGTAGTGCTGCTAGCCTCACTCTCAGAAGGGTTCTGCTGTTCTGCCATCGTATCACAAAGACAACTCAGCTCCTTCTCCTAAGGGATCACAAGCAGAAATGAGGGGAATGGGTGTGGTGTAGGAGAGTTCTAGAACTGAAAGTAGTTTCAACCAATCAAAAGTTGTGTTTCATGATCACATGACCCACCGTGCGCGTACGTTACGCTTACGGTGCGCTTACGGTGCGCTTACGGCAAAAGTACGCATGCGCATAAAAAAGACACGCGCTCGCGCGCATGCGCATAACAGTCACTCCCCAACACTTCCGCGTAACGTGCGCGTGTAGCGTACACGCGTACGCGCCCCACGCGCAGTACGCGCGGCTACGCAAATTGCGTAACTATACGCAAACAGAGTAGATAAATTACGGACATTGCGTAAACCGTACGCTTACCGTACGCTTACCGTACGCGCACTAAAAAAAAAAAAATATATATATATATATATTTTCAAAGTTATACTAATATATCTTACCTGTTTCGTAAAAAAAAAAAAGAGAAAACTTGAAATATTGCAGATTTTTTAGAAAAAAAACATAGTGTTTTAAGAGAATAAAAAGTTAAAAAAAACTTGTTTTTTTTTTTAAAAAAAAACACATTTAATATAAGAATTTATAAAAAAAAATCATAAAAAATCAATAAAAAAAAAATATGGGAATCACATATGTTATAGCTAAGAATTAGCATTTAAAAAAACATACAAATTCACTGAAAAAACCATGGGTTTCACACACGTTATAGTTAGAAATTAGCATTTAAATAACCTTGCAAATTCACTGAAAAAACCATAGGTTTCACACATGTTATAGTTAGGAATTAGCATTTAAAAAACCTTGCAAATTCAGTGAAAAAACCATAGGTTTCACACACGTTATAGTTAGGAATTAGCATTTAAAAAACCTTGCAAATTCAGTGAAAAAACCATAGGTTTCACACACGTTATAGTTAGCTGGACATTTCACTCGTAAAAAACCAATGAAATTTCCCCGTTATAGTTAGTTAAGCTAACTATAACTCGCGCGCCCGCAATGCACTGCTGATGACGTCACATATTACATCAGTCTCTATTTTTGAATGTGTGTATCAAAGGTTATATTAGGGTGAGAGGAGGTCTGCCACTCTATCACATGGATGATGTCATCAGTGATGTCATCAGTGATGTCATTTGAGATGTCATCAGTGATGTCATGAGTGATGTCACTGACCATGTCATGAGTGATGTAATATGTGACATGTACACATACATATATATAAATGCATATGCATATATGTGTGCGTGTAGAGAGAGTTAGAGAGGTAGAGGTGTAGAGGTAGAGACGTAGAGGTAGAGAGGTAGAGGTAGAGAGGTAGAGAGTAGTAGAGAGAGAGGTAGAGAAAGGTAGAGAGGTAGAGAGTAGAGGATGAGTAATAGAGAGTAGAGCGAGAGTAGTAGAGAGTAGTAGAGAGAGTAGCAGAGAGTGAGTAGGAGAGAGTAGTAGAGTGAGTAGTAGAGAGTGAGTAGTAGAGAGTAGTAGAGAGTGAGAAGTAGAGAGTAGTAGAGAGTAGTAGAGAGTAGTAGAGAGTGAGTAGTAGAGGAAGTAATAGAGAGTAGTAGAGAGTGAGTAGTAGAGAGTAGTAGAGAGTGAGTATTAGAGAGTGAGTAGTGGAGAGTAGTAGAGAGTGAGTAGTAGAGAGAGTAGTAGAGAATGTGTAGTAGAGAATGAGTAGTAGAGTGAGTAGTAGAGAGTAGTAGAGAGTGAGTAATAGAGAGTAGTAGAGAGTGAGTAGTATAGAGTAGTAGAGAGTAGTAGAGAGAGAGTAGTAGAGAGTGAGTAGTAGAGAGTAAGTAGTAGAGAGAGTAGTAGAGAGTGAGTAGTAGAGAGTAGTACAGAGTGAGTAGTAGAGAGTGATTAGTAGAGAGTAGTGGAGTAGTAGAGAGTAAGTATTAGAGTGAGTAGTAGGGAGTAGTAGAGAGTGAGTAGTAGAGTGAGTAGTAGAGTGAGTAGTAGAGAGCAAGTAGTAGAGAGTGTGTAGTAGAGAGAGAGTAGTAGAGAGAGTAGTAGAGTAGTAGAGTAGTAAAGAGTGAGTAGTAGAGAGTGAGTAGTAGAGAGTAGTACAGAGTGAGTAGTAGAGAGTGATTAGTAGAGAGTAGTGGAGTAGTAGAGAGTAAGTATTAGAGTGAGTAGTAGGGAGTAGTAGAGAGTGAGTAGTAGAGTGAGTAGTAGAGTGAGTAGTAGAGAGCAAGTAGTAGAGAGTGTGTAGTAGAGAGAGAGTAGTAGACAGTAGTAGAGAGTAAGTAGTAGAGAGTGAGTAGTAGAGAGAGTAGTAGAGTAGTAGAGAGTAAGTAGTAGAGAGTGAGTAGTAGAGAGAGTAGTAGAGTAGTAGAGAGTGAGTAGTAGAGAGTGAGTAGTAGAGAGTAGTAGAGAGTGAGTAGCAGAGAGAGTAGTAGAGAGTAGTAGAGTGAGTAGTAGAGAGTGAGTAGTAGAGAGAGAGAGTAGTAGAGAGTTAGTGGTAGAGAGTAGTACAGTGAGTAGTGGAGAGTAGTAGAGAGTGAGTAGTAGAGAGAGTAGTAGAGTGAGTAGTTGAGAGTGAGTAGTAGAGAGTGAGTAGTAGAGAGTAGTAGAGAGTAGTAGAGTAGTAGAGAGTGAGTAGTAGAGAGTGAGTAGTAGAGAGTAGTAGAGTGTGTAGTAGAGAGGGAGTAGTAGAGAGAGAGTAGTAGAGAGTTGTAGAGAGTGAGTAGTAGAGTAATAGAGAGTGAGTGGTAGAGAGTGAGTAGTAGAGAGTAGTAGAGAGTGAGTAGCAGAGAGCAAGTATTAGAGAGTGTGTAGTAGAGAGTGAGTAGTAGAGAGTAGTAGAGAGAGAGTAGTAGAGAGTGAGTAGTAGAGAGTGAGTAGTAGAGAGTGGTAGAGAGAGTAGTAGAGAGTGAGTAGTAGAGAGTGAGTAGTAGAGAGAGAGTAGTAGAGAGTAGTAGAGTAGTAGAGTGTGAGTAGTAGAGAGTAGTGGCATAGTAGAGAGTGAGTAGTAGAGAGTAGTAGAGAGTGAGTAGCAGAGAGCAAGTAGTAGAGAGTGTGTAGTAGAGAGTGAGTAGTAGAGAGTGAGTAGTAGAGAGAATAGTAGAGAGTGAGAAGTAGAGAGAGTAGTAGAGTAGTAGAGAGTGAGTAGTAGAGTGAGTAGTAGAGAGTAGTTGAGAGCGAGTAGTAGAGAATCAGTAGTGGAGAGTGAGCAGTAGAGAGTGAGTAGTAGAGAGTGAGTAGTAGAGAGTGAGTAGTACAGAGTGAGTAGTAGAGAGTAGTACAGAGTGAGTAGTATAGAGTAGTAGAGTGAGTAGTAGAGAGTGAGTAGTAGAGCGAGAGTAGTAGAGAGCGAGTAGTAGAGTAGTAGAGAGTGAGTGGTAGAGAGTAGGAGAGAGTAGTAGAGTGAGTAGTAGAGAATAGTAGAGAGTGAGTAGTAGAGCGAGTAGTAGAGAGTAGTAGAGTAGTAGAGAGTGAGTAGTAGAGAGTGAATAGCAGAGAGAGTAGTAGAGAGAAGTAGAGAGTGAGTAGTAGAGAGTGAGTAGTAGAGAGTAGTAGAGAGCGAGTAGTAGAGAGTGAGTAGTGGAGAGTGAGTAGTAGAGAGCGAGTAGTGGAGAGTGACTAGTAGAGAGTGAATAGTAGAGAGTGAGTAGTAGAGAGAGAGTAGTAGAGAGTGAGTAGTAGAGAGTAGTAGAGTGAGTAGTAGAGAGTGAGTAGTAGAGAGTAGTAGAGAGTAGTAGAGAGAGAGTAGTAGAGAGTGAGTAGTAGAGAGAGAGTAGTAGAGTAGTAGAGAGTGAGTGCTAGAGAGCAGCAGAAAGTAGTAGAGTGAGTAGTAGAGAGTGAATAGTAGAGAGTGAGTAGTAGAGAGAGAGAGTAGTAGAGAGTGTAGTAGAGAGTGAGTAGTAGAGAGTAGTAGCGAGTGAGTAGTAGAGAGTAGTAGAGAGTGAGTAGTAGAGTAGTAGAGAGTGAGTGGTAGAGAGTAGTAGAAAGTAGTAGAGTGAGTAGTAGAGAGTGAATAGTAGAGAGTAGTAGAGAGTGAGTAGTAGAGAGTAGTAGAGCGTGAGTAGTAGAGAGTGAGTAGTAGAGAGTGAGTAGTAGAGAGTAGTAGCGAGTGAGTAGTAGAGAGTGAGTAGTAGAGTAGTAGAGAGTGAGTAGTAGAGAGTGAGTAGTAGAGAGTAGCAGAGTAGTAGAGAGTGAGTAGTAGAGAGTAGTAGAGAGTGAGTAGTAGAGAGTGAGTAGTAGAGAGAGAGTAGTAGAGTAGTAGAGAGTCAGTAGTAGAGTAGTAGAGAGTAGTCAGTCAGTGTCAGTCAATGTCAGTCAATGTCAGTCAGTCAGTGTCAGTCAGTCTGTCAGTGTCAGTCAATCAGTGTCAGTCAGTCAGTGTCAGTCAATCAGTGTCAGTCAGTCAGTGTCAGTCAGTGTCAATCAGTGTCAGTCAGTGTCAATCAGTCAGTGTCAGTCAGTCAGTGTCAATCAGTCAGTGTCAGCTAGAGCAGCTCTGCTGACCTGGTTCTAGCTCTCTATAACAACACTCCGGTGACCTGGTTTCTCTGGCTCTACAGCAGGTCTGCTGACCTGGTTCTCTGGCTCTAGAGCAGCTCTGCTGACCTAGTTGTTATGCTACAGAGCAGCTCTGCTGATCTAGTTCTCTGGCTCTACAACAGCTCTGCAGACCTGGTTCTCTGGCTCTAAAGCAGCTCCGTTGACCCAGTTCTATGGCTCTGAAGCAGTTCTGCTGACATGGTTCACTGGCTCTATAGAAGCTCTGCTGACCTGGTTCTCTCCCTCTAAAGCAGCTCTACTGACCTGGTTTATCTGGCTCTGCAGCAGCTCTGCTGACCTGGTTCTCTGGCTCTAGAGCAGCTCTGTTGACCTGGTTCTTAGGCTCTAGACCAGCTCTACTGACCTGGTTCTCTGGCTCTAAAGCAGCTCCTCTGACCTGGTTCTATGGCTCTAAAGCAGCTCTGCTGATTTGGTTCTCTGGCTCTAGAGTAGCTCTGCTGACCTGGTTCTCTGGCTCTGAAGCAGTTCTGCTGACATGGTTCTCTGGCTCTAAAGCAGCTCTGCTGACCTGGTTCTCTCCCTCTAAAGCAGCTCTACTGACCTGGTTTTTCTGTCTCTGCAGCAGCTCTGCTGACCTGGTCCTCTGGCTCTAGAGCAGCTCTGCTGACCTGGTTCTTAGGCTCTAGACCAGCTCTACGGACCTGGTTCTCTGGCTCTAAAGCAGCTCTGCTGACCTGGTTCTATGGCTCTAAAGCAGCTCTGCTGATTTGGTTCTCTGGCTCTAGAGTAGCTCTGCTGACCTGGTTCTCTGGCTCTAAAGCAGCTCTGCTAACCTGGTTCTCTGGCTCTAAAGCAGCTCTGCTGGCCTGGTTCTCTGGTTCTAAGGCTGCTCTGCTGACCTGGTTCTCTCCCTCTAAAGCAGCTCTGCTGACCTGGTTTCTCTGGCTCTACAGCAGCTCTGCTGACCTAGTTCTCTGACTCTAGAGCAGCTCTGCTGACCTAGTTCTTAGGCTCTACAGCAGCTCTGCTGACCTGGTTCTCTGGCTCTACAGCAGCTCTGCTGACCTGGTTTTCTGCACTCACGACGCACGCACCCGACTTCGCGTAAATATATTTAAAAATAATATAAGTTTCTTATAAGTACAAATATATTATTTTGATGAATATCTTACATAATCTCTTGCCTTAATATGTATATTAAAGACACATACATATCATTTTGGAACATAATTTTTTTTTGCGGGAGTCGCGCAGCCAGCGCGCCCCAGCACGTATATGATGTCACGCGGGACCCGCAAGCATGCAAACATCTTGTACCGTAATACGCATGTGTCGCGAATGCGCGGGAGCTGGAGTCGCAGACTGGTCGCATACCAATCGCGCATATCACGTGATATTAAATGTATATGATGTAACTGAAAAACACGCAGCCGTCGCACACCATACACGGATCCTTCATGATGTGTACACTTTGAGTGCGCGACTGCGAAAAAAATTTGATTTTTTTTTAAAGAAAATGTTATAAATATATTTAAAAAAAAAATGAAAACAAGAAAATTAATTAATATTTCAGTTTTAATTAAAAAATGTTTTTTTGCAATTTTCAGAAAAATGTATAATGTTATTTAATGAATAAAATATTTATAAATAAACAGTTAAAAAACTGTAGAAAATCAGTACAAAAAATAGATATACCTTCTATCACACTTAAAAGTTAGCATTTACAAAACCTTAGAAATTCACAGAAAAAAACATAGGTTTCAGGGGTGTTATAGTTAGCTGCCCATTTCACTCGTACAAAACCATAGAAATTCCTCCGTTATAGTTAGTTCTGCTAACTATAACTCACGCGCCCGCAATGCACTGCTGATGATGTCACATATTGCATCATTCATGACATGGTCAGTGACATCAGTGATGACATCACTGATGACATCTCAAATGACATCACTGATGACATCATCCACTTGACAATCCGATACACCACATCATACACTAGTATAACCTTTCATCACTCACTGTAAAATGCAGAGTACCATATTTGAAACCATTGACACACCAATACCAGTTACTACATACCCACTCACTGATTCCTAAGTCTACACACACAACTACCCATTCAACAACAGAATCATCTATACATGCAGTCATTAATTAATAGAACACTATCAAATGCACTTATACACATATATAGACATTGACACATCAGCAGTCATCTTAGTCGGTTATGCAGTCATCCTACTCACTCATGAAAAAAATGTATCGCACTTAAATTTACTCACTTACACAATTATCCAACGACACCTCATTTATTCAAACACATAGTAACTCATGGTTAATATGTTAAAAAAGCACCATTACAATTATACACTCATTCATATATTTACTCTCACAATCACTGACTCTTACACAAACTTATTTATATACACCAACTCTCACATACAATGTCTTTTATTTTTTTAATTTGTTGAAGATGTACAACTAAAACATATATTCGCTCACCAACACACAAATAAATACACTCAGTCACCCAAACAACTGTTTCCACATGCACTCTTAAACCCATATACCTAGTCAATCAACCATTCATACATCTATGCATAGAGTTACACACACCCCATCCAACCACACACAAACTCAGTGTCCCATACAAATACTCACCCAACTAATCAATAACTAATATACACACTCATGTAGTTAGTGACCAACTGAGGCAGCATGTTATACAACAACAGAGACAGTGCTGCACACATTCACATAGTTTAGTTACTAATCCATGTATTAAGTGAGACACTTTTAATTACTCACTTAAAAAGACAGTTCAACAGCTACTAAATCCTCCATCCAGACAGTTATATATCCACTCAATCTTCAATACAGATTGGTATATATATAATACATATTTAAATTTCAAACTAAACCACATTCAGTGGATGATGTCATCAGTGATGTCATCAGTGATGTCATTTGAGATGTCATCAGTGATGTCATCAGTGATGTCACTGACCATGTCATGAATGATGCAATATGTGACATCATCAGCAGTGCATTGCGGGCGCGTGAGTTATAGTTAGCAGAACTAACTATAACGGAGGAATTTCTATGGTTTTGTACGAGTGAAATGGGCAGCTAACTATAACACCCCTGAAACCTATCGTTTTTTCTATGAATATATATATATATATAGATCATTCACTCCAGGGCCGGCATTAGCGCTGGTGCCACCCTGTGCGACAATGTCTGCTGGTGCCCCACCAATGACCAACTCTGCCATGGATTCCCTCACTAGCACCATTTAACAGTGCCCCTCAAGTCTCAATAGCCACCGTCTCTCAGATTCATTTAGTTTTATAGCAACACTCACACCAGTGTACGGTGTCAGAGCACTTTACACCACACACACATTGCACAGAGACAATTGTACATCAGTTTATAGGAAATGCTACATCAGACAGGACTACAAGGTGTAGTGTAGGAGTAACATGTCATCTATACTGGTAGGCAATATAGTTTGAGTCCTTATTCTGGGAAAGCACAAATCCAGAATTCAAAACGTACCATCATTTTTAGGGGTTTTCTTTCATAATAAGAATTGTTTTCTACCCAAATGAATCCTTTTCACAAGATTAGGATGATGAAAGACTGGGCAAAAAAATATATAGCTCTAACATATACCTCGAAGTTTGCATGCAGCATTAGTATGACAGTTTATAGCCTAATGTTCTATATAAGGATTTTGACTTGAAAACGACGAAAAACAAAAGGCAACAGAAGCAGTAACCCACTGACCTATTTACATTCTATGCACCTTGTTATATGCATGCCCATGGCTTCCCTGGGAGCCGATTGTCGCCCCCACGGAAAGCACATGGTTTTTTAAAAAAAATTGCCCCCACAGGGTTCGGCCACTGAGCAGAAGGACCGACCCCCTGCCAATATCGCCGCCATTTAAAAAAAAAATGTTTGCACCTTTTTTTTTTTTTTTGGGGGGGCGATCGCGCCTCCCAGGGAAAGCCAAGTATTTAATTTAAAAGATAAGGGCCGACCCCCGCAAAGACATCCCTGGTGTCAAGTGGGGTTTCCTGGCCGTGGATCGCAGCGTTGCCGCGATCCACGGCCAGAAAACCCTTTCAAGAAGGCCTTGTTTGAAAGGGGAGACTCTCCCCTTTCAAAGGAGGCCTCCCTGAAAGCTTGGGAGGCCGTTCCCGGCCAGATTTCCCCATCAGAGTCGAGCGCGGCCTTACCTGCTGCTGTCCTCGGCTGCGGTGGGGAAATCAGTGACGTCAGAGCACCTCGCGGCACGCTGACGTCATAGATGGAAAGCCTTCCGCGTCTCCCTCAGGGAATTGATTTTTAAAAGGATTCTCCGGTGCTTTGCACCAGACGATCGATTAGGGCCCTCGCTGGTGACGTCCAATGGACGTGTGCAAACCACCAGGGGGGTAGTGCTTGCGTCGGCCATTGGCCGACGCAACCACCAAAAGGGTTAATTACTGAGGTGGCGAGAGGCGCGGATCCGGAGGTGCTGCGCCTCCACCGCCGTGGCGCAGCGCGGCCAAATGAGTCTGGGAATTGGGGAGACGATGACGAGCTCCTCATCAATTAGCTTTTCATTCACTTATTAGTTGTAATGAATAAACGGGCAGAGGGGACGGCCCGCGCATCCCAGTGGCAGAACAAAACCCCCGCGGTGCGAGGGGGCGGGGGTCTCTGTTAGGCCCCCTCTGGCACTGGCAGGTGACTGGGATGAGAGCTCCGGACCGGGGCGAGGGCCCCCCTGGCAAGTAGCGTACAGGAGGGTCGGGGATCAAGTTCCTTTACGCCACTGGCGCAAACTCTATATCTTCTGCCTGGGATAGAGCGGCAGAGCAACCTCCTTCAGTTCTACCCCAAGAAGCACCCGCGGAGCGCTCTAGCGAGACCACTTCCTGGGTTCAAAGAAGCAGGTCTATCCAATCACTCCCCTCTCTAAAACAAGCGTTGGCAGTATCGTAAATTGAAGTATTACAAGTAAACAGCATGGGAATGGATCTGTACATGCATTTGTGTGCAAGCACAGAATTGTAGGATAATTTTGGTTAAGGTTAAAATGTCAGGTGCCAGTTTAACTTTCAGTCAGATCTAAACAACCAAGCAGGTTACTGATTGCTCAAATCCCATCTGTGCTGCTGCCAGAGTACAAGGGCCATACATGTTCTAGATATCTAAGACACTTTAAAAGCTTTACAGTGTCAAGTGTATGCTCCTAAAAGTTCAAGCTCATGCAGCTGGATAACCAAAATGATCACAGCTGTGTGGAGGGCAAGCACTTTTTTTGTGGAAACACACAACTTCCGCCCAATCAAAACATGTACTTCTGACTACCAACATGTGGGCGGAGCCATAGCCCCTCTCTGGTGTTCTTCTCTTAATTGTCTGGCGACAGCTGCTCTGTCATGCCAGACCATAAAAAGACAAGCTTGGATAGGGGAGTTGGGTGGGTGGGGCATGCCTAATACCTGTCTACAAGTCTTGTTTCTAGGAGTGAGAGGACAAGTTGGTGCTTGGGACCCTCTCATTCTCTCTTTAGGTGAGTCTCACCCTTTCATTTTCCCTATGTCCACCACACCGGTGACATAACACAAAAATGTGCCCCCTGCCCCCCACCCCCACCTTGAAGCAGAATATGACGAGGGACCTCTGGGTCTCCCAGATATCACTTATCTTTGTGTGACCCCCCCCCCCCCCCACCCGTCCTCACAATCAGTTAGGCTCTAGTTTTACTTATTTTTCTTCTATCGTCATATTTTTCAAATTCTGTCTTGTACCATCGTCCACTTTCTCTTCTACTCTCTAACGCACGTCCCCCCTCTCATAGTCTCCTCTCGCACTTCTCATCTTTCTCTTAAGTTACCCTCTCTCTCATCTGCCTTTCACACTCCCTCACACCCACTCTACTGCACACAGCACCTTGTTTCCTACTGACGCACAGGAACACATTCTTTCTCTTTCTCGTTCACCCACTCTCTCGCTCTCTCTCTCGCTCACTATTCCTCTCCAGTTTGCCATTCTCTATGTATCTCTCCTTCTTCCACTATTCCTTCCATTCCCTCTCTCCTTCCTACTCGTCATTTTGGTTGTCAGGCTCTTTCTATCCCTCTTCTTTGCTCCTTTCTTTCTTCCTTTCTTCGTTTCTTTATTTCTTTCGAGAGCACACCTGCTAATGGAAGGAGGTATTTCCTTCTTCCTTTCTGTTTTTTCGAGAACACGCCTGCTAATGCAAATAGTTCTTTTTTTCTTCCTTTGTTGTTCCACTCTCTCCTCTTCATCTTCCTTTCTTCTTTCTTCCTTTCCTTCTTTCGCTCTATGTACTCTCTCTCTAAGACCCTTATTCTCCTTTATTTCTCTGTTTCTATTCTTCCCTCTCTTTTTATCTCTGTCGCTCATTCTCGCTCACTCTCTTCCTTCCACTCTCTCCTACTCCTATTGCGCGCTCTTGTTTGTTTTTTCCTCTCCCAAGCCCTGCTCTTGGTAATCTTCCCACGGTGGAAATGCTCTTTATTTGGGAGTAAAGACATTTTGCTTGCTGTCCTTTAGCGAAGTGCTCTATACTTATAACACAGGCCTTAATCTTAAATTCTGCCCTTCAGTGATAGAATTAAGCGTCGGTGCTGGGGTTTCCCTCTAGTGTTCTGGAGCAGAACATAGAGATGGTTTAGGTTCTTTCTTCTTGTGATTACGGAGTCTGGTCTTTATCCTGGACTATAGCGCAGCTTCCGATTATACTTGGAATCTGCCCTCTACTGGTAGCGCTCTGTAATTGCACTGAGTTAAGGTGTTCAGACTCTGAGACCCTTGAGTGGCCGTATGCTAGAGACACACAAACAAACACATTGCTGACTGATATAACAATACGACACAGCCCCCCAAACAACATTGGGGAGAGGATGTGGCGTAACAGCCAGATCTGTCCAATTCGTATCTAGGGAAACATGTTCTAGTCTCGGCGTCGGATCAACAACCCGTGATTCTGGGCAAATCACTTATCTCCCCGTGCCCCAAAAAATAAAAAAAAGAATGTGTCGTTGTGTAAATTAAATGATGCTCATGTAAAGCACTCAGATACATTCGAGTCGAGTAAAACTGCAAAAAAAAAAAAATCATTCACATGAACAAGAAAGAAAATTACTATAATCATTTGAGAGAGTTAATAGGGACCTGATTGTCTTAGCTCCAACTGTTCTGGTTGGCTGGCAGCCAGCTGCCAATAAGATCTCTCTACAGGCCTTAAATTAGGAAAAGTACATTCAACTTTTTCACAGCATCAGGTAAACTCACCAGTAAAAACCTCAACTTCTTGTAGATCCAAACGCACCATTCATTCGGCTTGAAGCAATGCATCTCTGAGATGTAAGAGAGTCTCCATCTTGAAATGGCAGTAAACCACAGATTGATTGAAATGCCTGAGATTGATAACAGGTCTCATCTTTTTATTGTTATTTTGTAGTAAGAAAAGAGAAATTAGGAAGCCTGCAGGATTGGGAAAAGTCAGCTGTATTGCTTTTTATGTAAAAGGGAACTTATTTCCTGTGATTTAAGAGCAGAAATCTTGAACAAGAGTTTTGGGGGAGGGGGAAATACCATTTGAAAAGGATTTTCATAAAGTTCTATGGAATAACCTTGAATGGTGTTTAGAACCCAAGGGTCTGGGTAATTGATTGCCATTGTATCAGAAAAAACTTTAACCTGCCCTCTACGAAAAGTTGGCCAGAAGGAAGACTTACCCAGCTGGGGTTGAAGCTCCGTAGCTCATTTGTCTTCTGCCACGTAAACCTCTGCCTCTTTGCAGGTAGAATTAATGTTTGTACTCCTGATAGTTTGAGCTGAAGGAGCGTCTAGATCCTTGATTCCTGAAGGCCTGGCTGGTAAAGCGGCTCCTGCCTCTACC
Source organism: Triturus cristatus (assembly GCF_964204655.1). NCBI lineage: Eukaryota > Metazoa > Chordata > Amphibia > Caudata > Salamandridae > Triturus > Triturus cristatus. Next base: position 748,476,177 of record NC_140579.1, read on the forward strand.
GGCCAAGGCAAAAACCCATTGAGAGAAAAGTGATTGTTGGGCTTTGTCCAGGAAGGCAAAAGTGGTAAAACCTTTACTAAGTTCCTTAATAAAGGAATCACCGAATAACAGTCCCTCTGCCTTAATATTGGGATCCATGGCAGCCAGATTTGCCAACTTGGTGGTTCAACTGTATCAAGTCTAGCAGATTTGGCAAGGTCCAAAATACAGGCCAACGGGCCAATGACATCCAACATCTTGTCCTGGCATGTGGACCATGCCTTGTCCACCCCTTATGAGGATCTATGCCAAATTTGGAGAAAAAGTAAGAATGTTGGGGTCAATAGGGGGTGTAGAGCAGTCGCGGCCGGCATGACTCGCGGGTGGGGGGGTCGAGGGGAAGTTTAATTAAAAAAAAAATTTACTTACCTTCGCTGGCCCGGTCCCGCGTCGTCTCTGCTTCTCTGCTCCTCTCCTGAACAGGCAGCAGGCAGCCTCTCTCCCCTCCCCATAGCTAATCACAACGTTGCAATGGCAGCATTGTGATTGGTCGGGACGCCGACCAGCAAGGCGTCTATGGGGAGGCCATTTTCTCCATGTAGGCTGCTTGCAGCCTAAATGGAGAAAAAGGCAGAGTGCGCATGACTGGTTTGGTCGGCCCCAGTGGGCCGACCAAACAGTCAGCGCCCTCAGCAGTGGGCAAACCACTCTTCCCCTGCCCTAGAGCAGACCCGCCCACCCGCCTGCCCCCAAGCAAACCCTTCTGCTTTCTCGCAGTGCGAGAAGCAGAAACATAAAATGGAATTTATAATACCATTTTATGTTTCTGCCTCTCACAGCGCGGGAAAACAGTGGGGCAATGCTCCTCCGCCCACATGGAGGAACCGCCCCTGGTCTAGAAGCTATTTGGGAGGTAAGGAGGGTCTAGGGCATTCAGATTTTAATTTGGCAAGGGTTTTTTTTGTCTAGAGGCAAGAGAAGTCTGGAAGCAATATAGTCACTCACGTGGTCAAAGGGAAACCATTCTGTAGAATTCAGATGGTGAATACATTTAGGGTCACACATAAGGAGACCCTCAGAGTGCAGGACTGGTTTAGCGGAAAAGAGATCGAGAGAGTAAGTGACCACCTTTCTCTTCTTTTCCAGAGGGCCTGAGAAGGAATCGGAATCCCCTGTAACATTCTTGCATCTATCAGTTCCTGATCATCAATGTTGTCATCTGTGTCCAGAATTTGTGAAATTAGAATTTTTGAGTTTTTGTTGATATTTTTTGATTGAGACTTACATTTGGTAGACGAAGAATTATTATTTTTATCATTACTATTCCCCTCCTTAAAAGGAGGCCTGGGAGGAACAAGCTCCTCTGTCGTGCATGAGGAAGCCTCACTAGTCATAAGCGCAACTTTAGAAAGGAAAATAGGATGGAGTAGGTTTAGCCAATGAAGCATTCACCACCGCTTTGCGCTGTCTGTTTTCCTCCACAGATTGGGCCAACACGGTTTTTTGCACTATATTGATGGCAGAATTTTCAATGTTTTTAGTAACCTTGTCCATGGAAGCAGAAACAACTTGCTCAAGAGAGGACTGAATGACACCATTTAATTTATTTGTAAAATTGTTCTTCCACGTCATCCTCATTATTATAAAAAAAAATGAAGAACTGTCCAAATCCATATTGACAGCACAGACTAACAACAAAGCAGACAAGCATTGGCATAGCCAATAGGTCTCGCCTTTGGGACCTTATACGTGTTTAGCCATGCAACAGTTTCATAACTAAATACTTATAAGGTCCCAAAAGCGAGACCTATTGACTATGCCAAGCGGCCGCGAAAGTGATCGCGATCGCGATCAAACATCAAAGCGGCCGTGCGGCCGCGAAAGTGAAAGTAACCTCGGTCAAGCGCGGCGCGTGTGCCCGCGCACATGCACTGTAGCTCTAGGCTGGCCTGGTAGCACTTTTTGGAGCCCTCACAAAATGTCTCGCCAGCCCAGCGCATGCGCTGGGTCAGGCGAGACCTAAAAAACAACTTTAAAATAATAATAATATCAGGGGCTTGTGAAACACAATAACCTGTCACTACAGGGTTAAAACTGTCGTGTGAAGAACACAGAAAAAACTTTTCCCACTGGAAGGAGCCGTGTCAGTCCGACTGCAGGCACAGTACTACCCGAGGGCAGAGAGCAAGGCTGCGCCAATGGGCGTGCACAAGCTCCGATGACCAGACTCAGAACGCGTCGGTCGGAGATTCGAAAGCAAGAGCAGTATTTAATGCGCCAGAAACAAGGCCCGCAAATTACCGGACTTAAATAAGACGACCACCAAGGTAATCGGTGCTGCGTCACTGAGGAAAGGAAGTGTGGCAGTAAATGCTGTGACCAAACGCGAAGCGCAAAGACGCTCGCAACATGGGGATTCGAATTGTAAAAGGAAGAGAAAGGAAATAGTCGCACAGTGAGTATCATAAACAGAATATTGAGACAATAACCACTTTAAAAGCAAGCAGCTTAATAAAAGAAAGAATGTAAATACTTATCTTGACTGTGAGCAGCAAGAAAAGAGGACTGCTCGCAGTCAAGTTAGGTGTTATAGGGGATGCTTACACCCCATTGGCTGTTATTATTACTACGTCTGCTCTCCCATTTGCTTTTGTTTCTAAGCCTCTTGGAAACTGTAGTGTTCTTTTTCCCTTGACTGCTGCTTTTTAAATAAATGCAAGATTAGAGAAGCATAATACGAGTCTCCGGTCTTGCAATAACATGTTCCCGCTACAGTACAGTTTTCATGCTATCTGCTAATAGGGTTCCATGTTACACATTAGGACTGAGCTGGCACAGTCTTTCAAGATTCTGAAGTTGAAATAATTTGCACTATTAACTAGAGTGCTAACAATGTCTGTTGTTTAAGTGCCTAATTGCAAATCGGATTCTGGTGTACACTATGTAAATGAATCTAATTATTACTCAAATGCACTCATTCATCTGATCGCAGATTGTGTTTCCAGTAACACCAAGGCGAACTGTCTGACTGTCCCAAAAACGCATAACAAGCATATTCAAATAGTGCATGTATTCCAGTTTTAAGAGAGCTTGCAATTTACAGCTGAGGCCGCTGTCAAATCAGTTTTTTCCTCAAGTCCACACATAACAAATATCTAAGCTAGCATAACTACTCTTGGTTGCTTGTGGGAGGTTCCACCCAATTCCCTGCCCATGTGCAGTGATAACATCTGAATTATATACACTATTTTACAGAACATTGTATTCAAGTCTCTAATGCTGCTCTGGTGGTCCTAAAACATTTCTGAACTGAAACACCGATTGAATTGACTGATGTTTAAGAGCATGATGTTTAAGAGCACGTTTTTATTTTTTTGAGTTTTATAAAGTGTGAACTAGACCAGAAGGTATCAGAGCGCTTGACATGACCACCAGTTGCGTTACAGCCGGAAACATTCATTTTTTGGTCTCGCCTGAGCCAGCGCATGCACTGTCTGGCACGACATTTAGTGAGTGGGTTTCAGAAATCCGACCACAAGCTTTTGCTTGTGGCCTAAAGCTTGCGGTTACGCGCAAAGCCGCCATCTGGCTGCGCCATCTGGCTTTCCTCTCTCGCTCGCGGGGACCCTTACGCTCGCGGGACTCTGCAGCTGCTTTCACTTTTGCCGCCGGGCGCGCGCACCACTCGCGTGTTTTTTTTAATTTCCTTTTAGCGTGCGCGCACACAACGCCCGGGCTTAGTGCTTTCACCTGATATTGTCCGATTACATTACATTAGGCCACACTCGCTTGCCTGTCCTGCATAATTATAGCGCTAACTTGAACCAAGGGCATTATAGCGCTTCACGCAGAAATCAGCTCCCCTTAAACAATAGTTTTTAAGCACAGTGTAAAGAAGCGATTTGCACGGAATCACAAGATGCTGCGTCTGAGCCGAGATTCTAACCTAGTTACCCAGTTCTAACATCCGCAGCCCTAGCCGCAACAGGTGTGATAGGAGATTTGCCATAAAAAGAAGCACTTCCTGAGCTGTGAATACGTAGTGCTTTCACCTGATATTCTCCGATTACATTACATTAGGCCACACCCGCTTGCCTGTCCCGCATAATTATAGCGCTTCACACGGAAATCAGCTCCCCTTACACAACAGTTTTTAAGCATAGTGTAACAAACCCAGCGCCACCACAGCATCACTCAGCACCACCACAACCTCACTCAGCACCACCACAGCATCACTCAGCACCACCACAGCATCACTCAGGGCCACCACAGCATTATCTCAGGGCCACCACAGCATCACTCAGGGCCAGCACAGCATCACTCAGCACCACCACAGCATCACTCAGCACAACCACAGCATCACTCAGCATCACTCAGCACTACCACGCATCACTCAGCGCCACCACAGCATCACTCAGCACCACCACAGCATCACTCAGCACCACATCAGTATCACTCAGCATCGCCTTTGCACTAGTACACCACCACATCATTATCACTCAGCAAGACCTGAGTATCATTCAGCATCACCTCAGCATAGTCTCCGCACCAGTCACCACCATCACCACCACTACCACCTCAGCATCCCTCAGCACCACCTCAGCCTGCTCTCAGAATCTGGCATCTGTTGATTCTCCCCTAGCGTCTGGCTGCTGCTAGTGATATTATACAGGTAATAGTTCCCAACCTTCACCTTCCGATTGTTTATGCTCCCTCAAAAAAAATTTTTTACAAACAACCATTGGAATAGGCAGAAACAAGTTGCCAGCATTGCAAGAACAAAAGAAAACTGAGGACATTTTTTATTGTAAATACTTTATTTAATATGGTAATTCAGTTGTACATAATGCCTTCTTGGTCATATATAAGGTAACAAAAATGCTTCTGACACTTTTTTATTAAAACTTTTCAGCAAGCCCATTCACTTTTCTTTTTGCATATTGATGCACCTTCAAATGGTTTCCACGTGGTGCAAATTCTAGCCTTTCTCTCCTTTTTGTCAGGTAAGTCTACTAATGCTACTCTCTATAGCGTGTTCATCACTAAGCAGACTGGTTGTCTTCTGGCTCTTAAACCATAGCCCTTTTTTTCATCCTATCTCTAGGGTACGCAGAGTATCAACCTCAGACAGATGGAAGGCTGAGTCAGTCAGCATGAAAAAATGATTTATTCAAACAAAAGTAATTGATCTATTAATTTATATATATTTTTATAAATAAAGCAAAATTAGATAAAAACATTTTTTACCTTTCTGTGGTTTATGAGGGGTTATCTGGTCACAGGGGTCTTTCTCTCTGTATTTTGGATTGTATTTTCCCTGCTACTGCACCCCATAAATTACTAGTACAGGGACCCTCTGATGTTCTTATTGTCCACAAAATATAAACCTGTGCCTTATGTATCATACAAGAGTCTATGGTCGGGTGGATGCCCTTCTTTAAAATACAAGCTTCCCTATCCCTAATGAAGCTTAATTCCCAAGTGGCCTGTTTCAGAGTGGCCTTTAATTGATGTGGCGATAGGGAGAAAAACAGAGATTCATCTAATTGTAGCAGGTCGGCCGCAATTCTAAAATTTTTACAAATTGCAGACTGCTCCTTTAAATTTTCTAATACTTCTTTCTTAATTAAGGATCTTAGTGAGCCGGGATCACTCTTTACCAAGCTTACAACCCGTCGCTCTATCACCCGCCAGACCCTGTGCCCAGCTACTTCTTAGGCCAAATTCTAGCCTTAGAGCTGCCACAGGACAAGCAGAGTTGTCCGAAGCCAGACACCTTAGAATTTTTCCTTCTGTTCTATGTCAAGCAGCTCAATACCATACAACAGAGAAGCGGGGATTTTCGCGCGGAAAACCTCTAATAACAGTGCAAAGTGTCTTTTCCTAGTTGATCTATAAAGGGCGCCCAAGCTTTTCCCTTGAGAGATAGCTTTACAAATGTTATTTTCTATATAAGCCTTATTACTTAGATTACCACACACTGTTTTTCCCAAGAAAACATACGATTTTACAAGTTCTAGTTTTTGGCCACCCACAGACCATACATAATTCTCATACTGCAATTTTTTTCTTCCATGCAGGCTCATGATTTTACTTTTAGATATATTAATCTTTAAATAATGTGCCTCTGCAAAATTATGCAATGCCTGTAGACGATTATTTAAACCTCTTGGCGTTAGGTCAAATATTATAATGTCGTCTGCATATAATAAACAAACTATCGGTTTTCCCCCCAGTAAGGGGGCTATGCCCTCACTTAACGCCAAATCCTGAGGAAGATCAGAAATATATAATGAGAAAAGTAGGGGAGCCAATAGACATCCTTGTTTTAGACCATTTGCAGTAGGGATAGTTTGGGAGAGCCCCCTTTCTCCTCCCATTAGGACTTACACCAAGTGTCCGAGTGAAGAGCACAGACTAACTCCAAAAGAATTACAGGCATACCCAGATCCGACAATTTTCTCCACAATAACAAACGATCAACTTTATCGAATGCTGTGGAGAAGTCTATAAAGGCTGTGTACACTTTTCCTCCTCTAACTTTAACATATTTATCAAAAATTACCTGTAGAGCGGATACGTTGTCGATTGTTCCATGTTTTGACCTAAACCCAGTTTGTTCCAATGGTAAGATCTCAGTTGTAAGCAGCCAATCATTAATTTGTGTCAAAGGGCATTTAGCAAAGACTTTACCCACTGCATCGAGAAGTGCAATTTGACGATAGTTATGCGGGACACCTCGTTCTCCTTTCTTAAACAGAGGGACTAATATGCAGAGTGCAGATTGCCAGTGGCATGGCTAGAGCTTTTGCCGCAAGGGGTGAACCCTAAGAGCGAGGGGTGGGTGGAGGTGACAGACGACCATGAGCGGGGGCAGGGTGGAGGCAGACCGCCCCCAACACCCCACCCCACACCTAGCCCCTATCTATGGCACTATAGATTGTCCAGAGTCCTTCAATTTTACGAGTTATCAGAGGACACTGAGGAGGCCCTTCGGAGTTCTAATAAACCCAGAAGGTCGGGATGAGCAATACTTCAGGTCAGCAAGGACAGGTTATGAATAGCAAGGAAGTTCTAACATGGACCATGGATGTCGATTCACCAAAATGACAGGGGCAGCGAAAGTGACTTCACAAATCCTATGACCTTGATGACATCACAGGAAGTGACATCAAATTCCCTTTGACCTGAAGGGCCCCAGGTAGTGGTCACTTGACCTTAATCTCAAAGACATCACAATAACTGACATAGCTGACGTTTTATAATAACCACATTAATATAGCTCAACACAGACAAATATCCTTTTTAGATGGCACCTATATTAGTTGTGGACTTGATCTTTGAAAGTGGTGGGTTGCAAAACTTAACCTCAATTGTTGCAAGCGAATGAAGCAAATGAGAAAGACCTTTTCTAAAAGAGAGTTCGAGGAGTTCTCACCCTGAGAATATCATGAAAAAGTAGGGTCAAGTATTGCATTTAATAGCACCATTTCTAAATACATTTGCTTAAAGACCATAGGCTCTGAAAGGACACTCATTAAATATTCAGGTCCTTTCATGGTATGCCTAGCCAACAAAACAGAACATTCCCCTGAGGATGAACCCATTCTTTTCAAAATGTGCTACAAATGCCCCCATTTGTCAAAAAATACCTATATTGTGCCAGGGCTAGCATTTTGTCATAGTGCCCTGAAGATGCCTAAATTTACATACAAAGGCCAATTTCAGGAATTTGCCATTAATGTGGTCCATGTATCAAGGGACACTTATGTCAAATTTTACATCTAGTATATCAGGGACAGTATTTTGTCATGATTTTCCACCTCCCATATGCCATGTTTTTTCTCTCTTATGCCAAAAATTACCTCCAGTGAGCGAGCACCAACATTCTGTCCAGTGGCGTAACACATGCCCGCGCATTCCCTGCGGGGGGGGCCCGAGCTGCAGGGCGCCCCCACTCTGCACAGTTGTCAGGCCTGAGAGCTCCGGATTCAATCCGGAGCAGGGGCCCCTCCCTGTACCAGGCAGGGGGCCCCCTCAACTTTCATTGCACCAGTGATTCTGCTACAGATGCCCTTATGCCAAGAATTTCCTCAAGTTTGCCAGTACCAGTATTTATGCACGGTTGGCCCATATGTCAAGAATTACCTCCAGTATGCCAATACCAGCATTTTACCATGGCTGCCCATTGTGCCCATGGGCACGGGAATTATGCAGTAGGAGCACCAAATTATGTGAAAGGCTTAACTAAATTATGCGACAAGAAAAGGCAAATTATGTAGGATAATGTGGCACTTTTTAATAGTATTACTCCATTATTTTGTAATTTTTACACATGGCAATACTGTCTAGAGAAAATTTGTACCAAATTAGTACTAGTTTAATAACTAAAAACAGAAATAAGCAACTGAAAGATGAGTTAAGCTTTGCTAAGGGCCTTCGACCGCATGCCAAAAATATTGAAACATTTTTAGTAACTTTTGATCTGTTTGAGCTAGAAACATAATTTTTCTAAAAAATGCTGCTTATGCATACGATGATGGATTATGTGGCAAATGCTGCAACTCCATAATTATGTGAGAAAAGCCATAAAATCACATAATTCCAGGGACCCTGATTAAGCCATGAATTACCTCTAGTATGCCACTGCCCGTGCTTTGTCATAGGTGTCTGGCAAGTTAAAAATTGTCTCCAGTATGTAACAAGCAGAGTTTTGACATGGGTGCCTCCATACATCCAGAATTACATTCAGTATGACAGTGCCAATGGCTGGCGAGCAAGCATAACATCATATTCTTATTCACTCGCACTCATTTCACTCATTCACTCACTCACTCTCACTCCCTCTTGCACTCACTCTTACTTTTACTCACTCATTCATACTGACTCACTCTCATTCTTATTCTGACTGACTAATATTTACTCAGACTACCTGGCTTGCATTCATTCTTACTCTCCCTCCCTCATTATCAATCACTCTCACTTATTCTCATACGCTCTGACTCATTCATTCCTGCTCATCCTTACATTTATTTTTACTCTTGCTCAGTTATAGTTTGTCACCGACATTCACTTGCAGTCACTCAGTCTCACTTATTCTCACTTTGATTCACTCATTCTGACACAGTTACATTCACTCACTCAAATTATTCCTCATTCATTGTCATTCACCCTCTCTCTCTCACTCACTTGCAGTCATTCTCACTATCACTCACTCATTCGCATTCAGAGACTTACTTACACAGTCTCTTATATGCTCACTCACTGTTGTCACTGACTCTCGCTTACTTTCACTCACACTGTAATGAATGTGCTTTTTCCCAAAAGGACACACCCAAACTCTGCCCTCACAAAAGAGAGACAAATGTATCACTGCACCTTTAAATAATACACGTTTGAGCAGCACTCCCAAAAGACGAGGAAAAAACGCAGCACTCCCTTAAGGCGAGGCAAGAAAACAAATCCAGGTGCATTTAAAATGACACACACCAGTTTATTAATGCAATATTTTTGAAAAGTAGGCCGAATATATCAGTATATGCAGATTCCCATATATCAAGTGACTCAAATGAACAATTAAGATAGAATGCAGTATATACAAGTAGCAAAGAGTAGAAATTATATAGAATATGGTTAGGAACACCTCACCGATCGATTCTGCAACATCCTTGCCAACTCAAGCTGGGGAAGCCCTTCAACAGCCCAGGAAGGAGTTCGATCAGGACCCAAAGTCCGTCACCTCCACAGCAATACGTCTATTCTGTGGTGAACTTCCGCCTGGCCCTCGAAGGTTCCCAGCTTTAATACCATTACTCAACGTGAGGCGAAGCTTTTAGAAAACCTCGCCCCCATCTCTTTGGAAAAAACCGAGCTGGCTGTACCAGTCTGTGTCAAGGCCAAGACAGAGGCTGGCCAAGCTCCCGTATTTTGACTCTGAGATAGAGCTGTACATTCTACAGATTCCCTGAAAGGTAACAAGTACGCTTCCTACATAACATATTCCAGTTCACTCTGGTCAGTGAGGAGCGAAAAACAAGTAAGGAGCAGAAACATTGCCTCCCCACTTTGCAGCTACGAGCAAGCATAGTAAATGGAGTCAGTTATGAAAGACCTTGAATGTGAACAATCCTACCAACTCGCAAGCATTGTTGTGCACGTAGAAAAACTGCTGCAAGGCAAAGCCAGGGGAAAAGGATGACATGAGGCCATGTCAAAGCCAATAGTTAGCACTTATAATTAAACAACTCGCAAGCACTGCTGTGCACCACCACCCACAACACTACACTTCGAGACCAAAAAGCACATTCCACCCCTCTCTCTCCCTCTCACGCCTTCAAATGAACATCCCACACCTTCTATTCATGGCAAGACTGTTCTACTCCGTGACAGCTCCCACTGAAAGACAGCAAGATTACAAGAAAGAAGAGAAGCAGGCATATGCAGGACCGTCCTATATTAAGGTTAGGGTAAAATAACCCACTAAAGTCAGTTCAAATGATGGTAGTCGAAGGTCATCATAGGGTGCCAAATCACAAGAGTGCCTCTGTCACTACATTCCACCCCATGACCTTTGACTATCATCATGTACACATATCAAAAACTAAACCTCTTAACTAAAGACACAACTATGATGAAAAAACTGCATTTCTTAACTGAAAGCACATGTTGAAGCAGAAACTCATGTGCTGAACTGAAAATACAAGTATAATACTGTGAAATCATAAAAGCATGTAATAATCATTTCAAAGCATGTAAAAACAACTCAAGCATATCTAGATATTCAGCAAGAATAAATGTTTGATGGATACACAAAATAAATGAATCAAGCTTAAGAACTCGGTAATGCTCCTAATGTCCCTAATGGCTAATACTGGAACTTCTACTGTTGAAGCAGCCAAACGTATATATTTTGTGCTAAAAAATAAAAGCAACATCAACATTTTCTTTGTTTTTGTCTCTAACTCAGAAAACATTTTCTTCAATTGCAGCACATTTTTAGGTCTTGTCTGACCCAGCGCATGCGCTGGTCTGGCGATACTTTTTTAGTAAGGGCTTCAAAAAATGCTGCCATGGCTGGCCTAGCGCTTGCGTTCACACGAGTGTGCAGGCGCGCAGCCGCCATCTGTCTTTCACGGGTCATTAAGCGTGTGGACGCTGAAGCTGCTTTAACTTTTGCAGCCGCGCGCCCACTCGCTCCGCCCTGCCTGTGTCCATGTCTTTACTTTTACTATAATCGCGGCACCCGCGCTTTATTTTTAACATTAAAAGTAAAGCGCGGGTGCCGTGATTATAGCAAAAGTACAGAAATAGATGTTTTTTAAAAGTAAAGAAATAGATGTTTTTGTATTGCGCACAGAATTGTAGGGCTTATATTCAATTATAGAGCACTGTAGGTGCGTGCTCCTGCCTTTCAGTGAATGACACCTCGTTCCTGGAGTCTCTCACTGCCGCAGTCACTGTGTTGTGTGGAGTGTGTTGTGGGCCTCAAATAACCCTCTCCCACCCAGCCCTGAGCTCTCAGCCTGTACCCTCCCTCCTCGTGTTTATAAACGATACATTTACAAACAGCCTTTGTGACCTCATGTCACTGTGCACCACCATCTTCAGCACATTAAACACACATTTCACATTACAAGGCATTTACAGCCAGACTTTGCCCCGTTTGACCTTCCTTTGCATATTTAAAGTATCTGCAGGAGAGCAAGGCTGCCATTTGTGCACTACGTAAATAATATGACTTCAAATGTTTGTTACTGGAATGTACTTGACAGATTAAATGTGAGTATGTTTGCTGTTGCACCAGGGAGCACATCTTCATGTTATTTCTTTTTGTCTCTGGTATTTGTTATCTTCAGGTGAAGTTAGCACCTACCAAAACTTGCAAACAATCTCATTTGTTCTTACTCTTTTTGTGTGGTTCTTCATTGTTCCCATGCGCCCTGTGTGGCTTTGTTTCACATCTCAGTCCCCTTTCTCATGTTCCCGCTTTCTTTCTCCTGTGAGCCCTTTTGAATTGTGCTTCATCTCTTTGGAAATGAGCCGTGTGAATCATAACATGTCATTACCCTCTGTGTAATTCAGACTTCGGTCGCTTGTACCTTGTCTCTTGTTCTCTGGGCTGTGCTTCCTTGTCCTAATTATATTATTACTGTTCCTCTGTTACCTTCACCTTGTCTACAGAGAATGGCTCCACACTGTGCTCATTCTTTATTTCTGCAAACCGTTACTTTACATATTGTCTGGGCTTTGGGCTCATTTGTTGCTTTTCGTTTGTGTAGCCATTTTCTACCACAAAGTGCTAAATTCTTCAAAGTGGCTTTAGACTTTGTGAACTTTTCTATTGTGGTCACCTGGACTTTGTGTCTCCTTCTGGCATGATCATGGATTGTGTATATATATCCGGTTTGTTTTGGGGTTTTGTGTCTATTTGTTTGGGCTGTGCTGTTTATAGCTCTCTCTGGCATTGCTGATTTGCGTTTTCTTCGTCTGTCCATGGTGAGCGTGATTTTATATTGTACCTCCTGTGCTGGGTGCTCTTTCTATTAAGTGTTTGTTTCTTGTGTTTGTTTCTGGCATGCATCTTCATTCCCAACAGTGGTTATGGGTTCCTGACAGTTATCAATGAACTCCAATTCATGTGAAAACTTCATAAGCCACCAACAATTTGTGGTAAGATCTGGTCACAGTTTGCTCTAAATAGAGCTCTGTTTGACCCAGCTTGGTAGCTTACGTTGCATTTAAGTAAGTATTACTTATTTTTAGTGATGCTGGTCTACATCATTTTGAGGTCTTACCTAGGCAGTGCATGCCCTGTCTGTTCAAGACATGCTATTATCTACTCTGTGGGCTTCGAGCACACCCATTGTTTTTCATTTGTTCTTTTCTTCGCCCTTCTGAAAACCTGGCTTTTCATTGATGCATTGGCTGTATTTGTCTCTATTTTTGGTGTTTGGTTCACTCTCATGGGTACTGGCATTTTTACATGCACACCTCCCCTCCTGTCTATTTGGGTTGTTTTTGGCTCACTATTGTTTCTTATGCTCATTTCGGTGGCATGAAAAGGCTCTCCATAGCACAGCTACTGACACTGCCTTTCCATTTGTTTCAAGCACAAGTGAAAACAGGCCTGTAAACCTTGGAACAATGCCATTTATTTGATCAGCAAGGCACCCCACATTTGCTCCCAATCAGCGCTGTGGAGACTGGGTGATTTTGTTGTCTTTGTGCATTCCTTCGCTCCGGTCAAGCATGCACTTTCCATTGCCCCCGGGGCACAATCTGGGACCAACTGTAGTGCTCCTGTATCAGCACACACTCTACACCCCTCCGACCGGGCACAAGCAGGCATCCATTCCAGTGCATCTTTTTTAGGTCTAACCTGAGCCAGCGCATGCGCTGCTCTGCGAGACATTTAGTTAGTGGATTTTTCAAGTGCTACCAGAGGCTTTTCCTGGCCTCAAGCTTGCGTTCATGTGCGCATGCACGCCCGCAGCCGCTATCTGTCTTTTCTCCGTCTGGCCGTCATGGCTCATAAAGCACAGCGCTCTCCCAAGCACCTCGCTCTGCCCCTCCCCCACCACAGAGCGCGTCCCTGCGATCACTTCCCGCTCACTTTTATTTTTTCCCACGGCCGCGTCAGTTTCATTTTTAGGTCATCACATGACTGTAAGTTTGCTTCGTTGGTGTGTTTTCGCATGTGCCACTGCTGTCTTCATGCATTGCATGTATGTAATTGTAATTTTTTCGTGAAGGACAGCGCTGTGCCCCACCTTCGACTGGCAATGCTTGCCATGTTCAGCTTCCGTGAACTCTGATTGTACGTATCCTACTGAAATAAAATGGCTTATATGCAAGAATTTATTGGGGGTTCTCCAAAATTAATTCCAATTGTCCTAAACTGCACTTCCCTCACTATGAAGGCAGCTCCTGTTCAAATCTTTTTCTCGCTGACCAGGAGTCCTTTCTTTATGTTTTTCATCAGCAGCTGTACGTGATTTGCATATCTGATCTATTGTACATGCTTTCTAAAACAAGACATTACCCATTTATACCAGCGTGTCTCTTCTAACTTTGCACAGGGACGGCAGCTTTCAAAATGCTGTCATTTAAAAATACCATTTCAATCTTAAGAGCCTCTGACGTTTTGGACTGGCATCAGGCAATCTAAACATGGAAGCCAATATGCAAAAGCGTTCTCATGTGCCACACAGCTGTCAGCCATCAGCAGATGACTGCAGTCAGACACAGGGGAGCCTGTGCTTTGTTAGCCACGAGCCTGGATAATCGCCAAGTCTGTGCACACAATTGGAGGGCAATCTTCTAATGCAGATGGTAATTGTTGGGCCTGCACGGAGGCTTTGATGCTGTGGCTGTGTTTCATTTTTACCAGCAGCTCTGTGCAACCTGGCCATTCCTTGTGCTTTTTAGTGCGTTTTAGAGTAAATAGTGAGCAGTGAGTTAGTTATTCGTGCCTCGAATCACGTGACTGGAAGTTTGCTTCGTTGGTGTGTTTTCGCATGTGCCACTGCCGTCTTCATGCATTGCATTGCATGTATGTAATTGTAATTTTTTCGTGAAGGACTGCGCTGTGCCGCACCTACGACTGGCAGTGCTTGCAATGTTCAGCTTCAGTAAACTCTGATTGTACGCATCCTACTGAAATAAAATGGCTAGTAAAAGGTTTTCGGCCACATTCACATAAACGTTCACAAGTTTGGATTTCCAAGTTCTATCACTTTGCATGGGTGCAGAAACCTGATTTGGAGAGTTTAACAAAGGTTTCCTGGCATACTCCTCCAAATGTTTTTGTGAATCTCCACTTGAGTCCATGCGGATGTACTTGCTCATGTACTTGCAGATTACCCAGGAAAACGAATGTTCTGATTTCCAACAAATAGCATACTACCTTGCAAAATACATTTCAGAAGTAAAAGCTCGCCAATTTTGGGAAATTTTATAATCACGTTTTATTTATATGTGCTTGTACAGAACAAAGGAGAAGCGGTATAAAACAAAAGCAGTGGTGAGAAGTTCTTTCAGCCACACAAGGCAGCTGTGATTACTTAACCAGGGTGGACACAAAAAACTGACATGGCAAAAAAAGCCTTCAAAACTGCAAGCACACGTTTAGTTCCTTCCTTTCCCTTTTCCTTTTTCTTTATTTTCCTTCCTCTCTCCCTCCCAGTTTCTTATTTTCTATTTATTTATTTTTCAGTCTTCGTTCTTTCATCATTTCTCTATTTCCTTACCTCCTTACCCTATTAATCTTTTTCTTTACACCTTTAGTTTTGATATTTTTCTATCCTTTCTATGATTTATTTCTCCATTTGTTTCCTTTGCCTATCATTTCTTTCTTCTTCATTCAACAACTTTTTAGACTTTATTTTGTCCTTTCGTTATTTCCTTTTTCTTACTCATATTTTCTTCTTTTCTTCTATTTTCTTTCCTACTTTAAGTAATTACTGAGAAACTTGTCCCACTTGCAGTTAGTAAATAAGAGAAAAATAACTTAAAAGTGCATCACTATTGCAGTGTGTTGAAAATGTTATATCTGGACATAGACAGGGGCAAACACCACTGAACATTCATGAAACACAGGACAGCATGAATTACACATTTCTGTTTGGAGCACATATCACAAAATCTGTATTTGGATATTGTTTTTGCAAGGAAAGTTTTTTTTTGCAAATGTATGTCATAAGAGCGATCCCGAAAATTAAAAATAACGTATAAAAAATCAACCCACAACTTATGGTTGGGGTTAAGAAACATGTTGATCGCCTTCATGCACATGGTTTAGTGCACAGATCCTGTAATGGCATAAAGCAACAAGCATTGGCATAGCCAATAGGTCTCTCCTTTGGGACCTTATAAGTGTTTAGCCATGCAACAGTTAATGTTGTTTCACCAAGGATATTGTGCTGCAAAACTAAATACTTATAAGGTCCCAAAAGCGAGACCTATTGGCTATGCCAATGCTTTTTCTTGTTCTTTTTTCTCTTTAAACAAACAGTTCTTCTGTGTGAAAGACACACAGCCTTCTTGCATTTAACTTCATCTCCACTAAATCAGTTCATCGGTTTTGGCAAAGTAGGTCCGTTCAGCCACAGGAAAACAGCTTGCTTCATTCGGTAATCACTCCAGGCTTCAGGGGGGGGAGGGAAGGGGAGGGGAGGGGTCCCACTCATATGGGGACACGGGCATCAAGCACACCAACACGTCGCAGTTACAGTTACCTAGAAGGGTAAACCCAAACAAAGTCACTGGGACCTGGGTATAGGATAGTACAATGGATCAATGGTCTCACTAAACAAATAGTCAACACATAAAATCATCAATCAAAAGTAATTATTCAAAAGACACATCACATAGTAAGCATACAGTGTTATTTAATCACACTGAGCATACAATAGTTTAAAGTATAATGCAATTTGTACATAGTGCCCCTAGGGAAGGGAAGAAGGAGGAAGTGCAGGTGTTGGAGATTTTGGTGAGGATGAGAAGGGAGTTCAAATCACAAAGTATATTGTTTAAAAAGCAAAGGGCTCATATCTTAAGCCAAAAATTCACAATATATCAAAACAGTAAATAGCCATGGTTTGTCACAATAACACAGTGATGAATCGCTGTTGGTTAAGCTGGCTAGTGAGACAGATGTCGACGTTTCGACCCCTAACCAAGTAGGTAAATGTATCCCTTACGACGGGGTCTTCATCAGGACATGAGTGGCAGGGTAGGGGAGGGGGGGTTCCTTGCAATAGAACATAAAAACACCTTAGACTTGGAAATATCATTAAGGAACATGAACCAATTGCTGGGCCTTAGCCTTATATTTTACCATGAAAGAGCCCTTTACTGAAGGCTGGGGGAGTGTGGGCACGTGGGCTCCAGATGGGCGAGAGCGAATGCAGACACCTGCAAAAGTAAGGTGCAAATTCAGAAGAAAACCCTCCTGAGATTACAGTGGGATTGTAAATGGGTGGACCGGATAAAAACACTTAATGGTGAACAATTCATAGAGAGCCAAGCCGGATTGATCAGCTGGGCTTTGTATGGTGTCCGGCTCTAAAAACGAAAATTTGAAAAAAGAGACGCTAAACAGGAACTCGAGGTAAAACCACCACTATGACTGAAAACGTGGTTAAAAATGTGTCACATCCTCGTAGGGAGTGAAATACCTGGTCGAGTCTAAAAGTCGGGCAGAGATACTCCGTAGTGAATCACAATCTACAAAGAAAGAAAAAGGGTTCCGGTTGGTATACCGAACCAAACACTCTGAAAGCGTTAAAGAGTGTATGCAAGGCTGTGCGCATTATCGGGACTCACTGCTGCTCATGAAAAACGTATCCGTCCGTGTCTGGGGACCCGGAGCTCTATGCCATTACAGTTTAAATAGGCTGACTCATGGGACCAGTAAACCACGAGCGGACGTCAGTGTGCAGACGCTCGATGCTAGTCACCATGACTGATGATATTGGAAGGGAAAACAGACTGCCCCAAGTTAATTAATCCCTTATCAATACACTGGGGGAATAAATAAAACGTGTGGCCCGTCTAGTATGCTGAATAGAATGACTCCGTGGTTGGATTGAAATGTAGGGATACTACCTTGCTGAGTGAAAATTCAGGGATGCATGAAATCCATCATAACCAACCATTCATAATGAAAGGCCGTTACCCTGTGGATGATTTGAAAAAAAATAAATAAATAAAAACCGTCAGTTGACAGGGTTAAGAATCCTCAGTTGATGAATATGATTTCAAGAATGTACAAGAGCTGCTAGGTAAAGGCCACAGGGGTCCGTTTCATGTGTCTGATTTGGGGAGACCAGCCTGTCTTGGATGAAGATCAACAATTCTCTTATAATAAATTCAAGAGCAAGGATGCATAAAATGAAAGCAATCCGCTATTAAAATCATACATAGTACACAGGTTCACATAGGTCGTTTAAGAAACGCATAACATGTTCACAAAAGGGAAAGACATTGCAAATATAAACCGTATTTCATAACACCATATTGTAAAATGATAGGCATTGTGAACAGTGGTGAGAATGTACACGTATAGTTTAAAAACAACAAATTAGACAGACATCAAGGTATTAAGATGTTAGGTGGAACCAAAATGGTTCGTATTGACACAATAAGCAAGGTTTGTTATACCATGTGTAAAATGGGCTAATGGATATTCATACGTAGATGTATGGTGAGCATGTACACATATGAGTTGAAAAAACAAAATGGGTCAACATAAAGGTATTTAGATGTTAAGTGGAACCCGAGTAGTTCGTGTAGACAGAGTGAGCAAGGGTATTATACAATGTATATAATGGATCTCTGGTTATTTATACATAAATGTATGGTGTACTAAACATCCTGTGAAATGCAAACTGATGAATTATTCAGACGTGAGGCAAGCTAGTTGGGCATGGCTGACCACTGATTCATTCAGGCCCTTCTGTATGGAGTCTAAAAGAGACATCCATTTGCATTCCCTTATATTGAGCATCGTTGCAATGTTTCCCCCCTGGGGCCAAGGGAGGCCTTCTCTAATATGACAGTGAGCAGCCTGGTTTTAGTGGAGACTATGTTTACCAGGATACCTGGCAGCCACCTCAAGGATCTTACCCTCCTTCTTCTTTTTTAGGAGATGGACAATGGAGACCACCCAGGGGCCGAGGTAGCAATTGGCCCAGAGGACTCCAACGAGGGCAGTCAGCAACCAGCGGCAACTGGGAGAGAGGACGGGCGAAATACAGAAGCAGGTCCGTTTTCAACCAGAGAACCATGGGGAAATCCAGACCCGACGCAGGGTCTACAGGTGGTGAGGAGACCAGTGAATCCTGTAATCAACATTTCTTCATATGTACTTAAAGATGAAGAAACCAGCATCCTCAGCAAGGGTCTCTCCTTCGTACCCACAGCACGCCCCAATGAATTTACACTTAAAACAGAACTCCATCGTTGTTTTAGAAAATTAGTCTCCGATATTTTTTCAAACACTCTCCCCCATCAACGGTGACGTCAGAGACAGGATAGAGGATCTCCTCCACGTTTGTTCCACCAGCCCACTGCATGACGAATAAAATTCTAGCCTACAAGAGCGTGGTTTTGAGGGATGTGTCCAAAGTATTGAAAGAACACAAGCATACGAAATATAACATCACGAAGATGGAGAAGGAAGCACTGATATCTTTGAAAATTAACAAGGACATCGTGATCAAGTCCGCGGACAAGAACGGGGCTATCGTTGTACAAGACGTCACCAACTATAAGACAGAGATTAACAACCAGCTGCAGGATGGAGTCAGTTACTTGAGGATAAGATCAAACCCGTCGAAAGACCTGGCCCAAGAAATACTCAGCCTTACCACTCACGGCCTCGAACAAGGCTTCTTGGCTAACCTTGAGTATCAATATCTCAATCAGCAACATCCTTGGCTCCCTACCTTATACACCTTGCCAAAGATCCACAAGGACCCACAAAATCCACCTGGACGCCCTATCATTTCCGGATGTGGATCTATGCTAGAACCATTATGTAGATACATAGACCATTTCCTCAAACCCATAGCGGAGACGACAAGAGCTTATCTGAGGGACACGATGCAAACAATCAACCGTGTTGACCTGCGTCCTTTTGATCCCAGTAGTCAACTTTTGGTGACATGTAACAACGTGTCCCTTTACACTAGCATACCACAACAAGCTGCCTTGGAGGTGATGGGAGAAGTATTGGATCAACGACCGGCACCTACAGCAGTCCCGACAGAATTCATCATTGGCCTACTACGCGTCGCCATGATGAAAAACTTTTTCTTTTTTAATGGTGTGAGAAAGTGCCATCTTTCTTGCATGGTATGCCCCCACTTTTTGCTGAATTGCTGATGTACTTTGACTGACTGTGCCCTGGGCTCCTGCCAATCAGGTGCCCAGGGCCTGTGTTCCTTCCCTAAAACTGTATTGAAACCAAAACCCAATTGGCATCTCTGGCCACATGTCAGCCCCTGGTAAATGGTACCCTAAGTACCCAGGACACTGTGACCAGAGAAGGCCCCTAAGGGCTGCAGCACTTATTGTGCCACCCTTAGAGGCCCTGTACCCTGACACCCACACAGTGCCTTTGCAGGCTGAGAGTCCTGGGGCAGAACAAAATATAGAGTCGACATTGCGCACATCCCTGTGTGCCATGCCCACAAACACACTGCCTTGGCATACCGCAGTCACCCCTGTAGCTGGGTGCAATATGCCAGTGGTGTGGGTACAGGTGCATGAGCCCTGTACCCCTACAGTACCCAGGTCCATTCCTGGGCACTGTAAGTGCAGTGCTGCCATTAAGAGTATATGGTGCTGGGAGTTTGTCATTACGAACTCCACAGCACCATAATGACTACATTGAAGACTGAGAAGTTTGGTATCAAACTTCTCAGCACATTAAACCCACACTAATGCCAGTGTGGGATTTAATGTAAAATGCATGACAGAGGGCAACTTAGAGATGCCCCCTGAAACTAACCCACAACCCGTGTCCTGACTGAGAGGCTGCCTAGGCTGACACCCAGCAGACAGGTTGCTGGCCCCCTAGGTAGAGAGCCATCCGCTCTCGTGTGCCTGGAACAATGCACATCCCGGGGCGAGGTGCCAAGCCTCCTCCCCCAAGATGGGCAGGGGGAGCTTCAAAGGCATGCCGCCTTTGTGAGCCTCCCCAGACCACTCGCTGTACTCAGCAACTGGTCCCCACCGGTTCTGGCCCCCACTCTGGTGGGAAGACTGGCGGGAACAACCAAGTGAGGAAAGGGTGTGTGCCAGCCTCTGCCAACCCCACCCCTCAGGTGGGGGAGGCAAGGTGAAGCACATCTTCAGGCTCTCGCCATCTTGAGGATGGGGAGCCCTACCCAATCAGGACTAGGCTCCTGCCCCCCTCCCACTGGGGAGTGGCAGGATAGGGGGTGTACTCACCCCAGGAAAGGGCCCCACTGGTCCCTGACCTTCCCCTACCTGTAACGCCCCTGAATTTAGTATTTAGGGGCACCCTGAACCTTCCTTCCTCAGATCCCGAAACAAGAAGAACAAGAAGAAAGAAGACCTGCCGTGCAGCTGCTAACAAGAGGACGACACCAACTGACTTGGCCCCAGCCCTACAGGCCTGTCGACCCTCCAACCTGCTCCTGCTACATCCCGGCGTCTCCTGTGGTCAGCAACCTCGAAAACCCCGGAGGACCTGACTGCCTTGCTCATCCAAAGACTGAGACTCCCACGAGCAGTGGTTCTGCTCAAACAGCACCAACCCCTGGTGCTAGCCAGGAACCGCGAATCCAGCACACTCTGCACCCGCCAAGCCCGGCCGGTGCCTGAGTGAACAAAGACCACGAGGACGTCCCCCCGGCGACTGTGACCAAGAATCCAGCACCCAAGGACCCTCCTCGACGCTCCTGACGACGCCTGCAGCCTCAACTCCAGGGACCACCCCAACCGCGACCAGCAGAGGGTAAGATTTCTCGATGCCAAAAGACACCCCTGCACCCGGTGCCCTGCGGCCCTCTGTGCCCAACTCCTGGGTGCCTACCTAACCTACAGCTTCCCAACTTACCTCTCGAAGTGGTGGTTGCACCTGAAGAATCTCCGTTCCCGAGCTTGCAGCCTTTGTTCGTCTCGCTGCTTTCCCATTGAAATCCTTTGAACGCCCGACAGCTCAAAAGCACCCTTCACCCAGCCGCCTGAGTACTCCTGGAAGTGCAGCATCTGTTCTATTTTACTTCCCCACTTGCCCTGTGTAAGTGACCAGTAGCCCAGCTCCCACAGCCGCGTGGTCTGCCTGCTAGCAGCCACCAACCAAAGGCCCCCTGCCCGCCATAGGCTAACATTGGGCCTACTCTCTTTGCACCCGGCTGCCCCTGTGCCGCTAAGGGTGTAACAACTGTACCTACCTGACCCTGGGAGACCCCTGAGTCTAACCCCAGATCCATAACGCTGCCAGTCGAGAACTTACCTGAAAGCCGATAACTCATATTTTCTCCATAGGGTAACATTGACTGGTTTTCACTTGGAAAGTGTCGAGTTTTGAAACTTTAAAATATTCACTAAAAATCATCCGATCACCGAAAACGAAATTACTCACCTGTTACCAGGAGAGATCCCAGTGCTGGATCTTGGTGCCCAGCACTGACCATGAAATTTAATATCGATTTTCCGATAACCATACTTTCCTCCATAGGATAACATTGCCTGGTTTTTGCCAGAAATTCTTCTGTCGATTTTTGAAACATACAAATATTCCTTAAAAATCGCCTGTGTAACAAAAACGATTTCTTTCAACTGTTTACAGGAGATGCACCAGGGCTGAATCTAGGATCCAGCCCTGAGTAAGAAAAACCTATGCAAAGTAATTGATATTGCATTTACTTAAAGATTCCCATTGAGCTCAATGTTATAATTGCGTTTACCGTGTGTTGCCTATTGCAACAACTGTAACTATTGCATTTAAAAGTCTATTGCTTATTGAAAGTATTCAACTAGAGCATCTCATTCTGAGAAAGTATTTTGATACCTACTTGTGGTTCTAAAATAAAACAACTATATATGTTTATATACAAAACCATTGGCCTAGAGTTCAGTTCTTTAGTGCGTGAGACCATTTGCTGACTCAGTGTGTACAACAAATGCTTTACACTGTCCTCTGATACTGCCTTACTGCTCGACCAAGCTACCACTTTAGAGAGTAAGGTTATATCTAACTTTAACCTCTGCCAAACCTCTGGGGACTGTTGGACTCTGTACACACTGCACCTTACCTTGGTGCAGTATCTACAGAGCCACTTTCTTACAATGGTGGATCAGCGGTCGGATACAAACTTGCATTTGTTGGACTACTTGGTTACCATCTGATCAGATGACAGAACTCTTAAATTGCCTTTAGAACTTTCGATTTTTCTAAATTGGACTTTTCAAAATACTAAAAGTCTTGTCAGGGCCTTGCTTACGACCCCTTAGAATTTTAGAGAAATAAAAGTCACTGTAGTCAAGGGTAGAGAGTTAGAACTGTCTGGTTAGAATATCTCAAAAGAACCCAGCTACTAGTGAAGGTAATACCATGCAGGACCTGGTTGAGGAGCTCAACCTCACACCTTACTTACACTTGTCTTTCAAGGAATTGAGGTCCTTATGCAAACTATAAAATATACAAATGGGCCTGCATCCAACCAAACAAGGGCTCCAGGAGCTCCTGGCTGAGTATGCTCAGGACCACCCCTCTGAACATGGTGATGACCAGTCAGAAGTGGAAAGGGAGGAGGATGAGGGGGATAATGCTCCCCCTCCAACAATTCCTAGGCAGGAAAGGAACCACATACCCTTAACTCCAAGAATCAACCTCTGGGGACCTAGAGACCATATAGGTGGACCAGGTCCCAGAGAAAACACTGGGGAACTCCCCAGTGAAGAGGACAGCTTTTTAGGAAAGCTGGCCAAGAGATTAGAACTAGAGTCCAGACTCCTGGCTCTAGAGAAAGAAAGAAAGAAGATGGGTTTAGCAACCATCAATGGTGGCAGCAATACAAATGATAAGGATAAAGAGCAGTCTTATGATCCTTAAATCCCCAAAGGGATTGGCCCTAAATTTGAGGAAGGTGGTGACATCACCAAATGGTTCACAGCCTTTGAGAGGGCTTGTGACATGAGAAAAGTAAAGAAACCTCTCTGGGGGGCACTCCTGTGGGAACTGTTCTCTGGTAACTGCAGAGACAGGCTTCTGACCCTCTTTGGGCCCCAGATGCAGGGTCCTATGACCTCACGAAGAAGACTCTGATTGAGGGATTTGGGCTCACCACTGAGGAGTATAAAATTAGATTCAGGGGGGCTCACAAAACCCAGACCCAGTCCTGGATTGATTTTGTAGACTACTCAGTAAAGACACTGGATGGTTGGTTAACTGGACACAATGTGCATGATTTTACTGGACTTTACAATTTGTTTATGAAGGAACATATATTAAGCAATTGCACAAATGAAAAGTTACATCAGCATTTGGTAGACCTAGGTCTAATTTCTCCTCAAGAATTAGGAAAGAAGGCAAATCACTGGGTCAAGACTAGGGTGACAAGGACAACCACTGGGGTGACCAGAAGAAGGTGGTTACAAAACCTCCCCAGGGGAAAGGTGGTGAGAATCGCCAAGATAAAAAGTCTGAGTCTTCTAAAGGGCCCCAAAAACCTGTACAGGGTGGTGGGTCCCAAACTGCTCCCTATGTGCCTCAGCCCTATAGGGGGAAGAACTTTGATCCTTTAAAGACCTGGTGTAACAACTGTAAGAAGTTGGGACACTTAACTGTAGATAAATCTTGCCCCCACAACAAGGCCCCTAAGGCAACCAGTACAGCTACACCTGGGGTAGCAAGCCTACAGATGGGATCAACAGTGTGCCCAGAGCAAATCAGGATGCACACTGAAGCAGTTCTAGTTTCAGAAGCGGAAGCGGAAGTTGAGTTTGCCACTGTAGCTGTGTGGCCACCCAACGTAAAGAAGTACTTACAATACCCCTGGGTTAATGGAACTAGGTTAGAAGCTCTGAGGTATACAGGTGCCAGTGTCACTATGGTGAGAGACACACTGGTTTCCCCTGAGCAATACTTGATTGGGAAAACTTACCCAGTCACCAATGCTGACAGTGTTACCACTAATCATCCAATGGCTATGGTGACATTAGGCTGGGGGGGGGGTTACTGGCCTGAAACAGATAGTGGTCTCTCAAAAGTTACCAGCTGCATGTCTGCTTGGCAATGACCTGTAAGCCTTAGCCTGGGCTGAGGTTGAGTTGAAAACCCATGCAGCCATGCTGGGTATCCCTGAATTGGTGTGTGTGCAAACAAGAGCACAGAGCAAGAGGAAGGGTGAAAAAATAGGGTTGGAGCATGAAAGTATGGGCCAATCCACCAAGAGAAAAGGTAAGAAGACTGGGGGACCAGCTTCTGTACAGCACACCACTCAGGCCCCTCTCCTCAAGGAGAGGACTTGGACACCCCAGAGGGAACTGAGCCTATGGAGCTTGACCCTTACCAGGTTGAACTCCTGGGCCTAGGGGGACCCACTAGGGAAGAGCTATGCCAGGGTCAGCGAGACTGTCCCACTCTTGAAAGCCTGAGGCAGTAAGCTGTTTCAGAAGCACAGGGAGATGTCAGTGGTACCCACAGAGCTTATTGGGAAGAGGGATTACTCTATGCTGAGGCGAGAAACCCCACTCCTGTAGCCACCAGGAGGGTGGTAGTGCCACAGAAGTACAGGGAGTTCCTCCTAACTTTGGCTCATGACATCCCCCTAGCTGGACATCTGGGGCAAACCAAAGCTTGGGAAAGGCTAGTTAGTCACTTTTACTGGTGCCAGATGCACCAAAAGGTGAAGGAGTTTGTAAGCTCCTGTGTTACCTGTCAGGCCAGTGGCAAGACAGGTGGCCATCCAAAGGCCCCCCTGATACCACTGCCTGTGGTGGGGGTTCTCTTTGAAATGGTAGGTGTGGACATTGTGGGTCCACTTGAACCTCCCACCGCCTCAGGGAACAAGTTCATTCTAGTAGTAGTGGATCATGCTACTAGGTACCCTGAAACAACTCCACTTAGGACTACTACAGCTCATGCAGTAGCCAAGGCCCTCCTGGGTGTCTTCACCAGGGTAGGGTTTCCTAAGGAGGTTGTTTCAGACAGAGTTTCCAACTTCATGTATGCTTATCTAAAACACATGTGGAAGGAGTGTGGAGTGCAGTACAAGTTTACTACACCATACCATCCACAAACCAATGGCCATGTTGAGAGGTTCAACAAGACATTGAAAGGCATGATCATGAGACTCCCTGAAAAATTCAAGAGGAGATGGGATGGGGGCGTGGTCTGGCCACCGAGGAAAATGGCCGCCTAAAGACGGAGCTTCGCCGCGGGACGAACCTTCAACGGAGGCGGCACTCTCTTCAGTGCGTCCAGGAATGCTGTATTATAGCTCCTAAGACGTTACAAACTGCAGGCACAACTGGTCACAATTTTAACAAAAAAAAAACTCCTTTTGACTCATTCCTGAGGCGGCGAAGTTGTGAGGTGACCAGCATTCCACGGGCCCTACGAAGCACAGCAAGCCTTGGACCTTGCGTATGACTGACACCCAGCGGGGAATCTTCAATATTCGCGCCTGGTGAGTTACGTGCGCATTAGCCCCTCCGTGGTAAAGAATTTATGACAGCACCATAAAGAAAGGCAATCTGTTTTTACTTTCATGCCTCCGGTATGTTTTCAGCTGGGTGACATTTAGTACCATGACACTTGATTTATACAGAGTTAGCTGTGTTTCAGAAGCCCCGTTTTTTATATATCAAGTAGCCTGAATTGCTCACTTCTATGACTCTGTGGTGTACATGGGTATTGTGGCTTTCAAAATAAACAACAGGGGGAAACGTTCCTCATAATTTGCGCTTCATTGAGAAACAAATTTCTGCAAGAAATATAATGAATGCGCACATTCTTTCTTCATGGAGAATTGATAATAACTGATGTTATGAATCTCTTTTCACTCATATACCTCCAATCTTTGTGGAACAGTAAACCCTCATAGTGCCTTATTACTAGAAGCACACATATTTGTGTTTTTTTTTATTAATGAAGACCTGCTATGCTCATTTACAAGAACTTAATAAATAAATTGTGGTAATTCTACATATCACTCTGTGAAGAGTATTGGTTTAAAGGACACCATCCTTTATCAAATTGTAAGTGCTATAATTAACTGCATCTGACGGGCAAATATTCTTATATTTCCTGCCACATTTTTGTGAATTTGTTCTTAAGTGCTTTCTTGCCTTCCTGAATAAGATGTCGATTTACGGATGTCTAACCACAAGAACGGAAACAAAGCCTTTAAGCAACCTCTTTTAACAGAGACTCATAAACAATCGCGCATTATGTCCACGAAGAATCCAACTTCACAACCATCCCATTCATCTGTACTTACCTCAGCAGCAATATTAGAGACAGCTATGGAGCGCATTTTACAAGAAATTTCGGCAATAAGTTGCCGTTTGGCGGATATGGACGCTAACATTTCTTCTCTTACGGCAGAAACCAAGTCAATTAGAGTAGATTTTGTACAATTCCATAATAAAACAGAAGGGTTGGACCAAAGATTAACTGTAGTAGAAAGCAGACTTGATTCAGCACAAAGCAGAGATCAAGACCTTCTACTTCTTCGGAGCAAGCTTGTTGACTTAGAAGACCGCAATAGACGTGATAAAATTCGCTTTTTCGGTTTTCCAGAAAAAGTTGAAAGCCAGGATGCTCGGACTTTTTTATGTAACGTCCTCTCCAAATTACTTGCCATTACTTTTGATCCGTTACTGGAAATCCAACGTGCTCATCGTATTGGTCCCTTACGCAGAGACTCGGATTCTCGTCCAAGACCTTTAATTGCCTGCTTCTTGAGGCATGAACAAGTAAGACAGATCTTAACGTTGACACGTGCACAAGGCTCGTACATTTATGATGGACATGAAATTCGCATGGCAGCTGATTTCTCGAGAGAAACCAATGAAAGAAGGAAAGCATTCTTATCTATGAGACCACAACTAAGGAAGTTGGATATCAAATATGGATCGTTTGACCCAGCTCGCTTCCGTATCACCGTAAATGGAGAATCCAAAGACTTCTATAATCCTGAAGACCTTCAACACTTCCTAGATAACATTTTAATTCAGGACATGGATATAAAACATTCTTCTCTTGATCAGTTTAACCACAATTCTAATTATCCTCCACAATTGCTAGACAGTAGACATCGCAACACTGGTGAGGCTCGTCATCGTGGCAGAGACATAGAACGAATAATAAGTACGCATGAGGAAAAATCATCTTCCTTACAGTCAGCCACCACCTTTACACAAGACCGGCATAGAGATAAGTCTAGATCTCCCTTAAAATCTGCTTCAGAGGATGAATAAGGCACCGAAGGTTACTAGATCTTACAATCTGGTGACATGAGTGTTATCTACACTCATTATGTTTTAGACAGTATCTTATGAATATATTTATATTGAGGTTATACTTCAGGTCTTTTAATAGAGGAACTTCTTACTATGCATTACTTCCAGTTCTATATTGTACCTATTATCTATTTTGTTTGATAAAGAAAGTTTTAAATCTCTTGCTGTTTTACCACTATATACGTCAGATTCGTATTCATCTAGTATTACTAATGTTACACAATAATCATCAAATAACACCTTTATTTATGTTTATAATTGTTTCTAAGTCTATAGCATTAAATGTTATTTTATAATATGAAATGTAAT
Source organism: Triturus cristatus (assembly GCF_964204655.1). Lineage (NCBI taxonomy): Eukaryota > Metazoa > Chordata > Amphibia > Caudata > Salamandridae > Triturus > Triturus cristatus. The sequence goes on from NC_140579.1 coordinate 748,504,470, forward strand.
ATTCATAGCTGAAAATGTTAGTAACCTAATGTAATCTATTTTAATTTCTTGAACTCTTACTTATATATTGTTGGTTTTATACGTATTATAAAGTATATTTATGCTTTTACTGAACCTTAGCAACTTGGAGACAAAAGTATTATTTACACTCATTATATTTTAGACAATATTTGAAACTATGAATGTATTTGCATTAAGGCTATATTTCAGGCCTTTTATTAGGGGATTTTTTACTATGTATTATTTACAGTTCTATATAATACCTGTCATTTAATTGGTTTGATAGAAAAAGTTTTAATTGCTTGCTGTTTTACTCTTCTATATGTCAGATTCTTATTCATCTAGGTATTGCTAAAGTTATATAATATATCTCAGATAACACTCTTATTTATATTTATAATTGTTTCTAGGTTTATAGCATCAAATGTTGTTTTATAATATGAAATGTAATATTTATAGATAAAATGTATTAGCAATTTAAGTGCAATCTATTTTAACTTTTTGAACTCTTACTTATTCATTGTTGATTTTATACATGTCATAATGTATATTTATGTTATTATTGAAACTAGTTTTCCCTAATAGTTGCCTCTATACACATTCGGGTTTTTGGCTTTTCATTCCTTTCTAAATTCACTTTTCATCTTCCTGGTTAAGATTTTACCCTCCTGGGGGGGTTTGTACCCGTGGCGGTGCTCTAGTGAGCCTAAAAGTTAGAGATACCAGTTTGGTATAGTTTTGTTTTTCTTTAATACATTCCCCTTCTGTAGGAACATTCTTATAATACTTCCTCACATCACATTCTGATATTCTTTACGTGTCCTCAAAATACTGAATTGCTCCTTTTTTCTTTATTCCCTCTCACATTTCTGACTAAATACATTTCTTTTTTATAGTTGTTTATTATTTATCAACTACATATCACAGCACTAATATATATTTCAACATGGCTAATTCTCGCCCTTTGTGCATTATAACATGGAATGTTCATGGCCTAACACATTATATCAAAAGGAAAAAAGTACTATCTTACTTACAATCGAAAAAGGTACATGTGGCTTTACTCCAAGAAACACATCTTGATACACTTGAGTCTGCCAAATTATGCAGAGATTGGGCAGGAAAGATGTTTCACAGCAGCGTTAATAGTGAAAACTCCTCGAACGCAGGCCCCCCTCGTTAATGTGGTGTGGCAATTCTTATTCGTAAATCTTTGCCATTTATGATATCAAAAACATGGGAAGATCCAGATTGAAGGTACGTGTTTATCAAACTTCGCATTGGAGAAACTCATATTTGTGTAGGATCTGTTTTTGCACCAACAGGAACAAAAAAATCCTTTCTTCTTCTTTTGAACCGTTTATTATCAGAGATAAATGCTTCACAATATCTTATTGGAGGGGATTGGAATCTGGTGGGAGATCCGGTTTTGGATAGAACAGGTCCTTTTGATAAGAATAATGCACCAGATAGAGCCCTTTTGAGTGACATTATGGAAGATAATGGTCTAATAGACTATTGGCGTCTTTCACATCCAACTGACTCTGAATACACATTTACGTCACCCACAAATGGAACCCTTTCACGACTTGATTAGTTTTTAATTTCTCAGAAAGTTGTCCAACTAGTGCAAGAGTCTCACATTCTAGAAGCATCCATATCTGATGACTCACTGGTACTCTTGTCCCTACTAACAGGTTTGGCTAAACCAGGACGCAAACCTTGGCGGATGAATATACAACGCCATAAAACCCCAAAGGGTAAATCGCAGTTCAGAGAGCATTTCCAAAATTTCCTTTCTACTAATCACGGTTCTGTAGACTCAGGTAGAATCTTATGGTCTGCAGCCAAGGCTACTATCAGGGGGCAACTCATGAAGGGTGCTGCAATGGCCAATAAACAAAATGCTAATCGACAAAAAGAGTTGGAACATGATATTGAGAAATTGACACGATTATATACTACAAAACCTACTTTACAACATCGCAAATCCCTAGAGAAAGCTCGTATGGCGCTAAACAGTCTCTTTACTTCCAAAGCCGAATATGCATTACAAAAAATGAAAGGGAGACATTATGAACAGGGGGAAAAGGCAGGGAGGTTATTAGAAGCTCAATTACAGCAACGGGAGGCTACCATGGCTATACTGGCCATCAAATCATTTGACGGCAATTTATTAACTTGTCCCCAAGATATTGTTAATGAATTTGCTTCTTATTACAAATCCTTATACACTCCAGAAACCCAGTTAGACCAAAACAAGATGCTCTCATTTCTTTCGGAGGTAGATTTACCTTCTCTTTCTGAAGAGGGCAGAGCACTCTTAGAGGGACAGATCACTAAGGAGGAGATATCCCAAGCCATAGCTAAACTCCCATACCATAAAGCTCCAGGGGAAGATGGTTTTGCAGCACAATTCTACTGGTGGTCAGGTGACAAAGTAATAGATACTTTATATGCTGCTTTTCAGGAAGCCGCTGATAAAGCTTCTTTAGGATGTATTTCTAACAAAGCTGTAATAGCGAATCTTCCTAAACCAGGGAAGGATCCGCTACTTTGTAGCAGTTATCGCCACATCTCACTTCTCAACTGTGATATTAAAATCTTAGCCAGTATTCTTGCATCCCGTCTTTGTAAAGTTTTACCATCCCTCATTCACCGCACTCAGGTAGGTTTCGTACCTGGACGATCATCGAGGAATCATCTACGTACTTTGGCACACACACTTCACTCGGCCAGAATTCTTCAGAAAGATGCTTTGGCATTTTCACTCGACGCTGAAAAAGCATTTGACCGAGTGGAGTGGCAATATCTTTTTACTGTTTTGGAAACATTTGGTTTGGGAATTCAATTTATAGATACAATTAGATTACTATATTAAAACCCTACAGCTCAGGTCAATAGTGGAGGTTTCATCTCAGACTCATTTCTAATCTGTAGAGGCACTCGCCAGGGATGTCCCCTTTCTCCCCTACTGTTTCTATTAGCTTTAGAGCCTCTAGCAGCAGCAATTCGCCAATCAGGAAATATAGTAGGCATACCTCTCCCAGTTGGTCACTCGAAAATTTACCTTCATGCCAATGACATTTTACTTACCATTACTGATTTATCCCGGTCTCTTCCATCATTGCTTAAAATTATAGAAGACTTCTCCTCCTTCTCTGGATATAAAATTAATTGGGATAAGAGTGAAGCACTTCCCTTATCAGATGGAACCACATAGGCAGCTATACAAGGCTTTCCCTTTCATTAGCAACATTCACGTTTAAAATACTTGGGCATCTTAGTAAATAAAGGAACAGAGGGAATGATCACAGACAATATAGGCCCTTTAATCACACAGATGCAACACGATTTTGAAAAATGGAAGATATTAGGATTATCTTTATGGGGTAGAGTACAAGCTGTGAAAATGGTAACACTTTCACGTTTTATTTATACACTTGGAATGCTTCCTCTTCAGATAGTGGAGAAGTGTGGCTCACTGGTTAGAGAAGGCATACCCTGAAGCAGAGGTCAGACCCGGGACCAGGGTTCAATTCCCGACGTGGCAGGGTCTGAGCCCAAGTGTCCACGGACTCGATAATTCTCACTTCGGTGCCTACTCGAATCATGGGTTCACACTCAGCAAATCTGGGCAATAGCTTGCTTAATCTCCACTACGGCCCCCCCCCCCGCGGCGGGATGCCTGGCTTTCACCTTGGGGATGCCCAGTATGGGTTATCTCACAGGGAAAAAGACAGGACGGGTTCCCAATGCAAGCCCCGAGATGCCCAAGGGTAAGTCGAGCGCTATATAAGAACATGCATACAGTATACAGATCCCTCTATCTACGCTCCGTCTTATAGATTCAAAAACCACGGTAAGCTGTAAACAAATTAAAAGCGCATCATTCCTATGGGGGTTGAGTCTCCCATCCATTGAACACTATACTCTGGCATTGCAATTATCTCATATCACGCACATGCTAACAGAAAACTCTAATACGCCACAATGGGTTCACATAGAAAGACATCTTTTGTCTACAGATTCAGGTCTCTCCGCCCTTTATGGGACAGGCACAAATCGCCTTGATACCTACAATCCTTTATTAGTTGCAATGCGTAAAACATGGCAGAGGGCGCACCGTATCCTAGGTTCTAATCCACGTATTCATGATAAAGCTCCAATTTGGAACAACACAGGTATACGTATCAAAGGGAAAATTATATCCTGGTCTCATTGAAAATCAGCAGGCATTCTTACTTTAGATTAGCTTTTACATAATGGTGACCTCAAGTCTTTTGCACAATTGACAGATGAATTTAGTCTCCCATTGGATCAAGTAGCAAATTATACACAACTCAGCGTCTGCCTTACTAAAATACTTAGATTACACACACAGACACTACAAACTTCACCTATAGTATCTATTTGTATACTTGGGGGAAACATACTGGAGTTACATCTGGATTGTACAAAACATTTACATCACACTTGTTTTTACAGCCATTATCAAGAGATCTCCTCATCAAATGGCAAACCCGTTTATCAACTTCTTACAATGATCAGGAATGGACGGATTTATTGGAAAATTTAGATAAAGGAGCTCGAGAAGCTAGATTAAAATTCTGCCTGTTTAAAATTTTACATGATTGGCACTGGTCTCCGGTAAAGTTAGACAAAGCAGGATTACTTACACATACTAATTGTTGGAGATGTGATTCTCCTGGCTGTGACATTGCTCATATTATTTGTGATTGTCCTATGGTTCAATCCTATTGGTCCTACATTGGTCAGACTCTATATAAAACTATACTCTTATCCTTACCGTTAACACCATGTAGCATTCTTCTACATGACTCAAGAAACTCTCAATATCTTTCTAAGCCACAATGCCGTCTTTTACATATTGCATTGGCCACAGCAAAAATTTGTATACTAAGACAAAGGAAATCTCCAACACCGATATCTCAAGAGTCCTGGATGGTAGCCATGATTTAAACTGCCTCATACGAAAGAGTCATTTATAACTTGAATGATCAAATTGACCTATTTAATCAAGTTTGGGCTACTTTTTTACAAACAGATGCTGTTTTGTCGTAAATACCATTGTAAATCGGCTGCCGGATATCCAAACTAATTAATTATTTTATTTATGCTAATCTCTCTTTATTTTTCCTGGTCCTGTATTATGTTGCTGTTTTTAGAACTTATTTCTTCTTCTTAACTACTTTAACACAGAGGAAAATAATGTAGCTAAGAGATGTGAGGATTCAACTTATGTCTTGTAATTACATAATTTTCTTTAGGGTAAAGGAAATTAAAAAAAATATATATATAAATATATATATTTTTTCATTTTGGTATAGTGTTGTTATTATATTTACATTTAATCCTTCTATTTATATTCTCAATTTGTGCTAAAATGTAATCTACTACTTTTAACAATTAACAATTTTATGTAATATTATATTTGATTCTTAGATTGTATTACTCAGCCTTTTCATATTTTAATTTTTAAATGTATTTATCTTAAGTATTTCTATTAATATATCAATTGTTATTAGCTCTGATGAATTTGCTTGTTCACCTATTTATATATCAGACATATTAGCATCTCATGTGCTGATGATGTATAGATTATTTATATGTTTATATATCTGATAATATCTAATGTTAGCTACTGCTTTAAGTAATTTATGTATAGTGTATATATCAAATGCTAATAAAAAATTTCAACACAAAAAAAAAAGAGGAGATGGGATGTCCTGTTGCCATGCCTCCTTTTCGCTTACAGAGAAGTGCCACAGAATTGAGTAGGGTTTTCCCCCTTTGAACATCTGTTTGGTCATCCTGTGAGGGGACTACTCTGTCTTGTGAAATAGGGTTGGGAATGGCCTCTCCAAGAACCCAAGAAAGACATTGTGGACTATGTGCTTGGCCTAAGGTCCAGAATGGCTGAGTACATGGAAAAGGCATCCAAGAATCTTGAGGCCAGCCAGGAGCTTCAGAAGCACTGGTATGACCAAAAAGCTGCACTGGTTGAATTTCAAACTGGGCAACAGGTGTGGGTTTTGGAGCCAGTGGCACCAAGGGCACTCCAAGATAGATGGAGTGACCCTTACCCTATCCTAGAGAAAAAGAATGAGGTCACTTACTTAGTTGACCTGGGCACAAGCAGGACACCCAAAAGGGTTATCCATGTGAACCGCCTTAAGCTCTACAATGACAGGGCTGACATCACCATGCTGATGGTGACTGATGAGGAACAGGAAGCAGAGAGTGAACCTCTCCCTGATCTCCTCTTCTACAGCCCAAAAGATGGGTCAGTGGATGGTGTGGTTTTTTCAAACACCCTCTCTGCCCAACAGTTGCAACAACTGTACCTATTGCATTTAAAAGTCTATTGCTTATTGAAAGTATTCAACTAGAGCATCTCATTCTGAGAAAGTATTTTGATACCTCTTGTGGTTCTAAAATAAAACAACTATATATTTTCATATACAAAACCATTGGCCTAGAGTTCAGTTCTTGAGTGTGCGAGACCATTTGCTGACTGAGTGTGTACAACAAATGCTTTACACTGTCCTCTGATACTGCCTTACTGCTCGACCAAGCTACCACTTTAGAGAGTTAGGTTATATCTAACTTTAACCTCTGCCAAACCTCTGGGGACTGTTGGACACTGTACACACTGTACCTTACCTTGGTGCAGTATATACAGAGCCACTTTCTTACATTGGTGGATCAGCGGTGGGAGACTACTTGGTTACCATCTGATCACACGAGAGAACTCTTAAATTGCCTTTAGAATTCTGATTTTTCTAAATTGGACTTTCCAAAATACTAAAAGTCTTGTCAGGGCCTTGCTTAAGTCCCCTTAGAATTTTAGAGAAATAAAAGTCACTGTAGTCAAGGGTAGAGAGTTAGAACTGTCTGGTTAGAATGTCTCAAAAGAACCCAGCTGCTAGTGAAGGTAATACTGTGCAGGACCTGGTTGAGGAGCCCGACCTCACACCTTACTTACACTTGTCTTTCAAGGAATTGAGGTCCTTATTCAATCTTAAAAACATACAAATGGGCCTGCATCCAACCAAACAAGGGCTCCAGGAGCTCCTGGATGAGTATGCTGAGGACACCCCTCTGAACATGTTGATGACCAGTCAGAAGGGGAAAGGGAGGAGGATGATGGGGATAATGGCCCTCCTACAATAACCCCTAGGGAGGAAAGTAACCCCATACCCATAACTCCAAGAATTAACCTCTGGGGACCTAGAGACCACATAGGTGGACCAAGTCCAAGAGAAAACACTGGGGAACTCCCCAGTGAAGAGGACAGCTTTTTAGCAAAGCTGGCTAAGAGATTAGAAAGAACTAGAGTCCAGACTCCTGGCTCTAGAGAAAGAAAGAAAGGAGATGGGTTTAGCAACCATCAATGGTGGCAGCAATACAAATAATAAGGATAAAGAGCAGTCTTATGATCCTAAAATCCCCAAAGGGAGTGTCCCTAAATTTGAGGAAGGTGATGACATCACCAAATGGTTCACAGCCTTTGAGAGGGCTTGTGACATGAGAAAAGTAAAGAAACCTCTCTGGGGGGAACTCCTGTGGGAACTCGTCTCTGGTAACTGCAGAGATAGGCTTCTGACCCTCTCTGTGCCAGATTCAGGATCCTATGACCTCATGAAAAAGACTCTGATTGAGGGATTTGGGCTCACCACTGAGGAGTATAAAATTAGATTCAGGGTGGCTCACAAAACCCAGACCCAGTCCTGGATTGATTTTGTAGACTGATGGTTGGTTAACTGTCTGCAATGTGCATGATTTTACTGGACTTTACAATTTGTTTATGAAGGAACATATATTAAGTAATTGCACAAATGAAAAGTTACATCAGCATTTGGTAGACCTAGGTCTAATTTCCCCTCAAGAATTGGGAAAGAAGGCAGACCACTGGGTCAAGACTAGGGTGACAAGGACAACCACTGGGGGTGACCAGAAGAAGGTGGTTACAAAACCTCCTCAGGGGAAAGGTGGTGAGAATCCCCAAGATAAAAAGTTTGAGTCTTCTAAAGGACCCCAAAAACTTGTACAGGGGGGTGGGTCCCAAACTACTCCCTATGTGCCTCAGCCGCCCTATAGGGGGAAGAGCTTTGATCCTTTCAAGGCCTGGTGTAACAACTGTAAGAAGTTGGGACACTTAACTGTAGATAAATCTTGCCCCCACAACAAGGCCCCTAAAGCAACCAGTACAGCTACACCTGGAGTAGCAAGTCTACAGATGGGATCAACAGTGTGCCCAGAGCAAATCAGGATGCACACTGAAGCAGTTCTAGTTTCAGAAGGGGAAGTTGAGTTTTCCACTGTAGCTGTGTGGCCACCCAACTTAAAGAAGTACTTACAATACCCCTGGGTTAATAGAACTAGGTTAAAAGCTCTGAGGGATACAGGTGCCAGTGTCACTGTGGTGAGAGACACACTGGTTTCCCCTGAGCAATACTGGATTGAGAAAACTTACCCAGTCACCAATGCTGACAGTGTTACCACTAATCATCCAATGGCTATGGTGACATAAGGCTGGGGGGGGTGGGGGGGGGGTTACTGGCCTGAAACAGATAGTGGTCTCTCAAAAGTTACCAGCTGCATGTCTGCTTGGCAATGACCTGGAAACCTTAGCCTGGGCTGAGGTTGAGTTGAAAACCCATGCAGCTGTGCTGGGTATCCCTGAATTGGTGTGTGTGCAAACAAGAGCACAGAGCAAGAGGAAGGGTGAAAAAGTAGGATTGGAGCCTCCTGAAAGTATGGCCCAACCCACCAACAGAAAAGGTAAGAAGACTGGGGGAACAGCTTCTGTACAGCACACCACTCAGGAACCCTCTTCTTAGGGAGAGGACTTGGACACCCCAGAGGGAAATGAGCCTATGGAGCTTGACCCTTAAAAGGTTGAACTCCTGGTCCTAGGGGGGCCCACTAGGGAAGAGCTGTGCCAGGGTCAGCGAGACTGTCCCACTCTTGAAAGCCTGAGGCAGCAAGCTGTTTCAGAAGCACAGGGAGGTGTCAGTGGTACCCACAGAGCTTATTGGGAAGAGGGATTACTGTATGCTGAGGCAAGAAACCCCACTCCTGGAGCCACCAGGAGGGCGGTAGTGCCACAGAAGTACAGGGAGTTCCTCCTAACATTGGCTCATGACATCCCCCTGCTGGACATCTGGGGCAAACCAAAACTTGGAAAAGGTTAGTTAGTCACTTTTACTGGCCCCAGATGCACCAAAAGGTGAAGGAGTTTGTAAGCTCCTGTGTTACCTGTCATGCCAGTGGCATGACAGGTGGCCACCCAAAGGCCCCCCTGATACCACTGCCTGTGGTGGGGGTTCCCTTTGAAAGGGTAGGTGTGGACATTGTGGGTCCACATGAACCTCCCACAGCCTCAGGGAACAAGTTCATTCTAGTAGCAGTGTATCATGCTACTAGGTACCCTAAAGCAATTTCACTTAGGACTACTACAGCTCCTGCAGTATCCATGGCCCTCCTGGGTGTCTTCACCAGGGTAGGGTTTCCTAAGGAGGTGGTTTCAGACAGAGGTTCCAACTTCATGTCTGCTTATCTAAAACACATATGGAAGGAGTGTGGAGTGCAGTACAAGCTTACTACACAATAACATCCACAAACCAATGGCCTTGTTGAGAGGTTCAACAAGACATTGAAAGGCATGATCATGGCACTCCCTGAAAACCTAAAGAGGAGATGGGATGTCCTATTGCCACGCCTGCTTTTCACTTACAGAGAAGTGCCACAGAAGGGAGTACGATGTTCCCCCTTTGAACTTCTGTTTGGTCATCCTGTGAACCCAAGCAAGACATTGTGGACTATGTGCTTGTCCTAAGGTCCAGAATGGCTGAGCACATGGAAAAAGCATCCAAGAATCTTGAGGCCAGCCAGGAGCTTCAGAAGCACTGGTATGACCAAAAAGCTGCACTGGTTGAATTTCAACCTGGGCAACAGGTGTCGGTTTTGGAGCCAGTGGCACCAAGTGCACTCCAAGATAGATGGAGTGGCCTTACCCTATCCTAGAGAAAAAGAGTGAGGTCACTTAGTTGACCTGAGCACAAGCAGGACACCCAAGAGGGTCATCCATGTGAACCGCCTCAAGCTCTACAATGACAGGGCTGACATCACCATGCTGATGGTGACTGATGAGGAACAGGAAGCAGGGAGTGAACCTTTCCCTGATCTCCTCTCTTACAGCCCAAAAGATGGGTCAGTGGATGGTGTGGTTTTTTCAGACACCCTCTCTGCCCAACAGTTGCAACAACTGTAACTATTGCATTTAAAAGTCTATTGCTTATTGAAAGTATTCAACTAGAGCATCTCACTCTGAGAAAGTATTTTGATACCTACTTGTGGTTCTAAAATAAAACAACTATATATTTTTATATACAAAACCATTGGCCTAGAGTTCAGTTCTTGAGTGTGTGAGACCATTTGCAGACTGAGTGTGTACAACAAATGCTTTACACTGTCCTCTGATACTGCCTTACTGCTCGACCAAGCTACCACTTTAGAGAGTTAGGTTGTATCTAAATATACAAATGGGCCTGCATCCAAACCACCCCTCTGAACATGGTAATGGCCAGTCAGAAGGGGAAAGGGAGGAGGATGAGGGGGATAATGCTCCCTCTCCAATAATTCCTAGGGAGGAAAGGAACCCTATACCCTTAACTCCAAGAATCAACCTCTGGGGACCTAGAGACCACATAGGTGGACCAGGTCCCAGAGAAAACACCGGGGAACTCCCCAGTGAAGAGGACAGCTTTTTAGCAAAGTTGGCCAAGAGATTAGAACTAGAGTCCAGACTCCTGGCTCTAGAGAAAGAAAGAAAGGAGATGGGTTTAACAACCACCAATGATGGCAGCAATACAAATAATAAGGATAATTACGATCCTAAAATCGTCAAAGGGATTGTCCCTAAATTTGAGGAAGGTGATGACATCCCCAAATGGTTCACAGCCTTTGAGAGGGCTTGTGACATGAGAAAAGTAAAGAAACCTCTCTGGGGGGCACTCCTGTGGGAACTGGTCTCTGGTAAATACAGAGACAGGCTTCTGACCCTCTCTGGGCCAGATGCAGGGTCCTATGACCTCATGAAGAAGACTCTGATTGAGGGATTAGGGCTCACCACTGAGGAGTATTAAATTATATTCAGGGGGGCTCTCACAACCCAGACCCAGTCCTGGATTGATTTTGTAGACTACTCAGTAAAGACACTGGATGGTTGGTTAACTGGACACAATGTGCATGATTTTACTGGACTTTACAATTTGTTTATGAAGGAACATATATTAAGTAATTGCACAAATGAAAAGTTACATCAGCATTTGGTAGACCTAGGTCTAATTTCTCCTCAAGAATGGGGAAAGAAGGCAGACCACTGGGTCAAGACTAGAGTGACAAGGACAACCACTGGGGGTGACCCAAAGAAAGGGTCCATCATTGAACTTGAAACTCTTATTCAAATTCTAAACACTGTTGACCACCGCATTGAATTCACACACACGATCAGCAAAGACTCTATAACATTCTTGGATACCAGAGTGACTAACAACAACGGAACTCTCATCCCACAAGTCTACTCCAAATCTACCAGTCGTAACAACCTGTTACATTATCACAGCTTCCATCAATCATCTCTTAAGAAACATTTACCTTATTCCCAGTTATTAAGACTTAAAAGAATATCCAGTACAGAGGAACTCTACATAGAAAGCAGAGACTTATGCACTGAAAAATTCAAACAACGAAAATATCCCACACATATTTTGGATAATGCTATTTCAAAAGCAGATAAACTCACACGCTAAACATTACTCAGACAGAAACCTGCAAACAAGGCTGAGTCCAGAAGTGTGTTTATATCAAAATTTTCAACTCAAAGTTATCTCATCAAAAAACCCATTTTAAAATACTGGCCCATGCTTGGAACTGAAATCGATTTCAGACACATCTTTGACCTTCCACCTACCAACGGTCGAGGAACCTAAAACAAATTTTAACTTCACCAATGAATTCCAAAGACACTATTTTCAAAGGAACCACACCCTGCCACAACTGTGGAAACTGCAATTCCATGATAAAGGGTAACACCATTCAACACCCTCATAAAGGAAGCAACATCAAACGTAACGTAACAGCCGCCTGCAACAGCCAAAATGTTATCTACATGTTAAAGTGCCATGTGGCCTAGTTTACGTGGGCAAGAGAGAGCGAAAAATATGGATAAGATTAAATGAACACAAGAGCAACATCCGTACCCAACAAGCTAAATCTCCGATTGCCAACCACTTTCAACTTTTTCAACACAATATCAGCCAACTTCATTTTTTAATTCTCGAACAAGTACCGATCCTCAAAGGAAGAAACAACACGCAATTCATGTTACAGAGAGAAGAATACTGGATAAACAAATTGGACTCCATCAGCCCAAAAGGACTCAATGAACGATATGACCTCGGCTGTTTCTTGTAGAATCATTTACAGATCCCATCTATTCACATGTATAGACTGATTCCCCTCGGAACTGTGCTTTGGGAACACTTGATCTTCAAATTATATAGTAACAATTGTTTAGTATGTATACTTGAGTACATGCAAAGTGTTATCCGATATTTCTCATATACTTTATTTTCAAATTGGGAGAACCACATTTATTCAGTATTGTTCATTATGTATTTTTTATTACATGCTAAGCATCATGTTTGAATAACTTTTACTCGTATAAACTTCATTCCTCTTTTTCATCTTCCCCACTAATTTGTAATCAGTATTGAGTACACCATTGGCACTGGTAAGATTACTATTTTTACAGTTTCTATCACGCACTTATTTTGGCACGTGTTAACACTTTTTTGTATACCCCTCTTAGTGCCGCTCTTTGGTCGCGGTTCACCGGCCAAACAACGAGTCTTTTCTCTTCATAGTCTTTACCACTTCCCACAATTCCTAGCTACCTCAATTTAATCACACTCACCATCGCGATCTTTTACCACTTCCGCAAACCCCTTCCGGCTTTTGCTTTCATTCACGGATCACGGATTGACTTTGATTCCATTTAATCATGAGTATGTTTCTTCTATGAAACATTGTACCGCCATGTTAGGCTTCTCGCCATTTTCATTTTGCATGACCTACTTTTACCGTGTCATCTCTTCCAGCTACTCGTAAATGCGAATTTCATAGTCACGTGAGTTTATTACCACATTTTGTTATTAGATCTTTTCATTAACCCCACTCTTTCACCGATTGTTTAATTTCATTTCCTGTGATCACTTCTCACATTGTACTAGCACATTACTGTTCACCGATTGTCGCTTTTATTCACAAACACTCTTTGATTAAAGCAACACCATGATTGTTCACGGACCGATTAACCTTTTTTTGAACCCAGGTCTATCATCCAACACTCTACTCAGTACTTGATCGTTTTAACTCCTATCACCTAGATGTAGGAGCATGGAAGCCACGCACGTTACCATCTCCACAATTTAATCACACGCGCTTTGAACCTTTACATATCCCGTATCAACAGGCTGATACCCCGTTTCCTTTTTTACAGCATACAAGCCCCTGACGAAGGGCACATCAGCCCGAAATGCATTGGGCACTTTGAATGATTGCTAAATTCAAAGTTGAAATACCTTGGATCTCGCAAATTATTATGTTATTAAACTACCGAAGAAGAATAAAAGACTTTTACTGAAAACCATTTTGAGAAGCTAGTTTATACCACATGGATTAATGATTAACCTTTTTCACCGAGTGCAAGAAGGAGACACTCTCCCATCACAGAAAAGTGCATCCATGCTATCCCTAGGAACCCCCCTCCCCTACCCCGCCACTCCTGTCCTGATGAAGACCCCGTCGCTAGGGATACATTTACCTACTTGGTTAGGGGTCGAAACGTCGACATCTGTCTCACTAGCCAGCTTAACCAATAGCGATTCATCACTGTGTTATTGTGACAAACCATGGCTATTTACTGTTTTGATATATTGTGAATTTCTGGCTTAAGATATGAGCCCTTTGTTTTCTAAACAATATACTTTGTGATTTGCACTCCCTTCTCATCCTCACCAAAATCTCCATCACCTGCACTTCCCCATTCTTCCCTTCCCTAGGGGCACTGTGTACAGATTGCATTATACTTCAAACTATTGTATGCTCAGTGTGATTAAATAACACTGTATGCATACTATGTGATGTGTCTTTTGAATAATTACTTTTGATTGATGATTTTATTTGTTGACTATTTGTTTACTGGGACCATTGTTCCATTGTACTGGAAAAGAAACAAGCATCACTCTTCTTGCAAAAAACATTTTTCAAAAAGCGCACATTTTCCTCTACCTGTTTTGAGTCTGAAGGCATAATATTATCATTCCTGTCTGCACTGTTCATTGCTGGCTCTTGGGAATTGTCTGAGAATTCTACCCACACTTTGGCCTCTGAACTCTTGGTATTGGGATGAAACTCTCTTTTTCCCTGCACAGTAAGAAGGTCTGGGGCAGTCTCCTTCCTGACCATTTTTCCACTCACTGCTGAATACGTGCTCCCTTTATCAATTGGCAGAAGCACAAGGCAATCCAGCTGGTCTGTCTGCTCTGGTAATTTTCCTTTCTTCAACATGCCCCTCACCTTCTGTGGGACTGGTCTGGCTTGTGCATTCTGACATATAAGAATCACAGTTCTGAGTAAATCTAGGGGGATATTCATCCCTTCATTTTCTGCCCACCTGTTTGTATGGTCCATATCTCCTAGCTGCTCGTATTTAGTTATGCACACCAAATCGGAATTGTGTGTCACCACCTCTGTCTCCTTTTCATCTGTAAGGGGATCCAAGAAAATACAACATTCCTAGGCAGCAATAAATTTAAATTTGTAGGTCTAAATTAACATAAGAACCTAATGGAATTGAATCAGTGTACTCTCGCAAAGATAAAAATATAGATCATTTTATTTATTTCAATTAAAAATCTGGCTATGTGTACATGAATATACTGCCGACAGGTCACATATACCATAAATGAGACAACATAAAGGAATCATAATGACAGGTAGTAGTACAAAAAATCAACACATTACAATATATACAATACGACAAACAGTGGCTTGAAAAAAATTAGGATGTTATTTTCAGTAGAGCGATGTAATTTTCTACGCGCGTTTTGGTATATAAAACGCCTTCTTTAGGAAAAGCCAAAGAAATTCCTAAACAAAGGAACAGAGGATAATGTATGTGGACATATAAAAACACACTTACTAACATAAAACTTACATGTTCTAAAAATAACATAAATGCCTGTGCAGAAAACGTGATAGACCATATATATATATATATCTATCTATGTAAATATTTTACTAGTAGAGTACACTGTATCAATATTTATATATGTATTTTTATAATGAGCTGTCACACAAAGATAAAAAGAGCCTACAGTGCAAAGGGATGTCTGTGGCTTCTTGTATAGAGTCCAAAAGAGTAAGATGTAAAGAGACAAACAAAAGATTAGTGAGACTGTGAAAATATAAGTGAATAACTCAAAAGGAGAATCCGCCGTGCTCAGGAAAAGAAATGGGACAAGACAATGTGTTCATAATTAAGTAATATCTTATATAGCCCAAATCACCATTGAAGGGTCGTTAAGACAGAAGATTATACATAAGTACGACACCTACTGAGTCCCGGACAGACGTCAATGCAAGGGACTGTCAATGAACGGCAACCAGAGGCAATGACAGAAAGGTATACTGGATATAGAGGGACCTCGAATAAGTGAAAATTAAAGGACAATCAACTGAAAATAAAGGATAGATAGCGATTACTACATGAGCAAAGGTGAAAGTAAGAAAAAAGAACGAAAAAATAAAAAAGGAGAGGAAAGAAAGGAAGAAACGAGAGAAATAGACAAGAAAAGCGGTGACAGAGGAACGAAAAACAAAGAGAAAAAGAGAAGGAAAAGGGAGAAAGAAAAAAGAGGAGAAACCACAGAAAACTTCTGTGTGTACCTGATAGTAGAGATTAAGAATAGTCATACGAGATCCTGACGTTGTATCTCAGATAAAAATAATGAAAATGGCAAGGATCACTGCAAAGAGTAAGAGGGCAAGTGATTAGACACCGGTCTATATTTAAATATAAGTACCAAGCATGGTTAGGGTAATATTTACCTAAGTATTCTCGTGTTCCATGGCTGTAATTAAATCAGTCATGGGGGGCGCTTGGAAACAAGTCACCAAGAATCACTGGTAAAAGCAAGAATTAGGCAGACTTTTGTCCTGCAATCTAAAACGTAAATTAGAGAAAGAAAATGTCAAATGGCAGTGAGGGGATATTGTCATGATAGCGTCCCAATGTTCTGTTTTCAGGACTCAAGATTAATCCAAAGTAAATAGTGGAAACAGATAGCAACTGTCTGTAGGACGCCGTATATACATGCAACTACAAGAGCTGCGCTAAGGCACGAGCTGTAATAATTACCTTTTCGTTAATACATGTGTGTCTCAAGATAAGATTGAAGACTCAGGCATCAATTCAGGGGTCTATACGGATAATAAAGGGCTGCACAGAAGAGTAATTGTCTATTACTGACGGAGAGTAAAGTATGCGTGCAACAGTATAGTCATCATCGATGTTAATATGAGTATGCCGGACAAAATCGAGCTAAGGGGCTAAATAACGAAGCATGGATAGCTATCGTAGCAGAGCTACAGAAAAACTAATATCAATACTCGGAAGAAGCGGGCTGGAATAAACTTACTTCATTACGTGATGTCGCACACCTGTCTTAAATCCAGGAAGTCGATAGAATAGCACGTAAGGAGGAAGTGTATTTAAAGTGAAAATAGCTAATGGCATGTGAAAATGTACAACGTGAGATAGTCACGTGCACACGATTAGTGGCCCAATGGAACTGCATCAAATAGAGTGCATGTGAAACTACCAGCAGTGTTAAGACTAGAGTGTCAACCTAATTATATGCAGATACTGTATTACTGCTGTTCTACAAAACATGCAGAGTGGAATTCAGAATGTTATAGAGAGGGAGTGATGAGTGTGTTTGCTGCATAGTGGAAATGTGACCATATTATCTACAACGTTAGTGGTATGTACAAATAAAGATATCTGAGATGTAGGATTGTGAGGTCAGATTGGATTTCATGGTGGTCCTCCTATGATCAAACAATGGCCATAAGGAATCATGGTGGCTAAAATAGGAGTCAAGTGTTGTATGAATCTAGTTAGAGTTGTAACGGATGACATTCTCCCATGGAATTTCGCTTTTTAATTTCCATGGGAGAATGTCATCCGTTACAATTCTAACTAGATTCATACGACACTTGACTCCTATTTTAGCCACCATGATTCCTTATAGCCATTGTTTGATCGTAGGAGGACCACCATGATATCCAATCTGACCTCACGGCCATTGGCTATTTTCACTTTAAATACACTTCCACTGTTGCAGGGATTCTGCTCATGCACAGGACTATGCACAGGAAAACAGGACCTCAGTGAATTGCGGTGTACCAAAAACTCACCTCAGTACCCAGAACCCCTATCCGACCAGCATCAGTGTCCCATTCGTTATTCGTATTCTCTCGGAGGTCCCAATGTATGGACAACCCAGAACATGTACTCTCTGGAATGGTGGGAATCAGAAATACCTGTTTGTTATTATTCTCATATCAGTCCACAACAAGAGTAATCAGAGACACGGTAAAGTTTAAAAGGTTTATTTTATAAACTACATGTCCTAAGATGCAGTACTTTGGCTAACATAAGCAGACAAATGATTATAATTAAAACCATCAGCATTGTTACAATACCATAGAAAATGAAGGGAGAAATCATATTACAAATGAAAGTGGAATACAGCCACCTTCCCTTCGCAAGTATTATTAGACTAATAGAAGGTCTCTAGGCTTGAATGGGGAACCCCATACCGTAAAGATCAGCTTAGGTGAATCACATCATAGGATCAGCTTTGCTCTGCGCCTGGAAATATTCTTCTCCAGTATGTGTTTCTAACGCATGCAAACTGTAATATTAAAGGCTCTCAACATTCAGGTATTTGCAGCTGTGTGCGTATTATGGCTAGAGAGTGGGCCGATCAAGCTGAACTTAAAAACATACCTTGTCTGGCGGCTCAGAGTGTTTTGCACACAATGTTCAGACCAAGGTCGCAGTGCACGTCTAGGGATGTGAACAACAGACAGTTCTCATGTGAAGAAAAGGCAAGCAAGCAGTTTTCAAATAATAACATGTCTCTGCAGTGTTGTGTGCAAAAGCAGCAAAAGTGGCAAGATGGCTTTTCTAACATCTAACGAGCTTATGCTAACATAGCAATGTATGTATCTAAATCGCTGCCTTCACTACACCCCCCCCTTGATCGGACCACGAACAAATAGGGATACAAAAAGGAACGCAGAGTTCAAATTCGACAGAGCGGAACCAAGTGCATGTATTGGAAATCCAAATAAAGAGGAGTGAAAGTTCGAAAAAAAACATTAAAAAAACAAAATGAAGGGGTAAAAAAGAAAATGGTAAGTTAATACATCATGCAAAGGCTCGACGAGCCCAGATGTAGGAACACACACAAAAAATGTGTGTTTTGTGCAAGGGAAGCTTGGACGCTATTCAAGTTAATCCATCAATGTGTAAGCACAGTACGTAGCAACAGCTTCCAAGAGGAAGTCATTGGAACGAGTTGCAGAAGTGTCCGCCATCCAGTCTAATAAGGTAAACAAACATACGTGTTCCTCTACAACCGGGGCCTCGAGCACAATCAGAGGACAACTGACGTGTTCTTCAAGATAACTTCTTGCCAAGAAGTCATATGCTTCCGTTCCGATGTCCCAATTCCCGAGGACTCCATGTGCCGCTCCACAGGCCATAATCCTGACACCAGAACAGTCCAACTCATGAGCCACTAATGGACTCATCAGTCGATCATAATCCGGGGCAGGAGACACCGAGTTTGACAAACTCAAGTCCAGAGCCCATTCGAAAGGACAATCTAGGCAATGAAAAACAGGTTGTACGAATGTAAAGTAGGAAAACCAGTAGGATAATCCATAGGCTATGCTCAGGGTTGCCAGTGGTAAAGTTCCATAATATTCAAGCATCCGGTTACGAAGATGGAGAAGCCGGGACAGGCTGTCGCGTGACACAAATTGTGCAGCCATTGTGCAGTAAGCAGACCAACAGCAGCAGACCAGCCGCGAGGGCGAGAATCAACAGGAGCCCGCCAAAGACGCTGGAAAAATAGAATGAAAAAAGGCCGGTATCACACCAAAAATAGTTTGGAAGGAGGTCACGAGGCCAGAGGCCACAATTTTGAAAAAATACGCCAAGCCAGTTGTTGACGAGGCATTAAATATAGTTTGAATCAGGGCACCAAAATGAAGTGGGAGATCAGTAATTAAAAGAGCCTGCACCTCGGTGCGGGTGTTGGCTACGTGAAGGACAAATGTTTCACGGGACGAAGTCAGAGCGACTTCTTTTTGAGACAATAGAGCCCTTATTCTGCTCATCTTGTTGAACTCTGCTTTCAAGGTTGGAACGGAAGGCCAGATGGATACATCCAGCCGCCCATGCGGGGGTGGGAAAAGGACATTTTTACAGCAGACTACTCTCTGTGATACAGTTACAATGTAAGGAATTCCCACTAGCATCCCACAGCAAGCCTCATTATTTAAAAGCAAATAACTACCGTTAGCTAACAACGTGAAAGAGGGTGTAATAGCTGGCACTGGAATCCCCTTCAGGACGCATGCTAAATTAGGCGCTTGCACATTGCATGCGCCATGCAATTGGATGTGCCTACAGACTACAGAGTGATCAGGTGTGGAAGAGCATTCCTCACCCTTCAGATAAACTTCTTTACCTTCTCTCATGCACCTGTATGTAAATGGGAGTGACCAAACTTCATGCAGGAAAGCAGTACCCAACGGTTCATATCTGCCTAGGGCATAATGTTTCATGCACAAACTGAATTTAAACAAAGGAAATGGCAATGTGATTAACCGGTGGATAAGCCACACAGCTGAGTTCAATTCGGCCACAGGGAAAGGCAAAGGTTCTAACTTTTCAATATGCAGTAATGAATATGTGGCATCTTTCATGGACATGAATTGTTGTTTCGCAGTTAGACTAAAAGGAAGGAATAAAGATGACGTATTCATGTAGTCCCAGGGGACTTTCCCAGCCTTTAACGTTTGCAAAGTCCATGCAAACTGCATTATAGAACGCAATTGATTCTGACCATGATACAAAACAGACATATCATCCTGCACAATATCAACAACAGATGAAACAATATTATCTAATGTGTAAATTCTGGAAGAAAGGGTGTTAATGCTATTATCTATAACAGCTAGCACTTTTTCCATATTGGCTTGATCAATAGCTCTCAATCTGGAAGCAGCTTCAATTTGTGATAACTTTCAAACCTCGTTATAAATAGCATACACCCATCTTCTGGACCTGCCACCCACAGGACCCTTAACATAATCATTCAAATCTATTTTGTCATGTAATTTAGATAAATGAACTTTAACAGATGCCAAGGTGGAGTGTTGCAGCCAAGACTGGCATAACTTCCCAACAGAGTAGGTAGTAACAGAATGAGAAGATTCAAAGCTGGGGTCTACGCGAACCTGCGTATACCCAGGCTGCAGACCCAAAAAACGATGTTGACAGGAATCTGAGCTCGTCTGCCAAGTCAACCAGCCTTCCGAATTTAATTTGGAAATATTGAATGATGTGTTAGTAATGTATGACTGCAATGCATCAAGGGAAAGATCTGTATGATTATCCCAATTTGGACAAGCACCCAGATCTGGAATAGAGGTGGAATTCAGCTTTTTAGAAGTAGCCAATCCAAAACAGGTGGTCTGAAAAATAGTTGAATTCAAAAATAATATGTGGTTCGGGATGAGGCAGGCACGATGCAAAGCTTCTGTTCCTTGTACCTGCCATGGTTTAGAACCCCAAACAGATTTAAGATCAATAGTAGCTTTCCACAGATCATAACCCCTGACCGCTAAATCATCCATAAAGGATTTGGAATACAATAATTTAGTGTGTGTCAGCCTAACCTTCGAGGCAGACTCCACTGCCACTTTAAAATAAAAGGCGGCAGGTTTTGAAACACTGAAATCAGTAAAATAGGCACATTTGTTCACCAATGTGTTGGAGCTGCCTAACATTGGCGTTGGGCAATGTTCCCATTGTGTATAATTCACAAAACTACGATACGTATTGGCTTTATGTAGGAAATGATTGCCATAATGTTGATAGCAAAACAACTCCCCGTAGTTAGCAGTGTCTAAATACAAATCTTCAGCATCAAAAGCGGCATAATATTTCAAATCAGAAAACAGTGCTTCTATGGCCTGAACGTCCCAATCATCAGAGCAGTGGGTCCATGAATTTGAAATTTAACAGCATCCCATGCAATCCCATCTAACACAGGCCAGGCAGTAATATTCACAAAAGTCTGGTCTCTCTTCATGATGTGTGATGAGGAGTGGGGGGCCGAAGTTCCATCAATTAGTCTAATTGTCGATCTTTCTTTTAGGTAGTGTCCATTCACAAGACGAAAAAAAACCACCACAAATCCGATGGACATAAACAAAAAAATACATATGAGCATCAGCCGAATGTAAGTCCAAGGGGGAATCAAAAAATGTCTTTTAAACCAAACAGCAAAAATAGAAACTTTTGATGGGGCCCTGGAAGTCATAGAGTTAGTATCAAAGGAGAAACGTGACTGGGTAACTGCGGTTGATTGTAAAACAGGCAATGTTACATCTGCAGGATAAGCATACTCAGTATCTTCAGGTAGACCATCAGCTGGTGGTAGCAACAAAGGATCAGCAACTGTATGCATCTCGATAGCAATATCAGGCATGCTGGTAGAAGCCGGAGCCAAAATAGAATTTCTCAGCATCGCAGGGCAAGAGACCGCTGGAGTCATACTAAGAAGAGTCGGCCACTCGCTGTAGTTTGACATTGTCAATGGAGATGTACCTGTTATCTTTGCGACCAGGAAGTGGAGGTAAAATGACTGTTCTTGTACCCTGCACGCCAAGCACTGGAACCGGGGCATGATAAGAGGGGCCAAACTTCTTCTTGTTCTCCACCTTCTCACGGACCAGGTCACCAACTTGAGGTAGCCAGCCGACTACCGGAAACTGAAGCGCAGCATCAGATGTGGAGGGCAAGTGTTCCTTCACGAGACTGTCTCTGGTCTCTTGTAGACTCTGTAACACAGCACAGTGATCATCTACGTCAAAGGGTGCGGCAGACGCCACCATGTCTAGACCATAAAGGTCCGGGACAAACATTTTTATGCCAAAGAGCATCATGTATGGGGTCTGCCCACCCAGAGACCTTCTAGGGAGATTATTAAGTGCACGTTGTACGTTATACAGATGGGCAAACCAGTTCCGGACAGTGCCTAAAACCCTAGCTGTCAAGGATTGCTTTAAGTCACAGTTCATTCGCTCCACTACACTATTTCCCTCAGGTCGGTAAGGAGACGAAAATTTGACTTGGACCCCCAATGATTTCATGGCTTCTTTGTACGCCTTAGAGGCGAACGCAGGGCCCTGATCAGAATGAAAGGTACCACACGCAAAACTTCTCACAAAGACACGCAAATCCCTGATGACAGTATGGGCATCAGCACTCATTTGTGGCCATACCCAAAAAAACGTGTGCACGAATCCACTGCAACTAAGATATACTTGTACGCAGTATCAGAGGAGAAAGGACCGCAGTGATCTAGATAAACACACCCAAGTGGTTTATTAGATATGTACAACTGAGTTTATGGTGGGCACGCAGCAGTTGAAGGTTTAATCTGCTGGCAAATGTCACAATCAAGAACATAAGTGCGAGCCAGTTTATATAACCCGCGCCACCAGTAACGTTGTTGTAACAGAGTAACAGTTGCTGCAACGCCGGCATGGGCAGAGGCCATACCCTCGTGAGCCGCTGTTATCAAGGATGGTCTGCAGTCCGCGTTGGGAATCAATCTGTCACCAACGCCGTTAATTCTCACTAATGGGACGTTATCAGGACTTAAGTGATAATGATAACGAGAAGGGAAACCTCTCGGATAATTACTTCCCTTCTCTGTAGCAGTAAAAGATGCCACAATGTCATCATCGATCTTACTTTTGGATCTTGTAACTGCTGCTACTAGATATGTCGCCACTGCTGTTTTTGCTGCCTCATCAGCCAAGCTGTTGCCGACAGCGTGGACACCAACTCGCTGGTGACCAAGAGTGTGAATTACATTCATGAGAGGCAGCTGTTCTTTAAGTTCTGCCACTCGAACCCAAAGCATTTTATGCTTAATTGTGCTACCTTTGGAATCACGATATTCATTTTGAGACCAAAAGAATAGATTGTCGTTGAAAGACTGAACACAGTAAAATGAGTCACTCACGATAAGAGTAGTAACCCAAGGATCAGCAAACTCCAGTGCAAGCACCAGAGCACGGAGCTCTGCCAACTGTGCGATACAATCACCCAATGACTGCGTATGCACGACATCAGACTTGAATTCTCCATTCTCAGTGTACCCGCTACAGTTGCGCAGGCTGCTGAATAGGCGTGCTTCGATCCCGTCGCCGGTGCGCCGAACCGTCAGTATAAATGACACAATGGTAATCTTCGAACGGGAGCAAAGACAGAGGAGCCGGATGAACGAATTCATATTGCAAGTACTCCTGCGTCTGCAATGAGGCATCAAAGATATAGGTGACATCTGGGGATGTCAGAGAAGTGGCTTATTGTATTCAACGTGGATGCAAAGCTTTTGAATTTGGTACACTGGCTTTCGTCACTGCCTCTAGGGCAGGATACGGTGTAACCACCAACATGTGTTTTCCTTGCGACAGCGCCCGTTCTTCAAGAATCGCCATTCGCACCGCAGTCAAAACTTTTTTGACTGAGGAAAAGCGCAATTCAGCCGAAGTGTACAAGTGTGATTTGTAGGCAATGGAGACTGTGTCGCCCTCATTGAACGCTAAGTACGTGAAACCCACTGAGCCTGGCACAATTCTCATTACCAGGTTTGTGTGGTTATCGTGTGTCAGTAAGTATTTCGAAGCAAGAAGATCAGCTTGCAAAGATTGCAAAATAGCTGAATGCTGTGGCAGCCAGCTCGATTTGGAAAAAGTAGGTTGTACCAAGGCATAAAGTGGCTTGATACGCTGGGCATAATCGGGAATGTATGTACGACCGAAATTCAGAAAGCCCAGCAAAGACTGTAATTTTTTCAATGTTTTAGGAGCACGCAGACATGCGCACTTCTCCAGAACGTGAGGAGCTAATCCTCGACCCTCATTGTTGAGCTCGTAGCCCAAAAACAACACTGTATACTCTGCAATGTGAGACTTCGCAAAGTTGAATTTGTAACCGAAGTCTGCAAACATAACAATAATGCGATCAACTCGACACATATGCGGCCACAACTCGTCGTCTGTGAGATAGATGTCATCAACATACGAGTACGCATCAGGGTCAATGCTCTCTAACAGAGAGACAACACGTGCGGCAAAGACGCCTGGGCTGTTTTTATAGCCCATGGCTAATCTCTTAAATTGCTTTTGCTTGCCGCCAGAAGTAAACGCTGTCCACTGACTACTAATAGAGGACAGGTTATGGATGTGAAAGCCATTGGATATGTCAAGTGTGGTTTTAAACCTTTTTCTCATAAGACTATCAACGAGGGCAGAACTGTGGGTATTCTGTACCGCGCACGTCCGGCAATGAGAGTTCAAATGCCGGTAATCCAAAACTAGGCAGTTCGATCCATCAGGCTTTGTTACAGTGAATAAAGGATTATTCATTGGTGACACACATGTTTCAATAACTCCCTGATATTCCAATTGCTCAAGGATTTCCACGACGTGATATCTAGCTTCGCGGCGCATGGGATATTGGGGTTGTGGTTACCGTAGACCGTAAGGGAATCTCATGGCTGGGAGACAATTTATCCCAGCCCACCTGAGCACGATACAAAGCCGGTGCAAGCACCTGAGCCCACTCTTCAGCAAACCTTTCAGCGTTCTCCTTCGGCACTGTGTGCGCAAAGGACGGGAGGATTACCTCCTCCCCTCTAGGAGCATTTAAAATGGAAGCCGGGGGCCAGTCCACCTTTGCCAAGAGAATGTCATAGGAAGAGGTCAGATTATCCCAAAAAATCCCTTGTATTGTACGTTGTATGTCACCTTCAATTAAGAGGACTATGTCATATCGTCTGTCAGGGGGAGCCACTTTAGTGTCAGCAGTTTCTACAGTAATCAACGTGTCAGTTGCTGTCGCCTCCAGAAATGGATGCAGTGCTTGCCGCACTACTGTAACCTCTGCTGCGCTGTCGAGCAGCGTTAGTGCCCATGTCAGGTTCCGAAGCTGCGTCCGCACTATCTGTGGCATACCTCGCTGTTAATGCAGCAACTTTTCTTCTTCTGAAACGGGGGACGTTGACGTGCAAACTCGTCCTGCTTGCCTTTACTGTCAGTCTGACGGGGTTGCTCATGTCCTTGTTGGGCACCCCGACCTTTTCCACGTTCTCCGCCACCGGACTGTGAGGCCGATGTTTCCTGTGAAGAACGAGGAGAACGTTGTTCAGTAACCTGAAATCTATCAGGTGACCTAATACTAGTGCGATCGCGCAAATCCTATGTGCGTTCACCAGTTGCCTGTACGGGAGACAATGGCTCATGTGGGTTAATACTCAATAATATGACTTACGTCAAAAATCACAATAAATAAAAGGGTTAAATGTTGCGTCAGAAAGAGAAGTTAACCTCACACATCAGACAGTAGGTAGAAAAACATTTTTTATATATTTACAATAAACGAGCACTTTGAAAAATACGAAAACAATTTCACAATATACAAACAAATAACAATCTTAATAACAAAAACAAAGCGCAATCTTAATACGCATTTGTGAAAAGTGTCCCAATAAAACCAGTGGATAAACCAAAGAAAAAAGAATAACAAAAAAATACAACATACAACGGTTTCAATTTATCATTATAAAGGCGATCAAAAGAAAAGATAGAATGATCAATAACACTTGTTCATTTCAAGTGTCGAAAACTATTTCTGATTCGCCTATCTCGTCAACGGCGTTTCGACCCTGTCTGAAATAAAGGGTCTCTTCAGGACAATCTAATGTGGGAGCACCTAAAAATTAAATGAAAAACTGTCAGAATAAAGTGCTCTCTATTATTGAAAAAATTATTTTGAGGCAATGATGTTTTAAACTATCTACCTGGTCGACAAGCGTTTCAAATATTGTGAATATATGGTGTCACCGTGCTTAATGTGAAAGAAATAACTCACGAGGCGCCCAGGCTGGGTGCTGTAGACATAAAGACATTGTTAATACTGGATATAGAGTGGAAGAGTACACATAAATATCCATGTGTCCCTTGGTGACTTACCCCTATGAGGGACGACTCAGTTGAAAGCCGATAATTAATTTCAGTCTTGTTTGCATAAACAGACTCGGCGTAACGATCAATTTGTGTATGGGACAAACACGGAGCCTCACGATAAGGACTGCGCAATAGCTGTCATTTGGTTTTGTTGATTGGAATAAACTGTATCAAAATTGAGGAAAAGAGGCAAAAGTCTCAAAGAATGGCCATCTAAAACCATATTGGAAATATTAGAAAAGAATTTTAATAAGAACGCCCTTACCTATCTCTATCTGTTATTAGCGTATAAATTCACCGCGTTACGCTTCAGCAGGGGAACAATCTCCGATCTGCATAGTACAATCACAGCGATTGGTGGAGAGTATGCTAACTTTAAAGGCAATTGGATGTAAGGTACCCAATGAGAATGTCGCGTGCACATGGACGACATGAAAAAAAGCTTAACGAATCAGTGAACAGCTAAAGTGGGCGCGAACGATTGAATGCGAACTTTATCAGGACACTCCAAACAATGGTACAAATCATTTTAGCCTGGTCTATGAAGAAAACAATAAAAAAATAATAATAAACAAATATAATAAAAAATAAATAAATAAGAGAAGAGAGACCCACACTCAAATTTAAAAAAAACAGAATAACAATGTGCGCCACATACCAAATGTAAAGGCAGTTCCACAATTGCATTTAAAATAAAAATGTAAGGCAACCAATAAGAATGTCGCGTGCACATAAGCGACATGAGAAAAAGCTTGATATATCAATGAGCAGCTAAAATGGGCGCGAACGATTGAATTCGAACTTTATCAGTACACTCCAAACAATGATCCAAATCTTTTTAGCCTGGTCTATGAGCAAAGAAATAAAAAAATAGTGAGAAATAGATAAAAAAAGAGAGAGACCCACACTCAATTTTAGAAAAAACAATGTGCGCTACATACAAAATATAAAAACGGTTCAACAATGGCATTATAGACAAGAAAATCATTGTCAATAAAATTAAATTAGTGAAGGCTAACCACAAATATTTTATGTATTCTGTGCCAGATCTAATAGTATATAAATCTCAATCTCAAATTCAAAGGCGGATTCAGTGGCATTTCCACAACTTGCTCGCGCCATTGGATGGTGCTCGGTGTCGAGACGGCACTGGATCACGCAAAAACTGAATTAAAAGAAATTGAGGAATTGGAAAAAGAATTACTGGGTTTTGAAAATATAGAGGAAACTAAAACACTGTTAGATAAGATCAATAAATCAATAGAGGATTTAAATTCCTTTGAAATTAAGAAAAAGGTCGACAAAGTAACTAAAGACATCAAAAGCTTTTCCAAAGAAAGGGCGTATCCTTACCTTAGAGAAGATTACTATAACACATCTGAGATACAGAATAGACAGAACACCTGGGGGGGATTCAGACGTAATCAACCTATTACTTTCTCTGAGTCCTCTGGTGGCTCAAGTGACTCTGACGCACAACCTGGCCCGAGTCGTACAGACATCCGTCCCGGTCAGCCTTTTTTAGACCGCGGAGGCAAGAGAAGGGGCAGAGGGAGAATATGGCATCAATATGCGGGGGAACGGCAAACCCGGAACAAATATTACCAGTGGGGACCCCAACCGTATTAGATCAATCGAAAAGAGGTACGGATAGTATTCCCATCTTTAATTTGTCCCAGCACCTCTTATCCTCTTCTGAAGTTTCTCTTTTGAGTAAAGGACTATCTTTTGTGATAACTGAACGCACAAATTTTTTCAATCTTAAAACAGAGTTATACCAGTTTTTTCGAAAAATACGACTGAAACTGGATAAAGACAACCATATACCAGATTCTGTCACAGGGCTTAGACCACCTTAAACTTTTTATCCAAATAATGGCATGATGCCACCAGAAGTACTAACTTTTGAGAAGGTAATTCTGGCAGGGATAGATGGCTTGAAAGAGAAGAGACAATTTATTCCACACAATATTAGCTTTGATGAACGCAAAGCTTTGTTGTCACTTAAGAGTGACAATTTAATTGTACTGAAACCTGCGGACAAAGGGGGTGGGATCGTTGTTCAGAACAGAGTAGACTATGACATTGAAATTAAGAAACAAATAAGTGAAGAAAAACATTACAAGAAATTGGCGAATAATCCACTATCTGGAATTAAAGAGGAGATACTGAGGGTAACAAGAGAGGGCCTAGAAGAAGGTTTTCTAAGTAAGAAAGAATTTTATTATCTGAATATTGAGTGTCCTAGGACTCCTGTTCTGTACACCCTCCCAAAAATACACAAGGACATCACTAACCCTCCGGGTCATCCTATATTGTCAGGATGTGGCTCAATCCTTGAGCCCATCGGTCAGTATATAGACTTCTTTATCAAAGACTATGTCCCTCTACAAGAAACGTATGTTAGAGACTCCATGCATATGATCAATCTCTTGGAGGATAAACCATATGATGTTGTAGTGAACAAGCTAGCGACTTTAGATATCACCTCGCTATACACTAATATACCCCAACAAGAGTGTATACAAGTAATCCAGGACCTATTAGAAACAAGACCTAAACCTAATCAGGTCCCCACTTCTTTCATCATTACACTTCTAAGGATTGCATTAACACACAACTACTTTGTATCAGATGGAGAATATTACAGACAGTGTTCCGGTACCAGTATGGGAGCAATTTTGGCTCCAAATTTGGCGAACATCTTTATTGACCACTTGGAGCATAAATTTGTCCTCAATGAAACTAATATATACCATTCCAAGATCACCAGTTGGAAGAGGTATATAGACGATATTTTCTTGATTTGGTCTGATACCATTCCTGAGTTCAATAATTTTGTTCTATATTTAAACACTGTTCAACCATATTTAAAGTTTACATCCACCATACATGAATCCAGTATTGTCTTTTTAGATTTGAATATACTACATGAAGGTGGAAAGCTGTACACTGCACTACACAGAAAACCCACAGAACGTAATACCTTACTTGCCTACAACAGTCATCACTCACGTACATTAAGAGATGGCCTACCCCATGGACAATTCTTGCGATTACGTCGAAATTGCACTAAAAAAGAAGATTACATGAGAGAGGCAAATATTCTAAGAGAAAAATTGCTATTGAGGGGGTATCCAAAGAAGTTGGTAAAGAATTCTTTGAAAAGAGCTTGGTTTTGTCCAAGAGAAACATTACTCACTCCAAAAGTTAAATCCTCAGTTAACAAACTTATTTGTGTCACTACATTTGGCATACATACCAATGCAATTCGCAAGCTTATCACAAAAAACTGGCATATTATCAAAAGTATTGATTCTGAACTGGATGTCCCTATGTTTGCCTTCAAAAGAGGCAAGAACATTAGGGATCATCTAGTCAGATCATCAATGGAAAATCCAGTACAAACGACGAGATCACTGGAATCAGTCTGGGGTCTCCCCAACTTGAATGGGCATTATAAATGCGGGAATTGTGTGGCTTGCGAATTCATGGTCAATACAAAGAAGTTTGAACACGGCAAAGTAGAACAGCAATTAAATTTCTTCTCAAACTGTAACACAAAAAATGTAGTTTATTGTATATTCTGTCCATGTGGACTACCCTACATTGGCCAAACACAACAGACTGTGAAAGCGCGGGTAGGACAACATCGAAGTAGAATCAGGAATTCGGTCCTTAATGCACCACTAGTCAACCACTTCATAGAGAAAGGTCATACAGCAAGTGACATTCGCTGGCAAGTGATAGACAAAGTGGTAGCCTCAAGCAGAGGCGGTGACATATCACAGACACTTCAAAGATTGGAGTGTCGTTGGATAGAACGGACTAATTCTATCAGACAAGGATTAAATTCGGCTGAAGAATGGCGAGGTTTTATTACAACTTTAACCTAATGTTTTCCTCGTTTTTTGTTCAAGGTTTTTTGCAGCTGATCATATAACTTTCAGGTGTTAACATATGATGTGTTGGAATGGCCACTAATATTGGGCAATGTAATGATGGAACAAGCATTTTCTGCTGTTAATGGAAGAATGTACATATATATGAATCAGGATTTCAAATAATAGGTTCTTGCTGTGTTGAATTGATATATTGTTTGTAAAAAACTAATGATAGATCTGCTGTATTTAGATCAATATGGAATCATGTATACCTTGTAATGGTCTTTTATATAGACAACAGTTGATGTTTTGCTACAGTTTATATCGAACTGATCCGGGCATTTGCAGGCAGAAACAAGAATCATTCTGTGGAGATTGAGATTTATATACTATTAGATCTGGCACAGAATACATAAAATATTTGTGGTTAGCCTTCACTAATTTAATTTTATTGACAATGATTTTCTTGTCTATAATGCCATTGTTGAACCGTTTTTATATTTTGTATGTAGCGCACATTGTTTTTTCTAAAATTGAGTGTGGGTCTCTCTCTTTTTTTATCTATTTCTCACTATTTTTTTATTTCTTTGCTCATAGACCAGGCTAAAAAGATTTGGATCATTGTTTGGAGTGTACTGATAAAGTTCGAATTCAATCGTTCGCGCCCATTTTAGCTGCTCATTGATTTATCAAGCTTTTTCTCATGTCGCATATGTGCACGCGACATTCTTATTGGTTGCCTTACATTTTTATTTTAAATGCAATTGTGGAACTGCCTTTACATTTGGTATGTGGCGCACATTGTTATTCTGTTTTTTTTTTAAATTTGAGTGTGGGTTTCTCTTCTCTTATTTATTTATTTTTTATTATATTTGTTTATTATTTTTTTTATTTTTTTGTTCATAGACCAGGCTAAAAAGATTTGTACCATTGTTTGGAGTGTCCTGATAAAGTTCGCATTCAATCGTTCGCGCCCACTTTAGCTGTTCACTGATTCGTTAAGCTTTTTTTCATGTCGTCCATGTGCACGCGACATTCTCATTGGGTACCTTACATCCAATTGCCTTTAAAGTTAGCATACTCTCCACCAATCGCTGTGATTGTACTATGCAGATCGGAGATTGTTCCCCTGCTGAAGCGTAACGCGGTGAATTTATACGCTAATAACAGATAGAGATAGGTAAGGGCGTTCTTATTAAAATTATTTTCTAATATTTCCAATATGGTTTTAGATGGCCATTCTTTGAGACTTTTGCCTCTTTTCCTCAATTTTGATACAGTTTATTCCAATCAACAAAACCAAATGACAGCTATTGCGCACCTTATTGTGAGGCTCCGTGTTTGTCCCATACACGAATTGATCGTTACGCCGAGTCTGTTTATGCAAACAAGACTGAAATTAATTATCGGCTTTCAACTGAGTCGTCCCTCATAGGGGTAAGTCACCAAGGGACACATGGATATTTATGTGTACTCTTCCACTCTATATCCAGTATTAACAATGTCTTTATGTCTACAGCACCCAGCCTGGGCACCTCGTGAGTTATTTCTTTCACATTAAGCACGGTGACACCATATATTCACAATATTTGAAACGCTTGCCGACCAGGTAGATAGTTTAAAACATCATTGCCTCAAAATAATTTTTTCAATAATAGAGAGCACTTTATTCTGACAGTTTTTCATTTAATTTTTAGGTGCTCCCACATTAGATTGTCCTGAAGAGACCCTTTATTTCAGACAGGGTCGAAACGCCGTTGACGAGATAGGCGAATCAGAAATAGTTTTCGACACTTGAAATGAACAAGTGTTATTGATCATTCTATCTTTTCTTTTGATCGCCTTTATAATGATAAATTGAAACCGTTGTGTGTTGTATTTTTTTGTTATTCTTTTTTCTTTGGTTTATCCACTGGTTTCATTGGGACACTTTTCACAAATGCGTATTAAGATTGTGCTTTGTTTTTGTTATTAAGATTGTTATTTGTTTGTATATTGTGAAATTGTTTTCGCATTTTTCAAAGTGCTCGTTTATTGTAAATATATAAAAAATGTTTTTCTACCTACTGTCTGATGTGTGAGGTTAACTTCTCTTTCTGACGCAACATTTAACCCTTTTATTTATTGTGATTTTTGACGTAAATCATATTATTGAGTATCAACCCACATGAGCCATTGTTTCCTTTCATAAACTTTCACCCAGGCTCCTTGTGAGTAGGGTTTCCTTGTTTCTAGGTTAGCCTGTACGGGAGAGGCAGAACGAGACCACTGTTTCTGTTGCTGCTTTTCCTGTTTCTTTGTTCGCCAATTTTGTTTTGGAAAAGTTGGACGATCGTCTTTGACAGACGAACTCACCTTAGTCTGTTGCATTAAGTCAGGAATGACTATAGTCGGTTTAATCCCTAAGCTACTGCAGCCAATAGTTCTATATGCTTCCGCAATAATTTTAGGCAACTCTTTGGGCTTGTCGAGCTCATCGATGCGGGCTAAGCCATTAGCCACTTGGAATTGCACCGCATCTCCCTTGAGATTACCAAGGATGAGAGAGGCAACTACGTCGAACACACTGACAAGCCGCATTCCTAACTCTACAGCCGCCTCCGGACCGTGGTTATCTTGAACACGTTTAATGACGGAGGGAAGCACAGCCATAGACGGGGGGTCAGAGAACTTCCAGTAGATTGCAGCAAAGACCTTGCCCCAGTTGTCACAATCGGACACCTCCGGGACTAAGTCCTTCTGCAAACTAATGGTGAGGATCCTGTGTTTCTCCACAGGGGTAAAATGCAGAAATACCGCTTTCAGTTGGTCAAATTTCTCAGCAAGCCAATAAGGCAAATCATCCTTATTCTGGGGGCACTTGCCCATTACCGAATTAACCATGATGGGACTAATAACAACTGCGGCTTGGCCAGCTGGCTGTCTCGCAACAGCAGGTGCCCCCACCTGCATGTTGCGTGAAACGTATTGCACTAAAGCCCTATATACTGTAATAAGGGCTGTATGGAGTACACGCAACTCATCCACAGCAACAGTCAGATAGCGGGGATGAGGCGTAAATCCGGCCAGCACCGGCCATGTGGCCCCTGGAATTGACAAAGAGCCCATTCTAGCCGGTGTAACCGCATGGGGAAGGGCGCCATTAAACCAAATGCGATGCTGCCAGGCCGAAAGGGGAATCTCCTGCATCCTAAATGGCGTATAATTTGCTGGGACCCGTGTGTGAGTATATGAGTGAAACGTATTATCATCCGCATTCACTGCCGGCAGTGTCACCCACGAGAAAAACAACTCATAGGGGTAAGACGCATCGGCACTCACTACAAAAATAACGGCCATCCCATCGTCCGGCACCCCATACTTCGTCAAATGACACCGCAGAGGTGTACGGCTATGCGCTGCAATATCGACCGCCATAAGGACACAGAGAAGAACAACAATGGATATTACAGTAGCACAAGGGTTCAGAAATATAAAAACCTTTTTAATTAACAAGCTTGAGGGAACCTATCGTACAAACAGATAGGTTAAAACCGTCACTCCCGTTATCCGGAAACAAGAGTGAGGGTGTCGTGGACTAATAGAAGCACTACTAAGGCGTTTCAAATCAAAAGACCAAACGTTAGGTGTTATATCTTGATATCTTACAACCATAATGTTGTCTTAGCAGAGGATGTATCTGGGGGTTGTTTCTGTCATCTTACAATAAAGACTCTTTCAAATCTATCCAGTCTGCTCGTCATAAAATTAGGTGCGCCATGTTGCAGGGATTCTGCTCATGCACAGAACTATGCGCAGGAAACCAGGACCTCAGTGAATTGCGGTGTACCAAAAACTCACCTCAGTACCCAGAACCCCTAACCGACCAGCATCAGTGTCCCATTCGTTATCCGTATTCTCTCGGAGGTCCCATTGTATAGACAACCCAGAACAAGCGACTTAGTGTATTCTCAGGAATGGTGGGACTCAGAAATACCTGTTTGTTATTATTCTCATATCAGTCCACAACAAGAGTAATCAGAGACAGGGTAAAGTTTAAAAGATTTATTTTATAAACTACGGGGCCTATGCATCAACAATGCCATTTGCGATTCCTTATTAGCGAAAAATAAGGAATCGCTAATAAGGAATAGCAAAAGGCTATGCATGTAGGAATCGCTATTCAAATAGCGATTCCTTAATATTCCTTATTACCGAATCGGTAATACCGAATCGGTAATAAGGAATACCTACCCATTCATTCCTATGGGCTTGGAGGCCCATAGGAATGAATGTAAAGCCAGTCTGTATTAGCGATTCGGTATTACCGAATCGCTAATAGCGGGAGCACTTTCAAGGGTGCCAGGGTGTCAAAAGGACACCCTGTTGCACCCCTGAAAATGATATGTGCACATATGTTGCACACACACATGCTCTAAGGGCATGTGTGTGCGCAACATGAAACTTTGAAAAATGCACAAAAGTGCATTTTTCAAAGTTTTTGCAAATTACCATGCAGTTCATCTTCATGGTAATTTGCTCCCCCTATTAGCGAAATCGCTAATTTTTTAACTTTGATGCATTGCATTTAAGGAATCTCACTTTGGGATTCCTTAAATGCAATCGCTATTTAAGGAATCGGTATTTAAGGAATCCCTATTTAAAGAATCGCTATTTAAGGATTCCTTAAATAGCGATTTCTGCTTTTGGGTTGATGCATTGGGATTGGGTATTTTTTACTTAATACCGGGAGCTATTACCGAATCGGTATTTTACCGACTGGATTTTGGGTTGATGCATGAGGCTGCTAGTGTCCTAAGATGCAGTACTTTAGGTAACATAAGCAGACAAATGATTATAATTAAAACCATCAGCATTGTTCCAATACCATAGAAAATGAAGGGAGAAATCATATTACAAATGACAGTGGAATACAGCCACCTTCCCTTCGCTAGTATTATTAGACTAATAGAAGGTCTCTAGGCTTGAATGGGGAACCCCATACCGTAAAGATCAGCTTAGGTGAATTACATCACAGGATCAGCTTTGCTCTGCACCTGGAAATGTTCTTCTCCAGAATGTGTTTCTAACGCATGCAAACTGTAATATTAAAGGCTCTCGACATTCAGGTATTTGCAGCTGTGTGCGTATTATGGCTAGAGAGTGGGCCAATCAACCTGAACTCAAAAACATACCTTGTCTGGCGGCTCAGAGTGTTTTGCACACAATGTACAGACCAAGGTCGCAGTGCACGTCTAGGGATGTGAACAACAGACAGTTCTCATGTGAAGAAAAGGCAAGCAAGCAGTTTTCAAATAATAACATGTCTCTGCAGTGTCGTGTGCAAAAGCAGCAAAAGTGGCAAGATGGCTTTTCTAACATCTAACGCGCTTATGCTAACATAGCAATGTATATATCTAAATCACTGCCTTCACTACACCACCTTACGTGCTATTCTATCGACTTCCTGGATGTAAGACAGGCGTGCGACATCACGTATTGAAGTAAGTGTATTCCATCCCGCTTCTTCCGAGTATTGATATTAGTTTTTCTGTAGCTCTGCTACCATAGCTATCCACGCTTCGTTATTTAGCCCCTTAGCTCGATTTTGTCCGGCATACTCATATTAACATCGATGATGACTATACTGTTGCACGCATACTTTACTCTCCGTCAGTAATAGACAATTACTCTTCTGTGCAGCCCTTCATTATCCGTATAGACCCCTGAATTGATGCCTGAGTCTTCAATCTTATCTTGAGACACACATGTATTAACGAAAAGGTAATTATTACAGCTCGTGCCTTAGCGCAGCTCTAGTAGTCGCATGTATATACGGCGTCCTACAGACAATTGCTCTCTATTTCCACTATTTACTTTGGATTAATCTTGAGTCCTGAAAACAGAGCATTGGTACGCTATCTTGACAATATCCCCTTACTGCCATTTGACATTTTCTTTCTCTAATTTACGTTTTAGATTGCAGGACAAAAGTCTGCCTAATTCTTGCTTTTACCGGTGATTCTCGGTGACTTGTTTCCAAGCGCCCTCCATGACTGATTTAATTACAACCATGGAACACGAGAATACTTAGGTAAATATAACCCTAACCACACTTAGTACTTACATTTAAATATAGACCGGTGTCTAATCACTTGCCCTCTTACTCTTTGCAGTGATCCCTGCCATTTTCATTATCTTTATCTGAAATACAACGTCAGGATCTCGTATGACTATTCTTAATCTCTACTATCAGGTACACACAGAAGTTTTCTGTGGTTTCTCCTCTTTCTTTTTTCTTTCTCCCTTTTTCCCTTCTCTTTTTCTCTTTCTTTTTCGTTCCTCTGTCATCGCTTTTCTTGTCCATTTCTCTAATTTCTTCCTTTCTTTCCTTTCTTTCCTTTCCTTTTTTTGTTTTTTTGTTCTTTTTTCTTACTTTCTCCTTTGCTCATGTAGTAATCGCTATCTATCCTTTATTTTCAGTTGATTGTCCTTTCATTTTCACTTATTCGAGGTCCCTCTATATCCAGCATAACTTTCTGTCATTGTCACCGGTTGCCGTTCATTGACAGTCCCTCGCATTGACGTCCGTCCGGGACTCAGTAGGTGTCATACTTATGTATAACATTATGTCTTAACGACCCTTCAATGGTGATTTGGGCTATATAAGATATTACTTAATTTGGAACACATTGTCTTGTCCCATTTCTTTTCCTGAGCACGGCGGTTTATCCTTTTGAGTTATTCAGTTATATTTTCACAGTCTCACTAATCTTTTGTTTGTCTCTTTACATCTTACTCTTTTGGACTCTATACAAGATGCCACAGACATCCCTTTGCGCTGTAGGCTCTTTTTATCTTTGTGTGACAGCTCATTATAAAAATACATATATAAATATTGATACAGTGTACTCTACTAGTAAAATATTTACATAGATATATATATATATATATAGTCTATCACGTTTACAGCACAGACATTTATGTTATTTTTAGAACATGTAAGGTTTATGTTAGTAAGTGTGTTTTTATATATCCACATACATTATCCCCTGTTTCTTTGTTTAGGAATTTCTTTGGCTTTTCCTGAAGAAGGCTTTTTATATGCCGAAACGTGCGTAGAAAATTACATCATTTTACTGAAAATAACATCCTAAATAGTTTTTGTTGTATTGTATATATTGTAATGTGTTGATTTTTTGTACTACTACCTGTCATTATGATTGATTTATGTTGTCTCATTTATGGTATATGTGACCTGTCGGCAGTATATTTATGTACACATAGCCAGATTTTTAATTGAAATGAATAAAATTATCTATATTTTTATCTTTGCGAGAGTACACTGATTCAATTCTATTAGGTTCTTATGTTAATTTAGACCTACAAATTTAAAGTCATTGCTGCCTAGGAATGTTGTCTTTTCATGAGTTATTTCCCTGTTCTAAGAGCACCTAATATTTACAGGGGGCCCTTTTTTATATACACTATCTGTAAGGGAATTACATGTTCTGTCATGCACAGAAGCTGCGCTTTGCAGTACAATCTGCCACTTCACTGGGGAATCTTGAGTCTCAAACTCCACCACTGGACTTTCTATTGGGACCTGCGCAAACTGTTCATGCAAAACTGCAGTCTCTGTCTGTATATGCCACTTTATAACAGCGGCTTCCTCCCATTGATAAATCACGTTATATCCTATTGCCCTCTGACCAGTGTCTTTTATTGCGCAAAAGTACAAAAACGTTTGTATTTGTCCAGCATCTGAATTTAAAAGTAAAATAGCACACTGCTTCTGAACCAGCACACATGATGCACTGTCTCCTTTCTGAATTGACCATGCTTTTAAAACCGTTTCTTTTTTCAGGATAGCGTGGTTCCATGTAGAGCAAGATTCATCATTCACTGCCATGTCTGATTTATACCCGCAACCAGCGATCGCTAAAAGACTGATCTGTCTATCTCCCTGCACATTCCTTTCTGGCTGAGTAACATCCTCAAAAGAATTAATTAAGACCATCTGTAAAGCCTGCAGATTAACTGGCACGTTCTCTAAGTTCACATTTTTCACATATGACTCATTATAGCTGGTCAAAACAAACGGCTTCAGAGCTTGGTACATGTTTAACTCTTTCTTCAAAGGCTTGTTTTCAAACTGATCATCAGCCACCTGTGCCAAAGTATTACCAGTCTGATTGATTAGCAAAGTCATCATCACTTGTTTGTATGCAGGGGGAGCTGTACGAATTATTCTATTTCGCACAGAGGCATTCAACAGCCCATCCATCAACCTATGTGCATTGTCCAGAAAAATAGCAGTTTTCATCTCCTCCTCCTTAAGCCTTTGCATAGCACCTCTCAATGTGTATCAAGGTTTATCATTCGCTGGCCAGTCTGACTCTGTCCGGTATTTATTACTACATCCAACCACAGCCAACTGCAACAAGCTGATTTGATTATTGTCACTATTATTCCTAAACTGCTCCTGCACTGTAGAATCAGAACTGAGTGTACAAAATTTCACTGCATCACCATGATCTAACATCACTCCAGCAGCGCCCAGATCAAACAGCCGCACCATCTAAATAAGCAGAGATTCTCCGGGTCTTTGTCGAAATCTGTCTGAAATGTCATTAATCTCCTGCTGAGTAAAATCCTCCATACAGTCCATCGCAACCCCCTGTGGATAATTTGGACCACCCTGTATCTTCCGACGATATATGGGTTGCGCTTGAATCACTTTGTGTTCCATCGTCCCACCCTGCCCGCCAGCCTGATCACACTCGCCAGCCTTATCACACTCTCCTCCAGAGTCCGAGAATTCAGAGGAATCCCAAATATTTCCGTCTCACGTTTCAGGTGTAGTGTAGTTACTATATCCCTGACAGGCTCTGCGCATTGGAATAACATACACTATAGATTTGACATAGGACTAAGGTCAGTATGTCTCTATCGAGTATATTAAACTTAATTACTTGTGTGTGCCAGCTAACTCAGAAGTCACTAGAAACTTCTTGAATATACAAGAAGGGATTAGTTTCTGACAACCGCATAAACATGACAACTTTGTTTCCTTTAGAATCTGAACAGTCTCAGAATCGTAGAAACAATAGATAACAGTTTCACTCAGTCAATCGTGCATGCTTCGTTTCTACAGATTTGCACAGAAATAGAGAGACGGGTGTTTCGATAAAAGGGTTTATTGAACAGTCTTATTTCTCATGCAAGAGATATGAATTGCTACAATCGTAAGACAAACTGCAAAGTACAATATGTACGAGGTTAGCAGTAAGATAAAATAATACTGCAATAGCATGGTTTGTAGCTATGACATATATTAATCAAAATACATACATAATTAACATAAGCTAAAATGTGATACTCATCTGATGCTTCTAAATTGTTCTACCCCAGTGTACCTAACCTAAGTGCAGTATGAGGTTTGAAGTAGGTGCCATTTCTAAAGTATAGCTAGCTATATTTTAGTTTAGCCAAGAGTTGCCAAAAGTTTCTCTAAGTTCTAGTCAGCTCCATACCTTAGAATGAGAGAGGTTGGAATCTCTTTTCTCGACTTGATAGTCTAACCCCCCGCAAGGGAAGTCAGAGAGCATTGGAGCTGGATTCTCTGCAAGGAGGATGGCAGCGTCAAGTCAGTGCATCAGGCTGGAACTCGATCTCCTTCCCAACTTGCCATGGCGAACCGCACAGTCTGGGTTGGATCGAATCCTCCGGGAACCACAATTTGCCAGGGCAAGTGCTGGTATATTTATAACTTGAAGGTGTCTAGGAATGTCAGTATTGACGTAAAAGTCGGGCAGAGGAACGTCATGAATGAACCCCTAAGGAATAGATGTTCATGCATACTTAATGAGTTTGTGGAGAAATCAATATTCAAGCTGAGGGAAATTCCTAAAGGCTTAAGGGTCTGATTTTCCAAGAATTCGTTGTGACATGGATGGACGGATGTAGGTGGCCATGCCTGTATTTGGTTTGTACGGACAATGTCTAAATAAGGGCCAGATTTCTATGTCCAAATAAGGGCAATGAGAATTGTACCTATATAAGGGCATACATCGGGAAACCTATATACGGAATCTAAATCTGCACACAACACAGGGTCCCAGTCAATTCCTACCTTTGCAATAGCTAAACGTACTTTTCTCTTGTTAACCCTTCCTCTCCTTTTCCTATACTTGGATTGCACGATACGAACTACAGCCTTTTCTGCCACAGTCTGGTAGGTTTCCAACTTATCTTGCAATAACTTATTCGGACAGGTTAACATCGTAGAGGTATTTTTGGCTTCAACAAACTATTTCTCTAATTCTCCATATTCACGCTGCAGCTGAACATGTTTTTCATGCATTTTACGATACGCACTTAAGAGGATCCAGCCCCTTCTTCCTAACGTACCAAGCTCCTCCCCTTTCTTCACAGGCACTTTTTGCAAACACACAACCACTTGTGCTGGCTCAGGGTCAGCTAAACACACACCCTAAATCTCACTCAACCCAGCACAATTAGCCCACTCATGGGCAAGCATACCGTATGGGACCATCTCCCATCCCGGTATTTCCATTGGTATCTGGGAATCCGCTATCAATTTTCTAGAAAACATTTTTCTTCCCCTTTTAATTCAACGTTCAAATCCTGCAAGTGACGCCAAGATGTAATGAATGTGCTTTTTCCCAAAAGTACACACCCAAACTCTGCACTCCAAAAAGAGAGACAAGTGTACCACTGCACCTTTAAATAATACACGTTTGAGCAGCACTCCCAAAAGACAAGGCAAAAACGCAGCACTCCCTAAAGGCGAGGCAAGAAAACAAATCCAGGTGCATTTAAAATGACACACACAAGTTTATTAATGCAATATTTTAGAAAGGTAGGCCGAATATATCAGTAAATGCAAATTCCCATATATCAAGTGACTCAAATTAACAATTAAGATAGAATGCAGTATATACAAGTAGCAAAGAGTAGAAATTATATACAATATGGTTACGAACACATTACCGATCGATTCTGCAACATCCTTGCCAACTCAAGCTGGGGAAGCCCTTCAACAGCCCAGGAAGGAGTTCGATCAGGACCCAAATTCCGCCACCTCCACAGCAATACATCTATTCTGTGGTAAACTTCTGCCTGGCCCTCGAAGGTTCC
Organism: Triturus cristatus; assembly: GCF_964204655.1. Taxonomy (NCBI): domain Eukaryota; kingdom Metazoa; phylum Chordata; class Amphibia; order Caudata; family Salamandridae; genus Triturus; species Triturus cristatus. Next base: position 748,545,998 of record NC_140579.1, read on the forward strand.
CAGCTTTAATACCATTACTCAAAGTGAGGCGAAGCTTCTAGAAAACCTAGCCCCCTTCTCATTGGAAAAAAACGAGCTGGCTGTACAGGTCTGAATCAAGGCCAAGACGGAGGCTGGCCAAGCTTCCGTATTTTGACTCCGAGACAGAGCTGTACATTCCACAGATTTCCTGAAATGTAATAAGTATGCTTCCCACATAGCATATTCCAGTTCACTCTGGTCAGTGAGGAGCAAAAAAAAAGCGAGGAGCAGAAACATACCCTCCCCACTTTGCAGCTACTTGTGAGCGTAGAAAATGGAGTCAGTTACGAAAGACCTTGAATGTGAATAACCCAAACAACTCGCAAGCACTGCTGTGCACATAGAAAAACTGCAGCAAGGCAAAGCCAGGGAAAAAGGATGACATGAGGCCATGTCAAAGCCAATAGTTAGCACTTATAATTAAACAACTCGCAAGCACTGCTGTGCACCATCACCCACAACACTGCACATCGAGACCAAAAAGTACATTCCACACATCTCTCTCCCTCTCATGCCTTCAAATGCACATCCTACACCTGCTATTCTTTGCAAGACTGTTCTACTTCTACTCCGTGACAGCTCCCACTGAAAGACAGCAAGATTACAAGAAAGAAGAGAAGCAGGCATATGGAGTACTGTCCTACATTAAGGCTAGGGTAAAATAACACACTAAAGTCAGTTCATATGATGGTAGTCGAAGGTTATCATAGGGTGCCAAATCACAAGAGTGCCTCCATCACTACACACACACACACAAGCTCAAACATGCCAAGTGCCACATACCTGTGATCTCTCTCACACAAACACAATCTCATCCACAGACATGCATCCAACATACATTACCTTTTTTTTACTAATCCTAGCTGTCAGTGGAGGTCTCATACCAACTCCTGCGGCTCCATTTGTTTATTACACTGACAGTCTATAATAGGCAGTTATTCACTATTAGTGTAATAAAAAATAGACAGAAAAGAAGGTGAGCTGAGCCAGCACACTCATAAGGGTAAGCTGCCATGGGTTGTGTGATGAAACCATGTATGTGTTTACCACACATGGCGGTTCCACGCCATTTCAACAACGCAAGTCTTAACCACGAATATGCCTTTACCACACATGCCTTTACAACAAATTATGCGTTGTTAAGGCACGTATGGTAAAGACATATCCATGGTTAAGACTGAACAGGTAAGTTTTAACTCCCCTACCCCTGCCCCCGGCCTGACTCCTAAAACTACCCCTCCCTCCTGAAACCAAGCTCTCCCCTAAGCCCTAAAAACTACCCCGACCTCCCTGGCCCTAAAAAACTACCCTGCCCCCTAAGCCCTAAAAAGTATTTCGATCCCTGCCCCCACCCTGAGCTCTAAAACAGCCCCCAAACCCCTGCTCTGACATCTAAAACTACCCCTTCCCTCCTAAAGCACAACCCCCTTTCCCTAGCCCTGAAAACGACCACAACCTCCCACCCTGAAAACTACCCCAAGATCGCCATTCTGAAAACTACCCCGACCCCTGCCTTTAAAACTACCCTGACCCCCACCGTAAAAACTACGCCGACCCCCCCCGCCCTGAAAACTACCCCAAAGCCCTGAAAACAACCCGACCCCCAGTCCTGAAAACTACCCCAACCCTCCACCTTGAAAACTAGCCCCCCTCCCACACAACCATTGAAACTAACCCCCTCCAAAACCCGGCCCCAGCTTCATGTATTCTTGGCACTGGTTTTGCTACCTCTGAGACCAGGGGTTGCAAAGGCAGTGCCAGGGGCTACAAGAGGCAAGCCTGGGGTCACAGGTGCAACCCCTGGAGACCCCTAAATGATATCCATGAGTTCTATCTACACTCTTCATGTCCCAATTCATTAATGCGGGGAAAGGAATGCACTAAACCACCTTTCCAGACAATTTACAGGCTGACAGGCATCTCCAGGGTCCCTTGTCTATGCTTCAACTGGACCCGTGAGAACATAACTCTCCTAGTCAGGAGCCTGCTAGTGATGATCAGAGGTTTGGGGATGACCATTTTTGCCCCTCTCTATCCTGACTTCTGATAGGGCTTGGGATGAATTTGATGAAAACAAGTCACCACCTGAGCATCTTCTATATTTGACATGCTTGCGCTACTCAGGGCATCCTATGGATTGGGAATGTGTGAAGGGGCTGAAGTGGAAAGCGCTTTTCAGATATGCGCAGCCCATTATGACTCCTACTCCAATCTCCTCTGAGCTGTTGATATGCGCACTTTGAGCTGTCAGCACACAGGCCTTAGAAAAGTAAACAGCGAACTGAAAGAACTGGCAGTTCGTCTGTTTACATTTCTGCCGCTCAAAGCTGCAAAGGCCAGCTCTTCTCTTTGTACGGGTGGGGCCCAGCTGTAGGGCCCCCGTGCACTAGCTGTCACTGCATCTTGGGCCAGATGTATTGAGTGTTTTAGAGTTCGCAAACTGGGATGTATCATCTCAAAAGGCATTCGCAAAATAGGGAATCACAATTTTTGGGATTACCTATTTTGAAAATGCATTTAGGGAATCGGAATTTGCGATTCCTTAAATGCAATGCAGGAAGCAAAAAAAAAATTGCGACCTGTGTTTAAGGAAGCGCAAATTACCACCAACTTCGAGTTGGTGGTAATTTGAAAACTCCTTGAAAAATGCACTTTTTTGCATTTTTCTAGGTGCTGTGTGGCGTACATACATGCCCTTAGGGCATATATGTGCGCCACATGCATATTTCAGATGTGCAATAGGGTGTCCTTTTGGCACCCTTGCAATTGCATGCGCAATTTGCGAGTACCTATTAGGTACTCGCAATTTGCGCATGCAATTCCCATTCATTCCTATGGGCCTCTAGGCCCACAGAAATGAATGGGAAGCCATTCCTTACTTGTGACTCGCAATATGCGAGTCGCAATTAAGGAAAGTGTAGGAATCGCAATTTTATTTACGAAACCTACATACATTGCATTTTGCGAGTCCATAATAGCGAATCAGTAAAATTCGCTATTAAGGATTCGCAAAATACAATGTTGATACATCTGGCCCCTTGATCCCACAGAGCAGTGATGCGAAGTATCATCTTGCAGAGGTGCCCTAATGCTCTGTAATTTCCCATGCCCTCTACTGGTAGTGAATTGCAATTACAAAGTATAGGCTTTCTACTCTAGTGCAGTGTTTGTATTTGAGCAAAGATGTGTGTGTCATAGGATCTGCTCTTTATAGATATGGCTTTGTTTTTTCAGACAGAGGTGCTCAGCTATTTCACACAAACAGAGGGGCTGGAGTGGAGCTCTTTCATCAAGAGGTGATGTTCACTGTTGCAGTTCGGTAATAACACACCCAAATTCCACATAGATAGGTGCTAGTATTGGGCTATATCCTCTAGTTGTCTTGCTCTATAATTACTAAACTAAGGCCCCAGTGTCCGGCTCTGCTCACTAGTCAGTACTCTATAACTACACTACACAGAGAAAGGTTGGTGAGACTATGCCCACGTGTGCCAGGGCTCTGTAAATATATAGAGAGGTGTCAATGTTTGGGTCTACCCTCTATTGCAGGAGGAGCCAACATACTTCTAGGAGGGCCGGACTCATGCTGGTTCATTTGCATATTCCCTCTAGTTCTGGGGCTGATGAGTGACTATTGAGGAAAAGTAGGGCCTTCGCTTTTTTCATCATCTCCATGATGTATGTGGGGGTGTGATGTAAAAACACAGTAGGTCAGTTTTGTCTGTCACCACTATATACACCTGAATGTGTGGATAGTTTAACAATGTTGTCGTATCAGGACAGGGACATACATCTGTCATAGTGCAGTAAGTGCTTGAATTCATGGAATCAAATGACAGCATCTCCTTGTCGAAAGTGCTGCTTCATAAGTATAGATAATCTGACACTAACATGAGCCATAGTAAATAGTTGCATTGCATAGTTAAAGTTTTATATACCCTATTTACATTTCCTCCACTCCACCTTGTAATTTTCCCCAGTCAATGTATACTGTGTCAGAGGTTGATCTCATTCGTTCCAGGTTGGCATGTCCGATGGCAAAAGACCTTGTCCCTTTTTAGCTCAGTGTGGATGGCACTGCGCTAATCCTATGCTAAAAAACTTTATTAGAAAAACAGAAATATACAAGAGCTGCTGTCCACCTAAACTCCGGAACCACCCAGAGTTATCTGCCTCTTTTTTGCATAATTTATGCGACTTTCTAAACCTGAAAGGGTATTGGTTTGATTTATGCTGGGTGCTCCCTTTTGTCGGGAAAAAGCTAAGCCTCTCTGAAGAGCTGTAATGATTTTATTCATTCCAGGTTGGTTTGGATGGTATTTTACCAATCTAAGGCTGTAATACTGTGCCTGGAGTGGTTAAAGGCTTTTGTCACTCTACAGCTCGGCATGGATGGCACCGTGCCAATCCTATGCTTAAAGAGTTTGCTGATGAGATGGCAGAAGACTTTGGGCCACATGTACAAAAGGTTTTAGCAGTCACAAATGGTGAATCGGGCCGTTTGTGACTGCTAAATAGCCTTTTGACATGTACTAACCCTATTTTCTGAGTCGTTAACCTATTATCGAATCTCAAAATAGGGTTTGCGAGTCAGTATTAGGAAGGGGCGTGTTAACGGCATCCCTTCCTAATAGTGACTCGCAGGGGGATGTATGAATGTTTTGCGACAGGAATGCAGTCACAAAACATTTGCATTTTACTGCCTACTTCAAATAGGTGATAAGCCAGTCACAAATGGGAAGGTTGCACAAACATTTTTTAGGGACAGGCAGTGGTCCAAGGGAACTACTAAGAGTTTTCTGCTTCTTTTTTTCATTATTCATTCGACAGTCTAAGCCTGAAAGCCCCCAGCCCATTATTTTAGCCTGTTTGCATATATGCTAGCTCACAGTGCCACTAGTGTCCCCTCTTATCGGGGAGAGATTAGTTTCTGGCAGCCTCAGAACATGACAACCCTGATCCCTCAAGATCGTGGAAACAATGTACTTCTTTTCGCTCAGTTACTCGTACTTGTTTATCTCAGAGGTACACAAGATAAACAGTCTGGGCGTTTCAATAAAAGGTTTATTGAACAGTTGTTATTCTCGTGTAGAATATATGAGCTGTAACAACCATTAGACAGTAGCAGAGGTATATGATTAGCAATACTACGAATATAAATGTATGGTACAGTTCTACCATTGTGCAATTAGCATGAATAAATACAAATGCATGATAAAAGTGCGCATACTCCTACAATGCCTATCTAGATGTACCTAAGTGTACCTAGCATATGAGTAGGTGTAAAAGCCAAGAATCCCTCTAGGATTTAGTCGAACCCCATTACCTGAAGTCTCGAGTTGGACACCCCGCAAGGGATGTTGAGACCACTGTCAGCTGGAGCGTCTACATGCAGGAGCCTCAGCGTCTCTGGTCAGTGTGTCGGACTGGAAGTCTCAGTTCCATCTACCTTATCTTGACAAGATGTGGTGTATTTATACCCGAAAGTATGTTTTGTATGGATCATTGTCGGACTGAGGAAGACGTGAGGGATGAACCTTGTACATAGACATTATGCAGGTGATGTAGTTTCTGCTTCGTTTCCAAGAACCCTCATGACTGCTCATACATAATGTATGAGCCCATCGGAGCTGTTATAGGAGGCCTTTGTTCAGGGAAAAACCCTCCTTCTGCACCCAGAACTGAAACTAGATAAGGTTCAATCCTCAGAGCTCGTTATTGTGTAGTGTAGGGAACTAATGTAGGTGAAAGATCATGCCCATATAAGGGTATCTAGAATCATGCCTATAATAGGACATCTAGAGTCATGCCTATATCAGGGCCTCTAAATAAGACATAACACCCACTCCTCTTCCGAACCGGATGACAATTATAAATGCTAGCAAATGAGTATTATTCAGGTAACTAGCGCACCATAAAAATGTGACTTTTTAAAGCCATTTTAAAATTCTTTAAAATTAGTGTTTAAAAATAAAAAGGAAAAGTTCTGATCTGTTGGATTGCCACTCGTGCAAAAAGTCCAATTTGTTCATTTATAGATGTTGCATTACGATGAGCAGAAGAAGGCCATGTCTTTCCAATTGAAAGTGTCAATTTAGGAAATGTTCCAAATTTCATGCGTTTTGTTTATGAGAAGAATGAAGAAGCCTAATTCTTTCTCAGCCCACGATGAGCCAATTCGAGATTAGATGTTCTGGCTGGGAGATATAACAGTATCAGTGCTTGTAGCAGCAGATGACGAGTCTAACACCTCGCAGAGGACGTCAATTGCACATAGATGATATTCACTACTGCCAACAGCCAGTGCTGGGGCAGGTTGTGCAGCAGTTGTTACCTGCGTGCCTGTGGAGGAGTCACCACCTAACCCAGCAGGAGCAAACAGCACCTGTGTATTCTTGAGGAATGCATCCACCAGTATAGGAATACGCTGGGGACAACGCATAGTATGGGCCTTTACAGGGTCCAGCATTGCTTCAAAATCCGAAGGTGTAGCTGATGACTATGTCTCCACAAAACAGACATCGAAGAACAGGTAAGATGCAGTCCATCCAGACTGGTCTAAATAACAAGAGCCAAGAGGCGCTCAGTTCTCGTAGGCGAGGTGCGCCCAGATGCTGTACCATGTGTTCACGGTACTTCCGCTCCAGGAACGCTTTTGCCATCTCATTGGTGATTGGGCCGTCCATTGCGTAGCAGATAGATGACAATCAGGATTCCAGCTATTGAGAGCAGGATCAAAGGCAGACCACCAAAAATGCTTCCAAATATGGAGTGTATAAAGTTTGAAATAACTCCGAGGATTGTCTGAAAGGTGCTACGATGCTACGAAATCCTGACCCTATGGTCTTAAATAGGTGTACAATACCACTTGTATTAGACATATTAAAGATACGACCCACCATTTCTGCGAAATGTATGGGGCAGTTTGTACGTATAAGTGCCTGTTTCTCAGTTGAGGTCCCTGCGATGTGAAGATCAAAGATCTCTCGAGCGTAGGTTAAGGGTACGGTTTGCTGTAAAAGCATGGCTTTCAGTCTGCTCAAAGTATCAAATCGTATAAAAGAAACATTCAACGAAGGTCATAACGGTGCCTCCCTGACTGTGTTTGTTGGGGGAAACAATACTTGCATACAGCAAGTAAACCTGGAGTTCACAGTGACCAGATAGGCAATGCCCGGAAGCATACGACAGCAACCTTGATCGTTCAGCATCAAGTAACTCCCATTCGAGAGCAGCTCGAACACTGGTTTAATCACAACAACTGGGGTTCCTTTCATGTGGCAGGACAAGTTTGCTATTGACCCATAACAATCCCCGTGCAATGTAATATCTTGGCACATGAGAGAAACGCTCAAAGCGTTCTTGCAGTTTGTACCACTTAGAAACACTTCTAGATCCCCACTCCGGCATCAAAATCTATATGGTAAATCCCAGGATTCCTTAATGTAATCTTTACCCAATTTTTCATATTTGCCTGCCTTTGCTCAAGGCATGATTGAAATTGAAAAGTAGTGACCGGTAGAGTTATGTGGCCATGGATAAGCGGCACTTCCGCTATTGTCAATGGTAGTCGTTCCAGTTTCTCAATACACAGCATTGTATATTTTGCTCCTCTTTGTGCCATTTCAAGCTGTTTATCTGTTAGATTGTATTCAGAAAACAGAGACGTACTGTTTATAAAATGCCAAAGCACAAAGCCTGCTCGCAAAGATTGCAGCGTCCAGCTCAATAACGTGATAGAACGTAATTGAGATTGCCCGTGTTGTAATATGGCCAAATCTTGTTCTAGGATTTCTATCGCAGAAGACACAATGTTGCCTAAAATATATATTCTGGAAGACAAAGGTGTTAACCCATTGTCTACCACAGCTAACGATTTTTCTAAGTTAATACAGTCTATTTCCTGTATTCTTTCTGCGGCCTCTTGTTGGGATATTTTCCAGATTTCATTATAAGCTGCGTAAATGCCAGCATATATGAAACGTTTCTGACGTGTCTTTCTGGGACCTAATAAAAAATCCCTAAGATCCATGTCTCTGAGTAAAGATAAGTGTTGTTTCACTTCTGTGAATGTTGAGGTCTTTAGTCAATCAAGGCACAACTTCCCAACACTATACAAAGTCACTACCCCCGGGTGTTCTCGCTGTACTTAACGTGGGTCTGGTCAGTGGATACTATACCCTTCGGTAATACCCAAGAATCTCTTGTGACATATGCTTGTGTCTAAGGGCCATACCACCCATTCTTACCAATTTGGGTCTGTTCTATTGTACTGTAAAATGTCATCTACTGTTGCCCCAACCTGTGTAGTTAAATTTTGCCACCCCTGTGATGGTGTTGGAAACCGGGGTGTATTAAGGTCTTTTATCTTGGCTAATCCAAGACAGGATGTCTGTTGCACAGCTTTGTTTAGAAATATCATCTGCTGTGGAATGAGGCATGTTCAAAATAGCGCTTCTGTTCCCTGGACTTGCCAATTCCTAGAACCCCAGACTGATTTTAAGTCTATTGTGTCCTTCCATAGGTCAAAACCCTGTTCAGACAGTTGGTCAATAAAGGAAGCAGAGTAAATCTGCTTGGTGTTAGTCAGCATAATTTTCAGTGCCGATGTCGGTGTAACCTTATAATAAAATGAGGTCGGGTCAGTGGTGTTAAAACCTGAAAAATATGAAACTTTCTGTGCAAAAGTTTGCGAACTACTTTTGGGTGGTGTAGGACAATGTTCCCATTGATGGTATTCAAATACATTTCTACGGAAGCCGTGCGTACAGCCCCCTTTGCGGCATCATCAGCCAATTAATTCCCTTCTACGTAAACGCCATCATGCTGATGACTCAGTGTATAGATCACGTGAGCCCTTGGTAGTTTGTTTTTCAACTCCACTACCTGTTCCCATAGCATTTTATGCTTAATTGGGCCACCTTTCGCATCTTTAAACCCGTTTAGTTCCCAATGATGTAAGTACTCATTGTACGACTGTACACAGTGAAAGGAATCACACACAATTAGTGTGGGGAATTTGTGATACGTATTTACAAATGCCAGTATCAGTACTTTTAGTTCTGCCAACTGATCCGTGCAGTCTCCTAGAGATTGTGTTTTAGTGCAACTTGGATAGAACTTTCCATCCCGTATGCGACCTTTAACGATTGCACATGCCAAGCTGTATTGTTGCTTACTACCTATGGACGGTTGCACAGATCCGTCAGTGTAAATTATGTATTCATACTGATCTAGAGGCAATATTTCATTAGGGAAAGGATATTCTTGTTCGTATTGCAGGAATGCTTGTGTTTTTAAACTTAGATCGAATCTGTATTCAACGTCCATTGCAGTAAGAGAATTAGCCCATTGTATCCATCTCGGATGTAGGCTTTCGCATTCGGAATGCTAGCCTTCATAACAGGCTTTAAAGCCGGTACTGGGGTTATGACAATTATGTGTTTCCCCTGAGCCAGTGCTTTTTCTCTTGCTACAGCGGTCTGAACAGCTGTCAGTATTTTTTCAGTTGAAGTGAAACACATTTCTGCATTTGTGTGATTTGTATGCAATTGGTACAGTTGCATACGTTTACACGTGTTTGTAAGTGTTTGGAAGCAATCATGTCTTTTTGTAGTCGTAGGATATTTGAATGTTCCTGTGTCCAATGTCTAACTGAAAAGTCAGGTTTTTTTAAATCGTAGAAAGGTTTTACCGTTTCTGCGTAATCCAAAATGTATGTTCTGCCGAAATGTAGGAATCCCAGCATTGATTTTAAGATTTTTAATGTTTTTAGAGGTTGGAGCAGCGCACACTTCTCTAAAAAGTTAGCTACCAGACTTTTCCCTTCACTTGAGAGCTCATATCTTAAAGATAGGGCACTGAGGTGGGCTATTTTTGATTTTTTTAAAGTTACATTTGCAGCCTACAGAAGCGAATCCCATAATAATGGTGCTCACTCTGGTCAAGTGCCTCATTAAGTCATCGTCCAACAGATAAATCATCAAAATTTTTGATTAACTCAGTTACCCTTACTGAAAATACCCCGGGGCTATTCTTATACCCTTGGGGGAGTTGACAAAATTGTCCTGAGACCCAAACGCTGAGAAGGCGGTCAAGTACCTGCTTTCAGGTGCTATATTTTGGCAGAAAAATCCATTTGAGATATCAAGTGTAGTCTTGTATTTTTTCCGCACGATGTTATTCATCAATGCGGCACTGTGTGCGTTTTGGACAGCAAATGTCTTTGTGCAAGTGTTTAAATGTCTGTAATCTAAAACTAGACGTATGAATTATCTGGGTTTTGATACGGTAAACAAAGGATTGTTAATTGGTGAGGTGCAATTTTCAATCACTCCTTGGTATTCAAGTTGATCTAAGATCTCCCTACATGTTTTTTAGCTTCTTGCTTTATAGGATATTGCCTCCGTGCATTTGGTGAAACTTTTAACGGGATTACGTGGTGGGTTGACTCCTCATCCCACCCTGCATGATTTTTATACAATGGGGAGGTAGGGCTACTGCCCATTCCCGTGTATATGCATGTTTGAGGTGTATGGGAACGAGGTCAGAAAAAGATGGACAAATTACATTTTCTCCCCTTGGGCACTCCATAACGAATGTTGGCGGCCAATCTTGTTCTGTTAAAAGTATGTCATACCCGGATGACAGATTTTCCCAAAAGAGACCCTTAATTTTCCTGGGCTTGTCCCCCTCCACTTGGAGTTTTTTCTCGTGTAACTTATGTGGGACGCTCACCCTGGTGTCAGGTGTTTCCACCGTGATGTAATCATTCGGGGAACAACCTTTACAACGCAACTTTTACAACGCACTACCGTTACAACGAAACTGTTACAACGCGAGTGCATTGACAACGCAGGACATTACAACGCAAGTCTTTACATCGACTTGCACTAGATGGCGTGCTAACATTAAAAATAGTGTGGTTTACTATCCCAACACCTTCCCTACTGTTACGTGGACTGGAGTTGGAATAGTAAATTACACTTTTTTAATGTTAGCACGCCATCTAGTGCAAGTCGATGTAAAGACTTGCGTTGTAATGTCCTGCGTTGTCAATGCACTCGTGTTGTAAAACTTTTGTTGTAACAGCATGCGTTGTAACATCATACATCCAATCATTCAAGTCCGCTGTCACAAGAAATTCCTTCAGGTTCTGGTGAGCTATTGTTACTTCTAAAGCACTGTCTACCATCATCTGAGCACATTCCCCGCTCCGAAGCTGCGTCCTCAGAATTCTGGGCATGTCTGATCTTCAGACCTGCAACTTTCTTTTTCTTAAATTGAGGTTTTGATTTTGGCTTGTCTTCTTTTTTGGAAAGTATAGTCTTGAGCGTGTTGCTTGTCTCTGGACTTTGTACGCTCTTCTCTGTGTTCTGACTGTCCTTCTCTCTCTGAAGTATTCGTCAAGCCCTGAAAGGAACGAGAGGAACGGGTATCAGTATCCTGATACCTGTCAGGTTTCCTAATATTATCCCTATTCCTGAGATTATACCTCTTTTCAGAGGGCTCCTGTGGAGTAGATCTACCTCGGGATTGAGATCTTTTTTCTGTAAAGTTTTGTTGTTTTTTATTATCCCACTTCTTTTCAGAAGAAGCAGGTGTCTGCTTTGTAGTGTCCTTTTCAGGACTGCCCATCAGTTGTGGTTTTATAGCTTTCCCACCCAAACTGTCTCTGCCTAATTCTGCGTATGCAGTTTCAATTACTTTGGGTAGTTCGTGTGGTTGATCTAAAGGGTTGAACTCCCTTCGGCGTTGGCGATTGCCACTGACGCTGCTTCCCCTTTAATATTAGCCAGTATTATGGCTGATACCTGTTCTTAGTTATTTAATAACTTCATCCCTAAGTTCAGAACAGGCTCTGCTCCGTACTCATTCTGTATTTGTCTCAATACATCAGGTATCACCTTTAATGAAGGAATAACATGAGTTCTGGTATATATGGAAGCAAAGACTGTACCCTAAGTGGTACAATACTCTAACTGTGGTGTTATCCCCATGGGCAAGCAGATTGTTGACATTCTGTGATTTTCAAACGTGGTAGTATTTGGAAATACAGCTTCGAGCTGAGCTATTTTCTGAGCTACCCAGAATGGTATTTGTTCACGTTTCATGGGCATTTTGCCCATTACTGCGTGTAATGTTTGTGGAGTTATTTTAGTTGGTGTACCCTGGGATTGAGTACCATTAGTTCCAAATGTTGTTGGTTGGACGGTGAAAGTCCTCATGACTCTGTAGATTTTAATTAAATCTTTGTGTTGTGTGAGTAATTTTGGCTGTGGCATTGTTTCAATGTCAGGATGCGGTGTGTAAGCCGCTAATTGGCCATGTTGCCCCGTCTCCTCCGAGCGGGCCTAATCTTATTCTATGTCTTAAGTGGGGTAGGGTGCCTTTAAACCCCAAAAAAATTTCCTGGTACGTGAGCAGAACCTCTATCTCCTCGCAGGGACTGTATTCCGTTGGTGCATCTCCCTCTTTGTAAGAGTAAAATGTGTATGTTCTAGCATCCGCTTCTGTGAATGTAACCCACAAATAGAATACCTCTGTTTTGTTTGATTTCTGTGCCTCAATCACAAAGGCTACTAAGCCACCCTTTGCTGATAAACCATGTTCTAGTACTTTCAGGGTGATAGCACGTCTGAATTTAGGTGGAACCAGAATTCCATCCACCTCTTCGTCTGAGAGGGGGAGTGGTTGCTCTAGTGGGTCTAAGATTGGTGTCGTCATTGTGTACAGAACACAAACTACCTTTCCAAGGAAACTATGATAAGGTTTTATGCACAATTCAGAAACACTATGTCCTTCAAGCTTGATTAACCAGCAGCCAATAAATAGGATATTTTGCCTACTCAGCTGTTGCAGAATTTTGTGCCCACCCACTGCAGACGCCTCTGGTGTTTGTGAGTAGGGGTCTCTAAGAATTAGCACGACTGAACTACTCAGATTCTACTGTTAATTAAGTGCCTTACCAAAGTTGGTGGCGACATGTCGTGTAGTTCCTAAACTACCCATGCAGGACCTGCGCGTTTGGATAACATAAACTGTAGGATTGGTGGCAGACTAATTCTGAGCACCACAACCACGTATGTTATCTGTTTGCATATATGCTAGCTCACAGTGCCACTAGTGTCCCCTCTTGTCGGGGAGAGATTAGTTTCTGGTAGCCTCAGAACATGACAACCCTGATCCCTCAAGATCGTGGAAACAATGTACTACTTTTCGCTCAGGCACTCGTGCTTGTTTAGTTTATCTCAGAGGTACACAGAATAAACAGTCTGGGCATTTCAATAAAAGGTATATTGAACAGTTGTTATTCTTGTGTAGAATATATGAGCTGTGCCAACCATTAGACAGTACCAGAGATATATGATTAGCAGTACTAAGAATATAAACGGATAGTACAGTTCTACCATTGTGTAATTATCATGAATATATACAAATGCATGATAAAAGTGTGCTTACTCCTACGATGCCTATCTAGATGTACCTAAGTGTACTTAGCACATGAGTAGTTGTAAAAGCCAAGAATCCCTCTAGGATTTAGTCGAACCCCATTACCTGAAGTATGAGAAATGTCAGAGCCCTTCTTGGTCTTGAGTTGGACACCACACAAGGGATGTTCAGACCACTGTCAGCTGGAGCGTCTGCATGCAGGAGCCTCAGCGTCTCTGGTCAGTGTGTCGGCCTGGAAGTCTCGCTTCCCTCTGCCTTATCTTGGCAAGATGTGGTGTATTTATATCCGAAAGTATGTTTTGTATGGGTCATTGTCGGACTGAGGAAGATGTATGGGATGAACCTTGTACATAGATATTATGCAGGTGTTGTAGTTTCTGCTTCATTTCCAAGAACCCTCATGAATGCTCATACATAATATATGAGCCCATTGGAGATGATATAGGAGGCCTTTGTTCAGGGAAAAACCCTCCTTCTGCACCCAGAACTGAAACTAGATAAGGTTCAATCCTCAGAGCTCGTTATTGTGTAGTGTAGGGAACTAACGTAGATGAAAGATCATGTCCATATCAGGGCATCTAGAATCATGCCTATATAAGGACATCTAGAGTCATGCCTATATTAGGGCCTCCATATAAGACATAACAATATATATATATATATATATATATATATATCTATATTCACTGAAAAAAACGTAGGTTTCAGGGACGTTATAGTTAGTTGGACATTTGACTCATATAAAACCAGAGAAATTCGCCTGTTATAGTTAGTTGAGCTAACATTAACTTGCGCCCCCGCAATGTACTGCTGATGATGTCACATATTACATCACTCATGACATCACTGATGACATCACTCATGACATCACTGATGACATCTCAAATGACATCACTGATGACATCACTGATGACATCATCCAGTGAATGTGTGTTTCTGTAAAGTTTAAATATGTTTTATAAATATATATATATGCCAAGGTGTATTGAAGAGTGAATGACTGTATAAGACTCAGGATGGATGATTAAGTAGGTGTGTGACTAACTGTATAAGTGACTAATTAATTATGTCTTGCTTAATGCATGTGTTAGCGACTGATATAGACATTCACACAGTTAAGGTTGTTAGTTGGTGTGTAAGCAGTTCCATGGTTTGGTTAGCAACTAAATGAGGATCTATATGAGCTATTCATTGCTTGTCTGAGTACCTGTATGAGTACCTGAGTGTCTGCGTGGATGAGTGGGGGGGTGTGACTCTCTGCATAGGTGTGTGAGTGGCTAATTCACTAGGTATATGTGTTCAAGTCTGTATCTGTGAAGGTCTGTATGGCTGAGTGAGTGTTTGTATGAGTGTAAGGAGGTCAACTATCTACTACGTTATTTTGGCCCAACTCACAGCCACATCTAAAGACCAACACGTGATACAGTTACTAATCATGCAGCTCCGACACCCAACAACGCCACAACACCCAGCCCCACCACCACCAGAACCTCCCCCCCGGACCACCCCCCCTACTACCACTGAGGCAGCACAAAACAGAACAACGGACCTTCCCAAAACACCATGCCCCTCAGCCACACAATAGCTGAATGTTGGGAGATGAACAACCAACTATATATGAAGGAGGCAAGTCACCCATCACTGATAAAGCACACAATGCCAAGTGTAACGCTCATGTGCTGCACAGACCTCACTATGCAAAGCACAAACCTCTTCATGTGGAGATATACTATTGATACTTGTAGTGTAGTGCACAGTGGACGCAACCATGTTACCTCAGGCAGTGGGGAAGATCTTGGTCATGTAGCTGTATTGTCCCCCCATGAAAGCGGAAGCGGAAGCGGAGTGGGCTGCTCCAACGTACGCCACTCCAGCGTAGGAGTATGAATAAATAGACCAGGCCCTAGATGTGGTTCACTCGTGGGAAGACCAACGAGTCTGTCAGAACAGCAGCCCACACCCTGGCACGTGGCAGCCGCCATAACCGCGGGCCTCCTCGACACAGGGCCCCTGCGAACCCAGCGCCACAGCACTGCAGACTTATGTCTGTACCGACTACTGCCTTCGATCTACACTACGGACAGCACGGCTCACAATTCAGATGCAGTGGCGATTGCAGATGTCGCAGTCCAGTTCGCAAGACACGTTGCTCCCAGTGCGGCCCGCACGGACCACGCATGATCGCAGGCTGCGCACACGCTGTGTGTTTCAGGTGCTACTAACTCACTGCACCATAAGACATCCCCACGTGGCCTTATCAACGCAGAATTCATTAGACAAAACACATTGCTCCCAGTGCGGCCTGCCGGGACCACGTCTCATCGCAGGGTGTGCACACGCTGAGTACTCCAGGTGCCACTAACAGCACAGCTCAACTCAACGCCACGTGACTGTGCACCCATTCTGACCACTGCCTCATGGTTCACAATTCAACATTAGTAGCGACGCAAATTGCTTAAGAGACTATAATGGGTTAAGAAGACCAAATGCTCCCAATCTGTGCAGCTCAAGTCAACGTCACCTGTCTGTGGGCCTTTGCTGACCACTGCCTACACTGTGAAAGACCAGCGACACGTGGTTCCAACTAACCCTGTTCAACACAAGCCGATCCCACATGTGTAACTGTGTCCTGAGTCCTCAATGGCAGCGACCACAGCACCAGTCTCCCTTCGATCACCGAGGGGTATTTCCACATGGAAGACCGGCGACGCGTGGTGCCACTGAACCTGTACTATGCAAGGTTTGTTGGGGTCACCAACGTAAGCACGTGGCTGTGGACCCTAGCTCACCTCTACCTCTGCCCTACACTGTGGGCGACCGGTGACAAATGGTACCACTAAACGTCTTCAACACAAGCCGATCCCACATGTGTAATTGCGTCCTGAGTCCTCAATGGCAGCGATCACAGCACCAGACTCCCTTCGATCACCGAGGGGTATTTCCACATGGAAGACCGGCGACACGTGGTGCCACTGAACCGGTACTACGCAAGGTTTGTTTGGGTCACCAACGTATGCACGTGGCTGTGGACCCTAGCTCACCGCTACCTCTGCCCTACACTGTGGGTGACTGGCGACAAATGGTACCACTAACCGTCTTCAACAAAAGCCAATCCCACATGTGGAACTGTGTCCTGAATTCTGAATGGCAGTGACCCCATCTTCTCGCCAGCGTCCACAGCACCAGACTCCCTTTGATTACTGTGGCGTATTTGCATATCAAAGTCATCAATGTGGAAAGTATTGCCGACAAAAAGATAAAACAAAAGATACATTTTTACAAACTGTTGATTTCCCTTTCCACGTCCAGTAATTTCCAAAGGAAGAGTGAACAGTTTTATGCCAGCAATGAGACATACCATCACTCGAAAATCACCAAAAAATACTTATAATTTAAAAAGAACAAAAGCATCGAAGTACAATAATGATTACAATACGGAGATTTTGAAGATGTGAAATGCAAATATGAACATACAATATGATGCACATAACTCAATTGCTGTTTCTCACTATGTCACGTCACATATTACCAACTCTGAGAAAACAGATTCAAAGAAATGTGGGATGAAATTTCACAGGAGAAGACACTTAGGAAAAAAATGTACAGCTTCAGTTTGAAGATACTTTCACATCGAGAAATTGGATCCTACCAATGTTCGGATCGATAGACATCTGCAAGTTTATATTCAAAGTCAACAGGAACCATCTGGATAAGTCTAGGTTTTCCTATAAATGTTATAAAACAAATTTGTGATGATATAGACTTACGTTTCTTTGCTAGTCAAGAGAACTGCACAGAAAGGTGTTGATCAACAAATGGAAGATAATACTGTTCTGAAGTTTGAAAAAGAAATAACAAAGTTTAAAGGAGTTTCTGGTGAAAATCTCAACTATGTTTATATTTATTGCCGACGTACTCATTATTAAAATTCAAACTAGGAATGTAGATGTACTACCACTAACCCTGTTCAACACAAGTCGATCCCACATGTGTAACTGTGTCCTGAGTCCTGAATGGCAGTCACCCCAAGTCCGTGGCAGCGACCACAGCACCACACTCCTTTCGATCACTGAGGCATATTCCGATATGCAAGGCCAGCGACACGTAGTCCCACTGACCCTCTTTAACACAAGCCGATCCCACATGTGTAACTGTGTCCTGAGTCCTGAATGGCAGTGACCCCAACTCCGTACCACCACACTACCTTTGATCAGTGAGGGGTATTTCCATATGCAACTACAGACTCCAGTAGGCAAGTAAGTATCACAGTCCTACAACCTACATATTATCCTTTTAGTATCCTTGCTTCAAGAACTTTTTTTATATCAGTTATAGCTTTACTACAATGACCAAATTAATCTTCAAATGAAAACTAAAATGGAATAGCAGTCTACACTGCAGGCAGTACAGCTCGCAATTACATTTTTAAATGCTAATTTCTAACAACAAGATTTTACTCAGAAAATGCAACACTTCGTCAGTGTATTCTATACTTATCTCATCTTTTCATCATACGCCTACACTGCACTCACTAGGGCTCCCAATGCAAATTATTTCTTCATTCATTAACTACAGAGTCACTAAGCAAGTAACTATTACAGGCCTCAAATCTACATAATATCCTTTTAGTATCCTTTCTTCTTGAACATTTTTTATATCAGTTATACCTTTAGTACAATCACCAAGTTAATTTACAAACGAACACTCGCAGACCTCGCAGTTTGAATTTTGGACACATGGTGCCAACTAACACTAACACTGTCCAACACAAGCCAATCCCACATGTTTAACTGTATCCTGAGTCTTAAATGGCAGTGACCCCAAGTCAATGGCAGCCACCACAGCAGCAAACTCTCTTTGATCAGTTAGACATATTTCCATATGCAGTGACCCAAAACTTCATGGCAGCGACCACACCACCACACTCCCTTCGATTAGTGAGGAGTATTTTCATATTGAAGGCTGGTGACAAGTGGTACCACTGAACCTTCACTACGCAGGCTGGTGACGCCACCAACGTATGCACGTGGCTGTGGGCCCTTGTTCACCGCTACCTCTGGCCTACACTATGATCAGCAGGCCTCACAATTCAGATAGAGTCGTGATTCCACATGACGCAGTCCTATAGCCAAGACACATTGCTTCCAGTGCGGCCCGTCCACACCAAGCATCATCGTAGGCTCATACACTCTCAATACTTCTGGTGCCACTAACCCTCTTTAACAGAAGCCGATCTCACATGTGTAACTGTGTCCTGAGTCCTGAATGGCAGTGAGCCCAAGTCCGAGGCAGCAACCACACAACATACTCCCTTCGATTTGTGAGGCATATTTCGATATGCAAGGCCAGCTACACCTAGTCCCACTATCCCTCTTTAACACAAGCCGATCCCACATGTGGAACTGTGTCCTGAGTCCTGAATGCCAGTCACCCCAAGTCCATGGCAGCGACCACAGCACCAGACTCCCTCTGATCAGTGAGGCATATTTCCATATGCAAGGCCGGCTACACCTAGTCCCACTAACCCTCTTTAACACAAACCGATCCCACATATGTAACTGTGTCCTGAATCCTGAATGGCAGTCACCGCAACTTCGTGCCAGCGACCACAGCACCAGACTCCCTTCAGTCTTATTTGTTGTTCTTTTCTTTAAATATTTTTTTTTATATGGAAATCTATACATGTCTAAGACTCTTCTTTGTCCAACCGCACAGGGGCACTTCCGGGCCCAAGAAGGTTGTTGGGGGTATGATGATAATGTGGGAAGAGGGTGCTTTACCTGCTGATGTGGGGAGAGGCAGCGTCAAAGGAGTATCTATCACAGAAAGAACTCCGATATGCTTTCACAAATACCTTGGATAAATGCCAGCTGACGGACTGAATCACAAAATGATTTTTCAATACTTATGTAGTGTGAGTTATGAACAGTTCGCACCCAGGCTCGAAGAGGGACAACTGCAGTCCGTCCACTCCACTCACAGACGCAGTACTATGAGCCGTCCGCGCCATTGTAGCTATCCCTGCCCTGTTCCGTCGTACACCACGCCACGCCACGCCACTCAGATTACGTTCCGACGATGGCCCCACATAGCTACCTGTCGCAGGCGTACTCGCTGTTTGTGTGCAGGTCAATGGTCTAGTTCTCCACATCTCCCGCCCACTCCCTGAGGGCAGGTTTGCACACACACCACACCCGCCCAGCACATGCGTCACAGGCCATGTGACCACGCAAGTATAATAGATCGAAAACGTCACATCCTTTATTGCCGGTGCTGACTAGATGCAGGACGCTCTACGTGACTCAACCATAAAGAGTCTTTCAAAACTTCTGCAGAAGGTTACTCGCTCCCTAATATGTATAGCCCTCAGGGGCCTACCACCCCCTTGGCACAGACTTCAGATGCACAGGTTTAGTGCCACCCGAAGCTCATGGCCATCAGGGGCCGACCACCACGTGGCACGAACTTAACTTCCACAGGCTTAGTGGCCCCAAAAGCTGATCCGCCATTGATGACTCAGTACTCATCGACATGTGTGAGATCTGCCAGGCTGTGGAGAAGATGATGTGGTCTCCGCTATTCATGACTCAGGACTCAGCAATATCTCTGTGATCCGCCAAGCACCTAATGTGGTCTCCGCCATTCAGGACTCAGGACTCAACAACATATCTGGGATGCGAGGAGTTTTGATGGGGATGTGGAGTGCCCACTGCTGCACACTCCGGTGGCACCAGGTAATTATACGCAGGGGCAGCAGTGCCTCTCTCTCTCTCTTTCTCTCTCTCTCTCTCTCTCTCTCTCTTTCTTCTCTCTCTCTCTCTCGCTCTCTCTCACCTCTCTCTCTCTCTCTCTCTCTCTCTCTCCCTCTCTCTCTCTCTCTCCCTCTCTCCCCCTCTCTCTCTCTTCCTTCTTTTCCTTCTATCTCTCTAACTCTCTCTTCCTTCTCCCTTTCTCACTCCCTTTCTTTCCTTCCCTCTCTTTTTCTCTATGTCTCTCTCCTTTGATATGCGCATTACACACGTCCTTATTTTGTGCTTTATTTTCCAGGCTCTGTCGTCCACATCCATGGTCCCCACAGAGGTGTTCCACCTTGTTATTTTGTATTTTTTTTAAATAAATTGTGTTTATTACTTTATCGTTGATATATGTTAATAAAAAATAAAGTTTGAAAAAAAAATTATTAACGTTTCTGGTTGTTTTCTTAACTGCTGTGTAACTCTTTCTTGTTCTTATTACTGTTATTTGATGAAGTCCACCATGGTCTTAAATTTTGGAGGACTTATCGCGGGAATACTGGTGATGTCTGCAGCTTCCACCAACTTCTGAATAGTGTGTTAGATTTAAAGAACAAATTAGAATAGTTCCTTGATTCTTTTAGGTTTCAAAACTTCTCTCTCTTGGTTTTTTTTTTAAATTTTCCATAAAAACAGGGTTTTTTTAATATTCAACAACACATAGAAGTCAGAAGTGCAACATATTCTATCAACACACTTTCTAGAACATTCTACAACACGTGCAGGTTAAAAGTTCATCAATATTTTTAAACTTAACCATATTTTTTTGCCACATTTTCTTGAACATTTAACGGCACGTGCAGGTTAAAAGTTCACGATTGTTTTAAGTTCGAACAGTGCCTTCCAAATGCAAGTAGCAGGTGTGGTTGAGTTGACAACTTTTATCCTATGATATGTACTCCACGTTGAAACTGCTTTTTCTTAACCAATCACAAAGATGCTTTTCCACAAAACGAATGTGCACCCTACTTTTAAAAAAGAATGCTTTTCGTCTCCCAATCACGTATCGTTTTGTATGGCAATAAAAAGTAGTTCCCCATCTTTAAATATATCTCTTATTCTACCAAGGAACTGCATGAGGTACAGACATCTTTCCATACTTTCCAGCCATACCTTCAAAATGCTAGTGTGGATCGTAGGACATAGCTATATTTTCTGGTGCAAGAGGTATGCAGAATAGAGACGTATTGACTTAGACCTAGGTTTACAAAATGTGGACATTAAATGGTTTACACAGACAGGATTGAAGTGGCACCAATTGTTGCCTTTGGTGAAAACTTGTTTGCATCTCCAACACCCTGACCTCATGATTGTGCACTGTGGCGGAATTGACCTAGGCACATTGACTGGGGTAGGTTTGGAAATGCTTATGAAGGACACCTTTGGACAATTGATGTTAGTTTTCCCTCAAACTGTCTTTGTATATTCCAATATATGCCAAAGACAGAAGTGGGAATGGTCAAAACAATTTTGTCCTCAGATTGAAAAATCTAGGAAGAAACTCAACAAGGCTGTGTCTACATACCTCAGAGACCACAAAATGGGGTCCATCTACAACAACAACATACGTTTTGATATGGCTGATATCTACAGAAGTGATGGAGTA
Organism: Triturus cristatus; assembly: GCF_964204655.1. Classification (NCBI taxonomy): domain Eukaryota; kingdom Metazoa; phylum Chordata; class Amphibia; order Caudata; family Salamandridae; genus Triturus; species Triturus cristatus. The sequence continues at coordinate 748,567,871 of NC_140579.1, forward strand.
CACTTCACAGATCACGGAAATCGAGTTTTCCTGCATAACTTGAAGCTGTGCATCCGCACTTATATGTAGCTCCAACTAATCAACACAAGGGCTCTTTTTAGAGCCACCCTATAACTAACAACTTAGGCCTGCTATTTTTGGGCCAGGTAACGGCAACTCCCGCACCCTCGCCAAAATGTATTCTCCACACAGCTGTGACGCAGCGGCCAGACCATCTGACTCTGCAGCACAGAGCTCTCGCTTTGATCACCACATCTACTCCCCCATAGGGGTGAGTAGTTTGCGCTTTACAAATACCGTATTGATTTACCTTTGCACTCCCTGTACAACACCACCTAAGCACCATATACAAGTTGGACAAGTGTGGCACAGCGCCCAGAGCACATGACTTCACAGCATAGCAAACACAGGCTCACGGTTTCATACCCGAGTCCAGCAGCAGCTCAATTTAGCAGCATGACAATACCTCACTTAATTTCCGTACCCAGCACTTTCAGACCAGTAGGGGTCAGTAGTTCACCGGCTTTACCCCGAGTCCGTCAGCAGCTCAGCTTATGCCCCCAGTGCCATCAGACCTGTAGGAGTGAGTAGTTTGCACTTTACAAATACTGAATTGATTTGACACGCGCAAATTTACCTTTGCACTCCCTGTATAACACCCCCTAAGCACCATACACAAGTTACAATGTTCGAAACAAAAGTTCCTCCGAGTAGGTATAACTACATACTGACACTACTCGGACAGATGTAGCACAGCGGACAGAGCACATGACTTCACAGCATATGACACACTGTTTGGACTCACGCTTTCATCCCCGCGTCTGGCAGCAGCTCAGCCTAGCACCATGAGACTGTACACAATACCTCACATATTTCCCGTACCCCAGGACTTTCAGACCAGTACGGGTCAGTAGTTCGCCCTAGTAGGTATAAACACATGCTGACACTACTTCCACAGGTGTAGTGCAGCGGCCACGACACATGACTTCACAATATAAGACATACAATTTGGGCTCACGCTTTAATCCCCGACTCCCGCACCAGCTCACCTTAGCAGCAATACCTCATTTAATTTCCATAGCCCAGCACTTTCACACATCGCTTCACACCCCGTCTATAGCACACCCTAAACACCCCACAGAGGTTCCAGTGCTCCTACCCTGCTCTTTCCCACTTTTTTTGCCCTTTTTTCCCCTTACTCGCTTCGACGGAATCACAAAATGGCAGCCAACACTTCCTAGTTGCAACCGCACGCAGCGCTCACAGCCCTTAAGCAGCAAGCTCGTGCTCGTAACGCCTCAGCCAATCAGATGGCAGAATTCCCAAATATCGATATCTGTAAATTTCAATATTTCTCAAAAACTACTGAACGGATTTACACCAAATAAACAAAAGCGTGCTTTATAGACCAAGACCCTTCTCCCTGCCAAATTTGGGGTAATTCCGTTCACCCGTTCGACCTGTAGCCTTGTCTAAAGTTTCCTATGGAAATTAACATGAAGAAAACACGTTTTGGGACCCCCTTTTTTCTCGGTCCCCCCTTGACAAATCACCCCCAAACTACCCACATAGGAGCTGATAAGAAGAAAGAATTTGTTTGGAACATTTCATGGAGATTCATCAAAGGACGCCAAAGTTATAAGCAAAACAAAAAATGCTCTTCCTATGGAAGCTTGGTCCTAACTATAACTACCAACTGGCGACCGCCTGTTGGTAATATATATATATATATATATATATTCACTGAAAAAACCATAGGTTTCACACACGTTATAGTTAGCTGGACATTTCACTCGAAAAAAACCATTGAAATTCCCCCGTTATAGTTAGTTCAGCTAACTATAACTCGCGCGCCCGCAATCCACTGCTGATGACGTCACATATTACATCACTCATGACATGGTCAGTGACATCACTGATGACATCACTGATGACATCTCAAAGGACATCACTGATGACATCATCCAGTGACTGTGTGTTTCTGTAAAATTTAAATATGTTTTATATATTTATAGTGAAAGGCCAGTGGAAGAATGAGTGGCTGTACAAGTGTGTGAATGGATGATTTTCTACGTGCGTAATTGACTGGAAAAGTGAGTCATTAAATGTATCTTACTGCAGACTAGTGACTAAAATGTGTGAATGTCTTCATGTTTCTATCTGTTGGTGTATAAGTGGCTGCATGGTTTTGTGAATAGCTATATGAGTGTCTATATGGGTTATCGATTGGTTGTCTGAGTATCTGTATGGGTGCTTGAGTGTTTGTGTGGGTAGGCTGATGTGTGAGTGGGTGATTCCATGGGTGCATGGTTTTAACAGTGCATCTGTGATGGACTGTATGGTTGAGTGAGTGCATGTATGGGTGTGTTAGGGATTGAATGTATATCTCAGTGGTACATTTGTGACTAACTACATATGTGAAAGGCAGTATATATGCGTGTAAGAGTATATAAGTAGCTATATGTGAGAGTGTGTGATTGTGAGAGTGGCAGTATGGATGAGTTTGGCCTTGTATCAATGATTGTATAAGAGCATAAGAATGTGGTACTATTTTTATGAGTAAGTGAACTTGTGTGTGTATAACTGCAGAGGTGAGTAAATGGGAGTGTGATTAATTATTTGCATGACTGACTAGGTGTGACAGTACCTCTATGGATGATTGGTGGTGTGTGAGTGTCTATGTAGGTGCATAAATGCATATGATAGTCTTGTACGGAGTGACTGTAAGTATGAGTGACTGTACATATGAATGAGTGGAGGTGTATGTAAACCTAAGAGTTAATAAGTGGGTATGTAGTTATTGGTATTGGAGTATCTATGGTTTTGAGAATGGACGTCTGAAATTTTGAGTTCATGTATCATCGGTTAAATTAGGGTGTGAGAAGATGCAGTAATTTATCACATTGATGATGTCATCAGTGATGTCATCAGTGATGTCATTTGAGATGTCATCAGTGATGTCATCAGTGATGTCACGGACCATGTCATGAGTGATGTTATATGTGACGTCATCAGCAGTGGATTGCGGGCGCGCGAGTTATAGTTAGCTGAACTAACTATAACGGGGGAATTTCAATGTTTTTTTTCGAGTGAAATGTCCAGCTAACTATAACATGTGTGAAACCTATGGTTTTTTCAGTGAATTTGCAAGGTTTTTTAAATGCTAATTCCTAACTATAACGTGTGTGAAACCTATGGTTTTTCAGTGAATTTGTAAGGTTTTTTAAATGCTAACTCCTAACTTTAATGTGTGTGAAACCTATGGTTTTTTAAGTGAATTTGCAAGATTTTTTAAATGCTAATTTATGAATGTTTTATTATATTTTTTAATTATTTATTTTACAATAAGCCACCTATGTATATAATTATACGTTTACTGTATCCTGCAATATGGAATGGCTCAGTTTTTATTTTTTTATTTTGGATATAGTTGAACAGCATAGTTAATATCTTCTATAAACCTCTAAACATATTTTTTTTTTTTTTTAAGGATTTTCGACCGTGCACGCATACGGTGCTCGCACGGTGCTTACATGCGTACGTGCTCCATGTGCGCATGCGTACGTGCTTCACGTGCGCATGCGTACTTCGTGAGTGATCCGTACGCGCGTGCTCCGTACGCGTATGCGCGCGTGCTCCTTTCGCGCATGCGCGCGTGCTTCGTAAGTGCGTGCTCCGTACGTGCATGCGCGCGTGCTACGTACGCGCATGTGCGCTCCTCCGTACGCGTGTGCTCCGTACGCGCAAGCGTGCATGCTCCGTACGCGCATGCGTGCTTGTACCGTGCGTGCTCCGTGCGTGCACCGTACGCGCTCGGTGCACGCACGGCAAGTCATGTGATCAAGAAACAACACTTTTCATTGGTTTATAGTAGTTTCAGGTCATGTGATTAAGAAAGAACACTTTTTATTGGTTTATAGTAGTTTCAGTTCCAGAAACTTCCAACACCACACCCACTCCCCTCATTATTACTTCTGATTCCCTGGGAGAAGGAGCTGAGCAGCTTTTCTAGTACTTCAGTACTTCAGAATGGCAGAGCAGCAGTCATCTTCTGGGAGTGAGCAGGAGACCCTTGTGAGACAGAGACAGAGGAAACAGAAAGACTCTTTTATATGGCAATTTTTTACATTTCCACTTGGGCAGAAGAAAGTGAATGCTCCCAAAGTCACCTGCACTCTTTGTGATCGTGTCTTATCAAGAGGAGATCCTAAAAAGAAATACTCTTTTAGTATCTTCACTATGATCAGGCACGTTAGAGATGTACATCCTGTGGCTTATGCTCGAGCTGCTAGAGATAACCCTCCAGCAGCTCAGCCGAGCACATCCGCAGCAGCTCAGCCGAGCACATCATCGGCAGCTCAGCAGAGCACTTCATCTGCGGCGGCAGCTTCACCTTCTTCGGTTCCTCTGGATATACACCCTCTGTTTGAGAGGGTGGATATACAGTGCAATTCGTGTAATGCTCTTCTCTCTTATGCGGACATCAGCATTCCGCTAATAGAGAGAAAGATACAGCAGCACACGTGCGGCACCCTATAATTTTTGCCATGTCTTTTTTTTCCTCTGTCCCTCAATTAACACAACAGCTCTTTTTAGAGCCACCTAACATCTAAACACTTAAATTTGTTTTTAATTCTATTTTTTTAATGTTTTTTTCCCACCGTGCGCGCACGGTACGCGCACCCCGCGATTTAAAAAAAAAAAAAAAAAAATTTTTTTTCACCCTTCATGGTCAGGAACTCTGTACCCTGCCCCCTTTTCACGTTCTCCACCTTTCTTTTAAATGGAAACACACATTTCTTTTTTTTGCATATTTCAACCCTTTCCAAATGTTTTCTACCCCCAACATGACTTCTGCCTGCTAGCATAGCATTAGATCATGGAACACTGGTGTGAGCAGAGACGTCAGAAGTTCAGCACATAATGTTTCTAATCCAAAGAGCAAGATTGCTTAACTTTTCAAACCTAACAGCAAATCCAAAGTAATGTTCTGTGGGAACACATTTTTCTGGACCAATACAAAACATGCTTTTAAAAATTTAAACATACAGCCTAGTTTTTATTGTAAAATGGTCTAAAACAGCCAATGAGTTCTTTTTTTTTTTTTAAAGTATATAAGCCTCCATTTTACAACTACCTTTCTTTTCATTTTGTCATTCTACTTAAAGACACCTTCAGAGTGCATCCAGGTCTCCTCCTCACTCCCTGAAATACACTGCTGTTCTACCATTTTCAATTAAAATTGATTGCTGCTCAGCTCCTTGTCCCAGGTAATAAGAAGAAATAGTGAGGGGAGTGGCTATGGTGTATGAAGATTCTGGAAGAGAAACTACTATGAACCAATGCTTCTGAGTGCATCCAGATGTCCTCCTCACTCCCTGAAGTAGAGTGCTCTTCTGCCATTTACAACTAAAATTGATACCTGTTCTGCTCCTTGTCCCACGAAATAAGAATAAATAGTGAGGGGATTGGCAAGGCATTTATAGAGTAGACGGTGCACATTTCACAGATGAAGGGAACAGAGTCTTCCTCTTGATCTTTAGACTCTGCATCAATACTTACTTATAGGTACCAAAAAACACTTAATTAACACAATGGCTCTTTTTAGAGCCATTTTTAGAGCCAACCAACATCCAAACACTTAAACTTTATTTTTAATTCTATTTTTTATACGATTTTTTTGTCGCATCTCTATGCTTCCCCTGCGCAGGCGTACAAACTGCAGCCATGCGTCGGCGCAGGCTCCCTTGCACCATGGTTCAAGGATGCCTGCGTGGTGGGGAGATTGTTCTTGTGCAGGAAGGAACACCTTCCTGCACAAAAACAATCAAAAGAGGCTTTTTCCTCTTTCAATGCGTGCTGTAGAATGGAGGACGCACTAAAAGAGGAAAAAACAAGGAGAAAGAAAAACATTTCTCCTCGTTGTGCCTCGCAACACCACCTCTAGGGTGGCGTAGCATTCACACGCATCTCCAGAGTTATGATTTCTCATAAACCTGGAGATGTGTCTAGTTCTTTTTGTGTTGCGTGGGAACACCCACAACAACACCCATGGAACGCCCCTTCAACGCACAGTGCTGCGTGTGAAGTGGCTGTATTTATGTGGAGATTAAAAGTCACGCAGGGTGGCTTTTCCTCTCCTTGTAAATATGGAGGAGCTCCCTGCGCCACCAGCACGTTATGAAAAGTGATGTAGTGGTGGCGCAGGGGCCTTGTTAATCTTCCCCAGAGATGTTAAGCAAATTAAGGGTAAGACAGACAAAGGGAGAGAGACAGAAACAGAGACAGAGAGCAAGGAACTGAGAAGGAGTAAGGCAGTTAGAATGACTGAGACACATGGAGACAGGGAGAGATACATGGTTGAAAAAGTAGTGATGGAGGCAGTAAACCTAGGGGAGTAGTATAGAAGGAGTGAGGGAGTTACGAAAGAGCAGTAAAGGAAGAAGAGAGAGAGAAGGGGAATGAGAAAAGCAGAGTGAGGAGAAGTGAAGAAAAGGGAGCATGAAAGTGAAGGGGTGAGAAATACAGATATTTCAAACTTACCTGACCAACAAAATAACTTAATTATAAATAAATGTTTTTTTTAATTGCTAGAAAAAAGGATTACATTTCCTAAATGTTCTTTCTCGATCTGAAAAAAAAGAAAAAAAGTAGTAATATTTAACAATACATTTTAGAATACAGTACACATATTTTCATATTTAACAAAGTAATGTTTTGCCCTTTTTTTGCTGTTTTCAGAATACATTGAATTTCACTGCAAATTGTGAAATCAATTGCATTCATCACTTAACAGCGGGCAAAAAAATTAACAATCTGAAAGATTGTTTAAAAAAAGCCCTGAATTTCTCCTCAGTAAAACATACCTTGATAGAAATGTAACATATATATTAAAAATATCATCTAAGAACAATAACTATTTGCAATAAATAACGTCTGTATATCTTGTAGCTTAAGCTCATACACCAAAATAATATCTGTCAAAGAAGTCCACAATAGAAACAGTTACCTTTCCATGAGGCCAAATGGTAATTTTTAAATTCTTTTTTGGTGAAATATCCAATGTAATCCTATAAAATCGAAATAATGGTTTCTTCAGATGCTGCAATATGTATCTAAAATTTTGGTTTTAGAAAAATTAAGTAGGAATTTGGTAATTCTGCAGGCAAACGTTGCTTGAAAATCAATTGTGAATCATTACACAGTGTCCAGCCTTTTTCACATTTTGGATAAAATGTGTAATAACCAGAAGTTATAGAAGGTCCATCATGGAAAATTATTGCAACTGCAACAAAAGTTTTTCCTGATATTGATAATTGATTTCCTGTAAAACTTCTTTATTAAAGTGTCCAATTTTGTTCCATCAGCTCTACAACGTTGCATCATTAAAATTACATACTGTCCATATTTCTTTAAAAATAAAGCTGATAACATTTCTGATTTACATTGAGAACATTCCATGTTGTGATTTGCATCTTTAACTAATTTACTAAAAGTCACTGATTTACTCTCTGGTAATGTTAAATATATGAACCTTTCAGAATCAACATTAGAGCTGCATGTGTTCAAACAGTTTTCACAACTAGGTTCCCATTTATAAGAGAGACCAAACATATTTTTTATTTCTACCCCTTCATCTTCCAGTACCATAAGCATATACATTAAGAATTCCTGTGCATCTTGCTGGACATTTTGTGTAAACTGTGTACATCCAGAACATACATCTAAAAGATTTCTAACATCAGAAGCACTTTCTATTTTAGTTTTATCATTACTCATCTTCTCATAAAGGAAACTCAGCAGAGAACAGAATCTTTTTTCATGATTTAGTATTATCTGCTCTTTCAAACTTTCAAGATAAAATACAACATTCAGCACTACATTAGCGTAGCAGTTGACACCAGAGCTATTTTAAAAATGACAACCAACAACCTCTTCAGCATTGTCCTTTTTCTTTTTGCTTGCAATCACATCAGTCTCTATTTGTTTACTCTTCTGTACATCCTCATTACAGATATTCTCAATTCTCCTTTTCCGACAAACAACACGTTTTTCAAACACAGGATACTGACCTAAATGAGGAGCATAGCTTCTTCTTAATCTATTATATTCCTTTACACAGTTTGCATCAGCACTAACTTTTGACTCATCAAAGTCTATCATGAATAAACCAGATATTTTTTTCACGCGTGACAAAGCAACATATGCCATACCTTCTTTAAACACACTAGATCCAATGTTTACAAAAGCACTATCTACAGTTAATCCTTGAGATTTGTGAATAGTTACAGCATATGCTAGAGAAAACGGAAACTGCTTCCTACGTACATATAAGTCTTTCACAAGCAAGACACGAACTGAACAACGACTAATGTCTTTAACCTCTTCTATCTGATCAAATTTTATTTTTAAAAATTCAATTCCATCTTTTTTCTGGTAATTAACAAAACCCACAACTTTGCCCATAGCTCCATTCACTAAACATTTTTCTACATCCAAATTACGTCTTAAAATTACTCGACAGTTCATACATACATAAAGATTATTTTCTAAACCAGCTGTTTTTGATATGTTTTTCTCTAGAGAATCCAATTTAGTTGTCAATTTGCTTGTCAATATAATAGTTATTCCTTCATGCTGTATTTTATCCACAGCTTCCAGTTTTATAATTCCCTCCTTTTTACAATTTCAAAAGTTCTTGATTGAATATAGAGCATTCATGTAGTGTTGGCATTAAGCAGATTACAGTATTTTTTCCAGCAATTTTCTTGTATATTTTCTCTGGAACTATTTGTTCTGTTGGAAACAAATTACATAGCAATCAACTCTGTAAAGCTTTTCTGTCATGTTCTGTGAGTAGTCCAATTCTGATATATTTGAGAATACTTGCATAATCATCATCATTTGCTTGCCGCATATTGGTAATGAGTTCTTTGTACTCAAAGTATGTCCAAATATTCGCATTACCTATACTTCCTAACGACTTTTTCGTGTCTTCATGTGTAAGAGTATGAACTACTGGTTGTCCTTTAACTGGAGTGAGCTGCAGTAGATCCCCAAAAACTATAACATGTTTTCCTCCAAATAACACGTCATAGTTTGTCTTTAGAATTTGCTGCATTCTTAAATGCACAAAGGCAAGCATTAAGTTTGATACCATGCTTATCTCATCAATAATGAGAACTTTCATTTTTTTCAATACTCTTGAAACTTCAAAACATGCTTCTCCTGTTAGCTTGTGGTATTGTATTTTGTTCTCATGCTCTACTGGTAACATTAGCAAACAATGGAGGGTAATTCCTTTTATGTTATATGCTGCTAACCCAGTTGGAGCAGTAACAACACAAGACAAAGTTGAATCCGTTTTTTTCTGTAGGTAGCTTCTAATTACTTTAATTAAGAAACTTTTTCCAGTTCCAGCTTGTCCACTCACATACATTCTGATTGGTTCAAATTATGTGCATGAGCACTCTTTATTTTCATGTAGTAATCCATGATCAATTTGTTACGTGACTTCCTCATAAATTTGTTGTTGTTCATCATTCAGTTGTTGTTCCAAATTTGGTAAGTTTATTAAATCTTCCTGAGCTTGATTCATAGCTGTTTCCACTTCAGTCATGGCTATTGCAGCTTCATTTTCTACGATTGGTTGTCCTAGAGGATCTTGACTGAGCGTCCCAGAACTTTGACTGTCTTGAGAACTGTCTCTAGCTACTTAAGCTGCAATTGTTGCTTCTTGTTCAATTTCTTCATTTAACATTTGTACATAAGTTGTGAAAGTACTGCATTCTATGGTATCTTTGCGTGCATTAAAGGAATCTTCAAAGCTTTGAAAATGTCCAAGTAATTCATCCTCTTAATGCCATGGTTTAAACAACTGTAAATGTGCTAAGTGGTAAAATTCCTTCTTGTCAGTAGTGTCGCAACTCAGCTTTCTGTGATTAATCAAACTTTCTTTTGTTTGTTTTACCAAACATCCTTCCTCACCAATGACTTTATATTTTCCATTGCTGATGTCTTCTGTGGTATTCCGTTTAAAAATGTAGTTCTGCAGCACTTCATAGAGACACATGTTCTCAAGATGATGACTTCTATTTGGGTAATATGTGTCCAACATGTTTGTTCTTAAAATGTCTGTACTTTCTGGTTCGTACTCTGCTAAATATTCAATTTCTCGAATAGATTTCAATACCCGATTTCGCATTCCTGCAAGGCCTAAACTTACCCAAATTATTCTTCTGGATTTGGAGTACAGACTTGCAGATGATAACCTATCTGAGCATTTGTATGACCCAATTTCTCGATGCGATAACATCTTTAAACTGAAACTGTATAGCTTCTTACTGACAGTCTTCTCGTGAGAAATCTCTTCCCACATTTATTTCAATTCCGTTTTCTCAGATTTAGTGATGTAAGATGTGACATACCGAGCAACAGCAATAGAATTGTCAGCTACATACTGAATATCCATGTTAGCATTCCACATGGATAAAATGACTGGGTTGTAGTCATTTATATATTTTGACTCTTCTTTTCTTCTTAGGTTGTAGGTATTTTTAGGCGATTTTCTTGTAATAGTATGTCGCACAGCTGACATAAAACTGTTTACTCTTCCTTTTGAAAGAACAGGTCGTGGAAATCCAAATCGACATTTTGTGTAGAATTTATCTTTACTCTTGTACTTTCGTCGACAGTATTTTCCACACCGATGACTTTAGAAACGTAAAACTTGCTCTTTTAAGTTTTTTTCTTCTGTGATTTTAGGTATAGCACATGTTGCATATCCTTCAATGAAAGATAAAACTGCATCATCAGAATCTGTTCCAAATTTTGGGGCATCCTTGATCCACAACAGCATATGAATATGAGGAGCACCTCTTGCTTGGTACTCTTTTCTCCAAGAGGTGGATTTTTTTTATTGCAGATGAAGGACATCATAGCCTCAAATCTATGATTAAAATATCTGCAAACATTAACCGGATCCAATGAGCACAATTTTCCTGCTGTCTTGTATTGGATGTTTTCAATATTTGAATTTGCCTCTCGAAGAAAATCCAGTAAATCATCCCAAGCGTACTCAGCACAGCTTAGGGTAAGGAACCATGTAGGAGTTCCTAAATTCCGTAACATACATTTCAATTCTCCATGGCGTCGGTACCAATATTCATTAGTCCCACGCTGACAAGCCATCAGATTAATCAATTGAGATTCCAAATGATCATCTCGCTGTTGCACTTTGTTCAGAAAATCGTTTGCAGACACATTATGTAGATGTACTCCAGTTTTTAAAATGTGATTTACTGCATAAGATAGTGCAGATAAGTCACTTTCAAATAAAAGATGGAACAAATAAGGAATACTTTGACGAAATCTTGGATCTTCTGCATAAAATCTTGTAGTCCGATACTCAGAAGCAGGAATCTGTACTGGACGTTCATCATATCGTCCACCTTTTCCTGTAGGAAACAGCTGGGGAAAACAACGAGCTTCCAAGCTCTCCTCCCATACACTCACGGGAGTTCCTTTTGCTTTTTTCATCTGAAACAGATCAATAGTGTTTCCCATAACTTCTTTAGAATGAAGAGGATGTATGCTGAAATGTTCATAAATTTCTTCTTCTGTTGACTTATCCACTTTTTCAATTTGCCCAGTTGCTATTCCTGTGTCTGCTAGTTAAACTTCTTCATCTTCATCCATATAAATTGATTCATACCATTTATTATTTCTTTTCAAATATAAATTTGCTCTTTGTACTTTTCGCACATCTACCAGCTCCTGCCAAATGTTCTTATTCTTTGTAGTTACACCATTATCCAGAATAACTAATGGTTCAGTTTCCAAACTATCTGCATCAATTGTTTCAATATTTTTTTTCAAATCTAATGGCAAATAGACAACTCTTCCTTTTAAACCTCTTTGTAAATCTGAAGGAGGTAATTTACCTGTTTTGGGCTCCATACGAACTATAGTCTGAAACGGATGGACACATTGAATGAGTATAGACTCATACGTATTTAAATCACTAAGTTCTGCAGGAATATCAACCAATTCTAAATTATTATGTACAGCTCTAGCTGGCATTTTATTTTCTTCTAACTTGTTATAACAGTATTTACAAATACGCTGATCTTCACCCAATTCAAAACAATTTTCCAGAAACAAATATGTAGCAAAATCCTTTCACTTAGAATTATTTTCTTTTTCACTTTTTTTATAGAGCTCAACATTCCTTGTTTGAGTTTTATAATGGCTTCTCCGGCAACAAATACAAGTAATATTTGGTCTTTCATTAGAGATGATAGTAAATTTTGTCATTTGATCTTCAAATGTTTTACTAACAGTGGGTTCTACATTCTCTTCCACATTTTCTTCAATAACTGTGTCATTTCCTGCACTTTCTTGCTCTGGACCAAAGTAACAAAACTCAATATCCTCACGAACCTTTTTCACATCTGATACAGATCCACGGAACAGAGCACTATTCAACTCATGTAACTTTAGTGCTGGACTTTTAGCAAAATACTATCTAATAATCTTCTCACAAACTTTCTCATTTCAGTATGATGAACTGCCAGCATCCTAAAATGGTGAAAAACACTTTGACAAACTTTCCTAGAAAGACAAGCCAGAGAATGTCCTTGCAAACCAGTATTCTCTCTCACTCTGCATGGATCTAGTCTTTGAAGAACCTTAATCTTCTGTTTAACACTTTTTTTTTACTATATTCTCTTAGAAAGTCACGAAATTTATCAATAGAATTACAAATACTACTACAATTCCAAGTGTACACTGGGGCTTTAGGACGTCTCCCCATAACCTCATCAGCTAACACTTCTTCCTCATTTCTTGGAACCATTTTCTCCTTTTCCATTACACAACCATCTTTAACTTCATATGCTCGACCACTGGTGTCAACTGCATGCAGCAAACTATTACTTTGAAGATAACTCTCTTCATTAAAAAATGGTTCAGTACTTGAACTATGCTTCCATTCTCCTAAGAACACTTTACAAAAGTTTTTTTTTTTCACTTCTCTTTTTCTTTTGCTTTTGACTTCATTACATTCACTAATTTATCTAATGTTCGGATCCTGTTCAAAATTAAAGGAATAGTTTTCTTTTTAATTCCAAAGCCTTTGCAACAATTGATTCAATATGTTTCTTTTTCTTATAAAATTTGGCTTTCTTCCTATATTTTTTCACATCCTTTAGCAAATTGAACATCACTCTTCTCTGAAACATTTTTCTACGCATGTTTTTAAAATCTATTTTTCTTTTTAAGTCATTCTTTCTTACTTCTGATTGTACATTAGCATTTAGTATATTCTGTTGATTGTCTTGTTGTTTTCTACTTGAAACACTATTTCCAGTGGATATATTTTTTACATTTTTTCTTTGCTTGAGGATATTTTTTATAAAATCCTTAGTCTGCTTACCAGAAGGCTTTTTCTTTTTTCCAACATGAGGTTCTTCAACTAATTTTTGTTGTCCAGTTGTCTTCAAATATAGATGTTGTTGCTGTTCTTTTATCTTTCTTGATTTTATAGGCATCTTTAATTTATTTCAGTGTTGTTCAGCAATACCTGAAAGAAACTAAAAAAAAAATACCTTTATGTAATTTAAATATATTACTATATTTTTTATGAGCTTTTCAAAACGTATCATATGAGCCGTCCCTTTCCTATAACTGCAAGTCTTACACAATAAAAGCTACACAAATTAAATCTCTGACAACAATTCCTGTGTGCACACAGACTCATGGTGTGATTCTAGGCAGAAAACGATATTTGATTGGCAATTTCAAAGCACATTTACTACTGTGGTTTTGCAAGTGATAATTACTGTAACAGCCTGACACATTTTCCTTGTAGTTTAGAGAGGCAGAAAAGAGCACATGTCCTAACAGCTACTTGAGAGCATGAGCATGTGGAACCTGGGTGAGTGATTAGACTAGAGCAAAGGAAATGAGCTTTGGTGATGTTGAATGTGGTAGAGTTACACACTACTATCTAAAATACCACACAGTGCTGAATAGTAAGCATGGGAGTGCAGGAGAAGCAGCTGCCTGTGTGCTAAGAGTGTCATTCTGGAGACTGTGTATTGTGAGGTGCAAGAGAGATCTGCATGGACGCTTGCACAACTGCATGAAGACTGCAGAGATGTATGTAAGAGTACATGTATGGTATGGGTTAATTGGAGTTTGGAACATGTAGGAACTACCTCACCCATGGCAGGAGTGGAAGGAAAATCTACCCTGTTGTTTTCAAATGTGTTTGCATTTGCCTTTCATCTGTGAGATAGTGATGTATGCTGTATGCTAACCATCACAGTTCATGAAAACAAGCTGCCCCTTTCCTACGAATGCTAGTCTTACAGAAGCACAGCAACACAAATTAAATCTCTGACAACAAATCCTGTGTGCACACAGACTCATGGTGTGATTCTAGGCAGTAAACGATATTTGATTGGCAATTTCAAAGCACATTTACTACTGTGGTAGAGCAAGTGATAATTATTGTAACAGCCTGACACATTTTCCTTATAGTTTAGAGAAGCAGAAAAGAGCACATGTCCTACCAGCTACTTGAGACCATGAGCATGTGGATCCTGGGTGAGTGATTAGACTAGAGCAAAGGGAATGAGCCTTGGTGACGTTGAATGTGTTAGCGTTACACACTACTATCTGAAATACCACACAGTGCTGAATAGTAAGCATGGGAGTGCAGGAAAATCAGCTGCCTGTGTGCTAAGAGCGTGCTTCTGGAGACTGTGTATTGTCAGGTGCAAGAGAGATCTGCATGGACGCTTGCACAACTGCATGAAGACTGCACAGATGTATGTAAGAGTACATGTGTGGTAAGTTTTAATTGGAGTTTGTAACATGTAGGAACTACCTCACCCATGGCAGGAGTGGAAGGAAAATCTACCATGTTGATTTCAAATGTGTTAGCATTTGCCTCTCATTTGTGAGATATTGATTTGTGCTGAATGCTAGCCAGCACAGTTCAATAAAACAAGCTGCCCCTTTCCTACGAATGCAAGTCTTACAGAACCAGACCACCACAAATTAAATCTCTGACAACAATTCCTTTGTGCAAACAGACTCATGGTGTGATTCTAGGCAGAAAACGATATTTGATTGGCAATTTCAAAGCACATTTACTACTGTGGTTTTGCAAGTGATAATTACTGTAACAGCCTGACACATTTTCCTTATAGTTTAGAGAGGCAGAAAAGAGCACATGTCCTAACAGCTACTTGAGAGCATGAGCATGTGTAACCTGGGTTAGTAATTAGACTACAGCAAAGGAAATGAGCCTTAGTGATATTGATTGTGTTAGTGTTACTCACTGCTATCTGAAATGCCACACAGTGGTGAATACTTAGCATGGGAGTGCAGGAGAAGCAGCTGCCTGTGTGCTAAGAGCGTGCTTCTGCAGACTGTGTATTGTCAGGTGCAAGAGAGATCTGCATGGACGCTTGCACAACTGCATGAAGACTGCACAGATGTATGTAAGAGTACATGTGGGGTAAGGGTTAATTGGAGTTTTGAACATGTAGGATCTACCTCACCCATTGCAGGAGTGTAAAGAAAATCTACCCTGTTGTTTTTAAATGTGTTAGCATTTGCCTCTCATTTGTGAGATCTTGATTTGTGCTGATGCTAGCCATCACAGTTCAAGAAAACAAGCTGCCCCTTTCCTACGAATGCAAGTCTTACAGAACCAGACCAACACAAATTAAATCTCTGACAACAATTCCTGTGTGCACACAGAATCATAGTGTGATTCTAGGCAGAAAACGATATTTGATTGGCAATTTCAAAGCACATTTACTACTGTGGTTTTGCAAGTGATAATTACTGTAACAGCCTGACACATTTTCCTTATAGTTTAGAGAGGCATAAAAGAGCACTTGTCCTAACAGCTACTTGAGAGCATGAGCATGTGGAACCTGGATGAGTGATTAGACTAGAGCAAAGGAAATGAGCCTTGGTGATGTTGAATTTGGTAGCGTTACACACTACTATCTAAAATACCACACAGTGCTGAATACTTAGCATGGGAGTGCAGGAGAAGCAGCTGCCTGTGTGCTAAGAGCGTGCTTCTGGAGACTGTGTATTGTTAGGTGCAAGAGAGATCTGCATGGACGCTTGCACAACTGCATGAAGACTGCAGAGATGTTTGTAAGAGTACATGTGGGATAAGGGTTATTTGGAGTTTTGAACATGTAGGATCTACCTCACCCATTGCAGGAGTGTAAGGAAAATCTTCCCTGTTGTTTTCAAATGTGTTAGCATTTGCCTCTCATTTGTGAGATATTGATTTGTGCTGAATGCTAGCCATCACAGTTCAAGAAAACCAGCTGCCCCTTTCCGACGAATGCAAGTCTTACAGAACCAGACCACCACAAATTAAATCTCTGACAACAATTCCTTTGTGCAAACAGACTCATGGTGTGATTCTAGGCAGAAAACGATATTTGATTGGCAATTTCAAAGCACATTTACTACTGTGGTTTTGCAAGTGATAATTACTGTAACAGCCTGACACATTTTCCTTATAGTTTAGAGAGGCAGAAAAGAGCACATGTCCTAATAGCTACTTGAGAGCATGAGCATGTGTAACCTGGGTTAGTGATTAGACTACAGCAAAGGAAATGAGCCTTAGTGATATTGATTGTGTTAGTGTTACTCACTGCTATCTGAAATGCCACACATTGCTGAATACTTAGCATGGGAGTGCAGGAGAAGCAGCTGCCTGTGTGCTAAGAGCGTGCTTCTGCAGACTGTGTATTGTCAGGTGCAAGAGAGATCTGCATGGACGCTTGCACAACTGCATGAAGACTGCACAGATGTATGTAAGAGTACATGTGGGGTAAGGGTTAATTGGAGTTTTGAACATGTAGGATCTACCTCACCCATTGCAGGAGTGTAAAGAAAATCTACCCTGTTGTTTTTAAATGTGTTAGCATTTGCCTCTCATTTGTGAGATATTGATTTGTGCTGATGCTAGCCATCACAGTTCAAGAAAACAAGCTGCCCCTTTCCTACGAATGCAAGTCTTACAGAACCAGACCAACACGAATTAAATCTCTGACAACAATTCCTGTGTGCACACAGACTCATAGTGTGATTCTAGGCAGAAAACGATATTTGATTGGCAATTTCAAAGCACATTTACTACTGTGGTTTTGCAAGTGATAATTACTGTAACAGCCTGACACATTTTCCTTATAGTTTAGAGAGGCATAAAAGAGCACTTGTCCTAACAGCTACTTGAGAGCATGAGCATGTGGAACCTGGATGAGTGATTAGACTAGAGCAAAGGAAATGAGCCTTGGTGATGTTGAATGTGGTAGCGTTACA
This sequence comes from Triturus cristatus, assembly GCF_964204655.1. Lineage (NCBI taxonomy): Eukaryota > Metazoa > Chordata > Amphibia > Caudata > Salamandridae > Triturus > Triturus cristatus. The sequence continues at coordinate 748,585,238 of NC_140579.1, forward strand.
CACTACTATCTAAAATACCACACAGTGCTGAATACTTAGCATGGGAGTGCAGGAGAAGCAGCTGCCTGTGTGCTAAGAGCGTGCTTCTGGAGACTGTGTATTGTTAGGTGCAAGATAGATCTGCATGGACGCTTGCACAACTGCATGAAGACTGCAGAGATGTTTGTAAGAGTACATGTGGGGTAAGGGTTATTTGGAGTTTTGAACATGTAGGATCTACCTCACCCATTGCAGGAGTGTAAGGAAAATCTTCCCTGTTGTTTTCAAATGTGTTAGCATTTGCCTCTCATTTGTGAGATATTGATTTGTGCTGAATGCTAGCCATCACAGTTCAAGAAAACAAGCTGCCCCTTTCCGATGAATGCAAGTCTTACAGAACCAGACCAACACGAATTAAATCTCTGACAACAATTCCTTTGTGCACACAGACTCATGGTGTGATTCTAGGCAGAAAACGATATTTGATTGGCAATTTCAAAGCACATTTACTACTGTGGTTTTGCAAGTGATAATTTCTGTAACAACCTGACACATTTTCCTTATAGTTTAGAGAGGCAGAAAAGAGCACATGTCCTAACAGCTACTTGAGACCATGAACATGTGGAACCTGGGTGAGTGATTAGACTAGAGCAAAGGAAATGAGCCTTAGTGATATTGATTGTGTTAGTGTTACTCACTGCTATCTGAAATGCCACACAGTGCTGAATACTTAGCATGGGAGTGCAGGAGAAGCAGCTGCCTGTGTGCTAAGAGCGTGCTTCTGGAGACTGTGTATTGTCAGGTGCAAGAGAGATCTGCATGGACACTTGCACAACTGCATGAAGACTGCACAGATGTATGTAAGAGTACATGTGGGGTAAGGGTTAATTGGAGTTTTGAACATGTAGGATCTACCTCGCCCATTGCAGGAGTGGAAGGAAAATCTACCCTGTTGTTTTCAAATGTGTTAGCATTTGCCTCTCATTTGTGAGATATTGATTTGTGCTGAATGCTAGCCATCACAGTTCAAGAAAACAAGCTGCCCCTTTCCCACGAATGCAAGTCTTACAGAACCAGACCACCACGAATTAAATCTCTGACATCAATTCCTTTCTGCACACAGACTCATGGTGTGATTCTAGGCAGAAAACGATATTTGATTGGCAATTTCAAAGCACATTTACTACTGTGGTTTTGCAAGTGATAATTACTGTAACAGCCTGACTCATTTTCCTTATAGTTTAGAGAGGCAGAATAGAGCACACGTCCTAACAGCTACTTGAGACCATGAGCATGTGGAACCTGAGTGAGTGATTAGACTAGAGCAAAGGAAATGAGCCTTGGTGATGTTGAATGTGGTAGTGTTACACACTTCTAACTAAAATACCGCACTGTGCTGAATACTTAGCATGGGAGTGCAGGAGAAGCAACTGCCTGTGTGCTAAGAGCGTACTTCTGGAGACTGTGTATTGTCAGGTGCAAGAGAGATCTGCATGGACACTTGCACAACTGCATGAAGACTGCACAGATGTATGTAAGAGTACATGTGTGGTAAGTTTTAATTGGAGTTTGTAACATGTAGGAACTACCTCACCCATTGCAGGAGTGGAAGGAAAATCTACCATGTTGATTTCAAATGTGTTAGCATTTGCCTCTCATTTGTGACATATTCATTTGTGCTGAATGCTAGCCATCACAGTTCAAGAAAACAAGCTGCCCCTTTCCGACGAATGCAAGTCTTACAGAACCAGACCACCACAAATTAAATCTCTGACAACAATTCCTTTGTGCACACAGACTCATGGTGTGATTCTAGGCAGAAAACGATATTTGATTGGCAATTTCAAAGCACATTTACTACTGTGGTTTTGCAAGTGATAATTACTGTAACAGCCTGACACATTTTCCTTATAGTTTAGAGAGGCAGAAAAGAGCACATGTCCTAACAGCTACTTGAGAGCATGAGCATGTGGAACCTGGGTGAGTGATTAGACTAGAGCAAAGGAAATGAGCCTTGGTGATGTTGAATGTGGTAGCGTTACACACTACTATCTAAAATAACACACAGTGCTGAATACTTAGCATGGGAGTGCAGGAGAAGCAGTTGTCTGTGTGCTAAGAGCGTGCTTCTGGAGACTGTGTATTGTCAGGTGCAAGAGAGATCTGCATGGACACTTGCACAACTGCATGAAGACTGCACAGATGTATGTAAGAGTACATGTGTGGTAAGGGTTAATTGGAGTTTTGAACATGTAGGATCTACCTCACCCATTGCAGGAGTGGAAGGAAAATCTACCCTGTTGTTTTCAAATGTGTTAGCATTTGCCTCTCATTTGTGAGATATTGATTTGTGCTGAATGCTAGCCATCACAGTTCAAGAAAACAAGCTGCCCCTTTCCGATGAATGCAAGTCTTACAGAACCAGACCAACACGAATTAAATCTCTGACAACAATTCCTTTGTGCACACAGACTCATGGTGTGATTCTAGGCAGAAAACGATATTTGATTGGCAATTTCAAAGCACATTTACTACTGTGGTTTTGCAAGTGATAATTACTGTAACAGCCTGACACATTTTTCTTATAGTTTAGAGAGGCAGAAAAGAGCACATGTCCTAACAGCTACTTGAGACCATGAGCATGTGGAACCTGAGTGAGTGATTAGACTAGAGCAAAGGAAATGAGCCTTGGTGATCTTGACTGTGGTAGTGTTACACACTACTAACTAAAATACCGCACTGTGCTGAATACTTAGCATGGGAGTGCAGGAGAAGCAGCTGCCTGTGTGCTAAGAGCGTACTTCTGGAGACTGTGTATTGTCAGGTGCAAGAGAGATCTGCATGGACACTTGCACAACTGCATGAAGACTGCACAGATGTATGTAAGAGTACATGTGTGGTAAGTTTTAATTGGAGTTTGTAACATGTAGGAACTACCTCACCCATTGCAGGAGTGGAGGGAAAATCTACCATGTTGGTTTCAAATGTGTTAGCATTTGCCTCTCATTTGTGACATATTGATTTGTGCTGAATGCTAGCCATCACAGTTCAAGAAAACAAGCTGCCCCTTTCCTACGAATGCAAGTCTTACAGAACCAGACCACCACAAATTAAATCTCTGACAACAATTCCTTTGTGCACACAGACTCATGGTGTGCGTCTAGGCAGAAAACGATATTTGATTGGCAATTTCAAAGCACATTTACTACTGTGGTTTTGCAAGTGATAATTACTGTAACAGCCTGACACATTTTCCTTATAGTTTAGAGAGGCAGAAAAGAGCACATGTCCTAACAGCTACTTGAGAGCATGAGCATGTGGAACCTGGGTGAGTGATTAAACTAGAGCAAAGGAAATGAGCCTTGGTGATGTTGAATGTGGTAGCGTTACACACTACTATCTAAAATACCACACAGTGCTGAATACTTAGCATGGGAGTGCAGGAGAAGCAGCTGCCTGTGTGCTAAGAGCGTACTTCTGGAGACTATGTATTGTCAGGTGCAAGAGAGATCTGCATTGATACTTGCACAACTGCATGAAGACTGCACAGATGTATGTAAGAGTACATGTGTGGTAAGTTTTAATTGGAGTTTGTAACTTGTAGGAACTACTTCACCCATTGCAGGAGTGGAAGGAAAATCTACCATGTTGATTTCAAATGTGTTAGCATTTGCCTCTCATTTGTAAGATATTGATTTGTGCTGAATGCTAGCCCTCACACTTCAAGAAAACAAGCTACCCCTTTCCTACGAATGCAAGTCTTACAGAACCAGACCACCACAAATTAAATCTCTGACAACATTTCCTTTGTGCACACAGACTCATGGTGTGATTCTAGGCAGAAACCCGTATTCCTGGGTGATACCCGTACACCTTAACTTATGGTGAAGACATACTCCATAATATCTTACAAGTTCAAGGCAGTTAAATATCTTCCAAAACATAAAATGTAAAACACAACTTTAAAACAAGAATCACATTTATATTTTTTATATCAAAATGCACCACATACATCCCCTCTCAAATTCATAACTCACCTTTAAAAGTAGTTAGTTGAGTAACAAATGTGGCACTCACACAACAGATTATCAGAGCCAGAATCTCTGAACTGTACACCTCTCAGCAGAACCAGTAAATGGCAATCTTTCCCTCTCTTTTTTCACACATATACATGTTAACTTCAAATCACAGTGCTTCCCACATTTTTTCAAATGGAAATACACATTTCTATTTGTTGCAAATTTCAACCCTTTCCAAATGATCCCTACCCCCAACATGACTTCTGCCTGCTACCATAGGTTATGGAACACTGGTGTGAGCAGAGAGGTCAGAAGTTCAGCACACAATGTTTCTAATCCAAAGAGCAAGAGTGCTTGACTTTTCAAACCTAACAGCAAATCCAAAGTAATGTTCTGTGGGAACACATTTTTCTGAACAAATCCAAAGTAATGTTCTGTGGGAACACATTTTTCTGAACCAATACAAAACATGCTTTTAAAAATTTAAACATACAGCCTAGTTTTTAGTGTTGAATGGTCTGAAACAGCCAATGATTTATTTTTATTTAAAAAAAAGTATGTAAGCCTCCATTTTACAACTATCTTTTTTTTCATATTGCCATTCTACTGAAAGACACCTTCTGAGTGCATCCAGATCTCCTTGAAAGATGTTCACAGTGTGGATTGTAGGTCATAGCTATGTCTTCTGGAGTGAAAAGTACGAAGAAAAAAGAGGTATTGTGAAAGACCTTGCTTTGCCAAATGTAGACATTAAATGGATTGGTCAGAGAGGGTTAAAGTGGCACCAATTAATGCCTTTGGTGAAATCCTTTCTACATCTCCCACAGCCTGACCTTATAATTGTGCACTGTGGTGGAAATGACCTAGGAACTTTAACTGGAGTAGGTCTGGAAATGCTTGTTAAGGACACCTTTGTGCGATTGATGTCACTTTTTCCACAAACTACCTTTGTATATTCTAATATATGCCAAAGGCAAAAGTGGAACTGGTCCAACCAATATTGTCCGCAGATTGACAAAGCAAGAAAGCACGTCAATAAGTCTGTTTCTGCTTTCCTCAGAGACTATGGTATGGGTTCTATATACCACAACAACTTGCGTTACAACATGCAAGGCATTTATAGAGGTGACGGTGTTCATTTCACAGATGAAGGCAACAGAGTCTTCCTCTTGAACTTTCGACTCTGCATCGGTACTTACCTGTAGGTCCAAAAAAACACTCAATGAACACAACGGCTCTTTTTAGAGCCAACCAACATCTAAACACTTAAACTTGATTTTTAATTCTATTTTTTTATGGGTTTTCTTGCTGCCGTGCGCGCACCGTGCGCGCACCGTGCGATATTTTTATTTTTTATTTTGTGACCTAAGGGGTCTTTCATGGTCCCCCTGAGAAGGCCTAGGGGGTCAGGGACTCTCTACCCTGCCTCTTTTCACGTTCTCCACTTGTGTTTTTAGCTCTCTTCTGCCTCTAAAACTCAAAATGGCGGATGGGGGGTGCGCGCACCGTGCGCGCACCCCGAGATTTTTTGAAAAAAAAAAACCAAAAATGTTTTTTTCACCCTTCGGGGTCCTTCAGGGACCCCCTGACAAAGGCTAGGGGGTCAGGAACTCTCTACCCTGCCCCCTGTTCACGTTCTCCACCTTTCTTTTTACCTGTCACACACACACAACACACAAAATGGCGGCCGACACTTCCTGATTTCGACCGATTCGAATGTTGACTGTCATGAATCCACCAATCAGAATTACGCTCGCGCACGGCACCGTGCGCGCACGGTGCGCGCATGGTGTGCGCACGGTGCGCGGCTATAGATATGTATGTGCTTTGAACTGTACAGATTGACACCATATATGCAAAAGGCACATCCCTGACCTGAGGACTACCTCTTTGCCAATTTTCAAGTAATTCTGTTCAGCCGTTCGGGCAGTGCCTTCGACTAAAGGTCTTATGGGAAAATGCATGGGGAAAATGCGTTTTGGGACCCCCCTTTTTTCTCGGCCCCCGCTTGACGAATCACCCCGAGACTTTCAGGGTAGGAGCTGAGCGGAGCGCCCCATTAGTTTTGAAAATTTCGCGAGGATTCGTCAACCGGCGCCAAAGTTGTTCAAAATAGAATTTTGAGATTTCCTATGGAAACACGGTCCTAACTATAACTATCTACTGGCGACCGCCAGTAGATAATATATATATATTACCTACTGGCGGTCGCTTTCTATTCAAAAAGCGTTTTTTGATTTGCCAATATCTTTGGCACCGGTTGACGAATCTTCTCAAAATTTTCAAAACCAATGGGGCGCTCTGGTCAGCTCCTGTCTTGAAAGTTTCAGGGTGATTCGTCAAGTGGGGCCGAGAAAAAAGGGGGGTCTCAAAACGTGTTTTCCCCTTGGTAATTTCCATAGGAAACTTTAGACAAAGTTACAGCCCGAACTGCTGAACGGAATTACACCAAATTTGGCAAAAAGGTAGGTCTTGGTTCAGAAAGAGCCCTTTTTTTAAAAATTGTGTAAATCCATTCAATAGTTTTTGAAATATTAAAGGAAAAAAAATATAGATATCTGGGTGGAGCCTAACCACACTTCTCCTCCCCAGCACGATCTTCATTCTAATTGCCTGCCAACACTCCAAACCAGGAAGTGTTGGCAGCTATCTTGTGCCTCGGTAACCGAAGCATAAGAAAAAGGTTAAAAAAAAGGTAAAACACAAGAAAAGGGGGCAGGGTAGAAACACCCTGACACCCTAGGCCTGCTCAGGGAGTCCCACAGGGACCCACAGGCCCCAAAAAAGCATTTTATTGTTGTTGATATTTTCGGCCGGTTGGCGCTGCATGCATGAATGCCGTCGAAAATTTTAAAAAACAAAGCGCGGGGATCGCCACCATGTTGATTTCAAATGTGTTAGCATTTGCCTCTCATTTGTGAGATATTCACATTCATTGCTTCATAATGTCTTTTAACTACTGAGGTGTGGGTATCCAAAAAGGGGCATATAGAGGAGCTACCTTTTATACACGTGAGTGGGAACCGGATGAAGGGAACACCGGGAACTGTTAACGAGCAAAATGTTTCTGTCTACAGGGTCACCGAAGGATTAACTGGTGAGTAACGTGAGTCATAAAGAGATGGGCCGCAGCTGGTAAAAAAACAGTCTTTCATGGAAAAAAAGCGACGCTATTGATGGGCATGTGTAGGAGAGTAGGATATGCACTTATATTGCCCCCACTTTTTTTCTGATGTTTACACTGGTTTCTGGCTATAGTCTGGCTGGGTCCCTGCTAATCAGAGCCCCAGCCTCTCTGTTCTCTCTAAACAACTTAGAGTGGATATTAGATGCACTACCTTAGGTACCAAGGGCATAGGTACTTCACAGGCCTACCAGGGGCTGAAGCATGTATTATGCCGCCCTTGGGAAGCAGACAAAATCTACACCACAGGCCTGCTACTGCAGCCTGGGTGGGGTAGTGTTAGCACTCCTCACTGAGGTATAGGTTCCCTATACCTTACCTTACATACACATATAAACCTATCAGTCACCCCTAAGGCAGCCCCTATCAATCCTGAGGGCAGGGGGCTTGGTTTCCATGTGAGGGGGTGCCTCTGCCTGAGCAGGGCCCCTCTGCAGCTCTCAGAGTCCATTCTCTGTAGCTGTTTGTGGATGCGGTTAAACCATTTACTCTTAAGTGCATTATAACCTGGCGGTAAATACTAACTTTAGGATGGCTGCATCAAAACATGTCGTGTTTGGTGTCAAAAGCTTTGGAATCATACCCCCACACCAGTAGCTGGTGTGGGAGTATGATCCCACCCTTCTAGAGGGATAGACATGTACCCACTGTGGAAATACGGTAGAATCCTGAAGAGCCCTGGCATCACAAAATGGATGCCACCAGCACAGACACTGGGCTGCCCTCCTGCTGCTGACCAAAACTCGCAGTGGAGGAGGCCCCACAATAGGCATCCTGTCACAGGGAGTTGTAACCACCTTCCAGACAGGATTTAGTGTATTGGGGCTGGGTGGGTGCACTCCTAGAGTGCTTTGAAGTCCTGCACTGGGGAGCAGTAGGCTCCTCTGTGCATATGCCAGCTCAAACCGGTTCAGGGGCTATCAGCCCCTGCTCTGGCACGAAACTGGATAAAGGGAAGTGGGTGTAGCCACACACTCCCCTGACCCTCCCATAGGAGTGGTCATAGAGCTAGTTCCTCCCTTCCTTCTAGTATAAGTAAGGGAACCCTTGCCATTGCAAACTAGATATCCCTGGACGACGCTCTGAAGAAGAATCCTGGACCTTCAACGTTCCACTACCTCTGGAAGACTGAAGAATCTCCCTTGGAGTCAAGGAGTGACTCCCCTGCTTGGCAGGCACCAAAACTTTGCATCAACGGTCGCAAACTTTCCCGCTCCCTCTGGAGTCTGAAGTCCCTGCAGCCCCGGAAGTGGATTTCCTGATTTCTCCAAGGCCATCGTGAGTCCCCAGCGAAGCTGAGGCAAGTGGACCCCACGAGTGATGAGGAACAGCAATACCCGGGTACTGTGCACTATTGTCGAGTGCAACCCCTTCACAACGTTTCCTTCAAAAATAAGAGGCCTACCTCATCCCAAGTGACCGTGGGCTCCTGGTGAGTGAATCCTCCTGAGGTGTCTTTGCGATCCCTTGCCGGTTAGCTTGTGGGTCTCCTGAAGACTGTTCTACAGAACCAAAGGGCTCCCCTGGTTACACCAGGCCTGACCTGACTTACCCTTTCTGGGCGAGTCCCTGACATTCTTCACTTTCCACGAGACTTGCTGTTGCCAAGGCTTGTTGGCTCCAATCCGGTTGCCGATACATCAGTAAGCTGCAGACTTTGTGGGACATGCAAAATCCAGCTTCTGGTTGTCGTCGACGCCTCCTGGACCTCGTGGCTGAAGAGTCAAGACACCCATGATCACCTGAAATCACCCGACTTCTGTGGGCATCCAGCTTCCTGGCCCCGGGTCACTGGCAAGTGACTTTGAACACTGTCTCCTCTGCTTTCAGGTCTTCTTTCTTCAGAATGCAGCCTTGGATTCCACCGGACACTTCTCCTGTCTTCACAAGCAGCAAGTCTTCTTTGGCTCCCATTGAAAACGACGCCGCGACCCAACACCAAAAGACACCTATGCAACCGGCTTCCCTGGGTGAGGTAACTCGAGTACTCCGGTGCTCCTGTGTGTGTTGGCTCTAGAACTACTTACCCTGTAAGTGACTTGCTTGTAGACTCTCACGGTGCGCGGCTATAGATATGTATGTGCTTTGAACTGTACAGATTGACACCATATATGCAAAAGGCACATCCCTGACCTGAGGACTACCTCTTTGCCAATTTTCAAGTAATTCTGTTCAGCCGTTCGGGCAGTGCCTTCGACTAAAGGTCTTATGGGAAAATGCATGGGGAAAATGCGTTTTGGGACCCCCCTTTTTTCTCGGCCCCCGCTTGACGAATCACCCCGAGACTTTCAGGGTAGGAGCTGAGCGGAGCGCCCCATTAGTTTTGAAAATTTCGCGAGGATTCGTCAACCGGCGCCAAAGTTGTTCAAAATAGAATTTTGAGATTTCCTATGGAAACACGGTCCTAACTATAACTATCTACTGGCGACCGCCAGTAGATAATATATATATATTACCTACTGGCGGTCGCTTTCTATTCAAAAAGCGTTTTTTGATTTGCCAATATCTTTGGCACCGGTTGACGAATCTTCTCAAAATTTTCAAAACCAATGGGGCGCTCTGGTCAGCTCCTGTCTTGAAAGTTTCAGGGTGATTCGTCAAGTGGGGCCGAGAAAAAAGGGGGGTCTCAAAACGTGTTTTCCCCTTGGTAATTTCCATAGGAAACTTTAGACAAAGTTACAGCCCGAACTGCTGAACGGAATTACACCAAATTTGGCAAAAAGGTAGGTCTTGGTTCAGAAAGAGCCCTTTTTTTAAAAATTGTGTAAATCCATTCAATAGTTTTTGAAATATTAAAGGAAAAAAAATATAGATATCTGGGTGGAGCCTAACCACACTTCTCCTCCCCAGCACGATCTTCATTCTAATTGCCTGCCAACACTCCAAACCAGGAAGTGTTGGCAGCTATCTTGTGCCTCGGTAACCGAAGCATAAGAAAAAGGTTAAAAAAAAGGTAAAACACAAGAAAAGGGGGCAGGGTAGAAACACCCTGACACCCTAGGCCTGCTCAGGGAGTCCCACAGGGACCCACAGGCCCCAAAAAAGCATTTTATTGTTGTTGATATTTTCGGCCGGTTGGCGCTGCATGCATGAATGCCGTCGAAAATTTTAAAAAACAAAGCGCGGGGATCGCCACCATGTTGATTTCAAATGTGTTAGCATTTGCCTCTCATTTGTGAGATATTCACATTCATTGCTTCATAATGTCTTTTAACTACTGAGGTGTGGGTATCCAAAAAGGGGCATATAGAGGAGCTACCTTTTATACACGTGAGTGGGAACCGGATGAAGGGAACACCGGGAACTGTTAACGAGCAAAATGTTTCTGTCTACAGGGTCACCGATGGATTAACTGGTGAGTAACGTGAGTCATAAAGAGATGGGCCGCAGCTGGTAAAAAAACAGTCTTTCATGGAAAAAAAGCGACGGTATTGATGGGCATGTGTAGGAGAGTAGGATATGCACTTATATTGCCCCCACTTTTTTTCTGATGTTTACACTGGTTTCTGGCTATAGTCTGGCTGGGTCCCTGCTAATCAGAGCCCCAGCCTCTCTGTTCTCTCTAAACAACTTAGAGTGGATATTAGATGCACTAGTGATTGGATACTGTGGTACCTTATGAGCCCCTAGTATATGGTACCTTAGGTACCAAGGGCATAGGTACTTCACAGGCCTACCAGGGGCTGAAGCATGTATTATGCCGCCCTTGGGAAGCAGACAAAATCTACACCACAGGCCTGCTACTGCAGCCTGGGTGGGGTAGTGTTAGCACTCCTCACTGAGGTATAGGTTCCCTATACCTTACCTTACATACACATATAAACCTATCAGTCACCCCTAAGGCAGCCCCTATCAATCCTGAGGGCAGGGGGGTTGGTTTCCATGTGAGGGGGTGCCTCTGCCTGAGCAGGGCCCCTCTGCAGCTCTCAGAGTCCATTCTCTGTAGCTGTTTGTGGATGCGGTTAAACCATTTACTCTTAAGTGCATTATAACCTGGCGGTAAATACTAACTTTAGGATGGCTGCATCAAAACATGTCGTGTTTGGTGTCAAAAGCTTTGGAATCATACCCCCACACCAGTAGCTGGTGTGGGAGTATGATCCCACCCTTCTAGAGGGATAGACATGTACCCACTGTGGAAATACGGTAGAATCCTGAAGAGCCCTGGCATCACAAAATGGATGCCACCAGCACAGACACTGGGCTGCCCTCCTGCTGCTGACCAAAACTCGCAGTGGAGGAGGCCCCACAATAGGCATCCTGTCACAGGGAGTTGTAACCACCTTCCAGACAGGATTTAGTGTATTGGGGCTGGGTGGGTGCACTCCTAGAGTGCTTTGAAGTCCTGCACTGGGGAGCAGTAGGCTCCTCTGTGCATATGCCAGCTCAAACCGGTTCAGGGGCTATCAGCCCCTGCTCTGGCACGAAACTGGATAAAGGGAAGTGGGTGTAGCCACACACTCCCCTGACCCTCCCATAGGAGTGGTCATAGAGCTAGTTCCTCCCTTCCTTCTAGTATAAGTAAGGGAACCCTTGCCATTGCAAACTAGATATCCCTGGACGACGCTCTGAAGAAGAATCCTGGACCTTCAACGTTCCACTACCTCTGGAAGACTGAAGAATCTCCCTTGGAGTCAAGGAGTGACTCCCCTGCTTGGCAGGCACCAAAACTTTGCATCAACGGTCGCAAACTTTCCCGCTCCCTCTGGAGTCTGAAGTCCCTGCAGCCCCGGAAGTGGATTTCCTGATTTCTCCAAGGCCATCGTGAGTCCCCAGCGAAGCTGAGGCAAGTGGACCCCACGAGTGATGAGGAACAGCAATACCCGGGTACTGTGCACTATTGTCGAGTGCAACCCCTTCACAACGTTTCCTTCAAAAATAAGAGGCCTACCTCATCCCAAGTGACCGTGGGCTCCTGGTGAGTGAATCCTCCTGAGGTGTCTTTGCGATCCCTTGCCGGTTAGCTTGTGGGTCTCCTGAAGACTGTTCTACAGAACCAAAGGGCTCCCCTGGTTACACCAGGCCTGACCTGACTTACCCTTTCTGGGCGAGTCCCTGACATTCTTCACTTTCCACGAGACTTGCTGTTGCCAAGGCTTGTTGGCTCCAATCCGGTTGCCGATACATCAGTAAGCTGCAGACTTTGTGGGACATGCAAAATCCAGCTTCTGGTTGTCGTCGACGCCTCCTGGACCTCGTGGCTGAAGAGTCAAGACACCCATGATCACCTGAAATCACCCGACTTCTGTGGGCATCCAGCTTCCTGGCCCCGGGTCACTGGCAAGTGACTTTGAACACTGTCTCCTCTGCTTTCAGGTCTTCTTTCTTCAGAATGCAGCCTTGGATTCCACCGGACACTTCTCCTGTCTTCACAAGCAGCAAGTCTTCTTTGGCTCCCATTGAAAACGACGCCGCGACCCAACACCAAAAGACACCTATGCAACCGGCTTCCCTGGGTGAGGTAACTCGAGTACTCCGGTGCTCCTGTGTGTGTTGGCTCTAGAACTACTTACCCTGTAAGTGACTTGCTTGTAGACTCTCCCGAAGTATCCTAAAACTTTAAAATTCCAACCGCGACTTGCTCCATTGAAGTCTATTGGGATCCGCGACTGTGTTCTCACACTGCATGCGTCTCCCGTGGGTCCTTCACTTACCTGCCTTTGGTGTATTAGTGAGGCCCCAGCGCTTCTGAAGACCTTAGGCCTTCTCCCTTCTCAAGTCGTTCTTCTTATACCTCTTTTTTAGTATATGGTCTGGTACGCCCCTAGGGCCCCAGCCATATAAGTGCTTAACTTGTTGTAAAATGTTGATTTGTGCATATGTCCTTGACTTCTAATCACATAAAGAGATTAGTAGAGTGTGTCTAGTAATAAATACATATATATTTTATATATATACCTGTGTGGTGTCCTTTCATTTAGTGATTCAAGAGATTTTAAGCTAAAACAAGCTGCTTTACATTCCTCTGAGACTTAGCCTGAAGGCTGCTCTCCACAGCTACCACTAGGATAGCTTTCTTTAAAAGGTTGTCTTAAACCTATCTACCATAAGAGTCGAATTGTACTGGTGCAAGGTGGCCACTTTAACTAGTGACCGGCACATACCAGGCCAACTTCTCACATTGGTGGGCAGCGTGTGGGATTACAGCCTGCTATTGTTTTACCAGAAATTCTCTATTTGAATTACTAACTGAAAACCACTAAAGGTACTCAAGGCACATATAAAGTCAAGCTTAGTATCAACAAGTTCTACTGAACTTAGAGTTGTGTGTGAAGGGATAGCACAACCTTGCTACAGCTCAAGCTAGGATCAGTAGGCCACAAACTAGTGTAGGTAGTACAAAACTGCACAACACTAGAATGTCCTTAAGGGTTGGAACCAGTGGGTCCACCCAGCCTCAGTATAAGGACATGACTTTCTTTGACTTGAAAGCCATGTGTGCTGCAAGGCACCTGAGGATAGGACAGAGTCCCTCCACACTACACCTAATCGATCTGCTGACAGCAGATGATCTTAGATTAGCTCTAGGAGCTAAGGGGTCTGAGTCAGGGAGTGGGTCAGCTATAGTCTCTGGGTCAGATGATGAAAATCAAGATGACCTGGACTCTGTGGTTGAAGGGCCAGATCCAGAGAGATCTGAAAAGGACAGAGGAATTCTCCCTAAGAGAGCTGACAGAGTGGAAAAGAGGCCTAGGTGCCCTTCAAGGGAATCTGACCACTCCTATCACTCTGGCAGAGAATCTGTCCAGCAGAGGAACTCATACTTTAATAGAAGAGGGACCTCCTCTGAAAGAATGTACAAACTGCTGCAGTATGAGGAAGAAAGAGTTGCCCTCAAGGCCAAGCAGTTGGCATTAGACAAAGAAGCCTCTGAGCTCCAGAGAGCTTCTAAAAGAGAGGGGTTAGAACCCCCTGGTGGCAGCAACAGTGCCCCTAGAGTCAAAGATTACATTCCAGACCATAGGAACCTGTCCAAGGTTGTTCCTCCCTACTAGAGTGGGGATGATATCCACAAATGGATAACTGCTATGGAGAGGGCCTGTAGAGTACAACACGTCCCCCAGAAACAGTGGGCAGCAATCTTGTGGCTCTCCTTTTCAGATAAAGGCAGAGACAAGCTCCTCTCTGTTAGAGAAGAGGATGCTGAGGATTATGAAGTCCTGAAGAGTGCATTAATAGATGGGTTAGGCTTAACCACTGAACAGTACAGGTTGAAGTTCAGAGACACCCAGACAGCACAGACTCAGGACTGGACTGACTTTGTAGATTGTGCAACCAAGGCTCTGGAGGGTTGGCTGGTTGGTAGTAGAGTTACTGATTTCAAGGGATTGTATAATCTTATGGTGAGAGAACAGATCCTTAATATTTGCCAACACCAGTTGCTGCATCAGTACCTGGTGGACTCTGATCTGACCTCTCCCCAAGAATTGGGAAAGAAGGCAGACAAATAGGTCAGAACCAGGGTGAGGCAGAAAACCCAGAACCAAGGGGGTGACACTAAGAAGCAGGATCCTAAAGGCTCTGAGAAAGGTGGGGATAAGTCAAAAGACCAGAAGTCTTCACAAGGGCCCCAAAAATTTGCATCTGGTGGGGATTCACAGTCTAACAAAGGGAAAGGCCAAAAGAAGCCCTTGTGCAAATTCTGTAAACAGAAAGGGCACTGGACTTCTGACTGTAACAAGTCCAAAGACCAAACCACCACCACTCCTGCCCCTAAGGCAACTGTTCCCCCTAGTACAGCTACTGGTGCAGGTGGTAATCAGAATAAGGGTGTAGTAGGGTTGACCCTGGGATCTGAAGTGGACTCTGGCCTAGTCAGAGTACCAACTCAGGCATTGCTGATTTGTGATGGAGACATTGATATGTCCTTCCTAGTCAGCCCCAGTAATCTGGACAAATACAAACAGCAGCCTGTAATAAATGGCAAACAGGCTTTGGCATTCAGGGACACAGGTGCTAGTGTCACCATGGCGGCAGAGGATCTTGTGGACCCTGGGCAGATTATCCCTGGTGAAATGTACCAGGTGACCAATGCAAGCAATGTCAGGACCAACCATAGTCTGGCAGTTGTGAATTTCTCCTGGGGAGGGGTAACTGGCCTTCAGAAGGTTGTAGTCAGTGCAGACCTCCCTGTCGAATGTCTTTTGGGCAATGCTCTAGAGACTTCAGCCTCGTCTGAAGTAGAGTTATGGACTAATGCTGAGATGTTGGGCATACCTGCAGAGGTATTTGCTGTGACCAGGTCACAAACCAAAATGCATAAAGCTGAACCAGCTCTGGATCCTGAAACTATGGACCAGATGCTTCCCAAGAGAAGGAGCAGTAGGGTTAAGGCACTGCCTTCCCCTCTGTCTCAGATCACAGATTCACCTCCTGAGGGAGGAGAAGCAGATCCTGAAGAAGGAACTGCCCCAGAGGGACTTGAGACTGATCAGGTTGAGTTATTGGGGGCAGAGGGACCTTCTAGGGAAGATCTGAGCAAGGAGCAACAGTGCTGCCCCTCTCATGAACCCCTCAGACAGCAGGCTGCTGCTGAGGCTGCTGAGAGTGCTAGTGGGTCCCATAAAGTTTATTGGGATGAGGGACTCATATATTCTGAGGCTAGAGATCCAACCCCTGATGTCACCAGGAGGTTGGTAATACCTCAGAAGTTAAGGGGGTTCTTCTTGACCCTAGCACATGACATCCCTTTAGCAGGTCACTTGGGCCAAAACAAGACCTGGGACAGGCTTGTTCCACATTTTCATTGGCCACATATGTCAGAGGACTCCAATGAGTTTTGTCACTCCTGTGTCACTTGCCAAGCCAGTGGCAAGTCAGGTGGCACAACAAAGGCCCCCCTGATACCACTACCTGTGGTGGGGGTACCCTTTGAAAGGGTAGGTTTGACATTGTTGGTCCCCTTGACCCTCCAACAGCCTCAGGGCACAGGTTTATCATAGTGGTAGTGGATCATGCCACCAGGTACCAGAAGCAATTTCCCTGAGGACCACCACAGCCCCTGTGGTGGCAAGAGCCCTCATTGGAGTTTTCCCCAGAGTGGGTTTCCCAAAGGAGGTTATATCTGACAGAGGTACCAACTTCATGTAAGGGTATCTAAAAGCATTGTGGAAGGAGTGTGGAGTAAATTATAAATTCACTACTCCCTATCACCCAAAATGCAATGAGTTAGTTGACCGTTTCAACAAAACCCTAAAGGGAATGATTAAAGGCCTCCCAGAAAAGCTTAGGCGAGAATGGGACCTTTTTCTTCCCTGCCTTCTGTTTGCATACAGAGAGGTTCCACAGAAGGGGGTTGGTTACAGCCCATTTGAACTTCTGTTTGGGCATCCTGTAAGAGGTCCATTATGTTTGGTGAAGGAGGGCTGGGAGTTACCTCTCAAACCTCCCAAACAGGATGTGATGGACTATGTACTTGGCCTCCGCTCCAGGATGGCCGAATACATGAAGAAGGGAACTAAAAACCTGGAGTCCAGCGAATAACTACAAAAAACTTGGCATGACCAAAACGCTGTGCTGACTGTGTACCAGCCAGGACAGAAAGTGTGGGTGTTGGGGCCTGTGGCCCCAGCAGCTCTCCAAGACAAGTGGAGTGGCCCCCATACAATTGTTGAGCAAAAGGGAGAAGTCACCTATCTGGGGAATCTTGGAACTCCCAAGAGCCCCCTTAGGGTGCTCCATGTCAACAGATTGAAACCATATGTTGACAGGGCTGACATGGGCTTGCTCATGGCAACTGATCAGGAACAGGAGGAGGAAAGTGACCCTCTCCCTGACCTGCTCTCACAGAACCCTGATGATGGGTCAGTAGATGGTGTTGCTTTGGCAAGCAGCCTCACTGATCATCAGCAAACTGAGTGCAGACAAGTTTTGCAACAGTTTAGACATATGTTTAGCCTGACCCCTAGTCAGACTTCCTGGTGCACCCATGAGGTGGACACTGGAGACAGTCTGCCTGTCAAGAGTAAAATCTACAGGCAACCTGACCATGCCAGGGACTGTATCAGGACTGAAGTCCAGAAAATGTTGGAGCTAGGTGTGATTGAGCCTTCAGATAGCCCTTGGGCTAGTCCAGTAGTCCTACTACCCAAACCTCATACCCAGGGTGGTAAGAAAGAAATGAGGTTTTGTGTAGACTACAGAGGCCTCAATGCAGTCACCAGGACTGATGCCTATCCAATTCCCAGGGCAAATGAACTGATTGATACTGTGGCCTCAGCCAAGTATCTGAGTACATTTGACCTAACAGCTGGCTACTGGCAGATCAGGTTAGCTGAGGATGCCAAAGCCAAAACAGCATTTTCAACCGCTGGTGGACACTACCACTTTGTGGTGATGCCCTTTTTTTTTAAGAATGCACCTGCCACTTTTCAGAGGTTGGTGAACAAAGTTCTGACAAGGATGGAAACTTATTGCTCAACTTATCTAGATGATATTGCTGTCTTTAGTTCCTCCTGGCAGGATCACCTGGTCCACCTCAGAAATGTTTTAGAGGCTCTGCAATAAGCAGGCCTCACTATCAAGGCCACTAAGTGCCATATAGGGCAGAGTCAGGTTGTGTACCTTGGCCACCTTCTTTGCGGAGGCCAGGTTCAGCCTTTACAGAGCAAAATCCAAACCATCATGGCATGGGTTGCTCCAACCAACCAGACACAGGTGAGAGCCTTTTTAGGCCTGACTTGGTACTATAGGAGGTTTGTTAAGGGATATGGATCTATAGTGACCCCCTTAAATGATCTTACCTCAAAGAAAATGCCAAAAAAGGTTCAGTGGACAGATAGCTGTCAGAAGGCATTTGCAGACCTAAAGCAGGCCATGTGAACTGCCCCCATCTTACAGAGTCCAGACTACACCAAAAAGTTCATTGTCCAAACAGATGCTTCTGAGCTGGGTGTGGGAGCTGTACTGTCTCAACTGAATGATGAAGGTCAAGACCAGCCAGTAGCTTTTATAAGCAGAAGGCTGACCCCTAGAGAGAAAGGTTGGTCAGCTATAGAGAGGGAGGCCTTTGCTGTGGTGTGGGCCCTGAAGAAGCTGAGGCCATACTTGTTTGGCACTCACTTCATAGTTCAGACTGACCACAAGCCCCTCCTATGGCTTAAACAGATGAATGGTGAAAACCCCAAACTTTTAAGGTGGTCCATTTCCCTACAGGGGATGGACTATACAGTGGAACATAGACCTGGGACCCAACATGCCAATGCAGATGGACTCTCAAGGTATTTCCACTTAGAACACGAAGACTCAACTCGTCAAGGTTAGTTTAGTGTCCCTGCGTTTGGGGGGAAGTTGTGTAGGAGAGTAGGATCTGCACTTATGTTGCCCCCACTTTTTTTCTGATGTTTACTCTGGTTTCTGGCTATAGTCTGGCTGGGACCCTGCTAATCAGGGCCCCAGCCTCTCTGTTCTCTCTAAACGACTTGGAGTGCATATTAGATGCACTAGTGATTGGATACTGTGGTACCTTATGAGCTCCTAGTATATGGTACCTTAGGTACCAAGGGCATAGGTACTTCACAGGCCTACCAGGGGCTGAAGCATGTATTATGCCACCCCTGGAAAGCAGACTAAATCTGACACCACAGGCCTGCTACTGCAGCCTGGGTGAAGTAGTGTTAGCACTCCTCACTGAGATATAGGTTCCCTATATCTCTCCTTACACACACATATACGCCTAGCAGTCACCCCTAAGGCAGGCCCTATCAATCCTGAGGGCAGGGTGCTTAGTTTCCATGTGAGGGGGTGCCTCTGCCTGAGCAGGGCCCCTCTGCAGCTCTCAGAGTCCATTCTCTGTGGCTGATTGTGGATGCGGTTAAACCATATACACTTAAGTGCATTATAACCTGGTAATTGCTAATTTTGGGATGGCTGCATCAAAACATGTTGTGTTTGGTGTCAAACGCTTTGGAATGATACCCCCACACCAGTAACTGGTGTGGGAGTATGATCCCACCCTTCTAGAGGGATAGACATGTACCCACTGTGGAAACACGGTAGAATCCTGAAGAGGCCTGGCATCACAAAATGGATGCCACCAGCACAGACACTGGGCTGCCCTCCTGCTGCTGACCGAAACTCGCAGTGGAAGAGGCCCCACAATAGGCATCCTGTCACAGGGGGGTGTAACCACCATCCAGAAAGGATTTAGTGTATTGAGGCTGGGTGGGTGCACTCCTAGAGTGCTTTGAAGTCCTGCACTGGGGGAGCAGTAGGCTCCTCTGTGCATATGCCAGCTCAAACCGGTTCAGGGGCTACCAGCCCCTGCTCTGGCGCGAAACTGGACAAAGGGAAGTGGGTGTAGCCACCCACTCCCCTGACCCTCCCATAGGTGGGGTCATAGAGCTAGTCCCTCCCTTCCTTCTAGTATTAGTTATGGAACCCTTGCCATTGCAAACTAGATATCCCTGGATGACGCTCTGAAGAAGAATCCTGGACCTTCGACGTTCCACTACCTTTGGAAGACTGAAGAATCTCCCTTGGAGTCAAGGAGTGACTCCCCTGCTTACCAGGCACCAAAACTTTGCATCAATGGTCGCAAACTTTCCCACTCCTGCCGGAGTCCGAAGTTCCTGCAGCCCCGGAAGTAGATTTTCTGATTTCTCCAAGGCCATCGTGAGTCCCCTGCGAAGCTGAGGCAAGTTGACCCCACGAGTGACGAGGAACAGCAATTACCGAGTACTGTGCACTATTGTCAAATGCAACCCCTTCCCGACATTCTATGAACTTGTGCTTTGGACCACGTGTGGCCCAATCCTCCAGCAGGATTTCCTCCAAAAATCAGAGGCCTACCTCATCCTGAGTGACCGTGGGCTCCTGGTGAGTGAATACTCCCGAGGCGTCTTCACGATCTCTTGCCAGTTGGCTTGTGGGTCCCCTGAAGACTTTTCTACAGAACCTAAGGGCTTCCCTGGCTGCTCCAAGCCTGCCCTGACTTACCCTCGCTGGGTGAGTCCCTCAGACTTTGCTGGTCTGCACCGCTGACTTTCTTTACTTTCCACTAAACTTGCTGTTGCCAAGGCTTGTTGGCTCCAATCTGGTTGCCGACACATCAGTAAGCTGCAGACTTCGTGGGACACGCCGAATCCAGCTCCTGGTCATCATCGACGCCTCCTGGACCTCGTGGCTGAAGAGTCAAGACACCCGTGATCACCTGAAATCACCCGACTACTGTGAGCATCCAGCTTCCTGGACCCAGGGTCACTGGCAAGTGACTTTGAACACTGTCTCCTCTGCTTTCAGGTCTTCTTTCTTCTGAACACAGCCTTGGATTCCACCAGACACTTCTCCTGTCTTCACAAGCAGCAAGTCTTCTTTGGCTCCCATGGAAAACGACGCCGCGACCTGACACCAAAAGACACCTATGCACCCGGCTTCCCTAGGTGATGTAACTCGAGTACTCCGGTGCTCCTGTGTGTGTTGGCTCTAGAACTACTAACCCTGTAAGTGACTTGCTTGTATACTCTCCCGAAGTATCCTAAAACTTTAAAATTCCAACCGCGACTTCCTCCATTGAAGTCTATTGGGATCCGCGGCTGTGTTCTCACAATGCATGCGTCTGCCATGGGTCCTTTACTTACCTTCTTTGGGTGGATTAGTGAGGCCACAGCGCTTCTGAAGACCTTAGGCCTGCTCCCTTCTCAATTCGTTCTTCCTATACCTCTTTTTTAGTATATGGTCTGGTACGCCCCTAGGGCCCCAGCCATATAAGTGCTTAACTTGTTGTGAAATGTTGATTTGTGCATATGTCCTTGACTTCTAATCTCATAAAGAGATTAGTGGAGTGTGTCTAGTAATAAATACATATATATGTTATATATATACCTGTGTGGTGTCCTTTCATTTAGTGATTCAAGAGATTTTAAGGTAAAACAAGCTGCTTTATATTCCTCAGAGACTTAGCCTGAAGGCTGCTCTCCACAGCTACCACTAGGATAGCTTTCTTTAAAAGGTTGTCTTTAAATCTATCTACCAAGAGTCGAATTGGACTGGTGCAAGGTGGCCACTATAACTAGTGACCAGCATGTGCCAGGCCAACTTCTCACAGCATGCAAGAAGCAAAAGTATCGAAGAGCACAACGAGCGGTGCTTGGAGTCGGCACGGGTAACTCCAAGGGGTTCAGGATGAAAGACTGCCCTTCGTACCAGGGCGGGGACACGTTTCATTAGGCCCAATGTGATGGTTTGGCATATGGGTACATGAGTTTGCAGCCGGGAATCATATTTGGTTTTTACTATATATGGACCTACAGCGAGGTGGCATGCTTGATCTTCCGAGTACATAGGTTTGCAGTGAGGTGTCTGAGGGGTGTATAATACTGTTAACATAGAAATTGTGGACAAAGATGCGTCTGTTAACTCTGTGTGGAAACTTATCCAATAACGTGTGAACATCCCTCCGTCACAGCCTGCATCCATCGCCTCTGTCGTCAACCAATTGTCAGTTCTCCCAACATTACACCGCTGTAAGACCTACAGCGCAGCTGTAATAATAACGCAGATCAACGTGCACGATATAAGATGATTAAAATAATTCAAGATGACCCCTCATCTTTCGTGGGGCTAGGGGAAGCGACCATACTGCTGTACTTTCAGGGGCACTTTACACTAATTAGTTTACATTGCAAATGTGAGGGCGTCCGGATATTTCTTCACTGTAGAAGGCGACGTGATATAGCTCTGCGAGCTAAATGCTCGCCCTTAGGTCTGGTGTGATCTGTAGTTAACTGTTTGAATCCCAGTAAAGCTAAATATATCTTCCATGGGGTGAGGGAGATGAGTGGCATTACACAGGACAACACTGATCTGTGTTGTTAACAGCATTTAAATTGGACTGACATTCACTATTAAAGTTATGAAAGATGTGCTTAATGTTGCTGGGCCAAGATATAATCCGTTCGTCAAGCTTCTCTTCGTTGGGGGAGGGTGTTTATTATGGACAGAACGCGGGCGTGATGGGGATGGAGTAGGGCAGCGCAGATACTAGTGTTGAGTAGTATCTGTTTCTAGAAGGTGTGGGGCACTGCACATGAATTTTCCTTGAATTATGGTGGGCGAACCGGTAGTTGTCGCGGCAGAAGTGTATGATTCCATTTTGTGTTTTAATTCTGAGTTTGAGCACAATGCGCAACTGTGAGCTGGGTTTACACATGGATGTTTTGGTGCAAGAGTCGAAAGGTGAGTTGGGCCTTGGTCTGTTATTGAATCAATATTGTTTTGCTAGACAACACTGACTATGAAAGGGAGGTGAGTTTCTGGAGAAGCCACATAAGCTGCTTCTCCTGGCCGTACTGCTAAGGTCTGAATGGGCGTGGGGGCCTGTGGGCAAGGGCAATAGATGGTGTGTACGACTCCTGTATATGGTTATAAGGATGGCACTCTCGAAGGGCAACAGTATAGATCAAGGCGAGACTTATTGTATATCTCCGACACGAACTTTGGGATGCTCGTATAATTGGTAAAGGTTGGTTTTCAGGGTCGGTGGAGTGGTAAGTCTTTGGTTTTTAGGTCTCGCTTAGCGATGCAGCGCATGCGCTGCCCGCCTTGGCAAGATCTATTTTCATCGGTTTCTCTGCCGAAGGGGGACAGGAGATGTGCACGCATACTGACAGGAGATGTGCACTCCGTACGCGTGCACATCTCTTGTCCCCGCGTAGGGCTGGCGTTTCAACATAGCGCGGCATGGCGCGCTTTCACTTTTCCTCCCTCCCTCCCCCGTCTTCCTAGTTAGTTTCAGTGTTGTGCTTTGCTTTGTACCCAACCCCCTCCTGTTGTTCGTGTTCTCCTTCCTCCCACTTATTTACTTAACGGAAAGGTCCAGGGACAACGTTAACGTAGTGGCAAATAAACTTTTCTCTCACCGTTGTTGGCAGGTGCCGCCGCTCTCGCTGGTCCCTTTAAGAGGACGGCTAATTGTCGACCGATGTGCACAGTGATGACTGCCTCGCTCTCGTTCTCGGCGCTCCGCTGGTGAAACTGATGCAGATCGGAGCTTTCGAATCCCCTCTACTTCCACGGACGGAGTGATTTCACAGTCACACACGCACACACACATCACACGCTGGTGGGGCCCATAACACCAACATTCATCCTACCACTCTATCCGTGCCATGTATAAGGGGAAACACTTTTCTATACCTAACCAATCTGCATGTACCCTGAGGTCAATGAGATCAACTAGTTGCTATAGATTTGGTGATACATCTAACACTCTAAATATTCAATAAACATGACAATAAAATAACCACCCGACACAGTAATTCAAACAGAATATTGTTTATCTAAAATTTGTAAGAAAAGCCAATTAAATACAAGATCATATTTTCCATATTTACCTATTCTGGCTAAAAGTCGTTTTCTAAGTCAGAACCGGTCCTCAGCAAATAGTTAAAGTTTTCTAGCCGTCATGTAGAGTCACCGTCCTCTCCGTCAGCATCGGGACCTCTGATCATTCGTTCGGGAAGAAGTGGCGCTAGACCTCTCTAGTCTACTAATATTTATACCAAAATTTACATTCCAAATGTTGCAAATATAACTTTCAAAACAGTCGATTGGCGGAAATTATGTCATCTTGGTACATTAAGCTACACCATTAGATTTTCTCATGTATTGATAGTTTCAAATTCTGAATAGAAATTAGAAGTCCATGGCTAATTCGTTACTTCTACGGATGTCTCTTTCGGATAAAATGTATCTCATCCATGGGACCATTATAAGTTCATCAGGTCGTATTTAACAGTTGCAACAATTCTTCACGTTCAGGGGCATCTGGCAACACTCCCAGATTTGTCGTCATGTTCATGGCTTTTCAGTTCAATCAGAGGACAGGGTCGCAGTCAGCGCAAAGCCTCTTTTCATATTTTCATCTACTCGAATGCAGGCTGCGGGTGGTGGCCATTTTACAACAGGCCACAAAGGTCAACTTAAGCGAAGAAAACACAAAATCATAATTACTACATGGAAATGATTATACAGTGTTATTCCCCTGCTAATACCCTTATGTGTATGTATTTATCTAGCCATTTGCGACATCAAAAGCCATTAATGCATATTTATTATAAGCGCAAAACACAATAACATCACATAAGCAACATCTATACTGTCAATTTGCTCACCAACTTAGTTCACTTATTATTTTAGTCATGCAATTGCATTCCCACGTGTAATTCTTCTGTTAATAAGGTTGGTTAGTCAAGACTCGACAAATCTTTAGTAATTACTAATTAATCAGTAGTACTTTTAATAATGACATACGAAAATGAAACAGGTATTTGGTTTAAAAGTAAAAACCCTGCTCCAGCAATCCCCCCTTTGGTGATATCTTATCACCACAAAAATCAAAACCCAAAAATCAATTTAATTTCCCCTTTTTGAAGAAATTCAAAATGTCTTCTTGTTAATTTTTAAACTCTTGTTTATTTATCATCTTCTCTTTTTGTTTCTATATACATACTTTCTCTCAATTCTTCTAATTCTATTTCTTGTAGATCACTTTCTGGTTTCTTTTGTCTCTTTTTAACATTTTCTCGTGTGATTTTCTTTTTATTTCTTCTATATCTACAACACATACACCCTAATCTAAGAATTAATAATGCAACAATTTCACACGTTAATGGAAATAATACTTTTCCAAATATGGTACTACCTATTTTAGCTACAAAATTCTTAATAGCAATCATCTTATTAGCCATTTTAGTCCAGATACTTTCAGCTTCCAGTGGTACTAATTCTTCATGCAAATCAGTAATATTTTTGATATAGACCTTTAGATCTTTGCTTTCGTCAGGAATGTAAGTGCAACAATGTTGAACTTTCAGCATTCCACAGACTCCACCCTCTTTTGCCAATAGAATATCAAGGGCAAGTCGATTTTGCATCGCCATAGCGCGTAAAGCAACCATTTCAGTATTAACCAAAAGAAAGCCTCCAGCGGTGCTTGTTGACAAGCGATCCACCACTGTTGATAGCTTCCGAATACCATATGCATTCAATGAAATTCCCACTGCTGGTATTAAAGCTCCAAAAATATCTCCTACAATTTCTGTCCATGTTTCTCTTCTATAGCGTGTTAATGGATTAGTTTGTTCAGCATTTTCTACTCTATCCATGTGAAAAATCTTTGGAAAGACCAGGCCAACATAACATGTGCCATACCAATGGTCAGGCAACCTGTAATAAGCCTTGTTCCCACAAATATAATACACTCCCGGAAAGACTGGATCTTCTCCACCTCTAAATCCCCATCCGGCTGCAATAAAGTATGTATCATGGCACTCACTAGTCCCTATGAAATATTAATCATACTGGGATTTCTTCCTGGTAATGCATAATTTGCCTTTCTGTGGTGCATCTATAGCCATAGTTGGACTGGCTCCATTTTTCAACTCTTTTTCTTTCTCAATATCCCACACTGTTTCACTCATTTTATGTCCTTCTGCTTTCTTATGCATGTTCAACCTTCTCCTCTCAACCATGTCTAGGAAAGTTTTCTCTTCTTCTTTCAAATTGCAGGTTAAATTGTTTCTAAAAACGTATTCTAATGTTAATTCTCTAGTTTCAATAAAAATCTCACCTAAAGTGTTAGCTTCTTTAGCAGGATTCAGTTCTTTATTCATAGGCAGTTGCCCAAGAATATTATCTACATTAGACATGTTAAAATCTAATTTCCCTAATTGATAAAATATACTAATCAACACACTACATGAAATTCCATACGTAGCCGGAAGGTGATGATAAGTCACTCCTTCTGAAACAGAGGCAGGTAATTGCATACAGACGTAGCAATCCCTTACATCCATTGTCCTTACATATTCGTACAATAATTTTGAAAACACATTGCTAGAAAAATCATTAATAGACCTATCCTTATGTACATATACATTGCTAGTTCTAGTTGGAACTATCCTCTGTGAACTCTTCCCTATGTTAGTCATGTTCTCAGTATATCCTCCTAAAGTTTCTATAGTTACTCTAAAAGAGATCAGTAGAGCAAGCACGCTCCAAAGTAGCATTAATAATCCTGTACAACAGCAGCACATCTTGCACCATCTTTTCATGAAGGTACATCTACTTTGATTATTCTCAGTGTTAGCCATCTTGTTAATTTGACCGTGTCTTTTGACTTAGCCTCTTCTACTCCACTACCGAACTTTTTAGGGCAGCAAGTACCCACCAGATTATTACAATCTATTAGTTCTTAATTTTCTTCTTCACTTTCCACTTCAAGTGACTTCTTTGGTTTTACTCAATTTAGGTTTTCATCACTCTTCACTCTTTCCTCATCATCATCAAACTGTATTAGGTCCTGAACATCCGTTTCTTCTCCAATGTCGGACAAGATAACTCTCAGGATTCCAACTGCTTCTTCTTCTTCAACCACTTTCAGTAAAGCCTCCTCTGGACTTCCTTGACTGTCTGCCTCTTCACCTTGTTCAGGCAGTGCCACATACGTCCATTCTGGCGACTTATACTTCTGGTTTGGTTGTCTGATTCTTCTAGTTCCTTCAGATATCTTTGTTTCCTCTTCTTTCGTTTGGTTTTGACTTGACACTTCGTTCACCTGTTCAGCTTTCGAAGAGTTAACTCGTGTCAATCGATATCTCAGTCTCTCTATCTTGTTGGGCCAAAGATCTCCTTTAGCATTTCTCTTTTGTTTTCCCTCTTTACTGTTTCTCTCTCCAATCCAAGTTCTCTTTCTCAGAACTCGTCCTTCCTGTATCTCATTTCCACTTTCATCAGATTCTGTCTCAGTTGCCTCTTGTTTATCAACAATTTTGCCTTCTCCAACAACTTCCTTTTCTCCAACAGTCTCTTTTTCCACCGATTGAGATTTCCCTACTTCTGTTTCTCCTCGGGTCTCTGACACGCAATCTTTTTGCTGTCTACTTGTCCCTTCACCTAGCTTGTTGTCGATGTTCCCTACACCTCCTCAGGGTTTTTCCGCAATCTGTCCCTCTCTTTCTTTTTCTGTCCCTTCTTCTTCAAGAATTATCTCAGGTGGAACTTGTCCAATTTTCTCATTTAATTCAGGTGTCACCTCTGTTGGAATGTTCTTTTCTTTTCTTTCTTTCTTTTTGTGTTCGTCACTGTTAGTTGGGACTTCAGGTACTTCTTCAGAATCTGGACTCGTCTCTGAAGTTTGCAATGTTCTTTTCAGAATTTCTTCTGGTGGGACAAAAGTTGTTCTTGACTCACTTTCCCCCCTTTCAGGATTCTTTTTTCTTTTCACTGCCTCACCGTCTGCATCATCACTGGAATCTGATTCTTCAAAGTATTCTTTTCCAGTACCATCACTTGGGTTTGGAACTCTCAGAGTGTGACTTGCATGTATCCAATTTTTCACTCCAGCACACTTCCCAGCAGTAGTTGTGGTCAGAACGACTTGTCTTGGCCTTCCCCACCTTGGAACCAGGCAATTTCTTCTTCTGTGGACTTTTATTCTTACATTATTCCAACGGATGGTTACAGTTCCTACAGAGTGGAGGGGGAGATTACAGCCAGCAGATAAGCTGGAAATAGTGGGGAATGTCTCCAAGGATCGAGTGAGTGTGCAGAGTAAGGAAAAAGCACTCCTTAATGTGGAATCTAGTGCCCTCACACACCCTTGCGGATGTATAGCATCATCATTGGGCAAGGTTGCTCCTCGTGGGGGTGGCGCTGCAGTCCCTCACGGGCCCTTGGTTAGGGGCTCTCTGGCGGAGTTCTTTTAAGGAGTTGCCACATTTGTGAGTGAGGGTGTGTGGGTAGGGGAGTGCTGGTGAGTGCAGGTTTAAAATGAGACAGGGACCTAAAAATATTTAATCAAAAAGGTCCCTGGTACAGACTAAAAAGTTCACGGGGATGGAGATGCACGGTAGTGCTGCTATGAGAGGGGAAACAAGACCAAATAGAGTCCCACTACTCTCAACCCGTGTTGTGTATTAACAAAAGTGAATGTGAAAAAGGTCTACATATTTCGCGCTGTTAGAAGGTCCCTATTGGATCCAGGAGCGCTTCGTCAGGACCAAGGAATAGATGAAAATAGGGTTCGGGAAAAGACAGCCCGTAATCCTATACGTTACCTGGGTCAGGTTTGCTTGACAATAAATGTCCAGAATGCGTTATTATACGTAAATCCTGTTCACAGCCTAGAGGGAGACATAAAAACAGGGGAGAGAGGAGTGGGGGGGGGGGGGGGGAAGGAGGAGAGAACCAGTAACATATCAAGGTTTATATGATACACATGTGGCTCAGAGGAGGACACTGGTGCACGGGGTGTGCTTAGGTGCCTTGTGCATGAAAAAGACAACAACCAAAGTAATGTCATTGTGTTCATGCAGAATTTTAATGCTAGAGGTTTATCCAGCATAAAGGTGAAACACACGGTGGTGGTGGTAGGTTCCATCCTTAATCATCAAAAGACATACACATATGTGGTCGTACCTAATTGGAGACCAATGGTTCATAGATGCAGGCAAGGGTGTGGCGGTGGACAAAAGGTTCAAAGGTGCCCACCGTGAAGGGTGACATGTTTCTAAATCACCTCGAAGTGCCTGACGATGTCAAAAACGGTGATCTATAGTGACTATAGCGCATTGACAGGGAATGGAGACTGGCCGTGGATGAATTCTATGGCCTCGTTTTAACTGTTGCGGAGCGGAACTCTATGTAACGTCTCGGCGATATGCAGCCTGACTGTCTATAAGGACTGCGGCGCAACCGCGAGTATGTGAGCGGCCAACGTGAAAATATAGTGCTCTTATCAGGTAGTCAAGATGGGTAAATAAGATGGCAACAAAAATATAATTATAACAAAAATATAATACACATAACGTCACCGAGTGCCTACCCTCTCCTTATCGATGATGGGCTCCGTCAGCATATGCCGCGGAGTAAGGCTGTGGAAGGACAGAGTGAACACAAGGCTACGGTAAAAACAGGGAAACGATAAAAACTACCTGTTTAAGGGTGCTCGAACGGTCCGAGCCGGTGGTAACACTACTCACTGCAAAAGTCGCCTTACGTTGCGGGGAGACCTACCCGTGCTGCTGCACAGCCGGTAACAGTAGTGGAGAAGCTCCGGTCTGGTTAAGTAGTGTTGCCGGGATGTGTCCATGTCCCGGGCGATGACGTAGTCTCATCGCGCCCGAGGGCCGGATTGTAAGAGAAAGGACTACAATACAGCCAACTACCGCAGCCATGATGGAATGGTATGCGGACCCCCTAACGGAGTGGGGAGAAAAGTTAGATGTAATAGCTGCTATGACAGGAGAATGCTGTGAGGGTCGATGTCAAATCCCTCAGAGACATAATAAAGCGGTGGAGTGTCTTATGGGTGAATATGTGATGGTAATTAAAAAATGTATACTCTACATCATCGAGCAGTGATGTAACTCAGAAAAAAGGGGAGGGAGGGAGAAGGGAAGGACTACATGCACGTCAATGTCCAAAAGGGGCGTGGGGACGTGTGATGTTCGGAGATAGTCACGACTTGACATGTGCTCAAGTGCTATTATAGGAGATCTGTCCTCTGTATCAGACTTCCAGAGTCATTAATTGCTAAATGCAGCTAGAGCACGGTGGTGATGCATGCAGTTAGTTAATTGCGCTTAATGTTCATTAGAACTAGCATGTCAGTTCCAGAGGTGGTTGTGCATGCAGTAAACTAGTAGCCCTTGGTGTCGAGTGCTGTTGTAGGGTGATCTTGTGTTATGCAACTAACGGGATAAATCAACCCAGGGAATGTCTTCATTAAGTCCCCCTTTATTACTTCGCAATTTGAACACCCATCGTTGTTCCTGCCTGAACAGTATAGATGTTGACCAATGGGGATTCGATTCGATGATGGTCCATCGTAAGTTTTCGGGGGAATGGTTCATTTCCAAGAAATGACTTTGTAATCTCGTAGCTGTGTGCTTGCACCGGATTGTGCTCTTATGTTCCCCAATTCGGGTTTTGACTTGTCTCATTGTCATGCCGACGTATCGTGACCCACAGGGACATGTAATCATGTACACGCAATTTTTAGTGTTGCAGTTAGTGTGATGTAACTGCTTCCAGGGTCTTGAGAGTCCTAGATCAAGTTCTTTTGTGATACTTGTCTGTGGGCATGCTGTGCACGAGCCGCATGGGTAATGACCAACTACCGGGGGAAGATTCCATAGTGTTGGTTGCGTTTTGATCATGTTCTTAGGGCGAGTGTGGACTAATATGTCCCTCAGATTTTGTGTTCTCTTGAAGGCAAAGAGAGGTTTTGGTCCTGGTAGGAACTCCCCTGTTTCAAGAATCTTCCAGTGTTTTTTGATCATTCTTTGGATTTTGTTGTAGTTCGGGGTAAAGGATGTCACACATGTTAGTATTTCTGAGGTGGTTTTCTCTCTGATTTCTAATAGAGCTTCTCTGGGAGTGTTCCTGGCTCTTTTGCGTGTCTGTTTCACAATTCTTTTAGGATACTCTCTTATTTCCAAATTCTCCGTTAATATGTCTGCCTCTTTTTCAAATTCCATAATAGAGTTACAGTTCCGGCGTAGGCGGAGGAATTGTCCAACCGGTAAATTGTTTCTTAAGGACTTTGGGTGGTGACCCGGGAATAGAAGAAGACTGTTCCTGTCTGTGGGCTTTTTGTAGTTGGTAGTCATCAGGCGACCTTCTTTGAGGGATATCAGGAGGTCAAGAAATGGTATGGATTCGTATGACAGTGTGCCCACAAATTGTAGATATGGATTTAAGGTATTAATCCATGTAAAGAATGTCCTGCATGTCTCTTCATCCCCTTTCCAAAAGATGATTATGTCGTCGATATATCTACGCCATAATAAGATGTTATTGGTATATGGGTTGGTCTCTGTCAGGATGTGCTCTTCTTCAAAGTTTGCCATGTATAGGCAGGCCAGGCTCGGCGCAAAGGTACTACCCATGCTGGTGCCCTGTATTTGATGGTAAAGGTTGTTCTCAAAGGCAAAGTAATTTTCTTTTAGTGCTATGGTGGCACAGTCTCAGATGAAGGTGATTGGTGTAGTTGACGGCCACGGATTGATGTTACGGAGAGCCTTGTCAAGGACCATCAGTGTGGCATCTTGGGGAATGTTCGTATATAGTGATTCCACATCTAGGGTGACCAACAGGGTGATGGATTCAGGTGCATCATATCGTTCTATGAGGTTGAGCACCTCTGTAGTATCTCTTAGGTACGTTGGAGTCTTCGTTACCAGGGGGCGTAGGAACACATCACAGAACTTACTCAAGGGTTCCAGAAGGGAATCAATCCCAGACACGATTGGTCTGCCTGGTGGGGGGGTGATCCCCTTATGAATTTTGGGGAGGCAGTAGAAATACGGTGTCCGTGGTTTCTTGTTCAGAAGAAATAGGGCCTCTTCCTTGGTAATCCATCCCTCTGCCTCTGCTTCCGATGTCAGGTGTTGTATCATGGTCAAGAGGCGCATGGTGGGGTCTTCATTGATGGGTTCGTAATACCTGATGTTAGATAAATGTCGCGTACATTCCTCATCATAGACATTCTTGTCTTGAATGACAATTGCCCCTCCTTTGTCCGCGGGTTTCAATATAATGGTTCCATCCTCTGTCAGGTGTGTAAGGAATGACCTTTCTTCTCTAGAAAGATTATCAAACGGACGGTTCGTGGTGATGGTGTTAACCTCCTTCAAGACGGCTTGTTCGAATGTTAATACCTCATTCAAGGTCATAGCTGAGGTGGGGGTAAATTTTGATTTGTTTTTAAGGCCTGAACCGCGAGGGGGGTCCTGAGGTTTGTCTTGGAAGAATGCTTTTAGGCGTATTTTCCGAAAAAACTGATGGAGTTCTTGATGTAGGATGAAGTCATCTCCCTTAGGTGTCGGTACAAATCCTAAGCCTTTTTCCAACAGTCTATTCTCACCTTCAGTTATAGGCCTAGAGGATAGGTTAACCACTAAGGTCTTGTTGTCTTGCTTCGCAGGACCATTGGTTCCGGGTCCTGCCAGTGGACGGTCTTGGATGTTCCTCTTCTTTTGCCTCTTCCTCTGCCCCTCCCTCTGTTGAGAAAAGGTCTGATACTGGTGGTAATTTGGTATCGGATTTGGTCCCATAGGGCCATTCCACATAGGTTGGGGGCCCATCCATTGTCCCTGATACATGGGTGTTGGGAAGGGGTAGGAAGGGAACCCATGGAACAAGGATGGTGGAGGTGGTTGGTGCCTATATCCACCTCTTGTTCTAGGTTGTCTGGTGTCGTAGTTGGATTCACTCCCAGTGGAGTCTGATCTTCCGGAGCTGCGGCTGCTTACGTCATAAGAGGAGGTGTCTATGTTGGAGAACACATAATCATCTTTGGTATAGGGGTAAATGTTTTCTTTGTCGAACCGCTTCACGTCTTTTTGCAATTGACTAATCTTTTGTTTAGTTAGATATTCTTTGTGTTCATTCATTTCCAAATTAATCTCTGAAAGTTTTGATTTAAATGCTGTGATGGAAATCCCTGTCTTCAGTCGATTCTCAGACAAATTGATTTGGATGAGTAGGTCATCAGATAAACGTTTTGCTGTATTTATGATTAGTATCAGCCAATCACGTGTACATTTCCAGGATATTCTTGACCATTCGCGGCGGAACGTCAGATCTTCCAAGAATATCCTTGGTGCCAGAGTTATCAGCAGGCCATTGGGAGCGATGTTTGCTCTCAAATATTCTGTCATAATGGTTCCGTGTAGGGCTGTTTTTATCTGTAGTTTTCGTAGACTTTGGAGCGACCTCCAATCTACATTGCCGCTACCTGATGGTGCACTGCCATCTTCTGATAGTAATGATGGAGCTCTCAAAATCTCTGCTACCATATCATCATCAAAACTGAGACCTGGGTTGTCCATCGTGTCAGTTAGATGTATGATAATGCTTTGTAACAGTCAGGAACTACCAAAGTGTCCAGGTCACGTGTGTCTTATGGGGGTGAGGGGAAGTAAAGAAAGAAAGGATACAAAAGTCCCACGGCCTGTGGCCGTACTAAGTATTCAACAAATCAATGCGAGGGGGGACTAGGAGCAGTTAGAAAGAGGTCCTGAACCAATGCTCCTAAAAGTCATACATTATTCCAACGGATGGTTACAGTTCCTACAGAGTGGAGGGGGAGATTACAGCCAGCAGATAAGCTGTAAATAGTGGGGAATGTCTCCAAGGATCGAGTGAATGTGCAGAGTAAGGAAAAAGTACTCCTTAATGTTGTATCTAGTGCCCTCACACACCCTTGCGGATGTATAGCATCATCATTGGGCAAGGTTACTCCTCGTGGGGGTGGCGCTGCAGTCCCTCACGGGCCCTTGGTTAGGGGCTCTCTGGCGGAGTTCTTTTAAGGAGTTGCCGCATTTGTGAGTGAGGGTGTGTGGGTAGGGGAGTGCTGGTGAGTGCAGGTTTAAAATGAGACAGGGACCTACAGATATTTAATCAAAAAGGTCCCTGGTACGGACTAAAAAGTTCACGGGGATGGAGATGCACGGTAGTGCTGCTATGAGAGGGGAAACAAGACCAAATAGAGTCCCACTACTCTCAACCCGTGTTGTGTATTAACAAAAGTGAATGTGAAAAAGGTCTACATGTTTCGCGCTGTTAGATGGTCCCTATTGGATCCAGGAGCGCTTCGTCAGGACCAAGGAATAGATAAAAATAGGGTTCGGGAAAAGACAGCCCGTAATCCTATATGTTACCTGGATCAGGTTTGCTTGACAATAAATGTCCAGAATCCGTTATTATACGTAAATCCTGTTCACAGCCTAGAGGGAGACATAAAAACAGGGGAGAGAGGAGTGGGGGGGGGGGGAAGGAGGAGAGAACCAGTAACATATCAAGGTTTATATGATACACATGTGGCTCAGAGGAGGACACTGGTGCACGGGGTGTGCTTAGGTGCCTTGTGCATGAAAAAGACAACAACCAAGGTAATGTCATTGTGTTCATGCAGAATTTTAATGCTAGAGTTGTATCCAGCATAAAGGTGAAACCCACGGTGGTGGTGGTAGGTTCCATCCTTAATCATCATAAGACATACACATATGTGGTCATACCTAATTGGAGACCAATGGTTCATAGATGCAGGCAAGGGTGTGGCGGTGGACAAAAGGTTCAAAGGTGCCCACCGTGAAGGGTGACATGGTTCTAAATCACCTCGAAGTGCCTGACGATGTCAAAAACGGTGATCTATAGTGACTATAGCGCATTGACAGGGAATGGAGACTGGCCGTGGATGAATTCTATGGCCTCGTTTTAACTGTTGCGGAGCAGAACTCTATGTAACGTCTCGGCGATATGCAGCCTGACTGTCTATAAGGACTGCAGCGCAACCGCGAGTATGTGAGCGGCCAACGTGAAAATATAGTGCTCTTATCAGGTAGTCAAGATGGGTAAATAAGATGGCAACAAAAATATAATTATAACAAAAATATAATACACATAACGTCACCGAGTGCCTACCCTCTCCTTATCGATGATGGGCTCCGTCAGCGTATGCCGCGGAGTAAGTCTGTGGAAGGACAGAATGAACACAAGGCTACGGTAAAAACAGGGAAACAATAAAAAATACCTGTTTAAGGGTGCTCGAACGGTCCGAGCTGGTGGTAACACTACTCACTGCAAAAGTCGCCTTACGTTGCGGGGAGACCTACCCGTGCCACTGCACAGCCGGTAACAGTAGTGGAGAAGCTCCGGTCTGGTTAAGTAGTGTTGCCGGGATGTGTCCAGGCCCCGGGCGATGACGTAGTCTCATCGCGCCCGAGGGCCGGATTGTAAGAGAAAGGACTACAATACAGCCAACTACCGCAGCCATGATGGAATGGTATGCGGACCCCCTAACGGAGTGGGGAGAAAAGTTAGATGTAATAGCTGCTACGACAGGAGAATGCTGTGAGGGTCGATGTCAAATCCCTCAGAGACATAATAAAGCGGTGGAGTGTCTTATGGGTGAATATGTGATGGTAATTAAAAAATGTATACTCTACATCATCGAGCAGTGATGTAACTCAGAAAAAAGGGGAGGGAGGGAGAAGGGAAGGACTACATGCACGTCAACGTCCAAAAGGGGCGTGGGGACGTGTGATGTTCAGAGATAGTCACGACTTGACATGTGCTCAAGTGCTATTATAGGAGATCTGTCCTCTGTATCAGACTTCCAGAGTCGTTAATTGCTAAATGCGGCTAGAGCACGGTGGTGATGCATGCAGTTAGTTAATTGCGCTTAATGTTCATTAGAACTAGCATGTCATTTCCAGAGATGGTTGTGCATGCAGTAAACTAGTAGCCCTTGGTGTCGAGTGCTGTTGTAGGGTGATCTTGTGCTATGCAACTAACGGGATAAATCCACCCAGGGAATGTCTTCATTAAGTTCCCCTTCATTACTTCGCAATTTGAACACCCATCGTTGTTCCTGCCTGAACAGTGTAGATGTTGACCAATGGGGATTCGATTCGATGATAGTCCATCGTAAGTTTTCGGGGGAATGGTTCATTTACAAGAAATGACTTTGTAATCTCGTAGCTGTGCGCTTGCACCGGATTGTGCTCTTATGTTCCCCAATTCGGGTTTTGACTGGTCTCATTGTCATGCCGACGTATTGTGACCCACAGGGACATGTAATCATGTACACGCAATTTTTAGTGTTGCAGTTAGTGTGATGTAACTGCTTCCAGGGTCTTGAGAGTCCTAGATCAAGTTCTTTTGTGATACTTGTCTGTGGGCATGCTGTGCACGAGCCGCATGGGTAATGACCAACTACCGGGGGTAGATTCCATAGTGTTGGTTGCGTTTTGATCATGTTCTTAGGGCGAGTGTGGACTAATATGTCCCTCAGATTTTGTGTTCTCTTGAAGGCAAAGAGAGGTTTTGGTCCTGGTAGGAACTCCCCTGTTTCAACAATCTTCCAGTGTTTTTTGATTATTCTTTGGATTTTGTTGGAGTTCGGGGTAAAGGATGTCACACATGTTAGTATTTCTGAGGTGGTTTTCTCTCTGATTTCTAATAGAGCTTCTCTGTGAGTGTTCCTGGCTCTTTTGCGTGCCTGTTTCACAATTCTTTTAGGATACTCTCTTATTTCCAAATTCTCCGTTAATATGTCTGCCTCTTTTTCAAATTCCATAATAGAGTTACAGTTCCGGCGTAGGCGGAGGAATTGTCCAACCGGTAAATTGTTTCCCCTGGGCTCAGATCATGGGCTGGTTTCTTTTCAAGTGTGGTGGCGTCTTCTCCAACCTGGTGAAACACAGAATGAACTGCGTCAGCCAGGCCTTTACAGTAATCCAAAATCATGTCATCAGTTATAGTCATCAGCTTGTTGACTGGTACAAACGCATGTCTCATAGCACGTCCCATGATAATTTCATGTGGACTCAAACCTGTTGTTCTGTCTGGAGTAGACCTAATTGTCATCAGGACTAGAGGCAAGACATCAGGCCATTTCATTCCTGTGGCCAAGCATATTTTGCCAATTCTGTTTTTGATGGTACCATTCATTTGTTCAACCACACTAGAAGCCTCTGGTTGGTAAGCACAATCTAGCTTCTGTTGTACACTTAATGCTTCACAGATCAAACCCATGATTTCATTATAAAAGTGTCCTCTGTCTGATTCAATGGTCACTGGGAACCCATACCTTGGGATGAATTCTCTTAACAGTAGCTTGGCCACTGTTACCCCATCATTTCTTCTTGTTGGAAATGCCTCCACCCACCTGGAGAACAAACAGACTACCACCAGGACATACCTCAATCTATTGACTTGGGGCATTTCGATGAAGTCTATCTGCATTCTTGTGAAGGGTCCTCCCTCCCTGCCTATTGTACCTAGGCTCACCACTGTTCTCTTTCCAGGATTGAATTGCTGACATATCAGGCATCTCTCACAGAGACTCTCTGCTATCAGCCTGAATTTTGCATTGTACCAGGTCTGCTTAAAGGCCCTTATCATAGCATCCCTCCCCAGGTGTCCCTGGCCATGATACATCTGTGCCATTGTTGACAACATGCTATTGGGCATGACTGGTCTTCCATCCCTATAGACCCACACGTGGTCTTTTTCCCTTGGTGCAAAACCTGCTTTCACCCAATCTTTCATTTCCTCATCTCCTGCCTCATCCTGCAATTGCTTTACCTCCTCCCATGTTCCTACCTCATTAGTAAACATTAAGGAACTAGAAGACATTTCCCTTTCTTTACGGTTAATGGAGTGATTATTCCTTGCACAATACTGTGCTATGTCATTGGCAAATTTGTTCCCAAGGGTGACGAAATCATCACCTTGACTATGAGCAGCACATTTTACAACTGCTAGTTCTTTAGGCAGCTGTATCGCCTCAAGCAATTTTCCAACCACTTCAGCATTCTTTATGGGAGTTCCACTTGAGGTCAGGAAACCTCTTTGTAGCCATAACTGGCCAAAATCATGGACAACTCCGAAGCCATACTGGCTGTCAGTCATTACAGTCACTCTCACATTCCTTCCAATCTTGCAAGCCTTTGTTAGTGCCACCAATTCTGCCACTTGAGCGGATTTAACTCCTTTCAAAGGTGATGCTTCCACAACTCCTGAAACTGTACACACAGCATATGCGGCACTCAGCATTCCTTCATCCATTCTCAGACATGATCCATCC
The DNA here is from genome assembly GCF_964204655.1 of Triturus cristatus. NCBI lineage: Eukaryota > Metazoa > Chordata > Amphibia > Caudata > Salamandridae > Triturus > Triturus cristatus. The sequence goes on from NC_140579.1 coordinate 748,623,018, forward strand.
ACAAACAACACATGATCACTCTCAGGCAATGGCAGATCTCTTATGTCTGGTCTTGGTTTTGTACAGTAATCAAGCACATCCAGGCAATCATGATCAACATCATCTCTTATTCCCACACTTTCAGCATCTGGCAACAGCGTTGCTGGATTCACATTCATGCATCTCTCAAGACTCACATTTGTTGCACCAAGAATGACTTTCTCATATTTAGTCAGCCTACTATGAGACATAAACTGTGTCCGGCTCCTTGTTAAAAGGATTGCCACATCATGAGGTAAAAATACCCGTACAGGATATCCCATTATAATTCCCTCACTTTGTTCCAGACTTCTGCATGTAGCAGCTACTGCTTTCAGGCAACCTGGTAAACCCACAGCTACTGGGTCAAGTGTTGATGAGAAGTACGCAATTGGCCTCCTCAGACGTCCATGTTTCTGGATTAACACTGAAAGTGCACATCCATTTCTCTCACTACAGTACAGCTCAAATTATTTTTCGTAATCTAGCATTCCTAGGGCAGGAGCTTCACATAGCCTGTTCTTTAATTCTTTGAATGCTGCCATTTCTTCTGGGTTTATTTCCAATGGGTCTTTCACCTCACTTTTAGTTAATTTAATCAGTGGCTTGGCAATTAAGGAAAAGTTACTTATCCACTGACGACAATAACCAACCATTCCCAGGAACATTCTCACTTCTCTTTGTGTCATTGGGGCTCTCATCCCTCTGATGATTTTGATCCTGTCAATGGTTACTTTCCTCAGGCCTTTCTCAATATTATGTCCCAGATACTGGACTTCTCTCTTGCAGAATTGCAATTTGGCTGGAGATACTTTTAATCCTCCATCTGCCAAGTGATTCAGTAAAGCAATGGTGTCTACTTCACAAGCTTCACGTGTTTTTGATGCCACAAGCAGGTCATCAATGTACTGGACCAAAACTGAATTTTCAGGCATTGTTAAACTCTCCAGAGATTTCTTCAGCAATTGATTAAATATCGAAGGGCTCTCTGTATACCCCTGTGGAATTCGGCACCATGCCAAAATTCGCTCTCCAAATCTAAATGCAAAAATCGGCTGGCTGTCATGATGCAACGGGATTGAAAAGAAAGCATGGCACAAATCAATTACTGTGTACCATTCTGCATCATGGGGAATCTGATACAAAATCACTGATGGATTTGGCACAATGGGACAGCATGACACAACAATTTTGTTAATTTTTCTCAAATCCTGTACTATTCTGAACTTCCCATTGGGTTTCTTCAGTCCCATTATAGGTGAATTACATGGGCTGCTCAATATTTCCCTTAACACCCCCTGCTGGATCATTTTCTCAATTATAGGTGTTATTCCTTCAATTATTTCAGGTGTCAGTCTGTATTGTGGGATGTTTGGATAAACTATTCCATCCTTTAGAGTAATTTTTACTGGATCTACATTTCTCATCAGGCCCACATCTTCTCCAGTAAAATCCCAAACTGCTGCTTTTACTGTCTGTTTTAATTCTGGGGGTAATTCGTCTGGATTGAATACAGCATATGTTCCAATAGCCTCACTTTCCCTGTTATCTAGGGTCATTCTGTATAGGACATCCTCATCTGGTGTCTCAAAGGTTATTCCATCTGGGGTACAGAAAATAGTGCAATTCATCTTGCACAGCAAATTCCCTATTCTAACCCTTACTGGTTCAGTAAGATGAGTTTTGATCTGTGTGTTGGACACACCAACTACTTGGATTGCTTCATCCGAGAGAGGAAGATTCTTTATATCAGCTGACCTGACAGTCGATCTCGTAGCTCCTGTGTCAACTAGAAAAGTAACACTTTCACCATTGATTTTTCCATCTACAAAAGGTCCTGCCTGGTCTATTTCTAGAGTTGCGCCAAGTACACACTCTTCCTCCTCACTTCGGCACCGTCAGAAGTCTCCTTCAGAATCACTTCCCTCATTCCTTAGCCAATATTGTGACACAGTGCTTGCACGTTTTGGTTTGTTTACCTGTTCTTCATTGTAGAACTCCGAATCCTGGCTGTACTTCTGGGATCCTCTGTTTTGTGGCAAGGACGGTTTTGGCACCTGATTCTGCTGCTTAACAGCCTTCTGCTGTTGCTGCTGCTGCTGACCACACCCCTCACTCTGCACCTGTGAATTCATTGATGGATTGTCATCGTTAGCAGACGGTGGATTCTTACACTCGGATTTCCAGTGCCCTAATTTTCCACAGTTGTGGCAGGGAAACCTTTTCTTTGCTTCCTCTATATTGCCTTTCCCTTTTCCTGGGCCAAATCTGGGTTTATTTCCTGGGTTATTTGCTTGTTCAACCAACTGTGCTTCCTGTCTTTCTGCAACTTTCACCTGTGCCCACATTGCTTTTTCTTTCAGTTTTCTTTGCTTTGCCTCAATCTCATCACTGAAGTATTTTGCATGTCTCAGGATCTCATCAATCTTCTTGCTCTGCCAGTCTACGGTATGCTGCCTTATCATTTCACTGATTTCAGGTCACAAGCCATACACAAATCTATATACAAAATGGCTCAGATCCTTGTCACCCAGATGTTCATCTCCACTGAACTGTTTGAAAGCCAGTATTAGTCTTTCATAGTAAGCATGGACTGATTCTTTCACTTCTTGATGTGTTCGATCTATCTTAACCCAGTCTGTTTCTTTGGGGGGTACCTTATTTTACAGGAAAGCCATAACCTGCTCATACTTTTTCATGACCTCCGGGTCTGGAGCTCCTGTCTTGGGATCTCTTGGGTATTCTTTAGTGGGCCAGTCTATGACTATCTTACATTCTGCCCACAAGTCTGCTGGTACAATTATATCAAACAGACTATTCAGGTCGATCCACAGCACTTTTGACAACTTCACAAATCTGTCAACCTGTCTATACCACTCGACGGGCTTCTCTCTCAGTCGAGGGAAATCATTTGTAAATGACAAAATATCTTGTCTGGTCCATGGGACATGTACATACCCTCCTCCTGGAATCTCCCTCATGGGATAAGCTGTCACTGTTTTCTCTTTTTCTTTCATAGGGAATGTTGAGTAAATTCTGTCTGCTGCATCTTCTCGTTTTCTATACCATCTATCTTTCCATCTCTTCACATCTCCCCATTTTCGCAGCAAAGCAATCATCTCCTTAATCTGCCCTGTTCGGCCCTGCATTATTCAGATTCTCGATGTCCTTATCTGTAAAATCCACTCGGTAAGGCTTTTGTAAAGCTTTTACCTTGTCCATGTCAATTCCCATTTCACTGGCTATTCCTTTCAACCTGTCATGTATGTTCTTTGCTCTCCATGTGATGCTCTTGCGCAAAAATAGTATTTCCCCATCCTGATAATTTTTCAGCGTTTCTGTAGGAATTGTTCCTACAATTAGCTCCTCCAATTCCATACGTAGTCTAGCTACATCAATTCCCTGGGATTCCTTTTCTTTTCCCTGCAAAACTTTCAGCCAATCATTCAAATCTTCAGCAGTTATCCCCGTAGATTTTTCTGCACCCACTGGTTCTGTCACTCTTTGTGGTTCTAAGATCGATCCTCCAGTCATTCTGTTCCCTTCCACACAATCGGAATTCAAAACCGAGTTAGTCTGCACATTCAACTCTCCTCCACATATGGTATGTCTCCACTGATTTTCTCCTGATCTCCACTGATTTTCTTCCAATCTCATTTCTGTCTGTTCTGGAGGAACAACCAATCTGTTGCCTACATATGGAACTGTTAAACCACCTTCACCAATCCTCTGCTTCTCGAAAACAGGCATAACCGGACCTATTGTTACAGGCACCGTAACTGCTTCTAGATTTTTAGTCAGTTCTCTGATTTTCTCTGTCAATTCAAATGTGGTTCTTGCTAGTTCTTTGGTCTTTTCATCCTCAATTTCATTTTCCCTTTCTCTCTCTCTTTCTGCAAGAGAACTACTGCTTTTCAACTCAGGAGTCATAACTTCTGTCTTTATTATCCGCAGAGTGCCTCTCATCGGGGTAACTGGTGTTCCTACTTCTGGTTCTCGTCTATATGGGGGTGGTCTTTTGTAGAACATGTCATCTAAGACATCGTCTTCAGACTCATTCGCCCCATACCTCCTTGTTTCTACATTATGTTCTTTCTCTGTACACTTTTTCCCTTCTGTCTGTTCTGCAGTTCTTACAGGATATAATCCCTCAGTCATACTGGCATCTCGCCATCTTCTCATTCAATCATGATGAGTTTCGCGATCATACTTTCGCCCGAACATGTACCTGTAGTTTCCTCCACTCCTCTGCTTTTCTCGCTCATGCATTTCGTCTTCCCATTCAGTCAACGCCTCAAACTGCATCGGCCTAGGCCGAGGCTCTAGATTCAGCATCCTTTCCCGTAAGTTTCTCAATATGGCCAGATTAAATGAGCCATGTTCCGGGAAAGCTAAAACTCCATCCTCTTTGGTGTACTTTGCCCAATTGTCTAACCAAATACAGGTATGATACCCATATTTTGCAACCATGAAGGATGCGGGGGTTCTTATCGGAGGAAGTAACTGTCCTTCCCTAGTCACAATATCCTTATCCTTGTCAAACCAGGTCTTAACCTTACTAAACAAGGATTTATTTTTCTTTTCCTCAGCGTGGTAATACATTTTCTTGTTTTCTGCAACCCTTTAGTCTTTTCTACAACTGTACGATCTCCTGTCCAATTGCAGCGCGACTCACACTAACGCACCAATCCGGAGCGTTTACGTCACTGACTCAGTCCACGAATCCCAGTGCGACTGACACTAACGCACCAAACCTGGAGCGTCTACGTCACCCTGTATGTCTCCCAATCCTTGCGTGGCGTACACTAGCACACCAATCACCGTGCTTCCACCGTTCTAACCCACTGTCCAATCACAGCGCGGTCTTCCTGACGTCAGCAGTCGCTGCAGCAGCTCCTGCTGCTGTCTCCTGTCTCTCGTCTACCCCTCCTTTACAAAACTACTCGGTAGACTTTGTTTCAACTTCTACGAGTCTGTTAGTTACAACATACAAACATCTCCATTGTCTGCTTCGCTAACCACAGAACAGCAAAATACCTTTCCCATGAGAATTCCGCCTTTCCCGAGAGCAGCGCTTACCTCTGCCCTACTACGGAATTGTTACTTCCGTTGATAAAGTAGCACATCCCTCTACTCTACCCTTCTAGCAAGCACCAATTAACTGTTTTCTCCGGAATGTTCCTAAGAGTTTCACAATTAACCAGAATGCCTTCTCATTCACGCACTTTCATACCAGAAAATGTAGTACATTCACACAGAATCCTGTCTTTCCCGAGAACAGCGAACAGTCTGTCCTACTACAGAATTATATCATACGTTAACAAAGCAGCGCTTACCTCTGCTCTGTCCTTCTAACAAGCTCAGAGAATACCTATTACCTTTCTAGTGACAAGCGTTATCGGAATGCCATAAGGATCCCTGATACCTAAGACCAGAACTTCACAGGTAACCTTTGCTTATCATATACACTTCTCTCACACAGAAAATACGTCTCTAATGGCAACACACAGCGATGCTACCTCATTGAACCTAGACAATGCGACGCGCAACTTCAATTGTCACCCGTTTTCCCCTGTCTACATACAGGGACAACAATCCCGCCTCTTCCGAGAGCAGCGCTTCCCTCTGCCCTACTACGGAACTGTCACCGACTTCCTACGTCCCAGAAGCCGTACACACTACATAAAACTCAATACGACTTCAACATATAGTGTTAGTACATATATCAATATCAATCAATAATCAATAAGCTTATATACACGCAAATTCACCAGATCAAGACAATAGTTAACCATCATTCTGCTACCAAGAAACTGGTGGAGATCGGAGCTTCTGAATCCCCTCTACTTCCACGGACGGAGTGATTTCACAGTCACACACGCACACACACATCACACGCTGGTGGGGCCCATAACACCAACATTCATCCTACCACTCTATCCGTGCCATGTATAAGGGGAAACACTTTTCTATACCTAACCAATCTGCATGTACCCTGAGGTCAATGAGATCAACTAGTTGCTATAGATTTGGTGATACATCTAACACTCTAAATATTCAATAAACATGACAATAAAATAACCACCGACACAGTAATTCAAACAGAATATTGTTTATCTAAAATTTGTAAGAAAAGCCAATTAAATACAAGATCATATTTTCCATATTTACCTATTCTGGCTAAAAGTCGTTTTCTAAGTCAGAACCGGTCCTCAGCAAATAGTTAAAGTTTTCTAGCCGTCATGTAGAGTCACGGTCCTCTCCGTCAGCATCAGGACCTCTGATCATTCGTTCGGGAAGAAGTGGCGCTAGACCTCTCTAGTCTACTAATATTTATACCAATATTCACATTCCAAATGTTGCAAATATAACTTTCAAAACAGTCGATTGGCGGAAATTATGTCGTCTTGGTACATTAAGCTACACCATTAGATTTTCTCATGTATTGATAGTTTCAAATTCTGAATAGAAATTAGAAGTCCATGGCTAATTCGTTACTTCTACGGATGTCTCTTTAGGATAAAATGTATCTCATCCATGGGACCATTATAAGTTCATCAGGTCGGATTTAACAGTTGCAACAATTCTTCACGTTCAGGGGCATCTGGCAACACTCCCAGATTTGTCGTCATGTTCATGGCTTTTCAGTTCAATCAGAGGACAGGGTCGCAGTCAGCGCAAAGCCTCTTTTCATATTTTCATCTACTCAAATGCAGGCTGCGGGTGGTGGCCATTTTACAGCAGGCCACAATGGTCAACTTAAGCGAAGAAAACACAAAATCATAATTACTACATGGAAATGATTATTCAGTGTTATTCACCTGCTAATACCCTTATGTGTATGTATTTATCTAGCCATTTGCGACATCAAAAGCCATTAATGCATATTTATTATAAGCGCAAAACACAATAACATCACATAAGCAACATCTATACTGTCAATTTGCTCACCAACTTAGTTCACTTATTATTTTAGCCATGCAATTGCATTCCCACGTGTAATTCTTCTGTTAATAAGGTTGGTTAGTCAAGACTCGACAAATCTTTAGTAATTACTAATTAATCAGTAGTACTTTTAATAATGACATACGAAAATGAAACAGGTATTTGGTTTAAAAGTAAAAACCCTGCTCCAGCACTGCCTGGGCCTGTCATTGCTCAATGCTGGCAAGGCAGCGGAGACAGCAGACTTGGAGCTGGGGACCGAGGGACGGGCAGAGGCGGAGGCGAGGGAAGGCTCAGGACCGGGAGATTACAGGACCCCGGACACGGTAAGAGGAGGCTGTTTGGTTATGTATGTGTCCGGTGACAGGCTGGGAGAAAAGCAGCGGACACAGGTCCATCTAGGCTGAGCACCTGGGGAAGCTGGACAGGAACAGTCGAACCTGTGGGTTGTAGAGAAGTACAGAGTATGAAGCCGAGAGCCGTATCAGGGCTGTGAACCCTGTCATCCTCATATCAGATTATGGGGTCCTGATGTACCAAAAATGTACAGGTTGACTCGCACAAATCAGAGTATGGCACCCGTTCCCTGAGCTGGCAGAGTGAAACTCAGCAGATCCAGGCATGCTGCCCATAGTCCCTACTAGAACCGGAGACACGAACACCACACAGCCGCATGTCAACCTGCCCTACACAGGCACCCATCAGCCAGAGTATTGCACTGTGGGAGCCTCATACCAGGGCCAGTCACCCTGGCCCCATACAGAGCGAGTCGGCTTCACTCAACCATACCAGGGACAGGCACTGTACCTAGAGCATGGCTTCTTAGTGCCAGAGCCCTGCCCTTTGACACTTCATGACAGAGTCTGGCCCAACATTTTCAGAGCCTACACCTTCAATTGCCAGCACCTGCCTCACTTGGACTGCCCCATAGCAGTTTAAGGCTTTCTAGCCTCTTCTTCCTAGGAACCTTAACAACCCTTACCAGCAGTTTAGTGCATCTTCCTCACTCTCTATCGTCCCCATATGATAAGGCCCAATAATTTCCACACACCATATGTAGGAGAGTAGGGTCTGCTATCCTATGGTCACCCCAAATTTTTTGCTTTTTGCTTCACTGGTTTTTGACATATTGAGGCTGTGGGCCTGCTAATCAGACCCCCAGCCTGCTGTTCTCTCTAACTAAATTGACACTATGCACCCTAGGTGCATAACCAATTGGAATTGGATCACCCTGTGAGCCCCTGTACCAGTGTACACTAGGTACCCAGGGCAGGCCTACCAGGGGCTGAAGCATGTATTGTGCCACCCCTGGCCTGGCCTAACAAATTTGACACAACTGGCTGATCACTCAGCTGGGGGTAAGTTGGTGTAACCACCTCTTACTTAGGTGTAGTGTACCTATACCTAACCTTAAATGGGACACATGTTAACCTATAAGTCACTCCTATGGCAGGCCTTAACAATCCTGAAGGCAGAGTGCTTGGTTCCATGTGAGATGGTGCTCTGGCATGAGCTGAGCCTGTCTGCAGTGGTCGGAACAACTTCCTTCTACCGTTTCCAGATATCGTCATACCATATACTCTTAAGTGCATTATGAACCTCGCGGTTAAATGCTATCTTTGGTTTGGCTTTATCAAAACATGTCGAGTAAGGTGTCATACGAATTGGAATACTAACCCCTCGCCAATTCTGGCGACGGGGTTAGCATTCCACCCTTCTAGAGGGACACGACATGTACAGTACCTGAAACCCGGGTAAAATCAGACATAGCCTCAGCTCCACAAAATGGATGCTGCCACCACAGACACAAGTCTGCCCTCCTGCTGCTGGGAGTCCTTCCAGCTTGGGAGATGTGGACAAAGGGTTTCCTGCCAAGGGAGGTGCGAGCACCACCCCAGACAGGATTTTGTGTATTGGTCAGGTAGGGCTTGAAAGAAACCAGACATGCCTGAGGCTCACAAGGAGCCTCGGTGCATATGCCAGTTCAATCCGGTCCTGGGGCACACCAGCCGCGGACCTGGGGCGAGCTGGACAAAGGATTGGGTGTGTAACCACCCCCCTTCCTGGCCCCACCCTTAGGGAGGGACCTAGCAGGTAGTCCGGCCCCTAGAATCCGTTTAAAGGTAGGAGCTGTGTCCTAAGACTTCAGACATCCTGGAATCAACTTAACCACAAGAAGAAGACGGGAACTTCGACGCTCTGCTGCAAAGAGGACTGAAGGAAATCTCCCCTATGGTCAGGGAGTGACCATCTTGCTAACGCAAGCACCAACCAGCTATTCGACGTCTGCTTTGCCGCCGCCTCCCGCCAGAGCCTGAGCCCAGAGCCCAACAAGACCTGGACCTCCAGACCTCTCACAGCCCGATCCACAGTCCATGCAAAGAAAGAACCCGTGGAGGCACCGAGACACGTGGAGCCAGCCATCTTGGAAGACCGACGACAAGCTGCAAGCGCAACAACAGAGGCTCCCTCCAAGTTGTGCTTTAGGTCCTGAGAAGCCCAACACCTGAGCAGCATCTGCACCAAAGGTGAGCTCTCCAGCATCTCCATGATCTGCGTGGGGCCCCTCTGCACTTTGCATCTCAATGCGCCTGCCCGGTCCCTGGCCCGTTGGCTAGTGGCCATTTTGGTGACCTAACTTGAAATCAACGATGCTGGTCTGGTTGCCCCAGACTGGCCCCAGCTGCTCTCCAAAGGAGCAGCCTCTCTGACCTTGCTGGTCAGAACAATCAGCTTTCTTTACTTTCCACGACTCCTGCCTTTGCCAAGGCTTGTTTGCTTCTTTCGAGTCGCCGACACCGCCGACAGCGAGAGCCTGCGTGGGACAGCTAAACCTCATCACCTGTTTGCACCCGACATCACCTGGTACCTACCTGGTGCCACGCCGGTCACTGGCTAGTGACTGTGAACACTGTCCCCTCTGCTTTCAGGTCTTCTACAACTCCGATCCACCCGTGGATCCAACGCAGCTCTTCTGGACCGACCGCCTACAGCATCTTTGTCATCAGGCTCCATTGAATCGATAGAAGAAACCCGACGCACTTCGAGACCTATGCACCCGCTTCCTGTGGGTGAGGTAAAGCTGGGACTCCGGTGCCCAAGTGTAGAGAAACATCTCTAGTGTCTGTGTTTTGAATCTTAAGTTCGTAGTCCATCCAGAAGACCCTTTCTGCAGTAACTTTTAAACTTTTACGCACCCATTGAAAACCTATGGGAGCCCGCGTGTAACTTTCCTCACTGCACACGCGACCCGTGGACCTCCTGGTCACTAACTGAAGTTAGCTCCTTGTAGGCCCAGCGATTCTAGAGGCCCTAGGCCTTTTCCCTTTCCTGTTCGTGGTACTTATACCACTATTTTAGTATATGGTTTGAGGGGCCACCAGGGCCCATCCATATAAAGTGCAACTTCTGTATATTATAACGTTGTCTTGTTTAACGATTTGTGCTCCTGTGCTCATAAAGAGTCTAGGGGATACTTTGAGAAATAAATACATATATATTTTGAATATATATCTGTGTGGTGTCCTTTCATTGGTATAAAGGGGGGTTGCAATTGGTAAAACAGCCTGCTTAACACGCTTTAACGAGTTTAGCCTCAAAGACTGCTTAGCCTACGCTACCACTAGGGCAGCTAGTCCGAAAAGGTTGACTTACAACCACACCATAAGGGTTGCTTGCCATGGTACAAGGTGGTCACTTTAACTAGTGAACATCACATTCCAGGCCAACTTCTCACATTGGTGAGCAGCGGTTGGATTTGAGCTTGCTGTGTTTTACCATTGTAATCTCTTGGTTACCAATTGAAAGATCACATAGGTACCTGTAGGTACATATAAAACAAGATAGATATACTTAAGTTCTACTGAACTTAGTTGTTGTAGAGCAAAGGGAGTAGCACACCCTGACTACAACTACTAGATAGGTTTAGTAGGAAAACCCAAGTGTAGGTAGATTGCAACACATCCACCCACACTTAAGAGCAATGGCTGGGGCAGAGGGGTCCAATGTACCCATCTCTGTTGAGAGTGACCCCCAGAGGGCACCATCCATCTTTGCTACCCTAAATCAAAATGAGCTCAGGCAGTTGGCAAATATCAGGGGCCTTAAACAGCCCAAGAACCCTACCTCTGCTGAACTCAGAGAGCTGTTACAAGCTGATGAAGATCAGAAAGCTCTCAAGAAAGCCTCCCAGTTAGGCCCCTTAGGGACTGGAACAGGAGGCCCCCCTTCTGAAGATGCAACTGAGGTACCTCTTTGCAATAATCACCCCTTAGATGAGATTCATACTACAGAGGATGAAAGTGATAGGGATACAGATGTTAGTGGGGATGAAGGGAGAACTAGCCCAGTGCCAAGTGTTATACGTGGCCCAGCTAACCTAAGGCTATTGGGGACTGACAATGGGATCATCCCATTGGATCTCCCCAGTGGACTTAACCAGGGGCTTGGGAGGCAAAGGAATCACTCAGGTGAATCTAATGCTTCTCATGCCTCTAGAGGCTCTCAAGGTCACTCCAGAAGGAGGATGACCACCCCTCAGAGGAGGAAGCATGAGGCCAGAATGCAGGAAGCTCAGCTGAGAATCAGGAGACAGGAGCTAGAAGTAGCTCTGATGGAAGAGAAACTGAGTAAGGCTAGGCAACCTAGGGAGAGTGGGTCTATACCCACTGGTGGCAGCATTGTCCCTAAGGACAAAGATAGGGTCTTTGACAATAGGAACCTGTCCAAGGTTGTGCCCCCCTACAAAAGTGGGGATGACATCCACAAATGGATGACTGCTCTTGAGAGAGCCTGCAAAGTGCAGCAGGTTCCTGAAGACCAGTGGGCAGCAATCTTATGGCTCCCCTTTGAAGGTAGAGGCAGAGATAGACTCCTCACTGTTAGAGAGGAGGATGTCAGAAACTACAGAGCCCTGAAGAGTGTCCTAGTTGATGGGTTAGGCTTAACCACTGAACAGTACAGGTTAATGTTCAGAGACACCCAGAAGACACAGACTCAGGACTGGTCTGAATACATTGAATGTGCCACTAAGGCTTTGGAGGGTTGGTTGCTGGGAAGTAAGGTATCTGATTATACAGGATTGTACAATTTGATGATGAGAGAACAGATTTTAAATAACTGTCAGAACCAGCAACTGTCACAACACTTGGTTGACTCAGATCTGACCTCTCCCCAAGAATTGGGAAAGAAGGCAGACAAATGGGTCAGAACCAGGGTTAAGCAAAAAAAACAGAACCAGGGCCAAAGGGGTGATCAGAATAAAACATACCAAAAGGGTAGAGATCAGAAATCTAAAGACCAGAAGTCTTCAACAGGGCCCCAAACTAGTACTAACGAGGGTGAGTCCCAGCCTAAAGGGAAGAAGAAAGAAGGTCCAAAGAAACCCTGGTGCAAATCTTGCAAGAATACAACTCACTGGACTAGTGATTGTAAGAAGGGTGGAGCCCCCAACACTGTTGCCCCTAAGGCACCTGCTCCCAGTTCTACTGTTAGCAGTGTTGGTCCCCAGACAAAGGGTGTAGTGGGAATCACTATGGGAACTGAAGGAGATTCTGACTTAGACAGAACCCTGACACAGGCAGTCTTGATCTGTGATGGGGACATGAATTTGTCCCTGACTGTGAGCCCCAGTAACCTGGGCAAGTACAGACAGACTCCTTTAATAAATGAAAAAGTGGCTCAAGCCTACAGGGACACATGTGCCAGTGTCATTATGGTGACACCAGGCTTTGTGGACCCTGGACAGTACATACCAGGTGGGAATTACCTGGTGACCAATGCCAGCAATGCCACTACTTCACATAGTGTGGCAGTTGTTAACTTCTCATGGGGAGGGGTAACTGGCCTCAAAAGGGTTGTGGTTATTGCAGACCTCCCAGTAGAATGTTTGTTGGGCAATGACCTAGATAGTTCTCTATGGTCAGAAGTGGAGTACAGGACACATGCAGAGATGTTAGGTATATCACCACATGTCCTTGCTGTGACCAGGTCACAGGCCAAAAAGTACCTTACTGAACCACAGGTCTTGGATCCTGGAACAATGGACCAAGCACCTACCAAGAAGAAGAACAGGAGGGTTAAGGCTGTGCCTTCCCCCCTGCCTCCAAGTGATGATCAGCCTTCCCAGGAAGATGATCTAGAGGACCCTGAAGGAACTGTCCCTGAAGAGCTTGAACCTGATCAGGTTGAGTTTCTGGGGACAGGGGGACCTTCCAGGGCTGACTTGGGGCAGGCTCAGTTATCCTGTCCATCTCTTGAACCCCTCAGACAGCTGGCTGCTGCTGAGGCTGCTGGGAATGCTCAAGGTACCCATAAAGTGTATTGGGATGATGGGCTCCTTTATTCAGAGGCTAGAGACCCAAAACCTGGTGCAACCAGGAGGTTGGTTATACCTCTGCAATTTAGGGGCTTCCTTCTTACCTTGGCCCATGATATTCCTCTTGCAGGACACTTAGGCCAGAACAAGACTTGGGACAGGCTTGTCCCTCACTTTCACTGGCCTCACATGAATGAAGATACAAAGGAGTTTTGTCGCTCCTGTGTGACCTGCCAAGCCAGTGGCAAATCAGGTGGCACAACAAAGGCCCCCCTAATACCACTACCTGTGGTGGGGGTCCCCTTTGAAAGAGTGGGAATAGATATAGTGGGTCCCATGGATCCTCCCACTGCATCTGGGCACAGATTTATACTGGTGGTAGTGGATCATGCCACCAGGTATCCAGAGGCAATTCCCCTTAGGACCACTACAGCTCCTGTTGTGGCCAGGGCCCTGCTGGGAGTATTCTCCAGAGTGGGGTTTCCTAAGGAGGTGGTTTCTGACAGAGGTACCAACTTCATGTCAGGATACTTGACAGCTATGTGGAAGGAATGTGGTGTCAACTACAAGTTCACCACTCCTTATCACCCACAATGCAATGGGCTTGTTGAGAGATTCAACAAGACCCTAAAGGGTATGATCAAAGGATTACCTGAAAAGCTCAGGCGAAGATGGGACATCCTTCTACCCTGCCTTCTGTTTGCTTACAGAGAGGTCCCACAAAAAGGAGTTGGCTACAGCCCCTTTGAATTGTTGTTTGGGCACCCTGTAAGAGGCCCACTGTGTTTAGTGAAGGAAGGATGGGAGTTCTCAAAAAGCCTAAAGAAGACATAGTGGACTATGTACTTGGTCTCTGCTCCAGGATGGCTGAGTATATGGAGAAGGCATCCAAAAACATTGAGGCAAGCCAGGCCTTACAGAAAGCTTGGCAGGACCAAAAGGCTGTCTTGGTTGAGTTTCAGCCAGGACAGAAGGTATGGGTGTTGGAGCCAGTGGCCCCAGCAGCACTCCAAGACAAATGGTCTGGACCCCATACAATCCTGGAAAAGAAGGGAGAGGTTACCTACTTGGTGGACCTAGGAACTCCCAGGAGTCCCAACAGGGTACTCCATGTTAACAGGTTAAAAGCATATGTTGACAGGGCAGACATGGGCTTGCTCATGGCTACAGATGAGGGACAGGAGGAAGAGAGTGACCCTCTCCCAGACTTGTTGTCTCAGAACCCTGAAGATGGCTCAGTTGAAGGAGTGACCCTTGGAGGCAACCTCACTGACCATCAGCAGATTGAATGTAGACAGGTTCTACAATCATGTCAACATATGTTCTCACTGATACCTAGTCAAACTGACTGGTGTACCCATGTGGTGGACACTGGTGACAGTCTGCCTGTAAAGAACAAACTTTACAGACAACCTGACCACGTCAGGGACTGTATAAACGCTGAGGTACACAAAATGCTGGAACTGGGTGTCATTGAACCCTCAGAGAGCCCCTGGGCTAGCCCAGTGGTACTGGTCCCCAAACCTCACACCAAAGATGGCAAGAGAGAGATGAGGTTCTGTGTGGATTACAGAGGACTCAATGCTGTCACTAGGACAGATGCACATCCTATTCCAAGGGCAGATGAGCTCATAGATAAACTGGCTTCTGCTAAATTTTTGAGCACATTTGATTTGACAGCTGACTATTGGCAAATCAGGTTAGCTGAGGAGTCCAAGGCCAAAACAGCATTCTCAACCCCAGGTGGGCACTATCAATTTTTGGTGATGCCCTTTGGTCTGAAGAATGCACCTGCCACCTTCCAAAGGTTGGTGAATCAAGTCCTTACTGGGTTGGATGACTTTTGTGCAGCATATCTTGATGACATTGCTGTCTTTAGCTCCACCTGGGAGGATCACCTGATCCACCTGAAGAAGGTACTTGAGGCACTGCAAAAGGCAGGCCTCACTATCAAGGCTACTAAGTGCCAGATAGGGCAGAGTACGGTTGTGTATTTGGGCCACCTTGTAGGTGGAGGCCAAGTTCAACCACTGGAGACTAAGATACAATCCATCAAGGACTGGTCTCCTCCAACCACCCAGACTCAAGTTCGAGCTTTCTTGGGCTTGACTGGGTACTACAGGAAGTTTGTTAAGAACTATGGGTCCATTGTGACTCCTCTTAATGATCTGACATCCAAGAAGATGCCCAAAAAGGTTCAGTGGACAGTAAGCTGTCAAAAGGCATTTGATGACCTGAAGAAGGCCTTGTGCTCTGCACCTATCCTGAAAAGTCCTGACTACTCCAAAGAGTTTATTGTCCAAACAGATGCTTCTGAGTTGGGTGTGGGAGCTGTGCTGTCACAACTTAATGTAGATGGTAAAGACCAACCCATTGCTTTTATTAGCAGAAGGTTGACCCCCAGAGAGAAGAATTGGTCAGCTATTGAGAGGGAGGCCTTTGCTGTGGTGTGGGCCCTGAAGAAGCTGAGGCCATACTTGTTTGGCACTCACTTCAAGATTCAGACCGACCATAAGCCCCTCTTGTGGCTAAATCAGATGAAGGGTGAAAACCCCAAACTGCTTAGGTGTGCCATTTCCCTACAGGGGATGGACTTTACAGTGGAGCACCGGCCATGTACAGACCATGGGAATGCAGATGGTCTCTCCAGGTACTTCCACTTAGGACATGAAGACGAGACTGGTCAAGGCTAGTTTAATGTCCCTGCGTTTGGGGGGAGGGGTTGTGTAGGAGAGTAGGGTCTGCTATCCTATGGTCACCCCAAATTTTTTGCTTTTTGCTTCACTGGTTTTTGACATATTGAGGCTGTGGGTCTGCTAATCAGACCCCCAGCCTGCTGTTCTCTCTAACTAAATTGACACTATGCACCCTAGGTGCATAACCAATTGGAATTGGATCACCCTGTGAGCCCCTGTACCAGTGTACACTAGGTACCCAGGGCATTGGTGTATCTAAGGCCTACCAGGGGCTGAAGCATGTATTGTGCCACCCCTGGCCTGGCCTAACAAATTTGACACAACTGGCTGATCACTCAACTGGGGGTAAGTTGGTAAAGGGGGGTTGCAATTGGTAAAACAGCCTGCTTAACACGCTTTAACGAGTTTAGCCTCAAAGACTGCTTAGCCTACGCTACCACTAGGGCAGCTAGTCCGAAAAGGTTGACTTACAACCACACCATATAAATGTAAAGTGAACGCCCCTATACAAGAGAGAGCACCATGAAGTCCCCAATACCAGGAAAGACACTATTACTCCGTCATCCCATACCACAATCAAGCAACCTGCTACCACTGTCCCTCCTTTCTTACATTTCATCAGTATGTAAATCTATAGATTGTTGAACTAAGCCTCACTGTCCTTCATGACCATGTAATAAAAGGCATGGAGAAAATGGTTCAGGTTTACATTTCTTCCTCCCTTCTATGACCTTTTGTTCCACAGTGTAGGCCCCGTCCTTGTCTTATTACACATCGATGGTGTCCTCTTACAAGTTATTCATCCATGAGTGTCCTCATTGAAATGAATCGAAGCAGCTCACTGTGTTTGTAGACTAACCACCAGCCACAGGAAGTTTAACGTCCCCTAACTTTATAAACTTTACCAGCTCCCTCTGCATTCCAGAATCAATGTCAGAGTTTGTTGTGGGATCTTTAATGAGTAAACAAGGTTACCTATGCTCTAAACTCAACATGCCTGATGGTGCTCAACTACAAAAAACCCATGCTGCCTGACCAGGCTGGGTGTCTAAACTCGCGAAGAAGAACGGCCTTTCACGGCATATGACCTGAAGCTCTGTGATTACCTCTTAGCACCTTAGACTTGTTTCTGGAGATGGAATCCAGGATAGGTCTCCCAATTCACCTCTTCACAACCTTCCTGTTATTCCAAACTGGATACATTCTCTCTGCAGCCTCACCCCTCTGTGATGTTAGGTTTTTTCTTTATTTGTCCATATGTATATCATGTGTTCCCTTTGTAAACATACCTGTGTGTTGGTTACATGTCCTGTTGCTATATGTAGTACTCTACAGCCCACTGGGGCTTGGTTTGCCATTGGAAAGTGAACATTGCGGCTTTAGATGTTGCAACAAGTATGTACAGACACTAATGAGAATTGGTGTCATGTCCATTTTAGATCTGACCTCCTCCTGCTTATAAGATATTAATCATAAAAGTACTTTTCTCCCTTAATCCTGTGCATGGATCTTTGACCCTGTTGAAGTTGCTGACCTGTTTGTTGTCCTCCCTTGCAGTGTTCAGGGGGCCTTTCCGTACGTGCATTATCTCCTCTGAGAACACTGGTACCTGGCAAGTCCATTTCTCATTGTGTGACACACAAAGGTCTCTTTTTTTTTTTTTATGATTGAGCCTGGGCGAGCGCTTGCGCTGCGATGCATGCTGTATTCGAGTATGGACTTGGAGCCCTGCCCACTCTCCGCCCGTATTTATCATTGGCTTGTGTCATTATCCTTTGTAAATGCTGGTTTCTGATTCGTTAATAGGCTTTTTAGTCCTTCCTTAGTACCGCCTTGGCTTAATTTGTAACCTCCTATGAGGACTGGCCCTTTTACTTCGGGTGTTACACGGCACGTCTTATTTAGTCTGTAAGCACTATTTTCTTGTCCTTATAAAGGATCACTTTTTGCTTTCTTTTTCCTTTTTATACAGAATCTCCAGTTCTCGAGATTTTTTGTGAGTTTCATTGTAAATGACAATGCTTTTATTTATGTGTGAATTATCAAAACAGATAAATAAAAAGCATTGTCATTTACTATGTCAATAGCTTAAACTTCCGCAAATGCAGGGCCTATTGTCACCGATTTCTCTGCCGAAGGGGGACAGGAGATGTGCACGCGTACGGACAGTAGATGTGCACTCTGTACGCGTGCACATCTCCTGTCCCCGCGTAGGGCTGGCGTTTCAACACAGCGCGCGCTTTCACTTTCCCTCCCTCCCACCGTCGGCTCCAGATCTTCAAATCAGTTTCCCTATTTACACGGAGTCAGTGACACCTGGGCCCATCCGAACGTGGCTGTTTAAAGAATTAAGAAGAAAATGAGTTTTTGGGTTGATTCTACCATGTTAAGATTTGCTTTGCTTGGAATGGTAAGCGACATCGTTTCACAGACACTTGACCGGTCTTTTGTGCTTCAATGTATGCCAGGAATTGCCTCTGCCAGGATAAACTGCCTTAAGGAGATGGAACATTTTGTAATGCTGGCTGTCAATTGGTATATAAATAGCCATTTAAATATCTGTTAATCCTAATAGAAAAGTGTGGATTTTCTGTTAAACCGTTAAAAGTTCATGCTGTACTTCTCATACATACATCTTGTTTTTAGGTCTCGCTGAGACAGCGCAAGCTGTCTCTTTGAGACATTTTGTAAGTGGGTTTTCAAAAGTGCTACCCACATGGTTTTGCTGGCCTAGAGCTTGCGTGCACGATGGCGTGCATGTGCACAGCTGCTCCTCTGCACCTTGCATTCCCCCCTCCCTTCTCACCCAGCCCTTTGATGCTCTGCTCGCATCTCCCTCCTCCTCCTCTTTTTTCGTCACTTGTATTCAGGCTCCTCGCATTCCCCCCTCCCTTCTCGCCCAGCCCTTCTTGTTTTTACTGCACTTCGACCTCTGGGTAAACATCACAAATCATTTAACGCGGTGTGTGAGGCGGCAGGAGTGGCTCGCTGCACCGATGCGAAACACAGCTCTTCCCTTACTCTGTGGGCTTTGAATACACCTAGTGATTTTCGTTAGTTGTTTTGTCTGTCTTCCAAAATGTTTCGGTGATGAATAGTTTACATATGTCCCGCTTTTTGACTATTTTGTTCCTGCCATGGAGGCTGCTCCTGCTGGATCCTTTCACTATCAGCCATATGTTTAGTTTCAGGCATACTACTTTTGTTATTAAGAGTTCGGTGTGCCTTCCCTCCAGGGTGACCCTGCGCAGCCTGGCAGTAGAGACGGCACCGACACACGTGACAAGCCCGAGTGCGGTGAGTGAAGCGCATGTGACTTTCAGTACCTTTGTTATTAAGAGTTCGGTGTGCCTTCCCTCCAGGGCGACCATGCGCAGCCTGGCAGTGGAGACGGCACTGGCACACGTGACAAGCCCGAGTGCGGTGAGTGAAGCGCATGTGACTTTAAGTACCTTTGTTATTAAGAGTTCGGTGTGCCTTCCCTCCAGGGCGACCGTGCGCAGCCTGGCAGTGGAGATGGCACCGGCACACGTGACAAGCCCGAGTGCGGTGAGTGAAGCGCATGTGGCTTTCAGTACCTTTGTTATTAAGAGTTCGGTGTGCCTTCCCTCCAGGGCGACTGTGCGCAGCCTGGCAGTGGAGACGGCACCGGCACACGTGACAAGCCCGAGTGCAGTGAGTGAAGCGCATGTGACTTTCAGTACCTTTGTTATTAAGAGTTCGGTGTGCCTTCCCTCCAGGGCGACCGTGCGCAGCCTGGCAGTGGAGACGGCACCGGCACACGTGACAAGCCCGAGTGCGGTGAGTGAAGCGCATGTGACTTTCAGTACCTTTTTTATTATTTGTTTTGTGCTCTTCCCCTACTCTGTGGGCTTTGAATACACCTATTGATTTTCATTAGTTGTTTTGTCTGTCTTCCAAAATGTTTCGGTGATGAATAGTTTACATATGTCCCGCTTTTTGACTGTTTTGTTCCTGCCATGGAGACTGCTCCTGCTGGATCCTCTCACTATCAGCCATATGTTTAGTTTCAGGCATACTACTTTTGTTATCAAGAGTTCGGTGTGCCTTCCCTCCAGGGTGACCCAGCGCAGCCTGGCAGTAGAGACGGCACCGGCACACGTGACAAGCCTGAGTGCGGCGAGTGAAGCGCAAGTGGCTTTCAGTACCTTTGTTATTAAGAGTTTGGTGTGCCTTCCCTCCAGGGCGATCGTGCGCAGCCTGGCAGTGGAGACGGCACCGGCACACGTGACAAGCCCGAGTGCGGCGAGTGAAGCGCATGTGGCTTTCAGTACCTTTGTTATTAAGAGTTCGGTGTGCCTTCCCTCCAGGGCGACCGTGCGCAGCCTGGCAGTGGAGACGGCACCGGCACACGTGACAAGCCCGCGTGCGGTGAGTGAAGCGCATGTGACTTTCAGTACCTTTTTTATTATTTGTTTTGTGATTAGGGCTCCCCATTATATGGTATTTACTCTTTTCGCATTTCGGTTTGAATTTGTCTATACTTATTTTGTGTCCGTCTTATTGGTATTAATCCATAATAATTTCGTGTTTGGTGAACATATGATGTGACCAGTCGTGTATTTCCACATTTATTTGACAGATAAACGTGCAGTCTGTCAGGTTTTAGCATACTTTTGTGCCAAAAAGAATAAACCCACATTAAAATATTAGCGTAATGGCATAAATGCATATGGAGGTATGCGGTAATATCCGCACATCAGGCCAGCTTTGTAACTTCCCATGCTGCCACCTTGTACAGCTATTGGCCTGAAACTTTTTTATTTCAGCACGGTGAGCCACTCAAAAGAAGCCGAATTCTCTGCATGTTTCCGCTTTTATAAATAAATGCAGACAGGGAACACGATATTTCTGTCTGTATTTATCTGTAAAAATCAGTGAAAACGGAAAACCGGCCCCTATTCTGCTTCCTGTTTCTTTCCAGGCCCTGCGGTGTGCTATAGTGCCTAGAATACACGTATACAAGCCTTAAATACATCCAGTAGATGAGGGAACTCAGGACACAGAGAGGAGCCTAAAGCGCCGAGGACAGTCATAAAGCGCTGCGAGTAAAGCGCCTCCCCACTTCAAGCAGCAGCGCTGCAGAACCGATTTATATTTCAATCAATTTTTTTTTTTTTATAGAAACGTGTTTTGGGGGCCTCTGGATGTACTGTGGGGGCGTAGCTCCAATGTCACCCGATGTCTTTCAAATAATGCGGCGATGCCTCCGCCCGGGTTCAAGGAGGGCACCTTACAAATATATAGAGGATGCGCCGTCCTTTCCTCTCTCCCAACCAGGGACAAGCGCCTCGATTCCCCGTTTCCACCCGCCCGGCGTGCAGCATCTGCCTTGAACCCTCGGCCGCCCAAGACGGTTCACCCCGAGTTCCCGAATGTATACATTAGGAGTAATAACCAAGGGGGCTTTGCGGCGGCGCAGACCCCAGATCTTCAAGTCTTGCCTCTTGCTTCCCAGCTCCAGGAACCCTTGTATCGAAGATTCCCTTTACTTAGGGCCCTGACACCAATGAAGCTCTGAAAAACCAGGATAAAACTCTGATTTGGACGCCACAGACTTCACCTCCTGGGATAACTGTCGGCGCCACCCTCTGTAGCGCTGCGAGCGATAACAGGAGGCTGTCAAGGGTTCAGAGCTGTAAATGAGTGCAAACAACCTATCGATTAGGACTGAGCTTCGGTGCACAAGGTCAAAGGGCACTCAGCAGTGTACTCCAGAGTGTCAGGCCACACTTGGCTCCTTTGTATGGAAAGGCGTTCATGGCACCCCTGTCACTAACCACGCATTTAACAAGCATTGGCATGGCCCATAGCTCTCACCTGTGGGACCTTATAAATGTTTAGGGATGCATGCAGCACATTGTCCTGTATATTGGGCTGCTGGGTATGGAATAGCTATGCAATTACTATATACAGGGTTATGCAGTCTGGGTTATGATGAAATGCTTGGCTCTGCAGCGCCTCTTATCGCTGTGGAATATTATGAAATAAACGTGCATGGTATTATATATTATAGAAAGAAAACCGTTGAAGACATTGGAACAAGCTTCCTAATTGGCCAATTGGGTTGGGATTGTTCTGCACAAGCTCCACAAATCAAAAAAACATTAAAATGAACACTTTGAAAAACTTGTATTTTATACTAGATTAGGAAAAGAAGGCGGTGGAAGACTTGCGCACAAGCTTCTCAATAGGTCACTAGACTTGAGCTTATTGCGCATAAATTTAACGAAATTAAGATTGTAAAAAAGGAACATTTAGAAAAACGTGCACGGTATTCTATATTATTAAAGAAAGCCATGGACAATATCACATACAAGCTTCAAAAGAGGCCAGTAGGGTTGGGATTATCACGCATAAACTTCATGAAATAAAGACACGAAAAAGGAACATTTATTTAAAAAGTGCATGCTATACTATAATATAGAAATTAAGCCGTAGAAGACACCACGCACAAGATTCATAATAGGCCTGTAGAGTTGGGAGTATTGCGTAAAATCTTTTTGAAATAAATAGACAAAATAATTATCATTAGAAAAACGTGTACGCTATATATACCATATTATAGAAAGAGAGTAGCGTGAGCTTCACGAAAACAGCTGCAATAACATAGGGTTGACTTTCCCCTATATGATACTGTTAGAATGGGGAACCTCTGGTTGGCACAGGTAGGTTCTTGTGACAAGCAGTGGTCCCTTGTTCTATTCAGGGCGAGAGAATTACCCGTGCAGAACAACCCCTGCTCACCCTATAGGTAGTGTGGCGCGAGCAGTCAGGGCTAAACTTCAGGGCGCTGTCGGTTAAGCAGATATAATAACACACAGTAAATCACAACGATCCCCCACAAGCGGACACCAGGCGTAAGTTGTATCAAAAATACGTATACTTTATATAAAAGATTCTTTGTTACGCAGGCATGTACAAGACCATAAATAACGGGTGAGAAAGGGAGGCCACAAGATGATAATTAGGCACTGTTCTTTTCTTTGGTAACTTAGTCGATCACGAGCGCTTCACAGGGCTCGGTTGAGTCGGTCCAGTCACAATGATGCGCAGTGCACCCGGGGTACAGTGATACGGGGAAATCAGAACGTTGCGGACCCCGAGTCCGATAGAGAGTTCACTGTACCTGGGAACGTGCGATGTGTTTGGACGAGTCTTCGGGGGAGATGCAGGTTCTGCACCTCGCGGGTCTTCGGATCAAGAATTCAGCGGGCGGCTCTCGGTAGACAGGTGCGGCCCAGGGCCTCCGACACGGACTGTGCGGGAGGTCACTGCGGAGGGCGGCACGGTCAGACTCAGGCTGGGAGGTGAAGCGGGGCGGCCGGGTACGTTACGACGTACGGGCGGCAGGCCGAGGCTTGATTTCACTTCCCAAGTAGAAATCCGGCGGGAGGGCGAGAGGGCACCAGGCACGCTCCAGTGGCAGGCAGGTGACAGGGAAGCGGGGCGGCCAGCCTCGATGGGTCCAGAGCGACTCAGGCAGAGCGGGGCTCTCGGCGAGGGGGAGCGGCCAGGCTTCTGGGTGTCACGGCCCTAGGAGGGGTGGCAAGGTGCGCAGAGCACTCCGGTGGGAGAAAGCACACGGCTCGAGTTCTCAGACGAGCGGAGACACGGTGAACCCACTGGTCCTGGGGTTCAGTTCAGGGGGCAAGCTCTCCTTCCAAGCCCTTGGAGATAGTTGAAAAACAAAGTGTAAAGTCTCTTTCAGTCTTTTCCTCTCCTTCCTCATCAAGGCACCTACTGCAGGCCAATCCCCCAGGTCAGGGAAAGTTACTCCTCCTTCAGCTTCTTCCAGGTCCTTCTAGTCGGGCAGAGTTCCTTCGTGGTTCAATCTGGATCTGATTTCTTAGGAGCCAGGCTCCTACTTTTATACAGTGATTCTTTTGTTCTTTAGCGCCAGGGGGCCTGGGCCTGGCTCAGTCCAGTTCTGGAGTACTTTGTTGTGGTGACTCGGCTTGTTCCTTTCAGCAGCAGGGCAGAGACATCAGCCGCTCCACAGGGGGCGGAGCCGGCTTTGTGGTGGCAGAGCACAGGTCTATTCAAGAGTCAAGGTGTACTCCTCCCACCCATCCTGGTGTAATCTCTCTACCCACCACCTGACAGCCAACCTGTCTCCTGGAATCCCCCAGCCCTGCTCTTTTACTGTTGCTAGGCAGAACACACACACGCAGAGGCGGACTGGATGGTCAGATCAGTAAATACTAACTTTCTAAAAGCAGTATTTACGAACACAGGGTATTAAAATAAACTTTGCTAAAAGAAGTATTTTATTATTCTGAGTTCAGGCATACTAAACATGACTTTCTACCATGCTCTCTGAGTCCACTGGGGTCACAGCGTGTAGTGATCCCAGCAGCCCATCCTGGCCTATGGAGAGCAGGTAGCCTTCAATAGTGAAAAACGAAAATGGCTGTAATTCACTATTAAGACATGCCACACACATCAGGGCATGTCCTACCTTATGCCTACAATGCACCCTGCGCTTGGGCCTACCAGAGGGGTGAGTAACATGTAGTTAAGGGAAGGTTTAGGGACTGGCAAGTGGGGACACTTGCTCAGTCAGCGCGACGGTACCAGACCGCGCGCAGGTTCTGCAGTGGCAGATCCTAGACACATTTTACCCCGCTGCTTCGGTGGGTGGCACAATCAGTGCTGCAAGCCCACTAGCAGCATTTGGATATACAAGCCCTTGTCACCCCTGGTGCACTCTACTAGGGACTGACAGTAAACCAAATATGCCAAACGTGGAAGTCAATTCACATAATACCTTTTACCATAGGGAGCACTTGCACTGTGGCCCTGGATGGCAGTGGCACAGTGCCCTGAGCAGCTAACACCAACACAAAAACACATTGAGGCACAGACAAAAATGGAAGGGTGACCCACGCCAATGGTGCCAGGTCTAACAGATACTCTGTTGCGAAATATACAAAGTGAAATATGACGCGTAGAATGTGGCATTTATTTCGTCCACTTTACACAGTCTGGGACACAGACATGACCTTCTGTTTCAGGTTCTTATCTTAACAGGGCTGTGGCTTTCCTGTAGCAACCACAAAGCAGCTTGCAAGTGGTGTGAACACTTTGCAAGAAACTGCACTTAAGACTAACAAAAGTCTGACTTCCACAGAAGGGTTAATGGAGCCCTCCTGCCTCACCCCTT
Organism: Triturus cristatus; assembly: GCF_964204655.1. Classification (NCBI taxonomy): domain Eukaryota; kingdom Metazoa; phylum Chordata; class Amphibia; order Caudata; family Salamandridae; genus Triturus; species Triturus cristatus. The sequence continues at coordinate 748,648,180 of NC_140579.1, forward strand.
TCTTCCATTTTCGAAAGCTTTGTGTTTTACCAAGTGCAATGTGCGCCGATGAAACACACCATTTGCGTTCGTAAAACTGTCTTAAGTGACAATATGTTGGAATTAAAGGGTGTAAAATAAAATCTAGAGTTATGAAAAAATAGAAGAGCTATGTAAACAAGCATTGGCATGACCTCAACCATGACTGTGCCTCTCCCTGCCACCCACCCATTCGGACAATCCTCTGCTGACGTAGAGCAGCTGTCTCTGCTCTCACAAAACACACATTAAAACAAGCATTTGCAATGCAATAGGTCTCGCATTTATAAGAGTTTGAGCTATTGGCCTTGTAAAATTACAATGCCTTTTATTTATGTTTTGGTTTTAAAACAAATAAAAGGCATTGTCATTTACAATGTCAGTAGCATAAACACGCATAAAAGCAGTGTGCGGCGTGCAGCAGTGTGTGGCGTGCAGCAGTGTGTGGCATGCAGCAGTGTGTGGCATGCAGCAGTGTGTGGCATGCAGCAGTGTGTGGCGTGCAGCGGTGTGTGGCGTGCAGCAGTGTGAGGCGTGCAGCAGTGTGTGGCGTGCAGCAGTGCGCGGCATGCAGCAGTGTGCTGCGTGCAGCAGTGTGCGGCGTGCAGCAGTGTGTGGCGTGCAGCGGCATGCAGCAGTGTGTGGCGTGCAGCAGTGTGTGGCGTGCAGCAGTGTGAGGCGTGCAGCAGTGTGAGGCGTGCAGCAGTGTGTGGCGTGCAGCAGTTTGTGGCGTGCAGCAGTGTGAGGTGTGCAGCAGTGTTTCGTGTAGCAGTGTGTGGCGTGTAGCAGTGTGTGGCGTGCAGCAGTGTACGGCATGCAGCAGTGTGTGGCATGCAGCAGTGTGCGGCGTGCAGCAGTGTGAGGCGTGCAGCAGTGTGAGGCGTGCAGCAGTGTGTGGCGTGTGGCGTGCAGCAGTGTGAGGCGTGCAGCAGTGTTTTGTGTAGCAGTGTGAGGTGTGCAGCAGTGTGAGGCATGCAGCAGTGTGCGGCGTGCAGCAGTGTGTAATGCAGCAGTGTGCGCAGCAGTGTGTGGTGTGCGGTAGTGTGCGGCATGCAGCAGTGTGCGGCGTGCAGCAGTGTGAGGCATGCAGCACTGTGGCGTGCAGCGGCATGCAGCAGTGTGCTGCGTGCAGCAGTGTCTTGCAGCATGCAGCAGTGAGCAGCAGTGTGTGGCGTGCAGCAGTGTGTGTCGTGCAGCAGTGTGTGGCGTGCAGCAGTGTGTGGCGTGCAGCGGTGTGTGGCGTGCAGCAGTGTGCGGCGTGCAACAGTGTGCGGCACTGTGTGGCGTGCAGCAGTGTGTGGCGTGCAGCAGTGTGTGGCGTGCAGCGGCATGCAGCAGCGTGTGGCGTGCAGCAGTGTGCGGCGTGTAGCAGTGTGCGGCGTGCAGCAGTGTGCGGCGTGCAGCAGTGTGTGGCGTGCAGCAGTGTGTGGCATGCAGCAGTGTGTGGCATGCAGCAGTGTGTGGCGTGCAGCAGTGTGTGGCGTGCAGCAGTGTGAGGCGTGCAGCAGTGTGTGGCGTGCAGCAGTGTGCGGCGTGCAGCAGTGTGCTGCGTGCAGCAGTGTGCGGCGTGCAGCAGTGTGTGGCATGCAGCGGCATGCAGCAGTGTGTGGCGTGCAGCAGTGTGCGGCGTGCAGCAGTGTGAGGCGTGCAGCAGTGTGAGGCGTGCACCAGTGTGTAGCGTGCAGCAGTGTGTGGCGTGTGGCGTGCAGCAGTGTGAGGCATGCAGCAGTGTTTCGTGTAGCAGTGTGTGGCGTGTAGCAGTGTGTGGCGTGAAGCAGTGTACGGCATACACCAATGTGCGGCATGCAGCAGTGTTCGGCGTGCAGCAGTGTGAGGCGTGCAGCAGTGTGAGGCGTGCAGCAGTGTGTGGCGTGCAGCAGTGTGTGGCGTGTGGCGTGCAGCAGTGTGAGGCGTGCAGCAGTGTGAGGCGTGCAGCAGTGTTTCGTGTAGCAGTGTGAGGCGTGCAGCAGTGTGAGGCGTGTAGCAGTGTGTAATGCAGCAGTGTGCGCAGCAGTGTGTGGTGTGCGGTAGTGTGCGGGATGCAGCAGTGTGCGGCGTGCAGTAGTGTGAGGCATGCAGCACTGTGGCGTGCAGCAGCGTGCAGCAGTGTGCTGCGTGCAGCAGTGTCTTGCAGCATGCAGCACTGTGCAGCAGTGTGTGGCGTGCAGCAGTGTGTGGCGTGCAGCAGTGTGTGGCATGCAGCAGTGTGTGGTGTGCAGCAGTGTGCGGCGTGCAACAGTGTGCGGCAGTGTGTGGCGTGCAGCAGTGTGTGGCATGCAGCAGTGTGTGGCATGCAGCAGTGTGTGGCGTGCAGCAGTGTGAGGCGTGCAGCAGTGTGTGGTGTGCAGCAGTGTGCGGCGTGCAGCAGTGTGCTGCGTGCAGCAGTGTGCGGCGTGCAGCAGTGTGTGGCATGCAGTGGCATGCAGCAGTGTGTGGCGTGCAGCAGTGTGCGGCGTGCAGCAGTGTGAGGCGTGCAGCAGTGTGAGGCGTGCAGCAGTGTGTGGTGTGCAGCAGTGTGTGGCGTGCAGCAGTGTGTGGCGTGCAGCAATGTGAGGCGTGCAGCAGTGTGTAATGCAGCAGTGTGTAATGCAGCAGTGTGTGGCATGCGGTAGTGTGTGGCGTGCAGCAGTGTAAGGCGTACAGCAGTGTGAGGCGTGCAGCAGTGTGCGGCGTGCAGCAGTGTGTGGCGTGCAGCAGTATGTGGCATGCAGCGGCGTGCAGCAGTGTGCGGCATACAGCAGTGTGCGGTGTGCAGCAGTGTTTCGTGTAGTAGTGTGAGGCATGCAGCACTGTGTGGCGTGCAGCTGCATGCAGCAGTGTGCGGCGTGCAGCAGTGTCGTGCAGCATGCAGCAGTGAGTAATGCAGCAGTGTGCAGCAGTGTATGGCATGCAGCAGTGTGCGGCGTGCAGCAGTGTGCGGTGTGCAGCAGTGTGCGGCGTGCATCAGTGTTTCGTGTAGCATTGTGCGGCGTGTAGCAATGTGCGGCGTGCAGCAGTGTGCGGCGTGCAGCAGTGTGAGGCATGCAGCAGTGTGAGGCATGCAGCAGTGTGAGGCGTGCAGCAGTGCGTAATGCAGCAGTGTGTAATGCAGCAGTGTGTGGCGTGCGGTAGTGTGTGGCGTGCAGCAGTGTGCGGCGTGCAGCAGTGTGTGGCGTGCAGCAGTGTGTGGCGTGGTTTGTAAACAACAAGAAAAGCGGACATCAAAGGAAGGGTGGGAGGGAACGAGCATATGGGGTGTGAGTTATAATGAAAGTTTTGGAAAAAGCAGTCTGCTGCTTTCAAGTCCGATGCCAGATGCCAGCTTCGCTCTTGAATGCCTCACATGCCCTGGCCATAAACCGCATTCCTAAGGTCTTGTGCCCCTTACTAAATCTCTCTGAATGCGTGAGGCGGCGCACGCGCAGGAAGTAGCCGGTGGCAAATGGAATGCGCGTGGTTGTGCACGTAACCGCCACCCGATCCGCCTGGGAGCCTTTGGGAGCATTTTCGGAAGCCCCTACAGAAGTCTCGCTGTGCGATCGCTTACGCGATAGCCAGGCGAGACCTAAAAACACTTCCAATGAAGTTTCATGTTTGCGGTTAGAATTCATTTGCTTATACAGGTAAGCTCACAACAAAGATCAGCTTTGCAGTCGTGAGTTTAGAATTTGCAGTCCAGTTCAAGGAAGAGCAGACCAACGAGCGTCTTGCTGTTTTTCTCACACTGTTCGAAGAGGAGAGATTACCTAAAAAGTCAGTCCAGTTTATCATTTGAATGTTCCCGGCTCCATGTGCGCAGTTGGCGACCTCCCTGGGGGCATGGTGGTACTCTGTCTCACAGCAGCCAGAGCTCTTAAAATACTGATTTGCCACTCTTAAGTGATAGTTTTCAAAGGTCTGTCATTCGTGTACACTAGAATAACTGGATTAAACCAGACATGCGGAGTCTGATGCTGCAGTTTCATTGGCTCATGTTACAAACTTTGAAGTTTACTCCTCGTGTTTTTTAGGTCTCGCCTGACCCAGCGCATGCGCTGGTCTGGCGAGACTTATTGAGAGGGCTCCAAAAAGTGCTACCAGGCCAGCCTAGAGCTACGGTGCGCGGGCGCGCGCGCCGTGCTTGACCGCAATTACTTTCACTTTCGCGCCCACTTTGCATAGCCAATAGGTCTCGCTTTTGGGACCTTATAAGTATTTAGTTATGCAACTGTTGCATGGCTAAACACTTATAAGGTCCCAGAGGCGAGACCTATTGGCTATGCCAATGCTTGTTTTTGCTGCTTTACATAGCACGAGTGCTTGGGCACTGGAGCGTTTTACAGGAGCACCGGATAACATTACACAGGTTCATATTTTTCTGTCACAGACACATTAATCACATTAATCACAGCATACTGCCCCAACGCCCGATTCGAACCTGGTTCCGCACTTCCAAACTCGGCAGTTCTGGCCGTTAGGCAGCTTCTCTTTGCTGTGTCCACACACAGCAAAATCGGTCCATATTCATTCGTCATCAATTCAGATTAGATCAAATGTATGGTGTACAGCATGAAACAGCAAGCATACCTAATTCTGAGGCTCGTAGGGGCACAGCGACTACACCGTTTGAACCTCCCAAGTGGCTGCTGTCTATAGAACAAGCTGACATTATGATGGGTATGACTGTTCATCATATATCCATCCTATTGCCAGTTCTGCAGTCGTTTTGTTTCTGTGATGTGACCGTGTGTTGTTTTTATATTGAATGCATACTGTATGACGGTTTTAGATTGTTTTTGTCTAACCGCAGATGTCTCGCGAGGGCTTCCGCGCTGATAACGGAACGCCATCCTGTCAGGATGAAATATGGATTCCTATCCTGGCCTGCCTGCTTCGTGCCTCCCACTGTTCAGACGGTGCACGCAGCCGAATCCTGGGGACCCCAGGCCTCACCTTTGATTTTACTTATTCCATCAGAGCGCCCCTCCTCACCGGCACTCCTTACGGGTCGGTGTGAGGACAGGCGCAAGTGTGGGAGAATACTGCAAGTGTGTCCTAGGTAAAAGATTTTGGGGATTTTTGTAGTAAAATTATTTACACATGACAACTAGATTTACACAAATGGCATTGCGAATGGGATCCTGTGTGTGCAACGCCAATCCTACATCGTAGGAGAAGGGGTTACCTTCAAACCAGGAAGAGACAGCAGACCCTATCTGTTAACAAGCATTTGCAATGCAATAGTTCTCGCATTTACATGTGTTTGAGCTATTGACATTGCAAATAATAATGCCTTTTTTTTTTTCTTAAACATAAATAAAAGGCATTGTTATTTACAATGCCAATAGATGAAACTCTCGTAACTGCGAGACCTATTTGTAGGAGAGAAGGATCTGCACTTTTTATCTGATGTTTACACTGGTTTCTGGCTATAGTCTGGTTGGGACCCTGCTAATCAGGGCCCCAGTCTCTCTGTTCTCTCAAAACGACTTGGAGTGCATATTAGATGATTAGTGATTGGATACTGTGGTACCTTATGAACCCTTAGTATATGGTACCTTAGGTACCAAGGGCATAGGTACTTCACAGGACTACCAGGGGCTGAAGCATGTATTATGCCACCCCTGGAAAGCAGACTAAATCTGACACCACAGGGCTGCTACTGTAGCCTGGGTGAGGTAGTGTTAGCACTCCTCACTGAGATATAGGTTCCCGATATCTTTCCTTACACACACATATAAACCTATCAGTCACCCCTAAGGCAAGCCCTAACAATCCTGAGGGCAGGGTGCTTGGTTTCCATGTGACGGGGTGCCTCTGCCTGAGCAGGGCCCCTCTGCAGCTCTCAGAGTTCATTCTCTGTGGCTGTTTGTGGATGCGGTTAAACCATATACTCTTAAGTGCATTATAACCTAGCGGTAAATGCTAACTTTGGGATGGCTGCATCAAAACATGTTGTGTTTGGTATCAAACTCTTTGGAATCATACCCCCACACCAGTTACTGGTGTGGGAGTATGATCCCACCCTTCTAGAGGGATAGGCATGTACCCACTGTGGAAACACGGTAGAATCCTGAAGAGCCCTGGCATCACAAAATGGATGCCACCAGTCACAGACACTGGGCTGCCCTCCTGCTGCTGACCAAAACTCGCAGTGGAGGAGGCCCAACAATAGGCATCCTGTCACAGGGAGGCTCCCAGACAGGGTTTAGTGTATTGGGGCTGGGTGGGTGCACTCCTAGAGTACTTTGAAGTCCTGCACTGGGGGAGCAGTAGGCTCCTCTGTGCATATGCCAGCTCAAACCGGTTCAGGGGCTACCAGCCCCTGCTCTGGTATGAAACTGGACAAAGGGAAGTGGGTGTAGCCACCCACTCCCCTGACCGTCCCATAGGTGGGGTCATAGAGCTAGTCCCTCCCTTCCTTCTAGTATAAGTTAGGGAACCCTTGCCATTGTAAACTAGATATCCCTGGATGACGCTTTGAAGAAGAATCCTGGACCTTCGACATTCCACTACCTCTGGAAGACTGAAGAATCTCCCTTGGAGTCAAGGAGTGACTCCCCTGCTTGGCAGGCACCCAATCTTGCAATCAACGGTCGCAAACTTTCCCACTCCCGCCGTAGTTCGAAGTCCCTGCATCCTAGGAAGAGGATTTCCTGACTTCTCCAAGGCCATCGTGAGTCCCCAGCCACGCTGAGGCAAGTGGACCCCACGAGTGATGAGGAACCGTAATCCCTGGGTACCGTGCACTATTTTCGAGTGCAACCTCTTCACGATGTTCTATGAACCTGTGCTTTGGACCACTTATGGCCCAAGCCTCCAGCAGGATTTCCTCCAAAGGATGTTATATCTGACAGAGGTCCCAACTTCATGTCAGGATATCTTAAAGCAATGTGGAAGGAGTGTGGTGTAACTTATAAATTCACTACTCCCTATCACCCACAATGCAATGGGTTAGTTGAACGTTTCAACAAAACCCTAAAGGGAATGATTAAAGGCCTCCCAACCTAGGCGAAAATGGGACCTTTAACTTCCCTGCCTTCTGTTTGCATACAGAGAGGTTCCACAGAAGGGGTTGGTTACAGCCCATTTGAACTTCTGTTTGGGCATACTGTAAGAGGTCCATTATGTTTGGTGAAGGAGGGCTGGGAGTTACCTCTCAAACCCCCCAAAACAGGGTGTGATGGACTTTGTACTTGGTCTCCACTCCAGGATGGCCGAATACATGAAGAAGGCAACCAAAAACCTGGAGGCCAGCCAAGAACTACAAAAAACTTGGCATGGCCAAAAGGCTGTGCTGACTGTGTACCAGCCAGGACAGAAAGTGTGGGTGTTGGAGCCTGTGGCCCCAGCAGCTCTCCAAGACAAGTGGAGTGGCCCCTATACCATTGTTGAGCAAACGGGAGAAGTCACCTATCTGGTGAATCTTGGAACTCACAGATGGCCCCTTAGGGTGCTCCATGTCAACAGATTGAAACCATATGTTGACAGGGCTGACATGGGCTTGCTCATGGCAACTGATGAGGAACAGGAGGAGGAGAGTGACCCTCTCCCTGACCTGCTCTCACAGAACCCTGATAATGGGTCAGTAGATGGTGTTGCTTTGGCAAGCAGCCTCACTGACAATCAACAAACTGAATGTTGACAAGTTCTGCAACAGTATAGACACATGTTTAGCCTGACCCCTAGTCAGACTTCCTGGTGCACCCATGAGGTGGACACTGGAGACAGTCTGCCTGTCAAGAGTAAAATCTACAGGCAACCTGACCATGTCAGGGACTGTATCAGGACTGAAGTCCAGAAAATGTTGGAGTTAGGTGTGATTGAGCCTTCTAATAGCCCTTGGGCTAGTCCAGTAGTCCTAGTACCCAAACCTCATACCCAGGGTGGTAAGAAAGAAATGAGGTTTTGTGTAGACTACAGAGGCCTCAATGCAGTCACCAGGACTGATGCCTATCCCATACCAAGGGCAGATGAGCTGATTGATACTTTGGCCTCAGCCAAGTATCTTAGTACATTTGACCTAACAGCTGGCTACTGGCAGATCAGGTTAGCTGATTATGCAAAAGCCAAGACAGCATTCCCAACTCCTGGTGGGCACTACCACTTTGTGGTGATGCCCTTTGGATTGAAAAATGCACCTGCCATTTTTCAGAGGTTGGTGAACAAAGTTCTGAGAGGGATGGAAATGTATTGTTCAGCTTATCTTGATGATATTGCTGTCTTTAGTTCCTCCTGGCAGGATCACCTGGTCCACCTCAGAAATGTTTTGGAGGCCCTGCAATAAGCAGGCCTCACTATCAAGGCCACTAAGTGCCAGATAGGGCAGAGTCAGGTTGTGTACCTTGGCCACCTTCTTTGTGGCGGCCACGTTCAGCCTTTACAGAGCAAAATCCAAACCATCATGGAATGGGTTGCTCCAACCACCCAGACACAGGTGAGAGCCTTTTTAGGCCTGACTGGGTACTATACGGGGTTTGTTAAGGGATATGGATCTATAGTGACCCCCTTAAATGATCTTACCTCAAAGAAAATGCCAAAAAAGTTTCAGTGGACAGCTAGCTGTCAGAAGGCATTTGAAGACCTAAAGCAGGCCATGTGCACTGCCCCATCTTACAGAGTCCAGACTACACCAAAAAGTTCATTGTCCAAACAGATGCTTCTGAGCTGGGTGTGGGAGCTGTACTGTCTCAACTGAATGATGAAGGTCAAGACCAGCCAGTAGCTTTTATGAGCAGAAGACTGACCCCTAGAGAGAAAGGTTGGTCAGCTATAGAGAGGGAGGCCTTTGCTCTGGTGTGGGCCCTGAAGAAGCTGAGGCCATACTTGTTTGGCACTCACTTCATAGTTCAGACTGACCACAAGCCCCTCCTATGGCTTAAACAGATGAATGGTGAAAACCCAAAACTTTTAAGGTGGTCCATTTCCCTACAGGGGATGGACTATACAGTGGAGCATAGACCTGGGACCCAACATGCCAATGCAGATGGACTCTCAAGGTATTTCCACTTAGAACACGAAGACTCAACTGGTCAAGGTTAGTTTAGTGTCCCTGCGTTTGGGGGGGAAGTTGTGTAGGAGAGTAGGATCTGCACTTATGTTGCCCCCACTTTTTTTCTGAGGTTTACACTGGTTTCTGGCTATAGTCTGGCTGGGACCCTGCTAATCAGGGCCCCAGCCTCTCTGTTCTCTCTAAACGACTTGGAGTGCATATTAGATGCACTAGTGATTGGATACTGTGGTACCTTATGAGCCCCTAGTATATGGTACCTTAGGTACCAAGGGCATAGGTACTTCACAGGCCTACCAGGGGCTGAAGCATGTATTATGCCACCCCTGGAAAGCAGACTAAATCTGACACCACAGGCCTGCTACTGCAGCCTGGGTGAAGTAGTGTTAGCACTCCTCACTGAGATATAGGTTCCCTATATCTCTCCTTACACACACATATACGCCTAGCAGTCACCCCTAAGGCAGGCCCTATCAATCCTGAGGGCAGGGTGCTTAGTTTCCATGTGAGGGGGTGCCTCTGCCTGAGTAGGGCCCCTCTGCAGCTCTCAGAGTCCATTCTCTGTGGCTGTTTGTGGATGCGGTTAAACCATATACACTTAAGTGCATTATAATCTAGTGGTAAATGCTAACTTTGGAATGGCTGCATCAAAACATGTCGTGTTTGGTGTCAAACGCTTTGGAATCATACCCCCACACCAGTAACTGGCGTGGGAGTATGATCCCACCCTTCTAGAGGGATAGACATGTACCCACTGTGGAAACACAGTAGAATCCTGAAGAGACTTGGCATCACAAAATGGATGTCACCAGTCACAGACACTGGGCTGCCCTCCTGCTGCTGACCGAAACTCGCAGTGGAGGAGGCCCAACAATAGGCATCCTGTCACAGGGAGGTGTGGTCACCTCCCAGACAGGGTTTAGTGTATTGGTGCTGGGTGGGTGCTCTCCTAGAGTGCTTTGAAGTCCTGCACTGGGGGATCAGTAGGCTCCTCTGTGCATATGCCAGCTCAAACCGTTTCAGGGGCTACCAGCCCCTGCTCTGGTATGAAACTGGACAAAGGGAAGTGGGTGTAGCCACCCACTCCCCTGACCCTCCCATTGGTGGGGTCATAGAGCTAGTCCCTCCCTTCCTTCTAGTATAAGTTAGGGAACCCTTGCCATTGCAAACTAGATATCCCTGGACGAGGCTCTGAAGAAGAATCCTGGACCTTTGACGTTCCACTACCTCTGGAAGACTGAAGAATCTCCCCTGGAGTCAAGGAGTGACTCCCCTGCTTGGCAGGCACCCAATCTTGCAATCAACGGTCGCAAACTTTCCCACTCCCGCCAGAGTTCGAAGTCCCTGCATCCTAGGAAGAGGATTTCCTGACTTTTCGAAGGCCATCGTGAGTCCCCAGCGACGCTGAGGCAAGTGGACCCCATGAGTGACGAGGAACCGCAATCCCTGTGTACCGTGCACTATTTTCGAGTGCAACCCCTTCACGACGTTCTACGAACCTATGCTTTTGACCACATGAGTCCCAAGCCTCCAGCAGGATTTCCACAGAAGATCAGAGGCTTACCCTTTCCTGAGTGACCGTGGGCCCCTGTTGAGTGAATCCTTCCGAGGCGTCTTTGCGATCCCTTGCCGGTTGGCTTGTGGGTCCCCAGAAGACTTTTCTACAAAAGGGCTCCTCTGGTTGCTCCAGGCCTGCCCTGACTTACCCTTGCTTAGTGAGTCCCTCAGACCTTGCTGGTCTGCACCGCTGACTTTTTACACTTTCCACGAGACTTGCTGTTGCCAAGGCTTGTTGGCTCCAATCTGGTCGCCGACACCTCAGTAAGCTGCAGACTTTGTGGTACACGCTGAATCCAGCTCCTGGTCATCGTCGACACCTCCTGGACCTCATGGCTGAAGAGTCAAGCCACCCGTGGTCACCTGAAATCACCCAACGACTGTGAGCATCCATCTTCCTTGCCCCAGGTCACTGCCAAGTGACTTTGAACACTGTCCCCTCTGCTTTCAGGTCTTCCTTCTTCTGAATCCAGCCTTGGATTCCACCGGACACTTGTCCTGTCTTCACAAGCAGCAAGTCTTCTTTGGCTCCCATTGAAAACTACGCTGCGACCCAACACCAAAAGACACCTATGCACCGGATTCCCTGGGTGCGGTAACTCCAGCACTACGGTGCTCCTGTGTGTGTTGGCTCTAGAACTACCTACCCAGTAAGTGACTTGCTTGTGGACTCTCCCGAAGTATCCTAAAACTTTAAAATTCCAACCACGACTTGCTCCATTGAAGTCAATTGGGATCCGCGGCTGTGTTCTCACACTGCATGAGTCTGCCGTGGGTCCTTTACTTACCTGCCTTGGGTGGATTAGTGAGGCCCCAGTGCTTCTGAGGGCTCTAGGCCTTGTCCCCTCGCAAGTCGATATTCCTAAGTCTCTTTTTTAGTATATGGTCTGGTACGCCCCTATGGCCCCAGCCATATTTGTGCTTAACTAGTTGTGAAATGTTGATTTGTGCATATGTCCTTGACTTCTAATCTCATAAAGAGATTAGTAGAGTGTGTCTAGTAATAAATACATATATATGTTATATATATACCTGTGTTGTGTCCTTTTATTTAGTGATTCAAGAGATTATAAGGAATAAACAAGCTGCTTTACATTCCTCTAAAGACTTAGCCTGAAGGCTGCTCTCCACAGCTACCACTAGGATAGCTTTCTTTAAAAGGTTGTCTTAAACCTATCTACCATAAGAGTCAAATTGTACTGGTGCAAGGTGGCCACTTTAACTAGTGACCAGCATATACCAGGCCAACTTCTCACACTAATGCATTGCAAATGCTTGTTAAGAGGGAGGGGGTAACTGATGTGGGCCACGCTCATCTGAGCTCAGTTTTATAGTACTCTTTCCTGCCTTTAAACCCAAAGCATTCTACAGTTTCAAGGCACTTGTGTTTTTAGTCCTGTGTAACGTAAGTTTAGATCTTTCTTTGCGCCATAGTAAACAAGTTTGTTATCCAATAGCGCTCAATGGACAGGTCTGTTACTTTTCTAGTCGTTAACCTGGAGTTGATGATGTATCATGTCTAGCTGTCAATTACCGCCTGCGTTTACCTGGCTGCTGGGAATATGATTGTCGAAGATAGCAGTGGCTGTCATGTTGTTTACAGCTTGGAGTTGACCGTGATATTTAAATTGTTAAATCTGTCATTTTTTTTAAAAACTTTTTTTTTGCTAGTATATTTATTGATTTTTAACAAATGATCAAACAGCACACTAAACAATTGCAGGACACCCACCCCCACATTTACCCCCACCATGACAGGAAGACACGTCAAATAGCACATTTTAGTCTTTGCCACGGGACACAATATCGAGGTCGATCCGCTCCACCATCAAGCTGTCCACCCCATCAATGTCTCCCACAACCATCCTCCGGTAAAGAGCCCTCAATTCATCCTGCAGTCACACCCGTTCATTCGCCTACAATCCAGCCCCTTCCACACCTCGAAATTCCTCTGACAGCCTGGCTCACTGCTTTTCCCCATTTCCGCACAATCTCTTTTTTTGCCAGGAGAGACCTCAGGTTCCCCAATATCTTTTGAGATAAAGTGTGATCTGAAGTCCCCCATGCCCCTAACATGGTCAGCGGAGCGAGAAATGTGATTGGTTCCCCGAATGCCGCCTCCAGCCGAACTTTAACCCCCTCTCAGAACAGGCGGATCACGGACACTCCTATCAGTGGCGTAACGAAACTTGAGGGGGCCCCCCTGCCAAGCACATGGAGGGGGCCCCTCTCCCCCGGCGGCGCGGCCCACCATCTACCACTTTGCCCTATCACCCAGAAATCTAGCATATTTTGATTTGAAACCTCCAACATTTAAATGAAATGCCTCTATATTGTCTTTCTCTAAGTTCTAATGAGAACGTGGGAAACACTCTTAACATACAAGTTATGCCATTTGTAACAATACTGTCAAAAGCAGATTATTTAACTGAGGCAGCAATCAGAACAATGCCAAGGAGCGATCATATTGTCTCAGGAACTGCCTATGGCTGAAGAACAAAGAAAAACTATGAAGGGTCTGAAATAGAATTGACAATACCTTGACACTTTGAAAGACCAACCCAAACCTGCAATTCCATAAAAACTCGACTGACAATATACATGAGAAGTACACAAGCTATAACTCAGTATCCTGCGAAAGTCAAGAGAAATAGACTGGTGAATTATCTGCATGCCACACACTAGCGACTGTCAAGGTTTGTGCATGATAATAACGTGAACTGAGGAAGCAATTTCAATCATAATGTCTTTATTAGTAAGCACTGCAAAACAGGCAGGCAAACAAGGCTGAGGAAGAAAACTGTTTGGATGCTTCAGAACATTGATGTAGATGTTTGTCTGTTTTAATTGATCATTTCTGTAGTGTAAACAATGCTAAATACAAGATTTAAGGTACACGTATTACAGACAAGTGCAAGCAACACTATAAATAACACTGCATGTAGAATAAAAACAAACCATATCAGCAAGTACCTAATGACAATCTATACAAACTGTAGTTGGTAAAGCAAAAGAAAAAGTGCAAATACTTTCAAAGTGCAAAATAAAGCAATCACTAGTCCAGCAATATACAAAAATCAAGCATGTTTTGTAAAACAATCCAACTTTCTTCTTGCATCTATGTGAAAATACTTTGAAAGTGCATGGTAAAAACAAGTCCAGCAGCTTTCCTCACAAGGACTGACCTGAACCACCAGACTGGGACTTACTTCATAACAAACAGAGGCCTCAGACCTCAGTGTGTCAACACTGGCGGTATTTACAATTTACTAAGAGTATAGATACGCCTGCTAAAGTACAGATTCACCATTGCCTCCAAATGGCTTTATCGTACTGTGTGACACCGCCAGCCAGGCCTGGATTTTAAGCCAACAGCGCCTTGCATTCTCGGAGTTGTGCTGTGACCATCTAAGTAAGGGGTTAAACATTCCAGCATGCAAAGTGTTGTTGGATAAAAGCTGTGAATGGACACAACATGGTGCCAATGCCACTTGGCAGCTATGTTATACACAAGCACAAGGGGATGTTTAATTTCCTCAACACAAGCTGCAGAAGTCTGGCGTCAAATAGCAAACACGTTGTGCGGAGAACCCAGAAACGTGCTGTGTTTAGCCCCCGTGTATGGACCTGAGGTGTCATTCTCTAAGAGACCCAGTGGTAAAAGCCCACAGTTGTCTCTAATGCATGTTAGTGCTAGGCAGTGGTCGAAGTGGGGGAAAAAAGTAGGGGAACTGTGGGAGGATAATCAGAGGGTGGGAATAACCAATGGATTGGGTCAGTGGGCGGAGTGAGAGGTGTGGCAGAAAGAGCAAAATATCCTAATATTTAGTATTTGTTTCCCATTTCACTAACCGGCTACAGCGTATTACATTAATTAATTTAACCAATAGATACACATTATTTATTTAAGGTTAAATATGTGTTATTAACATTAAAATACATTCACAAAGTGGGATACATTTCCAATCACGGAATGTCCCAAATATCCTTAAAAGTGAAATCGCAAGCCATTTGTCTCCCAGCCATGGAGTTTCTGTCATCAACACTTCTCCTCCCTTTTTCCACAAAATCAGTTGAAATGAAATGAAATTAAATGAATGAAATGAAATAGCATTTATAAAGCGCATGGTTACCCGAAGGCATCCCAGCGCTAGGGCAGAAACCACACTAAGCTGTGGCAATCAATTAGGGAAAAGCCAGGTTTTGAGCTTCCTGCGGAAGACGGTGTGGTCTGGCTCTTTACGTAGCTGAAGCAGCAAGGAGTTCCAGAGTTTAGCGGCGTTGTAAGAGAAGAGCCGGACGCCACTTCTGGACCTCTTGATTCTGGGAACAGATGCCAGGTGGAGGTCATTTGAACGTAACCGCCTGTTGGCTTGGTAGGGCTGGACAAAGGAAGAAATGATAGCCGGTCCCACAACCCCTAGCATTTTATGGGTGGTGCAGAAGGCTTTAAAGTGGACCCTTTCCTGAATAGAAAGACCTAAGTGCAGCTTTGACTGACTGGCGGCTTGGAGTACCCTCATGAATCCTTGCAGCACAATTTTGCATGATTTGAAGTGTCTTAAAGACCGCACAGGGAGCGCCGAGATAAAGAGCGTTGCTAAAGTCCAGGCAGGATAAGACAAGTGCCTGGACCACGAGATTTCTTGCTTGAGGGGGTAGCAAAGGCAACACTTTACGCAGCAGTCTTAGAATACCGAAGTAGGATGCAACAACTTTCCTTGCTTGGGTTTTAAAACTAAGCTCAGAATCAAGCCAGAAACCCAAACTCTTTATTTCAGATTTGGGGACAGGCACAGGGCCCATACATGCTGGCCAGATAGAGGAAACCTCGAGGGGGGAGGGATTACCCAGCAACATAAGCTCGGTCTTATCACCGTTCAGTTTTAGATGGGAATGGCACATCCACCTCATCACCTCCTCGAGGCATGGGCCAAGACAAGTAGGGAAATTGCTTTTGTAGTTAAATGCCACCACTAATTGAGTGTCGTCGGCATATGTAAATATATGCACCCCAAAGGGTAGAACAATGTCCGCGAGAGAAGCCATATCAACATTAAAGAGAGTGGGACTCAGGGACGGCCCCTGAGGCACTCCACAATCAAGGGGCCTAGGGCTTGAAATGGCCTCGCCCTCGAAGACCTGGAAGGATCTACCCTCGAGGAAAGAGCACAGCCTATTCAGGGCTGTTCCTGTCACACCCAGATCTTTGAGTCGATGAATTGGGAAACGGTGATTAACCGTATCAAATGCCGCGCTGAGATCTAACAATATCACGGCAAGAGAACCACCTGCATCAAGAATCCTTCTAGAGTCATCCGCGGCTGCCAGTAAGGCTGATCAAGTCCTTTGAGAGGGGCGAAACCCAGTTTGGGATGGATGCAGGAGTTTTCCAGCTTCAAGATGCGTAGAGAGAGAGTTCAAATATGAATGGCAAAATATCCTAGTTTGCAAATGTTTTCCACATAACTATGGCTTTGCCATATTTGCCACATAATACATCATCTGCTGCATATTCTGACGATTTTAACTAATAAATTGTTTATAGCTCAAACACATCAAAAGTTACTAAAAAATGTGACTTGTGCTGCTGTGAAGTGGAGGGCCCTTTGCAAAGATTGACTGGTCACCTTTCTCATTGCTGCAGTTGTATGTTCCACTAGTACTAATAAGGAAAAATCTTTGCAGAGACTGTTAGCATGTGTAAAAATTTCAAAATAAAAAAGTATCAGAAAATTTACAGCACCACTAATACCAGTGTAGGGTATCAGAGCACTTTACATCACACATATTACACAGAGACAATCATTCATATGTGTGTAAATCACTGTGTAGGAAATGTTACATAAGACAAAGGACTACAAGGTGTAGGAGTCACATGACAACCATACTAGTAGGCTGCATAGTTTAATGGTGATTGGTCTGCAGAAACACAAACTCAGAATTAAAAACATAATACCAAGGTTAGGGGTTCTCTTTAATAATCAGAATTGATTTCTACCCAAATGAACCCTTTTTTGCAACATTAGGATAAGCGAAGACTGGGGAAAAAAACATAACGCTCTAATTTATACCTTGGAGTTTGCATGCAGCTCTTACATGACAGTTAATAGCTCACTGTTCTATGTTAGAATTTTTACTTATTAACTGCAAGTAACAATAGGGTATCTCTGACAAAAGCAGTAACCCACTGATCTATTCACATTATGTGCACTTTGTGATCTGCATGGCACATGTTCTTAGCAGCATGCACATTACACCTCTGCCATTCCTTTTCATGAGTCAAACCTTCCACTAGACAAAACACCATCTCTCTCTACTAAGAACATTAATCACTGGAGTTATCAAAACATTTTTATTGTTGCCCAAAAATGTTGGAGGCCAGGAAGGAGGCAGCAAGTGCTTTTAAAACCATAATATACTTACAAACACGATGCCCCCACCTGAAGTTAGCGCCCGGTGCGGTCGTACTGCCCTAGAACCACCCTGCTCAAGGGTCCTGTGACCTCAGTGACAGAGTCACTGCCACTCTATGGTGTGCTGCTTCATAGGTCTGTCCCCAAGACTGGAGTTGAACTTCATGGATAGTGGTGGACAGGCCTTCAAGGTTAATCCACACTTGCCACCGCTAGGGTCCATCTGCTGGTGCTAAGACACCAGGGCTTTTAAGATCTTGCGGCGCCTTCTAAGGTGTAGCACAGGAATGTGCTCCCTTAGGAGAGTGGTCTGGGAACCTGGTCATTAAGGAGGAACCTGGTTCACCAGTTCCACTTCAGCAGCTCTGACCATAGCGCCACATCCTCTCCCCCACTGAACACCATAATGCCCCACTGAGAGAAACTTGCACTGCACTGACCCGCTATAAACACCTGGATGTGACTCAATTCTAATTACGCACTAGACAAGAGTAATATGCTGCCTAAAAAAAATTGACAACATCCTTGAAAAAGCAAACACTCATAGGGAATGCAAGATTAAGTAACGCATGTGAAATGTAAGCAGGAACAACATGGTTACCTTTTTCCTTTTACACTCATTATTCTGAAATTAGTAAAGGTAAGGCCATGACTGCAGGGCCCGGAAGGGACCCGTTTCAGTGCCCATTGCTTATATTCTTTCAAAACATAGGCAGTATGGTTTAAAAAGACCACAGTCGCTGTACACATTTTGTTTTCTAATTCACCCATCAAGCAGGTATTTCAGTACCTCCAGGCAAGGTGCACTTTCCCACAGTCACAGGGAAAACAATGTTGTTCAAAGAGAGAGGAGTAAACAAAAGTATCACTTCACTGGCAAACACTGTAAAGTGGCGCTAATGTGTTTAGGTGTAAATAAATCAATCTGGCCACCTTGCAACCAATCTGTCTTGCTTTAATTAGTTATTTATTTTTCACATTTGGAATGTTTTATTTCTCTCCACCCCGAGGCTGCACTTGTGTCAGAAAAAGACAACGTTTCCAGCAAAAATGTTATTCTTTTTTGGATCTATTTCACAGGGGAGCAAATAAACGAAAGGAGGAAAGAGAGGGTAATACCCGTTTCTTGAAGTCTCGGTTACTTTTCACTAACTGAGGAGCGAGACAGCAAGAGAGGGAAGACTCGGAGGCTTAGAGGCAGTCACCGTGGTGTGCGCGCACAGTTTAATTTATGGGGACTTGGGGAGGCTGAAGAGGCTTGCTTGCAGGCGCAGCCGTCTCCCTCCGCTGAGAGTGAGGGGGCCCCTGGAGCGTGGGGGGCCCCGCACCGCGAGGGCTGCGGAGGCCTGTGTTACGCCCCTGACTCCCATATGGTATGAATGAAGGACCCTCTCAGACCACAGGTACGCAGGCATACATCGCTCTCCGCCCTACTAATCTTATGTAGAAGTACACTTGTGTAGTATATTCTGTTAAGGATTTTAAATTAAACAAAATTCTGCCTGTATGGCCTGATGGCCACCTCTTGCATGTTCTGGAGTGCCTCCTGCCACTCACTCATAGTCCTCAAAACTAGCCACATCCAAACTAGCCACATCCGTCTGCCGTTTTATTCACAACTGCGTTAGATCGCCCAGTGTGTTATACAGGAGAGTCTTAAATGGTTATTGAAATTGCTTTAGTCGTCATATGGTCATTAGTAATTGTCTCTCTAATGGTGACTCTTCCATTGTGTCTTCATCAAGTGCGATCCTTCTCTTCCTCCCCATCCCTCCAGCATACCTCAATTGGTAGTATAAGAGATTGGGAGAGTGCCATATTATATTCCTCTCCTAGATGTGTTCTGTTCGCATCCCATTCATCTCGAAGTGTGTGAAGATGAAGACATGCCTTTGATCGCGCTTTATTCTGTTATCAAGATTACTATGATGCGATACAATGTACATTTCTTTCTTTTTTGGTACATTTTTATGTGGAACTCATTGGAGTTCCGAATCATAAACAAACAAATTGATTGTGAAGAGTCCGATGAGGTCACATCCTCTAAAACATAGGGCGGTCTGTACTGCTCTGAGTTTTGTGTCCACCCATAATGGGGTTTCTGGGGTTCAATCACATCCCCCGACCCATGTCTTTCAAGAGTGTGCCATATTCTGCACACTGTTTTCTTGGCGTCTAACTCTGTAATTTTTAACACATGCACTTTGATATACTTGGACTGTAGGTGTTCATATTTTGAAATTATCCTGGTTGCTTTAAGATGAGTGTAACAACTTTTCTGAAGCCGTAATGTTGACAGTTGCATATGAAGTTACCGTTGGTATATGTTACCATGGCTGGTATCACTCCCTTCATGTCACAGTGAATAATTATTCTTCTAATGGCAGTGTGGTCTAACGGGTGTAGTGAAAGCACTTCACGATGCATTAGATATGTCTGGTGGTTAATGGTGACTGGAATTGATCAAGAAAGGCGCAGCTGCAATAGTTGCTTAATAGCACCAACCTTCTTGGAATTGTATTGCAACACTAAAATTAGAATGGCAGGTTGGGGGGCAAACCATCTGCTCTGATAATTTTAGTTGGCGTTCAAATGAACTGAAATGTTTAAGTTCTTGGGGAAACATCTTTGTGTAGATGAACACCTACATCATTTTTTAAGACTGACAAATGACAGTGATGCACTTTATGAATAGGTGTGGTGAGGCTGCTCAGTGTAGCACTTGGATTTGTGCTTAGCATGACATGTGAGGGGATTATGTCTAGACTATTGTGTGCTGCACGTTGAATTGAGTTGTTGCTTTGTTATCTTAACTAGTTACTCTGGTCTGAGATTAGTTTTGGCTTTTTTTTTTACTTGATCATGCATAAGGTAATATCCCATGTTAGTCCGTCTGTGTCACAGTCATGGGGCAGGGTCGTCATACAAGAGTCTGGAGCGACTCCAGTAGGAGGTAAGTTCTTTATTTTATTTCATGTTATGTGTATAGTTTATACACCAGGTAGTTCATGTCATGGCTTCATCCTGCCTTCAGCTGTCCCAGTCTTTCACTCCATAACGTTCTTATTACATCATCAGCTGTCGTCATTCAAGACTCTAGCTCAGACAAACGGGCCATGTGGACACATAGTCTGCTTTAACAGAACATAGAAAAGCAAACATCTCTACCTACTATGAAGTTTTCAGCTCCTGGTTGGCATTTACACCTGGACTTTAAATATGTTTAAACTGGTCTGCTGGATTACATTTTTCCTAAAATATTTGTTGGTGAGTGGGGGCGCTAATTCCTCTGCTTCTGAGTGTGTTCTCCTTCAACTCAATACTGCAGTTGCATGCTGTCCACCCCTGCTCCTACTGCGTAAAGTAGTGCAGTTGCATTTGACAGTAAGATAAACTTGTTCTATCTGGGGAGGCAGATTTGTTTTGTATATAATTCTATATTACAATTCCTTTGCATATTGGTAACTACTTTGTTTGTGGTTACTAGCGAATTTTAGATGGCTTACTGAGTGAAATGTATCTCTATAGGGTGAACCTTTGTGTGTTATCTATGGTAACATAGCAGCGGTGCCTGATTATACTGCTTGGTTTGTAGAAAGGCTCGCTGCGGTTGTCTTATTTGAAGGGATTTATATATTTACTGTTCTCAGGGTGGGAGGTGGCTATAAAGAGTGGAATAGCATTCAAATGCCTGGCCAAAGTTATTTCGTTAGGTTTTTATTTTTTTGTGAGATCCTGTTTATGGTTATTGGGTACTGACTGCTATAGGTATCCCACCCAATGTATTAAGGGCTCAGCACTATACGCTTGTGGCGTTACCAGCTCAGTGTGGGAAAAGGAAGCAATTCCTTTTGGATTAGTAACCTACACACACCCTAGTAGTGTCATGCTTCATTATCGGGTTCACCCTGACTCCTAAAGGTCAGGGTGGGCTCAACCATATTCCAGGGAGCACTTTGGAGAGATAACCAGTGGGTCAAAAGATAAAAGTACTCCTACTTCTCCTGGTATCCCTTTAGGCGTAGGGGATATTAAAAACATATATACAGGGGACCTTGAGGAGGTAATGGTCCTATGACCCTAGTGTCTTGCCTAGTATCTTGCCAACATGTTTCAGCCCTTGAAAATTGGCCTTTTGGGTCCCGGACTTTCTTCAGGGCAATTTGACGTTCCCTCCCTGGTCACAATGAAGGCTATACCTAATTTTTCATTTGGAGGATGCAGAAAGCTGCATTCCCAACAGTGGTATGGAAGGTATACTTATCTTCCATCCAGATTTTCATGTCTTAAATCTGCCCTATTATGGTGGAATGCAAGTATCACAAGGGGAGTGGTAGAAAGAGTAGCCTTTTAGTCACACTTTCCTCAAAGGTCCTGCCCCTTAATTCCACCTACTTGGGTCCCAGATTTCCACCACAAAGAATGGCAAGGTTGGTGACTGTCTGTTGGCCTCTCGGAGTGGTTAAGTTGCCCATGAGGAACATGAGAATACAAACCCACTGAAGAAGAGTTTCACCCCGCAATGCCTTGGGGCCAAAAAAAGTGTTGAATTTATATGCCATAACGTATACTTCAATGGTTGGGAAGAAAAATGAAGTTGAAACCGCACTTCATTTGGTGTAGTTAAACTTAGTTTACCTAAAATGAACAGACAATACTACAAATGTATTTCTGAACCTCTTTTGGAGAATACACACATAATGTCAGTGCTACACAGATCAATTAACAAGGTCCATGGCTGAAGGAATATATTCCTGCTATCACATAAAGTTAAATAAACATCACTGAAATTACGTTCATCCGTTGGGTGAGTTCAAGGCCGTTTTTAGGTGTTGCCTAGAGTGCATGCACTCGCTCTTCAAGACCTTTTATTTTCCATCAGTAGGCTTAGAAGCCACCCCTTGCTTACCTTTAGTTGGCTTCATTGTCACTCTCATTTGCTTGTTTCTTATTATTGTTCATCTGCTGTACACTTCCTTCCTCTACGTGTTTGTCCCTTGCCCGGAGCATGGACGCATTCCTTGGGTCCTTCCATTGGTAATTTTTTTCTGCTTTTTATTTTTGTATTTAAGCACTTTACCAGAGTATGCCTTTATCAGCTGGTTCCCTCGTGTATTTCGCCCCCACTCCCATCTCCCGGTCAGTGTTGCTTGCATGTCCTCAATCCGTTGTGTCTCCTCCACGACAAACCAGGGCTATGGCACTGACTCTGCTGGCTGCGCCATAGTGCCCCCCCACTCTCCCTGTTGCCTCAGCGTGCCCACTCCAAGCAATAAAAACAACCCAGAAAAAAATAAACCCACTGACACGGCCAGCACTGCCATGTCATATCTTTTTATTTATATAAGTCATGCTGCTCCACAACATGGCAGCTGTGCTTCCCTACAATATGGCTAAAAATTGACAAAGACAACAACTCTCGTCTCTTTGTCGTGACTGACTGGCTTCAGCAAAGCAGGTTACATTTTTATTTCAGTTGCTTTGGCCACCTAGGTTGGTGATGAGGATTGTTTTCAACTTGGTATTCTCATTTACCCAGATTCAAAATACAAAGCATTGTTTGTGTAGTTCATACGTCATGCAAATACTTACTTGGCCCTTTTTTTGCACAACCAATCCTTTATGGGTTCCGGAGTAGCGTGCTACTCGCCAATAAAGCGCTTCAACACCTCATCTGGGGTAACAAGCGCTATATAAATGCAAACCTTTTTCCTATCCCTCCCCAACCCTTCTCAATCCAAATAACTGACTAACATATCCACCACTCAAATTACTCTCATATTTTACAATACTAATTCAACACTAATCCTTATGGGTTCCAGAGTAGCATGCTACTCGCCAAAAAAGCACTTCAAAACCCAATCGGGAGCTACAAGCGCTATATAAATGCAAACCTCTTTCCCTCTTCTATCCCACCGCTACCCTTCTCTATCCAAATAACTGAATAACATATCCACCATTCAAATTACTTTCATATTTCACTATACTAATTTTCAACACTAATCCTTTATGGGTTCAGGAGTTGCGTGCTACTCGCCAAAAAAGCACTTCAACACCCCATCAGGGGTAACAAGCAAACCTTTTCCCCCTCTTCTATCCCTTCGCTATCCTTCTCACTCCAAATATCTGACTAATATCCTCCACTCAAATTACTTTCATGTTTCACTATACTAATTCACCATTAATCCTTCATGGGATTCCGGAGTAGCGTGCTACTCTCCAAAAAAACGCTTCAACACCCCATCAGGGGTAACAAGCGCTATATAAATACAAACCTTTTCCCCTTTTCTATCCTTCTGTATCCAGATAATTGACTTACCTATTCACCACTTAAATTACTTCCATATTTCACTATACTAATTCAACACTAATCTATATGGGTTCCGGAGTAGCGTGCTACTCACCGAAAAAGGGCTTCAACGCCTCGTCATGGGTAGTAAGCGCTATATAAATGCAATTACAATACAATTACAATAATGTATGTGTGGGGGGGCACGTGGCCCCCCCGCAGCCCCATAGACCACCACCTCCCCAGGGCTTTTAATAAATAAGGGCGGGGGAACCTCGCAGGCCCTCCCATGCCCCAGGGACCGCCACCTCCCTGGGGCTTTGCTATAATTTGGTGGGGGGCCTCATGGGTCACCCCCAAGCCCCGGGGACCGCCACCTCCCCGGGGCTTAGCTTAAATATAGAGGAGGGGACCTCACCGGGCCCCCAAGCCCCGGGAACCGCCACCTCCCCGGGGCTGAATGCATAATTAGTGTGGGGGGCTTGAGCCCCCCACACTGCCCCGGAGACCACCACCTCCACGGGGCACTTAGTATGTCAATATGGTGGTACCTTATGGACCCCCCGGCCCCGGGGATCACCACCTCCCCGGGGCTTTAAACACATTGGGAGGGAGGCTGCGCGGACCCCCTCCTGGAGCCCTCGATGGCCCTGGGGACTGCCACCCCCAAGGGCTGGCTCCTGCAATGTCCCAGGGTGCCCACCCCCGGGACATTGCTGTTTGCTATTGCAGGGCGGGAGCATGGCTCCCGCCCTGTCATAGCAAACTCTGCTTCGGTCTTTGGAAGGGAGAGCAGGAAACCTGCTCTCACTTCCAAAAACCAAAGCAGAATTTCTTTTGCACAAGGGGAGCTGCATGTCAGCAGCTCCCCTTGTGCAAAAGCAATGGCGGCTCCCGCAAGAGGCGGGGAGCCGGCGGGACCGTGGGGGGCATTGGGGCTCCCCCTACAGTCCCCAACAGGGAGGCCAGGCCCCAGGGGATGGGGTCCCCGGGGCCAAAAGTGGCCCTTGTAAGGGGTGGTCACATGGCCCCCTCCCATATAACATAAAAAAATATTTTAAAAAAGGCCATGCCCCGGGGGATGGGGTACCCGGGGCCTGCCCAAAATCGACCTTAGGAGGGGGACCACACGGCCCCCTTCCCATTTTTTAAATGTTTTTAAATGTAGCAGGCCCTGGGGAATGGGGTCCCCAGGGCCCAAAAATAGATTCAAAGAAGGGGGGCCACACAGCCCCCCTTCTAATAAAAATTAATTTAGAAAAGCTGGCATCTCATCACAGGCCCCGCCCCCTCCCTGCACCACTCCGCAAATGTGCCCCCTGGTGCGTTGTAAGTTGGGGGATTAAGTCCCCTTGGATACTGAGGGTTCCTAGGGGCCAACTAGCCCAACAGGTACCTTTAGTAAGCGCCACAGAGCTGGATTGCAGAGAGATGGTCTGAGGCCACGCCCTTTTTTACACCACTCTGCAAATGTGCACTCTTGGCACACTGCTGGTGGGGCGATGAGAACCTCTTGTGTCCTGAGTATCTCAGGACGCAAGTGGACTTCATCCCTTGAGCGGCAGTGCATCAAGAGCCGCGTTTGCAGAGTGGTGTAAAAAGGAGGCGTGGCCTCGGACCACTCTCAGCAATCCAGGTGTGTGGCGCTTACTGGAAGTACCTGGTGGGCTAGTTGGACTTCAGGGAACCTCAGGAATGAAGGGGACTTAATACCCCAACTTAGAACACGCCAGGAGGCGCGTTCGCAGAGTGATGTGGGAAGGGGGCATGGCCTTTGTCCACCTCTCAGCAATCCCACTGTGTGGGGCTTACTGGAGGTAAGAGGTAGGCTACTTGGACCCTAAAGGATCCCCAGCAGCGAAGGGGACTTCAATCCCCATCCAAGAGTGCCTCAGGGAGCGCATTTGCAGAGTGGTGGGCAAAGGGGACGTGGCCTGTTGTGAGAACTTAGCAATCCTGCAGTGTGGGACTTACTGGAAGTAATAGGATGGGTAGTTGGCCACCAAGGATGTCCTTGGGGGCCAACTACCCCTTTTGTTACCTGCAGTAAGTCCCATGCAGTGGGATTACTAAGAAGTCTTCGGAGGTCATGCCCCTTTTATCCACCACTCTGCAAACGTACTTCCTGGCAGACTACGGGATGGGGATGAAGTCCAATTTACTCCTGAGGGACTTTGGGGGCCAAGAAGCCCTCATAGTACCTCCTGTAAATCCTGCGCAGCAGAATTCCTGAGCGCTGGTCGGAGGCCCAGCACCCTTTCTCCATCACACTGCAATCGCGACTACTAGCTAAAGAAGTGTTTGCAATGTAACAGGTTTCACATCTGCGAGAATTAGAGCTATTAGCGTTGTAAATGCAAACTTTTTTACTAATGTTTTTTGGAGTGGAGTGGATGTACGTTGAGTGTAGTGAAATTATGTTGTATGTTGTGCAGTGAGATTATGTGGATAGAAAGTATGTGGTATTTAGTGTATAGGAATTATGTAGAGTGGGATTATGTGTTAGGGAGAGTAATTATGTGGTATGGTAGTCTGTGTTGTGGAGTGGTAACCTCAGGTTTGGTCTTCCTCATTTCCATAGAAGCTCACCTATGAACTCAGTGAGACAAAAAAAGTCTCTTTCTGCACCCTTTGTGCCTCTTTCGCCACCTCTGTTGCTTCTTCCTGCACCCCTCCTGCCTCTTTCTGTACCCCTCTTGCCTCTGTGTGCACATCTCCTACCCCTTTCTGTACCCCTCTTGCCTCTTTTTCCACCTCTGTTGGTTCTTTCTGCTCCTCTTTTGCTTTGTTCTGTACTTCACTTGCCTCTCTCTGTACCCCTCTTGCCTCTTTCTACACCTTTGTTAGTTCTTTCTGCACTGCTCTGGCTTCTTCCTGCACCTCTGTTCCAAATGTATGCACCCCTCCTGCCATTTTCTTCCCTCTTTATGCACCTCCCTTGCCTCATTCTGCCCACCTGTTCCCTCTTTCTGTACCTCTTTTGTTTCTGCAACTCTCTTGTCTCTTTTTGCAGTTCTTTTGCCTCCTTCTGTACCTCATGTGCCTCTTTTTGCAGCTCTGTTGGTTCTTTTGCACTGCTGTTGCTTCTATCTGCACCTCTCTTGCAAATTTCAGCACCCCTCTTGCCTCTTTCTGCACCCATTTTACCTGTTTCTGCACCTCTCTTGCCTCTATCTGCACCTTTGCTCCCTCTTTCTGTACCTCTTTTGCCTGCTTCTGTAACTCTCTTGCCTCTTTCTGCAGTTCACTTGGCTCCTTCTGCATCTGTTGCTTCTTTCTGCATTTCTCTTGCCTCTTTCTGCACCACTGTTGCTTCATTCTGCACTTTCCATGCTTCTTTCTGCACCTATCTTGCTTCTTTCTGCACCCCAGTTGTATCTTTCTGCACTCGCCCTAACTCTTTCTGTACCTTTCTTGCCTGTTTCTACATCTCACTTGCCTTTTCCCACACGTTTCTTGCTTCTTTCCACACCTCTGTTGCTTCTTTCAGCAATTCTCTTGTCTCTTTCTGAAGTTCTCCTGCCTGTCTCTGCACCCCTCTTGCCTCTTTCTGTACCCGTCTTCCTTCTTTGTGCAACTCTCTAGCCTCTTTCTACACCTCTCTTCCCTCTTTCTGCACTACTCTTGCCTCTTTTTGTACCTCTGTTGCTTCTTTCTCCACTTCTCTTGCCTCTTTGTGCAACTCCTCGTGCCTCCTTCTGCACCTCTGCTGCTTCTTTCTGCACTTCTCTTGGTTCTTTCTGCACTGCTGTTGCCTCTTTCTGTATCCCTCTTGCCTCTTCAAGCACCTCTTTTGCTTCTTTCTGCACCCCGCTTGCCTCTTTGTGCACCTCTGATGCGTCTTTCTGCACTTTTAATGCCTCTTTCAGCACCTCTGCTGCTTTTGTCTGCAGATCTCTTGCTCCTCACATGCCTGTATTAGCACCTCTGTTACTTCTTTCTGCACTTTTCTTCCTTCTTTCTGCACCTCTCTTGCTTCTTTCTGCACCTCACTTGCCTCTTTCAGCACCTCTGTTGCTTTTTTTGCCGATCTCTTGCCTCTTTCTGCACCTCACTTGCCTCTTTCAGTACCTCTATTGCTTTTTTCTGCAGATCTCTTTCTGCACCCCTGTTCCCTCTTTCTGCACCCCTGTTCCCTCTTTCTGCACCCCTGTTCCCTCTTTCTGCATCTTTCCTGCCTGTTTCTGCACCTCTCTTGCCTCTTTCTGTACCTCTCTTGCCTCTTTCTGCACTCTTCTTCCTTCTTTCTACACCCTTCCTGCCTCTTTATGTACCTGTCTTGCCTCTCTGTGCATCCCTCCTGCCTTTTTCTGCACCCCTCTAGCCTCTTTTTGCACCTCTGTTGGTTCATTCTTCACTGCTCTTGCTTCTTTCTACACCTTACCTCTTTCTGCACTTCTCTTGCTTCTTTCTATACCTCTGTTGCTTCTTTCAGCAATTCTCTTGCCTCTTTCTGCACTTCTTTTCCTTCTTTCTGCACCACTCCTGCCGCTTTCTGTACCTCTCTTGCCTCTTTGTGCACCTCTCCTACCCCTTTCTGCACCCCTCTTGTGACTTTTTGCACCTCTGTTGGTTTTTTGTGCACTGCTCTTGCTCCTTTCTGCACCTCAGTTGCCTCTTTTTGCACTTCTCGTGGTTCTTTCTAAACCTCAGTTGCTTCTTTCAGCGATTCTCTTGTCTCTTTCTGTGCTTCTCTTGCTTGCTTCTGTACCTCTCTTGCATCTTTCTGCAACTCTGTTGCCTCTTTCTGCATTTCACTTGCCTATTTTGGTACCTCTATTTCTTCTTTCTGCACCTCTCTTGCCTCTTTCTGCATCCCTGTTCCCTCTTTCTGCACCTTTACTGCCTGTTTCTGTACCTATCTTGCCTCTTTCTGTACCTCTGTTGCCTCTTTCTGTACTTTTCTTGCCTCTTTCTGCATCCCTTTTGCCTCTTTCTGCACCTCTGTTTCTTCTTTCTGCACTTCTCTGGCCTCTTTCTGTACCTCTCTTGCTTCTTTCTGCACATCACTTGCCTCTTTCAGCACTTCTGTTGCTTTTTTCTGCAGATCTCTTGCCCCTTTCTGCACCTCACTTGCGTCTTTCAGCACCTTTGTTGCTTTCTTCTGCTGATCTCTTCCCTCATTCTGCACCCCTCTTTTCTCTTTCTGCACCTCTCTTGCCTCTATCTGCACTCCTGTTCCCTCTTTCTGTACCTTTCCTGCCTGTTTCTGCACCTCTCTTGCCTCTTTCTGTATGCGTCTTTCTGCACTTTTAATGCCTCTTTCAGCACCTCTGTTGCTTTTTTCTGCAGATCTCTTGCCTTTTTCTGCACCTCACATGCCTGTATTAGCACCTCTGTTACTTTTTCTGCACTTCTCTTCCTTCTTTCTGCACCTCTCTTGCTTCTTTCTGCACCTCACTTGCCTCTTTCAGCACCTCTCTTGCTTTTTCTGCCGATCTCTTGCCTCTTTCTGCACCTCACTTGCCTCTTTCAGTACCTCTATTGCTTTTTTCTGCAGATCTCTTTCTGCACCCCTGTTCCCTATTTCTGCATCTTTCCTGCCTTTTTCTGCACCTCTCTTGCCTCTTTCTGTACCTCTCTTGCCTCTTTCTGTACTTTTCTTCCTTCTTTCTGCACCCTTCCTTCCTCTTTATGTACCTCTCTTGCCTCTCTGTGCATCCCTCCTGCCTTTTTCTGCACCCCTCTAGCCTCTTTTTGCACCTCTGTTGGTTCATTCTTCACTGCTCTTGCTTCTTTCCACACCTTATCTCTTTCTGCATTTCTCTTGCTTCTTTCTATACCTCTGTTGCTTCTCTCAGCAATTCTCTTGCCTCTTTCTGCACTTCTCTTCCTGCTTTCTGTACCACTCCTGCTACTTTCTGTACCTCTCTTGCCTCTTTGTGCACCTCTCCTACCTCTTTCTGTACCCCTCTTGCGACTTTTTGCACCTCTGTTGGTTTTGTCTGCACTGCTCTTGCTTCTTTCTGCACCTCAGTTGCCTCTTTTTGCACTTCTCGTGGTTCTTTCTAAACCTCTGTTGCTTCTTTCAGCGATTCTCTTGTCTCTTTCTGTGCTTCTCTTGCTTGCTTCTGTACCTCTCTTGCATCTTTCTGCAACTCTGTTGCCTCTTTCTGCATTTCACTTGCCTATTTTGTTCCTCTAGTTCTTCTTTCTGCACCTCTCTTGCCTCTTTCTGCGTCCCTGTTCCCTCTTTCTGCACCTTTCCTGCCTGTTTCTGCCACTATCTTGCCTCTATCTGTACCTCTGTTGCCTCTGTCTGTACTTTTCTTGCCTCTTTCTGCATCCCTTTTGCCTCTTTCTGCACCTCTGTTTCTTCTTTCTGCACTTCTCTGGCCTCTTTCTTTACCTCTCTTGCTTCTTTCTGCACATCACTTGCCTCTTTCAGCACGTCTGTTGCTTTTTTCTGCAGATCTCTTGCCCCTTTCTGCACCTCACTCGCATCTTTCAGCACCTTTGTTGCTTTTTCTGCTGATCTCTTCCCTCTTTCTGCACCCCTCTTTTCTCTTTCTGTACCTTTCTTGCCTCTATCTGCACTCCTGTTCCCTCTTTCTGCACCTTTCCTGCCTGTTTCTGCACCTCTCTTGCCTCTTTCTGTACCTCTGCTGCTTCTTTCTGCACTTCTCTTGGTTCTTTCTGCACTGCTGTTGCCTCTTTCTGTATCCCTCTTGCCTCTTCGAGCACCTCTTTTGCTTCTTTCTGCACCCCTCTTGCCTCTTTGTGCACCTCTGATGCGTCTTTCTGCACTTTTAATGCCTCTTTCAGCACCTCTGTTGCTTATTTCTGCAGATCTCTTGCCTTTTTCTGTACCTCACATGCCTGTATTAGCACCTCCGTTACTTCTTTCTGCACTTCTCTTCCTTCTTTCTGCACCTCTCTTGCTTCTTTCTGCACCTAACTTGCCTCTTTCAGCACCTCTGTTGCTTTTTCTGCAGATCTCTTTCTGCACCCCTGTTCCCTCTTTCTGCACCCCTGTTTCTGCACCTCTCTTGCCTCTTTCTGTACCTATCTTGCCTTTTTCTGTACCTCTGTTGCCTCTTTCTGCACTTCTCTGGCCTCTTTCTGTACCTCTCTTGCTTCTTTCTGCACATCACTTGCCTCTTTCAGCACCTCTGTTGCTTTTTTCTGCAGATCTCTTGCCCCTTTCTGCACCTCACTAGCGTCTTTCAGCACCTTTGTTGCTTTCTTCTGCTGATCTCTTCCCTCT
The DNA here is from genome assembly GCF_964204655.1 of Triturus cristatus. Taxonomy (NCBI): domain Eukaryota; kingdom Metazoa; phylum Chordata; class Amphibia; order Caudata; family Salamandridae; genus Triturus; species Triturus cristatus. Next base: position 748,678,635 of record NC_140579.1, read on the forward strand.
TTATGCACCCCTCTTTTCTCTTTCTGCACCTCTCTTGCCTCTATCTGCACTCCTGTTCCCTCTTTCTGCACCTTTCCTGCCTGTTTCTGCACCTCTCTTGCCTCTTTCTGTACCTCTCTTGCCTCTTTCTGCAGTTCTATTGCTCTATTTGCACCCTTCACGCCTCTTTCAGCACCTCTGTTACGTCTTTCTGCACTTTTCTCCCTTCTTTCAGTACCCCTCCTGCCTCTTTATCTACCTCTTTTGCCTCTTTGTGCATCCCTCCTACCTTTTTCTACACCCCTCTTGCCTCTTTTTGCACCTCTGTAGGTTCGTTCTGTACTGTTCTTGCTTCTTTGTGCACCTTGCTTGCCTCGTTCTGCACTTCTCTTGCTTCTTTCTACACCTCTGTTGCTTCTTTCAGCAATTCTCTTGCCTCTTTCTAAATTTCTCCTGCTTGTTTCTGCACCTCTCTTCTATCATTCTGAACCTCTGTTGCCTCTTTCTACATGTCACTTGCTTCTTTCTGCACCTCTCCTGCCTCTTTCTGCACCCCTCTTCCCTCTTTGTGCAACTCTCTAGCCTCTTTCTACACCTCTCTTCCCTCTATCTGCACTACTCTTGCCTCTTTCTTTACCTCTGTTGCTTCTTTCTGCACTTCTCTTGCCTCTTTCTGCACCCTTCGTCCCTCTTTCAGCACCTCTTTTGCTTCTTTCCGCACTTCTCTTGATTCTTTCTACACTGCTGTTGCCTCTTTCTGTATCCCTCTTGCCTCTTTGAGGACCTCTTGTGCTTCTTTCTGCACTTCTCTCTCTTCTTTCTGCACCCCTCTTGCCTCTTTCTGCTCCTCTGATGCTTCTTTCTGCACCCCTGTTCCCTCTTTATGCACCTCTCTTGCCTCTTTCTGTACCTCTGTTGCCTCTTTTTGTACCTCTGTTGCACCTTTCTGCACTTCTCTTGCTCTTTGTGCACCCCTTTTTCCTCTTTCTGCACTTCTGTTGCTCCTTTCTGCACTTCTATTGCCTATTTCTCCACCTTGCTTGCTTCTTTCTGCACCTCACTTGCCTCTTTCAGCAACTGTTTTGCTTTTTTCTGCAGATCTCTTGCCTATTTCTACACCTCTCTTCCCTCTTTCTGCACCACTCTTGCCTCTTTTTGTACATCTGTTGCTTGTTTCTACACCTCTGTTGCATCTTTCAGCAATTCTCTTGAGTCTTTTTTTTACCTCTGTTGCTTCTTTCTGCACTTCTTTTGCCTCTTTCTGCACTCTTTGTGCATCTTTCAGCACCTCTGTGTGTTCTTTCTGCACCTCACATGTTTCTTTCTGCACCCCTTTTGCCTGTTTATGCACCCCTCTTTCCTCTTTGTGCAACACTCCTGCCTCTTTCTACACCTCTCTATCCTCTATGTGCACCACTCTTGCCTCTTTCTGTATCTTTGTTCCTTCTCTCTACACCTTTCTTGTCTCTTTCTACACCCTTTGTGCCTCTTTCAGCACCTCTGTTGCTTCTGTCTGCAGTTCTCTTCCTCTTTCTACACCCCTCTTGCCTCTTTCTGTACCCCTCTCGCCTCTGTGTGCCCATCTCCTAACCCTTTCTATACCCCTCTTGCCTCTTTTTCAACATCTGTTGATCATTCTGCACCTCTTTTGCTTCGTTCTGTACTTCACTTCCTTCTTTCTGTACCCCTCTTGCCTCTTTCTGCACCTCTGTTAGTTCTTTCTCACTGCTCTGGGGTCTTCCTGCATCTCTGTTCCAAATGTATGCACCCCTTTTGCCTTTTTCTACACCCCTCTTCCCTCTTTATGCACCTATGTTGCCTCAATCTGCCCACCTGTTCCCTCTTTCTGTACCTCTTTTGCCTGTCTCTGCAACTTTGTTGCCTCTTTTTGCAGTTCTCCTGCCTCCTTCTGTACCTCACTTGCCTCTTTTTGCAGTTCTGTTGGTTCTTTTGCACTGCAGTTGCTTCTTTCTGCACCTCCCAGTGAGAAGTTGGCCTGGTATATGCTGTCCACTAGTTATAGTGGGCACCCTGTACCAGTCCAAACAACCCCTTATTGGTTATAGGTTAAAGACAACCTTTAGTGAAAGCTATCCTAGTGGTAGCTATGGAGAGCAGCCTTCAGGCTAAGTCTTGAAGGAATGTAAAGCAGCTTGTTTTACCAGTCTATAATCTCTTGAATGCCTAAATGAGAGACAACGACACCAGGTATATATATAAAATATATGTATTTATTACTACACACACCCTCCTAGACTCTTTATGAGACTAGTAGTCAAAACACATAAGTTACACTTCAAATATTACAGTAAAAAAGCACAAATGCACGTCAGGCATTAGGGGCGAGCCAAACCATAAACTAAAATAGTGGTATAAGAACCACAACTTAACTAGACACAAGGCCTAGAGACTGTAGAATCACTAAGACTCCAAGGAACCACCCAAGGTAGTGACACAGGGGACCCACGGGGGCCGTGTGCAGTGTGAGAACACAGCTGCGAGCTCCCATTAGCTTCTATGGGGAAAGTCGCGGCTAGGTTTTTAAAGTTTAGGGACAGTTAGAATTGAGTCAGGACCAAACCCTTTGGGACTTAGGAAGTACTAGGGTCAACACCCACAGGAGCACTGGAGTACTCATTTTACCTCACCCAGGGAAGCCGGGTGCATAGGTATCAAATGGTGTCGGGTCGCGTAGTTGATTTCAGTGGGAGCTGGCGAAGAAGTGCTGCTGCCGGGAAGATGCAAAGTGTCCGAAGAGATCCAAGCCTGGATCGAAGATGAGAAGAACCTGAAAGCAGAGGGGACATAGTCTGGGTCACTAGCCAGTGACCAGGAAGGCAATAGGCAGATGCCCACCGATGTTGGGTGATTTCAGGTGAAGAAGGTGAAGCTTGACTCTACAGCCACGAGGACCAGGAGGTGTCGATGATGACCAGGAGCTGGATTCGAGCTGTACCACGAAGGATGTCGAGTGCTGCAGCGTCGGTGCCCAGATTGGACAAACAAGCCTTGGCAACAGCAACCCATGCAGAAACAAAAAAGATGATTCGGTGCAGACCAGCAAGGTCTGTGGGACTCACCACTTGGTAGGGTGTCAGGGCTTGTCTGGAGCAACCAGGGAAGCCCAAGGAAATTCAAAGTTACCCCCTCAGGGACCCACCAGTCGATGGAACAGGGATCGCAAAGGAACCTTGAGACAAAACACAAAATGGCGACCCACTGGTCACTGGGGGTGACTAGGCCAACAATCTTCAGTGGGTTCTGTGCTCGAGGTGGGGGCTACAAGCAAGCTCAAGCATGACTTCAAGAGACGTTGAGAAGTTAATGCACTTGCAAAAGTGTATGGTGGCCAGGAGTTCCGGTTCCACGCTACTCACGAGGGCTGCGGGTCTCAGCTTTGCTGGGGACTCGGGTTGGCCTCTGACATGTCTGGAAATCCTCCTCCTGGGCTGCAAATACTTCGGAGTCCAGCGGGAGCTTCGGAACTGAAGACCAGCAAATTGCTTAGATGGTACTTGCCAAGCAGGGGAGTCACTCCTTGACCCCAAGGGAGATTTCTTCGGTCCTCTAGTCTTGAGTAAAGCGTCGAAGTTCCAGGATTCAGCTTCAGAGTTTCATCCAAGGATATCTAGAGTTCTGGTTACAGAGGTTCCTTACTTATACATACGGAAGGGGTTGGACTAGCTCTGGGGACCCACCTATGGGAGGGTTTGGAAAGAGGGGTGGCTACACACATTTCCTTTGACCAGTTTCGTGGCAGAGCAGGGGCTGGAAGCCCCTGAACCATTTTGAGCTGGACTATGCACAGAGAAACCAAATGTACCCCAGTGCAGGACTTCAAAGCACTCAGAGAGTGCTCTCACCCAGCCCCAATACACATAAGGCCTTCTGGGAGGTGGATACACCTCCCTGTGACAGGAAACCTATTGTCCAGGCCTCCACTACTGGAATTTCGGTCAGCAGCAGGAGGCCAGACCCGTGTCTGTGGCTGCAGCATCCATTTTGTGATGCCAGGGCTCTATTAGATTTCTCCAGTGTATACCAGTATTGCCATGTCTCTCCCTCTAGAAGGGTGGGATCATATCCTCACATCAAGAACTGATGTGGGGGTATGATTCCAAGGTGTTTGACACCAAACACAACATGTTTCCGTGCAGCCAGTCCAAAGTTTGCATGAACCGTTTAAGATATATGGTCAGGCTGCACCACTGACAACCCCGGAGAAGAGATTCCGAAGGCTGCAGAGGGGCTCAGATCATGCCTGGGCACCCTTTCACATATAACCAAGCACCCAGCTTTCAGGATTGAAAAGGCCTGCCATAGGGGTGACTGATAGGTTACTATGTGCAGTGCTTGGGGAGGTATAGCGAACCTATACCTCAGTAAGGGGTGCATGCACCACCTTACCCAGGCTGCAGTAGCAGACCTGTGGTGTAATTTTGCATGGCTTACCAGGGGTGGCACAATACATGCTTCAGCCCCTGGTAGGCCTCGCGGGTACCTATGCCCTGGGTACATAGTATATCATATACTAGGGACTCACAAGGGTACCCTAGAATCCAAACTGGTGTGTCCCTAAAGTACTTGCAATCAATTTAGAGAGGAAATAGTTAGGCTGGGGCCCTGAATAGCAGGGTCCTAGCCAGACTAAAGTAAAAAACAGTGAAACTCCAGCAAAAAGTGGAGGTAAAAATGTGAAGCAGATCCTACTCTCCTACACCCCCCCCCCCCTAACGCAGGGACATTAAACTAACCTTGGCCAGTTGAGTCTTCATGTTCTAAGTGGAAATTTATGGAGAGTCGATCTGCATTGGTATGGTTACTCTCAGGTCTATGTTCCACTGTATAGTCCATCCCCTGTAGGGAAATGGACCACCTGAGAAGTTTGGAATTTTCACCCTTCATCTGTTTTAGCCATAAGAGGGGCTTATGGTCTGTCTGAACAATGAAGTGAGTACCAAACAAGTATGGCCCAAACCACAGCAAAGGCCTCCCTCTCAATGGTTGACCAACGTTTCTCTCTGTGGGTCAACCTTCTGCTTATGAAAGCTACTGGTTAATCCTGAGCTTCATTATTCACCTGTGACAGTACAGCCCCTACCCCTAACTCAGATGCATCTGTTTGGACAATGAACTTTTTGGAGTAGTCAGGACTTTGAAGAATGGGAGAAGTGTGCATTGCCTGCTTCAGGTCATCAAATGCCTTTTGACAGCTAACTGTCCACTGAACCTTTTTGGGCATTTTCTTAGAGGTTAAGTCATTCAGGGATGTCACCATTGATCCATACCCCTTGACAAATCTTCTATAGTTCTTCTTCTTCTTTAAATCTTTATTTCGATTCAATGAATCATAAAAGAAAACATACAAATACATTTAAATCAGACAAATTATCTTAAAGAGAAAAATCATTCATGGATAAAAAATACACTATAAACTGGGGAGAATACAATTACGAAAAAGTGAATTGGGACATAGTCCTAGCCAAGGATAGACAATTTACATTTCATTTCGGCAGGTGAATTCTTCTGATATAGCATATTGCTGCTAAGTACTTGCTAATAGCAAAAACGGTAGAAGGAGATAGATCACTTTTCAGCAGCCTATAGGCATCTAAATGTCGTCTAAATCCCCAGCTCCTACAAATGGGAGCAATCCATTTCTTCCTAGATTTAGTGTACATAGGGCAAAAAAACATTAAATGAATATCGTCCTCCAGCTCACTAGAGCATGTTGGACAATTTTTTGCGGTAGGCGGGTGCCACCTACTGGTGAGTGCTCTAACTGGTAGTGCGTTATATCGCCATTGTAAAAATAGTTTTCTCAGGGTGACAGGATTAATGTCATTCAGGACGGTTTCCAATATATAGTGATCCTTAGTGATGAGAAAAGTAGCGGTCATTGATCCCAAGTTCTCATTTGCAAGGGTTGCCGAGAGCTTAAAATTGTGGTAAAGTGCAACAAGTTCTTTACGGGGTATGGTCGCACAGGTCTCTAAGGGTTTTGTCCAATGGGTCTGTAAACCCAGCTTAGCAAGTTCATTTTTGACATAATTCAGCCATGGGATTTTACCCAGGGCTGGATGAAGATAGAGTTCCATAAGTTCAGAGCGATAACTCAAAAGTTCAGGGGTTGTCCAGAGACGCCTCCAAAAAGTTAAAGGCTTCACGCCGAGTTCCTCCCTTATCGGTCTTAGTCCCATATCGAGCCTAAGGGGAAGTAGCGGCGTGCTAGATGGAAGGGATGACAGGTTCCGTAAGAACTTGTTCTCCGTAGCGACAATCTCAGGGGCGCAATCAATGCCCCAGAGTTCGCCGCCATAAATTAAAGCCCCACGAGCCTGCATTTTATAAATTTCCAGAGGCGGACCAATCGGATGGGTCATAGATTGGTTCCATAGTTTCAGGATTCCCCCTACCCTTTGATTTAACTTTAAATTTGATTTGATCTGATGGTGAGACCAGGTCATTTTCTCATTTAGTGTTAGACCCAAATACTCGAAAGTGGGGACTCTTTCTAAGCTGGTTCCATTTATGGTAGGATTAGGTCGGAGAGGCCTAGGGGGGTTGAAGATCATAAATTTGGTTTTAGCCGTATTGATCTCCAACCCCCGATAACTACAAAAGGATACAAAACCATCCAAGACACGTTGTAGCCCCATAGGGGTCTTGGCTAGAAGCAACGTATCATCGGCAAACATAATGGCCGATATGCCAGTACCCGCAAGACGTGGAGCATCTCTATTGGGTACGTCATTTAAGTGAGAAATGAGACCATTTACATAAAGGCAAAACAGTGTGGGCGCCAGGACACACCCCTGCCTTACCCCCCTTTCAACAGGAAAACTAGCTGAAAGGCTGCCACCTCTCCCACATCTTACCCTCGCATAATTGTTAGTATGGAGACGCACCAATATGTGCAAGAGAGGCCCTGGAAGGCCTAAATCTAGTAGCACGGACCATAATTTTATGAGGGGAACTAGGTCGAAAGCCGCGCGGAGATCGACAAAAACTGTATAGAGGGACCCCCCCTCTATCTTTACTGTTTTCCAATAGAGCATGCACAACCTAAAGATCTGGTCAGTTGTGGAAACGCTTTTTCGGAAGCCAGCTTGATAGTTGCTCAAGATCTCAGATGACTCAACCCAATCCATAATACGATTCAGGATCAGCCTCGAGAAAAGTTTTTGTGCAACATCTATCAAGCTAATAGGCCTGTAATTCCCTGGCAGCAGTGGAGATCCTTTTTTAAAGATAGGCACAACTTCGGCGCCTACCCAAGTAGGGGGAATAGGCAGGCCCTCGAGGATGGCGTTAAACAGTAATGTGAGATATGGTGCCCATACACTAGGTTCATGTTTATACAAATCACCTGGTACCCCATCCAATCCTGGTGCTTTCCCAGCAGGAAGTTGGGAAATGGCAAGCTGGATTTCAGTTAACGTAAAAATTAGGTGGTCCCAGGTTGGTACTGCGTGTAGTGGGCTCGCAGGGGCAGACGACGGGGCCCTATAAAGAGTGCTAAAGTGGGTTTCCCAGGCTTCTGGGGCAATGTTATTGATTACAATTGCGGGAGGTTCGGTTGTCCCGGTAGATACAATCAACCAAAATCTCCTCGAATCTCTTGATTTTAGGGCAGAGGTTAAATTCTCCCAGTTTTCAGAAGCCCATTCCAATTTAGCAAAGTGTATCAGGGATCTATAAATCTGTCTCTTATGTTGGATATCAGCCTTGGAGGCTTTGTCCTTTATAGCACCGAGCAGATCGCTCTTTGCCGATCTGCAGGTCTTATTATACCAGTTAGGCTGGTTGTCAAATACCTTTTTACGAGGAATAATAGGGTTAAATAACCCAGACAGCATAAGAAACAATTCCTGATGGGCAGTTGCCAGTTTCTCGTGATAATTTGGAGGGGAATGCTGCTCTAGGAACTCCGCTATATTATTTAAAACCGAGGCGACTGCAGCATAAACTTGGGATATTTCTTTATCATTGCAAACCATTTTAGACCATTTAATTCTCCGCTTATTATTAGAAAGAATAGCTGAGTCCGATGGCTCCGAATTAGGTGGTGACGCTAAAACTAGAGGGGACAAACCAGATAAGGAAACATCCAATATAAGAGGATTGTGGTCACTCTCCCCCCTTGGGATGACTTGAAAATCAAGGACTCTATTCCAGTCCTTGGCTTGAACAAAAATATAATCAAGCCTGGCCTCTCTACCTGGTTTATTAAATGTGGGCTTAGGAGGGTTATCCAGAAAAGTTCGACCATTACAAGCCCTGATAGAGTGGACCATTGTCAAGGAGGTAATCTGGATAGCCAAAGGTGTCCAGGCCCTAGCCATTGGACCAGAAACCTGGGGAATATTCCAGATTTCGTCCTCTTCCGAATTTATTTGATCCGCCAAGCCCTCGAGTGGTTCGAAATGAGAGTTAAAATCACCAGCTATAAGAAGCGTTGTGTGATCGGGTATTCCAGTTAAAACATTCGAAAGGGCCTCAATCACCCGGGATTCCGCACAAAAATTCACGGGTCTGGCGTATACATTAATCACCGCCAGTTTATTAACTAAGCCCCAATCGAATATTAAGCATAGAATATCATCAGACCCAGTTTCAAATTTAGTGACAGTACATCCTAAGTGAGTGGCAACCCAAATAGTCAGACCGCCAGAGGGGCGGCCACGTCCGGCCCACACCGCCGGAATTGAGTAGGTAGCATAGCCCAGTCGATGGTAATCTTGTCTTGCCCAGGTTTCTTGAAAGCAACAAATTTGGTGGAGATCTATAAAGGAACCCCAAATTGGGCAGTCAAGTTTACTGGGTAGACCGGCTATATTCCATGAAAGCACTTTATGTTTTGTTGTGCATTTGGAAGGAGCTACAAAAATTTTACGAGTGGGAAGCTCACACAAAATCGGAGAAGTGGGGGTGGAAGTAGAAGCAGGAGTAAGAACGGGGGGGATGGGATGGCAATTAGAGAGTGGAAGCACTGGAGGAGGTAAAACGGAAGTAGAGCCTTCCTGGGGAAGTCAATCGACATCCTCGAGACAGGCATACCTGTTAAAAGTTGAATAGCCAGAAAACAAAGGCTCATCGAAATGGACGCGCCTAGGCCTGCCTCTAACCCCGTTGCCCCCGACTTTAAACCAATTATCATCCATGTCATCCTGGGAAAGAGTGTGGTTTGGGGGATAGAAAAAAGACAGAGGCAGAGGATTGATAAGGGAAATGCTATTACCACCAGTCCAATTGAGAATATAGGGAGCTGTTAGGCGGTTGCTGAAATTGACCAAAATACAGTCACCCTTAATGTTCTTTGTGGTGCTACCGAGCCAAGGAACCGTTCTAACCATTAAGACCTGTGACCTTACATTTGGGGGGAGAGGCCTATGCTTATTGAGCCAGTTAATGGCTTTGTTTTTTAGAGATGCATAGGATTCAAGCGATGAATTAACAAGTTCCGGCACCCCTGTTAGAACAACGACATAAGGTGAGGCTTCTGGTGGGAGATTGATTATATTTCTTCTATTTGTTAGGGCCGTATTTGAATTAGTATTGGCTCTTGGATCCTTGTTATTTTGGTCCGAATCTGCATGTTGTGGGTTGGGTGCTGTAACTATGTTCTTAGTTTGGGATTGTGATTGACATTGAGTATGCACAAAGGATGTATGTTGTAAGGCAGGGGATACCAGCAGAGAAGTAGTTGGGATGGGTTCTGGTATATTTGACATAGAATCACGAGGTCCAAGTGGAAGGATTTCCTTCCTTTGGAGTAGGTTTGAAGAGCCCATGGGAGCAGAAAGGGAGGAAAAATGTGAGTCTGCTTTTCTTGCTTCACATACAGCACACGGTTTAGCTCCGCTCACTGAAACATTTGCCGGGGCTGTAACGACCCTTTCTATTTCCTTGAGCCTAGTGTCAATTACATCAAACCTAGCAGACAATGAAGTAAGAAGACCCTTGATAGCAGTTTTTACAATATCATTATATCGGCAGGAGGCCTCTTCGGGTTCTGAATCACAATCAGAGACATGTATGGGTGTGTTAGGCGTCAGTACAGTTTGTTCTAATGATGATTTGAGAATGCCGCTGTTAACTTGGGCAGGCCTAGTACATGTTGGAATAGGTGCTTTAACAATACTAGTATGGGGTCCATCAAGTCTGGGTTTTTTCCCTCTCTTATTGGCCCCCGCACGTTTTCTTTTTGGAACAGCACCCTCCTCAATATACTGTGCTCGATTTGGCATCTGATCCGGCAATCGAGATTGCACAATATGATCCGTACCCTCCGGGATTGGTTGAAGATTATCTCTACATGAGGGGGAACTAGCTCTTAAGTCACATAATACAGATTCAATAGTAAGATCAATACTGTCCATCAATGCTGCTTGTGAGTCATCGAGGTTTGTAGGAGAGCCTACAGATGCGATTAAGCCCAGAGAAGACCTACGTGTACTGGCAATTCCATCAGATAGACGCCTTTCTAGTAAATTCAATTCACCTTGGATTACAGAGTTCGCCCTGATGATAAAATTATCCAGTGTTCCAGATACTATTGGTTGTGATTTCGTTAGTTTGCCTCGTGTATCCATAATGACTTACTTCCTTGTGCGGGGCGACAGAGTGGATGAAAGGGACAGGGCCCGGTCCGGTCTTGTCCGTGCTTGAACGGGCTTAAACGGGCCCGCCCTTTGCCCGGGCTTCGCCCCGGACTATGCCCCGCAACGCGTCCCACAACGCGGTAGTAGGCGCGGGAATTAAATAGGAAGAGGAGGAGCCGGGAAGAGTGCCCAGGTGCGCTCAATCCGGTTGCACAGCAGCGCACCCTGGTCCTCGCAGTCCCAGCAGGAAATGGGCTCCAAGTACAGCACACAAGATATCGTGGTTAAAACTCCTCAATGGTAAAATTTTAAAAGAGGGACAGAGTTCTCCTGTGTCCACGCCAGCGAGCGGCACCAGTATGTAATTAATGGACCTTAGTAGCAGGGCTAAAATAGGGGGCCCTGCGTCTGCTCCTTCTGCCCCTGACGGCAAAAGGTATTCCACTTCTCTCCACTAGATGGGGCTGGTGTCAGGCAGGTCGCTGGAAGCAGAGGCAGACGATCGGTTTATCGAAGCATTCGTGACCAAGACCCTCGAGGTTTCTGCGTTAGACTCAGAGCAGGTGAGTGCCACAGTTCAACCAGCAAGCAGCAGTGTTTAAACAATAATCGCGTTGTAGACGCGTACAATGATTCTTGTATCCGTGGAGGATTGAAGGCGTGATTGCGCGCACCCAGACTGTCAATGCGCAGCCAAGAGCGAAATAATGTTCAAGTTCGGGAAACAAGGGAGGAAGTCTGTTCGCACTACCCCGTGCATGAGGGACTAACGAGAGATAACGCCGCGGCCGAGCGCGGAGGTCTGAGAGCGGCACACAGAGATGGGGGGAATAAGCAGCGCGTCCTCGCGCTAAAGTCACAAGGTTGCTCAAGAGTCCTTTTAAGTAAAAAGGAGGAATGTAACTCAGGAGACAAATTCCACTCCTACCACTTCTGCCAGTCAAGACGGCGTGGTATCATGGCCGGTTGTCTTCCTTGTGCTGAGGCAGTAATTACGTCCCTCTGCCACGTTCGGGTTCGCGCTCAGCTGAGAATTTCCAGACAGAACGCTAGACGCTAAACGCTGACAGGCTCCGGCGAACAGTTTGCGAGTCTCTTATCCCTGGATTTGGTTCGCATTCTCAGCGTTTTCCAAGCTCCGCCATTGCCAGGGGGTCACTATAGATCCATATCCCTTAACAAACATCCTATAGCACCCAGTCAGGCCTAAGAAGGCTCTCACCTGAGTCTGGGTAGTTGGAGCAACCCAGTCCATTATGGTCTGAATTTTGCACTGCAATGGTTGAACCTGGCCTCCACCTACAAGGTGGCCCAGGTACACAACCTGACTCTGCCCTATCTGGCACTTAGTAGCCTTGATAGTTAGGCCTGCTTTTTGCATGGCTTCCAAATCATTCCTCAGGTGGACCAGGGGATCCTCCCAGGTGGAGCTAAAGACAGCAATATCATCTAGATATGCTGCACTATAGTCTTCCAAGCCTGTAAGGACTTGATTCACCAACCTTTGAAAAGTGGCAGGTGCATTCTTCATACCAAAGGGCATGACCACAAATTGATAGTGCCCACTAGGGGTAGAAAATGCTGTTTTTGGCATTGCATCATCAGCTTGTCTGATCTGCCAGTAGCCAGCTGTCATGTCAAATGTGCTTAGAAACTTGGCTGAGGCCAAAGTATCTATCAGCTTATCTGCCCTTTGGATTGGATGGGCACCGGTCCTAGTTACTGCATTGAGATCCCTGTAATGCACACAAAACCTCATCTCTCTCTTGCCATCTTTGGTGTGAGGTTTAGGTACCAGGACTACTGGACTAGCCCAAGGGCAATCTGAGGGTTCAATGACTCCCAAATCCAACATCTTTTGGACTACTGTCCTTATACAGTCCATCACATGGTCAGGTTGCCTATAGATCTTATTCTTCACAGGCAGACTGTCCTCAGTGTCCACTTCATGAGTGCACCAGGTAGTCTGACTTAGAGTCAGAGTAAACATATGTCTGTAATGAGTGAGAAGCTCAGTTTGCTGCTGGACAGTGAGGCTGCCTGCCAAGGCTATACTATCAACTGACCCATCATCAGGGTTCTGAGAAAGCAGATCAGGGAGTGGGTCACTCTCTTCCTCCTGTCCTTCATCAGTAGCCATGAGCAAGCCCATGTCTGCCCTGTCAACATACAGTTTAAATCTGTTGACATCAAGTACCCTGTGGGGATTCCTAGAGGTTCCAAGGTCTACCAAGTAGGTGACCTCCCCTTTCTGTTCAACAATTGTATGGGGGCCACTCCATTTGTCCTGGAGGGCTGCTGGGGCCACAGGCTCCAACACCCACACTTTCTGCCCTGACTGGTAAACAGTCAGTACAGCCTTTTGGTCATGCAAGGCATTTTGTAATTCCTGGCTGGCCTCAAGGTTTTTGGTTGCCTTTTTCATGTACTCAGCCATCCGGGAGTGGAGACCAAGTACATAGTCCACTATAACCTGTTTAGGGGGTTTGAGAGGTAACTCCCATCCCTTCTTCACCAGACACAAAGGACCCCTAACAGGATGGCCAAACAAAAGTTCAAAAGGGTTGTAACTAACCCCCTTTTGTGGCACCTCCCTGTAGGCAAACAAAAGGCAGGGCAAAAGGATGTCCCATCAGCGCCTAAGCTTTTTTGAAAACCTTTGAACATGCCCTTTAAGGTTTTGTTGAATCTTTCAACTAAACCATTGCATTGTGGGTGATAGGGTGTGGTGAACTTGTAGTTCACTCTACACTCCTTCCACATAGCAGTCAAGTAACTAGACATGAAGTTTTCACTCCTGTCAGATACTACCTCCTTAGGAAAGCCTACTCTTGAGAATACACCCAAGAGAGCTCTTGCCACTACATGTGCTGTAGTGGTCCTTAAGGTAATGGCTTTTGGGTACCTGGTGGCATGGTCCACCACCACCAGTATAAACCTGTGCCCAGATGCTGTCTGAGGATCCATGGGACCAACAATGTCAATCCCTACCCTCTCAAAGGGAACCCCCACCACAGGTAGTGGTATCAGGGGGGGCTTTGTGGTTCCACCTGCCTTGCCACTGGCTTGGCAGGTCACACAGGAGCGGCAACACTCCTTAGTGTCTTCAGACATGTGGGGCCAGTGAAAGTGAGGGACAATTCTGTCCCAAGTCTTGTTCTGGCCCAGGAGTCCTGCTAGGGGAATATCATGGGCTAGTGTCAATAGGAAGCCCCTAAACTTCAGAGGTATAACCAACCTCCTGGATGCACCAGGCTTGGGGTATCTACTCTCTGAGTAAAGGAGTCCATCATCCCAATATATTTTATGGGTGCCACTAGCATTCCCAGCAGCCTCATCAGCAGCTTGCTTTCTGAGGGGTTCAAGAGAGGGGCAGGGTTTCTGCTCCTGGCTCAGATCAGACCTGGAAGGGCCCCCTGTCCCCAAGAACTCAACCTGGTCAGGTTCAAGCTCTTCTGGGACAGTTCCTTCTTCAGGCTCAAGATCATCTCCCTGAGGAGACTGATCTACATTCTGAGTCAGGTGGGAAGGCACTGCCTTAACCCTACTGCTCCGCCTCTTGGGAGGCACCTGGTCCATTATTCCAGAATCCAGGGCCTGTCCAGTGTTAGACATTTTAGCCTTTGACCTAGTCACAGCAAAGACATGAGCAGGGATCATTGACATTTCTGCATGTGTCCTGAGCTCCACTTCAGCCCAAGCTGAAGATTCTAGATCATTGCCAAGCAAGCACTGTACTTGTATGTCTGCACTTACCACAACCTTCTTAAGGCCAGTTACCCCTCCCCAGGAGAAGTTAACAACTGCCAGAGAATGGTCTGTTCTGATATTGCTAGCATTGGTCACTTGGTACATTTCACCAAGTATAATCGGCCCAGGATCCACAAGATCTTTAGTCACCATTGTGACACTTGCTCCTGTGTCCGTGAATGCCAAAGCCTCTCTTCCATTTATTAAAGGCTGTTGTCTGTATTTGCCCAAGTTACTGGGACTCACAAAGAGGACATATCCATGCCTCCATCACAGACTAGAACAGCCTGAGTTGGAACTCTGACTAGGCCAGAGTCCATCTCAGAGCCCAGGGTCAACCCTACTATATCCTTATTCTGAACATTACCACCACCAATTGTAGCTGCACTAGGGGGAACAGTTGCCTTAGGGGCAATAGTGGCTGGAGTAGATTCTTTGGACTTGGTGCAGTCACTGGTCCAGTGAGTTTTCTGCTTACAGGTTTTGCACCATGGATTTTTTTGGCCTTTCCCCTTGTTAGACTGTGAATCCCCACCTGAAGAAGATTTTTGTGGCCCTTGTGAAGACTTCTGGTCTTTACCTTTATCCCCACCCTAGTCAGAGTTTTTAGGATCTTGCTTCTTGGGTTCACCACCTTGATTCTGTACCTTCTGCCTCACCCTGGTTCTGACCCACTTGTCTGCCTTCTTTCCCAATTCTTGGGGAGAGGTCAGATCTGAGTCTACCAGGTACTGGTGCAACAGCTGATTCTGACAATTATTAAGGATCTGCTCCATCATAATCAAATTGTACAATACTTGAAAGTCATGCACTTTGCTGCCAAGTAACCAACCCTCCAGAGCCTTAGTAGCACAATCTACAACGTTTACCCAGTCTTGATTATGTGCCTTTTGGGTATCCCTGAACTTTAACCTGTATTGCTCAGTGGTTAGGCCATACCCATCAATCAAGGCACTCTTCAGACTGTTGTAATCATCTGCCTCCTCCTCTCTAACAGTGAGGAGCTTATTTCTACCTTTATCTGCAAAGGAGAGCCATAAGATTGCTACCCACTGCTCCTGGGGGACCCCTTGAACTTTACAGGCCCTTTCCCAGTGTAGTTATCCATTTGTGGATGTCATCACTACTCTGGTAGGGAGGGACAATCTTATTCAGGTGTCTATGGTCATAAGACCTCTCCCTATCTCTATCTCTAGGGATGTTGCTGCCACCATGGGACTGTAGTCCCAACTTTTTTCTAGCTCTGTAGAGCTCTAGGGCCTCCTTATTTAGGGCTACCTGCCTCTTTCTGATTTCCAGCTGAGCTTCCTCATACTTAAGCAGTCTCCTGAGAGGTTTCCCTCCTATGAGAGGAAATAGAGGTCCCTATGGATGAGCCAGAATGGTTAGACTCCACTGAGGGAGATCTTGACCTTCTAGGCCCACTACCAACTCTTCCAGGAGGGACAAAGAGGGGCCCATTGTGTCCCTCTCCATCACTGTAGGAAGGTGGAATCTGACTGCATGGTTTCCCCCACTTTTTTCCTGGTGTTTGAATGGTTTTTGACTAGTCTGGCTGGGATCCTGCTATCCAGGACCCCAGCCTATCTGCTTATTCCCTTAAATGACTGGTGTGCATATTAGATGCACTAGTGATTGGACACTGCGGTACCTTATGAGCCCCTAGTATATGGTACCTTTGGTACCAAGGGCATAGGTACTTCACAGGCCTACCAGGGGCTGAAGCATGTATTATGCCACCCCTGGGAAGCAGACTAAATCTGACACCACAGGCCTGCTACTGCAGCCTGGGTGAGGTAGTGTTAGCACTCCTATCTGAGGTATAGGTTCCTATATCTCACCATACACACACATATAAACCTATCAGTCACCCCTAAGGCAGGCCCTATCAATCCTAAGGGCAGGGTGCTTGGTTTACAATGTGAGGGGGTGCCTCTGCCTGAGCAGGGCCCCTCTGCAGCTGGCAGAGTCTATTCTCTGTGGCTGTTTGTGGATGCCGGTTAAACCATATACTCTTAAGTGCATTATAACCTAGCGGTAAATGCTAACTTTGGAATGACTGCATCAAAACAGGTCGTGTTTGCTGTCAAACAACTTGGAATCATACCCCCACACCAGTAACTGGTGTGGGAGTATGATCCCACCCTTCTAGAGGGTACAACATGTACCCACTGTGGAAACACAGTAGAAATCTGAAAGAGCCCTGGCAACTCAAAATGGATGCCACCAGCACAGACACTGGGCTGCCGTCCTGCTGCTGACCGAAACTCGCAGTGGAGGAGGCCCAACAATAGGCATCCTGTCACAGGGAGGTGTCACCACCTTCCAGACAGGATTTAATGTATTGGAGCTGGGTGGGTGCACTCTTAGAGTGCTTTGAAGTCCTGCACTGGGGGAGCAGTAGGCTCCACTGTGCATATGCCAGCTCAAACCGGTTCAGGGGCTACCAGCCCCTGCTCTGGCACGAAACTGGACAAAGGGAAGTGGGTGTAGCCACCCACCCCCCTGACCCTCCTAGAGGAGTGGTCATAGAGCTAGTCCCTCCCTTTCTTTTACTATAAGAGAGGTACACCTTGCCATTGCAAGTTAGATAACCCTGGATGACGCTTTAGAAGAAGAATCCTGGTCCTTCGATGTTCCACTACCTTTGGAAGATGGAAGAATCTCCCTTGGAGTCAAGGAGTGACTCCCCTGCTTGGCAGGCACTAAAACTTGAATCAATGGTCGCAAACTTTCCCGCTCCCGCCGGAGTCCGAAGTCCCTGCAGCCCCGGAAGTAAATTTCCTGACTTCTCGAAGGCCATTGTGAGTCCCTAGCAGAGCTGAGGCGAGTGGACCCTACGAGTGATGAGGAACTGCAATACCTGGGAACCGTGCACTATTGTCAAGTGCAACCCCTTCTTGACATTCTATGAACTTGTGCTTTGGACCATTTATGGCCCAAACCTCCAGTAGGTTTTGCACCAAAAATCAGAGGCCTACCCCATCCCGAGTGACCGTGGGCTCCTGTAAGGCATTTCCTCACAAGGCATCTTCGCGATCCCTTGCCCATTGGCTTGTGGGTCCCCTGAAGACTTTCTTACCAAACCAAAAGGCTCCTCTGGTTGCTCCAAGCCTGCCCTCACTCACTCTTGCTGGGTGGGTCCCTCAGATCTTGCTGGTGTACACCATTGACTTTATTCACTTTTCACGAGACTTGCTGTTGCCAAGGCTTGTTGGCTCCAATCCGGTTGCCGACACCGCAGTCAGCTGCAGACTTTATGGCACACTCAGAATCCAGCTGCTGGTCATCGTTGATCTCTCCTGGACCTCGTGGGCGAAGAGTCAAAATACCCTCACGCACCTGAAATCACCCAACATCCGTGGGCATCGATCTTCCTGACCCCAGGTCACTGGCAAGTGACTGTGAAGACTGTCCCTTCTGCTTTCAGGTCTTCTACATCTTGAATCCAGCCTTGGATTCCACCGGCCACTTCTTCAGTCTTCGCAAGCAGCAAATCTTCTTTGGCTTCTATAGCAAACAGCGACGCGACCCGATACCAAAAGACACCTATGCACCCGGCTTCCCTGGGTGAGGTAACTCGTGCACTCCGGTGCCCTAGTGTGTGTTGGCCCTCAAATTACTTACCTTGTAAGTGGCTTGCTTGTAGACTTCCTCGAAGTACCCTAAAACTTTAAAAATCCAACCGTGACTTGCTCCATTATAATCAATAGGGAACCCACGGATGTGTTCTCACACTGCAAGGGTCTCCCGTGGGTCTTTTACTTACCTGCCTTGGGTGGATTAGTGAAGCCCCAGCGATTCTACAGGCCCTAGGCCTCTTCCCCTTGCAAGTCGAGTTTGCTAAACCTCTTTTTTAGTATATGGTCTGGTACGCCCCTAGGGCCCCAGCCATATTTGTGCTTAACTTAATGTGAAACGTTGATATTTGAATGTGTTCCTGGCTTCTAATCTCTTAAAGAGATTAGAAGAGTGTGTCTAGAAATAAATACATATATATTTGATATATATACCTATGTGGTGTCCTTTCATTTGGTAATTCAAGAGATTATAAGGTAAAACAAGCTGCTTTACATTCCTCTGAGACTTAGCCTGAAGGCTGATCTCCAGAGCTACCACTAGGATAGCTTTCTTTAAAAGATTGTCTTAAACCTATCTACCATAAGAGTCGAATTGGACTGGTGCAAGGTGGCCACTATAACTAGTGACCAACATATGCCAGGCCAACTTCTCACATTGGTGGGTAGCGTGTGGGATTCCAGCTTGCCATTGTTTAACCAGAAAATCTCTATTTGATTTACTAACTGAAAACCACTAAAGGCACTCAAGGTACATATAAAGTCAAGCTTAGTATCAATAAGTTCTACTGAACTTAGAGCTGTTTGTGAAGGGATAGCACACCCTTGCTACAGCTCAAGCTCAGATCAGTAGGCTACAAACTAGTGTAGGTAGTACAACACTGCACAACACTAGAATGTCCTCAAGGGATGGAGCCAGTGGGTCCACCCAGCCTCAGTATAAGGACATGACTTTCTTTGACCTGAAAGCCATGTGTGTTGCAAGACACCTGAAGCTAGGACAGAGTCCCTCCACACTAGGCCTGATAAATCTGTTGACAACAGATGACCTTAGATTAGCTCTAGGAGCTAAGGGGTCTGAATCAGGGGGTGGGTCAGCCATAGTCTATGGGTCAGATGATGAGAATCAAGATGACCTGGACTCTGTGATTGAAGGGCCAGACCCACATGGGTCTGAAAAGGACAGAGGAATTATCCCTAAGAGAACTGACAGAGTGGAGGAGAGGCCTAGGTCCCTTTCTAGGAAATCTGACCACTCATATCACTCTGGCAGGGAATCTGTCCAGCAGAGGAACTCATACCTTCCTAGAAGGGAGACCTCCTCTGAAAGAAGGTACAAACTGCTCCAGTATGAGGAAGCAAGACTTGCCCTCAGAACCAAGCAGTTGGCCTTAGATAGAGAAGCCTTTGAGCTCCAGAGAGCTTTTAGAAAAGAGGGGTTAGAACCCCCTGGTGGCAGCAACAGTGTCCCTAGAGGCAGAGTTCACATTCCAGACCATAGGAACCTGTCCAAGGTTGTTCCTCCCTACCAGAGTGGGGATGATATCCACAAATTGATAACTGCTATGGAGAGGGCCTTTAGAGTACAACAGGTCCCCCAAAAGCAGTGGGCAGCAATCTTGTGGCTCGCCTTTTCTGATAAAGGTAGAGACAAGTTCCTCACTGTTAGAGAAGAGGATGCTGATAAGTCCTGAAGAGTGCATTGATAGATGGGTTTGGCTTAACCACTGAACAGTACGGGTTGAAGTTCAGAGATACCCAGAAGGCACAGACACAGGACTGGGTGGACTTTGTAGTTTGTACTACCAAGGCTCTGGAGGGTTGGATAATGGCGTTATATCGCATCTGGACGCAGTTCCCAATAACGATGCACCCAGATTGGCAGGCAGGAAGGTGCCGGCGATAATGTTTGCCGATGACACCCTCCTGCTTTCCAAGTCCCCCACGGGGATCCAACGAGTGCTGGACGGTTTTACAGACTTTTGCCGATTCCGCGGACTGGAAATCAATGATGATAAGACCAAATTTATGATTTTCAGCCCCCCGGCATCGACCCGCCCAACACCGATCCTGGGTTTGGTTAGACTGGAGAGGGTACAGACTTTCCAATTTTTAGGGGTAACGATCAATGAAAATCTTTCCTGGGGCCCCCAACAGGCGAAATCACAACTTAAACTCTCCCAATTAGTGGGCGGCATCCTCAAAATGTCTAATACATCTACAATCAAGCCAGTGAGCCCCGCACTGGAGATTTACAAAGTGAAGGTGATGGCATCGGCTCTTTATGGTGGGGAACTCTGGGGATACACCTGTAGGCCCGAAATTCCTAACGTGGAGAACAAGTTTATGAGGCAGCTACTTGCACTCCCCCAAAACACACCCCTCCTTCTGCTGAGATTGGACTTAGGACTGAGTTTTATCCAGGATGAGCTAGCTCTGAAACCTCTTAGGTTTTGGCGCAGGCTATGGATAACTCCAGAACTGTCCAATTATAAGCTTGAATTAAAGGATGTGCTGAACCATGGTAGTGCAGCGAAAATCCCCTGGCTTGCATTTGTGAAAAAGGAACTGGGGAAAATGGGACTATCGGACCTTTGGTATGAGCCAGAAGAGGCATGCAGGGGAGTTTCATGCAAAATACTTCGAAGTCCTTTATGGACTACAAACAAAATATATGGCTGCATGACTCCAAAGCTGGCCCTCTGACAACGACCTTTTTAACATTTAAACATTCATATGTTTTTGAGGAGTTTTTGAATTTTATTTACCCAGTTGGAGCTAGGAAGTTATATATCCAATGGAGATTCGCAACACTACCACTAAGGGCATTCACAAGTAAGTGGTCTATACCAACGAGCAATTCTTGCCCTGGATGCGGTGCGATTAAGGAAGATGAACTTCCAGACTCAGACACCCCACCAGCCTGTTCCTGTACCAAAACACAATACAGGTAATTTCCCTAGACTTTGGAGAAACTCTAGAACCCCTTGGGGTAGGATTTCCCAAGTGGACCATGAGACAGGGAGCAACCATGCTAGTGCAGGTTCTTCCTTATATGGCCACTCAGGAAATAAAGGCTTATCTGGACAAGGTTAGCCTTATCTCCTTTCGTTTGGGGGGGTTATGTAGGAAAGTGGAACTTGACTGCATGGTTCCCCCACTTTTTTCCTGGTGTTTGAATGGTTTTTGACTAGTCTGGCTGAGATCCTGCTATCCAGGACCCCAGCCTATCTGCTTACTCCCTTAAATGACTGGTGTGCATATTAGATGCACTAGTGATTGGACACTGTGGTACCTTATGAGCCCCTAGTATATGGTACCTTGGGTACCAAGGGCATAGGTACTTCACAGGCCTACCAGGGGCTGAAGCATGTATTATGCCACCCCT
The DNA here is from genome assembly GCF_964204655.1 of Triturus cristatus. Lineage (NCBI taxonomy): Eukaryota > Metazoa > Chordata > Amphibia > Caudata > Salamandridae > Triturus > Triturus cristatus. The sequence goes on from NC_140579.1 coordinate 748,699,934, forward strand.
GGGAAGCAGACTAAATCTGACAACTCAGGCCTGCTACTGCAGCCTGTGTGAGGTAGTGTTAGCACTCCTCACTGAGGTATAGGTTCCTATATCTCACCATAAACCTATCAGTCACCCCTAAGGCAGGCCCTATCAATCCTAAGGGCAGAGTGCTTGGTTTACAATGTGAGGGGGTGCCTCTGCCTGAGCAGGGCCCCTCTGCAGCTGGAAGAGTCTATTCTCTGTGGCTGTTTTTGGATGCGGTTAAACCATATACTCTTAAGTGCATTATAACCTAGTGGTAAATGCTAACTTTGGAATGACTGCATCAAAACATGTCGTGTTTGGTGTCAAACAACTTGGAATCATACCTCCACACCAGTAACAGGTGTGGGAGTATGATCCCACCCTTCTAGAGGGGACGACATGTACCCACTGTGGAAACCCAGTAGAAATCTGAAAGAGCCCTGGCATCACAAAATGGATTCCACCAGCACAGACACTGGGCTGCCCTCCTGCTGCTGACCGAAACTCGCAGTGGAGGAGGACCAACAATAGGCATCCTGTCACAGGAAGGTGTCACCACCTTCCAGACAGGATTTAGTGTATTGGAGCTGGGTGGGTGCACTCTTAGAGTGCTTTGAAGTCCTGCACTGGGGGAGCAGTAGGCTCCTCTGTGCATATGCCAGCTCAAACCGATTCAGGGGCTACCAGCCCCTGCTCTGGTGCGAAACCGGATAAAGGGAAGTGGGTGTAACCACCTGTAGAAGAGTAGGATCTGCACTTATGTTGCCCCCATTTTTTTCTCATGTATACACTAGTTTCTGGCTATAGTCAGGCTGGGTCCCTGCTAATCAGGGCCCCAGCCTCTCTGTTCTCTCTAAACGACTTGGATTGCATATTAGATGCACTAGTGATTGGTTACTGTGGTGCCTTATGAGCCCCTAGTACATGGTACCTTAGGTACCAAGGGCATAGGTACTTTACAGGCCTACCAGGGGCTGAAGCATGTATTATGCCACCCCTGGTAAGCATCTTAAATCTGACACCTCAGGCCTGCTACTGCAGCCTAGGTGAGGTAGTGTTAGCACTCCTCACAGAGGTATAGGTTCCTATATCTCACCATACACACACATATAAACCTATCAGTCACCCCTATGGCAGACCCTATCAATCCTGAGGGCAGGGTGCTTGGTTTACAATGTGAAGGGGTGCTTCTGCCTGAGCAGGTCCCCTCTGCAGCTGGCAAGGTCTATTCCCTGTGGCTGTTTGCGGATGTGGTTAAACCATATACTCTTAAGTGCATTATAACCTCCCGGTTAATGCTAACTTTCGTTTGACTGCATCAAAACATGTCGTGTTTGGTGTCAAACATGTTGGAATCATACCCCCACACCAGTAACTGGTGTGGGAGTATGATTCCACCCTTCTAGAGGGGATGACATGTACCTTCTGTGGTAACATAGTAGAAATCTGAAAGAGCCCTGGCATCACAAAATGGATGCCACCAGCACAGCCACTGGGCTGCCCTCCTGCTGCTGACCGAAACTCACAGTGGAGGAAGCCCAACAATAGGGATCCTGTGACAGGGAGGTGTCACCACCTTCCAGACAGGATTTATTGTATTGTAGCTGGGTGGGTGCACTCTTAGAGTGCTTTGAAGTCCTGCACTGGGGGAGCAGTAGGCTCCTCTGTGCATATGCCAGCTCAAACCGGTTCAGGGGCTACCAGCCCCTGCCCTGGGGTGAAACTGGACAAAGGGGAGTGGGTGTAACCATCCACTCCCCTGACCCTCCTAGAGGAGTGGTCATAGAGCTAGTCCCTCCCTTTCTTTCACTATAAGATAGGTACACCTTGCCATTGCAAGTTAGATAACCCTGAATGACGCTTTACAAGAAGAATCCTGGCCCTTCGACGTTCCACTACCTTTGGAAGACAGAAGAATCTCCCTTGGAGTCAAGGAGTGACTCCCCTAATTGGCAGGCACCAAAAACCTTAATCAATGGTTGCAAACTTTCCCGCTCCCGCTGGAGTTCGAAGTCCCTGCTGCCCCGGAAGTAGATTTCCTGACTTCTCGACAGCCATTGTGAGTCCCCAGCAACGCTGTGGTGAGTGGACCCCATGAGTGATGAGGAACAGCAATACCCGGGGACCGTGTACTATTGTTGAGTGCAAACCGCTTCACGATGTCCTACGGACTTGTGCATTGGACAATTTGTGGCCCAATCCTCCTGCCGGTTTTGCAGTGAAAATCAGAGACCTACCCCGTCCCGAGTGACCAGCAGCTCCAGTGAAGTATTTCCTGAAGAGGTGTCTCAGATCTCAGATTCCCCTCCTGAGGGAGGAGAAGCAGATCCCGAAGAAGGAACTGCCCCAGAGGGACTTGAGCCTGATCAGGTTGAGTTCTTGGGGGCAGTGGGACCTTCCAGGTAAGATCTGAGTAAGGAGCAACAGTGCTGCCCCTCTCTTGAACCCCTCAGACAGCAAGCTGCTGCTGAGGCTGCTGGGAGTGCTAGTGGGTCCCATAAAGTTTATTGGGATGTGGGGCTCCTATATTCTGAGGCTAGGGATCCTACCCCTGGAGCAACCAGGAGGTTGGTAATACCTCAGACGTTTAGGGGGTTCCTCTTGCACCTAGTACATGACATCCCATTGGCAGGACACTTGGGCCAAAACAAGACATTGGACAGGCTTTTCCCTCATTTTCATTGGCCACACATGTCTGAGGACACCAAGGAGTTTTGTCGCTCCTGTGTCACTTGCCAAGCCAGTGGCAAGTCAGGCGGCACAACAAAGGCTCCCCTGATACCACTACCTGTGGTGGGTGTTCCCTTTGAATGGGTAGGGATTGACATTGTTGGTCCCCTTGACCCTCCTTGACCCTGGGCACATATTTATACTGGTGGTAGTGGATCATGCCACCAGGTATCCAGAAGCTATAACCCTCAGGACTACCACAGCCCCTGTGGTAGCAAGAGCCCTCATTGGAGTTTTCTCCAGAGTGGGTTTCCCTAAGGAGATTATATCTGACAGAGGTACAAACTTTATGTCAGTATATCTTAAAGCAATGTGGAAGGAGTGTGGTGTCAATTACAAATTCACTACTCCCTATCACCCACAATGCAATGGGTTAGCTGAGAGATTCAACAAAACCCTAAAGGGAATGATTAAAGGCCTCCCAGAAAAGCTTAGGTGAAAATGGGACCTTTTACTTCCCTGCCTTCTGTTTGCATACAGGGAGGTTCCACAGAAGGGGTTGGCTACAGCCCTTTTGAACTTCTGTTTGGGCACCCTGTCAGAGGACCCTTATGTCTGGTGAAGGAGGAATGGGAGTTACCTTTCAAACCTCCAAAACAGGATGTGATAGACTATGTACTTGGTCTCCGCTCCCGGATGGCAGAGTACATGAAGAAGACAACAAAAAACCTAGAGACTAGCCAAGAATTACAAAAAGCTTGGCATGACCAAAAGGCTGTCCTGACTGTTTATCAGCCAGGCCAGAAAGTGTGGGAGTTGGAGCCTGTGGCCCCAGCAGCTCTCCAGGACAAGTGGAGTGGCCCCCATACACATGTTGAGAAAAAGGGAGAGGTCACCTACTTGGTGGATCTTGGAACTCCCAGGAGCCCCCTTAGGGTGCTCCATGTCAACAGACTTAAGCCATATGTGGACAGGGCTGACATGGGCTTGCTCATGGCAACTGATGAGGACCAGGAGGAGGAGAGTGACCCTATCCCTGACCTGCTCTCACAGAACCCTGATGATGGGTCAGTTGATGGTGTTGCTTTGGCAAGCAGCCTCACTGAGCATCAACAAACTGAATGCAGACAAGTTCTGCAACAGTTCAGATATATGTTTAGCCTGACCCCAAGTCAGACTTCCTGGTGCACCCATGAGGTGGACACTGGAGACAGTCTGCCTGTAAAGAGTAAAATCTACAGGCAACCTGACCATGTCACGGATTGTATCAGGACTGAAGTCCAGAAAATGTTGGAACTAGGTGTTATTGAGCCTTCAGATAGCCCTTGGGCTAGCCCGGTAGTCCTTGTGCCTAAACCTCATACCCAGGGTGGTAAGAAAGAAATGAGATTTTGTGTTGACTACAGAGGCCTCAATCCAGTCACCAGGACTGATGCCTATCCAATTCCCAGGGCAGATGAACTTATAGACACTTTGGCCTCAACCAAGTATCTTAGTACATTTGACCTAACAGCTGGCTACTGGCAAATCAAGTTAGCTGATGATGCCAAGGCCGAAACAGCATTTTCAACCCCTGGTGGGCACTATCACTTTGTGGTAATGCCCTTTGGCTTGAAGAATGCGCCTGCCACTTTTCAGAGGGTTGTGAATAAAGTTCTAACTGGTATGGAAACCTATTGCTCAGCTTATCTTGATGATATTGCTGTCTTTAGTTCCACCTGGCAGGATCACCTGGTCCACCTCAGGAATGTTTTGGAGGCCCTGCAAAAAGCAGGCCTCGCTATCAAGGCCACTAAGTGCCAGATAAGTCAGAGTCAGGTTGTGTACCTGGGCCATCTTGTAGGTGGAGGTCAGGTTCAACCATTGCAGAGCAAAATCCAAACCATCATGGAATGGGTAGCTCCAACAACCCAGACACAGGTTAGAGCCTTTTTAGGCCTGACTGGGTGCTATAGGATGTTTGTTAAGGGATATGGATCTATAGTGACCCCCTTAAATGATCAGACCTCTAAGAAAATGCCAAAAAAGGTTCAGTGGACAGCCACCTGTCAAAAGGCATTTGATGACCTCAAGCAGGCAATGTGCACTGCCCCCATCTTACAGAGTCCAGATTACAAAAAGAAGTTCATTGTTCAAACAGATGCTTCAGAGGTGGGTGTGGGAGCAGTACTGTCTCAACTTAATGATGAAGGTCAAGACCAGCCAGTAGCTTTCATAAGCAGAAGGCTGACCCCTAGATAGAAACGTTGGTCAGCTATAGAGAGGGAGGCCTTTGCTGTGGTGTGGGCCCTGAAGATGCTGAGGCCATACTTGTTTGGCACTCACTTCATAGTTCAGACTGACCACAAGCCCATCCTATGGCTCAAACAGATGAAAGGTGAAAATCCTAAATTGCTCAGGTGGTCCATTTCCCTACAGGGGATGGACTATACAGTGGAACATAGACCTGGGACCCAACATGCCAATGCAGATGGACTCTCAAGGTATTTCCACTTAGAACATGAAGACTCAACTGGTCAAGGTTAGTTTAATGACCCTGTGTTTGGGGGGGGGGGGGTTGTGTAGGAGAGTAGGATCTGCACTTATGTTGCCCCCACTTTTTTTCTGATGTATACACTGGTTTCTGGCTGTAGTCTGGCTGGGTCCCTACTAATCAGGGCCCCAGTCTCTCTGTTCTCTCTAAACGACTTGGTGTGCATATTAGATGCACTAGTGATTGGATCCTGTGGTACCTTATGAGCCCCTAGTATATGGAACCTTAGGTACCTAGGGCATAGGCACTTCACAGGCCTACCAGGGGCTGCAGCATGTATTATGCCACTCCTGGGAAGCATTCTCAATCTGACACCACAGGCCTGCTACTGCAGCCTGTGTGAGGTAGTGTTAGCACTCCTCACTGAGATATAGGTTTCTATATCTCACCATACACACACATATAAACCTGTCAGCCACCCCTATGGCAGGCCCTATCAATCCTGAGGGCAGGGTGCTTGGTTTTGTGAGGGGGTGCCTCTGCCTGAGCAGGGCCCCTCTGCAGCTACCAGAGTCTATTCTCTATGGCTGTTTGTGGATGCGGTTAAATAACATACTCTTAAGTGCATTAAAATGCTAACTTTGGAATGACTGCATCAAAACATGTTGTGTTTGGTGTCAAACAACTTGGAGTCATACCCCCACATCAGTCCATGATGTGGGAGCATGATCTCACCCTTCTAGAGGGGACGACATGTAAAACGATAGAAATCCTATAGAGCCCTGGCATCACAAAATGGATGCTACCAGCACAGACACTGGGCTGCCCTCCTGCTGCTGACTGAAACTCGCAGTAGAGGAAGCCCAACAAAAGGCATTCTGTCACAGGGAGGTGTCACTACCTTCCAGACAGGATTTAGTGTATTGGGGCTGGGTGGGTGCACTCCTAGAGTGCTTTCAAGTCCTGCACTGGGGGAGCAGTAGGCTCCTCTGTGCATATGCCAGCTCAAACCGGTTCAGGGGCTACCTGCCCCTACTCGGTGCGAAACTGGACAAAGGGAAGTGGGTGTTACCACCCCCTCCACTGACCCTCCTAGAGGAGTGGTCATAGAGCTAGTCCCTCCCCTATCTTCACTATAAGATAGCAAGCTTTGCCAATGCAAATCAGATAACCCTGGATGACGCTCTACAAAGAAGAATCCTGGCCCTTTGACGTTCCACTACCTTTGGAAGACAGAAGAATCTCCCTTGGAGTCAAGGAGTGACTCCCCTGCTTGGCAGGCACCAAAAACCTTAATCAACAGTTGCAAACTTTCCCGCTCCCGCCGGAGTTTGAAGTCCCTGCTGCCCTGGAAGTAGATTTTCTGACTTCTCGAAGGCCATTGTGAGTCCCCAGCAAAGCTCTGGTGAGTGGACCCCACGAGTGACGAGGAACAGCAAAACCTGGGGACCGTGCACTATTGTCGAGTGCAAATCCTTCACAACATCCTACGGACTTGTGCATTGGTCCGTTTGTGGCCCGAGCCTCCAGCAGGTTTTGCAGCAAAAATCAGAGGCCTTCCCCATCCTGAGTGACCGTGGGCTCCTGTGAAGCATTTCCTGAAGAGGCGTCTTTGCGATCACTTGCCCGTTGGCTAGTGGGTCCCCCGAAGACTTTCTTTTCAACTTAATGTGCTCCCCTGGTTGCTCCTGGCCTGCCCTCACTCACCCTCGCTGGGTGAGTCCCTCATACCTTGCTGGTCTGCACCATCGACTTTCTTCAGTCCACACATGACTTGCAGTTGCCAAGGCTTGTTGGCTCCAATCCGGTTGCCGACACTGCCATCAGCCACAGACGTTGTGGGACACTCGAATCCAGCTGCTGGTAATCGTCGAACTCTGCTGGACCTCGTGAGCGAAGAGTCAAAACACCATCGTTGACCTGAAATCACCCGACATCCGTGGTCAGCCATCTTCCTGGCCACCGGTCACTGGCAAGTGACTTTGAACACTGTCCCTTCAATTTTCAGGTTGACTCCATCTTGAATCCACCCTTGGATTCCAACGGACACTTCTTCAGTCGACGCAAGCAGCAAGTCTTCTTTGGTCTCCATAGAAAACAGCGACGCGACCCGACACCAAAAGACACCTATGCACCCGGCTTCCCTGGGTGAGGTAACTCGTGCACTGCGGTGCCCGAGTGTGTGTTGGCCCTCGAAGTACTTGCCTTGTAAGTGGCTTGCTTGTAGACTTCCTCGAAGTACCCTAGAACTTTAAAAATCAAACCGCGACTTGCACCATTATAATCAATAGGGAACCTGCGGCTGTGTTTCCACACTGCACGCGTCCCCTGTGGGCCTGTTACTTACCTGCTAACACTGCAGTAGTGAAGCCCCAGAGATTCCCCAGGAATCTCTGTTGCTTTTTTCTGCAGATCTCTTGCCTCTTTCTGCACCTCATTTGCCTCTTTTAGTACCTCTGTTGCTTTTTTCTGTAGATATCTTGCCTCTTTCTGTACCCCTTTTTTTTCTTTCTTAACCTTTCTCGCCTCTTTCTGTACCCCTGTTCCCTCTTTCTGCACCTTCCCTGGCTGTTTCTGCGCCTCTCTTGCCTATTTCTCTACCTCTTTTGCCTCTTTCTTCACATTTCTTGCCTCTCTCTGCACCCTTTGTGCCTCTTTCTGCACCTCTGTTGCTCCTTTCTGCACTTCTATTGCCTCTTTCTGCACCTCTCTTGCTTCTTTCTGCACCTCACTTGCCTTTTTTAGCACTTCTGTTGCTTTTTTTCTGCAGATCTCTTGCTTCTTTATGCACCTCTTTTGTCTATTTCTGTACCCCTCCTACCTTTTTCTGTACCCCTCTTGCCTCTTTTTGCACCTCTGTTGGTTCTTTCTGCAATGTTCTTTCTTCTTTCTGCACCTTACTTGCCTCTTTCTGCACTTCTCTTGCTTCTTTGTACACCTCTGTTGCTTCTTTCAGCAATTCTCTTGCCTCTTTCTGCACTTCTCTTGCCTGTTTTTGTACCTCTGTTGCCTCTTTCTGCAACTCTGTTACTTCTTTCTGCACTTCTCTTCCTTCTTTCTGCACCTCTTTTTTCTGCAGATCTCTTGCCTCTTTCTGTACCCCTCTTTTTTTTCTGAACCTTTCTTGCCTCTTGCTGCACCACTGTTCCATCTTTCTGCACCTTCCCTGCCTGTTTCTGCACCTCTCTTGCCTATTTCTCTACCTCTTTCACCTCGTTCTTCACATTTCTTGCCTCCCTCTGCACCCCTTTTGCACCTCTGTTGCTCCTTTCTGCACTTCTATTGCCTCTTTCTGCACTTCTATTGCCTCTTTCTGCACCTCTCTTGCTTCTTTTTGCACCTCACTTGCCTCTTCCAGCACCTCTGTTGCTTTTTTCTGCAGATATCTTGCCTCTTTCTGCACCTCTTGTGCACCCCTCCTACCTTTTTCTGTACCCATCTTGCCTCTTTTTGCACCTCTGTTGGATTCTTTCTGTACTGTTCTTCCTTCTTTCTGTATCTAACTTGCCTCTTTCTGCACTTCTCTTGCTTCTTTCTACACCTATGTTGCTTCTTTCAGCAATTCTCTTGCCTCTTTCTGCACTTCTCTTGCTTGTTTCTGCACCTCTCTTGCATCTTTCTCACCCCTGTTGCCTCTTTCTGTACTTCACTTGCTTCTTTCTGCACCTCTATTTCCTCTTGGCACTTCTGTTGCTTCTTTCGGCACCCCTTCTGCCTCTTTCTGCACCCCTCATCCCTCTTTGTGCAACTCTCTTGCCTCTTTCTACACCTCTCGTCCCTATATCTGCACAACTCTTTCCTCTTTCAGCACCTCTGTTGCTTCTTTCCACACTTCTCTTGGTTCTTTCTGCACTGCTGTTGCCTCTTTCTGTATCCCTCTTGCCTCTTTGAGCACCTCTTTTGCTTCTTTCTACACTTCTCTCTCCTCTTTCTGCACCCCTCTTGCCTCTTTCTGCACCTCTGATGCTTCTTTCTGCACTTCTATTGCCTCTTTCTGCACCTCTCTGGCTTCTTTCTGCAGCTGACGTGCCTCTTTCAGCACCTCTGTTGCTCTTTTCTGAAGATCACTTGCCTCTTTCTGCACCCTTCTTTTTACTTTCTGCACCTCTTTTGCCTCTTTCTGCTCTTCTCTTCCCTCTTTATGCACCTCTCTAGCCTCTTTCTGTTCTTCTGTTGTCTCTTTCTGTACCTCTCTTGCCTCTTTCTGCACTTCACCTGTTCTTTTTGCACCCCTTTTGCCTCTTTTTGCACCTCTGTTTCTAGTTTCTTCACTAATATTGCCTATTTCTGCTCATCTCTTGCTTCATTCTACACCTCTGTTGCTTCATTCAGCAATTCTCTTTCCTCTTTCTGCACCTCTCGTGCCTCTTTCTGCACTCTTCATGCCTCTTTCAGCACCTCTGTGGGTTCTTTCTGCACTGCTCTTGCTTCTTTCTACACTTCTGTTGCTTCTTTTAGCAATTCTCTTGCCTCTTTCTGCACTTCTCTTCTTTTTTTCTGCACTACTCCTGCCTCTTTCTGTACCTCTCCTGCTTCTTTGTGCCCCTCTCTTACCTCTTACTGCACCCCTCTTGCCTCTTTTTGCACCTTTTTTGGTTCTTTCTATACTGCTGTTGCCTCTTTCTGTATCCTTCTTACCTCTTTCAGCACCTCTTTAGCTTCTTTCTGTACTTATCTCTCCTCTTTCTGCACCCCTCTTTCCTCTTTCTGCTCCTCCTGATGCTTCTTTCTGTACTTCTATTGCCTCTTTCTCCACCTCTCTTGCTTCTTTCTGCACCTCTATTGGCTCTTTCTGCACCCCACTTGTCTCTTTCAGCAGCTCTGTTGCTTTTTTCTGCAGATCCCTTGCCTCTTTCTGCACCCCCTTTTCTCTTTCTGTACCTCTCTTGCCTCTTTCTGCACCCCTGTTCCCTCTTTCCGTACCTCTCTTGACTCTTTATTACATCTGTTGCCTCTTTCTGTACCCCTGTTGCCCCTTTCTGCACTTCTCTTGCTCTTTGTGCACCCCTGTTGCCTCTTTCTGCACCTCTGTTGCTCCTTTCTGCACTTCTATTGCCTATTTCTACACCTCGCTTGCTTCTTTCTGCACCTCACTTGCCTCTTTCAGCACCTCTGTTGCTTTTTTCTGCAGATATCTTGCCTCTTTCTACACCTCTCTTCACTCTTTCTGCACCACTCTTGCCTCTTTTTGTACCTCTGTTGGATTATTTCTGTACTGTTCTTCCTGCAGTTCTGTTGCCTCTTTCTGCACTCCCCGTGCCTCCTTCTGCACCTCTGTTGCTTGTTTCTACACCTCTGTTACTTCTTTCTGCACTTCTTTTGCCTCTTTCTGCACTCTTCATGCCTCTTTCAGCACCTCTGTTGGTTCTTTTGCACCTCACCAGCTTCTTTCTGCACCCCTTTTACCTGTTTTTGCACCCCTCTTACTTCTTTGTGCAACACTATTTCCTCTTTCTACTTCTCTCTTCCCTCTTTGTGCACCACTCTTGCCTCTTTCTGTACCTCTGTTCCTCCTTTCTTCACCTTTCTTGTCTCTTTCTGCCCCCCTTTGTGCCTCTTTCAGCACCTCTGTTGCTTCTCTCTGCAGTTCTCTTCTTCTTTCTGCACCCCTCCTGCCTCTTTTTTTACCCGTCTTGCCTCTGTGTGCACATCTCCGAACCGTTTCTGCACCCTCTTGCCTCGTTTTCCACCACTGTTGGTTCTTTCTGTACCTCTTTTGCTTCGTTCTGCACTTTACTTGCCTCTTTCTGTACCCCTCTTGCCTCTTTCTGCACCTCTGTTAGTTCTTTATGCACTGCTCTGGCTTCTTCCTGCACCTCTGTTCCAAATGGATGCACCCCTCTTGCCTTTTTCTACACCCCTCTTCCCTCTTTATGCACCTCTGTTGCCTCAATCTGCCCACCTGTTCCCTATTTCTGTACCTCTTTTGCCTGTTTCTGCAGTTCTCTTGCCTCCTTCTGTAGCTCACTTGCCTCTCTCTTTTGGCAGCTCTGTTGGTTCTTTTGCACTGCTGTTGTTTCTTTCTGTACCTCCCTTGCACATTTCAGCACCCCTCTTGCCTCTTTCTGCACCCCTTTTATCTGTTTCTGCACCTCTCTTGACTCTGTCTGCATCTCTGTTTCATTTTTCTGTACCACTTTTGCCTGTTTCTACAACTCTCTTGCCTCTTTCTGCAGTTCTCTTGCGTCCTTCTGCACCTCTGTTGTTTCTTTCTGAATTTCTCTTGCTTCTTTCTGCACCCCTGTTGCTTCATTCTGCTCTTTCCATGCTTCTTTCTGCACCCATGTAGTCTCTTTCTGCACTTGTCTTAACTCTTTCTGTACCTTTCTTGCCTGTTTCTGCATCCAACTTGCCTCTTTCTGCACTTTTCTTGCTTCTTTCTACACCTCTGTTGCTTCTTACAGCAATTCTTGTGCCTCTTTCTGAAGTTCTCTTGCCTGTTTCTGTACCCCTATTGTCTCTTTCTGCACCCGTCTTCCCTCTTTGTGCAACTCTCTAGCCTCTTTCTACACTTCTCTTCCCTCATTCTGCACCACTCTTGCCTCTTTTTGTATCTCTGTTGCTTCTTTCTCCACTTCTCTTGCCTCTTTATATACTCCTGTTGCCTCTTTCTGTATCCTTCTTACCTCTTTCAGCACCTCTAGCACTTCTATTGCCTATTTCTACACCTCGCTTGCTTCTTTCTGCACCTCACTTGCCTCTTTCAGCACCTCTGTTGCTTTTTTTCTGCAGATCTCTTGCCTCTTTCTACACCTCTATTCACTCTTTCTGCACCACTCTTGCCTCTTTTTGTACCTCTGTTGCTTCTTTCTGCAGTTCTGTTGCCTCTTTCTGCACTCCCCGTGCCTCCTTCTGCACCTCTGTTGCTTGTTTCTACACCTCTGTTACTTCTTTCTGCACTTCTTTTGCTTCTTTCTGCACTCTTCGTGCCTCTTTCAGCACCTCTGTGGGTTCTTTTGCACCGCACCAGCTTCTTTCTGCACCCCTTTTACCTGTTTTTGCACCCCTCTTACTTCTTTGTGCAACACTATTGCCTCTTTCTACATCTCTCTTCCCTCTTTGTGCACCACTCTTGCCTCTTTCTGTACCTCTGTTCCTCCTTTCTTGTCTCTTTCTGCCCCCCTTTGTGCCTCTTTCAGCACCTCTGTTGCTTCTCTCTGCAGTTCTCTTCTTCTTTCTGCAACCCTCCTGCCTCTATTTTTACCCGTCTTGCCTCTGTGTGCACATCTCCGAACCGTTTCTGCACCCTCTTGCCTCTTTTTCCACCACTGTTGGTTCTTTCTGTACCTCTTTTGCTTCGTTCTGCACTTTACTTGCCTCTTTCTGTACCCCTCTTGCCTCTTTCTGCACCTCTGTTAGTTCTTTATGCACTGCTCTGGCTTCTTCCTGCACCTCTGTTCCAAATGGATGCACCCCTCTTGCCTTTTTCTACACCCCTCTTCCCTCTTTATGCACCTCTGTTGCCTCAATCTGCCCACCTGTTCCCTATTTCTGTACCTCTTTTGCCTGTTTCTGCAGTTCTCTTGCCTCCTTCTGTAGCTCACTTGCCTCTCTCTTTTGGCAGCTCTGTTGGTTCTTTTGCACTGCTGTTGTTTCTTTCTGTACCTCCCTTGCACATTTCAGCACCCCTCTTGCCTCTTTCTGCACCCCTTTTATCTGTTTCTGCACCTCTCTTGACTCTGTCTGCAGCTCTGTTTCATTTTTCTGTACCACTTTTGCCTGTTTCTACAACTCTCTTGCCTCTTTCTGCAGTTCTCTTGCGTCCTTCTGCACCTCTGTTGTTTCTTTCTGAATTTCTCTTGCTTCTTTCTGCACCCCTGTTGCTTCATTCTGCTCTTTCCATGCTTCTTTCTGCACCCATGTAGTCTCTTTCTGCACTTGTCTTAACTCTTTCTGTACCTTTCTTGCCTGTTTCTGCATCCAACTTGCCTCTTTCTGCACTTTTCTTGCTTCTTTCTACACCTCTGTTGCTTCTTACAGCAATTCTTGTGCCTCTTTCTGAAGTTCTCTTGCCTGTTTCTGTACCCCTATTGTCTCTTTCTGCACCCGTCTTCCCTCTTTGTGCAACTCTCTAGCCTCTTTCTACACTTCTCTTCCCTCTTTCTGCACCACTCTTGCCTCTTTTTGTATCTCTGTTGCTTCTTTCTCCACTTCTCTTGCCTCTTTCTATACTGCTGTTGCCTCTTTCTGTATCCTTCTTACCTCTTTCAGCACCTCTTTTGCTTCTTTCTGTACTTCTCTCTCCTCTTTCTGCACCCCTCTTTCCTCTTTCTGCACCTCCTGATGCTTCTTTCTGTACTTCTATTGCCTCTTTCTCCACCTCTCTTGCTTCTTTCTGCACCTCTATTGGCTCTTTCTGCACCCCACTTGTCTCTTTCAGCAGCTCTGTTGCTTTTTTCTGCAGATCCCTTGCCTCTTTCTGCACCCCCTTTTCTCTTTCTGTACCTCTCTTGCCTCTTTCTGCACCCCTGTTCCCTCTTTCCGCACCTCTCTTGACTCTTTATTACATCTGTTGCCTCTTTCTGTACCCCTGTTGCCCCTTTCTGCACTTCTCTTGCTCTTTGTGCACCCCTGTTGCCTCTTTCTGCACCTCTGTTGCTCCTTTCTGCACTTCTATTGCCTTATTTCTACACCTCGCTTGCTTCTTTCTGCACCTCACTTGCCTCTTTCAGCACCTCTGTTGCTTTTTTCTGCAGATCTCTTGCCTCTTTCTACACCTCTCTTCACTCTTTCTGCACCACTCTTGCCTCTTTTTGTACCTCTGTTGCTTCTTTCTGCAGTTCTGTTGCCTCTTTCTGCACTCCCCGTGCCTCCTTCTGCAACTCTGTTGCTTGTTTCTACACCTCTGTTACTTCTTTCTGCACTTCTTTTGCCTCTTTCTGCACTCTTCGTGCCTCTTTCAGCACCTCTGTGGGTTCTTTTGCACCTCACCAGCTTCTTTCTGCACCCCTTTTACCTGTTTTTGCACCCCTCTTACTTCTTTGTGCAACACTATTGCCTCTTTCTACATCTCTCTTCCCTCTTTGTGCACCACTCTTGCCTCTTTCTGTACCTCTGTTCCTCCTTTCTTCACCTTTCTTGTCTCTTTCTGCCCCCCTTTGTGCCTCTTTCAGCACCTCTGTTGCTTCTCTCTGCAGTTCTCTTCTTCTTTCTGCACCCCTCCTGCCTCTTTTTTTACCCGTCTTGCCTCTGTGTACACATCTCCGAACCGTTTCTGCACCCTCTTGCCTCTTTTTCCACCACTGTTGGTTCTTTCTGTACCTCTTTTGCATCGTTCTGCACTTTACTTGCCCCTTTCTGTACCCCTCTTGCCTCTTTCTGCACCTCTGTTAGTTCTTTATGCACTGCTCTGGCTTCTTCCTGCACCTCTGTTAAAAATGGATGCACCCCTCTTGCCTTTTTCTACACCCCTCTTCCCTCTTTATGCACCTCTGTTGCCTCAATCTGCCCACCTGTTCCCTATTTCTGTACCTCTTTTGCCTCTCCTTCTGTAGCTCACTTGCCTCTCTCTTTTGGCAGCTCTGTTGGTTCTTTTGCACTGCTGTTGTTTCTTTCTGTACCTCCCTTGCACATTTCAGCACCCCTCTTGCCTCTTTCTGCACCCCTTTTATCTGTTTCTGCACCTCTCTTGACTCTGTCTGCATCTCTTTTTCATTTTTCTGTACCACTTTTGCCTGTTTCTACAACTCTCTTGCCTCTTTCTGCAGTTCTCTTGCGTCCTTCTGCACCTCTGTTGTTTCTTTCTGAATTTCTCTTGCTTCTTTCTGCACCCCTGTTGCTTCATTCTGCTCTTTCCATGCTTCTTTCTGCACCCATGTAGTCTCTTTCTGCACTTGTCTTAACTCTTTCTGTACCTTTCTTGCCTGTTGCTGCATCCAACTTGCCTCTTTCTGCACTTTTCTTGCTTCTTTCTACACCTCTGTTGCTTCTTACAGCAATTCTTGTGACTCTTTCTGAAGTTCTCTTGCCTGTTTCTGTACCCCTATTGTCTCTTTCTGCACCCGTCTTCCCTCTTTGTGCAACTCTCTAGCCTCTTTCTACACTTCTCTTCCCTCTTTCTGCACCACTCTTGCCTCTTTTTGTATCTCTGTCGCTTCTTTCTCCACTTCTCTTGCCTCTTTCTATACTGCTGTTGCCTCTTTCTGTATCCTTCTTACCTCTTTCAGCACCTCTTTTGCTTCTTTCTGTACTTCTCTCTCCTCTTTCTGCACCCCTCTTTCCTCTTTCTGCACCTCCTGATGCTTCTTTCTGTACTTCTATTGCCTCTTTCTCCACCTCTCTTGCTTCTTTCTGCACCTCTATTGGCTCTTTCTGCACCCCACTTGTCTCTTTCAGCAGCTCTGTTGCTTTTTTCTGCAGATCCCTTGCCTCTTTCTGCACCCCCTTTTCTCTTTCTGTACCTCTCTTGCCTCTTTCTGCACCCCTGTTCCCTCTTTCCGCACCTCTCTTGACTCTTTATTACATCTGTTGCCTCCTTCTGTACCCCTGTTGCCCCTTTCTGCACTTCTCTTGCTCTTTGTGCACCCCTGTTGCCTCTTTCTGCACCTCTGTTGCTCCTTTCTGCACTTCTATTGCCTATTTCTACACCTCGCTTGCTTCTTTCTGCACCTCACTTGCCTCTTTCAGCACCTCTGTTGCTTTTTTCTGCAGATCTCTTGCCTCTTTCTACACCTCTCTTCACTCTTTCTGCACCACTCTTGCCTCTTTTTGTACCTCTGTTGCTTCTTTCTGCAGTTCTGTTGCCTCTTTCTGCACTCCCCGTGCCTCCTTCTGCACCTCTGTTGCTTGTTTCTACACCTCTGTTACTTCTTTCTGCACTTCTTTTGCCTCTTTCTGCACTCTTCGTGCCTCTTTCAGCACCTCTGTGGGTTCTTTTGCACCTCACCAGCTTCTTTCTGCACCCCTTTTACCTGTTTTTGCACCCCTCTTACTTCTTTGTGCAACACTATTGCCTCTTTCTACATCTCTCTTCCCTCTTTGTGCACCACTCTTGCCTCTTTCTGTACCTCTGTTCCTCCTTTCTTCACCTTTCTTGTCTCTTTCTGCCCCCCTTTGTGCCTCTTTCAGCACCTCTGTTGCTTCTCTCTGCAGTTCTCTTCTTCTTTCTGCACCCCTCCTGCCTCTTTTTTTACCCGTCTTGCCTCTGTGTGCACATCTCCGAACCGTTTCTGCACCCTCTTGCCTCTTTTTCCATCACTGTTGGTTCTTTCTGTACCTCTTTTGCTTCGTTCTGCACTTTACTTGCCTCTTTCTGTACCCCTCTTGCCTCTTTCTGCACCTCTGTTAGTTCTTTATGCACTGCTCTGGCTTCTTCCTGCACCTCTGTTCCAAATGGATGCACCCCTCTTGCCTTTTTCTACACCCCTCTTCCCTCTTTATGCACCTCTGTTGCCTCAATCTGCCCACCTGTTCCCTATTTCTGTACCTCTTTTGCCTGTTTCTGCAGTTCTCTTGCCTCCTTCTGTAGCTCACTTGCCTATCTCTTTTGGCAGCTCTGTTGGTTCTTTTGCACTGCTGTTGTTTCTTTCTGTACCTCCCTTGCACATTTCAGCACCCCTCTTGCCTCTTTCTGCACCCCTTTTATCTGTTTCTGCACCTCTCTTGACTCTGTCTGCATCTCTGTTTCATTTTTCTGTACCACTTTTGCCTGTTTCTACAACTCTCTTGCCTCTTTCTGCAGTTCTCTTGCGTCCTTCTGCACCTCTGTTGTTTCTTTCTGAATTTCTCTTGCTTCTTTCTGCACCCCTGTTGCTTCATTCTGCTCTTTCCATGCTTCTTTCTGCACCCATGTAGTCTCTTTCTGCACTTGTCTTAACTCTTTCAGTACCTTTCTTGCCTGTTTCTGCATCCAACTTGCCTCTTTCTGCACTTTTCTTGCTTCTTTCTACACCTCTGTTGCTTCTTACAGCAATTCTTCTGCCTCTTTCTGAAGTTCTCTTGCCTGTTTCTGTACCCCTATTGTCTCTTTCTGCACCCGTCTTCCCTCTTTGTGCAACTCTCTAGCCTCTTTCTACACTTCTCTTCCCTCTTTCTGCACCACTCTTGCCTCTTTTTGTATCTCTGTTGCTTCTTTCTCCACTTCTCTTGCCTCTTTCTGCAATGTGCGTGCCTCTTTCAGCACCTCTGTTCCTTCTTTCTGTATTTCTGTTCCTTCTCTCTGCACTCCTCGTGCCTTCTTTTGCACCTCTGCTGCTTCTTTCTGTACTTCTCTTGGTTCTTTGTGCACTGCTGTTGCCTCTTTCTGTCTCCCTCTTGTCTCTTTGAGCACCTCTTTTGCTTCTTTCTGTACTTTTAATGCCTCTTTCAGCACCTCTGTTGCTTTTTTCTGCAGGTCTTTTGCCTATTTCTGCACCTCACTTGCCTGTTTCAGCACCTCTGTTAATTTTTTCTGCAGATCTCTTGCCTATTTCTGCACCTCTCTTTTCTCTTTCTGACCCTTTCTTGCCTCTTTCTACACCCCAGTTCCCTCTTCCTGTACCTCTGTTGCCTCTTTCTACACTTCTCTTGCTCTTTCTCCAAACTTGGTGCCTCTTTCTGCAACTCTGTTACTTCTTCCTGCAATTCTCTTCCTTCTTTCTGCACCTCTCATGCTATCTGCACCTCACTTGCCTCTTTCAGCACCTCTGTTGCTTTTTTCTGCAGATCTCTTGCCTCTTTCTGCACCTCACTTGTCTCTTTTATTTTACCTCTGTTGCTTTTTTTCTGTAGATATCTTGCCTCTTTCTGTACGCCTCTTTTTTCTTTCTGAACCTTTCGCACCTCTTTCTGTTCCCCTGTTCCCTCTTTCTGCACCTACCCTGCCGGTTTCTGCTCCTCTCTTACCCATTTCTCTACCTCTTTTGCCTCTTTCTTCACATTTCTTGCCTCTCTCTGTAACCTTTGTGCCTCTTGCTGCACCTCTGTTGCTCCTTTCTGCACTTCTATTGCTTCTTTCTGTACCTCTCTTGCTTCTTTCTGCATCTCACTTGCCTTTTTCAGCACTTCTGTTGCTTTTTTTCTGCAGATCTCTTGCCTCTTTCTGCACCTCTTTTGTCTCTTTCTGTACCCCTCCTACCTTTTTCTGTACCCCTCTTGCCTCTTATTGCACCTCTGTTGGTTCTTTCTGCACTGTTCTTGTTTCTTTCTGCACCTTACTTGCATCTTTCTGCACTTCTCTTGCTTCTTTCGACACCTCTGTTGCTTCTTTCAGCAATTCTCTTGCCTCTTTCTGCACTTCTCTTGCCTGTTTTTGTACCTCCGTTGCTTCTTTCTGCACTTCTTTTGCCTCTTTCTGCACTTCACTTGCTTCTTTTTGCACCCCTTTTGCCTGTTTATGCACCCCTCTTCCCGCTTTGTGCAACACTCTTACCTCTTTCTACACCTCTCTTTCCTCTTTGTGCACCACTCTTGCCTGTTTCTGTACCTCTGTTCCTCCTTTCTTCACCTTTCTTGTCTCTTTCTGCACCCTTTGTGCCTCTTTCAGCACCTCTGTTGCTTCTTTCTGCAGTTCTCTTCCTCTTTCTACACCCCTCCTGCCTCTTTCTGTATCCCTCTTGCCTCTGTGTGCACATCTCCTAACCCTTTCGTCACCCTCTTGCCTCTTTATCCACCTCTGTTGGTTCTTTCTGCACCTCTTTTGCTTCGCTCTGCACTTTACTTGCCTCTTTCTGTACCCCTCTTGCCTCTTTCTGCACCTCTGTTAGTTCTTTCTGCACTGCTCTGGCTTCTTCCTGCACCTCTGTTCCAAATGTATGCACCCCTCTTACCTTTTTCTACACCCCTCTTCCCTCTTTATGCACCTCTGTTGCCTCAATCTGCCCACCTGTTCCCTCTTTCTGTACCTCTTTTGCCTGTCTCTGCAACTTTGTTGCCTCTTTTTGCACTTCTCTTGCCTCCTTCTGTACCTCACTTGCCTCTTTTTGCAGCTCTGTTGGTTCTTTTGCACTGCTGCTGCTTCTTTCTGCACCTCCTTTGCAAATGTCAGCACCCCTCTTGCCTCTTTCTGTACCCCTTTTATCTGTTTCTGCACCTCTCTTGCCTCTGTCTGCATCTCTGTTCCATTTTTCTGTACCTCTTTTGCCTGCTTCTGCAGTTCTCTTGCCTCTTTCTGCAGTTCTCTTGCCTCCTTATGCACCTCTGTTGTTTCTTTCTGCATTTCCCTTGCCTCTTTCTGCACCCCTGTTGCTTCATTCTGCACTTTCCATGCTTCTTTCTGCACCCATGTAGTCTCTTTTTGCACGTGTCTTAACTCTTTCTGTACCTTTCTTGCCTGTTTCTGCATCTCACTTGCCTCTTTCTGTACTTTTCTTGGCTTCTTTCTACACCTCTGCTGCTTCTTTCAGCAATTCTTGTGCCTCTTTCTGAAGTTCTCTTGCCTGTTTCTGGACCCCTATTGTCTCTTTCTGCACCCGTCTTCCCTCTTTGTGCAACTCTCTAGCCTCGTTCTACACTTCTCTTCCCTCTTTCTGCACCACTCTTCCCCCTTTTTGTACCTCTGTTGCTTCTTTCTCCACTTCTCTTGCCTCTTTCTGCACCCTTCGTGCCTCTTTCAGCACCTCTGTTCCTTTTTTCTGCACTTCTGTTCCTTCTTTCTGTACTCCTCGTGCCTCCTTTTGCATCTCTGCTGCTTCTTTCTGCACTTCTCTTGGTTCTTTGTGCACTGCTGTTGCCTCTTTCTGTATGCCTCTTGCCTCTTTGAGCACCTCTTTTGCTTCTTTCTGTACTTCTCTCTCTTCTTTCTGTACCCCTCTTGTCTCTTTGTGTAACTCTGATGCTTCTTTCTGCACTTTTAAAGCCTCTTTCAGCACCTCTGTTGTTTTTTCCTGCAGATCTTTTGCCTCTTTCTGCACCTCACTTGCCTGTTTCAGCACCGCTGTTGATCTTTTCTGCAGATCTCTTGCTTCTTTCTGCATCTCTTTTCTCTTTCTGAACATCTCTTGCCTCTTTCTGCACCCCTGTTCCCCTTTTCTGCACCTCTCTTGCCCATTTCTGCACATCTTTTGCCTCTTTCTGCACTTCACTTGCTTCTTTTTGCATCTCTATGGCCTCTTTCGACACCTCTGTTGCTTCTTTCAGCACCCCTCCTGCCTCTTTCTGTACCCCTCTTCCCTCTTTGTGTAACTCTCTTGCCTCTTTATACACCTCTTCCTTCTATCTGCCCCACTCTTTCCTCTTTCTGTACTTCTCTTGCCTTTTTCTGCACCCTTCGTCCCTCTTTCAGCACCTCTGTTGCTTCTTTCCACACTTCTCTTGGTTCTTTCTGCACTGCTGTTGCCTCTTTCTGTATCTCTCTTGCCTCTATGAGCACCTCTTTTGCTTCTTTCTGCACTTCTCTCTCCTCTTCCTGCACCCCTCTTGCCTCTTTCTGCACCTCTGATTCTTCTTTCTTTACTTCTATTGCCTCTTACTGCAGATCTCTTGCCTCTTTCTGCACCTCACTTGCCTGTTTCAGCACCTCTGTTGCTTTTTTCTGCAGATCCCTTGCCTCTTTCTGCAACCCTCTTTTCTCTTTCTGCACCTTTCTTGCCTCTTTCTGCACCCCTGTTCCCTCTTTATGCACCTCTCTTGCCTCTTTCTGTACCTCTGTTGCCTCTTTCTGTACCTCTGTTGCCCCTTTCTGCACTTCTCTTGCTCTTTGTGCACCCCTTTTGCCTATTTCTGTACCTCTGTTGCTCCTTTCTGCACTTCTATTGCCTATTTCTGTACCTCGCTTGCTTCTTTCTGCACCTCACTTGCCTCTTTCAGCACCTCTCTGGCTTTTTTCTGCAGATCTCTCGCCTCTTTCTACACCTTTCTTCCCTCCTTCTGCACCACTTTTGCCTCTTTTTGTAGCTCTGTTGCTTCTTTCTGCAGTTCTCTTGCCTCTTTCTGCACTCCCCGTGCCTCCTTCTGACCCTCTGTTGCTTGTTTCTACACCTCTGTTGCTTCTGTCAGCAATTTTCTTGCCTCTTTATGCTCTGCTCTTGCCTGTTTTTGTACCTCTGTTGCTTCTTTCTGCACTCTTCATGCCTCTTTCGGCACCTCTGTGGGTTCTTTATGCACCTCACTTGCTTTTTTCTGCACCCCTTCTGCCTGTTTATGCACCCCTCTTTCCTCTTTGTGCAACACTCTTGCCTCTTTCTACACCTCTCTTCCTTCTTTGTGCACCACTCTTGCCTCTTTCTGTACCTCTGTTCCTTCTTTCTTCACCTTTGTTGTCTCTTTCTGCACCCTTTGTGCCTCTTTCAGCACCTCTGCTGCTTCTATCTGCAGTTCTCTTCCTCTTTCTGCACCCCTCCTGCCTCTTTCTGTACCCCTCTTGCCTCTGTGTGCACACCCCCTAACCCTTTCTGCACCCCTCTTGCCTCTTATTCCACCTCTGTTGGTTCTTTCTGTGCCTCTTTTGCTTCGTTCTGTACTTCACTTGCCTCTTTCTGTACCCCTCTTGCCTCTTTCTGCACCTCTGTTAGTTTTTTCTGCACTGCTCTGGCTTCTTCCTGCACCTCTGTTCCAAATGTATGTACCCCTCTTGCCTTTTTCGCACCCCTCTTGCCTTTTTCTGTACCCTTCTTTGCTCTTTATGCACCTCTCCTGCCTCAGTCTGCCCACCTGTTCCCTCTTTCTGCACCTCCCTTGCAAATTTCAGCACCCCTCTTGCCTCTTTCTGCACCCCTTTTATCTGTTTCTGCCCCTCTCTTGCCTCTGTCTTCATCTCTGTTCCATTTTTCTGTACCTCTTTTGCCTGTTTCTACAACTCTCTTGCCTCTTTCTGCAGTTCTCTTGCCTCCTACTGCACCTCTGTTGTTTCTTTCTGCACTTTCCATGCTTCTTTCTGCACCTATCTTGCTTCTTTCTGCACCCATGTAGTCTCTTTCTGCACTTGTCTTAACTCTTTCTTTACCGTTCTTGCCTGTTTCTGCATCCCACTTGCCTCTTTCTGCACTTTTCTTGATTTTTTCTACACCTCTGTTGCTTCTTTCAGCAATTCTCGTGCCTCTTTATGAAGTTCTCTTGCCTGTTTCTGCACCCCCATTGTCTCTTTCTGCACCAGTCTTCCCTCTTTGTGCAACTCTCTAGCCCCTTTCTACACTTCTCTTCCCTCTTTCTGCACCACTCTTGCCTCTTTTTGTACCTCTGTTGCTTCTTTCTCCACTTCTCTTGCCTCTTTCTGCTCTCCTCGTGCCTCCTTTTGCACCTCTGCTGCTTCTTTCTGCACTTCTCTTGGTTCGTTGTGCAATGCTGTTGCCTCGCCTCCTTCTGTATCCCTCTTGCCTCTTTGAGCACCTCTTTTGCTTCTTTCTGCACTTTTAATGCCTCTTTCAGCACCTCTGTTGCTTTTTTCTTCAGATCTCTTGCCTCTTTCTTCGCCTCTTGTAGGAGAGTAGGATCTGCTTCACATGTTTACCCCCACTTTTTGCTGGTGTTTCACAGTTTTTTTTACTTTAGTCTGGCTGCGACCCTGCTATTCAGGGCCCCAGCCTAACTGCTTCCTCTCTAAATTGATTACAAGTATTTTAGGTACACTCCAGATTGGATTCTGGGGTACCCTTGTGAGTCCCTAGTATATCGTATACCATGTACCCAGGGAGTAGGTACCCCAGAGGCCTACCAGGGGCTGAAGCATGTATTGTGCCACCCCTGGAAAGCCATGCAAATGACACCACAGGTCTGCTACTGCAGCCTGGGTAAGGTGGTGCATGCACCCCTTACTGAGGTATAGGTTCACTATACCTCCCCTATCAATGCACATAGTAAGCTATCAGTCACCCCTATGGCAGGCCTTATCAATCCTGAAGGCAGGGTGCTTGGTTATATGTGAGAGGGTGCCCATGCATGAGCTTAGCCCCTCTGCAGACTTCAGAATCTCTTCTCCGGGCTTATCAGTGGTGCAGCCTGACCATATACTGTTAAGTGCATTATATCTTAAACGGTTAATACTAACTTTGGACTGGCTGCATGGAAACATGTCGTGTTTGGTGTCAAACACCTTGGAATCATACCCCCACATCAGTATTTGATGTAAGGATATGATCCCACCCTTCTAGAGGGAGAGACATGGCAGTACTGGTATACCCAGTAGAAATCTAATAGAGCCCTGGCATCACAAAATGGATGCTACAGCCACAGACACGGGTCTGGCCTCCTGCTGCTGACTGAAACTCCAGCAGGGGAGGCCTGGACAATAGATTTCCTGTCACAGGGAGGTGTAACCACCTCCCAGACTGGCTTATGTGTATTGGGGCTGGGTGGGAGCACTCTCTGAGTGCTTTGAAGTCCTGCACTGGGGGCACATTTGGTGCCCCTGTGCATAGGCCAGCTCAAACCAGTTCAGGGGTTTCCAGCCCCTGCTCTGGCACGAAACTGGACAAAGGAAATGGGTGTAGCCACCCCTGTTTCCAAACCCTCCCATAGGTGGGTCCCCAGAGTTAGTCCAACCCCTTCCTTAGGTATAGGTAAGGAACCTCTGTAACCAGAACTTTAGATATCCCTGGACGAAACTCTGAAGCTGAATCCTGGAACTTCGACGCTCTACTCAAGACTAGAGGACTGAAGAAATCTCCCTGGGCTCAAGGGAAACTCCCCTGCTTGGCAGGCACCAATGAAGCAATTTGCCGGTCTTCATTTCCGAACCTCCGGCCGGACTCCAAAGTATTTGCAGCCCAGGAAGAGGATTTCCAGACATGTCAGAGGCCCAACCAAGTCCCCAGCAAAGCTGAGACCCGCAGCCCTCATGAATAGCGTGGAACTGGAACTCCTGGCCCCGTGCAATTATGCAAGTGCATTGGCTTCTCGATGTCTCTTGAAGTCATGCTTAGGCTTACTTGTAGCCCCCACCTCGAGCACAGAATTCACGGAAGATTTTTGGCCTAGTCACCCCCAGTGACCCGTGCGCCGGCATTTTGTGTTTTGTCTCAAGGTCCCTTCGCGATCCCTGGTCCGTCAACTGGTGGGTCCCTGAGGGGGTAACTTTGAATTTCCTTGGGCTTCCCTGGTTGCTCCAGACGTGCCCTTACTCCCTACCAAGTGGTGACTCCCACAGACCTTGCTGGTCTGCACCGAAGCATCTTTCTTGTTTCTGCGTGGGTTGCTGTTGCCAAGGTGTGAGAAGTTGGCCTGGCATATGCTGGTCACTAGTTATAGTGGCCACCTTGCACCAGTCTAATTCGACTCTTGGTAGATAGATTTAAAGACAACCTTTTAAAGAAAGCTATCCTAGTGGTAGCTGTGGAGAGCAGCCTTCAGGCTAAGTCTCTGAGGAATGTAAAGCAGCTTGTTTTACCTTATAATCTCCTGAATTACCAAATGAAAAGACACCACACTGGTATATATATCAAATATATATGTATTTATTTCTAAATATACTCTACTAATCTCTTTATGAGATTAGAGCCAGGTAAACATTCAAAAGATCAACAGTTTTCAATAAATTAAGCACAAATATGGCTGTAGCCCTAGGGGCGTACCAGACCATGTACTAAAATAGTGATTTATCAAACTTGACTTGCAAAAGTAAGAGGCCTAGGGCCTTGGGAATCGCTGGGGCTTCACTTCTGCAGTGTTAGCAGGTAAGTAATCAGCCCACAGGAGACGCGTGCAGTGTCTAAACACACACGCGGGTTTTCAATGCGTTTCAATGGCAAATGTCGCGGTTTGTATTTTACAGTTCTAGGGCACTTCGGAGTGGACAACAAGCAAACAACTTACAGGCTAAGTACTTCGAGAGCCAATGCACACTTGGGCACTGTAATGCAAGAGTTACCTCACCCAGGGAAGCCGGGTGCATACGTGTCCTTTGGTGTCGGGTCGCGATGCTGTTTTCAATGGAGATCACTGAAGACTTGCTGCTTGTGTCGTCGAGAGAAGTGTCCGCTGGAATCCGAAGATGGATTGGAGTTGCAGAAGACCTAGAAATTGAGGGGACAGAGTTCAAAGTCACTTGCCAGTGACCGGTGGCCAGCAAGATGGATGACCACAGCTGTCGCGTCTCTTCAAGTCGCTGATGTCATTTTGTCTCTTCGCTCACGAGGTCCAGGAGGGATTGATGAAGACCAGCAGCTGGAGTCGGAGGGTTCCACGATGTCTGCAGCTGTTGACTGTGTCGGCACTCGGTTTGGAGCCAACAAGCCTTGGCAACTGCAAGTCTCGTGTGGATGGAATATTGTTGATGGAGCAGACCAGCAAGGTCTGATGGACTTACCCAGCAAGGGTAAGTGAGGGCAGGCCCAGAGCAACCAGGTGAGCCCTTTAAGGTGATGTAGAAGTCTTCTGGAGAGTCACTAGCCAACGGGCAAGTAACCGCAAAGACGCCTTTGCAGGAAAAGTTCACCAACAGCCCACGGTCACTCGGGACAAGGTAGGCCGCTGATCTTCAGTACTAGACCTGCTCGGGAGTTGGACAATAAGTGGTCCAAAGCACAAGTTCGTTGGACGTAGTTTAGGGCTTGCACTCAAAATCAGTGCACGGTTCCCTGGTATTGCCGTTCCTCGTCACTCGTGGGGTCCAGATGCCACAGCTTCGCTGGGGACTCAAAATGGCCGTCGAGAGGTCAGGAAATCCATTTCAGGGGATGCAGGAACTTCGGGCTCCGGCGGGAGCGGTAAAGTTTGCAACCGTAGTTCAGTAGTTTTGGTGCCTGCCAAGCAGGGGAGTCACTCCTTGACTCCAAGGGAGATCCTTCGGTCTTCTAGAGATAGTAGAAAGTTGAAGGGCCAGGATTCTTCTTCGTAGAGCGTCGTCCAGGTGTAATCTAACTTGCATTGGCAATGTGTGGTATCTTATAGTGAAAAGATGGGAGGGACTAGCTCTATGACCACTCCTCTAGGAGGGTCAGGGTAGTGGGTGGTTACACCCACTTCCCTTTGTCCAGTTTTGCGCCCCTGAACCTGTTTGAGCTCTCATATGCACAGAGGAGCCTACTGCTCCCCCAGTGCAGGACTTCAAAGCACTCTAAGAGTGCACCCACCCAGCTCCAATACACTAAATCCTGTCTGGGAGGTGGTGACACCTCCCTGTGACAGGAAACCCTTTGTTGGGCTCCCTCCACTGCGAGTTTCGGTCAGCAGCAGGAGGGCAGCCCGGTGTCTGTGCTGGTGGCATCCATTTTGTGATGCCATGGCTCTAGATGATTTCTACCCTGTAGTACAGTGTGTACATGTCGTCCCCTCTAGAAGGGTGGGATCCTACTCCCACACCAGTTACTGGTGTGGGGGTAGGATTCCAAGTTGTTTGACACCAAACACGACATGTTTTGATGCAGTCATTCCAAAGTTAGCATTTACCGCAAGGTTATAATGCACTTAAGAGTATATGGTTTAACCGCATCCACAAACAGCAGCAGAGAATAGACTCTGCCAGCTGCAGAAGGGTCCTGCTCAGGCAGAAGCACCCCCTCACATAGTAAACCAAGCACCCTGCCCTTGGGATTGATAGGGCCTACCATAGGGGTGACTGATAGGTTTATATGTGTGTGTATGATGAGGTATAGGAACCTATACCTCAGTGAGGAGTGCTAACACTACCTCACACAGGCTGCAGTAGCAGGCCTGTGGTGTCAGATTGTGAATGCTTCCCAGGGGTGGCATAATACATGCTGCAGCCCCTGGTAGGCCTGTGAAGTGCCAATGCCCAAGGTACCTAAGGTACCATATACTAGGGGCTCATAAGGCACCACAGTATCCAATCACTAGTGCATCTAATATGCACACCAATCATTTAAGGGAGTAAGCAGATAGGCTGGGGCCCTGGATAGCAGGATCCCAGCCAGACTAGTCAAAAACCATTCAAACACCAGGAAAAAAGTGGGGGCAACCATATAGTCAGATTCCACCTTCCTACACAAGGCTTGTTGTTGTCCAATCCCGGCACCAACGCTGCAGCACTCAACATCCTTCGTGTGCATCTCGAATCCAGCTCCTGGTCATCATCAACGCCTCATGGTCATCGTGGCTGAAGAGTCAAGCTCCACCATCTTCACCTGAAATCACCCGACATCGGTGGGAATCTGCCTATCGCCTTCCTGGTCACTGGCTAGTAAAAAAGACTCTGTCCCCTCTGCTTTCAGGTTCTTCTCATCTTTGATCCAGGCTTGGATCTCTTCGGACACTTCGCATCTTCCCGGCAGCAGCACTTCTTCGCCAGCTCCCATTGAAATCGACGACGCGACCCGACACCATTTGACACCTATACACCCGGCTTCCCTGGGTGAAGTAACACAAGTAATCCGGTGCTCCCGTGGGTGTTGACCCTAGAACTTCCTAAGTCCCAAAGGGTTTGGTCCTGACTCAATTCTAAGTGTCCCTAAACTTTGAAAATCTAACCGCAACTTTCCCCATAGAAGCTAACGGGAGCTCGTGGCTGTGTTCTCACACTGCACTCGGCCCCCGTGGGTCCCCTGTGTCACTACCTTGGGTGGTTCCTTGGGTTCCCAGCGATTCTACAGGCTCTAGGCCTTGTGTCTAGTTAAGTTGTGGTTCTTATACCCCTATTTTAGTATATGGTTTTGATCGCCCCTAGGACCTGACGTTCATTTGTGCTATTTTACTGTGATATTTGAAGTGTAACTTATGTGTTTTGTCCTCTAGTCTCATAAAGAGTCTAGGAGGGTGTGTTCATTAATAAATACATATAATTTATATATATACCTGGCGTGGTTGTCTTTCATTTAGGCACTCAAGAGATTATAGACAGGTAAAACAAGCTGCTTTACATTCCTTCAAGACTTAACCTGAAGGCTGCTCTCCATAGCTACCACTAGGATAGCTTTCAATAAAGGTTGTCTTTAACCTATAACCAATAAGGGGTTGTTTGGAGTGGTACAGGGTGCCCACTATAACTAGTGGACAGCATATACCAGGTCAACCTCTCACACCTCTCTTTTCTCTTTCTGAACCTTGCTTGCCTCTTTCTGCACCCCTGTTTCCTCTTTCTGTACCTCTCTTGCCTCTTTCTGTACCTCTGTTGCCTCTTTCTGTACTTCTCTTGCTCTTTCTCCAAACTTTGTGCTTCTTTCTGCAACTCTGTTACTTCTTTCTGCACTTCTCTTCCTTCTTTCTGCACCTCTCTTGCCTCTTTCAGCACCTCTGTTGCTTTTTTCTGGAGATCTCTTGCCTCTTTCTGCACCTCATTTGCCTCTTTTAGTACCTCTATTGCTTTTTTCTGCAGATATCTTGCCTCTTTCTGTACTCTCGTTTTTCTTTCGGAACCTTTCTCGCCTCTTTCTGCACCCCTGTTCCCTCTTTCTGCACCTTCCCTGTCTGTTTCTGCGCCTCTCTTGCCTATTTCTCTACCTTTTTTGCCTCTTTCTTCACATTTCGTGCCTCACTCTGCACCCCTTTTGCCTCTTTCTGCACCTCTGTTGCTCCTTTCTGTACTTCTATTGCCTCTTTCTGCACCTCTCTTGCTTCTTTCCGCACCTCACTTGCCTCTTTCAGCACCTCTGTTGCTTTTTTCTGCAGATCTATTGCCTCTTTCTGCACCTCTTTCCCTCTTTGTACACCCCTCCTACCTTTGTCTGTACCCCTCTTGCCTCTTTTTGCACCTCTGTTGGTTGTTTCTGCACTGTTCTTGCTTCTTTCTGTACCTTACTTGCCTCTTTCTGCACTTCTCTTGCATCCTTCTACATCTCTGTTGCTTCTTTCAGCAATTTTCTTGCCTCTTTCTGCACTTCTCTTGCTTGTTTCTGCACCTCTCTTGCATCTGTCTGCACCTCTGTTGCCTCTTTTTTCACTTCACTTGCTTCTTTCTGCACCTCTATTGCCTCTTTTGGCACCTCAGTTGCTTCTTTCGGCACCACTACTGCCTCGTTCTGCACCCCTCTTCCCTCTTTGTTCAACTCTCTTGCCTCTTTCTACACCTGTCTTCCCTCTATCTGCACCACTCTTTCCACTTTCTGTACCACTGTTACTTCTTTCTGCACTTCTCTTGCCTTTTTCTGCACCCTTTGTCACTCTTTCAGAACCTCTGTTGCTTTTTTCTGCACTTCTCTTTGTTCCTTCTGCACTGCTGTTGCCTCTTTCTGTATCCCTCTTGCCTCTTAGAGCACCTCTTTTGCTTCTTTCTGCTCTTCTCTTTCCTCTTTTTGTACCCCTCTTACTTCTTTCTGCACCTCTGATGCTTCTTTCTGCACTTCTATTGCCTCTTTCTGCACCTCTCTTGCTTCTTTCTGCAGCTGACGTGCCTCTTTCAGCACCTCTCTTGCTTTTTCTGCAGATCTCTTGCCTCTTTCTGCACCTCACGTGCCTGTTTCAGCACCTCTGTTGATTTTTTCTGCAGATCTCTTGCCTCTTTCTGCACCCCTCTTTTCTCTTTATGTACCTCTCTTGCCTCTTTCTGCACCCATTCCCTCTTTCTACGCCTCTCTTGCCTATTTCTCTACCCCTTTTGCCTCTTTCTTCACATTTCTTGCCTCACTCTGCATCCTTTTGCCTCTTTCTGCACCTCTGTTGCTCCTTTCTGTACTTCTATTGCCTCTTTCTGCACCTCTCTTGCTTCTTTCTGCACCTCACTTGCCTCTTTCAGCACCCCTGTTGCTTTTTTCTGCATATCTCTTGCCTCTTTGTGCACCTCTTTTGCCTCTTTGTGCACCCCTCCTGTAGGAGAGAAGGATCTGCTTCACATGGGTGTTTCACTGTTTTTCAACATTAGTCTGGCTGTGGCCCTGCTAATCAGGACCACAGCCTAGCTGCTTCCTCTCTAAAATAGTTTGCATGTACATATCTAATTGGATTCTGGAGTGCCTTATAAGCCCCTAGTATATGGTATACTATGTACCTAGGGCATAGTTAGCTCAGAGGCCTACCAGGGGCTGAAGCATGTATTATGACTCCCCTGGGAAGCACTCCAAAATGGCACCACAGGTCTGCTACTGCAGCCTGGGTAAGGGTGTGCTTGCACCCCTTACAGTGGTATAGGCTACCTATATCACTACCATTGCACACACATATAAAACCTATAAGTCACTCCTATGGCAGGCCTTAACAACCCTGAAGGCAGAGTGCTTGGTTTTTATGTGAGAGGGTGCCCCTGCATGAGCAGAGCCCCTCTGCAGCGTTCGGAGTATCTCCTCTGATGCTGTTTGTGGTGCATCCTGACCATATACTCTCTTAAGTGCATTATAACCTCGCAGTAAATGCTAACTTTGGGATGGCTGCACGGAAACATGTTGTGTAAGGTGTCAAACGCTTTGGAATACTACCCCCCTCACCAGTTCTGGTGGCGGGGGGAGCATTCCACCCTTCTAGAGGGAGAGACATGTTCACAGTGGTCTAACCCAGTAGGACTTTCTACAGCCCTGGCATCACAAAATGGGTGCCTCTGCCACAGACACGGGTCTGTCCTCCTGCTGCTGACCAAAACTCTGGCAGGAGAGGCCCGGACAATAGGTTTCCTGTCCCAGGGAGGTGTAACCACCTCCTCAGACAGGCAGATGTGTATTGGGACTGGGCAGGAGAACTCTCTGGTGCTTTGAAGTCCTGCAATGGGGGCACACTTGGTGTCCCTGTGCATAGTCCAGTTCGAACCGGTTGCAGGAGCTACCTGCCCCTGCTCTGGCCCGAAACTAAGGAAATGGGTGTAACCACCCCTTTTTCCAAACCCTCCCATAGGTGGGTCCCTAGAGTATGTCCAACCCCCAAACTTTGTATAAGTATGGGAACCCAGTACATGCGACTTTAGACTACCCTGGACGAAACCCTGCAACATATATCCTGGACCTTCGACATTCTACTTTGACTAGAAGACTGAAGAAATCTCCCTTGGAGTCAAGGAGTGACTCCCCTGCTTGGCAGGCACCAAAGAAGCAACTGTCCGGTCTGCAATTCTGAAGCTCCCGATAGACGCCAAAGTCTCTGCATCACCAGAGGTAGATTTCCTGACTTCCCCTAGGCTACCCTGAGTCCACAGCAAAGCTGAGGCCCATGGCTATCGTGGGTGACGAGGAATCGTGACCCCCGGGCACCGCGTGCTATTGCTGGTACATCAACTTCCTATTCATCCTTGAAGTTCTGCTTTGGGCTCCGAGTCGCCCCAGCCGTGAGCACTGACTGCACCAAAGATCTCTGGCCTCCAATCCATGAGTGACCCGTGGGCCGGGTTCCAGTGCGACCACTCGAGGCTCCATCCCGATCGCTAGCCCGTTGGCTAGTGGTTCCCCACTCCTCTTCTGCTTGGGCTTTCCTGGTTGCTCCAGACGTGCCCTGACTTACCCTCGCTGGGTGAGTCCCTCAGACCTTGCTGGTCTCCACCGACGTCCTTCTTCTATTTACACGAGACTTGCCGTTGCCAAGGCTTGTTGGGTCCAATCTGGTCGCCGATACCGCAGCACTCGACAGACTTTGTGGGACAGCTCGAATCCGGCTCGTGGACTTCATAGACACCTCCTGGACCTCGTAGCTGAAGAGTCAAGACACCTGTCAACTCACCTGAAGCACCCGACATCTGTGGGCATTGGTCCATCCTGCCCTCGGTCACTGGCAAGTGACCCTGACTCTGTCCCCTCTGCTTTCAGGTTCCTTTCATCCTAGATCCAAGCTTGGATCTCTTCAGACACTTCTCATTTTCTCGACAGCAGCAGTTCTTCGCCAGCTTCCATTATAATCAACGACGCGACCCGACACCAAAAGACACCTATGCACCCGGCTTCCCTGGGTGAGGTAACTCGAGTACTCCAGTGCTCCCGTGGGTGCTAGCCCTAGATCTTTTAAGTCCAAAAGGGTTTGGTCCTGACTCGATTCTAAGTGTCCCTAATCTTTATATTTCCAACGGCGATATTGCCTATAGAAGCTGACGGAAACCCGCGGTTGTGTTTACACACTGCACACAGACCCCGTGGGTCCCCTGTGTCACTACCTTGGGTGGTTCCTTGGGATCCCAGCGATTCTACAGGCTCTAGGCCTTGTGTCTAGTTCAGTCGTGGTTATTATACCACTTTATTGGTATATGGTTTGGTACGCCCCTTGGGCCCAAACGTGTATTTGTGCTATTACTGTTGATTGCTAACTTGTAAATTAAGTACTTCGAACTCCAGTCTCATAAAGAGACTAGAGGGGTGTGTTTTATCCTAAATTCATATATTTTAAATATATACCTGGTGTTGTTGTCCTTTTATTTGGTAATTCAAGAGATTATGGACTTGTAAAAAAAGCTGCTTTACATTCCTTCAAGACTTAGCCTTAAGGCTGCTCTCCATAGCTACCACTAGGATAGCTTTCAATAAAGGTTGTCTTTAACCAATTCACCATAAGGGGTTGTTTGGACTGAGACAAGGTGCCCACTATAATTAGTGGACAGCATATATCAGGCCAACTTCTCACATTGGTGTGCAGCGTGTGGGATTCCAGCTTGCTATTGTTTTACCAGATAATCTCAATTGAATTGATCAACTGAAAACCACTAAAGGTACCTCAGGCACATATAATATCAAGTTTAGCTACAGTAAGTTCTACTGAACTTAGAGTTGTGTGTTAAGGGATAGCACACCCTTTCTACAGCTCAAGAGAGTTTAGTAGGCCACACTAGTGTAGGTAGTGCAATACACCACACCACATTAGTAATATTTAACCAGCCAGGAACCAGTGAGTCCCTGCTAGAAGCCAGTGGGCTTCTCCCCTATCAATATGAGTGTAGGAGAGTAGGATCTGCACATATGTTGCCCCTACTTTTTTTCTGATGTTTACACTGGTTTCTGGCTATAGTCTGGCTCGGTCCCTGCTAATCAGGGCCCCAGCCTCTCTGTTCTCTCTAAACAACTTGGAGTGCATATTAGATGCACAAGTGATTGGATACTGTGGTACATTATGAGCCCCTAGTATATGGTAACTTAGGTACCAAGGGCATAGGTACTTCACAGGCCTACCAGGGGCTGAAGCATGTATTATGCCACCCCTGGGAAGCAGACTAAATCTGACACCGTAGGCCTGCTACTGCAGCGTGGGTCAGGTAGTGTTAGCACTCCTCACTGAGGTATAGGTTCCCTATATCTCATCTTACACACACATATAAACCTTTCAGTCACCCCTAAGGCAGGCCCTATTAATCCTGAGGGCATGGTGCTTGGTTTCCATGTGAGGGGGTGCCTCTGCCTGAGCAGGGCCCCTCTGCAGCTCTCAGAGTCTATTCTCTGTAGCTGTTTGTGGATGCGGTTAAACAATATACTCTTAAGTGCATTACAAACTAGCGGTAAATGCTAACTTTGGTATGGCTGCATCAAAACATGTTGTGTTTGGTGTCAAACGCCTTGAAATCATACCCCCACACCATTAACTGGTGTGGGAGTATGATCCTACCCTTCTAGAGGGATAGACATGTACCTACTGTGGAAACACAGTAGAATCCTGAAAGAGCCCTGGCATCACAAAATGGATGCCACCAGCACAGACACTGGGCTGCCCTCCTGCTGCTGACTGAAATTCGCTGTGGAGGAGGCCCAACAATAGGCATCCTGTCACAGGGAGGTGTCACCACCTTCCAGACCGGATTTAGTGTATTGGGGCTGGGTGGGTGCACTCCTAGAGTGCTTTGAAGTCCTGCACTGGGGGAGCAGTAGGCTCCTCTGTGCATATGCCAGCTCAAACCGGTTCAGGGGCTACCAGCCCCTGCTCTGGCGTGAAACTGGACAAAGGGAAGTGGGTGTAACCACCCACTCCCCTGACCCTCCCATAGGAGTGGTCATAGAGCTAGTCCCTCCCTTTCCTTTAGTATAAGATAGGGAAACCTTGCCATGGCAAACTAGATATCCCTGGACGACGCTCTGGAAGAAGAATCCTGGACCTTCGACGTTCCACTACCTTTGGAAGACTGAAGAATCTCCCTTGGAGTCAAGGAGTGACTCCTCTGCTTGGCAGACACCAAAACTTTGAATCAACGGTCACAAACTTTCCAGCTCCCGCTGGAGTCTGAAGTCCCTGCAGCCCCGGAAGATTTCCTGACTTCTCGACTGCCATTGTGAGTCCCCAGCAAAACTGAGGTGAGTGGACCCCACGAGTGAAGAGGAACAGCAATACCCGGGTACCGAGCACTATTGTCGAGTGCAACCCCTTCACGACGTTCTACGAACTTGTGCATTGGACCACATATGGTCCAAGCCTCCAGCAGGATTTCTACTGAGAATCAGTGGCTTGCCTCGTCCCGAGTGACCGTGTGCTCCTGTGAAGTGAATCCTCCTGAGGCGTCTTTGCGATCCCTTGCCTGTTGGCTTGTGGGTCCCCTGAAGACTTTTTCATCAAACCAAAGGGCTCCCCTGGTTGCTCCAGGCCTGCCCTGACTTACCCTTGCTGGGTGAATCCCTCAGACTTTGCTAGTCTGCACCGCTGACTTTCTTCACATTCCACAAGACTTTCTGTTGCCAAGGCTTGTGTGCTCCAATCTGGTTGCTGCACCTCAGTAAGCTGCAGACTTCATGGGATACTCCGAATCCAGCTCCTGGTTGTCATTGACGCCTCCTGGACCTCATGGCTGTAGAGTCAAGACACCCATGATCACCTGAAATCACCCGACATCTGTGGGCATCCAGCTTCCTGGCCCCGGGTCACTGGCAAGTGACTTTGAACACTGTCTCCACTGCTTTCAGGTCTTCTTTCTTCAGAATCCAGCCTTGGATTCCACCGGACACTTCTCCTGTCTTCACAAGCATCAAGTCTTCTTTGGCTCCCATTGAAAACGACGCCGCGACCCGACACCAAAAGACACCTATGCACCCGGCTTCCCTGGGTGAGGTAACTCGAGTACTCCGGTGCTCCTGTGTGTGTTGGCTCTAGAACTACTTACCCTGTAAGTGACTTGCTTGTAGACTCTCCTGAAGTATCCTAAAACTTTAAAATTCCAACCGCGACTTGAAGTCTATTGGGATCCGCGGCTGTGTTCTCACACTGCATGCGTCTCCCGGGGGTCCTTTACTTACCTGCCTTGGGTGGATTAGTGAGGCCCCAGCACTTCTGAAGACTTTAGGCCTTCTCCCTTCTCAAGTCGTTCTTCTTATACCTCTTTTTTAGTATATGGTCTGGTACGCCCCTAGGGCCGCAGCCATATAAGTGCCTAATTTGTTGTGAAACATTGATTTGTGCATATGTTCCTGACTTCTAATCTCATAAAGAGATTAGTAGAGTGTGTCTAGAAATAAATACATATATATTTTATATATCTATACCTGTGTGGTGTCTTTTCATTTGGTAATTCAAGAGATTATAAAGTAAAACAAGCTGCTTTACATTCCTCAGAGACTTAGCCTGAAGGCTGCTCTCCACAGCTACCACTAGGATAGTTTTCTTTAAAAGGTTGTCTTAAACCTAACTACCATAAGAGTCGAATTGGACTGGTGCAAGGTGACCACTTTAACTAGTGACTAGCATATGCCAGGCCAACTTCTCACAATGAGGATCTCTCCTTTGCACAGCTTAGGGCCTTATGTTCCATTAGGAAGCTGAAGACAGGCAAAAGCCCAACCCAGCATCTCATAAAGATACTTAAGCTGGATGATATCTCAGGGCCTAGTGGTCCTGATGGGGTAGGCAGTGTGGGTGGGGCAGCAGGTGAGGGTGGGCCTAGTGGTACAAATTCCCCTGACCCTACCTCTAATGCTGACCAAACTGATGACAATGATCAGAATCTGGTGAACACAGCTCTCCTGGATGAGGATGAGGAGGATGCTCCCTCCTTTATTCCTCCATGAAGAGTTGAAAGTAGGGCTAGAAGGGATAGATCTCTGTCAAGGGGTTCTGTGCAGTCTAACTCCTCTATAGGGACCTCCGTCTCTTCTCACAGAGGGAGGGAAAACTCCCAGGAGAGGAGAGAGAGACTGCTGAAGTATGAGCAAGACAAGTTCAACCTCAGAAAGCAGCATATGGCCTTAGATGGGGAAGCCCTAGAGCTCTACAGAGCTAGTAAAAAGGAGAGACTAGAGTCCCTTGGTGGCAGCAATTTCCCTAGAGATAGGGAGAGGTCTTATGACCATAGTAACCTAAGTAAGATTGTCCCTCCCTACCAGAGTGGGGATGACATCCACAAATGGATAACTGGCTTGAAGAGGGCCTGTAAAGTACAGAAGGTCCCTCAAGGTCAGTGGGCAG
Organism: Triturus cristatus; assembly: GCF_964204655.1. Classification (NCBI taxonomy): domain Eukaryota; kingdom Metazoa; phylum Chordata; class Amphibia; order Caudata; family Salamandridae; genus Triturus; species Triturus cristatus. Next base: position 748,736,100 of record NC_140579.1, read on the forward strand.
CAGTCTTATGGCTCTCCTTTGCAGACAAAGATAGAGATAAGCTCATCACTGTAAGAGAAGAGGATGCTGATGATTACCAGGTCTTGAAAAGTGCACTGATAGATGGGTTTGGCCTAACCACTGAACAATACAGGTTAAAGTTCACACCCAAAAAGCACAAAATCAAGACTGGGTTGACTTTGTTGACTGTGCTGGTAAGGCTCTGGAAGATTGGTTATTGGGCAGTAAAGTGTGTGACTTCATAGGATTGTACAATCTGAAAATGAGGGAGCAGATTCTTAATAACTGTCAAAATCAGCTGTTGCACCAGTACCTGGTAGACTCTGATCTGACCTTGTAGAATTACAGTACATTCGCTTTTCCCCACTGGAATCCTTCCAATACTGCTTACACATAGATCTGCTTTAGCTCTAGTAACAGAAATCACAAATTGTTCATTACTGGTAAAAGTTCTCATATTTGTGAAGACATATGGTGTTGAAATATTGTCCGGTTGATACTCTTCCCATTCCCATTTGGTCCCTTTGGCTTGAGGATAACCATCTTTACCTTGGTAGCATACTTTATTAAGGCAAAAAAGAAGCCCGCCTACTGTACGTCTTCCAGATGTAAACAAAAGCGCATACCAAGCTTGATAAGAACCATTATGAGAAAAGGGAAGAGGAATAAAAGGTGTTCCTCCTTTCTTTTGATGTGCAGGTATCATCCCACACACCCAACAGTTGGTAGTATTTGTGGCATTATGAGTATGATGCAACATCTGGATAAAGGTATTATTTAAATAAGATTGTCGATGCTTCTGCTCATGGTAGGGAAGCGTAAAGTAGTGGTGTTCAACTGATACTGGAGTAGTGGTGATCAAAAGCTCTCAAGCAGGAACCACTTTCTCAACAAACCAGGTTATTACTGCTACAGCCACCATAGCAACAACAAACCCTATAGCACAAATTATCTTTCTCTTAGCAACAGTTGATCTCATTGTGGACATGATCAGTTTGTCATTGAAAACAATCGTTTGAGCTCTTATCCTTGGGCAGCCGTTGTTTTTTTTCACCGAGGGTCAAGACGGGTGTCGCTACACTATACAGGACTGATCCCCCCCACTTGCCACATCGGCATTCCGTTTCACTAACCCAGGGCGGTTGCTCAACCAGTCTATTTTGACGATGCAGGCTCTTTCCGTTGTCTCAGTTGGTATCGGGATACTCCAGGAATCGTGTGGTCCGGGAAGACTTCCTCAGGTTCGTCAGGTGATATGGCTTGGCCTCTCTCTGTATCCAGGATGTCCCGATGGTCGATGAAGGCAGCAGGATCCACCAAGGTAGACCACACTTTCTTGCAGTGGGTAGATGGCACCCAGTTGCTCCTGTTCGTCACTCGGACCGCAGTTCTCGTTGAAAGGAGCACCTGCTCCAGGCCGCGCCACCTCGGCTCCAAGCTGCTCGACCTCTGGAATGATCGGATCATCACCTGGTCTCCAGGTCGAAGTCCATGGCCTTCACCTGCAGACCTATCAGGAAGAGCTTCTCGAACCTGTTGATGAATAGTAATCAAACTGTCAGTCAATTGTGATAGGTAGTCACTCATCAACACACATGGTACATCATGTATGGGACGTGGTTTAGGAATTCCCCAAATGTTCATAGGCCTTCCAAACACCACCTCATATGGTGTAAGACCAGATCGCGAATGTGGCACTGATCTAATGGACAACAGTGCCAAAGGTAATGCGTCTGGCCAATTCAAGGATGTGGAAGCCAGTATTTTTGCCAGTTTCAATTTAAGTGTGGCGTTATACCTTTCCACTAGCCCTGCTGATTGTGGATGGAAAGCAGCATGAAATTTCTGCTTTATCCCTAATCCCTTCAGGACATATTCGACAACTTGCCCAATACAATGGGGTCTGTTATCACTCCATAAAAGTTTACAAACACCAAATCTAGGGAAGAATTCCTTCAAAAGCACCTTTGCTGTAGTGAGAGCTATATTGTCCTTCGTAGGGTATGCCTCTATCCATTTACTGAAGGCACATACCACTACCAAAACATACTTTAAATTATTACAGAGCTCAAGCTGGATGTAATCCATTTGCAAAACTTCAAAAGGTGCGGTTGGCGTAGCAAACCCTCCTGTAGGAGTTTGTGTCCCTTTACCAGGATTATGCTGAAGACAAATCAGACAAGACTGCACCATCTTTTTAGCTGTGCCGGCAATTTCTGGATGCTCCCAAACTTGCGTGAGCAATTTCGTTATCGAGGAGGCTCCAACATGTGCCGGCCCATGTTCCATATGAATCATAGGTTGTAAATAGGCTGTAGACAATCTCCACTTGCTCATCTCTTTATTCCTCCAACAGCCCTCATCGTCCAATGTTCCCTCCTTAGACCATTGCTCAATTTCTTCTGCAGAAGCAGATCTCTGCATATCTAGCACTTCCTGTCTGGTATCATGCCAGCGTTCAGCCTGTGACTTCACTACGTACATAGACGTGGTGCTTCGCTGCATGGCAGTTTCACGGGCTGTTTGGTCTGCAAAAGCATTGCCTTGTCCTATCTCATCAATTACTTTCTTATGTGCGCTACATTTAACAATTGCTATTCTCTTTGTGTATGTTAAAGCAGTCAAGAGAATTTGTACTAATTCTTCATGCATTATTTGCATCCCGTGGGATGTAAAAAAGCCCTTCTCCTTCCAGAGTAGCTCAAAATCATGAGCCACTCCGAAAGCATAGCGGCTATCTGTATAAATGTTCACAGATAAGTCAGTACTAAGTTTACACGCTCGTGTCAAAGCTATTAGCTCAGCTGCCTGAGCTGACTTCTGTGGAATACGAGCTGTCTCAACTACTGTCTGAAGTGTTGTAATTGCATATGCAGCTGACGTTGTACCATCTGGTAACTTCAAACAGGAACCATCAACCCATAGTTCACCATCAACACTAGAAAGTGGCGTGTCTTGCAAATCGACATGCCCCTTTGTCTGTTCCTCAGTAAGGAATATACAATCATGAGACTCCTGTGATTGAGACTGAGTCACCGGGTATAGTAAAAAAGTGGTTGGGTTTAGTGTCGCACATCTCTTCAGTGTAATGTGAGGGGCCAACAATGTCAATTCGTATCCTGTCAGACGAGCACTAGTTAAATGCTGAGTCTTAATCTGATTTAAAAGGGCATCAACCGCATGGGGTACTAGCACCAACAGCTTATGTGACAAAACTATCCCTTCACTCTGATGTATTGACACAGCTGTTGCTGCAACTGAATGGAAGCATCCAGGTAACGCACTAGTAACAGGATCAAGTACTGCTGATATGCACAGCTGTTTGTCACCGTGTGTCTGCACTAAAACTGACAATGCGCATCCATCTTTCGCATGTACATAGAGTGTAAAAGGCTTCGTATAATCTGGAGTACCTAACACTGGTGCTGAACAAAGAGCTTGTCGTAACTGTCAGAAAGCAGTCTCACATTCATCTGTCCATGGGAGGGGCATCGGAGTATCTTTAGTCAAAAGTGCTAGCTGTGAGAAGTTGGCCTGATGTATGATGTCACTAGTTCTAGTGTACACCTTATATCAGTCCAAATACCCTTATGGTGATTGGTTGTAAAGTCAACCTTATAGACCAGCTATCCTAGTGGTAGCATGGACAAGAGCAGTCTTAGGCTAAACTCTGAATGGCATGTGAAGCCAGCTGTGATACCATATATAATCCCTTGAATACCAAATGAAAGGACACCACAACAGATATATATATAAAATAAAGTGTATTTATTCTAAGCAAACCCTCAGCACTCTTTATGAGATTAGAGGTAAGTACAACACAGTCTTATTTAAGCATACATTAAGTCACACAGGTAAGTAATACAGTTAGGCCCTAGGGGCCACGCAAACCATATACTAAATAAGTGGTATAAGAACCACTGTCACGGAAATAGAATAGGCCTAGGCCTAGGGAATCGCTGGGGCTACACTACACTAGCGTTAGTTAGGAAGTGGGAGGCCCACGGGATTCGTGTGCAGAGTGGAAACACTCACGCGTAATGCGTAAAAGTCAATAGCAATGTTACAGTTTAGAAATAGATAGATTTAGGACACTTCCGGAGTAGCTAGGAAGTTGAGACTTGAAAACTAGACACTAGGATAGTCACTATCCTGATGAGCACCGGAGTACCCAAGTTACCTAGCCCACAGGCTGCGGGTGCATAGGGGTGAAGATGCGTCGTTTTCGTCGTCGACTCCTATGGATGCCTGAAGAAAGATGCTGACAGGCAGTCAGGGGAGAGTGTCCGGTGGATCCCAAGGCTGGGATCAAGAAGAGAAGAAACCTGCAAGCAGAAGGGACAGAGTCAAGGTCACTAGCCAGTGACCACGTGGAACCAGGAAGGAACCAGGCGATGTCGTGAAGAGTTGCAGGTGAAGGTGAAGCTTGTCGCTGCAGCCAGGAGGACCAGGAAGCGTCGAGGACGACCAGGACCAGGAGGCGAGCTGTCCCACGAAGGCTCTTGCTGTCGGCGGCGTCGAAGTTGGACTAGGACTCACCAAGCCTTGGCAAGCGGAACCCACGAAGAACAAGGGACTTGCTTCTGGTGCAGACCAGGAAGGTCTGGGGTGCTTCTTCTTTGCAGAGAAGCGGGAGCCAGTCTGGAGGAGCCAAACCAGCGCAGAAGATTTCAGGGAGCGTCGTCACCAAGGCCACTAGCCAGCGGGCAAGCAACCGGACAGACGCGGCAAGCAGGAAAATGCTGAAGGGCCCCACGCAGGACTCGTGGAGTGTGGGGGGCTGGTCTTCGGTGCAGATGGTGCTTGGGGTTGGGGCTTCTCAATCCCCGGTGCACAACTTCGAGGGTACCTCAGAAGCTGCGCTGTAAGTTACTAGCCACTTTTCCCAGGTAGCCGGTCCCACGTCGCTCGTCGCCTCCACGGATCTCAGCTCTGCTGCAGATGTGGATGAGGGTCGGAGAAGTCTGGAAATCAAGGCTCTGGTCGGGCTCTGCAGTCGGTTCCTCGTCGAACGTTTCACAAAGCAAAGGGTAGTCTCTTGATGGTGCCTGTTTGCACAGGGTAGCCACTCCTTGGCTACAAGGGAGATTCTTCAGTCTTCTTCTTTCGTCGAATGTCGAAGGTCCAGAGTTTCTGTTCAGTTTTGCAGGTTCAGGATAATCTAAAGTCTTGAGGCCCAACTCCCACTCTTATACTAATCTGGGGGGCTGGGATACCTGCTAGGTCACGCCTTATGGGTGGGACCTGGGAGGGGGTGGTTACACCCACTTCCCTTTGTCCAGTTTCGCGCCAGAGCTGGGGCTGGAGTGCCCCAGCGCCGGTTTGAACTGGACTATGCAAGGAACACCTTGTGTGCCCCAGGCATGTCTCATTCCTTTCAGCCCACCCTGCCCCAATACACTAAAGGCTGTCTGGGGAGGTGCTAGCACCTCCCCAAGCAGGAAACCTATTGTCCAGGCCTCCCTGGCTGGGATCACTCCCAGCTGCAGGAGGTCAGACTTGTGTCGTGGCAGCAGCATCCATTTTGTGATGCTGAGGCTTTGGTCAGAGGCTAACAGTTGAAGTATGATTTTAACATGTCTTTCCCTCTAGAAGGGGGGAATAATATTCTCATGTCCAGAAATGGCATGGGGGTATTATTCCCGAGTGTTAGACACCTTACACGACATGTTTTGATAAAGCCAAACCATAGTTACCATAACCGTCTAAGATTATAAGGCACTTTAAGAGTATATGGTAGGCTATATCATAGAACAGCTATAAGGACAAGGTTCCGAAAGCTGCAGACAGGCTCAGCTCATGCTAGAGCACCATCTCACATGTTACCAAGCACTCTGCCTCCAGGATTGTCAAGGCCTGCCATAGGAGTGACTGATAGGTACACATGTGTCTATATGTAAGTTAGGTATAGGAATACTACACCTAAGCAAGGGGTGATTACACGACCTTGCCCCAGCTGAGTGATCAGCCAGTTGTGTCAAAATGGAAGGCCAGGCCAGGGGTGGCACAATACATGCTGCAGCCCCTGGTAGGCCTAGGGTACACCTATGCCCTGGGTACCTAGGGTACACTGTACAGGGGCCAATAAGGTGACCCTATCCAAATGGGTTATGCACCTAAAGTACATAGTATTAATTTAGAGAGAGAACAGCAGGGCTGTGGGTCTGATTAGCAGGCCCACAGCCACATCTAAGTCGAAAACCAGTAAAGCAAAAGCAAAAAGTGGGGGTGAACATAGAAAGCAGACCCTACTCTCCTACACAACCCCCCCCCCCAAACTTAGGGACATTAAACTAACCTTGACCAGTTGAGTCTTCATGTTCTAAGTGGAAATATCTGGAGAGTCCATCTGCATTGGCATGGTCAGTCCCAGGTCTATGTTCCACTGTGAAGTCCATCCCCTGTAGGGAAATGGACCACCTAAGAAGTTTGGGAGTTTCACCCTTCATCTGATTTAGCCACAAGAGGGGCTTATGGTCTGTCTGAATCTTGAAGTGAGTGCCAAACAAGTATGGCCTCAGCTTCTTCAGGGCCCAAACCACAGCAAAGGCCTCCCTCTCAATAGCTGACCAACGTTTCTCTCTAGGGGTCAGCCTTCTACTTATAAAAGCAATGGGCTGGTCTTGACCATCTACATTCAGTTGTGAAAGAACAGCTCCCACACCTAACTCAGAAGCATCTGTCTGGACAATGAACTCTCTGGAGTAGTCTGGACTTTTCAGAATAGGTGCACTGCACATGGCCTGCTTCAGGTCATCAAATGCTTTTTGACAGCTTACTGTCCACTGAACTTTCTTTGGCATCTTCTTGGAGGTCAAGTCATTAAGTGGTGTCACTATGGACCCATAGTTCTTAACAAACTTTCTGTAGTACCCAGACAGGCCCAAGAAAGCTCTGACCTGAGTCTGGGTAGTTGGAGGAGCCCAGTCCTTTATGGTCTGGATCTTACTCTCCAGTGGTTGAACCTGACCCCCACCAACCAGGTGGCCCAGGTATACAACCTTGCTCTGCCCTATCTGGCACTTAGTGGCCTTGATAGTGAGGCCTGCCTTTTGCAGGGCCTCTAAAACATTCCTCAGGTGGACCATGTGATCCTCCCAGGTGGAGCTAAAGACAGCAATATCATCAAGATAAGCTGCACAGTAATCATCCAACCCAGTAAGGACTTGATTCACCAGCCTTTGGAAAGTGGCAGGTGCATTCTTCAGACCAAAGGGCATTACCACAAATTGATAATGTCCTCCTGGGGTCGAAAAAGCAGTTTTGGCCTTTGCACTCTCAGCTAGTCTGATTTGCCAGTAGCCTGCTGTTAGGTCAAATGTGCTCAAAAACTTAGCAGCTGCCAGTCTGTCAATGAGCTCATCTGCCCTAGGTATTGGGTGGGCATCTGTCCTAGTGACAGCATTGAGACCTCTGTAATCCACGCAAAACCTCATCTCTCTCTTACCATCTTGGGTGTGAGGTTTTGGCACAAGGACTACAGGACTAGCCCAAGGGCTCTCTGAAGGTTCAATGACTCCCAGCTCCAACATCTTTTGTACCTCAACTTTTATGCAGTCCCTGACATGGTCAGGTTGCCTGTAGATTTTACTCTTCACAGGCAGACTGTCACCAGTGTCCACCTCATGGGTGCACCAGTTTGTCTGACTTGGGGTCAGAGAGAACATATGTCTGTAGGCCTGCAGAACTTGTCTGCAGTCCTGTTGCTGATGGACAGTGAGGCTGTCAGAAAAGACCACACCATCAACTGAGCCATCATCAGGGTTCTGAGTCAACAGGTCTGAGAGAGGGTCACTCTCTTCCTCCTGCCCCTCATCTGTAGCCATGAGTAGCCCCATGTCTGCCCTGTCAACATATGCCTTCAATCTGTTGACATGAAGCACCCTGTGGGGGCTTCTGGGAGTCCCAAGGTCCACCAAGTAGGTGACTTCTCCCTTTTTCTCAACAATAGTGTGGGGTCCAGACCATTTGTCTTGGAGTGCTGCTGGGGCCACTGGCTCCAACACCCACACTTTCTGTCCTGGCTGGTAAACAGTCAGTACAGCCTTTTGGTCATGCCAAGCTTTTCGGAGTTCTTGGCTTGCCTCAAGGTTTTTAGAAGCCTTCTTCATATACTCTGCCATCCTGGAGCGGAGACCAAGTACATAATCCACTATGTCTAGTTTGGGTTGTCTGAGAGGTCTCTCCCATCCTTCCTTCACCAAACACAGGGGTCCTCTTACAGGATGCCCAAACAAAAGCTCAAAAGGGCTGTAGCCAACCCCCTTTTGTGGGACCTCTCTGTAAGCAAACAGAAGGCAGGGTAAAAGGATGTCCCATCTTCGCCTAAGCTTGTCTGGTAATCCTTTTATCATTCCCTTTAGGGTCTTGTTGAATCTCTCAACAAGCCCATTGCACTGTGGGTGATAAGGTGTGGTGAACTTATAGTTAACACCACACTCCTTCCACATTGCAGTCAAGTATCCTGACATAAAGTTGGCACCTCTGTCAGAAATGACCTCCTTTGGAAAGCCCACTCTGGAGAATACTCCAAGCAGGGCCCTTGCCACAACAGGAGCTGTTGTGGTCCTCAGGGGAATTGCTTCTGGGTACCCGGTGGCATGGTCCACTATCACCAGTATGAATCTGTGCCCAGATGCTGTTTGTGGGTCCATTGGTCCTACAATATCTATGCCCACTCTTTCAAAGGGGACCCCCACCACAGGTAGTGGTATGAGGGGGGCCTTTGTGGTGCCACCTGATTTGCCACTGGCTTGGCAGGTGACACAGGAGCGACAAAACTCCTTAGTATCTTCTGATATATGGGGCCAGTGAAAGTGAGGGACAAGCCTGTCCCAAGTCTTGTTCTGGCCTAAATGTCCTGCAAGGGGAATATCATGGGCCAAGGTTAGAAGGAAGCCTCTGAACTTCAGTGGTATGACCAACCTCCTGGATGCACCAGGCTTGGGGTCTCTAGCCTCTGAGTACAGTAGCCCTTCATCCCAATACACTCTATGGGTACCTTGAGCATTCCCTGCAGCCTCAGCAGCAGCCAGCTGTCTGAGGGGTTCAAGAGAGGGGCAGTCTAATTGAGCCTGCCTCAGATCTGCCCTGGAAGGTCCCCCTGTCCCAAGAAACTCAACCTGATCAGGTTCAAGTTCTTCTAGGACAGTTCCTTCAGGGCTCTCAGAATCATCCTCCTGGGAGGGCTGATCCACCACCTGAGGCAGGGGGGAAGGCACAGCCTTAACCCTACTGCTCTTTCTCTTGGATTGTGACTGGTCCATAGTTTCAGGATCCAGCACTTGTTCAGTGTTGCACTTTTTGGCCTGTGACCTGGTCACAGCAAGGACATGTGCATCTATCCCCAGCATTTCTGCATGGGTCCTATACTCCACTTCAGACCAAACTGAAGTTTCAAGATCATTGCCCAGTAAACACTCTACAGGAAGGTCTGAACTAACAACAACTTTCTTGAGGCCAGTTACCCCTCCCCAGGAGAAGTTAACAATAGCCACACTATGGGAGGTAGTGGCATTGCTAGCGTTGGTCACTAGGTAGTTCTCACCTAGTATGATCTGTCCAGGGTCCACAAAAGCAGGTGTCACCATTGTGACACTAGCCCCAGTGTCCCTGTAGGCCTGAGCCATTCTTTGGTTGATAAAAGGTGTCTGTCTGTACTTGCCCAGGTTACTGGGGCCTACAGTAGAGGACAAAGCTAAGTCCCCATCACAGATCAGGACAGCCTGAGTAGGTACTCTGACTAGGCCAGAATCCTCCTCAGTTCCCAGGGTTAACCCTACTACACCCTTTTGCTGGGAACCACCACTTACAGCTGAACTAGGGGGTACAGTTGCCTTAGGGGCAATGGTGGCTGGGGGCTTATCCTTTTTGGTGCACTCACTAAACCAATGTGAGGTAGACTTACAATAGTTGCACCATGGTTTCTTTTGACCTTCTTTCTTCTTATCCTTTTTGGAACCACCCTCCCCCTGAGCCTTTTGGGGGCCTGGTGAAGACTTCTGGTCTTTTTGTTTCTGCTCATTACCCTTCTGGTCTGCCTTTTTCTGATCACCGCCCTGGTTCTGGTTTTTCTGCTTAACTCTAGTCCTGACCCATCTATCTGCCTTCTTTCCCAATTCTTGGGGAGAAGTCAGATCAGAATCAATCAGGTGTTGATGCAATAGCTGGTTTTGACAGTTGTTAAGTATTTGTTCTCTCATGATCAAAATATACAATCCTGTATAGTCCTTAACCTTACTTCCCATTAGCCAGCCTTCCAGAGCCTTAGTGGCACAATCTACAAAGTCAGTCCAGTCCTGAGTCTGTGTCTTCTGGGTATCCCTGAACAACAACCTGTATTGTTCAGTGGTTAGGCCAAACCCATCAATCAGAGCACTCTTCAGGACAGTGTAATTATCTGCATCCTCATCACTAACTGTGAGGAGCTTGTCTCTTCCTTTCTCAGAGAAGGAGAGCCACAAGATAGCTGCCCACTGACTTTGGGGTACCTGCTGTACTTTGCAAGCTCTCTCCAAAGCAGTTATCCATTTGTGGATGTCATCCCCACACTTGTAGGGAGGGACAATCTTGCTCAGGTTTCTATTATCATAGTGCCTGTCTCTATCTCTAGGAATGTTGCTGCCACCAGTGGGTTCTAACCCACTTAACTTTTGTTCTCTAGCCAGAGCAAGCTTCTCTTTGGCAAGGGCAAGTTCTTCCCTCTGAATCCTCAGATTAGCCTCCCTCATTCTGGCTGCATGCTCCTTTCTCTCAGGTGAAGTCATTCCCCTGTGAGAGGAAGCATTAGAGATGTTAGAGACATGGGAGTGGATGGATTCCCTTGAAGGGGATCTGTCCCTCCTGCTTCTCTGTGAATGTCTACTTGTGGGTCTGTATGGGGGGATCCCATGCAAACTCCCATGTAAACTTAAGTTAGCCTGGCTAAGTCTCCTTACTTGGCTCTGGCTGTCTACCTCCCCATCTGAAGCCCCATCTGACTTCTCTGTGGTGGGTAGACCCTCCTCTGTGCCTAGGGCACCTTCCTGAGATGCCCTCTGAGCATCATACTCCTCTAGGAGTTGTCTTAACTGAAGGAGGGTAGGGTTTGCACCCTGTTTTATTCCTCTGGAGGTACACAATTGTCTCATCTCCTGGAATGTTAAGGTATCATACCTAGAGGGGGTCTTCTGCAGACCTGCCCCTCCTGAGAGAGCATCTACTTGATCTCCTCCCAGAGGCATGATCTAGTGAGGGTGTGGTGTGTGCACCTACCTACACTAGTTGTTTCTACTAAACCTCTCTAGTAGTTGTAGTCAGGGTGTGTTACTCCCTTCAACCTACAACCACTAAGTCCAGTAGGACTTAAGTATTATAAACTATGTTATATGTACCTAGACAATATCTGTGTGATCTTTCAATTTAGTATCTCAAGATTACAATGGTATTACAACAGCAAGCTCAGATCCCAACCGCTGCTCACCAATGTGAGAAGTTGGCCTGATGTATGATGTCACTAGTTCTAGTGTACACCTTATATCAGTCCAAATACCCTTATGGTGATTGGTTGTAAAGTCAACCTTATAGACCAGCTATCCTAGTGGTAGCATGGACAAGAGCAGTCTTAGGCTAAACTCTGAATGGCATGTGAAGCCAGCTGTGATACCATATATAATCCCTTGAATACCAAATGAAAGGACACCACAACATATATATATATAAAATAAAGTGTATTTATTCTAAGCAAACCCTCAGCACTCTTTATGAGATTAGAGGTAAGTACAACACAGTCTTATTTAAGCATACATTAAGTCACACAGGTAAGTAATACAGTTAGGCCCTAGGGGCCACGCAAACCATATACTAAATAAGTGGTATAAGAACCACTGTCACGGAAATAGAATAGGCCTAGGCCTAGGGAATCGCTGGGGCTACACTACACTAGCGTTAGTTAGGAAGTGGGAGGCCCACGGGATTCGTGTGCAGAGTGGAAACACTCACGCGTAATGCGTAAAAGTCAATAGCAATGTTACAGTTTAGAAATAGATAGATTTAGGACACTTCCGGAGTAGCTAGGAAGTTGAGACTTGAAAACTAGACACTAGGATAGTCACTATCCTGATGAGCACCGGAGTACCCAAGTTACCTAGCCCACAGGCTGCGGGTGCATAGGGGTGAAGATGCGTCGTTTTCGTCGTCGACTCCTATGGATGCCTGAAGAAAGATGCTGACAGGCAGTCAGGGGAGAGTGTCCGGTGGATCCCAAGGCTGGGATCAAGAAGAGAAGAAACCTGCAAGCAGAAGGGACAGAGTCAAGGTCACTAGCCAGTGACCACGTGGAACCAGGAAGGAACCAGGCGATGTCGTGAAGAGTTGCAGGTGAAAGTGAAGCTTGTCGCTGCAGCCAGGAGGACCAGGAAGCGTCGAGGACGACCAGGACCAGGAGGCGAGCTGTCCCACGAAGGCTCTTGCTGTCGGCGGCGTCGAAGTTGGACTAGGACTCACCAAGCCTTGGCAAGCGGAACCCACGAAGAACAAGGGACTTGCTTCTGGTGCAGACCAGGAAGGTCTGGGGTGCTTCTTCTTTGCAGAGAAGCGGGAGCCAGTCTGGAGGAGCCAAACCAGCGCAGAAGATTTCAGGGAGCGTCGTCACCAAGGCCACTAGCCAGCGGGCAAGCAACCGGACAGACGCGGCAAGCAGGAAAATGCTGAAGGGCCCCACGCAGGACTCGTGGAGTGTGGGGGGCTGGTCTTCGGTGCAGATGGTGCTTGGGGTTGGGGCTTCTCAATCCCCGGTGCACAACTTCGAGGGTACCTCAGAAGCTGCGCTGTAAGTTACTAGCCACTTTTCCCAGGTAGCCGGTCCCACGTCGCTCGTCGCCTCCACGGATCTCAGCTCTGCTGCAGATGTGGATGAGGGTCGGAGAAGTCTGGAAATCATGGCTCTGGTCGGGCTCTGCAGTCGGTTCCTCGTCGAACGTTTCACAAAGCAAAGGGTAGTCTCTTGATGGTGCCTGTTTGCACAGGGTAGCCACTCCTTGGCTACAAGGGAGATTCTTCAGTCTTCTTCTTTCGTCGAATGTCGAAGGTCCAGAGTTTCTGTTCAGTTTTGCAGGTTCAGGATAATCTAAAGTCTTGAGGCCCAACTCCCACTCTTATACTAATCTGGGGGGCTGGGATACCTGCTAGGTCACGCCTTATGGGTGGGACCTGGGAGGGGGTGGTTACACCCACTTCCCTTTGTCCAGTTTCGCGCCAGAGCTGGGGCTGGAGTGCCCCAGCGCCGGTTTGAACTGGACTATGCAAGGAACACCTTGTGTGCCCCAGGCATGTCTCATTCCTTTCAGCCCACCCTGCCCCAATACACTAAAGGCTGTCTGGGGAGGTGCTAGCACCTCCCCAAGCAGGAAACCTATTGTCCAGGCCTCCCTGGCTGGGATCACTCCCAGCTGCAGGAGGTCAGACTTGTGTCGTGGCAGCAGCATCCATTTTGTGATGCTGAGGCTTTGGTCAGAGGCTAACAGTTGAAGTATGATTTTAACATGTCTTTCCCTCTAGAAGGGGGGAATAATATTCTCATGTCCAGAAATGGCATGGGGGTATTATTCCCGAGTGTTAGACACCTTACACGACATGTTTTGATAAAGCCAAACCATAGTTACCATAACCGTCTAAGATTATAAGGCACTTTAAGAGTATATGGTAGGCTATATCATAGAACAGCTATAAGGACAAGGTTCCGAAAGCTGCAGACAGGCTCAGCTCATGCTAGAGCACCATCTCACATGTTACCAAGCACTCTGCCTCCAGGATTGTCAAGGCCTGCCATAGGAGTGACTGATAGGTACACATGTGTCTATATGTAAGTTAGGTATAGGAATACTACACCTAAGCAAGGGGTGATTACACGACCTTGCCCCAGCTGAGTGATCAGCCAGTTGTGTCAAAATGGAAGGCCAGGCCAGGGGTGGCACAATACATGCTGCAGCCCCTGGTAGGCCTAGGGTACACCTATGCCCTGGGTACCTAGGGTACACTGTACAGGGGCCAATAAGGTCAAGTCAAGTCAAGTCAAAAGATTTATATAGCGCGCTACATACCCAGAGGGTCTCAAGGCGCTTGTAGAAGGGTGGGGAGTTACTTGTCGAATATCCACGTTTTGAGTTGCTTTCTGAATGCTAGGTGGTTCTGAGTAAGGCGAAGGTGAGTGGGAAGTGAGTTCCAAGTTTTAGCAGCTAGGTAGGAGAAGGATCTACCTCCCATGGTGGTTTTGTTGATGCGAGGTACAGTGGCAAGGGCTTGGTTGGAGGATCGTAGCTGGCGGGAGGGGGTGTAGAAGGATAGTCGTGTGTTGAGGCATTCGGGTCCGATTTCGTAGAGTGCTTTGTGTGCGTGGGTTGAGAGCCGGAAAGTGATCCTCTTATTGACGGGGAGCCAGTGGAGGTTTTTCAGGTGATCAGAGATGTGTTCTTTACGCGGGATGTCTAGTATGAGCCTGGCTGAGGCGTTCTGGATGCGTTGTAGTTTTTTCTGGAGTTTTGCGGTGGTGCCGGCGTAGAGGGTGTTTCCGTAGTCCAGTCGGCTCGTGACCAGAGCGTGGGTGACTGTTTTTCTAGTTTCGGTAGGGATCCAGCGAAATGTTTTTTTGAGCATGCGAAGAATGTTGAAGCAAGATGAAGAAACGGCGTTGACTTGTCTGTTCATCGAGAGTGAGGAATCCAGGATGACGCCCAGGTTCCGTGCGTGGTCCGTCGGGATGGGTGCTTTTCCAAGGGCCTCTGGCCACCAAGAGTCGTCCCAGACGGAGGGGGAGGTACCTAAGATGAGGACTTCTGTTTTGTCTGAGTTCAGTTTCAGACGGCTGTGCTTCATCCATTCGGCTACTTCTTTCATTCCTTCGTGTAGGTTGGTTTTGGCCGTGTTAGGGTCTCTGGTGAGTGATAGGATCAGTTGAGTGTCGTCGGCGTAGGAGATGATGTTGAGGTTATGTTGGCGTGCGATGGCCGCGAGGGGGCTCATGTAAACGTTGAAGAGGGTGGGACTGAGTGAGGACCCTTGAGGTACGCCGCAGATGACTTCAGTGGCCTCTGACTTGAATGGTGGAAGGCGGACTCTCTGGGTTCTTCCGGAGAGGAACGAGGTGATCCATTCCAGTGCTTTTCCTTGGATTCCGATGTTTTTGAGGCGCTGTAGAAGGGTGCTATGGCAGACCGTGTCGAAGGCTGCGGAGAGGTCGAGGAGGATGAGGGCGACTGTGTCTCCATTGTCCAGTAGAGTTCGAATGTCGTCTGTTGCGGCGATGAGGGCGGTTTCAGTGCTGTGCTTGGCTCGGAAGCCGGATTGTGAGGAGTCGAGGGATTTGTTGGTTTCGAGGAAGGCGGCGAGCTGGTTGTTGACCGCTTTCTCGATGACTTTGGCCGGGAATGGGAGGAGCGAGATGGGGCGGTAGTTTTTGAGTTCGGTGGGGTCAGCTGTGGGTTTCTTCAGAAGGGCGCTGAGTTCGGCATGTTTCCAGCTTTCCGGGAAGGTGCCGGATTTGAGGGAGCAGTTGATGACGTCTCGGAGGTGTGGTGCTATGACGGAGTCTGCTTTGTTAAAGATGTGGTGAGGGCAAGGGTCTGTGGGGGATCCTGAGTGGATAGAGTTCATCAGATGGATGGTGTCTTCAGTGGAGACTGGCTTCCAGTCATTGAGGATGTTCAGGGGGGGTGGGGGTCCTGCAGGGGATTGGGTGGGTTGGTCTTCGGGTTGGTTGTCGAAGCTGTTGTGGATGTCTGCAATTTTGTTGTGGAAGAATGAGGCTAGGGAGTCGCAGAGGGCTTGAGAGGGGGTGATGTCGTTGGAGTTGGCTGAGGGGTTGGTAAATTCCTTGACGATGTTGAATAATTCCTTGCTGTTGTGGGCGTTGTTATCTAGACGGTCCTTGAGGGCTGCTTTCTTGGCATTTCGGATTAGTTGGTGGTGTATGCGGGTGGCGTTTTTGAAGGCGTCCTTGGTGCCGGTGGTTGGGTCTTTTTTCCAGGCCTTCTCGAGGGAGCGACAGAGTTTCTTGGATTTCTTAAGATCATCGTTGAACCAGGAGGCCTTCTTGCTGCCTAGTTTGATTTGTCGTTTTTTCAGTGGTGCTAGGATGTCGGCGCTGTTGGATAACCATTGGGTGAGGTTGGTGGCTGCTTGGTCTGGGTTTGAGGAGTGGGCGGGGGGCCTTTGAAGAAGCGATGAGGAGATCTGGTCGATGGTGATTTTGTTCCAGTTTCTTTGCAGAGTGGGTTGGGGGTGGTTGTTGGATGTGGGCTTGTTGTAGGTGAAGTGAACGCAGCTGTGGTCAGTCCAAAGGAGAGCTGTGGTGTGGCTGAAGGAAACATGCTTGCTGGAGGTGAAGATAGGGTCGAGTGTGTGACCTGCGATGTGGGTGGGGGTAGTGACAAGTTGTTTAAGACCGAGGTTTGCGAGGTTGTCCAAAAGGGTGGTGGTGTTGCGGTCGTTGTTCTTTTCAAGGTGAAAGTTGAGGTCTCCCAAAAGGATGTAGTCCTCGGAGGGGAGCGCGTGTGGAGTGATGAAGTCCGTGATGTCTTCACTAAATTGTGCACGGTGTCCTGGTGGCCTGTAAAGGAGGGTGCCTCTGAGCGTGGTCTTGGGGTCGGTGTGGATCTGGAAGTGAAGGTGTTCAGAGTTGGCGAGATTGACGTCTGAGCTGGTTGAGATGCGGATGGATTTCTTATAGACGATAGCGATGCCTCCTCCTGTGTGGCCGGTACGGTCCTTGCGAATGATCTTATATCCTTCTGGGATGGCAATGGTGATGTCTGGGGCTGAAGAGGCATTCATCCATGTTTCTGTCAGGAAGGCGACGTCCGGAGAGATGGTGTCGAGTAGATTCCAGAGGTCAATGGCGTGCCTGTGGACCGAGCGGGTGTTGAGCAGGATGCATTGTAGGTGGTTGGGATCGGATATCTGTTGTGTGTTCATAGATGAGGAGTTGTTCTTGGTGCCGTCGAACTTGCAGGAGTAGCAGGAAAAGGGTCCATGGGTGTGTCCAGGAGCCGCTTGGATGCAGTTGGGGGAACGGCCGGGGTTGAGGGCTAGGAGGGTGGTGGCATCGTAAGTAATGCGGGAGGGGTGGGCATTACGAGGACCAGGGGCTCTGGCGCTGGGCGCGGTCCAGGCGCGGACGGGCGTAGACGGGCTTACCTTTGGCGCACCTTCGGCGCGAATGGGGCGCGATCGCTGCGCGTGAACGCTGCACGCAAAAGTCACTGTCATAAGTGGATAGTTGAAGGGGAGGGGCGAGGCAGGCTCAGCTGGGAGGCGGGAGCGTGATTGGAGGGACGGGCTAGGACGTCACAGGAACCAAATGGCTGCAACAACAACAAACACTTAACGCAGGGAGAGGTTGGGGCGAGCAGTGGGGCGCAATGATCAAAATATATATTTTATTAAATAAATGGCTGACATAGAGTAGCGCTATGAGCACAGCACATTAAGAGTGACAGGCGGCGCTATGAGATTGGGCACAGAGCAAACACAGAGCAGCAATCACAAAGCAGCAAAGCAGCGCTGAGGACAGAGTGAGTCAAATGCACAATGCGGCGCTATGGTAGTCCAGCTGAAGAAAGCAGATATTACAAGCAGCGTGGGAGAAGCGCTACGATACCCAGCAGGAGAACAGAGGGGAGCAACCGGATCTGCACGAGTCAGTCACTATCCAAATGGGTTATGCACCTAAAGTACATAGTATTAATTTAGAGAGAGAACAGCAGGGCTGTGGGTCTGATTAGCAGGCCCACAGCCACATCTAAGTCGAAAACCAGTAAAGCAAAAGCAAAAAGTGGGGGTGAACATAGAAAGCAGACCCTACTCTCCTACACTAGCAAGGGTTTAACAATGTGTGAAAACCCTAATATCCATTGCCTACAAAAAGAAGTAAGACCAATGAATGCACGGACATCTTTCTGAATACGGGGCACTGGTGTGTCTAAAATAGCTTGAATGCGATCTGGTGTGAGTGCACGTCCCTCCTTAGACAGAAGGTGACCTAAGTAGGTTACCTTCGGTCTACAATATTGCAATTTCTTTCGTGACACTTTGTGATGATGGGAAGCAAGAAAAGAAACCAAGGACAAAGTACATTTTTCACATTGTTCAGGGGTATCGGCTGCCAACAAGATGTCATCAACATATTGTATGAGAGCCACACCTTCAGGCAAAACGAAAGAATCAAGTTGTCTTTTTAATGCTTGACTGTAAATACTAGGACTCTCAGTATAGCCTTGAGGAACTCTACAAAATCTATGCGATCGATTATTCAAAGTGAAACCGAACAAATATCGACTATCAGGATGAATAGGGATCGAAAAGAAAGCATTCTTCAAGTCTATCACAGAGAATGTAGTTGCTGTCGGAGGAACCAAAGTAAGAAGTGTTGTTATGTCAGAAACCACAGGGTATTGTGGTACTACAATCTTATTAACTTCTCGCAAATCAATAATGAATCGGTAAATCCTAGTGTCAGTATCTTTTTTCAGAATAGGAAGAATCGGACTGTTACAAACATTGTAAGGAACTTACTCAACAACCCCCACTTCAATGAGATCATGGACAATACGTATGAGTGCTTCTTCGCCTTCCTGTGAAATTTTGTACTGAGGCAAGCGTGGCAGCACAGCGCCCTCCTTGACACTAATATGTACTGGTGGAATAACCATTTGCCCTACATCAGTGTCTGAAGTAGCCCACAAAGTACTAGGGAGTGAAGCTAATGCAATATCCTCTTTAAAAAGACAAGCTCTCTCCGTCACAGGATGGTTGTCATTCAAGATACCACGTACACCTTCTGGAGAACATCGTATCGTAGCCCTGAAATACTTGAGCATATCAAGACCCACAATATTGTCTGGTGTATTTGGGGAAAGCAAAAATGGACATGGAGCAGTAAATTTATCAACATGGAATGCAAGTGGTTGTGACAGTGGGCTAAGGGAAGGGGTTCCATCGAAACCTATCGATGTAATGGTTAAGCCAGACAGGAGGCCCTTGGAACCAATTGTTTAGACAAGGCGCTACGAGTAGCTCCTGTATCAACCAGAAACTGATCAGTAGAACCCAAAACATGTGCTGTAACATAAGGACCCCTCTGATCTACTGGAACTTCAACTGATTCCTTACCCCATCCTAGGCAATCCTATGCATAAGCAGAATCTTGAAAATCAGACTGTACATAGTCGGACATTTGATATTGGTTCCTTCTATCAAAAGTGTTAAACCCATCCTGCCCACGTATATTCGCATCAAACCTAGCACGATCACCTGTGCTTCCTCTAGGCCCTGAATATCCTGAATGATGTCTCATTTTTCCCCGACCACGTGGACACTGCTGACCACGCAGTGCTGGACAATCGGAAGCCCAATGCCCAAATTTCTTACAGTACGCGCACTGGTCACCAGACAAATTCAAACTAGTATAAGAAGGGAAAGACGAACCATAAGATCCACGTCCACCTCTATCACTACCTCTAAAAGGCGGACAAATAGCCTGAGCCAACATAACCTTCGTTTTTCATTCTTTAGTCTTCTTATCCTCATTACCCTTTGCTTCTAATTCCTGGCGTTCATAATACTGAGCCGTAGTCAAGAGAGAAACCGGAGAAGAGGTAGTCCATGAACTCTCACTAGCTTTTAGGCAACTAGCTATTCCTGGCAACAGGTTTGCGACATATTTACCGACAAACAGATGTCTGCCCGTGTCATATGTCAATGACTGGCCACTAAAATCGTGGAATGCTTCTTCAAAGCGTGTAAAGAAATCAGAGACCGATTCATCCGCCTTTTACTTACAAGACGCTAAAACAGTCCAATCTATCTTTTTAGGGGGAAAAATCATTTTTACCTAACTAATATAGCTGCGGGAAGATCTAAAATTAACTGACATGGCTTCTGTGTGGGTTCCCTTTCTACATCCATTTGTTCTAAGTCTTTCCATAACGCCCCAAAAGCTGCACAATCGTCAATTTTACGAACAGTTCTCCACATATCAGGCGGTAATATCAATCTGAAAAATAGATCAATATCAGGCAAAGTCATAGTACAAGAGCTAATAGCACCCTTAACTTCCTCAAAAAAAGCTGCTGGATTTTTCCGCGGATCAGGCAATGCAGTTTTAAGTGCCATGACATCCGTCCTTTTCCAAGGAGTGAAAACCCAATTATAAATAAAATAACCCTTTGCATCGAGAGAAGCCTTATCATCACTTGTACCCATTCCTTTAGGAGGAACATACAAAGGCGCGGCCTCCCGCATAGGTTTCTCATTAACTATCATAGTCTTATCTGTTCCGAAGATAGAAGCTTGTGCCATGCCGGTCTGAGATGTCTGTGCAGCTACGTCTGCAGCCTTTTTCTTCTCTCGCAAACAGACTGCATCAACACGCAGTTTAACCAAACGCCTGATTGTATCAGTCACCTGGGAGAAAACAAAAAGACCATCACGCATTTGCTTACAATTATCTGCTACATCTTCGGGCTCTAACTCCTCAGAATATTTCCTAAACAGCTCAAGGACCTCTTCGGCAAACACCTCAGTAAAATACAGCTGCTCCCTTTGTGGCCACCCTTTCATACTATCTAGAAGTTCAGAGGCGGGGGCAGTGCTACGAACTGCTTTACGAGCAGCAGATCTAAGCTGGGACGCACGCTCAGCGGTCAACATAGAACGAGTTTCTCGTGCCTTGTGTTCCTCCGAACCGGAGTCCTTATCTGACTCATGAGGGGCAGAAGGAACAATATACAGAGGTGTAGGACGATCTAATAATAAGAAATCATCTTATGGTTTATTAAGTATAGGATAAAGGGGCCGCCGAACAGCGTATTGGCCAGTTACCTGCAAATTGCGCTCCCTATCTTCTCTCTCTTTTATTTCTTTTATTTCTTTGTTTTTCAACTCTAATGCTTTCGCATAAATGTTCTTTCGCTGTTCTTTTTCAATCAAGGCTTGCTCACGCTTCATTCGTTCACGCACTTCTTTCTCCCACATTCGTACACAGTCAAACATATCTTGCCTAGTCTTTCGCTTAAACATACATTGTTCCACATACTCAATCTTTCGTAAATCAAATGACCCATGCATAGGCCAACGCAACTCAGGATCCTATACGAGTGTATTTATTCCATAATGTGCTGTACATTATAGAAAAAAGACCATACTTAATATACATATCCCTATTAGGCGTCCCCTCCGGGGGGGCCGGTTGTGCTTCATCGAGTCTCAAACTGGTTCCACTACAAAAGCAACACATCCTACGAAGTGTGCTAAAAACAGGCATGCCAAAAATAGTGCAGAATATGCAGTATTATAATCAAAGTAGCACTTAAGGTACCTTTAGTACGATGTGCCGTTCAAATCAATTCAGATAGAGAAAATTCTCCTCATTACCTGCCTATATAAATTGCAATTTATATATGAATCACATAGAAATCCAAGTTGGCCAACACAAATTCCAAAATACAAAAGCCGCGGTAAGTGTTACTAAACTACCTTACCAATCCCAGGCATAAAAACCAACAGCAAGCGCCGCAGAACAACTCTTACCAATCACTTGGTGTCCAGGTTCCAACTGCCAAGTTCTAAAGTCGACCAAATGGTCACTGCATGGCGAATCAACAGAAGAGATCTCAGTCGAGGACCGGCACCACCTGGATGGTCAGATCAGAAAGAAAGGAAAAACGCCGTGGTTGCCAAGACTCGGGTCTCATCGGGCAGCAATCGCGTCCAGAGCGAGATTCCAATCCTTCGTCGTGACCAATCCTTTGGGCATCCGAGTCGCCGATGAGCCCCACTTGTCAGGTGCCAATTTGTAGAAGTGAAACTTCAACTAGGCCCACCAGTGCAAGGGGTTCGCCCTTCTCTGCACAGAGTCCTCAGACCAATAGGAAGAAGTTGGCACAGAAACTGGAATAGAAAATACAAAGTTTAATAAACCTCATGAGGTGGAACTACATTCACACAGCACCCTTCGGTAATGCATGAAAGTAGCACACCGAACAGAAGGAGCATGGTCCTTTTATACCCACACAGGGGCTCAAAAGAGGGCGGTACAAGTACAGGAGAAGGTTTTATGTACATATAAGGTCATATAGAAATGCACAGTCAACAAGTAGGAGCAGTTAACAGTTTAGTTTGCCAATGCTAGTAAACACATCCTGACAGTTACATACTACTAACAGCTGCAAGGACAGCTGAAAACTCACTGGGCATGTGCGATGGTGGAAGATGCTAAATATAGTTCGTTTCTAGGCAGATTACAAGAGCAGTCAACACTGAGGGAGGACAAAGCACATGGTGAGCACGTGGCAGCACATGGCAAACAAAATGGCTGCCAGAAATACAAAATGGATTCCACAAAATGAACAAGATAGCCTATAAATACTAGATGGCTTCCACTAATTCTAAGCCAATCTCTGCCTATTTACAACAACCTTTCCCCAAGAATTGGGAAAGAAGGCAGACAAATGGGTCAGAACTAGGGTGAGGCAGAAGGTACAGAACCAAGGTGGTGACCCAATGAAGCAGGATTCTAAGAACTCTGACAAGGGGGGGGAGAAGGGTAAAGATCAGAAGTCTTCTCAAGAGCCCCAAAAATCTTCTTCTAATGGAGAGTCACAGTCAAGTAAGGGCAAAGGCCAAAAGAAACCTTGGTGCAAAATCTGTAAACAGAAAACTCACTGGACCAGTGACTGCACCAAGTCCTAAGAATCTACTCCAGCCACCATTGCCCCTAAGGCAACTGTTCCCCCTAGTACAGTTACAATAGGTGGTGGCAATGTTCAGAATAAGGGTGCTGTAGAGTTGACCCTGGGTTCTGAGATGGACTCTGGCCTAGTCAGAGTTCCAACTCAGGCTGTGCTTGTCTGTGATGGGGGCATGGATATGTCCCCCTGTGTGAGTCCCAGTAACCTGGGCAAATACAGACAACAGCCTTTGATAAATGGAGTAGAAGCTTGGGCATTCGGGGACACAGGAGCAAGTGTCACAATGGTGACAAAAGATCTTGTGGATCCTGGGCAGATTATACTTGGTGAAATGTACCAAGTGACCAATGCTAGCAATGTCAGAACAGACCATTCTCTGGCAGTTGTTAACTTCTCCTGGGGAGGGGTAACTGGCCTTAAAAAGGTTGTGGTAAGTGCAGACATACAAGTACAGTACTTGCTTGGCAATGATCTAGAGACTTCAGCTTGGGCTGAAGTGGAGCTCAGGACACATGCAGAAATGTTAGGGATCCCTGCTCATGTCTTTGCTGTAACTAGATCACAGGTCAAAATGTCTAAAGCTGAACAGGCCCTGGATTCTGGATTAACCACTTTATTTGTATATGGTTTGGTACGCCCCTAGGGCCCAAACGTGTATTTGTGCTATTACTGTTGTTTGCTAACTTGTAAATTAAGTACTTCGAACTCCAGTCTCATAAAGAGACTAGAGGGGCGTGTTTTATCCTAAATACATATATTTTAAATATATATCTGGTGTGGTTGTCCTTTCATTTGGTCATTCAAGAGATTATAGACTGGTAAAACAAGCTGCTTTACATTCCTTTAAGACTTAGCCTGAAGGCTGCTCTCCATAGCTAACACTAGGATAGCTTTCAATAAAGGTTGTCTTTAACCAATTCACCGTAAGGGGTTGTTTGGACTGACACAAGGTGTCCATTATAATAAGTGGACAGCATATATCAGGCCAACTTCTCCCACCTCCTACCTTTTTCTGTACCCCTCTTGCCTCTTTTTGCACCTCTGTTGGTTCTTTCTGCACTGTTCTTGCTTCTTTCTGCACCTTACTTGCCTCTTTCTGCACTTTTCTTGCTTCCTTCTACACCTCTGTTGCTTCTTTCAGCAATTCTCTTGCGTCTTTCTGCACTCCTCTTGCTTGTTTCTGCATATCTCTTGCATCTTTATGCACCTCTGTTGCCTCTTTCTTCACTTCACTTGCTTCTTTCTGCACCTCTATTGCCTCTTTCGGCACCTCTGTTGCTTCTTTCGGCACCCCTGCTGCCTCTTTCAGCACCCCTCTTCCCTCTTTGTGAAACTCTCTTGCCTCTTTCTACACCTCTCTTTCCTCTATCTGCACCACTCTTTCCACTTTCTGTACCTCTGTTGCTTCTTTCTGCACTTCTCTTGCCTTTGTCTGCACCCTTCGTCCCTCTTTCTGTACCTCTCTAGACTCTTTCTACATTTCTCCTGCTCTTTGTGCACCCCTTGTGCCTCTATCTGCACCTCTGTTGCTCCTTTCTGCACAATTATTGCCTATTTCTGCACCTCTCTTGCTTCTTTATGCACCTCACTTGCCTCTTTCAGCACCTCTGTTGCTTTTTTCTGCAGATCTCTTGCCTCTTTCTACACCTCTCGTCCCTCTTTCTGCATCACTCTTACCTCTTTTTGTACCTCTGTTGCTTCTTTCTACATTTCTCTTGCCTCCTTCTGCATTTCTGTTGCTTGTTTCTTCACCTCTGTTGCTTCTTTCTGTACTTCGTTTGCCTCTTTCTGCACTCTTCGTGCCTCTTTCAGCACCTCTCTGGGTTCTTTCTGCACCTCACTTGCTTCTTTCTGCATCCTGTTTATGCACCACTCTACCCTCTTTGTGCAACACTCTTGCCTCTTTCTACACCTCTCTTCTCTCTATTGCACCACTCTTGCCTCTTTCTGTACCTCTGTTCCTTCTTTCTTCACCTTTCTTGTCTCTTTCTGTATCCTTTGTGCCTCTTTCAGCACCTCTTTCTGCAGTTCTCTTCCTCTTTCTGCACCCCTCCTGCCTTTTTCTGTATCCCTCTTGCCTCTGTGTGCACATCTCCTAACACTTTCTGACCTCTCTTGCCTCTTTTTCCACCTCTGTTGGTTCTTTCTGTGTCTCTTTTGCTTCGTTCTGCACTTCACTTGCCTCTTTCTGTACCCCTCTTTCCTCTTTCTGCACCTCTGTTAGTTCTTTCTGCACTGCTCTGGCTTCTTACTGCACCTCTGTTCCAAATGTTTGCACCCCTTGTGAGAAGTTGGCCTGGTATACACTGGTCACTAGTTAAAGTGGCCACTTTGCACCAGTACAATTCGACTCTTATGGTAGATAGGTTTAAGACAACCTTTTAAAGAAAGCTATCCTAGTGGTAGCTGTGGAGAGCAGCCTTCAGGCTAAGTCTCAGAGGAATGTAAATCAGCTTGTTTTACCTTATAATCTCTTGAATCACTAAATGAAAGGACACCACACAGGTATATATATAAAATATATATGTATTTTTGCAGCGTGAATCTTTCTGGATTCACTATGCTGTGCATTATTCCGCGATCTTGTGGTTGGGTCCGGATTCGTAGTCTTTCTTTTTTTTTTTTTTTTTTTTTCGTAGCCCAGGTGGGCGTCGACGTCACACCATTTGGTGTACCTCTCATGACGTCGGCGCGCTTCCTGCGGAAGTCCCACCTTGGGTGCGCCATCTTCAGATTCTTTTTTCCGCCGTTGCGTCGGGATCGTCATCGAGAAACTCCAGAGTTTGAACGAAGGAAAAGATAAATACGCGAGTTTTATCGAAGGAGAAAGTATACAAGACTACAGAGAAGAAGAACATACAGCTGGGACGACGAAGAAGGTGGAGTTCTACGGAAACTTCGACGCCCATTGGAAAATGCGCACTCAGTGACTCTGAGCGCAATGGACAAGACACCATTCAAATTCTGCCGTAACTGCCACCACAAATACGCGCAGAAGGATCAGCATCCAGTCTGCAACTTTTGCCTGCCGATCGACCACGTGAGCAAGGATTGCAACGCCTGCGCCGTCTTCACGCCGAAGACGCTCCGAGTGAGAGAAAGGCAGAGAAGAGCCAACTTCAACATGGAAGGCAAGGGTAAGGCCCCGTCGCTGTACGAGCTGGGCCTCTCCACCGACGATGAGGACAACATTGCCGAAGGACCCGACGTCTTCAAGGTCGTAGAGACCGAGAAGAAAACGCCTGACAAGGGAGGAGACTCTTCGAGTACGAAAGCCCCGAAAGGGCCCCGAAAACCTGAGAGTGACTCTCGAAAAACAGAGTCAAAGTCCTCGAAAGGAACACCGGCGCCGAAAATGTCGACGACCGCAAGTGGATCCAAGGACGAAAGGCCCGGCGGATCCTTCGAGAAGGACTCCCAGGTGCCGAAGCCCACCCAAAAGCAGGGTTCGTCGAAGCAGGGCCTCGAGGTGAGCCGGCCAACGACGAAGGAAAAGGCCGCGTCGACGCAAGCTCCGTCGAAGAGACCAGCGCTCGACGCCGATCCCGCCTCCGAAATGGAGAAGAAAAAGAGAAGGCTCGAGGCGGAGATGGAGAGTATCCTTCTGAGGAAGAAGGAGTTCGACGAAAAAATGAGACAGTACAAGATCCCAGTAAGGCCGTCGACCGAGGTGGTCGAGGAACAGGAGGACTTCGACACCGAAGATCTGTCGAGAGATCCTGAAGAGGAGGAAGAGGAAGCCTACTATGAGGGAGAAGAAGACAAGCAGCAGTCGATCTATGGCTCGGCGCCGTCGACAACTCAGGAGATGGAATGGCAAGACCTCGACGCCGAAAGTCCCGAGGAGCCCATGGAGACATATCCTTCGAGGCCTTCGCCGCCAGACGACATTGGAGCATACAACATGGTCGTCGGGAGCGCAGCAGCGGCCTTTGGGGTGAAATTGGACGAGGAAAAGCAGAAAGCAGGCTTTCTACTGGAAACACTGCTCCCCATCCAGACTAGGAGCCAGTTCCTCCCCCATGCTCCAAAGCGTGATGAACTAAGGGAAGGAGGCATTCAAGGAGCCCGGAACTTGCAGATCCATCACTCCAAGAACAGAAAAGAAGTACAAGCACTCTTCACAGGATCCTCCATATATCAAGGGATCAGTCACAGCTGATTCCATCATTGCTTCCACGGCCAGGAAGAGGGCCAATGTGCCGGCTACCTCAGGGCCACCTCCCGACAAGGAGAGCAGAAGAATGGACCTCACCGGGAGGAAGGTGGAGAGAAATGCGGCCATGCACTGGCGCATGGCCAACTCCAATGCCCTTCTGAACAGGCACCAGCACCAACACTGGGACGAAATGGGAGACCTTATTAAGCATCTCCCAGAGCAGTACAGACAGAGAGCTTCCCATCTGGTCGAGGAAGGCAAAAGCATTTCTAACGCATGCATTAAGACAGCATTGGACGGGGCAGAGACATCTAGCAGGCTGATGGCTATTGGTATCACGGAGAGGAGGCAAGCCTGGCTCCGAATTTCTGGCTTCAAACAGGAGGTCCAGAACAACATACTGAACACACCATTCAACGGGGAGACGCTGTTCGGTGCCACGGTGGACGAAAAACTCTCCCAGCTGAAGAAGGAAAATGAAACGGCAAGGTCCATGGGGGCCCTGCAATTCAGAGGGATGCGAAGAGGCACCACAGCTCATAGACCCTTCGGAAGGGGAGGAAACCAGCCGGGTATGTCACACCAGACTTTCCAGCAAGGACAGCAGGGTGATGGTCACAGCCAGCAGGGCCAGCAGAAGCAGAACTGGCAGTACCAACCTCGGGGTCAGTCCTTTCGCGGGAGGGGAAACGGACGTGGACAGAGAAGAAGAGGGGGAGACCAACCCTCCTCAAAGTGACTTCCATCGAAAGAAGAGGCTCACCCTCAGGATGCCCCAGGGGGTGAAGCGCTTAGTGAACACAGTAGGGGGGGGTTCACAAACCAAACGCCTACGAGCATGCAACACCAGTAGGCGGAAGACTAAAACTTTACCTTCAACAATGGCAAAAAATAACATCAGACAAATGGATTCTGAACGTCATACAGTACGGGTACTGTATAGAGCTAGAGAAAAGACCTCCAGACAAGAAACCAAAAAGAAGGCAACGCTCCGGGCAGGAGCTTGCTCAACTCAAAAAGGAGACTCTGCAACTGCTCCAAAAGAAGGCCATAGAACCGGTGCCACACAGAGAAAGGAACAAGGGAGTGTACTCAAACTACTTCCTGGTCCCAAAGGTGGACGAAACACTAAGACCCATCCTGGATCTACGGTTCCTAAACAGATTCATAAAAACTCAGAGATTCAAAATTACATCGCTGCAAGAAATGCTGCCCCAGTTACGAGGAGGAGACTTCATGTCTACGGTGGATCTCAAAGATGCCTACCTGCACATCCCGATGAACGGTCGACACAAGAACCTGGTAAGGTTCAACATCAACGAGGATCACTACCAATTCACAACCCTGGCATTCGGGCCTCAAGTCCGCGCCAAGGGTGTTCACAAAATGCGTGGCAGCGGTAGCAGCATACCTACGGAGGGAAGGGATCCATGTATACCCTTACCTGGACGACTGGATAATCAAAGCAAGTACTCGCAACAAGTGCGAGGAACACGCAGAAATAGTGACAAATACACTAACAAGTCTAGGGTTCTCGATTCACTGGGGGAAATCATCAATGGAACCAGAACAGGTGAAGATCTTCCTGGGGGCACAGATCAACACCATAAACAACACAGTCATGCCCAGCAACAGGAGAACAGAAGCCCTGCTGAAGGAGACACGTCTCTACCAGAAGGGGCGAGCTCTGACAGTGAGAACGGCGAGCAAGATCATGGGGATGATGGCGTCATGCATACACCTAGTCCCCAATGTACGCCTACACATGAGACCATTCCAAGAATGGCTGCAACAACAATGGTCACAAGCAAACGGAAGTTGGGAGGATCTAGTGGTTGTAACGCACACAGTGCAGGAAGAGATAACATGGTGGAACAGGGAAAACATCACAACAGGGAAACCCTTGACACCTCCACACCCAACTGTGACCATCACCACAGACGCATCCCAGAGGGGATGGGGTGCACACATGAACAAGCCCAACGGATGCGGTCAAACACATCAACTACCTGGAATTGAAGACCGTACTGCTAGCCCTGAAGGCTTTCCAGAGGCAGCTGTACAACCAAAGAGTGTTGATACAAACAGACAATACTACGACGATGTTCTACATCAACAAGCAGGGAGGAACGCAATCGTTCCCCCTATCCAAACTGGCTCAGGAGATCTGGAGATGGGCAATCCCACTGAAAATAGACCTGCTTGCCATACACCTTCCAGGGAAGGACAATGTGGAAGTGGACTGGCTCAGCAGGCAGACTTCGGCATCCCACGAGTGGGAGCTCAATGGATGGGAAACGCAAAAACTATTCAGAAGGTGGGGGAAACCTACAATAGACCTATTTGCAACACGCCAGAATGCAAAATGCCAAAACTTCGCATCCAGACAACCAGAAACACAATCCCAGGGGAATGCCCTATGGGTAAGCTGGTCAAAAACATTTGCCTACGCTTTTCCACCAATACCACTGATGCACAGAGTACTCAACAAATGCAGGACAAGCAACATGACGCTGATCCTAGTAGCACCACAGTGGGCAAGACAAACGTGGTACTCTCAGATAGTGGAGATGACAGAGGGCCCTCCACACAAATTCAAAAAAATCAAAGACTTACTCTCCATGCAGAACGGAGAGGTTCTACACCCAGAGCTAGAGAGCCTCAGTCTAGCGGCTTGGCTCCTGAGGACCTAGAGTTCGCACACCTTAAGCTACCTCGAAGCACTATGCGAGTGCTGCGTGAGGCTAGGCGGCCAACGACTCGGAAATGCTATGGAGATAAATGGAAAAGGTTTACTATTTGGTGCACCAGAAATAAACTGCAAAACAAAATGACCAACGAATCAACGGTGCTTAGATACCTCACACACCTACTAAAATCTAATCTATGCTCGTCGTCACTAAGAGTCCACCTAGCGGCGATTGTAGTGTACACACGAGGGGAGACGGGAGGAAGTTTCTTTACCTCTCAGGTAGTAAAGAGATTCCTCGAGGGAGCTAAAAGATTAGCACCACCTAAAAGAATGCCGCCGCCAGCATGGAACCTCAATTTAGTCCTGACTGAACTTATGAAGGCGCCCTTTGAGCCCATACACAAAGCCTCACTACAAATGCTGAGCATGAAAACAGCCTTCCTGGTAGCAATAACATCGCTACGCAGGGTAAGCGAACTGCAGGCGTTAACACTACAGGAGCCCTACATACAGATCCACAAGGACAGAGTCGTCATGAGGACGGACCCACACTTCATACCAAAGGTGGTGTCTGCTTTCCATATGAACCACACCATTCAAATACCAAGTTTCTTCCAAAACCCGACAACGGGCGCAGAGAGGGCACTTCACACTCACGACGCCAGAAGGGCGGTGATGCACTACATAGAGAGAACTAAGGAACATAGGAAAACAAAACAGTTTTTCGTGTCATTCGCTACCAGTTTTCTGGGTAGACCAGTGACCAAGGGCACCATCGCACGATGGATCGCGCTAACAATACAATTCTGCCACAGGCAGGCAGGACAAGAACTATCGGAGGGGGCACAGGCACACTCCACAAGGAAGAAGGGGGCAACAATTGCCTTTCTGGCAAACACGCCCATTCAGGACATATGCCTGGCGGCAACATGGGCTTCAGTGCACATGTTCACTAAGCACTACTGCGTGGACATACAGATGAACAAGGAAGCACAAGTAGGACAGAAGGTGCTCCAACATATATTCAACGACCAACGCTCATCTTCCACCCAACCGCCACAAAAATAGCAAACCGCTACAAAGTCTATGCACAGCATAGTGAATCCAGAAAGATTCACGCTGCAAAACGAATAGTTTCTTACCTGTCGGTGTAGTTTTGCAGCTTGAAGATCTTTCTGGATTCACTAGCGGACCCACCCACCTCCGCCAGAAAGATGAGGCAGGAGAGCAAGGTGGAATAACAAGTGAGGTTGAGAAGAATAAAATACTGAAAAGAGACTTGGAGAATAAACAAGACTAAAACCGCCTGGGGTTCAAAAAAAAAAAAAAAGAGAAAGAGAAGACAAAAGAACAAAACAAGTGAAAAAAGAACCCGAAGATGGCGCACCCAAGGTGGGACTTCCGCAGGAAGCGCGCCGACGTCACGAGAGGTACACCAAATGGTGGGACATCGACGCCCACCTGGGCTATGAAAACAAAAAAAAAGAAAGACTACGAATCCGGACCCAACCACAAGATCGCGGAATAATGCACAGCATTGTGAATCCAGAAAGATCTTCAAGCTGCAAAACTACACCGACAGGTAAGAAACTATTCGTTATTACTAGACATACTCTACTAATCTCTTTATGAGATTAGAAGTCAAGGACATATGCACAAATCAACATTTCACAACAAATTAAGCACTTATATGGCTGGGGCCCTAGGGGCGTACCAGACCATATACTAAAAAAGAGGTATAAGAAGAACGACTTGAGAAGGGAGAAGACCTATGGTCTTCATAAGCACTGTGGCCTCACTAATCCACCCAAGGCAGGTAAGTAAAGGACCCACAGGAGACGTATGCAGTGTGAGAACACAACCGCAGATCCCAATAGACTTCAATGGAGCAAATCGCGGTTGGAATTTTAAAGTTTTAGGATACTTCGGGAGAGTCTACAAGCAAGTCACTTACAGGGTAAGTAGTTCTAGGGCCAACACACACAGAAGCACCAGAGTACTCGAGTTACCTCACCCAGGGAAGCCGGGTGCATAGGTGTCTTTTGGTGTCGGGTCGCGGCGTCGTTTTTAATGGGAGCCAAAGAAGACTTGCTGCTTGTGAAGACAGGAGAAGTGTCTGTTGGAATCCAAGGCTGGATTCTGAAGAAAGAAGACCTGAAAGCAGTGGAGACAGTGTTCAAAGTCACTAGACCGTGACCCGGGGCCAGGAAGCTGGATGCCCACAGATGTCGGGTGATTTCAGGTGATCACAGGTGTCTTGAGGTGTTGACGATGACCAGGAGCTGGATTCCGAGTGTGCTACAAAGTCTGCAGCTTACTGATGTGTCGGGAACCGGATTGGAGCCAACAAGCCTTGGCAACAGCAAGTCTTGTGGAATGTGAAGAAAGTCAGCGGTGCAGACCAGCAAGGTCTGAGGGACTCACTCAGCGACGGTACATCAGGGCAGGCCTTGAACAACCAGGGGAGCCCTTTGGTTTGATGGAAACGTATTCAGGGGACCCACAAGCCAACCAGCAAGGGATTGCAAAGACGCCTCATGAGGATTCACTTCACAGGAGCCCACGGTCACTCTGGACAAGTTAGGCCTCTGATTTTCAAGGGAAATCCTGCTGGAGGCTTGGACCACACGTGGTACAAAGCAGAAGTTCGTAGAACATCACAAAGGGGTTGCACTTGACAATAGTGCACAGTACCAGGGTATTACCGTTCTTCATCACTCGTGGGGTCCACTCGCCTCAGCTTCACTGGGGACTCACAATGGCCATCGAGAAGTCAGGAAATCAACTTCTGGGGCTGCAGGGACTTCGGACTTTGGGGGGAGTGTGAATGTTTGTGACCGTTGAGGCAAAGTTTTGGTGCCTGCCAAGCAAGGGAGTCACTCCTTGACTCCAAGGGAGATTCTTCAGTCTTCCAAAGGTAGTGGAATGTCGAAGGTCCAGGATTCTTCTTTCAGAGCATCGTCCAGGGATATCTAGTTTGCAATGGCAAGGCTTCCCTAACTTATACTAAAAGGAAGGGAGGGACTAGCTCTATGACCACTTCTATGGGAGGGTCAGGGGAGTGGGTGGTTACACCCACTTTCCTTTGTCCAGTTTCACACCATAACAGGGGCTGGTAGCCCCTGAACCGGTTTGAGCTGGCATATGCACAGAGGAGCCTACTGCTCCCCCAGTGCAGGACTTCAAAGCACTCTAGGAGTGCACCCACCCAGCCCCAATACACTAAATCCTGTCTGGAAGGTGGTTACAATCCCTGTGACAGGATGCCTATTGTTGGGCCTCCTCCACTGCAAGTTTCAGTCAGCAGCAGGAGGGCAGTCCAGTGTCTGTGCTGGTGGCATCCATTGTGTGATGCCATGGCTCTTCAGGATTCTATCCCTCTAGCAGGGTGGGATCATACTCCCAGACCAGTTACTGGTGTGGGGGTATGATTCCAAAGCGTTTGACACCAAACACGACATGTTTTGATGCAGCCATCCCAAAGTTAGCATTTAGCGCTAGGTTATAATGCACTTAAGAGTATATGGTTTAACTGCATCAACAAACCGCTACAGAGAATAGACCCTGAGAGCTGCAGAGGGGCCCTGCTCAGGCAGAGGCACCCCCTCACATGGAAACCAAGCACCCCACCCTCAGGATTGTTAGGGCCTGCTTTAGGGGTGGCTGATAGGTTTATATGTGTGTGTAAGGTGATATATAGGGAACCTATACCTCAGTGAGGAGTGCTAACACTACCTCACCCAGGCTGCAGTAGCAGGCCTGTGGTGTCAGATTTTGTCTGCTTCCCAGGGGTGGCATAATACATGCTGCAGCCCCTGGTAGGCCTGTGAAGTACCTATGCCCTATGCCATATACTAGGGGCTTATAAGGTACCACAGTATCCAATCCCTAGTGCATCTAATATGCAGTCCAAGTTGTTTAGAGAGAACAGAGAGGCTGGGGTCCTGATTAGCAGGGACCCAGCCAGACTAGCCAGAAACCAGTGTAAACATCAGAAAAAAAGTGGGGGCCACATAAGTGCAGATCCTACTCTCCTACACCCCTCTTCCCTCTTGATGCACCTCTCTTGCCTCAGCCTGCCCACCTGTTCCCTCTTTCTGTTCCTCTTTCGCCTGTTTCTGCAACTCTCTTGCCTCTTTTTGCAGTTCTCTTGCCTCCTTCTGTACCTCACTTGCCTCTTTTTGCAGTTCGTTTGGTTCTTTTGCACTGCTGTTGCTTCTTTCTGCACCTCCCTTGCAAATTTCAGCACCCCTCTGGCCTCTTTCTGCACCCCTTGTATCTGTTTCTGCACCTCTCTTGCCTCTCTCTGCATCTCTGTTCCATTTTTTTGTACCTCTTTTGCCTGTTTCTACAACTCTCTTCCATCTTTCTGCAGTTCTCTTGCCTCCTTCTGCACCTCTGTTGTTTCTTTCTGCATTCCTCTTGCCTCTATCTGCACCCCTGTTGCTTCATTCTGCACTTTCCATGCTTCCTTCTGCACCTATCTTGCTTCTTTCTGCACCCATGTAGTCTCTTTCTGCACTTGTCTTAACTCTTTCTGTACCTTTGTTGCCTGTTTCTGCATCTCACTTGCCACTTTCTGCACTTTTCCTGCTTCTTTCTACACCTCTGTTGCTTCTTTCAGCAATTCTTGTGCTTCTTTCTGTAGTTCTCTTGCCTGTTTCTGCACCCCTATTGTCTCTTTTTGCACCCGGCTTCCCTCTTTGTGCAACTCTCTAGCCTATTTCTACACTTCTCTTCCCTCTTTCTGCACCACTCTTGCCTCTTTTTGTACCTCTGTTGCTTTTTTCTCCACTTCTTTTGCTTCTTTCTGCACCCTTCGTGCCTCTTTCAGCACCTTTGTTACTTCTTTCTGCACTTCTGTTCCTTCTTTCTGCACTCCTCGCGCCTCCTTTTGCACCTCTGCTGCTTCTTTCTGCACTTCTCTTAGTTCTATGTCCACTGCTGTTCCCTCTTTCTGTATCCCTCTTGCCTCTTTGAGCACCTCTTATGCTTCTTGCTGCACTGTTCTCTCCTCTTTCTGCACCCCTCTTGCCTCTTTGTGCACCTCTGATGCTTCTTTCTGTACTTTTATTGCCTCTTTCAGCACCTCTGTTGCTTTTTTCTGCAGATCTCTTGCCTCTTTCTGCACTTCACTTGCCTTTTTTAGCACCTCTGTTGCTTTTTTCTGCAGATCTCTTGCCTCTTTCTGTACCTCTCTTTTTTCTTTCTGAACCTCTCTTGCCTCTTTCTGCACCCCTGTTCCCTCTTTCTGGACCTCTTTTGCCTCTTTCTGTACCTCTCTTGCCTCTTTCTGCACTTCTCTTGCTCTTTCTCCAAACTTCGTGCCTCTTTCTGCAACTCTGTTACTTCTTTCTGCACTTCTCTTCCTTCTTTTTGCACCTCTCATGCTTCTTTCTACGCCTCACTTGCCTCTTTCAGCATCTCTGTTGCTTTTTTCTGCAGATCTCTTGCCTCTTTCTGAACCTCACTAGCCTCTTTTAGTACCTCTGTTGTTTTTTCTGAAGATCTCTTGCCTCATTCTGTACCCCTCTTTTTCTTTCTGATTTTTTCTTGCCTCTTTCTGCACCCCTGTTCCTTCTTTCTGCACCTTCCCTGCCTGTTTCTGTGCCCTCTTGCTTAATTCTCTTGCCTCTTTCTTCTTTTTTCTTGCTTGTTTCTGCACCTATCTTGCATATTTCTGCACCTCTGTTGCCTCTTTCTGCACTTCACTTGCTTCTTTCTGCACCTCTATTGCCTCTTTCGGCACTTCTGTTGCTTCTTTCGGCACCCCTCCTGCCTCTTTCTGCACCCCTCTTCCCTCTTTGTGCAACACTCTTTCCTCATTCTGTACCTCTGTTGCTTCTTTCTGCACTTCTCTTGCCTTGATTCTGCACCCTTCGTCCCTCTTTCAGCACCTCTGCTGCATCTTTCCGCACTTCTCTTGGTTCTTTCTACACTGCTGTTGCCTCTTTCTGCACCCCTATTTTCTCTTTCTGTACCTCTCTTGCCTCTTTCTGCACCCTGTTCCCTCTTTATGCACCTCTCTTGTCTCTTTCTGTGCCTCTGTTGCCTCTTTCTGTACCTCTGTTGCCTCTTTCTGCACTTCTCCTTCTCTTTGTGCACCCCTTTTGCCTCTTTCTGCACCTCTGCTGCTCCTTTCTGCACTACTATTGCCTATTTCTGCACCTCTCGTGCTTCTTTATGCACCTCACTTGCCTTTCAGCACCTCTGTTGCTTTTTTCGGAAGATCTCTTGCCTCTTTCTACACCTATCTTCCCTCTTTCTGCAGTTCTCTTGCCTCTTTCTGCACTCCCCTTTCCTCCTTCTGCACCCCTGTTGCTTCTTTCTACACCTCTGTTGCTTCTTTCAGCAATTATCTTGCCACTTTCTGCACTTCTCTTGCCTCTTTCTGCACTCTTCATGCCTTTTTCATCGCCTCTGTGGGTTCTTTCTGCACTGCTCTTGCGTCTTTCTACACCTCTGTTGCTTCTTTTAGCAATTCGCTAGCCTCTTTCTGCACTTCTCTTCCTTCTTTCTGCATCACTCCTGCCTCTGTTGCTTCTTTGTGCCCCTCTCCTACCTCTTTCTGCACCCCTCTTGCCTCTCTTTGCACCTTTTTTTGGTACTTTCTGCACTGCTGTTGCCTCTTTCTGTATCCCTCTTGCCTCTTTGAGCACCTCTTTTGCTTCTTTCTGCACTTCTATTGCCTCTTTCTACACCCCACTTGCCTCTTTCAGCACCTCTGTTGATTTTTTCTGCATCTCACTTGCCTCTTTCAGCACCTCTGTTGATTTTTTCTGCACTTTTCTTGCTTCTTTCTACACCTCTGTTGCTTCTTTCAGCAATTCTCTTGCCTCTTTCTGAAGTTCTCTTGCCTGTTTCTTCACCCCTATTGTCACTTTCTGCACCCTTCTTCCCTCTTTGTGCAACTCTCTAGCCTCTCTACACATCTCTCTTCCCTCTTTCTGCACCACTCTTGCCTCTTTTTGTACCTCTGTTGCTTCTTTCTGCACTTCTCTTGCCTCTTTCTGCATCCTTCGTGCCTGCCTCTTTCAGCACCTCTGTTGCTTTTTTCTGCAGATCTCTTGCCTCTTTCTGCACCTCACTTTCCTGTTTCAGCACCTCTGTTGCTTATTTCTGCAGATCTCTTGCCTCTTTCTGCATCCCTCTTTTCTCTTTCTGCACCTCTCTTGCCTCTTTCTGCACCCGTTCCCTCTTTATGCACCTGTTGCTCCTTTCTGCACTACTATTGCCTGTTTCTGCACCTCTCTTGCTTCTTTATGCACCTCATTTGCCTCTTCCAGCACCTCTGTTGCTTTTTTCTGAAGATCTCTTGACTCTTTCTTCACCTCTCTTCCCTCTTTCTGCAGTTCTCTTGCCTCTTTCTGCACTCCCCGTGCCTCCTTCTGCACCTCTGTTGCTTCTTTCTACACCTCTGTTGCTTCTGTTAGCAATTCTCTTGCCTCCGTTTGCACTTCTATTCCTTATTTCTGCACCACTCCTGCCTCTTTCTGTACCTCTTGTGAGAAGTTGGCCTGGCATATGCTGGTCACTAGTTAAAGTGGCCACCTTGCACCAGTACAATTCGACTCTTATGGTAGATAGGTTTAAGACAACCTTTTAAAGAAAGCTATCCTAGTGGTAGCTGTGGAGAGCAGCCTTCAGGCTAAGTCTCTGAGGAATGTAAAGCAGCTTGTTTTACCTTACAATCTCTTGAATTACCAAATGAAAGGACACCACACGGGTATATATATCAAATATATATGTATTTATTTCTAGACACACTCTACTAATCTCTTTATGAGATTAGAAGCCAGGAACACATTCAAATATCAACATTTCACAATAAGTTAAGCACAAATATGGTTGGGGCCCTAGTGGCGTACCAGACCATATATTAAAAAAGAGGTTTAGGAAAGTCGACATGCAGAATGACAAGGCCTAGGGCCTGTAGAATTGCTTGGGCTTCACAACTGCAGTGATAGCAGGTAAGTAACAGACCCACGGGAGACGCGTGCAGTATGAGAACACAGACGCGGGTTCCCTATTGATTACAATGGAGCAAGTCGCGGTTTGATTTTTAAAGTTTTAGGGTACTTCGAGGAAGTCTACAAGCAAGCCACTTACAAGGTAAGTAATTCGAGGGCCAACACACACTAGGGCACCGGAGTGCATGAGTTACCTCACCCAGGGAAGCCGGGTGCATAGGTGTCTTTTGGTGTCGGGTCGCGTCGCTGTTTTCTAAGGAGACCAAAGAAGACTTGCTGCTTGCGGCGACTGAAAAAGTGTCCGGTGGAATCCAAGGCTGGATTCAAGCTAGAGGAGACCTGAAAATTGAAGGGACAGTGTTCACAGTCACTTGCCAGTCACCCGGGGCCAGGAAGATGGATGCCCACGGATGTCTGGTGATTTCAGGTCATCGATGGTGTTTTGACTCTTCGCTCACGAGGTCCAGGAGAGATCGACGATGACCAGCAGCTGGATTCGGAGTGTCCCACGACGTCTACAGCTGATGGCGGTGTCGGCAACCAGATTGGAGCCAACAAGCCTTGGCAAAAGCAAGTCGTGTGTTGAGTGAAGAAAGTTTATGGTGCAGACCAGCAAGGTCTGAGGGACTCACCCAGCAAGGGTCAGTGAGGGCTGGCCTGGAGCAACCAGCCAGGGGAGCTCTTTTAGTTGATAAGAAAGTCTTCTGGGGACCCACTAGTCAATGGGCAAGGGATTGTGAAGATGCCTCTTGAGGAAATGCTTCACAGAAGCCCACGGTCACTCGGGACGTGGTAGGCCTCTGATTTTTACTGCAACACCTGCTGGAGGCTTGGGCCACAAATGATCCAAAGCACAAGCTCGTTGAATGTCGTGAAGGGGTTGCACTTGACAATAGTCCACGGTTCCCAGGTATTGCAGTTCCTCGTCACTCGTGGGGTCCAGATGCCACAGCTTCGCTGGGGACTCGAAATGGACGACGAGAGGTCAGGAAATCTGCTTCTGGGGTTGCAGGGACTTCAGACTCTGGCGGGAGCAGGAAAGTTTGCGACCGTTGTTTCAAGTTTTGGTGCCTGCCAAGCAGGGGGGTCACTCCTTGACTCCAAGAGAGATTCTTCTGTCTTCCAAAGGTAGTGGAACGTCGAAGGGCCAGGATTCTTCTTGTAAAGCGTCATCCAGGGTTATCCAACTTGCACTGGGAAGGTATACCTATCTTTTAGTGAAAGAAAGGGAGGGACTAGCTCTATGACCACTCCTCTAGGAGGGTCAGGGGGTGGATGGTTACACCCACTCCCCTTTGTCCAGTTTTGCGCCAGAGCAGGGGATGGCAGCCCCTGAACCGGTTTGAGCTGGCATATGCACAGAGGAGCCTACTGCTCCCCCAGTGCAGGACTTCAGAGCACTCTAAGAGTGCACCCACACAGCTCCAATACACTAAATCCTGTCTGGAAGGTGGTGACACCTCCCTGTGACAGGATGTCTATTGTTGGGCTTCCTCCACTGTGAGTTTCGGTCAGCAGCAGGAGGGCAGCCCACTGTCTGTGCTGGTGGCATCCATTTTGTGATGCCAGGGCTCTTTCAGATTTCTACCGTGTTACCACAGTAGGTACATGTCATCCCCTCTAAAAGGATGGGATCATACTCTCACATCATGGACTGATGTGGGGGTATGATTCCAAGTTGTTTGACACCAAACACAACATGTTTTGATGCAGTCAGTCCAAAGTTAGCATTTACCGGGAGGTTATAATGCACTTAAGAGTATATGGTTTAACCGCATCCACAAACAGCCACAGGAAATAGACCCTGCCAGCTGCAGAGGGGCCCTGCTCAGGCAGAGGCACCCCCTCACATTGTAAACCAAGCACCCTGCCCTCAGGATTGATAGGGCCTGCCATAGGGGTGGCTGATAGGTTTATATGTGTGTGTATGGTGAGATATAGGAACCTATACCTCTGTGAGGAGTGCTAACACTACCTCACCCAGGCTGCAGTAGCAGGCCTGAGGTGTCAGATTTAGTCTGCCTCCCAGGGGTGGCATAATACATGCTGCAGCCCCTGGTAGGCCTGTGAAGTACCTATGCCCTATGTACCTAAGGTACCATATACTAGGGGCTCATAAGGTACCACAGTATCCAACCACTAGTGCATCTAATATGCACACCAAGTCGTTTAGAGAGAACTGAGAGACTGGGGCCCTGATTAGCAGGGACCCAGCCAGATTATAGCCAGAAACAGTGTATACATCAGAAGACAAGTGGGGGCAACATAAGTGCAGATCCTACTCTCCTACACAACCCCCCCCCCCCAAGCGCAGGGACATTAAACTAACCATGACCAGTTGAGTCTTCATGTTCTAAGTGGAAATACCTTGAGAGTCCATCTGCATTGGCATGTTGGGTCCCAGATATATGTTCCACTGTATAGTCCATCCCCTGTAGGGAAATGGACCACCTGAGTAATTTAGGATTTTCACCTTTCATCTGTTTGAGCCATAGGAGGGGCTTGTGGTCAGTCTGAACTATGAAGTGAGTGCCAAACAAGTATGGCCTCAGCTTCTTCAGGATCCACACCACAGCAAATGCCTCCCTCTCTATAGCTGACCAACGTTTCTCTCTAGGGGTCAGCCTTCTGCTTATGAAAGCTACTGGCTGGTCTTGACCTTCATCATTAAGTTGAGACAGTACAGCTCCAACACCCAGCTCTGAAGCATCTGTTTGAACAATGAACCTCTTTTTGTAATCTGGACTCTGTAAGATGTGGGCAGTACACTGCCTGCTTGAGGTCATCAAATGCCTTTTGACAGCTAGCTGTCCACTGAACCTTTTTTGACATTTTCTTAGAGGTCAGATAATTTAGGAGGTCACTATAGATCCATATCCCTTAGCAAACCTCCTATAGTACCCAGTCAGGCCCAAAGAGGCTCTAACCTGTGTCTGGGTTGTTGGAGCTATCCATTCCATGATGGTTTGAATTTTGCTCTGCAATGGTTGAACCTGACCTCCACCTACAAGGTGGCCCAGGTACACAACCTGACTCTGCCCTATTTGGCACTTAGTGGCCTTGATAGAGAGGCCTGCTTTTTGCAGGGCCTCCAAAACATTCCTGAGGTGGACCAGGTGATCCTGCCAGGTGGAACTAAAGACAGCAATATCATCAAGATAAGCTGAGCAATAGGTTTCCATACCAGTTAGAACTTTATTCACCAACCTCTGAAAAGTGGCAG
This sequence comes from Triturus cristatus, assembly GCF_964204655.1. Classification (NCBI taxonomy): domain Eukaryota; kingdom Metazoa; phylum Chordata; class Amphibia; order Caudata; family Salamandridae; genus Triturus; species Triturus cristatus. The sequence goes on from NC_140579.1 coordinate 748,776,865, forward strand.
GTGTATTCTTCAAACCAAAGGGCATTACCACAAAGTGATAGTGCCCACCAGGGGTTGAAAATGCTGTTTTGGCCTTGGCATCATCAGCTAACTTGATTTGCCAGTAGCCAGGTGTTAGGTCAAATGTACTAAGATACCTGGCTGAGGCCAAAGTGTCTATAAGTTCATCTGCCCTAGGAATTGGATAGGCATCAGTCCTGATGACTGCATTGAGGCCTCTGACGTCAACACAAAACCTCATTTCTTTCTTACTGCCCTGGGTATGAGGTTTAGGCACAAGGACTCCTGGGCTAGCCCAAGGGCTATCTGAAGGCTCAATAACACCTAGTTCCAACATTTTCTGGACTTCAGTCCTGATACAATCCCTGACATGGTCAGTTTGCCTGTAGATTTTACTCTTTACAGGCAGACTGTCTCCAGTGTCCACCTCATGGGTGCACCAGGAAGTCTGACTTGGGGTCAGGCTAACCATATGTCTGAACTGTTGCAGAACTTGTCTGCATTCAGTTTGTTGATGCTCAGCGAGGCTGCTTGCCAAAGCAACACCATCAACTGACCCACCATCAGGGTTCTGTGAGAGCAGGTCAGGGAGACGGTCACTCTCCTCCTCCTGGTCCTCATCAGTTGCCATGAGCAAGCCCATGTCAGCCCTGTGCACATATGGCTTAAGTCTGTTGACATGGAGCACCCTAAGGGGGCTCCTGGGAGTTCCAAGATCCACCAAGTAGGTGATCTCTCCCTTTTTCTCAACAATTGTATGGGGGCCACTCCACTTGTCCTGGAGAGCTGCTGGTGCCACAGGCTCCAACACCCACACTTTCTGGCCTGGCTGATAAACAGTCAGGACAGCCTTTTGGTCATGCCAAGCTTTTTGTAATTCTTGGCTAGCCTCAAGGTTTTTTGTTGCCTCATTCGTGTACTCTGCCATCCGGGAGCGGAGACCAAGTACACAGTCCATCACATCCTGTTTTGGAGGTTTGAGAGGTAACTCCCATCCCTCCTTCACCAGACATAAGGGTCCTCTGACAGGGTGCCCAAACAGAAGTTCAAAAGGGCTGTAGCAAACCCCCTTCTGTTAAACCTCCCTGTATGCAAACAGAAGGCAGGGAAGTAAAAGGTCCCATTTTCGCCTAACCTTTTCTGGGAGGCCTTTAATCATTCCCTTTAGGGTTTTGTTGAATCTCTCAACTAACCCATTGCATTGTGGGTGATAGGGAGTAGTGAATTTGTAATTGACACCACACTCCTTCCGCATTGCTTTTAGATATCCTGACATAAAGTTTGTATCTCTGTCGGATATAACCTCCTTAGGGAAACCCACTCTGGAGAAAACTCCAATGAGGGCTCTTGCTACCACAGGGGCTGTGGTAGTCCTTAGGGGTATAGCTTCTGGATACCTGGTGGCATGATCCACTACCACCAGTATAAATCTGTGCCCAGATGCAGTTGGAGGGTCAAGGGGACCAACAATGTCAATCCCTACCCTTTTAAAGGGAACACCCACCACAGGTAGTGGTATCAGGGGGGCCTTTGTTGTGCCACCTGACTTGCCACTGGCTTGGCAAGTGACACAGGAGCGACAAAACTCCTTGGTGTCCTCAGACATGTGTGGCCAATGAAAATGAGGGACAAGCCTGTCCCATGTCTTGTTTTGGCCCAAGTGTCCTGCCAATGGGATGTCATGTGCTAGGGTCAAGAGGAACCCCCTAAACTTCTGAGGTATTACCAACCTCCTCTTGGCTCCAGGGGTAGGATCTCTAGCCTCAGAATATAGGAGCCCCTCATCCCAATAAACTTTACGGGACCCACTAGCACTCCCAGCAGCCTCAGCAGCAGCTTGCTGTCTGAGGGGTTCAAGAGAGGGGCAGCACTGTTGCTCCTTACTCAGATCTTCCCTGGAAGTTCCCCCTGCCCCCAATAACTCAACCTGATCAGGCTCAAGTCCCTCTGGGGCAGTTCCTTCTTCATGATCTGCTTCTCCTCCCTCAGGAGGGGAATCTGAGATCTGAGACAGAGGGGAAGGCACAGCCTTAACCCTACTGCTCGTCCTCTTGGGTCGCATCTGGTCCATAGTTTCAGGATCCAGAGCTGGTTCAGCTTTATGCATTTTGGCTTGTGACCTGGTCACAGCAAATACCTCTGCAGGTATGCCCAACATCTCAGCATGAGTCCATAATTATACTTCAGACCACGTCTCCAGATCATTGCCCAACAAACATTCGACAGGGAGGTCTGCACTGACTACTACCTTTTTGAGGCCAGTTACCCCTCCCCAGGAGAAGTTCACAACTGCCAGGCTATGGTTGGTCCTGACATTGCTTGCATTGGTCACCTGGTACATTTCACCCAGGATGATCTGTGCAGGGTCCACTAGAGCCTCTGCCACCATGGTGACACTAGCACCTGTGCCCCTGAATGCCAGAGCCTGTTTGCCATTAATGATAGGCTGCTGTTTGTACTGGCCCAGATTACTGGGGCTCACTAGGAAGGTCTCCCTCACAGACTAGCAATGCCTGTGTTGGTACTCTGACTAGGCCAGTGTCCACATCAGAACCCAGGGTCAACCCTACTACACCCTTATTCTGGTTACCACCTCCACCAATGACTGCATTAGGGGGAACAGCTGCCTTAGGGGTAGTGGTGGTGGTTTAGTCTTTGGACTTGGTACAATCAGAAGTCCAGTGCCCTTTCTGTTTACAGAATTTGCACCAGGGCTTCTTTTGGCCTTTTCCCTTTGTAGACTGTGAATCCCCACCAGTTGCAGATTGTTGGGGCCCTTGTGAAGACTTCTGGTTTTTTGACTTATCCCCACCTTTATCTGAGCCTTTAGGATCTTGCTTCTTGGGTTTTCTGCCTCACCCTGGTTCTGACCCATTTGTCTGCCTTCTTTCCCAATTCTTGGGGAGAGGTCAGATCAGAGTCCACCAGGTATTGATGCAACAACTGGTTTTGGCATTTTTTAAGGATCTGTTCTCTCATTATAAGATTCTACAATCCCTTTAAATCATTAACTCTACTACCAACCAGCCAACCTTCTAGAGCCTTGGTTGCACAATCAACAAAGTCAGTCCAATCCTGAGTCTGTGCTTTCTGGGTATCTCTGAACCGCAACCTGTACTGTTCAGTGGTTAAGCCAAACCCATCTATTAATGCACTCTTCAGGGCTTTATAGTCATCAGCATCCTCTTCTCTAACAGTGAGGAGCTTATCTCTACCTTTGTCTGAAAAGGAGAGCCACAAGATTGCTGCCCACTGTTTCTGGGGGACCTGTTGATCTTTACAGGCCCTCTCCATAGCAGTTATCCATTTTTGGATATCATCCCCACTCTGGTAGGGAGGAACAACCTTGGGCAGGTTCCTATGGTCTGGAATATATTCTCTACCTCTAGGGACACTGTTGCTGCCACTAGGGGTATCTAACCCCTCTTTTCTAGAAGCTCTCTGGAGCTCAAAGGCTTCTCTATCTAAGGCTAATTGCTTGGTTCTGAGGGCAAGCCTAGCTTTGTCATACTGGAGCATCGTGTACCTTCCTTCAGAGGAGGTCTCTCTATGTGAGTACGAGTTTCTCTGATGGACAGAATCTCTGTTAGAGTGATATGAATGGTCAGATTCCCTTGAAGGGGACCTAGGCCTCTCTACCACTCTATCAGCCCTCTTAGGGAGGATTCCTCTGTCCTGTTCAGACCTTTCTGGGCCTGGCCCTTCAATCACAGAGTCCAGGTCATCTTGATTTTCATCATCAGACCCAGAGACTATGGCTGACCCACCCCCTGATCCAGATCCTCCAGCTTCTAGAGCCAGTCTAAGATCATCTGCTACTAGTAGATTTATCAGGTGTTGTTTGCAGGGACTCTGTCCTTGCTTCAGGTGTCTTGCAACACACATGGCCTTCAATTCAAAGTAGGTCATGTCCTTATACAGAGGCTGGGTGGACCCAGTGGCTCCATCCCTTGAGGACATTCTAGTGTTATGCAGTGTTGTACTACCTACACTAGTTTGTGGCCTACTGAACCTAGCTTGAGCTGTAGCAAGGGTGTGCTATCCCTTCACAAACAGCTCTAAGTTCAGTAGAACTTATTGATACTAAGCTTGACTTTATATGTACCTTGAGTACCTTTAGTGGTTTTCAGTTAGTAATTTAAATAGAGAGTTTCTGGTAAAACAATGGCAAGCTGGAATCCCACACGCTGCCCACCAATGTGAGAAGTTGGCCTGGCATATGCTGGTCACTAGTTATAGTGGCCACCTTGCACCAGTCCAATTCGACTCTTATGGTAGATAGGTTTAAGACAACCTTTTAAAGAAAGCTATCCTAGTGGTAGCTGTGGAGAGCAGCCTTCAGGCTAAGTCTCAGAGGAATGTAAAGCAGCTTGTTTTACCTTATAATCTCTTGAATTACCAAATAAAAGGACACCACACAGGTATATATATCAAATATATATGTATTTATTACTAGACACACTCTACTAATCTCTTTATGAGATTAGAAGCCAGATACACATTCAAATGTCAACGTTTCACAATGAATTAAGCACAAATATGGCTGGAGCCCTAGGGGCGTACCAGACCATATACTAAAAAAATGGTATAAGTATGTCGAATTGCAAAATGACAAGGCCTAGGGCCTGGGGAATCGCTGGGGCTTCACTACTGCAGTGTTAGCAGGTAAGTAACAGGCCCACGGGAGACGCGTGCAGTGTGTGAACACAGCAGCGGGTTCCATATTGATTATAATGGTGCAAGTCGCGGTTTGATTTTTAAAGTTCTAGGGTACTTCGAGGAAGTCTACAAGCAAGCCACTTACAAGGTAAGTACTTCGAGGGCCAACACACACTAGGGCACTGGACTGCACGAGTTACCTCACCCAGGGAAGCCAGGTGCATAGGTGTCTTTTGGTGTCGGGTCGCGTCGCTGTTTTCTATGGAGACCAAAGAAGACTTGCTGCTTACGTCGACTGAAGAAGTGTCCGGTGGAATCCAAGGGTGGATTCAAGATGGAGTCAACCTGAAAATTGAAGGGACAGTGTTCAAAGTCACTTGCCAGTGACCGGTGGCCAGGAAGATGGCTGACCACGGATGTCGGGTGATTTCAGGTCGTCGATGGTGTTTTGACTCTTCGCTCACGAGGTTCAGGAGAGTTCGATGATAACCAGCAGCTGGATTCAGAGTGCACCACAACGTCTGCGGCTTATGGCGGTGACGGCAACAAGATTGGAGCCAACAAGCTTTGGCAACTGCAAGTCTTGTGTATACTGAAGAAAGTCGATGGTGCAGACCAGCAAGGTCTGAGGGACTCACCCAGCAAGGGTAAGTGAGGGCAGGCTTTGAGCAACCAGAGGAGCCTTTTTAGTTGATAAGAAAGTCTTCGGGGGACCCACTAGCCAATGGGCAAGTGATCGCAATGACACCTCTTCAGCAAAGGCTTCCAGGAGCCCACGGTCACTTGGGATGGGGTAGGCCTCTGATTTTCGCTGCAAAACCTGCTAGAGGCATGGGCCATAAATGGTCCAATGCACAAATCTGTAGGACGGCGTGAAGGGTTTGCACTCGACAATAGTGCACGGTCCCCGGGTATTGCTGTTCCTCGTCACTCGTGGGGTCCACTCGCCACAGCTTTGCTGGGGATTCACAATGGCCGTCGAGAAGTCAGGAAATCTACTTCTGGGGCAGCAGGGACTTTGAACTCCGGCGGGAGCGGGAAAGTTTGCAACCGTTGATTAAGGTTTTTGGTGCCTGCCAAGCAGGGGAGTCACTCCTTGACTCCAAGGGAGATTCTTCTGTCTTCCAAAGGTAGTGGAACGTTGAAGGGCCAGGATTCTTCTTTGTAGAGCGTCGTCCAGGGTTATCTGATTTGCAATGGCAAAGCTTGCTATCTTATAGTGAAGATAGGGGAGAGACTAGCTCTATGACCACTCCTCTGGGAGGGTCAGGGGAGGGGGTGGTTACACCCACTTACTATTGTTCAGTTTTGCACCAGAGCAGGGGCAAGTAGCCCCTAAACCGGTTTGAGCTGGCATATGCACAGAGGAGCCTACTGCTCCCCCAGTGCAGGACTTCAAAGCACTCTAGGAGTGCACCCACCCACCCCCAATACACTAAATCCTGTCTGGAAGGTGGTGACACCTCCCTGTGACAGGATGCCTTTTGTTGGGCTAACTCCACTGCAAGTTTCAGTCAGCAGCAGGAGGGCAGCCCAGTGTCTGTGCTGGTGGCATCCATTTTGTGATGCCAGGGCTCTATAGGATTTCTATCGTTTTACATGTCGTCCTCTCTAGAAGGGTGGGATCATGCTCCCACATCATGGACTGATGTGGGGGTATGATTCCAAGTTGTTTGACACCAAACACGATATGTTTTGATGCAGTCATTCCAAGGTTTGCATTTTAATGCACTTAAGAGTATATGGTTTAACCGCATCCACAAACAGCCATAGAGAAGAGACTCTGGTAGCTGCAGAGGGGCCCTGCTCAGGCAGAGGCACCCCCTCACATTGTAAACCAAGCACCCTGCCCTCAGGATTGATAGGGCCTGCCATAGGGGTGGCTGATAGGTTTATATGTGTGTGTATGGTGAGATATAGAAACCTATATCTCAGTGAGGAGTGCTAACATTACCTCACACAGGCTGCAGTAGCAGGCCTGTGGTGTCAGATTGAGAATGCTTCCCAAGGGTGGCATAATACATTCTGCAGCCCTTGGTAGGCCTGTGAAGTGCCTATGCCCTAGGTACCTAAGGTACCATATACTAGGGGCTCATAAGGTGCTACAGTATCCAATCAGTAGTGCATCTAATATGCACACCAAGTCGTTTAGAGAGAACAGAGAAACTATGGCCCTGATTAGCAGGGACCCAGCCACGCTATAGCCAGAAACCAGTGTATACATCAGGAAAAAAGTGGGGGCAACATAAGTGCAGATCCTACTCTCCTACATTTCTGCACTTCTGTTCCTTCTTTCTGCACTCCTTGTACCTCCTTTTGCACCTCTGCTGCTTCTTTCTGCACTTCTCTTGGTTCTTTGTACACTGCTGTTGCCTCTTTCTGTATCCCTCTTGCCTCTTTGAGCACCTCTTTTGCTTCTTTCTGCACTTTTCTCTCCTCTTTCTGCACCCCTCTTGCCTATTTGTGCACCTCTGGTGCTTCTTTCTGTACTTTTAATGCCTCTTTCAGCACCTCTGTTGCTTTTTTCTGCAGATCTCTTGCCTCTTTCTGCACCTCACTTGCCTTTTTCAGCACCTCTGTTGCTTTTTTCTGCAGATCTCTTGCCTCTTTCTGCACCTCTCTTTTGTCTTTCTGAACCTCTCTTGACTCTTTCTGCACCCCTGCTCCCTCTTTCTGCACCTCTCTTGCTCTTTCTCCAAACTTCGTGCCTCTTTCTGCAACTCTGTTACTTCTTTCTGCACTTCTCTTCCTTCTTTATGCACCTCTCTTGCTTCTTTCTACGCCTCACGTGCCTTTTTCAGCACCTCTGTTGCTTTTTTCTAAAGATATCTTGCCTCTTTCTGCACCTCTTTTTTCTTTCTGAACCTCTCTTGCCTCTTTCTGCACCCCTGTTCCCTCTCTCTGCCCCTCTCTTGCCTCTTTCTGTACCTCTCTTGCCTCTCTCTGCACTTCTCTTGCTCTTTCTCCAAATTTCGTGCCTCTTTCTGCAACTCTGTTACTTCTTTCTGCACTTCTCTTCCTTCTTTCTGCACATCTCTTGCTTCTTTCTACACCTCACTTGCCATTTTCAGCACCTCTGTTGCTTTATTCTGCAGATCTCTTGCCTCTTTCTACACCTCTTTTTTCTTTCTAAACCTCTCTTGCCTCTTTCTGCTTCCCTGTTCCCCCTTTCTGCACCTCTCTTTCCTCTTTCTGTACCTCTCTTGCCTCTTTCTGCACTTCACTTGCTCTTTCTCCAAACTTCGTGCCTCTTTCTGCAACTCTGTTACTTCTTTCTGCACCTCTCTTCCTTCTTTCTGCACCTCAATTGCCTCTTTCAGCACCTCTGTTGCTTTTTTCTGCAGATCTCTTGCCTCTTTCTGCACCTCACTTGCCTCTTTTAGTACCTCTGTTGTTTCTTTCTGAAGATCTCTTGCCTCTTTCTGTACCCCTGTTCCCTCTTTCTGCACCTTCCCTGCCTGTCTCTGTGCCCTCTTGCCTATTTTTCTACCTCTTTTGCTTCTTTCTTCACATTTCTTGTCTCTCTCTGCACCCCCTTTGCCTCTTCCAGCACCTCTGTTGCATTTTTCTGCAGATCTCTTGCCTCTTTCTGCACCACTTTTACCTATTTCTACACCCCTCCTATCTTTTTCTAAACCCCTCTTGCCTCTTTTTGCACCTCTGTTTGTTCTTTCTGCACTGTTCTTGCTTCTTTCTGCACCTTACTTGCCTCTGTCTGCACTCTGCACTTCTCTTGCTTTTTTCTACACCTCTGTGGCTTATTTAGCAATTCTCTTGCCTCTTTCTTCACTTCTCTTGCTAATTTCTGCACCTCTCTTGCATCTTTTTGCACCTCTATTGCCTCTTTCGGCACCTCTGTTGCTTCTTTCGGCACCCCTCCTGCCTCTTTCTGCACCCCTCCTGCCCTTTTTCTGCACCCCTCTTCCCTCTTTGTGCAATTCTCTGGCTCTTTCTTCACCTCTCTTCCCTCTATCTGCACCACTCTTTCCTCTTTCTGTACCTCTGTTGCTTCTTTCTGAACTTCTCTTGCCTTTTTCTGCACCCTTCGTCCCTCTTTCAGCACCTCTGCTGCTTCTTTAAGCACTTCTCTTGGTTCTTTCTGCATTGCTGTTGCCTCTTTCTGCACCCCTCTTTTCTTTTTCTGCACCTCTCTTGCCTCTTTCTGTACCCGTTCCCTCTTTATGTACCTCTCTTGCCTCTTTCTGTACCTCTCTTTTGCATCGTTCTGTACCTCTCTTGCCTCTCTCTGCACTTCTCCTTCTCTTTGTGCACCCCTTTTGCCTATTTCTGCATCTCTGTTTCTCCTTTCTGCACTACTATTGCCTATTTATGCACCTCTCTTACTTCTTTATGCACCTCACTTGCCTCTTTCAGCACATATGTTGCCTTTTTCTGCAGATCTCTTGCCTCTTTCTACACCTCTCTTCTCTCTTTCTGCACCACTCTTGCCTCTTTTTGTACCTCTGTTGCTTCATTCTGCAGTTCTCTTGCCTCTTTCTGCACTCCCCGTGCCTCCTTCTGCACCTCTGTTGCTTCTTTCTACACCTTTGTTGCTTCTTTCAGCAATTCTCTTGCCTCTTTCTGCACTTCTCTTGCCTCTTTCTGCACTCTTCATGCCTTTTTTAGCACCTCTGTGGGTTCTTTCTACACTGCTCTTGCTTCTTTCCACCCCTCTGTTGCTTCTTTTAGCAATTCTCTTGCCTCTTTCTGCACTTCTCTTCCTTCTTTCTGCACCACTCCTGCCTCTTTCTGTACCTCTGTTGCATCTTTGTGCCCCTCTCCTACCTCTTTCTGAACCCCTCTTAGCTCTTTTTGCACCTTTTTTGGTTCTTTCTGCACTTGTTGCCTCTTTCTGTATCCCTCTTGCCTCTTTGAGCACCTCTTTTGCTTCTTTCTGAACTTCTATTGCCTCTTTCTGCACCTCTCTTGCTTCTTTCTGCACCTCTATTGCCTCTTTCTGCACCTCGCTTGCCTCTTTCAGCACCTCTGTTGCTTTTTCTGCAGATCTCTTGCCTCTTTCTGCACCTCTTTTACCTCTTTGTACACCCCTCCTACCTTTTTATGTACCCCTCTTGCCTCTTTTTGCACCTCTGTTTATTCTTGCTGCACTGTTCTTGCTTCTTTCTGCAACTTACTTGCCTCTTTCTGCACTGCTCTTGGTTCTTTTCTACACCTCTGTTGCTTTTTTCAGCAATTCTCTTGCCTCTTTCTGCACTTTTCTTGCTTGTTTCTGCACCTCTCTTGCATCTTTCTGCACCTCTGTTGCCTGTTTCTGCACTTCACTTGCTTCTTTCTGCACCTCTATTGCCTCTTTTGGCACCTCTGTTGCTTCTTTTGGCACCCCTCCTGCTTCTTTCTGCACCCCTCTTCCCTCTTTATGCAACTCTCTGGCTCTTTCTTCACCTCTCTTCCTTCTATCTGCACCACTCTTTCCTCTTTCTGTACCTCTGTTGCTTCTTTCTGCACTTCTCTTGCCTTTTTCTGCACCCTTCGTCCCTCTTTCAGCACCACTGTTGCTTCTTTCCGCACTTCTCTTGGTTCTTTCTGCACTGCTGTTGCCTCTTTCTGCACCCCTCTTTTCTCTTTCTGCACCTCTCTTGCCTCTTTCTGTACCTCTCTTGCCTCTTTCTGTACCTCTGTTGCCTCTTCCTGTACCTCTCTTGCCTCTTTCTGCAGTTCCCCTGCTCTTTCTGCACCCCTTTTGCCTCTTTCTGCACCTCTGTTGCTCCTTTCTGCACTACTATTGCCTATTTCTGCACCTCTCTTGCTTCTTTATGCACCTAACTTGCCTCTTTCAGCACCTCTGATGCTTTTTTCTGCAGATCTCTTGCCTCTTTCTACACCTCTCTTCCCTCTTTCTTCACCACTCTTGCCTCTTTTTGTACCTCTCTTGCTTCTTTCTGCAGTTCTCTTGCCTCTTTCTACACTCCCTGTGCCTCCTTCTGCACCTCTGTTGTTTCTTTCTACACCTCTGTTGCTTCTTTCATCAATCCTCTTGCCTCTTTCTGCACTTCTCTTGCCTCTTTCTGCACTCTTCATTCCTTTTTTTTAGTGCCCCTGTGTGTTCTTTCTGCACTGCTCTTGTTTCTTTCTACACCTCTGTTGTTTCTTTTAGCAATTCTCTTGCCTCTTTCGGCACTTCTCTTCCTTCTTTCTGTACCACTCCTGCCTCTTTCTGTACCTCTCCTGCTTCTTTGTGCCCCTATCCTACCTCTTTCTGCACCCCTCTTGCCTCTCTTTGCACCTTTTTTGGTTCTTTTTGCACTGCTGTTGCCTCTTTCTGTATCTCTCTTGCCTCTTGAGCACCTCTTTTGCTTCTTTCTGCACTTCTCTCTCCTCTTTCTGAACCCCTCTTGCCTCTTTATGCACCTCTGTTGCTTCTTTCTGCACTTCTACTGCCTCTTTCTACACCTCTCTTGCTTCTTTCTGCACCTCTATTGCCTCTTTCTGCACCTCACTTGCCTCTTTCAGCACCTCTGTTGCTTTTTTCTGCACCTCTGTTGCCTCTTTCTGTACCTCTGTTGTCCCTTTCTGCACTTCTCTTACTCTTTCTACACCCTTCGCGCCTTTTTCAGCACCTCTGTTCGTTCTTTCTGCACTGCACTTGCTTCTGTCTGCATCTCACTTGCCATTTTCTACACTTCTCTTGCTTTCTACACATCTGTTACTTCTTTCACAATTCTCTTGCCTCTCTCTGCACTTCTCTTCCTTCTTTCTGCACCCCTCCTGCCTCTTTCTGTATCTCTCTTTCCTCATTGTGCACCTATCTTACCTCTTTCTGCACCCCTCTTGCCTGTTTTTGCACCTCTGTTGGTTCATTCTGCAGTTCTCTTGCCTCTTTTTGCACCTCTGTTGCTTCTTTCTGCACTGCTCTTACTTCTTTCTGCACCCCTCTTGCCTATTTCTGTACCTCTGTTGATTCTTTCTGCACTTCTCTTCCTTCTTTCTGCACCCCTCCTGCCACTTTCTGTACCTCTCTTGCCTCTTTCTGTACCTCTCTTGCCTCTTTCTGCACTTCACTTGCTCTTTCTCCAAACTTCGTGCCTCTTTCTGCAACTCTGTTACTTGTTTCTGCACCTCTCTTCCTTCTTTCTGCACCTCACTTGCCTCTTTCAGCACCTCTGTTGCTTTTTTCTGCAGATCTCTTGCCTCTTTCTGCACCCCACTTGCCTCTTTTTGTACCTCTGTTGTTTTTTTCTGAAGATCTCATGCCTCTTTCTGTACCCCTCTTTTTACTTTCTGATCTTTTCTTGTCTCTTTCTGCACCCCTGTTCCCTCTTTCTGCACCTTCCCAGCCTGTTTGTGTGCCCTCTTGCCTATTTTTCTACCTCTTTTGCCTCTTTCTTCACATTTCTTGCCTCTCTCTGCACCCCTTTTGCATCTTTCAGCACCTCTGTTGCATTTTTCTGCAGATCTCTTGCCTCTTTCTGCACCACTTTTACCTCTTTGTGCACCCCTCCTACCTTTTTCTGTACCCCTCTTGCCTCTTTTTGCACCTGTTTTTTCTGCACTGTTCTTGCTTCTTTCTGCACCTTACTTGCCTGTGTCTGCACTTCTCTTGCTTCTTTCTACACCTCTGTTGCTTATTTCAGCAATTCTCTTGCCTCTTTCTGCACTTCTCTTGCTAGTTTCTGCACCTCTCTTGCATCTTTTTGCACCTCTATTGCCTCTTTCGGCACCTCTTTTGCTTCTTTCGGCACTCCTCCTGCCTCTTTCTGCACCCCTCTTCCCTCTTTGTGCAACTCTCTGGCTCTTTCTTCACCTCTCTTCCCTCTATCTGCACCAATCTTTCCTCTTTCTGTACCTCTGTTGCTTCTTTCTGCACTTCTCTTGCCTTTTTCTGTACCCTTCGTCCCTTTTTCAGCACCTCTGCTGCTTCTTTCCGCACTTCTCTTGGTTCTTTCTGAACTGCTGCTGCCTCTTTCTGCACCTCTCTTTTCTCTTTCTGCACCTCTCTTGCCTCTTTATGCACCCCGTTCCCTCTTTATGTACCTCTCTTGCCTCTTTCCGTACCTCTCTTGCATCGTTCTGTTCCTCTCTTGCCTCTTTCTGCACTTCTCCTTCTCTTTGTGCACCCCTTTTGCCTCTTTCTGCACCTCTGTTGCTCCTTTCTGCACTACTATTGCCTATTTCTTCACCTCTTTTGCTTCTTTACGCACCTCACTTGCCTCTTTCAGCACCTATGTTGCTTTTTTCTGCAGATCTCTTGCCTTTTTCTACACCTTCTTCCCTCTTTCTGCACCACTCTTGCCTCGTTTTGTACCTCTGTTGCTTCATTCTGCAGTTCTCTTGCCTCTTTCTGCACTCCCCGTGCCTCCTTCTGCACCTCTGTTCCTTCTTTCTACTCCTCTGTTGCTTCTCTCAGCAATTCTCTTGCCTCTTTCTGCACTTCTCTTGCCTCTTTCTGCACTCTTCATGCCTTTTTTAGCACCTCTGTGGGTTCTTTCTACACTGCTCTTGCTTCTTTCTACACCTCTGTTGCTTCTTTTAGCAATTCTCTTGCCTCTTTCTGCACTTCTCTTCCTTCTTTCTGCACCACTCCTGCCTCTTTCTGTACCTCTGTTGCATCTTTGTGCCCCTCTCCTACCTCTTTCTGAACCCCTCTTAGCTCTTTTTGCACCTTTTTTGGTTCTTTCTGCACTTGTTGGCTCTTTCTGTATTCCTCTTGCCTCTTTGAGCACCTCTTTTGCTTCTTTCTGCACTTCTATTGCCTCTTTCTACACCTCTCTTGCTTCTTTCTGCACCTCTATTGCCTCTTTCTGCACCTCACTTGCCTCTTTCAGCACCTCTGTTGCTTTTTCTGCAGATCTCTTGCCTCTTTCTGCACCTCTTTTACCTCTTTGTACACCCCTCCTACCTTTTTATGTACCCCTCTTGCCTCTTTTTGCACCTCTGTTTATTCTTGCTGCACTGTTCTTGCTTCTTTCTGCACATTACTTGCCTCTTTCTGCACTGCTCTTGGTTCTTTTCTACACCTCTGTTGCTTATTTCAGCAATTCTCTTGCCTCTTTCTGCACTTTTCTTGCTTGTTTCTGCACCTCTCTTGCATCTTTCTGCACCTCTGTTGCCTGTTTCTGCACTTCACTTGCTTCTTTCTGCACCTCTATTGCCTCTTTTGGCACCTCTGTTGCTTCTTTTGGCACCCCTCCTGCTTCTTTCTGCACCCCTCTTCCCTCTTTATGCAACTCTCTGGCTCTTTCTTCACCTCTCTTCCTTCTATCTGCACCACTCTTTCCTCTTTCTGTACCTCTGTTGCTTCTTTCTGCACTTCTCTTGCCTTTTTCTGTACCCTTCGTCCCTCTTTCAGCACCACTGTTGCTTCTTTCCGCACTTCTCTTGGTTCTTTCTGCACTGCTGTTGCCTCTTTCTGCACCCCTCTTTTCTCTTTCTGCACCTCTCTTGCCTCTTTCTGTACCTCTCTTGCCTCTTTCTGTACCTCTGTTGCCTCTTTCTGTACCTCTCTTGCCTCTTTCTGCACTTCTCCTGCTCTTTCTGCACCCCTTTTGCCTCTTTCTGCACCTCTGTTGCTCCTTTCTGCACTACTATTGCCTATTTCTGCACCTCTCTTGCTTCTTTATGCACCTAACTTGCCTCTTTCAGCACCTCTGTTGCTTTTTTCTGCAGATCTCTTGCCTCTTTCTACACCTCTCTTCCCTCTTTCTGCACCACTCTTGCCTCGTTTTGTACCTCTGTTGCTTCATTCTGCAGTTCTCTTGCCTCTTTCTGCACTCCCCGTGCCTCCTTCTGCACCTCTGTTGCTTCTTTCTACACCTCTGTTGCTTCTTTCAGCAATACTCTTGCCTCTTTCTGCACTTCTCTTGCCTCTTTCTGCACTCTTCATGCCTTTTTTAGCACCTCTGTGGGTTCTTTCTACACTGCTCTTGCTTCTTTCTACACCTCTGTTGCTTCTTTTAGCAATTCTCTTGCCTCTTTCTGCACTTCTCTTCCTTCTTTCTGCACCACTCCTGCCTCTTTCTGTACCTCTGTTGCATCTTTGTGCCCCTCTCCTACCTCTTTCTGAACCCCTCTTAGCTCTTTTTGCACCTTTTTTGGTTCTTTCTGCACTTGTTGGCTCTTTCTGTATCCCTCTTGCCTCTTTGAGCACCTCTTTTGCTTCTTTATGCACTTCTATTGCCTCTTTATGCACCTCTCTTGCTTCTTTCTGCACCTCTATTGCCTCTTTCTGCACCTCACTTGCCTCTTTCAGCAACTCTGTTGCTTTTTCTGCAGATCTCTTGCCTCTTTCTGCACCTCTTTTACCTCTTTGTACACCCCTCCTACCTTTTTATGTTCCCCTCTTGCCTCTTTTTGCACCTCTGTTTATTCTTGCTGCACTGTTCTTGCTTCTTTCTGCACCTTACTTGCCTCTTTCTGCACTGCTCTTGGTTCTTTTCTACACCTCTGTTGCTTATTTCAGCAATTCTCTTGCCTCTTTCTGCACTTTTCTTGCTTGTTTTTGCACCTCTCTTGCATCTTTCTGCACCTCTGTTGCCTGTTTCTGCACTTCACTTGCTTCTTTCTGCACCTCTATTGCCTCTTTTGGCACCTCTGTTGCTTCTTTTGGCACCCCTCCTGCTTCTTTCTGCACCCCTCTTCCCTCTTTATGCAACTCTCTGGCTCTTTCTTCACCTCTCTTCCTTCTATCTGCACCACTCTTTCCTCTTTCTGTACCTCTGTTGCTTCTTTCTGCACTTCTCTTGCCTTTTTCTGTACCCTTCGTCCCTCTTTCAGCACCACTGTTGCTTCTTTCCGCACTTCTCTTGGTTCTTTCTGCACTGCTGTTGCCTCTTTCTGCACCCCTCTTTTCTCTTTCTGCACCTCTCTTGCCTCTTTCTGTACCTCTCTTGCCTCTTTCTGTACCTCTGTTGCCTCTTTCTGTACCTCTCTTGCCTCTTTCTGCACTTCTCCTGCTCTTTCTGCACCCCTTTTGCCTCTTTCTGCACCTCTGTTGCTCCTTTCTGCACTACTATTGCCTATTTCTGCACCTCTCTTGCTTCTTTATGCACCTAACTTGCCTCTTTCAGCACCTCTGTTGCTTTTTTCTGCAGATCTCTTGCCTCTTTCTACACCTCTCTTCCCTCTTTCTGCACCACTCTTGCCTCGTTTTGTACCTCTGTTGCTTCATTCTGCAGTTCTCTTGCCTCTTTCTGCACTCCCCGTGCCTCCTTCTGCACCTCTGTTGCTTCTTTCTACACCTCTGTTGCTTCTTTCAGCAATACTCTTGCCTCTTTCTGCACTTCTCTTGCCTCTTTCTGCACTCTTCATGCCTTTTTTAGCACCTCTGTGGGTTCTTTCTACACTGCTCTTGCTTCTTTCTACACCTCTGTTGCTTCTTTTAGCAGTTCTCTTGCCTCTTTCTGCACTTCTCTTCCTTCTTTCTGCACCACTCCTGCCTCTTTCTGTACCTCTGTTGCATCTTTGTGCCCCTCTCCTACCTCTTTCTGAACCCCTCTTAGCTCTTTTTGCACCTTTTTTGGTTCTTTCTGCACTTGTTGGCTCTTTCTGTATCCCTCTTGCCTCTTTGAGCACCTCTTTTGCTTCTTTATGCACTTCTATTGCCTCTTTATGCACCTCTCTTGCTTCTTTCTGCACCTCTATTGCCTCTTTCTGCACCTCACTTGCCTCTTTCAGCAACTCTGTTGCTTTTTCTGCAGATCTCTTGCCTCTTTCTGCACCTCTTTTACCTTTTTGTACACCCCTCCTACCTTTTTATGTACCCCTCTTGCCTCTTTTTGCACCTCTGTTTATTCTTGCTGCACTGTTCTTGCTTCTTTCTGCACCTTACTTGCCTCTTTCTGCACTGCTCTTGGTTCTTTTCTACACCTCTGTTGCTTATTTCAGCAATTCTCTTGCCTCTTTCTGCACTTTTCTTGCTTGTTTTTGCACCTCTCTTGCATCTTTCTGCACCTCTGTTGCCTGTTTCTGCACTTCACTTGCTTCTTTCTGCACCTCTATTGCCTCTTTTGGCACCTCTGTTGCTTCTTTTGGCACCCCTCCTGCTTCTTTCTGCACCCCTCTTCCCTCTTTATGCAACTCTCTGGCTCTTTCTTCACCTCTCTTCCTTCTATCTGCACCACTCTTTCCTCTTTCTGTACCTCTGTTGCTTCTTTCTGCACTTCTCTTGCCTTTTTCTGCACCCTTCGTCCCTCTTTCAGCACCACTGTTGCTTCTTTCCGCACTTCTCTTGGTTCTTTCTGCACTGCTGTTGCCTCTTTCTGCACCCCTCTTTTCTCTTTCTGCACCTCTCTTGCCTCTTTCTATACCTCTCTTGACTCTTTCTGTACCTCTGTTGCCTCTTTCTGTACCTCTCTTGCCTCTTTCTGCACTTCTCCTGCTCTTTCTGCACCCCTTTTGCCTCTTTCTGCACCTCTGTTGCTCCTTTCTGCACTACTATTGCCTATTTCTGCACCTCTCTTGCTTCTTTATGCACCTAACTTGCCTCTTTCAGCACCTCTGTTGCTTTTTTCTGCAGATCTCTTGCCTCTTTCTACACCTCTCTTCCCTCTTTCTGCACCACTCTTGCCTCTTTTTGTACCTCTCTTGCTTCTTTCTGCAGTTCTCTTGCCTCTTTCTACACTCCCTGTGCCTCCTTCTGCACCTCTGTTGTTTCTTTCTACACCTCTGTTGCTTCTTTCATCAATCCTCTTGCCTCTTTCTGCACTTCTCTTGCCTCTTTCTGCACTCTTCATTCCTTTTTTTTAGTGCCCCTGTGGGTTCTTTCTGCACTGCTCTTGTTTCTTTCTACACCTCTGTTGTTTCTTTTAGCAATTCTCTTGCCTCTTTCTGCACTTCTCTTCCTTCTTTCTGCACCACTCCTGCCTCTTTCTGTACCTCTCCTGCTTCTTTGTGCCCCTCTCCTACCTCTTTCTGAACCCCTCTTAGCTCTTTTTGCACCTTTTTTGGTTCTTTCTGCACTTGTTGGCTCTTTCTGTATCCCTCTTGCCTCTTTGAGCACCTCTTTTGCTTCTTTCTGCACTTCTATTGCCTCTTTCTGCACCTCTCTTGCTTCTTTCTGCACCTCTATTGCCTCTTTCTGCACCTCACTTGCCTCTTTCAGCACCTCTGTTGCTTTTTCTGCAGATCTCTTGCCTCTTTCTGCACCTCTTTTACCTCTTTGTACACCCCTCCTACCTTTTTATGTACCCCTCTTGCCTCTTTTTGCACCTCTGTTTATTCTTGCTGCACTGTTCTTGCTTCTTTCTGCACCTTACTTGCCTCTTTCTGCACTGCTCTTGGTTCTTTTCTACAGCCCTGTTGCTTATTTCAGCAATTCTCTTGCCTCTTTCTGCACTTTTCTTGCTTGTTTCTGCACCTCTTTTGCATCTTTCTGTTGCCTGTTTCTGCACTTCACTTGCTTCTTTCTGCACCTCTATTGCCTCTTTTGGCACCTCTGTTGCTTCTTTTGGCACCCCTCCTGCTTCTTTCTGCACCCTTCTTCCCTCTTTATGCAA
This sequence comes from Triturus cristatus, assembly GCF_964204655.1. Classification (NCBI taxonomy): domain Eukaryota; kingdom Metazoa; phylum Chordata; class Amphibia; order Caudata; family Salamandridae; genus Triturus; species Triturus cristatus. The sequence continues at coordinate 748,794,975 of NC_140579.1, forward strand.
CTCTCTGGCTCTTTCTTCACATCTCTTCCTTCTATCTGCACCACTCTTTCCTCTTTCTGTACCTCTGTTGCTTCTTTCTGCACTTCTCTTGCCTTTTTCTGCACCCTTCGTCCCTCTTTCAGCACCACTTTTGCTTCTTTCCGCACTTCTCTTGGTTCTTTCTGCACTGCTGTTGCCTCTTTCTGCACCCCTCTTTTCTCTTTCTGCACCTCTCTTGCCTCTTTCTGTACCTCTCTTGCCTCTTTCTGTACCTCTCTTGCCTCTTTCTGTACCTCTCTTGCCCCTTTCTGCACTTCTCCTGCTCTTTCTGCACCCCTTTTGCCTCTTTCTGCACCTCTGTTGCTCCTTTCTGCACTACTATTGCCTATTTCTACACCTCTCTTGCTTCTTTATGCACCTAACTTGCCTCTTTCAGCACCTCTGTTGCTTTTTTCTGCAGATCTCTTGCCTCTTTCTACACCTCTCTTCCCTCTTTCTGCACCACTCTTGCCTCGTTTTGTACCTCTGTTGCTTCATTCTGCAGTTCTCTTGCCTCTTTCTGCACTCCCCGTGCCTCCTTCTGCACCTCTGTTGCTTCTTTGTACACTTCTGTTGCTTCTTTCAGCAATTCTCTTGCTTCTTTCAGCAATTCTCTTGCCTCTTTCTGCACTTCTCTTGCCTCTTTCTGTACTCTTCATGCCTTTTTCAGCACCTCTGTTGGTTCTTTCTGCACAGCTCTTGCTTCTTTCTACACCTCTGTTGCTTCCTTCCGCACTTCTCTTGGTTCTTTCTGCACTGCTGTTGCCTTTTTCTGCACCCCTCTTTTCTCTTTCTGCACCTCTATTGCCTCGTTTTGTACCTCTGTTGCTTCATTCTGCAGTTCTCTTGCCTCTTTCTGCACTCCCCGTGCCTCCTTCTGCACCTCTGTTGCTTCTTTGTACACTTCTGTTGCTTCTTTCAGCAATTCTCTTGCTTCTTTCAGCAATTCTCTTGCCTCTTTCTGCACTTCTCTTGCCTCTTTCTGTACTCTTCATGCCTTTTTCAGCACCTCTGTTGGTTCTTTCTGCACAGCTCTTGCTTCTTTCTACACCTCTGTTGCTTCCTTCCGCACTTCTCTTGGTTCTTTCTGCACTGCTGTTGCCTTTTTCTGCACCCCTCTTTTCTCTTTCTGCACCTCTATTGCCTCTTTCTGTACCCGTTCCCTCTTTATGTACCTCTCTTGCCTCTTTCTGTACTTCTCCTGCTCTTTGTGCACCCCTTTTGCCTCTTTCTGCACCTCTGTTGCTCCTTTATGCACCTCACTTGCCTCTTTCAGCACCTCTGTTGTTTTTTTCTGCAGTTCTCTTGCCTCTTTCTGCACTCCCCGTGCCTCCTTCTACACCTCTGTTGCTTCTTTCTACACCTCTGTTGCTTCTTTCATCAATCCTCTTGCCTCTTTCTGCACTTCTCTTGCCTCTTTCTGCACTCGTCATGCCTTTTTCAGTGCCCCTGTGGGTTCTTTCTGCACTGCTCTTGTTTCTTTCTACACCTCTGTTGTTTCTTTTAGCAATTCTCTTGCCTCTTTCGGCACTTCTCTTCCTTCTTTCTGTACCACTCCTGCCTCTTTCTGTACCTCTCCTGCTTCTTTGTGCCCCTCTCCTACCTCTTTCTGCACCCCTCTTGCCTCTCTTTGCACCTTTTTTGGTTCTTTTTGCACTGCTGTTGCCTCTTTCTGTATCTCTCTTGCCTCTTTGAGCACCTCTTTTGCTTCTACCTGCACTTCTCTCTCCTCTTTCTGAACCCCTTTTGCCTCTTTATGCACCTCTGTAGCTTCTTTCTGCACTTCTACTGCCTCTTTCTACACCTCTCTTGCTTCTTTCTGCACCTCTATTGCCTCTTTCTGCACCTCACTTGCCTCTTTCAGCACCTCTGTTGCTTTTTTCTGCACCTCTGTTGCCTCTTTCTGTACCTCTGTTGTCCCTTTCTGCACTTCTCTTACTCTTTCTACACCCTTCGCGCCTTTTTCAGCACCTCTGTTCGTTCTTTCTGCACTGCACTTGCTTCTGTCTGCATCTCACTTGCCACTTTCTACACTTCTCTTGCTTTCTACACATCTGTTACTTCTTTCACAATTCTCTTGCCTCTCTCTGCACTTCTCTTCCTTCTTTCTGCACCCCTCCTGCCTCTTTCTGTATCTCTCTTTCCTCATTGTGCACCTATCTTACCTCTTTCTGCACCCCTCTTGCCTGTTTTTGCACCTCTGTTGGTTCATTCTGCAGTTCTCTTGCCTCTTTTTGCACCTCTGTTGCTTCTTTCTGCAATGCTCTTACTTCTTTCTGCACCCCTCTTGCCTATTTATGTACCTCTGTTGATTCTTTCTGCACTTCTCTTCCTTCTTTCTGCACCCCTCCTGCCACTTTCTGTACTTCTCTTGCCTCTTTCTGTACCTCTCTTGCCTCTTTCTGCACTTCACTTGCTCTTTCTCCAAACTTTGTGCCTCTTTCTGCAACTCTGTTACTTGTTTCTGCACCTCTCTTCCTTCTTTCTGCACCTCACTTGCCTCTTTCAGCACCTCTGTTGCTTTTATCTGCAGATCTCTTGCCTCTTTCTGCACCTCACTTGCCTCTTTTAGTACCTTTGTTGTTTTTTTCTGAAGATCTTGTACCTCTTTCTGTACCCCTCTTTTTTCTTTCTGAACTTTTCTTGCCTCTTTTTGCACCCCTGTTCCCTCTTTCTGCACCTTCCCTGCCTGTTTCTTTGCCATATTGCCTATTTTTCTACCTCTTTTGCTTCTTTCTTCACATTTCTTGCCTCTCTCTGCACCCCTTTTGCCTCTTTCAGCACCTCTCTTGCTTTTTTCTGCAGATCTCTTGCCTCTTTCTGCACCTCTTTTACCTCTTTTAGTACCTCTGTTGTTTTTTTCTGAAGATCTTGTGCCTCTTTCTGTACCCCTCTTTTTTCTTTCGGAACTTTTCTTGCCTCTTTCTGCACCCCTGTTCCATCTTTCTGCACCTTCCCTGCCTGTTTCTGTGCCCTCTTGCCTATTTTTCTACCTCTGTTGCTTCTTTCTTCACATTTCTTGCCTCTCTCTGCACCCCTTTTGCCTCTTTCAGCACCTCTGTTGCATTTTTCTGCAGATCTCTTGCCTCTTTCTGCACCACTTTTACCTCTTTGTGCACCCCCCTACCTTTTTCTGTACCCCTCTTGACTATTTTTGCACCTCTGTTCTTTCTGCACTGTTCTTGCTTCTTTCTGCACCTTACTTGCCTCTGTCTGCACTTCTCTTGCTTCTTTCTACACATCTGTTGCTTATTTCAGCAATACTCTTGCCTCTTTCTGCACTTCTCTTGCTAGTTTCTGCACCTCTCTTGCATCTTTTTGCACCTCTATTGCCTCTTTCGGCACATCTGTTGCTTCTTTCAGCACCCCTCCTGCCTCTTTGTGCACCCCTCTTCCCTCTTTGTGCAACTCTCCGGCTCTTTCTTCACCTATCTTCCCTCTATCTGCACCACTCTTTCCTCTTTCAGCACCTCTGTTGCTTCTTTCTGAACTTCTCTTGCCTTTTTCTGCACCCTTCGTCCCTCTTTCAGCACCTCTGCTGCTTCTTTCCGCACTTCTCTTGGTTCTTTCTGCATTGCTGTTGCCTCTTTCTTCACCCCTCTTTTCTTTTTCTGTACTTCTCTTGCCTCTTTCTGCACCCCTCCTGCCTGTTTCTGTATCCCTCTTTCCTCATTGTGCACCTATCTTACCTCTTTCTGCACCCCTCTTGCCTGTTTTTGCACCTCTGTTGATTCATTCTGCAGTTCTCTTGCCTCTTTTTGCACCTCTGTTGCTTCTTTCTGCACTGCTCTTACTTCTTTCTGCACCCCTCTTGCCTCTTTCTGTACCTCTGTTGCTTCTTTCTGAACTTTTCTTCCTTCTTTCTGTACCCCTCCTGCCTCTTTCTGTACCTCTCTTGCCTCATTTGTACCTCTCCTTCCTTTTTCTGTACCCCTTGCCTCTTTTTGCCCCTCTGTTGGTTCTTTCTGCGCTGCTTCGCTTGCCTCCTTCTGCACTTCTCTTGCTTCTTTCTACAGCTCGGTTGCTTCTTTCAGAAATTCTCTTGCCTCTTTATGTACTTCTCTTCCTTCTTTCTGCACCCCTCCTGCTTCTTTCTGTACCTCCCTTGCCTCTTTCTGTACCTCTCTTGCCTCTTTCGGTACCTCTCTTGCTTCTTTCTGCACCTCTCTAGCCTCTTTCGGTACCTCTGTTGCTTCTTTCTGCACTTCTCTTGCCTCTTTCTGCACCTCTGAGTTAGAGGTAGTTTTAATCCTTGCCCTATTATGTACTAGGGCCTTACAGGGGAGGTCATGCCAATCACAGAGGTACCCCAGCCCATAGTATACCCTGTGTATGTCGGTGTTTTCACTATATTCTTAGTGTCTTTCAGCATAGCACTGGCTCCGGGCCTGGTTAGTCAGACTCAGTTACCACCAGTACCAGTCAGCAAAATGTTGAGGGCACAGGATGACTTTGCAACAAGGCCTCTTTCTGCACCTCTGTTGGTTCTTTCTGCATATCTCTTGCTTCTTTCTGTACTTTTCTTCATCTTTCTGGAGTTCTGTTGCTTCTTTCTGCATTTCTCTTGCTTCTTTCTGCGCCTTTCTTCCTCTTTCTACATATGTCCTGTGGAAACTAGCTGCAATAGCTGTTAGCATCTGCTGAAGCCATTTTGTTTGTGGCAGCCATTTTAGTTGGCCATGTGCTCGCCATGTGCTTTCTCTTTCTTCACTATTGCCTGCCCTTGTATTCTGCTTGTGTCATCTATTTTCGTTAACTCCTTCAGCACTGAGCCAGAGCCTTGCACATGCTCAGAAGAGTCTGTAGCTGCTCATGCACCTGCCTTAGACGGTAACTGTCAGGCTGTTCTAACTGATGTCAGCAACTCATTACTCCTCCTACTTGTTGACTGCATTTTCTGTATGACCATCTATGTGTGTAACTCTTCTCGTGTACTTATACCGCCTCCTTTTGAGCCCCTGTGTGGGTATAAAAGGCCCCTGTTCTCTGCACTCCTTAGACTGTCTCCTACAGTGGCCTAAGGGTACTGTATGACGCAGTCTGCCTCATGTGAGGTTAATAAATACTTCTTTTTGATATTACAGCTTCCGTGCCAATCTCTTCTTTGTTGGGTTAAAGGACAAGGTATATCAGTGAACCCCTAAAAAGGTTTTTATTTCTTCAAATGGCACCCAACATAGGGCTCATCGGAGAAGCGGCTATCCAAGGGAGTGGTCTTGACAGGAGACAGGAATCTACTGAGGAGGACAGGACAGGAATCTACTGAGGAGGTGCTCTGCGCACAGAGATTCTTTGTCTTTGCAGACCCATGTGGTTCTAGTTTCGCTGATCTGGTCCTCCAGGTGTTAGCCGCTCCCGACTGAGATTTTCTTTGAATGTGAGTATTCTAAAACGACCGTTAGGTCACTCAGAACTTGGCAGTGGGAGGCTGGAGATTTGTGCTAGGTAAGGTCGTCGACATTTGTTTGCTTGTTTGGCCACCAAAATGTGATTTACGTGATTTGTCTGGATATATGCAAATTGCACAATTTGTGTAGACAGGTAATGAGGAGATTTTTCTCTAAATTGTGAGACCTTGAACAGCACACTTTGAGCTAAGTGCCACTTCATATATAATATTGTATATGCTACAATATTATTGGCATGCCTGCTTTAAGCGCGCTTCGTAGAATGTGCTGCTTTCTTGGAGGTACCAATGTGAATCTTAAAAGTACTCAGCTGACTCCCCTCAGAGGGGATACCTAAATAGGTTTAGGTATAGTAAAAAGGGTATTTCTTCCATGCTGACTAGTACACCATGGAACTAAAATATATACATACAAAGGATCCGGGTCTGCGCACTTAGTAACATTCATAAGTGGTGATATGCAGAGCGCTTTTGAGTGTTCTGCCAACCAAACTGGCAAATTTGGTTTATTTGGCTTCTTGAACATGAAACAATCTTTGGACTGTTTTGGTGTAGTCTTTCGAACTACTATTGAGAGCTCTTTTTGTAAATATGACTTACAATTGGTTTTTACAAATGGTTTGGTATGAGTACAGTCTGTGGGCTGTCTCTTGTTTTTGTCCTAAGTGTTGATTTGTGGGTTAATTGTTTTTTTTGTTGTATGTGGTTGTGGACTGACATGCTTGAAAGTACTTGTTTCAGTAAGCAGACTATGTTTTTTGTGTGAGAATGGCTTGCTTTAAACAAGCTGTGTTGTGTGTTATGAATGTGTAGCCCCTTTGTTGAAAATGTTTGAAATTAGCTCAATCTGGTTTTTGTTGTCATTCTGTTATGCAAATGTCATTGAAAGAATAAGAAATGAATTATGTAACATATGCTAAATAGCACATTAGAAGTAAAATAGTAACAAAGTCTGGATGTGCAAATTGCCACAATGGTAAAGATAAATTAGAATTCACAATCAATAGGAATAAAATAGGCCTCATAGAAAGGAAGAAAAAACGACATTGAGTGCTTTGCATTACTAGGACTCAATATAAAATGTTACAGCATTCTCCTTAGATACATTGTATTAGATATTAAAAGGAATTCACATTATCTGATTAATTAGTTGCTGGTTAAATAAAAGCGCCCTTTTTGTACAACAGTCAGAACAATAGATTTTGACTGGCTTGCAATGCCTGAGTTTTAAATAGACTGTGATCGTACTCACATTTTAGCAAAAAAATGTTATTAAACATAATTGCACTAAAAGCATTTTTTTGCATTTATAATGTCTAATAAACCTACGGAGAACAATATATAGCTCCTAGCATCAAAGTTTAAATTTGATAAGTGCTTTACCACAATGGGGGGAGTAAAATGTAAAATTTCACTTTACCCAGGCATACAAAAACTCATTTTTTAAGGGTGTACCTTATACATTTTTGAACCCCCACCCCTGGGATATCTAGGAGAGACCCTGGGGGTCCCTAATATGCTAAAACATTATAGGTTATCTATTTTTAAGAGCCCCTACCACCTAAGTGGAATTTGGGCACAATTTACTTTTTAAAAGCTGTCCTGCCACCCAAGAACTGTTTTCAAACTGATCTCAGGCTTCAGTAATGCACACATGCAAGTATAGAACATGCAGATGACTTCTAAAGTGCTAGAAAGCACACCACACACTGCACACAAATGAAAATAAGTATAAAGAAACCTGCAGAAGTTATTATCCTACCTTTAAAATTGTTAGACCACAGGTACGGAACAGGTCTGCCTTTCAGCTGTGATTCTTCAGAGTTGCTTTGAATTGGAAAGACCGCATGGAATAGCCTTACTGATAGGGGACAACTGGTTTAAGGGTCAAAGGCCAAGGTCTGTTTTTAGAACTGACCAGCCCTACTGAACGTGAAATTTCCATGCAGGGAGCCACTGTGACAGTATGTGATTTCTACATTACACTATGGAAGCTTTTAATGCTGAAGAGTAGTTTAATCAACTGGTTTCTTTGTATTAATTAAATATCCTGATTCTCACATTGTAGGGTAAAGCACTACATATCTGTTTTTGGTAACATTAGCTACAGGAAATATTGCATATTCTGTTAGGAGCACATGGGGATATTACTGTTTTCTTGAGACATAATACAAGTGTAGGAGATATGCAGGTGGGGTTTATCCTATTGAATAACATTATCAAGGGATAGCAGCATCTGTAGGCCATATGCAGAGAATAGCTCTGCCATGTATATAGCACTAATGCTTTTAGTTTAAAGATTACTGTGCAAGGGCTACGATAAGGAGGCAATGGTATTCAGTTTGCACTCATGCGCCCTCATGTTACACTAGTACAATTGCTAAAGGAATTGGTAGTTGGTTATTAATGTTTTCTAGCTAGCTCAATGTGCTATTTACCTCCTACAAGTTTGTTTGTGCTCAGCTGCCACAAATAGGGATAGATAGTGGCGACAGAAGTTCACCTGTTTCAGGTTTCCTGCTGTCGAAATGGGGAAAGGAGGTTAGCTCCTGGGCAAATTAAGGGTAAGCAAATTTATGTTTTCTCTCTCTTTTTCTCACTCTCTTTTGAGCCTGTCTAAGCTGTCTATGAAACAGCCATGAGACATTTAATCAGCTATTCAGTAATACTGTTTTAAAATTGTTAGAATTAATAAAATGAATAAAGAATACGTCATGTTACTGCCCATCCTGTCTGATGAAATAATGAAAGGATGAGTAGTCTAGATTGCTGATCCCTTAATTGACCTTTAAGGGGAAACTATATGTTATTCTCATGCTACATACAGTTTTGCAAGGGCATTGCTAGTCTTTTATTAGTTAGTCTGTGTAAATAAGCCGACAGCCCTTATTAGAGCTGGTGAATAGGGTTTTTCTTTGACAATGATGTTGCATTGTCTGGATCGTGAAAAGTAGAATGCAGGAAAGACGCCCATGTGATCCTCAGCAAATATTTTTTAAGGAAAATATTATTTTATAGGAGTTTGTTTGTTACAACATGTTGCTCCCACACTCCGGCAGAGAGACACTTATTTTCTTGACCCGCCTACATCAGGCTCAATTGATACACAATCGTACCCGCCCTTGGGGCTCGTTCATTCCAGTTATTGTTACCCGAACACCTGCATTCTACCTTCGGATCCTTTTGAAGTTTCACCGACATCTCGACCGGAAGAGTCACAGGTTTCTACCTGTTGACGAAACACGTGTCGGCTGGCGCTCTTTGTATTAATGAACTCAACTTGAATTAAAAACAACATTCACAGAATGACAAGTGTTGAACTACTCTTACTATACTGTGAATGTCTAATTTATCGTAAACATGTGCACAGGACTTGTTTATAATTGTTTTGGCATGGGTTTGTAGCCCACAGCTTACACAGGGGTTTTGGGTCTTCCCCTGACCTGTTTGCACCGTGAAGCCATTGTTCTTCTTTTCTCACTGTACCTTACGGTTTACCTGCCTGAGCGCCATTTATCTTGTTTTCCAAAACCCTTCGCAGCGAATTTATATTTATGTTGCTACATGTTCTCCATGAACCGACAAATCAACGCCATCTCATCCACCTGTTTCAACTGCCTACGAACTCTACGGAAGACTTTCAAATGGATTCCCCCCGATTGCAGAAAGACAGTCACCCACGCTCTCATCACAAGCAGGCTAGACTACGGAAACGCCCTCTACGCAGGAATCAACACATCTCTACTATGCAAACTCCAATCGATCCAGAACGCAGCTGCCAGGCCAATCTTAGGGACACCTCGCCATGATCACAAGACCCCTCACCTGCGAGAACTCCGCTGGCTCCCCTTCAAGAAGAGTGTCACCTACAAACTACTCACACACACCTACAAAGCTCTCAACAACATCGGACCCAGCTACCTCAACGACAAAATGAGTTACCATGCACCCACAAGGAACCTTCGTTCAGCAGACCTCGCCCTGGCAGAGGTCCCCCGCACCCGCCGAGCCAGAACAGGAGGAAGAGCTTTCTCCTACACCGCTGCCACAGCTTGGAACTCTCTCCCATTAGGAATACGGCGCTCTCCTAACCTGCACTCATTCAGACGAGATCTCAAGACCTGACTCTTCGACTGACCTGGAGCTGCCCTACCCTCCCCTCAGCACCTTGAGACCCTCACGGGTGAGTAGCGCGCTTCACCAACCCCTGATTGATTGATTGATTGATTGCTGGAAAAATGTATGTACCCACTACGTTGAGTTTTTTTAGTTCTTTATGTAAAAAGAATCCCTGTTAAAATAGCAGTTTTAGATTTTCCCGCTGCGCCTATAACATGAGAGCATGGTCCTAAGTGTACAATGTTAGATAGATGAAGTGGTTCTTGAGTGCCTTGCTAATGTATGGGGCGCCCCAAGACTAAGAAAGTATTCTGAGACTATCCTCTCTGTTGATAGATTATTTGTATGCCTTGTCTAAAGACCTTTTGTTCTGTCCACCAATAGATAATTGCTGCCTTACAACCATTGCCAGAGGTGCCTGGACATCAGATCCAGCCTGAGGAGTCAGCACCAGTCCAGCTTGAAGACAAGGTGAAGGGAACCAACACAGGCATTGCTGGTAACTAGGACCTCAGTGAAGGTAGAAGGCCGGAAGCACTGGGATGTGAAGTGTGTACCCCTGCCACTGTCTTGGGCGAAAAACGGGGTCACAAATCAGAATGGAGAATTGATCCTTTGTGTATCCAGTTTTTGGTGCCCAGCTGAGAGAGTCACAGACCGACAAGGACGGCAAGGAGGCTTTTGCTTGAGGCGACCACCTTTGAAATAAGGGTTGCTTCAGGTACTTCAGCATCACGCCCCTGAATCCTGGCCGTAAAGTGAATGAAAGTTGACACCTCTGTTTGTTGATCAAGAGATACCTGGGCATACTGGGTACGATCTGTGGCCCCAACAAAAGTGCATTGCGCCAGTGGAGCAACACAGGAGTTAGGGAAGGACTACTTGAGTTCAGGGTACAGGTGCTGTGCTTTTGGTGCCTTTTATATTAAAGTGAAGAAAACTGGTGCACTGCCTGAGACACTGGACAGGATCACTGAGGGCATTTGCCCCGGAAGGTGATTGCCCTATCCTGAAAGAAGAAACTTTTCCCTTGAAACTGGGCCTTGATTGTTTTCTTGAGTTGCAAGTTGTGCAGCTACACAGTGGGAACAACAAGAGCCTGCCTGTGAGGCTCAGACGGACACAGGGAGAAGACTCCCCTCTGTCTGGTTGTACAGCGGCGTCAATTTCCCAAGGACTTCTTTTTGTTAGCAATGTACCCCTTTGGTCGTTCCAATTTTGAGGAGGAGCAGCCCTTTCCGGCTCCTCGTCCTTATTCCCATGTCCCCGTTTGGTCCCCCTTGTCCCCTGCATCCAAGATAATTTTTGTAATTATCCTTGTATTTTCTTTAATATTTGCATTAGTAATATTTATTCTGCAAGAGAAACATTTTGCTAAACAATCGATAAATTCTTCTTTAGCCTCTTCCTAAGTATATTAAGTGATACTCTAGCCCTCATGAAAAGAACACTGGAAAGTTCTATTGAATTTTTTTTTTATATAGAATTGGACTGGATGGTTTCTGCTTAGGGTTGGAAAATATTGATAGTTCTGTTTGTAATAATAGCCATTATTCTCTTCTGATATCTTTGTATTTAATGTGACCCAATGCTCTGTTCCCCATGTATTCCTACTTGTATTTCATCAGTTAAATGAAATGTTCAAATGTAAATGCCCACCTAGCAATGGATCAGAATATTAATTAATTTATGAGAATAAATTTGCAAAATATGTCCTATATTCCTTCTAGATCATAGTGGATGTCTTCAGCTGATGCTAAAGCGGCCATCTGTGGAAACTAGCTGCAATCGCTATTAGCATCTGCTGAAGCCATTTTGTTTGTGGCAGCCATTTTAGTTGGCCATGTGCTCGCCATGTGCTTTCTCCTTCCTCACTATTGCCTGCCCTTGTATTCTTTTTGTGTCATCTATTTTAGTTAACTCCTTCACCACTAAGCCAGTGCCTTGCACATGCTCAGAAGAGTCTGTAGCTGCTCATGCACCTGCCTTAGACTGTAACTGTCAGGCTGTTCTAACTGATGTCAGCAACTCATTACTCCTCCTACTTGTTGACTGTGCATTTTCTGTATGACAATCTATGTGTGTAATTCTTCTCATGTGTACTTATACCGCCTCCTTTTGAGTCCCTGTGTGGGTATAAAAGGCCCCTGTTCTCTATACTCCTTAGACTGTCTCCTACAGTGACCTGAGGGTACTGTATGACACAGTCTCCCTCATGTGAGGTTAATAAATGCTTCTTTTTGATATTACAGCTTCCGTGCCAATCTCTTCTTTGTTGGGTTAAAGGACCAGGTGTATCAGTGAACCCCTAAAAAGGTTTTTATTTCTTAAGTCCTACCTCTGTAGGCATAGTTAGAAATTAGCATTTAAAAAAGCTTTGAAATTCACTGAAAAAAACATAGGTTTCAGGGACTTTATAGTCAGTTGGACATTTCACTCGTACAAAACCAGAGAAATTCAGTCGTTATAGTTAGTTGAGCTAACTATAACTCGCGCCCCCACAATGCACTAATGATGACGTCACATATTACATCATTTATGACATAGTCAGTGACATCACTGATGACATCACTGATGACATCTCAAATGACATCATTGATGACATCATCCAGTGACTGTGTGTTTCTGAAAAGTGTAAGTATGTTTTATATATATATATATATATATATTACCTACTGGCGGTCGCCAGTAGGTAGTTATAGTTAGGACCCTGTTTCCATAGGAAAACCGCAACATTCTAATTGGAATAACTTTGGCACCGGTCGACGAATCCTCGCAAAATTTTCAAAATAGGTGGGGCGCTACGCTCCGCTCCTACCCTGAAAGTCTCGGGGGGATTTGTCAAGCGGGGGCTGAGAAAAAAGGGGGGTCCCAAAACACGTTTTTCCCATGCATTTTTCCATAGGACCTTTAGACACAGCTACAGTGTAGTCAGTCACCCAGGTTACACATGTTTCTGGTCTGAAAAAGCTGTTTGGACATGTGCTTTTTTAAGAATCTGAAAAGTGGATTTGAAATGTGTCAGACTGTAAAAGTACTTATCACTTGCCAAAAAAAAGAGTAGTAAGTGTGCTTTCAAATTGGCAAAGAAATTTCGTTTTCTGACTAATATGAAAATATGACTCTGTGTGCAAAGAGGAATTATAGACAGAGATTTATTGCGTATTGCTCTGGTGATTTTACATTTGCATTAGATGGAAAGGGGGAGCTATTTTTTTCTGCAGAAGCAGACTCTTAGCACACACCCAGCTGCTTATCCTGTGGAATCATGCACAGTATTCACAACCGAGTGGGGTTTGAGGTTGCAGTCAGTAATGCAAATACATTCACCATCACTAAGGCTGGTTGCCCTTGCTGGAGTGTAGTCAGTCACCCAGGTTACACATGTTTCTGGTCTGAAAAAGCTGTTTGGACATGTGCTTTTTTAAGAATCTGAAAAGTGGATTTGAAATGTGTCAGACTGTAAAAGTACTTATCACTTGCCAAAAAAAAGAGTAGTAAGTGTGCTTTCAAATTGGCAAAGAAATTTCGTTTTCTGACTAATATGAAAATATGACTCTGTGTGCAAAGAGGAATTATAGACAGAGATTTATTGCGTATTGCTCTGGTGATTTTACATTTGCATTAGATGGAAAGGGGGAGCTATTTTTTTCTGCAGAAGCAGACTCTTAGCACACACCCAGCTGCTTATCCTGTGGAATCATGCACAGTATTCACAACCGAGTGGGGTTTGAGGTTGCAGTCAGTAATGCAAATACATTCACCATCACTAAGGCTGGTTGCCCTTGCTGGAGTGTAGTCAGTCACCCATGTTACACATGTTTCTGGTCTGAAAAAGCTGTTTGGACATGTGCTTTTTTAAGAATCTGAAAAGTGGATTTGAAATGTGTCAGACTGTAAAAGTACTTATCACTTGCCAAAAAAAGAGTAGTAAGTGTGCTTTCAAATTGGCAAAGAAATTTCGTTTTCTTCCTTATTTTCAAACCATGACTCTGTGTGCAAAGAGGAATTACAGACAGAGATTTATTGCGTATTCCTCTGGTAATTTTACATTTGCATTAGATGGAAAGGGGGAGCTATTTTTTTCTGCAGAAGCAGACTCTTAGCACACAGCCAGCTGCTTATCCTGTGGAATCATGCACAGTATTCACAACCGAGTGGGGTTTGAGGTTGCAGTCAGTAATGCAAATACATTCAGCATCACTAAGGCTGGTTGCCCTTGCTAGAGTGTAGTCAGTCACCCAGGTTACACATGTTGCTGGTCTCAAAAAGCTGTTTGGACATGTGCTTTTTTAAGAATCTGAAAAGTGGATTCAAAATGTGTCAGACTGTAAAAGTACTTATCACTTGCCAAAAAAAAGAGTAGTAAGTGTGCTTTCAAATTGGCAAAGAAATTTCGTTTCCTTCCTTATTTTCAAACTATGACTCTGTGTGCAAAGAGGAATTACAGACAGAGATTTATTGCATATTGCTCTGGTAATTTTACATTTGCATTAGATGGAAAGGGGGAGCTATTTTTTTCTGCAGAAGCAGACTCTTAGCACACAGCCAGCTGCTTATCCTGTGGAATCATGCACAGTATTCACAACCGAGTGGGGTTTGAGGTTGCAGTCAGTAATGCAAATACATTCAGCATCACTAAGGCTGGTTGCCCTTGCTAGAGTGTAGTCAGTCACCCAGGTTACACATGTTGCTGGTCTCAAAAAGCTGTTTGGACATGTGCTTTTATAAGAATCTGAAAAGTGGATTCAAAATGTGTCTGTAAAAGTACTTATCACTTGCAAAAAAAGCAGTAGGAAGTGTGCTTTCCAATTGGCAAAGAAATTTCGTTTTCTGCCTAATTTCAAACCATGACTCTGTGTGCACACAGGAATTGTTTTTAGATATTTAATTTGTGAAGGTGTTATTGTGATTTTCACTTGTAGGAAAGGGGTACTTAGTATTTTAAGATTTGAAAAGATCATAAAAAATGTAGTAATATATTTAAATAAAATAAAGGAATTTTTTTTTAGTTTTTTTCAGGTATTGCTGAAGAGCAGTGAACAAAATTTAAGATGCCTACAAAATCCAGACTAAGGAAAAACCACAAAAAAAAACTATATTTGAAGACAACTGGAGGACCTAAGTTAGTTGAAGATGCTCATGTTGGAAAAAGAGAAAGTCTTCTGGTAAGCAGACAAAAGATTTTTTAAAGAACATCTTCAAAAAAAGGAAAAATGTACAAAATGTCTGTACTGGAAAGAATGTTTTAAATAGAAAAGAACAGGAAAAAATTGAGCATTTAGTTAATGCAAATATACCTTCAGAAACAATAAAGATTAAGTTAAACAGAAAAACAGTGTTTAAAGAGATACGTAGAAAAATGTTTCAGAGAAGAGTTATGTCCAATTTGATAAAGGATGTGAAGAAATATAAGCAAAAGGCTAAATTTTACAAGAGAAAAAAAGAAATTGAAGCCATTGCAGCAAAGGCATTAGAATTAAAAAGGAAACTATTCATTTTAATTTTGAACAGGATGCGTACATTAGATAAAATGGTTAATGTACTGAAATCACAAAGCAAAAGGAAAAGAGTAGTGAAAAGAATAAACTTTTGTAAAGTGTTTTTAGGAGAATGGATGCATAGTTCAAGTAGTGAACCTTTTTTTAATGAAGAGAGTTCTTTTCAAAGTAATAGTTTGCTGCATGCAGTTGACACCAGAGGTCGTGCTTATGAAGTGAAAAATGGTTGTATAATGGAGAAGGAGAAAATGGTTCCAAGAGATGAGGTACAAGTGATGGCGGATGAGGCTATGGGGAGACGTCCTAAAGCCCCAGTGTACACTTGGAATTGTAGTAGTATTTGCACTGTGCGTCAGGAATCTATTGATTAATTTCGTGAGTTTCTAAGAGAATATAGTAAAAAAAGTGTAAAACAGAAGATTAAGGTGCTTCAAAGTCTAGATCCATGCAGAGTGAGAGAGAATACTGGTTTGCAGGGTCATTCTCTGGCTTGTCTATCTAGAAAAGTGTGTAAAAGTGTTTTTAATCATTTTAGGATGCTGGCTGTTCATCATACTGAAATGAGAAAGTTTGTGAGACGGTTGTATTTTGCTAAAAGTCCAGCAATAAAGTTAGATGAATTGAATAGGGCTCTGTTCCGTGGATCGGTATCAGATGTAGAGAAGGTTACTGATGAAATTCAGTTTTGTTACTTTGGTCCTGAACAAAACAGTGCAGAGAAGGACACAGTAAATGAGGAAGAAGTGGAAGAGAATGTAGAACCCTCTGTAAGTAACACATTTAATGATCACATAACAAAATTTGCAATAGTCTCTAATGAAAGACCAAATTTTACTTGTATTTGTTGCCGCAGAACTCATTATAGAAAACAAACTAGGAATGTTGATCTCTACAGAAAGAGTGAAAATGAAGATAATTATAAGTGGAAGGATTTTGCCACATATATATTTCTAGAAAATTGTTTTGAATTGGGTGAAGATCAGCGTATTTGTAAATACTGTTATAACAAGTTAGAGGAAAATAGAATGCCGACCAGAGCTGTACATAATAATTTAGAATTGGATGCTATTCCTGCTGAACTTTCTGAATTAAATACATATGAGTCTATACTCATTCAATGTGTTCATCCGTTCCAGACCATAGTACGTATGGAGCCCAAAACTGGTAAATTACCTCCTTCAGATTTACTGAGAGGTTTAAAAGGTAGAGTGGTGTATTTGCCCTTGGATTTGAAAAAAAATATGGAAACTATTGATGCGGATACTTTGGAAACTGAACCATTAATTATTCTGGTTAATGGTGTACCTACAAAGAATAAGAAGATTTGGCAGGAGCTGGTAGATGTGCGGAAAGTACAAAGAGCAAATTTGTATTTGAAAAGGAATAACAAATGGTATGAATCAATTTATATAGAAGAAGAAGAAGAAGATTTACAAGAAGACACAGAAACACCAACTGGACAAATTGAAAAAGTGGACAAGTCAAAGGAAGAAGAAATTTATGAACATTTTAGCATACATCCTCTTCATTCAAAAGAAGTTATGGGAGACAATATTGATCTGTTTCAGATGAAGAAAGCAAAAGGAACTCCCGTGAGTGTATGGGAGGAGAGCTTGGAAGCTCGATGTTTTCCCCAGCTGTTTCCTACAGGAAAAGGAGGACGATACGATGAACGTCCAGAACAGATTCCAGCTTCTGAGTATCGAACTACAAGACTATATGCAGAAGATCCCAGATTTCGACAAAGTATTCCTTATTTGTTCCATCTTTTATTTGAAAGCGACTTGTCTGCATTATCATATGCAGTAAATCACATTTTAAAAAGTGGAGTACATTTACAAAATGTGTCTGCTAAGGATTTTATGGAGAAAGTGCAGCACCGAGATGATCATTTGGAAACACAACTGATCAATCTGATGGCTTGTCAGCGTGGGACAAATGAATATTGGTACCGACGCCATGGTGAATTAAAATGCATGTTACGGAATTTAGGAACACCAACATGGTTCCTTACCCTAAGCTGTGCTGAGTACGCTTGGGATGATTTACTGGATTTTCTACGAGAGGCAAATTCAAACATTAAAAACATCGAATACAAGACAGCAGGAGAACTGTGCTCATTGGATCCGGTTAATGTTTGCAGATATTTCAATCATAGATTTGAGGCTATGATGTCCTTCATCTGCAATAAAAAAAATCCACCTCTTGGAGAAGTAGAGGATTTCTTTTGGAGAAAAGAGTACCAGGCAAGAGGTGCTCCTCATATTCATATGCTGTTGTGGATCAAGAATGCCCCAAAGTTTGGAACAGATACTGATGAAGCAGTGTTATCTTTCATTGAAGAATATGCAACATGTGCTATACCAAAAAGCACAGAAGAGAAAAAGTTAAAGGAGCAAGTTTTTCATTTCCAAAGTCATCGGTGTGGAAAATACTGTCGACGGAAATACAAGAGCAAAGATAAATACTACACTAAATGTCGATTTGGATTTCCTAGACCTGTTCTTTCAAATGGAAGAGTAAACAGTTTTATGTCATCTGTGAGACATACTATTACAAGAAAATCACCTAAGAATACCTACAACCTTAAAAGAAAAGAAGAATCAAAAAATATAAATGACTACAACCCAGTCATTTTATCCATGTGGAATGCTAACATGGATATACAGTATGTAGCTGACAATTCCATTGCTGTTGCTCGATATGTAACGTCTTACATTACTAAATCTGAAAAAAATGTGGGAAGAGATTTCTCACGAGAAGACTGTCAGTAAGAAGCTGTACAGTTTCAGTTTAAAGATGTTATCGCATCGAGAAATTGGATCCTACAAATGTTCAGATAGGTTATCTTCTGCAAGTCTCTACTCGAAATCAAGAAGAATAATTTGGGCAAGTTTAGGCCTTGCAGCAATGAGAAATCGGGTACTGAAATCTGTTGGAGAAATTGAATATTTGGCCGAGAATGACCCAGAAAATTCAGATATTTTGAAATCAAACATGTTGGACACATATTATCCCAAGAGAAGTCATCATCTGGAGAACATGTGTCTCTATGAAGTGCTGCAGAGCTACATTTATTCACGGAAAGCCGCAGAAGACATCAACAATGGAAAATATAAAGTCATTGGTGAGGAAGGATGTTTGGTGAAGCAAACAAAAGGAAGTTTGATAAATCACAGGAAGCTGAGTTGCGACACTACTGACAAAAAGGAATTTTACTACTTGGCTCTTTTACAGCTGTTTAAACCATGGCGTACAGAAGATGAACTACTGGGAGAATTTCAAAGCTATGAAGATTCCTTTAATGCTTGCAAAGACAGCATACAATGCAGTACATTCACAACTTATGTGCAAATGTTAAATGAAGAAATTGAACAGGAAACTACAATTGCAGCTGAAGTAGCTAGAGACAGTTCTCAAGACAGCCAAAGTTCAGGAACACTCAGTCAAGATCCCCTAGGACAACCAATCGTTGAAAATGAAGCTGCAATAGCCATGAATGAAGTGGAAACGGCTATGAATCAAGCTCAAGAAGAATTTATAGACTTACCAAATTTTGAAAGACAACTGAATGAAGAGCAGCAACAAATTTATGAAGAGATCAGAAACAAAATTGATCACGGATTACTACATGAAAAAAAGAGTGCTCATGCACATCATTTCATCCAATCAGGATGTATGTAAGCGGACAAGCTGGAACTGGAAAAAGTTTCTTAATAAAAGTCATCAGAAGCTACCTACAGCAAAAAACGGATTCTACTTTGGTGCCGATTACAATCCGTTAAAAACCGCGTACGAACCGTCGGTCGGAGCGAATTCCCCGTCCGACTCGTACCCGGTTGTAAAACTTTACAAACATGGAATTACGATTCGCACGGAAACACCATTTCCGTACGAATCGTAAAAAACACCGACCGACGAAAATATACATACGAATGTGATCCGGGAATGCTGCGACGTGACGTCGGGACGCTTTCAGGCAGAGTTTCACGAACCAGGAATTACGATTCGAACCGACAGCAGTCTGGACGGCAATATTATCACGGCACCCAAAAAGTGCCGCAAAAGCGAAGTACGGCGCAAATCGACCAGAGTAGGTGGCCCGGTACGCGCCGACCCCCCCCCAGCCCCCGTAGGTACGCGCCGACCCCCCCCAGCCCCTGTAGGTACGCGCCGACCCCCCCCCAGCCCCCGTAGGTACGCGCCGACCCCCCCCCCAGCCCCCGTAGGTACGCGCCGACCCCCCCCCAGCCCCCGTAGGTACGCGCCGACCCCCCCCCCAGCCCCCGTAGGTACGCGCCGACCCCCCCCCCCAGCCCCCGTAGGTACGCGCCGACCCCCCCCTGCCCCCGTAGGTACGCGCTGACCCCCCCTGTGTGTACACCCGTGTACGGTGCATACCCCCCCGTGTATGTACGGTGCGTACCCCCAGCGCGTAGCGCTGGGGGTACGCACCGTACATACACGGGTGGGGGTACGACTCGAGCGTACACGGGGGGGTACGCACCGTACATACACGGGTGGGGGTACGACTCGAGCGTACACGGGGGGGTACGCACCGTACATACACGGGTGGGGGTACGACTCGAGCGTACACGGGGGGGTACGCACCGTACATACACGGGTGGGGGTACGACTCGAGCGTACACGGGGGGGTACGCACCATACATACACGGGTGGGGGTACGACTCGAGCGTACACGGGGGGTTCGACTCGAACGTACACGGGGGGTACGCACCGTACACGGGTGTACACACAGGGGGGGTCGGCGCGTACCTACGGGGGCTGGGGGGGGGTCGCGCGTACCTACAGGGAATGGGGGGGGGGGGTCGGCGCGTACCTACGGGGGCTGGGGGGGGTCGGCGCGTACCTACGGGGGCTGGGGGGGGGTCGGCGCGTACCTACGGGGGCTGGGGGGGGTACGGCACGTACCGGGCACCTGTTTGGACGTCTCCATGGTTGTTATGGGAGTTCGGTGCGGACGGTCTTTTCACCATACGGTTGTACATTCGGACGCCCGGGATGGATCGTGATTCCCCGGTCGGAGTTCACCTTTCACGTTTGTACGGTGAATCGTACGAGGACGTGTCGGACACATTTTCCGACCCGAGGACGTGTGGGGAAATATTCCCAGTGCGGTTCGTATGGACTTTTTACCATGCGAATCGTGATTGCCAGTTCGTACGGCACTTGTACGATTCGTACGGTAAAAAGACCCGATACGAGTCGTACGGGGACATTTTTTACCGGATCGTGATCGGCACCCTTGTCTTGTGTGGTTACTGCTCCAACTGGGTTAGCAGCATATAACATAAAAGGAATCACCTTACATCGTTTGCTAATGTTACCAGTGGAGCATGAGAACAAAATACAATACCACAAGCTAACTGGAGAAGCATGCTTGGAAGTTTCAAGAGTATTGAAGAAGATGCAAGTTCTCATTATTGATGAGGTGAGCATGGTATCAAACTTAATGCTTGCCTTTGTGCATTTAAGAATGCAGCAAATTCTAAGGACAGACTATGACGTTTTATTTGGTGGAAAACATGTCATAGATTTTGGGGATCTTCTACAACTTACTCCAGTTAAAGGACAACCAGTGTTTAATACTGTGACACATGAAGACACAAAGAAGTCATTGGGAAGCATTGGTAATGCAAATATTTGGTCCTTCTTGGAGTACAAGGAACTTACTACTAATATGAGGCAAGCAAACGATGAAGAATATGGAAGTATTCTGAAAGATATCAGGATTGGACTACTGACTGAAGGTGGCACAAAAGCATTACAGAGTAGGTTGCTACATAATTTATTTCCAAAGGAAGAAATAGTTGCAGAGAAGATATACAAGAACATTGCAGAAAAGAAAAGTGTCATCTGCTTAATGCCAACTCTACGTGAATGCTCAATATTCAATGAGGAGCTTTTGAAATTGGAAAAGGAAGATATCAGGAAATTGGAAGCAGTGGACAAAATTCAGGATGGAAGAATTACTATCACATTAACAGGCAAACTGAAAAATAAATTGGATTCACTAGAGAAGAACATTTCCAAAACTGCTGGATTAGAAAAAAATCTATATGTTTGCATGAACTGTAGAGTATTTTTAAGGAGAAATTTGGATGTGGAAAAAGGTTTAGTTAATGGAGCTATGGGAAGAGTTGTGGGTTTTATTAATTATCAGAAAAAAGATGGAATAGAATGTTTAAAAATAAAATTTGATCAAATAGCAGAAGTTATAGACATTTGTCGTTGTTCAGTTCGTTTCATGCTTGTGAAAGACTTATATGTACAAAGAAAACAGTTTCCGTTTTCTCTAGCATATGCTGTAACTATTCACAAGTCTCAAGGATTGACTGTAGATTGTGCTTTTGTAAACATTGGTTCAACTGTGTTCAAAGAAGGTATGGCTTATGTAGCTTTGTCACGAGTGAAAACATTATCTGGTTTATTCATGATAGACTTTGATGATTCAAAAGTTAGTGCTGATGCAAATTGTGTAAAGGCGTATAATAGATTAAGAAGAACCTATGCTCCTCATTTAGGTCAGGATCCTGTGTTAGAGAAACGTGTAGTTTCTCGTAAAAGGAGAATTGAGAATATCTGTAATGACGATGTAGAGAGGAGGAAAAAAAAGAGGAGTGATGTAATTGCAAACAAAAAGAAAAAGGAAAATGAAGAAGAGGTTGTAGGATGTCATTTTGAAAATAGCTCTGGTGTCAACTGCTATGCTAATGTAGTGCTGAATGTTGCATTTTATCTGGAAAGTTTGCAAGAGCAGATAATAGTAAATCAGAGAAAAAGATTCTGTTCTGAGTTGAGTCTCCTTTTTCAAAATCTGAGTAATGATAAAACTCAAATAGAAAGTGCTACTGAAATTAGAAAACTTTTAGATGTATGTTCAGGACGAACACAGTTTTCTCAAAATGTACAGCAAGACGCACAGGAATTCTTGATGTATTTTCTTCAGGTACTGGAAGAAGAAGGGGTTCCCATTGAAAATATGTTTGGTGTCTCTCATAAATGGGAACATAGTTGTGAAAACTGTTACAATACATGTGGCTCTAATGTTGATTCTGAAAGGTTTATTTATTTAACATTGCCAGACAGTAAAACAGTCACTTTTGCTAAATTAATTAAAGATGCTAATCATAGCATGGGATGCGGTGAGTGTAAATCTGACATGTTTTCAACGTTAATTTTAAAGGAATACGGACAGTATGTAATTTTAATGATGCAACGATGTAAAGCTGATGGTTCAAAATTGGATACTTTAATAAAGAAGTTTATTGGACAGCAATTATCAATTTCAGGAAAAACTTTTGTAACAGTTGCAATAATTTTCCATGAAGGACCTACTGTTACTTCTGGACATTACACAGTTTATCTTAAATGTGGAAAAGGCTGGACACTGTGTAATGATTCTCAATTGATTTTCAAGCAACGTTTGCCTTTTGATTTAGCAAATTCCTATCTAATCTTTCTGAAGCCTAAATTTTAGAGAGACTTCGCAAGATCTGTACAAAACAATTTTACCATTTTATTAGATTAGCATTGGAATTTTCAAAAAAAAAATTTTTTTTAATTACCATTTGGCCTAATGGAAAGGTAACCAATTGTAATGTGGTCTTATTTAATTCCTAATGAATCTTTCGGAAACCAAAAATTTAGAGAAAATCGGTAACATCTGTACAATTTAAATTTTGGAATTTTATTGGATTACCATTGGAAATTTATTCAAAAATATTTTTTATATTACTATTTGGCCATAAGGAAAAGTAACCAATTGTATTGTGGACTTATTTAATTATTAATTAATCTTTCGGAAACCAAAATGTTAGAGAGAATCGGTAACATCTGTACAAATTTAATTTTGGAATTTTATTAGATTACCATTGGAAATTTAATCAAACAAGAATTTTAAAATTACTATTTGGCCTAAAGGAAATGTAACCAGATGTATCGTGGAGTTATTTGAGATATATTATTTTTGAGATTATGCTTCTGTAACAAAATTGTCTGACGGTATTTTAAGGAAATAGTTATTGTTATTAGATGATATTTTTTAGAATATTATGCTTTTCAATAATGTTATGTTTAAGTAAAACGAGATTCTGGGCTTTTTTAAAACAATCTTTGAGATTGTTATTTTTTTTTTGCCCGCTGTAAAGTGATGAATGCAATTGCTTTCACGATTTATAGTGAAATGCAATATATTCTAAAAACAGCAAAAAAAAGGCAAAACATTTTTTTTAGAAAATATGTAAATACGTGTACTGTGTTATATAATGATTTATTAAATATTAATATATTTTTTTTTTTCAGATTGTGAAAGAAAATTTCTGAAAAAAACCTACCATTTTTTCAAGTAATTTTAATTAAATTTTAATTAAAAATTAAATTGTTGGGTGGGTCAGGTAAGTCAGAAATTAGATGGTCCCTTTCTTCCACTTCTTCTCAAACAGATTTTTAGTATTTAGTTATTAATTCCTCAAGGATCTTGAGATGTGGTAATTGATTTTTTGTGTTTTTAAAAAAAAAAAAAAAATCAATTACCACATATTTAATTTTCAGAAAAACACACATTCACTGGATGATGTCATCAGTGATGTCATTTGAGATGTCATCAGTGATGTCATGAGTGATGTCACTGACCATGTCATGAGTGATGTAATATGTTACGTCATCAGCAGTGGATTGCGGGAGCGCGAGTTATAGTTAGCTTAACTAACTATAACGGGGGAATTTCAATGGTTTTTTATGAGTGAAATGTCCGCTAACTATAACGTGTGTGAAACCTATGGTTTTTTCACTGAATATATATATATATATATATATATATTCACTGAAAAAACCATAGGTTTCAGGGGCGTTATAGTTAGCTGAACTTTTCACTCGTACAAACTTGTATATACACCCACACATATACATATATACATATATATATATTTATATATATATATATATATATATATATATATATATATATATATATATATATATATATATATATGTATATTACCTACTGGCGGTCGCCAGTAGGTAGTTACAGTTAGGATCACGTTTCCATAGGAAATCCGCAACATTCTATTTTGAATAACTTTTGCGCCGGTCGACGAATCCTCGCGAATTTTTCAAAATAGGTGGGGCGCTACGCTCCGCTCCTACCCTGAAAGTCTCGGGGGGATTCGTCAAGCGGGGGCTGAGATAAAAGGGGGGTCCCAAAACGCATTTTTCCCATGCATTTTTCCATAGGACCTTTAGACACAGCTACAGCCCGAACGGCTGAACAGAATTACTTGAAATTTGGCAGAGAGGTAGTCCTCAGGTCAAGGAAGTGCCTTTTGTAGGTTTGGTGTAAATCTGTTCAGTAGATTCTGAGAATATAGCCTTTAAAGCAATATATATATCTGAGCCAGCTTACGGTGCGCTTACGGTGCGCTTACCGTACGCGTACGGTGGCGTGCGCGAGCGCGATTCTGATTGGCCCTTAGATCTTAGTAAACATTCGAATCGGTCGAAACCAGGAAGCGGCGGCCGCCATTTTCTCTCTCGCACTCTGAGGGGGGAGCTGATAAACAAATGCCAAAAACATATAAAGGGGCTGTTTAGACAGCGCCCATGCACATAACCATGTTAGTTGAGTCTTCAAAGATCCCCCAAGGCAAAAAACGGTAATTTGTTATTTTTCGAAAATTTCGCCGATTACGCTTACCGTACGCTTACCGTACGCGTACGGTAAAAAAATCTAAAAAAAAAAAAAAAATCCACACTCTCTCCACCCCGTGTGCAAATGGTGGCCGAAGGCCACCATTTGTGCATGGCATATAAAAGCACAGCATTTCCAAAAAAAATGTCAACAGATTACCTATCACAAGGAAGCGCATAATATGTCCTCCATGTGCGCACGGTGCGCGAAGCGCATCGTGCGTACATGGCCCATCTAGCCTAACGTGCCCACCGTGCGTGCACGGCACTAACTGCGTAAAGTGGGCGCGCGGTGCGCGAAGCGCACCGTGCGCGCACGGAACGAACTGCGTTAAGTGGGCGCGCACGCCACGAATGGCATAAAGTAACTTAGCATTTAAAAAACCGTACAAATTCACTGAAAAAACCATAGGTTTCACACACGTTATAGTTAGGAATTAGCATTTAAAAAACCTTGCAAATTCACTGAAAAAACCATAGGTTTCACACATGTTATAGTTAGCGGAAATTTTACTGATAAAAAACCAATGAAATTCCCCCGTTATAGTTAGTGCAGGAAACTATAACTCACGCGACCGCAATCTTCTGCTGATGAAATATGTGTCTTTATGAAAAAAAAATATTTGTAATATATGTATAGCTAAAAATTTATGGAAGAAGACATGGGCAAATAAGTGTCTAAATACAGTATTAGCATCAGCATAAGATTGCGGTCGCGTGAGTTATAGTTTCCTGCACTAACTATAACGGGGGAATTTCATTGGTTTTTTATCAGTAAAATTTCCGCTAACTATAACATGTGTGAAACCTATGGTTTTTTCAGTGAATATATATATATACACGCACACACATATATATATATATATATATATATATATATATATATATATATATATATATATTTTCACTGAAAAAACCATAGGTTTCACACATGTTATAGTTAGGAATTAGCATTTAAAAAACCTTGCAAATTCAGTGAAAAAACCAAAGGTTTCACACATGTTATAGTTAGCTGGACATTTCACTCGTAAAAAAACAATGAAATTCCCCCGTTATAGTTAGTTCAGCTAACTATAACTCGCGCGCCCGCAATGCACTGCTGATGACGTCACATATTACATCACTCATGACATGGTCAATGACATCACTCATGACATCACTGATGACATCTCAAATGACATCACTGATGACATCATCCAGTGAATGTGTGTTTTTCTGAAAATTAAATATGTTTTATATATGTATATCTCAAGGTCAATGGAAGAATAAATGGGTATATAAGTGTCTAAATGGATGCTTTGTTTTTGAAAAATGTATTGTGTTACTGACTGATTAAGTGTATCATAGTGAATACATGGCTTACTGAGTAATGTTTAAATATGAAAATATCTGTATCAGTCTCTCACTTTGTGTATAAGTGGCTGCATGGGTTGGTGAGTAGCTTCATGGGTGTCTATATAGGTTATTAGTTGTTTTTTTGAGTATCAGTCTGAGTGTCTGTATGGTTCGGTGGGGGGTATTATGTAGTGCATAGGTGTATGAATGAGTTATTCACTCTTTGTATGTGTTGAAGACAGCATGTGTGCAGGACTGTATGGGTGGATGAGTGTGTGATTGGTTGTGTTAGTGAGTGAATGACTGTCTCAATAGTGTCTTTATGAGTAACTACATATGTTTTAAACTAGTACATGTGACTATTGGTGTATATAAGTGAGTATATGTGAGAGTGAGAGATTGAAAGAGTTCCTGTATGAATAAGTATGTGTTTCTATAAGTGATTGTTTATAAGACTAAGTATGTGTAAGTTTCCGTAGAAGTAAGTGTGGTGGTGTGTGTATAACTGTATAAGCTAATAAATGTATGTTTATTTCTTTATTAGCATGAGTGAGTATGTGTGAGTAACTCTATGGATGAGTGGCATTGTGTAACAGGATGTATAGGTGTATGAGTACATATGATGAGTGAGTGCATGTATGAGTGACTGTATAGGACTGTTGGTGAATGAGTGGATGTGTATGTGGTTCTTAGAATTACTTAAGAGGTTCTTGTAACTGGTATTGGTATGTCCATTGTTTTGAAAATTTCAGTCTCTATTTTTGAATGTGTCAAAGGTTATATTAGGGGAAGAGGAGGTCTGCCACTCTATCACAAGGATGATGTCATCAGTGATGTCATCAGTGATGTCATTTGAGATGTCATCAGTGATGTCATGAGTGATGTCAGTGACCATGTCATGAGTGATGTAATATGTGGATCATCAGCAGTGCATTGCGGGGGCGCGAGTTATAGTTAGCTGAACTAACTATAACGGGGGAATTTCATTGGTTTTTTACGAGTGAAATGTCCAGCTAACTATAACATGTGTGAAACCTTTAAATGCTAATTTCTAACTATAACGTGTGTGAAACCCATGGTTTTTTCAGTGAATTTGTATGGTTTTTTAAATGCTAATTCTTAGCTATAACATATGTGATTCCCATATTTTTTTTTATTGATTTTTTTTTTTTTTTTTATACATTCTTATATTAAATGTGTTTTTTTTTTTTAAAAAACAAGTTTTTTTTTACCTTTTTATTCTCTTAAAACACTGTTTTTTTTCTTTAAAATCTGCAATATTTCAAGATTTTTTTTTTTTATTTAACAAACAGGTAAGATATATTAGTATACCTTTGAAAATATTTTTTTTTTTTTTTTTGTTTTTAGTGCGCGTACGGTAAGCGTACGGTTTACGCAATGTCCGTAATTCATCTACGCTGTTTGCGTATAGTTACGCAATTTGCGTAGCCGCGCGTACTGCGCGTGGGGCGCGTACGCGTGTACGCTACACGCGCACGTTACGCGGAAGTGTTGGGAGTGACTGTTATGCGCATGCGCACGAGCGCGTGTCTTTTTTACGCCCATGCGTACTTTTGCCGTAAGCGCACTGTAAGCGCACCGTAAGCGTACGGTTGGTCATGTGATCATGAAACACAACTTTTGATTGGTTGAAACTACTTTCAGTTCTAGAACTCTCCTACACCACACCCATTCCCCTCATTTCTGCTTGTGATCCCTTAGGAGAAGGAGCTGGGTTGTCTTTGTGTTACGATGGCAGAACAGCAGAGCCCTTCTGAGAGTGAGGCTAGCAGCACTACCTTGAGGCAGAGAGCGAGGAAACAAAAGACCTCTTTCATATGGGAGTATTTTTCTTTTCCAGAGGGCCAGCAAAAGGTAAATGCACCCTTAGTGACTTGTAAGCTGTGTGGCCGTGTACTTTCAAGAGGGAATCCCGACAGGAAGTATTCCTTCGGGAATCACACCATGATGAGACACCTTAAGGATGTACACAGAAGGACACATGCTCGACTTACTGAAGGTAACCCTTCAGTAAATCAACCAAGCACATCCACAGCAGCTCAGCCTGGACCATCATCTGCAGTGCCGAGTCCTTCTTCTGCAGGTCAGGTGAGCCCTTCATCTGTGGGGGTAGCTTCTCCTTTTTCTTCTCCTCAGGAAATTAACCCTCGGTTTCTGAGGGTTGAAATACGGTGCGCCACTTGTCATGATCTAATTTGTTATAGGGAGACCAGTATTTCCCTAGTGAACAATAAAATAGATCAGCACACTTGTCGTACCGTCTAATATTCCCATTCTTTCTTTCCTGTGTCCCTGCATGAACACAACGGCTCTTTTAAGAGCCAACCTTACCTTTCATCTATTTTTTATATATGTTTTTAAAACTTTTTTTTGTTTTTTTTTTTACCGTACGCGTACGGTACGCGTAATAATTTTTTTTTTTTTTAAAAAAACACTAAAAATCAAATATCACCTTACAAGGTCCTTGAGAGACTACAATGAAAAACTGAAAATGTGATTGTGGAGAAGTGGAAAAAAGGGACCATGATATTTTTGACTTACCATACCCACTCCAAAAAATATTTATTCATTTAAATTTTTTTTTAATTGCTTTAAAAATGGTTCTAGTTTTCGAAAATTATCTATCTCAATCTGAAAAAAAAGAAAAAAGTATTAATATTTAATAAAACATTTTATAATACAGTACACATATTTACATATTTTTCCCCAAAAAATTTTGCCTTTTTTTGCTGTTTTCAGAATATATTGCATTTCACTATAAATTGAGAAAGCAATTGCATTCATCATTTAACAGCGGGCAAAAAAAAAATAACAATCTCAAAGATTGTATAAAAAAAGCCCAGAATCTCTTTTAAATTAAACATAACATTATAGAAATGCATAATATTCTAAAAAAATATCAACTAATATCAATACTTATTTCTTTAAAATACCGTCTGAAATTTTTGTTTCAGAAGTATAATCCCAAAAATATATCTCAAATAACTCCACAATACATCTGGTTCCATTTCCTTTAGGCCAAATAGTAATTTTAAAATTCTTTTTTGATTAAATTTCCAATGTTAATCCAATAAAAAACTAAAGTTTAAATTGTACAGATCTCACTGATTCTCTGTAACATTTTGGTTTCCGAAAGATTTATTAATAATTAAATAAGTCCACAATAGAATTGTTTACCTTTCCGCATGGCCAAATAGTAATTTTAAAAATCTTTTTTGAATAAATTTCCAATGGCAATCCAATAACATTCCAAAATTTAAATTGTGCAGATGTTACCGATTTTGTCTAAATTTTTGTTTTTCCAAAGTTTCATTAAAAATTAAAAAAGTCCACATTACAATTGGTTACCTTTCCATTAGGCCAAATGGTAATTCGTAAAATCATTTTTTTTTTAAATTCCACTGGTAATCCAATAAAATTGTAAAATTGTTTTGTCCAGATGTTGCCAAATCTCTCTAACATTTAGGTTTCAGGAAGATTAGATAGGAATTTGCTAAATCAAAAGGCAAACGTTGCTTAAAAATCAATTGGGAATCATTACACAGTGTCCAGCCTTTTTCACATTTAAGATAAACTGTGTAATGTCCAGAAGTTACAGTAGGTCCATCATGGAAAATTATTGCAACTGTTACAAAAGTTTTTCCTGAAATTGATAATTGCTGTCCTGTAAACTTCTTTATTAAAGTATCTAATTTTGAACCATCAGATTTACAGCGTTGCATCATTAAAATTACATACTGTCCGTATTCCTTTAAAATTAACGTTGAAAACATGTCAGATTGACACTCACTGCATTCCATGCTATGATTAGCATCTTTAACTAATTTAGCAAAAGTGACTGTTTTACTTTCTGGCAATGTTAAATAAATAAACCTTTCAGAATCAACATTAGAGCCACATATATTATAACAGTTTTCACAACTATGTTCCCATTTATAAGAGAGACCAAATACATTTTTAATGGGAACCCCTTCTTCTTCCAGTACCTGAAGAAAAAACATCAAGAATTCCTGTGCGTCTTGCTGTACATTTTGAGAAAACTGTGTTCGTCCTGAACATACATCTAAAAGTTTTCTAATTTCAGTGGCACTTTCTATTTGAGTTTTATCATTACTCAGCTTTTGAAAAAGGAGACTCAACTCAGAACAGAATCTTTTTCCCTGATTTACTATTATCTGCTCTTGCACACTTTCCAGATAAAATGCAACATTCAGCACTACATTAGCGTAGCAGTTGACACCAGAGCTATTTTCAAAATGACATCCTACAACCTGTTCTTCATTTTCCTTTTTCTTTTTGCTTGCAATTACATCACTCCTCTTTTTTTTCCTCCTCTCTACATCTTCATTACAGATATTCTCATTTCTCCTTTTACGAGAAACTACACGTTTCTCCAACACAGGATACTGACCTAAATGAGGAGCATAGCTTCTTCTTAATCTATTATACTCCTTTACACAATTTGCATCAGCACTAACTTTTGAGTCATCAAAGTCTATCATGAATAAACCTGATAATGTTTTCACTCGTGACAAAGCAACATATGCCATACCTTCTTTGAACACAGTTGAACCAATGTTCACAAATGCACAATCTACAGTCAATCCTTTGGACTTGTGAATAGTTACAGCATATGCTAGAGAAAACGGAAACTGCTTCCTACGTACATATAAATCTTTCACAAGCATGAAACGAACTGAACAACGACAAATGTCTTTAACTTCTTCTATCTGATCAAATTTTATTTTTAAACATTCAATTCCATCTTTTTTCTGATAATTAATAAAACCCACAACTCTTCCCATAGCTCCATTAACTAAACCTTTTTCAACATCCAAATTTCTCCTTAAAAATACTCTACAGTTCATGCAAACATATAGATTTTTTTCTAATCCAGCTGTTTTGGAAATGTTCTTCTCTAGTGAATCCAATTTATTTTTCAGTGTGCCTGTTAATGTGACAGTAATTCTTCCATCCTCAATTTTGTCCACTGCTTCCAATTTCATGATATCTTCCTTTTCCAATTTCAAAAGCTCCTCATTGAATATTGAGCATTCACGTAGAGTTGGCATTAAGCAGATGACACTTTTCTTTTCTGCAATGTTCTTGTATATCTTCTCTGCAACTATTTCTTCCTTTGGAAATAAATTATGTAGCAGCCGACTCTGTAATGCTTTTTTGCCAGCTTCAGTGAGTAGTCCAATTCTGATATCTTTCAGAATACTTCCATATTCTTCGTTTGCTTGCCTCATATTAGTAGTTAGTTCCTTGTACTCAAAGAAGGACCAAATATTTGCATTACCGATGCTTACCAATGACTTCTTTGTGTCTTCATGTGTCACAGTATTAAACACTGGTTGTCCTTTAACTGGAGTAAGTTGCAAAAGATCTCCAAAAACTATGACGTGTTTTCCTCCAAATAACACGTCATAGTCTGTCTTCAGAATTTGCTGCATTCTTAAATGCACAAAGGCAAGCATTAAGTTTGATACCATGCTCACCTCATCAATAATGAGAACTTGCATCTTCTTCAATACTCTTGAAACTTCCAAGCATGCTTCTCCAGTTAGCTTGTTGTATTGTATTTTGTTCTCATGCTCCACTGGTAACATTAGCAAACAATGTAAAGTGATTCCTTTTATGTTATATGCTGCTAACCCAGTTGGAGCAGTAACCACACAAGACAAAGTAGAATCCGTTTTTTGCTGTAGGTAGCTTCTGATGACTTTTATAAGGAAACTTTTTCCAGTTCCAGCTTGTCCGCTTACATACATGCTGATTGGATGAAATGATGTGCATGAGCACTCTTTTTTTTCATGTAGAAATCCGTGATCAATTTTGTTTCTGATCTCTTCATAAATTTGTTGCTGCTCTTCGTTCAGTTGTCTTTCCAAATTTTGTAAGTCTATAAATTCTTCTTGAGCTTGATTCATAGCTGTTTCCACTTCATTCATGGCTATTGATGCTTCATTTTCAACGATTGGTTGTCCTAGGGGATCTTGACTGAGTGTTCCTGAACTTTGGCTGTCCTGAGAACTGTCTCTAGCTATTTCTGCTGCAATTGTAGTTTCCTGTTCAATTTCTTCATTTAACATTTGCAGATAAGTTGAGAATGTACTGCATTGTATGCTGTCTTTGCAAGCATTAAAAGAATCTTCATAGCTTTGAAATTCTCCCAGTAGTTCATCCTCTGTACGCCATGGTTTAAACAGCTGTAAAAGAGCCAAGTAGTAAAATTCCTTTTTGTCAGTAGTGTCGCAACTCAGCTTCCTGTGATTTATCAAACTTCCTTTTGTTTGCTTCACCAAACATCCTTCCTCACCAATGACTTTATATTTTCCATTGTTGATGTCTTCTGCGGCTTTCCGTGAATAAATGTAGTTCTGCAGCACTTCATACAGACACATGTTCTCCAGATGATGACTTGTCTTTGGGTAATATGTGTCCAACATGTTTGATTTCAAAATATCTGTACTTTCTGGGTCATTCTCGGCCAAATATTCAATTTCTCCAACAGATTTCAGTACCCGATTTCTCATTGCTGCAAGGCCTAAACTTGCCCAAATTATACTTCTTGATTTCGAGTAGAGACTTGCAGAAGATAACCTATCTGAACATTCGTAGGATCCAATTTCTCGATGCGATAACATCTTCAAACTGAAACTGTACAGCTTCTTACTGACAGTCTTCTCATGAGTAATCTCTTCCCACATTTCCTTCAATTCTGTTTTTTCTGATTTCGTAATGTAAGACGTTACATATCGAGCAACAGCAATGGAATTGTCAGCTACATACTGTATATCCATGTTAGCATTCCACATGGATAAAATGACTGGGTTGTAGTCATTTATATTTTTTGATTCTTCTTTTCTTTTAAGGTTGTAGGTATTCTTAGGTGATTTTCTTGTGATAGTATGTCTCACAGATTACATAAAACTGTTTACTCTTCCATTTGAAAGAACAGGTCTAGGAAATCCAAATCGACATTTAGTGTAGTATTTATCTTTGCTCTTGTATTTCCGTCGACAGTATTTTCCACACCGATGACTTTGGAAACGTAAAACTTGCTCCTTTAACTTTTTATCTTCTGTGCTTTTTGGTATAGCACATGTTGCATATTCTTCAATGTAAGATAACACTGCTTCATCAGCATCTGTTCCAAACTTTGGGGCATCCTTGATCCACAACAGCATATGAATATAAGGAGCACCTCTTGCCTGGTACTCTTTTCTCCAAAAGAAATCCACTACTTCTCCTAGAGGTGGATTTTTTTTATTGCAGATGAACGACATCATAGCCTCAAATCTATGATTGAAATATCTGCAAACATTAACCGGATCCAATGAGCACAGTTCTCCTGCTGTCTTGTATTCGATGTTTTTAATGTTTGAATTTGCCTCTCGTAGAAAATCCAGTAAATCATCCCAAGCGTACTCAGCACAGCTTAGAGTAACGAACCATGTTGGTGTTCCTAAATTCCGTAACATGCATTTTAATTCACCATGACTTCGGTACCAATATTCATTTGTCCCACGCTGACAAGCCATCAGATTGATCAGTTGTGTTTCCAAATGATCATCTCGGTGCTGCACTTTCTCCATAAAATCCTTAGCAGACACATTTTGTAAATGTACTCCACTTTTTAAAATGTGATTTACTGCATAAGACAGTGCAGACAAGTCGCTTTCAAATAAAAGATGGAACAAATAAGGAATACTTTGTCGAAATCTTGGATCTTCTGCATATAGTCTTGTAGTCCGATACTCAGAAGCTGGAATCTGTTCTGGACGTTCATCGTATCGTCCTCCTTTTCCTGTAGGAAACAGCTGGGGAAAACATCGAGCTTCCAAGCTCTCCTCCCATACACTCATGGGAGTTCCTTTTGCTTTCTTCATCTGAAACAGATCAATATTGTCTCCCATAACTTCTTTTGAATGAAGAGGATGTATGCTAAAATGTTCATAAATTTCTTCTTCCTTTGACTTGTCCACTTTTTCAATTTGTCCAGTTGGTGTTTCTGTGTCTTCTTGTAAATCTTCTTCTTCTTCTTCTTCTATATAAATTGATTCATACCATTTGTTATTCCTTTTCAAATACAAATTTGCTCTTTGTACTTTCCGTACATCTACCAGCTCCTGCCAAATCTTCTTATTCTTTGTAGGTACACCATTAACCAGAATAATTAATGGTTCAGTTTCCAAAGTATCCGCATCAATAGTTTCCATATTTTTTTTCAAATCCAAGGGCAAATACACCACTCTACCTTTTAATCCTCTCGGTAAATCTGAAGGAGGTAATTTACCAGTTTTGGGCTCCATACGTACTATGGTCTGGAACGGATGAACACATTGAATGAGTATAGACTCATATGTATTTAATTCAGAAAGTTCAGCAGGAATTGCATCCAATTCTAAATTATTATGTACAGCTATGGTCGGCATTCTATTTTCTTCTAACTTATTATAACAGTATTTACAAATACGCTGAACTTCACCCAATTCAAAACAATTTTCAAGAAATATATATGTGGCAAAATCCTTCCACTTATAATTATCTTCATTTTCACTTTTTCTATAGAGATCAACATACCTGGTTTGTTTTCTATAATGAGTTCTGCGGCAACAAATACAAGTAATATTTGGTCTTTCATTAGAGATTATTGCAAATTTTGTTATGTGATCATTAAATGTCTTACTTACAGAGGGTTCTACATTCTCTTCCACTTCTTCCTCATTTACTGTGTCCTTTTCTGCACTGTTTTGTTCAGGACCAAAGTAACAAAACTGAATTTCATCAACAACCTTCTCTACATCTGATACCGATCCACGGAACAGAGCCCTATTCAATTCATCTAACTTTATTGCTGGACTTTTAGCAAAATACAACCGTCTCACAAACTTTCTCATTTCAGTATGATGAACAGCCAGCATCCTAAAATGATGGAAAACACTATTACACACTTTTCTAGATAGACAAGCCAGAGAATGACCCTGCAAACCAGTATTCTCTCTCACTCTGCATGGATCCAGACTTTGAAGCACCTTAATCTTCTGTTTTACACTTTTTTTTAGTATATTCTCTTAGAAACTCACGAAATGTATCAATAGATTCCTGACGCACAGTGCAAATACTACTACAATTCCAAGTGTACACTGGGGCTTTAGGACGTCTCCCCATAGCCTCATCCGCCATCACTTGTACCTCATCTCTTGGAACCATTATCTCCTTCTCCATTATGCAACCATTTTTCACTTCGTAAGCACGACCTCTGGTGTCAACTGCATGCAGCAAACTATTACTTTGAAAATAGCTCTCTTCATTAAAAAAAGATTCACTACTTGAACTATGCATCCATTTTCCTAAAAACACTTTACAAAAGTTTGTTCTGTTCACAACTCGTTTCCTTTTGCTTTGTGATTTCAGTACATTAACCATTTTATCTAATGTACGCATCCTATTCAAAATTAAAATGAATAGTTTCCTTTTTAATTCGAATGCCTTTGCTGCAATGGCTTCAATTTCTTTTTTTCTCTTAAAAAACTTAGCCTTTTGCTTATATTTCTTCACATCCTTTATCAAATTGGACATAACTCTTCACTGAAACATTTTTCTACGTATCTCTTTAAACGCTGTTTTTCTGTTTAAGTTTATCTTTTTAGTTGCAGAAGGTATATTTGCATTAACTAAATGCTCAATTTTTTCCTCTCCTTTTCTATTGAAAACATTTTTTCCAGTACAGACATTTTGTACATTTTTCCTTTTTTTGAATATGTTCTTTAAAAAATCTTTTGTTTGCTTACCAGAAGATTTTTTCTTTTTCCCAACATGAGCATCTCCAACTAACTTAGGTCCTCCAGTTGTCTTCAAATATAGGTTTTTTTTGTGGTCTTTCTTTACTCTGGATTTTGTAGGCATCTTAAATTTTGTTCACTGCTCTTCAGCAATACCTGAAAAAAACTAAAAAAAAATTCCTTTATTTTATTTAAATATATTACTACATTTTTTATGTTCTTTAGAAATCTTAAAATACTATAAACCCCTTTCCTATAAATGAAAATCACAATAACACCTTCACAAATTAAATTTCTAAAAATAATTCCTGTGTGCACACAAAGTCATGCTTTGAAATTAGGCAGAAAACTGCTTTTTCAGACCAGCACCATGTGTAACCTGGTTGACTGCCTACACTCCAGCAAGGGCAACCAGCCTTAGTGATGCTGAATGTATTTGCATTACTGACTGAAACCTCAAACCCCACTCGCTTGTGAATACTGTGCATAATTCCACAGGGTAAGCAGCTGGGTGTGTGCTAAGAGTCTGCTTCTGCACCAAAAAATGGCTCCCCCTTTCCATCTAATGCAACTGTGAAATCACCAGAGCAATACGCAATAAATCTCTGCCTGTAATTCCTATATGCACACAGAGTCATGTTTTCACATTAGTCACAAAACGAAATTTCTTTGCCAATTTGAAAGCACACTTACTACTCTTTTTTTTGGCAAGTGATAAACACTTTTACAGACTGACACATTATGAATCCACTTTTCAGATTCTTAAAAAAGCACATGTCCAAACTGCTTTTTCAGACCAGCACCATGTGTAACCTGGTTGACTGACTACACTCCAGCAAGGGCAACCAGCCTTAGTGATGCTGAATGTATTTGCATTACTGACTGAAACCTCAAACCCCACTCGCTTGTGAATACTGTGCATGCTTCCACAGGGTAAGCAGCTAGGTGTGTGCTAAGAGTCTGCTTCTCCACCAAAAAATGGCTCCCCCTTTCCATCTAATGCAACTGTGAAATCACCAGAGCAATACACAATAAATCTCTGCCTGTAATTCCTATATGCACACAGAGTCATGTTTTCACATTAGTCACAAAACGAAATTTCTTTGCCATTTTGAAAGCACACTTACTACTCTTTTTTTTGGCAAGTGATAAACACTTTTACAGACTGACACATTATGAATCCACTTTTCAGATTCTTAAAAAAGCACATGTCCAAACTGCTTTTTCAGACCAGCACCATGTGTAACCTGGTTGACTGCCTACACTCCAGCAAGGGCAACCAGCCTTAGTGATGCTGAATGTATTTGCATTACTGACTGAAACCTCAAACCCCACTCGCTTGTGAATACTGTGCATGATTCCACAGGGTAAGCAGCTGGGTGTGTGCTAAGAGTCTGCTTCTGCACCAAAAGATCGCTCCCCTTTCCATCTAATGCAACTGTGAAATCACCAGAGCAATACGCAATAAATCTCTGCCTGTAATTCCTATATGCACACAGAGTCATGTTTTCACATTAGTCACAAAACGAAATTTCTTTGCCATTTTGAAAGCACACTTACTACTCTTTTTTTTGGCAAGTGATAAACACTTTTACAGACTGACACACTATGAATCCACTTTTCAGATTCTTAAAAAAGCACATGTCCAAACTGCTTTTTCAGACCAGCACCATGTGTAACCTGGTTGACTGCCTACACTCCAGCAAGGGCAACCAGCCTTAGTGATGCTGAATGTATTTGCATTACTGACTGAAACCTCAAACCCCACTCGCTTGTGAATACTGTGCATGATTCCACAGGGTAAGCAGCTGGGTGTGTGCTAAGAGTCTGCTTCTGCACCAAAAAATGGCTCCCCCTTTCCATCTAATGCAACTGTGAAATCACCAGAGCAATACGCAATAAATCTCTGCCTGTAATTCCTATATGCACACAGAGTCATGTTTTCACATTAGTCACAAAACGAAATTTCTTTGCCAATTTGAATGCACACTTACTACTCTTTTTTTTGGCAACTGATAAACACTTTTACAGACTGACACATTATGAATCCACTTTTCAGATTCTTAAAAAAGCACATGTCCAAACTGCTTTTTCAGACCAGCACCATGTGTAACCTGGTTGACTGCCTACACTCCAGCAAGGGCAACCAGCCTTAGTGATGCTGAATGTATTTGCATTACTGACTGAAACCTCAAACCCCACTCGCTTGTGAATACTGTGCATGATTCCACAGGGTAAGCAGCTAGGTGTGTGCTAAGAGTCTGCTTCTCCACCAAAAAATGGCTCCCCCTTTCCATCTAATGCAACTGTGAAATCACCAGAGCAATACGCAATAAATCTCTGCCTGTAATTCCTATATGCACACAGAGTCATGTTTTCACATTAGTCACAAAACGAAATTTCTTTGCCATTTTGAAAGCACACTTACTACTCTTTTTTTTGGCAAGTGATAAACACTTTTACAGACTGACACATTATGAATCCACTTTTCAGATTCTTAAAAAAGCACATGTCCAAACTGCTTTTTCAGACCAGCACCATGTGTAACCTGGTTGACTGCCTACACTCCAGCAAGGGCAACCAGCCTTAGTGATGCTGAATGTATTTGCATTACTGACTGAAACCTCAAACCCCACTCGCTTGTGAATACTGTGCATGATTCCACAGGGTAAGCAGCTAGGTGTGTGCTAAGAGTCTGCTTCTGCACCAAAAAATGGCTCCCCCTTTCCATCTAATGCAACTGTGAAATCACCAGAGCAATACGCAATAAATCTCTGCCTGTAATTCCTATATGCACACAGAGTCATGTTTTCACATTAGTCACAAAACGAAATTTCTTTGCTAATTTGAAAGCACACTTACTACTCTTTTTTTTGGCAAGTGATAAACACTTTTACAGACTGACACATTATGAATCCACTTTTCAGATTCTTAAAAAAGCACATGTCCAAACTGCTTTTTCAGACCAGCACCATGTGTAACCTGGTTGACTGCCTACACTCCAGCAAGGGCAACCAGCCTTAGTGATGCTGAATGTATTTGCATTACTGACTGAAACCTCAAACCCCACTCGCTTGTGAATACTGTGCATGATTCCACAGGGTAAGCAGCTGGGTGTGTGCTAAGAGTCTGCTTCTGCACCAAAAAATGGCTCCCCCTTTCCATCTAATGCAACTGTGAAATCACCAGAGCAATACGCAATAAATCTCTGCCTGTAATTCCTATATGCACACAGAGTCATGTTTTCACATTAGTCACAAAACGAAATTTCTTTGCCAATTTGAAAGCACACTTACTACTCTTTTTTTTGGCAAGTGATAAGTACTTTTACAGTCTGACACATTATGAATCCACTTTTCAGATTCTTAAAAAAGCACATGTCCAAACTGCTTTTTCAGACCAGCACCATGTGTAACCTGGTTGACTGCCTACACTCCAGCAAGGGCAACCAGCCTTAGTGATGCTGAATGTATTTGCATTACTGACTGAAACCTCAAACCCCACTCGCTTGTGAATACTGTGCATGATTCCACAGGGTAAGCAGCTGGGTGTGTGCTAAGAGTCTGCTTCTGCACCAAAAAATGGCTCCCCCTTTCCATCTAATGCAACTGTGAAATCACCAGAGCAATACGCAATAAATCTCTGCCTGTAATTCCTATATGCACACAGAGTCATGTTTTCACATTAGTCACAAAACGAAATTTCTTTGCCAATTTGAAAGCACACTTACTACTCTTTTTTTTGGCAAGTGATAAACACTTTTACAGACTGACACATTATGAATCCACTTTTCAGATTCTTTAAAAAGCACATGTCCAAACTGCTTTTTCAGACCAGCACCATGTGTAACCTGGTTGACTGCCTACACTCCAGCAAGGGCAACCAGCCTTAGTGATGCTGAATGTATTTGCATTACTGACTGAAACCTCAAACCCCACTCGCTTGTGAATACTGTGCATGATTCCACAGGGTAAGCAGCTGGGTGTGTGCTAAGAGTCTGCTTCTGCACCAAAAAATGGCTCCCCCTTTCCATCTAATGCAACTGTGAAATCACCAGAGCAATACGCAATAAATCTCTGCCTGTAATTCCTATATGCACACAGAGTCATGTTTTCACATTAGTCACAAAACGAAATTTCTTTGCCAATTTGAAAGCACACTTACTACTCTTTTTTTTGGCAAGTGATAAACACTTTTACAGACTGACACATTATGAATCCACTTTTCAGATTCTTAAAAAAGCACATGTCCAAACTGCTTTTTCAGACCAGAACCATGTGTAACCTGGTTGTCTGCCTACACTCCAGCAAGGGCAACCAGCCTTAGTGATGCTGAATGTATTTGCATTACTGACTGAAACCTCAAACCCTTAAAGTATTCTTTATTTTTACCAGTACACCTTAATTTATGGTGAAAACATAGTCCATATTATTTTACATGTTCTTCACATTTAAATTTCTCCCAAAACAGAAAATAATAAACACAACTTCAACAAAAGGAATCCCATTTCTATTATTCATTTCTTAATTTACCATATACATCCCCTCTCAAACTCTAAACTCACCTTTAAAATTAGTTAGTTGTGAAAGAAATGTGGCACTCAAACAGCAGATTATCAGAGCCAGGATCTCTGTTCTTTACACCTCTCTCCTCTCAGCAGAACCAGATAATGGCAAACTTTCCCTCTCTTTTTCCACACATATACATGTTAGTTTCAAATCTCAGTGCTTCCCCCTTTTTTTCAAATGTAATCACACATTTCTATTGGTTGAAAACCAACCCTTTTCCAAAAGTACCCTTCCCCCAACTTGACTTCTGCCTAGTACCCTTCCCCCAACTTGACTTCTGCCTGCTACCATAGCAACAGCTCATGGAACACTGCTGTGTGGAGTTAGGTCAGAAGTTCACCAAACAATGTTTCAATTCCACAGAGCAAGAGTGCTTGACTTTTCAAACCTAACAGCAAATCCATAGTACTGTTCTTTGGTAATACATTTTTCTGTACCAATACAAAACATGCTTCTATTAATTTACACATACAGCCTAGTTTTTATTCTAGAATGGTATGAAACAGCCAATCAGTTCTTTTTTTTATGAAAAAAATATGTATGCCTCCATTTCCAAACTGTCTTTCTTTTCATATTGCCATTCTACTGAAAGACACCTCCTGAGTGCATCCAGTTCTCCTTTGAAGATGTTCACAGTGTGGATTGTAGGGCACAGCTATGTCTTCTGGAGTGAAAAGTATGCAAAGAAAACAGATATGGTGAGAGACCTTGCTTTGCCAAATGTAGACACTAAATGGATTGGTCAGAGAGGGTTAAAGTGGCACCAATTGATGCCATTGGTGAAATCCTTCATGCACATCCAACACCCTGACCTCATAATAGTGCACTGTGGTGGCAATGACCTAGGCACTTTGACTGGGGTAGGTCTGGAAATGCTTATGAAGGACACCTTTGCACAACTGTTTTCACTTTTCCCTAAAACTGCCTTTGTGTTTTCTAACATATGCCAAAGGCAAAAATGGAACTGGTCCAATCATTTCTGTCCGCAGATTGACAAAGCAAGAAAGCACGTCAACAAATCTGTTTCTGCTTTCCTCCGTGACTATGGTATGGGTTCCATTTACCACAACAACTTGCGTTACGACATGCAAGACATTTATAGAGGAGATGGTGTGCACTTCAATGATGAAGGGAAGAGAGTCTTCCTCTTGAACCTTAGACTTACTTGTAGGTACCACTAAAAAATCATTTCATAAACACAACGGCTCTTTTTAGAGCCCCCTAATATCTAAACACTTAAATCTGAATTTCATTTCTTTTTTTCTTTTTTTTTTCTACCGTACGCTTACGGTAAGCTTACCGTACGCGTACCCCGCGATTTTTTTTAAAATCAATAAATGTTGTCTTTGTACTTTTCTGTCCTTCTTTGACCCCCTTACAAATGTTAGGGGGTCTGTAACTCTCCTCCTTGCCCCCTTTTCAAGATATCACTCTTTTTTTTTCTGAGTGAAACACACGAAATGGCGGCCGCCGCTTCCTGGTTTCGACCGATTCGAATGTTTACTAAGATCTAAGAGCCAATCAGAATCGCGCTCGCGCACGCCACCGTACGCGTACGGTAAGCGTACCGTAAGCGCACCGTAAGTTGGCTCAGATATATATATTGATTTAAAGGATATTTTCTCAGAATCTACTGAACAGATTTACACCAAACCTACAAAAGGCACTTCCTTGAACTGAGGACTACCTAATTTCAAGTAATTCTGTTCAGCCGTTCGGGCTGTAGCTGTGTCTAAAGGTCCTATGGAAAAATGCATGGGAAAAACGCGTTTTGGGACCCCCCTTTTATCTCAGCCCCCGCTTGACGAATCCCCCCGAGACTTTCAGGGTAGGAGCGGAGCGTAGCGCCCCGCCTATTTTGAAAAATTCGTGAGGATTCGTCAACCGGCGCCAAAGTTATTCCAAATAGAATGTTGCGGATTTCCTATGGAAACGTGGTCCTAACTATAACTACCTACTGGCGACCGCCAGTAGGTAATATATATATATATATATATATATATATATATATATATATATATATATATATATATATATATATATATATTATCTAGTGGTGGTTGCCAGTAGATAGTTATAGTTAGGACCGTGTTTCTATAGGAAATCTGAAAATTCTATTTTGAATAACTTTGGCGCCGGTTGACGAATCCTCGCGAAATTTTCAAAACTAATGGGGCTCTCCGCTCAGCTCCTACCCTGAAAGTCTCAGGGTGATTCGTCAAGCGGGGGCTGAGAGAAAAGTTGGGTCCCAAAACGCGTTTTCCCCATGCATTTTCCCATAGGACCTTTAGTCGAAGGTACAGCCCGAACGGCTAAACAGAATTACTTGAAATTTGGCACAGAGGTAGTCCTCAGGTCAGGCATGTGCCTTTTATATAGAACGTGAAAAGGGGGCAGGGTAGAGAGTTCCTGACCCCCTAGCCTTTGTCAGGGGGTCCCTGAAGGACCCTGAAGGGTGAAAAAAACTTTTTTTTTTTTTTTTTTTAAATCGCGGGGTGCGCGCACGCGCACACGGTGAAAAACCTTAAGAAAAAAAAAAATGTTAAACGAGCCATTCCATATTACAGGATACAGTCAATCTATAACTATATACATAGGTAGCTTATTGTAAAATAAATATATAAAAAATATAATCAAACATACATAACTTAGCATTTAAAAAACCTTACAAATACACTTAAAAAACCATAGGTTTCACACACGTTATAGTTAGGAAGTAGCATTTAAAAAACCTTGCAAATTCACTTAAAAAACCATAGGTTTCACACATGTTATAGTTAGCTGGACATTTCACTCGTAAAAAACCATTGAAATTTCCCCGTTATAGTTAGTTCAGATAACTATAACTCCAGCGACCGCCACTCTATCACAAGGATGATGTCATCAGTGATGTCATGAGTGATGCCACTGACGTCATCAGCAGTGGATTGCGGGCGCGCGAGTTATAGTTATCTGAACTAACTATAACGGGGGAATTTCAATGGTTTTTTACGAGTGAAATGTCCAGCTAACTATAACATGTCTGAAACCTATGGTTTTTTAAGTGAATTTGCAAGGTTTTTTAAATGCTAATTCCTAACTATAACGTGTGTGAAACCTATGGTTTTTAAGTGAATATATATATACACACTTATACACAAAGTGAGAGACTGATACAGATATTTACATATTTAAACACTACTCACTTAGCCATGTATTAACTAAGATACACTTAATCAGTCAGTTATACAATACATTTTTCAAAAACAAATCATCCATTTAGACACTTATATAACCATTTATTCTTCCATCGACCTTGAGATATACATATATAAAACATATTTAATTTTTAGAGAAACGCACATTCACTGGATGATGTCATGAGTGATGTCATGAGTGATGTCATTTGAGATGTCATCAGTGATGTCATGAGTGATGTCACTGACCATGTCATGAGTGATGTAATTTGTGACGTTATCAGCATTGCAGTCCGGGTGCTCGAGTTATAGTTAGCTGAACTAACTATAACTGGGGAATTTCAATGGTTTTGTACGAGTGAAAAGTCCAGCTAACTAAAACTCCCTGAAACCCATGGTTTTTTCAGTGTATATATATATATATATTCACTGAAAAAACCATAGGTTTCACACATGTTATAGTTAGGAATTAGCATTTAAAAAACCTTGCAAATTCAGTGAAAAAACCATAGGTTTCACACATGTTATAGTTAGCTGGACATTTCACTCGTAAAAAACCAATGAAATTTTCCCGTTATAGTTAGTTCAGCTAACTATAACTCGCGCGCCCGCAATGCACTGCTGATCACATCACATATTACATCACTCATGACATGGTCAGTGACATCACTCATTACATCACTGATGACATCTCAAATGACATCACTGATGACATCACTGATGACATCATCCTTGTGATAGAGTGGCAGACCACCTCTCACCCTAATATAACCTTTGATACACACATTCAAAAATAGAGACTGAAATTTTCAAAAAAAATGGACATACCAATACCAATTACAACATCCTCTTCAATAATTCTAAGAACCACATACACATCCACTCATTCACCAACAGTCCTGTACAGTCACTCATTCGTGTACTCACACATCATATGTACTCATACACCAATACATCCTGTTACACAATGCCACTCATCCACAGAGTTACTGACACACATAGTCACTCATGAAAAAAAGAAAGAAACATACATTTACTTGCATATACAGTTATACACACACCACCACACTTACTTCTACAGAAACTTACACATACTTAGTCTTTTAAAC
Organism: Triturus cristatus; assembly: GCF_964204655.1. Classification (NCBI taxonomy): domain Eukaryota; kingdom Metazoa; phylum Chordata; class Amphibia; order Caudata; family Salamandridae; genus Triturus; species Triturus cristatus. Next base: position 748,839,728 of record NC_140579.1, read on the forward strand.
AATCACTTATAGAAACACATACTTATTTATGCAGGAACTCTTCTAATCTCTCACTCTCACATATACTCACTTATATATACCAATAGTCACATATACTAGTTTAAAACATATGTAGTTACTCATAAAGACACTATTGAGACAGCCATTCACTCACTAACACACCCATACACACACTCTTCCACCCATACAGTCCTGCACATATGCTGTCTTCAACACATACAAACAGTGAGTCACTCATTCATGCACCTATGCACTACGTAATACCCCCCACCGAACCATATAGACACTGATACTCAAAAAACCAACTAATAACCTATATAGACACTCATGTAGCTACTCACCAACCCATGCAGCCACTTATACACAAAGTGAGAGACTGATACAGATATTTACATATTTAAACATTACTCACTAAGCCATGTATTCACTAAGATACACTTAATCAGTCAGTTACACAATCAATTTTTCAAAAACAAATCATCCATTTAGACACTTATATACCCATTTATTCTTCCATCGACCTTGAGATATACATATATAAAACATATTTAATTTTCAGAAAAACACACATTCACTTGATGATGTCATCAGTGATGTCATCAGTGATGTCATTTGAGATGTCATCAGTGATGTCATGAGTGATGTCACTGACCATGTCATGAGTGATGTAATATGTGACGTGATCAGCAGTGCATTGCGGGCGCGCGAGTTATAGTTAGCTGAACTAACTATAACGGGAAAATTTCATTGGTTTTTTACGAGTGAAATGTCCTGCTAACTATAACATGTGTGAAACCTATGGTTTTTTCACTGAATTTGCAAGGTTTTTTAAATGCTAATTCCTAACTATAACATGTGTGAAACCTATGGTTTTTTCAGTGAATTTGCAAGGTTTTTTTAATGCTAATCCCTAACTATAACATGTGTGAAACCTATGGTTTTTTCAGTGAATTTGCAAGGTTTTTTAAATGCTAATTTCTAACTATAACATATGTGATTCCCATGGTTTTTTCAGTGAATTTGTATAGTTTTTTAAATGGTAATTCTTACCTATAACATATGTGATTCCCATATTTTTTTTTATTGATTTTGTATGATTTTTTTATTATAAATTCTTATCTTAAATGTGTTTTTTTTTTAAAAAAACAAGTTTTTTTTAACTTTTTATTCTCGTAAAACACTATGTTTTTTTTTTTTAAAATATGCAATATATCAAGTTTTCTCTTTTTTTTTTACCAAACAGGTAAGATATATTAGTATAACATAGAAAATATATATATATATATATTTTTTTTTTTTATTAGGCGTACGGTAAGCGTACGGTAAGCGTACGGTTTACGCAATGTTTGTAATTTATCTACTCTGTTTGCGTATAGTTACGCAATTTGCGTAGCCGCGCGTACTGTGTGTGGGGTGCGTAGGCGTGTACGCTACACGCGCACGTTACGCGGAAGTGTTGTAGAGTGACTGTTTTGCGCATGTGCGCGAGCACATGTCTTTTTTACGCGCATGCGCACTTTTACCGTAAGCGCACCGTAAGCGCACCGTAACCGTAACGTACGCGCACGGTGGGTCATGTGATCATGAAACACAACTTTTGATTGGTTGAAACTACTTTCAGTTCTAGAACTCTCCTACACCACACCCATTCCCCTCATTTCTGCTTGTGATCCCTTAGGAGAAGGAGCTGACTTGTCTTTGTGATACGATGGCAGAACAGCACTCTTCTGCTGAGAGTGAGGCTAGCAGCACCACCATCAGGCAGAGAAGGAGGAAACAGAAGGGCTCTTTCATATGGGAGTATTTTACTTTTCCTGAGGGTGAGAAAAAAGTCAATGCTGCCTTGGTGACTTGCAAGCTGTGCAAGGGTGTACTTTCGCGAGGTAATCCCAACAAGAAGTATTCCTTCGGGAATCACACTATGTTGAGACACCTTGAGGATGTACATCCCAGGACACATGCTAGACATACTAGGGGCAACCCTTCAGTAAGTCAACCAAGCACATCCACAGCAGCTCAGCCGAGTCCTTCTTCGGAAGCTCAGCAGAGCCCTTCATCTGTGGGGGCACATTCACCTTTTTCTGAACCTCTGGAAATTAACCCTCGGTTTGGTAGGGTTACTATGCGGTGTTCATTTTGCCATGATCTAATTGTTCATAGGGAGACCAGTGTTTCCCTCATTAACAACAGAATAGATCAGCACAAATGTCCAACCAGCTAATGTTCCCATACTTCCTTTCCTCTGTCCCTGCATGAACACAACGGCTCTTTTAAGAGCCAACCTTACCTCTCAACTTTTTTTTATTTTTTCTTGAAAACTTTTTTTTTTTTTTTTTTACCGTACGCGTACGGTAAGCGTATTTTTTTTTTTTTTTTTTTTAAAAACACTAAAAATCAATTACCACATCTCAAGATCCTTGAGGAATTAATAACTAAATACTAAAAATCTTTTTGAGATAAAGAGGAAGAAAAGGACCATCTAATTTCTCACTTACCTGACCCACCAAACAATTTAATTTTTAATTAAAATGTAATTGAAATTACTTGAAAAAATGGTTGGTTTATTTTGAAAATTTTCTTTCACAATCTGAAAAAAAAGAAAAAAGTATTAATATTTAATAAATCAATATATTACACAGTACACGTATTTACATGTATTTCCCAAAATTTTTTTTGCCTTTTTTTTGCTGTTTTCAGAATATATTGCATTTCACTATAAAATCACCAGAGCAATACGCAATAAATCTCTGCCTGTAATTCCTATTTACACACAGAGTCATGTTTCCACATTAGTCACAAAACGAAATTTCTTTGCCAATTTGAAAGCACACTTACTACTCTTTTTTTGGCAAGTGATAAACACTTTTACAGACTGACACATTATGAATCCACTTTTCAGATTCTGATAAAAGCACATGTCCAAACTGCTTTTTCAGACCAGCAACATGTGTAACCTGGGTGACTGACTACACTCCAACAAGGGCAACCAGCCTTAGTGATGCTGAATGTATTTGCATTACTGACTGAAACCTCAAACCCCACTCGGTTGTAAATACTATGCATGATTCCACAGGATAACCAGCTGGCTGTGTGCTAAGAGTCTGCTACTGCATACAAAAAAATGGCTCCCCCTTTCCATCCAATGCAAATGTAAAATCACCAGAGCAATACGCAATAAATCTCTGTCTGTAATTCCTATTTACACACAGAGTCATGTTTCCACATTAGTCACAAAACGAAATTTCTTAGCCAATTTGAAAGCACACTTACTACTCTTTTTTTTGGCAAGTGATAAACACTTTTACAGACTGACACATTATGAATCCACTTTTCAGATTCTGATAAAAGCACATGTCCAAACTGCTTTTTCAGACCAGCACCATGTGTAACCTGGGTGACTGACTACACTCCAGCAAGGGCAACCAGCCTTAGTGATGCTGAATGTATTTGCAGTACTGACTGAAACCTCAAACCCCACTAGGTTGTGAATACTGTGCATGATTCCACAGGATAACCAGCTGGCTGTGTGCTAAGAGTCTGCTTCTGCATACAAAAAAATAGCTCCCCCTTTACATCTAATGCAAATGTAAAATCACCAGAGCAATACCAAACAGCTTTCTTAGACCAGCAACATGTGTAACCTGGGTGACTCACTACACTCCAGCAAGGGCAACCAGCCTCACTGATGCTGAATGTATTTGCATTACTGACTGCAACCTCAAACCCTTAAAGTATTCCTTATTTTTACCAGTACACCTTCATTTATCGTGAAAACATAGTCCATATTATTTTACATGTTCCTCACATTTAAATTTCTCCCAAAACAGAAAATAATAAACACAACTTCAACAAAAGGAATTCCAATTCTATTATTCATTGCTTAATTTACCATATACATCCCCTCTCAAACTCTAAACTCACCTTTAAAATTAGTTAGTTGTGAAAGAAATGTGGCACTCAAACAGCAGATTATCAGAGCCAGGATCTCTGTTCTCTACACCTCTCTCCTCTCAGCAGAACCAGATAATGGCAAAGTTTCCCTCTATTTTTCCACACATATACATGTAAGTTTCAAATCTCAGTGCTTCCCCCTTTTTTTCAAATGTAATCACACATTTCTATTGGTTAAAAACCAACCCTTTTCCAAAAGTACCCTTCCCCCAACTTGACTTCTGCCTAGTACCCTTCCCCCAACTTGACTTCTGCCTGCTACCATAGCAACAGCTCATGGAACACTGCTGTGTAGAGTCAGGTCAGAAGTTCACCAAACAATGTTTCATTTCCAAAGAGCAGGAATGCTTGACTTTTCAAACCGAACAGCAAATCCATAGTACTGTTCTTTGGTAACACATTTTTCTGTACCAATACAAAACATGCTTCTATAAATTTACACATACAGCCTAGTTTTTATTCTAGAATGGTATGAAACAGCCAATCAGTTTAAAAAAAAATATGTTTGCCTCCATTTCCAAACTGTCTTTCATTTCTTTTTTCCATTCTACTGAATTACACCTCCTGAGTGCATCCAGTTCTCCTTTGAAGATGTTCACAGTGTGGATTGTAGGGCACAGCTATGTCTTCTGGAGTGAAAAGTATACAGAGAAAACAGATATGGTGAGAGACCTTGCTTTGCCAAATGTAGACATTAAATGGATTGGTCAGAGAGGGTTAAAGTGGCACCAATTGATGCCATTGGTGAAATCCTTCATGCAAAACCAACACCCTGACCTCATAATAGTGCACTGTGGTGGCAATGACCTAGGCACTTTGACTGGGGTAGGTCTGGAAATGCTTATGAAGGAGACCTTTGCACAACTGTTTTCACTTTTCCCTAAAACTGCCTTTGTGTTTTCTAACATATGCCAAAGTCAAAAATGGAACTGGTCCAATCATTTCTGTCCACAGCTTGACAAAGCAAGAAAACACGTCAACAAATCTGTTTCTGCTTTCCTCCGAGACTATGGTATGGGATCCATTTACCACAACAACTTGCGTTACGACATGCAAGACATTTATAGAGGAGATGGTGTGCACTTCAATGATGAAGGGAACAGAGTCTTCCTCTTGAACCTTAGACTCTGCATCGGTACTTACTTGTAGGTACCACTAAAAAATCACTTCATAAACACAACGGCTCTTTTTAGAGCCCCCTAATATCTAAACACTTAAATCTGAATTTTATTTCTTTTTTTATTTTTTTTTTCTACCGTATGCGTACGGTAAGCTCACCGTAAGCTTACCGTACGCGTACCCCGCGATTTTTTTTAAAAATCAATAAATGTTTTTTTTGTACTTTTCTGTCCTTCTTTGACCCCCTTTCAAATGTTAGGGGGTCTGTAACTCTCCTCCTTGCCCCCTTTTCAAATTATCACCCTTTTATTTCTGTGTTAAACACACAAAGTGGCGGCCGCCGCTTCCTGGTTTCGACCGATTCGAATGTTTACTAAGATCTAACAGCCAATCAGAATCGCGCTCGCGCACGCCACCGTACGCGTACGGTAAGCGCACCGTAAGCGCACCGTAAGCTGTCACAGATATATATATTGATTTAAATGCTATTTTCTCAGAATCTACTGAACAGATTTACACCAAACCTACAAAAGGCACTTCCTTGACCTGAGGACTACCTCTCTGCCAAATTTCTGGTAATTCTGTTCAGCCGTTCGGGCTGTAGCTGTGTCTAAAGGTCCTATGGAAAAATGCATGGGAAAAACGCGTTTTGGGACCCCCCTTTTATCTCAGCCCCCGCTTGACGAATCCCCCCGAGACTTCCAGGGTAGGAGCGGAGCGTATCGCCCCACCTATTTTGAAAAATTCGTGAGGATTCGTTGACCGGCGCCAAAGTTATTCAAAATAGAATGTTGCGGATTTCCTATGGAAACGTGGTCCTAACTATAACTACCTACTTGCGACCGCCAGTAGGTAATATATATATATGTGTGGGTGTGTATATATATATATATATATATGTGTGAAGAAAAGGGTGCCCCCAGGTGAGCCGCACACACAGGAGGTAAGCATGGATTCAGGGGGAGTAGGAAGAGTCCATCGGGTCCCCGACGCGTTTCGAGCAGACGCTCTTTGTAGGAAGGTGGATATCTGACTATGGTTACCCCCAAATTTTTGCCTAGTGTCTAGCTGGTTTTTCGACTTAGTTGGCCTGAGATCCTGCCATTCAGGATCTCAGCCTGGCTGTTCTCTCTTTAAAATGGACTCCATGTACCCTAGGTACATACCCAATTGGTTGGATCACCCTGTGAGCCCCTGTACCAGTGTACACTAGGTACCCAGGGCATTGGTGTATCTAAGGCCTGCCAGGGGCTGAAGCATGTATTATGCCACCCCAGGCTTGGCCTAACAAATTTGACACAACTGGCTGATCACTCAGCTGGGGTAAGTTGGTGTAACCACCTCTTACTTAGGTGTAGTATACCTATGCCTAACCTTAAATGGGACACATGTTAGCCTATAAGTCACTCCTATGGCAGGCCTTAACAATCCTGAAGGCAGAGTGCTTGGTTCCATGTGAGATGGTGCTCTGGCATGAGCTGAGCCTGTCTGCAGTGGTCGGAACAACTTCCTTCTACCGTTTCCAGATATCGCCATACCATATACTCTTAAGTGCATTATGTACCTCGCGGTTAAATGCTATCTTTGGTTTGGCTTTATCAAAACATGTCGAGTGAGGTGTCATACGAATTGGAATACTAACCCCTCGCCAATTCTGGCGACGGGGTTAGCATTCCACCCTTCTAGAGGGACACAACATGTACAGTACCTGAAACCCGGGTAAAATCAGACATAGCCTCAGCTCCACAAAATGGATGCTGCCACCACAGACACAAGTCTGCCCTCCTGCTGCTGGGAGTCCTTCCAGCTTGGGAGGTGTGGACAAAGGGTTTCCTGCCAGGGGAGGTGCGTGCACCACCCCAGACAGGATTTTGTGTATTGGTCAGGTAGGGCTTGAAAGGAACCAGACATGCCTGAGGCTCACAAGGAGCCTCGGTGCATATGCCAGTTCAAACCGGTCCTGGGGCACACCAGCCCTGGACCTGGGGCGAGCTGGACAAAGGATTGGGGGTGTAACCACCCCCCTTCCTGGTCCCACCCTTAGGGAGGGACCTAGCAGGTAGTCCGGCCCCTAGAATCCGAATAAAGGTAGGAGCTGTGTCCTAAGACTTTAGACATCCTGGAATCAACTTAACTACAAGAAGAAGACGGGAACTTTGACGCTCTGTCGCACAGAGGACTGAAGCCAATCTCCCCTGTGGTCAGGGAGTGACCACCTTGCTAACGCAAGCACCATCCAGCGAATCAACGTCTGCTTTGCCGCCGCCTCCCGCCGGAGCCTGAGCCCAGAGACTGACAAGACCTGGACCTCCAGACCTCTCACCGCCCGATCCACAGTCCCTGAAAAGAAGGAACCCGTGGAGGCACCGAGACAGGTGGAGCCAGCCATCTTGAAAAGACTACGACAAGCTGCAAGCGCAACAACCGAGGCTCCCTCCAAGTTGTGCTTTGGGATCTGAGAAGCCCAACCCTCGAGCAGCAACTGCACCAAAGGTGAGCCCTCCAGCATCTCCACGATCTGCGTGGGGCCCTTCTGCATTTTGCCACTCGATGCGCCTAACCGGTTGCTGGCCCGTTGGCTAGTGGCCATCTTGGCGACGAACTTCAAGAACTACACCACTGGTCTGGTTGCTCCAGACTGGCCCTTGCTCCCCTCCAAAGGAGCAGTCCCTCTGACCTTGCTGGTCAGAACCATAAGCTTATTTCGTTTTCCACAACAATTACTTTTGCCAAGGCTTGTTTGCTTTGACCAAGTCGCCGACACCGCCGACAGTGAGAGCCTACGTGGGACAGCTCGTGAACCGACTCCTGGATGTCGTCGACCTTCAGGGACCACGTGGCTGCAGAGACAAGCTGCACCTTTCCTCCTGTTTGCACCCGATATCGCCTGGTACCCACCTGGTGCCACGCTGGTCACTGGCTAGTGACTGTGAACACTGTCCCCTCTGCTTACAGGTCTTCTACAACTCTGATCCACCCTTGGATCCACCACATCCCTTCCGGACCGACCGCCTGCAGCATCTTTGTCTTCAGGCTCCATTGAACATATAGAAGAAACCCGACGCACTTCGAGACCTATGCACCCGCTTCCTGTGGGTGAGGTAAAGCTGGCAATCTGGTGCCCAAGTGTAGAGTATCATCTCTAGTGTCTGTGTTTCCAATCTTGAGTTCATAGTCCATCCGGAAGATCCTTTTTGCAGTAACTTTGTAACTTTTACGCACCCATTGAAAACCTATGGGAGCTCGCGTGTGACTATTTGTTCTGCACACGCAACCCGTGGACCTCCTGGTCACTAACTAAAGTTAGCTCCTTGTAGGCCCAGCGATTCTAGAGGCCCTAGGCCTTTTCCCTTTTCTGTTCGTGGTACTTATACCACTATTTTAGTATATGGTTCGAGTGGCCACCAGGGCCTATCCATATAAAGTGCAACTTCTGTGTATTCTAACGTATTCTTGTTTAACGATTTGTGCTCCTGTGCTCATAAAGAGTCTAGGGGATACTTTGAGAAATAAATACATATATATTTTTAATATATATCTGTGTGGTGTCCTTTCATTGGTATAAAAGGGGGTTACATTTGGTAAAACAGCCTGCTTAACACGCTTCACGAGTTTAGCCTCAAAGACTGCTTAGCCTACGCTACCACTAGGGCAGCTGGTCCGAAAAGGTTGACTTACAACCACACCATAAGGGTTGCTTGGCATGGTACAAGGTGGTCACTTTAACTAGTGAACATCATATACCAGGCCAACTTCTCACACTCTTCATCAAGGGTTTCAGCTCTACAAACCACCAGCGAGGCATAGTGCAGCTCGCGACCGGGCCGGCCGCATTATTTGTGAAGAAAAGGGTGCCCCCAGGTGAGCCGCACACACAGAAGGTAAGCATGGATTCAGGGGGAGTAGGAAGAGTCCATCGCGTCCCGACGCGTTTCAAGCAGACGCTCTTCATCAAGGGGTTCAGCTCCACAAACCACCAGCGAGGCATAGTTCCAGACCACTTCTTTTATTTCTATTTACAAGCACGCTCAGGTGAGCCCATGGCAAGAATTCTGGGACTGGAAGTCCAAACACCATTTCCCAAGTGGGCCGCATGGCGGGTTCTAGTGTAGATTTTTTGTTGTCGCGAGCTGCACTGCTGCTGATGGGAGCGGATCCATTGCTGATGATTTGTTGGTGAATATGGAGCGGGAGCTGTGTGGTGGCATTAGGGTGAGCACCTGGCTGAGCAACCACAACAAAAAATCTACACTACAACCCACCATGCGGCCCACTTGGGAAATGGTGTTTGGACTTCCAGTCCCAGAATTCTTGCCATAGGCTCACCTGAGCATGCTTGTAAATAGAAATAAAAGAAGTGGTCTGGAACTATGCCTCGCTGGTGGTTTGTAGAGCTGAACCCCTTGATGAAGAGCGTCTGCTCGAAACGCGTCGTGGACGCGATGGACTCTTCCTACTCCCCCTGAATCCATGCTTACCTCCTGTGTGTGTCCTGGAGCAGGGTTTTCTATTGAAACTTGAACTTCAGTTTATGTTCTAATTTGTCATAATTAAAACTATTAAGAATTAATTACTAGATATTAATTTTGTTGAGTTTTCTTACTAATCAACCTTACTAATGAGAGAATTATACGTGGGAATGCAGTTGCATGGCTTAAATTAATACGTGAACTAAGTTGGTGAGCAAATTAATTAAATATGTGTGGCTAAAGTGTTATTTGTTATGTGTTTGTGCTTTAAAATAATATGCTTTAATACTTTTCCATGTCGCAAATGGCTAGATAATTACATACACATAAGGGTATTAGTGGGAATTAACACTGTATAATCAATACGATGTAGTAACGTTGTTTTGTGTTTCTTTTAATTAAGATTGTCCATTCTGGCCTATTGAAAGATGGCCGATATTTACAGCCTGCATTTGAGTAGATAAAATACGAAGAGAGGCCTCGCTGAATATGGTTGAAAACCTGACCTCGGCCTCTGTCTGTGTTAAAAGTTTCCGTGAGGACAGCAGCTCTGGGCTCGTCGCCAGCTATCCTTGGAAGAGAACAGTAGCCACAATGAACATTTTGATAAACTTGCAGTGGCTTCACTATAATTCCGGGGAAGAGCATCTATGAATGTTGCAGATTTAGTTTGTGCTTCCTTCTTCCGTGTTTTTATTTTTGTGATATTCGAGAGCGGAGGTTTTTCTAAATGTTGCGAGTCAACATCCTTTCCTGCTCGCTCTGCTCAACGGACGTTTGGAACTTGTTTGTAACTTTTAATGTGTAAGTTTTAGTATAAATATTGTTAGACTAGAGAGGGTCTAAGGCCACTTCTTCCCGAACTAATGCTCGAGAGGATCGATGCTGATCGAGAGGACGGCGACTCTTTGAGAGACCTGTCCTGACTTTTAGCTAGAATAGGTAACTATGAGAATAATGATTTTGCTATTAGATGATTTTCTATTTGAACTAATTTAGATAAAGTACTTTCTTGTTTGAATTACAGTGTCGGGTGGTTATTTCCTTGTCATTTATTGAGATCTCAAATATGTTCTTTATTGTTTAAATCATGACTCGTGACAAATCAATTAGGTTGCATTGACCTCAGTTTAGATGCAGATTGATTCAGGAGTTCTCTCGTGTATTCAGTGTGGATAGAGTATTAGAATGAATGTTGGTGTGATGGGCCCTAGCGTATGGTGAGTGTATGTGCGTATGACTGTGGAATTACTCTGTCCATGGAAGTAGGGAGAATTTATATGCTCTGATCTGCAGCAGTTTCCTGGTAGCAGTATGATGGTTTTGATTATTGTCTTGATCTGATAGATTGCTTGTACATAGGCTTTCGGATTTATTGGTTTATTGATTGATATTGATACATGTACTAACACTAAATGTTGAAGTCGTCGTATTGAGTTATATGTAGTGTGTACGGCTTCTGGAATGTAGGGAGCTGGTGACGGTTCCGTAGTAGGGCAGAGGGAAGTGAGTGCTGCTCTCGGGAAAGACGGGATTGTTAGCCCTGTACGTATGCAGGGAAAAGCGTGTGACAATTGAAGTTGCGCGTCGCATTGTCTGGGATCGGAATCAGTGACATCGCCGTGTGTTACTACTAGAGATATATTTTCTGTATAAGAGGAGTGTGTATGGTAGCGAAGGTTATCTGTGAAACTCTGGTCTTAAGTCCCAGGGATCCGTAAGGTTCGCCGTTAAAGCTTTCTGCTGGAGGAGTAATAGGTATTATCTGAGCTTGTTTGAAGGACTGGGCAGAGGTAAACGCTGCTTGGTTAACGTGTGTTATAATTCTGTAGTGGGACAGATTGTTCGCTGTTCTCGGGAAAGGCAGGATTCTGTGTAGATGTGCTACATTTCCTGGTGTGAAAGTGCGTGAATGTATGAGCATTTAGTTAATTGTGAGACTCCTTGGAGCATTCTGGGAGGAAGCAGTTAATGGGTGCATGTTAGAAGGGCAGAGTAGAGGGATGTGCTACTGTGTCAACGAAAGTAATAATTCCGTAGTGGAGCAGAGGTAGGTGCTGTTCTGGAAAGAAGCGGGATTCTTGTGAGAAAGGTCTTTTACTATTCTGTGGTTAGCGAAGCAGACAATGGAGATGTTTATATGTTGTAAATAATAGATGTGTAGAATCTGAAACAGAGTCTACCAAGAAGGCTTTGTAAAGGAGGGGTAGACGAGTGACAGGAGACAAGAGTAGAAGCGACTGCAGCGACTACTGATGTCAGAAAGACCGCGCTGTGATTGGACAGTGGGTTAGAACGGTGCTTGCGCTGGGATTGGTGTGCTGGTGTGAGCCGCGCAGGGATTGGAAGGAGTACAGGGTGACGTAGACGCTCCAGGATTGGTGCGTTAGTGTGAGTCGCGCTGTTATTGGACAAAAGATCGTACAGTTGCGGAAGGGACTAGAGAGTTGTAGTAAACGCAAAAATGTATTACCAGACAGAGGAAAAGAAGAAGAAATCCTTGTTCGGTAAAATTAAAAAGTGGTTCGACAAGGATAAAGACATAATAACTAGGGAAGGTGAATTACTACCTCCGACAAGAACCCCTGCATCCTTCATGGTTGCAAAATATGGGTATCATACCTGTATTTGGTTAGACAATTGGGCTAAGTACACTAAAGAAGATGGTGTTCTAGCGTTCCCGGAACATGGTTCATTTAATCTGGCCGTGTTGAGAAATTTACGGGAAAAAATGATGTGTCTAGAGCCTAGACCAAGGCCGACACAGTTCGAGGCATTGGTAGAATGGGAAGATGAGGTGCATGAGCGAGAAAAGCAGAGGAGTGGAGGTAATTATAGGTACATTTTTGGGAGGAAATATGATCGTGAAACTCATCATGATCGAATGAGGAGATGGCGAGATGCTAGTATGTCAGAGGGACTGTATCCTATGAGGACTGTTGAAGAGACGGAAGGGAGGAAAGGTACGGAAAAGGTACCTGATGCAGAGTTGAGAAGGTATGGGGCTAATGATTATGAGGATGAAGTCTTGGATGACATGCTCTATAAGAGACCACCTCCATATAGACCAGAACCAGAAGAGAGAACACCAGTTGCTACTCCCATAAGAGATACTTTACGAATTGTTAAAACAGAAATTGCGACACCAGATCTGAAAAGTGGTAGCTCTTTCATGGAAAGGGAGAGAGAGAGAGAGCGAGAGAGAGGGAGAGAGAATCAAATCGGGGATGAGAAAACAAGAGAATTAGCCAGAACCACATCTGAGTTGACAGAGAAAATTAGAGAATTAACAAAGAATCTAGAAGCAGTTACAGTTCCTGTAACCATAGGTCCGGTTATGCCTATTTTTGATAAGCAAAGAATGGGTGAAACTGGTTTGACAGTTCCCTATGTAGGTAATAGTTTGGTTGGTTCTTCGGGAGAGTCAGGAATGAGGATGGAAGAAAATCATTTGAGACAGATGAGGCGTGACAAATGTGGTGGAGAGTCAAATGTACAGCCTAATTCAGGATTGAATACTGGTTGTTTAGGAGGATCAATATTGGAACCACAGAGGATGGCAGAACAAGTGAGTACAGTGAAAAGGTCTACAGAAATAACGGCTGAGGATTTGAATGATTGGTTGAAGGTTCTCCAAAAGAAAGATAAGGATTCTCAGGCAATTGATGTAGCCAGGTTGCGCATAGAATTGGAGGAACTTATTGCGGGAACAATTCCTACAGAAATGTTAAAAAATCATCATGATGGAGAGTTGTTATTCATGTGCAAGAGTATCACCTGGAGGGCTAAGAGTACACATGATAGATTAAAGGGTATAGCGAGTGAAATGGGAGTTGACATGGATTAGGTGAAAGCATTGCAGAAGCCTTACCGAGTGGATTTTTCTGATAAAGATATCGAGAATCTAAATGATGTTGGTAGAACAGGGCAGACTAAGGAAATGATTTCCTTATTGCGAAAATGGGGTGATGTGGAAAATTGGAAGGATAGGTGGTATAAGAAAAGAGAATATTCAGTGGACAGGACTTACTCAGCATTTCCCATGAGAGAAAAAGAAAAAACAGTGGATGCTTATCCTATGAGGGAGATTCCTGGAGGAGGATATGTACATGTCCCATGGACTAGACAGGATATTTTGTCATTTACGAATGATTTCCCTCGACTGAGAGAAAAGCCCGTCGAGTGGTATAGGCAGGTAGACAGGTTTGTGAAATTGTCAAAAGTGCTGTGGATTGACCTGAATAGTCTGTTTGATATAATTGTTCCAGCAGACTTGTGGGCAGAGTGTAAAATAGTTGTGGATTGGCCTGCTAAGGAATACCCAAGAGATCAGAAAACAGGAGCTCCAGACCCGGAGGTTATGAGAAAATATGAGCAGGTCATTGTGTTCCTGAAGAATAAGGTACCCCCTAAAGAGACAGACTAGGTCAAGATAGATCGAACACATCAGGAAACAAAAGAATCAGTTCATGCTTTCTATGAAAGGCTGATATTGGCTTTTAAACAGTTCAGTGGAGATGAACACCTGGGTGATAAGGATTTGAGTCATTTTGTATACAGATTTGTATATGGCTTGAGACCTGTAATTAGTGAAATGATTCGTGAGCACACAGTCGATTGGCAGAGTAAGAAGATTGATGAGATCTTGAGACATGCGAAGTACTTCAGTGATGAAATTGAGGCAAAGCAAAGAAAGCTGAAAGAGAAAGCAATGTGGGCACAGGTGAAAGTTGCAGAAAGACAAGAAGCACAGCTGGTGGAACAAGCAAATAATCCAGGAAATAGGCCCAGATATGGCACAGGAAAAGGAAAGGGAAATTTAGAGGAGGCCAAAAAGAAGTTCCCATGTCACAACTGTGGACAATTGGGGCATTGGAGATCCGAGTGTATGAATCCACCATTAGTGAGTAATGAGAATAAATCATTGAATCAACAGGTGCAGTACGAGAGGTGTAATCATCAGCAGCAACAGCAGAAGGTTGTCAAGCAGCAGAGTCAAGAGCCAAAACTGCCCTTGCGGCAGAATAGAGGGTCCCAGAAATTTAACCAGGACTCAGGATTCTACAATGATGAGCAGGTAAACAAACCGAGACGTTCAAACCCGGTACAGCAGTACTGGTTAAAGAATGAGGGGAGTGAGTCTGAAGGGGACTACTGACGGTGCCGAAGAGAGGAGGAGGAGTGCATACTTGGAGCAACTCTAGAAATAGACCAGGCAGGACCATTTGTAGATGGGAAAATAAATGGGGAAAGTGTTACTTTTTTAGTAGACGCAGGAGCGACGAGATCAACTGTCAGGTCAGCAGATATAAGAAATCTTCCTCTCTCGGACGAAGCAATCCAAGTGGTTGGTGTAGCTAATACACAGATTAAAACTCGTCTTACTGAACCAGTAAGGGTAAAGATAGGGAAATTTTCAGATATGCACAGATTTGTGGTCTGTGACACTAGTCCGGTGAACTTGTTAGGTAGGGACTTATTTTGTAAAATGAATTGCATAATTTTCTGTACTCCGGATGGAATAGCTTTTGAGACACCAGATGAGGATGTCTTATACAGGATGACTCTAGATA
Organism: Triturus cristatus; assembly: GCF_964204655.1. Lineage (NCBI taxonomy): Eukaryota > Metazoa > Chordata > Amphibia > Caudata > Salamandridae > Triturus > Triturus cristatus. Next base: position 748,854,840 of record NC_140579.1, read on the forward strand.
ATCGAGAAAGTGAGATTGTTGGAACATATGCAGTGTTTAATCCGGATGACTTGCCTCAAGAGTTGAGAAATACGGTAAAAGCAGCAGTTTGGGATTTTACTGGAGAAGATGTGGGAATGATGAATAATGTATATCCAGTAAAGATTACAGTGAAAGAGGGAATCACTTATCCTAATATCCCACAATACAGATTGACACCGGAAATAATTGAAGGAATAACACCTATCATAGATAAGATGATTCAGCAGGGTGTTTTGAGAGAGTTACTGAGTAGCCCATGTAATTCACCGATAATGGGTCTGAAGAAACCAAATGGGAAGTTCAGGATTGTACAGCATTTGAGAAAAGTTACCAAAATTGTGGTGTCATGCTGTCCCATTGTGCCAAATCCGTCAGTGATTTTGTATCAGATTCCTCATGATGCTGAATGGTACACAGTAATTGATTTGTGTCATGCTTTCTTTTCAATTCCATTGCATCATGACAGCCAGCCGATTTTTGCATTTCGGTTTGGACAGCGTATTTTGGCATGGTGCCGTATCCCACAGGGGTATACAGAGAGTCCTTCGATATTCAATCAGTTGCTGAAAAAGTCTTTGGAGAGTCTGATCATGCCTGAAAGTTCAGTACTAGTACAGTATATTGATGACCTACTTGTGGCATCAAAGACACGTGAAGCTTGTGAAGTAGATACCATAGCTTTACTGAATAATTTGGCAGATGTAGGATTAAAGGTATCTCCAGCCAAATTGCAGTTTTGTAAAAAAGAAGTACACTATCTTGGACATAATATTGAAAAAGGTCTGAGAAAAGTGACCAATGACAGAATCAAAATTATCAGAGGAATGAGAGCCCCAATGACCCAGAGAGAAGTAAGAATGTTTCTGGTAATGGTGGGTTATTGTCGTCAGTGGATAAGTAATTTTTCCCTGATAGCAAAGCCACTGATTAAATTGACCAAAAGTGAGGTAAAAGACCCCTTGGAACTGAATTCAGAACAAATGGCAGCATTTGAGGAATTGAAGAGTAGATTGTGTGAAGCTCCTGCTCTGGGGATGCCAGACTATGAGAAGGAGTTTGAATTGTACTGTAGTGAGAGAAATGGATGTGCACTTTCAGTGTTAATTCAGAAACATGGACGTCTGAGAAGGCCAATTGCATACTTCTCATCAACACTTGACCCAGTAGCTGTGGGTTTGCCAGGTTGCCTGAAAGCAGCAGCTGCTACATGCAGAAGCTTGGAACAAAGTGAGGGTATAATAATGGGATATCCTGTAAGGGTGTTCGTACCTCATGATGTGGCAATTCTTTTGACAAGAAGCAGAACTCAATATATGTCACATAGTCGGCTGACTAAATATGAGAAAATCATTCTGGGAGCATCAAATGTGACTCTTGAGAGATGTGTGAATGTGAATCCAGCAACACTTTTGCCAGATGCTGAAAATGTGAGTGTGCGAGATGATGTTGATCATGATTGTTTGGATGTGCTTGATTACCGTACAAAACCGAGACCAGACATAAGAGATCTGCCACTACCTGAGAGTGATCATGTGTTGTTTGTGGATCGGTCATGTTTGAGAACAGAAGAAGGTGTGCTGAGTGCAGCATATGCGGTGTGTAAAGTTTCAGAAGTTATGGAAGCTTCATCTTTGAAAGGAGTTAGATCTGCTCAGGTGGCTGAATTGGTGGCATTGACAAAAGCTTGCAAGATTGGGAAGAATCTGAGAGTGACCGTGATGACTGATAGTCAGTATGGATTTGGAGTGGTTCATGATTTTGGCCAACTTTGGCTACAGAGAGGTTTCTTGACGTCGAGTGGAACTCCTATAAAGAATGCTGAAGTGATTGGGAAGTTGCTTGAGGCGATACAGCTGCCTAAAGAATTAGCAGTAGTGAAATGTGATGCTCATGGACAGGGAAATTATTTTGTTACTCTTGGTAATCGGTTCGCAAATGACATAGCACAGTATTGTGCAAAGAACAATCATTCGATTAACAAGGGAAGAGAAAAGGAGATGTCTTTTTGTTCTGTGATGTTTACTAATGTCCTGGAAACATGGGATGTGATGAAACAGTTGCAGGATGAAGCAGGAGATGAGGAAATGAGAGATTGGATCAAAGCAGGTTGTGCTCCAAGAGAAAAAGATCATGTTTGGATCTATAGGGATGGAAGACCACTTATGCCAAATTCCATGTTGTCAACAATGGCAAGAATGTATCATGGCCAGGGTCACCTGGGGAGGGATGCTATGATTAGGTCCTTTAAACAAACCTGGTACAATGCAAAGTTCAGGCTGATTGCAGAAAGCATCTGTCAAAGATGTTTGATTCATCAGCAGTTCAATACTGGAAAAAAGACAGTGGTGAGCCTGGGAACAATAGGCAGAGAAGGAGGTCCTTTTACCAGGATGCAAATAGATTTCATGCCCCAAGTCAATAGATTGAGGTATGTTCTAGTGGTAGTCTGTTTGTTCTCAAGGTGGGTGGAAGCATATCCAACTAGGAGAAATGATGGAATAACAGTGGCCAAGTTACTGTTGAGAGAATTGATTCCTAGGTACGGGTTCCCAGTGACGATTGAGTCAGACAGAGGGGGCCACTTCTACAATGAGCTCATGGGTTTAATTTGTGAAGCATTGAGCATACAGCAGAAGCTACATTGTGCATACAGGCCAGAGGCTTCTGGTGTTGTTGAACAGATGAATGGCACAATAAAAAACAGGATTGGTAAGATGTGTTTAGCCACTGGAATGAAATGGCCTCATGTCTTGCCTCTAGTTCTAATGACTATTAGATCTACTCCACATAGAACTACGGGGTTGAGTCCACATGAAATATTGATGGGACGAGCAATGAGACATGCATTCGTGCCTGTCAACAAATTGATGACAATAACTGATGACATGATTTTGGATTACTGTAAAGGCCTGGCTGACGCAGTTCATTCTGTGTTTCACCAGGTTGGAGAAGACGCCACCACACTTGAAAAGAAGCAAGCCCATGATCTAAGTCCAGGGGATTGGGTGAGAATAAAAGTGCACAGAAGCAGAAATTGCTTGGTTCCAAGGTGGGGAAGGCCAAGACAAGTTATTCTGACTACGACGACTGCTGTGAAGTGTGCTGGAGTGAAAAACTGGGTGCATGCAAGTCATACTCTGAGAGTTCCGAATCCGAAAGATGGGACTGGTAAAGAGTATTTTGAAGAGTCAGATTCCAGTGATGATGCAGACACTGAAACAGTGAGAATAAAAATGAATCCTGAAAGGGGGGAAGGAGAAAGAGAATCAGGTGATTCTTTTTTCTTACCAAGAGAGGCTTCGAGAGGAACATTGAGAACCTCAGGAGAGAGTTCGGATTCTGGAAAGGTGCCTGAAGTTTCAACGAGTGGTGGAAAAGAAAGAAGAGAAAAGAGCAATTCCGTAGAGACTACACCTGAGTCAGATGAAGAGATTGAGAATCCACCTGAGATTACTCCTGAAGAAGTAGGGTCAGAAGAAGATAGAGAGGGACAGATTGCGGAAGACCCCGAGGAGGTGTAGGGAACATTCCTGATAAGCTAGGTGAAGGGACAAGTAGACAGCAAGAAGATTGCGTGTCGGAGACCCGAGGAGGGACAGTAGTAGGGAAATTTCATTCGGTGGAGAAGAAGTCTGTTGAAAAAGAGAAAATTGTTGATGAACCAGAGGCAAATGAGACAGAATCGGATGAGAGTGAGAATGAGATTCCAGAGGGTCGAGTTCTGAGAAAGAGAACTTGGATCGGAGAAAGAAACAGTAGGGAAGTGAAACAGAAAAGAAGTGTAAAAGGAGATCTTTGGCCTAACAAGATAAAGAGGCTGAGGTATCGACTGACACGAGCGAATTCATCAAAAGCTGAACAGGTGAATGAGGTGTCGAGTCAGAATCAAGCAAAAGAGGAAGAACAAAAGAAATCAAAGGAACCAGGGGAGATCAAGAGAATCAGAAAGCCCAACCAGAAGTATAGGTCACCGGAATGGACGTATGTGGCACTGTCTGAAGAAGAAGAGGCAGAGAGTCAAGGAAATCCAGAGGGGACCTTACGGGAAGTGGTTGAGGAGGAGAAATCTGTTGGAGTCCTGAAAGTTATCTTGACTGACATTGGAGAAGAGTCAGATGCTCAGGATATTGAAGATCTGATACAATTTGATGTTGCAGAAGAAGAAGTGAAAAGTGATGAAAATCCAAATTGAATGAACTGAAGGAGTCACTTGGAGAAGAGTGAAAAAGAAGAAATTTAAAATTAACGGATTGAAATAATCTAGTGTTCTAGAGATTCAGTAGTGGAGTAGTAGAGGCTAAGTCAAAAGACACAGTCAAAGTAGTAAAATGGCTAACACAGAGAATAATCAAAGTAGATGTGCCTTTCTGGAAAGATGGTGTAGAATGTGCTGCTGCTGTACAGGATTATTAATGCTACTATGGAGTGTACTTGCTTTATTAGTTACTTTTAGAGTTACAATAGACACATTTGGAATACATACTGAGAATATGACTAACATAGGGAAGAGTTCACAAAAAGTAGTGCCAACTAGAATTAGTAACATATACATACACAAAGATAGATCAATTAATGATTTTTCTAGCAATGTTTTTTCAAAATTGTTGTATGAATATGTAAAGACAATGGAAGTAAGGGATTGCTACGTCTGTATGCAATTGCCTGCATCCGTTTCAGAGGGAGTTACTTATCATCATCTTCCAGCTACATATGGGATTTCATGTAGTGTGCTAAGTAGTATTTTTTATCTGTTAGAGAAAATAGATTATGAGATGTCTAATAAGGATAACATTTTTGGGCAATTGCCTATGAATAAGAAACTGAATCCTGCTAAAGAAGCTAACATTTTTGGTGAGATTTTTATTGAGACAGAAGAATTAACATTAGATTACATTTTTAGAAACAATTTAACCTGTAGTTTGAAAGAAGAAGAAAAGACTTTCTTAGACATGGTAGAGAAAAGGAGGGTGAGCATGCATGAAAAGGCAGGAGGATATAAAATGAGTGAGACAATATGGGATATTGAGATGGGAAAGGAGTTGAAGAATGGGGTCAGTCCAACTTTGGCTTTAGATGCACCACAGAAGGGTAAACTATGCATTACCAGAAGAAAATCTCAATATGATTATCATTTTGTTGGGACTAGTGAGTGCCATGATACATATTTTATTGCAACAGGATGGGGATTCAAGGGAGGTGAAGATCCAGTTTTCCCGGGGGTGTATTATATTTGTGGGAATAAGGCTTATTACAGGTTGCCTGACCATTGGTATGGCACATGTTATGTTGGCCGGGTCTTTCCAAAGATTTTTCATATGGATAGAATAGAAGATACAGAACAGATTAATCTACTAACATGCTTTAAAAGAGAAACTTGGTCAGAGATTGTAGGAGATATTTTTGGAGCTTTGATTCCAGCAGTAGGAATTTCATTAAATGCATATGGAATTCGGAAGCTGTCAACAGTGGTGGATCGCTTATCGACAAGCACCGCTGGAGGGTTTCTGTTGGTAAATACGGAGATGGTTGCCTTACGCGCCATGTCTATGCAAAATCGACTTGCCCTTGATATTCTATTGGCCAAAGAGGGTGGAGTCTGTGGAATGCTAAAGGTTCAACATTGTTGAACTTACATTCCTGACGAAAGCAAAGATCTGAAGGTCTATATCAAAAATATTACTGATTTGCATGAAGAATTAGTACCACTGGAAGCTGAAAGTATCTGGACTAAATTGGCTAATAAGATGATTGCTGTTAAGAATTTTATTGCTAAGATAGGTAGTACCATTTTTGGTAAAATATTATTTACATTGACATGTTTGATTGTTGCTTTATTGATTCTTAGATTAGGGTGTTTATGTAGTAGATACAGGAGAGGTAAAAAGAAAATAATAAGAGAAAATACTGAAAAGAGGCAAAAGAGGTCAAAGAGAGACCCACAAGAAATTGAGTTAGAAGAATTTAGAGAAAGCATGTACTTAGAGACGAAAAGAGATGATGAAAGAGAAACCGGTGTATAATGTGACACAAAAAGACATTTAAATTTCTCCTAAGAAATGGGAACAACATTTTTTGGGTTGGATTTTTGTGGTGATGATATATCACCAAAGGGGGGATTGCTGGAGCAGGGTTTTCTATTGAAACTTGAACTTCAGTTTATGTTCTAATTTGTCATAATTAAAACTATTAAGAATTAATTACTAGATATTAATTTTGTTGAGTTTTCTTACTAATCAACCTTACTAATGAGAGAATTATACGTGGGAATGCAATTGCATGGCTTAAATTAATACGTGAACTAAGTTGGTGAGCAAATTAATTAAATATGTGTGGCTAAAGTGTTATTTGTTATGTGTTTGCGCTTTAAAATAATATGCTTTAATACTTTTCCATGTCGCAAATGGCTAGATAATTACATACACATAAGGGTATTAGTGGGAATTAACACTGTATAATCAATACGATGTAGTAACGTTGTTTTGTGTTTCTTTTAATTAAGATTGTCCATTCTGGCCTATTGAAAGATGGCCGATATTTACAGCCTGCATTTGAGTAGATCCAATACGAAGAGAGGCCTCGCTGAATATGGTTGAAAACCTGACCTCGGCCTCTGTCTGTGTTAAAAGTTTCCGTGAGGACAGCAGCTCTGGGCTCGTCGCCAGCTATCCTTGGAAGAGAACAGTAGCCACAATGAACATTTTGATAAACTTGCAGTGGCTTCACTATAATTCCGGGGAAGAGCATCTATGAATGTTGCAGATTTAGTTTGTGCTTCCTTCTTCCGTGTTTTTATTTTTGTGATATTCGAGAGCGGTGGTTTTTCTAAATGTTGCGAGTCAACATCCTTTCCTGCTCGCTCTGCTCAACAGACGTTTGGAACTTGTTTGGAACTTTTAATGTGTAAGTTTTAGTATAAATATTGTTAGACTAGAGAGGGTCTAAGGCCACTTCTTCCCGAACTAATGCTCGAGAGGATCGATGCTGATCGAGAGGACGGCGACTCGGGAGACTCTTTGAGAGACCTGTCCTGACTTTTAGCTAGAATAGGTAACTATGAGAATAATGATTTTGCTATTAGATGATTTTCTATTTGAACTAATTTAGATAAAGTACTTTCTTGTTTGAATTACAGTGTCGGCTGGTTATTTCCTTGTCATTTATTGAGATCTCAAATATGTTCTTTATTGTTTAAATCATGACTCGAGACAAATCAATTAGGTTGCATTGACCTCAGTTTAGATGCAGATTGATTCAGGAGTTCTCTCGTATATTCAGTGTGGATAGAGTATTAGAATGAATGTTGGTGTGATGGGCCCTAGCGTATGGTGAGTGTATGTGCGTATGACTGTGGAATTACTCTGTCCATGGAAGTAGGGATAATTTATATGCTCTGATCTGCAGCATGTGCGGCTCACCTGGGGGCACCCTTTTCTTCACAAATAATGGTGCCGGCCCGGTCGCGAGCTGCACTGCCGCTGATGGGAGCGGATCCATTGCTGATGATTCGTTGGTGAATATGGAGCGGGAGCTGTGTGGTGGCATTAGGTTGAGCACCTGGCTGAGCAACCACAGCAAAAAACTCTACACTACAACCCGCCATGCGGCCCACTTGGGAAATGGTGTTTGGACTTCCAGTCCCAGAATTCTTGCCATAGGCTCACCTGAGCGTGCTTGTAAATAAAAATAAAAGAAGTGGTCTGGAACTATGCCTCGCTGGTGGTTTGTAGAGCTGAACCCCTTGATGAAGAGCGTCTGCTCGAAACGAGTCGGGGACGCGATGGACTCTTCCTACTCCCCCTGAATCCATGCTTACCTCCTGTGTGTGCGGCTCACCTGGGGGCACCCTTTTCTTCATATCTATATATATATATATATATATATATATATATATATATGTACATGTGTGGGTGTATATATATATGTGTGGGTGTGTATATATATATATATGTGTGGGTGTATATATATATGTGTGTGGGTGTATATATATATATTCAGTGAAAAAACCATAGGTTTCACACACGTTATAGTTAGGAAATAGCATTTAAAAAACTTTAGAAATTCAGTGAAAAAAACCTTAGGTTTCACACATGTTATAGTTAACTGGACATTTTACTCGTAAAAAACCATTGAAATTGCCCCGTTATAGTTAGTTCAGCTAACTATAACTCGCGCGCCCGCAATGCACTGCTGATGACGTCACATATTACATCACTCATGACATGGTCAGTGACATCACTCATGACATCACTGATGACATCTCAAATGACATCACTGATGACATCACTGATGACATCATCCAGTGAATGTGTGTTTTTCTGAAAATTAAATATGTTTTATATATGTATATCTCAAGGTCGATGGAAGAATAAATGGGTATATAAGTGTCTAAATGGATGAATTGTTTTTGAAAAATTGATTGTATTACTGACTGATTAAGTGTATCTTAGTGAATACATGGCTTAGTGAGTAATGTTTAAATATGTAAATATCTGTATCAGTCTCTCACTTTGTGTATAAGTGGCTGCATGGGTTGGTGTGTAGCTACATGAGTGTCTAAATAGGTTATTAGTTGGTTTTTTGAGTATCAGTATGAGTGTGAGTGTCTGGTTCGGTGAGGGGTATTACGTAGTGCATGGGTGCATGAATGAGTGACTCATTGTTTGTATGTGTTGAAGACAGCATGTGTGCAGGACTGTATGGGTGGATGAGTGTATGTATGGGTGTGTTAGTGAGTGAATGACTGTCTCAATAGTGTCTTTATGTGTAACTACATATGTTTTAAACTAGTATATGTGACTATTGGTGTATATATGTGAGTATATGTGAGAGTGAGAGATTGAAAGAGTTCCTGTATGAATAAGTATGTGTTTCTATAAGTGATTGTTTAAAAGACTAAGTATGTGTAAGTTTCCGTAGAAGTAAGTGTGGTGGTGTGTGTATAACTGTATATGCAAGTAAATGTATGTTTGATTCTTTATTAGCATGACTAACTATGTGTGTGAGTACCTCTATGGATGAGTGGCATTGTGTAACAGGATGTATACGTGTATGAGTACATATGATGAGTGAGTACATGTATGAGTGACTGTATAGGACTGTTGGTGAATGAGTGGATGTGTATTTGGATCTTAGAATTACTGTATAGGTTGTTGTAACTGGTATTGGTATGTCCATTGTTTTTAAAATTTTAATTTCAATTTTTGATTGTGTGTATCGAAGGTTATATTAGGGGAAGAGGAGGTCTGCCACTCTATCACAAGGATGATGTCGTCAGTGATGTCCAACACCCTGACCTCATAATAGTGCACTGTGGTGGCAATGACCTAGGCACTTTGACTGGGGTAGGTCTGGAAATGCTTATGAAGGACACCTTTGCACAACTGTTTTCACTTTTCCCTAAAACTGCCTTTGTGTTTTCTAACATATGCCAAAGTCAAAAATGGAACTGGTCCAATCATTTCTGTCCACAGATTGACAAAGCAAGAAAGCACGTCAACAAATCTGTTTCTGCTTTCCTCCGTGACTATGGTATGGGTTCCATTTACCACAACAACTTGCGTACCCCGTGATTTTTTTTAAAATCAATAAATGTTTTCTTTGTACTTTACAGTCCTTCTTTGACCCCCTCACAAATGTAAGGGGGTCTGTAACTCTCCTCATTGCCCCCTTTTCTTGTTTTCACTCTTTTTTTTCTGAGTGAAACACACAAAATGGCGGCCGCCGCTTCCTGGTTTCGGCCGATTCGAATGTTTACTAAGATCTAACAGCCAATCAGAATCGCGCTCGCGCACGCCACCGTACGCGTACCGTAAGCTTACCGTAAGCGTACCGTAAGCGGGCTCAGATATATATATTGATTTAAAGGCTATTTTCTCAGAATCTACTGAACAGATTTACACCAAACCTACAAAAGGCACTTCCTTGACCTAGGGACTACCTCTCTGCCAAATTTTGAGTAATTCTGTTCAGCCGTTCGGGCTGTAGCTCGTTCTAAAGGTCCTATGGAAAAATGCATGGGAAAAACGCGTTTTGGGACCCCCCTTTATCTCATCAACAAATGATTTACCATCATTTGTTGATGAGAATCATTTGTTGATGGTACCATACTCATTTTAGGAATTGTGGTATGTTCTAAGGTGATTTCACCATGTGAAAAAGCCTTCTGCTGGGATATCATGATTGAGAGAAAAATATTTTCTCATGCTTTTACCACAGAGGTTTGGAAGGTGATCTATAGGCTAAACTGAGAGCTTATTTTCTGTAAATTCACATTATCTTTCTCAGTCATGTGAGAATGAAGTCTGACATTCTCAGTAAAACATGTACATCCAACAAGGGCAGAGACTGTCAGTTGATTCCTTTGTGTTCTACTGCAGCTTCCCAGAGTGTTCCAAAGAACTACTAGAGCGCTAACAGTCCTACTTATGATAAACGTATGGCACACCTGAAGCCATCTTGCTTGGATTAAAGTGGTAACTCTTAAAACATTTAATTTAAAAAGGAACAAAATGAGGGGGTTCATTTTTCCATAAAAAGTATGATTAGTGCTGCAGAAAGAAAAATTAGGGCACATTTTGAGTGACTTCTCAAATCCTCTTCTATTTCATTAAAAAATTCTGACATGCAGACTGAAACATGCACTTTCAATACCAGCAGCAGTTTTCCCTGGTGAGCAGTAGCTTTACTACAGTGATCTAATGAGCAAAAAGAGTGCTAACATTCTGAATTTATGGCAAATGTGTGACACATCTGAATGCCTTCTTGATGGAATCAAAGTAAAAAACTGAAAGTATTTCCTACTGAGGAGACTGCAGTAAATAAGGAAATTAGGAAACTTCATAACAAATAAGTCTCCCAAGATGGCCACCAGAGACAAAAGAGCCCAAATGTAGCCCAAATATCACCCAGATGTAGCCCAAGTATAGCCCAATGACAGAATGTCCCAGAATGTTCTTAAAAACAACTAGAGCGCTTACTGTCTTCATTATGACAAAAGTATGGCACACCTGAAGCCATCTTGATTGGAATAAACTGGTAACACTTAAAACATTTAATTTAAAAAGGAACACAATGAGGAGGTTCATTTTGCCATAGAAATTATGATTAATGCTGAAGAAAGAAAATGAGGGCACATTTTGAGTGACTTCTCAAATCCTCTTCTATTTCATTAAAACATTCTGACATGCAGACTGAAACATGCACTTTTAATACCAGGAGCAGACTTCCATGGTGCAGTAGTTTTACTACAGTGATCTAATGAGCAACTAGAGTGCTAACATTCAGAATTTATGGCAAATGTGTGACATATCTGGATACCTTCATGATGGAATCAAAGTAAAAAACTGAAAGCATTTCCTACTGAGGAGACTGCAGTACATGAGGAAATTAGGAAACTTCATAACAAATAAATCTCCCAAGATGGCCACCGGAGACAAAAGAGCCCAAATGTAGCCCAAAATCACCCAGATGTAGCCCAAATATAGCCCAATGACAGAAGTGTGCAAAACACTTATTATTTTGTGTTTTTGCAGTGTTATATAGTGCAGACTTGTCAGGTATTGGAGTGCTTTACATGAGCATTGGTTACATCACACAAGAACAAATTCATTTTGGTTGTAGACATGGGGAGACTAAGTGATTTGACCAGAATCACAGAATGTCGAGCTGAAGCAGAAACTTCAACCTGGTTCCCCAGTTGCAAAGTCTGCAGTTCTGGAAGTAACACCACATCCTCTCCCCTAAGTGCAACATTTAATCAAGTGGTCAACTGGATAAAAAAACATAAAGATAACAAATAATTTAAAAGTGCTTTGTCGCTATTTGAAAACTCAGAAAATATGTCCTTATTTTAGTCTTTTAGAGCACTAACCATAATTTTGATGCCAATAAGACCCTCTCATATATGTAATTTCTAAAGGAAATGCTCTAGGTATTACAGTTTTGATTACATCAAGATGATGTCAGGCGTTCCACACTTTTGTAATAAATATAGAATGTTAGCAATCTAGTTGTTCATTAGGATACTGTTGAGAGGCAGAGGCCAGGGGCACGGACTCTGAAAATTGAAGGCAGGTAGGAGGGTGCAAAGGCAACAATTTAACCACACTGAGCAGGCAGGAAGGGCCGTGGAAGCACAACAGACTATGGAGGGCAGTGGAAAGGGGGGCAGGGGCAACAAACCAACAATACAGGACTTGCAAGAGAGGCTGTTGGAGGGAAGATCTATTACGGGTCAAGGAAGCTAGGGGCGGTCCCCAGATCCCCGGGAGCCACCACAGAACTGAGCAGGAGAGTGAGTCAGGGACAAAAGGGGCACCTTAATTTGAGCGGGGGTGCCTAGGAACGCTTGCTCCAAAAATGAAGAAAACAGACATATGAGACATGGAATTGGAGGCAGAATACAATGGCAGTTTAATGAGAAGATGCAACTTCAAAGAAACCGCAGAATAGAGACATAAAGTACAAAATACAGAATCCAGATAATCATACAGCTGTCATAATATTCTCTGTATCTCAATTAATGTACTGACAGAGAGAGAGAGAAAACACATCTATAAATGCATCATGAGAAACAAGTTACACCAAGGAAAATGTTACCTAGGAACACTCACGTTTACTCTTAGAGCAAGCATTCCTGCAATTACAATACAAAATCTTTTAAATGCAAAAGTAAAGAGAACAATGGTTAAACATAACATGACATTTCATATAGGTAAAATAGAATAAGATACTTCAAGCAAAGCAGAGCAAGACATTTTAAGCAAAGGAAGACAAGAGCTCCCAGCTCTTGGGGAAAACCTGCACTGCCTGTTAACCTACATACAGACGGCGAGGTAGTCCGTCGATATCTGTGGGTGCTCCCTTTTTATATCATTTTGTGGGCTCCTTTGCACGCTACATCTACCTACGTATGCTACCCAAAAGCTTCGTCTGCAGATTTTACCAGACATTTCGTCATTTACCCACTTAATGCTGACAATGGACTGGGTGAAAAGGTCAGTCTCTCAGGCCAATCGCTTATCGTAAGTTCCATAGAGCAAGCAGAAAATAATGGGTATTGTACGGGAATTCAATATATTCATGTATAAAATCTCCTCAGTTCTCCTAACTTGACGCTCTGCGGTTGCCACTTCCTTAAAAGCGGGAAACCTGCCCAGGAAGCAAGTACCAGTCCAGGATGCAGCCTACTGTATGTCGACAGCTTCAGGGGGATGTTGAACTTTGATACCGAGCACGGAGCACTCGGGTAGGGTGGGGGCTACTAGTTTGGATCAGAAGGCCTCGCAGACCTGCCTTCAGACTGCTATACACTAAAATTGCAGAGCTATGGTCAATTTAACAAAGAGGCCTACATATTGAACAGAAGGGCCTACACAGGGGTTTTATGCTGGCTGAGTGGTAAGGATGTCTCAGGATAATTATATAGCAACACAGGACCCGCTGGTCAATTTAATACGGCCTACAAATGCAGCTGGCAGGGCAAGGACAAGGGTCTCATACTTCAGGTGTGGACAGAACGGGCCAGGGGCCCCCTGTGATACAAAATCTACCCTCCTTCAAGGCTGTGGCAATGTAATAGACCATTGTGGGCAGTAGGAAGAGGCAATGGTAGTACAACCATACATGCCAACAGACCCGATTCAGCCAGGAAACGTCCAATGTTTTTAAGCTCAAATGGGCTTTATTTGATCTGTCTCCTGTCTACAATATCCTCTTTTTCAATGTAACTCAAAGGGGAAAATCAATATCCCAGTTTTTTTTCAAAATCTCCCTCTTACCAAGTTCAAAATGTTCGCAAGTATGGTACATTGGATCATGGAAGGAAATGGGATAGGGACATGGACTTGGATAACAGAGGACAGGAGGGACAGGGAGAGGTGCACCAAACTGACCCTGCAGGGCAGGCATCAGGGTTTGCAGCAGCACAATACACCACACAGGGCATGCAGGACGGGAGTGCAGCACAACAATCCATAGAAAGCAAGAGGGAGGGGACAGGACCATGCACATGGACAACAGAGAACAGAGGGGCAAGAGGCAATGGTAGCTAGCTGACCATAATGGACAGACAGGAGAGAAAGCTGCAGCATAACAGACCATAAAGGGCAGGAGGGATGAATCAGGGGCATTACAATGGAACAGACAAGCCAGGAGGGAGGGAGTAGGGCTGGGGGCAAGGGGGCAGGGCAGGAGCAGCAAGATAGCCATGGAGGTCAGGCAGGATGGGCACTAGAAGCAAGACACACCATGAAGAGCAACAGTGAGACTGTGATGGCATACACACAGACCATGGAGGGAAGGTGGGAGGGGGTCAGGGGCAGCTAACTGACCACACAGGGAAGGTGGGAGGGGCCATGGCAGCACAGAAGACCATGCATGGCAAGTGGGAGGGTTAGTGGCAGCACAATGGCTATGATGGGCAAGAAGGAGGGTGGAGGGGCATGCACAAAGGACAATGGAGGATAGAAGGGAGGGTCAGGACCGGTGCACAGACAAGAAAGTTCAGGGGAAGGGACCTCACAACAGACCACACGGGGCAGGCAGGAGGAGCAGTTGCAGCACAACAGACCAGGGAGGGCAGAAGGGTGTGGCAGTACAATGGACCATGTAGGACAGGAGGAAGAGGATAGGGGCATGGCATGTGGACAGGCAGGGTGGAGGTGGCAGGGACAGGTTACAGTCATCTGACAATGCTAGGCAGGTGGGAGGGGAGTGGCAGCTCAACAGAACACTCAGAGTAGATAGGAGTGGCAGGTCCATGGGACATGGTGGGCAAAAAGGATGGAGCAGGGGCATGCACAAAGACATCGGAGGGCAGGGGGAAGGAGAATAGGGGCAGCAAGCTAAGCACAGAGTTCAAGCAGGAGGTCAATGATGGGGCATAGAATTGGGCAATGGAGGGCAGGAGGAGTGGACTGGTACATCATACTAAATTGAGGGCAGTGGCAGCACATCAGACCATGCATGGCAGGAGGGAGGAGGCTAGTCCATGGATTCACACAACAGAGGATAGGGAGGAAGGGGATGGGGCAGCAAGCTAACTGTTCAGAGAAGGCGGGTATTAGGAACTTTATTGTTTTTAAAACATTGTGTCTGTGCGAACTACTTAAAATATGAACAAGTATGCAGCATAATCTCACTTTTATTCAGGAAGAAGAGGACGTTTGTGACTGTGACTCCAGGCTCACTTGGCAGAAACACCCCCTGACCCTCCACCCCCTATCGCAAAATGTATTGCCCGTGAAAAGGGTAGGTGAACACAGTGTTATATAGAACATAGTCCTGAGAGCACGATTGAAAATGAAAACTAGATATAGTGTATGGTATAAACTATGCACCAAAAAGTGTGATATAAGATGAA
Organism: Triturus cristatus; assembly: GCF_964204655.1. Lineage (NCBI taxonomy): Eukaryota > Metazoa > Chordata > Amphibia > Caudata > Salamandridae > Triturus > Triturus cristatus. The sequence continues at coordinate 748,870,222 of NC_140579.1, forward strand.
CCGGGCGTGAAATATAATATGCAATACATTGTGCGCAATGACAGATTCATTGGAGAGCGCGAGATAGCACAGGCACTAGCGTGTGCTATGCGATATGCGCCTTGGAGTGTAATATGCACAGGGCAGTGTTGTGTAACCTAACTAGTCTCTAAAGTTGTAATATAAAATATGTGCTGGGGAGTGTAACGTTGCATATGCACTGTGACAAAGGTATGGATCCCAGATTGTAATATGTATGGCATAGCACTGTGCGTTATAACATAGGCATCGAGAAAGGCACGTTAGATGGGGCAATATAACCCGTGCAAAGACAAGTGTGGCATGACATATTCACGGGGTGGTGTTACAGTGCACATGGGCTAGAGAGTGTCATAGCATATGCACTAGCTAGTGGAATACAACACAGAGGTGTGTGGCACTCGGCAGGCAATGGTGGGTGTAACACAGCATTGGGCTCTGTCAGGAGCACGCTGTGACTCTCAAGTGATGTTCGTCCCCTTTCCAGAGAGTAAAACAAAAAGTATTACACATCCGGCAGTGGATGTGTGTTTTATTAACCGTGAGGGGGGTTTCTTGCATAGTTTTGGTCGAATTTTTGTCGAATCCCCTTTGAATGGCTTGGTGTGCATGTGTATTAAATGTGCCCGTCAATAGCTACCCATGTTTGTATAAATAAACGACAAGGGTGTCTACCAGGATTAGGCACGGTAGGGCATCAGACATGTCAGAGCTTCACTAGTGGTGTAAATACATTCCACGTGGATTCATTGCATGCATAGTCGCCTTTTAATGAATATCACGCAAATCGTCATGGTGATCGGTACGTACGGTTTGTCCAGCATGTCCTAGGTGTGTCTATAAATATATATTTTTTAAAAATAATAAAAAACAGTGGCCGGCCCTGGGGATTGGGGTCAAAAAAATATAATTAGGAGACTGGCCCTGGGGGATGGGGTCATCAGGGCCAATAAATTAGAATAAGAAGGGGAACCAAACAGCCCCCCTTCTTAAAAACTAAAATAAATAAAAGACTGGCATCGTGCCGGAGGCCATGCCCCCTCCGTGCAGCACTCTGCAAACGCGCCCCCAACAGGCATCTCCAGTATGCGCCAGGGAGCTGCGCTGCAGCCAGGTGTTCTGAGGCCAAGCCCCTTTTTACACCTCTCTGCAACGCAGCTCTGTGGCGCTTACTGGAGGTACCTAGTGGTCTAGTTTGACCCTAGGGACCCTTAGGATTCAAGGGGACTTAATCTCTCAACTTAGAACAGCCACAGGGCGCGTTTACACAGTGGTGAAGGGAGGGGACGGGGCCTGAGGTGACGTGTGCAAACACGCACTATGGCACGTTTTAAATTGGGGATATAATTTCCCTTCAATACTGAGGGCCCCTGGGGGCTAACTAGCCCACCAAGTGCTTCCAGTAAGCGCCACTGAGCTGCATTGCAGAGAGGTGGTCCAGGCCGTGCCACTTTTTACACCTCTCTGCAACGCAGCTCTGTGGCACTTACTGGAGGTACCTAGTGGGCTAGTTGGACCCTAGGGACCCTCAGGATTCAAATGAACTTAATCTCCCAACTAAAAATGGACACAGGGCGTGTTTACACAGTGGTGAATGGAGGGGACGGGGCCTGAGTTAACGTGTGCAAAAACGCCCTGTGGCCTGTTTTAAGAGGTAGTTTTAATCCCCATGCCCTATTATATACTAGGGGCTTACAGAGGAGGTCATGCTAATCACAGGAGGACCCCAACGCATAATGTTCCCTAGTGTATGTAGGTGTTTTCACTGTATTCTAAGTGTCTTTTAACATAGCACTGGCTCTAGGACTGGTTAGTCAGACTCAGTTACCACCAGTATCCGTCTGAAAAAGTTGAGGGTACAGGATGATTTTGCAACAAGGCTTCTTTCTGCTCTTCTTTTTGTTCTTTCTGCACGTTATCCTTCTTCCTGCACTTATCTTCGTATTTGAGGACTTCTGTTGCTTCTTTCTGCACTTCTTTTGTTTCTTTCTGTGCATTTCTTCTTCTTTCTTCACATGTCCTATCTCTGTAGGCATAGTTAGAAATTAGCATTTAAAAAACCTTTGAAATTCACAGAAAAAACCATAGGTTTCAGGCACGTTATAGTTAGGAATTAGCATTTAAAAAACCTCAGAAATTCACTGAAAAAACCATAGGTTTCAGGGGTGTTATAGTTAGCTGGACTTTTCACTTGTACAAAACCATTGAAATTCCCCCGTTATAGTTAGTTCAGCTAACTATAACTCGCGCGCCCGCAATGCACTGCTGATGACGTCACATATTACATCACTCATGACATGGTCAGTGACATCACTCATGACATCACTGATGACATCTCAAATGACATCACTGATGACATCACTGATGACATCATCCTTGTGATAGAGTGGCAGACCTCCTCTCACCCTAATATAACCTTTGATACACACATTCAAAAATAGAGACTAAAATTTTCAAAACAATGGACATACCAATACCAGTTACAACAACCTCTTCAGTAATTCTAAGATCCACATACACATCCACTCATTCACCAACAGTCCTATACAGTCACTCATACATGTACTCACTCATCATATGTACTCATACACCTATACATCCTGTTACACAATGCCACTCATCCATAGAGTTACTCACACACATAGTCACTCATGCTAATAAAGAATCAAACATACATTTACTTGCATATACAGTTATACACACACCACCATACTTACTTCTACGGAAACTTACACATACTTAGTCTTTTAAACAATCACTTAAAGAAACACATACTTATTCATACAGTAACTCTTTCAATCTCTCACTCTCACATATACTCACATATATACACCAATAGTCACATATACTAGTTTAAAACATATGTAGTTACTCATAAAGACACTATTGAGACAGTCATTCACTCACTAACACACCCATACACACACTCATCCACCCATACAGTCCTGCACACATGCTGTGTTCAACCCATACAAACAGTGAGTCACTCATTCATGCACCTATGCACTACGTAATACCCCCCACCGAACCATGCAGACACTCAGACTGATACTCAAAAAACCAACTAATAACCTATATAGACACCCATGTAGCTACTCACCAACCCATGCAGCCACTTATACACAAAGTGAGAGACTGATACAGATATTTACATATTTAAACATTACTCACTAAGCCATGTATTCACTATGATACACTTAATCAGTCAGTTACACAATCAATTTTTCAAAAACAAATCATCCATTTAGACACTTATATACCCATTTATTCTTCCATCGACCTTGAGATATACATATATAAAACATATTTAATTTTCAGAAAAACACTCATTCACTGGATGATGTCATCAGTGATGTCATCAGTGATGTCATTTGAGATGTCATCAGTGATGTCATGAGTGATGTCACTGACCATGTCATGAGTGATGTAATATGTGACGTCATCAGCAGTGCATTGCAGGCGCGCGAGTTATAGTTAGCTGAACTAACTATAACGGGGGAATTTCAATGGTTTTGTACAAGTGAAAAGTCCAGCTAACTATAACACCCCTGAAACCTATGGTTTTTTCAGTGAATATATATATATATATATATATGTGTGTGTGTGTGTGGGTGTATATATATGTGTGTGTGGGTATATATATGTGTGTGGGTGTATATATATGTGTGTGTGGGTGTATGTATATATATATATATGTATATATAGATATGTGTGGGTGTATGTATATATATGTGTGGGTGTATGTATGTATATGTGTGGGTGTATATATATATGTGTGGGTGTATAGCGTCTCAACTGTTTGCTGTGTGCTTGGACTGTGAACCTGCTTGCAAGCTGCCAAACTGAATAAATGAAGTACATTTTATTTCTTGTGGCCTCCTTTCAAATGGGTTCCTGTTAGTCTGGATGTTTTTGACGGCCTGCCCGGTCGTGAAAGGAGGCCCACCGCGGCTGCGGATCCTTGCTGATGCCTGACGGATTCAGCATGAGGAAAGAAAGATCGGATGCCCTACAGGGGGGCATCAATGACGCTTCGTTTTGGCAGCTACAAAGCGGGGCAGGCATCCGCCTGAGCGACACACCAACCCACTTGGGATTTATTTGTTGAACTATGTTTTGGGGAAGCGCACCCACTGTGGAATACAATGCATGCACTACATGCCCCACAAGGCCAGCGTGATGGCCACGCCTATCGGCAGAAGTATAACTATCAGGTGTATGCTAATATGGCGCTTTCCCGCTTCATGAGAGGACGCTGCTGACGAAGGGATCACTCCCGAAACGCGTTTAGCGTCTCAACTGTTTGCTGTGTGCTTGGACTGTGAACCTGCTTGCAAGCTGCCAAACTGAATAAATGAAGTACATTTTATTTCTTGTGGCCTCCTTTCAAATGGGTTCCTGTTAGTATGGATGTTTTTGACGGCCTGCCCGGTCGTGAAAGGAGGCCCACCGCGGCTGCGGATCCTTGCTGATGCCTGACGGATTCAGCGTGAGGAAAGAAAGATCGGATGCCCTACAGGGGGGCAGCAGTGACGCTTCGTTTTGGCAGCTACAAAGCGGGGCAGGCATCCGCCTGAGCGACACACCAACCCACTTGGGATTTATTTGTTGAACTATGTTTTGGGGAAGCGCACCCACTGTGGAATAAAATGCATGCACTACATGTCCCACAAGGCCAGCGTGATGGCCACGCCTATCGGCAGAGGTATAACTATCAGGTGTATGCTAATATGTCGCTTTCCCGCTTCATGAGAGGACGCTGCTGACGAAGGGATCACTCCCGAAACGCGTTTAGCGTCTCAACTGTTTGCTGTGTGCTTGGACTGTGAACCTGCTTGCAAGCTGCCAAACTGAATAAATGAAGTACATTTTATTTCTTGTGGCCTCCTTTCAAATGGGTTCCTGTTAGTCTGGATGTTTTTGACGGCCTGTCCTGTCGTGAAAGGAGGCCCACCGCGGCTGCGGATCCTTGCTGATGCCTGACGGATTCAGCGTGAGGAAAGAAAGATCGGATGCCCTACAGGGGGGCATCAGTGACGCTTCGTTTTGGAAGCTACAAAGCGGAGCAGGCATCCGCCTGAGCGACACACCAACCCACTTGGGATTTATTTGTTGAACTATGTTTTGGGGAAGCGCACCCACTGTGGAATACAATGCATGCACTACATGCCCCACAAGGCCAGCGTGATGGCCACGCCTATCGGCAGAGGTATAACTATCAGGTGTATGCTAATATGGCGCTTTCCCGCTTCATGAGAGGACGCTGCTGACGAAGGGATCACTCCCGAAACGCGTTTAGCGTCTCAACTGTTTGCTGTGTGCTTGGACTGTGAACCTGCTTGCAAGCTGCCAAACTGAATAAATGAAGTACATTTTATTTCTTGTGGCCTCCTTTCAAATGGGTTCCTGTTAGTCTGGATGTTTTTGACGGCCTGTCCTGTCGTGAAAGGAGGCCCACCGCGGCTGCGGATCCTTGCTGATGCCTGACGGATTCAGCGTGAGGAAAGAAAGATCGGATGCCCTACAGGGGGGCATCAGTGACGCTTCGTTTTGGCAGCTACAAAGCGGGGCAGGCATCCGCCTGAGCGACACACCAACCCACTTGGGATTTATTTGTTGAACTATGTTTTGGGGAAGCGCACCCACTGTGGAATACAATGCATGCACTACATGCCCCACAAGGCCAGCGTGATGGCCACGCCTATCGGCAGAGGCATAACTATCAGGTGTATGCTAATATGGCGGTTTCCCGCTTCATGAGAGGACGCTGCTGACGAAGGGATCACTCCCAAAACGCGTTTAGCGTCTCAACTGTTTGCTGTGTGCTTGGACTGTGAACCTGCTTGCAAGCTGCCAAACTGAATAAATGAAGTACATTTTATTTCTTGTGGCCTCCTTTCAAATGGGTTCCTGTTAGTCTGGATGTTTTTGACGGCCTGCCCGGTCGTGAAAGGAGGCCCACCGCGGCTGCGGATCCTTGCTGATGCCTGACGGATTCAGCGTGAGGAAAGAAAGATCGGATGCCCTACAGGGGGGCATCAGTGACGCTTCGTTTTGGCAGCTACAAAGCGGGGCAGGCATCCGCCTGAGCGACACACCAACCCACTTGGGATTTATTTGTTGAACTATGTTTTGGGGAAGCGCACCCACTGTGGAATACAATGCATGCACTACATGCCCCACAAGGCCAGCGTGATGGCCACGCCTATCGGCAGAGGTATAACTATCAGGTGTATGCTAATATGGCGCTTTCCCGCTTCATGAGAGGACACTGCTGACGAAGGGATCACTCCCGAAACACGTTTAGCGTCTCAACTGTTTGCTGTGTGCTTGGACTGTGAACCTGCTTGCAAGCTGCCAAACTGAATAAATGAAGTACATTTTATTTCTTGTGGCCTCCTTTCAAATGGGTTCCTGTTAGTCTGGATGTTTTTGACGGCCTGCCCGGTCGTGAAAGTAGGCCCACCGCGGCTGCGGATCCTTGCTGATGCCTGACGGATTCAGCGTGAGGAAAGAAAGATCGGATGCCCTACAGGGGGGCATCAGTGACGCTTCGTTTTGGCAGCTACAAAGCGGGGCAGGCATCCGCCTGAGCGACACACCAACCCACTTGGGATTTATTTGTTGAACTATGTTTTGGGGAAGCGCACCCACTGTGGAATACAATGCATGCACTACATGCCCCACAAAGCCAGCGTGATGGCCACACCTATCGGCAGAGGTATAACTATCAGGTGTATGCTAATATGGCGCTTTCCCGCTTCATGAGAGGACGCTGCTGACGAAGGGATCACTCCCGAAACGCGTTTAGCGTCTCAACTGTTTGCTGTGTGCTTGGACTGTGAACCTGCTTGCAAGCTGCCAAACTGAATAAATGAAGTACATTTTATTTCTTGTGGCCTCCTTTCAAATGGGTTCCTGTTAGTCTGGATGTTTTTGACGGCCTGCCCGGTCGTGAAAGGAGGCCCACCGCGGCTGCGGATCCTTGCTGATGCCTGACGGATTCAGCGTGAGGAAAGGAAGATCGGATGCCCTACAGGGGGGCATCAGTGACGCTTCGTTTTGGCAGCTACAAAGCGGGGCAGGCATCCGCCTGAGCGACACACCAACCCACTTGGGATTTATTTGTTGAACTATGTTTTGGGGAAGCGCACCCACTGTGGAATACAATGCATGCACTACATGCCCCACAAGGCCAGCGTGATGGCCACGCCTATCGGCAGAGGTATAACTATCAGGTGTATGCTAATATGGCGCTTTCCCGCTTCATGAGAGGACGCTGCTGACGAAGGGATCACTCCCGAAACGCGTTTAGCGTCTCAACTGTTTGCTGTGTGCTTGGACTGTGAACCTGCTTGCAAGCTGCCAAACTGAATAAATGAAGTACATTTTATTTCTTGTGGCCTCCTTTCAAATGGGTTCCTGTTAGTCTGGATGTTTTTGACGGCCTGCCCGGTCGTGAAAGGAGGCCCACCGCGGCTGCGGATCCTTGCTGATGCCTGACGGATTCAGTGTGAGGAAAGAAAGATCGGATGCCCTACAGGGGGGCATCAGTGACGCTTCGTTTTGGCAGCTACAAAGCGGGGCAGGCATCCGCCTGAGCGACACACCAACCCACTTGGGATTTATTTGTTGAACTATGTTTTGGGGAAGCGCACCCACTGTGGAATAAAATGCATGCACTACATGTCCCACAAGGCCAGTGTGATGGCCACGCCTATCGGCAGAGGTATAACTATCAGGTATATGCTAATATGTCGCTTTCCCGCTTCATGAGAGGACGCTGCTGACGAAGGGATCACTCCCGAAACGCGTTTAGCGTCTCAACTGTTTGCTGTGTGCTTGGACTGTGAACCTGCTTGCAAGCTGCCAAACTGAATAAATGAAGTACATTTTATTTTTTGTGGCCTCCTTTCAAATGGGTTCCTGTTAGTCTGGATGTTTTTGACGGCCTGTCCTGTCGTGAAAGGAGGCCCACCGCGGCTGCGGATCCTTGCTGATGCCTGACGGATTCAGCGTGAGGAAAGAAAGATCGGATGCCCTACAGGGGGGCATCAGTGACGCTTCGTTTTGGCAGCTACAAAGCGGGGCAGGCATCCGCCTGAGCGACACACCAACCCACTTGGGATTTATTTGTTGAACTATGTTTTGGGGAAGCGCACCCACTGTGGAATACAATGCATGCACTACATGCCCCACAAGGCCAGCGTGATGGCCACGCCTATCGGCAGAGGCATAACTATCAGGTGTATGCTAATATGGCGGTTTCCCGCTTCATGAGAGGACGCTGCTGACGAAGGGATCACTCCCGAAACGCGTTTAGCGTCTCAACTGTTTGCTGTGTGCTTGGACTGTGAACCTGCTTGCAAGCTGCCAAACTGAATAAATGAAGTACATTTTATTTCTTGTGGCCTCCTTTCAAATGGGTTCCTGTTAGTCTGGATGTTTTTGACGGCCTGCCGGGTCGTGAAAGGAGGCCCACCGCAGCTGCGGATCCTTGCTGATGCCTGACTGATTCAGCGTGAGGAAAGAAAGATCGGATGCCCTACAGGGGGACATCAGTGACGCTTCGTTTTGGCAGCTACAAAGCGGGGCAGGCATCCGCCTGAGTGACACACCAACCCACTTGGGATTTATTTGTTGAACTATGTTTTGGGGAAGCGCACCCACTGTGGAATACAATGCATGCACTACATGCCCCACAAGGCCAGCGTGATGGCCACGCCTATCGGCAGAGGTATAACTATCAGGTGTATGCTAATATGGCGCTTTCCCGCTTCATGAGAGGACGCTGCTGACGAAGGGATCACTCCCAAAACGCGTTTAGCGTCTCAACTGTTTGCTGTGTGCTTGGACTGTGAACCTGCTTGCAAGCTGCCAAACTGAATAAATGAAGTACATTTTATTTCTTGTGGCCTCCTTTCAAATGGGTTCCTGTTAGTCTGGATGTTTTTGACGGCCTGCCCGGTCGTGAAAGGAGGCCCACCGCGGCTGCGGATCCTTGCTGATGCCTGACGGATTCAGCGTGAGGAAAGAAAGATCGGATGCCCTACAGGGGGGCATCAGTGACGCTTCGTTTTGGCAGCTACACAGCGGGGCAGGCATCCGCCTGAGCGACACACCAACCCACTTGGGATTTATTTGTTGAACTATGTTTTGGGGAAGCGCACCCACTGTGGAATACAATGCATGCACTACATGCCCCACAAGGCCAGCGTGATGGCCACGCCTATCGGCAGAGGTATAACTATCAGGTGTATGCTAATATGGCGCTTTCCCGCTTCATGAGAGGACACTGCTGACGAAGGGATCACTCCCGAAACACGTTTAGCGTCTCAACTGTTTGCTGTGTGCTTGGACTGTGAACCTGCTTGCAAGCTGCCAAACTGAATAAATGAAGTACATTTTATTTCTTGTGGCCTCCTTTCAAATGGGTTCCTGTTAGTCTGGATGTTTTTGACGGCCTGCCCGGTCGTGAAAGTAGGCCCACCGCGGCTGCGGATCCTTGCTGATGCCTGACGGATTCAGCGTGAGGAAAGAAAGAACGGATGCCCTACAGGGGGGCATCAGTGACGCTTCGTTTTGGCAGCTACAAAGCGGGGCAGGCATCCGCCTGAGCGACACACCAACCCACTTGGGATTTATTTGTTGAACTATGTTTTGGGGAAGCGCACCCACTGTGGAATACAATGCATGCACTACATGCCCCACAAAGCCAGCGTGATGGCCACACCTATCGGCAGAGGTATAACTATCAGGTGTATGCTAATATGGCGCTTTCCCGCTTCATGAGAGGACGCTGCTGACGAAGGGATCCCTCCCGAAACGCGTTTAGCGTCTCAACTGTTTGCTGTGTGCTTGGACTGTGAACCTGCTTGCAAGCTGCCAAACTGAATAAATGAAGTACATTTTATTTCTTGTGGCCTCCTTTCAAATGGGTTCCTGTTAGTCTGGATATATATATATATATATATATATATATATATATATATATTACCTACTGGCGGTCGCCAGTAGGTAGTTATAGTTAGGACCACGTTTCCATAGGAAAACCTCAACATTCTATTTTGAATAACTTTGGCGCCGGTCGACGAATCCTCGCGAATTTCTCAAAATAGGTGGGGCGCTACGCTCCGCTCCTACCCTGAAAGTCTCGGGGGGATTCGTCAAGCGGGGGCTGAGATAAAAGGGGGGTCCCAAAACGCGTTTTTCCCATGCATTTTTCCTTAGGACCTTTAGAACGAGCTACAGCCCGAACGGCTGAACAGAATTACTTGAAATTTGGCAGAGAGGTAGTCCTCAGGTCAAGGAAGTGCCTTTTGTAGGTTTGGTGTAAATCTGTTCAGTAGATTCTGAGAAAATAGCCTTTAAATCAATATATATATCTGAGCCCGCTTACGGTACGCTTACCGTACGCTTACGGTAAGCGTACGGCGGCGTGCGCGAGCGCGATTCTGATTGGCTCTTAGATCTTAGTAAACATTCGAATCGGTCGAAACCAGGAAGCGGCGGCCGCCATTTTGTGTATTTCACTCTGAAAAAAAAGAGTGAAAACAAGGAAAGGGGGCAATGAGGAGAGTTACAGACCCCCTAACATTTGTAAGGGTGTCAAAGAAGGACAGAAAAGTACAAAAAAACATTTATTGATTTAAAAAAAAATCACGGGGTACGCGTACGGTAAGCTTACGGTAAGCGTACGGTAAAAAAAAAAAAAAAAAGATAAATGAAAAGCAGATTTAAGAGTTTAGAAATTAGGGAGCTCTAAAAAGAGCTGTTGTGTTTATGAAGTCATTTTTTTAGTGGTACCTACAAGTAAGTACCGATGCAGAGTCTAAGGTTCAAGAGGAAGACTCTGTTCCCTTCATCATTGAAGTGCACACCATCTCCTCTATAAATGTCTTGCATGTCATAACGCAAGTTGTTGTGGTAAATGGCACCCATACCATAGTCACGGAGGAAAGCAGAAACAGATTTGTTGACGTGCTTTCTTGCTTTGTCAATCTGTGGACAGAAATGATTGGACCAGTTCCATTTTTGCCTTTGGCATATGTTGGAAAACACAAAGGCAGTTTTAGGGAAAAGTGTAAACAGTTGTGCAAAGGTGTCCTTCATAAGCATTTCCAGACCTACCCCAGTCAAAGTGCCTAGGTCATTGCCACCACAGTGCACTATTATGAGGTCAGGGTGTTGGATTTGAATGAAGGATTTCACCAATGGCATCAATTGGTGCCACTTTAACCCTCTCTGACCAATCCATTTAATGTCTACATTTGGCAAAGCAAGGTCTCTCACCATATCTGTTTTCTCTGCAAACATTTCACTCCAGAAGACATAGCTGTGCCCTACAATCCACACTGTGAACAGCTTCAAAGGAGAACTGGATGCACTCAGGAGGTGTCTTTCAGTAGAATGGCAATAAGAAAAGAAAGACAGTTTGGAAATGGAGGCATACATATTTTTTTAAAACAAAAAGAACTGATTGGCTGTTTCATACCATTCTAGAATAAAAACTAGGCTGTATGTGAAAATTAATAGAAGCATGTTTTGTATTGGTACAAAAAAATGTGTAACCAAAGAACAGTACTATGGATTTGCTGTAAGGTTTGAAAAGTCAAGCACTCTTGCTCTGTGGAATTGAAACATTGTGTGTCGAACTTCTGACCTAACTGCACACAGCAGTGTTCCATGAGCTGTTGCTATGGTAGCAGGCAGAAGTCAAGTTGGGGGAAGGGTACTAGGCAGAAGTCAAGTTGGGGGCAGGGTACTTTTGGAAAAGGGTTGGTTTTCAACCAATAGAAATGTGTGAATACATGTGAAAAAAAGGGGGAAGCACTGAGATTTGAAACTTACATGTATATGTGTGGAAAAATAGAGGGAAAGTTTGCCATTATCTGGTTCTGCTGAGAGGAGAGAGGTGAACAGAACAGAGATCCTGGCTCTGATAATCTGCTGTTTGAGTGTCACATTTCTTTCACAACTAACTAATTTTAAAGGTGAGTTTACAGTTTGAGAGGGGATGTATGTGGTAACTTAAGAAATGAATAATAGAAATGGGAATTGTTTTTGTTGTAGTTACACATGGTGGTTTCATAATGTGTCAGTGTGTAAAAGTGATTTACACTTGCCCCGAAAAAAAAAAAGAGCAGTAAGTGTGCTTTCAAATTGGCAAAGAAATTTCGTTTTGGCACTAATGTGAAAACATGACTCTGTGTGCATAGAAGAATTATAGGCAGAGATTTATTGCGTCTTGCTCTGGTGATTTCACAGTTGCATTAGATGGAAAGGGGGAGCGAATTATTGGGGGAAGAAGCAGAGGCTTAGCACACACCCATGTCCTTGCCGTGTATAGTCATGCACAGTATTTACAAGCCAGTGGGGTTTTCAGGTTTAAGTCTGTAATGCAAATACATTCAGCATCACTAAGGCTGGTTGCCCTTGGTGGAGTGTAGGCAGTCACAGAGAATGCACATGGTGGTGGTCTGAAAAAAAAACAGCTTGGACACGTGCAATTAAATAAATCAAAAATAGTGGTTTCATAATGTGTCAGTCTGTAAAAGTGATTTCAAATTGTAAAAAGATATTTTCACTTGGCCCGAAAAAAAAAAGAGCAGTAAGTGTGCTTTCAAATTGGCAAAGAAATTTCGTTGTGGGACTAATGTGAAAACATGACTCTGTGTGCATAGAAGAATTATAGGCAGAGATTTATTGCGTCTTGCTCTGGTGATTTCACAGTTGCATTAGATGGAAAGGGGGAGCGAATTATTGGGGGAAGAAGCAGAGGCTTAGCACACACCCATGTCCTTGCCGTGTATAGTCATGCACAGTATTTACAAGCCAGTGGGGTTTTCAGGTTTAAGTCTGTAATGCAAATACATTCAGCATCACTAAGGCTGGTTGCCCTTGCTGGAGTGTAGGCAGTCACAGAGAATGCACATGGTGGTGGTCTGAAAAAAAAACAGCTTGGACACGTGCAATTAAATAAATCAAAAATAGTGGTTTCATAATGTGTCAGTCTGTAAAAGTGATTTCAAATTGTAAAAAGAGATTTTCACTTGGCCCGAAAAAAAAAGAGCAGTAAGTGTGCTTTGAAATTGGCAAAGAAATTTCGTTTTGGCACTAATGTGAAAACATGACTCTGTGTGCATAGAAGAATTATAGGCAGAGATTTATTGCGTCTTGCTCTGGTGATTTCACAGTTGCATTAGATGGAAAGGGGGAGCGAATTATTGGGGGAAGAAGCAGAGGCTTAGCACACACCCATGTCCTTGCCGTGTATAGTCATGCACAGTATTTACAAGGCAGTGGGGTTTTCAGGTTTAAGTCTGTAATGCAAATACATTCAGCATCACTAAGGCTGGTTGCCCTTGCTGGAGTGTAGGCAGTCACAGAGAATGCACATGGTGGTGGTCTGAAAAAAAAGCAGCTTGGACACGTGCAATTAAATAAATCAAAAATAGTGGTTTCATAATGTGTCAGTCTGTAAAAGTGATTTCAAATTGTAAAAAGAGATTTTCACTTGGCCCGAAAAAAAAAGAGCAGTAAGTGTGCTTTGAAATTGGCAAAGAAATTTCGTTTTGGCACTAATGTGAAAACATGACTCTGTGTGCATAGAAGAATTATAGGCAGAGATTTATTGCGTCTTGCTCTGGTGATTTCACAGTTGCATTAGATGGAAAGGGGGAGCGAATTTTTGGGGGAAGAAGCAGAGGCTTAGCACACACCCATGTCCTTGCCGTGTGTAGTCATGCACAGTATTTACAAGCCAGTGGGGTTTTCAGGTTTAAGTCTGTAATGCAAATACATTCAGCATCACTAAGGCTGGTTGCCCTTGGTGGAGTGTAGGCAGTCACAGAGAATGCACATGGTGGTGGTCTGAAAAAAAAACAGCTTGGACACGTGCAATTAAATAAATCAAAAATAGTGGTTTCATAATGTGTCAGTCTGTAAAAGTGATTTCAAATTGTAAAAAGATATTTTCACTTGGCCCGAAAAAAAAAGAGCAGTAAGTGTGCTTTCAAATTGGCAAAGAAATTTCGTTTTGGCACTAATGTGAAAACATGACTCTGTGTGCATAGAAGAATTATAGGCAGAGATTTATTGCGTCTTGCTCTGGTGATTTCACAGTTGCATTAGATGGAAAGGGGGAGCGAATTTTTGGGGGAAGAAGCAGAGGCTTAGCACACACCCATGTCCTTGCCGTGTATAGTCATGCACAGTATTTACAAGCCAGTGGGGTTTTCAGGTTTAAGTCTGTAATGCAAATACATTCAGCATCACTAAGGCTGGTTGCCCTTGGTGGAGTGTAGGCAGTCACAGAGAATGCACATGGTGGTGGTCTGAAAAAAAAACAGCTTGGACACGTGCAATTAAATAAATCAAAAATAGTGGTTTCATAATGTGTCAGTCTGTAAAAGTGATTTCAAATTGTAAAAAGAGATTTTCACTTGGCCCGAAAAAAAAAGAGCAGTAAGTGTGCTTTCAAATTGGCAAAGAAATTTCGTTTTGGCACTAATGTGAAAACATGACTCTGTGTGCATAGAAGAATTATAGGCAGAGATTTATTGCGTCTTGCTCTGGTGATTTCACAGTTGCATTAGATGGAAAGGGGGAGCGAATTTTTGGGGGAAGAAGCAGAGGCTTAGCACACACCCATGTCCTTGCCGTGTATAGTCATGCACAGTATTTACAAGCCAGTGGGGTTTTCAGGTTTAAGTCTGTAATGCAAATACATTCAGCATCACTAAGGCTGGTTGCCCTTGGTGGAGTGTAGGCAGTCACAGAGAATGCACATGGTGTTGGTCTGAAAAAAAAACAGCTTGGACACGTCCAATTAAATAAATCAAAAATAGTGGTTTCATAATGTGTCAGTCTGTAAAAGTGATTTCAAATTGTAAAAAGAGATTTTCACTTGGCCCGAAAAAAAAAGAGCAGTAAGTGTGCTTTGAAATTGGCAAAGAAATTTCATTTTGGCACTAATGTGAAAACATGACTCTGTGTGCATAGAAGAATTATAGGCAGAGATTTATTGCGTCTTGCTCTGGTGATTTCACAGTTGCATTAGATGGAAAGGGGGAGCGAATTTTTGGGGGAAGAAGCAGAGGCTTAGCACACACCCATGTCCTTGCCGTGTATAGTCATGCACAGTATTTACAAGCCAGTGGGGTTTTCAGGTTTAAGTCTGTAATGCAAATACATTCAGCATCACTAAGGCTGGTTGCCCTTGCTGGAGTGTAGGCAGTCACAGAGAATACACATGGTGGTGGTCTGAAAAAAAAACAGCTTGGACACGTGCAATTAAATAAATCAAAAATAGTGTTTTCATAATGTGTCAATCTGTAAAAGTGATTTCAAATTGTAAAAAGAGATTTTCACTTGGCCCGAAAAAAAAAGAGCAGTAAGTGTGCTTTCAAATTGGCAAAGAAATTTCGTTTTGGGACTAATGTGAAAACATGACTCTGTGTGCATAGAAGAATTATAGGCAGAGATTTATTGCGTCTTGTTCTGGTGATTTCACAGTTGCATTAGATGGAAAGGGGGAGCGAATTTTTGGGGGAAGAAGCAGAGGCTTACCACACACCCATGTCCTTGCCGTGTATAGTCATGCACAGTATTTACAAGCCAGTGGGGTTTTCAGGTTTAAGTCTGTAATGCAAATACATTCAGCATCACTAAGGCTGGTTGCCCTTGGTGGAGTGTAGCACTGTGGACATGGGCTTTTTAAAAAATCTGAAAAGTGGTTTCATAATGTGACAGTTTGTAAAAGAGATTTTCACTTGCCCAAAAAAAAGAGCAGTTTGTGTGCATTCAAATTGGCAAAGAAATTTCGTTTTGTGACTATTGTGAAAAGAAATGTAGTAATATATTTAAATACAATAACAGATTTTTTTTTTAGTTTTTTTCAGGTATTGCTGAAGAACAGTGAACAAAATTTAAGATGCCTACAAAATCTCGAGTTCAAAAAACGCTAAAAAAAAAACTATATTTGAAGACAACTGGAGGACCAAAGTTAGTAGAAGATGCTGATGTTGGGAAAAAGAAAAAATCTTCTGGTAAGCAAAAAAAAACAATTCCTAAACAAAATATTTAAAACAAAGAAAAATGTACAAAATGTCTGTTCTCGGAAAAATGTAACAAAACATAGAGAACAGCAAAAAATTGAGAATTTAGTTAATGCAAATATACCTTCTGCAATTGAAAAGTTTAACATAAACAGAAAAACAGCATTTAAAGAGATACGTAGAAAAATGTTTCAGAGAAGAGTTATGTCCAATTTGATAAAGGATATAAAGAAATATAAGCAAAAGGCTAAATATTACAAGAGAAAAAAAGAAATTGAAGCCATTGCAGCAAAAGCATTAGAATTAAAAAGGAAACTATTCATATTAATTTTGAATAGGATGCGTACATTAGACAAAATGGTTAATGTACTGAAATCACATAGCAAAAGGAAAAGAGTAGTGAACAGAACAAACTTTTGTAAAGTGTTTTTAGGCAAGTGGATGCATAGTTCAAGTAGTGAACCTTTTTTTAATGAAGAAAGCTATTTTCAAAGTAATAGTTTGCTGCATGCAGTTGACACCAGAGGTCGTTCATACGAAGTAAAAAATGGTTGCATAATGGAGAAGGAGATAATGGTTCCAAGAGATGAGGTACAAGTGATGGCAGATGAGGCAATGGGGAGACGTCCTAAAGCCCCAGTGTACACTTGGAATTGTAGTAGTATTTGCACTGTGCGTCAGGAATCTATTGACAGATTTTGAGAGTTTCTAAGAGAATATAGTAAAAAAAGTGTAAAACAAAAGATTAAGGTGCTTCAAAGTCTGGATCCATGCAGAGTGAGAGAGAATACTGGTTTGCAGGGTCATTCTCTTGCTTGTCTATCTAGAAAAGTGTGCAATAGTGTTTTCCATCATTTTAGGATGCTGGCTGTTCATCATACTGAAATGAGAAAGTTTGTGAGACGGTTGTATTTTGCCAAAAGTCCAGCAATAAAGTTAAATGAATTGAATAGGGCTCTGTTCCGAGGAACGGTATCAGATGTAGAGAAGGTTGTTGATGAAATTCAGTTTTGTTACTTTGGTCCTGAACAAAACAGTGCAGAGAAGGACACAGTAAATGAGGAAGAAGTGGAAGAGAATGTAGAACCCTCTGTAAGTAACACATTTAATGATCACATAACAAAATTTGCAATAGTCTCTAATGAAAGACCAAATTTTACTTGTATTTGTTGCCGCAGAACTCATTATAGAAAACAAACTAGGAATGTTGATCTCTACAGAAAGAGTGAAAATGAAGATAATTATAAGTGGAAGGATTTTGCCACATATATATTTCTAGAAAATTGTTTTGAATTGGGTGAAGATCAGCGTATTTGTAAATACTGTTATAACAAGTTAGAGGAAAATAGAATGCCGACCAGAGCTGTACATAATAATTTAGAATTGGATGCTATTCCTGCTGAACTTTCTGAATTAAATACATATGAGTCTATACTCATTCAATGTGTTCATCCGTTCCAGACCATAGTACGTATGGAGCCCAAAACTGGTAAATTACCTCCTTCAGATTTACTGAGAGGTTTAAAAGGTAGAGTGGTGTATTTGCCCTTGGATTTGAAAAAAAATATGGAAACTATTGATGCGGATACTTTGGAAACTGAACCATTAATTATTCTGGTTAATGGTGTACCTACAAAGAATAAGAAGATTTGGCAGGAGCTGGTAGATGTGCGGAAAGTACAAAGAGCAAATTTGTATTTGAAAAAAAATAACAAATGGTATGAATCAATTTATATAGAAGAAGAAGAAGAAGATTTACAAGGAGACACAGAAACACCAACTGGACAAATTGAAAAAGTGGACAAGTCAAAGGAAGAAGAAATTTATGAACATTTTAGCATACATCCTCTCCATTCGAAAGAAGTTATGGGAGACAATATTGATCTCTTTCAGATGAAGAAAGCAAAAGGAAATCCCGTGAGTGTATGGGAGGAGAGCTTGGAAGCTCGATGTTTTCCCCAGATGTTTCCTAAAGGAAAAGGAGGACGATACGATGAACGTCCAGAACAGATTCCAGCTTCAGAGTATCGAACTACAAGACTATATGCTGAAGATCCCAGATTTCGACAAAGTATTCCTTATTTGTTCCATCTTTTATTTGAAAGCGACTTGTCTGCACTGTCTTATGCAGTAAATCACATTTTAAAAAGTGGAGTACATTTACAAAATGTGTCTGCTAAGGATTTCATGGAGAAAGTGCAGCACCGAGATGATCATTTGGAAACACAACTGATCAATCTGATGGCTTGTCAGCGTGGGACAAATGAATATTGGTACCGACGCCATGGTGAACTAAAATGCATGTTACGCAATTTAGGAACACCAACATGGTTCCTTACCCTAAGCTGTGCCGAGTACGCTTGGGATGATTTACTGGATTTTCTACGAGAGGCCAATTCAAACATTAAAAACATCGAATACAAGACAGCAGGAGAACTGTGCTCATTGGATCCGGTTAATGTTTGCAGATATTTCAATCATAGATTTGAGGCTATGATGTCCTTCATCTGCAATAAAAAAAATCCACCCCTTGGAGAAGTAGTGGATTTCTTTTGGAGAAAAGAGTACCAGGCAAGAGGTGCTCCTCATATTCATATGCTGCTGTGGATCAAGGATGCCCCAAAGTTTGGAACAGATACTGATGAAGCAGTGTTATCTTACATTGAAGAATATGCAACATGTGCTATACCAAAAAGCACAGAAGAGAACAAGTTAAAGGAGCAAGTTCTACGTTTCCAAAGTCATCGGTGTGGAAAATACTGTCGACGGAAATACAAGAGCAAAGAAAAATACTACACTAAATGTCGATTTGGATTTCCTAGACCTGTTCTTTCAAATGGAAGAGTCAACAGTTTTATGTCAGCTGTGAGACATACTATCACAAGAAAATCACCTAAGAATACCTACAACCTTAAAAGAAAAGAAGAATCTAAAAATATAAATGACTACAACCCAGTCATTTTATCCATGTGGAACGCTAACATGGATATACAGTATGTTGCTGACAATTCCATTGCTGTTGCTCGATATGTAACGTCTTACATTACGAAATCAGAAAAAACAGAATTGAAGGAAATGTGGGAAGAGATTTCTCATGAGAAGACTGTCAGTAAGAAGCTGTACAGTTTCAGTTTGAAGATGTTATCGCATCGAGAAATTGGATCCTACGAATGTTCAGATAGGTTATCTTCTGCAAGTCTCTACTCGAAGTCAAGAAGAATAATTTGGGCAAGTTTAGGCCTTGCAGCAATGAGAAATCGGGTACTGAAATCTGTTGGAGAAATTGAATATTTGGCTGAGAATGACCCAGAAAGTACAGATATATTGAAAACAAACATGTTGGACACATATTATCCCAAGAGAAGTCATCATCTGGAGAACATGTGTCTCTATGAAGTGTTACAGAACTACATTTATTCACGGAAAGCTGCAGAAGACATCAACAGTGGAAAATATAAAGTTGTTGGTGAAGAAGGATGTTTGGTGAAGCAAACCAAAGGAAGTTTGATAAATCACCGGAAGCTGAGTTGCGACACTACCGACAAGAAAGAATTTTACTACTTGGCTCTTTTACAGTTGTTTAAACCATGGCGTACAGAGGATGAACTACTGGGAGAATTCCAGAGCTATGAAGATTCTTTTAATGCTTGTAAAGACAGCATACAATGCAGTACATTCTCAACTTATCTGCAAATGTTAAATGAAGAAATTGAACAGGAAACTACAATTGCAGCAGAAATAGCTAGAGACAGTTCTCAGGACAGCCAAAGTTCAGGAACATACAGTCAAGATCCCCTAGGACAACCAATCGTTGAAAATGAAGCATCAATAGCCATGAATGAAGTGGAAACGGCTATGAATCAAGGTCAAGAAGAATTTATAGACTTAGAAAATTTGGAAAGACAACTGAATCAAGAGCAGCAACAAATTTATGAAGAGATCAAAAACAAAATTGATCACGGATTTCTACATATCAAAAAAGAGTGCTCATGCACATCATTTCATCCAATCAGGATGTATGTAAGCGGACAAGCTGGCACTGGAAAAAGTTTCCTAATTAAAGTCATCAGAAGCTACCTAAAGCAAAAAACGGATTCTACTTTGTCTTGTGTGGTTACTGCTCCAACTGGGTTAGCAGCATATAACATAAAAGGAATCACCTTACATCGTTTGCTAATGTTACCAGTGGAGCATGAGAACAAAATACAATTCAACAAGCTAACTGGAGAAGCATCCTTGGAAGTTTCAAGAGTATTGAAGAAGATGCAAGTTCTCATTATTGATGAGGTGAGCATGGTATCAAACTTAATGCTTGCCTTTGTGCATTTAAGAATGCAGCAAATTTTGAAGACAGACTATGACGTGTTATTTGGTGGAAAACACGTCATAGTTTTTGGGGATCTTTTGCAACTTACTCCAGTTAAAGGACAACCAGTGTTTAATACTGTGACACATGAAGACACAAAGAAGTCATTGGGAAGCATTGAAAATACAAATATTTGGTCCTTCTTTGAGTACAAGGAACTTACAACTAATATGAGGCAAGCAAACGATGAAGAATATGGAAGTATTCTGAAAGATATCAGGATTGGAATACTCACAGAAGTTGGGAAAAAAGCATTACAGAGTCGGCTGCTACATAATTTATTTCCAAAGGAAGAAATAGTTGCAGAGAAAATATACAAGAATATTGCAGAAAACAAAAGTGTCATCTGCTTAATGCCAACTCTACGTGAATGCTCAATATTTAATGAGGAGCTTTTGAAATTGGAAAAGGAAGACATCAGGAAATTGGAAGCAGTGGACAAAATTGAGGATGGAAGAATTACTGTCACAGTAACAGGCAAACTGAAAAATAAATTGGACTCACTAGAGAAGAACATCTCCAAAACAGCAGGATTAGAAAAAAATCTATATGTTTGCATGAACTGTAGAGTGTTTTTAAGGAGAAATTTGGATGTTGAGAAAGGCTTAGTGAATGGAGCAATGGGAAGAGTTGTGGGTTTTATTAATTATCAGAAAAAAGAAGGAATTGAATGTTTAAAAATAAAATTTGATCAGATAGAAGAAGTTAAAGATATTTGTCGTTGTACAGTTCGTTTTATGCTTGTGAAAGACTTATATGTACGTAGGAAGCAGTTTCCGTTTTCTCTAGCATATGCTGTAACTATTCACAAGTCTCAAGGATTGACTGTAGATTGTGCATTTGTGAACATTGGTTCAACTGTGTTCAAAGAAGGTATGGCATATGTAGCTTTGTCACGAGTCAAAACATTATCAGGTTTATTCATGATAGACTTTGATGACTCAAAAGTTAGTGCTGATACAAACTGTGTAAAGGAGTATAATAGATTAAGAAGAAGCTATGCTCCTCATTTAGGTCAGTATCCTGTGTTGGAGAAACGTGTAGTTTCTCGTAAAAGGAGAAATGAGAATATCTGTAATGAAGATATAGAGAAGAGGAAAAAAAAGAGGAGTGATGTAATTGCAAGCAAAAAGAAAAAGGAAAATGAAGAACAGGTTGTAGGATGTCATTTTGAAAATAGCTCTGGTGTCAACTGCTATGCAAATGTAGTGCTGAATGTTGCATTTTATCTGGAAAGTTTGCAAGAGCAGATAATAGTAAATCAGGGAAAAAGATTCTGTTCAGAGCTGAGTCTCCTTTTTCAAAAGCTGAGTAAAGATAAAACTCAAATAGAAAGTGCTACTGACATTAGAAAACTTTTAGATGTATGTTCAGGACGAACACAGTTTTCTCAAAATGAACAGCAAGATGCACACGAATTTTTGATGTATTTTCTTCAGGTAGTGGAAGAAGAAGGAGTTCCCATTGACATTTTTTTTGGTCTCTCTTATAAATGGGAACATAGTTGTGATAATTGTTATAATATATGTGGCTCTATTGTTGATAATGAAAGGTTTATTTATTTGACATTGCCAGAGAGTAAAACAGTCACTTTTGCAAAATTAGTTAAAGATGCTAATCATAGCATGAAATGTGGTGAGTGTAATTCTGACATGTTATCAACATTAATTTTAAGGGAATACGGACAGTATGTAATTTTAATGATGCAACGATGTAGAGCTGATGGATCAAAATTGGATACTTTAATAAAGAAGTTTACAGGACAGCAATTATCAATTTCAGGAAAAACTTTTGTAACTGTTGCAATAATTTTCCATGATGGACCTACTGTTACTTCTGGACATTACACAGTTTATCTAAAATGTGAAAAAGGCTGGACACTGTGTAATGATTCCCAATTGATTTTCAAACAACGTTTGCCTTTTGATTTAGCAAATTCCTATCTAATCTTCCTGAAACCTAAATTTTAGAGAGACTTGGCAAGATCTGGACAAAATAATTTTACCATTTTACTGGATTACCATTGCAATTTTGTAGAAAAAATATTTTTAAAATTATCATTTGGCCTAAAGGAAAGATAACCAATTGTAATGTGGACTTTTTTAATTTTTAATGCAATTTTGAAAAACCAATAATTTAGAGATAATCGGTAACTTCTGCACATTTTAAATTTTGGAATGCTATTGAACTGCCATTGGAAATTTTTTTCAAAAATGATTTAAAAAATTACTATTTGGCCATGTGGAAAAGTAAGCAATTCTATTGTGGACTAAATAAATTATTCAAAAAATTTTCGTGAACCAAAATGTTACAGAGAATCGGTGAGATCTGGACAGATTAAACTTTAGAATTTTAATGGATTTCCCTTGGAAATTTATTCCAGGAAAAAAAAAAAAAATACTATTTGGCCTAAAGGAAATAAAATCAGATGTATTTTGGAGTTATTTGAGATATAATATTGTGATTATACTTCTCAAACAAACATATCAGACGGTATTTTAAAGAAAAAAGTATTGTTTTTAGATGATATTTTTTTAGAATAATATGCATTTCTGTAATGATAAGTTTAAGTGAGAAGAGATTCTGGGCTTTTTTAATACAATCTTTGTGATTGTTAATTTTTTTTGCCCGCTGTAAAATGATGAATGCAATTGCTTTCACAATTAATAGTGAAATGCAATTTATTCTGAAAACAGCAAAAATAAGGCAAAAATATTTTTTGGTAAAAAATGTAAATATGTGTACTGTATTATTAAATGGTTTAAAAATATTAATACTTTTTTCTTTATTTTCAGATCGATATAGAAAATTTTCGGAAACTACAACCATTTTAAAAACTATTTTTTAAAAAAACAAATGAATAAATATTTTTTTGAGTGAGTATGGTAAGTCAATAATAAAAATTGTAGTCTCTCAAGGACTTTATAATGTGATAAATGATTTTTAGTGTTTTTTTTTAAAAATAAAAAAAAGGTACGCTTACCGTACGCGTACGGTAAAAAAAAAAAAAAAAAAAGTTTTTAAAAACAAGTAAAAAAAAGATGGAAGATAAGGCTGGCTCTTAAAAGAACCGTTGTGTTCATGCAGGGACAGAGGAAAGGAAGAATGGGAAAATCATTCAAAGCTACAAATGTGCTGATCTATTTTGTTGTTTACTAGGGAAACACTGGTCTCCCTATGACAAATTAGACCTTTACAAAATGTGCAATGAATATCAACCTTCCGAAATCGAAGGTTCATTTCCAGAGGGCCAGCAAAAGGAGATTCTCCCCCCACAGATGAAGGGCTCACCTGACCTGCAGAAGAAGGAGTAAGCCCTGCAGGTGATGGTCCAGGCTGAGCTGCTGTGGATGTACTGGCTCGTCTTTCTGAAGAGTTACCTCCAAAAAGATGACCATGTGTCCTTCTGTGTACATCCTGGAGGTGTCTCTTCATGGTGTGATTCCCAAAGGAATACTTCCTGTTAGGATTACCTCTAGAAAGTACACGCTGACACAGCTTGCAAGTAACTAAGGGTGCATTCACCTTTTGCTGGCCTTCTGGAAAAGTAAAATAATCCCAAACATAAGAAGGCTTTACTTTCCTCGCTCTCTGCCTCAAGACAGTGCTGCTGGTGCTAGCCTCACTCTCAGAAGAGCTCTGCTGTTCTGCCATCGTATCCCAAAGACAAACCAGCTCCTTCTCCCAAGGGATCACAAGCAGAAATGAGGGGAATGGGTGTGGTGTAGGAGAGTTCTAGAACTGAAAGTACTTTCAACCAATCAAAAGTTGTGTTTCATGATCACATGACCTACCGTACGCTTACGGTACGCTTACGGTGCGCTTACGGTGCGCTTACGGCAAAAAGTACGCATGCGCGTAAAAAAGACACGCGCTTGCGCGCATGCGCATAACAGTCACTCCCCGGCACTTCCGCGTAACGTGCGCGTGTGGCGTAAGCGCGCACGCGACCCACGCGCAGTACGCGCGGCTACGCAAAGTACGTAACTATACGCAAGCAGCGTAGATAGATTACGGGCGTTGCGTAAACCGTACGCTTACCGTGAGCTTACGGTACGCGTACTATAAAAAAAAAAAAAAAAAAAAACTGGAAATAAATTTTACATGTTTATTTTAAAAAATTTATATAAAATAAATATTTAATGATTTTAAAAATTTAAGCATAGTCTTTATAAAAGGTAAGAAAATTAAATTAAAAATATGTTTGAAAAAAATGACGAATAAAAAAAAAAAATAGCATTTAAAAAACCTTGCAAATTCACTGAAAAAACCATGGGTTTCACACACGTTATAGTTAGGAATTAGCATTTAAAAAACCTTAGAAATTCACTGAAAAAACCATAGGTTTCACTCACGTTATAGTTAGGAATTAGCATTTAAAAAACCTTAGAAATTCAGTGAAAAAAACATAGGTTTCACACATGTTATAGTTAGCTGGACATTTTACTCGTAAAAAACCAATGAAATTGCCCCGTTATAGTTAGTTCAGCTAACTATAACTCGCGCGCCCGCAATGCACTGCTGATGACGTCACATATTACATCACTCATGACATGGTCAGTGACATCACTCATGACATCACTGATGACATCTCAAATGACATCACTGATGACATCACTGATGACATCATCCTTGTGATAGAGTGGCAGACCTCCTCTCACCTTAATATAAGCTTTGATACACACATTCAAAAATAGAGACTAAAATTTTCAAAACAATGGACATACCAATACCAGTTACAACAACCTCTTCAGTAATTCTAAGATCAACATACACATCCACTCATTCACCAACAGTCCTATACAGTCACTCATACATGTACTCACTCATCATATGTACTCATACACCTATACATCCTGTTACATAATGCCACTCATCCATAGAGTTACTCACACACATAGTCACTCATGCTAGTAAAGAATCAAACATACATTCACCTGCATATACAGTTATACACACACCACCACACTTACTTCTACGGAAACTTACACATACTTAGTCTTTTAAACAATCACTTATAGAAACACATACTTATTCATACAGGAACTCTTTCAATCTCTCCCTCTCACATATACTCACATATATACACCAATAGTCACATATACTAGTTTAAAACATATGTAGTTACTCATAAAGACACTATTGAGACAGTCATTCACTCACTAACACACCAATACACACACGCATCCACCCATGCAGTCCTGCACACATGCTCTGTTCAACACATACAAACAGTGAGTCACTCATTCATGCACCTATGCACTACGTCATACCCCCCACCGAACCATGCAGACACTCAGACTAATACTCAAAAAAACCAACTAATAACCTATATAGACACCCATGTAGCTACTCACCAACCCATGCAGCCACTTATACACAAAGTGAAAAAATGATACAGATATTTACATATTTAAATATTACTCACTAAGCCATGTATTCACTATGATACACTTAATCAGTCAGTTACACAATCAATTTTTCAAAAAGAAATCATCCATTTAGACAGTAATATACCCATTTATTCTTCTATCAACCTTGAGATATACATATATAAAACATATTTAATTATCAGAAAAACACACATTCACTGGATGATGTCATCAGTGATGTCATCAGTGATGTCATTTGAGATGTCATCAGTGATGTCATGAGTGATGTCACTGACCATGTCATGAGTGATGTAATATGTGACGTCATCAGCAGTGCATTGCGGGCGCGCGAGTTATAGTTAGCTGAACTAACTATAACGGGGCAATTTCATTGGTTTTTTACGAGTAAAATGTCCAGCTAACTATAACATGTGTGAAACCTATGGTTTTTTCACTGAATTTCTAAGGTTTTTTAAATGCTAATTCCTAACTATAACGTGTGTGAAACCTATGGTTTTTTCAGTGAATATATATATATATATATATATATATATATATATATATATATATATATATATATATATATGGGTGTATATATATATGTGTGTGGGTATATATATATATATATGTGTGTGGGTGTATATATATATTTATTTATATATAACTGAAATGCTGATTTCTAACTTCCACGCGGGCGATGAAAAAAGACAGCACAAACTCCTCTTTTTGGAATGGCGAGATATTTTATTGCTCACATTCTCGATATGTCATAACGTGTTTCGACTGACACAGCAGCCTTGATCACATAAGGAAATGCGTTTGCCCTTGTTTTTTAAATACCACCTACAAGTGTCACGTGATCCCTATCGACATAGAAGACATACTATGTAGATACTCCACCTACTGTGCAAAATAATGCTGAATTCATTCTATTTAAATATTGTTAATACAGTACTTAAAAGCTACCAATTCTAAAATTGAATACGTAAAATATTTTGACCAATAATTTATAAAAATAAAATATAAACCACTATTGGTTCTTGAGAGATATTGACAACACAATGTAAGGGCTTCATTTGTGTAGTATCTCAAGCGACATAAGATAATTTTTACCAAGTGGTCAACACAAAACAAAACCCTGTGTGCAGAGCGTGGTTACTTGTATAAGCATATATATTGTCTGAAAGTTATACTCGCAGTTAACATTGAGTAGGATCATTACAAGTATGTATGTAGTCTTTTTGGAAAACAAACCATGGATGTATCGGCATGCTAATATGCTAACACCTCAAATACTTGGCTTACATGCAATGGCATAATATAGTCAATATTACTATTCATGGTTTATTATTTATCTATTTATCCCCAATGCAACAAAATATACGAAACAACGCTTATACAGGAGGCACGACAAGATTATTAACAGTGCTAATACTGCCCTATAAATCCTGTCCATTATACAGAATATTACAAAACTGTAACGCTCTAATTGTCGATTGCATATTTCTAAATTCCTTTGGCCTTATATTCATATTAGAATTGATAAATTATAGCTATACATGTTGTGCAAATAACGCGTGGAGAGACCTACTCTCAAATCTAAAGTGCTAATAGTGTGCTGAATAAGTATCAACGATATACAAGATAAAATTGATATAAATCTAAAAAACACTTCTAAAAAAATACACTTTTTAACTAAGTTACATTTTTATGGGATTTTTTTTTTTAAAGAATTTTATGTAAAAACAATTTGTGTGATCATAAAATGGTAGTTAAGCAGAGTGATACATAGAAGGCTGAGGCTTCCTTGTTCAAAACCAGAAAAAGGGAAAAATACCTAATAAGATGGATATGTATCTAAATAATTCATCTGGTTATAATGATACCATGTCTAATACCAAATAACGGTGGGGACATAATCTTCAGAAATATTTTACAGATAATAATGCAGGTCTTCTGTTGTATTAAGTCCATTCGGGGCCTTGCTGTCAAATTCCATTATCAAATGTGTTTCAAGTTTCCTAAGCATCAGCTCTCTGTTCCCACCTCGTAAGGGTACCGGAACGGTAGCTACTACATAATAGTTGAGACAGTTGAGATCATTGTGGTGTACTGCCTTAAAATGACGTGCTAAAGGGTAATTTGTATCATTGTTCACTATAGCACGAAGGTGCTGTAAGATGCGCATATGAACTGGCAATTTAGTGCTACCTATATATTTTAAATCACATGTACAGGTAAGAACATAAATCACAAACTCGGTACGGCAATTAAAGTGGCTTCTAATCTCTCTTTTGTGAGGACTGAAAGGAACCGTGTAATGGGTAGTATTCTTACCAAATTTACAGGCTCTACATGTCGAGCATTTGTAAAAGCCTAGTTGGGGCTTTAACCATGTTGTATTGGTAACGGTTTCTGGACTATTTTTAACCAGTTCTGTCCTCATCAATTTTGCTTTTCTGAAAGTGAGAGTGGGTGCTGTAGGTAGAATAGGTGCCAGTACCCCATCAGTTAATAAAATAGGCCAGTTCCTATTGATTAGTGCCTTTACTTGCCTCTGTTGTTGGCTATATGTAGTAATTAGCCTTGGTGCAACTAGATTTGCATCGGTTTCATGGCTTTTCTCTTGTGTGGCAACATTTTTGTTCAAAAGAGAGTCCCTAGATCTAAGTGTTGCTTTATGGATTGCTTCTTTTAATATTTTCTCGCTGTACCCTCTTTGTCTAAACCTATCCAGGGAATCTAATGTGCATTTATTAAATTCCTCCTCAGTGCTACATATTCTTTTCAATCTCAAAAGTTCACCATATGGGATGCTAGCAATCAGATGTTTAGGATGTGAACTGGTGGCGTGTAATGTGGAGTTGCCTGATGTAGATTTCCTATGTAGAGTTGTATGTAGTTTACTATTCGCTACATAAACTGTAGTGTCCAGAAAGTCAACATTTTCTTTGCTAATACATGATGTAAAACTCAAATTCATTGTATTGGTATTAATGTCTGATATAAACAGTTCAGCACTTTGAACACTGCCCTTCCAAATAATAAAAACATCATCTATGTACCGAAACCAACTCATAACATGTGTATCTACAGTGTCTTTGAATGTCCCTCTGAGAGCCTGCTCCTCCCACAATCCCACGTGTAAACACGCATAGCTGGGAGAGAAGCAGGCTCCCATCGCGACACCTCTAGATTGCCTATATGTCTGTTTATTAAACATGAAAAAATTATTAAAAAGACACCATTCAATCATCTCCATTAACATAGTATTGTGATTATAGAAATTTATAGGTCTGGTCTCTAGATAGTGTTTTACTGCAGCCAATCATTTTTGATGTTCAATACTTGTATAGTGTGATTCTATATCAAGAGTAATTAATATACATTCATCATTCCAACAGGCTAACTCCAATTTGTTGAGAAAGTCCCCCGTGTCTTTGACATAGGTTGGAAGCATCTGCACATGACTCTGTAAAAAGTAATCCACATAGCGACTCATATTTTCACACATCCCTCCTATGGCCAAAATAATAGGTCTTCCTGGTACTGGTTCAATTTTCTTGTGTATCTTTGGAATGAGATACAGAATAGGAATTATAGGGAATTCTTTGTACAAAAAAAGATGTTCTTGCTTGGAAATAGAGCCGTCACGTTTATAACCCATCAGTAATTTCTTAAGTGCATCTTTGGCTTTATTGTAATCCCCTATGGATGATTTTACATAGCATGTTATATCGTTAAGCTGTCGCGTTGCTTCCTTTATATAGTCACTGCGCGGCCATATCACTAATGTATTTATATATATATATATATTTGTGTGTGGGTGTATATATATGTGTGTGTGTATATATATGTATATATATGTGTGTGGGTGTATATATATATATATGTGTGTGGGTGTATATATATATGTGCGTGGGTGTATATATATATTCACTGAAAAAATCATAGGTTTCACACATGTTATAGTTAGGAATTAGCATTTAAAAAACCTTGCAAATTCAGTGAAAAAACCATAGGTTTCACACACGTTATAGTTAGGAATTAGCATTTAAAAAACCTTGCAAATTCAGTGAAAAAACCATAGGTTTCACACACGTTATAGTTAGCTGGACATTTCGCTCGTAAAAAACCAATGAAATTTCCCCGTTATAGTTAGTTAAGCTAACTATAACTCGCGCGCCCGCAATGCACTGCTGATGACGTCACATATTACATCACTCATGACATGGTCAGTGACATCACTCATGACATCACTGATGACATCTCAAATGTCTTTTTTACGCGCATGCGTACTTTTGCCGTAAGCGCTCCGTAAGCGCACCGTAAGCGTAACGTACGCGCACGGAAGGTCATGTGATCAAGAAACAAAACTTTTGATTGGTTTAAAGTACTTTCAGTTCTAGAACTCTCCTACACCACACCCATTCCCCTCATTTCTGCTTGTGATCCCTTAGGAGAAGGAGCTGAGTTGTCTTTGTGATACGATGGAAGAACAGCAGAACTCTTCTGAGAGTGAGGCTAGCAGCACTACCTTGAGGCAGAGAAGGAGGAAACAAAAGAGCTCTTTCATATGGGAGTATTTTTCTTTTCCAGAGGGCAAGAAAAAGGTAAATGCACCCTTAGTGACTTGTAAGCTTTGTGCTCGACATACTGAAGGTAACCCTTCAGTAAGTCAACCAAGCACATCCACAGCAGCTCAGCCTGGTCCATCATCTGCAGGGCCGAGTCCATCTTCGGTAGGTCAGCTGAGCCCTTCATCTGTGGTGGGAGCATCTCCTTTTTCTACTCCTCTGGAAACAAACCATCGGTTTGTGAGGGTTGAAATACGGTGCGCCACTTGTCATGATCTAATTTGTCATAGGGAGACCAGTGTTTCCTTAGTGAACAATAAAATAGATCAGCACATTTGTCGTACCGACTAATATTCCCATTCTTTCTTTCCTCTGTCCCTGCATGAACACAACGGCTCTTGTAAGAGCCAACCTTACCTTTCAACTATTTTTTATATGTTTTTAAAACTTTTTTTTGATTTTTTTTTACCGTACGCGTACGGTACGCGTAATTTTTTTTTTTTTTTTTAAAACACTAAAAATCAATTATCACATTACAAGGTCCTTGAGAGACTACAATGAAAAACTGAAAATGTGATTGTGGAGAAGTGGAAAAAAGGGACCATGAAATTTTTGACTTACCATACCCACTCAAAAAAATATTTATTAATTTAAATTTAATTTTAATTGCTTTAAAAATGGTTCTAGTTTTCGAAAATTTTCTATCTCAATCTGAAAAAAAAGAAAAAAGTATTAATATTTAATAAAACATTTTATAATACAGTACACATATTTACATATTTTTCAAAAAAAAGTTTGCCTTTTTTTTGCTGTTTTCAGAATATATTGCATTTCACTATAAATTGTGAATGCAATTGCATTCATCATTTAACAGCGGGCAAAAAAAAAATTAACAATCTCAAAGATTGTTTTAAAAAAGCCCACAATCTCTTTTTGCATAAACATAACTTTATAGAAATGCATAATATTCTTAAAAAATATCATCTAATATCAATACTTATTTCTTTAAAATACCGTCTGACATTTTTGTTTCAGAAGTATAATCACAAAAATATATCTCAAATAACTCCACAATACATCTGGTTCCATTTCTGAGACCAGCAACATGTGTAACCTGGGTGACTGACTACACTCCAGCAAGGGCAACCAGCCTTAGTGATGCTGAATGTATTTGCATTACTGACTGCAACCTCAAACCCCACTCGGTTGTGAATACTATGCATGATTCCACATGATATGCAGCTGGCTGTGTGCTAAGAGTCTGCTTCTGCATAAAAAAATAGCTCCCCCTTTACATCTAATGCAACTGTGAAATCACCAGAGCAATACGCAATAAATCTCTGCCTGTAATTCCTCTTTGCACACAGAGTCATGTTTTCATATTAGTCAGAAAACGAAATTTCTTTGCCAATTTGAAAGCACACTTACTACTCTTTTTTTTGGCAAGTGATAAACACTTTTACAGACTGACACATTATGAATCCACTTTTCAGATTTTGATAAAAGCACATGTCCAAACTGCTTTTTTCAGACCAGCACCATGTGTAACCTGGGTGACTGAGTACACTCCAGCAAGGGCAACCAGCCATAGTGATGCTGAATGTATTTGCATTACTGACTGAAACCTCAAACCCCACTCGGTTGTGAATACTGTGCATGATTCCACAGGATAAGCAGCTGGGTGTGTGCTAAGAGTCTGCTTCTGCACAAAAAAATGGCTCCCCCTTTCCATCTAATGCAACTGTGAAATCACCAGAGCAATACGCAATAAATCTCTGCCTGTAATTCCTATTTGCACACAGAGTCATGTTTTCACATTAGTCACAAAACGAAATTTCTTTGCCATTTTGAAAGCACACTTACTTTTCTTTTTTTTGGCAAGTGATAAACACTTTTACAGACTGACACATTTTGAATCCACTTTTCAGATTCTTCAAAAAGCACATGTCCAAACTGCTTTTTCAGACCAGCACCATGTGTAACCTGGGTGACTGACTACACTCCAGCAAGGGCAACCAGCCTTAGTGATGCTGAATGTATTTGCATTACTGACTGAAACCTCAAACCCCACTCGGTTGTGAATACTGTGCATGATTCCACAGGATAAGCAGCTGGGTGTGTGCTAAGAGTCTGCTTCTGCACAAAAAAATGGCTCCCCCTTTCCATCTAATGCAACTGTGAAATCACCAGAGCAATACGCAATAAATCTCTGCCTGTAATTCCTCTTTGCACACAGAGTCATGTTTTCACATAAGTCACAAAATGAAATTTCTTTGCCAATTTGAAAGCACACTTACTAGTCTTTTTTTTTGGCAAGTGATAAGTACTTTTACAGACTGACACATTTTGAATCCACTTTTCAGATTCTTAAAAAAGCACATGTCCAAACTGCTTTTTCAGACCAGCACCATATGTAACCTGGGTGACTCACTACACTCCAGCAAGGGCAACCAGCCTTAGTGATGCTGAATGTATTTGCATTACTGACTGAAACCTCAAACCCCACTCGGTTGTGAATACTGTGCATGATTCCACAGGATAAGCAGCTGGGTGTGTGCTAAGAGTCTGCTTCTGCACAAACAAATGGCTCCCCCTTTCCATCTAATGTAACTGTGAAATCACCAGAGCAATACGCAATAAATCTCTGCCTGTAATTCCTCTTTGCACACAGAGTCATGTTTTCATATTAGTCACAAAACGAAATTTCTTTGCCAATTTGAAAGCACACTTACTACTCTTTTTTTTGGCAAGTGATAAACCCTTTTACAGACTGACACATTTTGAATCCACTTTTTAGATTCTTAAAAAAGCACATGTCCAAACTGCTTTTTCAGACCAGCACCATGTGTAACCTGGGTGACTGACTACACTCCAGCAAGGGCAACCAGCCTTAGTGATGCTAAATGTATTTGCATTACTGACTGAAACCTCAAACCCCACTCGGTTGTGAATACTGTGCATGATTCCAGAGGATAAGCAGCTGGGTGTGTGCTAAGAGTCTGCTTCTACACAAAAAAAAATGGCTCCCCCTTTCCATCTAATGCAACTGTGAAATCACCAGAGCAATACGCAATAAATCTCTGCCTGTAATTCCTCTTTGCACACAGAGTCATGTTTTCACATTAGTCACAAAACGAAATTTCTTTGCCAATTTGAAAGCACACTTACTTTTCTTTTTTTTGGCAAGTGATAAACACTTTTACAGACTGACACATCTTGAATCCACTTTTCAGATTCTGAAAACAGCACATGTCCAAACTGCTTTTTCAAACCAGCACCATTTGTAACCTGGGTGACTGCCTACACTCCAGCAAGGGCAACCAGCCTTACTGATGCTGTATGTATTTGCATTACTGAGTGCAACCTGATACCCTTAAAGTATTCCTTATTTTTACCAGTACACCTTAATTTATCGTGAAAACATAGTCCATATTATTTTACATGTTCCTCACATTTAAATTTCTCCCAAAACAGAAAATGATAAACACAACTTCAACAAAAGGAATTCCATTTCTATTATTCATTTCTTAATTTACCATATACATCCCCTCTCAAACTCTAAACTCACCTTTAAAATGAGTTAGTTGTGAAAGAAATGTGGCACTCAAACAGCAGATTATCAGAGCCAGGATCTCTGTTCTTTACACCTCTCTCCTCTCAGCAGAACCAGATAATGGCAAACTTTCCCTTTCTTTTTCCACACATATACATGTTAATTTCAAATCTCAGTGCTTCCCCCTTTTTTTCAAATGTAATCACACATTTCTATTGGTTGAAAACCCAACCCTTTTCCAAAAGTACCCTTCCCCCAACTTGACTTCTGCCTAGTACCCTTCCCCCAACTTGACTTCTGCCTGCTACCATAGCAACAGCTCATGGAACACTGCTGTGTGGAGTTAGGTCAGAAGTTCACCAAACAATGTTTCAATTCCACAGAGCAAGAGTGCTTGACTTTTCAAACCTAACAGCAAATCCATAGTACTGTTCTTTGGTAACACATTTTTCTGTACCAATACAACACATGCTTCTATTAATTTACACATACAGCCTAGTTTTTATTCTAGAATGGTATGAAACAGCCAATCAGTTCTTTTTTTTATAAAAAAAATATGTATGCCTTCATTTCCAAACTGTCTTTCATTTCTTTTTACCATTCTACTGAATTTCACCTCCTGAGTGCATCCATTTCTCCTTTGAAGATGTTCACAGTGTGGATTGTAGGGCACAGCTATGTCTTCTGGAGTGAAAAGTATGCAGAGAAAACAGATATGGTGAGAGACCTTGCTTTGCCAAATGTAGACATTAAATGGATTGGTCAGAGAGGGTTAAAGTGGCACCAATTGATGCCATTGGTGAAATCCTTCATGCAAATCCAACACCCTGACCTCATAATAGTGCACTGTTGTGGCAATGACCTAGGCACTTTGACTGGGGTAGGTCTGGAAATGCTTATGAAGGACACCTTTGCACAACTGTTTTCACTTTTCCCTAAAACTGCCTTTGTCTTTTCTAACATATGCCAAAGGCAAAAATGGAACTGGTCCAATCATTTTTTCCGCAGATTGACAAAGCAAGAAAGCACGTCAACAAATCTGTTTCTGCTTTCCTCAGAGACTATGGTATGGGTTCCATTTACCACAACAACTTGCGTTACGACATGCAAGACATTTATAGAGGAGATGGTGTGCACTTCAATGATGAAGGGAACAGAGTCTTCCTCTTGAACCTTAGACTCTGCATTGGTACTTACTTGTAGGTACCACTAAAAAATCAAATCACTTCATAAACACAACGGCTCTTTTTAGAGCCCCCTAATATCTAAACTCTTAAATCTGAATTTCATTTCTTTTTTTTTCTTTTTTTTTCTACCGTGCGCGTACGTTGAGCTTACCGTACGCGTACCCGGCGATTTTTTTTAAAATCAATAAATGTTTTCTTTGTACTGTTCTGTCCTTCTTTGGCCCCTTTACAAATGTTAGGGGGTCTGTAACTCTCTCCCTTGCCCCCTTTTCAAGATATCACCCTTTTTTTTCTGAGTGAAACACACGAAATGGCGGCCGCCGCTTCCTGGTTTTGACCGATTCGAATGTTTACTAAGATCTAACAGCCAATCAGAATCGCGCACGCGCACGCCACCGTACGCGTACGGTAAGCGCACGGTAAGCGCACCGTAAGCTGGCTCAGATATATATATTGATTTAAATGCTATTTTCTCAGGAACTACTGAACAGATTTACACCAGACCTACAAAATGCACTTCCTTGACCTGAGGACTACCTCTCTGCCAAATTTCAAGTAATTCTGTTCAGCCGTTCGGGCTGTAGCTGTGTCTAAAGGTCCTATGGAAAAATGCATGGGAAAAACGCGTTTTGGGACCCCCCTTTTATCTCAGCCCCCGCTTGACGAATCCCCCCGAGACTTTCAGGGTAGGAGCGGAGCGTAGCGCCCCACCTATTTTGAAAAATTCGCGAGGATTCGTCGACCGGCGCAAAAGTTATTCCAAATAGAATGTTGCGGATTTCCTATGGAAACGTGGTCCTAACTATAACTACCTACTGGCGACCGCCAGTAGGTAATATGTGTGGGTATATATATATGTGTGTGTGGATATATATATATATGTATATATATGTGTGTGTGTGGGTGTATATATATTTGTGGTGTATATATATATATATATATTCACTGAAAAAACCATAGGTCTCACACACGTTATAGTTAGGAATTAGCATTTAAAAAACCTTGCAAATTCACTGAAAAAACCATAGGTTTCACACATGTTATAGTTAGCTGGACATTTCATTCGTAAAAAATCAATGAAATTTCAACATTATAGTTAGTTCAGCTAACTATAACTCGCGCGCCCGCAATCCACTGCTGATGACGTCACATATTACATCACTCATGACATGGTCAGTGACATCACTCATGACATCACTGATGA
This sequence comes from Triturus cristatus, assembly GCF_964204655.1. NCBI lineage: Eukaryota > Metazoa > Chordata > Amphibia > Caudata > Salamandridae > Triturus > Triturus cristatus. Next base: position 748,906,557 of record NC_140579.1, read on the forward strand.
CATCTCAAATGACATCACTGATGACATCACTGATAACATCATCCATGTGATAAATTACCACATTTTCTCACACCGTAACATAACCTTTCAAACACCGACTGTAAATTTCAGAGTTACATTCTCAAAACCATACGCACTCAAATACCAATAACTAGATACTCACTTATTAACTCTTAGGTCTACATACAACTCCACTCATTCACCTGTTCAGTCACTCATACTTACAGTCACTCCATACAAGACTATCATATGAATTTAGATACCTATATAGACTCTCACACACCGCCAATCATCCATTGAGGTACACCTACTCAGTCGTGCAAGTAATTAAACACAGTCCAATTTACTCACCTATACAGTTAAACACACTCAAGCTCACTTACTCTTAAAAATAGTACCACATTCTTACGCTCTTATACAATAATTGATACAAGCACACACGCATCCATACAGCCACTCTCACAATCACACACTCTCACATATACCCACTTGTATACTCTTACACGCATATATACTGCCTTTCACATATGTAGTTAGTCACAAATGTACCAGTGAGATATACATTCAATCCCTAACACACCCATACATACACTCACTCAACCATACAGTCCATCACAGAAGTACTCTTAAAACCATGCACCCATAGAATCACCCACTGAAACACATCTATGCACAGAGTAACACACACCCTACCCACACAAACACACAGGCACCCATACAGATACTCAGACAACCAATCAATAACTCATGTAGACACTCATATAGCTAATTACAAAACCATGGAGCAACTTAGACACCAACACACAGACACATACAGACATTTGCACAGTTAAGTCACTACTCTGCAGTAAGATACATTTAATGACTCACTTATAGACTCAGTTATACACCACAGAAAATCATCCATATGCACACTTGTACACCCACTCATTCTTCAACAGGCCTTTCCCTATATATATTAAACATATTAAAATTGTTAAGAAACACATACTCAATGGATGACATCATCAGTGATGTCATCAGTGATGTCATTTGAGATGTCATCAGTGATGTCATGAGTGATGTCACTGACCATGTCATGAGTGATGTAATATGTGACGTCATCAGCAGTGGATTGCGGGCGCGGGAGTTATAGTTAGCTGAACTAACTATAACGTTGGAATTTCATTGTTTTTTACGAACAAAATGTCCAGCTAACTATAACATGTGTGAAACCTATGTTTTTTTCAGTGAATTTGCAAGGTTTTTTAAATGCTAATTCCTAACTATAACGTGTGTGAAACCTATGGTTTTTTCAGTGAATTTCAAAGGTTTTTTAAATGCTAATTCCTAACTATAATGTGTGTGAAACCTATCGTTTTTTCAGTGAATTTCAGTGAATTTGCAAGGTTTTTTAAATGCTATTTTTTGATTTTTTTTTTTTATATTTGTTTTTTTAACAATATGCTACCTATGTATATAATTATAGATTTAGGTGCCGATCACGATCCGGTAAAAAAATAGCCCGTAGGACTCGTATCCGGTCTTTTTACCGTACGAATCGTACAAGTGCCGTACAAACTGCCAATTACGATTCGCATGGGAAAAAGACCATACGAATCGCATTGGGAACAATTCCCCACACGTCCTCGGGTCCGAAATTGTGTCCGACACGTCCCCGGACGATTTACCGTACAAATGTGAAAAGTCAAGTCCGACCGCGGAATCACGATCCATCCCATGCGTCCGATGTTACAACCCTATGCAAAAAACACCGTCCGCACCGAACACCCATAGCAACCATGGAGACAAGTGCCCACATAAGCGCCGAACACCCCCTCAGCCCCCGTACGTTCGAGTCGTACCCCCCGGTGTATGTACACCTGTGTACGTTCGAGTCGTACCCCCACCCGTGTATGTACACCCGTGTACGTGCGAGTCGTACCCCCACCCGTGTATGTACACCCGTGTACGAGTCGTACCCCCCGTGTATGTACACCCGTGTACGTTTGAGTCATACCCCCACCCGTGTATGTACACCCATGTACGTGCGAGTCGTACCCCCACCCGTGTATGTACACCCGTGTCCGTGCGAGTCGTACCCCCACCCGTGTATGTACACCCGTGTATGAGTTGTACCCCCCGTGCATGTACACCTGTGTACGTTCAAGTCGTACCCCCACCCGTGTATGTACACCCGTGTACGTGCGAGTCGTACCCCCACCCCTGTATGTACACCCGTGTCCGTGCGAGTCGTACCCCCACCCATGTATGTACACCCGTGTACGAGTCGTACCCCCCGTGCATGTACACCCGTGTACGTTCAAGTCGTACCCCCACCCGTGTATGTACACCCGTGTAGGGGCATACCCCCGTGCATGTACATTCGTGTACGTTCGAGTCGTACCCCCACCCGTGTATGTACACCCGTGTACGAGTCGTACCCCCCGTGCATGTACACCCGTGTACGTTCGAGTCGTACCCCCACCCGTGTATGTACACCCGTGTACGTGGCGTACCCCCCGTGTATGTACACCCGTGTACGTTCGAGTCGTACCCCCACCCGTGTATGTACACCCGTGTACGTGGCGTACCCCCCCGTGTATGTACACCCGTGTACGTTCGAGTCGTACCCCCACCCGTGTATGTACACCCGTGTACGAGTCGTACCCCCGTGCATGTACACCCGTGTATGTTCGAGTCGTACCCCCACCCGTGTATGTACACCCGTGTACGTGGCGTACCCCCCCGTGTATGTACACCCGTGTACGTTCGAGTCGTACCCCCACCCGTGTATGTACACCCGTGTACGTGGCGTACCCCCCCGTGTATGTACACCCGTGTACGTTCGAGTCTTACCCCCACCCGTGTATGTACACCCGTGTACGTGGCGTACCCCCGTGTATGTACACCCGTGTACGTTCGAGTCGTACCCCCACCCGTGTATGTACACCCGTGTACGTGGCGTACCCCCCGTGTATGTACACCCGTGTACGTTTGAGTCTTACCCCCACCCGTGTATGTAAACCCGTGTACGTGGCGTACCCTCCCTGTATGTACACCCGTGTACGTGTCGCACCCCCGTGTATGTACACCCATGTACGTGGCGTACCCCCCGTGTATGTACACCCGTGTACATTCGAGTCGTACCCCCACCCGTGTATGTACGACCCGTACCCTCACCCGCGTACGTATGGAGCATACCCCAGGCCCCAACATCACCACCTTCACACAACATCGCGCGTGTACGAGTCGTACCAAGCCAGACACAAGGACAGCACTGTACAACAAAATGGCCCATGTACACACCGTACACACGCTAAAAACGCACGTACACAACCAGGACACAGCAAAACAACACAAGAATACACCATTCGAATGGCACAAAGCCACAAAACATGTCCAACAACCACAAAAACAACACATTCACTGACCTGCAACTGCCAAAATCCAAAACAGAGGCCCAAAACACAACCACTCCTTATAACACACCCACCCAAACTTCAAACACAGCCACACCCACCAATGGACCAATAAAAAGGGCCCACACACACAAACCATGAGCCTTTGCAACAGACTCACTGCTGCCAGACCCCACAGACAACCTACAGCACCATACTAGAACCTTTACCACACCTTATACTTGCACACCTTCACACACACACCTTCACAAACACCCCCACATCACATTCACACCCACACCTGCACAACCACACCCACACACCCATAACCATCCACCCCCCCACCATCCACACCCAAACCCCTCACCATACCCACTAACAAGAATCCAAAGTTCACTAGCCGAGAGTTGGAGGTCCTTGTCGATGAAATCCTCAGAGTTGAGCCACACCTCTTTGGAACATTGGTCAGACAGACCAGCATTTCAGAAAAAACATCCATGGGGCAGACCATCGTCGATGCTGTGAATGCTGTTGCGGACACCAGAAGGACCAGGCATGAATACCAAGCCAGGTGGTACGATCTGCGGAGGAGGGTCCGAGCCAAAATGACGGACGAACACAACCAGGCCAACGTCACTGGAGGAGGGCCGCCCCGCAGACGCGTAGAATACCATCCCTGGGAGGAGAGGGTGATGGCCATACTGCCGGTGGTGGCAGTGGACGGATTAGACGGACTCCGAGACCCGGGTGAGTACACAAACAACTCACCTCACATGGGGGAACGTCATCCACAACCAAACTCACACACAGGCACGCAACCACCCCAAGCTATCGCATGACTCAACCACACTCCATGAACACGCACATGCCACTGGCACCACCATGCCCCATGCACCCAGCTGGACAATGTCAAGTCACAGGCCACAGAAAACACCAACACATGACACGGTAAGCCAGATGGCGGGAGTTTGGGCCCCAAAAATCACATAGTGCAAATCAGAAGCATACAACAATGCCCCCTGCCCATATGGCCTAGGTTACAGCCAGACAAACAGTGTGTCCCCACACAGGAAAGACTTGCCAGCAAATGGCGGACGCCTTGCATCAACACATGGGGGTGACGGCACGTTCTTGCACATGACAGCAGCTAATGAACAGCCAACACTGTGAAAGAGTGGCAGCACACACCACCACAGCAGCAGTGCAGACACACACACTACACCCAATGGGTGCCTGGAGATCAGAAACAAACTCACATCAACAATCCAAGGGCCATTCAAAGATCTGCTAACAGTGTGTGCCCAGGAAGCTGGGCTGAGGTGACAGAGGGTGACACACAGAGGGAGGGAGAGGGGGACAGAGAGGGAGGGAGACACAGGGAGACGGACAGAGGGAGGAGGCTCACACACAGAGGGTGGGAGAGGGGGACAGAGAGGGAGGGAGACACAGGGAGACGGACAGAGGGAGGAGGCTCACACACAGAGGGAGGGAGAGGGGGACAGAGAGGGAGGGAGACACAGGGAGACGGACAGAGGGAGGAGGCTCACACACAGAGGGAGGGAGAGGGGGACAGAGAGGGAGGGAGACACAGGGAGACGGACAGAGGGAGGAGGCTGACACACAGAGGGAGGAAGAGTGGGACAGAGAGGGAGCGAGTAAGGGACACACAGGGAGAGCAAATCAGCTTTGTGGGGTGTGGGAATGTCTGCTCGTCAGCAGGTGGACTGCGTGCATGTAGACAAGGGTGGCCAGTGCCAGAACCCCCCCTCTTCTCCATGGCAAAACACAGGGCCATGTCACAACCTGTGCACGAGCACAACGACAGCTACCTGCATTATATAAGTGTGTGGATACACTCCATGTGCACACGTACAGTGCTACACGGAAGGCGCCAATGCATGGCTCGCCACACCTGCCCACTCCACTGCTGACTGCAGTCACAATTGACGCAGCAAGTAAGACTGTGCCACACATAGGTAAAGTCGCAAAAGCTGTGGCTAAAGGACATACCCATGCACAAGTGCACTGTGAGTGGAATGCAAGACATATCCAAATTCCCAGAGGAAACGTGCCAACTTTGAAAACATTGAAACATGGATGTTGCATGGAACAAAATTAACATTGTCTCTCTCACACACAGGTCAACGTCGTGGATCACCCCCCAACACTGGGGGTGAAGACTCACAGGACCCGGCTCGGCGGGATGACGGAGCCACCGGCAGCGACGACTCTCACCACTCTGTGGACGAACCCGACCCCGACCAACCTGGCCCCTCTGGTGTCCAACGACCTGCAGCACCTGCGTCAGGTACAACTGGGCCAACCACCACCCCCACTCCTGCCACATCCCAGGAGACACCCAGGATCCCTGCCCCACCACCACAATGCAGCCAGGCTGGCCAGGAGGGACACGGTGTCCCGGGCACCCAGGAGGAGGCAGGCGACAACGCAAATGCCACCCCTCAGGGGTCCCGGAGACCCGATGTGCCCACAAGGGCAGGCCAGGTGCAAGTGGGCAGGGGTGGTGGGAGTGGAGGTCGGCGGAGGCGCCAGCCTGACCAGTTGGCTGGGGAACCGTATATTCCCATGTCCGAAACATCCTGGACACATACCGGCAGGACACCACGGGCATGGCCCAGGTTGTGTCCATCCTCGAGGGGATCAAGACCCAGCAGGCCCAGCAACATGCGGAGCAACATGCCTGTCTACTGCGACACCAACGGCGGATGGAGGACAGACAGGCTGAGCTCGTGACGGTGTTCACGAGAATTCACAGTACACTCCGTCGGATGGCCGACAACATGGGCAACCCTCCCTGTGACACCAGGCGTAGAACATCACCACCCACAGGGAGGGATGAGGAGGAGGAGGAGACATCCGACGGAGCATCCCAAACATCGTCACGGCCTGCTTCTGAGGGTCCCCGCAGGAGGGCGGGTCGTCCACGGAAAAGACCGTGAGGGTCGGCGCAACAGCACCATCTCCCAGGACACCTGGCCTGGCACCTGGCCCACTGGAGCAATAGCAGCACAGCATCAAAAGACATTCTCTGCCACATGGACTTGCTGGTCACTGTCTGACCAATGTTGCCAAAGACTGTGGCATGGACTCTGAGGATTTCAAATGGCAAGGACACCAACTCCCCTAGTGAACTTGGATTCCACAAACCCGGAAAGTCCCTCATGTCAAACCCCCCCCTACCCCAACCAAAATAAAAAGTCACACCATAAAGAGAAGATGCCTACTAATTGCATTATTAGCTTACATGTGTCTTGTAAAGTCTAACTATGCCTGAGTTCTCATTTGACTTCAACCATCCACGCCCTGGGGCCTGAGTCTGGCACAGGACACACATGGGTCACATTGTAGTAGGCAAGACAGACATGGAGCACCATACACACCCGTGATGGGCCCAACCAGCTGAGGGGGTGGCCGCACAACCGTGCCGACAGACATATTGAGTACAGCGACAGCCATGCGCAGAGGTCAGGGATCATGTGGAGTGTCCTGGGGGGCACCCAGGTATGTGTGGACAGGTGGCAGAACCATGTCCTGCAAGCTTGAGTCAGGTGGATGCAGAGAATGGTGGCCTGGCCAACGTTGGATGCATGGGGATGGCACATGTCACAATACCCACACAGTCATGGACTACATGCACAATACACAGTCTAATCCCACACAAACAGCTTGCATCTTGCTACTCTACACATAGACACATAGCCACTATCACGGAAAACCATGCCAGACATGCCGGATGCACCGTGGCAACACACCAGCATTGACAGAGAAGAGGCACCTTGGAGGCATAGGGACACCTTTATTAGTCATGTATTCGGGATTGCAGAGGCAACTCGGAGTACACATGAACGTGTCATGTGGAGTAACATGTGGGTCCAACACTGGCACCCCCCTTCTGCAGCACAAATGCGTGATAGCCATGGAACTGGCACACAAGTGTCGGCTAACAGCTTAACACCCCCTGCTGCTCACGGAGAGACTGCCATACACCATTGATCCGCTGATGTGGAAGTCCCACACCATGTCAAGCCAATGCAAACCGTATGTGTCCGAGGGCAGTGTAACACACATTGATGCCATCATCACATTCCACAATCCCATCACTGATGACTGTCAACAAGTCTGACCATCTATTCAGGTGTACCCAGCTGCATGTAATGTGTACCATGGTGATGCGACATGTCTGCAGAGGAACCAAACAGCGACAGGGGCAGTGTGCATACATCGTAAACAACTGCCACACCCAATACACCCCTGATGCATCCCTTACCCGAAGGAGACTTCCAAACTTGTCCGTGCGGGTAACGCTGAGTCAGCACACGATGACGTGTCCATGAGGAATAGCAGTGCCACAACAATGCAACCAGCAGACGGCATGCGCAAGTACCTGGGGATGAGAGACACACAAGAAGTCAGACACAAAAAGCACAGCCACTTGCATGTGCATGTACTCGACACATGTAAGGATGCCAACATGCCAGGTCACAAGTATGACAGGGGAAATACACCCATCACTGGCACCATCACTCCAGTGACACATCCACACACACCTCTGACTCACATGCCATACATGCAGATGGACACACACATCGCAACACATGCCACACGGGGACCAATGCGTGCACACACAGACACTGGTACTCACCACTAAGCAAAGAAGTCACGTATGAGCCGAGTCCGGATGTCCTCTTGCGGAACCACGTCCTCCACATCACTAGCCCCATTGCCAAGCCCATCGTCCTCCACGGGTGGATGGTCCTGAAAATCTTGATCCAGGATGAGTGGCACAGCTTTCTCAACTGCCATGTTGTGCAGCATGCAGCAGACCATGAAGATTTTGCAGACCTTCGCCGGGGCATATGGGAGGGCGCCGCCGGTCTTGTGGAGGCATCGGAATCGGCTCTTCAGGAGGCCAAACGTCCTCTCTATCACTCGCCTTGTCCGGCCATGGGCGGTGTTGTAGCGGAGCTGGGCCGGCGTGATGGGGTTGCGGAGAGGTGTGATCAGCCATGGCATGTTGGGATAGCCAGCGTCCCCTACATGGAAAGCACATGGACATAAGTAGGACAGGAGAAGCGGTCGTGCTGGAAGTCTACGCAAAATACAGGACAGACAGACTGTACCCACCAACAACACATGCTCGTTCGTTGCGCAGCTGCGTCATCATTTCAGGCACCCTGCTACGCCTCATGATGTAGGCATCGTGTGCTGATCCTGGAAAACGAGCACAGACATGTGAAATCACCATGTTGGACAGACACACCACAAGGGCATTGATGGAGTGATAGTGCTTGCGATTCCTGTACGCTACCTCCAGTGCCTGTGGTGGTACCAAAGCCACATGTGTCCCATCTATGGACCCAATGACATGGGGCATCCCTCCCAGGGCATAGAATCCACGCTTGACCCCAGTCAACATTTCAGGGGTTGGGAAACTCATCCAGGTGAAGCAACATGGCCTCTAAGAAATCATGCAGCACATGGCAGAACATGCTCTGGGACATGCCACCAACATGAGCTATGGTATTTTGAAAGGTACCCGTGGCCAGAAAATGTAGGGCTGCCATTACCTTCAGCTTGGGTGTCAGTGCCGTAGGATACCTGTGCAGTGGTTGCAGGTGTGGTGCCAGTCTCGCCGTCAACTCCAGAATCAACGGTTGGGGGAAGCGGTAGCACCGGATACAGTCATTCTCCCGCATGGCAGCCAAGTCCGGAATTGGTCGGGGAAGAGGCGGCACTCTGCAGTAATTTGGAAGTGACAAGGAAGAGTGAGTGCACTACAACAACAATTTATATGTACTGAGCACATGTCAATCTGTCAATACACATATGCGACATACGGAGTCAGGTATGTGCCACATGCCCTGGACACGTATGGCTTCCAGGTGACACTCCTACCAAGACCCAGCTACACACGGAGATTGTGAACCTCCACATGCCATGGCATGGGATTAGCTGTGTCCCAGTGTAAGTGAACAGCCAGACGCAAGACAGGAGTGACATACATCCACACATCAGCAGAAGTAGGATGTCGATTGCAGAGACTGGTAGTGGAACACTAGAGCCACAGGTCACATGACATTACACTAGGACAGCCCACACACCTTGCCATGAAGGTGTACATGTGATGACTCACCACACATTCATAGAGAGGATGCAGACATGTCCTTGTTACGGTACTCTGTGTCCATGCATACATACGCACCTCACATCCGATACCACATGTGGCCTGGTGTGTGGAACAGTGTGCCATGTCAATCTACACACAGACACATGTTGGTTGCTGCAACAGCTGATGCTTTTAAGGGAGCACCAACATCAACCCAATGTGAACCCCCCACACATACATGACATAGTCACATGGTGCACCGTGGGTAGTGACCTGTCTGGTGTGGTAACCCCTGTAGCGGGCATCAGGGGACACTTGCGTGTGTTGTTGACCGTGCCATGCCAGTGACGCTCATCCCAAGTGTGCAGTACGACATGCACACATGTCAAAGGAGTCAAGGGCATGCCTGGCACACATTGCACCGTCACACATAACATCTGTACACATCTCATCATACATCTGGTGCCTTCTCCACTCAGGAGTAATGTGCCACATCACAGCCTTTCACACCTGTGCCCCACACATGTAGTACTGCCCAGACAATGCCTTGATGTCCATCCATGGACAAGTATGTCAGCCCTATTCCTTCCTGTGTGCTGCCTGTCACCACTGTGATGTGTGAAAGGCACCGTACTTTCGCTAAGAGGGCCTGTGTAGGTTCCCTATCACTATGGGAGTGCTGCCGTATGTGTACCCATAGTGATAGTGAGCGTACGCACGCGTGTACGGTCCGCACCACTATGGGTGTTCTCGCGTATGCGTACTCATAGTGATAGTGAGCGTACAGGCGTGTGTACACTCCGTACCACTATGGGTGTTCTCGCGTATGCGTACTCATAGTGATAGTGAGCGTACAGGTGTGTGTACGCTCCGTACCACTATGGGTGTTCTCTCGTATGCGTACTCATAGTGATAGTGAGCGTACAGGCGTGTATACGCTCCGTACCACTATGGGTGTTCTCGCGTATGCGTACTCACGTACCACTATGAGTACGCATACGCGAGAACACCCATAGTGGTACGGACCGTACACACGCCTGTACGCTCACTATCACTATGAGTACGCATACGCGAGAACAGCCATAGTGGTACGGAGCGTACACACGCCTGTACGCTCACTATCACTATGAGTACGCATACACGAGCACACCCATAGTGATACGGAGCGTACACACGCCTGTACGGGCCGTTGCTATGCATTTGGGGTGCCCTATGGCCCCAGAACGCACCGTACCTGTATGTGAAGCTCCAAATTACATAGGGGACACATGAGGGACAAGTATAAAGGCCTACATGCATGTTGGTTGTCATGGAGACCAAGTTTAAAGTTTGAATATTTTGAAGCAGGTGTACAGCAGTAGTCAGTTTGAATGAATCTACTTTGTTGCAATGTGCTTCAGGAGTTGACATCATGCTGAAGAAAAAAACCACAATGAGAACCCACTGACTGTGCTAGGTTTGAAGGGATTGGAGGAAACATAGGATGCAAATGTGAGTGACCAATCACTCTGTACTCCTGTGCATGAAACAGGCCAGCAAGGCAGATATAAGGCAGACAGTTCCCATGAGGGAGCACTTGCCTGCACATCTTTGTATTCCACGACCCAGCTGCTGCTACTGATTCCCTGGAACCATGTCAAGGTCTGTGGAGAGGTCACAGCCCTTCACCCTGGAGGAGAACCTGGCTTTGCTGGATGTGATCCTCCCACAGTACCCCATGCTGTATGGGCGACCAGGGTATCAGATGAGTGCTGAGTCCACCAGCACAGACTGTGTCCCTTTTTTGTGAGTGTGACTTCTGGCATTGTGTCCAGGTGTGGCACACATGCTATGTACTGTAGGGGGGTTCCCGGGGGGGAAATGCCTGATGTCTCCCAGCCAGTGCATGCTGTGGTGCATGTCTGCCATCCTCACTTGCATTGTGTTTACTGTGACAATCACTGCATGGTGCATGCCACATTCTGCCTGTCTTGTCCTCCTGGGAATGTAGCCTCTGCAGTCCTCATGTGATTATGTGGTCAGCCCAGTGTGACAGGTGACTGTACCCACAGATGTGTGTTAGTTCTGTGTACCTGTGCTGAGAGTGTCCACATGATGTGTTCGTACCCTGGACATGGGTGTGTGTGTAAGTCCCCTGTCATGTGGGTGGGTGCATATGTGGAGTGTAGCACCACAGCTGCATGAGGGATGGATATACCCTGCCCATGTGATGTGAGCAGGGAGCAGTGCTGTGTGTCTGACGTGCAATGCCAGCCCCACACCTGTGAGCCCCCCCTGGCTAGTGGCACATGTGCAGAGTGAGGTTTGTCGCAGCATTTGGCAATGGCAGGTGAATGTCCTGTGCCTGTGTGTGTCTGTGTACTCTGCTGCGGTAGCGTCAGTGGCCTGTGGCATGTGACTGCTTAGAGGTGCTGCACATTATCCTGGTGTAGCTTGTGATGCACAGTGTGAGCCTGGATCATTGATTGTGTCGTTGCCCTCATTCCACCTGTGTACTTTCAATGGCACGTACTGCTTTTGCCCTTCCCCAGAGGATCATGTCCCTATGACAAAGGTGCAATGCGTTGGATGCATACTATGCCTTGTTGTAAACAGCACATTTGTTCTAACATGTCTCTCTGTGACATGTGCCTGGTGTATTGATGTAGTGTCACTTGTTCATCCTCACATTTTTAAATTATCGATACCTCCATAAGTCACACTGTATATATTACGCACCGTTCACCACAGCACTGAGCACTATATGTCACTTTGTCACAAATATGTTTCACGGTTATTCTTTGACAGCCATTGTAAGTAGTTATTCATGAATGATGCAATTCATAAAGCTATTTTGAATACTATTTATGGTCTTTATGTGTGTTCATATAAACAAACCAATGAAGGTTGTTTGCTAGAAGCAATACTGTTTACCCGACAGAACCGTTTGTATCATTTTGATAAACTGCCCAGGTTCTGAGGGATACTGGGTTACCCCATTGTGATAATAATAAAACATCCTCACAGGTAGGCGCCTCTGCCAAGAAGCAGATATGGCTGACCGCCGTCAGTGCCGTGAGGGGTGCGGATGGTCGCAAGCGGCGCCTGGCCCAGGTGAGGAAACGCTGGCAGGATATCCGGTGCTGGACGCGGAGGATCGCACGGGTCCTGCTGGGGGACTCACCTGAGACCCATAAGAACCGGGGGCGCCGCCGTCTGACCCACATGCGTGTGCTGGCGGTGGTATTTCCAGACTTGTAGAGGCGCTTACAGGAGAAGCAGCAGCAGGAAGGGGGTACATGTGTGTTTGTTGTGTGTCAGCAGCATTTGTAAGTGCACAGTTGCATGGATACACTGCCAGGGTTTTAAGGTGCTGTGCAGATCCAGTTACCCACAGTATAGCTGTGCTCTCCTACCTCCCTTCCCCTCCTTGCAATGTGTTCCCTGGTCTGTGTGTAGTCACTCCTTCACAAGGTAATGTAGGCTGGCGCTTTCTCCACGTGAACTATGCCTGTAGCATCATGGTGTCTAACAGCTTTGGGGACCTTCCCTGTGCCCTGTCCAGTTCAGTACATGTGGGTTCCATGTCAGTTGGCACTGATGCTGAGTCCAGACATGGGTTAGTCTCTCAAGTGTCAGGCCTTACAGCGCGCATGTCCTATGTTGTGGCCTGTGACATGATGTGCATTAGTGTGCGATACGCATAGTGCATGGATGGTGGCGTGTGTTGCAGTCATTCCCATTCAGGACCATGGAGTTGTGTGGCCACTGCTGTCCCCTGGGGCATATGTTCATAGGTGTCATGTGTGTCATCACAAAACGTGGACACTCTCAGTGTCTACAGCATAGGTTGTGCTCTGTGCCATTGTTCCCTGGCACCATGTATATTGACGTGAAATGTAGTACAAGTGTCCACTGTACAGCCTGACCTGATTTTCCTTGTTCATAGTCACAGTGGCCAGTGCCTGTGTGTCTTGTTACAATCATCTGATGATGACCATTTGTACATGATTATTTGGACAGGCGCACCTTGGGAATTTGGCGTCCAATCTTGCATTTATGCAGCCCCTGTGTATTTCACCCAGACTAAGAGATGTAAGTGCCACCTGTGTCTCACCAAATTGTCTCATGTAGAGGGTGGTTGGTGCGGGCCAAGCCTACATGTCAAAACTAGAATTCTCCTTGCTAGGTCTGGCCAGTGTGTGATGTTTGTCTGGACATACACTCAAGGTGCAGTGAGCCAGTCATGGTGGGCATGTTTTCAGTATTACCTATGCAGCATGTGCCTCAAGTTAATGGATATGGTCCCTCCTCATCCCTATTTTCGCCAACGCTGTGTGGTGCAGATGCAGTGCTGGATTGTCCCCAGGGCCTGGCTCCTATGTCAAACTCCATTTCATGTCATTTGCTATTGTGTCATGCTCTCCATGGATTTCCATTGGCATGGTGGGTCAACCAACTGTGTGTTGCATGCCCTACATCTGTACCTTGTTTTGTAGATGTTACTGATCTTTCTTTGCAGGCTATGCACTGTAACCTATGTAGATTGGACTCATGTGACATATGTATACAGGTGTCTGATTAATTGCTGTCTCCTCACCTTGCCCACAGCATCGTCGGGGGACACGGAGGGAGACATGAGCACAGACAGAGCGGAGGGACCGAGCACCAGTGCCAGCGTTGACATCGTGGCTGGCACATTGAGTGGTACTGAGGCGGAGGAGAGTGAGGCCGAGGACCTGTCCACTGGCACGACAGAATATGAAGCTGACGGGACGGAGTATGATCTCTCCGAGTGGGCGGAGGCTGCACCACCACCTGACAACAGCACAACATCGCACCCCGCCCCCTCCATTGCCATCAGCCGTCTCCCACTTGCTCGTGTCCCTTCCCAGCGTGCCCGGTCACCACATGTCTCCTTCCAGCCAGGCACCGCACCCCCTGCCCCTGTCTCCACTGCTGCCGCCAATGCCGAGTCTGTGGACATCCAGCGGCAGTTGCAGGTTGGTCAGGCTGCGATCCTTAATGTCCTCCATGGCCACAGCCAAGTGCTGCACAACATGGAGGCATACTTGGAGGGCATTTTTTCATCGCAGGCTGACCAACGGCAGTTGCTGAGGTCCATCGACTCGACACTGACTGCAGCAGTGGGTCTCCTGCAGCGCTACGTCCCACCACCTACCCCTGCCCCATCCACACTTCCCACTCCCATGCCTGTCCCACGTACACCCAGACGTCAGCATGCACCCACCACAACAGACACAGGCACCACACCAGCAGGGAAGGTCATACGCACTCCTCCTGGCACGCACACACAGGGTGAAGTAGGCACACCCACTGGGTCGGGGGGCAAACGTAAGTCATGCAGCCAGAGTGGGAGTCCGCATTCCACCCAATCCACTCCCTCCAAATCCCCTCCCCTCAGCTCTCCTGGCCACATATCCGGCAAGGACTCCTTCATGGCCGCTCTGTCCCTGAGCCCCACTGTGACACCACCACGCAAGCGGTCAAGGGAGTCCCCGGTCAGGGTGGTTGAGTCGTCCCCCCTGTCCGCACCCTCCCCCAGTGGCGCTGCGACCCATCCCTCCGCCCCCCCCTCCTTGGGGCCTGTGGTTCCTTCGGGTGCAGGGGAGACACTGGAGGACCTTGCTAAGGTGTGCAGCGAGATCCTGGCCTCCGCCTTTGGCCCTGCCCCACCCCCTGTGGTGGAGTCCTCCATCCCTGCACCCACGACGCCTACCCTTCGCCCTCATGTCCCTGCGGTGCCTGGTCCTTCCCCCCCACATGATGCCCTCCCCGCTGTGGAAGACGAAGGAGTCTGAATGTGCAGGCAAGCTAGGGGACCCGCGTCCCACTGTGTCCCCCATCCAGCTGTGACTCATGGACTGCCCTATGGGCTTTGTAAATATTGAACTTTCTCCGCGAAAACCTTTTTGGATCATGCTGATTAAAGCCATTTTTTGTTTCCTTACAACACTACTGCTTTTCTGATATTGCTGTTGGTGGGGCTGCTACATGATTTTGGGTGGTGATCATGTGTTGGGTGTGTGGGAAATGTAGTAGTGTGCTGGTCATAGGGGGGACCCTGGTATCTGTGTGCCATCACAAGGTGTTAGCTAGGTTTCTCTGTTCATGTAAGCAGTTACTGCATGGTGAAATTGTCCCAAGGTGTATTCCTTCCTCTGTGTACCCTGCCATCTTCCCTGCAGGGTGTTCCCAATATTTTGCGCTGAGCTGTGTGTACATTAGCTGGGTGTGTGACGGACTCCTTCAACTTTGCACATGCATGCTGAGCGATGTCTCCACCTGCATCATTCGTGGCATCCTTGGTAGTCACTGTACTTGTGTATGTAGACTATTGACATGACTTCATGTGGACATGTTTTCTTTTCGGCGCCATGCATGTGTATGCTCCCAGCCTCGCACACATGTGGTACATGGACTGCAGGGTCTATGTGCACCTGACTGACATTTGTGGGCATTGTATCTGTGGCTACTCCACCCTTTGCGTTCCATGGGCACTGCTGGGAGGACTCTGCACCCACCCCTCCCGTCTCTGGGCACTGCTGTGAGTGTTAGGCACCCACCCCTCCTGTGTCTGAGCACTGCTGGGAGGACTCTGCACCCACCCCTCCTGTCTCTGGGCACTGCTGGGAGGACTCTGCACCCACCCCTCCTGTCTCTGGGCACTGCTGGGAGGACTCTGCACCCACCCCTCCTGTGTCTGGGCACTGCTGGGAGTGTTAGGCACCCACCCCTCCTGTCTCTGGGCACTGCTGGGAGGACTCTGCACACACCCCTCCTGCGTCTGGGCACTGCTGGGAGGACTCTGCACCCACCCCTCCTGTCTCTGGGCACTGCTGGGAGGACTCTGCACCCACCCCTCCTGTGTCTGGGCACTGCTGGGAGGACTCTGCACCCACCCCTCTTCTGACTGGGCACTGCTGGGAGGACTCTGCACACACCCCTCCTGCGTCTGGGCACTGCTGGGAGGACTCTGCACCCACCCCTCCTGTGTCTGGGCACTGCTGGGAGGACTCTGCACCCACCCCTCCTGTCTCTGGGCACTGCTGGGAGGACTCTGCACCCACCCCTCCTGTCTCTGGGCACTGCTGTGAGTGTTAGGCACACACCCCTCCTGTGTCTGGGCACTGCTGGGAGGACTCTGCACCCACCCCTCCTGTCTCTGGGCACTGCTGGGAGGACTCTGCACCCACCCCTCCTGTCTCTGGGCACTGCTGGGAGGACTCTGCACACACCCCTCCTGCGTCTGGGCACTGCTGGGAGGACTCTGCACCCACCCCTCCTGTGTCTGGGCACTGCTGGGAGGACTCTGCACCCACCCCTCCTGTCTCTGGGCACTGCTGGGAGGACTCTGCACCCACCCCTCCTGTGTCTGGGCACTGCTGGGAGGACTCTGCACCCACCCCTCCTGTCTCTGGGCACTGCTGGGAGGACTCTGCACACACCCCTCCTGCATCTGGGCACTGCTGGAAGGACTCTGCACCCACCCCTCCTGTGTCTGGGCACTGCTGGGAGGACTCTGCACCCACCCCTCCTGTCTCTGGGCACTGCTGGGAGGACTCTGCACCCACCCCTCCTGTGTCTGGGCACTGCTGGGAGGACTCTGCACACACCCCTCCTATTTCACGATCTGTACGCTTGGAACATACACGTGTGTGGGTTCGCTCCATGCATACGAGGTGGGGGTACGTGTCGTACATACACGGTTGGGGTGGGGGTACGCTCCATGCATACGGGGTGGGGTTACGGTCCGTACGTACACTGTTGACATGGGGGGTATGCTCATATGTCCGCGGGTGAGGGTACGGGTCGTACTTACACTGTTGGGGTGGGGGTACGCTCCATATGTCCGCGGGTGAGGGTATGGGTCGTACTTAGACTGTTGGGGTGGGGGGTACACTCCATGCATACGCGGGTGAGGGTATGGGTCGTACTTACACTGTTGAGGTGGGGGGTACGCTCCATGCATACGCGGGTGAGGGTACGGGTCGTACTTACACTGTTGGGGTGGGGGGTACGCTCCATACGTACGCGGGTGGGGGTACGGGTCGTACTTACACTGTTGGGGTGGGGGGTACGCTCCATACGTACGCGGGTGGGGGTACGGGTCGTACTCACACTGTTGGGGTGGGGGGTACGCTCCATACATACGCGGGTGGGGGTACGGGTCGTACTTACACTGTTGGGGTGGGGGGTACGCTCCATACATACGTGGGTGGGGGTACGGGTCGTACTTACACTGTTGGGGTGGGGGGTACGCTCCATACGTACGCGGGTGGGGGTACGGGTCATACTTACACTGTTGGGGTGGGGGGTACACTCCATACATACGCAGGTGGGGGTACGGGTCATGCTTACACTGTTGGGGTGGGGGGTACGCTCCATACGTCCGTGGGTGAGGGTACGTGTCGTACATACACGGTTGGGGTGGGGGTACGCTCCATACGTCCGCGGGTGAGGGTACGTGTCGTACATACACGGTTGGGGTGGGGGTACGCTCCATGCATACGCGGGTGGGGGTAATGTCCGTACGTACACTGTTGGCATGGGGGTACGCTCCATACGTCCGCGGGTGAGGGTAAGGGTCATACTTACACTGTTGGGGTGGGGGTATGCTCCATGCATACGGGGGTGGGGGTACGGTCCGTACATATGCATCCCCACGCTATGTGATGCTTGTGCGGGCCGTACCCAGGCCTTTGCCACGTGGGTACAGCCGTCCCGCCATTGTTGGGATGACGTAGGTGTGGGCGTGGTACGACTCGTACTCACGCTCTTAAGGCGTGGGTACGGGACGTACCTGTATTGTTGTGCTGCCAGTTCGCGTCGTCAAGCACTTCCGTTGTGGCGGTCGCTGGCTTTGCTGGACACGCCCCCACCCCCTCGTAGTGACCAGGGCCTGAGGGTCAGGTATGTCCAGGGCATGTGTGCTGTGTGACTTTGGTGGGCGTTTTGTGGCCTGCCCCTGGTCCTGCAACCCCCCTCCCTTTCCCCCCTCCCTTTGTTGTTCTGACCTTCTGCGGCGTCTGCGTCCGAACCCGTAGAGGAGGTCGACTGCTATGAGGGCCGGGATGACACGTAGTTTCGGGTCCATGTCTGTCCGTCGCGTACAGGTACTCCTTGTTCGCGTCGTCCTGATTTCCCGGCAGTTTTTGGCAGCCGGAAAATATTCACCGTGCGGGATGACGTCGGTGCGAATCGTGATTCCTGGTTCGTGAATGGCAGGCTACGTGCGTCCCGACGTCACGTCGGCGCTTTCCCGGATCGCATTTGTATGTTTATTTTAGTCGGTCGGGGTTTTGTACGATTCGTACGGAAATGGAGTTTCCGTGCGAATCGTAATTCCATGTTAGTATATTTTGACGACCGGGTACGCGTCGGAAGGAGAATATGCTCCGGCCGACGGTTCGTACCCGGTTTTTACCGGATCGTAATCGGCACCTTAATGTATCCTGCAATATGGAATGGCTCACCTTTTTAAAAAAAATGTTTAGATATAGTTGAACAGCATAGTTAATATCTTCTACAAACCTCTAAACATTGGTTTTTTTTTTAAAGGGATTTTTACCGTGCGCGCACCGTAAGCTTACGGTACGCGCACGATACGGTACAAGTACGGTGCGCGCACGTAGTTTGCATGGCTACGTGCTCCGTGTGCGTATGTGTATGTGATTTACTTACGCATGCGTACTTCGTCTGCGATGCATACGCGCGGACTCCGTACGCGCATGCGCGCAAGCTCCTTACGCGGGTCCGCCGTACGCACATGCCCCTAATGCGCATGCGCGCATGCATCGAACGTGCGTGCTCCGTATGCGCATGCGCGCGTCTTACGTACGCGCATGTGTACTTGTACCGTGCGCGCACCGTAAGCGTACGTTGCGCGCACGGTAAGTCATGTGATCAAGAAACAACACTTTTCATTGGTTTAAAGTACTTTCATTTCCAGAAACTTCCAACACCACACCCATTTCCCTCATTATTACTTCTGATTTCCTGGGAGAAGGAGCTGAACTGTTTTTGTGATACTATGGCAGAGCATTAGTCATCTTCTGGGAGTGAGCAGGAGAGCCTTGTCAGACAGAGACAGAGGAAACAGAAAGATTCTTTTGTCTGGCAATATTTTACATTTCCAGAGTGGCAGAAGAAAGTCAATACTCCCAAAGTCACCTGCAAACTTTGTGGGCGTGTCTTATCTAGAGGAGATCCTAAGAAGAAGTACTCTTTTAGTATCTTCACTATGTTCAAGCACATTAGGGATATACATCCTGTGACTTTTGCTCGAGCTACTAGAGAAACCCCTCCAGCAGCTCAGCCGAGCACATCCGCAGAAGCTCAGCCGAGTACATCATCGGCAGCTCACCCGAGCACTTCCTCTGTGGTGGGAGCGTCACCTTCTTCTGCTCCTCTGGACATTCACCCTATGTTTGAGAGGGTGCATATACGGTGCAATACTTGTTATGCACTTATTGCTTTTGGGGAGTCCAGCATTTCCCTATTAGATAAGATACAGCAGCACAAGTGCGGCACCATATAATTTTGCCATTCTTTCCTTCCTCTGTCCCTCTATTAACACAACGGCTCTTTTTAAAGCCACCTTATATTTTAAACTTTTTTAAATTTTATAATCATTTTTTTTTTTTAATTCCCGCCGTGCGCGCACCCCTTGTGTTTTAAAATATAAAAAAATATTTATTCACCCTTCATGGTCCTTCAGAGACCTCATTTCAAAAGGTAGGGGGTTAGGAGCTCAGTACCCTGCCCCCTTTTCACGTTCTGCACCTTTTTTTAAAAATTCAAACACACTTTTTTTTTCTTTTTTTTGCATATTTTAACCCATTCTAAATGATTTCTACCCCTAGCATAGCATTAGATCATGTAACAGTTGTGTGTGTAGAGACGTCAGAACTTCAGCACATGATGCTTCTAATCCAAAGAGCAACAGTACATTTCACAGATGAAGGGTACAGAGTCTTCCTCTTGATCTTTAGACACTGGATCGATACATACTTATAGGTTTAAAAAAAAATCAATTAACACAATGTCTCTTATTAGAGCCAACCAACACCCAAACACTTCATCTTTTTTTTTTATTCTATTTTTTATACAATTATTTTGTCGCATCTCTATGCTTCCCCAGCGCAGGCCTACAAACTGCAGCCTTGCGCCAGCGCAGGCTCCCTTGCACCATGGTACAAGGATGCCTGCATGGTGGGGAGATTGTTCTTGGAAACCTTCCTGCACAAAAACAATCACAAAAGGATTTTTCCTCTTTCAATGTGTGCTGTAGAATGGAGGACGCACTTAAATTGGAAAAAACGAGAAGAAATAAAAACATTTCTCCTCGTTGTGCCTCGCAACAGCACCTCTAGAGTTGCTTAGCATTCACACACATCTCTACAGTTACGATTTCTCGTAAACCTGGAGATGTGTCTAGTTCTTTGTGTGTTGCGTGGGAACACCCAAAACAACACCCATGGAATCCCCTTCAACGCACAGTGCTGTGTGTGAAGTGGCTGTATTTATGTGGAGAGGAAAAGTCACGCAGGGTGGCTTTTCCTCTCCTTGTAAATATGAAGGAGCTGCCTGCGCCACCAGTACATTATGAAAAGTGACGTAGTGGTGGCGCAGAGGCCTTGTTAATCTGCCCCAGAGATGTAATGGAAATTAAGGGTAAGACAGACAAAGGGAGAGAGACAGAATCAGACACAGAGACCAAGGAACTGAGAAGGAGTAAGGCAGTTAGAATGACTGAGACACATGGAGACAGGGAGAGATACATGTTTGTAAAAGTAGTGATGGAGGCAGTAAACCTAGGGGAGTAGTAGAGAAGGAGTGAGGGAGTTACAAAACAGCAGTAAATGAAGAAGAAAGAGAGAAGGGGAATGAGAAAAGCAGAGTGAGGAGAAGTGAAAAAAAGGGAGCATGAAAGTGAAGGGGTGAGAAATACAGATATTTCAAACTTACCTGACCAACAAAATAACTTAATTATAAATAAATGTTTTTTTTTAAATGCTAGAAAAAATGGATTAATTTTCCTACATTTTCTTTCTCGATCTGAAAAAAAAGAAAAAAAGTATTAATATTTAACAATACATTTTAGAATACAGTACACATATTTTCATATTTAACAAAGTAATTTTTTGCCCTTTTTTTGCTGTTTTCAGAATATATTGAATTTCACTGCAAATTGTGAAACCAATTGCATTCATCACTTAACAGCGGGCAAAAAAATTAACAATCTGAAAGATTGTTTAAAAAAAGCCCTGAATCTCTTCTCAGTAAAACATACCTTGATAGAAATGTAATATATATAATAAAAATATCATCTAACAACAATAACCATTTGCAATAAATATCGTATGTAAATCTTGTTGCTTAAGCACATACACCCAAATAATATCTGTCAAAGAAGTCCACAAGAGAAATTTTTACCTTTCCATGAGGCCAAATGGTAATTTTTAAATTCTTTTTGGGTGAAATATCCAATGGTAATCCAATAAAATCGAAATAATGGTTTGTTCAGATGCTGCAATTTGTATCTAAAATTTTGGTTTTAGAAAAATTAAGTAGGAATTTGGTCATTCTGCAGGCAAACGTTGCTTGAAAATCAATTGTGAATCATTACACAGTGTCCAGCCTTTTTCACATTTTAGATAAACCGTGTAATGACCAGAAGTTATAGAAGGTCCATCATGGAAAATTATTGCAACTGCAACAAAAGTTTTTCCAGATATTGATAATTGATGTAAACTTCTTTATTAAAGTGTCCAATTTTGTACCATCAGCTCTACAAAGTTGCATCATTAAAATTACATACTGTCCATATTTATTTAAAAATAACGTTGATAACATGTCTGATTTACATTGAGAACATTCCATGTTGTGATTGGCATCTTTAACTAATTTACTAAAAGTCACTGATTTACTCTCTGGTAATGTTAAATATATGAACCTTTCAGAATCAACATTAGAGCTGCATGTGTTCAAACAGTTTTCACAACTATGTTCCCATTTATAAGAGAGACCAAACATATTTTCTATTTCTACCCCTTCATCTTCCAGTACCATAAGCATATACATCAAGAATTCCTGTGCATCTTGCTGGACATTTTGAGTAAACTGTTTTCATCCTGAACATACATCTAAAAGTTTTCTAACATCAGAAGCACTTTCTATTTTAGTTTTATCATTACTCAGCTTCTACAAAAGAAAACTCAGCAGAGAACAAAATCTTTTTACATGATTAAGTATTATCTGCTCTTGCAAACTTTCAAGATAAAATACAACATTCAGCACTACATTAGTGTAGCAGTTGACACCAGAGCTATTTTCAAAATGACAACCAACAACCTCTTCAACACTGTCCTTTTTCTTTTTGCTTGCAATCACATCACTCTCCTTTTGTTTTCTCTTCTGTACATCCTTATTACAGATATTCTCAAGTCTCCTTTTCTGACAAACAACACGTTTTTCAAACACAGGATACTGACCTAAATGAGGAGCATAGCTTCTTCTTAATCTATTATATTCCTTTACACAGTTTGCATCAGCACTAACTTTTGAGTCATCAAAGTCTATCATGAATAAACCAGATAATTTTTTCACTCGTGACAAAGCAACATATGCCATCCCTTCTTTAAACACAGTAGATCCAATGTTTACAAAAGCACTATCTACAGTTAATCCTTGAGATTTGTGAATAGTTACAGCATATGCTAGAGAAAATGAAAACTGCTTCCTACGTACATATAAGTCTTTCACAAGCAAGAAACTAACTGAACAACGACAAATGTCTTTAACCTCTTCAATCTGATCAAATTTAATTTTAAAAAATTCAATTCCAACTTTTTTCTGGTAATTTACAAAACCCAGAACTTTACCCATAGCTCCATTCACTAAACCTTTCTCTACATCCAAATTACGTCTTAAAATTACTCGACAGTTCATACATACATAAAGATTCTTTTCTAAACCGGCTGTTTTCGAGATGTTTTTCTCTAGAGAATCCAATTTAGTTGTCAATTTGCTTGTCAATATAATTGTTATTCCTTCATGTTGTATTTTATCCACAGCTTCCAGTTTGACAATCTCTTCATTTTCCAATTTCAAAAGTTCTTGATTGAATATAGAGCACTCATGTAGTTTTGGCATTAAGCAGATTACAGTATTTTTTCCTGCAATTTTCTTGTATATTTTCTCTGGAACAATTTGTTCTGTTGGGAACAAATTACATAGCAATCGACTGTGTAAAGCTTTTCTGCCATGTTCTGTGAGTAGTCCAATTCTGATATCTTTGAGAATACTTGCATAATCATCATCATTTGCCTGCCGCATATTGGTAATGAGTTCTTTATACTCAAAGTATGTCCAAATATTCACATTACCTATACTTCCTAACGACTTTTTCGTGTCTTCATGTGTAAGAGTTTGAAATACTGGTTGTCCTTTAACTGGAGTGAGATGCAGAAGATCCCCAAAAACTATAACATGTTTTCCTCCAAATAGCACGTCATAGTTTGTCTTTAGAATTTGCTGCATTCTTACATGCACAAAGGCAAGCATTAAGTTTGATACCATGCTTACCTCATCAATGATGAGAACTTTCATTTTTTTCAATACTCTTGCAACTTCAAAACATGCTTCTCCTGTTAGCTTGTGGTATTGTATTTTGTTCTCGTGCTCTACTGGTAACATTAGCAAACGATGGAGGGTAATTCCTTTTATGTTATATGCTGCTAACCCAGTTTTCCAGTTCCGGCTTGTCCATTCACATACATTCTGATTGGTTCAAACGATGTGCATGAGCACTCTTTATTTTCATGTAGTAAACCATGATCAATTTGTTTTGTGACTTCCTCATAAATTTGTTTTTGTTCATCATTCAGTTGCTATTCCAAACTTGGTAAGTTTATTAAATCTTCCTGAGCTTGATTCATAGCTGTTTCCACTTCAGCCTTGGCTATTGCAGCTTCATTTTCTATGATTGGTTGTCCTAGGGGATCTTGACTGAGCGTCCCAGAACTTTGAGTGTCTTGAGAACTGTCTCTAGCTACTTCAGCTGAAATTGTTGCTTCTTGTTCAATTTCTTCATTTAACATTTCTACATAAGTTGTGAAAGTACTGCATTCGATGGTATCTTTGTATGCATTAAAGGAATCTTCATAGCTTTGAAAATGTCCAAGTAATTCCTCCTCTGAGCGCCATGGTTTAAACAACTGTAAAAGTGCTAAGTGGTAAAATTCCTTCTTGTCAGTGTCGCAACTCAGCTTTCTGTGATTAATCAAACTTCCTTTTGTTTGTTTTACCAAACATCCTTCCTCACCAATGACTTTATATTTTTCATTGTTGATGTCTTCTGTGGCATTCCGTTTATAAATGTAGTTCTGCAGCACTTCATAGAGACACATGTTCTCAAGATAATGACTTCTCTTTGGGTAATATGTGTCCAACATGTTTGTTCTTAAAATTTCTGTACTTTCAGGTTCTTACTCTGCTAAATATTCAATTTCTCGAATAGATTTTAGTACCCGATTTCTCATTCCTGCAAGGCCTAAACTTACCCAAATTATTCTTCTGGATTTGGAGTACAGACTTGCAGATGATAACCAATCTGAGCATTCGTAGGATCCAATTTCTCGATGCAATAACATCTTTAAACTGAAACTGTATAGCTTTTTACTTACAGTCTTCTTGTGAGAAATCTCTTCCCACATTTCTTTCAATTCCGTTTTCTCAGATTTAGTGATGTAAGATGTGACATACCGAGCAACAGCAATAGAGTTGTCAGCTACATACTGTATATCCATGTTAGCATTCCACATGGATAAAATGACTGGGTTGTAGTCATTTATATATTTTGACTCTTCTTTTCTTCTTAGGTTATAGGTATTCTTAGGCGATTTTCTTGTAATAGTATGTCGCACAGCTGACATAAAACTGTTTACTCTTCCTTTTGAAAGAACAGGTCGTGGAATCCAAATCGACATTTTGTGTAGAATTGATCTTTACTCTTGTACTTTCTTCGACAGTATTTTCCACACCGATGACTTTGGAAACGTAAAACTTGCTCTTTTACGTTTTTTTCTTCTGTGCTTTTAGGTATAGCACATGTTGCATATCCTTCAATGAAAGATAAAACTGCATCATCAGAATCTGTTTCAAATTTTGGGGCATCCTTGATCCACAACAGCATATGAATATGAGGAGCACCTCTTGCTTGGTTCTCTTTTCTCCAAAAGAAATCCACAACTTCTCCAAGAGGTGGATTTTTTTATTGCAGATGAAGGACATCATAGCCTCAAATCTGTGATTGAAATATCTGCAAACCGGATCCAATGAGCACAATTCTCCTGCTGTCTTGTATTGGATGTTTTCAATATTTGAATTTGCCTCTCGAAGAAAATCCAGTAAATCATCCCAAGCGTACTCTGCACAGCTTAGGGTAAGGAACCATGTAGGAGTTCCTAAATTCCGTAACATACATTTCAATTCTCCATGGCGTCGGTACCAATATTCATTAGTCCTATGCTGACAAGCCATCAGATTTATTAATTGTGATTCCAAATGATCATCTCGCTGTTGCACTTTGTTCAGAAAATCCTTTGCAGACACATTATGTAGATGTACTCCAGTTTTCAAAATGTGATTTACTGCATAAGATAGTGCTGATAAGTCACTTTCAAATAAAAGATGGAACAAATAAGGAATACTTTGACGAAATCTTGGATCTTCTACATATAACCTTGTAGTCCGATACTCAGAAGCAGGAATCTGTCTTGGACGTTCATCATATCGTCCACCTTTTCCTGTAGGAAACAGCTGGGGAAAACAGCGAGCTTCCAAGCTCTCCTCCCATACACTCACGGGAGTTCCTTTTGCTTTTTTCATCTGAAAGAGATCAATAGTGTTTCCCATAACTTCTTTAGAATGAAGAGGATGTATGCTGAAATGTTCATAAATTTCTTCTTCTTTTGACTTATCCACTTTTTCAATTTGCCCAGTTGGTATTCCTGAGTCTCCTAGTAAAACTTCTTCATCTTCTTCCATATAAATTGATTCATACCATTTATTATTTCTTTTCAAATATAAATTTGCTCTTTGTACTTTTCGTACATCCACCAGCTCCTGCCAAATTGTCTTGTTCTTTGTAGGTACACCATTAACCAGAATAACTAATGGTTCAGTTTCCAAACTATCTGCATCAATTGTTTCAAAACAAATTTCAAATCTAATGGCAAATAGACAACTCTTCCTTTTAAACCTCTTTGTAAATCTGTAGGAGGTAATTTGCCTGTTTTGGGCTCCATACGAACTATAGTCTGAAAAGGATGGACACATTGAATGAGTATAGACTCATACGTATTTAAATCACTAAGTTCTGCAGGAATTTCAACCAATTCTAAATTATTATGTACAGCTCTTGCTGGCATTTTATTTTCTTCTAACTTGTTATAACAGTATTTACAAATACGGTGATATTCACCAAAATCAAAACAATTTTCCAGAAATAAATATGTAGCAAAATCCATCCACTTAGTATTATTTTCTTTTTCACTTTTTTTATAGAGATCAACATACCTTGTTTCATTTTTATAATGGCTTCTCCGGCAACAAATACAAGTAATATTTGGTCTTTCATTAGAGATGATAGTAAATTTTGTCATTTGATCTTCAAATGTTTTACTAACAGTGAGTTCTACATTTTCTTCCACATTTTCTTCAATAACTGTGTCATTTCCTGCACTTTCTTGCTCTGGACCAAAGTAACAAAACTCAATATCCTCACAAACCTTCTTCACATCTGTTACAGATCCACGGAACAGAGCATTATTCAACTCATTTAACTTTAAAGCTGGACTTTTAGCAAAATACAATCTTCTCACAAACTTTCTCATTTCAGTATGATGAACAGCCAGCATCCTAAAATGGTGAAAAACACTTTGACAAACTTTCCTAGAAAGACAAGCCAGAGAATGTCCTTGCAAACCAATATTCTCTCTCACTCTGCATGGATCTAGTCTTTGAAGCACCTTAATCTTCTGTTTAACACTTTTTTTTACTATATTCTCTTAGAAAATCACGAAATTTATCAATTGATTCCGGTCGTACAGTACAAATACTACTACAATTCCAAGTGTACACTGGGGCTTTAGGACGTCTCCCCATAACCTCATCACCTAACACTTCTTCCTCATTTCTTGGAACCATTTTCTCCTTTTCCATTACACAACCATCCATAACTTCATAAGCTCGACCACTGGTGTCAACTGCATGCAGCAAACTATTACTTTAAAGATAACTCTCTTCATTAAAAAATGGTTCAGTACTTGAACTATGCTTCCATTCTCCTAAGAACACTTTACAAAAGTTTTTTTTTTCACTTCTCTTTTTCTTTTGCTTTTTGACTTCATTACATTCACTAATTTATCTAATGTACGGATCCTGTTCAAAATTAAAATGAATAGTTTTCTTTTTAATTCCAAAGCCTTGGCAACAATTGATTCAATATGTTTCCTTTTTTTATAAAATTTGGCTTTCTTCCTATTTTTTTTAAAATCCTTCAACAAATTGAACATCACTCTTCTCTCAAACATTTTTCTACGAATGTTTTTAAAATCTATTTTTCTTTTTAAGTCATTCTTTCTTACTTCTGTTTGTACATTAGCATTTAGAATATTCTGTCGATTGTCTGGTTGTTTTGTACTTGAAACACTATTTCCAGTAGATATTTTTGTTAAATTTTTTCTTTGCTTGAAGATATTTTAAAAAAAATCCTTAGTCTGCTTACCAGAAGGCTTTTTCTTTTTTCCAAGATGAGGCTCTCCACCTAATTTTTGTTGTCCAGTTGTCTTCAAATATAGATGTTGTTGCTGTTCTTTTCTCTTTCTTGATTTTATAGGCATCTTTAATTTATTTCAGTCCTGTTCACAATACCTGAAAGAAACTAAAAAAAAATAACTTTATGAAATTTATATATATTACTATATTTTTTATGAGCTTTTCAAAACATATCATATGAGCTATCCCTTTCCTACGACTGCAAGTCTTACACAATAAAAGCTACACAAATTAAATCTCTGACAACAAATTCCTGTGTGCACACAGACTCATGGTGTGATTCTAGGCAGAAATCGATTTTTCATTGGCAATTTCAAAGCACATTTTCTACTGTGGTTTTGTATGTGATAATTACTGTAAGAGTCTGACAAATTTTCCTTATAGTTTAGAGAGGCAGAAAAGAGCACATGTCCTAACAGCTACTTGAGAGCATGAGCATGTGGAACCTGGGTGAGTGATTAGACTACAGCAAAGGAAATGAGCCTTAGAGACATTAAATATGTTAGCGTTACACACTGCTATCTGAAATACCACACAGTGCAAACCATCACAGTTCAAGAAAACAAGCTGCCCCTTTCCTACGAATGCAAGTCTTACAGAACCAGACCACCACAAATTAAATCTCTGACAACAAATTCCTGTGTGCACACAGACTCATGGTATTATTCTAGGCAGAAAACAGAATTCCTGGGTGATACCAGTACACCTTAACTTATGGTGAAGACATACTCCAAAATATCTGACAAGTTCAAGGCAGTTACATTTCTTCCAAAACATAATATGTAAAACACAACTTTAAAACAAGAATCACATTTACATTTTTTTTATCAAAATGCACCACATACATCCCTTCTCAAATTCATAACTCACCTTCTAAATGTGTTAGCGTTACAAACTGCTATCTGAAATACCACACAGTGCAAACCATCACAGTTCAAGAAAACAAGCTGCCCCTTTCCTACAAATGCTAGTCTCACAGAACCAAACCACAACATATTTAATCTCTGACAACAAATTCCTCTGTGCACACAGACTCATGGTGTGATTCTAGGCAAAAAACAATATTCCTGGTTGATACCAGTACATCTTGACTTATTTTGAAGACATACTCCATATTATCTGACAAGTTCATGGCAGTTAAATTTCTTCCAAAACATAAAATGTAAAACACAACTTTAAAACAAGAATCACATTTACATTTTTTTTATATCAAAATGCACCACATACATCCCCTCTCAAATTCATAACTCACCTTTAAAAGTAGTTAGTTGAGAAAGAAATGTGGCACTCACACAGCAGATTATCACAGCCAGAATCTCTGAACTGTACACCTCTCAGCAGAACCAGTAAATGGCAATGTTTCCCTCTCTTTTTTCACACATATACATGTTAATTTCAAATCACAGTGCTTCCCACATTTTTTCAAATGGAAACACACATTTCTATTGGTTGCAAATTTCAACCCTTTCCAAATGATCCCTACCCCCAACATGACTTCTGCCTGCTACCATAGCAACAGGTCATGGAACACTGGTGGGAGCAGAGAGGTCAGAAGTTCAGCACACAATGTTTCTAATCCAAAGAGCAAGAGTGCTTGACTTTTCAAACCTAACAGCAAATCCAAAGTAATGTTCTGTGGGTACACATTTTTCTGAACCAATACAAAACATGCTTTTAAAAATTTAAACTTACAGCCTAGTTTTTTGTGTAGAATGATCTGAAACAGCCAATGAGCTCTTTTTATTAAAAAAAAAGTATGTTAGCCTCCATTTTACAACTATCTTTCTTTTCATATTGCCATTCTACTGAAAGACACCTTCTGAGTGGATCCAGATCTCCTTGAAAGATGTTCACAGTGTGGATTGTAGGTCATAGCTATGTCTTCTGGAGTGAAAAGTATGCAGAAAAAATAGGTATTTTCAAAGACCTTGCTTTGCCAAATGTAGACATTAAATGGATTGGTCAGAGAGGGTTAAAGTGGCACCAATTAATGCCCTTGGTGAAATCCTTTCTACATCTCCCACAGCCTGACCTTTTAATTGGGCACTGTTGTGGAAATGACCTAGGCACATTTTTACTGGGGTAGGTCTGGAAATGCTAGTTAAGGACACCTTTGTCCAATTGATGTCACTTTTTCCACAAACTACCTTTGTATATTCTAATATATGCCAAAGGCAAAAGTGGAACTGGTCCAACCATTATTGTCCACAGATTGACAAAGCAAGAAAGCACGTCAATAAGTCTGTTTCTGCTTTCCTCAGAGACTATGGTATGGGTTCTATATACCACAACAACTTGCGTTACAACATGCAAGGCATTTATAGAGGAGACGGTGTTCATTTCACAGATGAAGGCAACAGAGCATTCCTCTTGAACTTTAGACTCTGCATCGGTACTTACTTGTAGGTACAAAAAAACACTCAATTAACACAACGGCTCTTTTTAGAGCCAACCAACATCTAAACACTTATACTTGATTTTTTAATCTATTTTTTTGAGACCTAAAAGGTCTTTCATGGTCCCCCTGACAAGGCCTAGAGGGTCAGGGACTCTCTACCCTGCCCCCTTTTCACGTTCTCCACCTTTCTTTTTCCCTGTCACACACACAACACACAAAATGGCGGCCGACACTTCCTGATTTCGACCGATTCGAATGTTGACTGTCATGAATCCACCAATCAGAATTACGCTCGCGCGTGTTAGGGTGCGCGCACCGTGCGCGTACGGTACGCGTACGGTGCGCGGCTATAGATATGTATGTGCTTTTAACTGCAATTTTCTCAGGAAATACTGAGCAGATTGACACCATATATCCAAAAGGCACATGCCTGACCTGAGGACTACCTCTCTGCCAAATTTCAAGTAATTCTGTTCAGCCGTTCGGGCTGTACCTTCGACTAAAGGTCCTATGGGAAAATGCATGGGGAAAACGCGTATGGGGACCCCCTTTTTTCTCGGCCCCCGCTTGACGAATCCCCCCGAGACTTCCAGGGTAGGAGCCGAGCGGTGCGCCCCATTAGTTTTGAAAATTTCGCGACGATTCGTCAACCGGCGCCAAAGTTATTCAAAATAGAATTTTGAGATTTCCTATGGATACACGGTCCTATATATGTGTGTGTGTGTGTGTGGGTGTATATATGTTTTGGGTGTATATATATATATATATATATGTTTATGTGTGGGTGTATATATATGTGTGTGTGTGGGTATATATATGTATATATATCTGTGGGTGTGTATATATATATATTCAGTGAAAAAACCATAGGTTTCACACATGTTATAGTTAGGAATTAGCATTTAAAAAACCTTGCAAATTCAGTGAAAAAACCATAGGTTTCACACACGTTATAGTTAGCTGGACATTTCACTCGTAAAAAACCAATGAAATTTCCCCGTTATAGTTAGTTAAGCTAACTATAACTTGCGCGCCCGCAATGCACTGCTGATGACGTCACATATTACATCATTCATGACATGGTCAGTGACATCACTCATGACATCACTGATGACATCTCAAATGACATCACTGATGACATCACTGATGACATCATCCAGTGAATGTGTGTTTTTCTGAAAATTAAATATGTTTTATATATGTATATCTCAAGGTCGATGGAAGAATAAATGAGTATATAAGTGTCTAAATGGATGATTTGTTTTTGAAAAATTGATTGTATTACTGACTGATTAAGTGTATCTTATTGAATACATGGCTAAGTGAGTAATGTTTAAATGTGTAAATACCTGTATCAGTCTCTCACCTTGTGTATAAGTGGCTGCATGGGTTGGTGAGCAGCTACATGAGTGTCTATATAGGTTATTAGTTGGTTTTTTGAGTATCAGTATGAGTGTCTGAGTGTCTGTATGGTTCAGTGGGGGGTATTACGTAGTGCATAAGTGCATGAATGAGTGACTCACTGTTTGTATGTGTTGAAGACAGCATATGTGCAGGACTGTATGGGTGGAAGAGTGTGTGTATGGATGTGTTAGTGAGTGAATGGCTGTCTCAATAGTGTCTTTATGAGTAACTACATATGTTTTAAACTAGTATATGTGACTATTGGTGTATATAAGTGAGTATATGTGAGAGTGAGAGATTGAAAGAGTTCCTGTATGAATAAGTATGTGTTTCTATAAGTGATTGTTTAAAAGACTAAGTATGTGTAAGTTTCCATAGAAGTAAGTGTGGTGGTGTGTGTATAAATGTATATGCAAATAAATTTATGTTTGATTCTTTATTAGCATGAGTAACTATGTGTGTGAGTAACTCTATGGATGAGAGGCATTGTGTTACAGGATGTATAGGTGTATGAGTACATATGATGTGTGAGTACACGAATGAGTGACTGTACAGGACTGTTGGTGAATGAGTGGATGTTTATGTGGATCTTTGAATTATTGAAGAGGTTGTTGTAATTGGTATTGGTATGTCCATTTTTTTGAAAATTTCAGTCTCTATTTTTGAATGTGTGTATCAAAGGTTATATTAGGGTGAGAGGAGGTCTGCTACTCTATCACATGGATGATGTCATCAGTGATGTCATCAGTGATGTCATTTGAGATGTCATCAGTGATGTCATGAGTGATGTCACTGACCATGTCATGAGTGATGTAATATGTGACGTCATCAGCAGTGCATTGCGGGCGCGCGAGTTATAGTTAGCTTAACTAACTATAACGGGGAAATTTCATTGGTTTTTTACGAGTGAAATGTCCAGCTAAGTATAACGTGTGTGAAACCTATGGTTTTTTCACTGAATTTGCAAGGTTTTTTGAAATGCTAATTCCTAACTATAACGTGTGTGAAACCTATGTTTTTTTCACTGAATTTGCAAGGTTTTTTTAATGCTAATTCCTAACTATGACATGTGTGAAACCTATGGTTTTTTCAGTGAATTTGCAAGGTTTTTTAAATGCTAATTTCTAACTATAACGTGTGAAACCCATGGTTTTTTCAGTGAATTTGTATGGTTTTTTAAATGCTAATTCTTACCTATAACATATGTGATTCCCATAGTTTTTTTTTATTGATTTTGTATGATTTTTTTATTATAAATTCTTATATTAAATGTGTTTTTTTTTTTTTAAAAAAAAGTTTTTTTTTAAACTTTTTATTCTCTTAAAACACTATGTTTTTTTAAAAAAAATCTGCAATATATCAAGTTTTCTCTTTTTTTTTTTACCAAACAGGTAAGATATATTAGTATAACATAGAAAATATTTTTTTTTTTTTTTTTTTTTAGTGCGCGTACGGTAAGCGTACGGTAAGCGTACGGTTTACGCAATGTCCGTAATTTATCTACTCTGTTTGCGTATAGTTACGCAATTTGCGTAGCCACGCGTACTGCGCGTGGGGCGCGTAGGCGTGTACGCTACACGCGCACGTTACGCAGAAGTGTTGTGGAGCGCGTGTCTTTTTTACGCGCATGCGTACTTTTACCGTAAGCGTACCGTAAGCGTAACGTACGTGCACGTTGGGTCATGTGACCAAGAAACAAAACTTTTGATTGGTTTAAAGTACTTTCAGTTCTAGAACTCTCCTACACCACACCCATTCCCCTCATTTCTGCTTGTGATCCCTTAGGAGAAGGAGCTGACTTGTCTTTGTGATACGATGGCAGAACAGCAGACCTCTTCTGAGAGTGAGGCTAGCAGCACTACCTTGAGGCAGAGAAGGAGGAAACAAAAGAGCTCTTTCATATGGGAGTATTTTTCTTTTCCAGAGGGCAAGAAAAAGGTAAATGCACCTTTAGTGACTTGTAAGCTGTGTGACCGTGTACTTTCAAGAGGGAATCCTAACAAGAAGTATTCCTTCGGGAATCACACTATGTTGAGACACCTTCATGATGTACACGAAAGGACATATGCTCGACATACTGGAGGAAACCCTTCAGTAAGTCAACCAAGCACATCCACAGCAGCTCAGCCTGGTCCATCATCTGCAGGGCCGAGTCCATCTTCGGCAGGTCAGCTGAGCCCTTCATCTGTGGGGGGAGCATCTCCTTTTTCTGGTCCTCTGGAAATTAACCATCGGTTTGCGAGGGTTACAATGTGGTGCGCCACTTGTCATGGTCTAATTGCTCATAGGGAGACCAGTGTTGCCCTAGTTAACAACAAAATAGACCAGCACATTTGTCCTACCGACTAATATTCCCATTCTTTCTTTCCTCTGTCCCTGACCGAACACAACAGCTCTTTTAAGAGCCAACCTTACCTTTCAACTTTTTTTAAAATATTTTTTTAAACTTTTTTTTGATTTTTTTTTACCGTACGCGTACAGTACGCGTAATTTTTTTTTTTTTTTTTTTAAAAAACACTAAAAATCAATTATCACATTACAAGGTCCTTGAGAGACTACAATGAAAAACTGAAAATGTGATTATGGAGAAGTGGAAAAAAGGGACCATGAAATTTCTGACTTACCATACCCGCTCAAAAAATTATTTATTAATTAAAATTTAATTTTAATTGCTATAAAAATGGTTCAAGTTTTCGAAAATTTTCTTTCTCAACCTGAAAAAAAAGAAAAAAGTATTAATATTTAATAAAACATTTTATAATACAGTACACATATTTACATATTTTCCAAAAACAATTTTTTGCCTTTTTTTTGCTGTTTTCAGAATATATTGCATTTCACTATAAATCGTGAAAGCAATTGCATTCATCACTTAACAGCGGGCAAAAAAAAAATAACAGCAGCTGGCTGTGTGCTAAGAGTCTGCTTCTGCATAAAAAAAATAGTTCCCCCTTTCCTACTTATGCAACTGTAAAATTACCAGAGCAATACGCAATAAATCTCTGCCTGTAATTCCTCTTTGCACACAGAGTCATGTTTTCATATTAGTCAGAAAACGAAATTTCTTTGCCAATTTGAAAGCACACTTACTACTCTTTTTTTTTGGCAAGTGATAAGTACTTTTACAGACTGACACATTTTGAATCCACTTTTCAGATTCTTAAAAAAGCACATGTCCAAACAGCTTTTTCAGACCAGCAACATGTGTAACCTGGGTGACTGAGTACACTCCAGCAAGGGCAACCAGCCTTAGTGATGCTGAATGTATTTGCATTACTGACTGAAACCTCAAACCCCACTCGGTTGTGAATACTGTGCATGATTCCACAGGATAAGCAACTGGCTGTGTGCTAAGAGTCTGCTTCTGCACAAAAAATACCTCCCCCTTTCCATCTAATGCAAATGTAAAATCACCAGAGC
Organism: Triturus cristatus; assembly: GCF_964204655.1. NCBI lineage: Eukaryota > Metazoa > Chordata > Amphibia > Caudata > Salamandridae > Triturus > Triturus cristatus. The sequence goes on from NC_140579.1 coordinate 748,942,129, forward strand.
AATACCAAACAGCTTTCTGAGACCAGCAACATGTGTAACCTGGGTGACTGACTACACTCCAGCAAGGGCAACCAGCCTTAGTAATGCTGAATGTATTTGCATTACTGAGTGCAACCTCAATCCCTAAAAGTATTCCTTATTTATACCAGTACACCTTAATTTATCGTAAAAACATAGTCCATATTATTTTACATGTTCCTCACATTTAAATTTCTCCCAAAACACAAAATGATAAACACAACTTCAACAAAAGGAATTCCAATTCTATTATTCATTTCTTAATTTACCATATACATCCCCTCTCAAACTCTAAACTCACCTTTAAAATTAGTTAGTTGTGAAAGAAATGTGGCACTCAAACAGCAGATTATCAGAGCCAGGATCTCTGTTCTGTACACCTCTCTCCTCTCAGCAGAACCAGATAATGGCAAACTTTCCCTCTCTTTTTCCACACATATACATGTTAATTTCAAATCTCAGTGCTTCCCCCTTTTTTTTCAAATGTAATCACACATTTCTATTGGTTGAAAACCAACCCTTTTCCAAAAGTACCCTTCCCCCAACTTGACTTCAGCCTAGTACCCTTCCCCCAACTTGACTTCTGCCTGCTACCATAGCAACAGCTCTTGAAACACTGCTGTGTAGAGTTAGGTCAGAAGTTCACCACACAATGTTTCATTTCCAAAGAGCAGGAGTGCTTGACTTTTCAAACCTAACAGCAAATCCATAGTAATGTTCTTTGGTAACACATTTTTCTGTACCAATACAAAACATGCTTCTATAAATTTACACATACAGCCTAGTTTTTATTGTAGAATGGTATGAAACTGCCAATCAGTTTAAAAAAAAATAAAAAAAAATATGTTTGCCTCCATTTCCAAACTGTCTTTCATTTCTTATTACCATTCTACTGAATTACACCTTCTGAGTGCATCCAGTTCTCCTTTGAAGATGTTCACAGTGTGGATTGTAGGGCACAGCTATGTCTTCTGGAGTGAAAAGTATGCAGAGAAAACAGTTATGGTGAGAGACCTTGCTTTGCCAAATGTAGACATTAAATGGATTGGTCAGAGAGGGTTAAAGTGGCACCAATTGATGCCATTGGTGAAATCCTTCATGCAAATCCAACACCCTGACCTCATAATAGTGCACTGTGGTGGCAATGACCTAGGCACTTTGACTGGGGTAGGTCTGGAAATGCTTATGAAGGAGACCTTTGCACAACTGTTTTCACTTTTCCCTAAAACTGCCTTTGTGTTTTCTAACATATGCCAAAGGCAAAAATGGAACTGGTCCAATCATTTCTGTCCACAGATTGACAAAGCAAGAAAGCACGTCAACAAATCTGTTTCTGCTTTCCTCCGAGACTATGGTATGGGTTCCATTTACCACAACAACTTGCGTTACGACATGCAAGACATTTATAGAGGAGATGGTGTGCACTTCAATGATGAAGGGAACAGAGTCTTCCTCTTGAACCTTAGACTCTGCATCGGTACTTACTTGTAGGTACCAATAAAAAATCACTTCATAAACACAACGGCTCTTTTTAGAGCCCCCTAATATCTAAACACTTAAATCTGCATTTCATTTCTTTTTTTATTTATTTTTTACCATACGCGTACGTTGAGCTTACCGTACGCGTACCCCGCGATTTTTTTTAAAATTAATAAATGTTGTTTTTGTACTTTTCTGTCCTTCTTTGACCCCCTTTTAAATGTTATGGGGTCTGTAACTCTATTCCTTGCCCCCTTTTCAAGTTATCACCCTTTTTTTCCTGAGTGAAACACACAAAATGGCGGCCGCCGCTTCCTGGTTTTGACCGATTCGAATGTTTACTAAGATCTAAGAGCCAATCAGAATCGCGCTCGCGCACGTCACCGTACGCGTGCGGTAAGCGCACCGTAAGCGCACCGTAAGCTGGCTCAGATATATATATATTGATTTAAAGGCTATTTTCTCAGAATCTACTGAACAGATTTACACCAAACCTACAAAAGGCACTTCCTTGACCTGAGGACTACCTCTCTGCCAAATTTCATTAAATTCTGTTCAGCCGTTCGGGCTGTAGCTGTGTCTAAAGGTCCTATGGAAAAATGCATGGGAAAAACGCGTTTTGGGACCCCCCTTTTATCTCAGCCCCCGCTTGACGAATCCCCCCGAGACTTTCAGGGTAGGAGCGGAGCATAGCGCCCCACCTATTTTGAAAATTTCGCGAGGATTCGTCGACCGGCGCCAAAGTTATTCAAAATAGAATGTTGCGGTTTTCCTATGGTAAGAGGGTCCTAACTATAACTACCTACTGGCGACCGCCAGTAGGTAATGTATATATATATGTGTGTGTGTGTGTGTGTATATATATATATATTCACTTAAAAAACCATAGGTTTCACACATATTATAGTTAGCTGGACATTTCCCTCGTAAAAAACCAATGAAATTCCCCCGTTATAGTTACTGCAGGCAACTATAACTCACGCGACCGCAATCCTCTGCTGATGACGTCAGATATTACATCACTGTATTTAGACACCTATTTACCCATGTCTTCTTCCATTAATCTTTAGCTATACATATATTACAAATATTTATTTTTCAGAAAGACACATATTTAATCAGTGATGTAATATCTGACGTCATCAGCAGAGGATTGCGGTCGCGTGAGTTATAGTTGCCTGCACTAACTATAACGGGAGAATTTAATTGTTTTTTTACGAGGGAAATGTCCAGCTAACTATAACATGTGTGAAACCTATGGTTTTTTAAGTGAATTTGCAAGGTTTTTTAAATGCTAATTCCTAACTATAACGTGTGTGAAACCTATGGTTTTTTAAAGTGAATTTGTACGGTTTTTTAAATGCTAATTCCTAACTATAACGTGTGTGAAACCTATGGTTTTTTAAGTGAATTTGTACAGTTTTTTAAATGCTAAGTTATGTATTTTTTACTATTTTTTTTTTCAGGTTCTTCACCGTGCACGCACGGTGCGCGCACGGTGCGCTTCGCGCACCATGCGCGCTCTGTGGGCTCTCGGTGCGCGTCGCGCACCGAGCACCCACGATGCGTTGTCCGTGCCACACAGTGCGCTTTTTCGAAAAAAAAATACACGTTTTTTTCATCCTTGGGGGTCCTTCAGTGACCCCCTGACAAAGGCTAGGGGGTCAGGAACTGTCCACCCTGCCCCCTTTTCACATTCTCCACCTTTGTTTTTCACTGCCTCAGACTGCGAGAGACAAAATGGCGGCCGACACTTCCTGTTTTTGACCGACTGGAATGTTTACTGCCATGTAACCACCAATCAGAATTACGCTCGCGCACGTCAGCGTGCGCGTACGGTATGCTTACCGTACGCGCACGGTGCGCGCTTATAGATATATATGTACATTTAACTGAAATTTTCTCAGGAACTACTGAACAGATTGACTCCAGATATTCAAAAGGCACATCCCTGACCTGAGGACTTTCTCTTTGCCAAATTTCAAATAATTCTGTTCAGCCGTTCGGGCTGTACCTTGGACTAAAGGTCCCTATGGAAAAATGCATGGGGAAAACGCGTTTTGGGACCCCCCTTTTTTCTCGGCCCCCGCTTGACTAATCACCCCGAGACTTTCAGGGTAGGAGCGGAGCGGAGCGCCCCACCTATTTTGAAAAATTCGCGAGGATTCGTCAACCGGCGCCAAAGTTATTCAAAATAGAATTTTCAGATTTCCTATGGAAACACGGTCCTAACTATAACTATCTACTGGCGACCGCCAGTAGATAATATGTGTGTGTGTGTGTGTGTGTATATATGTGTGTGTGTGTGTGTGTGTGTGGTTGTGTGTGTGTGTGTGTATATATATATATATATATATGTGTGTGTGGGTGAATATATTACCTACTGGCGGTCGCCAGTAGGTAGTTATAGTTAGGACCCTCTTACCATAGGAAATCCGCAACATTCTATTTTGAATAACTTTGGCGCCGGTTGACGAATCCTCGCGAACTTTTCAAAATAGGTGGGGCGTTGAGCTCCGCTCCTACCCTGAAAGTCTCGGGGGGATTCGTCAAGCGGGGGCTGAGATAAAAGGGGGGTCCCAAAACGCGTTTTTCCCATGCATTTTTCCATAGGACCTTTAGACACAGCTACAGCCCGAACGGCTGAACAGAATTTAATGAAATTTGGCAGAGAGGTAGTCCTCAGGTCAAGGAAGTGCCTTTTGTAGGTTTGGTGTAAATCTGTTCAGTAGATTCTGAGAAAATAGCCTTTAAATCAATATATATATCTGAGCCAGCTTACGGTGCGCTTACGGTGCGCTTACCGCACGCGTACGGTGACGTGCGCGAGCGCGATTCTGATTGGCTCTTAGATCTTAGTAAACATTCGAATCGGTCAAAACCAGGAAGCGGCGGCCGCCATTTTGTGTGTTTCACTCAGGAAAAAAAGGGTGATAACTTGAAAAGACGGCAAGGAATAGAGTTACAGACCCCATAACATTTAAAAGGGGGTCAAAGAAGGACAGAAAAGTACAAAAACAACATTTATTAATTTTAAAAAAAATCGCGGGGTACGCGTACGGTAAGCTCAACGTACGCGTATGGTAAAAAATAAATAAAAAAAGAAATGAAATGCAGATTTAAGTGTTTAGATATTAGGGGGCTCTAAAAAGAGCCGTTGTGTTTATGAAGTGATTTTTTATTGGTACCTACAAGTAAGTACCGATGCAGAGTCTAAGGTTCAAGAGGAAGACTCTGTTCCCTTCATCATTGAAGTGCACACCATCTCCTCTATAAATGTCTTGCATGTCGTAACGCAAGTTGTTGTGGTAAATGGAACCCATACCATAGTCTCGGAGGAAAGCAGAAACAGATTTGTTGACGTGCTTTCTTGCTTTGTCAATCTGTAGACAGAAATGATTGGACCAGTTCCATTTTTGCCTTTGGCATATGTTAGAAAACACAAAGGCAGTTTTAGGGAAAAGTGAAAACAGTTGTGCAAAGGTCTCCTTCATAAGCATTTCCAGACCTACCCCAGTCAAAGTGCCTAGGTCATTGCCACCACAGTGCACTATTATGAGGTCAGGGTGTTGGATTTGCATGAAGGATTTCACCAATGGCATCAATTGGTGCCACTTTAACCCTCTCTGACCAATCCATTTAATGTCTACATTTGGCAAAGCAAGGTCTCTCACCATAACTGTTTTCTCTGCATACTTTTCACTCCAGAAGACATAGCTGTGCCCTACAATCCACACTGTGAACATCTTCAAAGGAGAACTGGATGCACTCAGGAGGTGTAATTCAGTAGAATGGTAAAAAGAAATGAAAGACAGTTTGGAAATGGAGGCATACATATTTTTTTTTTTTTTTAAACTGATTGGCAGTTTCATACCATTCTACAATAAAAACTAGGCTGTATGTGTAAATTTATAGAAGCATGTTTTGTATTGGTACAGAAAAATGTGTTACCAAAGAACATTACTATGGATTTGCTGTTAGGTTTGAAAAGTCAAGCACTCCTGCTCTTTGGAAATGAAACATTGTGTGGTGAACTTCTGACCTAACTCTACACAGCAGTGTTTCAAGAGCTGTTGCTATGGTAGCAGGCAGAAGTCAAGTTGGGGGAAGGGTACTAGGCTGAAGTCAAGTTGGGGGAAGGGTACTTTTGGAAAAGGGTTGGTTTTCAACCAATAGAAATGTGTGATTACATTTGAAAAAAAAGGGGGAAGCACTGAGATTTGAAACTTACATGTATATGTGTGGAAAAAGAGAGGGAAAGTTTGCCATTATCTGGTTCTGCTGAGAGGAGAGAGGTGTACAGAACAGAGATCCTGGCTCTGATAATCTGCTGTTTGAGTGCCACATTTCTTTCACAACTAACTAATTTTAAAGGTGAGTTTAGAGTTTGAGAGGGGATGTATATGGTAAATTAAGAAATGAATAATAGAATTGGAATTCCTTTTGTTGAAGTTGTGTTTATCATTTTCTGTTTTGGGAGAAATTTAAATGTGAGGAACATGTAAAATAATATGGACTATGTTTTCACGATAAATTAAGGTGTACTGGTATAAATAAGGAATACTTTAAGGGTTTGAGGTTGCACTCAGTAATGCAAATACATTCAGCATCAGTAAGGCTGGTTGCCCTTGCTGGAGTGTAGTCAGTCACCCAGGCTACACATGTTGTTGGTCTCAGAAAGCTGTTTGGTATTGCTCTGGTGATTTTACATTTGCATTAGATGGAAAGGGGGAGGTATTTTTTTCTGCAGAAGCAGACTCTTAGCACACAGCCAGCTGAATATCCTGTGGAATCATGCATAGTATTCACAACCGAGTGGGGTTTGAGGTTTCAGTCAGTAATGCAAATACATTCAGCATCACTAAGGCTGGTTGCCCTTGCTGGAGTGTAGTCAGTCACCCAGGTTACACATGTTGCTGGTCTGAAAATGTTGTTTGGACATGTTGTTTTTTAAGAATCTGAAAAGTGGATTCATAATGTGTCAGACTGTAAAAGTACTTATCACTTGCCAAAAAAAAGAGTAGTAAGTGTGCTTTGAAATTGGCAAAGAAATTTCGTTTTTTGACTAATATGAAAACATGACTCTGTGTGCAAATAGGAATTACAGGCAGAGATTTATTGTGTATTGCTCTGGTGATTTTACATTTGCATTAGTAGGAAAGGGGGAGCTATTTTTTTATGCAGAAGCAGACTCTTAGCACACAGCCAGCTGCTTTTCCTGTGGAATCATGCACAGTATTCACAACCGAGTGGGGTTTGAGGTTGCAGTCAGTAATGCAAATACATTCAGCATCACTAAGGCTGGTTGCTCTTGCTGGAGTGTACTCAGTCACCCAGGTTACACATGTTGCTGGTCTGAAAATGTTATTTGGACATGTGCTTTTTTAAGAATCTGAAAAGTGGATTTAAAATGTGTCAGACTGTAAAAGTATTTATCACTTGCCTAAAAAAAGAGTAGTATGTGTGGTTTCAAATTGGCAAAGAAATTACGTTTTCAGACTAATATGAAAACATGACTCTGTGTGCAAATAGGAATTATAGGCAGAGATTTATTGCGTATTGCTCTGGTGATTTTACATTTGAATTAGATGTATAGGGGGAGCATTTTTTTTATGCAGAAGCAGACTCTTAGCACACACCCAGCTGCTTATCCTGTGGAATCATGCACAGTATTCACAACCGAGTGGGGTTTGAGGTTGCACTTAGTAATGCAAATACATTCAGCATCACTAAGGCTGGTTGCCCTTGCTGGAGTGTACTCAGTCACCCAGGTTACACATGTTGCTGGTCTGAAAAAGCAGTTTGGACATGTGCTTTTTTAAGAATCTGAAAAGTGGATTTAAAATGTGTCAGACTGTAAAAGTATTTATCACTTGCCAAAAAAAAGAGTAGTAAGTGTGGTTTCAAATTGGTAAAGAAATTAAGTTTTCAGACTAATATGAAAACATGACTCTGTGTGGAAAGAGGAATTACAGGCAGATTCTTATTGCGTTATGCTCTGGTGATTTAACATTTGCATTAGATGTTAAGGGGGGGCTATTTTTTTGTGCAGAAGCAGACTCTTAGCACACAGCCAGCTGCTTATCCTGTGGAATCATGCCAGTATTCACAACCGAGTGGGGTTTGAGGTTGCAGTCAGTAATGCAAATACATTCAGCATCAGTAAGGCTGGTTGCCCTTGCTGGAGTGTAGTCAGTCACCCAGGTTACACATGTTGCTGGTCTCAGAAAGCTGTTTGGTATTGCTCTGGTGATTTTACATTTGCATTAGATGGAAAGGGGGTGTTATTTTTTTATGCAGAAGCAGACTCTTAGCACACAACCAGGTGCTTATCCTATGGAATCATGCACAGTATTCACAACCGAGTGGGGTTTGAGGTTGCAGTCAGTAATGCAAATACATTCAGCTTCACTAAGGCTGGTTGCCCTTGCTGGAGTGTACTCAGTCACCCAGGTTACACATGTTGCTGGTCTGAAAATGTTGTTTGGACATGTGCTTTTTTTTAAATATAAAAAGTGGATTCATAATGTGTCAGACTGTAAAAGTACTTATCATTTGCCAAAAAAAAGAGTAGTAAGTGTGCTTTCAAATTGGCAAAGAAATTTTGTTTTTTGACTAATATGAAAACATGACTCTGTGTGCAAAGAGGAATTACAGGCAGAGATTTATTGCGTATTGCTCTGGTGATTTTACATTTGCATTAGATGTAAAGGGGGAGCTATTTTTTTGTGCAGAAGCAGACTCTTAGCACACAGCCAGCTGCTTATCCTGTGGAATCATGCACAGTATTCACAACCGAGTGGGGTTTGAGATTGCAGTCAGTAATGCAAATACATTCAGCATCACTAAGGCTGGTTGCTCTTGCTGGAGTGTAGTCAGTTACCCAGGTTACACATGTTGCTGGTCTGAAAAAGCAGTTTGGACATGTGCTTTTTTAAGAATCTGAAAAGTGGATTTAAAATGTGTCAGACTGTAAAAGTACTTATCACTTGCCAAAAAAAAGAGTAGTAAGTGTGGTTTCAAATTGGCAAAGAAATTACGTTTTCAGACTAATATGAAAACATGACTCTGTGTGCAAAGAGGAATTACAGGCAGAGATTTATTGCGTTATGGTCTGGTAATTTTACAGTTGCATTAGTAGGAAAGGGGGAGCTATTTTTTTATGCAGAAGCAGACTTTTAGCACACAACCAGCTGCTTATCCTGTGGAATTATGCACAGTATTCATAACTGAGTGGGGTTTGAGGTTGCACTTAATAATGCAAATAAAACATGCAAAATAATATGGACTATGTTTTCACCATAAATTAAGGTGTAGTAGTATAAATGAGGAATACTTTTAGGGTTTGAGGTTGCACTTAGTAATGCAAATACATTTAGCATCACTAAGGCTGGTTGCCCTTGCTGGAGTGTAGTCAGTCACCCAGGTTACACATGGTGCTGGTCTCAAAAAGCAGTTTGGACATGTGCTTTTATCAGAATCTGAAAAGTGGATTCAAAATGTGTCAGACTGTAAAAGTACTTATTATTTGCCAAAAAAGTAGTAGAATGTGTGCTTTCCAATTGGCAAAGAAATTTCGTTTTTTGCCGAATTTCAAAGCATGACTCTGTGTGCACACAGGAATTGTTTTTAGATATTTAATTTGTGAATGTGTTATTGTGATTTTCACTTCTAGGAAAGGGGTACTTAGTATTTTAAGATTTGAAAAGATCATAAAAAATGTAGTAATATATTTAAATATAAAAAAGGAATTTTTTTTGGTTTTTTTCAGGTATTGCTGAAGAGCAGTGAACAAAATTTAAGATGCCTACAAAATCCAGAGTAACGAAAAACCACAAAAAAAAACTATATTTGAAGACAACTGGAGGACCTAAGTTAGTTGGAGATGCTCATGTTGGGAAAAAGAGAAAGTCTTCTGGTAAGCAGACAAAAGATTTTTTAAAGAACATCTTCAAAAAAAGGAAAAATGTACAAAATGTCTGTACTGGAAAGAATGTTTTCAAAAGAAAAGAACAGGAAAAAATTGAGAATTTAGTTTATGCAAATACACCTTCTGCAACAACAAAGATTAACTTAAACAGAAAAACAGCGTTTAAAGAGATACGTAGAAAAATGTTTCAGAGAAGAGTTATGTCCAATTTGATAAAGGATGTGAAGAAATATAAGAAAAAGGCAAAATATTACAAGAGAAAAAAAGAAATTGAAGCCATTGCAGCAAAGGCATTAGAATTAAAAAGGAAACTATTCATTTTAATTTTGAATAGGATGCGTACATTAGATAAAATGGTTAATGTACTGAAATCACAAAGCAAAAGGAAAAGAGTAGTGAAAAGAACAAACTTTTGTAAAGTGTTTTTAGGAAAATGGATGCATAGTTCAAGTAGTGAACCTTTTTTTAATGAAGAGAGTTATTTTCAAAGTAATAGTTTGCTGCATGCAGTTGACACCAGAGGTCGTGCTTATGAAGTGAAAAATGGTTGCATAATGGAGAAGGAGATAATGGTTCCAAGAGATGAGGTACAAGTGATGGTGGATGAGGCTATGGGGAGACGTCCTAAAGCCCCAGTGTACACTTGGAATTGTAGTAGTATTTGCACTGTGCGTCAGGAATCTATTGATAAATTTTGTGAGTTTCTAAGAGAATATAGTAAAAAAAGTGTAAAACAGAAGATTAAGGTGCTTCAAAGTCTAGATCCATGCAGAGTGAGAGAGAATACTGGTTTGCAGGGTAATTCTCTGGCTTGTCTATCTAGAAAAGTGTGTAATAGTGTTTTCCATCATTTTAGGATGCTGGCTGTTCATCATACTGAAATGAGAAAGTTTGTGAGATGTTGTATTTTGCTAAAAGTCCAGCAATAAAGTTAGATGAATTGAATAGGGCTCTGTTCCGTGGATCGGTATCAGATGTAGAGAAGGTTGTTGATGAAATTCAGTTTTGTTACTTTGGTCCTGAACAAGACAGTGCAGAAAAGGACACAGTAAATGAGGAAGAAGTGGAAAGGAATGTAGAACCCTCTGTAAGTAAAACATTTAATGATCACATAACAAAATTTGCAATAATCTCTAATGAAAGACCAAATATAACTTGTATTTGTTGCCGCAGAACTCATTATAGAAAACAAACTAGGAATGTTGATCTCTACAGAAAGAGTGAAAATGAAGATAATTATAAGTGGAAGGATTTTGCCACATATATATTTCTTGAAAATTGTTTTGAATTGGGTGAAGATCAGCGTATTTGTAAATACTGTTACAACAAGTTAGAGGAAAATAGAATGCCAACCAGATCTGTACATAATAATTTAGAATTGGATGCTATTCCTGCCGAACTTTCTGAATTAAATACATATGAGTCTATACTTATTCAATGTGTTCATCCGTTCCAGACCATAGTACGTATGGAGCCCAAAACTGGTAAATTACCTCCTTCAGATTTACTGAGAGGTTTAAAAGGTAGAGTGGTGTATTTGCCCTTGGATTTGAAAAAAAATATGGAAACTATTGATGCAGATACTTTGGAAACTGAACCATTAGTTATTCTGGTTAATGGTGTACCTACAAAGAATAAGAAGATTTGGCAGGAGCTGGTAGATGTACGGAAAGTACAAAGAGCAAATTTGTATTTGAAAAGGAATAACAAATGGTATGAATCAATTTATATAGAAGAAGAAGAAGAAGAAGATTTACAAGAAGACACAGAAACACCAACTGGACAAATTGAAAAAGTGGACAAGTCAAAGGAAGAAGAAATTTATGAACATTTTAGCATACATCCTCTACATTCAAAAGAAGTTTTGGGAGACAATATTGATCTGTTTCAGATGAAGAAAGCAAAAGGAACTCCCGTGAGTGTATGGGAGGAGAGCTTGGAAGCTCGATGTTTTCCCCAGCTGTTTCCTAAAGGAAAAGGAGGACGATACGATGAACGTCCAGAACAGATTCCAGCTTCTGAGTATCGGACTACAAGACTATATGCAGAAGATCCCAGATTTCGACAAAGTATTCCTTATTTGTTCCATCTTTTATTTGAAAGCGACTTGTCTGCACTATCTTATGCAGTAAATCACATTTTAAAAAGTGGAGTACATTTACAAAATGTGTCTGCTAAGGATTTTATGGAGAAAGTGCAGCACCGAGATGATCATTTGGAAACACAACTGATCAATCTGATGGCTTGTCAGCGTGGGACAAATGAATATTGGTACCGACGCCATGGTGAATTAAAATGCATGTTACGGAATTTAGGAACACCAACATGGTTCCTTACCCTAAGCTGTGCTGAGTACGCTTGGGATGATTTACTGGATTTTCTACGAGAGGCAAATTTAAACATTAAAAACATTGAATACAAGACAGCAGGAGAACTGCGCTCATTGGATCCGGTTAATGTTTGCAGATATTTCAATCATAGATTTGAGGCTATGATGTCCTTCATCTGCAATAAAAAAAATCCACCCCTTGGAGAAGTAGTGGATTTCTTTTGGAGAAAAGAGTACCAGGCAAGAGGTGCTCCTCATATTCATATGCTGTTGTGGATCAAGGATGCCCCAAAGTTTGGAACAGATACTGATGAAGCAGTGTTATCTTACATTGAAGAATATGCAACATGTGCTATACCAAAAAGCACAGAAGAGAAAAAGTTAAAGGAGCAAGTTTTACGTTTCCAAAGTCATCGGTGTGGAAAATACTGTCGACGGAAATACAAGAGCAAAGATAAATACTACACTAAATGTCGATTTGGATTTCCTAGACCTGTTCTTTCAAATGGAAGAGTAAACAGTTTTATGTCATCTGTGAGACATACTATCACAAGAAAACCACCTAAGAATACCTACAACCTTAAAAGAAAAGAAGAATCAAAAAATATAAATGACTACAACCCAGTCATTTTATCCATGTGGAATGCTAACATGGATATACAGTATGTAGCTGACAATTCCATTGCTGTTGCTCGATATGTAACGTCTTACATTACTAAATCTGAAAAAACTGAATTGAAAGAAATGTGGGAAGAGATTTCTCACGAGAAGACTGTCAGTAAGAAGCTGTACAGTTTCAGTTTAAAGATGTTATCGCATCGAGAAATTGGATCCTACGAATGTTCAGATAGGTTATCTTCTGCAAGTCTCTACTCGAAATCAAGAAGAATAATTTGGGCAAGTTTAGGCCTTGCAGCAATGAGAAATCGAGTACTGAAATCTGTTGGAGAAATTGAATATTTGGCCGAGAATGACCCAGAAAGTACAGATATTTTGAAATCAAACATGTTGGACACATATTATCCAAAAAGAAGTCATCATCTGGAGAACATGTGTCTCTATGAAGTGCTGCAGAACTACATATATTCACGGAAAGCCGCAGAAGACATCAACAATGGAAAATATAAAGTCATTGGTGAGGAAGGATGTTTGGTGAAGCAAACAAAAGGAAGTTTGATAAATCACAGGAAGCTGAGTTGCGACACTACTGACAAAAAGGAATTTTACTACTTGGCTCTTTTACAGCTGTTTAAACCATGGCGTATAGAGGATGAACTACTGGGAGAATTTCAAAGCTATGAAGATTCTTTTAATGCTTGCAAAGACAGCATACAATGCAGTACATTCTCAACTTATCTGCAAATGTTAAATGAAGAAACTGAACAGGAAACTACAATTGCAGCTATAGTAGCTAGAGACAGTTCTCAAGACAGCCAAAGTTCAGGAACACTCAGTCAAGATCCCCTAGGACAACCAATCGTTGAAAATGAAGCATCAATAGCCATGAATGAAGTGGAAACGGCTATGAATCAAGCTCAAGAAGAATTTATAGGCTTACAAAATTTGGAAAGACAACTGAATGAAGAGCAGCAACACATTTATGAAGAGATCAGAAGCAAAATTGATCACGGATTTCTACATGAAAAAAAAGAGTGCTCATGCACATCATTTCATCCAATCAGGATGTATGTAAGCGGACAAGCTGGAACTGGAAAAAGTTTCCTAATAAAAGTCATCAGAAGCTACCTACAGCAAAAAACGGATTCTACTTTGTCTTGTGTGGTTACTGCTCCAACTGGGTTAGCAGCATATAACATAAAAGGAATCACCTTACATCGTTTGCTAATGTTACCAGTGGAGCATGAGAACAAAATACAATACAACAAGCTAACTGGAGAAGCATGCTTGGAAGTTTCTAGAGTATTGAAGAAGATGCAAGTTCTCATTATTGATGAGGTGAGCATGGTATCAAACTTAATGCTTGCCTTTGTGCATTTAAGAATGCAGCAAATTCTAAGGACAGACTATGACGTGTTATTTGGTGGAAAACATGTCATAGTTTTTGGGGATCTTCTACAACTTACTCCAGTTAAAGGACAACCAGTGTTTAATACTGTGACACATGAAGACACAAAGAAGTCATTGGGAAGCATCGGTAATGCAAATATTTGGTCCTTCTTTGAGTACAAGGAACTTACTACTAATATGAGGCAAGCAAACGATGAAGAATATGGAAGTATTCTGAAAGATATCAGAATTGAAAAATCAAGTTTGGGAGAATGGATCACTTGTCCTGTGCTATCAGGGTCTGAGATCTTTGGAGTCTGTGTAAGAAAACCCTCATATGAGTACACAGGTCGGTGGCGGTGTATCTTGATTCTCCGCCTTCGTGTACTGTCACAGCATCATTCATTGGGTTTCTTTTTGTTAGGATGCTGTCCTCCACCTGGAGGTAGACCAGCTGATATTACAGTAGCGTCCAGATATCAAAATGGAGAGGGATGTGCAAAGTGCTCATGAGTGGTGAGGTTAAAATTCACTACTTCACTCTAAAAAATGCAGAAAAATTTTAATGAAAATACGAGTGAAGTGAGAAATTAAAATAAGAGTGATGTTATGATAGACAGAGTTAATAGTCTATTACATCAGTGAATAAGAACTGTGAATGAGGTCAACATGTTTCAGCCTTCTCGTGTATTCTTGAGGCTTTCGTCAGGACCAGAAAGTGAAAAGGGGGCCGTTGCGCCGCCTTTTTTTGTGATTAGGTGATCACAATTATATTAATTCCTTTAATGAGTTATTGGCTCTGTAATAAAAAATTTTTTTGTAATTATACCCTCTTTACAGCATCAATGATACCATGACCATTTGTCTTATATAATTGATGGGGCTGTAACAGTAATTGTCTTACAATCATTGTGCTTCCAATTGAGCACTTCAACTAGGAAAATTACGCGCTAAAAACAACTGAGCAGTCAAGGAGAGATTGGCTTGTGGGCTACAAGAAGAGAATAGTCATGAAAGTAGTCGGAGATTCTAACTATGATTGTTCTGGTGTGATCACATAGAGTATTCGACTATTAAAATTAATAAACAATTAGACAGTCCGTAAGCGTCTAAATTTTCAAGACGGTAGAGTATGTTTTCCGTAAGTAATGGAGAGCGTACAATTAACCCATGGACATAACTAACTACCAATTGAAATGTTCGCCGATTCTTAAGGGTCAATCTTCCTATATTAGTATAAGTATAATAATTATCTTTTTTACCTTGCCCAATGTCTTGTATGAGCTTCCTCGGGACCTCAGAGATCAAGAAACCTGTTCCTGTAAGGTTAAATGTTATTTAGTTAGATGCTCTTACCGCGTTAGTCTTCTGCCTCGTGGTAGTGAGTAGCAAGGGCTTACCGGTTCTTCATCACGCACTGCTTGTGCTGACTCTGATCGCCGTGTCCCGGTTAACGCGGGGCCGCGTATCGGTCGTTTTTACCTGTTTGGGTTTAGAAACTGAGGAGAGACTCTTATTCCTGCATCTGGTTGGCAGAGCGGTTGGCAAAGGTCTTCGATGTTTAGGAAAGAAGACTCAGGTGCACGATATACATTGGCAAAGGTCATGTTAAAGAGAATTAATTGAATGACTTAAGAAATAGCGTTTAAAGGAGTTATGTTAATGTGAGCGCTATTATTGAGTTTTTTCATTCTTATTCTTTTGGGGAAACTATTCTTTCTAGGTGATAGCGTTAACGGTTTCTTTCAGATTGGCATCTGATTATATCTTTTCATCCAAATTATCACGCCAGTGTATGCCATGGGATAAAATCATTTAACCCTTCAATGTCTGTTTTAAGGCGATGTACCCAGCGCTGTTCTTTTTCGAAAAGGATGCGTTCAGCATTGTTTGTTGTTGCTGTCAGGGTTTCTAGTACTACCCACTTGAGATCTTCTGAATTGTGGTTATGCTCTATGTAGTGTTTACTCATTTTCGTCGTTGCTCTCTTGCAGTTCACATTGCTCTTATGTTCTCCTATGCGGAGTTTAACTTTACGGCATGTCATGCCGATGTACCTCTTTTGGCATGGGCAGGTGATCATGTATATCACGTGGCTAGTATTGCAGTTCGTATGATGTCTCAGGGTCCATGTGAGGTTAGGTAGCAAGTTAAGTTTTTTTGTAGTTGTGGTGAGCTTGCATACAACACATGACCCACATGGGTAATGGCCTGTAATGGGACTCATGTTCCAGAGTGATGTTATGTTCTCTTTTTTCTTGACTGAGGCTGGTCTGGTATGTACCAACTGATCTTTCAAGTTACGTGTTCTTTTGTTGGCAAACCTTGGTTTGGGCCATTGGAGGGTATTTGAGGTTAGAATCCTCCAGTTGCGATTTATTATTTTCTTTACAGTGTTGCTTGACGTGTTGTAAGTCGTGACACATGTTAGAAGGTCTGCAGGTGGTGTTTTAGGTGTTACTTCAAGAAGACTCTCCCTCGCTTGATTGCGTGCTCTCTTTTGGCATTTTTTAATAATTCTGTCGGGGTAATCACGTTGGTGTAGTTTTATTTCCAGAGCTTTAGCTTGGTCTTTGTAGTCTCCAATGGTACTGCAATTACGTCTCAGGCGTAAAAATTGACTGTAAGGTAAGTTCTCCCTTAAGGGCCGGGGATGGAAGCTGTTGTAGGAGAGTATACTGTTCCGTGAGGTGGGTTTGTAATAGGTTTTAGTCTGTAAAGTGTTGTTCACCGTGTAGATGGTTATGTCAAGGAAATCCAGTTCTCTCCGGTTGGACGTACAGGTGAATTTCAAGCAATCATCCCTGCTATTCATCCATGTTAGAAAGGAGTTCAGAGTCTCTTGTGAGTCTTCCCATATCATGATTATGTCATCGATATAACGACGCCAGAACCGTATGTGTGGTTGATAGGGGTTGCTCTCATTCTGAATGAACTGTTGCTCAAAGGTGCTTACGTACAGCCCGGCCACACTAGGGGCAAAGGTACTACCCATCGAAGTACCGTGGATTTGACCAAATAACATCCCTTCATATGCAAAGTAGTTCTCCGTAAGTGCCATCCGGCAGCATTCTAGTACAAAATGTCTGGGAGTGTGGTAGTCCCATGTATTTGAGAACAGAATGTTTTCGAGAGTCTCTAATGTCTTCTTCTGGGGTAGACTAGTATAAAGACTCTCTACGTCAAGTCCTACTAGGTACATGGTTGTTTCATCGTAAATCAAGCCCTCAAGTTGGTTGAGGAGATCTCGTGTGTCCTTGAGGTATGTTGCAGTGCTTTGTACCAGGGGTTTGAGGAAATAGTCGGCGAATTGTGATAATGGTTCCAATACCGATCCAATACCGGAAACAATGGGACGTCCCGGTGGGGGTACTCTCTCTTTGTGCGTTTTTGGTAGAGAGTAGAAGTATGGTACTATTGGGTTGTCTGTTCTTAGAAAATCAGCCTCGTTTTTTGAGATCCAGTTGTTCACTTCTGCCTCTTCAACCATTAGATCTATAGTTCTCTTCAGTCTCGTGGTTGGATCAGTTGTGAGTTTTTTATAGAATCTCTGATCTGCGAGGAGTTCTAAACATTGTTTGTTGTATCCTTCTTTACTCAAGAGCACTATTGCTCCTCCTTTATCGGCTGGTTTTATTACCAAGTCACTGTTGTTACGTAGGTCTTCCAGAGCTTTTTGTTCTTTCTTGCTCATGTTTACATAGGGTTTATTGTCTTTGATTTTAAGGTTCTCTACTTCCTTCATTACAGCCTGTTCGAAGGCTTGTATTTCCACTGGAACAGTATGTGTTGGTGGACAAAACGTGGACTTGGGTCTCAAGTTGGTATCATACTCGGAAGTTTGTTCTTCCTTATCCATAAAGAATGCTTTCAGCTTGATTTTTCTGCAGAATTCTGCAATTTCGCAGCGTGTCTTGAAAATGTCCAAAGGTGGTGTAGGGACGAAACCTAAACCTTTATTGAGAACTTTTAGTTCTTCGGTCGTCAGAATTACGTCCGTTAGGTTTATTACCAACGAGTTGCTGAGCTCGGTCCCGGTTGTTCCTTCGACATGCTGCGGGTGTGCATCTGTCTTTCTTGGTCGTCCCATGTGACTCCCCTTCTTCGTCCTCTTCTTGAATTCGGGCGCCTCCCTAAAAAAGGAGGGGGGGGAGTTGGTATATTCATCATGGGGCCCATTGTTGGGGGGCCTGCATAGTATGGATTCATCCAGCCATTAAAATTTGACATGTAGGGTTGGAAGTTCGGTTGTGGTGGTTCAAAGTATCTAGGGGTCTGCCATCTATTTCCTCGTTGACGTTGGTTCCGTTTGTAGTTGGATCTGCCTCGTCTTTGGTAATTACCATCATCGCTACTCCAATCTGAATTGTTGCTTGAAGAATCCCCCATGAAGTCATCTTCATTTTGTTCTGGAGCAATGTAGTCTTCCTTCGTGTACGGGTGCATTCTTTCTGTCGAGAAGCGTTTAAGGTCTTTACCCAATTTCTGGATCTTATTTTGTGTTATGTAATCCTTTGTCTCGTTCATTTCTCTGTTTATTTCTTCTAGTCTCTTTTTGTAGACCGAGATCTGAACTGTTGTTTTCAGTTTTGCTTCAATTACTTGTATTTTGATAGTCAGAGCCTCCACTAATCTTGTCGCGGTCTTGATGATCAATACTAGGTAATCTCTGGTACATTTCCAGGAGATTAATGACCAATCTTTCCGGAAAACAATGTCAGTGAGAAAAATGCGAGGGGCGTTCTGTACCCAAAGTCCTTTTGGGGCTGCATTGCCCCTTAGATATTCTTTCATGATGATGCCATGAATAGCTGTTCTGACTTGGTCTTTCTTTAGTTCAGTGAGTTCATCCCATTCATTAGTTTGGGTCAAAGTTTGTGCCAAATCTTTATCTTGTAGCAATGATGATTCTGCAAGTATAGCGTTTACTTCCTCCTCAGTGTAGCTCAATCCAGGGTTCTCTGCCATTATTGCTCAGATTGTCAGAAGTGGTCTTGTTCCTGTGTGAATCTGTATTGTCCACTGTTTGTGGTTAGCCTTACCTCAGAGAGTGGACTGATTTTTCCAGTTATCACTGATAGGTAAGGCAAGAGGAAAAATAAATTCCCACAGCTGTGCGCTGCTTAATATGTAAATATCAATGGGGAGGGAATGAGAAGCAGTGATCCATCCGGCTTCCAATGGTAATACAAAAAATCAAGTTTGGGAGAATGGATCACTTGTCCTGTGCTATCAGGGTCTGAGATCTTTGGAGTCTGTGTAAGAAAACCCTCATATGAGTACACAGGTCGGTGGCGGTGTATCTTGATTCTCCGCCTTCGTGTACTGTCACAGCATCATTCATTGGGTTTCTTTTTGTTAGGATGCTGTCCTCCACCTGGAGGTAGACCAGCTGATATTACAGTAGCGTCCAGATATCAAAATGGAGAGGGATGTGCAAAGTGCTCATGAGTGGTGAGGTTAAAATTCACTACTTCACTCTAAAAAATGCAGAAAAATTTTCATGAAAATACGAGTGAAGTGAGAAATTAAAATAAGAGTGATGTTATGATAGACAGAGTTAATAGTCTATTACATCAGTGAATAAGAACTGTGAATGAGGTCAACATGTTTCAGCCTTCTCGTGTATTCTTGAGGCTTTCGTCAGGACCAGAAAGTGAAAAGGGGGCCGTTGCGCCGCCTTTTTTTGTGATTAGGTGATCACAATTATATTAATTCCTTTAATGAGTTATTGGCTCTGTAATAAAAATTTTTTTTGTAATTATACCCTCTTTACAGCATCAATGATACCATGACCATTTGTCTTATATAATTGATGGGGCTGTAACAGTAATTGTCTTACAGTTCTTATTCACTGATGTAATAGACTATTAACTCTGTCTATCATAACATCACTCTTATTTTAATTTCTCACTTCACTTGTATTTTCATTAAAATTTTTCTGCATTTTTTAGAGTGAAGTAGTGAATTTTAACCTCACCACTCATGAGCACTTTGCACATCCCTCTCCATTTTGATATCTGGACGCTACTGTAATATCAGCTGGTCTACCTCCAGGTGGAGGACAGCATCCTAACAAAAAGAAACCCAATGAATGATGCTGTGACAGTACACGAAGGCGGAGAATCAAGATACACCGCCACCGACCTGTGTACTCATATGAGGGTTTTCTTACACAGACTCCAAAGATCTCAGACCCTGATAGCACAGGACAAGTGATCCATTCTCCCAAACTTGATTTTTTGTATTACCATTGGAAGCCGGATGGATCACTGCTTCTCATTCCCTCCCCATTGATATTTACAGATATCAGAATTGGACTACTCACAGAAGTTGGCAAAAAAGCATTACAGAGTCGGCTGCTACATAATTTATTTCCAAAGGAAGGAATAGTTGCAGAGAAGATATACAAGAACATTGCAGAAAAGAAAAGTGTAATCTGCTTAATGCCAACTCTACGTGAATGCTCAATATTCAATGAGGAGCTTTTAAAATTGGAAAAGGAAGATATCAGGAAATTGGAAGCAGTGGACAAAATTGAGGATGGAAGAATTACTATCACATTAACAGGCACACTGAAAAATAAATTGGGTTCACTAGAGAAGAACATTTCCAAAACAGCTGGATTAGAAAAAAATCTATATGTTTGCATGAACTGTAGAGTATTTTTAAGGAGAAATTTGGATGTTGAAAAAGGTTTAGTTAATGGAGCTATGGGAAGAGTTGTGGGTTTTATTAATTATCAGAAAAAAGATGGAATTGAATGTTTAAAAATAAAATTTGATCAGATAGAAGAAGTTAAAGACATTTGTCGTTGTTCAGTTCGTTTCATGCTTGTGAAAGACTTATATGTACGTAGGAAGCAGTTTCCGTTTTCTCTAGCATATGCTGTAACTATTCACAAGTCTCAAGGATTGACTGTAGATTGTGCTTTTGTGAACATTGGTTCAACTGTGTTCAAAGAAGGTATGGCTTATGTAGCTTTGTCACGAGTGAAAACATTATCTGGTTTATTCATGATAGACTTTGATGACTCAAAAGTTAGTGCTGATACAAATTGTGTAAAGGAGTATAATAGATTAAGAAGAACCTATGCTCCTCATTTAGGTCAGTATCCTGTGTTGGAGAAACGTGTAGTTTCTCGTAAAAGGAGGAATGAGAATATCTGTAATGAAGATGTAGAGAGGAGGAAAAAAAAGAGGAGTGATGTAATTGCAAGCAAAAAGAAAAAGGAAAATGTTGAAGAGGTTGTAGGTTGTCATTTTGAAAATAGCTCTGGTGTCAAATGCTACGCTAATGTAGTGCTGAATGTTGCATTTTATCTGGAAAGTGTGCAAGAGCAGATAATAGTAAATCAGAGAAAAAGATTCTGTTCTGAGTTGAGTCTCCTTTTTCAAAAGCTGATTAATGATAAAACTCAAATAGAAAGTGCTACTGAAATTAGAAAACTTTTAGATGTATGTTCAGGACGAACACAGTTTTCTCAAAATGTACAGCAAGACGCACAGGAATTCTGGATGTTTTTCCTTCAGGTACTGGAAGAAGAAGGGGTTCCCATTGAAAATATGTTTGGTGTCTCTTATAAATGGGAACATAGTTGTGAAAACTGTTACAATACATGTGGCTCTAATGTTGATTCTGAAAGGTTTATGTATTTAACATTGCCAGAAAGTAAAACAGTCACTTTTGCTAAATTAGTTAAAGATGCCAATCATAGCATGGAATGCGGTGAGTGTCAATCTGAAATGTTTTCAACGTTAATTTTAAAGGAATACGGACAGTATGTAATTTTAATGATGCAACGATGTAAAGCTGATGGTTCAAAATTGGATACTTTAATAAAGAAGTTTACAGGACAGCAATTATCAATTTCAGGAAAAAAATTTGTAACAGTTTCAATAATTTTCCATGAAGGACCTACTGTTACTTCTGGACATTACACAGTTTATCTTAAATGTGAAAAAGGCTGGACACTGTGTAATGATTCAAAATTGATTTTCAAGCAACGTTTGCCTTTTGATTTAGCAAATTCCTATCTAATCTTCCTGAAACCAAAATGTTAGAGAGACGTGGCAAGATCTGTACAAAACAATTTTACAATTTTTTTGGATTAGCATTGGAATTTTCAAAAAAAAAGATTGTTCAAATTATCATTTGGCCTAAGGGAAAGGTAACCAATTGTAATGTGGACTTTTTTAATTTTTAATGAAACTTTCGAAAACCACAAATTTAGAGAAAATCGGTAACATCTGCACAATTTAAATTTTGGAATGTTATTGGATTACCATTGGAAATTTATTCAAAAAAGATTTTTTAAATTACTATTTGGCCATGAGGAAAGGTAAACAATTGTATTGTGGACTTATTTAATTATTAATTAATCTTTCGGAAACCAAAATGTTACAGAGAATCGGTGAGATCTGTACAATTTAAATTTTGGAATTTTATTGGAATAACATTGGAAATTTTATCAAAAAAGAATTTTAAAATTACTATTTGGCCTAAAGGAAATGGAACCAGATGTATTGTGGAGTTATTTGATATATATTTTTGTGATTATTCTTCTGAAACAAAAATGTCAGACGGTATTTTAAAGAAATAAGTATTGATATTAGATGATATTTTTTTAGAATATTATGGATTTCTATAATGTTATGTTTAAGTGAGAAGAGATTCTGGGCTTTTTTAAAACAATCTTTGAGATTGTTATTTTTTTTTTTGCCCGCTGTTAAATGATGAATGCAATTGCTTTCACAATTTATAGTAAAATGCAATATATTCTGAAAACAGAAAAAAAAAGGCAAAAATTTTTTGGGGGAAAATATGTAAATATGTGTACTGTATTATAAAATGTTTTATTAAATATTAATACTTTTTTCTTTTTTTTCAGATTGAGATAGAAAATTTTCGAAAACTTGAACCATTTTTAAAGCAATAAAAATTAAATTTTAATTAATAAATAATTTTTTGAGTGGGTATGGTAAGTCAAAAATTTCATGGTCCCTTTTTTCTACTTCTCCACAATCACATTTTCAGTTTATCATTGTAGTCTCTCAAGGACCTTGTAATGTGATAATTGATTTTTAGTGTTTTTAAAAAAGAAAAAAAAAATTACGCGTACCGTACGTGTACGGTAAAAAAAAAATAAAAAAAAGTTTTAAAAAATATATAAAAAAAAGTTAAAAGGTAAGGTTGGCTCTTAAAAGAGCCGTTGTGTTCATGCAGGGACAGAGGAAAGAAAGAATGGGAATATTAGTCGGTACGACAAATGTGCTGATCTATTAAATTGTTCACTAGGGCAACACTGGTCTCCCTATGACAAATTAGATCATGACAAGTGACGCACCGAATTAAAACCCTCGCAAACCGATGGTTGGTTTCCAGAGGACGAGAAAAAGGAGATGCTCCCCCCACAGATGAAGGGCTCAGCTGACCTACCGAAGATGGACTCGGCCCTGCAGATGATGGACCAGGCTGAGCTGCTGTGGATATGCTTGGTTGACTTACTGAAGGGTTACCTTCAGTATGTCGAGCATGTGTCCTACCGTGTACATCTTGAAGGTGTCTCAACATGGTGTGATTCCCGAAGGAATACTTCTTGTTGGGATTCCCTCTTGAAAGTACACGGCCACAAAGCTTACAAGTCACTAAGGGTGCATTTACCTTTTTCTTGCCCTCTGGAAAAGAAAAATACTCCCATATGAAAGAGCTCTTTTGTTTTCTCCTTCTCTGCCTCAAGGTAGTGCTGCTAGCCTCACTCTCAGAAGAGTTCTGCTGTTCTGCCATCGTATCACAAAGACAACTCAGCTCCTTCTCCTAAGGGATCACAAGCAGAAATGAGGGGAATGGGTGTGGTGTAGGAGAGTTCTAGAACTGAAAGTAGTTTCAACCAATCAAAAGTTGTGTTTCTGGATCACATGACCCACCGTGCGCGTACGTTACGCTTACGGTGCGCTTACGGAGCGCTTATGGCAAAAGTACGCATGCGCGTAAAAAAGACACGCGCACGCGCGCATGCGCAAAACAGGCACGCCCCTTCACTTCCGCGTAACATGCGTGTGCAGCTTACGCGTTACGCGCTGCGCGCGCGTGACGTACGTCTACGCAAATTGCGTAAATGAACGCAAACAGCGTAGAAATCTAACATTATAAAAGCAAGACGTGCGCTTACCGTACGCGCACGTTAAAAAAATAATAAAAAAAAAAAAAAAAAAAGGGGAAAAAAAAACACTATGTTATACTTATAAATCTTACCTGTTTAGTTTAAAAAAATGGAAAAAATAAAAAATATATTGTAGAATTTTTAAAATTTAACCATAGTCTTTAAAAAAGGATAGAAAATTAAAATAAAAATATGTTAAAAAAATTGAAAAAAAAAAAAAAAAAAAAAAGAATTAGCATTTAAAAAACCTTGCAAATTCACTGAAAAAACCATGGGTTTCACACACGTTATAGTTAGGAATTAGCATTTAAAAAAACCTTAGAAATTCAATGAAAAAACCAAAGGTTTCACACATGTTATAGTTAGCTGGACATTTCACTCGTAAAAAACCAATGAAATTCCCCCGTTATAGTTAGTTCAGCTAACTATAACTCGCGCGCCCGCAATGCACTACTGATGACGTCACATATTACATCACTCATGACATGGTCACTGACATCACTCATGACATCACTGATGACATCTCAAATGACATCACTGATGACATCACTGATGACATCATCCAGTGAATGTGTGTTTTTCTGAAAATTAAATATGTTTTATATATGTATATCTCAAGGTCAATGGAAGAATAAATGGGTATATAAGTGTCTAAATGGATGCTTTGTTTTTGAAAAATGTATTGTGTAACTGACTGATTAAGTGTATCATAGTGAATACATGGCTTACTGAGTAATGTTTAAATATGAAAATTTCTGTATCAGTCTCTCACTTTGTGTATAAGTGGCTGCATGGGTTGGTGATTAGCTTCATGGGTGTCTATATAGGTCATTAGTTGTTTTTTTGAGTATCAGTCTGAGTGTCTGTATGGTTCGGTGGGGGGTATTACGTAGTGCATAGGTGCATGAATGAGTGATTCACTCTTTGTATGTGTTGAAGACAGCATGTGTGCAGGACTGTATGGGTGGATGAGTGTGTGTATGGGTGTGTTAGTGAGTGAATGACTGTCTCAATAGTGTCTTTATGAGTAACTACATATCTATTAAACTAGTATATGTGACTATTGGTGTATATAAGTGAGTATATGTGAGAGTGAGAGATTGAAAGAGTTCCTGTATGAATAAGTATGTGTTTCTATAAGTGATTGTTTTAAAGACTAAGTATGTGTAAGTTTCTGTAGAAGTAAGTGTGGTGGTGTGTGTATAACTGTATATGCAAGTAAATGTGTGTTTGATCCTTTATTAGCATGAGTGACTATGTGTGTGAGTAACTCTATGGATGAGTGGCATTGTGTAACAGGATGTATAGGTGTATGAGTACATATGATGAGTGAGTACATGTATGAGTGACTGTATAGGACTGTTGGTGAATGAGTGGATGTGTATGTGGATCTTAGAATTACTGAAGAGGTTGTTGTAACTGGTATTGGTATGTCCATTGTTTTGAAAATTTTAGTCTCTATTTTTGAATGTGTGTATCAAAGGTTATATTAGGGGAAGAGGAGGTCTGCCACTCTGTCACAAGGATGATGTCATCAGTGATGTCATCAGTGATGTCATTTGAGATGTCATCAGTGATGTCATGAGTGATGTCAGTGACCATGTCATGAGTGATGTAATATGTGACGTCATCAGTAGTGCATTGCGGGCGCGCGAGTTATAGTTAGCTGAACTAACTATAACGGGGGAATTTCATTGGTTTTTTACGAGTGAAATGTCCAGCTAACTATAACATGTGTGAAACCTTTGGTTTTTTCATTGAATTTCTAAGGTTTTTTAAATGCTAATTCCTAACTATAACGTGTGTGAAACCCATGGTTTTTTCAGTGAATATATATGTGTGTGTGTGGGTGTATATATGTGTGTGTGTGGGTGTATATATATGTGTGTGTGGGTGTATATATATATATATATATGTGTGTGTGGGTATATATATGTGTGTGGGTGTGTATATATATATATATATATATATATATATATATATATATATGTGTGTGTGGGTGTATTACCTACTGGAAGTCACCAGTAGGTAGTTAGAGTTAGGACCTATTTTCCATTGGAAATCCGCAACATTCTATTTGGAATAACCTTGGCGTCGATTGATGAATCTTTTTTTTTTTTTGCAAATCTGTTTTTATTATTTTTTAAAGAATGCACGTTTTGGCAGCATACATTACACACAGGAGTTCGTGAGCATATGCAAATTGTTAATCCGTACTTGGTCTATAGCCAATTTAATATAACACGCATTCGAATTATGTGTCAACCACCACCCGCTCAGGAGCGTCGATTGATGAATCTTCGCGACATTTTCCAACTTTTGGCCAGCTCCGGTCCGCTCCTATCCTGAAAATTTCACGGTGATTCGTCAAGCGGGGCCGAGAAAAAAGGGGGGTCCCAAAACGCGTTTTCCCCATGCATTTTCCCATAGGACCTGTTGATGCAGCTACAGCCCGAAGTGCTGAACGGAATTAAACCAAATTTGGCAAAGAGGTAGTCCTCAGTTCAGACTCGTGCCTTTTGCTTAAATGGTGTAAATCCGTTCAGTAGTTCCTGAGAAAATCAAAAGTAAAATCACATATATATCTGGGCGGAGCCTAACCACACATCTCATTGTGAGATCTGATTGGCTGTCAGCACTTCATCCAAGAAGTGTTGGCAGCCATCTTGGGACCAATATACATGATAGCACCTCATTAAAAAGCACTGCAGTTAATAGAAGGTTTTAAGACCTTAGTTACATTATAAATCATTTGTTGATGGTACCATACTCATTTTAGGAATTGTGGTGTGTTCTAAGGTGATTTTACCATGTGAAAAAGCCTTCTGTTGTGATATCATGAATCCTGTTTGAGAGAAAACTATTTTCTCATGCTTTTCCCACAGAGGTTTGGAAGGTGATCTATAAGCTAAACTGAGACCATATCTTCTGTAAATTCACATTATCTTTCTCAGTCATGTGAGAATGAAGTTTGACATTCTCAGTAAAATATGTACATCCAACAAGGGCAGAGACTGTTAGTTGATTCCTTTGTGTTCTACTGCAGCTTCACAGAGTGTTCTAAAGAACAACTAGAGCGCTAACAGTCCTACTTATGGCACACGTATGGCACATCTGAAGCCATCTTGGTTGGAATAAAGTGGTAACTCTTAAAACATTTAATTTAAAAAGGAACAAAATGAGGGGGTTTGTTAGAAATGGGGGTCTCTAGTTGGCACAGGTATGCACTAGCGACAAGCAGGGACTCTCAATTCTAAGTCAAGATAAGGGGATCACCCTTTCAAATAACCCCTGCTCACCCTTTAGGTAGTGTGGCGCAAGCAGTCAAGACTATTCTCAGGGCGTCATAGGTTAAGCATTTGTGAACACATACAGTAATGCAATGACACACCACAAATGGACACCAGTCAAGGTTATATCAAAAATAGTTCTCTTTATATAAGGCGTAGCACAAGACCAGAATAACGATTAAAATGACCACAGTATTATTTTAAAGTTCAATGTTCTTGTAAAAAGGCTTAAAATGCATAAATAGGCTTCTTTTACTCAATTCTGCTTCTTTTCAGGCTTTGTACGGTTCGTACCTGGGTGTGCGACTCGTCCGCATTAAAAACAAGGAAAGTACGAGTCAAACAATCGGTGCAGACTCCAGGGTCCGTGACGCGCACGCTGCGGTGCGAACAGAACAAAGTACCTTCAGTTCGTGGGGTCCGCGACGGACAGTGCGGGACAAGTTGATGGGTCCGGGTCGTAGTTCGGCAGCGTATTCGGTCTGGTCGGGTCGCGGCGTAGGTACGCGGCGTTGGTACGTGATCTTCAGGGATACGGGCGGATGGCCTGGATCAGCTTGCAGAGTCCCTGGCGTTCGGCGTTCGAGCCGTACCTTCGGTGCGGATGGGCGGCGACACTTCTCGGCGCCGTACAGCGTACGGGGAGGATCAGCGTACTGCGGCTTCTCGGCTCTGAGCTCGGCACGGTGCAGTACGTTGGCAGCGTACGGACCGTACCTGCGGGACGATGGAACTTGGGTCCGGCGTACAGGGTTCGGCAGCCAGTGATGTACGTCTCGAATCGGCGGGGAAGGTTAGGTGCAATGCAGCCGGGAGGGATACGGCGCGTACTAACGCTTTTGGATCAGCGTAGACGCACGGTGCCGGGCGGCAAAGACACGGCTTCGCGGCGGATGGTGTACGAGGCGTACTGGGGCCAAATCCAGCGGGAAACAAGCACAGATCGTTCAGGCAACTCAATTTTTGAAGGCAGATGAGTCCAATGGTCCTGGGACTCAGTTCAGGGGGCAAGCTCTTCTTCCAAGCCCTTGGAGATAGTTGAAAAACAAAGTGCAAAGTCTCTTTCAATCTTTTCCTCTCCTTTCTCAGCAAGGCACCAACTGCAGGCCAATCCCCCAGGTCAGGGAAAGTTACTCCTCCTTCAGCTTTTTCCAGGTCCTTCTAGTCAGGCAGAGTTCCTTCGTGGTTCAATCAGGATCTGAATTTTTAGGAGCAGGGCTCCTACGTTTATACCAAGTTTCTTTTGTCTTTACAGGCCAGGGGGGCCTTTGCATAATCCCAGTCCAGTTCTTTTCTGTGAGGAGCACTTTGTTGTTGGGACTCTGGCTTCTTCTTTCAGCAGGCAGTGCAGAGACATCAGACACTCCCCAGGGGGTGGAGCCAGCATTGTGGTGGCAGAGCACAGCCCTATTCAGACTCAAGGTGCACTCCTCCCACCCATCCTGGTGTAATCTTTCTATTCACCACCTGGCAGCCCCAGCCTGTCTCCTGGAACTTCCCAGCCCTGTCACTCAGCTTCACACAAAGAAGATAACCCCTCCCAGCAGAGGCGGACTGAAATGGTTAGGCAAGCAAATGCTAACTTTCTAAAAGTAGCATTTACAAACACAGGATATTAAAATTACCTTTACTAAAAGATGTACTTTATTATTCTGAGTTCAGGCATACTAAACATGAATTTCTACCATGCTCCCTGAGCCTGCTAGGATTATAGAGTGTTATAATCTAGCAGCCCATTCTGGCCTATGAAGAGCAGGTAGCCTTACAATAGTGAAAAACGAAAATGGCTGTAATTCACTATTAGGACATGCCACACACCTCAGGGTATGTCCTACCTTATCCTTACAATGCACCCTGCCCTAGGGCCTACCATAGGGGTGACTAATATGAAGGTAAGGGAAGGTTTAGGGACTGGCAAGTGGGGACACTTACCCAGTCAGCATGACAGTACCAGACTGCATGCAGGTTCTGCAATGGCAGACCTTAGACACATTTTACCCCGCTGCTTCTGTGGGTGGCACAACCAGTGCTGCAAGCCCACTAGCAGCATTTGGATATACAAGCCCTTGGCACCCCTGGTGCACTCTACTAGGGACTGATAGTAAACCAAATAAGCCAAACATGGAAGTCAATTCACATAATACATTTTACCATAGGGAGAGCATATGCACCTTAGCACTGGTCAGCAGTGGTAAGGTGCCCAGAGTCATAAAACAGCCAACACCAGGTCAGAAAAACTACAGGAGGAAGGCAAAAAGTTTAGGGATGACCCTGCAAAAAGGGCCAAGTCCAACAGGGTTCATTTTGCCATAGAAAGTATGATTAGTCAATCAGTCAATGTGGAAGATGCAGCCACTTCATATACGAACTGGCTGGAGGCAGCCTGTCTCAATCTAGCCCCTCCTAAAACGTATCACTCCACCCGATCCAGCCCCTCTGCTCCCTGGTTCACAGAACAAATCAGGGACCACAAAATGCTTTGTAAAAAGCTGGAAAGAATCTGGCGAAAAAACTACAAAGAGGAGGACAGAAAGCTGCTCAACGCAGAGATGAAAAAGTATAAACACGCAATCCAAAAGGCCAAACATGAGTTCTATACGAAACGCATTAAGGATGCTAGTAACTCCTCTAAAGAACTATTTTGCGCAGTATCGTTCCTGGCTGCCCCTAAACCAGCAGAGATACCTCCAAGTCACAAATTATGCGAAGATCTGGCGAAATTCTTCCAGGAAAAGGTAGAAAACATCTTCCTCTTGCTAGACTCCCAAGTCAAGTTCGCCGCTCCTGAAACTAACTTTGAGGCAGATAGGAACCACGCCAGGCTACTCAATTTCCCCCCCATTAGGGAGGAGGAGGTGGAGAACAGATTTCAATGGATAAAATCTGGCTCCCCTAATGACCCCTGTCCGGCCAGCGTGGCCAAACTAGCCTCTTCGGCCATGGCCGCAGAACTCACCCCACTGTTCAACGCTATGTTGAACAGTGGGGAGTTTCCCTTGCGCTGGAAACAAACCTCCATTCTACCACTATTGAAGAAACCAAATCTAGATGTGACGGACCTGAGCAACTTTCGGCCAATTGCCAGGCTGCCCCTTCCGGCAAAAGTCTTCGAGGGCATCTTAAACACACAGCTGAGGGCCTTCCTGGGGGCAGGCCAAAGCTTGGACCCATCTCAACATGGATTCAGGGCAGGGCACAGTACCGAATCAGCTCTGATTAAATCAGCAGAAGACGTGAGAACAGTGATGGACACAGGGGGCAGAGCCGCCCTGATCCTGCTGGATTTGTCAGCGGCCTTTGATACGGTCCACCATAAGATACTATTGGACCGGCTAAGGGCTTCAAGGAAAGGCGCTTAAAATCCTGCATGCCTTCCTTTCCAGCAGAACTCAGAAGGTGGCTCTAGGTGACTTTGAATCAGACCCTTTTGTGCTCCCCTGCGGAGTCCCACAGGGGTCCTCCTTGAGTCCTACTCTTTTTAATGTGTATGTCTCCACCCTGGCACCAATTATTAGATCTTTTGGCTTCAACTTAACATCATACGCAGATGACACTCAGATAGTGGTGTCACTGCTACCGGGGGAAGCAGACAGCACTGCAGAAAGGTTTAGAGGCTGCATGCGGGAAGTCAGTAACTGGATGGCAGAAAATTGTCTCAAGCTAAATGCAGCTAAAACAGAGGTGCTGCTCTTCGGGTCCAGAGACAACTTCTGGTCCCCACGTTGGTGGCCGGAGAAAATGGGCACCCCCCCATCTCCGGTCTCGAAGGTAAAAAACCTGGGTGTACTGATGGACAGCTCGCTGTCCTTCAGGCCTCAAATTAATGCACTTACCTCAGCAACCCACTTTGTCCTAAAAACCATCCGGAAAGTTCTGCCGTTTCTTGCCGATGAGCACAAGAAGACAGTGGTAACAGGATTGGTGATGTCCCGTCTGGACTATTGTAACAGCCTACTGCTGAACCCTCAACAGGGGCTCCTCAATAAACTCCAAATTCTGCAAAACGCAGCAGCCCGCCTGATTACAGGCACTCCTAAATTTGCCTCGGTATCACAGGATCTGGTGAAGCTACATTGGCTACCAGTTCGTAAAAGAATTACTTTTAAATCACTATGCGTAATTTTTAAAGCTCTGCATGGCCTAGGGCCCCATTGTATGACCCAACTTTTCCAATGGTACAGACCGACAAGATTGCTGAGGTCAGCTGAACAGAGCCTGGTAATTGTCCCCAGAGTTAGGAAGGCGCGGTGGGGAGGCAGGAGGTTTTCCCTGGGTGCAGCAAAGGCATGGAACGCACTGCCACTGAATCTCAGACAACTGCCGGACCTCCTGTCCTTCAGGAGAGCGCTGAAGACGTGGCTCTTCACACAATAATTTCTCTGACCACACACACTCCGTCAATCAGCGCCAGGACACCTCCGGGTAACAGTGCGCTTTATAAATGTGAAAACTAAATAAATAAATAAATTAGTGCTGCAGAAAGAAAAATTAGGGCACATTTTGACTTCTCAAATCCTCTTCTATTTCATAAAAAAAATCTGACATGCAGACTGAGACATGCACTTTGAATACCAGCAGCAGACTTCCCTGGTGAGCAGTAGCTTTACTACAGTGATCTAATGAGCAACTAGAGTGCTAATATTCAGAATTTATGGCAAATGTGTGACACATCTGAATGCCTTCTTGATGGAACCAAAGTAAAAAACTGAAAGTATTTCCTACTGAGGAGACTGCAGTAAATGAGGAAATTAGGAAACTTCATAACAGATAAATCTCTCAAGATGGCCACCAGAGACAAAAGAGCCCAAATGTAGCCCAAATATCACCAGGATGTAGCCCAAGTATAGCCCAATGACAGAATGTCCCAGAGTGTTCTAACGAACAACTAGAGAGCTAACAGTCTTACTTATGACAAAAGTATGGCACACCTGAAGCCATCTTGATTGGAATAAAGTGGTAACGCTTAAAACATTTAATTTACAAAGAAACAAAATGAGGGGGTTCATTTTCCCATAGAAATTATGATTAGTTCTGCAGAAAGAAAATTAGGGCACATTTTGACTTCTCAAATGCT
Source organism: Triturus cristatus (assembly GCF_964204655.1). NCBI lineage: Eukaryota > Metazoa > Chordata > Amphibia > Caudata > Salamandridae > Triturus > Triturus cristatus. Next base: position 748,974,418 of record NC_140579.1, read on the forward strand.
CTTCTATTTCATAAAAATATTCTGACATGCAGACTGAAACATGCACTTTTAATACCAGCAGCAGACTTCCGTGGGGAGCAGTAGCTTTACTGCAGTGATCTAATGAGCAACTAGAGTGCTAACATTCAGAATTTATGGCAAATGTGTGATATATCTGAATACCTTCTTGATGGAATCAAAGTAAAAAACTGAAAGCATTTCCTACTGAGGACACTGCAGTAAATTAGGAAATTAGTAAACTTCATAACAAATAAATCTCCCAAGATGGCCACCAGAGACAAAAGAGCCCAAATGCAGCACAAATATCACCCAGATGTAGCCCACATGTAGCCCAGTGACAGAAGTGTGCAAAACACTTATTTTTTGCGTATTTGCAGTTTTATATAGTGCAGACTTGTCAGGTATTGGAGTGCTTTACATGAGCATTGGTTACATCACACAAGATCAAATTTATTTTGGTTGTAGACATGGGGAGATTAAGTGATTTGACCAGAATCACAGAATGTTGAGCTGAAGCAGAAACTCCAACCTGGTCCTCCAGTTGCAAAGTCTGCAGCTCTGTAAGTAACACCACATCCTCTCCCCTAGGTGCAACATTTAATCAAGTGGTCAACTGGATCAAAAAACAAAAAGATTACAAATAATTTAAAAGTTCTTTGTCACTATTTGAAAACTCAGAAAATATGTCCTCATTTTAGTTTTTAAGAGCACTAACCATAATTTTGATGCAAATAAGACCCTCTCATATATGTAATTTCTAAAGGAAATACTCTAGGTATTACAGTTTTGATTACATCAAGATGACGTCAGGCGTTCCACACTTTTGTAATAAATATTGAATGTTAGCAATCTACTTATTCATTGGGATACTGTTGAGAGGCAGAGGCAGAGGCCAGGGGCACGGATTCTGAAAATTGAAGGCAGGTAGGAGAGTGCAGAGGCAACAATTTGACCACACTGGGCAGGCAGGAAGTGCAGTGGCAGCACAACAGACTATGGAGGGCAGTGGAAAGGGGGGCAGGGGCAACAAACCAACAATACAGGACTGGCAAGAGAGGCTGTGGCAATATAATAGACCATTGTGGGCAGAAGGAAGAGGCAGTGGTAGTACAACCATACATGCCAACAGACCCGTTTCAGCCAGGAAACGTCCAATGTTTTTAAGCTCAAATGGGCTTTATTTGATCTGTCTCCTGTCTACAATCTCCTCTTTTTCAATGTAACTCAAGGGGAAAATCAATATCCCAGTTTTTTTTTTCAAAATCTCCCTCTTACCAAGTTCAAAATGTTCGCAAGTATGGTACATTGGATCATGGTAGGCAGGAGGAATTGGGGTAGGGACATTGACTCGGATAACAGAGGACAGGAGGGACATGGAGAGGTTCACCAAACTGACCCTACAGGGCAGGCATCAGGGTATGCAGCAGCACAATACACTACACAGGGCATGCGGGACAGGAGTGCAGCACAACAATCCATAGAAAGCAAAAGGGAGGGGACAGGACCATGCACATGGACAACAGAGAACAGAGGGGAAAGAGGCAATGGTAGTTAGCTGACCATAATGGACAGACAGGAGAGAAGTCTGCAGCATAACAGACCATAAAGGGCAGGAGGGACGGATCAGGGGCATTACAATGGAGCAGACAAGCCAGGAGGGAGGGACTAGGGGTCTGCACATGGAAACAGAGGGCTGGGGGCAAGGGGCCAGGGCAGGAGCAACAAGATGACCATGGAGGTCAGGTAGGATGGGCACTAGAAACAAGACACACCATGGAGAGCAACAATGAGACTATGATGGCATACACACAGACCATGGAGGGAAGGTGGGAGGGGGTCAGGGGAAGCTAGCTGACCACACAGGGAAGGTGGGAGGGGCCATGGCAGCACAGAAGACCATGCATGGCAAGGGGGAGGGTTAGTGGCAGCACAATGGCTATGATGGGCAAGCAGGAGGGTGTAGGGGCATGTACAAAGGACCATGGAGGATAGAAGGGAGGGTCAGGACCTGGGCACAGACAAGAGAGTTCAGGGGAAGGGGCCTCACAACAGACCGCGCGGGGCAGGGAGGAGGAGCAGTTGCAGCACAACAGACCAAGGAGGGCAGAAGGGTGTGGCAGTAAAATGGACCATGGAGGACAGGAGGAAGGGGATAGGGGCATGGCATGTGGACAGGCAGGGTGGAGGTGGCAGGGACAGGTTACAGTCATCTGACAATGCTAGGCAGGTGGGAGGGGAGTGGCAGGTCAACAGAACACTCAGAGTAGATAGGAGTGGCAGGTCCATGGAACATGGTGGGCAAAAAGGATGGAGCAGGGGCATGCACAAAGACATCGGAGGGCAGGGGGAAGGAGAATAGGGGCAGCAAGCTAAGCACAGAGGCTAAGCAGGAGGTCAATGATGAGCCATAGAATTGGGCAATGGAGGGCAGGAGGAGTGGACTGGTACATCATGCTAAATGGAGGGCAGTGGCAGCACATCAGACCATGCATGGCAGGAGGGAGGAGGCTAGTTCATGGATTCAGACAACAGAGGATAGGGAGGAGCTGGATGGGGCAGCAAGCTAACTGTTCAGAGAAGGTGAGTATTAGGAACGTTATTGTTTTTAAAATGTGTGTCTGTGCGAACTACTTAAAATATGAACAAGTATGCAGCATAATCTCACTTTTATTCAGGAAGAAGAGGATGTAATTGTTATTATTTTTTTTAAAAAACACTAAAAATCAATTATCACATTACAAGGTCCTTGAGAGACTACAATGAAAAACTGAAAATGTGATTGTGGAGAAGTGGAAAAAAGGGACCATGATATTTTTGACTTACCATACCCACTCAAAAAAATATTTATTCATTTAAATTTTTTTTTAATTGCTTTAAAAATGGTTCTAGTTTTCATAAATTTTCTATCTCAATCTGAAAAAAAAGAAAAAAGTATTAATATTTAATAAAACATTTTATAATACAGTACACATATTTACATATTTTTCAAAAAAAATGTTTGCCTTTTTTTTGCTGTTTTCAGAATATATTGCATTTCACTATAAATTGTGAAAGCAATTGCATTCATCATTTAACAGCGGGCAAAAAAAAAATTAACAATCTCAAAGATTGTTTTAAAAAAGCCCACAATCTCTTTTTGCATAAACATAACTTTATAGAAATGCATAATATTCTTAAAAAATATCATCTAATATCAATACTTATTTCTTTAAAATACCGTCTGATATTTTTGTTTCAGAAGTATAATCACAAAAATATATCTCAAATAACTCCACAATACATCTGGTTCCATTTCCTTTAGGCCAAATAGTAATTTTAAAATTCTTTTTTGATTAAATTTCCAATGGTAATCCAATAAAAATCTAAAGTTTAAATTGTACAGATCTCACCGATTCTTTGTAACATTTTGGTTTCCGAAAGATTTATTAATAATTAAATAAGTCCACAATAGAATTGTTTACCTTTCCGCATGGCCAAATAGTAATTTTAAAAATCTTTCTTGAATAAATTTCCAATGGCAATCCAATAACATTCCAAAATTTAAATTATGCAGATGTTACCGATTTTTTCAAAATTTTTGGTTTTCCAAAGTTTCATTAAAAATTGAAAAAGTCCACATTACAATTGGTTACCTTTCCATTAGGCCAAATGGTAATTTGTAAAATCATTTTTTTTGAAAATTCCAATGGTAATCCAATAAAATGGTAAAATTGTTTTGTCCAGATGTTGCCAAATCTCTCTAAAATTTAGGTTTCAGGAAGATTAGATAGGAATTTGCTAAATCAAAAGGCAAACGTTGCTTAAAAATCAATTGGGAATCATTACACAGTGTCCAGCCTTTTTCACATTTAAGATAAACTGTGTAATGACCAGAAGTTACAGTAGGTCCATCATGGAAAATTATTGCAACTGTTACAAAAGTTTTTCCTGAAATTGATAATTGCTGTCCTGTAAACTTCTTTATTAAAGTATCTAATTTTGAACCATCAGCTTTACAGCGTTGCATCATTAAAATTACATACTGTCCGTATTCCTTTAAAATTAACGTTGAAAACATGTCAGATTGACACTCACTGCATTCCATGCTATGATTAGCATCTTTAACTAATTTAGCAAAAGTGACTGTTTTACTCTCTGGCAATGTTAAATAAATAAACCTTTCAGAATCAACATTAGAGCCACATATATTATAACAGTTTTCACAACTATGTTCCCATTTATAAGAGAGACCAAATACATTTTCAATGGGAACCCCTTCTTCTTCCAGTACCTGAAGAAAAAACATCAAGAATTCCTGTGCGTCTTGCTGTACATTTTGAGAAAACTGTGTTCGTCCTGAACATACATCTAAAAGTTTTCTAATTTCAGTAGCACTTTCTATTTGAGTTTTATCATTACTCAGCTTTTGAAAAAGGAGACTCAACTCAGAACAGAATCTTTTTCCCTGATTTACTATTATCTGCTCTTGCACACTTTCCAGATAAAATGCAACATTCAGCACTACATTAGCGTAGCAGTTGACACCAGAGCTATTTTCAAAATGACATCCTACAACCTGTTCTTCATTTTCCTTTTTCTTTTTGCTTGCAATTACATCACTCCTCTTTTTTTTCCTCCTCTCTACATCTTCATTACAGATATTCTCATTTCTCCTTTTACGAGAAACTACACGTTTCTCCAACACAGGATACTGACCTAAATGAGGAGCATAGCTTCTTCTTAATCTATTATACTCCTTTACACAATTTGCATCAGCACTAACTTTTGAGTCATCAAAGTCTATCATGAATAAACCTGATAATGTTTTCACTCGTGACAAAGCAACATATGCCATACCTTCTTTGAACACAGTTGAACCAATGTTCACAAATGCACAATCTACAGTCAATCCTTGAGACTTGTGAATAGTTACAGCATATGCTAGAGAAAACGGAAACTGCTTCCTACGTACATATAAGTCTTTCACAAGCATGAAACGAACTGAACAACGACAAATGTCTTTAACTTCTTCTATCTGATCAAATTTTATTTTTAAACATTCAATTCCATCTTTTTTCTGAAAATTAATAAAACCCACAACTCTTCCCATAGCTCCATTAACTAAACCTTTTTCAACATCCAAATTTCTCCTTAAAAATACTCTACAGTTCATGCAAACATATAGATTTTTTTCTAATCCAGCTGTTTTGGAAATGTTCTTCTCTAGTGAATCCAATTTATTTTTCAGTGTGCCTGTTAATGTGACAGTAGTTCTTCCATCCTCAATTTTGTCCACTGCTTCCAATTTCCTGATATCTTCCTTTTCCAATTTCAAAAGCTCCTCATCGAATATTGAGCATTCACGTAGAGTTGGCATTAAGCAGATGACACGTTTCTTTTCTGCAATGTTCTTGTATATGTTCTCTGCAACTATTTCTTCCTTTGGAAATAAATTATGTAGCAGCCGACTCTGTAATGCTTTCGTGCCAGCTTCAGTGAGTAGTCCAATTCTGATATTTTTCAGAATACTTCCATATTCTTCATCGTTTGCTTGCCTCATATTAGTAGTAAGTTCCTTGTACTCAAAGAAGGACCAAATATTTGCATTACCGATGCTTCCCAATGACTTCTTTGTGTCTTCATGTGTCACAGTATTAAACACTGGTTGTCCTTTAACTGGAGTAAGTTGCAAAAGATCCCCAAAAACTATGACGTGTTTTCCTCCAAATAACACGTCATAGTCTGTCTTCAGAATTTGCTGCATTCTTAAATGCACAAAGGCAAGCATTAAGTTTGATACCATGCTCACCTCATCAATAATGAGAACTTGCATCTTCTTCAATACTCTTGAAACTTCCAAGCATGCTTCTCCAGTTAGCTTGTTGTATTGTATTTTGTTCTCATGCTCCACTGGTAACATTAGCAAACGATGTAAAGTGATTCCTTTTATGTTATATGCTGCTAACCCAGTTGGAGCAGTAACCACACAAGACAAAGTAGAATCTGTTTTTTGCTGTAGGTAGCTTCTGATGACTTTTATAAGGAATCTTTTTCCAGTTCCAGCTTGTCCGCTTACATACATCCTGATTGGATGAAATGATGTGCATGAGCACTCTTTTTTTTCATGTAGAAATCCGTGATCAATTTTGTTTCTGATCTTTTCATAAATTTGTTGCTGCTCTTCGTTCAGTTGTCTTTCCAAATTTTGTAAGTCTATAAATTCTTCTTGAGCTTGATTCATAGCCGTTTCCACTTCATTCATGGCTATTGATGCTTCATTTTCAACAATTGGTTGTCCTAGGGGATCTTGACTGAGTGTTCCTGAACTTTGGCTGTCCTGAGAACTGTCTCTAGCTATTTCTGCTGCAATTGTAGTTTCCTGTTCAATTTCTTCATTTAACATTTGCAGATAAGTTGAGAATGTACTGCATTGTATGCTGTCTTTGCAAGCATTAAAAGAATCTTCATAGCTTTGAAATTCTCCCAGTAGTTCATCCTCTGTACGCCATGGTTTAAACAGCTGTAAAAGAGCCAAGTAGTAAAATTCCTTTTTGTCAGTAGTGTCGCAACTCAGCTTCCTGTGATTTATCAAACTTCCTTTTGTTTGCTTCACCAAACATCCTTCCTCACCAATGACTTTATATTTTCCATTGTTGATGTCTTCTGTGGCTTTCCGTGAATAAATGTAGTTCTGCAGCACTTCATAGAGACACATGTTCTCCAGATGATGACTTCTCTTGGGATAATATGTGTCCAACATGTTTGATTTCAAAATATCTGTACTTTCTGGGTCATTCTCGGCCAAATATTCAATTTCTCCAACAGATTTCAGTACCCGATTTCTCATTGCTGCAAGACCTAAACTTGCCCAAATTATTCTTCTTGATTTCGAGTAGAGACTTGCAGAAGATAACCTATCTGAACATTCGTAGGATCCAATTTCACGATGCGATAACATCTTCAAACTGAAACTGTACAGCTTCTTACTGACAGTCTTCTCGTGAGAAATCTCTTCCCACATTTCTTTCAATTCAGTTTTTTCAGATTTAGTAATGTAAGACGTTACATATAGAGCAACAGCAATGGAATTGTCAGCTACATACTGTATATCCATGTTAGCATTCCACATGGATAAAATGACTGGGTTGTAGTCATTTATATTTTTTGATTCTTCTTTTCTTTTAAGGTTGTAGGTATTCTTAGGTGATTTTCTTGTGATAGTATGTCTCACAGATGACATAAAACTGTTTACTCTTCCATTTGAAAGAACAGGTCTAGGAAATCCAAATCGACATTTAGTGTAGTATTTATCTTTGCTCTTGTATTTCCGTCGACAGTATTTTCCACACCGATGACTTTGGAAACGTAAAACTTGCTCCTTTAACTTTTTCTCTTCTGTGTTTTTTGGTATAGCACATGTTGCATATTCTTCAATGTGAGATAACACTGCTTCATCAGCATCTGTTCCAAACTTTGGGGCATCCTTGATCCACAACAGCATATGAATATGAGGAGCACCTCTTGCCTGGTACTCTTTTCTCCAAAAGAAATCCACTACTTCTCCTAGAGGTGGATTTTTTTTATTGCAGATGAACGACATCATAGCCTCAAATCTATGATTGAAATATCTGCAAAAATTAATCGGATCCAATGAGCACAGTTCTCCTGCTGTCTTGTATTCGATGTTTTTAATGTTTGAATTTGCCTCTCGTAGAAAATCCAGTAAATCATCCCAAGCGTACTCAGCACAGCTTAGGGTAACGAACCATGTTGGCGTTCCTAAATTCCGTAACATGCATTTTCATTCACCATGGCGTCTGTACCAATATTCATTTGTCCCACGCTGACAAGCCATCAGATTGATCAGTTGTGTTTCCAAATGATCATCTCGGTGCTGCACTTTCTCCATAAAATCCTTAGCAGACACATTTTGTAAATGTACTCCACTTTTTAAAATGTGATTTACTGCATAAGACGGTGCAGACAAGTCGCTTTCAAATAAAAGATGGAACAAATAAGGAATACTTTGTCGAAATATGGGATCTTCAGCATATAGTCTTGTAGTCCGATACTCAGAAGCTGGAATCTGTTCCGGACGTTCATCGTATCGTCCTCCTTTTCCTTTAGGAAACAGCTGGGGAAAACATCGAGCTTCCAAGCTCTCCTCCCATACACTCACGGGAGTTCCTTTTGCTTTCTTCATCTGAAACAGATCAATATTGTCTCCCATAACTTCTTTTGAATGAAGAGGATGTATGCTAAAATGTTCATACATTTCTTCTTCCTTTGACTTGTCCACTTTTTCAATTTGTCCAGTTGGTGTTTCTGTGTCTTCTTGTAAATCTTCTTATTCTTCTTCTTCTATATAAATTGATTCATAACATTTGTTATTCCTTTTCAAATACAAATTTGCTCTTTGTACTTTCCGTACATCTACCAGCTCCTGCCAAATCTTCTTATTCTTTGTAGGTACACCATTAACCAGAATAATTAATGGTTCAGTTTCCAAAGTATCCGCATCAATAGTTTCCATATTTTTTTTCAAATCCAAGGGCAAATACACCACTCTACCTTTTAAACCTCTCAGTAAATCTGAAGGAGGTAATTTACCAGTTTTGGGATCCATACGTACTATGGTCTGGAACGGATGAACACATTGAATGAGTATAGACTCATATGTATTTAATTCAGAAAGTTCAGCAGGAATAGCATCCAATTCTAAATTATTATGTACAGCTCTGGTCGGCATTCTATTTTCTTCTAACTTATTATAACAGTATTTACAAATACGCTGAACTTCACCCAATTCACAACAATTTTCAAGAAATATATATGTGGCAAAATCCTTCCACTTATAATTATCTTCATTTTCACTTTTTCTATAGAGATCAACATACCTGGTTTGTTTTCTATAATGAGTTCTGCAGCAACAAATACAAGTAAAATTTGGTCTTTCATTAGAGATTTTTTCAAATTTTGTTATGTGATCATTAAATGTCTTACTTACAAATGGTTGTACATTCTCTTCCACTTCTTCCTCATTTACTGTGTCCTTTTCTGCACTGTTTTGTTCAGGACCAAAGTAACAAAACTGAATTTCATCAACAACCTTCTCTACATCTGATACTGACCCACGGAACAGAGCCCTATTCAATTCATCTAACTTTATTGCTGGACTTTTAGCAAAATACAACCGTCTCACAAACTTTCTCATTTCAGTATGATGAACAGCCAGCATTCTAAAATGATGGAAAACACTAATACACACTTTTCTAGATAGACAAGCCAGAGAATGACCCTGCAAACCAGTATTCTCTCTCACTCTGCATGGATCTAGACTTTGAAGCACCTTAATCTTCTGTTTTACACTTTTTTTACTATATTCTCTTAGAAACTCACGAAATTTATCAATAGATTCCTGACGCACAGTGCAAATACTACTACAATTCCAAGTGTACACTGGGGCTTTAGGACGTCTCCCCATAGCCTCATCCGCCATCACTTGTACCTCATCTCTTGGAACCATTATCTCCTTCTCCATTATGCAACCATTTTTCACTTCGTAAGCACGACCTCTGGTGTCAACTGCATGCAGCAAACTATTACTTTGAAAATAACTCTCTTCATTAAAAAAAGGTTCACTACTTGAACTATGCATCCATTTTCCTAAAAACACTTTACAAAAGTTTGTTCTGTTCACTACTCTTTTCCTTTTGCTTTGTGATTTCAGTACATTAACCATTTTATCTAATGTACGCATCCTATTCAAAATTAAAATGAATAGTTTCCTTTTTAATTCTAATGCCTTTGCTGCAATGGCTTCAATTTCTTTTTTTCTCTTATAAAACTTAGCCTTTTGCTTATATTTCTTCACATCCTTTATCAAATTGGACATAACTCTTCTCTGAAACATTTTTCTACGTATCTCTTTAAACGCTGTTTTTCTGTTTAAGTTAATCTTTTTAGTTGCAGAAGGTATATTTGCATTAACTAAATGCTCAATTTTTTCCTCTCCTTTTCTATTGAAAACATTCTTTCCAGTACAGACATTTTGTACATTTTTCCTTTTTTTGAATATGTTCTTTAAAAAATCTTTTGTTTGCTTACCAGAAGATTTTTTCTTTTTCCCAACATGAGCATCTCCAACTAACTTAGGTCCTCCAGTTGTCTTCAAATATAGGTTTTTTTTGTGGTCTTTCTTTACTCTGGATTTTGCAGGCATCTTAAATTTTGTTCACTGCTCTTCAGCAATACCTGAAAAAAACTAAAAAAAATTCCTTTATTTTATTTAAATATATTACTACATTTTTTATGTTCTTTAGAAATCTTAAAATACTATAAACCCCTTTCCTATAAATGAAAATCACAATAACACCTTCCCAAATTAAATTTCTAAAAATAATTCCTGTGTGCACACAAAGTCATGCTTTGAAATTAGGCAGAAAACGAAATTTCTTTGCCAATTGCAAAGCATACTTTCTACTACTTTTTAGGCAAGTGAAAAGTACTTTTACAGACTGACACATTATGAATCCACTTTTCAGATTCTGATAAAAGCACATGTCCAAACAGCTTTTTCAGACCAGCACCATGTGTAACCTGGGTGACTGACTACACTCCAGCAAGGGCAACCAGCCTTAGTGATGCTGAATGTATTTCCATTACTGACTGAAACCTCAAACCCCACTCGCTTGTGAATACTGTGCATGATTCCACAGGGTAAGCAGCTGGGTGTGTGCTAAGAGTCTGCTTCTGCACCAAAAAATGGCTCCCCCTTTCCATCTAATGCAAATGTAAAATCACCAGAGCAATACGCAATAAATCTCTGCCTGTAATTCCTATTTGCACACAGAGTCATGTTTTCATATTAGTCACAAAACGAAATTTCTTTGCCAATTTGAAAGCACACTTACTACTCTTTTTTTGGCAAGTGATAAACACTTTTACAGTCTGTCACATTTTGAATCCACTTTTCAGATTCTTAAAAAAGCACATGTCCAAACTGCTTTTTCAGACCAGCACCATGTGTAACCTGGGTGACTGACTACACTCCAGCAAGGGCAACCAGCCTTAGTGATGCTGAATGTATTTGCATTACTGACTGAAACCTCAAACCCCACTCGCTTGTGAATACTGTGCATGATTCCACAGGGTAAGCAGCTGGGTGTGTGCTAAGAGTCTGCTTCTGCACCAAAAAATGGCTCCCCCTTTCCATCTAATGCAACTGTGAAATCACCAGAGCAATATGCAATAAATCTCTGCCTGTAATTCCTATTTGCACACAGAGTCATGTTTTCACATTAGTCACAAAACGAAATTTCTTTGCCATTTTGAAAGCACACTTACTACTCTTTTTTTTGGCAAGTGATAAACACTTTTACAGTCTGTCACTTTTTGAATCCACTTTTCAGATTCTTAAAAAAGCACATGTCCAAACTGCTTTTTCAGACCAGCACCATGTGTAACCTGGGTAACTGACTACACTCCAGCAAGGGCAACCAGCCTTAGTGATGCTGAATGTATTTGCATTACTGACTGAAACCTCAAACCCCACTCGCTTGTGAATACTGTGCATGATTCCACAGGGTAAGCAGCTGGGTGTGTGCTAAGAGTCTGCTTCTGCACCAAAAAATGGCTCCCCCTTTCCATCTAATGCAACTGTGAAATCACCAGAGCAATTTGCAATAAATCTCTGCCTGTAATTCCTATATGCACACAGAGTCATGTTTTCACATTAGTCACAAAACAAAATTTCTTTGCCATTTTGAAAGCACACTTACTACTCTTTTTTTTGGCAAGTGATAAACACTTTTACAGTCTGTCACATTTTGAATCCACTTTTCAGATTCTTAAAAAAGCACATGTCCAAACTGCTTTTTCAGACCAGCACCATGTGTAACCTGGGTGACTGACTACACTCCAGCAAGGGCAACCAGCCTTAGTGATGCTGAATGTATTTGCATTACTGACTGAAACCTCAAACCCCACTCACTTGTGAATACTGTGCATGATTCCACAGGGTAAGCAGCTGGGTGTGTGCTAAGAGTCTGCTTCTGCACCAAAAAATGGCTCCCCCTTTCCATCTAATGCAACTGTGAAATCACCAGAGCAATACGCAATAAATCTCTGCCTGTAATTCCTATTTGCACACAGAGTCATGTTTTCACATTAGTCACAAAACGAAATTTCTTTGCCATTTTGAAAGCACACTTACTACTCTTTTTTTTGGCAAGTGATAAACACTTTTACAGTCTGTCACTTTTCGAATCCACTTTTCAGATTCTTAAAAAAGCACATGTCCAAACTGCTTTTTCAGACCAGCACCATGTGTAACCTGGGTAACTGACTACACTCCAGCAAGGGCAACCAGCCTTAGTGATGCTGAATGTATTTGCATTACTGACTGAAACCTCAAACCCCACTCGCTTGTGAATACTGTGCATGATTCCACAGGGTAAGCAGCTGGGTGTGTGCTAAGAGTCTGCTTCTGCACCAACAAATGGCTCCCCCTTTCCATCTAATGCAACTGTGAAATCACCAGAGCAATTTGCAATAAATCTCTGCCTGTAATTCCTATATGCACACAGAGTCATGTTTTCACATTAGTCACAAAACAAAATTTCTTTGCCATTTTGAAAGCACACTTACTACTCTTTTTTTTGGCAAGTGATAAACACTTTTACAGTCTGTCACATTTTGAATCCACTTTTCAGATTCTTAAAAAAGCACATGTCCAAACTGCTTTTTCAGACCAGCACCATGTGTAACCTGGGTGACTGACTACACTCCAGCAAGGGCAACCAGCCTTAGTGATGCTGAATGTATTTGCATTACTGACTGAAACCTCAAACCCCACTCACTTGTGAATACTGTGCATGATTCCACAGGGTAAGCAGCTGGGTGTGTGCTAAGAGTCTGCTTCTGCACCAAAAAATGGCTCCCCCTTTCCATCTAATGCAACTGTGAAATCACCAGAGCAATACGCAATAAATCTCTGCCTGTAATTCCTATTTGCACACAGAGTCATGTTTTCACATTAGTCACAAAACGAAATTTCTTTGCCATTTTGAAAGCACACTTACTACTCTTTTTTTTGGCAAGTGATAAACACTTTTACAGTCTGTCACATTTTGAATCCACTTTTCAGATTCTTAAAAAAGCACATGTCCAAACTGCTTTTTCAGACCAGCACCATGTGTAACCTGGGTGACTGACTACACTCCAGCAAGGGCAACCAGCCTTAGTGATGCTGAATGTATTTGCATTACTGACTGAAACCTCAAACCCCACTCGCTTGTGAATACTGTGCATGATTCCACAGGGTAAGCAGCTGGGTGTGTGCTAAGAGTCTGCTTCTGCACCAAAAAATGTCTCTCCCTTTCCATCTAATGCAACTGTGAAATCACCAGAGCAATACGCAATAAATCTCTGCCTGTAATTCCTATATGCACACAGAGTCATGTTTTCACATTAGTCACAAAACGAAATTTCTTTGCCATTTTGAAAGCACACTTACTACTCTTTTTTTTGGCAAGTGATAATCACTTTTACAGACTGACACATTATGAATCCACTTTTCAGATTCTTAAAAAAGCACATGTCCAAACTGCTTTTTCAGAGCAGCACCATGTGTAACCTGGGTGACTGACTACACTCCAGCAAGGGCAACCAGCCTTAGTGATGCTGAATGTATTTGCATTACTGACTGAAACCTCAAACCCCACTCGCTTGTGAATACTGTGCATGATTCCACAGGGTAAGCAGCTGGGTGTGTGCTAAGAGTCTGCTTCTGCACCAAAAAATGGCTCCCCCTTTCCATCTAATGCAACTGTGAAATCACCAGAGCAATACGCAATAAATCTCTGCCTGTAATTCCTATATGCACACAGAGTCATGTTTTCACATTAGTCACAAAACGAAATTTCTTTGCCATTTTGAAAGCACACTTACTACTCTTTTTTTTGGCAAGTGATAAACACTTTTACAGTCTGTCACATTTTGAATCCACTTTTCAGATTCTTAAAAAAGCACATGTCCAAACTGCTTTTTCAGACAAGCACCATGTGTAACCTGGATGACTGCCTACACTCCAGCAAGGGCAACCAGCCTTACTGATGCTGTATGTATTTGCATTACTGAGTCCAACCTCAAACCCTTAAAGTATTCTTTATTTTTACCAGTACACCTTAATTTATTGTGAAAACATAGTCCATATTATTTTACATGTTCCTCGCATTTAAATTTCTCCCAAAACAGAAAATAATAAACACAACTTCAACAAAAGGAATTCCATTTCTATTATTCATTTCTTAATTTACCATATACATCCCCTCTCAAACTCTAAACTCACCTTTAAAATTAGTTAGCTGTGAAAGAAATGTGGCACTCAAACAGCAGATTATCAGAGCCAGGATCTCTGTTCTTTACACCTCTCTCCTCTCAGCAGAACCAGATAATGGCAAACTTTCCCTCTCTTTTTCCACACATATACATGTTAATTTCAAATCTCAGTGCTTCCCCCTTTTTTTCAAATGTAATCACACATTTCTATTGGTTGAAAACCAACCCTTTTCCAAAAGTACCCTTCCCCCAACTTGATTTCTGCCTAGTACCCTTCCCCCAACTTGACTTCTGCCTGCTACCATAGCAACAGCTCATGGAACACTGCTGTGTGGAGTTAGGTCAGAAGTTCACCAAACAATGTTTCAATTCCACAGAGCAAGAGTGCTTGACTTTTCAAACCTAACAGCAAATCCATAGTACTGTTCTTTGGTAACACATTTTTCTGTACCAATACAAACCATGCTTCTATTAATTCACACATACAGCCTAGTTTTTATTCTAGAATGGTATGAAACAGCCAATCAGTTCTTTTTTTTATGAAAAAAATATGTATGCCTCCATTTCCAAACTGTCTTTCATTTCTTTTTACCATTCTACTGAATTACACCTCCTGAGTGCATCCAGTTCTCCTTTGAAGATGTTCACAGTGTGGATTGTAGGGCACAGCTATGTCTTCTGGAGTGAAAATTATGCAGAGAAAACTGATATGGTGAGAGACCTTGCTTTGCAAATGTAGACATTAAATGGATTGGTCAGAGAGGGTTAAAGTGGCACCAATTGATGCCATTGGTGAAATCCTTCATGCAAATCCAACACCCTGACCTCATAATAGTGCACTGTGGTGGCAATGACCTAGGTACTTTGACTGGGGTAGGTCTGGAAATGCTTATGAAGGACACCTTTGCACAACTGTTTTCACTTTTCCCTAAAACTGCCTTTGTGTTTTCTAACATATGCCAAAGGCAAAAATGGAACTGGTCCAATCATTTCTGTCCGCAGATTGACAAAGCAAGAAAGCACGTCAACAAATCTGTTTCTGCTTTCCTCCGTGACTATGGTATGGGTTCCATTTACCACAACAACTTGCGTTACGACATGCAAGACATTTATAGAGGAGATGGTGTGCACTTCAATGATGAAGGGAACAGAGTCTTCCTCTTGAACATTAGACTCTGCATCGGTACTTACTTGTAGGTACCACTAAAAATTCACTTCATAAACACAACGGCTCTTTTTAGAGCCCCCTAATATCTAAACTTTTAAATCTGCATTTCATTTCTATTATTTTATTTTTTTTCTACCGTACGCGTACGTTGAGCTTACCGTACGCGTACCCCGCGATTTTTTTTTAAATCAATAAATGTTTTCTTTGTACTTTTCTGTCCTTCTTTGACCCCCTTACAAATGTTAGGGGGTCTGTAACTCTCCTCCTTGCCCCCTTTTCAAGATATCACTCTTTTTTTTCTGAGTGAAACACACGAAATGGCGGCCGCCGCTTCCTGGTTTCGACCGATTCGAATGTTTACTAAGATCTAAGAGCCAATCAGAATCGCGCTCGCGCACGCCACCGTACGCGTACGGTAAGCGCACCGTAAGCGCACCGTAAGCTGGCTCAGATATATATATTGATTTAAAGGCTATTTTCTCAGAATCTACTGAACAGATTTACACCAAACCTACAAAAGGCACTTCCTTGACCTGAGGACTACCTCTCTGCCAAATTTCTAGTAATTCTGTTCAGCCGTTCGGGCTGTAGCTGTGTCTAAAGGTCCTATGGAAAAATGCATGGGAAAAACGTGTTTTGGGACCCCCCTTTTATCTCAGCCCCCGCTTGACGAATCCCCCTGAGACTTTCAGGGTAGGAGCGGAGCGTAGCGCCCCACCTATTTTGAAATATTCGCGAGGATTCGTCGACCGGCGCCAAAGTTATTCAAAATAGAATGTTGCGGATTTCCTATGGAAACAGGGTCCTAACTATAACTACCTACTGGCGACCGCCAGTAGGTAATATATATATATATATATATATATATATATATATATATATATATATATATCTCACTGAAAAAACCATAGGTTTCACACACGTTATAGTTACGAATTAGCATTTAAAAAACCTTGCAAATTCACTTAAAAAACCATAGGTTTCACACATGTTATAGTTAGCTGGACATTTCACTTGTAAAAAACCAATGAAATTCCCCCGTTATAGTTACTGCAGGCAACTATAACTCACGCGACCGCAATCCTCTGCTGATGACGTCAGATATTACATCACTGTATTTAGACACTTATTTACCCATGTCTTCTTCCATTAATCTTTAGCTATACATATATTACAAATATTTATTTTTCATAAAGACACATATGTCATCAGTGATGTAATATCTGACGTCATCAGCAGAGGATTGCGGTCGTGTGAGTTATAGTTGCCTGCAGTAACTATAACGGTGGAATTTCATTGGTTTTTTACGAGTGAAATGTCCAGCTAACTATAACATGTGTGAAACCTATGGTTTTTTAAGTGAATTCGGAAGGGTTTTTAAATGCTAATTCGTAACTATAATGTGTGTGAAACCTATGGTTTTTTCAGGGAATTTGTACGTTTTTTTAAATGCTAAGTTATGTATTTATAAAAAAAAAAAATTTTCAGGTTTTTCCCCGTGCGCGCACCGTGAATTATTATTCTTTTTTTTAAATCGCGAGGTGCTCGCACCCTGCGCGCACGGTGGGCTTCGCGCACTGTGCGCGCGCTGTGGGCGCTAGGTGCGCTTCGCGCACCGAGCACCCACGGTTCGCAGTGCGTGCCGTGCGCGCAGGGTGCGCGCACCTCGCGATTTTTACAAAAAAAAAATTAGTTTTTTTCTCCCTTGGGGGTCCTTCTGTGACCCCCTGACCAAGGCTAGGGGGTCAGGAACTGTCCACTCTGCCCCCTTTTCACGTTCTCCACCTTTTTTTTCACACCCTCAGACTGCGAGAGACAAAAGGGCGGCCGACACTTCCTGGTTTCGACCGATTCGAATGTTTACCGACATCTAACAACCAATCAGAATTGCGCTCGCGCACGGCAGGGTGCGCGCACCGTGCGCGCACGGTGCGCGCGTATAGATATTGATATGCTTTTAAATGCTATTTTCTCAGGAAATACTGAACAGATTTACACCAGACCTGCAAAAGGCACTTCCTTGACCTTATGGCTACCTCTCTGCCAAATTTCACGTAATTCTGTTCAGCCGTTCAGGCTGTAGCTGTGTCTAAAGGTCCTATGGAAAATAACATGGGGAAAACGCGTTTTGGGACCCCCCTTTTTTCTCGGCCCCCGCTTGACGAATCACCCCGACACTTTCAGGGTAGGAGCTGAGCGGAGCGCCCCATTAGATTTGAAAATTTCGCGAGGATTCGTCAACCGGCGCCAAAGTTATTCAAAATAGAATTTTGAGATTTGCTATGGAAACTAGGTTGTAACTATAACTATCTCCTGGCGACCGCCAGTAGATAATATATATATATATATATATATATATACCAAGGTGTATTGAAGAATGAGTGGGTGTATAAGTGTCTGAATATATCATTACTAGGTGCGTGACTGTGTGTATAAGTGAAAGATTAGACGTGTCTTAGTCAGACCCTCCAGGATTTTGCGATTTTGCGGTTTGCCGCGAAATCGGCACTTTTGTAAAAATCCCCGATTTTTACAAAAGAGCCCGCGAAATCGGCACTTTTGTAAAAATGCCGCGATTTTTACAAAAGTGCCAGCGAAATTGAAGGAATGCAGGGAAAAGGGTTGTACATTTCTAAGGTAATTGTAATTCTTCACTTGCCTGCATGGATGTTAGAATATTACAAGCAGTGAAAAATGTTTAGCATGATGAATACATGACGATTTACCTCTCACCATGACGCAGCCTTTAGAGTAACCCTGGGTTTGCTTAATCTCCCCCAAACTGCCGCCCATTGTCTGCAACTGTTAAATAATGGCATAAATAGATTTAAGTAAAAAAAAAAACAATGCGTTTTATTTTAGCCCTTGAAAATAATGGAAGGCCCTGCCTTTTGTAGGTAGTTTAAAATCATTCACATTAATAGCAAATTTTAGGAAGTTTGCTTATTACAATGAAAGCTTTGGTCACAAGCGAGATCCTGGCTCAGCAGCTGATGAAGGTTTCACTGCGCTGTGAAGAGGCTGAAGACCCCAAGGCCCATGGAGGTAGCTAGGCTTGGCAGTTGGTGATGGCGCAGTGACTCAATGAGGTAGCCAGGCCCCACGCTTGACCGTTGGTGATTGCGCAATGACTCAGAGAGGTAGCCAGGCTCGTTGCTTGGCAGTTGCTGATGGCACAATGATTCAGTGAGGTAGCCAGGCTCCTCGCTTGCCAGTTAATCAGACCCTCCAGGATTTTTGCGATGTGCAGGACCTTATCTGCTGTCAGGAAGGAAAGCACATGACCCGAGACACAGAAAGCCTAACGCCTGGTTTGTAGGTTCTGGAATGCCATTTCCTATGGGATGCTTGTACTCCATCTTTGATGGGCTTCTCAGAACTTACACTAAAACAAATGGAGGATTGCATTTCCAAGGGATAACAGCCTTCACCTGTGGGCTGCTGCCTCTGTTCCATATCCCAGGTTGTCTATTCCAAAGTGGAATACCCTGCTAAAACAGTTTCCATTGATTTAAGGCTGAAAATGAATGATTATGAGTAAAATAAAGTGCCGCAAAAATGCCGCTAAATTGCCATATTTGTGCTGCTAAATTTTTCTATTTGTGCCGCTAAATTTGCTAATCCATGCCGCTATATCCTGGGGGGTCTGCTTAGTGAATGTATGTGTTAGTGATTAAACTGTGTAAAAGTCTGTATCAGTCTGTCAGTTGTTGTGTAAACGGCTCCATGAGTTGATAAGTAACTATATGACTGTCGATATAGGTTATTAATTGGTTGTCTGAGTATCTGTATGGGTGCCTGAGTGTCTGTGTGGGTGGGTGTGGGGGTGTGTGACTCTGTGCATTGATGTGTGAGTGGGTGATTCACTGGGTGTATGGGTTCAAGAGTTAATCTGTGAAGGGCTGGATGGGTAGGTGAGTGTGTGTATAGCTTTGTTGGTGAGTGAATGGATGTCTTAGTGGTATATGTGCAAGTAACTACATATGTGAAAGGCAGTATACGTGAGTGTTAGAGTATACAAATGACTATATGTGAGAGTGAGTGATTGTGAGAGTGGCTGTATGGATGTGCTTGAATTAGTTATTGTGTGATTGTAAGTATGTGTTAGTATATGTTTCAATAAGTGAGGTGGTGTGTGTATAACTGTATAGGTGAGTAAATGGGAGTGTGATTGATTCTTTGCATGACACTAGCTTTGTAAGTAACTCTATGGGGGAGTGGTGGTGTGTGAGTGTATAGGTGTATGAGTGCATAAGATAGTGCTGTATCGATGGTTGACTACATGTATGAGTGACTGTATAGGTGAATGAGTGGATGTATGTGTAGACCTAGGAATCAGTAAGTGGGTATGTAGTAACTGGTATGTGTGTGTTTATGGTTTCGAAAATGGTAGTCTGCATTTTAGAGTGGGTGTATCAAAGGTTCTATTAGGGTGTACAAGGTGCATCAGATTATCATGTGGATGATGTCATCAGTGATGTCATTTGATATGTAATCATTGATGTTATCAGTGATGTCACTGACCATGCTATGAATGATGTAATATGTGACGTCATCAGCAGTGCATTGCGGGGACACGAGGTGTATATAGTTAGCTCAACTAACTATTACGGACGAATTTCCCTGGTTTTGTACGAGTGAAATGTCCAACTAACTATAACCTCCCTGAAACCTATGGTTTTTTCAGTGAATATATATATATGTATATTCAATGAAAAAACCAAAGGTTTCACACACGTTATAGTTAGCTGGACATTTTACTCGTAAAAAAACCATTGAAATTCCCCCGTTATAGTTAGTTAAGCTAACTATAACTCGCGCGCCCGCAATGCACTGCTGATGACGTCACATATTACATCACTCATGACATGGTCAGTGACATCACTCATGACATCACTGATGACATCTCAAATGACATCACTGATGACATCACTGATGACATCATCCCGTGAATGTGTGTTTTTCTGAAAATTAAATATGTTTTATATATGTATATCTCAAGGTCGATGGAAGAATAAATGGGTATATAAGTGTCTAAATGGATGATTTGTTTTTGAAAAATTGATTGTGTAACTGACTGATTAAGTGTATCTTAGTGAATACATGGCTTAGTGAGTAATGTTTAAATATGTAAATATCTGTATCAGTCTCTCACTTTGTGTATAAGTGGCTGCATGGGTTGGTGAGTAGCTACTTGAGTGTCTATATAGGTTATTAGTTGGTTTTTTGAGTATCAGTATAAGTGTCTGATGTCTGTATGGTTCGATGGGGGGTATTACGTAGTGCATAGGTGCATGAATGAGTGACTCACTGTTTGTATGTGTTGAAGATAGTATGTGTGCAGGACTGCATGGGTGGATGAGTGTGTGTATGGGTGTGTTAGTGAGTGAATGACTGTCTCTACAGTGTCTTTATGAGTAACTACATATGTTTTTAACTAGTATATGTGACTATTGGTGTATATAAGTGAGTATATGTGAGAGTGAGAGATTGAAAGAGTTCCTGTGTGAATAAGTATGTGTTTCTATAAGTGATTGTTTAAAAGACTAAGTATGTGCAAGTTTCCGTAGAAGTAAGTGTGGTGGTGTGTGTATAACTGTATATGCAAGTAAATGGATGTTTGATTCTTTATTAGCATGAGTGACTATGTGTGTGAGTAACTCTACGGATGAGTGGCATTGTGTAACAGGATGTATAGGTGTATGAGTACATATGATGAGTGAGTACATGTATGAGTGACTGTATAGGACTGTTGGTGAATGAGTGGATGTGTATGTGGATCTTAGAATTACTGAAGAGGTTGTTGTAACTGGTATTGGTATGTCCATTGTTTTGAAAAGTTTAGTCTCTATTTATGAATGTGTGTATCAAAGGTTATATTAGGGTGAGAGGAGGTCTGCCACTCTATCATAAGGATGATGTCATCAGTGATGTCATCAGTGATGTCATTTGAGATGTCATCAGTGATGTCATGAGTGATGTCACTGACCATGTCATGAGTGATGTAATATGTGACGTCATCAGCAGTACATTGCGGGCGCGCGAGTTATAGTTAGCTTAACTAACTATAACGGGGGAATTTCAATGGTTTTTTACGAGTAAAATGTCCAGCTAACTATAACGTGTGTGAAACCTTTGGTTTTTTCATTGAATTTCTAAGGTTTTTTAAATGCTAATTCCTAACTATAACGTGTGTGAAACCTATGGTTTTTTCATTGAATTAGCAAGGTTTTTTAAATGCTAATTCCTAACTATAACGTGTGTGAAACCCATGGTTTTTTCAGTGAATTTGCAAGGTTTTTTAAATGCTAATTTTTTTTTTTTCTTCTATTTTTTTTTACATATTTTTATTTTAATGTTCTAACCTTTTATAAAGACTATGATTAAATTTTTAAAATTCTTTAATATGTTTTTTTAAATATATTTCATAAAATAAACATGTTATAATTTTTTCCAGTAAATTTTTTGCTTTTTTTTTAGTACGCGTACCGTAAGCTTACGGTAAGCGTACGGTTTACGCAACGCCCGTAATTTATCTACGCTGTTTGCGTATAGTTACGCAATTTGCGTAGCCGCGCGTACTCCACGTGGGACGCGTACGCGTGTACGCTACACGCGCACGTTACGCGGAAGTGTCGGGTAGTGACTGTTATGCGCATGCGCGCAAGCGCGTGTCTTTTTTACGCGCATGCGCACTTTTGCCGTAAGCGTACCGTAAGCGTACCGTAAGCGTACGGTAGGTCATGTGGTCATGAAACACAACTTTTGATTGGTTGAAACTACTTTCAGTTCTAGAACTCTCCTACACCACACCCATTCCCCTCATTTCTGCTTGTGATCCCTTAGGAGAAGGAGCTGGGTTGTCTTTGTGATACGATGGCAGAACAGCAGAGCTCTTCTGAGAGTGAGGCTAGCACTAGCAGCACTACCTTGAGGCAGAGAGCAAGGAAACAAAAGACCTCTTATGTATGGGATTATTTTACTTTTCCTGAAGGCCAGCTAAAGGTAAATGCACCCTTAGTGACTTGCAAGCTGTGTCAGCGTATACTTTCAAGAGGTAATCCTGACAGGAAGTATTCCTTTGGGAATCATACCATGATGAGGCACCTCAGGGATGTACACAGAAGGACACATGCTCGACTTTTTGGAGGTAACCCTTCAGAAAGTCAACCAAGCACATCCACAGCAGCTCAGCCTGGACCATCATCTGCAGGGCTGACTCCTTCTTCTGCAGGTCAGGTGAGCCCTTCATCTGTGGGGGGAGCATCTCCTTTTGCTGGCCCTCTGGAAATTAACCCTCGATTTCTGAGGGTTGATATTCGATGTGCCTCTTGTCATGATCTAATTTGTCATAGGGAGACCAGTGTTTCCCTAGTGAACCTCAAAATAGATCAGCACACTTGTCACAGAGACTAATTTTCCCATTCTTTCTTTCCTCTCTCCCTGCATGAACACAACGGCTCTTTTAAGAGCCAACCTTATCTTTCATCTTTTTTTTATAGATGTTTTTAAAAACTTTTTTTTTTTTTTTACCGTACGCGTACGGTGCGCGTAATTTTTTTTTTTTTTTTTTTTAAAAACACTAAAAATCAATAATCACATTACAAGGACTTTGAAACACTACAATAATTATTATTGACTTACCATACCCACTCAAAAAAATATTTATTCATTTGTTTTTTTTAAAAAAAATTGCTTTAAAAATGGTTCTAGTTTTCCAAAATTTTCTATATCAATCTGAAAAAAAAGAAAAAAGTATTAATATTTTTTAAACATTTTAAAATACAGTACATGTATTTACATATTTACCAAAAAATATTTTTGCCTTATTTTTGCTGTTTTCAGAATATATTGCATTTCACTTTAAATTGTGAAAGCAATTGCATTCATCATTTAACAGCGGGCAAAAAAAAAATAACAATCTCAAAGATTGTATTAAAAAAGCCCAGAATCTCTTCTCACTTAAACTTAACATTACAGAAATGCATAATATTCTAAAAAAATATCATCAAAAAACAATACTTATTTCTTTAAAATACCGTCTGATATTTTTGTTTCAGAAGTATAATCACAATATTATATCTCAAATATCTCCACAATACATCTGATTCCATTTCCTTTAGGCCAAATAGTAATTTTTAAATTTTTTTGGGATTAAATTTCCAATGGTAATCCAATAAAATTCTAAAGTTTAATTTGTCCAGATCTCACCGATTCTCTGTAACATTTTGGTTCACGAAATTTTTTTAAATAATTTATTAAGTCCACAATAGAATTGGTTACTTTTCCGCATGGCCAAATAGTAATTTTTAAAATCTTTTTTGAAAAAATTTCCAATGGCACTCCAATAACATTCCAAAATTTAAATTGTGCAGATGTTACCGATTATCTCTAAATTATTGGTTTTTGAAAGTTTCATTAAAAATTTAAAAAGTCCACATTACAATTGGTTATCTTTCCATTAGGCCAAATGATAATTTAAAAAATCTTTTTTTTAGAAAATTCCAATGGTAATCCAGTAAAATGGTAAAATTATTTTGTCCAGATCTTGCCAAGTCTCTCTAAAATTTAGGTTTCAGGAAGATTAGATAGGAATTTGCTAAATCAAAAGGCAAACGTTGTTTGAAAATCAATTGGGAATCATTACACAGTGTCCAGCCTTTTTCACATTTAAGATAAACTGTGTAATGTCCAGAAGTAACAGTAGGTCCATCATGGAAAATTATTGCAACAGTTACAAAAGTTTTTCCTGAAATTGATAATTGCTGTCCTGTAAACTTCTTTATTAAAGTATCCAATTTTGAACCATCAGCTCTACATCGTTGCATCATTAAAATTACATACTGTCCGTATTCCTTTAAAATTAATGTTGAAAACATGTCAGATTTACACTCACCGCATTTCATGCTATGATTAGCATCTTTAACTAATTTTGCAAAAGTGACTGTTTTACTCTCTGGCAATGTCAAATAAATAAACCTTTCATTATCAACATTAGAGCCACATATATTATAACAGTTTTCACAACTATGTTCCCATTTATAAGAGAGACCAAATAAAATATCAATTGCAACTTCTTCTACTTCCAGTACTTGAAGAAAATACATCAAAAATGTGTGTGCATCTTGCTGTTCATTTTGAGAAAACTGTGTTCGTCCTGAACATATATCTAAAAGTTTTCTAATTTCAGTAGCACTTTCTATTTGAGTTTTATCTTTACTCAGCTTTTGAAAAAGGAGACTCAGCTCAGAACAGAATCTTTTTCCCTGATTTACTATTATCTGCTCTTGCAAACTTTCCAGATAAAATGCAACATTCAGCACTACATTTGCGTAGCAGTTGACACCAGAGCTATTTTCAAAATGACATCCTACAACCTGTTCTTCATTTTCCTTTTTCTTTTTGCTTGCAATTACATCACTCCTCTTTTTTTTCCTCTTCTCTACATCTTCATTACAGATATTCTCATTTTTTCTTTTACGAGAAACTACACGTTTCTCCAACACAGGATACTGACCTAAATGAGGAGCATAGCTTCTTCTTAATCTATTATACTCCTTTACACAGTTTGTATCAGCACTAACTTTTGAATCATCAAAGTCTATCATGCATAAACCTGATAATGTTTTCACTCGTGACAAAGCAACATATGCCATACCTTCTTTGAACACAGTTGAACCAATGTTCACAAATGCACAATCTACAGTCAATCCTTGAGACTTGTGAATAGTTGCAGCATATGCTAGAGAAAACGGAAACTGCTTCCTACGTACATATAAGTCTTTCACAAGCATGAAACGAACTGTACAACGACAAATATCTTTAACTTCTTCTATCTGATCAAATTTTATTTTTAAACATTCAATTCCATCTTTTTTCTGATAATTAATAAAACCCACAACTCTTCCCATAGCTCCATTAACTAAACCTTTTTCAACATCCAAATTTCTTCTTAAAAATACTCTACAGTTCATGCAAACATATAGATTTTTTTCTAATCCAGCTGTTTTGGAGATGTTCTTCTCTAGTGAATCCAATTTATTTTTCAGTTTGCCTGTTACTGTGACAGTAATTCTTCCATCCTCAATTTTGTCCACTGCTTCCAATTTCCTGATCTCTTCTTTTTCCAATTTCAAAAGCTCCTCATTAAATATTGAGCATTCACGTAGAGTTGGCATTAAGCAGATGACACTTTTGTTTTCTGCAATGTTCTTGTATATTTTCTCTGCAACTATTTCTTCCTTTGGAAATAAATTATGTAGCAGCCGACTCTGTAATACTTTTTTGCCAACTTCTGTGAGTAGTCCAATTCTGATATCTTTCAGAATACTTCCATATTCTTCATCGCTTGCTTGCCTCATATTAGTAGTAAGTTCCTTGTACTCAAAGAAGGACCAAATATTTGTATTTCCGATGCTTCCCAATGACTTCTTCGTGTCTTCATGTGTGACAGTATTAAACACTGGTTGTCCTTTAACTGGAGTAAGTTGCAAAAGATCTCCAAAAACTATGACGTGTTTTCCACCAAATAACATGTCATAGTCTGTCTTCAAAATTTGCTGCATTCTTAAATGCACAAAGGCAAGCATTAAGTTTGATACCATGCTCACCTCATCAATAATGAGAACTTGCATCTTCTTCAATACTCTTGAAACTTCCAAGGATGCTTCTCCAGTTAGCTTGTTGTATTGTATTTTGTTCTCATGCTCCACTGGTAACATTAGCAAACGATGTAAAGTGATTCCTTTTATGTTATATGCTGCTAACCCAGTTGGAGCAGTAACCACACAAGACAAAGTAGAATCTGTTTTTTGCTGTAGGTAGCTTCTGATGACTTTTATAAGGAAACTTTTTCCAGTTCCAGCTTGTCCGCTTACATACATCCTGATTGGATGAAATGATGTGCATGAGCACTCTTTTTTTTCATGGAGAAATCCGTGATCAATTTTGTTTCTGATCTCTTCATAAATTTGTTGCTGCTCTTGATTCAGTTGTCTTTCCAAATTTTCTAAGTCTATAAATTCTTCTTGAGCTTGATTCATAGCCGTTTCCACTTCATTCATGGCTATTGATGCTTCATTTTCAACGATTGGTTGTCCTAGGGGATCTTGACTGAGTGTTCCTGAACTTTGGCTGTCCTGAGAACTGTCTCTAGCTATTTCTGCTGCAATTGTAGTTTCCTGTTCAATTTCTTCATTTAACATTTGCAGATAACTTGAGAATGTACTGCATTGTATGCTGTCTTTGCAAGCATTAAAAGAATCTTCATAGCTTTGAAATTCTCCCAGTAGTTCATCCTCTGTACGCCATGGTTTAAACAACTGTAAAAGAGCCAAGTAGTAAAATTCCTTCTTGTCAGTAGTGTCGCAACTCAGCTTCCTGTGATTTATCAAACTTCCTTTTGTTTGCTTCACCAAACATCCTTCCTCACCAACGACTTTATATTTTCCATTGTTGATGTCTTCTGCGGCTTTCCGTGAATAAATGTAGTTCTGCAGCAATTCATAGAGACACATGTTCTCCAGATGTTGACTTCTCTTGGGATAATATGTGTCCAACATGTTTGATTTCAAAATATCTGTACTTTCTGGGTCATTCTCGGCCAAATATTCAATTTCTCCAACAGATTTCAGTACCCGATTTCTCATTTCTGCAAGGCCTAAAGTTGCCCAAATTATTCTTCTTGACTTCGAGTAGAGACTTGCAGAAGATAACCTATCTGAACATTCGTAGGATCCAATTTCTCGATGCGATAACATCTTCAAACTGAAACTGTACAGCTTCTTACTGACAGTCTTCTCGTGAGAAATCTCTTCCCACATTTCCTTCAATTCTGTTTTTTCTGATTTCGTAATGTAAGACGTTACATATCGAGCAACAGCCATGGAATTGTCAGCTACATACTGTATATCCATGTTAGCGTTCCACATGGATAAAATGACTGGGTTGTAGTCATTTATATTTTTTGATTCTTCTTTTCTTTTTAGGTTGTAGGTATTCTTAGGTGATTTTCTTGTGATAGTATGTCTCACAGCTGACATAAAACTGTTGACTCTTCCATTTGAAAGAACAGGTCTAGGAAATCCAAATCGACATTTAGTGTAGTATTTATCTTTGCTCTTGTATTTCCGTCGACAGTATTTTCCACACCGATGACTTTGGAAACGTAAAACTTGCTCCTTTAACTTTTTCTCTTCTGTGTTTTTTGGTATAGCACATGTTGCATATTCTTCAATGAAAGATAACACTGCTTCATCAGTATCTGTTCCAAACTTTGGGGCATCCTTGATCCACAACAGCATATGAATATGAGGAGCACCTCTTGCCTGGTACTCTTTTCTCCAAAAGAAATCTACTACTTCTCCAAGAGGTGGATTTTTTTTATTGCAGATGAAGGACATCATAGCCTCAAATCTATGATTGAAATATCTGCAAACATTAACCGGATCAAATGAGCACAGTTCTCCTGCTGTCTTGTATTCGATGTTTTTAATGTTTGAATTTGCCTCTCGTAGAAAATCCAGTAAATCATCCCAAGCGTACTCCGCACAGCTTAGGGTAACGAACCATGTTGGTGTTCCTAAATTCCGTAACATGCATTTTAATTCACCATGGCGTCGGTACCAATATTCATTTGTCCCACGCTGACAATCCATCAGATTGATCAGTTGTGTTTCCAAATGATCATCTCGGTGCTGCACTTTCTCCATAAAATCCTTAGCAGACACATTTTGTAAATGTACTCCACTTTTTAAAATGTGATTTACTGCATAAGACAGTGCAGACAAGTCGCTTTCAAATAAAAGATGGAACAAATAAGGAATACTTTGTCGAAATCTGGGATCTTCAGCATATAGTCTTGTAGTCCGATACTCAGAAGCTGGAATCTGTTCTGGACGTTCATTGTATCGTCCTCCTTTTCCTTTAGGAAACAGCTGGGGAAAACATCGAGCTTCCAAGCTCTCCTCCCATACACTCACGGGAGTTCCTTTTGCTTTCTTCATCTGAAAGAGATCAATATTATCTCCCATAACTTCTTTTGAATGAAGAGGATGTATGCTAAAATGTTCATAAATTTCTTCTTCCTTTGACTTGTCCACTTTTTCAATTTGTCCAGTTGGTGTTTCTGTGTCTTCTTGTAAATCTTCTTCTTCTTCTTCTTCTATATAAATTGATTCATACCATTTGTTATTCCTTTTCAAATACAAATTTGCTCTTTGTACTTTCCGCACATCTACCAGCTCCTGCCAAATCTTCTTATTCTTTGTAGGTACACCATTAACCAGAATAACTAATGGTTCAGTTTCCAAAGTATCCGCATCAATAGTTTCCATATTTTTTTTCAAATCCAAGGGCAAATACACCACTCTTCCTTTTAAACCTCTCAGTAAATCAGAAGGAGGTAATTTACCAGTTTTGGGCTCCATACGTACTATGGTCTGGAACGGATGAACACATTGAATGAGTATAGACTCATATGTATTTAATTCAGAAAGTTCAGCAGGAATAGCATCCAATTCTAAATTATTATGTACAGCTCTGGTCGGCATTCTATTTTCCTCTAACTTATTGTAACAGTATTTACAAATACGCTGATCTTCACCCAAATCAAAACAATTTTCTAGAAATATATATGTGGCAAAATCCTTCCACTTATAATTATCTTCATTTTCACTCTTTCTGTAGAGATCAACATTCCTAGTTTGTTTTCTATAATGAGTTCTGCGGCAACAAATACAAGTAAAATTTGGTCTTTCATTAGAGACTATTGCAAATTTTGTTATGTGATCATTAAATGTGTTACTTACAGAGGGTTCTACATTCTCTTCCACTTCTTCCTCATTTACTGTGTCCTTCTCTGCACTGTTTTGTTCAGGACCAAAGTAACAAAACTGAATTTCATCAACAACCTTCTCTACATCTGATACCGTTCCTCGGAACAGAGCCCTATTCAATTCATTTAACTTTATTGCTGGACTTTTGGCAAAATACAACCGTCTCACAAACTTTCTCATTTCTGTATGATGAACAGCCAGCATCCTAAAATGATGGAAAACACTATTGCACACTTTTCTAGATAGACAAGCCAGAGAATGACCCTGCAAACCAGTATTCTCTCTCACTCTGCATGGATCCAGACTTTGAAGCACCTTAATCTTCTGTTTTATACTTTTTTTACTATATTCTCTTAGAAACTCTCGAAATTTGTCAATAGATTCCTGACGCACAGTGCAAATACTACTACAATTCCAAGTGTACACTGGGGCTTTAGGACGTCTCCCCATAGCCTCATCTGCCATCACTTGTACCTCATCTCTTGGAACCATTATCTCCTTCTCCATTATGCAACCATTTTTTACTTCGTAAGAACGACCTCTGGTGTCAACTGCATGCAGCAAACTATTACTTTGAAAATAGCTCTCTTCATTAAAAAAAGGTTCACTACTTGAACTATGCATCCACTTTCCTAAAAACACTTTACAAAAGTTTGTTCTGTTCACTACTCTTTTCCTTTTGCTATGTGATTTCAGTACATTAACCATTTTGTCTAATGTACGCATCCTATTCAAAATTAAAATGAATAGTTTCCTTTTTAATTCTAATGCCTTTGCTGCAATGGCTTCTATTTCTTTTTTTCTTTTATAAAACTTTGTCTTTTTCTTATATTTCTTCACATCCTTCATCAAATTGGACATAACTCTTCTCTGAAACATTTTTCTACGTATCTCTTTAAACGCTGTTTTTCTATTTATATAAATCTTTTCAGTTGCTGAAGGTATATTTGCATTAACTAAATTGTCAATTTTTTCCTCTCCTTTTTTGTTCAAAACATCCTTTCGAGTACAGACATTTTGTACATTTTCATTCTTTTGAATATATTTTTTAGAAATTGTTTTTTCTGCTTACCAGAAGATTTTTTCTTTTTCCCAACATGAGCATCTTCTACTAACTTTGGTCCTCTAGTTGTCTTCAAATATAGGTTTTTTTTGTGCGTTTTTTGAACTCTGGATTTTGTAGGCATCTTAAATTTTGTCGACTGCTATTCAGCAATACCTGAAAAAAACTAAAAAAAAATTCCTTTATTTTATTTAAATATATTACTACATTTCTTTTCACAATAGTCACAAAACGTAATTTCTTTGCCAATTTGAATGCACACTTACTGCTCTTTTTTTTTGGCAAGTTAAAATCACTTTTACAGACTGACACATTATGAAACCACTTTTCAGTTTTTTTAAAAAGCCCATTTCCAGACTGCTTTTTCAGACCACCACCATGTGTATCCTCGGTGACTGCCTACACTCCAGCAAGGGCAACCAGCCTTAGTGATGCTGAATGTATTTGCATTACAGACTGAAACCTCAAAACCCCACTCGCTTCTAAATACTGTGCATGATTATACATGGAAAGGAGCTGGGTGTGTGCTAAGAGTCTGCTTCTTCCCCC
Organism: Triturus cristatus; assembly: GCF_964204655.1. NCBI lineage: Eukaryota > Metazoa > Chordata > Amphibia > Caudata > Salamandridae > Triturus > Triturus cristatus. The sequence goes on from NC_140579.1 coordinate 749,005,352, forward strand.
AAAAAATCGCTCCCCCTTTTTCCTACTAATGCAACTGTGAAATCACCAGAGCAAAACGCAATAAATCTCTGCCTGTAATTCCTATTTCCACACAGAGTCATGTTTTCACATTAGTCCCAAAACGAAATTTCTTTGCCAATTTGAAAGCACACTTACTGCTCTTTTTTTTGGGCAAGTGAAAATCACTTTTACAGACTGACACATTATGAAACCACTTTTCAGTTTTTTTTAAAAGCCCATGTCCAGACTGCTTTTTCAGACCACCACCATGTGTATCCTCGGTGACTGCCTACACTCCAGCAAGGGCAACCAGCCTTAGTGATGCTGAATGTATTTGCATTACAGAGTGAAACCTCAAAACCCCACTTGCTTGTAAATACTGTGCATGATTATACATGGAAAGGAGCTGGGTGTGTGCTAAGAGTCTGCTTCTTCCCCCAAAAAATCGCTCCCCCTTTTTCCTACTAATGCAACTGTGAAATCACCACAGCAAAACGCAATAAATCTCTGCCTGTAAATCCTATTTGCACAAAGAGTCATGTTTTCACATTAGTCACAAAACGAAATTTCTTTGCCAATTTGAATGCACACTTACTGCTCTTTTTTTTTGGCAAGTGAAAATCACTTTTACAGACTGACACATTATGAAACCACTTTTCAGATTTTTTTAAAAAAGCCCATGTCCAGACTGCTTTTTCAGACCACCACCATGTATATCCTCGGTGACTGCCTACACTCCAGCAAGGGCAACCAGCCTTAGTGATGCTGAATGTATTTGCATTACAGACTGAAACCTCAAAACCCCACTCGCTTCTAAATACTGTGCATGATTCCACATGGTAAGCAGCTGGGTGTGTGCTAAGAGTCTGCTTCTTCCCCCAAAAAATCGCTCCCCCTTTTTCCTACTAATGCAACTGTGAAATCACCAGAGCAAAACGCAATAAATCTCTGCCTGTAATTCCTATTTGCACACAGAGTCATGTTTTCACATTAGTCCCAAAACGAAATTTCTTTGCCAATTTGAATGCACACTTACTGCTCTTTTTTTTTGGCAAGTGAAAATCACTTTTACAGACTGACACATTATGAAACCACTTTTCAGATTTTTTTAAAAAAGCCCATGTCCAGACTGCTTTTTCAGACCACCACCATGTGTATCCTCGGTGACTGCCTACACTCCAGCAAGGGCAACCAGCCTTAGTGATGCTGAATGTATTTGCATTACAGACTTAAACCTGAAAACCCCACTCGCTTGTAAATACTGTGCATGATTATACATGGAAAGGAGCTGGGTGTGTGCTAAGAGTCTGCTTCTTCCCCCAAAAAATAGCTCCCCCTTTTTCCTACTAATGCAACTGTGAAATCACCAGAGCAAAACGCAATAAATCTCTGCCTGTAAATCCTATTTGCACACAGAGTCATGTTTTCACATTAGTCACAAAACGAAATTTCTTTGCCAATTTGAATGCACACTTACTGCTCTTTTTTTTTGGCAAGTGAAAATCACTTTTACAGACTGACACATTATGAAACCACTTTTCAGTTTTTTTAAAAAGCCCATGTCCAGACTGCTTTTTCAGACCACCACCATGTGTATCCTCGGTGACTGCCTACACTCCAGCAAGGGCAACCAGCCTTAGTGATGCTGAATGTATTTGCATTACAGACTGAAACCTCAAAACCCCACTCGCTTCTAAATACTGTGCATGATTCCACATGGTAAGCAGCTGGGTGTGTGCTAAGAGTCTGCTTCTTCCCCCAAAAAATCGCTCCCCCTTTTTCCTACTAATGCAACTGTGAAATCACCAGAGCAAAACGCAATAAATCTCTGCCTGTAATTCCTATTTGCACACAGAGTCATGTTTTCACATTAGTCACAAAACGAAATTTCTTTGCCAATTTGAATGCACACTTACTGCTCTTTTTTTTTGGCAAGTGAAAATCACTTTTACAGACTGACACATTATGAATCCACTTTTTAGATTTTTGTAAAAAGCCCATGTCCAGACTGCTTTTTCAGACCACCACCATGTGTATCCTCGGTGACTGCCTACACTCCAGCAAGGGCAACCAGCCTTAGTGATGCTGAATGTATTTGCATTACAGACTGAAACCTCAAAACCCCACTCGCTTCTAAATACTGTGCATGATTCCACATGGTAAGCAGCTGGGTGTGTGCTAAGAGTCTGCTTCTTCCCCCAAAAAATCGCTCCCCCTTTTTCCTACTAATGCAACTGTGAAATCACCAGAGCAAAACGCAATAAATCTCTGCCTGTAATTCCTATTTGCACACAGAGTCATGTTTTCACATTAGTCCCAAAACGAAATTTCTTTGCCAATTTAAATGCACACTTACTGCTCTTTTTTTTTGGCAAGTGAAAATCACTTTTACAGACTGACACATTATGAAACCACTTTTCAGATTTTTTTAAAAAAGCCCATGTCCAGACTGCTTTTTCAGACCACCACCATGTGTATCCTCGGTGACTGCCTTCACTCCAGCAAGGGCAACCAGCCTTAGTGATGCTGAATGTATTTGCATTACAGACTGAAACCTCAAAACCCCACTCGCTTCTAAATACTGTGCATGATTATACATAGAAAGGAGCTGGGTGTGTGCTAAGAGTCTGCTTCTTCCCCCAAAAAATCGCTCCCCCTTTTTCCTACTAATGCAACTGTGAAATCACCAGAGCAAAACGCAATAAATCTCTGCCTGTAATTCCTATTTGCACACAGAGTCATGTTTTCACATTAGTCCCAAAACGAAATTTCTTTGCCAATTTAAATGCACACTTACTGCTCTTATTTTTTGGCAAGTGAAAATCACTTTTACAGACTGACACATTATGAATCCACTTTTTAGATTTTTTTAATTGCACATGTCCAGACTGCTTTTTCAGACCACCACCATGTGTATCCTCGGTGACTGCCTACACTCCAGCAAGGGCAACCAGCCTTAGTGATGCTGAATGTATTTGCATTACAGGCTGAAACCTCAAAACCCCACTCGCTTCTAAATACTGTGCATGATTATACATGGAAAGGAGCTGGGTGTGTGCTAAGAGTCTGCTTCTTCCCCCAAAAAATCGCTCCCCCTTTTTCCTACTAATGCAACTGTGAAATCACCAGAGCAAAACGCAATAAATCTCTGCCTGTAATTCCTATTTGCACACAGAGTCATGTTTTCACATTAGTCACAAAACGAAATTTCTTTGCCAATTTAAATGCACACTTACTGCTCTTTTTTTTTGGCAAGTGAAAATCACTTTTACAGACTGACACATTATGAATCCACTTTTTAGATTTTTTTAAAAAGCCCATGTCCAAACTGCTTTTTCAGACCACCACCATGTGTATCCTCGGTGACTGCCTACACTCCAGCAAGGGCAACCAGCCTTAGTGATGCTGAATGTATTTGCATTACTGACTGCAACCTCAAACCCTTAAAGTATTCCTTATTTTTACCAGTACACCTTAATTTATCATGAAAAAATAGTCCATATTATTTTACATGTTCCTCACATTTAAATTTCTCCCAAAACAGAAAATAATAAACACAACTTCTACAAAAGGAATTCCAATTCTATTATTCATTTCTTAATTTACCATATACATCCCCTCTCAAACTCATAACTCACCTTTAAAATTAGTTAGTTGTGAAAGAAATGTGGCACTCAAACAGCAGATTATCAGAGCCAGGATCTCTGTTCTCTACACCTCTCTCCTCTCAGCAGAACCAGAAAATGGCAAAGTTTCCCTCTATTTTTCCACACATATACATGTAAGTTTCAAATCTCAGTGCTTCCCCCTTTTTTTCAAATGTAATCACACATTTCTATTGGTTGAAAACCAACCCTTTTCTTAAAGTACCCTTCCCCCAACTTGACTTCTGCCTGCTACCATAGCAACACCTCATGGAACACTGCTGTGTGGAGTTAGGTCAGAAGTTCGCCCAACAATGTTTCAATTCCACAGAGCAAGAGTGCTTGACTTTTCAAACCTTACAGCAAATCCATAGTACTGTTCTTTGGTAACACATTTTTCTGTACCAATACAAAACATGCTTCTATCAATTTACACATACAGCCTAGTTTTTAGTGTAGAATGGTATGAAACAGCCAATCAGTTCTTTTTAAAAAAAAAAAAATATGTATGCCTCCATTTCCAAACTGTTTTTCATTTCTTTTTCCCATTCTACTGAATTACACCTCCTGAGTGCATCCAGATCTCCTTTGAAGATGTTCACAGTGTGGATTGTAGGGCACAGCTATGTCTTCTGGAGTGAAAAGTTTGCAGAGAAAACAGGTATGGTGAGAGACCTTGCTTTGCCAAATGTAGACATTAAATGGATTGGTCAGAGAGGGTTAAAGTGGCACCAATTGATGCCATTGGTGAAATCCTTCATGCAAATCCAACACCCTGACCTCATAATAGTGCACTGTGGTGGCAATGACCTAGGCACTTTGACTGGGGTAGGTCTGGAAATGCTTATGAAGGACACCTTTGCACAACTGTTTTCTCTTTTCCCTAAAACTGCCTTTGTGTTTTCCAACATATGCCAAAGGCAAAAATGGAACTGGTCCAATCATTTCTGTCCGCAAATTGACAAAGCAAGGAAGCACGTCAACAAATCTGTTTCTGCTTTCCTCCGTGACTATGGTATGGGTGCCATTTACCACAACAACTTGCGTTATGACATGCAAGACATTTATAGAGGAGATGGTGTGCACTTCAATGATGAAGGGAACAGAGTCTTCCTCTTGAACCTTAGACTCTGCATCGGTACTTACTTGTAGGTACCACTTAAAAAATCACTTCATAAACACAACGGCTCTTTTTAGAGCCCCCTAATATCTAAACTCTTAAATCTGCATTTCATTTCTTTTTTTATTTTTTTTTTCTTCCGTACGCTTACCGTAAGCTTACCGTACGCGTACCCCGTGATTTTTTTAAAAATCAATAAATGTTTTCTTTGTACTTTTCTGTCCTTCTTTGACCCCCTCACAAATGTAAGGGGGTCTGTAACTCTCCTCCTTGCCCCCTTTTCTTGTTTTCACTCTTTTTTTTCTGAGTGAAACACACAAAATGGCGGCCGCCGCTTCCTGGTTTCGGCTGATTCGAATGTTTACTAAGATCTAACAACCAATCAGAATCGCGCTCGCACACGCCACCGTACGCGTACGGTAAGCTTACGGTAAGCGTACCGTAAGCTGGCTCAGATATATATATTGATTTAAAGGCTATTTTCTCAGAATCTACTGAACAGATTTACACCAAACCTACAAAAGGCACTTCCTTGACCTAGGGACTACCTCTCTGCCAAGTTTCTAGTAATTCTGTTCAGCCGTTCGGGCTGTAGCCCTGTCTAAAGGTCCTATGGAAAAATGCATGGGAAAAACGCGTTTTGGGACCCCCCTTTTATCTCAGCCCCCGCTTGACGAATCCCCCCGAGACTTTCAGGGTAGGAGCGGAGCGTAGCGCCCCACCTATTTTGAGAAATTCGCGAGGATTCGTCGACCGGCGCCAAAGTTATTCAAAATAGAATGTTGCGGATTTCCTATGGAAAAGGGGTCCTAACTATAACTACCTACTGGCGACCGCCAGTAGGTAATATATATATATATATATATATATATTACCTACTGGCGGTCGCCAGTAGGTAATTATAGTTAGGACCACGTTTCCATAGGAAATCCGCAACATTCTATTTTGAATAACTTTGGCGCCGGTCGACGAATCCTCGCAAATTTTTCAAAATAGGTGGGGCGCTACGCTCCGCTCCTTCCCTGAAAGTCTCGGGGGGATTCGTCAAGCGGGGGCTGAGATAAAAGGGGGGTCCCAAAACGCGTTTTTCCCATGCATTTTTCCATAGGACCTTTAGACAGGGCTACAGCCCGAACGGCTGAACAGAATTACTAGAAATTTGGCAGAGAGGTAGTCCTCAGGTCAAGGAAGTGCCTTTTGTAGGTTTGGTGTAAATCTGTTCAGTAGATTCTGAGAAAATAGCCTTTAAATCAATATATATATCTGAGCCAGCTTACGGTGCGCTTACGGTACGCTTACCGTACGCGTACGGTGGCGTGCGCGAGTGCGATTCTGATTGGCTCTTAGATCTTAGTAAACATTCGAATCGGTCGAAACCAGGAAGCGGCGGCCGCCATTTCGGGTGTTTCACTCAGAAAAAAAAGAGTGATAACAAGAAAAGGGGGCAAGGAGGAGAGTTACAGACCCCCTAACATTTGTAAGGGGGTCAAAGAAGGACAGAAAAGTACAAAGAAAACATTTATTGATTTTAAAAAAAATCACGGGGTACGCGTACTGTGGAAATATGGATTTTTATGATCAGTTATGTCCCCTATCTTGGACCCCAACGGTTTCATGTATAAACCATGAGTACATGTATGTTTCCTCCAGTTCCAGTTATGAAGACGCAAACACATGTGCGTCCACCGTCAACATGTCCTCTTTCAGATCCGCCATGAATGGGCCGGATATTCTATTCCTAAGTATGAAAGGCCACCGGCTTTATATGGTTCACTTATCCCATTTTACAGTTCAGGCGAGTAGGCCCTGATTCTGCCATCAAGTCTTTTCTGCCTTCTGCCTCTGAAAGCTCCAGTCTGAGCTCGCATCTGTACCCATGAACTTTGTCCTACTCCCTGCGCGGCTAACGGTGCCTGACTCCAGCCTGTTGCCTGCCAAAAACTGTATTTCACCTTCAAGATTATCTGTTTTGCTCCGCTCCCTATCCAATACATTCGTGTCTAGTAGTTTAAGTAAACATTCTCCCAGCTACCGAGCAAAGGGCCCGGCTTCTCTGTCTTCATGCAAGTAATTCATAGCCCTATTACTATGGAAGATTTCTGCCCTCGCATCTAGTGTAGACACTTAGACGCTTGTACACGCACTAACGGTCAGTATAGTCAGTATAGAATAAGATTCAATCCTAAGAGTCCTTTCTTTTTGGATAACACAGTTCTTTAAACATAAGATATTAGATATGATTTGGGATTAGGTTGACATAACCCCAGACTTCTGTCTCCACATGTAGAGCTAAATGTCAAGTCCCCTTCACCCCCTAGTTGCACGTCAATCACACGTCATGCTGCTGTGCGCGCATCTCTGCCAAATATTTCTGCTGACATTGCGAAATTCTTCCATGGAACCACCCATTTATGACATCATACCTGATGACGTTCTTTAGTTACGCCCTGTTACACCCACTTTAGTTACGCATGGATGTTTTATCTTAGTTATCAATTATTACGCCTCCTGCATCTGTTTCACTGTAATGCCTATTGTATAAAAATGATTACTTGTCAATAAAGTGGGGTCCTTCACTTCCTGAACCTTCGTGGTGATGGAATATGGAGTCCTCAATTCGAATTGATTTTGGAATAAAGCCCGTTCCGAACCTCTAATACCACGGATTCTGCCTCTTATTTTACTGAGCTATTATTATAGATTTTCCGCATCAAATTAAGTTCCGGTAATTAAATTATTTACCACATATATGGCGCCCGAACAGGGACACTTTCTCATCTCACGCGCCGGAGGTGCGTTGCAGGCCCGGTCTCCTGTCACAGCTGGACGGACAGCAACGCGTACCCACAGGATTTCCTGTATCTCCCTCCTGCCGAGCGGGGGTAACTGAGGCTGCGATCAACACCCAGACGAGGCGGTGAGAAGTGCGAAGTATCCCGACCGGAGCCTAGCTGAGAGAGCAAGATCCGAGGTATACAGAGGCCCACCAGTTCCGAAGTTCCGAAGTTCCGAAGTATCGAGTCGAGTCCAGTCCGGTCCGAGTCCAGTTCAGTTCAGTTCCGAGGCCTTCCGTTCCGAGCTACCCGGTGAGTACCATTGTCGGGGAGGCGTTCTGACGTGCACATAGGTTGTGCCGGTCAAGACGGGTTTGGGTACACAAATCCGGTCTGCGCTGTTTCAGCAGTGCATCTGTACTGTTTAGCAGTATATCAAGTATTTGTAGTATATAATTCAGAATTACCTAGTTAGTGCCGAGTATTATGCTTAGTAACTAATTCCCTAGATGGCCATCATTGTTGTTCATTAAATGTTAAATGTTAAAAATGTTTTAAACACGTTTCTGCATATTGTGGTGTGAATGACTGTTCATTATTGTGTTTTCGTTGTATTAAACGTGTTCAAAATTAGGTATCAGATCAGTTTTCAATATGCCGCTCTTTTCGAAATTAAGACAGATAAAAACCAGAAAAGGGGTACTCGAAGAAGCTGTTCCCATTCCCCCTAGGGACACTCCAGGGTACTTCATGTATCATAAACATGGCCTAGACGCCATATTATTTCTTGATTTATGGGTAGACTACACCAAGGAATTACCAGAAAGTCAGAGGTGGCCCGCAGCTGGGACCTGGGATGCAGATTGCATCGTGAAAGTAGAGGAAGAATTATGGAAAAAGAAAGCTAGACAATCACAGAAAGACGCCATTGAATTATGGCGTAAAGAATCGTATAGACGTACAGAAAAAGCACGTAGACAGGAAGAGAAGAGTAAGGAGAATTCAAATAAAGTTCGAGAAAATATATTAATTGAAGAAGGTACTCGAGTAAAATCAGAACAAGTAGACAGACAACGAAATACCCTTATGAATGGTATGTATCCTCTTCTGGCCGAAGGATTACCTAAGGCTACTCCGGAGATACCAAAAGACTTGCCACCCCCATTGTTTCCGATAAAAGTACATCACAAAGGGCATCCCAGAACCGCAGAAGATGTTTTTCTTTCCTCTTATTTAGACGACGCAGCTCCCGAGTATGCTAATGCTGCGCCACATAGACCGCCTGCAGAGGGGGTTCAACACCAAGACCCTCTTCCGTCTGTACCTCCGCAACAGCAAACTCCGACACAAGTTCCGGCAAGCACATCTGCTTCGACATCTGTATCCACACCTATAGTTGCTATATCACGTTCGACGAATCCTTTCACATCCAGCACCCCAGGTGGGGCTACCGGAGGTACATCAAACATTTTTTCAACGCCACCCAGAGTAAATAAACTTTCCTTTCAAGAATTAGCCCACCAACGTACGCCCAAACTAGTAACTCCCAACACGCTCAAGGAACTTCTAATAGATTGTAGATATGACCCTGTGCCCGGAAAAGGGGACGAAATGATGCTAGCATCATTACGTATCCGACGAGCTGCAATATATTTAGGGAAGCTACCAGGAATGACTACACACTTAGAAAATATATATCACTTTGTTCAGTCAGGGCGAGATTCTGAGAGTATTAACAGAGCCATGGAGTACCAAAAAGTGGAAATACAGGGGGAACTGTTACGTTTCCTCATAAATTGTGTGATCAGAAATCAAGACCAACCAGGGGTAAATCCGAAAGAAATGCAAATTCTTACCACATGGAGTCAGAATATATCAGAGGGGAGACATGATAAACGATCATGTATAGTAGCTATGTGCCGAAAGATCCGCAAAGAAATAGAACGAATACACGAAGAAAGATTAACAGTAGACGAACCTGAACAAACCGAGGAGGAGGAAGAATTAGAACTGCCCACAGGACAGTTAGAAACCATGGCCTATGTAGGTAGAGGAAGATCTTGCAATAATACTAGATGCTTCACTGATCCGATACGTCCGGTACGTCCAGATAATAGCAGAAATTTCCAAACTCCTATAATAAATATAAGGTCCCCCGAACATTCGTTCCAAGCCGCTGACAAATTACTCCGAGAACGAAGGGGTTATCATATACTCGATTCTATGGACGAACAAGAATTAGCCAGGTCAGCCGTTCATTGGGTTGATAGTCCCGGAAAATATAGTGATGATACATTAGCACACACGTTTTTGAACCTTGCCCCAGATGAACAGCGTTTAGCTGGTATCTATATGATTCAACAACTCCTTATATTATATAAAAGCCAACACTCCGACCCTGGTCCCTTACCTGATATATTGACTAAATTACTCACGAATAAATGGAGAGGTTCAGGTACTGAGCTAATTAGAGAAATACTAGAATCCAGAAAGCAGTACATTCTTTTTGTATGTCCCGAACATGTCTCACTGCCCATCAAGGAAAGAACGACGTATTATATGGATAGACAGAATCCCTTACGCGAAGTGCACCCGATAAAAGGAGAGGACAATCAGTTTAAACGTGTGTTTGTATACACACCCATATCTAAAATAGAACTATTGGAAATGAAGAAGGTGGTACCCAGTCATGACAAAGACCCAGCGGGTTTCCACCGAGAAATTAAAGACATGTTACTCATGGGAGAATATACCTACCCCGACATTATGACAATATTGAAGGTATTAATGCCTGCGGGCATTTATGAAAAACTCAAGGAAAAGGATTGGGAGGTGGGAGACCAAAAGATAGATTGGACAGCATTAGAAAACGAAGAAAAAGCTCGAGGTCCAGGTGCAGGGCTTGGGGAGAAGACCAAAACACTACCAGGTTTACTAGTACAGGTACTGCCACGTTTATTAACTACGAAAAAGGAAGACTGGGGTGCAATCTCAGCCTGTAAACAAAAACCAGACGAGGACACTAGTGATTTCTATGCCCGATTCGAAAAATGTTTCGGTATAAATAGTGGAATAAAAGCAAGTAGCGAATCGTATCCACATCTGTTTGTGACAAAGTTAGTTGAAAATTCTTTGCCCCAAGTTAAGAATAGAGTATTAAAATTCGAGAGTACCTGGCAAGGTAACACTCCGTCACAAATGTTACAAATGTTACAGTACCATCACAATAGAATTAGAGAGGAACAAGAACATGAACAAAGACGCATGAAAGACACGAAAATGAAAATGCTAGTTTCCCAGACAGTTCCAGCTGACGGTCATAAAAAGGGTATGACACAGTCCAGTGTTTCAACAGGTCCTGTAAAAGGGACATGCAACTATTGTAAACAGCCAGGCCATTATGTACACGATTGTCCAGTTTTAAAACATAATATCGCCACAGGTAATACAAAAGAAAGACCACGGCCACTTAGACAGGATCAGAACCAACAAGGAGCTCCGCAGCATGCACAGTCCATGCCAGCTCCGCAACAGTCTATGCCAGCCCCACCACCACAGCCTATTGCTGCCACACAAACAACGACACGACAGATGTACCAGACCGCACAGTATGACTATCCTGATTATCAACGATACTCATGAAAATAGCCTAGAGAGGGAAGTTGGCTTACCCCTTATTGAGGTCCCTGTAGATCAAGAAGGACCTTATGTACACAGTGAACTATTAGGCCAAGATAGAAAATTTTTACTTGATACAGGGGCAAGCCGAACAACAATAAAACGTAGTGAAGTTCCAGGGGCACCCCTCTCAGGCTCACAGAATATTTCCCTTGGCTTTTCAGGAAAACCTATCGTTAACGAAGTATCACAGCCTCTTCCCCTTACGATTGGTCCCTTGACACGAACTACAGATTTATTGCTTACTAAATCATGCCCAGAAAACCTGTTAGGTATAAAAACTTTGAAAGCTCTAGGAGCTATAATATGTTGTTCTCCGGAAGGAGTAAGATTGTTTTTACGTGATTTCAAAGGGCACTATGTGTCCCGAGACATGGATCACCGACTGCAGACTTTACCCACACATTTATGGGCACAAGGCCCTACAGATGTTGGTTGCATGAACATTACACCATATCGAGTCACACTAAAGGCAGGAGTGGTACTACCACGAATGCGACAATACAAGTTACCACCAGATGCTGTAGTGGCATTACTGCAAATCATTGACAAACTTATTACCCAAGGAGTGGTTGTGGAAACAGACTCCAATGTATGTAATTCACCGATAATTCCGATTCTTAAACGAACTGATCCAAAGGCCCCGCCAGTATATCGATTTGTTATTGATCTGCGCGAATTAAATAAATGTATTGTACCACAATACCCCGTAGTTCCAGACATTTCTTCATTACTGACAGCTATTGATTCCGAAGCAACATTCTTTACTGTAATTGATCTCAAGAATGCCTTTTTCAGCGTCCCAATAGATCCGGAAAGCCAATACTTGTTCGGATTTAGTTTAAATGGACGAAGCTTTAAATTCACACGCGCACCCCAAGGATTCACAGAAAGCCCCAGCATCTATAGCCAAGCACTGAAACGAGAACTTGACAGTATACACATGCCCGTCAACACTGCCCTGCTTCAATATGTCGATGATCTGCTGATCACCGCTAGAAGCGAACCTGAATGTGAAAAAGCCTCACTGACGGTTTTACAATTTTTGGCCGAAAAGGGGCACAAGGTGTCCCCTTCTAAGCTGCAATTCTGTGTCCAGCGAGCTGTTTACCTTGGTCACTCGCTGTCCAAGGAGGGAAGGCAGCTTACACCAGATCGCATCCAGTTAATTGCTAACATGCCAATACCCAAGACACAAAAGGAGGTGCGGGCTTTTATAGGCCTCACTTCATATTGTAGGCAGTGGATCCCTCAGTATGCATTTCTAGCAAAACCACTCATTCAGTTGACAACACAGGAGGCAGCCACATCGACTGTCCTCCCTTGGACTCAGGAACATACACAAGCTTTTGAAAGCCTAAAGAAAGCTTTATGTCAAGCACCCGTTTTAGCAACACCATGTTACTATAAACATTTTACACTCTTTGTTACAGAACGCGAAGGTACTGCTTTGTCAGTACTCACACAGGAACAAGCAGGATCACACAAACCGTGTGCTTATTTTTCTAGTACATTAGATCCCGTAGCTCAGGCTCTGCCTGCGTGCCTGAAATCAGTGGCAGCGACAGCTTTGGCAATCAGACAAAGCGATGCCATAGTGTTAGGACACCAATTGACAGTACAAGTACCACATGCAGTAGAGGTTCTCTTGAACCGCACACAGACACAACACTTGACTATAGCACGACTCACTGGTTACGAATTAACATTGTTTCAGCCACATATAGAAATCAGACGTTGTAGTACATTGAATCCTGCCACACTGTTACCAGTAAACGGAACAGACCCACTTGCACATGATTGTATTGAAGTTATCACTATCACGACGAGACCTAGACAAGACTTGACAGACGTCCCATTGTCAGATCCAGACCTGACGTTGTATGTAGATGGGTCATGTATGAGAACAAGTACAGGAGAGTTAGTGGCCGCGTATGCAGTCACAACAGATACTGAAGTCATTGAAACAAATCGCATAAATACCTTGTCCGCTCAAGCAGCAGAGCTCGTCGCTCTGACACAAGCCTGTATTCAAGCTACGAATAAAAAAGTCAACATATATACTGATTCACGTTATGCATTCGGAGTTGTACATGACTTCGGCGTGCTGTGGCGAGAGAGAGGTTATTTAACTTCTCACGGTACCCACATTCAGCACGGACCCCTCATTCATGCCTTACTAGATGCAATACATCTACCCACTGCAATATCAATTATGAAATGTAAAGCTCATACGAAAGTTACTGATATCATTTCCCAAGGCAATGATTTAGCTGACAGAACAGCTAAACAGACTGCTCAAACCCACACATCTGACATGACAAAGACAATAGTTCCGACACCAACACATTGCATGACGGTTAAGGATCCCGCTCTTGATGTAAGTGACATACAGACACATGCTACACCAGATGAAATAAAGAAATGGACTGAATTAGGAGGGACCCAAACGGATCAAGGATGGATGACGAAGGAAAAATCTGTGTGGTTCCTTCCTGATTCAATGGTCCAAGTTATCATTAACACTGTACATAGTCCAGCGCACCTAGGAGAAAAAGCTATGCTAGACAGCATTCAACACATTTGGTTCAACAAACATTTACGAGCAGCAGCTAAACAAAAAGTCCGTACCTGTATGATCTGTTGTCAGTTTAACCCAGTAAAAAGCATTCCCGTAGAACAGGGTGGATTTCAGCCTCCTGATCACTCTTTTGAAGTCCTCCAGATGGATTATATCCAGATGGAACGATGTCGAGGATTCAAATATGTTCTCGTAGTTGTCTGTGCTCTTTCCCGTTGGACAGAGGCATACCCGGTTTCAGATTACACTGCCTCGACTACTGCCAAACAATTGGTTCGAGAATTCTTCCCACGATACGGTTTACCACGTGTTGTCTACTCAGATAACGGCCAGCCGTTCTCCTCCGAACTAATGAAACACGTTTCACTTTTGTTAGGCTATCAGTGGAGATTTCACTGTGTCCGACACCCCGAGGCAGCAGGTCTCGTGGAACGACATAATCAAACTCTGAAAATTAGATTGTCCAAAATATGTAGAGAGAAAGGTGTCGACTGGGTAGTAGCCTTACCAGTTGCACTCTTTTACATGAGAATGGTAGCGCACTCTCGAACAGGGCTATCCCCTTATGAGGTGGTCTTTGGTAGACCACCAAATATGTGGGGGACGCCTATACCACGAAAAATAACTGATGTTGACTGTAACATGCTGACAGATTACTTGGCTTCCTTGATGTCTGCACTACAATCTTGTCGTTCACAGGTAGCTGCAGCCTTTCCCGACAACACCGAGGTGAAACCCCATGACGTAATTCCAGAGGATTTGGTGTTAGTGAGGAACTTTGACCGGAAGTCTCAGCTGGATCCTAGGTGGAGATCGCCTCAACTCGTACTGTTAACCACGAGGACAGCCGTGAAGATCGAAGGTCGAAAAGGCTGGATACATTCAAGTCATATCAAGAAATTTCATGGACTACCGTCCGATGTAAATGACACACCTTGCGTGTCTTCACCGATTGACTCAAAGCTTCCTTTGGTTGAACTGAATGACAAAGAACAATACAGACTAAAATTAAGGTCTACCAAGTCAGACAATTTGATTGTTTAAGTCCTCTCCAAGGTGAATCGGTCGAATTTGTCCCTGACATGAATCCCCTAGACCTGAATAGAGAGCGACACCGAAGGAAGCGAATGAAACAACATGCGTACTATAAATCACTGCGTAGTCATTGCACAGTGACGTTATTAATTTTGTTTTTCTTATATCTTTTAATAATAGCTGCAAGTATATTGTTGCACATATATTATCCTATTTCTAAACATGTTTATAATGTTACTGCTGAACATTCTTTTAGTGAATTTCCCCCGCATGAGTTGTCATATAGATTTGCGCTGCGCAATAACACTTTTATTAGTATGTTACATCATTCCCATCAGGTTAGCAATGCTACAAATTGTTGGATATGTGGCCGACTCCCTCCCTATCAGAACTATAAGGGAATTCTGCCTCTCTTCCCATACCCGTTCACACACAATGGCTCCTGTGGAGCATGGTTTAGTCTAATAATTCCCAAGATTCGAATTCCGCAGTTTATCAAGACAACTGGGTATGGGGAAACCTGAACTTAGTTTTACTCAAAGTCTGCTACCCTGACAAGAAGGGACTTCCCAAAGGAACAGGAACTGATCTAGAAAATGAAGTATATGGATTAGGTAATTTCACGCTTAATCTCATGATCCTGAATGTTGAATCTGAAGCTGCACCAATTTTGCCCGCTATGTCAGTGTTTCCAGTTAAAGGTGAATTGTGTATAAAAAAGAATGGCTCCACACACATGGGCCACAGTAAATGCACCACTGTAATAGAATTCAGTGATCAAGGCAAGTCTACATTTAGAGCTTCTCGCCATTCCTACTTCATATGTGGTCCGACTGCATATATACGTCTGCCTCTAGATTGGGATGGTACCTGCTACATTGGATTCCTTTTGCCACCTGTTTTCCTAGCTCCTCCTGATTATCATAGAAATACTCATTTAGTACACAATAGAGAACGGAGAGATCTCCCAATAGTCGATTACACTGAGACAGCATGGGAAAAATACACAGATTTCAATAAAGGTCTCTTTCCCTATATAGGTACAGTTACCAATAGTAAGCTGATACGTAGATTAACCAGAACCCTTGAAGCAGTAGTGAACGAAACTATTTCCGCCTTAGGCAATTTAACAGAAGAGCAGTCTGCTATGCGGATTGTTGTGCTTCAAAATCGTCTTGTCCTTGACGTCATCCTGGCCGATAGGGGCGGAGCTTGTAGGGTCATCGGATCAAGCTGTTGCATTTTCATACCAGAAAATTCGCCATCTGTATATAAAGCCATAACTCGCCTTCATAAGATTGTAAGCCAGATACACCAGAATCCAGGCACCTGGACTTGGTCCAGTTGGTTTTGGAGTGTATTATCTACCTTTGGATGGAGGGTCCTATCCTTCCTAGGTATTGGCTTTCTCATACTATTCAGTTGCTGTTTATGCCTACAATGTGGACCAGCGATCTGTGGTCTGTGTGCCACATCGTGTATTCCACCACCAAGATTTCATTCATCCTGGAAGAAGAAAGAAGAGCAAATGATGCTATATGAACAGATCAACGGATTGATGAAGATTGATATCTCTTAAGGGCAAGTAGGGGACAAGGAGGGAATGTGGAAATATGGATTTTTATGATCAGTTATGTCCCCTATCTTGGACCCCAACGGTTTCATGTATAAACCATGAGTACATGTATGTTTCCTCCAGTTCCAGTTATGAAGACGCAAACACATGTGCGTCCACCGTCAACATGTCCTCTTTCAGATCCGCCATGAATGGGCCGGATATTCTATTCCTAAGTATGAAAGGCCACCGGCTTTATATGGTTCACTTATCCCATTTTACAGTTCAGGCGAGTAGGCCTGATTCTGCCATCAAGTCTTTTCTGCCTTCTGCCTCTGAAAGCTCCAGTCTGAGCTCGCATCTGTACCCATGAACTTTGTCCTACTCCCTGCGCGGCTAACGGTGCCTGACTCCAGCCTGTTGCCTGCCAAAAACTGTATTTCACCTTCAAGATTATCTGTTTTGCTCCGCTCCCTATCCAATACATTCCTGTCTAGTAGTTTAAGTAAACATTCTCCCAGCTACCGAGCAAAGGGCCCGGCTTCTCTGTCTTCATGCAAGTAATTCATAGCCCTATTACTATGGAAGATTTCTGCCCTCGCATCTAGTGTAGACACTTAGACGCTTGTACACGCACTAACGGTCAGTATAGTCAGTATAGAATAAGATTCTATCCTAAGAGTCCTTTCTTTTTGGATAACACAGTTCTTTAAACATAAGATATTAGATATGATTTGGGATTAGGTTGACATAACCCCAGACTTCTGTCTCCACATGTAGAGCTAAATGTCAAGTCCCCTTCACCCCCTAGTTGCACGTCAATCACACGTCATGCTGCTGCGCGCGCATCTCTGCCAAATATTTCTGCTGACATTGCGAAATTCTTCCATGGAACCACCCATTTATGACATCATACCTGATGACGTTCTTTAGTTACGCCCTGTTACACCCACTTTAGTTACGCATGGATGTTTTATCTTAGTTATCAATTATTACGCCTCCTGCATCTGTTTCACTGTAATGCCTATTGTATAAAAATGATTACTTGTCAATAAAGTGGGGTCCTTCACTTCCTGAACCTTCGTGGTGATGGAATATGGAGTCCTCAATTCGAATTGATTTTGGAATAAAGCCCGTTCCGAACCTCTAATACCACGGATTCTGCCTCTTATTTTACTGAGCCATTATTATAGATTTTCCGCATCAAATTAAGTTCCGGTAAATAAATTATTTACCACAGTACGGTAAGCGTACGGTAAAAAAAAAAAAAAAGAAATGAAAATCAGATTTAAGTGTTTAGATATTAGGGGGCTCTAAAAAGAGCCGTTGTGTTTATGAAGTGATTTTTTTGTGGTACCTACAAGTAAGTACCGATGCAGAGTCTAAGGTTCAAGAGGAAGACTCTGTTCCCTTCATCATTGAAGTGTACACCATCTCCTCTATAAATGTCTTGCATGTCATAACGCAAGTTGTTGTGGTAAATGGAACCCATACCATAGTCACGGAGGAAAGCAGAAACAGATTTGTTGACGTGCTTTCTTGCTTTGTCAATCTGCGGACAGAAATGATTGGACCAGTTCCATTTTTGCCTTTGGCATATGTTAGAAAACACAAAGGCAGTTTTAGGGAAAAGTGAACAGTTGTGCAAAGGTCTCCTTCATAAGCATTTCCAGACCTACCCCAGTCAAAGTGCCTAGGTCATTGCCACCACAGTGCACTATTATGAGGTCAGGGTGTTGGATGTGCATGAAGGATTTCACCAATGGCATTAATTGGTGCCACTTTAACCCTCTCTGACCAATCCATTTAATGTCTACATTTGGCAAAGCAAGGTCTCTCACCATATCTGTTTTCTCTGCATACTTTTCACTCCAGAAGACATAGCTGTGCCCTACAATCCACACTGTGAACATCTTCAAAGGAGAACTGGATGCACTCAGGAGGTGTCTTTCAGTAGAATGGCAATATGAAAAGAAAGACAGTTTGGAAATGGAGGCATACATATTTTTTTTAAAAAAAAAAGAACTGATTGGCTGTTTCATACCATTCTAGAATAAAAACTAGGCTGTATGTGTAAATTAATAGAAGCATGTTTTGTATTGGTACAGAAAAATGGGTTACCAAAGAACAGTACTATGGATTTGCTGTTAGGTTTGAAAAGTCAAGCACTCTTGCTCTGTGGAATTGAAACATTGTTTGGCGAACTTCTGACCTGACTCCACACAGCAGTGTTCCATGAGCTGTTGCTATGGTAGCAGGCAGAAGTCAAGTTGGGGGAAGGGTACTAGGCAGAAGTCAAGTTGGGGGAAGGGTACTTTTGGAAAAGGGTTGGTTTTCAACCAATAGAAATGTTTGATTACATTTGAAAAAAAGGGGCAAGCACTGAGATTTGAAACTAACATGTATATGTGTGGAAAAAGAGAGGGAAAATTTGCCATTATCTGGTTCTGCTGAGAGGAGAGAGGTGTAGAGAACAGAGATCCTGGCTCTGATAATCTGCTGTTTGAGTGCCACATTTCTTTCACAACTAACTAATTGTAAAGGTGAGTTTAGAGTCTGAGAGGGGATGTATATGGTAAATTAAGAAATGAATAATAGAAATGCAATTCTTTTTGTTGAAGTTGTGTTTATTATTTTCTGTTTTGGGAGAAATTTAAATGTGAGGAACATGTAAAATAGTATGGACTATGTTTTCACAATAAATTAAGGTGTACTGGTATAATAAAAGAATAGTTTAAGGGTTTGAGGTTGGACTCAGTAATGCAAATACATTCAGCATCACTAAGGCTGGTTGCCTTTTGCTGGAGTGTAGGCAGACACCCAGGTTACAAATGATGCTGGTCTGAAAAAGCAGTTTGGACATGTGCTTTGTAAAAAATCTGAAAAGTGGATTCATAATGTGTCAGTCTGTAAAAGTGTTTATCACTTGCCAAAAAAAAGAGCAGTAAGTGTGCTTTCAAATTGGCAAAGAAATTTCGTTTTGTGACTAATGTGAAAACATGACTCTGTGTGCAAATAGGAATTACAGGCAGAGATTTATTGCGTATTGCTCTGGTGATTTCACAGTTGCATTAGATGGAAAGGGGGAGACATTTTTTGGTGCAGAAGCAGACTCTTAGCACACAGGTAGCTGTTTACCATGTGGAATCATGCACAGTATTCACAAGCGAGTGGGGTTTGAGGTTTCAGTCAGTAATGCAAATACATTCAGAATCACTAAGGCTGGTTGCCCTTGCTGGAGTGTAGGCAGACACCCAGGTTACAAATGATGCTGGTCTGAAAAAGCAGTTTGGACATGTGCTTTGTAAAAAATCTGAAAAGTGGATTCATAATGTGTCAGTCTGTAAAAGTGTTTATTACTTGCCAAAAAAAAGAGCAGTAAGTGTGCTTTCAAATTGGCAAAGAAATTTCGTTTTGTGACTAATGTGAAAACATGACTCTGTGTGCAAATAGGAATTACAGGCAGAGATTTATTGCGTATTCCTCTGGTGATTTCACAGTTGCATTAGATGGAAAGGGGGAGACATTTTTTGTTGCAGAAGCAGACTCTTAGCACACAGGTAGCTGCTTACCATGTGGAATCATGCACAGTATTCACAAGCGAGTGGGGTTTGAGGTTTCAGTCAGTAATGCAAATACATTCAGCATCACTAAGGCTGGTTGCCCTTGCTGGAGTGTAGGCAGACACCCAGGTTACAAATGATGCTGGTCTGAAAAAGCAGTTTGGACATGTGCTTTGTAAAAAATCTGAAAAGTGGATTCATAATGTGTCAGTCTGTAAAAGTGTTTATTACTTGCCAAAAAAAGGAGCAGTAAGTGTGCTTTCAAATTGGCAAAGAAATTTCGTTTTGTGACTAATGTGAAAACATGACTGTGTCCAAATAGGAATTACAGGCAGAGATTTATTGCGTATTGCTCTGGTGATTTCACAGTTGCATTAGATGGAAAGGGGGAGCCATTTTTTGGTGCAGAAGCAGACTCTTAGCACACAGCCAGCTACTTACCATGTGGAATCATGCACAGTATTCACAAGCGAGTGGGGTTTGAGGTTTCAGTCACTAATGCAAATACATTCAGCATCACTAAGGCTGGTTGCCCTTGCTGGAGTGTAGGCAGACACCCAGGTTACAAATGATGCTGGTCTGAAAAAGCAGTTTGGACATGTGCTTTGTAAAAAATCTGAAAAGTGGATTCATAATGTGTCAGTCTGTAAAAGTGTTTATTACTTGCCAAAAAAAAGAGCAGTAAGTGTGCTTTCAAATTGGCAAAGAAATTTGGTTTTGTGACTAATGTGAAAACATGACTCTGTATCCAAATAGGAATTACAGGCAGAGATTTATTGCGTATTGCTCTGGTGATTTCACAGTTGCATTAGATGGAAAGGGGGAGCCATTTTTTGGTGCAGAAGCAGACTCTTAGCACACAGCCAGCTACTTACCATGTGGAATCATGCACAGTATTCACAAGCGAGTGGGGTTTGAGGTTTCAGTCAGTAATGCAAATACATTCAGCATCACTAAGGCTGGTTGCCCTTGCTGGAGTGTAGGCAGACACCCAGGTTACAAATGATGCTGGTCTGAAAAAGCAGTTTGGACATGTGCTTTTTAAAAAATCTGAAAAGTGGATTCATAATGTGTCAGTCTGTAAAAGTGTTTATCACTTGCCAAAAAAAACAGCAGTAAGTGTGCTTTCAAATTGGCAAAAAATTTCATTTTGTGACTAACGTGAAAACAAATGTAGTAATATATTTAAATAAAATAAAGGAATGTTTTTTTAGTTTTTTTCAGGTATTGCTGAAGAGCAGTGAACAAAATTTAAGATGCCTACAAAATCCAGAGTAAAAAAAGAGCAGAAAAAAAACCTATATTTGAAGACAACTGGAGGACCTAAGTTAGTTGAAGATGCTCATGTTGGGAAGAAGAAAAAATCTTCTGGTAAGCAAACAAAAGATTTTCTAAGGAACATATTCAAAAAAAGGAAAAATGTACAAAATGTCTGTACTGGAAAGAATGATTTCAATCGAAAAGGACAGGAAAAAATTGAGAATTTAGTTAATGCAAATATACCTTCTGCAACTAAAAAGATAAACTTAAACAGAAAAACAGCGTTTAAAGAGATACGTAGAAAAATGTTTCAGAGGAGAGTTATGTCCAATTTGATAAAGGATGTGAAGAAATATAAGCAAAAGGCAAAGTTTTATAAGAGAAAAAAAGAAATTGAAGCCATTGCAGCAAAGGCATTAGAATTAAAAAGGAAACTATTCATTTTAATTTTGAATAGGATGCGTACATTAGACAAAATGGTTAATGTACTGAAATCACATAGCAAAAGGAAAAGAGTAGTGAACAGAACAAACTTTTGTAAAGTGGTTTTAGGAAAATGGATGCATAGTTCAAGTAGTGAACCTTTTTTTAATGAAGAGAGTTATTTTCAAAGTAATAGTTTGCTGCATGCAGTTGACACCAGAGGTCGTGCTTATGAAGTGAAAAATGGTTGCATGATGGAGAAGGAGATAATGGTTCCAAGAGATGAGGTACAAGTGATGGCGGATGAGGCTATGGGGAGACGTCCTAAAGCCCCAGTGTACACTTGGAATTGTAGTAGTATTTGCACTGTGCGTCAGGAATCTATTGATAAATTTAGTGAGTTTCTAAGAGAAAATAGCAAAAAAAGTGTGAAACAGAAGATTAAGGTGCTTCAAAGTCTAGATCCATGCAGAGTGAGAGAGAATACTGGTTTGCAGGGTCATTCTCTGGCTTGTCTATCTAGAAAAGTGTGTAATAGTGTTTTCCATCATTTTAGGATGCCGGCTGTTCATCATACTGAAATGAGAAAGTTTGTGAGACGGTTGTATTTTGCTAAAAGTCCAGCAATAAAGTTAGATGAATTGAATAGGGCTCTGTTCCGTGGAACGGTATCAGATGTAGAGAAGGTTGTTGATGAAATTCAGTTTTGTTACTTTGGTCCTGAACAAAACAGTGCAGAGAAGGACACAGTAAATGAGGAAGAAGTGGAAGAAAATGTAGAACCCTCTGTAAGTAAGACATTTAATGATCACATAACAAAATTTGCAATAATCTCTAATGAAAGACCAAATATTACTTGTATTTGTTGCCGCAGAACTCATTATAGAAAACAAACCAGGTATGTTGATCTCTACAGAAAGAGTGAAAATAAAGATAATTATAAGTGGAAGGATTTTGCCACCTATATATTTCTTGAAAATTGTTTTGAATTGGGTGAAGTTCAGCGTATTTGTAAATACTGTTACAACAAGTTAGAGGAAAATAGAATGCCGACCAGAGCTGTACATAATAATTTAGAATTGGATGCTATTCCTGCAGAACTTTCTGAATTAAATACATATGAGTCTATACTCATTCAATGTGTTCATCCGTTCCAGACCATAGTACGCATGGAGCCCAAAACTGGTAAATTACCTCCTTCAGATTTACTGAGAGGTTTAAAAGGTAGAGTGGTGTATTTGCCCTTGGATTTGAAAAAAAATATGGAAACTATTGATGCGGATACTTTGGAAACTGAACCATTAATTATTCTGGTTAATGGTGTACCTACAAAGAATAAGAAGATTTGGCAGGAGCTGGTAGATGTACGGAAAGTACAAAGAGCAAATTTGTATTTGAAAAGGAATAACAAATGGTATGAATCAATTTATATAGAAGAAGAAGAATAAGAAGATTTACAAGAAGACACAGAAACACCAACTGGACAAATTGAAAAAGTGGACAAGTCAAAGGAAGAAGAAATTTATGAACATTTTAGCATACATCCTCTTCATTCAAAAGAAGTTATGGGAGACAATATTGATCTATTTCAGATGAAGAAAGCAAAAGGAACTCCCGTGAGTGTATGGGAGGAGAGCTTGGAAGCTCGATGTTTTCCCCAGCTGTTTCCTAAAGGAAAAGGAGGACGATACGATGAACGTCCGGAACAGATTCCAGCTTCTGAGTATCGGACTACAAGACTATATGCTGAAGATCCCAGATTTCGACAAAGTATTCCTTATTTGTTCCATCTTTTATTTGAAAGCAACTTGTCTGCACTGTCTTATGCAGTAAATCACATTTTAAAAAGTGGAGTACATTTACAAAATGTGTCTGCTAAGGATTTTATGGAGAAAGTGCAGCACCGAGATGATCATTTGGAAACACAACTGATCAATCTGATGGGTTGTCAGCGTGGGACAAATGAATATTGGTACCGACGCCATGGTGAATTAAAATGCATGTTACGGAATTTAGGAACTCCAACATGGTTCCTTACCCTAAGCTGTGCCGAGTACGCTTGGGATGATTTACTGGATTTTCTACGAGAGGCAAATTCAAACATTAAAAACATCGAATACAAGACAGCAGGAGAACTGTGCTCATTGGATCCGGTTAATGTTTGCAGATATTTCAATCATAGATTTGAGGCTATGATGTCCTTCATCTGCAATAAAAAAAATCCACCTCTAGGAGAAGTAGTGGATTTCTTTTGGAGAAAAGAGTACCAGGCAAGAGGTGCTCCTCATATTCATATGCTGTTGTGGATCAAGGATGCCCCAAAGTTTGGAACAGATACTGATGAAGCAGTGTTATCTTACATTGAAGAATATGCAACATGTGCTATACCAAAAAGCACAGAAGAGAAAAAGTTAAAGGAGCAAGTTTTACGTTTCCAAAGTCATCGGTGTGGAAAATACTGTCGACGGAAATACAAGAGCAAAGATAAATACTACACTAAATGTCGATTTGGATTTCCTAGACCTGTTCTTTCAAATGGAAGAGTTAACAGTTTTATGTCAGCTGTGAGACATACTATCACAAGAAAATCACCTAAGAATACCTACAACCTTAAAAGAAAAGAAGAATCAAAAAATATAAATGACTACAACCCAGTGATTTTATCCATGTGGAACGCTAACATGGATATACAGTATGTAGCTGACAATTCCATTGCTGTTGCTCGATATGTAACGTCTTACATTACGAAATCAGAAAAAACAGAATTGAAGGAAATGTGGGAAGAGATTTCTCACGAGAAAACTGTCAGTAAGAAGCTGTACAGTTTCAGTTTGAAGATGTTATCGCATCGAGAAATTGGATCCTACGAATGTTCAGATAGGTTATCTTCTGCAAGTCTCTACTCGAAATCAAGAAGAATAATTTGGGCAAGTTTAGGCCTTGCAGCAATGAGAAATCGGGTACTGAAATCTGTTGGAGAAATTTAATATTTGGCCGAGAATGACCCAGAAAGTACAGATATTTTGAAATCAAACATGTTGGATACATATTACCCAAAGAGAAGTCATCATCTGGAGAACATGTGTCTCTATGAAGTGCTGCAGAACTACATTTATTCACGGAAAGCCGCAGAAGACATGAACAATGGAAAATATAAAGTCATTGGTGAGGAAGGATGTTTGGTGAAGCAAACAAAAGGAAGTTTGATAAATCACCGGAAGCTGAGTTGCGACACTACTGACAAAAAGGAATTTTACTACTTGGCTCTTTTACAGCTGTTTAAACCATGGCGTACAGAGGATGAACTACTGGGAGAATTTCAAAGCTATGAAGATTCATTTAATGCTTGCAAAGACAGCATACAATGCAGAACATTCACAACTTATCTGCAAATGTTAAATGAAGAAATTGAACAGGAAACTACAATTGCAGCAGAAATAGCTAGAGACAGTTCTCAGGACAGCCAAAGTTCAGGAACACTCAGTCAAGATCCCCTAGGACAACCAATCGTTGAAAATGAAGCATCAATAGCCATGAATGAAGTGGAAACAGCTATGAATCAAGCTCAAGAAGAATTTATAGACTTACAAAATTTGGAAAGACAACTGAATCAAGAGCAGCAACAAATTTATGAAGAGATCAGAAACAAAATTGATCACGGATTTCTACATGAAAAAAAAGAGTGCTCATGCACATCATTTCATCCAATCAGGATGTATGTAAGCGGACAAGCTGGAACTGGAAAATGTTTCCTAATAAAAGTCATCAGAAGCTACCTACAGCAAAAAATGGATTCTACTTTGTCTTGTGTGGTTACTGCTCCAACTGGGTTAGCAGCATATAACATAAAAGGAATCACTTTACATCGTTTGCTAATGTTACCAGTGGAGCATGAGAACAAAATACAATACAACAAGCTACCTGGAGAAGCATGCTTGGAAGTTTCAAGAGTATTGAAGAAGATGCAAGTTCTCATTATTGATGAGGTGAGCATGGTATCGAACTTAATGCTTGCCTTTGTGCATTTAAGAATGCAACAAATTCTGAAGTCAGACTATGACGTGTTATTTGGAGGAAAACACGTCATAGTTTTTGGAGATCTTTTGCAACTTACTCCAGTTAAAGGACAACCAGTGTTTAATACTGTGACACATGAAGACACGAAGAAGTCATTGGGAAGCATAGGTAATACAAATATTTGGTCCTTCTTTGAGTACAAGGAACTTACAACTAATATGAGGCAGGCAAACGATGAAGAATATGGAAGTATTCTGAAAGATATCAGGATTGGACTACTCACAGAAGCTGGCAAAAAAGCATTACAGACTCGGCTGCTACATAATTTATTTCCAAAGGAAGAAATAGTTGCAGAGAAGATATGCAAGAACATTGCAGAAAACAAAAGTGTCATCTGCTTAATGCCAACTCTATGTGAATGCTCAATATTCAATGAGGAGCTTTTGAAATTGGAAAAGGAAGATATCAGGAAATTGGAAGCAGTGGACAAAATTGAGGATGGAAGAATTACTGTCACATTAACAGGCACACTGAAAAATAAATTGGATTCACTAGAGAAGAAGATTTCCAAAACAGCTGGATTAGAAAAAAATCTATATGTTTGCATGAACTGTAGAGTATTTTTAAGGAGAAATTTGGATGTTGAAAAAGGTTTAGTTAATGGAGCTATGGGAAGAGTTGTGGGTTTTATTAATTATCAGAAAAAAGATGGAATTGAATGGTTAAAAATAAAATTTGATCAGATAGAAGAAGTTAAAGATATTTGTCGTTGTACAGTTCGTTTCATGCTTGTGAAAGACTTATATGTACGTAGGAAGCAGTTTCCGTTTTCTCTAGCATATGCTGTAACTATTCACAAGTCTCAAGGATTGACTGTAGATTGTGCATTTGTGAACATTGGTTCAACTGTGTTCAAAGAAGGTATGGCATATGTTGCTTTGTCACGAGTGAAAACATTATCAGGTTTATTCATGATAGACTTTGATGATTCAAAAGTTAGTGCTGATACAAACTGTGTAAAGGAGTATAATAGATTAAGAAGAAGCTATGCTCCTCATTTAGGTCAGTATCCTGTGTTGGAGAAACGTGTAGTTTCTCGTAAAAGGAGAAATGAGAATATCTGTAATGAAGATGTAGAGAGGAGGAAAAAAAAGAGGAGTGATGTAATTGCAAGCAAAAAGAATAAGGAAAATGAAGAACAGGTTGTAGGATGTTATTTTGAAAATAGCTCTGGTGTCAACTGCTACGCTAATGTAGTGCTGAATGTTGCATTTTATCTGGAAAGTTTGCAAGAGCAGATAATAGTAAATCAGGGAAAAAGATTCTGTACTGTGCTGAGTCTCCTTTTTGAAAAGCTGAGTAATGATAAAACTCAAATAGAAAGTGCTACTGAAATTAGAAAAGTTTTAGATGTATGTTCAGGACGAACACAGTTTTCTCAAAATGTACAGCAAGACGCACAGGAATTCTTGATTTATTTTCTTCAGGTACTGGAAGAAGAAGGGGTTAACATTGAAAATGTATTTGGTCTCTCTTATAAATGGGAACATAGTTGTGAAAACTGTTATAATATATGTGGCTCTAATGTTGATTCTGAAAGGTTTATTTATTTAACATTGCCAGAGAGTAAAACAGTCACTTTTGCTAAATTAGTTAAAGATGCTAATCATAGCATGCAATGCAGTGAGTGTAAATCTGACATGTTTTCAACATTAATTTTAAAGGAATACAGACAGTATGTAATTTTAATGATGCAACGATGTAGAGCTGATGGTTCAAAATTGGATACTTTAATAAAGAAGTTTACAGGACAGCAATTATCAATTTCAGGAAAAACTTTTGTAACAGTTGCAATAATTTTCCATGATGGACCTACTGTAACTTCTGGTCATTACACAGTTTATCTTAAATGTGAAAAAGGCTGGACACTGTGTAATGATTCCCAATTGATTTTTAAGCAACGTTTGCATTTTGATTTAGCAAATTCCTATCTAATCTTCCTGAAACCTAAATTTTAGAGAGATTTGACAACATCTGGAGAAAACAATTTTACCATTTTATTGGATTACCATTTGGAATTTACAAATAAAAAGATTTAACAAATTGTCATTTGGCCTAATGGAAAGGTAACCAATTGTAATGTGGAATTTTTCCATTTTTTAAGGAAACTTTGGAAAACCAAAAATTTAGAAAAAATCGGTAACATCTGCACAATTTAAATTTTGGAATGTTATTGGATTGCCATTGGAAATTTTTTCAAAAAAGATTTTTAAAATTACTATTTGGCCATGCGGAAAAGTAAACAATTCTATTGTGGACTTATTTAATTATTAATTAATCTTTCGGAAACCAAAATGTTACAGAGAAACGGTGACATCTGTACAATTTAAACTTTTGTTTTTTATTGGATTACCATTGGAAATTAAACAAAAAAAGAATTTTAAAATTACTATTTGGCCTAAAGGAAATGGAACCAGATGTATTGTGGAGTTATTTGACATATATTATTGTGATTATACTTCTGAAACAAAAATATCAGACGGTATTTTAAAGAAATAAGTATAGATATTAGATGATATTTTTTTAGAATATTATGCATTTCTTTAAAGTTATGTTTATGAAAAAAGAGATTCTGGGCTTTTTTAAAAACAATCTTTGAGATTGTTAATTTTTTTTTGCCTGCTGTTAAATGATGAATGCAATTGCTTTCACAATTTATAGTGAAATGCAATATTTTCTGAAAACAGCAAAAAAAATGCAAAAATATTTTTTGTAAAATATGTAAATATGTGTACTGTATTATTAAATGTTTTATTAAATATTAATACTTTTTTCTTTTTTTTCAGATTGAGATAGAAAATTTTCGAAAACTATAACCATTTTAAAAGCAATTAAAAATAAATTAAATGAATAAATCTTTTTTTGAGTGGGTATGGTAAGTCAATAATGTCATGGTCCCTTTTTTCCACTTCTCTACAATCACATTTGCAGTTTTTAATTGTAGTCTCTCAAGGACCTTGTAATGTGATAATTGATTTTTAGTGTTTTTAAAAAAAAAAAAAAAAAATTACGCGTACCGTACGCGTACGGTAAAAAAAAGAAAAAAAAAAGTTTAAAAAAAAATATATAAAAAATAGATGAAAGGTAAGGTTGGCTCTTAAAAGAGCCGTTGTGTTCATGCAGGGACAGAGGAAAGAAAGATTGGGAATATTAGACGGTACGACAAGTGTGCTGATCTATTTTACTGTTCACTAGGGAAACACTGGTCTCCCTATAAGTAATTAGATCGTGACAATGGGCGCACCGTCCTTCAACCCTCGCAAACCGAGGGTTAATTTCCAGAGGACCAGAAAAAGGAGATGCTCCCCCCACAGATGAAGGGCTCACCTGACCTGCAGAAGAAGGACTCGGCTCTGCAGATGATGGTCCAGGCTGAGCTGCTGTGGATGTGCTTGGTTGATTTACTGAAGGGTTACCTTCAGTAAGTCGAGCATGTGTCCTTCTGTGTACATCCTTAAGGTGTCTCATCATGGTGTGATTCCCAAAGGAATACTTCCTGTCAGGATTACCTCTTGAAAGTACACGCTTACACAGCTTGCAAGTCACTAAGGGTGCATTTACCTTTTGCTGGCCTTCTGGAAAAGTAAAATAATCCCATACGTAAGAGGTCTTTTGTTTCCTCGCTCTCTGCCTCAAGGTAGTGCTGCTAGCCTCACTCTCAGAAGAGCTCTGCTGTTCTGCCATCGTATCACAAAGACAACCCAGCTCCTTCTCCTAAGGGATCACAAGCAGAAATGAGGGGAATGGGTGTGGTGTAGGAGAGTTCTAGAACTGAAAGTAGTTTCAACCAATCAAAAGTTGTGTTTCATGATCACATGACCTACCGTACGCTTACGGTACGCTTACGGCAAAAGTACGCATGCGCGTAATAAAGACACGCGCTTGCGCGCATGCGCATAACAGTCACTCCCCGACACTTCCGCGTAACGTGCGCGTGTAGCGTACACGCGTACGCGCCCCACGCGGAGTACGCGCGGCTACGCAAATTGCGTAACTATACGCAAACAGCGTAGATAAATTACGGACATTGCGTAAACCGTACGCTTACCGTAAGCGTACGGTACGCGTACTAAAAAAAAAATTTAAAAAAAAGGAAAAAATGTATTGCTAATAAATTTTACCTGTTTATTTTATAAAATATATTAAAAAAAACATATTATAGAATTTTAAAAATTTAACCATAGTCTTTAAAAAAGGATAGAAAAATAAAATAAAATTATGTAAAAAAAAATAGAAGAAAAAAAAAAAAATGAGCATTTAAAAAACCTTGCAAATTCACTGAAAAAACCATGGGTTTCACACACGTTATAGTTAGGAATTAGCATTTAAAAAACCTTTGAAATTCACTGAAAAAACCATGGGTTTCACACACGTTATAGTTAGGAATTAGCATTTAAAAAACCTTAGAAATTCAATGAAAAAACCAAAGGTTTCACACATGTTATAGTTAGCTGGACATTTCACTCGTAAAAAACCAATGAAATTCCCCCGTTATAGTTAGTTCAGCTAACTATAACTCGCGCGCCCGCAATGCACTACTGATGACGTCACATATTACATCACTCATGACATGGTCAGTGACATCACTCATGACATCACTGATGACATCTCAAATGACATCACTGATGACATTATCCTTGTGACAGAGTGGTAGACCTCCTCTCACCCTAATATAACCTTTGATACAAACATTCAAAAATAGACACTAAAATTTTCAAAACAATGGACATACCAATAACAGTTACAACAACCTATTCAGTAATTCTAAGATCCACATACACATCCACTCATCCACCAACAATCCTATACAGTCACTCATACATGTACTCACACATCATATGTACTCATACACCTAAACATCCTGTAACACAATCCCACTCATCCATAGAGTTACTCACACACATAGTCACTCATGCTAATAAAGAATCAAACATCCATTTACTTGCATATACAGTTATACACACACCAGCACACTTACTTTTACAGAAACTTACACATACTTAGTCTTTTTAACAATCACTTATAGAAACACATACTTATTCATACAGGAACTCTTCCAATCTCTCACTCTCACATATACTCACTTATAAACAACAATAGCCACATATACTAGTTTAAAACATATGTAGTTACTTATGAAGACACTATTGAGACAGTCATTCACTCACTAACACACCCATGCACACACTCATCCACCCATATAGTCCTGCACACATGCTGTCTTCAACACATACAAACAGTGAGTCACTCATTCATGCATCTATGCACTACGTAATACCCCCCACCGCACCATGAAGACACTCAGACACTCATACTGATACTCAAAAAACCAACTATTAACCTATATAGACACTCATGTAGCTACTCACCAACCCATGCAGCCACTTATATACAAAGTGAGAGACTGATACAGGTATTTACACATTTAAACATTACTCACTAAGCCATGTATTCAAAAAGATACACTTAATCAGTCAGTTATACAATCAATTTTTCAGAAACAAATCATCAATTTAGACACTTATATACTCATTTATTCTTCAATCGACCTTGAGATATACATATATAAAACATATTTAATTTTCAGAAAAACACACATTCACTGGATGATGTCATCAGTGATGTCATTTGAGATGTCATCAGTGATGTCATGAGTGATGTCACAGACCATGTCATGAGTGATGTAATATGTGACGTCATCAGTAGTGCATTGCGGGCGCGCGAGTTATAGTTAGCTGAACTAACTATAACGGGGGAATTTCATTGGTTTTTTACGAGTGAAATGTCCAGCTAACTATAACATGTGTGAAACCTTTGTTTTTTTCATTGAATATATATATATATATATATATATATATATATATATATATATATATATATATATATATATATTATCTATTGGCGGTCGCCAGTAGATATTTATAGTTAGGACCGTGTTTCCATAGGAAATCCGCAACATTCTATTTGGAATAACTTTGGCGCCGGTTGACGAATCCTCGCGAACTTTTCAAAATAGGTGGGGCGCTCCGCTCCGCTCCTACCCTGAAAGTCTCGGGGGGATTCGTCAAGCGGGGGCTGAGAAAAAAGGGGGGTCCCAAAACGCGTTTTCCCCATGCAATTTTCCATAGGGACCTTTAGTCCAAGGTACAGCCGGAACGGCTGAACAGAATTACTTGAAATTTGGCAGAGAGGTAGTCCTCAGGTCAGGGATGTGCCTTTTGCAGGTCTGGTGTCAATCTGTTCAGTAGTTCCTGAGAAAATCAAAAGTAAAATCATATATATATGTGGGCGGAGCCTAACCACACATCTCATCCTGAGATCTGATTGGCTGTCAGCACTTCATCCAAGAAGTGTTGGCAGCCATCTTGGGACCAATATACATGATAGCACTTCATTAAAAAGCATTGCAGTTAATAGAAGGTTTTAAGACTTTAGTTACATTATAAATCATTTGTTGATGGTACCATACTCATTTTAGGAATTGTGGTATGTTCTAAGGTGATTTCACTATGTGAAAAAGCCTTCTGCTGGGATATCATGATTGAGAGAAAAATATTTTCTCATGCTTTTCCCACAGAGGTTTGGAAGGTGATCTATAAGCTAAACTGAGAGCTTATTTTCTGTAAATTCACATTATCTTTCTCAGTCATGTGAGAATGAAGTCTGACATTCTCAGTAAAACATGTACATCCAACAAGGGCAGAGACTGTCAGTTGATTCCTTTGTGTTCTACTGCAGCTTCCCAGAGTGTTCCAAAGAACAACTAGAGCGCTAACAGTCCTACTTATGATAAACGTATGGCACACCTGAAGCCATTTTGCTTGGATTAAAGTGGTAACTCTTAAAACATTTAATTTAAAAAGGAACAAAATGAGGGGGTTCATTTTTCCATAAAAAGTATGATTAGTGCTGCAGAAAGAAAAATTAGGGCACATTTTGAGTGACTTCTCAAATCCTCTTCTATTTCATTAAAAAATTCTGACATGCAGACTGAAACATGCACTTTCAATACCAGCAGCAGTTTTCCCTGGTGAGCAGTAGCTTTACTACAGTGATCTAATGAACAAAAAGAGTGCTAACATTCTGAATTTATGGCAAATGTGTGACACATCTGAATGCCTTTGGAATCAAAGTAAAAAACTGAAAGTATTTCCTACTGAGGAGACTGCAGTAAATGAGGAAATTAGGAAACTTCATAACAAATAAGTCTGCCAAGATGGCCACCAGAGACAAAAGAACCCAAATGTAGCCCAAATATCACCCAGATGTAGCCCAAGTATAGCCCAATGACAGAATGTCCCAGAGTGTTCTTAAAAACAACTAGAGCGCTTACTGTCTTCATTATGACAAAAGTATGGCACACCTGAAGCCATCTTGATTGGAATAAACTGGTAACACTTAAAACATTTAATTTAAAAAGGAACACAGTGAGGGGGTTCATTTTGCCATAGAAATTATGATTAATGCTGAAGAAAGAAAATGAGGGCACATTTTGAGTGACTTCTCAAATCCTCTTTCATTAAAAAATTCTGACATGCAGACTGAAACATGCACTTTTAATACCAGGAGCAGACTTCCATGGTGAACAGTAGTTTTACTACAGTGATCTAATGAGCAACTAGAGTGCTAACATTCAGAATTTATGGCAAATGTGTGACATATCTGAATACCTTCATGGTGGAATCAATGTAAAAAACTGAAAGCATTTCCTACTGAGGAGACTGCAGTACATGAGGAAATTAGGAAACTTCATAACAAATAAATCTCCCAAGATGGCCACCGGAGACAAAAGAGCCCAAATGTAGCCCAAAATCACCCAGATGTAGCCCAAATATAGCCCAATGACAGAAGTGTGCAAAACACTTATTATTTTGTGTTTTTGCAGTGTTATATAGTGCAGACTTGTCAGGTATTGGAGTGCTTTACATGAGCATTGGTTACATCACACAAGAACAAATTCATTTTGGTTGTAGACATGGGGAGACTAAGTGATTTGACCAGAATCACAGAATGTCGAGCTGAAGCAGAAACTCCAACCTGGTTCCCCATTTGCAAAGTCTGCAGTTGGAAGTAACACCACATCCTCTCCCCTAAGTGCAACATTTAATCAAGTGGGCAACTGGATAAAAAAACATAAAGGTAACAAATAATTTAAAAGTGCTTTCTCGCTATTTGAAAACTCAGAAAATATGTCCTTATTTTAGTCTTATAGAGCACTAACCATAATTTTGATGCCAATAAGACCCTCTCATACATGTAATTTCTAAAGGAAATGCTCTAGGTATTACAGTTTTGATTACATCAAGATGACGTCAGGCGTTCCACACTTTTGTAATAAATATAGAATGTTAGCAATCTAGTTGTTCATTAGGATACTGTTGAGAGGCAGAGGCCAGGGGCACGGACTCTGAAAATTGAAGGCAGGTAGGAGGGTGCAAAGGCAACAATTTAACCACACTGAGCAGGCAGGAAGGGCCGTGGCAGCACAACAGACTATGGAGGGCAGTGGAAAGGGGGGCAGGGGCAACAAACCAACAATACAGGACTTGCAAGAGAGGCTGTGGCAATGTAATAGACCATTGTGGGCAGAAGGAAGAGGCAATGGTAGTACAACCATACATGCCAACAGACCCGATTCAGCCAGGAAACGTCCAATGTTTTTAAGCCTAAATGGGCTTTATTTTATCTGTCTCCTGTCTACAATCTCCTCTTTTTCAATGTAACTCAAAGGGGAAGATCAATACCCCAGTTTTTTTTCAAAATCTCCCTCTTACCAAGTTCAAAATGTTCGCAAGTATGGAACATTGGATCATGGAAGGAAATGGGGTAGGGACATGGACTTGGATAACAGAGGAAAGGAGGGACATGGAGAGGTGCACCAAACTGACTCTGCAGGGCAGGCATCAGGGTTTGCAGCAGCACAATGCACCACACAGGGCATGCGGGACAGGAGTGCAGCACAACAATCCATAGAAATCAAGAGGGAGGGGACAGGACCATGCACATGGACAACAGAGAACAGAGGGGCAAGAGGCAGGACCATAATGGACAGACAGGAGAGAAAGCTGCAGCATAACAGACCATAAAGGGCAGGAGGGATGGATCAGGGGCATTACAATGGAACAGACAAGCCAGGAGGGAGGGAGTAGGGGTCTGCACATGTAAACAGAGGGCTGGGGGCAAGGGGGCAGGGCAGGAGCAGCAAGATAGCCATGGAGGTCAGGCAGGATGGGCACTAGAAGCAAGACACACCATGAAGAGCAATAGTGAGACTGTGATGGCATACACACAGACCATGGAGGGAAGGTGGGAGGGGTTCAGGGGCAGCTAACTGACCACACAGGGAAGGTGGGAGGGGCCATGGCAGCACAGAAGACCATGCATGGCAAGTGGGAGGGTTAGTGGTAGCACAATGGCTATGATGGGCAAGAAGGAGGGTGCAGGGGCATGCACAAAGGACGATGGAGGATAGAAGGGAGGGTCAGGACCTGTGCACAGACAAGAACGTTTAGGGGAAGGGGCCTCACAACAGACCGCACGGGGTAGGCAGGAGGAGCAGTTGCAGCACAACAGACCAGGGAGGGCAGAAGGGTGTGGCAGTACAATGGACCATGTAGGACAGGAGGAAGAGGATAGGGGCATGGCATGTGGACAGGCAGGGTGGAGGTGGCAGGGACAGGTTACAGTCATCTGACAATGCTAGGCAGGTGGGAGGGGAGTGGCAGCTCAACAGAACACTCAGAGTAGATAGGAGTGGCAGGTCCATGGAACATGGTGGGCAAAAAGGATGGAGCAGGGGCATACACAAAGACATCGGAGGGCAGGGGGAAGGAGAATAGGGGCAGCAAGCTAAGCACAGAGTTTAAGCAGGAGGTCAATGATGGGGGATAGAATTGGGCAATGGAGGGCAGGAGGAGTGGACTGGTACATCATACTAAATTGAGGGCAGTGGCAGCACATCAGACCATGCATGGCAGGAGGGAGGAGGCTAGTCCATGGATTCACACAACAGAGGATAGGGAGGAGGGGGATGGGGCAGCAAGCTAACTGTTCAGAGAAGGCGGGTATTAGGAACTTTATTGTTTTGAAAACGTGTGTCTGTGCGAACTACTTAAAATATGAACAAGTATGCAGCATAATTTCACTTTTATTCAGGAAGAAGAGGACGTTTGTGACTGTGACTCCTGGCTCACTTGGCAGAAACACCCCCTGACCCTCCACCCCCTATCGCAAAATGTAATGCCCGTGAAAAGGGTAGGTGAACACAGTGTTATATAGAACATAGTCCTGAGAGCACGATTGAAAATGAAAACTAGATATAGTGTATGGTATAAACTATGCACCAAAAAGTGTGATATAAGATGAACCGGGCGTGAAATATAATATGCAATACATTGTGCGCAATGACAGATTCATTGGAGAGCGCGAGATAGCACAGGCACTGCCGCGTGCTATACGATATGCGCCTTGGAGTGTAATATGCACAGGGCAGTGTTGTGTAACCTAACTAGTCTCTAAAGTTGTAATTTAAAATATGTGCTGGGGAGTGTAACGTTGCATATGCACTGTGACAAAGATATGGATCCCAGATTGTGATATGTATGGCATAGCACTGTGCGTTATAACATAGGCATCGAGGAAGGCACGTTAGATGGGGCAATATAACCCGTGCGAAGACAAGTGTGGCATGACATATTCACGGGGTGGTGTTACAGTGCACATGGGCTAGAGAGTGTCATAGCATACGCACTAGCTAGTGGAATAAAACATAGAGGTGTGTGGCACTCAGCAGGCAATGGTGGGTGTAACACAGCATTGAGCTCTGCCAGGAGCGCGCTGTGACTCTCAAGTGATGTTCGTCCCCTTTCCAGAGAGTAAAATAAAAAGTATTACACATCCGGCAGTGGATGTGTGTTTTATTAACCGTGAGGGGGGTTTCTTGCATAGTTTTGGTCGAATTTTTGTCGAATCCCCTTTGAATGGCTTGGTGTGCATGTGTATTAAATGTGCTCGTCAATAGCTACCCATGTTTGTATAAATAACGACAAGGGTTTCTACCGGGATTAGGCACGGTAGGGCATCAGACATGTCAGAGCTTCACTAGTGGTGTAAATACATTCCACGTGGATTCATTGTATGCATAGTCGCCTTTTAATGAATATCACGCAAATCGTCATGGTGATAGGTACGTACGGTTTGTCCAGCATGTCCTAGGTGTGTCTATAAATATATATTTTTTAAAAATAATAAAAAACAGTGGCCGGCCCTGGGGATTGGGGTCAAAAAAATATAATTAGGAGACAGGCCCTGGGGGATGGGGTCATCAGGGCCAATAAATTAGAATAAGAAGGGGAACCACACAGCCCCCCTTCTTAAAAAATTTAAATAAATAAAAGACTGGCATCGTGCCGGAGGCCACGCCCCCTCCTTGCAGCACTCTGCAAACGCGCCCCCTGGCGAGTTGTAAGTTGGGGAATTAATTCCTCTTCAATACTGAGGGTTCTTGAGGGCCAACTAGCCCAACAGGCATCTCCAGTATGCACCAGGGAGCTGCGCTGCAGACAGGTGTTCTGAGGCCAAGCCCCTTTTTACACCTCTCTGCAACGCAGCTCTGTGGCGCTTACTGGAGGTACCTAGTGGTCTAGTTTGACCCTAGGGACCCTTAGGATTCAAGGGGACTTAATCTCTCAACTTAGAACAGCCACAGGGCGCGTTTACACAGTGGTGAAGGGAGGGGACGGGGCCTGAGGTGACGTGTGCAAACACGCACTATGGCACGTTTTAAATTGGGGATATAATTTTCCTTCAATACTGAGGGCCCCTGGGGGCTAACTAGCCCACCAAGTGCTTCCAGTAAGCGCCGCTGAGCTGCATTGCAGAGAGGTGGTCCAGGCCGTGCCACTTTTTACACCTCTTTGCAATGCAGCTCTGTGGCACTTACTGGAGGTACCTAGTGGGCTAGTTGGACCCTAGGGACCCTCAGGATTCAAATGAACTTAATCTCCCAACTAAAAACGGACACAGGGCGTGTTTACATAGTGGTGAAGAGAGGGGACGGGGCCTGAGTTAACGTGTGCAAAAACGCCCTGTGGCCTGTTTTAAGAGGTAGTTTTAATCCCCCTGCCCTATTATATACTAGGGGCTTACAGAGGAGGTCATGCTAATCACAGGGGGACCCCAACGCATAATGTTCCCTAGTGTATGTAGGTGTTTTCACTGTATTCTAAGTGTCTTTTAACATAGCACTGGCTCTAGGACTGGTTAGTCAGACTCAGTTACCACCAGTATCCGTCTGAAAAAGTTGAGGGTACAGGATGATTTTGCAACAAGGCTTCTTTCTGCTCTTCTTTTTGTTCTTTCTGCACGTTATCCTTCTTCCTGCACTTTTCTTCGTCTTTGAGGACTTCTGTTGCTTCTTTCTGCACTTCTCTTTTTTCTTTCTGTGCATTTTTTCTTCTTTCTTCACATGTCCTATCTCTGTAGGCATAGTTAGAAATTAGCATTTAAAAAACCTTTGAAATTCACAGAAAAAACCATAGGTTTCAGGCACGTTATAGTTAGGAATTAGCATTTAAAAAACCTCAGAAATTCACTGAAAAAACCATAGGTTTCAGGGGTGTTATAGTTAGCTGGACTTTTCACTTGTACAAAACCATTGAAATTCCCCCGTTATAGTTAGTTCAGCTAACTATAACTCGCGCGCTCGCAATGCACTGCTGATGACGTCACATATTACATCACTCATGACATGGTCAGTGACATCACTCATGACATCACTGATGACATCTCAAATGACATCACTGAGGACATCACTGATGACATCATCCTTGTGATAGAGTGGCAGACCTCCTCTCACCCTAATATAACCTTTGATACACACATTCAAAAATAGAGACTAAACGTTTCAAAACAATGGACATACCAATACCAGTTACAACAACCTCTTCAGTAATTCTAAGATCCACATACACATCCACTCATTCACCAACAGTCCTATACAGTCACTCATACATGTATTCACTCATCATATGTACTCATACACCTATACATCCTGTTACACAATGCTACTCATCCATAGAGTTACTCACACACATAGTCACTCACGCTAATAAAGAATCGAACATACATTTATTTGCATATACAGTTATACACACACCACCACACTTACTTCTACGGAAACTTACACATACTTAGTCTTTTAAACAATCACTTATAGAAACACATACTTCTTCATACAGGAACTCTTTCAATCTCTCACTCTCACATATACTCACTTATATACACCAATAGTCACATATACTAGTTTAAAACATATGTAGTTACTCATAAAGACACTATTGAGACAGTCATTCACTCACTAACACACCCATACACACACTCATCCACCCATACAGTCCTGCACACATGCTGTCTTCAACACCTACAAAGAGTGAGTCACTCATTCATGCACCTATGCACTACGTAATACCCCCCACCGAACCATGCAGACACTCAGACTGATACTCAAAAAACCAACTAATAACCTATATAGACACCCATGTAGCTACTCACCAACCCATGCAGCCACTTATACACAAAGTGAGAGACTGATACAGATATTTACATATTTAAACATTACTCACTAAGCCATGTATTCACTATGATACACTTAATCAATCAGTTACACAATCAATTTTTCAAAAACAAATCATCCATTTAGACACTTATATACCCATTTATTCTTCCATCGACCTTGAGATATACATATATAAAACATATTTAATTTTCAGAAAAACACACATTCACTGGATGATGTCATCAGTGATGTCATTTGAGATGTCATCAGTGATGTCATGAGTGATGTCACTGACCATGTCATGAGTGATGTAATATGTGACGTCATCAGCAGTGCATTGCGGGCGCGCGAGTTTTAGTTAGCTGAACTGTTAGACGGACCGGGAGGGTCGGCCGAGGACAAGGGGAGAGGTCTCCGGGGAGAGCCGTCTCCAGTGATCGTACAGACGAGTAACTTCCCCCCCACAGATGTACACCACACAAAGATAAGGTTTCGACGTTCTTTATAAGCAATCTTTAGGTACGATAGAATGGTACAAGGAGGTCCGGACTCAGGGGTCCCCTCGATTCTATTCTCTTGGTTGGGAAAGGGGGCAGCGGGACAGTCTTGTTACCAATCTGGTAGCTGAGATGGTATGATGGATAGCTCACAATCCTCGAGCTCGGCTTTCTAGATGGACGGGCCGCGGCGGCGCCAGCAGGTCCCGGTGAAGGTGGTAGTTACAACGGTCCGCGGCAGCGCCAGCAGGTCCCAGTGAAGGTGGTAAGTACAACGGTCCGCGGCAGCGCCAGCAGGTCCCAGTGAAGGTGGTAGTTACAACGGTCCGCGGCAGCGCCAGCAGGTCCCAGTGAAGGTGGTAGTTACAACGGTCCGCGGCAGCGCCAGCAGGTCCCAACGAGGATGGAGGATGCAGAAGGCCGCGGCAGCGCCAGCAGGCAGGACGATAGTTCGCAAGGCAGGGCTACGGCAGCGCCAGTAGTCCGTCAGGGATGAGTTCTTCACGGTGTCTCTCGACTCCAGGATACAACTGCCTTCCTGCTCTGGAGCTGCCCCAGTTATAGGTCTGGCGCCCTTTGATGTCCGGACCCTCGCACTTGGAGGTCGGGAGGTCCGGGATGAGGGAGTCCAGACACCCAGCAGGGGGGTGGAGCCAGCGCCCGGGGGAGCTGGGGGGCGATCGGCACCTGGCAGGGGGGAGCCATCGACACTTCTTTCTCCCATCGACCTGCCAAGTGGTCCGTTCACCTCCTGGGTGGATGGTGGTGCCGGGATGTCGGGGCCTGGCCAGGCCCAGGGTTAGGGTCGAGCTGAGGCCACGCGGCCTCGTGGTGCAGTGTCCAAGATGGCGGCCGGGCCGGGCGAGGGAGCCGGTAGGTGTTCTGCCCCATGATACAGAGAGGTCCGGGGGCAGGAGTCCCGTCTGGGGACGGGGTGCGGGTTGTTTCTGTGGGTAACACCTGGAGGGCCGGGGCTCGGGCCCTGTCATGCGGGGAGGGAGCAAGCCCTTCACGTGGCCTGTCCAACATGCGTCCCCCCCAGCTGAAGGCGGGGAGAGTCACCCATCCTCTTGGGGACTCTCCTCGTCGAGGCGGAAAAAGCGTGACAGGCCATCTGCGTTGGCGTGGTCTTGGCCCGGTCGATGTTCCACAGTGAAGTCCATCCCCTGCAGGGAGATGGACCAACGCAATAGTTTGGGGTTTTCCCCCCGCATCTGCATTAGCCACTGCAGGGGTCGATGATCTGTTTGCACGCGGAAGTGGGTACTGAAGAGATAGGGCCGGAGCTTTTTGAGGGCCCACACCACTGCGAAGGCCTCCCTCTCGATGGTGCTCCAGCGCTGTTCTCGGGCCAGGAGGCGTCTGCTGATGAAGGCCACCGGTTGGTCAAGTCCCTCGGAGTTCAGCTGGGAGAGGACCGCCCCGACGCCATGGTCGGAGGCATCTGTTTGTACGATGAATTCCCGACTGTAGTCGGGGGCCTGGAGCACAGGGGCAGTGCACATGGCGGCTTTCAGCTTCTCGAAGGCCGCTTGACAGTCTGGGGTCCAGTTGACCTTCTTCGGGTGGTTTTTGGATGTGAGTCCCGTGAGGGGCCCCACAATGCTGCCATAGTCCCTCACGAACCGCCGGTAGTAGCCGGTGAGCCCCAAGAAGGCTCGGACCTCGGTCTGCGTGACTGGAGGCTGCCAGGACTGGATGGCAGCGATTTTGAGTTGCAGAGGGGCCACCAGACCGCTTCCCACCTGGTGTCCGAGATAGGTCACGGACCCCTGACCAATTTGGCACTTGCTGGCCTTGATTGTGAGGCCGGCCCGTTGGAGGGCCTGCAGGACCTCTCGGAGGTGGTGGAGGTGGTCGGACCAGTGGCGGCTGTACACAGCGATATCGTCCAGGTAGGCGGCGCTGAACTCCTCGAGCCCCGCCAAGACCTGGTTCACCAGTCGCTGAAAGGTAGCTGGGGCATTCTTCATGCCGAAGGGCATGACTTTGAAGTGGTAGTGGCCATCGGGGGTAGAAAAGGCGGATCGTTCTTGGGCCCGGGGTGTGAGACCGATCTGCCAGTAGCCCGCTGTCAGGTCGAAGATGCTGAGGTAGCGGGCAGCCCCCATGCGGTCGATCAGTTCATCCGCTCGGGGGATGGGATGAGCGTCGGTTCTGGTGACAGCATTCAAGCCCCGATAGTCGACGCAGAATCGGAGCTCAGGAGTGGTGCCGGGGGCAGCAGCTTTGGGGACCAGCACGACCGGGCTGGCCCAGGGGCTGTCCGAGGGCTCGATGACCCCGAGCGTGAGCATCTTTGATACCTCCTCTTGGATGCAGGCCCGTACCCGATCTGGTACGCGGTACGCCCGGTGTCTGATAGGGGGACTGTCCCCAGTGTCCACGTCGTGCAAGCACCAGGGGGTGACCCCTGGGGTGAGGGAAAACAAGGTAGCAAACTGCAGCAGGAGGTCCCGGCAGCCTTGGCGCTGTTCCGCGGTGAGGGCATCGGAGAGCCGGACCCCGTCCACGGAACAATCTTCCTCACGAGTCTTCAGGAGATCAGGGAGAGGCTCGGAGTCTTCTTCCGCTCCGCTGTCTGTAGCCATCAGGAGGCTGAGCTCCGAGCGCACAAAGTGGGGTTTGAGTCTGTTGGTGTGGAGGACCCGCAGGGGGTTCCGTGGAGATTCCATATCGATGAGATAGGTGACGGGGCTCTTGCGTTCGACCACTTTGAAGGGCCCCGTCCACTTGTCCTGCAAGGCACATGGTTCGGTGGGGGACATCACCCACACTTGTTGGCCAGGTTCGAATTCGATGGAGGAGGCATTTTGATCGTACCATTTTTTCATGTCCTCCAGACTGGCCTCAAGGTTCTCTTTCGCCATTTCTCTGAATCGCCTGGTCTGATTGCGTAGGGTCAGGAGGTACTTGAAGACGTCTGGAGGGGTCTTTAGGGGGGCCATCTCCCAACCTTCTTTGACTAGGCTGAGGGGCCCTCGCACAGGGTGGCCGTACAAGAGTTCGAAAGGGCTAAAGCCGAGGGACTTCTGGGGAACTTCTCGATAGGCGAAGAGGAGGCACGGAAGTAGTACATCCCATTGGCGACGGAGGGGCTCTTCCAATCCCCCAATCATTCCCTTGAGCGTGCGGTTGAACCGCTCGACTAGTCCGTTTCCTTGAGGGTGATAGGGGGTCGTGAATCGGTAGGTGACCCCGCACTGTTGCCAGAGGGACTTCATATACTTCGAAATAAAGTTTGTGCCTCTGTCGCTGACGACTTCTCGGGGGAAGCCCACCCGGGAGAAGATCCCCATTAAGGCCCGGCCGACCACCGGGGCTGTTACAGTTCGCAGGGGCACAGCCTCGGGGTAGCGGGTGGCGTGGTCCACCAGTACCAGGATGAACCGATGTCCTTTTGCTGTACGGGGGTCCAGGGGCCCCACAATGTCTATTCCCACACTCTCGAACGGGGTGGTGACAACTGGGAAGGGAAGCAGAGGTGCTTTGAGTTTGCGGCCGCTCTTCCCGCTGGCCTGGCACGTGGGGCAGGACCGGCAGTGGTTGAGGACGTCGTTTCTCATCTTTGGCCAGAAAAAGTGGGTCACCAGGCGACTGTAGGTTTTGTCCTGGCCCAGGTGTCCAGCCAGAGGGACATCGTGGGCCAAATTTAACAGGAAGTCTCTAAAACGGAGGGGCACCACCAGCACTCGACTGGCCCCTAACTCCGCGATTCTCTGTTCACTGTACAATAGGTCGTTGTCCCAATAGATCCAATGGGCTCCGGTGGTGTCCCCTGCGCTCTGGGCGAGGGCTTGCTGGCGGAGTCCCTCGAGGGAGGGACAGGTCTTCTGTTCTTGACGGAACTGTTCCTGGTTGGGCCCCCCTTCTTGACGCCACTGAGCCAGGTTGGGAAGGTCCTGGGGCTGAGCGAGCCCTTCGGGGGTTTGCTCTGGGGGGTCGGTATGGTCGGTGTCCTCTACTGGAGCGATCGGGGGAGGAGGTGCTGGCCATTCTGGTTCTTCTGGTCGGGGGATGGCACGGGCGGCCATGGACCGGGTGGTTACGCACGCCCAGTCCGGGAGGCCCAACATCCCCAGGTGCTCTCTTCTTTCTACGGTGGTCCACGGGGAACTCTCAAGATCATTCCCCAGGAGACAGTCCACGGGGGCATCATCTCGGACCGTCACCTTCAACATGCCGGAGACTCCTCCCCATTCGAAGGGGACGCAGGCCATCC
This sequence comes from Triturus cristatus, assembly GCF_964204655.1. Classification (NCBI taxonomy): domain Eukaryota; kingdom Metazoa; phylum Chordata; class Amphibia; order Caudata; family Salamandridae; genus Triturus; species Triturus cristatus. Next base: position 749,049,336 of record NC_140579.1, read on the forward strand.
GACATAGACTCTCCGAATTGTCGGCTGAACGGACGGGGCAGAGAATGTTCGGCAGGATCTGCTCTGGTTTTACCAGGTGACAGCGGACGGCCGTCACACTGGCCCCTGTGTCACGTAGTGCTTCGGCTCGGCGTCCATTAATGTTCACCCGCTGACTATATTTTCTGGTGTTGGCGGGTAGGGGAGCCCGCGGGACCATGTCTCTTCCCCCTAGGCACGCTAGAACCATGGCGGCTGGTTCCCACTCTTGTTGTTCCTGCTCGTATTCTTCCTGTTCTTCGGAGATTTGTTCTCCCCCCAGGGCAGCGGCAGCTACCTGGCGGGGTCTCGGAGTTTGGTTCTGTGGACAGTTCGGGTCATTGGCGTAGTGGCCGACTCGCTGGCATCGGTGACACGTGACATTGGCTCGGAACCCCGGGCGCATCGGGGGTTGCCCCGGCTGGCCGGGGGCGGGGTGCTGGCAGCGGGAGCGGCTGGGACGGTGTCTCTTCCTCGTCCCTGGCCTCCTCCTCCTCCTCGGGGACGGTGCTGACCTTGGTTATTCCGGTTCTGTTCGTGCGGCCCTCTCCGGCCCACTCGGGTGCTTTCCCACCGGTCAGCTTCGGCGGCGAGTTGCCGTGGGTCAGTCAATTTACTGTCGAGGAGGTGCTGCCTGAGCTCGACGAAGCAGTTGTTAGAGAGGTGCTCCCACACTATGAGATTAAAAAGTTGCTCGTAGGTCGTTACGTGGCTTCCCTTGATCCAACCCTCGAAGGCTCGGCTGAAATAGTTGACATATTCCACCCAAGTTGTACCCGGGATCCGGGTGCAGTCTCGGAACCTCTGTCGGTACATTTCGGGTGTGAGCCCATATCGGGTGAGGAGGGCAGCCTTCATGTGGTCATAGGATGACATCAGATGGTCTGGGAGCTGTAACAGGGCATCGCGGCCTTCATTGACGAACCTCCCCCATAGTCCGGCTCCCCAGTCACTTCGATCGATCCGGTGGGAGGTCATGGCGATCTCGTAGGCCTTGAACCACTGTTGTATGTCGTCCTCTCGGACATACTCTCGAACGACATCCTTGGGGATGTGGACTTTCTTTTCTGTCGCTCCCGGGGTGCGCGGTCGCTCGGGCACCTCCAGTTCTTTGTTCTGCTTCCGTAGGTCTATTTCTGCCAGTTTGCGCTCGTGTTCGTACGCTAATCTCTTTTCTTCGAGCTCTCTCTGCCTCTGTTTTTCTTCCCATTCTTCTCGGAGCGCAGATGTTCTAGGTTCAGTTTTTGTTCGGCTAATTTTAGTTCACTGTCCATTTTGAGCCGTGCCATTTCTAGCTCATGTAGTCTGCTTTTTTCTCTCTCTTGGATCTCTTCCTGCGAGAGACCCGTTTTTCGCTCCTCGGGAGCTGTGGTGTTCCTCTCTGATGCTGCAATGTTTTGGTCCGGGGATCTGGCGGCCCCGGTTTCTGCCCACGACTCAATGGCGTGCTTGAAATCGTCTTTGGTACTCAGGCCGGTGGTAGCAATGCCTAGTTCAATGCAGAATTGTTTCAATTCACGATGGCTGTACTCTTCCAATTTCTCCATCTGGAATTTCTCGGTTGATCCGCTCTCTTTGGTTGACATTGTGGTTTCGTCGTGGGGTGAGCTACTCTCTGTACGATTATGCGTTGATTCGGATCGCGCCGCTGGCCACCAATGTTAGACGGACCGGGAGGGTCGGCCGAGGACAAGGGGAGAGGTCTCCGGGGAGAGCCGTCTCCAGTGATCGTACAGACGAGTAACTTCCCCCCCACACATGTACACCACACAAAGATAAGGTTTCGACGTTCTTTATAAGCAATCTTTAGGTACGATAGAATGGTACAAGGAGGTCCGGACTCAGGGGTCCCCTCGATTCTAGTCTCTTGGTTGGGAAAGGGGGCAGCGGGACAGTCTTGTTACCAATCTGGTAGCTGAGATGGTATGATGGATAGCTCACAATCCTCGAGCTCGGCTTTCTAGATGGACGGGCCGCGGCGGCACCAGCAGGTCCCGGTGAAGGTGGTAGTTACAACGGTCCGCGGCAGCGCCAGCAGGTCCCAGTGAAGGTGGTAAGTACAACGGTCCGCGGCAGCGCCAGCAGGTCCCAGTGAAGGTGGTAGTTACAACGGTCCGCGGCAGCGCCAGCAGGTCCCAGTGAAGGTGGTAGTTACAACGGTCCGCGGCAGCGCCAGCAGGTCCCAACGAGGATGGAGGATGCAGAAGGCCGCGGCAGCGCCAGCAGGCAGGACGATAGTTCGCAAGGCAGGGCTACGGCAGCGCCAGTAGTCCGTCAGGGATGAGTTCTTCACGGTGTCTCTCGACTCCAGGATACAACTGCTTTCCTGCTCTGGAGCTGCCCCAGTTATAGGTCTGGCGCCCTTTGATGTCCGGACCCTCGCACTTGGAGGTCGGGAGGTCCGGGATGAGGGAGTCCAGACACCCAGCAGGGGGGTGGAGCCAGCGCCCGGGGGAGCTGGGGGGCGATCGGCACCTGGCGGGGGGGAGCCATCGACACTTCTTTCTCCCATCGACCTGCCAAGTGGTCCGTTCACCTCCTGGGTGGATGGTGGTGCCGGGATGTCGGGGCCTGGCCAGGCCCAGGGTTAGGGTCGAGCTGAGGCCTCGTGGTGCAGTGTCCAAGATGGCGGCCGGGCCGGGCGAGGGAGCCGGTAGGGGTTCGGCCCCATGATACAGAGAGGTCCGGGGCCAGGAGTCCCGTCTGGGGATGGGGTGCGGGTTGTTTCTGTGGGTAACACCTGGAGGGCCAGGGCTCGGGCCCTGTCATGCGGGGAGGGAGCAAGCCCTTCACGTGGCCTGTCCAACATGAACTAACTATAACGGGGGAATTTCAATGGTTTTGTACAAGTGAAAAGTCCAGCTAACTATAACACCCCTGAAACCTATGGTTTTTTCAGTGAATATATATATATATATATACACACACACACACACACACACACACACACATAAATAAAAACATTTTAAAGAATCAAATATTAACATTTGAACACATTGAAAATGTAACGCTAATAATTTAAAAATAACAATATACACCCAAACCTTAATACACAACAATAGCCATAAAAAAATTAACAAAACACATATACAAACATTTTTATAAATTAAAGAGAGTTAAACATATAGATAAAAAACATGCAAAACAAAAAATGGCATAAGAAATATATTGATCAAGTATCAATGTTACTATATTTTACTCAAACTCTACCAACCCAATCACCCACTAAACCCCAAAAACGTAAATGTATTAAGTAATAAAAACAATATATTAAACATGTAAACACATAACAAATTAAAGTATCAAATTGTTTAAAATGCTTTAAAAATAATGGCATAAAACATAACACAACACAACCCAATGCACTAAACACCATGTAATAAAAACAGCATTATAGTAAAATATTTGAAACTTGATTACCAAACTTAAGGAAAATAAGCATAGACATCTGAAAGGTAGATATCTCTGAAAACAGTGCTGAGTTTAATGTGGGTCAGAATGATTAACTACACAGCAACAAAGGCACAGTGCCTTAAACAGGCAGCATTGCTTCATGGGCAACCGATGAAGAGTTCTACAGTGAGTGGAAATGTTATTTTATAGTCAGAACCAAAATTAGATGGACTGCAGAATTTTGGACAATTTGGAGACTCTTTAGATGGGATCGTGGGTAAAAAATGTCCTCACTGTCTAAGACTCTTGGCTGTGACGTCACCCACATTCAGAGCTAATATTACCATATCCATCTACAACAATGGGACTATCCTAATTCAGGCCTCCGATCGCAACCTTGGCATCTTTAATGACAGATTCACCTTCATTAAAAAATCGCTGGACCATAGTGACATGCCCATTCACGTGAGGAGCGTCCCTCCCACAACTCTGTCACAGGTCCTCCCTGATCCCTCTCTAATGTGCCACAACCACACGTTGAATATCACACCTACACCGAACAACACTCATAGGGGCCCTAGCTCTGCTAAATCTGGGCTCCACAGCCGCACCTTCTGTCCCCGACCACCCAGTCCTAACCAACTCCATTCCTGTAATGCTGGAGCTAATGTTATCCCTAGCTCCGACCACCTCTTCTACACTGCCCCCAGTCCCCTTCCACTGGGCTCTCTCCTACATATCTCCCTTTCCCCACAGATGGCTCCCCCACTCTACACCAGGGAATTAGTTCCCCCTAACCTTCTCAACACCAAGAGACACTGATCCCTCTCTATTCCTCAACTCTCTATCCCGCCGCCCCTTCCACTCAAAATGCCTCCTCACGACAATGCTAGCAGCCACCTACCTTGCTCTCCTGTACAACAGAGACGGAAATCTTCCTCAGGGGACATATACCCTCCCCTTCGGCCCCCTTCCTTGGACTTACATACCTCCACCCTGGTGAACAGCTTTCCTCCTCCCCTCCACAGGAGCTATGATCCACAATCGGATCCTGCCTCTAAGCTCAATTAAATAAACCGTGAACTCCTAAAACTGAAAAATTACATACAAAATCTCATTAACATTACCTCGGAGCTGGCCCATGACCTCTCTTCCTGCAAGACCTCGCAGGAGATCCTGCCTACGTTCCAACATCACCCCAAACTACCATCTCCTTCCACTATGTTAACGAGTGACCTCAGGCAGAAACCCCCAGGCCACAACTGAAAGACCACTCCCCTCCCTAACGCACCTTCTAGACCCACCAGATTCATAAACCAGATATTCTCTCACTCCTCTGAGCTTACAACTCCTCTCATACGATCATCTTAGGCCCTTCTGGAACTTCACAAACCGCCCCATCAATTACAACTGGAGTGACTAGTCCCAAGCAAGGCCACACGGTGGCCATACAAAGCATCATATCTAACCCTCATAGAGCTCCTAGACACAACACCAATGACGTAAACACTAATAACCTCTTGCAGATCCCCATTACACAACCCTCTCTCACCGACCACAAATCACACCTGAAATGCATGTTACTCAACTGTAGATCAGCGGTGAAACATGCCACCGACCTTGCCGACCTCATCCTTGCTCAGGAACTTGACTTCCTTATTCTAACTGAAACTTGGCTCAACGACTCCTCAGGTACCATCCTTGACATTCTAGTCCCTCCAAGCCACAACATTATCAGACTCAATCGACTTAAGAGAACAGGAGGTGGCATAGCCTGTATCTACCTCAACTCTCTCTGAGCTAAACTGTCCCCTTCAGCAAATCTCTCTTCCTGTGATTATCTATGCATTGACATCACTAGGAAACATAGACCCTTATACGGCCTACACATCTCCTACCACCCTCCAGGAGACAACCTCCCCCTAATCGAACAAACTATGTAAACCATCTCCTCCAACAAGGGCCGACACTGCCCCCAAATCTTCCTTGGTGACTTCAATCTCTATTGGAATGACCCTCATGACCAGGCGGTTAACAGTCTCAAAAACTTCCTAACTGACCTTGCCCTAACACAATTCTGTGACAGTCCCACGCTCAGCTTAGGCTTAACCCTCGATCTAATCATCGCCAATCCCAACTCCATTCAGCTCCAATCTATTCTCCCCTGTGACTGGTCAGACCATCACTATATCACCTTTTGTATCCTAGAAAGATAGAGCTCCAAAAGATCGCAACCACTAAAACAAAAACATTGGAAAAGAACGCTCCAAAATACAAACGTTAATGAGCTCATATCTCAATGCAGTATCGCCCTACCCCCGCCTGTAAACATGGCAGACGTTCACGACCTCACTGAGCACTACAACAACTCCATGTTATCTGCCCTGAATGCAACTGCTCCCCTTCAACTAAAAAGAAAATCCATCAAAGACTCCAAACCATGGTTCAATGACAGCCTAAATGCTGACAGACGCAGCCTGAGATTAGCAGAATGTGCTTGGAGATCCGCTCCATCCACTGGTCTACTAAAAATTCTAAGACTAAAAAGGAGCAGATGCAACAAACTCATTCGAGCAGCGAAAGCAACCCTCTTCAAATCCCAACTTGACAAAGCCAATAATCGCCCAAAAAGGCTGTTAGAGTTGATTAAGTCGCAATCCCACAACACTCCTATCCAATCTCCTCTCACTTCCTGCCCGCAGCCAAACTGCGATGCCGTTGCTGATTTCTTCCTTGATAAGGCGAGTAGGATCGAATCTGATCTAAAGTCTGCCTTGATCGAGCTCTCACCCTCTCCTGACTCCTCCTTATTCTCGCCCCTCTTACACCGCCATGTTTCTCCCCTAAAAACAATGCCTCTTGGAGTCAATTCATCCCCCTCAATGACACTACCATCTTCAGCATACTCTCGACCCTTAAACCTTCAAATCACTTCAATAATCCCCTCCCTCCAACTTCTTTAAAGAAACAATAGGATCACTAATCCCAATCTGGTCCAAGATCATCAATGCTTCTCTTCTTCAAGGTGAGATCTCTGACTGTCTGAAGGCAGGTCTAGTTCTCCCTATTCTCAAAAAACCCACGGCGGATCCCGAAGACCTGAATAACTATCGACCAATCACAAACATCCCTACACTACACTGGCAAAACTCCTTGAGAAATGTGTACATGAACAACTGTGCATACACATTGAGCAATTCCAACTTCTTAATCAATTCCAATCGGGCTTCCATCCTGGCCACAGCACCGAAACAGCCATCACTCATATAGTGGCAGACGTTCTCAATTTGCTTGACCAGAATGAATCCTGCCTACTAATACCACTCGATATGTCATCTGCATTTGACACTGTCAAACATGACAATCTACTTAACCTTTTGGAATGTAGGATGGGGCTCTCTTGCACTGTATTAAAATGGTTTCTCAACAACAGAACGCACAGTCAAATTCAATCAAACTCTTTCCAACTCCAGTCTCTTCACTCTGGGTGTCCCCCAAGGGTCCTCGCTCTCCCCCACGCTCTTCAACCTTTTCATTGAACCACTTACGGTAATCATCAAAGCATCTAACATCCAATACCACATGTATTTTGATGACACCCAACTATGCATGAAAATCGCTGCACCTGACGACATCAAGTCACTCAACGGAACCCTGCACAAAATCCTAAATTGGCTAACCTCCAACCATCTCAAACTAAACGCCCTTAAAACAGAGTTGCTCCTCATCTCTCCCACTAGGCAAACCCCCATTGTGGAGAAATATCTTAGAAACCTCACTGCTCTCAACTGTACACCACACATCATTGATTCCACGAAATCACTAGGAATTGTACTACATAAGAACCTAAACATGCAAGATCACATCAGAGCATCTACCAAAGGAGCGAACTTCTAACTGAGCATACTAAGAAAACTCAAACCCTACGTTCCACATGATGACTTTAAATCTGCAGTGCAAGCACTAGTCATCTCAAAACTAGAATACGGCAGTGCTACGCTTTGCGGTCTACCGAAACTAAGCTTAGCCCCCTCAGAGCATCTCTGTATGCCGCGACTAGGCTCATCACTGGCTCCAGGAAAACCAACCACATCTCTCTGGACCTGAAATCGCCCAACTGGCTCCCTTTTGAATCAAGGATCCAGTTAAAAACTGCATGTATTACCCACAGAGCACTACACTTCAACACTCCTCTTTACCAGACAAACAAGCTCGAGCTATCGGGTGGCTCCCAGCCCTCAAGGAGCACCAGCACATTGCTGCTCAAGCCGAAGAAAATTAAAAAGATGAAAACCTAAAATCGGACATTCTCTGGTATTGCCCTGAGAATCTGGAACTCCCTTCCTGCTATGGAAACAAGATTGATCCCTTCAACATTTGCCTTCAAAAAGGAAGTGAAAGCTCTACTGATGAACAATGCGTTAAACTAGATGCTTCTCTCCTTTTGTCTCCTTCCTGGTTTAGCCAATTACTCTGCTACGTGGCATTTGATACGGACTCAGCGTCGCCAGTTAATGTCATTGTATATCTGATGTATATTTAACTTCTTTTCTCCCACAGCTATCTACCTATGTCTTCCGCAACCCGTATGTAAAGAGCTCTGATACCCTCTTGGGTCATGTTCAGGCTATATAAAGCTTTTAATAAATAAAATTTAAAAAGCCACCCTGCCACCAGGCCCATGCATCTTCTCTGCTATAAAAGCAGTATTTCACACCTCATCAAAGCAGCACTGGTAAGCCAGTGCATGTAGGCCGATGCTAAGTAGCCTGCAGAGGCTTCAGGCAGGGAACGTTTAACTTTTTAAAAGCTACTTTTCTCCTTTATTGTTCAAAACTCCACCTTCAACTTTGAATTGGTGTAGGAGAGTAGGGTCTGCTATCCTATGGTCACCCCAAATTTTTGCTTTTTGCTTCACTGGTTTTTGACATATTGAGGCTGTGGGCCTGCCAATCAGACCCCCAGCCTGCTGTTCCCTCTACTAAATTAAAACTATGCACCCTAGGTGCATAACCAATTGGAAGTGGATCACCCTGTCAGCCCCTGTACCAGTGTACACTAGGTACCCAGGGCATTGGTGTACCCAAGGCCTGCCAGGGGCTGAAGCATGTATTATGCCACCCCAGGCTTGGCCTAACAATTTGACACAACTGGCTGATCACTCAGCTGGGGTAAGTTGGTGTAATCACCTCTTACTTAGGTGTAGTATACCTATACCTAACCTTAAATGGGACACCTGGTAACCTATAAGTCACTCCTATGGCAGGCCTTAACAATCCTGAAGGCAGAGTGCTTGGTTCCATGTGAGATGGTGCTCTGGCATGAGCTGAGCCTGTCTGCAGTGGTCGGAACAACTTCCTTCTACTGTTTCCAGATATCGTCATACCATATACTCTTAAGTGCATTATGAACCTCGCGGTTAAATGCTATCTTTGGTTTGGCTTTATCAAAACATGTCGAGTAAGGTGTCATACGAATTGGAATACTAACCCCTCGCCAATTCTGGCGACGGGGTTAGCATTCCACCCTTCTAGAGGGACACGACATGTACAGTACCTGAAACCCGGGTAAAATCAGACATAGCCTCAGCTCCACAAAATGGATGCTGCCACCACAGACACAAGTCTGCCCTCCTGCTGCTGGGAGTCCTTCCAGCTTGGGAGGTGTGGACAAAGGGTTTCCTGCCAGGGAAAGTGCATGCACCACCCCAGACAGGATTTTGTGTATTGGTCAGGTAGGGCTTGAAAGAAACCAGACATGCCTGTGGCTCACAAGGAGCCTCGGTGCATATGCCAGTTCAAACCGGTCCTGGGGCACACCAGTCCCGGGCCTGGGGCGAGCTGGACAAAGGATTGGGGGTGTAACCACCCCCCTTCCTGGTCCCACCCATAGGGAGGGACCTAGCAGGTAGTCCGGCCCCTAGAATCCGCTTAAAGGTAGGAGCTGTGTCCTAAGACTTCAGACATCCTGGAATCAACTTGAAACTAAGAAGAAGACGGGAACTTCGACATTCTGCTGCACAGAAGACTGAAGGAAATCTCCCCTGTGGTTAGGGAGTGACCACCTTGCTAACGCAAGCACCATCCAGCGAATCAACGTCTGCTTTGCCGCCACCTCCCGCCGGAGCCCAAGCCCAGAGACTGACAAGACCTGGACCTCCAGAAATCTCACCGCCCGATCCCCAGTCCCTGAAAAGAGGAGACCCGTGGAGGCACCGAGACACGTGGAGCCAGCCATCTTGAAACAACCACGACAAGCTGACAAGTGCAACAACCAAGGCTCCCTCCAAGTTGTGCTTTGGGATCTGAGAAGCCCAACCCTCGAGCAGCACCTGCACCAAAGGTGAGCCCTCCAGCATCTCCACGATCTGCGTGGGGCCCTTCTGCATTTTGCCACTCGACACGCCTAACCGGTTGCTGGCCCGCTGGCTAGTAGCCATCTTGGCAACGAACTTTACAAAATACACTGCTGGTCTGGTTGCTCCAGACTGGCCCTTGCTCCCCTCCAAAGGAGCAGTCCCTCTGACCTTGCTGGTCAGAATCATCAGTTTATTTCATCTCCTACAACAATTGCTTTTGCCAAGGTTTGTTTGCTTCGATCAAGTCGCCGACACCGCCGACAGCGAGAGCCTGCGTGGGACAGCTCGTGAACCGACTCGTGGGCGTCGTCAACCTCCAGGGACCACGTGGCTGCAGAGACAAGCTACACCTTTCTTCCTGTTTGCACACGACATTGCCTGGTACCCACCTGGTGCCACGCTGGTCACTGGCTAGTGACTGTGAACACTGTCCCCTCTGCTTACAGGTCTTCAACATCTCCGATCCACTCTTGGATCCACCGCATCTCTCCCGGACCGACCGCCTGCAGCATCTTTGTCTTCAGGCTCCACGGAACAGATAGAAGAAACCCGACGCACTTCGAGGCCTATGCACCCGCTTCCTGTGGGTGAGGTAAAGCTGGCACTCCTGTGCCCAAGTGTAGTATTACATCTCTAGTGCCTGTGTTCCAAATCTTGAGTTCCTAGTCCATCCAGAAGATCCTCTTTGCAGTAACTTTGTACTTTCTACGCACCCATTGAAACCTATGGGAGCACGCGTGTGACTATTTGCTCTGCACACGCCACCCGTGGACCTCCTGGTCACTAACTGAAGTTAGCTCCTTGTAGGCCCAGCGATTCTAGAGGCCCTAGACCTTTTCCCTTTTCTGTTCGTGGTACTTATACCACTATTTTAGTATATGGTTCGAGCGGCCACCAGGGCCTATCCATATAAAGTGCAACTTCTGTGTATTCTACTGTAATCTTGTTTGACGATTTGTGCTCCTGTGCTCATAAAGAGACTAGGGGTTACTTTGAGAAATAAATACATATATATTTTGAATATATATCTGTGTGGTGTCCTTTCATTGGTATAAAAGGGGGTTGCATTTGGTAAAACAGCTGGCTTAAGACGCTTCACGAGTTTAGCCTCAAAGACTGCTTAGCCTACCCTACCACTAGGGCAGCTAGTCCGAAAAGGTTGACTTACAACCACACCATAAGGGTTGCTTGGCATGGTACAAGGTGATCACTTTAACTAGTGAGCATCATATACCAGGCCAACTTCTCACATTGGTGAGCAGCGGTTGGATTTGAGCTTGCTGTGTTTTACCATTGTAATCTCTTGGTTACCAATTGAAAGATCACATAGGTACCTGTAGGTACATATAAAACAAGATTAGATATACATAAGTTCTACTGAACTTAGTTGTTGTAGAGCAAAGGGAGTAGCACACCCTGACTACAACTACTAGATAGGTTTAGTAGGTAAACCCAAGTGTAGGTAGATTGCAACACATCCACCCACACTTAAGAGCAATGGCTGGGGCAGAGGGGTCCACTGTACCCATCTCTGTTGAGAGTGACCCCCAGAGGGCACCATCCATCTTTGCTACCCTTAATCAGAATGAGCTCAGGCATTTGGCAACTCTTAGAGGCCTTAAACAGCCCAAGAACCCTACCTCTGCTGAGCTCAGAGAACTCTTGCAAAATGATGAAAATCAGAGAGAGCTCAAGAAAGCTTCCCAGTTAGCCCCCTTAGGGTCAGGAACAGGAGGCACCCCTTCTGAAGATGCTACAGAAGTACCCCTTTCCAATAGCCATCCCTTAGATGAGAACCATACTACAGAGGAGGAAAGTGGGGAGGATACAGAGAGTAGTGATGATGAAGGGAGAACTAGCCCAGTGCCAAGTGTTATACTTGGCCCAGCTAAACTAAGGCTATTGGGGACTGACAATGGGACCATCCCATTGGATCTCCCCAGTGGACTTAACCAGGGGCTTGGGAGGCAAAGGAATCGCTCAGGTGACTCCAATGCTTCTCATGCCTCTAGAGGCTCTCAAGGTCACTCCAGGAAAAGGATGACCACCCCTCAGAGGAGGGAACATGAGGCCAGAATGCAGGAAGCCCAGCTGAGGATCAGGAAGCAGGAGCTAGAAGTAGCCCTGGTGGAAGAAAAACTGAGTAAGGCTAGGCAACCTAGAGAGAGTGGGTCTATACCCACTGGTGGCAGCATTGTCCCTAAGGACAAAGATAGGGTCTTTGATAATAGGAACCTGTCTAAGGTTGTGCCCCCCTACAAAAGTGGGGATGACATCCACAAATGGATAACTGCTCTTGAGAGAGCCTGCAAAGTACAGCAGGTTCCTGAAGACCAGTGGGCAGCAATCCTCTGGCTCTCCTTTGAAGGAAGAGGCAGAGACAGACTCCTCACTGTTAGAGAAGAGGATGTCAGAAATTACAGAGTCCTGAAGAGTGTTCTAGTTGATGGGTTAGGCTTAACCACTGAACAGTACAGGTTAATGTTCAGAGACACCCAAAAGACACAGACTCAGGACTGGTCTGAATACATTGAATGTGCCACTAAGGCTTTGGAGGGTTGGTTGCTGGGAAGTAAGGTATCTGATTTTACAGGATTGTATAATTTGATGATGAGAGAACAGATTTTAAATAACTGTCAAAACCAGCAACTGCATCAACACTTGGTTGACTCTGATCTGACCTCTCCCCAAGAATTGGGAAAGAAGGCAGACAAATGGGTCAGAACCAGGGTTAAGCAAAAGAACCAGAACCAGGGCCAAGGGGGTGATCAGAAGAAAACAGACCAAAAGGGTGGAGATCAGAAATCTAAAGACCAGAAGTCTTCAACAGGGCCCCAAACTACTGCTAAGGAGGGTGGGTCCCAACAACAATCCAAGGGAAAGAAGAAAGAAGGTCAAAAGAAACCCTGGTGCAATCATTGCAAGAATACAACTCACTGGACTAGTGATTGTAAGAAGGGTGGAGCCCCCAACACTGTTGCCCCTAAGGCACCTGCTCCCAGTACTACTGTTAGCAGTGTTGGTCCCCAGACAAAGGGTGTAGTGGGAATCACTATGGGAACTGAAGGAGATTCTGACTTAGACAGAACCCTGACACAGGCAGTCTTGATCTGTGATGGGGACATTGATTTGTCCCTGACTGTGAGCCCCAGTAACCTGGGCAAGTACAGACAGACTCCTTTAATTAACGAAAAAGTGGCTCAAGCCTACAGGGACACATGTGCCAGTGTCACTATGGTGACACCAGGCTTTGTGGACCCTGGACAGTACATACCAGGTGAGAACTACCTGGTGACCAATGCCAGCAATGCCACTACTTCACATAGTGTGGCAGTTGTTAACTTCTCATGGGGAGGGGTAACTGGCCTCAAAAGGGTTGTGGTTAGTGCAGACCTCCCAGTAGAATGTTTGTTGGGCAATGACCTAGAGAGTTCTCTATGGTCAGAAGTGGAGTACAGGACTCATGCAGAGATGTTAGGTATATCATCACATGTCCTTGCTGTGACCAGGTCACAGGCCAAAAAGTGCCTCACTGAACCTCAGGTCTTGGATCCTGGAACAATGGACCAAGCACCTACCAAGAAGAAGAACAGGAGGGTCAAGGCTGTGCCTTCGCCCCTGCCTCAGAGTGATGATCAGCCTTCCCAGGAAGCTGATCTAGAGGACCCTGAAGGAACTGTCCCTGAAGAGCTTGAACCTGATCAGGTTGAGTTTCTGGGGACAGGGGGACCTTCAAGGGCTGACTTGAGGCAGGCTCAGTTATCCTGTCCCTCTTGAACCCCTCAGACAGCTGGCTGCTGCTGAGGCTGCTGGGAATGCTCAAGGTACCCATAAAGTGTATTGGGATGAAGGGCTCCTTTATTCAGAGGCTAGAGACCCCAAGCCTGGTGCTACCAGGAGGTTGGTTATACCTCTGCAATTTAGGGGCTTCCTTCTTACCTTGGCCCATGATATTGCTTTAGCAGGACACTTAGGCCAGAACAAGACTTGGGACAGGCTTGTCCCTCACTTTCACTGGCCTCATATGAATGAAGATACAAAGGAGTTTTGTCGCTCCTGTGTGACCTGCCAAGCCAGTGGCAAATCAGGTGGCACAACAAAGGCCCCCCTAATACCACTACCTGTGGTGGGGGTCCCCTTTGAAAGAGTGGGAATAGATATAGTGGGTCCCATGGATCCTCCCACTGCATCTGGGCACAGATTTATACTGGTGGTAGTGGATCATGCCACCAGGTATCCAGAGGCAATTCCCCTTAGGACCACTACAGCTCCTGTTGTGGCCAGGGCCCTGCTGGGAGTATTCTCCAGAGTGGGGTTTCCTAAGGAGGTAGTATCTGACAGAGGTACCAACTTTATGTCAGGATACTTGACAGCTATGTGGAAGGAATGTGGTGTCAACTACAAGTTCACCACTCCTTATCACCCACAATGCAATGGGCTTGTTGAGAGATTCAACAAGACCCTAAAGGGTATGATCAAAGGATTACCTGAAAAGCTCAGGCGAAGATGGGACATCCTTCTACCCTGCCTTCTGTTTGCTTACAGAGAGGTCCCACAAAAAGGAGTTGGCTACAGCCCCTTTGAATTGTTGTTTGGGCACCCTGTAAGAGGCCCACTGTGTTTAGTGAAGGAAGGATGGGAGTTACCTCTCAAAAAGCCTAAGCAAGACATAGTGGACTATGTACTTGGTCTCCGCTCCAGGATGGCTGAGTATATGGAGAAGGCATCCAAAAACCTTGAGGCAAGCCAGGCCTTACAGAAAGCTTGGCATGACCAAAAGGCTGTCTTGGTTGAGTTTCAGCCAGGACAGAAGGTATGGGTGCTGGAGCCAGTGGCCCCAGCAGGACTCCAAGACAAATGGTCTGGACCCCATACAATCCTGGAAAAGAAGGGAGAGGTCACCTACTTGGTAGACCTAGGAACTCCCAGGAGTCCCCACAGGGTACTCCATGTTAACAGGCTTAAAGCATATGTTGACAGGGCAGACATGGGCTTGCTCATGGCTACAGATGAGGGACAGGAGGAAGAGAGTGACCCTCTCCCAGACCTGTTGTCTCAGAACCCTGAAGATGGCTCAGTTGAAGGAGTGACCCTTGGAGGCAACCTCACTGCCCATCAGCAGACTGAATGTAGACAGGTTCTACAATCATTTTCACATATGTTTTCCTTGATACCTAGTCAAACTGACTGGTGTACCCATGTGGTGGACACTGGTGACAGTCTGCCTGTAAAGAACAAGCTTTACAGACAACCTGACCACGTCAGGGACTGTATAAAGGCTGAGGTACATAAAATGCTGGAATTAGGTGTTATTGAACCCTCAGAGAGCCCCTGGGCTAGCCCAGTGGTTCTGGTCCCCAAACCTCACACCAAAGATGGCAAGAGAGAGATGAGGTTCTGTGTGGATTACAGAGGTCTCAATGCTGTCACCAGGACAGATGCACACCCTATTCCAAGGGCAGATGAGCTCATAGACAAACTAGCTTCTGCAAAGTTTTTGAGCACATTTGACTTAACAGCTGGCTATTGGCAAATCAGATTAGCTGAGGAGTCTAAGGCCAAAACAGCATTCTCAACCCCAGGTGGGCACTACCAGTTTGTGGTGATGCCCGTTGGTCTGAAGAATGCACCTGCCACCTTCCAAAGGCTGGTGAACCAAGTCCTTACTGGGTTGGATGACTTTTGCGCAGCATATCTTGATGACATTGCTGTCTTTAGCTCCACCTGGGAGGATCACCTGATCCACCTGAAGAAGGCTCTTGAGGCTCTGCAAAGGGCAGGCCTCACTATCAATGCTACTAAGTGCCAGATAGGGCAGAGTAAGGTTGTATATTTGGGCCACCTTGTAGGTGGAGGCCAAGTTCAACCACTGGAGAGTAAGATACAATCCATCAAGGACTGGTCTCCTCCAACCACCCAGACTCAAGTTCGAGCTTTCTTGGGCTTGACTGGGTACTACAGGAAGTTTGTTAAGAACTATGGGTCCATTGTGACTCCTCTTAATGATCTGACATCCAAGAAGATGCCCAAAAAGGTTCAGTGGACAGTAAGCTGTCAAAAGGCATTTGATGACCTGAAGGAGGCCATGTGCTCTGCACCTATCCTGAAAAGTCCTGACTACTCCAAAGAGTTTATTGTCCAAACAGATGCTTCTGAGTTGGGTGTGGGAGCTGTGCTGTCACAACTTAATGTAGATGGTCAAGACCAACCCATTGCTTTTATTAGCAGAAGGTTGACCCCCAGAGAGAAGAATTGGTCAGCTATTGAGAGGGAGGCCTTTGCTGTGGTGTGGGCCCTGAAGAAGCTGAGGCCATACTTGTTTGGCACTCACTTCAAGATTCAGACCGACCATAAGCCCCTCTTGTGGCTAAATCAGATGAAGGGTGAAAACCCCAAACTGCTTAGGTGGTCCATTTCCCTACAGGGGATGGACTTTACAGTGGAGCACCGGCCAGGTACTGACCATGGGAATGCAGATGGTCTCTCCAGGTACTTCCACTTAGGACATGAAGACGAGACTGGTCAAGGCTAGTTTAATGTCCCAGCGTTTGGGGGGGGGTTGTGTAGGAGAGTAGGGTCTGCTATCCTATGGTCACCCCAAATTTTTGCTTTTTGCTTCACTGGTTTTTGACATATTGAGGCTGTGGGCCTGCCAATCAGACCCCCAGCCTGCTGTTCTCTCTACTAAATTAAAACTATGCACCCTAGGTGCATAACCAATTGGAAGTGGATCACCCTGTCAGCCCCTGTACCAGTGTACACTAGGTACCCAGGGCATTGGTGTACCCAAGGCCTGCCAGGGGCTGAAGCATGTATTATGCCACCCCAGGCTTGGCCTAACAATTTGACACAACTGGCTGATCACTCAGCTTGGGTAAGTTGGTGAAATCACCTCTTACTTAGGTGTAGTATACCTATACCTAACCTTAAATGGGACACCTGGTAACCTATAAGTCACTCCTATGGCAGGCCTTAACAATCCTGAAGGCAGAGTGCTTGGTTCCATGTGAGATGGTGCTCTGGCATGAGCTGAGCCTGTCTGCAGTGGTCGGAACAACTTCCTTCTACTGTTTCCAGATATCCAGATATCGTCATACCATATACTCTTAAGTGCATTATGAACCTCGCGGTTAAATACTATCTTTGGTTTGGCTTTATCAAAACATGTCGAGTAAGGTGTCATACAAATTGGAATACTAACCCCTCGCCAATTCTGGCGACGGGGTTAGCATTCCAACCTTCTAGAGGGACACGACATGTACAGTACCTGAAACCCGGGTAAAATCAGACATAGCCTCAGCTCCACAAAATGGATGCTGCCACCACAGACACAAGTCTGCCCTCCTGCTGCTGGGAGTCCTTCCAGCTTGGGAGGTGTGGACAAAGGGTTTCCTGCCAGGGGAGGTGCATGCACCACCCCAGACAGGATTTTGTGTATTGGTCAGGTAGGGCTTGAAAGAAACCAGACATGCCTGTGGCTCACAAGGAGCCTCGGTGCATATGCCAGTTCAAACCGGTCCTGGGGCACACCAGTCCCGGGCCTGGGGCGAGCTGGACAAAGGATTGGGGGTGTAACCACCCCCCTTCCTGGTCCCACCCATAGGGAGGGACCTAGCAGGTAGTCCGGCCCCTAGAATCCGCTTAAAGGTAGGAGCTGTGTCCTAAGACTTCAGACATCCTGGAATCAACTTGAAACTAAGAAGAAGACGGGAACTTCGACATTCTGCTGCACAGAAGACTGAAGGAAATCTCCCCTGTGGTTAGGGAGTGACCACCTTGCTAACGCAAGCACCATCCAGCGAATCAACGTCTGCTTTGCCGCCGCCTCCCGCCGGAGCCCGAGCCCAGAGACTGACAAGACCTGGACCTCCAGACCTCTCACCGCCCGATCCACAGTCCCTGAAAAGAGGAGACCCGTGGAGGCACCGAGACACGTGGAGCCAGCCATCTTGAAACGACCACGACAAGCTGACAAGTGCAACAACCGAGGCTCCCTCCAAGTTGTGCTTTGAGATCTGAGAAGCCCAACCCTCGAGCAGCACCTGCACCAAAGGTGAGCCCTCCAGCATCTCCACGATCTGCGTGGGGCCCTTCTGCATTTTGCCACTCGACGCGCCTAACCGGTTGCTGGCCCGCTGGCTAGTAGCCATCTTGGTGACGAACTTTACAAAATACACTGCTGGTCTGGTTGCTCCAGACTGGCCCTTGCTCCCCTCCAAAGGAGCAGTCCCTCTGACCTTGCTGGTCAGAACCATCAGCTTATTTCATCTCCTACAACAATTGCTTTTGCCAAGGTTTGTTTGCTTCAATCAAGTCGCCGACACCGCCGACAGCGAGAGCCTGCGTGGGACAGCTCGTGAACCGACTCCTGAACATCGTCGACCTCCAGGGACCACGTGGCTGCAGAGACAAGCTACACCTTTCTTCCTGTTTGCACCCGACATTGCCTGGTACCCACCTGGTGCCACGCTGGTCACTGGCTAGTGACTGTGAACACTGTCCCCTCTGCTTACAGGTCTTCAACATCTCCGATCCACTCTTGGATCCACCGAATCTCTCCCGGACCGACCGCCTGCAGCATCTTTGTCTTCAGGCTCCACGGAACAGATAGAAGAAACCCGACGCACTTCGAGGCCTATGCACCCGCTTCCTGTGGGTGAGGTAAAGCTGGCACTCCTGTGCCCAAGTGTAGTATTACATCTCTAGTGCCTGTGTTCCAAATCTTGAGTTCCTAGTCCATCCGGAAGATCCTCTTTGCAGTAACTTTGTACTTTCTACGCACCCATTGAAACCTATGGGAGCACGCATGTGACTATTTGCTCTGCACACGCCACCCGTGGACCTCCTGGTCACTAACTGAAGTTAGCCCCTTGTAGGCCCAGCGATTCTAGAGGCCCTAAGCCTTTTCCCTTTTCTGTTCGTGGTACTTATACCACTATTTTAGTATATGGTTCGAGCGGCCACCAGGGCCTATCCATATAAAGTGCAACTTCTGTGTATTCTACTGTAATCTTGTTTGACGATTTGTGCTCCTGTGCTCATAAAGAGACTAGGGGTTACTTTGAGAAATAAATACATATATGTTTTGAATATATATCTGTGTGGTGTCCTTTCATTGGTATAAAAGGGGGTTGCATTTGGTAAAACAGCTGGCTTAACACGCTTCACGAGTTTAGCCTCAAAGACTGCTTAGCCTACGCTACCACTAGGGCAGCTAGTCCGAAAAGGTTGACTTACAACCACACCATAAGGGTTGCTTGGCATGGTACAAGGTGATCACTTTAACTAGTGAGCATCATATACCAGGCCAACTTCTCACAATTGGGTTTCTGATAACCATCTCTGAATTATCTCTTTACTGTATTGTAACCTTTTATTCATAGAACCAAATACAAACCTAATTGTGAAAATAGCTCTTGTGGCTAGTCACTTTAGGAACATGCAAAGCATTACATTTTTACATGATCCACGGGGCGTGGCCAGCACGGGCAGCATGGCGGTCGCATCTTATGACCGCTCCGCCATTATATCCCATTTATCCGCTAAAGTCTTTGCACTTACCACGCATCTAAACCAAAGAGCCTTAGCGGAGTGTAGTGTGAGCCCTTTCGTCACCTGGGGAGCAGTGATTCTGGAGATACCGCTGGGGCCGCCGTCGTGCAGGAGCCAGCAGCGGGTGCTGGGCTTCAACTGAGCGTGGCTCTGTGGAGTTGCTGTGCTTGGCATTGGCTGCCATGCATGAGTGAGGGGGTAGAGGAGCCCATCGCCTTCCACCCTGAAGCAGACCGGACTGCACATTGAGGCGGTGGCGTCGACCAGTGGTAGTTGGAGTGAGTGAAGCCTGCCTGCTTTGGGCGGAGTGCCATGCGGGAGAAGCTGTGACCCGCTCGGCTTTAATACTGTGGACACAGGCAGGGCCATGCTGACAGGCTGGGCGTGGCCTGGGCCCATTTTGATTGCAGCCGCGGCTCGCTCTTGACTTGGGCCGGCTGCCATTGCTAAACCTGCCACTGTACGGGGTGTAAGATGTTGAGCCTTTGGTGCAATTTTAAAATCTGGATTATTGCCACATAGCATTTACTAAAAAAAACTGTATCTCCTGCCTCAGCCTGTGCAGTACAAGGTGTTTTCCCACTCTAGGTGAAGAGACATGTTGTTGCTCCTTTTTGTGCCACTCTAAGCTATCGCCTAGTTTCTACTTGCCCTTTCCTCCCTTTGGAAGACTTAAAACGTGACTAATTAAATGGTAGATTTAAATGCTTCCACCCTGCTGTAACAGGGGCTCTTGCATCCTCTGTGACTGGTGAAAATGTTCAAAATGGTGCGAGGCCTGGGATTGCTGGCTGCAGGGTGGCAGAGGAGCACTGGATCTCAGCCAGAAGCAGTCCTGGACCCGTGGGGCTGCTGTATTGCACATCGGCTGCCACATATGAGCATGAAGGTAAAGGAGCTCATCTTTTTCTCCTGCGACAGACTGGGCAGCGGGCTGAGGAGGGTAATGCCATCCCAGGTGGGATCAGCTGGGGCAAGTCATAAGCCGGAGAAGCTGTGGGAGAAGCTAGTTGTTGACAGTAGTGGTCGGTCTGGTGGCAGCATACATCCATATTGCGTGAAGGAAGATCAACACAGGGCTGTATGCAATAGGTGTGGGACCCCTATTGATGGCCATTATCGGAAGAGGGATGAATTAAAGCGGCCAGAGCCAGCCCTAGACACAAGTCTGAAAAGTGTGCACCTGGGATACTGAAAAGAGAGGCAACCGCTGATTTGTGGGTGAGAATAAACGCAGGATCACAGCGGCGGGATGTCAGATTACGGTCATAAGACAATAGTATGATGGGCGCAATTTGTGGTGGCTGCTCAATTTTTTTAGGGGACGAGGGGAGCTGCTCCCACAGAAATGTCACTGGGGGACTTGTGGGACCACACCCGTTGCCTGGCCCTGACCCATTGGAGGCTTGAGATTGCTGGAATATACTGGAGATCCTTTCTGGACAGATGGGACATACCAGGGGAGCTGGATCAAGGGCCTCCTCACAACACAATGGTTTGGCGGAAATGGACCGGTTGCAATCACTAACGCAACAGGACCCTCCAAAGGACCGGCTGGATGCCATTTTGTTCTGCTATAGAGCACTCTAGAGAATCAGTGGAATCTAAAATTGACAAAGTTGCGATAGACCTCACGTTGCTCCATGCAGATCATCGGAAGCTGACGGACAGAGTTGATATTGTTAAACAGGATGTCACAGAACTGAAACCTGCTGCAGAGTTCTTGGAGGAGCAACAAAACGCGCATGAGGCCAGTATACGGCAACTGGAGAAACGAGAGGAGGACACAGAGGGCCGTTACAGAAGGAAAAAAGTTCACCTGATTGGGCTGCTGGAAGGAGCGGAAGGCCAGGATGCTGTGGCCTTTCTTGAACGCTGGCTTAAAGAGATACTGCCCCCGCTGCGTTCTCTTCCTTCTTCACTATAGAGAGAGAGCGCATTGTATCCCAGGCAGCGGGGCATTCTCCATTATATTCAAGTTGCTACATTTCAAAGGCCATGATATGATTCTGCGGGAGACCAGGAAAATGCTGGAGAGTATCTTTTGAGAATGTGAAGGTCCTCTTTTTCCCGGATTACACACTAATGGTACAGCGCCAAAGAGGATCCTTTTTCCATGTCAAACAGAAGCTCAGACAGCTAGACATTACTTATTCGTTGTTTTATCCTGCAAGACTTTGCTTGGTCTCTGAGGGGAAGTCGAGGTTCTTTGATACACACCAGGATGCATGGGACTGGCTAGAGGTAACAGGACAGTTTGCGGTGCCTAGACCTAGGGGGGTCCCCGGTGGCAAGAAGAAGGAAGCAGATGGCATGCGAGACCATTGGCGGGGATCCAGACAGCGGCGCTGGGTCCTGTCGGGGGGGCCTGATTTGGACCTGGTCAGACAGGAACAGCTAGCAGCCGTCCAAGTGGATGAGAGAATGGCGGAGGCCATTGAAACTCATAGTAAGGAAGAGACTTCGGTCCACACATCGGAAGATGAGGGCACATCAGCGGCTGGTCTATCGGATGTGGTGCCATTGCAGATGCCGGATGTGACACCGCAGACTTCGGATGGTATTGTATAGCAGCTAAGACTCTGATACTGACTTTGATGGCTGGATGTAGTACTGTCTCCAGTATTATATTGCCTACTGTAGAGTGGGGATGGTATGATTGTATAGGCACACTGAGTTACAGGCACTATTGGTGGGCCGCACTCGCGGTAATGTATAGCTAGATGCTTGGATCGGAGATAATTGGGGATCTTAGGATGGGAGATTTAATGTGGCCTTGCACCCCCTTATACCTTTCTTTCTACAGGTAAATGTAAATTTAAAATTGATACTTGTATAGCGCACTACTCACCCGCAAGGGTCTCAAGGCGCTTGTACAAATGCCGCTGTGGAACCCATCCTGGCTTTCCCTGTGAGGCGTCCACTCCTGGGCACCCCCAAGGTGGAGGCCAGGCATCTTTAGCATTGTGGGGGCCGTTGTGGAGATTAAGCAAGCTATTGCCCAGAGTTGCAGAGTGGGACTCCCTGATTGGAATAGGCACCGAGGCGAGAATTATCAGGTCCATGGAATTTTTGAACCCAAGACCCGCCAAGGCGGGGAATTGAACCCTGGTCCCGGGCTAGACCTCTGCATCAGGGTCTGCCGCTCTAATCAGTGAGCCACACTTCTCCACAGGTAAACAGCTAACCCATACTGACGGACCGTTTTTTTCCGTCAGGGTTTGGGCAGTACCTCTATTCTCATAGGCACCGCTCTAATAATGTTTCATGATTGTTGGATTGGGGTGGCGGGGGTTCTCTTTATATAATTTTTTGGGTTGCAATATTAGGTTTCCTTACGGGAGGGCTGGGCGTAGTGGCTACGTTTCGCCAGTTCACATATGCAGTTACGCACATGGGCCAGGCTGCACCACTAGGTCACTCAAGGCATTGTCATGACTGACCACACTATACTTACTTGGAATGCGAGGGGTCTCTGTACACCATCCCACAGATATGCAGTTTACTCTTAAATCAAGGGGCATAATGTGCGTATTACCCTATTGCAGGAAATGCATCTAAACAAAGTCGAAGTGGCAAGGCTGCAAAGGAAATGGAGGGGGAAGGTATAGGCCACTGACTTCTCTCTCTTTGCGTGGGGGGACCTCATCTGGATCCGCCCAGGCATGCCATTCGCGGCAGAGGAGGTCCCTGTCGACAAGGATGGCAGATATGTTCTTTTGAAGGGCCGTTTGGATGGCCGATATGTACTACTGGGCAATTTGTACACCCCTAACGTCAATCACGGGCTTTTTCTTGGTTTGCTCTCTTTAGAACTGGCAAATTGGTGTGATATCCTGTGGTTGATTGGTGGTGATTTTAATGGTGTCTTAGACACAAGTATGGACAGATCCTTTCCCCCCATGAAGTGTACGTCTGCTTCAGCTAACTCAACAGTGCTAGGTACCTGGGTAAGGGGGTGGGACCTGGTTGATGTTTGGAGGCATCGGAATCCTGTACGGAGAATATATTAATTTTATTCAACACCCCATAAATTGCATGTACACCTGGACAGGTTCCTGTGTTCACCCCCTCTACTCCCCTACATGAAGAGTTCGGACTATTGGGGCCGTACGCACTCTGACCACAACCCGCATTATTATATTACGCTGGCATGTGAGGGTGGCACACCCGCTATTTCCACTTGGAGATTGCAATCAGCGATGTTAGAAGACCCCCTCTTTTGGGAATCCATAGGGGAGGCCATTGATGATTATTTTACTCTTAATGCGGAGTCTGCCTCGTCCACGATGATTGAGTGGGATGCCATGAAATCCACAACAAGGGGAAAGTGTCTGGGATTGGGTGGTGGCCTCAGGAAGCAGATAGACTTGGAGCTACTGGAACTGGAAAAGCAGTTAATGGCATTAGAATCCAAGGTTGTGGTGGGCATATAGGGTTCGGATCGGCTTTTAGAGCCACGTATGAAGCATGAGGAGCTTCTTGAGTGTCAACAGTGCCTGAATTTTGCGGCACATTCAGCGTCGGTGCATGCTAAAACTGACAGGTCTGGGCATTTATTGGCTTGGCTGATTAAACAGGACAAAGCCACGGGTCCATCACTGTGCTTCGGTCGCTGGAAGCCAGCCGTAAATACACACAACACGAAATTCATAGTATACTGACCGCACACTTTACAAAGTTATACATATCAACCTTAGATGCCTCCGAGACAGAAATATGCTATTTTCTGGATAGCCTTCCATTTCCCACTCTCACCGCTGAACAACGTAGGGAGTTGGAGACACCAATCACGCTGGAAGAGGTAAAGGGTACAATGCGAACCCTGCCATCCGGAAAGGTCCCTGGACCAGACGGCTTCCCTCACAAATTTTTTATAAAGCCTTTTGCGACTTATTGGGTCCTCCCCTCTTGAAGGTATATATTGAAGCCTTAGAAGGTGCTCCCCTTCCGACCTTCCTGACGGAAGCGACGTTGATCAAACTCCCAAAACCAGACAGAGAGACCACACACCCAAACACCTACCGGCCGTTGGCATTGCTGAACGGGGACTATAAGGTTCTAGCAGGTGTTCTAGCAGGTCGGCTGGCACTCCTTACTCCACATCTCGTTCATCCAGACCAAAATGGTTTTATCCCTGACCGTAACACCACACTGAATATCCGTAGGCTGTTTAGGGTGTTGAGTAGTGCAGCAGCGACATGGCCTGCAGCGGACTGTATAGTTCTAGACTTGGAAAAGGCCTTCGACATGGTGGACTTGCCTTACATGTTTGCGGTGTTGCAACGTTTTGGGTTTGGGCCATATTTTATCAGTCTCATTAAATTATTGTATGGTGCTCCCTCTATGTGGGTTCGTCTTGGAACCTTATTCTCTGGGCCCATCCGGGTAAGGAGAGGGACCAGACAGGGGTGTCCCCTTTTCCCATTGATCTTTTCCCTGGTCATGGAGCCCCTGGCTATGGCACTGTGCAGATCAGCAGAACATTGGGGCATACCACTAGGTGGGGAAACACATGCTGCATCACTTTATGCAGATGATATTCTGCTTTATATTAGGAACCTGCAAGAGATTCCCCTGGTCATATGCGACATAGTCAGTTTGCTTTGGTGTCGGGACTGGGCGTGAATTGGGGAAAATCATGCCTGTTTCTCTTCTCTCCTCACGCTGACGCCCCTCACTTGGTGGTGGATGGAGCACTGGTGGCTTGGCAGCCGGTTGTGTTCCGTTATTTGCGTATCTGGATCTAACATACCAACCGGGACCTTCTGGATGGGAATCTATCCAGAGCGATTGCTGCCCTGCGCTCTCAACTGGACTTTTGGAAAACACTTAACCTCTCTGTTGCAGGTAGGGTGGCACTGATCAAAATAGTGATGTTGCCCAGATTGTTGTATTATTTCGCTAAGCTCCCATTGTATCTACCGGCGTCGTTCTTTCGACCATTAGAGGGCATGATGAGAGATCTTATATGGAGTAATACACATTGTAGGGTGGCATTAGTTAAGTTGTACTTGATCACGCGAGGAGGATTGGCCCTACCTAACTTAGAACACTATTATCTGGCGTCCCAGAAACAATGGATTGCGAAATGGGCAGCAGAATTACATCTCACAGATACAGCAGAGTCTACTCCTCCATACACACTGGAGAAGCTTCTCTTTCTTTTTCATCCTTGCACCATACCTCACACCTCTCTTCCCTTACTGGTGCAAGTAGCTCCGAAATGCTTTCGTAGAGCTCTATGTCTTACGAAACATGTCTCACCCTATGTACCAATGCTCCTGTTATTGGGAATGCCGATAATGAAGGGGAGGGAGGGTAGGGTTTGCACGGTTGATCTTGTGGATTGGAAGGACATGAGCATCTGCACATTAGGAGATCTATATGAGGAAGGTGTACTACGACCCTTTCTCTCCTTCATTAACGAAGAGGGAATAGAACCTGGACAGTTCTTGAATCACGCAGCATGGCTGGCAACGCTGGGGTGACTTTGGGGTAACATGTCGCCAGAATTCCCAACTCATCTCCTGATACAGTACATACACGTGATGGGCACGGAGCAGCACCTTACAAAATGGTTTGTGGAGTCAATTCATGAACATACCATGACTGATTTAACATCACTGCGGAATGAATGGGAGGCATACCTGTCCAGGCCTTACACGCCTAAGGAATGGGACACGCTGGTGGTAAACCCTAAAAATATCCCTAGAAATGCATGGTTCAAGTTAATTCAATTTTATATAATTCACAGGGCGTATTCAACCCCAAATAAAAATGAACAGGTATTTTGACAGAACAGATGCATGTTGTCCACGCTGCAAATTAGTGGATGCGGATCTCCTGAAACTGCTTTGGGCGTGTCCCCGGCTGCGAGATTATTGGCAGGGTGTTACTAGGCTGCTACATACATGCACTGACAGGGCGCTACCACATACATGGGAGGTTTGTATTACGGTAATACTTCCCAGAGACAAAAAACATAGAGCATCTTCTCGTAACCTAGATCTCGGGCTGATGGTGGCTAAGCAGCTCTTCAAGAGGTATTGGAAAACTGGGGATCCCCCACCGCTTAAAGCCTGGACACAATCCATATTAAATTGGGCCAACGCTGAGGCTGTCTCTCTAACCAGGGAGGATACACTTGGGCTGCGCAAATATCCTATCTTGACTGCCTGGAGCACGATTTTGATGGCGCTCCAAGTGGCTATAGCTCCGGAGGACCCCTTAGACATTTCCATAGTTTCTTAAATATGGGATACATATACGCTCTAATTTGTCTGGTTAACGGAACGCTGAGAGATATTTGCCATGATTACTGAGTACTGGCCCATTGTGCTACAGTCTGTGATTCAAGCAGTTATGTCTGGATTTGTCACACTATTATTTTTATGGTGGACGTGGAATGTCTACCGTCTTACTGAGCCGCTCCTGCCCTCCCTTCCTTTCCTATTTTCCTTTTGTTCTTTCTTTTATAGGATTATTGTTCAATGTTTTATTGTTATCTCTAAAATTGTTTGATCAATAATTCTGAGGAAACTGCTGGGCCAGCTGTAGTCATTGGGTAAAATGTAAGTGGAACATAATTGTTCACAGTACAAGGCCTGTAAGTTTGCTAATTCACCAGAGTATTATATGGTATTGTTTGATATGATTTGGTTTTATTGTATTGGATTTCATACACTGCATGACATGTTCATGGACACTTGGCTGATTTTTGTTAATTCTATGATAAAATGGTTGCAAGTGACCTGATTATTATAAATGTATACTGGTTCCGTACAATTCCTATGTCAAGGTTATGTACCTCTTAACATATGAAAACTCAATAAACAGATCAAACAAAAAAAAATGTAAATTCTTACATGTTACACTTATAAATGCTAGGGACATTACCTTGTGGGCTACTAGGCCTACATAGGGGTGTCTTACTCAACTTTTATCTATGTGTTCCACGCTTGTCAAAAGGTTTACATTGACATAACTGCCTGCAGGTTTAAATGGGGAGAGGATGTAGGCTTATGGCTAGAGCAGTCGACCTCGAAGCTGGGGATCCGGGTTTGAGTCTCGGCAACGACGCTCAACATCCTGTGATTCTGGGCAAATCACTTAATCTCCCCGTGCCTAACAATAATTATTGTGTCTTTCTGTAACAAAACTGGTGCTCATTTAAAGCACTCTGATAACCGATCTCTTGGGTCTAGTTCGGGCTATATGAAACTCTTTAAAAAAAAAAAAAAGCTGCAGTAGTCAGACTACATATG
This sequence comes from Triturus cristatus, assembly GCF_964204655.1. Lineage (NCBI taxonomy): Eukaryota > Metazoa > Chordata > Amphibia > Caudata > Salamandridae > Triturus > Triturus cristatus. The sequence continues at coordinate 749,076,924 of NC_140579.1, forward strand.
TAGGCCTCAAGCCATATTTTCCTTGTCAGCCTGCAGAATAACACAATAGGTGCGGCAACCCACAGGTGATATTTAATTTTAATTTAATTTTCTGCACCATTGATGTATTTTTCTACACCATATTCTGTGGACTTACTGGACACCTAAAGATGCCATTTGGAGATTAGCCAATTTAACACGTTTTAGGAGTCAAAGCACTTGCTCTAGGGTCTGGACGGCAGTACCTGAGTTCACAGAGTTAACAAGCATTAAAAATGCAATAGGTCTCGCCTTTTATTAAGTTAAAGCCATTTGCTTTGCTATACAATGCCATAAACAAAGCAAATGGCTTTAACTTAATCAAAGGCGAGATCTATTGCATTTTTAATGCTTGTTTATGTTGCTGGCGCCTATTGTTGATCCCAATCCAACACTGGGCTGGGTAGACCAGAAAAGGAGGTTCGGAAGTGACATTATGATTATGAAATAACTTTCCAAGGAAAGGTAACCAAGAACAGCCAGCATCCTCTCCCGCCGATGGTAGAGAGACAAAAAGAGTAAATGTGACCATGAGGGCAGCCTGAATCAGGTGGATGCCGCCGGTCTAACTTAGGATGGCTGAGCAGACTGGAAACAGCTGGTGGCAGGGGGTTGTCTTCCAATATATTCGACTTCTGACTTGACAAAAGTTCACTAGAGGAAGCGGAGGAGAGGCGTCCTCGATAAGGAAAGGCAGGAGACGCCGTTGGTGATAATAGAAAAGGGAAATTCAAATTACCCGGCGGGCTAGGGGGAGGTGGGGGAGTTCACAAGCACACAGAACCCCTTCTTCTTCAGCACACACTGGGCTCAGCTCCTTATCGGGTCACCCAGCAGTCACTTTGAAGCCTACCGCCCTCTGAGTAGCTAAGCAGCAGACAGCCGGGATAAAGGCGCTGTTATCAGCCTTTCTCACCCAGAGAGTTTCACTCGTGTACACACACAACGGGGCAGAGAATGTCGACTGAAAGGGACGCTGTGCGACTTTTCAAACAGGTGCCCCGGAAAGGGCACCTGGGTCAGAAGTCCTATTTCAAACAGTGGTTTTCCTCCTAGAAAGTCAGGTACCATGGTGTTAAAGGTGTGCATAACCGCGCCCCTGTGTTTATGTAAATGCACATGTTAAAGGACAGATACACTTAACTCAGAATTTCTCATGTTAGTGCACACGCTTCTGAAAGTACAGCTCGGAAACACTGAGTAGTCAGTTGCTTCATACTGATTCCGAGCTGTGCACACTTTAACTCAGAGAAACTGCGAGTTAATTATATACACTTTGTGAGAAGTTGGCCTGGTATATGATGTTCACTAGTTAAAGTGACCACCTTGTACCATGCCAAGCAACCCTTATGGTGTGGTTGTAAGTCAACCTTTTCGGACTAGCTGCCCTAGTGGTAGCGTAGGCTAAGCAGTCTTTGAGGCTAAACTCGTTAAAGCGTGTTAAGCAAGCTGTTTTACCATATGTAACCCCCTTTTATACCAATGAAAGGAAACCACACAGATATATATTCAAAATATATATGTATTTATTACTCAAAGTATCCCCTAGACTCTTTATGAGCACAGGACCACAAATCGTTAAACAAGAAAGTATTACAATATACAGAAGTTGCACTTTATATGGATGGGCCCTGGTGGCCACTCAAACCATATACTAAAATAGTGGTATAAGTACCACGAACAGGAAAGGGAAAAGGCCTAGGGCCTCTAGAATCGCTGGGCCTACAAGGAGCCAACCTCAGTTAGTGACCAGGAGGTCCACGGGTCGCGTGTGCAGTGAGGAAAGTTACACGCGGGCTCCCATAGGTTTTCAATGGGTGCGTAAAAGTTCAAAAGTTAAGGCTAAAAGGGTCTTCTGGTCGAACTACGAAATCAAGACTTCAGATCTAAACATTAGAGATGTTACTCTACACTTGTGCACTGGAGTGCCAGCTTTACCTCACCCACAGGAAGCGGGTGCATAGGTCTCGAAGTGCGTCGGGTTTCTTCTATCGATTCAATGGAGCCTGATGACAAAGATGCTGCAGGCGGTCGGTCCAGAAGAGCTGCGTTGGATCCAAGGGTGGATCGGAGTTGTAGAAGACCTGAAAGCAGAGGGGACAGTGTTCACAGCAACTAGCCAGTGACCGGCGTGGCACCAGGTAGGTACCAGGCGATGTCGGGTGCAAACAGGTGACGAGGTGTAGCTTGTCTCTGCAGCCACGTGGTGCCTGAGGGTCGACGACGTCCAGGAGTCGGTTCACGAGCTGTCCCACGCAGGCTCTCGCTGTCGGCGGTGTCGGCGACTCAAAGGAAGCGAACAAGCCTTGGCAAAAGCAGAAGTTGTGAAGAATGAAGAAAGCTGATTACTCTGACCAGCAAGGTCAGAATGGCGGCTCCTTTGGAGGGGAGCAAGGGCCAGTCTGGAGCAACCAGACCAGCATCGTAGATTTCAAGGTTCGTCGCCAAAATGGCCACTAGCCAACGGGCCAGGGACCGAGCAGGCACGTCGAGTTGCAAAGTGCAGAGGGGCCCCACGCAGATCGTGGAGATGCTGGAGGGCTCACCTTTGGTGCAGATGCTGCTCGGATGTTGGGCTTCTCAGGACCCAAAGCACAACTCGGAGGAAGCCTCTGTTGTCGCACTTGCAGCTTGTCGTGGGTCTTTCAAGATGGCTGGCTCCACGTGTTTCGGTGCCTCCACGGGTTCCTTCTTTTCAGGTACTGTGGATCGGCCGGTGAGAGGTCTGGAGGTCCAGGTCTTGTCGGGCTCTGGGCTCGGGCTCCATCAGGAGGCGGCGGCAAAGCAGACGTCGAGTAGCTGGTTGGTGCTTGCGTTAGCAAGATGGTCACTCCCTGACCATAGGGGAGATTTCCTTCCGTCCTCTGTGCAGCAGAGCGTCGAAGTTCCCGTCTTCTTCTTGTAGTTAAGTTGATTCCAGGATGTCTGAAGTCTTAGGACACAGCTCCTACTTTTAAGCGGATTCTAGGGGCCGGACTACCTGCTAGGTCCCTCCCTAAGGGTGGGACCAGGAAGGGGGTGGTTACACCCCCAATCCTTTATCCAGCTCGCCCCAGGTCCGGGGCTGGTGTGCCCCAGGACCGGTTTGAACTGGTATATGCACCGAGGCTCCTTGTGAGCCTCAGGCATGTCTGATTCCATTCAAGCCCTACCTGACCAATACACAAAATCCTGTCTGGGGTGGTGCACGCACCTCCCCTGGCAGGAAACCCTTTGTCCACGTCTCCCAAGCTGGAAGGACTCCCAGCAGCAGGAGGGCAGACTTGTGTCTGTGGTGGCAGCATCCATTTTGTGGAGCTGAGGCTATGTCTGATTTTACCCGGGTTTCAGGTACTGTACATGTCGTGTCCCTCTAGAAGGGTGGAATGCTAACCCCGTCGCCAGAATTGGCGAGGGGTTAGTATTCCAATTCGTATGACACCTTACTCGACATGTTTTGATAAAGCCAAACCAAAGATAGCATTTAACCGCGAGGTTCATAATGCACTTAAGAGTATATGGTATGACGATATCTGGAAACGGTAGAAGGAAGTTGTTCCGACCACTGCAGACAGGCTCAGCTCATGCCAGAGCACCATCTCACATGGAACCAAGCACTCTGCCTTCAGGATTGTCAAGGCCTGCCATAGGAGTGACTTATAGGTTACCAGGTGTCCCATTTAAGGTTAGGTATAGGTATACTACACCTAAGTAAGAGGTGGTTATACCAACTTACCCCAGCTGAGTGATCAGCCAGTTGTGTCAAATTGCTAGGCCAGGCCAGGGGTGTCACAATACATGCTTCAGCCCCTGGTAGGCCTTAGATACACCAATGCCCTGGGTACCTAGTGTACACTGGTACAGGGGCTCACAGGGTGATCCAATTCCAATTGGTTATGCACCTAGGGTGCATAGTGTCAATTTAGTAGAGAGAACAGCAGGCTGGGGGTCTGATTAGCAGGCCCACAGCCTCAATATGTCAAAAACCAGTGAAGCAAAAAGAAAAAATTTGGGGTGACCATAGGATAGCAGACCCTACTCTCCTACACAACCCCCCCCCCCCAAACGCAGGGACATTAAACTAGCCTTGACCAGTCTCGTCTTCATGTCCTAAGTGGAAGTACCTGGAGAGACCATCTGCATTCCCATGGTCGGTACCTGGACGGTGCTCCACTGTAAAGTCCATCCCCTGTAGGGAAATGGACCACCTAAGCAGTTTGGGGTTTTCACCCTTCATCTGATTTAGCCACAAGAGGGACTCATGGTCGGTCTGAATCTTGAAGTGAGTGCCAAACAAGTATGGCCTCAGCTTCTTCAGGGCCCACAACACAGCAAAGGCCTCCCTCTCAATAGCTGACCAATTCTTCTCTCTGGGGGTCAACCTTCTGCTAAGAAAAGCAATGGGTTGGTCTTGACCATCTACATTAAGTTGTGACAGCACAGCTCCCACACCCAACTCAGAAGCATCTGTTTGGACAATAAACTCTTTGGAGTAGTCAGGACTTTTCAGGATAGGTGCAGAGCACATGGCCTTCTTCAGGTCGTCAAATGCCTTTTGACATCTTACTGTCCACTGAACCTTTTTGGGCATCTTCTTGGATGTCAGATCATTAAGAGGAGTCACAATGGACCCATAGTTCTTAACAAACTTCCTGTAGTACCCAGTCAAGCCCAAGAAAGCTCAAACTTGAGTCTGGGTGGTTGGAGGGGACCAGTCCTTGATGGATTGTATCTTACTCTCCAGTGGTTGAACTTGGCCTCCACCTACAAGGTGGCCCAAATACACAACCTTACTCTGCCCTATCTGGCACTTAGTAGCCTCGATAGTGAGGCCTGCCTTTTGCAGAGCCCCAAGTACCTTCTTCAGGTGGATCAGGTGATCCTCCCAGGTGGAGCTAAAGACAGCAATGTCATCAAGATATGCTGCACAAAAGTCATCCAACCCAGTAAGGACTTGATTCACCAACCTTTGGAAGGTGGCAGGTGCATTCTTCAGACCAAAGGGCATCACCAAAAATTGGTAGTGTCCTCCTGGGGTTGAGAATGCTGTTTTGGCCTTAGACTCCTCAGCTAACCTGATTTGCCAATAGCCAGCTGTCAAATCAAATGTGCTCAAAAACTTGACAGAAGCCAGTTTATCTATGAGCTCATCTGCCCTTGGAATAGGATGTGCATCTGTCCTAGTGACAGCATTGAGTCCTCTGTAATCCACACAGAACCTCATCTCTCTCTTGCCAACTTTGGTGTGAGGTTTGGGGACCAGAACCACTGGGCTAGCCCAGGGGCTCTCTGAGGGTTCAATGACACCCAATTCCAGCATTTTGTATACCTCAGCCCTTATACAGTCCCTGACGTGGTCAGGTTGTCTGTAAAGTTTGTTCTTTACAGGAAGACTGTCACCAGTGTCCACCACATGGGTACACCAGTCAGTTTGACTAGGTATCAATGAAAACATATGTTGAAATGATTGTAGAACCTGTCTACATTCAATCTGCTGATGATCAGTGAGGTTGCCTCCAAGGGTCACTCCTTCAACTGAACCATCTTCAGGGTTCTGAGACAACAAGTCTGGGAGAGGGTCACTCTCTTCCTCCTGTCCCTCATCTGTAGCCATGAGCAAGCCCATGTCTGCCCTGTCAACATATGCTTTTAACCTGTTAACATGGAGTACCCTGTGGGGACTCCTGGGAGTTCCTAGGTCCACCAAGTAGGTAACCTCTCCCTTCTTTTCCAGGATTGTATGGGGTCCAGACCATTTGTCTTGGAGTGCTGCTGGGGCCACTGGCTCCAACACCCATACCTTCTGTCCTGGCTGATACTCAAACAAGACAGCCTTTTGGTCATGCCAAGCTTTCTGTAAGGCCTGGCTTGCCTCAAGGTTTTTGGATGCCTTCTCCATATACTCAGCCATCCTGGAGCGGAGACCAAGTACATAGTCCACTATGTCTTGTTTAGGCTTTTTGAGAGGTAACTCCCATCCTTCCTTCACTAAACACAGTGGGCCTCTTACAGGGTGCCCAAACAACATTTCAAAGGGGCTGTAGCCAACTCCTTTTTGTGGGACCTCGCTGTAAGCAAACAGAAGGCAGGGTAGAAGGATGTCCCATCTTCGCCTGAGCTTTTCAGGTAATCCTTTGATCATACGCTTTAGGGTATTGTTGAATCTCTCAACAAGCCCATTGCATTGTGGGTGATAAGGAATGGTGAACTTGTAGTTGACACCACATTCCTTCCACATAGCTGTCAAGTATCCTGACATGAAGTTGGTACCTCTGTCAGAAACCACCTCCTTAGGAAACCCCACTCTGGAGAATACTCCCAGCAGGGCCCTGGCCACAACAGGAGCTGTAGTGGTCCTAAGGGGAATTGCCTCTGGATACCTGGTGGCATGATCCACTACCACCAGTATAAATATGTGCCCAGATGCAGTAGGAGGATCCATGGGACCCACTATATCTATTCCCAATCTTTCAAAGGGGACCCCCACCACAGGTAGTGGTATTAGGGGGGCCTTTGTTGTGCCACCTGATTTGCCACTGGCTTGGCAGGTTACACAGGAGCAACAAAACTCCTTGGTATCTTCATTCATGTGAGGCCAGTGAAAGTGAGGGACAAGCCTGTCCCAAGTCTTGTTCTGGCCTAAGTGTCCTGCTAGAGGAATATCATGGGCCAAGGTAAGAAGGAAGCCCCTAAATTGCAGAGGTATAACCAACCTCCTGGTTGCACCAGGTTTTGGGTCTCTAGCCTCTGAATAAAGGAGCCCATCATCCCAATACACTTTATGGGTACCTTGAGCATTCCCAGCAGCCTCAGCAGCAGCCAGCTGTCTGAGGGGTTCAAGAGATGGACAGGTTAACTGAGCCTGCCCCAAGTCAGCCCTGGAAGGTCCCCCTGTCCCCAGAAACTCAACCTGAACAGGTTCAAGCTCTTCAGGGACAGTTCCTTCAGGGTTCTCTAGATCATCTTCCTGGGAAGGCTGATCATCACTTGGAGGCAGGGGGGAAGGCACAGCCTTAACCCTCCTGTTCTTCTTCTTGGTAGGTGCTTGGTCCATTGTTCCAGGATCCAAGACCTGTGGTTCAGTGAGGCACTTTTTGGCCTGTGACCTGGTCACAGCAAGGACATGTGGTGATATACCTAACATCTCTGCATGTGTCCTGTACTCCACTTCTGACCATAGAGAACTCTCTAGGTCATTGCCCAACAAACATTCTACTGGGAGGTCTGCACTAACCACAAACCTTTTGAGGCCAGTTACCCCTCCCCATGAGAAGTTAACAACTGCCACACTATGTGAAGTAGTGGCATTGCTGGCATTGGTCACCAGGTAATTCTCACCTGGTATGTACTGTCCAGGGTCCACAAAGCCTGGTGTCACCATAGTGACACTGGCACGTGTGTCCCTGTAGGCTTGAGCCACGTTTTCATTTATTAAAGGAGTCTGTCTGTACTTGCCCAGGTTACTGGGGCTCACAGTCAGGGACAAATCCATGTCCCCATCACAGATCAAGACTGCCTGTGTCAGGGTTCTGTCTAAGTCAGAATCTCCTTCAGTTCCCATAGTGATTCCCACTACACCCTTTGTCTGGGGACCAACACTGCTAACAGTAGTACTGGGAGCAGGTGCCTTAGGGGCAACAGTGTTGGGGGCTCCACCCTTCTTACAATCACTAGTCCAGTGAGTTGTATTCTTGCAAGATTTGCACCAGGGTTTCTTTGGACCTTCTTTCTTCTTCCCTTTAGGTTGGGACTAACCCTCGTTAGTACTAGTTTGGGGCCCTGTTGAAGACTTCTGGTCTTTGGATTTCTGAACTCCACCCTTTTGGTCTGTTTTCTTCTGATCACCCCCTTGGCCCTGGTTCTGGTTCTTTTGCTTAACCCTGGTTCTGACCCATTTGTCTGCCTTCTTTCCCAATTCTTGGGGAGAGGTCAGATCTGAGTCAACCAAGTGTTGATGCAGTTGCTGGTTTTGACAGTTATTTATAATCTGTTCTCTCATCATCAAATTGTACAATCCTGTATAATCAGATACCTTACTTCCCAGCAACCAACCCTCCAAAGCCTTAGTGGCACATTCAATGTATTCAGACCAGTCCTGAGTCTGTGTCTTCTGGGTATCTCTGAACATTAACCTGTACTGTTCAGTGGTTAAGCCTAACCCATCAACCAGGACACTCTTCAGGGCTCTGTAGTTTCTGACATCCTCCTCCCTAACAGAGAGGAGTCTATCTCTGCCTCTACCTTCAAAGGAGAGCCATAAGATTGCTGACCACTGGTCTCCAGGAACCTGCTGCACTTTGCAGGCTCTCTCAAGAGCAGTCATCCATTTGTGGATATCATCCCCATTTTTGTAGGGGGGCACAACCTTGGACAGGTTCCTATTGTCAAAGACCCTATCTTTGTCCTTAGGGACAATGCTGCCACCAGTGGGTATAGACCCACTCTCTCTAGGTTGCCTAGCCTTGTTTAGTTTCTCTTCCATCAGGGCTACTTCTAGCTCCTGCTTCCTGATCCTCAGCTGAGCTTCCTTCATTCTGACCTCATGCTCCCTCCTCTGAGGGCTGGTCATCCTTCTTCTGGAGTGACCTTGAGAGCCTCTAGAGGCATGAGAAGCATTAGAGTCACCTGAGTGATTCCTCTGCCTCCCAAACCCCTGGTTAAGTACACTAGGGAGATCCAATGGGGTGAACCCATTATCAGTCCCCAGTAGCCTTAAGTTAGCTGAGCCAGGTCTGGCACCTGGCACTGGGCTATCTCTCCCATCTGAACTACTACTACTATCAGATTCACCCCCTTTGTCATCCCTGTCCCTATGCTGATTCTCATCATCTGTAGTCAGATTCTCAACTAAGGGGCGACTGTGGGAAAGGGGTACTTCAGTGGCATCTTCAGAAGGAGGGCCTCCTGTTCCTGTCCCTAAGGGGTCTAACTGGGAGGCTTTCTTGAGAGCTCTCTGATCTTCATCAGCCTGTAAGAGTTCTCTGAGTTCAGCAGAGGTAGGGTTCCTGGGCTGTTTAAGGCCCCTGATATTTGCCAACTGCCTGAGCTCATTCTGGTTAAGGGTAGCAAAGATGGTTGGTGCCCTCTGGGGGTCACTCTCGACAGAGATGGGTACATTGGACCCCTCTGCCCCAGCCATTGCTCTTAAGTGTGGGTGGATGTGTTGCAACTACCTACACTTGGGTTTTCCTACTAAACCTATCTAGTAGTTGTAGTCAGGGTGTGCTACTCCCTTTGCTGTACAACAACTAAGTTCAGTAGAACTTAAGTATATCTAATCTTGTTTTATATGTACCTACAGGTACCTATGTGATCTTTCAATTGGTAACAAAGAGATTACAATGGTAAAACACAGCAAGCTCAAATCCAACCGCTGCTCACCAATGTGAGAAGTTGGCCTGGTATATGATGTTCACTAGTTAAAGTGACCACCTTGTACCATGCCAAGCAACCCTTATGGTGTGGTTGTAAGTCAACCTTTTCGGACTAGCTGCCCTAGTGGTAGCGTAGGCTAAGCAGTCTTTGAGGCTAAACTCGTTAAAGCGTGTTAAGCAAGCTGTTTTACCATATGTAACCCCCTTTTATACCAATGAAAGGACACCACACAGATATATATTCAAAATATATATGTATTTATTACTCAAAGTATCCCCTAGACTCTTTATGAGCACAGGACCACAAATCGTTAAACAAGAAAGTATTACAATATACAGAAGTTGCACTTTATATGGATGGGCCCTGGTGGCCACTCAAACCATATACTAAAATAGTGGTATAAGTACCACGAACAGGAAAGGGAAAAGGCCTAGGGCCTCTAGAATCGCTGGGCCTACAAGGAGCTAACCTCAGTTAGTGACCAGGAGGTCCACGGGTCGCGTGTGCAGTGAGGAAAGTTACACGCGGGCTCCCATAGGTTTTCAATGGGTGCGTAAAAGTTCAAAAGTTACTGCTAAAAGGGTCTTCTGGTCGAACTACGAAATCATGACTTCAGATCTAGGCATTAGAGATGTTACTCTACACTTGTGCACCGGAGTGCCAGGTTTACCTCACCCACAGGAAGCGGGTGCATAGGTCTCGAAGTGCGTCGGGTTTCGTCTATCTGTTCAATGGAGCCTGGTGACAAAGATGCTGCAGGCGGCCGGTCCAGAAGAGATGCGGTGGATCCAAGGGTGGATCGGAGTTGTTGAAGACCTGAAAGCAGAGGGGACAGTGTTCACAGTCACTAGCCAGTGACCGGCGTGGCACCAGGTAGGTACCAGGCGAAACAGGTGATGAGGTGTAGCTTGTCTCTGCAGCCACGTGGTCCCTGAAGGTCGACGACGTCCAGGAGTCGGTTCACGAGCTGTCCCACGCAGGCTCTCGCTGTTGGCGGTGTCAGCAACTCGAAGGAAGCGAACAAGCCTTGGCAAAATCAGAAGTCGTGAATAATGAAGAAAGCTGATTACTCTGACCAGCAAGGTCAGAGGGGCTGCTCTTTTGGAGGGGAGCAAGGGCCAGTCTGGAGCAACCAGACCAGCATCGTTGATTTCAAGGTTCGTCGCCAAAATGGCCACTAGCCAACGGGCCAGGGACCGGGCAGGTGCGTCGAGTTGCAAAGTGCAGAGGGGCTCCACGCAGATCGTGGAGATGCTGGAGGGCTCACCTTTGGTGCAGATGCTGCTCAGATGTTGGGCTTCTCAGGACCCAAAGCACAACTCGGAGGGAGCCTCTGTTGTCGCGCTTGCAGCTTGTTGTGAGTCTTTCAAGATGGCTGGCTCCAAGTGTCTCGGTGCCTCCACGGGTTCCTTCTTTTCAGGGACTGTGGATCGGGCTGTGAGAGGTCTGGAAGTCCAGGTCTTGTTGGGCTCTGGGCTCGGGCTCCGGCAGGAGGCGGCGGCAAAGCAGACGTCGAGTAGCTGGTTGGTGCTTGCGTTAGCAAGATGGTCACTCCCTGACCATAGGGGAGATTTCCTTCCGTCCTCTGTGCAGCAGAGCGTCGAAGTTCCCGTCTTCTTCTTGTAGTTAAGTTGATTCCAGGATGTCTGAAGTCTTAGGACACAGCTCCTACCTTTAAGCGGATTCTAGGGGCCGGACGACCTGCTAGGTCCCTCCCTAAGGGTGGGACCAGGAAGGGGGGTGGTTACACCCCCAATCCTTTGTCCAGCTCGCCCCAGGTCCGGGGCTGGTGTGCCCCAGGACCGGTTTGAACTGGCATATGCACCGAGGCTCCTTGTGAGCCTCAGGCATGTCTGATTCCATTCAAGCCCTACCTGACCAATACACAAAATCCTGTCTGGGGTGGTGCACGCACCTCTCCTGGCAGGAAACCCTTTGTCCACGTCTCCCAAGCTGGAAGGACTCCCAGCAGCAGGAGGGCAGCCTTGTGTCTGTGGTGACAGCATCCATTTTGTGGAGCTGAGGCTATGTCTGATTTTACCCGGGTTTCAGGTACTGTACATGTCGTGTCCCTCTAGAAGGGTGGAATGCTAACCCCGTCGCCATAATTGGCGAGGGGTTAGTATTCCAATTCGTATGACACCTTACTCGACATGTTTTGATAAAGCCAAACCAAAGATAGCATTTAACCGCGAGGTTCATAATGCACTTAAGAGTATATGGTATGACGATATCTGGAAACGGTAGAAGGAAGTTGTTCCGACCACTGCAGACAGGCTCAGCTCATGCCAGAGCACCATCTCACATGGAACCAAGCACTCTGCCTTCAGGATTGTCAAGGCCTGCCATAGGAGTGACTTATAGGTTACCAGGTGTCCCATTTAAGGTTAGGTATAGGTATACTACACCTAAGTAAGAGGTGGTTACACCAACTTACCCCAGTTGAGTGATCAGCCAGTTGTGTCAAATTGCTAGGCCAGGCCAGGGGTGGCACAATACATGCTTCAGCCCCTGGTAGGCCTTAGATACACCAATGCCCTGGGTACCTAGTGTACACTGGTACAGGGGCTCACAGGGTGATCCAATTCCAATTGGTTATGCACCCAGGGTGCATAGTGTCAATTTAGTAGAGAGAACAGCAGGCTGGGGGTCTGATTAGCAGGCCCACAGCCTCAATATGTCAAAAACCAGTGAAGCAAAAAGCAAAAATTTGGGGTGACCATAGGATAGCAGACCCTACTCTCCTACACACTTCAAAAACTACAACTCTATAAAAAAAAAAAGACACACAACTCTCTCTGGTCCACATGAACATACACCCTCATGATATGGCCCCAGAAGTCAAATAGTTTCTGATAATGTCCACTCTGCAACAGAAAATCTACGAACTAGCACAAGCCTGAGATCACGAGTCAGTGTCCTAACTACCAAAAACAAGGAAAAAACGCACGCAAAAAAAAGCGCTCGCCAGTTAGCCACTGTTTATTTTTGCAAAAATAAACATGTGGCCTGCTTTCCTTCTGCCATGAAAGGTTTCTTGTCTTTATGGGGCCATGTGTTTGAAGCACATGGCCCCATAAAGATAAGAAACTTTTTACCACACTCGTAAGTCAAGCGAGCCAGTCCAACTGAGACGGCTCTAAAAGAGAAAAGTGTACGTCACTGGAAGCTCTTTTCCAATGGCTTGCCACCGTTTAGCATAAACGGTGACGCCAGCCAATGGAAAAGAGGGGCGGGGCTTAAACCCCGCTAGCGAAAGCTACCTGTAGTAATTACATAAATCCAAAAGTGTAATTCAGATTTGTTTATCCTGAATAGGTATCCTCAGCACAGCAGTCCAGCTCACAGCGCTGCCTAACAGTAATGAGTCATACATAGAACTCTATGAATAAAGAATCTAAATCCTGTCTGGACATTCCAGCTCACATGCTAGCCAATATGAAAGGCCCTATTTAACTTCACTTAACTCTACACTACCCAAAAACATAAAATCTCGCCAGCGAGACTGCGCATGTCTGCGCAGTCTACGCTAGCCGAGACCTAAAAAACCAGCAGGATCAGTCCACGAACAATGGGGGTATCACATAAAAAGGGCATTTTCTCACAATGATCCAAAGAAGTTATCTTGCGTGGGTAATATGGGTAGTATATCACGCCTGAATAGAGTGAGGACAGGTAAAGATGGGCTTGCCTTAGGCATGCCGACTGCACATGTACGCCATGTGCTGCATCTGCTGTATGCAAACATGTACATTTAATGTTCTTAAATAGGCATCAGCATGAGAGGCAAGCATGAGAGGCAGGTCGAGTCTATTTTTACCAAGGTGACATGGCTTCCATAGCCCCTATTGAAAATAGAAAACAAACTTGCTAACAGAAAACACTACCAGAGTCCATCACATGCCTGAAACCCAGACTTCCCTGCATATGCAAGCATACTAAGAAAGAAAGTGAAACTACAAGAAGTGTGTAAAACAAACCAACTTAAAGAAAAGTATAAGCTAAGAAGACAAAGTGCAACTGCACTGCAATACATTGGTTAAAACAACCAGCTAAACTTAAAATGGGAGCAAATGAAGCCTCTAGTTAAAAGGAGAGTAAAAGGGTCAAAGCATAAATGCTTCCAAGCAGTCTTACTAGTTGAACATAACAATATATGTCAACAGTCACAGGAGTAAACACGCTTGCTCCGTGCATACGTAATCTTTCAATCACCTATGGCTTGCATGCCTTTAAGACAAAGCATAGAAGGAAACAACGGGTTGCGGCCTATTAGAAACCGCTGGCGTTGGGCCAACAAATTAGTAAATAAGAATACCCCAGTAGGCCATAAGTACTAGTTGATTTACAAAAGATGGTAAGCACACAGACTTTATTCAAGTGCTTATTGCATGGTTTATACATTTTGATTTTTTTTAGGTTGCAGCCTCCCAGACAGCACAGCTGTCTGGTTTGCTAAAGGCATCTTGGGGACATTCAGAATATTGACCTAGGAATGCATTCCGCCTGTTGCTTACCATTGGCTTTGTGGTTTGTAACTCACATTTTCTGGCTTTCTATCTGCTGGCTTTATTTGGTTTAGGATGTCCAGCTCGCCTCCTGTTGCCCAAACCTTGTTTACTGTATTCTTCTGCAAACTCTTATTCTGTAAATAGCCTTTAAATCTTGTTATTGGCTTGTCACATTTGCTGTGCAGTCAAAGACAGAGGTCAAATGTCAGACTGTGTCTTCAAGGGTGTTTTTTTTTCCTCTGACTTCAAAGTGAGATAATTAATGTGACAATCATGCAGGCTACTAGGGGTCTGCTTAAGGAAGGCTGCACTGCACTCTATGACACTCTATTCTACTCTGCACCACTGTACTCTATGCTACTGCTCTCTACACCACTATACTATGTGCCACTGCACTCTACGCCACTGCACTCTATGCCACTCTACTCTGCACAACTGCACTCTACACCAATGCACTCCACGCCACTCTACTATACACCATTGCACTCTCCAACAGTATACTCTGCAAAACTGCATTCTCTGCCACTCTTTGTCACTAAACTCTATGCCACTGAACTCCACGCCACTGAACTCTGCTTCACTCCACTCTATGACAGCGCACTCTACATCAATCCACTTTAAGCCACTCTAATCTACTCTGTACCACTGCACTCTACGGCACTCTACTCTATACCACTGCACTCTACGCCCCTTTACTCCACTCTGAAACAATCTGCTCTATGCCACTGCAGTGTATGACACTCTATTCCACACTGTGCCACTCCACACCACTGCACTCTGCGCCAATGCACTCCACACCACTTTACTCAAAACCAGTACACTCTATGCCAGTCTGCTCTGCACCATCCTACACCACTCTACTGCACACTATGGCAATGCACTCTAATCTACTGTGCGCCCTGAGACTGAACTCTACACCACCTCACTCTACGCCTCTCTACTCTACTCTGCACCACTCTATTCGATGCCAGTGCACTCTACCCCACTCTACTGTGTACCACTGTATTCTTCACCACTGCACTTTACACCACTCTACAGCACTTTACTCCAGCCTGCCATTCTACAACACTAATCCACTCTACAATGCTCTACTCAACTCCCTCTGTAGCACTCCATACCACTTTACTACACTCTATCTGACACACTACTCTACTCTATGTCACTCCACTCTATGACAATCTACACCACCCTACTCCACAAAACTCTACTCCACTCTATGTAACACCCTCTACGGCGAACGACCTTTACAACGCAGTTGTTACACCGTGATACATTTACATCGCAGTCATTACAACGTGAGCCGTTACAACGACTTGCGCTGGATGGCGCTATACACTAAGGAACAGTATGATTTACTATTCTGACACGTTCCCTGCTGTTACGTAGGCTGGAGTTTGAATAGTAAATCATACTATTCTTAAGTCCAGCGCCCTCCAGCACAAGTCGTTGTATCGACTTGCTTTGTAATAACTGCGATGTAACGTACCGCGATGTAAATCATCGCGTTGTAACGTCACATATTCCCCTCTATGCCACTCCACTCTGTTCTACACCACTTCACGACACTCTATGACACTCCACTCTACAACACACTACTCCCTCCTGGATGCCGTTTGCAGAGCAGTTTGTTGGCAACTCATCCTTTGCTATCATGCTTTCTTTGACTGGTGTAGTGTCATGAAACTATATGCGCTAGGACCCTTGCGGTTATGGGCAGATTCAACAAGGAATTACGTAACTTGCTGGGAGGTGTTAAGGTGTGGTTTTTAATGGTTATGACGTAATGAGTGGGCAGTGTCTGATTGTAAACTGAGGAATAAAGACGTACAATTCAGTGCTCCGTGTGTGGGGTAATCATGTTGCATGCTCCTGGACTGTAGAGGATGCTACAACTTGTAAGTCACCATCTGACAACGGGTCAAGGTTTCAATCCTAATGCAACCGGACACTGTGCTAGCTCAATTTAGCTTCCGCGTGTGATTCGAAGTGGGGTATTTTATTAGTCTTAGAAACTAATGTCCTTATCTCATTGATGATTTCCATTTTCCTGTGAACTCAGTTGCTAGGCAACGTGGATTTGTGGTAAAGGTAGTTTTAGAACTTCTTTTACTGGAATGATTACTCGGTTCTAACACTGCCGGTTGCAAATTTTGCTCTATTTAGCTTCTGTGAGTTCGTAGAAGTGTAGTGTTCAAATGGTCATCCTAGATCCTGTTGCCTTTGTCTGATTGCTATATCCCATTCTTCCTACACGAGCATAAAAACGATGTTGTCCAGCAACATGTGATCATGAGACATATATTCATGGTCATCCTGAGCATGTTTGTGGGAAGCTTACTTATTCCTGGATTGTTCAAACATTGTAGCAGCACAGACTTCTGGGATTGTTGTCTTAATGATTCAAAATGATTTATGAATCACTTTTTGTGTTTGGTGTTTCCTTGACTCCTGGCATATTTTGTCTCTCAGTGCATTCTTTTTGGCTCTAGAAAGTGTATTTCTTAAAACCCCTGGGGATATATCTGAAGTGTGGCCTGGCTCAGAGCAGAGTGTCAGTTTAATTGAAATAGCACTGTCCATACCATATACACAACACAGATGTACACCTCAGCGATAGAGGGAGACAATCAGTGCTCACTGTTTCCGAGATGTGCTGTTTGCAGCTCATGCACTAACTTGAAGATATTCAAAGATACATGTCTGCACTTCAGATAATGCAATTGCATAAAACAGGTGCTCAGCTCTGTTGTGATCCAGCACACCTTTTCATGATCCAGCACACTTCTTCATAACACAGCCCTGGGACTTCCTCAGCTTAATGTATGTGCTTCAGGTAGTGAAATTGCATTAAAACAGGTGCTCAACTCTGCTATGGTCTGGCACACCTCTTCATGATCCAGCACACCTCTTCATTATACCGCCTTGAGACTTCCTCAGCTGAATGTATGTGCTTCAGGTAGTGAAATTGCATTAAAACAGGTGCTTCACTCTGCTATGATCCAGCACACCTCTTCATGACCCAGCACACCTCTTCATTATACCGTACCAGGGTTTCCTCAGCTAAATGAATGTGCTTCAGCTAGTGAAATTGTATTAAAACAGGTTCTCTGCTTTAATCCAACACACCTCTTTTCCAGCAGTTCAAGATGCTGGACCAAGCCTACAAAGCCCTACACAAGGAAGGACCAGCACATGTCAACAAATGACTGCCCTCACACCTTCGGTCTGCCTCCCGCTTCTTCGCAGACACCATCTGATCCGCCTAACCAACAGCGGAGGACGCTCCTTCTCGCACCTGGCAGCCAAGGCATAGATTGCCCTTCCCTTGCACCTAAGGCCCCCTCATCACTCCAGAAATTCAGGTGAGAACTCAAGACCTGGATGTTCAAATGAGATACGACCATGCAGCAGCCACAAGCATCTTGAGTCCCTGAAGCATGGCTTTCCGCGCTCTATAAATGTCTGATTGACCTCTTCGTGATCCACCACACCTCTTCATTATACTGCCCTGGGGCTTCCTCAGCTAAATGTGTTTGCTTCAGGTAGTACAACTGCATTCAAATGGGTGCTCAGCTGTGTTATCATCCAGCATACTTATTCATGATCCAGCACACCTCTTCATTATACCGCACCAGGCTTTCCTCAGCTAAATGTATGTGCTTCAAGTAGTGAAATTGCATTAAAACAGGTGCTCCGCTCTGCTATGATTTAGCACATATCTTCATTATTCCACTCTGGTGTTTCCTGAGCAATCCTCTCTTAAAAACAATTGGTGATGCCACGGTTAGTAACTTAAAAAATCGGTGCGGTGCCATAAAAACTCACTGAGATGCTACTGGCGGGTGTCTCTTCTCTCCCAGGCTATGAGGAGCAGGAAAGGGAAGGAAGATGGTTAACTTCCTGCATGCCATTCCAACCAATCCTGGAGCTGCTCTGATGTTTTCAGCATGAAAGTTGTTCCAGGATTGGTTGGAGCAGGTTAACCCAGAGCTCATTTTGAGGCTGGGGGCCTGTGCCTGCAATCTCCCGGCTGTTTTACAGCACTGGGATTGCTGGCTCTGAAGCGAGCATATCGGATAGGCCGGCAGAAGACAGCCGGACAATCTGAAATGCGCATTTAGCACCTTCAGATGTCAATCTGCAATCCTCAGAAATCTGCCCCGCCCCCACCATCACAATCATGCTAGCGCGGCCGGCGGTGCACGGAATAATAAAATGGTAATGACAACTTTATTACTCTGTGTTTACCTGCTGCCCAGCAGGTTGGGCACCTCTCCTACACCTCAACAGAGGAGATGCCGCTGGGTGATGCCAACATGAGAATTCTGTTAACTTCTTTATTTTCAAAACGTCCTAATCGAGTTTTGCTAATCCTTAAACTTGAACCTTTAGTTTCATGTACTTGATGGATGAACCAGCAGCATACATGACAAATCACCCGATTCAGGCGGGAGACTCACGATTCGTGATGCCAAAAATGGCTTTATTTTAGCTGTCTCCCTCCTGAAACTGCCTCTGCTTCAAAAGATGTTAACGGGAAAAATACATTCCCACGAGTGCTTGCATAATCCCCCACTTTCCTGTTCTAAAATGTTGGCATGTTTGCAGCAGTCTAATTTCTCTGTGATAGATGCACCGTTCAGATGACCTTTCCTTACCTTTTGAAGCAATACCATTCCTTTAAAAACTATCATTTCACTCAGCATGATCAAATGAACTTCTTAATGTAATTCTGATATTTCAAAATTGCATTTGCAAATGACATTTATAAAAATACAAGTTAGAAAGCATGTGCGTCAATGTTTGATTCCTACACATTCATATGGCATCCACATTAATGCAAATAAAGGCATCAATAGCTTTAATTATATACTCTCACAGAGGGTCCCGAGGTAAGTAAATTAAGGCAGAGAATACACAGTAAATACACTTTAATATGACGTGCCACACAGTCAGTATCTTGAACATGTGGCATGGATCTGGCCATCCTGGACCTACACCGCACCACTGATTTAGTAAAAGTGCTCTGTAACTACAAAATGAAAGTTCCTGGTGTTGTACTTTAGTACTAGGGCTCATTACACAGAGGCGCCAATATATGCTACTGCTATCTTGTGGTAGGTCACTGTATTAGATGGAGAAGTGAGATCAGTGGTAGATTTTGTACTTGATTAGCAATAGTCTGTCATTACAAACAGAATAGTGGGATCAGTTTTCTTTTATTCATTTATTTTTATTAACGTTTAGCACTTTCAGCACTCTTGAACAAATAGTTAAGGGATTTAGGTCTCTTTTTAGGTCTCGCCTGCGCAGCGCGCATGCGCTGCTAAGGAGGGGACCTTTTGAAATCGATCAGCATTTTGGCATAAAGCGTGCACGTTTTGCATTGCTTTCTATTGCAACCCATGCACGTTTGGCGTTTCCCTTGCGTGAGTGAGCAGTGGTGCCATTTGTCAGCAATTATCTCGCCTTGCTGCTCGCTCCCACAAGGGAAACGCCAGATATGCCCTCAGCGTCTACAGGCGCAGGCGTGTAGGGGCCATATGTTTTTAATTAGTGTGACCTTTCACTTTCACGGCTGCGTCGCTTTCACGGCCGCGCTTGTTTGTCTGGGTTTGGCGTAACTGTGTATCCCCTGACTGCTGCTTGCTGCAGCCCGCCGCCCCCCTCCCCGCAATCATACCCCGAGACACTTGCTTTGTGACACACGGGCCTGCTCTGCCGGAAAACATCTTCGAGGCCCGCAGCTGCAAGCGCAGATAATGAGAAAGGTTTCGTTCATTTACGGATCTAATTAGGAGATGCTTTCCTGGTCCCTTGGGAGGCTGCCAGCGCCATGTGTTGGGGGGGCGATCAGTTCTCATTCACAGCACAGGCCTCCCTCGCCTTTGTGTTTCTGGTGCTGGTTTATCCCTCTCAAGGCAGGTTAACAGCACTGTGGCCACAAGAAGTCCCTCCCTCAATTATGGTGTGCCAGGGTGTTGGATGACTAATTTTTTCCAGTGTGCGGACTGTTTGGTGGAGTCTGGACTAGGGGCGGCGTGGGTCTCAAGGCTACAGTGCTGAAGCAGGCATTCAGCTTCAGAGGCACGCAGGTACTCCGATTTCCTTCCGCTCATTTTCGTGTGCTGCCTGACCTCTCGTTCTTCTTGCCTTTCATTGTGCACAGAAGGACGTTATATGGAGGTACACAGTGTCACAAAGCACAGTGTACCACTCAGATCGTTGCCCCCCAGTTTGCTGCTATTTTGCTTTGTGAAGCATGTGGTGGCTCTATCTTTACTTTTTATCAGTGCAGTGACTCAGGGAGGCTGTGTTGTAGGATGCGCATGGGAAATTCTGGCACCATTGAGGTGTTTTGCACTTTTTCCCCCTCAAGATTTATATAGCGTGAACTCGACCTAAAGGTCTTGGAGCACTTTACATGAGCACCAGTTAGGTCACACAAGGACACATTCATGTTTTTTTGGCAGTGGGGCGTGGGGACATAAAGTAATTTGCCCAGAATCACAGGATGTTGAGCCGACGAGGAGGCTCGAACCTGGTCCCCTCTGCTCCAAAGTCGGCTGCTTTGGCCGTTATGCCACACCTTCTCCTTTGCACTTGAAATGAGATTGGGGCCACATTTTAATTAACACCAGGATGTTATAGTGCTAAAAAATATTTAAAATGGTTTCAATTACAATCGTGACTAATATATGTGCAATAGGGAGCAGTTAATAGTTTCTGTGTTTGACAAGATTTGCCCCTGATATTGTTTGTTTCTGTTTTTTGCACTTTTATATAGTGCGAAATGTTTCCCGAGCCCATCTTCGTGACCGAGCATGCATTCTATCGCAGAGTCATGCAAAGGTCTGAAGGTTTGGAAAGCATATCAGCTTAAGGTGCTCTGCTTTGGGCTGATTAGTAGAGGCGGAGCGCAGCAAGAGGTAAACTGGAAGGGGATATATGCAAATAAACTAGTTATGGATGAGCATAAAAGCAAGTTGCTACTAAGCAGGACTGAAGTGTTCTCACCAGTGAGCTTGTTTGTTTTCCTGTTACGCACAACGTCTAAAGTCAGGAATTTGCTTGCTGTATGAGGCTTCAATCAGCCGGAGTTTCTCTTACACATAACGTGCAACGCATTTGAGGTGAATAATAAATGCATATATGACAACAGATGCAATGGGAGCTGGGGCCGCAGCAAGAGTGAGTGAAGAGTAGTGTTTTGTCATTTAGGGTATGTGCACTCCAAAAGTGTCAGCTTGTATTATTATTTTGAATATATTGCTGAGTGCCGCCCGCTCTTGTACATAGTTTCCGTAAACTGCCTTTTTCTCTGGACAACGTTGGATTTGACATTCAGCACGGAGAGTGCTGGCAAGAAGTGAGCCGCAGGGACACTGCACAAATATGGCATTCTCTAAAAAAAAAAGCAAAATAATCACATATTGTACGGTAGCAGAGAGGTGCGAAGGAGAAAATTAAACAAAAAATGCCAACTAATAATAAGCAATAGTTACACTTTTTAACCTTCCTTGTTTCATATCGACTTTAAAAAAAGAAAAAAACAACTTGTATGAATATTCGAAGATGTTAAGAGTGTGTGGGCATGCCAGTGGGGGATAATGTACTGCATTGCTAAACACTTAAAAAGTCCCAAAGGCTAGACCTATTGGCTATGCCAATGCTTATTTATATTTGCATTCATGATTGCATTAAGGGGAGGTTGGTCAAATTTACTTGCTTTCAGTACTCGTTTATATTTGATTGATCTCTCGGTTGTTTAGTAAGAAGGGGGGCTATGTTTCACTTTGGTTCAAAGAAATTAGTAATTTTCTCCAAGCTCTGTTGAGACTTTTGACTAAACCGTAGTCGAGGGGGAAATATGTTGTTTCACTCTTTCAAACAGCTTTCTTTGGTGATGTTGGCCTCATTGGTATCTATGTTTTTATACATTTTCCTTTCATTATGTAGGATTTCCATATTCCCGGAAGATGGATTTTAGTTCCAAACTCATTTTACCACTCTCAGGTTTGTTTTTCCTTTCCACATTAGGTTCTCCCTATAAGCTCAGAAATACAAAAAGTGCCTAAAAAACAACCACTACAGGCAAAAGCCAAAGAACCTCAAGTCAAAGGCAACTCAACTCAAATACATAAGACCTCCAGGCTCTCCAACATTTTAGTCTACAGGGTCATTGTAATGGGTCTCTGAGATGATCATACCACTCCCTTCTCCCTCGTTCATCCTGTATAGATTATCCACCCCAATTCTGCAGCCAAGGGCTCAAAGCTCCAGAAATACTCCCCATAATGGCAATTGCTTCTAACTTTCCTGCTATGGCCTCTACTGACATACTTCCCTCCATCATGGTCATATTGATCATACCACATCTTCTCTCCTTGCTACCTGTTCCATCTCTGACTCACCTCTCGGCACAGCTCCACAAGCCACCAATTAATTCCAGGCTGTATGCTGTCTTGGTCGACATTGCTAAAAGGTTCTCAACCAGTTATAAGACCTTCACTCATTCAGTGACCAATCCACCTCTGGTACCACTGTTCTCTGCACATCTACTTTCACCACGAGCCCACGGAATCTCTACCACAGTAAACAAGACAAAGCATCATCTATGTTATTGTTCTCATGTCTGGCCCAAAAAAGAATACTGTGCCACAAGCAGCTTAGCCTAAAGCTCTCTAATTACCGCAGCAACCTGATATCCTTTGTCTTCTAACCGCTTACCAGTGCTAGGACTGTCTGATCATTCACATTAAAACTGGCCTTTTTATCCACCAACTGTAGACCCCACAACACCAGTGCTACGTGCATGGTTCTCCTGTCCTCATGCCACTTTTGTGGCCATCTCTTGAAGCGCGACCTGCTTTCCCAATACATTCCGAAGCCACCTACTCCTGTCACATCTGAAATAATTTGTATCTGCTATAAGAAATCCACTTGTAGGTATCGTGTCACCACTCCAATAAACAGTGTCGCAAAAAGCATCCAGACCTTTATGTCTGCTCTAAAGCCTGCTGAAATCCTCACACAGTGATATGGCAGCTTCAGACCTCATATGGCAAACCCCTGTCTCCTATAGAAGGAGTGTCTTGCTCTGATAACCCTACATGCAAAATTAAGAGGACCTCGTAGACTTCGGACCATGTGTAGTTCCAGTTTGCTTGCCACTACCACATTTTCCAACAACTTCACCAACTCCTGTATATTCTTTTACTGAATTCTAGCTTCCATAGCATCTGTGTCCAACCTGCAACTCTTCTGCCAAAATCTGAAAATATGCCAAAGCCCTGTCACGGGAACCTAAGCATCCAGCATCTACAGACAAGATATCATCCAGACAATGCATGCCAAACTCATTAAAAAATGTGATACAGATCTCAAACAATTTGTAGGAAATTGCACAACCCATGGAAAGGACCTTATCAATTATGCCTTCGAAATTTAATCCATAGCAATGGAACATCAACCAGGTGTATTGGTAATATTACAAAAGCCTATTTAAAGTTGCACTTCGCCAATGCTGCTCCTGCCCAAACAGATCTCACTAACCCCATCGCCACATCCCCCCATGCAAACTGCACCACTGCCTCCTCTCTGACAATAAAGTTGTTCACTGAATCATCCAGAACTAACCCACAATATTCTTAGGGACAACACCCAAGTGAGAAATCATTAGGTCCTCCAATAGCCAATAAACAAAAGGGCCTGTCATCCTAACGTGTGTGATTTATTTAAACAACTTATTCCTCTCTACTCCCAACCATTGAAACCACATCTCGCTGTCCACCTTCCCTCAATGCTACTCAGAGAAGGTGCCCAGATGAGCTCTGAATTCCTCGTCAAACCTTAACCAAGATAGGCCTCCAAAATCCTTTTGTACTTTGATAATTTTGTCACTATATTTGAAAAATGTCCACCAGTCTCTCTGGAAGCTTTTCACAGTAGACTCCATCACCAAATAAAGAAGGCTGAGGTCCATTTCTATCCTTGGCTTTCCAGCCCATTCCCATTCCTCCTCCTTGGATACTGTTGAGGCCTCTATTGCCCTTTGTACCATCTTATAGATATCAGTGAATTTGCCCTTCCAAATCTTACCCTTCACCGCCATAGACAAGTGTTGTGCCAGTGACATCGACACTCCCCAATTTATGGCAACCTTTTCCTGATATCCTTCCTCTCCTTCTGCCCCTTCTCCCTCTCCGCACCAGCTTGTTCTCTTCAACCTCTTTCACCCTTTTTCCCTTCCATTTTAATTTTACTGGAATCTTCTCTCCACTCTTTTCGGTGCCTCTTCTGTACCCACCTTTGCTCTTCCGTACCCACTGCTATCGTGCAGCAGTGGGTACCTTGGGCACTGTGGCACAGCCTTTTTCGCCCATCTCTTTAATTCTGCCGATCTCAGTTTATCTCTTGCCACCTTTGGATCACCAATCTCCTGCCCCTCGCCCTTTTCAAGAGCCAAACCACTCTGTCCTACCCAGCTGCAATCTTGCTACATCCCGAACTTGCGCTGGTCGCCTCCAAATGTTCAATCCTGTCTTCTCCTCCATGTTCACCCATTTAAGCTCTGCCACAGTATTGCAGCCTCATGGCCAAGAAGGACATATCGCCCCCACTCCTTGTACCTTTCTCCACCTGTATGCTCGCCTCTCAGCCACCTTTCTATGCCCATTACAGGATCTCCCCCTTCATAGTCCCACTGAAGCTCCTCTTCACAACATTCATTCACCTTCGCTCTATCACTTGGCTTCGGCACCTCTCCACCCCCCACACCATCGCCATACACATTCCAGTCTACCACGGCTGATACTTGGCTTCGCACCACCGGTTTCTGATCCCTCAACATTGGCAGGGTCACTCCAGACCAATCCCTCTCTTCTATCCGGCATAACAAAGCTGCACAATAACTGCCCAGCTGCTGCAAACCTGCCCCGGCTTCAACTGCCCTGCATCGCATAATATGTAATGTAATGTAATGTAATTAGTATTTGTATAGCGCAGATTACACTCCAAGGAGCATCTTAGCGCTTCAGAGTGTAGAAGACCATGGTGACTTATTGATCTTGTGGTGAATCCTTGGTTTAAAATACTAAATCATGTTTTTGCATTTTGTCTCGGATAGGGTGTAGATCCAGGTTTAAACGGTTTTCCTAAAAATAGTTTCTGTAGTAATTTGTCGGAGGGGGGGGGGGGCAGTGAGTTCCATGCTCTGGACCCCAAGACAGCCAGGGCTTTTCCTCCTCTGGTTTTGAGTTTAAACTTGGGAATAGTCAGAAGATTATCACCTTGAGACCTCAGACATCTGGAGGGAATGCAGCGTTGGAACATGCTCTCAATGTATTTGGGTCCTATTTTGTTAACTGCCCTAAAAGTGTTTAGCAGGATTTTAAAGAGCACCCTTTTGTGTATAGGCAACCAATGCAGGGTTTCCATAGCAATTGTGGCTGAGGTCCTTCTTTTCCATCCTAACACTAATCTGGCCGCTGCATGCTGCACCATCTGTAGTCTATGACAGACTGTCCTGTTAGTTCCTGCGTATATACTGTTGCAGTAATCTATGTGAGAAGTAATGAGGGCTACTGCAACCGTCTTCCTTGCGGCAAGAGGGATTAGATCAAAAAATTTCCTGAGCCCTTTTATTATGCCGAAGCAGGTCCCTGCCACGGCTACTGCTTGTTGTTGAAAGCTCAGGGATGGATCAAATTTTACCCCTAGATTTCGGGCTGCGTTTGCTGTATTAGGAGGAACGGTTGCATCTTCTGGCCACCATAATGCTGGGTTGAAAGAGTTTCCCTTACCGAACGGCAGAATCTCGGTCTTCCCGGTGTTACATTTAAGGTGATTCACCCTCATCCAATGGAAAGTGGCTTTAAGGCAGTTTTTAAGTCTTGTTTCTGCTTCGCTGGTTTCATCCTCCATCACTAGGATGAGTTGTGTGTCATCCGCGTATGAAATAGTAGCTATTCCGAAAGATGATATGAGGGAAATCAGGGGGGCCATGTACACATTAAAAAGTGTCGGGCTCAAGCAGGAGCCCTGCGGTACCCCTGACTTTATTGCGATCTCTTCTGATCTGAACTGGCCCAGGGTGACCACTTGTCGTCTATTTGTTAAGAAGCTTTTTAGCCAGCTCAGTACCTTTCCAATTATCCCTGCCGCGGCTAGACGGTCTATCAGGATGGAATGTGACACCGTATCGAACGCCGCGGACAGGTCTAGGAGTATGAGGACTGCTTTTTTGCCCTGGTCTAGCGCTGCTCTAAGTGTTTCCAATGAGAATATTAGAGCTGATTCTGTTGAATGCTTTGCTCTGAAACCAGCCTGGTTGGGGTGCCAGATGTTGTTGGCCTCTAAGAAGGAGGTGAGCTGTTGGTTAACTACCTTTTCTGTAAGTTTACAGAAAGTGGGAAGCAGGGAGATGGGTCGTAGATTAGTGAGGGTGGTAGGGTCGGGTGACGGTTTTTTTTGTAGGGGTCTTACTGCTGCCAGTTTCCATTCCTCTGGGACTACTCCCAAGGAGAGTGAGGAATTAATAATGTTATTAATGCTGGGGTTTACAGTCTCCACCAAAGTGTGGAGGATGAAAGGGTGGCACGGGTCGAAGTGGGAACCTGATTTAATTTTTAACATTTTTGTCTGTGACTCTTCTAAACTGACTTCCTGAAAGGCGGCTAGCTGGCTAGTCGCACTATTCCTATTAAGTTGGGACTCCTCCAAGGGGAGAGGGTGTGGGAAATCTTTAGTGAGTGTCTGTATTTTCTCATGGAAATATTCCGCTATATTATTACACAGGGTACGGGAGGGGGGAATGTCTCTCTGCATGGTTTTGGGATTAATATATAAGTTGACAATGTTAAAGATGTCTTTTTGTTTATTATTACTGTTGGTTATGGCATTGGTGAAAAAGTCCTTTTTAGCAGTTTTTATCATCCCGTGATAGTGACGGCGGGCCACTTTGTAGCTGAACTGGTCAGTTGTATCGTAGTTTCGGCGCCAGTTCCGCTCTAGTGCTCTAACCTTCCTTTGTTCCTCCTTTAAGCTTTGGGAGAACCAGGGGGCAGAGGGTCTGGGTTTCTTTTTATATTTTGGTTTATATTTTGCTTTGTCATTATCCATGGCTAGGGCGCCCATCCATTCCCTGAAGGACTTGCTATCTTTCTCAGGGTCCCCTACTGATAGTGGTCTGGTTTATAATTCCTTAGTTAGGAAACCCCGGTAGTCCTATCAGTTTCTTCCAGTTGGGCCCTCCATGGGGATCACATGGCTTATTCCCAGGTATGTGTGCCATTACCCCTTGGAGTTCAAAAGGGATATAGCTGTGATCAGACCAAATTAAGTCTTGGGCTGGTTTTACATGAAGTGTGTCCAAATTTGAACAGATGCAGTCAAGGATGTGGCCTGCCTTGTGTGTGGGCCTGGTGGTAAGTATATTAAGGCCTAGGATCTTCATTGTGTCCGTAAAACCTATGGTGGCGTGGTCTGTGAGCGAGTCTAAATGTATATTTGTATCTCCTAAGATCGTATAGTTGGCTGACTTTAGTACTAGGTCCCCTACTGCTTCTCCTAGACTACTTGTGAAGTCGGAGGGTGTTCCCGGAGGTCGATATAATAGTGCTCCTGAGAAGGTGAAGGAGTCATGAACCTTAAGGGCAAAGCCTATGCTTTCCGCACCTTTGATACCTGGGATCGGGAAAGTCAGGCAGCTCAGTGAATCTCTATAGATGACAGCTATTCCACCGCCTCTCTGGAGGGGTCTGTCTTGTCTGGCAATGAGGTACCCCTGGGGGAGAGCAGTCGTTACATCCGGATTGCTGTTTTGGGTTAACCAAGTTTCTATCATGAAACGACAGTCCAGCTCTCTTTCCAAGATTAAGTCGAAGATCTGTTGTGCATGTTTGCTCATGGACCTAACGTTGACAAGCCCGCAGCGTAGGTTTGTCGTTTTGTAATGGTTTAGGGGCCTATTTAATTGATTGTGGCCAGAACTTTGTTTCCATATATTACAGTCCGAGGAACCTCCCCAGTTTTCCCTGTTAAAGGGTGGAGTGCAGGTAGATGATTTGGTGTTAAGGCCTAGCAGAGTTTCCCTAGAATACTGTATGAAACGGCCAGGGGATATGGCCTTTGGCCCGGTCGTGGCGCGGACGGGCGCAGACGGGCTTACCTTTGGCGCACCTTCGGCGCTCCGCCGGCGCCGCCGCTGCGCCCGTCCGCTGTGCTTCCTGGGGGAGGTCGTCATTTTGTCCTGGCGATGACGTGAGGGCGGGGAGGGGCCAAGCACTCGTCAGCTCATCCAGTTGGAAGTGGCGGGAGCCCAAGCAGCGCCTACTCGGCTGCTATGGGGGTAGAGAGGGCCACAGGTGAAAGTGGACTCTGACTCTGGGCGAGTCTTTTTAAGAAGCGACCGCGCTCCGTTACACACAGCGGTAATTTGTAGATTTAAAAGAGAAGATCAGGTAAGTGCACAGATTCAAGTGTCCAACCTTACCGAATGTGCAGGTTAAAAATGACAATAGAGAAGTTTCTCTTTCCAGTAAAACAGTAGCGCAATTTAACAATGAATAGCAGTTTTTACCAAAGGAAAACAAGGTTAAAACATTCTGTCCCGGCTTTCCGCCTCAGGACACTTTCATACACACTTACACTCGCTCGTAATCAGGGCAGGGACTCAAGCATTGAGTTCTTCACCTTCATCTTTACCTAAAAAGCTCTCACCTTACCACTACCAACAACCAATTAACAACGCAGCCCTGCCTCAGGATCACTGCTACGCAAGGGAAGAAGACCCTTTGCCCTTGACCACTGTCTAACTACCTACCCAGGTGCTAGGCACAAGTCGCAATGAACTATCCCGGCCTGACCTGCCCCCCCCCCATTCTAAATACCCCAAGAGTGATACTACATGGACTCCCCTCTCCCTGGGAGGAAAACTAACCGTTAGGATAGTATTCACTATGCACAATGCTGCGGGTTGCTAAAGAACCCTAATTATGTTATAACTTTTTTTAGAACCCAATATTAAGCAAGTTGAGCCAATAAGGTGTTTGTATAAACATTGGTATTTTATATACAATTGCACATGAATTATATTCAAACCAACTGAAAAACTTTTTTACGCCACTGTACATGTTTTGGCTAAATCAACATGCCATCACAATACTACAACATGTTCATTGCATAAAAAACATGGGCTTAAACATTTTTTGAAACAGTTAAAATACAAATCACAGTTTGATTAATCCCATTCCTGTACTTATCTCACATTGTTCATTTTTCAGCTTGCGTTGGTATTCACAGTCCACCGCTACGCAATTGCTAATTCTTATCAGAGGTGAGCCCACCTCAATGTATTCATTTATATTTTACCTCACCATTTAATCTACTTTTTGATTCCACACCCGTGTATAGTTACTTTGCACATTTGGGTAGATGTTTTTCCGATCCTACTTAAGCAAAAATTCTATAATTAAAATGTTTATCCTTGTATTTTTGCGATTTTCTCCAGTACCTCTTTTGCCACTCTGTTTTCATTAACAACAGTATGAACCATCAGCATGCTTTAGAAATTTCACATTCCATGCTAACACATTGGTGGTCACACCAGTATAGATTTTGTTTCAACCCTAACTCACTCAATATACCATGCTGACATGTTATGGTCTCCACATGTGATGTGTCTAAAAACGTATTTTTTCAAGTCAGTTTGTAATATAGATATTTCCGTTCACAGGTTGCCCCTGAAGAAAGGACGTGCCAGTCCCGAAATGCATCGGGCTTTGTCAAAAAATGTTCAAACACATGTCTTTTATGCAATGATCATGTTGTAGTATTGTGATGGCATGTTGATTTAGCCAAAACATGTACAGTGGCGTAAAAAAGTTTTTCAGTTGGTTTGGGTTTGAATATAATTCATGTGCAATTGTATATAAAATACCAATATTTATACAAACACCTTATTGGCTCAACTAGCTTAATATTGGGTTTTAAAAAAATGTATACCATAATTAGGGTTCTTTAGCAACCCGCAGCATTGTGCATAGTGAATACTATCCTAACGGTAAGTTTTCCTCCCAGTTTACTCTCTTATGCTTGAATAGACAGCAAGCATAGCACTGTAGCACCTCATCAAAAGCTTTCTTAAAACTTGTAGACAGGATTAATAGGAGTGTGCTTTCCCCTTTACTTATTTAGTTTACTCCCCTCTCCCTGGCCACATCCACTGGGAATATCTACTTCAATCTATGAACTTTGAAAACCCCAAACAGCAGGCTGTATCCTGCAGCGGTCTATATACAGATGTGAAATTACTGTCCCGCACATGAGTTGTAGGCAGCTGACCCCATTCGTCCAGAGTATGGTAATTGTTCAGTAGCAACCAATAAAAAATGGCCTGAGCAGGTAGCCCTATTCTGATCTGGTTGAAATGTTGGGCTATCAAATAATTGGAACAACAACAATCTGATATGCCACCCATTCAACTAATCAGAATAGGTTAATGTGTCTAAGCAATGTTTTTTGTCTACTGGCACCCAATTAGAACCGCTACAGGTAGCCTGTTCCTCCCAGGACAGGGTGTTGTATTCTTGGGAGGTGAAGGCAGCCAAAAAACAGTTTTTTTTTATTTCTTTGAACACAAAAGCTACCCTTTGATGTACTGATTGGTGTAATTCCCCCAACCAAATTCCACTACACAAGGTAGATTAAAACAAAGCGTAGATTTCAGCAATTTTCTCTGTAGTCCTAGGGGAGTCTTATCTGTGTTCAGTCTTTATGAACCTAGCTCTTCCTGTTAGACTCAAAATACATCCTACCTCAAGTGTCCATAAACGTATGAAGGAAAGGTGTAAGGAAATGTACATGAGAAAAGTTCCCAAAAACACTGACAAGAAATTAATGCCTACGTTTTTTAGGTCTCGCTGAGTCAGCGCATGCGCTGTTCTGCGAGACATTTTGTAGGTGGGTTTAAAAAGTGCTGCTACCCCACACTTTGGCTGGCCTAGCGCTTGCGTTCATGTGAGAGTGCACGCGCGCAGCCGCCATCTGTCTTTCACGGGTCATTATAATCGCGGCACCCGCACTTCACTTTTAATGTTAAAAGTAAAGCGCGGGTGCTGCGATTATAGCAAAAGGTCTATTTCTTTACTTTTGCTATAATCGCTGCACCCGCACTTCACTTTTAATGTTAAATGTACCCCCTGTCTTACCATGCCCTTTGTGATATCCAATCTGTGCGCTCGATGAGCGTCCCCTGCCTGTGCTTTCTGACCAGTGCGAACCCTCCATCCCACCTAATGCCCCAGTCACAAGCTCCACATTCGGTCGTATTTGCCTTTGCCACAAAGAAATGCTTGAATAGGGCACATAGGCTGGTCGTTCTTCGCAGCTGGCATGCAAACAGCATTTCTGAGCTGCAAAAGAACAAACCTGCAGGAGAGGGAAGAGGCCATCCAGGGAAGGCTAAATGAGCAGTTCTCTTTAGCCAGTCCTGCATCCACAACAATCACCAATAATATGCATTCTACAATGGGGCTTTGTTTGATGACGTCTGCTTGGGGTTTGCTACACACTGGGGCAAAATTCACTGAGGCCCTTTTAACAGGAATTAATAACATTAAAACAACTTGTTTGGAAAATTATTGGAGTCCGGCAAATATATTTTAATGCTGAAAGATTTATCGCACTCATCAGAGATTCACACCCTCTGTGCCCCTGAGCCAAGGGAATCATGCAGTTAATTTTCTGTTTTCAGCACTATCAGAAATTCTGATAAATCATGTCGAGTCTGCGTGTGTCAGGTTTATACATATGGAAACACATTAGGAAAAACTTCTGATTATCCACGAACATTGCATGACATAGTGTCCCTTTTCTAGAGTTGGTGTGTAAGAAAAATCTAAATATTAGAAGAGTTCTGGAAATCGTATCTGTGTGATACAGATATATTGGAAACACACGAGGCTCTGGTAAGTGCTTCAAAAAGAGCTCGCTCTGCTCACTAAATGGCGCCTGGTTATGCCCAAGCTTATTCCATTTTTGTGCGTGACATTAGTATACAAAGCAGATGCTGAGATTTAACAGGTGGGTACTTCTGCATGTAAGATCGTAATGAAGGCGGTGTAAAAGTATTTGTTGGGTATGTGCCTAAAATATTAGTTGTATTTGAAATGCAAAGTGCTTTGCTTGTCTAGCTGTTTCTGTGCCTCCTTCTTTTATTTCAATATCCAAGTCGAAAATGTAATTCTTGTGGTACAGAAGACAACATGACAATCATGTTGGCTGACATTGACATGCACAGGGTTTAGTAGAACCACCTTCTTTGCTTTCATTTCAGCGTCATTTATTTTGCCTTTAAGAGATCTCCTTTTTCCATTTTCTTTCCTGCTTTTTCGGATTTTGATCTTGATAGTAGCTGCTATTGCGCTCATTGGGGCATACACTTTAGTGCTGATGACCTCCCTGTGGTACAAAACACTCGGGTGCACCCTCCTACTGCAGCACACATTAGAGCTCAGAAAGAGAGAGAGAGAAAGAGAGAGACACACACTGTCAGAAGGAATTTCAAGATAACTCCCATTGTTTTCCAAAGTGGTTTGTTTTCACTTGATCCATATGTACTGACCTTGACACCATGAGCAACTGCAGGTCAGAAATGAAGTTTGCTTAATTAAAGCAGCAGCTCAGTGCTATTTCGAAACAAATATGCTTAGGCTGATTATTATTGTAAACTAGGCTTATCCTCTGCATGGTGCATGAAATTAACACTTTAAATGGCCCTGCTTTTACTCATGCCATGAAAGAAGGCTGGAGATCCACATTTTGCATTTTGAGTACCGTTTTAGATTCGATTATGTGTTAATTTCCTGGTCTTCTTTGTAATATTTTATGGGCCAACTGGCATTGGCATAGCCAATAGGTCTCGCTTTTGGGACCTTATAAGTATTTAGTTATGCAGCACAATATCCTTAGTGCAACAACATTAACTGTTGCATGGTAAACACTAATAAGGTCCCAAAGGCGAGACCTATTGGCTATGCCAATGCTTGTCATTTATTCTCAGCGCGTTAACTCCTCCTGCGCCTTCCTAAAACCCAAATCCTCCACCCTGACTCACAGGCTGTCAGAAATTGCTGAATTTTCAGTGCCAAATATGTGGAAACCTGAAGAAATTGGAACAGAGGCTTCATCACTGCTGAACACCCCCAAAGTGAGCGCAGGCTGTAAAATATGATGAGACGGCAGCAATTAATCCATCCAGCGACCATCCCCTGCCGGGTCTGCCAGCTCTGTGAGGCTCATTGTCAGGAGCAGCCAAACCTTTCGTCTTTCAAACATGGCGCCACCTTAAAGGGCCATCCCCGGTTAAATTGGCTGCGCTGAGTATGTACAGCTCTGGGGATTTTTGCTGTTTTTTTTACTGTTGTGTTTTTATTGACTTATTTGACCATCATTTCATGTGAACAGGTTCGTTTTCTTTAATGTGTGAATATGTTGTATTCTCCCTGGGAGAGACGTGTCCTGTTTTTCCATGACTATTTGCTAATCTTTACCTTTCCGAACCGCCAGCATTTTTTATTATGTAATTGGACGTTTGACTGTTAGTGAGTGCTGACAGGCTGACGGTGTTGGAATATTACCCTTCATTCATCTTCCAGACATATACTCTGGACATGTATTTCATTTTCTTGTGCTGCTTCTCCAAGTGGACTTGATGAAAAGGTAATTCACTCTTAACACCCAACCACTCTTTGTCTCTCGGGGAAATTATGTTGTGAGCATGAAGTGCAGTTGGCATCTGTGTTCATTCATTCTTTGGACTCTCACTGATGGAGATTTATCACCCAAGGGGCCGTATCATGATACCTTGTTTCTGCCCCAGCACAAAAGGGGTCAATGCGCTTTTTTCTGCTGTCTTGCAACATCTCCGAGTTAATGCATGATTTGCTGACAGCAGGTCTTGGGATCTCAGTAGAACTCAGAAACACATCTTCGTGTTTCTGAGTTCTGCTGTCAGAACAACATGCATTAACTCGGAGATATTTCGAGTTAATGTATGCGCTGAAAACCCCAAAAAGAATCGTCTACAACTTCTGCGCTGGCCAGTGCTGAAAACGGCATCATGAAATGGCCCCAGGGGTTAGGCCAAGCATTCGGTTCCATGATCGCTCTTTTTGTAGCCTCATCCTACAGGCTTGAACACTGACCATAGTCAAGGTAGTCGGGTATCTATGTGTGTCTGGTCAGTGTGTATTCTGTGCGGTGCTTTGTGATGGTTCCATTTAGTCTAATGTGTGGTCCTATTGTTTAGGTATGAGTGACTGAACTGTAGGGCTTTGCAGCACATTGTATCTCCAACAGCTGCCATAATCAGTCACAGAGAAAATGGCTATGACTTAAGACGTAACATGTTACATCCACCACTAACATAAGATAATATATAAAAAAAAGGCTGTGGACCATAAGACAAGCACATCACTTACAAGTGCAGTTCATGGCTTAAAAGTCCCTTTCTTTGTTTCTAGACTGTCTATGGATTATGGCCCATTTAGTTATGTGTCATACAGTTCTTCTTTAAGGCTCAGTAGCCCATGCTAGTGCATTACGCCCATTGCATTGCAACCAATATGATAAGATGTAATCTTGTGCCTACTCGCTAATAATGTGAAATATGGTTCCACTGTGACATGAAACGTGTTGGTTGTCCTACATGGAGTCCCCTGGTATCTCACTGTAGCTCCCATAAAGTGTTTTTTGTACATTGCTTTCTAGATCAGTTCTAGTGTTTGGTGTTAAGTAGGTGTAAGAAACTGGATTGTTAAATGACAGGGATGTGAGCCCTGGTCAAGCAGCAACCACAATCCTTGTTAATGTGAGGCACAAGCCAACCCTAACTTAGCCTGTGCTCAACCCTCTGGTAGCTTGGCACAAAGCAGCCAGCTTTAACTCAGAGGCAGAGTGTAAAGTATTTGTGCAACACTTCAAATAGCAACACAGTGAAAACGCACCACAAAAGGATCCCACACCAGTTTAGCAAAATAGAGTAATTGAGTAATTTGTAATGAATAAAACAAGACCAAAACAACAAACATCCAATCAGTGGAACTGGAGATATGCAGTTGTCAAGAATAGTGCCAACATGGCACAAAGCGCCAACAGTGGATATCTGGTTGCACCGGACTGGGACAAAGTCACAAGTTCAGGCCGACCGAAACGGATCGCGAGCTGGCTACAGTGACCCAGTCAGGCCCATTGAACAAAGTACCATAAACCCTGGTTTGCCGAACGTTGTGGGAATCCGCATCGAAGATGCGTTGCGCAGCCAAAGCAATACGTTGGTTCCAAGAGGCGGCAAAGCTGCTGTGTGAGATCCTGCTCCATCGTCGAGGATCTTCTCGAAAAGAGCTAGGAATGCAAAGTCTGGTGTTGAGGATGCATTGCACAGTAGGAGTGATGCATCTGTTCCGAGGAGCTGCGAGGCTGCGATGCAGAGTCCGGCATCAACGTTAATGTTGCCGTCAATGAAGGATGTGAGGGCCTGTGCCACAGACGCATCATGCAGCACAGTTCCGACGGGATGATGGGCTGCAATGCAGGTCTTTGTAGCGGTTACCAATCCATGCAGCAGCTGTATGCGTCGGTTCTGCTCAGGGTTGTGCCATGCTTCAGAGGAGATGTGTCGGTTCCAAAGGATCCACAGAAACTGGCACAGCACCTTAGGCCCACTTCCAAGGGTCCAGGACTTGGATGGCATCACTTGGCAAGGTAGACTCACAGATGGAAGAGTCTAGGTGCTGGGTTTAAGAACCTTGGAGCCTTCTGTCTCCGAGGATCTTGTCAGGAGTTCAGTCAACTAGCCCTTGGAATCACTCTGGGGTCCTGGGTTCAATAGATGCCGGTCCAGGAAAGAGGGCAACAGGCAGCAGGCCTGCACCGCAAGACAGCAGTTCAGCAAGGCAGTAGTTCAGCAGAGTAGCAGTCCTTCAGCAT
This sequence comes from Triturus cristatus, assembly GCF_964204655.1. NCBI lineage: Eukaryota > Metazoa > Chordata > Amphibia > Caudata > Salamandridae > Triturus > Triturus cristatus. The sequence continues at coordinate 749,112,797 of NC_140579.1, forward strand.
CACAACAGTCCTTCTTCCTGGCAGAGTATCCACAGGTCCAGGAGTGTACTGAAGAGTTAATGTCTGCGGTCCCGTATTTATAACCAGTGGTGCCTTTGAAGTGGGGTAGAAAGTGGTAGAGGTTTCCCATTTAGGTCTCCAGGCATCCTGCCTTCCCTGTCCTGACTCCAGACTAACTACAGGGGTATGAATCCCTTTGTGTGGAGGCAGGACACAACCTATTCAAGTGCAAGTAGGGCTATGCTCAGCTCTGCCCTCCCATCCTGCCAGTAATGGCCCATCCAGGCACACCTACGATTTCTATTGTGTCTGGCTGTCTGGGAGGAATACACAAAGCACAACTGTCAGCTACACCCAGTCATTTGACACAGAGACACGCTACAGGCACTAAATGGCTAAGGCAGAAAAATTCCAAATTTCTCAAAGGGCATTTTCAAAATTGTAATTTAAAATCTAACTTTACCATGAGAGGGGATTGTTCTTTGCAATTCAAAAGACACCAAACATGAACTGATTACCTGTTCCCATTTGGAAATTACAGTTTATTCAATGTAATGAGAAAACTTCAATGTTATCCTATGGGGGAGGTACCCCTTGCAGTAGTGAAAAACGAATGTAAGTGTTTTTCACTACCAGGACATGTAAAACTTAAACATACATGTACACATTTTTAAATGCACTGAACCCTGCCCTCTGAGCTGTACAGGGCCTATCCTGGGGTGATGGGAATGTATTAAAAGGAAGGCTTTGGCCTTCCATAAGGTTTATTTTGCCAAGTCGAAATGGCAGTTTAAAAACTCACACACAGGCTGCACTGGCAGGCCTAAGACGTTATCAAAGGGCTACTTAAGTGGGTGGCACAATAAGTACTGCTGCCCACTTATAGCATTTAATTTACGGACCCTGGGTACTTTTAGTGCCACTTTATTAGGGACATGTAATTATTTAAATATGTCAGTTGGGGATAAGCCAATGTTACAACGTTTTGGGGAGTGAGCATATGCACCTGAGTCCTAAGGCCAGCAAAAACGAGATCAGAAAAAAAAGTGGAGGAGAAGGCAAAAAGTTTGGGGGAGACCTCGCTAGGGCTGACAGATCTACTAGTATGCATCTGCTTTATATTAATGAATACTGGTCCAGTCTTGAGTTTACTGCGACTGAGACATCATCTGTTTTTGGGTTTGAGCTCCAGTACTAAGGACGAGGCAAATTTATGTAGAGTGAGGAAGGAGTTGATGTTTCAGCAAGTTTGCAGAGAGGAGTCTTATAAAAATGGCATTTCCATAATGTGTAGAGAAAAATCTGCAAAGTTTGAAAAATAATTGCTAGCATCTGAAGAAGTGCTAGTTATTCAGGTTATCGATCAGTGAGTTCCCTAGCTTCATGGGGACGGTGAGGAAACGCCAATCCTCAGCAGGTGTCTAAAAGAATTCACCAAGGATGTAAGAGCTAGCCTCTCTCTAAAGCAGTGCTTCTTCACCTTTTGACTTATGTGGACTCCCATTTAATAATTACTGGAACCCAGTGACCCTCACTGAACCATTATTGGAATCTGGGGACCCCCACTGATTACTGGAAGGTGTTGACCATGGCCTAAGCATTTTCAATGATTTGAACCGCAAAACAATACTCAAAAATACAGTAATAAGCATTCATTAAATAAGTACACAAATGATATTTAATTCACAAACAAATATAAAAAAATAAAATATGTTATCATAACAGGAAGGTTGGAGCTTTTCTAAATTCAGCAGATGCCACTCAATGTTCGTACTAAATCCTGTTTGAGTCACTTACATTGCTACCACGGATTAATCTTAGGATATTAACTTAATGTTTAGCCTCAAATTTCAAATTCCTTAACATTTACAGAACATTCTACACTTATAAATTTTCAATTTCACTCTATTATTTGTTCACACTTTATTGATCTGTTTATATTATTTAATTTTCTAAGCAGTTCGGACCCCCTGAGAAGGCTTAGCGGACCACTTGGGGTTCCTGGAACACAGGTTAAGAATCACTGCGCTAAAGCAAGGCAACAAATTCCACTGGCTAACAGAACCCCAACCTTTTCGTAATTCTTCCAGCTAAACGGTCCTGTGAGCAGCTAAAGAAACAGCCAGAAATTGTGTGAGAGTGAAAACTCATTTGTATTTGAAAAACAGCTTTCTAGAATCACTCTATACACTGTACAACCACAAAAGTGTAGCTTCTATTCTCTGTAGACACCACTGGAAGACAATGGATAATCCTTCTGGACACCAACCCTCTAACTACTTCAGTACAACTTAATGCCATCCTTGGAGGCAAGCCAAGATACCCAACCAAAATAAGAAAGAATCCTGAATGCCCAAACATTTCACTGCAGGAGCGTAAATAGAGAAATAGAAGTAACTGTGTCGTGTTTATGGGTACAGCACCAAGGGCTTGCGTGAACTTCTGAAGGTAGCATAATCTCCTGGAAGATCATGATTAATGCTCAGCAAGGTCTCAGATATTGATATTCTTGACAAAATCAGATGCCACCCAGAGTGGTTCAGCTCAGAGTCTGGTGCAGGCAGCCAGCAAGTCATTAGATTCCTATGGGGACCAGTTTTCCGCTTCATGTGGTACAGTGGAGATCCTCTACTCATTCTGGGGGAGTCTTAAAAGTGTATGAGGGTTAATTCTAACACTGAATGCACACACCCGATTATTGGGATAATCAACAAAAATGTGCTATCATTCTTTACCTCATCACCAGGGCCCATGTTATGCACATGGCGCATTTTCATTGTTTGCGCCGGGTGCACCTTTTAAACTGTGCGCCGGGGGCAACCAATAATACTGCACTGCATCATGGTTAATGCACTGCTCCCAGGGCAGCAGCAAACTTCTTCTGCCCTAGTGGCAGAGCATTCCTGTGAAAAACAGAGCAGCTGCTTTGAAGCAGGTCCGTGTTTTCACACTGCAGACGGCAATCCGCTCACACTTTGAAGGGGGATTAGAGATTCCCTTGCAGGCGGGTGCAGTGAGTCACTGCACCTGCCAGCAAGGGGTCATATTTGGGGGGGTCATGGGACCCCAGTTCCCCCCTCCTGATGACTGCCATCAGGGGGCACTCTCACAGTGTGCCATCTGATGGCTTTTTTGCCTTTGTGCTCGCACCTGTAATACAGCGGGCGCAGAGGGGAGGACTTTCCTCATTTGCATGAGGCCACGCCCCCACGCAAATGAGGAAACATCCCCTAAAGATATCGCTGGTGCTTCATGTGCGCTAGCTCTATCGGTATTACAGAAGGGGCCACACAAGCATCTGCGGCTCCTTCTGTAATACCAAAGTGCCCCAGGGGCATTCGCAGCAGGCACAAACACCCGTCTCGCCCCCGGGTCACTTGTATAATACGGCTCCAGGTGAATTCATTTTTAGCAGCCTGAGGTCCAGTGGTGAAGGGAAGTATGAAAAATTCAAGTCCCTCTAAAAGAAATTCTGCTGGATAGAAAAGTGCTCGGTAACCAAGATGCTGAGTGACAAGAAGCGCCAGAACAAATACATTACAGGAGAGGGTGCAGAGGGACCACTGGCACATTTGATCAGGAAGCCCAGAGCTATAGATAGCTTTATGAATGGTACAGATTGTTTGCATTTGATCCTGGTTTCCTCTGGGAGCCAGTTTATGAAATTAAAAGCTAAAGTGATGTGGCCAAGCAGCAGGTGCGTTGCCACGTGCCGCTGTAGGTCGGTAGGACATATGCCGTGGAGCCCAAGCACCAGAACTGGTGAATCCACTTCAGCCTGCTGCACATTTGGGGTCCACATGATGGTTCTGGGTTCCCATGGCCTGGGTCTAGCCAGGCATAAAGTTTTCAAAAAGAAGAGTGTCTTGTCTGTCTGTAAAACGGTGTCCTTATGACAAGTCTAGGGTCTTGACTGGTATGAAACCACAACCAAGGATCCGGTTCTTGACCAATGAAGATGCCTATAATTAGGGACCTGTAGGTAGTGGTCAGTCTGTGTGGCCATCAGCAGCCACATCTTAACAGGGGTTGAAGTAATGGAGGTTGTTGAAGGTCTTTAGCACCCAGACCTTTTCAATTATAGTGATGCTTCCTATTTCCCTTCACTACATTTCAGAGAGTTTTAGTGATGATCCCAATCCCTCTGTTTCTGGCAACAGCTACACACTAATCGTATTTCTGGCAATAAAGAAATGGGTGCAAACTGCATATGCTTGGTTTGTTGCATTTCTTTTTTTTAAAATACCGTACTACTTATAAAAAATATTTAAAACGTGATCATGTAGAGATCACTGACCATATATGTTGAATCGCAATGGTTTTGGAAGCAAAGTAATTTTGCTGAGACAATTAAGACAATTAACAGCGTTGTGGAACAATCGCACATTTGGTGTGTGTTTGTGTGGAGATCTGTGTTCGTGTCTATGTGTTTGTGTCTGTGTGTATCTTTGTGTGTAAATGTGTGTGTAAGATTGTGTCTGTCTTCGTGTATGTCTGGGTTTGTGGCTCTGTGTGTGTATCTGTGTATGTATGGTGGTGTTTGTGTGGATGTGTGTGCAAGTGGCTGTTTTTGTGTGCATTTGTGCAAATGTTTGTGGGTGCAATAGGGTGGATGGAGGTCTGCTTGTGTTTTACCATGCTGTTATCAATTCTGTAAAGATGGTCCTAGTAATTTTGGTGCCATCAAAACACAAATCCATCTCTAAAGATAAATAGGTTTTTAGAGCTGTTCTTAGCAGCTCATCCTCGGTGTTGCCATTCGTACCTCCCAGTCGCCTTGTCACCATCTAAACAACAGAGCACTAAAGATTCCCAGATCCATGCATGAGTAGCACGTCAAGTCCAGTTGTTCTTTTTACCCCTTTGTACAATCAGGACTACAATCTCCAACAAAAGAAAAGACTCAATTTGGATAGGAGAGCAATAGAGGCAAGAAACCCATGCCACCGGCCTGCCTACCTCACCAATCCCTCCCCTCATCCTACTCACAAGTTTGACCAAAATAAAACATATGGGTCCAAATGGAGGGGCCTCAAATCCCAGCTACTCCTCCATCCCAATAAAAGGTGAATCACAACAAAAAATAGAAATACCATATGAAAAGCAGACCTAACGCACTCGACCATGTTTATTTCAGAAGACACTTCAACAGTGAGTCCAGTGGTTATAGTTTTAAGTCCATAAAGGGCCAAATTATGAGTCTGGTGGTTTCGACTCGCCGGGGCACAGCGGTGGCGGTCCAGCCACCACCACACCCACAGTCCAACCACCCCATTATAAGTTGAGAGGTCAGACCGCCATTGCACCGCCACAGCCGCCAGGGAACCGCCGTTCTCTGGCAGTGGTGCGGCAGTCAGGGCCTCAGTAATATGCTGGTGGTGCCACAGCAGCACCGCCATGCATATTATGAGTTTCGGGACCACCAGCGGTGTCTTGGAGGTCTTTCCTCCATGAAAAGGCTGGCGATCCTGATACAAAGGGGGCCATAGAGGGCCCCCTATTGCCCATGTGCATGGCGATGCATGTAGGAGGGCACAACATGTGGCCCCCTGTGTACATGCATCCCAGTTTCTGCAAGGCATGGACTTCATAGTCCATGTCGTGCAGAAACATTTTTGTTCCAGTTGCGGTGCCTATTTTTAGGGGCACTGCATTGGGACCACCAAAAAAAGACAGCCAGACACAATGAAGCTCATTATCTGTCGGCGGTAGTCACATGGGTTTGGCAGAGTTGGAGCGGGCTTCCTGCATGGCGGTCTGCTCTGCACCACCAAACTCGTAATCAGGCCCAAAGTGTGATGGTAGATGGAGAATGTCCAGGGCCGTGTCAGATCGCTATATTTCAGTGCAGTGCTCTACTGCCTCTACCCAGAGATGTGCAGGACAGCTTGATCATGGTCTTCTTTCTTTGCCACCAGCATCACTGCAAGAGGCCACTATAAAGACAAAAATATGAATGCTAGGCGTCAACATGATGGTGCTAAAGCACACCGTAAGTGTGGATTCACAGCACTTACCAGCACCCACAAATGTATATTTATAGTTACATGGACAGCCACCCTCCACATGTAGAAGGCAGTGAGCAGTATCTTTTTCCAGGTATCACAGCCTAGTAAAGGTTAAGTGGTACCAGCTTGTGTTATCTATAGCTCCTACAATGATCTGTAGAGCAGTGTTTTTAAGAGTTGCTCTCCTTTTTTAGGTCTGTTGAAGCTAATCCCATGTGTTCATACACAAGTAGTGGTGAGTGGGTCATTCTCTTGAAACCTTTGGCATGCTTGTGCCACCTCAGCCACTGGCTTTAGACATTGTCAATCACATCTTGCATCCTCACAGAGGAATATTTTTTTCTCACTGTCATATCATTTGCTCTTTGGCTGTATTCTTCTACCTCCTACGTAGAGTTAGCCATTGAAAATATGAGGGACTATTTTACTTTTCAAAAGTACAATCACACTTTTCATCCTATTCAATTTTTTATCTCATAAAGAAACAACAATTGTATATAAAAATCAAGCCCTTTTTGTTATTTCTTTCACTGAAAGACAAACTGGTTCACTTTAGGACAAAGCAAATGGATCCATGGGGTTGCCTAAAAGTTGTTCATTTTTCTATTGGAGGAATGGCCATTGGACACATGGAGCAGCAGGACCACTGATAAGTTTCAGAATGCTCGGCGGCACCTCTACCCTTCCCTACAGTTGTTGATGTAACTCAAATTTAACACATCCAACAGCTTTGACAAAGCCAACAGGTTTGCCTTAAAACTAAATACGAATGCCAGACCAATTGGTTCCGCTAATGCTTGTTTATGGGTTTGAAGTTTATAGAAAATTGATGGATGGACTGCTTTGATTAATCACTGGTAATCACTCAGGAACCCATCCCAATCCATCATTATTTTGCACACCATGCCACCTCAGTTTGGACTCAGCCATTTGCAAATCACACTTGACCCTTCTCTAATGGGAACATTTCAGCCTGAACTGCCAGTGTGGAAAACGTGTAATATTTTACTTGGCATAAGCGACAGCCATTTTGGCTGTGGTGTCCATTTAAGTTTCCTTCGTAATTCTCCCGTCCTCTGCTGCTCGTCTTTTTCTGCCTGTGCTATCTATTTTAGTTGACTTACTGACTCAGCTAAAAGCAATGTACGTGCTTGTAGCTGCCAGTGCACCTGGTCATAGATGTTGACTGTCAATCATTTACTGCTGCTGTGAGAAGTTGGCCTGATATGTAGTGCTCACTATTCTAGTGATCACTGTGTATCATTCCAAACAACCCTTATTGATGATTGGTTGTAAGTCAACCTTATAGACCAGCTATCCTAGTAGCGTGGATACGAGCAGTCTTAGGCTAAACTCTAGAGGGCGTGTTAAGCCAGCTGTTTACCATCACATATACCCCTTGAACACCAAGTGAAAGGACACCACACAAGTTGTTATGAAAATAAAGGATATTTATTTATAACAAGACTACCCTGGCTCTTTATGAGTCAGGGAGCTAAGCACAATACAAAACTCTTAGGAAAATACTTCTGGTTGCACAATTTACACAAATGCCCGAGGGCACGAAAACATTACACTGCAAGTGGAAGGGGAGAAGTTAGAAAGTCTAAAGTTACTGATTCCGGAGGGATCCGATCAGTGGGACTAAACGAAAAAGGAACTGGACACTTGTAAAGCGAACCTGCGATGGAGCACCGAAATGCTCGAGTTACCTAGCCCAGAGGCTGCGGCTGTGGAAGGTTCGGCAAGATGTCGGAAGTCCTCGTTGTAGTCTCAGGAGCCTGAAAGAAGAGTTGCTGGCAGGCGACCAGTGTCGATGTTCCGCGAGATCCAAGCCTGGATCGGTGATGAAGGAAACCTGAAAGCAGAGGGGACTCAGTTCTCAACCGCTAGCCAGCGATCGTGTGGGCACCAGGAGGGTACCGGCTGAAGTCACCTCGACCAGGTGAGTGGATGACGTCGGACTCGGCCGTTCCTTGGACCAGGAGGCGCGGCGGCGACCAGGATGGAGAGCGAGCTGTCCCATGCAGGTGTCTGCTGTCGATGATGCTGGGCCCAGGAATGGGGCAGCGGATCTTGGCAGTGGCAAGCCCACACGGTGGAGTCAAGATGGCGTCTGGAGTGGACCAGGAGGGTCCGTGGTACTCCTCTGTTGAAGGGGAGCAAGAGCCAGTCTGGAGCAACCAGACTAGTGATGAAACAAACGTGGTGCATCGTGAAGAGGGCCACAAGCCGGTCGGCAAGTGGTCGAACAACGCGGTGAACAGCAAGGAGCGGAAGGGCCCCCACGCAGATCTCGGGGATGCTGGGGAGGCAGACTTCGGTGCTGGAGCTGCTCAGGGTTAGGGCTTCTCAAACCCTAGGTGCACTCACTCGAGGGTCCCTCGGTGGGCGTGCTAGATAAGCGTCGTGCAGGTTCTGAAGATGGCCGGTCCCGCAAGTCTCGTCACACCTACGACTCTCAGCTGGGCTGATGAGGTAGGTAAAAGGTCAGAGATGGCAGGGAACTCGGGTCTCGTCGAGCTGGGCAGTCTTGATCCGTGGGAGAGACTTACAGCAAACCGCAAGCGCTTAGGTGGTGCCTGCTGGTGCAGGGTGGCTACTCCTTAGCCACAAGGGAGAGTCTTCAGAAATAGTCAAGAGTTCCTTTCGTGGAAAGTAGTTCAAGATTCAGAATTATCCAATTTGGGAAGGGGACTCGCTCCTACCTTTATTCTAAGAAAAGGGGCTGGCCCGTGACTAGGTTCTACCTATGGGTGGAGCCAGGAGGGGGGTGGTTACACCCCTATCCTTTGTCCGGCTTCGCCCCAGCTCAGGGGCTGGGGTGCCCCCGAAACTGGTTTGAGCCGGACTATGCACAGTGAGCACCGGGGTGCCACTGGCAATCACCTTCCTTTCAGCCCTGCCTACCTGGGATACACAAACCCTGTCTGGGATGGTGCTAACACCGCCCTCGACAGGAAACCCTTTGTCCAAGCTCCCCTCGCTGGAAGGTCTCCCAGCAGCAGGAGGTCAGACTTGTGTCTGGTGGCAGCATCCATTTTGTGATGCTGAGGCTTGAGTCAACTTTAACCGGGGTTCAAGGTTACTTCCATGTCGTGCCCCTCTAAAAGGGGGGAATGCTAACCCCGTCACCAGAACTGGCGAGGGGTTCGTATTCCAATTCGTATGACACCTTACTCGACATGTGTAGGTGATGCGATGCCAAAGTTAGCAAATAACCGCGAGGATTATAATGCATTTAAAAGTAGTTGGCCCGCGTCACCATGGAACGGCTATTAGGACTTGGTTCCGCAAGCCGTCGACGGGCTCAGCTCGCGCCAGCGCACCGTCCCACATGATTCCCTGCACTTTGCCTTCAGGATTGATAAGGCCTGCCATAGGAGTGACTGATAGGAATCCATGTGTCCATTTTAGGGTTAGGTGTAGGAATACTACAACTACAGCAACGGGTGATTACACCACGTTGCCCCAGCTGTCGTGCAGCCAGTTGTGTCAGATTTGGGCGGCCATTCCAGGGGTGGCATAATACATGCTGCAGCCCCTGGTAGGCCCTGGGTACACCGATGCCCTGGATACCTGTGGTATGCTGAGACAGGGACTGACAAGGCGGCCCAGTTCCAATTGGTGGATGCACCTAATGTACATGTGTTTAATTTCGAGAGAGAACAGCTAGGCTGTGGGTCTGATTGGCAGGCCCACAGCCGGGGAAAGTCATAAACCAATGAAGCAAAAGCAAAAAATCTGGGTGATCATAGGATTGCAGACCCTACTCTCCTACATGACCCCCCCCAAACTTTGGGACAATAAGCTAACCTTGACCAGGTGAGTCTTCTTGCTCTAAGTGGAAATACCTGGAGAGCCCATCTGCATTGCCATGATCAGTGCCAGGTCTATGCTCCACTGTGAAGTCCATCCCCTGTAGGGAAATGGACCACCTAAGTAGTTTGGGGTTTTCACCCTTCATTTGATTTAGCCACAAGAGGGGCTTATGGTCGGTCTGAATCTTGAAGTGAGTGCCAAACAAGTATGGCCTCAACTTCTTCAGGGCCCAAACCACAGCAAAGGCCTCCCTCTCAATAGCTGACCAATTCTTCTCTCTGGGGGTCAGCCTCCTGCTAATAAAAGCTATGGGCTGGTCATGACCATCAAAATTCAGTTGAGATAGAACAGCTCCCACACCCAGCTCCGAAGCGTCTGTTTGGACAATGAATGGTCTGGAGTAGTCTGGACTCTTTAGGATAGGCGCTGTGCACATGGCCTGCTTTAGGTCATCGAATGCCTTCTGACAGCTTGCTGTCCACTGAACTTTTTTTGGCATCTTTTTACTTGTCAGGTCGTTTAGCGAGGTCACAATGGATCCATAATTTCTGACAAACTTCCGGTAATAACCAGTCAGGCCCAAGAAAGCTCGAACCTGAGTCTGGGTGGTTGGAGGAGCCCAGTCCTGGATGGCCTGTATTTTGCTCTCCAATGGTTGAACCTGGCCTCCACCTACAAGGTGGCCCAGGTATACAACCTGTGTCTGCCCTATCTGGCACTTAGTGGCCTTGATAGTGAGGCCTGCCTTTTGCAGGGCCTCTAACACTTTCCTCAGGTGGACCAGGTGATCCTCCCAGGTGGAGCTAAAGACAGCGATATCGTCCAGATACGCCGTGCAGAAGTCGTCCAACCCAGTGAGAACTCGATTTACCAGCCTTTGGAAGGTGGCAGGTGCATTTTTCAAACCAAAGGGCATTACCACGAACTGATAATGCCCACCCGGGGTAGAAAATGCTGTTTTGGGCTTGGCCTCCTCAGCTAACCTGATTTGCCAATACCCAGCTGTCAGGTCAAACGTACTTAAGTAGCTGGCCGAAGCCAACCGGTCGATAAGTTCGTCTGCTCTTGGTATTGGATGGGCGTCAGTCTTAGTGACTGCATTGAGACCTCTGTAGTCCACGCAAAACCTCATCTCTTTCTTACCGCCCTGGGTGTGAGGTTTCGGCACGAGAACTACGGGACTAGCCCAGGGGCTGTCCGAGGGTTCAATGACTCCCAGCTCCAACATTTTCTGCACCTCCGTCTTGATGCAGTCTCTGACATGATCAGGTTGCCGATAGATTTTACTCTTTACGGGCAGACTGTCCCCAGTGTCGACCTCATGGGTACACCAATTGGTCTGACTGGGCGTCAGAGAGAACATATGTCGAAAGGATTGAAGAACCTGTTTACAATCCTTTTGTTGATGTCCAGAGAGGCTGCCACAAAAGACAACACCATCTACTGACCCATCGTCAGGGTTCTGAGAGAGCAGGTCCGGGAGAGGGTCACTCTCCTCCTCCTGTCCTTCGTCTGTGGCCATGAGCAAGCCCATGCCCTCCCTGTCGACATATGCCTTGAGCCTGTTTACATGGAGCACCCTGTGGGGGCTCCGGGGAGTTCCCAGGTCGACCAAGTAGGTGACCTCTCCCTTTTGCTCAATGATCGTGTGGGGCCCAGACCATTTGTCTTTGAGTGCTGCTGGGGCCACTGGCTCCAGCACCCACACCTTCTGTCCAGGCTGGTACACAGTCAGGACAGCCTTTTGGTCGTGCCAAGCTTTCTGTAATTCTTGGCTCGCCTCCAGGTTTTTAGACGCCTTTTCCATGTACTCCGCCATGCGCGAGCGGAGACCGAGTACATAGTCCACAATGTTCGATGCCGGCTTTCTGAGAGGTCTCTCCCATCCTTCCTTTACCAAACAAAGGGGTCCCCTTACAGGATGTCCGAACAGAAGCTCAAAAGGGCTGTAGCCAACCCCCTTCTGCGGGACCTCTCTGTAGGCGAACAAGAGGCAGGGTATCAGGACATCCCATCTCCGCCGAAGCTTTTCAGGTAGTCCGTGAATCATCCCTTTTAGGGTCCTGTTGAATCTCTCAACAAGCCCATTGCATTGTGGGTGATAGGGTGTGGTGAACTTGTAGTTGACACCACACTCCTTCCACATTGCAGTCAGATATCCCGACATGAAGTTTGCACCTCTGTCTGAGACGACCTCCTTAGGGAAGCCCACTCTGGAGAACACTCCAAGTAGGGCCCGTGCCACCACAGGTGCTGTAGTGGTCCTAAGTGGAATAGCTTCAGGATACCTAGTGGCGTGGTCCACCACCACCAGTATAAACTTGTGCCCTGATGCTGTCTGGGGTTCCATTGGTCCGACAATGTCGATCCCCACTCGTTCAAAGGGTACCCCCACCACCGGTAGTGGTATGAGGGGGGCCTTTGTCGTGCCACCTGACTTACCGCTGGCTTGGCAAGTGACACAGGAGCGGCAAAACTCCTTCGTATCTTCGGACATATGGGGCCAGTGAAAGTGTGGAACAATTCTGTCCCAAGTCTTATTCTGGCCTAAGTGACCTGCAAGGGGAATCTCGTGGGCCAAGGTAAGAAGGAAACCTCTCAGAGACAAGGGGATAACGCTAGCCTCCTGGTCGCACAAGGTTTGGGGTCTCTTGCCTCGGAGTACAGGAGTCCATCGTCCCAGTAAACTTTGTGGGTACCTATGGCGTTCCCTGCAGCCTCAGCAGCAGCCTGCTGTCTGAGGGGTTCAAGGGAGGGGCAGTCTAACTGTGCCTTCCCCAGGTCTTCCCTGGAGGGTCCCCCTGAGCCCAGAAACTCAACCTGACCAGGTTCAAGCTCTTTCGGCTCAGTTTCCCTCAGTTCTTTAAGGTCAGCCTCCTCAGAGACTTGATCCACGACCTGGGGCAAGGGGGAAGGCGAAGCCTTACCCTTACTGCTCCTCTTCTTGGAAGGTGTCTGGTCCGTTCTTCCAGGATCCAGCACCTGTTCAGTGGGGCACCTTTTGGCCTGTGACCTGGTCACAGCAAGGACATGTGCTGGCAAGCCTAACATTTCCATGTGAGTCCTCTGCTCCACTTCTGACCATTGTGACGTTTCCAAATCATTGCCCAACAGACATTCTACGGGGAGGTCTGAACTAACCACAACCTTTTTCGGGCCACTTACCCCTCCCCAGGAGAAATCAACAACTGCCATACTGTGATTGGTAGTGACGTTGCTGGCATTGGTCACTAGGTAACTGGTACCTAGCATGATCTGTCCAGGGTCCACAAAGTTAGGCGTCACCATGGTGACACTGGCACAAGTGTCCCTGTAGGCCTGAGCCACTTTTCCATTAATCAAAGGTGTCTGTCTGTATTTGCCCAAAGTATTGGGACTGGCATCAGGGGACATATCCATATCCCCTGTACAGACAAGGACGGCCTGAGTGAGTGTGCCGACTAAGTCGTCACTCCCCTCGGTTCCCAAGGTTAACCCAACTAATGCCTTGGGAGGCGCACTACCACTGCTGACTGTACTAGGGGGTGCAGGTGCCTTAGGGGCTGCAGTGGCAGGAGTTTGCCCTCCTTTCTTGGTGCACTCACTAAACCAGTGAGTCTTACTTTTACAGTATTGGCACCACCTTTTTGACTGGCCTTCTTGAGTCTTCTTCTTCTGTGAAGCCTGACCCCCACCCTCTTTGGTTTGTTGGGGACCTGTCGAAGACTTCTGGTCATTTTGTTCGTTTTTGTTACTACCCTTCTGGTCTGCTTTCTTCTGACCACCCTGGTTCTGGTTCTGGTTCTGCTTGACCCTTGTTCTGACCCATCTGTCTGCCTTCTTTCCCAATTCTTGGGGAGAGGTCAGATCCGAGTCGACAAGGTGCTGATGCAACAATTGGTTCTGACAGTTGTTTAAAATCTGTTCTCGCATGATAAGATTGTACAATCCTGTGTAATCAGTAACCTTGCTACCCAGCAACCAGCCTTCCAAAGCCTTAGTGGCACAATCGACAAAGTCAGTCCAATCCTGAGACTGAATCTTCTGGGTGTCCCGGAACAGCACCCGGTACTGTTCCGTGGTTAAGCCGAACCCATCAATCAGTGTGTTCTTCAGGACTTGGTAGTTGTTAGCATCCTCAGCTCTAGTAGTGAGGAGCTTGTCTCTTCCTTTACCTTCAAAGGAAAGCCACAGTATAGCTGCCCACTGACTTGGGGGGACGCACTGGACAGTGCAGGCCCTCTCCAAGGCAGTTATCCACTTGTGGATGTCGTCCCCTTGTTTAAAGGGGGGCACTATTTTACTCAGGTGTCTTGTGTCTATACCCCTGTCTTTCTCTCTATTGAGAATGCTGCCACCAGTGGGATCTAACCCACTTAATTCCTGCTCTCGGGCCAGGGCAAGTCTTTCTTTGGCGAGGGCAAGTTCTTCCCGCTCGATCCTCAGATTGACTTCCCTCATCTTCGCTTCATGCTCCCTTCTCTGAGGGGACGTCATTCCTCTCTGAGAAGATGCCTGAGAGACATGTGTATGAACCGATCTGCCAGAGCCTCTGGAGAGAGACCTAGCTCGTCCGTTCCCAAGGTTAGGCCTCCTTGAGCGTGGGCCCTGGGCTCCCCCAGTTCCACTCTCATGCCTGCTTAAGTTGGTCCTTGTAAGCCTGCCGACTACCACTGGACCTTTGTCTGCCTCGTCTCCTGATAACTCCTCCTCGTCCTCCTCCTCTGTGTGGAGGTCGAGGTCTGGGTCACCGAGGGTTCCCTCTAAGGGAGGCATGTTCCCATCAGCACTGGGGGGACCTGTGTTAGAGGACCTCCTAGCATCGTACGCCTCTAAGAGACCTATCAGAATTGCGATGGTAGGGTTAGAACCCTGGTTTAGCTTCCTGGAGGCACACAGTTGTCGCATCTCCTTGAAGCTAAGAGCTGCATATCGTGACACGACCTGTGGAGGGTCACTGACCACTAAGGGAGTCTGCGAAGACTCTCCGTGGACCGACATGCTTTTCTAGTGAGATGTAAGTGATGCACCTACCTACACTATGTGTTTACCTACTGATCCCTTGCTAAGAGTTGTAGTCAGGGTGTGCTAAGCCCTGTTACACTACAACAGCCGGTTCAGTAGAACTCGGAGTATTCTAAGTTAAGTTATATGTACCTGGGTACTTATGTGATCTTTCACTGCAATATTCTTAGGATACGTGTGTGGTAAAACAACAGCAAGCTCAAATCCCACCGCTGCCACCAATGTGAGAAGTTGGCCTGATATGTAGTGCTCACTATTCTAGTGATCACTGTGTATCATTCCAAACAACCCTTATTGATGATTGGTTGTAAGTCAACCTTATAGACCAGCTATCCTAGTAGCGTGGATACGAGCAGTCTTAGGCTAAACTCTAGAGGGCGTGTTAAGCCAGCTGTTTACCATCACATATACCCCTTGAACACCAAGTGAAAGGACACCACACAAGTTGTTATGAAAATAAAGGATATTTATTTATAACAAGACTACCCTGGCTCTTTATGAGTCAGGGAGCTAAGCACAATACAAAACTCTTAGGAAAATACTTCTGGTTGCACAATTTACACAAATGCCTGAGGGCACGAAACCATTACACTGCAAGTGGAAGGGGAGAAGTTAGAAAGTCTAAAGTTACTGATTCCGGAGGGATCCGATCAGTGGGACTAAACGAAAAAGGAACTGGACACTTGTAAAGCGAACCTGCGATGGAGCACCGAAATGCTCGAGTTACCTAGCCCAGAGGCTGCGGCTGTGGAAGGTTCGGCAAGATGTCGGAAGTCCTCGTTGTAGTCTCAGGAGCCTGAAAGAAGAGTTGCTGGCAGGCGACCAGTGTTGATGTTCCGTGAGATCCAAGCCTGGATCGGTGATGAAGGAAACCTGAAAGCAGAGGGGACTCAGTTCTCAACCGCTAGCCAGCGATCGTGTGGGCACCAGGAGGGTACCGGCTGAAGTCACCTCGACCAGGTGAGTGGATGACGTCGGACTCGGCCGTTCCTCGGACCAGGAGGCGCGGCGGCGACCAGGATGGAGGGCGAGCTGTCCCACGCAGGTGTCTGCTGTCGATGATGCTGGGCCCAGGAATGGGGCAGCGGATCTTGGCAGTGGCAAGCCCACGCGGTGGAGTCAAGATGGCGTCTGGAGTGGACCAGGAGGGTCCGTGGTACTCCTCTGTTGAAGGGGAGCAAGAGCCAGTCTGGAGCAACCAGACTAGTGATGAAACAAACGTGGTGCGTCGTGAAGAGGGCCACAAGCCGGTCGGCAAGTGGTCGAACAACGCGGTGAACAGCAAGGAGCGGAAGGGCCCCCACGCAGATCTCGGGGATGCTGGGGAGGCAGACTTCGGTGCTGGAGCTGCTCAGGGTTAGGGCTTCTCAAACCCTAGGTGCACTCACTCGAGGGTCCCTCGGTGGGCGTGCTAGATAAGCGTCGTGCAGGTTCTGAAGATGGCCGGTCCCGCAGGTCTCGTCACACCTACGACTCTCAGCTGGGCTGATGAGGTAGGTAAAAGGTCAGAGATGGCAGGGAACTCGGGTCTCGTCGAGCTGGGCAGTCTTGATCCGTGGGAGAGACTTACAGCAAACCGCAAGCGCTTAGGTGGTGCCTGCTGGTGCAGGGTGGCTACTCCTTAGCCACAAGGGAAAGTCTTCAGAAATAGTCAAGAGTTCCTTTCGTGGAAAGTAGTTCAAGATTCAGAATTATCCAATTTGGGAAGGGGACTCGCTCCTACCTTTATTCTAAGAAAAGGGGCTGGCCCGTGACTAGGTTCTACCTATGGGTGGAGCCAGGAGGGGGGTGGTTACACCCCTATCCTTTGTCCGGCTTCGCCCCAGCTCAGGGGCTGGGGTGCCCCCGAAACTGGTTTGAGCCGGGCTATGCACAGTGAGCACCGGGGTGCCACTGGCAATCACCTTCCTTTCAGCCCTGCTTACCTGGGATACACAAACCCTGTCTGGGATGGTGCTAACACCGCCCTCGACAGGAAACCCTTTGTCCAAGCTCCCCTCGCTGGAAGGTCTCCCAGCAGCAGGAGGTCAGACTTGTGTCTGGTGGCAGCATCCATTTTGTGATGCTGAGGCTTGAGTCAACTTTAACCGGGGTTCAAGGTTACTTCCATGTCGTGCCCCTCTAAAAGGGGGGAATGCTAACCCCGTCACCAGAACTGGCGAGGGGTTCGTATTCCAATTCGTATGACACCTTACTCGACATGTGTAGGTGATGCGATGCCAAAGTTAGCAAATAACCGCGAGGATTATAATGCATTTAAAAGTAGTTGGCCCGCGTCACCATGGAACGGCTATTAGGACTTGGTTCCGCAAGCCGTCGACGGGCTCAGCTCGCGCCAGCGCACCGTCCCACATGATTCCCTGCACTCTGCCTTCAGGATTGATAAGGCCTGCCATAGGAGTGACTGATAGGAATCCATGTGTCCATTTTAGGGTTAGGTGTAGGAATACTACAACTACAGCAACGGGTGATTACACCACGTTGCCCCAGCTGTCGTGCAGCCAGTTGTGTCAGATTTGGGCGGCCATTCCAGGGGTGGCATAATACATGCTGCAGCCCCTGGTAGGCCCTGGGTACACCGATGCCCTGGATACCTGTGGTATGCTGAGACAGGGACTGACAAGGCGGCCCAGTTCCAATTGGTGGATGCACCTAATGTACATGTGTTTAATTTCGAGAGAGAACAGCTAGGCTGTGGGTCTGATTGGCAGGCCCACAGCCGGGGAAAGTCATAAACCAATGAAGCAAAAGCAAAAAATCTGGGTGATCATAGGATTGCAGACCCTACTCTCCTACAGCTGCCATAAGCATTTCTGCTCCCCCTCCCACTTTACTTTGGGGATTTTTCATCTGTCCTTGTTTGCTGATAACCATTTCTAAAACTTGTTCTTCCTATTTCTGTTCACATGCTTACACTGCACAAAACCTGTATATAAAACCTGTGTTCTGTGAATTCAATGTACTAACTCCAGGCAGCACTTGAGAGTGTTGTGTGGACGTGGTCCCACTCATGATTGATTAATAAACTTGTTATTTATTTCCAACTTCAGTGCCGATTCCTATTTTGTTGGTCTCTGGACCCGTGGACAAAAGGGTGACCCTGCACCAGTGTACCCCTAAAAAGGTACATATCCACACCAGAACAGGCCTCCTCCCTAATCCGAAATACAAGCAGCCAAGGACCGGTTCCACCCTAGTTAAGGCTCATCAACCAAGTATAGCTTGGTTCCAAGGAGACAGTGTGCATGGGACCCAATTTTGGAAATACCCGTCTCACTTAGGGCAACACACTAAAGTATACAAAACAAGTGATGGATGGATGGAATGCTTGAATTAATTTCAGCTACTGGTAATCACTCTGGGCCGCATGCAAATCCACAGTTATTTTGCACACCATGCCACCTCAGTTTGGGCCCAGCCATTTGCAAATCAGTCTTGACCCTGCATTGCTGTTTTGTATTCTTTAGTATTTATGGTTTTGGCTACACATTGACTGGGATTTGAATTGAAGTCTGGTAATTGTAATGATAACTTCTACTAGGCAAGGCTTTGAGGGCATGCAATAAAAAGTCTAATAATACATTGGAACAATATCCTTTAAGCAATGAAATGTTACTGATGTCTCTCAGAATTTAGTTAACATTAGTTGTTGAGCTACCAGTCCACAATAGGTTATCAATAAAATATTGGGTCAACAAAAACTATGGGTTTTAAATTGCATAGGTAGGGATAATGGAAGGTAAGTTCTGAGCTTTTGAGACCAATTTATTGAAGAGCATTCTTACTGATTTTGGGGTTGGTGAGTGTTAGACCTAGTACCATTGGCGTGAGTCTCCCTTCCATTTTTACTGATTGCCTCCTCTGTTTTTGATATGTTTTGCTGTTTTAGATGCTTTAGGGACTGTGCCACTGCCATTCAGTGCCACAGTGCAAGTGCTCCCTATGTTAAATTGATGTATTGATTAGTGACTCCATGATTGGGTTATTTGATTTACTTGTCAGACCCTAGTACAGTGCACCATGTGTGCCCAGGGCTTGTAAATCAAATGCTGGTGTTGGGCTTGCAGCACTGGTTGTGCCACCCATGGGAGCAGCTTGTAAAGTGTGTCTCAGGCCTGCCATTGCAGAGCCTGTGGGCAGTTTGGTACTGCCATGCTGACTGACCAAGTGCACCCACTTGCCAGTCCCTAAACTGTCCCTTATCTTCATATCAGACACCACTATGGTAGGCCCAAGGGCAGGGTGCATTGTAAGTATAAGGTAGGACATGCCCTGGTGTGTGTGGCATGTCCTAATAGTGAATTACAGCCATTTTCGTTTTTCACTATTGCAGGGCTTCCTGTTCTCCATAGGCCAGAATGAGCAGTTTGATTATAACATCTTATAATCCTAACTGACTCAGGGAACATGGTAGAAGTTCAAATTTAGTATGCCTGAACTCAGAAAGATAAAATACATCTTTGAGTGACGTGGGTTTTAACATTCTGTGTTTGAAAATACCACTTTTAGAAAGTAGATATTTTCTTGCTTAACTGTCCAAGCCTGCCTCTGCTAGGTTGTGTATTGTGTGTCTGGTTCTGTGAGTGACAGGGGATGGGGATTCCAGGGAAGAGGGTGAGTCAGCACAGGGCTGAATAGGAAGATCTGCATGTAGATGGGTGAGAGGAGTTGCACCTGGGACCTGAATAGGGCTGTGCCTTCCCTCCACAATGCTGGCTCCATCTCCTGTGGTGTGTCTGATGTATCTGCCCTGCACTCTGAAAGGAAAGAAGGAGTCAGGTAAACAAAGTGCTCCAAGACTGACCAGAACTGGTTTGGACTAGGCAAAGGCCTCTCTGCCTTCAGAGAACAAAGAGAAAAGTAGTATAAATATGGGGACCCAAACCCCAAGACTTTAGATCACTTCTGGAACAACAAGAAGAAACCTCTGCCAAGGAGAAGAACCAAAGGAAGCTGTAAGAGGTGGACTGCCCCCTGCCAGTGTGCTGTGTGGTTGGGTTGGCCTGCAGTGGTGTCTTCATTGCCAAGGAGAGGAGAAGGAACTTTTACCGAACTTTCATCATCTTGCAGAATATTTCTCCAAGGGCTTGAACTTGTGCTTGCCTTCTGCTGAAGTCTCAGGGACAACAGACTTCACCACCATCTCCCCTCTGAATTTCCTTGCTGGGAATTCTATATGCAGAAGCCCGCGTGTCACTGGGAGCTGAAAGCGCAATGCACCGAGAAGAAGCGTTTCGCCGCAGCAGCTGTAGTCATCGCAACGCCGGAAAAGCGTGCCGCCGCTGCATCTCCCAGAAGCGAGCCTTCATCGCAGCTGTCTGCTGTCGCATCACCGGAGAAGCGCGCCGCAACCGTGAGGGCCGCTGTTGCATCATCGGAGAAGCTTGTCGCAGGGCTTGTCGCGGCTCTAAAGTATGAGAGTCGTCGCAAGGCTGCCAGGGCGTGTCGCATCGTCTCAACGTCGTCGCATCAAGGGCGCCATCTTATCGCATCGTACCGGATTGTCGCATCGCATCGAGGTACCATCTTGCCGCATCGCAACCGGGCTGCAGCACGAGAATCCCCGCATCACCTCCTCTCTGGTAAGGATCAAGACGCATCCCCTACTCTGCGCAAGCATTGAGGCACGACGCATCGTCTCCCCCAAAGCAAGGAACCGACGCATCTCCAACGCTGCGAGCCTTTTGTTTATTTTGCGTTACGCATCCAGGTACTTTTGTGAGAACTGTGTCGCATTTACCAACAATTTGAACTAAGCTAATTCTACCATCTTGAAACCAATTTAAAGTACAGTATTGCGGATTTTTGTCGTTTGTGGTCTTGTGTTAAGTCTATATAAAAATACTTATTTTTAAAAAACCTGTGTGGTGTCTATCTGTAGTGTTTTCACTGTATCACTGTATGTGTTCACAAATGCTTAACACACTGCCTCTGAGATAAGCCTGTCTGCTCGTGCCAAGCTACCAAGGGGGTGAACAGGGGTTATTTTAGGAGTGTAATCCCCTTTCCCTGACTTAAAAGCAAGGGTCCCTATTTAGTCAAAGGTACTTACCTCTACCAACTAGAGACCCTCAGTTCTAACAGTGAGTACAAGGATTTGTACATAGACTTTGAGGTTCAGGGCCATTAGCCTGCCTTCAGCAAGGGGGGAGTCCAGGCAGTGTCTAATTTCACCCAGTCGTTGCAGGTGGAAGATGCTGTCCCTCACTTTTAGGGGCTGAGACTTCACTGCATCAAACTTTAACTGAGAGCCGAGGAAAGAAAGGCAGGACATGGAAAAAGAAAAAGTACGAGAGCAATTGCAAAACATTGACAAAGGGAAAATGATCCTGCACTAGTCAGGTAAAGAGACAGGAAAAGTATGAAAGAAAAGAGGCATGAGGTGGAATTAATAAAAAGTAGCAATGTTATCCAGCAACCCAAGCATTCAGCATTACCTGCGGTGAGCTCCTAGGAAATACTTTCCCCATTGCACTTATATATCTTTGTATATTTAGCACTGGGCCCAAATTGCACCATTTCAAATGCTATTTGGACAGAATTTAGACTTTTAAATATCGGGAGACAGAAATATTTGAAAACAATATCGGTATACACAAATATTGTGATGCAGAAATATTGTTGTCAAAAATAAAAAATTTCCAGGTAAGTAAAATCATTGTTAAGAATATTGTTGTTGTTAATCACATTTTCAATAATATAGATGTAAAGAATATTGTTTATTATTTTAATGTGTTTAGTTCATATATTAACTTTATGTGTTATTATTGTTTGTATGATTGTTATTAATTTTCTTACAAATAGTTTATAATTTTAAGTGATTTATAATTTTTAATTTAATTGCTAATAGTAATTTATAGTTTCATATCGGGTTGTTAGGTTTCTATGGGGGTTAGGATTAGAAGTTAACAAAGTAATAATTATTTCTTAATTAGTTAATACTTTTTATTAGGTATGTGTCTGATATTAATTATGTATATTATGTAATACTGTTTAATTTAGTTATGTTTTCGTTGCAGGATGCTATATTTGCAGGGGAATAGGGTGTGAAGTTAACTATGTAATAATTAATTAACAATTCATTTTTATGTCTCGCCTATACAGCGTGCATGCGCTACATAGGAGAGACCTTTAGTAATCGATTCGCCTTTTCAGCCAAAAACGTGCACGCTTTGCATTGCCTTCAATGGCAACGCGTGCACGTTTGGCGATTCCCTTGTGGGAGTTAGCAGCGGTGCCATATGTTAGCAATTATCGCACCTTGCTGCTCGCTCCCGCAAGGGAAACCGGCTCAGGCCTCCTCCTCTCTCCCCTCACCCTGCTGCCTCCTTTCAGCGCGAGGCACGCGCGCTTGTTACTTAAGAGTTCGGAGTGCAATGTTTGCTTGATGGTTGAGTGATGGATTAAGCACGCAGTCCTAAACCCTGCTTCTTCCCCAGCTCTACTGACTACAATAAACAAGTCTGACACATTAAGAACTCTCCTCCAGCGGTGGCAAATATTTCTTCCAGGCGAACTCCCAGCATTACTCCTGATGATCTGATCCAGGTCTCTGATGGGACTTCTAAAAGCACTTCTCGACCCCCCCCCCCACCCCCCTCCTTGAAAACTTAAGATACTTGTGTTTTAGTTATTGAAGGACTCCCACATGTGGCAATTTGTTCCCCAGATGTTCATTGGGGCTTTAAGTGTGGTAGAAATGTGTCTTTCAAAGCTTTATTGCAATGTGCGATAGAAAGGAAAATTAAACAATGGTCATCTAAGGCCAAGATTGTATAGTAACACACTGTCTTGGAGTTAACAGTGAGTGCCCATCCCTTTGTTTAAGTGTGCTCCTGTGTTGGCTTGACTGCGGCATTCGCTGCAGCATGGCTCCTTGGAAACCTGGGGGGATGCACCCCAGAGTTGTAACTGCACCCTGCATGACTTGTCCTGCAGAAACCTGCATCCGAGTCTACAAATCCCTACTCTCCTTCAGGTAAATAAAACAAACCAACAGCCTGCTTCCTTCCTTCCTTGTTTTTACACAGCGCTCTTATCGTGTTTTTGCTGCTTTAGGGAGATTTCCCGTGGCCTGGATGAGGAGCAGGGATGCTGGGTGGAAAAAAGGAGTACAAGGTGGGATAGACAGATGAGAACGCATGATAGTTTCCACCGAACAAGAACCAAGCAGCTGGATAAATTGTTATTTTGTTTATATAGCTCCTACTGAACGCTGGTGAGGCCCCAAAGCGTTGCCCAGTACCTTTCGTGTTTGTGGTGCCTGGTATGCACTGCTGGGTGAGTGGATGTGCGCAGTGTGGCCTGTGTGGAAGTGTTAGGGAAGCGATGCAAGAGTGACTGTTCTCATAAGCTTGACGGTGACTCGGAAGAGCGTAGCGTTGATGAGGTCACACTTGTTGGCACGTTCCATGTCCAGCTGAAGTATGCAGATCGGCGCACCAGTTGTTGGGTTTTAAGAGGCCATGATGAGGGGGGATCCTGCGTGGCTCACAGGGGAGGGACAGTTAGCAGGGAGCAGCCAGAGCTTCATTGCTCTTTGGTGTTAGTGGTATCAGTAGTAATCACTGAGATGTGTGACTCACCTTCTGCACTTGGGAGTGTTCAGGCGTGAAGCCAGCCTCGGCCCGAGAGGGCACTACTTGATTGGTTTGTACAGATCTTATATTGCAGAAGTTTGGTCTGGGGCCATTGATGCCTCAATTTGCAAATCTGAGGTCCTTGAAGGAGCAAAGCTTGGCCACAGGAGCCAATGATGAGCTTGAGGGGCAGCGGTGATGGGGTCACAGCCTTAAGGGTGTAACAGAAGCCTGGCAGCGCTATTCTAAATACCCAAAAATCAGCAAACAATGAAAACTGGAGTATCCAGGTGTAGTGAAGTGACATACTCTAGCAGGGAACAAACCCAGACAATGGCTGCCTGAATCCTGTGGCCGAAACCTAGGTAAGTGAAGATAGCTGTGAGGACCTCAGGCTGTAATGGAGTCTGGTTTGCCTCAGCCTAACGCTCTTCACCCTGCCAGTGCAGTCATGTGCAAGCCTACTAGTCGAGTCATAACTTTTACTTTTGCCCTGTCACTATTTCGACAGAAACTTTCATCCAATTGGCAAACATAAACATTGTTCTCTGCGCTCTACGGAGAAGCCAAGGATTGGCTGAGCATGAATTCTGAACACCTTTATCACAAACTGATGGGTACTGTTAGTGAGACAGCTCTCAATTGTGGTCCGTTATAAACTCCCACCCACAAGCCGCACCCACACATACACCTAGAGGCGACTGTTTCACAATACAGTACACACTATACTGAGTATAAGTTGCATGAAAAAATTACAGAAACGCAACATCCTGTAAACAACAAATACTGTTTAAGGAATGCAAGACTAAGTAAAACGTGAAATGTAAACCGGAACAACGTTGTTGTTCTGCGCCTCGGAGAGTAGTGTCTGTTATATCCTGCTGCGGCTGTCGCCTAATGGTAGGGCATGGGGGGCTGGGCTGGATAGGGATCGGCAACCCCGTAAATTCCATTGAGGTACTGATTGTTTTTCATTCATGTATTCATGTTTTTTTGAGACAGCCCATGTTGATGGAGACCTAGAATTTTCCTAAACTCTTTCCCTGAATTCAGTTGTGAATGCAGGCACCCCTGCCCTTAGAACAGATAATAGAAGGACCACTTGGGGCAGAAATATAATTATCCATTGCCTCCTCATCCGTCTTTCTCGCCACAGTAATTAACGCATGAGATTCAGCCTCCCACTGAAACACCAAGCAAAAGTTAGCATGCTAGCCTCCCATCCCTCCAAGATGGCTACCTCCTCCAATCACCAATCATATAAAAGGAGCGACCTTAGGAAAACCTGTTTTTTGGTTTCTGCACTACTCCGAGTGCTGCGTGGATGAGATTGCCGGTAAGTGGGGGGTTTGTCGTGGTATTGCTGCGCATGCCTGGGTGTCCTTTCATTAATATTGTATTTTTCGTTTCTTGGCTTGTGCTCCCTGGTGTTGGAAGTCCTTCTGGAGTGGGGAGTGTGGTCCTGCTGTAGTGGACTTGAACTCGTGGGGGTCGTGGTATTGCTGAGCATGCCTGGGCGGCCATCCATTTCTATTATTTTTAGGTCTCGCCTAGCGACACAGCGCATGCACTGCTCGCCTTGGCGAGACCTGTTGTTGTCGGTTTCTCTGCCGAAGGGGGACAGGAGATGTGCACGCGTACGGACAGGAGATGTGCACTCCGTACGCATGCACATCTCCTGTCCCCGTGTAGGGCTGGCTTTTGGACACAGCGCGCACGTGCCCAAGAGGCTGGTAGTGGTGGTGCATGATCAACCTCATGTTACCGACTCTGCCTCAGTACTCTAAACGCATTAGAGGGATGATGTGTCCGTACGACCCACATCAAACAACATTTCCCATGCTCCCCTTTCTGCAGAGCTGCTCTCTATGCCACTTTGCTGAACTGGCACACTACTACTACATTTAGCCTCCCAATGTGCAAAAGTCATACTTCTGGAAACAGCTAGTGCGTGAGATACAGCCTCACGGTGCAAGCCAAAATTACCGGGAAAAAAGACAAGAGCAAGCTGAACCCAAAATGACTGTGATAAAGCGGTCACTTTCATGGTGTGGATTAAAGCTTGTTTTGAGATTCGCTTTATATGAAGTTGCAACACACGGAATTCTAAACTTGCACGTGTATGGTGTGCGGGCACCATACATGTCCACATCACCTGTCTGGGTGCAGCTCGCTTACGTCAGCTGCACGTCAGCTGCATTACTTACAAGACCGGACTGAGTAAAACAACACAGGTCTTTGAAGGGTCAGGAGCGCTACAATGAAGGTTCTGTCTTTTGGATGCTTGGACTGCTGGGAGACGCTCACCCTTCACTCAAATACCTCTAACCTGACACTCATGAACTGCTCATCCTGCTCAAACATTCTGTTCATTCCACACATAGTCACTGCTTGCCCTGCATGAACACACGACTCCATACACTTCTCAGCCTGCACTTTCACCGTTAACCCTGCACCGACACTGCGCATGTATCACTCACACTGCACTCACTTTCCTCAAACACCTTACGCCATGCAGACATACACCGTGATTTCACACTCCAGTCCCGGGCTGTCCAGTTCCGGAAACAGCCCGCGTGTTACATCTGAGGGTGAGGTAAGCCGTTGCTGCAGAGACTTGGAGTCTGTCCTGAGCATGACATCCATCAGAAACCTTGAGCCAGTACAAGCAGAACAGTGTTCTGCCCCTGCAGCATCCTGAGAACATAATTCTCAACAGTGAGGGCAGCTGAGTGAGGCATTCCTTTTCAAATACCACTCCTTCATATGCCTTGGAGTGCTATTGCTCCATACCCTGCTGGTGCCACAGGCGAGCAGCTAGTAAGCCTGTCATCAACTTGCTTAAGCCCCAAAACCATGGCAGTAACACATGCAGCAGTTGAGCATGCTTACACAGACTGTTTAGGCTGCCAAAAGGACCATGTGACGTGTCCAGCTGTCATTCACTTTCACCCCCAGAGGTCTGCATCACTCTAAACTGTTGCTGCACCCTCTCCACATCATGTGTGACAGCAGCAGAGGGACTGCCTGGGTCCAAATGGGCTCCCACCGCCCAGTTCCAGCTTAGTGTTCGGTTCGTGTCTGACTCATGTTAAGCCATTCACAAGCAAGGTCCAGGTGGAGCACAGCCAAGACAGTATGTGCACACCACAGAGGCACGTTCAGACTCCACAGCCAATCATCACTTCAAAATTCTGTGCAGTGTGCTAGGATAGCCTGGGGTACTACTAGTGTGCCAAAATCACACCCAGTGAGTCATTCTTACTTCCAGACGATTCTGATAATCTGTAAAAGCCATGTGATTGGCTAATTGAATGTACTGAAATAACCAACTAGGTCTGTGTAAGTATCACCTAGCATGCACAGATGGACATGCACTCACTTCAATGCCTCATCTAGTCATGGGAAATCAACAGTAGTGCAGGAAGTATTAGTGCAGCATGATGGAGAGTGTAATCCCTTGCACACCACTGCATCATTACTTTGGAATGTGGCAGCCATGTTAGGTGAGGCAAACCCTCCACCATCCAATTCGAGTGCGATATAAGTACTTTTTTAGAGTAAGCACACAACTCCTATCCAAATGATATCATAGTCTCAGGGCAGCCAAAATTAGCAAGCTCCTCTCTCAGTACTCCTTTTGAAAGCTTTTCTGTTTATCACATCAGGTCTAGCGAGAGCTGTGCTGCCAAGTCGGACCTAAAAATTATAAAGAATAGAAAGAAAAAACTACAGATCTGCATTTTTTGTTAGTTGGATGAACACATGTGATCAGAAAAATGCTGTCACTTGCAGTGTAGGAAAGCCAATAGCTCAAGTTGGCTCGCCTCTTGGCCCAAACTGCATTCTGTGGTTGGCAAATCGATATCTGAATGGCAGTCGAAGAGGGCTGGCCCAAGGCCCCTTTCTGTACGTATATATGGTGGTTTTAGGTCGAGCCTAGGCAGGGCATGCGCTGCTCTGCGAGGCATGCTGTATTTGAGTATGTACTTGAAGCCCCGGCCATTTTCCGCCTATATTTGTCTTTGGCTAGTGTCATTGTCATTCGTAAATGATGGCTTCTGATTCATTAATAGGCTTGTTAGTCCCTCCTTAGTACCGCCTTGTCTTCATTTGTAACCTTCCATGAGGACTGGCCCTTTTACCTCTGTTGTTACACTGTATGACTTATCTAGTGCTGGCATGACATGCTTTCCTGCAACATTCAGCACGCCATGTGCTCCTTCACTTTCCAAGCTGCCCGGGACAATGGCAGCTGCTTCTTTGAAATGCAATAGGTATGGCATTTACAAGAGTTTGAGCTATTGGCATTATAAATGACAATGCCTTTTATTTATGTGTTAATTATCAAAACAGATAAATAAAAGGAATTTTCATTTACAATGCCAATAGCTTAAACTCTCGCAAATGTGAGACCTATTGCATTGCAAATGCTTGTTTTATTTATTGTTAAATTGTTTATTAATTATATAAATTACGTAATAATCATATCTTTTTGTTAAATTTTAGGTGCAGGCTGCCGGGCTCATAGGAGTGTAGGTTCGGAAATGAATTGAGTCATAATTTTATAACAATGAATTATTAATGTATTATTAATTATTGAATTGATTATTAATTATGTACATCATGCTGTACTTATTTATTATTATTAAATAACCCATTTTTTTATTTGAAATTAACTGTTGCATTATTTATTAATTTTGTAAATTGGTGAATTGATTTTTATGTGTATATTTATATATATTCACTGAAAAAACCATTGGTTTCAGGAACGTTATAGTTAGTTGGACATTTCACTTGTATAAAACCTTAGAAATTCCGGCGTTATGATTAGTCCAGCTAACTATAACTCGCGCCCCTGCAATGCACTGCTGATGACGTCACATATTACATCATTCATAACATGGTCAGTGACATCACTGATGACATGTCAAATCACATCACTGATGACATCATCCAGTGTCTGTGTGTTTCTGTAAAGTTTCGATTTGTTTTATATATATGCCAAGCTGTATTGAAGAATGAGTGGTTGTATAAGTGTCTGTATGGAGGATTTAGTAGGTACGTGACTGACTGTATAATTGAGTGATTAAATGTTCTTACTGAATGCATGGGTTAGTGAATAAACTGAGTGAAAGTCTGTATCAGTCTGTCTGTTGTTGTGTAAGCTGCTGCATGGGTTGGTGAGATGTTGCATGAGTGTCTATATGGGTTATTGATTGCTTGCCTGAGTATTTGTGTGGCTGCCTGAGTGTGTGTGTGGGTGGGTGGGAGGTGTATGACTCTGTTCATAGATGTGTGAGTGGTTGATTCACTGGGTGTATGGGTTCAAGAGTGCATGTGGAAACAGTTGTATGGGTGGGTGAGTGTGTGTATAGGTGTGTTGGTGAGTAAATGGATGTCTCAGTGGTACATGTACAAGTAACTACATATGTAAAAGGCAGTATATGTGAGTGATGGTGTATATAAATAACTATATGTGAGAGTCAGTAATTGTGAGAGTGGCTGCATGGATGAGTGTGTACTTGTATCAGTGAGTCTATAAGAGAGTAATTATGTGTTAGTATCTGTTTAAATAAGTGAGGTGGTGTCTGTATAACTGTATATGTGAGTAAATAGAAGTATGATTGATTCTTTGCATGACTGACTAGGTCTGTGAGTAACTCTGGATATGTGGCAGTGTGTGTGTCTGTATAGGTGTATGAGTGCATAAGATAGTGTTATATTGATGAGTGACTGCATGTATGAGTAACTGTATGGGTGAATGAGTGGATGTGTGTGTAGACCTAGGAATCAGTCAGTGCTTATTTAGTAACTGGTATTGATGTGTCTATTTTTTCGAAAATGGTAGTCTGTATTTTAGAGTGGGTGTATCAAAGGTTATATTCAGGTGTGAGGAGGTGCATCAGATTTTCACGTGGATAATGACATCAGTGATGTCATTTGACATGTCATCAGTGATGTCATCAGTGATGTCACTGACCATGTCATGAATGATGTAATATGTGACGTCATCAGCAGTGCATTGCGGGGCGCGAGTTATAGCTAGTTGAACTAACTATAACGCCAGAATTTCTATGGTTTTATACTAGTGAAATGTCCAACTAACTATAACGTTCCTGAAACCTAAGTTTTTTTCAGTGAATTTCTATGGGTTTTTTTCTATGGTTTTTTAAATGCTAATTTCTAACTATAAGGTGCCTGAAACCTATGATTTTTTCAGTGAAATCCTATGGTTTTTTAAATGCTAGTTTCTAACTATAATGTGCCTGAAACCTATGGTTTTTGAGTGAATTTCAAAGGTTATTTAAATGAAAATTTGTAAGTCTAATGTACCTCAATCCTATGGGTTTTTTATTTTCTATATATATATATATATATATATACATATATATATTCCTCAAAAAACAAGCACCATTCAGCTACGTGCAACAGGCCACACCATCGTGCTTTTCAAATTCTTTATTTTCAGGCAGGAAACAGCATAACGCGTTTCGAGGTCAATAGAAATATGAATAAAAGAAAGAAATATCTGACTTACAGAGGAATTATTTCGAAACTGAACATGAAATAATATTCACCATTCCTGCTATGTGAAAGGATATATATAAAAAAACTTTTATAAATGGACTGCCTCTTTAAACCAAATACATGGACATTAGTCCTTCTTCGATGTTGAAGTTACGTTTTTTAAAAAGCCAACGAACCCACCGCTGATCTGTGGCATATGATTAAGAGGTGTTGACCTCAAAACGCGTTATGCTGTTTCCTGCCTGAAAATAAAGAATTTGAAAAGCACGACGGTGTGGCCTGTTGCACATATATATATATATTAAAAAATTGTGAATAATTTTCAATCTTTTAAAAAAAAATATTATACAGAAGTCGCGCACCCTTCGCGCACCCTACACGATGGCTTCGCGCATTCTGGTAGCCATTTTGAAAAGTCGCGCTGGGGTCGCAACTTCGGCGTGATTTGTAAAGTATGAAATATCTTTAAATTAATTATAAATAAAATTTTTCCTTTAAGTGTTTGTCTAAGTATTTGTCTAAATGTATTAATAAAGTATTTTTAAAGTATTATTTTCTATATAATTTCGGGAAAAATTATTCGATTATTATTGGATTCGGAGGTTAGGAGGGATGGCCATTTTGCTTGATCTGTTTTGCAAGATTTTTTGGTCTAGTCAGGTGGACAACCTCCTCCGTGTGAGGTACGGCTTGGAGATTCTATTCAAAAGGTGAGGAATCCACAGGCAGACGTATCCTTTAGAAGAACAAGTTACTCACCTTCGGTAACGCTTTATCTAGTGGATACAGTATCTGCCTGTGGATTCCTCACTGTCCCACCCGCCTCCCCGTTGTCCACCTGTTTCTACCAAAAAGATGCTATTACTGTTTGGCATGAATGTTTTTAATATGTCTTAATCGTGTATGTTTTAATAGTGAGAAATGCTTGATCTGTTGCTATTCCTTTAAGCGTTTATTGGTTATGCATTTGTATATATATATATTTATATATATATTTAGTATACTATGTATACATGTGAAAATATCTCGGTCCGCCTGTTTGCTTCGGTGGCACGGAAAAAATGGGTGGAACTGACGTCAGCACGCCGACGAGGTCCTCTTATGGCTCCGATGACGTCATACGGTGTCGTGAGCGGAGCCGTGCTATTATGACGTCCTCCTCGGCGTGAGAGAGCTAGGAAAGAATTTCCGTGGAATGCTGGTGCAGGGGATTTTCACCTAAGTGTTCAGACTAGTTCTTTGGGAACAACTGTTTATGTTGCCACTCCAGAAACTAAAACCAGTGATCCGAGGGCAGAGGCCCTGCAGATTTCACACGAGTTGGGGTGCCCAGTCGTGTGCATCGGCGGGGCAGCAAAGTGACAAGTACCACAACCCACAAAAAAGGTAACAAGGGCACTGAATAACACAGAATCTTCTCTTTGTATCTGGCAGGAACAACAATGTTAAAATGCCCTTGTTCCAAAATGTTGAATTAGTCTTACAATGGTCTTCAAGAGGACCTGCGATGCTGCTTCTGCCTCCCGTACCCTGGAGGCGGCACATGGGTCACGCGGTATGGTCATACTGCTGTGCAACACACACTCGTTGACCTCTCATGGCACTGCTCCACACTTCAGGGAGGACGCTTTCCATTAGCTGTGTTTTCTGATGACATGTCGCGCCGGCCCCGTCCAACAACAGAACTCCTTTAGATCCAAACAGACTTCCACTCTCTCACCGGAAGTGAAACCAGGCCACGCGGACACTTTCACAATACAACAGATGGGAATGCACTTTTCGGTAAAAAAAAACACATTCCTTCCTCGTAATTTATCAAATAAACAACTGACTGAAGAACAGAGGCCAGCTTCAATCAGTAAACAGCCGTTACAACGACTTTCTTACTTTGCGATACCATTACAACGCATGCATTACCACGCATGCTTTGTACAATACAAAGTCATAACTACGCATTGTTTTAGAACGCATGGTCATTTACCACGCATTCCTTTACATCGAATTTCATTGTAAAGGTATGTATGGTAAATGACCATGCGTTATAAAATACATGCAGACCATCCACGTCGTTGTAAGGAGACAGAGGCTGTTCTGTTTCCTCACAATGACGTGCACCGCCCCTCAGAGACGACGTGAAGCAGAAACCACGAGGAAAGAGGAACCACGAGGAGTGAGAGGAAAGGAGGATTGGGCATGGGGTGGGGGTTTCTTTTCAGTGGTGTTTTGGTAGTGTAGGTGGTCGTGCTGGGGTAGAGTTTTAGGGTTTAGGGTAGTGCAGTAGTGTAGGGGGTCATGCTGGGGGTAGTGTTTAAGAGTTTAGGGTAGTGCAGTGGTGTATGGGAAGTGTAGGGGTTGTGCTGTGATAGTGTTTTAGGGTTTAGGGTAGTGCAGTGGTGTTTGGGTAGTATAGGGGGTCATGCTGGGGGAAGTGTTTTAGGGTTTAGGGTAATGCAGTGGTGTTTGTG
Source organism: Triturus cristatus (assembly GCF_964204655.1). NCBI lineage: Eukaryota > Metazoa > Chordata > Amphibia > Caudata > Salamandridae > Triturus > Triturus cristatus. The sequence continues at coordinate 749,145,206 of NC_140579.1, forward strand.
TAGTGTAGGGGGTCATGCTAGGGGTAGTGTTTTAGGGTGTAGGGTAGTGCAGTGGTGTATGGGTGTTATAGGGGGTCGTGCTGGGGGTAGATTTAGGGTTTAGGGTAGTGCAATGAGGTTTGTGTAGTGTAGGGGGTTGAGCTGGGGGTAGTGTTTTAGGGTTTATGGTAGTGCAGTGGTGTGTGGGTACTGTAGGGGGTAGTGCTGGGGTAGTGTTTAAGGGTTTAGGGTAATACAGTGGTGTTTGGGTAGTGTAGGGGTTCATGCTGGTGGTAGTGTTTTAGGGTTTAGGGTAGTGCAGTGGTGTTTGGGTAGTATAGAGGGTCAGGCTAGGTTAGATTTAGGGTTTAGGGTAGTGCAGTGGTGTTTGTGTTGTGAGGGGGTCGTGCTGGGGGTAGTGTTTTAGATTTTAGGGTAGTGCAGTGGTGTTTGTGTAGTGTAGGGGTCATGCTGGGGGTAGTGTTTTAGGGTTTAGGGTAGTGCAGTGGTGTTTGTGTAGTGTAGAGGTAGTGTTTTAGGGTTTAGGGTTGTGCAGTGGTGTTTGTGTAGTGTAGGAGTTCATGCTGTGGGTAGTGTTTTAGGGTTTAGGGTAGTGCAGTGGTGTTTGTGTAACGTAGGGGGTCATGTTTTAGGGTATAGGGTAGTGCAGTGGTGTTTGGGTAGTGTAGGGGATGTGCTGGGGGTAGATTTAGGGTTTAGGGTAGTGCAGTGGTGTTTGGGTAGTGTAGGGAGTCGTGCTGGTGGTAATGTTTAAGGGTAGTGCAGTTGTATTTGGGTAGTGTAGGGTATCATTCTGGGGGTAGTGTTTTAGGGTTTAGGGTAGTGCAGTGGTGCTTGTGTAGTGTAGGGTGTCGTGCTGGGGGTAGTGTTTTAGGGTTTAGGGTAGTGCAGGGGTGTTTGGGTAGTGTATGGGTTCACGCTGGGCGTAGTGTTTAGGGTTTAGGGTAGTGCAGTGGTGTTTGTGTAGTGTAGGGGGTTATGCTAGGGGTAGTGTTTTAGGGTGTAGGGTAGTGCAGTGGTGTATGGGTGTTATAGGGGGTCGTGCTGGGGGTAGATTTAGGGTTTAGGGTAGTGCAATAAGGGTTTGTGTAGTGTAGGGGGTTGAGCTGGGGGTAGTGTTTTAGGGTTTGTGGTAGTGCAGTGGTGTGTGGGTACTGTAGGGTGTAGTGCTGGGGTAGTGTTTAAGGGTTTAGGGTAATACAGTGGTGTTTGGGTAGTGTAGGGGGTAGTGCAGGGGGTAGTGTTTTAGGGTTTAGGGTAGTGCAGTGGTGTTTGGGTAGTGTAGGGGTTCATGCTGGTGGTAGTGTTTTAGGGTTTAGGGTAGTGCAGTGGTGTTTGGGTAGTATAGAGGGTCAGGCTAGGTTAGATTTAGGGTTTAGGGTAGTGCAGTGGTGTTTGTGTTGTGAGGGGGTCGTGCTGGGGGTAGTGTTTTAGATTTTAGGGTAGTGCAGTGGTGTGTGTATAGTGTAGGGGGTCATGCTGGGGGTAGTGTTTTAGGGTTTGGATAGTGCTGTGGTGTTTGGGTAGTGTATGGGGTCATGTTGGAGGTAGTGTTTTAGGGTTTAGGGTAGTGCAGTGGTGTTTGTGTAGTGTAGGGGTCATGCTGGGGGTAGTGTTTTAGGGTTTAGGGTAGTGCAGTGGTGTTTGTGTAGTGTAGAGGTAGTGTTTTAGGGTTTAGGGTTGTGCAGTGGTGTTTGTGTAGTGTAGGAGTTCATGCTGTGGGTAGTGTTTTAGGGTTTAGGGTAGTGCAGTGGTGTTTGTGTAGTGTAGGGGGTCATGTTTTAGGGTATAGGGTAGTGCAGTGGTGTTTGGGTAGTGTAGGGGATGTGCTGGGGGTAGATTTAGGGTTGAGGGTAGTGCAGTGGTGTTTGGGTAGTGTAGGGAGTCGTGCTGGTGGTAATGTTTAAGGGTAGTGCAGTTGTATTTGGGTAGTGTAGGGTATCATTCTGGGGGTAGTGTTTTAGGGTTTAGGGTAGTGCAGTGGTGCTTGTGTAGTGTAGGGTGTCGTGCTGGGGGTAGTGTTTTAGGGTTTAGGGTAGTGCAGGGGTGTTTGGGTAGTGTATGGGTTCACGCTGGGCGTAGTGTTTAGGGTTTAGGGTAGTGCAGTGGTGTTTGTGTAGTGTAGGGGGTTATGCTAGGGGTAGTGTTTTAGGGTGTAGGGTAGTGCAGTGGTGTATGGGTGTTATAGGGGGTCGTGCTGGGGGTAGATTTAGGGTTTAGGGTAGTGCAATGAGGTTTGTGTAGTGTAGGGGGTTGTGCTGGGGGTAGTGTTTTAGGGTTTATGATAGTGCAGTGGTGTGTGGGTACTGTAGGGCGTAGTGCTGGGGTAGTGTTTAAGGGTTTAGGGTAGTGCAGTGAAATTTGGGTAGTGTAGGGGTTCATGCTGGTGGTAGTGTTTTAGGGTTTAGGGTTTAGGGTAGTGCAGTGGTGTTTGGGTAGTATAGAGGGTCAGGCTAGGTTAGATTTAGGGTTTAGGGCAGTGCAGTGGTGTTTGTGTTGTGAGGGGATCGTGTTCCGGGTAGTGTTTTAGAATTTAGGGTAGTGCAGTGGTGTTTGTATAGTGTAGGGGGTCATGCTGGGGGTAGTGTTTTAGGGTTTGGATAGTGCTGTGGTGTTTGGGTAGTGTATGGGGTCATGTTGGAGGTAGTGTTTTAGGGTTTAGGGTAGTGCAGTGGTGTTTGTGTAGTGTAGGGGTCTTGCTGGGGGTAGTGTTTTAGGGTTTAGGGTAGTGCAGTGGTGTTTGTGTAGTTTAGGGGTAGTGTTTTAGGGTTTAGGGTAGTGCAGTGGTGTTTGTGTAGTGTAGGAGTTCATGCTGTGGGTAGTGTTTTAGGGATTAGGGTAGTGCAGTGGTGTTTGTGTAGTGTAGGGGGTCATGTTTTAGGGTATAGGGTAGTGCAGTGGTGTTTGGGTAGTGTAGGGGATGTTCTGGGGGCAGATTTAGGTTTAGGGTAGTGCAGTGGTGTTTGGGTAGGGTAGGGAGTCGTGCTGATGGTAATGTTTAAGGGTAGTGCAGTTGTGTTTGGGTAGTGTAGGGTATAATTATGGGGGTAGTGTTTTAGGGTAGTGCAGTGGTGCTCGTGTAGTGTAGGGTGTCGTGCTGGTGGTAGTGTTTTAGGGTTTAGGGTAGTGCAGTGGTGTTTGGGTAGTGTATGGGTTCACGCTGGGTGTAGTGTTTTAGGGTTTAGGGTAGTGCAGTGGTGTTTGTGTGGTGTAGGGGGTCATGCTAGGGGTAGTGTTTTAGGGTGTAGGGTAGTGGAGTGGTGTATGGGTGTTATAGGGGGTCATGCTGGGGGTAGATTTAGGGTTTAGGGTAGTGCAATGAGGTTTGTGTAGTGTAGGGGGTTGTGCTGGGGGTAGTGTTTTCGGGTTTATGGTAGTGCAGTGGTGTGTGGGTACTATAGGCGGTAGTGCTGGGTAGTGTTTAAGGGTTTAGGGTAATACAATGGTTTTTGGGTAGTGTAGGGGGTAGTGCAGGGGTAGTGTTTTAGGGTTTAGGGTAGTGCAGTGAAATTTGGGTAGTGTAGGGGTTCATGCTGGTGGTAGTGTTTTAGGGTTTAGGGTAGTGCAGTGGTGTTTGGGTAGTATAGAGGGTCAGGCTAGGTTAGATTTAGGGTTTAGGGTAGTGCAGTGGTGTTTGTGTTGTGAGGGGGTCGTGTTGGGGTAGTGTTTTAGATTTTAGGGTAGTGCAGTGGTGTTTGTATAGTGTAGGGGGTCATGCTGGGGTAGTGTTTTAGGGTTTGGATAGTGCTGTGGTGTTTGGGTAGTGTATGGGGTCATGTTGGAGGTAGTGTTTTAGGGTTTAGGGTAGTGCAGTGGGGTTTGTGTAGTGTAGGGGTCATGCTGGGGGTAGTGTTTTAGGGTTTAGGGTAGTGCAGTGGTGTTTGTGTAGTGTAGGGGTAGTGTTTTAGGGTTTAGGGTAGTGCAGTGGTGTTTGTGTAGTGTAGCAGTTCATGCTGTGGGTATTGTTTTAGGGTTTAGGGTAGTGCAGTGGTGTTTGTGTAGTGTAGGGGTCATGTTTTAGGGTATAGGGTAGTGCAGTGGTGTTTGGGTAGTGTAGGGGATGTGCTGGGGATAGATTTAGGGTTTAGGGTAGTGCAGTGGTGTTTGGGTAGTGTAGGGAGTCGTGCTGGTGGTAATGTTTAAGGGTAGTGCAGTTGTGTTTGGGTAGTGTAGGGTATAATTATGGGGGTAGTGTTTTCGGGTTTAGGGTAGTGCAGTGGTGCTTGTGTAGTGTAGGGTGTCATGCTGGGGGTAGTGTTTTAGGGTTTAGGGTAGTGCAGTGGTGTTTGGGTAGTGTATGGGTTCACGCTAGGCGTAGTGTTTTAGGGTTTAGGGTAGTGCAGTGGTGTTTGTGTAGTGTAGGGGGTCATGCTAGGGGTAGTGTTTTAGGGTGTAGGGTAGTGCAGTGGTGTATGGGTGTTATAGGGGGTCGTGCTGGGGGTAGCTTTAGGGTTTAGGGTAGTGCAATGAGGTTTGTGTAGTGTAGGGGGTTGTGCTGGGGGTGGTGTTTTCGGGTTTATGGTAGTGCAGTGGTGTGTGGGTACTGTAGGGGGTAGTGCTGGGTAGTGTTTAAGGGTTTAGGGTAATACAGTGGTGTTTGGGTAGTGTAGGGGGTAGGGGTGGGCGGAATTTGCGGAATTAACCTTTGCAAATTATCGCGAGAATGTTTAAAATTATCGCAAACAAGCAGAAATATCGCAAAGATGCGGAAGTTTTTTTCCGGCATGTTCGCGAGATTTTCTGCATAGTTGCGGGTCGCCAACTTACCCATGTGGTTGCTTGCGGGCGCGGCCATCTTGTTTTGAGTTGTTCTCGCGGTGCATGATCGCGAGAAGAAAGACGTGATCGCGCGACGCATGACGTCACTGCGGGCGCGAACTGTCGCGAGACAGCGCAAATGGCTAAAAACAATACAACATCTCATGGAGAACGCGACCGGATCAAGAAAACTTGTCGGCGAACGCAGGGATTCAGGTAAGGCGATCGCGCGCGCGCGAGAATGTATCATTTTACAGCGCGAGCAAGAAACAAATTATCGCCAAGCTGCGGAAATCGGAATTTTTGACATTTTCGCGCTCTCCGCGGAACGCAAAAATGTCAAATTATCGCAATTTCCGCGAACGGAACGAAATTTTTGCCCAGGCCTAGTAGGGGGTAGTGCAGGGGGTAGTGTTTTAGGGTTTAGGGTAGTGCAGTGAAATTTGGGTAGTGTAGGGGTTCGTGCTGGTGGTAGTGTTTTAGGGTTTAGGGTAGTGCAGTGGTGTTTGGGTAGTATAGAGGGTCAGGCTAGGTTAGATTTAGGGTTTAGGGTAGTGCAGTGGTGTTTGTGTTGTCAGGGGGTCATGTTGGGGTAGTGTTTTAGATTTTAGGGTAGTGCAGTGGTGTTTGTATAGTGTAGGGGGTTATGCTGGGGGTAGTGTTTTAAGGTTTGGATAGTGCTGTGGTGTTTGGGTAGTGTATGTGGTCATGTTGGAGGTAGTGTTTTAGGGTTTAGGGTAGTGCAGTGGGGTTTGTGTAGTTTAGGGGTCATGCTGGGGGTAGTGTTTTAGGGTTTAGGGTAGTTCAGTGGTGTTTGTGTAGTGTAGGAGTTCATGCTGTGGGTAGTGTTTTAGGGTTTAGGGTAGTGCAGTGGTGTTTGTGTAGTGTAGGAGTTCATGCTGTGGGTAGTGTTTTAGGGTTTAGGGTAGTGCAGTGGTGTTTGTGTAGTGTAGGGGGTCACGTTTTAGGGTATAGGGTAGTGCAGTGGTGTTTGGGTATTGTAGGGGATGTGCTGGGGGTAGATTTAGGGTTTAGGGTAGTGCAGTGGTGTTTGGGTAGAGTAGGGAGTTGTGCTGGTGGTAATGTTTAAGGGTAGTGCAGTTGTGTTTGGGTAGTGTAGGGTATCATTCTGGGAGTAGTGTTTTAGGGTTTAGGGTAGTGCAGTGGTGCTTGTGTAGTGTAGGGTGTCGTGCTGGGGGTAGTGTTTTAGGGTTTAGGGTAGTGCAGTGGTGTTTGGGTAGTGTATGGGTTCACGCTGGGCGTAGTGTTTTAGGGTTTAGGGTAGTGCAGTGGTATTTGTGTAGTGTAGGGGGTCATGCTAGGGGTAGTGTTTTAGGGTGTAGGGTAGTGCAGTGGTGTATGGGTGTTATAGGGGGTCGTGCTGGGGGTAGATTTAGGGTTTAGGGTAGTGCAATGAGGTTTGTGTAGTGTAGGGGGTTGTGCTGGGGGTAGTGTTTTAGGGTTTATGGTAGTGCAGTGGTGTGTGGGTACTATAGGGCGTAGTGCTGGGGTAGTGTTTAAGGGTTTAGGGTAGTGCAGTAGAATTTGGGTAGTGTAGGGGTTCATGCTGGTGGTAGTGTTTTAGGGTTTAGGGTAGTGCAGTGGTGTTTGGGTAGTATAGAGGGTCAAGCTAGGTTAGATTTAGGGTTTAGGGCAGTGCAGTGGTGTTTGTGTTGTGAGGGGCTCGTGTTGGGGGTAGTGTTTTAGATTTTAGGGTAGTGCAGTGGTGTTTGTATAGTGTAGGGGGTCATGCTGGGGGTAGTGTTTTAGGGTTTGGATAGTGCTGTGGTGTTTGGGTAGTGTATGGGGTCATGTTGGAGGTAGTGTTTTAGGGTTTAGGGTAGTGCAGTGGTGTTTGTGTAGTGTAGGGGTCTTGCTGGGGGTAGTGTTTTAGGGTTTAGGGTAGTGCAGTGGTGTTTGTGTAGTGCAGGGGTAGTGGTTTAGAGTTTAGGGTAGTGCAGTGGTGTTTGTGTAGTGTAGGAGTTCATGCTGTGGGTAGTGTTTTAGGGATTAGGGTAGTGCAGTGGTGTTTGTGTAGTGTAGGGGGTCATGTTTTAGGGTATAGGGTAGTGCAGTGGTGTTTGGGTAGTGTAGGGGATGTTCTGGGGTAGATTTAGGGTTTAGGGTAGTGCAGTGGTGTTTGGGTAGGGTAGGGAGTCGTCCTGGTGGTAATGTTTAAGGGTAGTGCAGTTGTGTTTGGGTAGTGTAGGGTATAATTCTGGGGGTAGTGTTTTAGTGTTTAGGGTAGTGCAGTGGTGCTTGTGTAGTGTAGGGTGTCGTGCTGGGGGTAGTGTTTTAGGGTTTAGGGTAGTGCAGTGGTGTTTGGGTAGTGTATGGGTTCACGCTGGGCGTGGTGTTTTAGGGTTTAGGGTAGTGCAGTGGTGTTTGTGTAGTGTAGGTGGTCATGCTAGGGGTAGTGTTTTAGGGTGTAGGGTAGTGCAGTGGTGTATGGGTGTTATAGGGGGTCATGCTGGGGTAGATTTAGGGTGTAGGGTAGTGCAATGAGGTTTGTGTAGTGTAGGGGGTTGTGCTGGGGGTAGTGTTTTAGGGTTTATGGTAGTGCAGTGGTGTGTGGGTACTGTAGGGGGTAGTGCTGGGTAGTGTTTAAGGGTTTAGGGTAATACAGTGGTGTTTGGGTAGTGTAGGGGGTAGTGCAGGGGGTAGTGTTTTAGGGTTTAGGGTAGTGCAGTGAAATTTGGGTAGTGTAGGGGTTCATGCTGGTGGTAGTGTTTTAGGGTTTAGGGTAGTGCAGTGGTGTTTGGGTAGTATAGAGGGTCAGGCTAGGTTAGATTTAGGGTTTAGGGTAGTGCAGTGGTGTTTGTGTTGTGAGGGGGTCGTGTTGGGGTAGTGTTTTAGATTTTAGGGTAGTGCAGTGGTGTTTGTATAGTGTAGGGGGTCATGCTGGGGGTATTGTTTTAGGGTTTGGATAGTGCTGTGTTGTTTGGGTAGTGTATGGGGTCATGTTGGATGTAGTGTTTTAGGGTTTAGGGTAGTGCAGTGGGGTTTGTGTATTGTAGGGGTCATGCTGGGGGTAGTGTTTTAGGGTTTAGGGTAGTGCAGTGGTGTTTGTGTAGTGTAGGGATAGTGTTTTAGGGTTTAGGGTAGTGCAGTGGTGTTTGTGTAGTGTAGGAGTTCATGCTGTGGGTATTGTTTTAGGGTTTAGGGTAGTGCAGTGGTGTTTGTGTAGTGTAGGGGGTCATGTTATAGGGTAGTGCAGTGGTGTTTGGGTAGTGTAGGGGATGTGTTGGGGGTCGATGTAGGGTTTAGGGTAGTGCAGTGGTGTTTGGGTAGTGTAGGGAGTCGTGCTGGTGGTAATGTTTAAGGGTAGTGCAGTTGTGTTTGGGTAGTGTAGGGTATCATTCTGGGGGTAGTGTTTTAGGGTTTAGGGTAGTGCAGTGGTGCTTGTGTAGTGTAGGGTGTCATGCTGGTGGTAGTGTTTTAGGGTTTAGGGTAGTGCAGTGGTGTTTGGGTAGTGTATGGGTTCACGCTGGGCGTGGTGTTTTAGGGTTTAGGGTAGTGCAGTGGTGTTTGTGTAGTGTAGGGGGTCATGCTAGGGGTAGTGTTTTAGGGTGTAGGGTAGTGCAGTGGTGTATGGGTGTTATAGGGGATCGTGCTGGGGGTAGATTTAGGGTTTAGGGTAGTGCAATGAGGTTTGTGTAGTGTAGGGGGTTGTGCTGGGGGTAGTGTTTTCGGGTTTATGGTAGTGCAGTGGTGTGTGGGTACTGTAGGGGGTAGTGCTGGGTAGTGTTTAAGGGTTTAGGGTAATACAGTGGTGTTTGGGTAGTGTAGGGGGTAGTGCAGGGGGTAGTGTTTTTGGGTTTAGGGTAGTGCAGTGAAATTTGGGTAGTGTAGGGGTTCATGCTGGTGGTAGTGTTTTAGGGTTTAGGGTAGTGCAGTGGTGTTTGGGTAGTATATAGGGTCAGGCTAGGTTAGATTTAGGGTTTAGGGTAGTGCAGTGGTGTTTGTGTTGTGAGGGGGTCGTGTTGGGTTAGTGTTTTAGATTTTAGGGTAGTGCAGTGGTGTTTGTATAGTGTAGGGGGTCATGCTGGGGGTAGTGTTTTAGGGTTTGGATAGTGCTGTGGTGTTTGGGTAGTGTATGGGGTCATGTTGGAGGTAGTGTTTTAGGGTTTAGGGTAGTGCAGTGGGGTTTGTGTAGTGTAGGGGTCATGCTGGGGGTAGTGTTTTAGGGTTTAGGGTAGTGCAGTGGTGTTTGTGTAGTGTAGGGGTAGTGTTTTAGGGTTTAGGGTAGTGCAGTGGTGTTTGTGTCGTGTAGGAGTTCATGCTGTGTGTAGTGTTTTAGGGTTTAGGGTAGTGCAGTGGTGTTTGTGTAGTGTAGGGGGTCATGTTTTACGGTATAGGGTAGTGCAGTGGTGTTTGGGTATTGTAGGGGATGTGCTGGGGGTAGATTTAGGGTTAAGGGTAGTGCAGTGGTGTTTGGGTAGAGTAGGAAGTTGTGCTGGTGGTAATGTTTAAGGGTAGTGCAGTTGTGTTTGGGTAGTGTAGGGTATCATTCTGGGGGTAGTGTTTTAGGGTTTAGGGTAGTGCAGTGGTGCTTGTGTAGTGTAGGGTGTCGTGCTGGGGGTAGTGTTTTAGGGTTTAGGGTAGTGCAGTGGTGTTTGGGTAGTGTATGGGTTCACGCTGGGTGTAGTGTTTTAGGGTTTAGGGTAGTGAAGTGGTGTTTATGTAGTGTAGGGGGACGTCCTGGGGTAGTGTTATAGGGTTTAGGGTACTGCAGTAGTGTTTGTGTAGTGTAAGGGGTCGTACTTGGGTAGATTTAGGGTTTAGGATAGTGCAGTGGTGTTTGGGTAATGTAGGGGGTCATACTGTGGGTAGTGTTTTAGGGTTTAGGGTAGTGCAGTGGTGTTTGGGTAGTGTAGGGAGTCGTGCTGGTTGTAGTGTTTTAGGGTGTAGGGTAGTGTAGTTATGTTTGGGTAGTGCAGGGTGTCGTGCTGGGGTAGTGTTTTAGGGTTTAGGGTAGAGCAGTGGTGCTTGTGTAGTGTAGGGGGTCGTGCTGGGGGTGGTGTTTTAGTGTAGTGCAGTGGTGTTTTGGTAGTGTAGGGGGTCATGCTGGGGTAGTGTTTTAGGGTTTAGGGTAGTGCAGTGGTGTTTGTAGTGTAGGTAGCCTTGCTGGGGTTAGTGTTTTGGGGTTTAGGATAGTGCAGTCATGTTTGTGTAGTGTAGGGGTCAAGCTGGGGGTAGTGTTTTAGGGTTTAGGGTAGTGCAGTGGTGTTTGTGTAGTGTAGGGGGTAATGCTGGGGATAGATTTAGGGTTTAGGATAATGCAGTGGTGTTTGGGTTGTGGAGGGGGACATGCTGCAGGTAGTGTTTTAGGGTTTAGGGCAGTGCAGTGGTGTTTGTGTAGTGTAGGGGGTCATGCTGGGGGTAGTGTTTTAGCGTTTAGGGTAGTGCAGTGGTGTTTGTGTAGTGTAGGGGGTCGCGCTGGGGATAGTGTTTTAGGGTTTAGGGCAGTGCAGTGGTGTTTGTATAGTGTAGGGGGTCATGCCGGGGGTAGTGCCTTAGGGATTAGGGCAGTGCAGTGGTGTTTGGGTATTGTAGGGGTTTGTGCTAGGGGTAGTGTTTTAGCGTTTAGGGTAGTGCAGTGGTGTTTGGGTAGTGTAGGGGGTCACGCTGGGAATAGTGTTTTAGGGTTTAGGGTAGTGCAGTGGTGTTTGTGTATTGTAGGGCGTCATGCTGGGGGTAGTGTTTTAGGGTTTAGGGTAGTGCAGTGGTGTTTGGGTAGCGTGGGGGGACGTCCTGGGGTAGTGGTTTAGAGTTTAGGGTAGTGCAGTGGTGTTTATGTAGTGTAGGGGGTTGTACTGGGGATAGATTTAGGGTTTAGGCTAGTGCAGTGGTGATTGTGTAGTGTAGGGGGTCGTGCTGGGGGTAGATTTAGGGTTTAGGTAGTGTAGGGGGTCGTGCTGGGGTACTGTTTTTGGGTTTAGGGCAGTGCAGTGGTGTTTGGGTACTGTAGGGGGTCGTTCCGGGGGTAGTGCTTTAGGCTTTAGGGCAGTGCAGTGGTGTTTGTGAAGTGTATTGGGTCATGCTGGGTGTAGTGTTTCAGGGTTTAGGGTAGTGCAGTGGTGTTTGTGTAGTGTAGGGGTTTGTGCTGGGGGTAGTGTTTTAGGGTTTAGAGTAGTGCAGTGGTGTTTGTGTAGTGTAGGGGGTCGCGTTTTAGGATAGTGCAGTGATGTTTGGGTAGTGTAGGGGTTCATGCTCGGGGTTGTGTTTTAGGGTTTAGGGTAGTACAGTGGTGTTTGGGTAGTGTAGGGGGTCATGCTGGGGGTAGTATTTTAGGGTGTAGGGTAGTGCAGTGGTGTTTGTCTAATGTAGGGGGTCGTGCTGGGGTAGTGTTTTAGGGTTTAGGGTAGTGCAGTGGTGTTTGTGTACTGTAGGGGGTAGTGGTTTAGGATAGTGCCGTGGTGCTTGTGTAGTGTAGGGGGACGTGCTGGGTGTCGTGTTTAAGGGTTTAGGGTAGTGCATTGGTGTTTGTGTGGTGTACGGTGTTGTGTTTTAGGGTTTAGGTTAGTGCTGTGGTGTTTGTGTAGTGTAGGGGTAGTGTTTTAGGGTTTAGGATAGTGCAGTGGTGTTTGTGTAGTGTAGGAGTTCATGCTGTGGGTAGTGTTTTAGGGTTTAGGGTAGTGCAGTGGTGAATTTCCACACGAAGCTCCTCACGAACCTCTGGCTTGGACCGGTACCGCTGAAATCGTGCCGAGTTGGGCGCCAACTGAAGTACTGGGTATTTTAAGCCCAGCGGTGCAGGGAACACACCCTATGACTTCGGGGTTCTTCCTGTTTCAGACCTACAGAAACACAGAGTCTTCTGGGTGAAGTCAAAGATCAGTTTATTGGCTGCAGACCAATTACAGGCGTCCTAGAAGTACGACAGCGTGTATGTTCTCAGGAGACTGCTAAAAATCACAGAAACGGGCTTCTTCTTAAATACAGAATATCCTGCCTCAGGCATACATTCTTAAGTTTATGGTATGGTCATTCAAAGTATACATTACAAAACGAAAAGGCAGAGTCATGATGACCATCCCACATTCCAGTTAAACAAGCCCGTAATTATTTACCCAGCAAGGCTCAGATCCCACATCAGATATCGATAGGCCCCAATAAACATGAGCATCTCCTGTTTTGGGAAACAAGCAATAAAGCAGGAACAGTCAGGTGTGAAAGAGATTAGCTGGAGGCTTGTGTAGGATGAAAAGACTTTATGGTGTGTCAAGCCCTGATGCTAATCACAGGTGGCCAGAGGACGGGGAACTCGTGAGACCAGTTTGACCTGGGGCGGCGGAGCCAAGCTGCCCAGGTCACAGAAAAGTCAAAGAAAGCCACATGTGCTCTGAAAGGCCCGTTTTCGCTTCATGCTATATAGCCTATGTGAGGGCAACCATAAGATGGCCACCGATACAAAATGGAACCCACGCAGTGATGTAAAATAGCGTATACACAGTGCATTCATAGCTAAAACGTTACACAAAGCACTTGTACATACCGCATTAACCATTCGCGGTTCACTATTACCGAGATAGACAGGGGTAGGGCCCTGCCTCCTACGCGGTCCCAAATTCTAAAGTACGACATAGGGGGTCATGTTTTAGGGTATAGGGTAGTGCAGTGGTGTTTGGGCAGTGTAGGGGATGTGCTGGGGATAGATTTAGGGTTTAGGGTAGTGCAGTGGTGTTTGGGTAGTGTAGGGAGTCGTGCTGGTGGTAATGTTTAAGGGTAGTGCAGTTGTGTTTGGGTAGTGTAGGGTATCATTCTGGGGGTAGTGTTTTAGGGTTTAGGGTAGTGCAGTGGTGCTTGTGTAGTGTAGGGTGTCGTGCTGGGGGTAGTGTTTTAGGGTTTAGGGTAGTGCAGTGGTGTTTGGGTAGTGTATGGGTTCACGCTGGGCGTAGTGTTTTAGGGTTTAGGGTAGTGCAGTGGTGTTTGTGTAGTGTAGGGGGTCATGCTAGGGGTAGTGTTTTAGGGTGTAGGGTAGTGCAGTGGTGTATGGGTGTTATAGGGGGTCGTGCTGGGGGTAGATTTAGGGTTTAGGGTAGTGCAATGAGGTTTGTGTAGTGTAGGGGGTTGTGCTGGGGGTAATGTTTTAGGGTTTATGGTAGTGCAGTGGTGTGTGGGTACTATAGGGCGTAGTGCTGGGGTAGTGTTTAAGGGTTTAGGGTAGTGCAGTGAAATTTGGGTAGTGTAGGGGTTCATGCTGGTGGTAGTGTTTTAGGGTTTAGGGTAGTGCAGTGGAGTTTGGGTAGTATAGAGGGTCAGGCTAGGTTAGATTTAGGGTTTAGGGCAGTGCAGTGGTGTTTGTGTTGTGAGGGGGTCGTGTTGGGGGTAGTGTTTTAGATTTTAGGGTAGTGCAGTGGTGTTTGTATAGTGTAGGGGGTAATGCGGGGGGTAGTGTTTTAGGGTTTGGATAGTGCTGTGGTGTTTGGGTAGTGTATGGGGTCATGTTGGAGGTAGTGTTTTAGGGTTTAGGGTAGTGCAGTGGTGTTTGTGTAGTGTAGGGGTAGTGTTTTAGGGTTTAGGGTAGTGCAGTGGTGTTTGTGTCGTGTAGGAGTTCATGCTGTGTGTAGTGTTTTAGGGTTTAGGGTAGTGCAGTGGTGTTTGTGTAGTGTAGGGGGTCATGTTTTACGGTATAGGGTAGTGCAGTGGTGTTTGGGTATTGTAGGGGATGTGCTGGGGGTAGATTTAGGGTTTAGGGTAGTGCAGTAGTGTTTGGGTAGAGTAGGGAGTTGTGCTGGTGGTAATGTTTAAGGGTAGTGCAGTTGTGTTTGGGTAGTGTAGGGTATCATTCTGGGGGTAGTGTTTTAGGGTTTAGGGTAGTGCAGTGGTGCTTGTGTAGTGTAGGGTGTCGTGCTGGGGGAAGTGTTTTAGGGTTTAGGGTAGTGCAGTGGTGTTTGGGTAGTGTATGGGTTCACGCTGGGTGTAGTGTTTTAGGGTTTAGGGTAGTGAAGTGGTGTTTATGTAGTGTAGGGGGACGTCCTGGGGTAGTGTTATAGGGTTTAGGGTACTGCAGTAGTGTTTGTGTAGTGTAAGGGGTCGTACTTGGGTAGATTTAGGGTTTAGGATAGTGCAGTGGTGTTTGGGTAATGTAGGGGGTCATACTGTGGGTAGTGTTTTAGGGTTTAGGGTAGTGCAGTGGTGTTTGGGTAGTGTAGGGAGTCGTGCTGGTTGTTGTGTTTTAGGGTGTAGGGTAGTGTAGTTATGTTTGGGTAGTGCAGGGTGTCGTGCTGGGGTAGTGTTTTAGGGTTTAGGGTAGTGCAGTGGTGCTTGTGTAGTGTAGGGGGTCGTACTGGGGGTGGTGTTTTAGTGTAGTGCAGTGGTGTTTTGGTAGTGTAGGGGGTCATGCTGGGGTAGTGTTTTAGGGTTTAGGGTAGTGCAGTCATGTTTGTGTAGTGTAGGGGTCAAGCTGGGGGTAGTGTTTTAGGGTTTAGGGTAGTGCAGTGGTGTTTGTGTAGTGTAGGGGGTAATGCTGGGGATAGATTTAGGGTTTAGGATAATGCAGTGGTGTTTGGGTTGTGGAGGGGGACATGCTGCAGGTAGTGTTTTAGGGTTTAGGGCAGTGCAGTGGTGTTTGTGTAGTGTAGGGGGTCATGCTGGGGGTAGTGTTTTAGCGTTTAGGGTAGTGCAGTGGTGTTTGTGTAGTGTAGGGGGTCGCGCTGGGGATAGTGTTTTAGGGTTTAGGGCAGTGCAGTGGTGTTTGTATAGTGTAGGGGGTCATGCCGGGGGTAGTGCCTTAGGGATTAGGGCAGTGCAGTGGTGTTTGGGTATTGTAGGGGTTTGTGCTAGGGGTAGTGTTTTAGCGTTTAGGGTAGTGCAGTGGTGTTTGGGTAGTGTAGGGGGTCACGCTGGGAATAGTGTTTTAGGGTTTAGGGTAGTGCAGTGGTGTTTGTGTATTGTAGGGCGTCATGCTGGGGGTAGTGTTTTAGGGTTTAGGGTAGTGCAGTGGTGTTTGGGTAGCGTGGGGGGACGTCCTGGGGTAGTGGTTTAGAGTTTAGGGTAGTGCAGTGGTGTTTATGTAGTGTAGGGGGTTGTACTGGGGATAGATTTAGGGTTTAGGCTAGTGCAGTGGTGTTTGTGTAGTGTAGGGGGTCGTGCTGGGGGTAGATTTAGGGTTTAGGTAGTGTAGGGGGTCGTGCTGGGGTACTGTTTTTGGGTTTAGGGCAGTGCAGTGGTGTTTGAGTAGTGTAGGGGATCATGCTAGGGGTAGTGTTTTTATGTTTAGGGCAGTGCAGTGGTGTTTGGGTACTGTAGGGGGTCGTTCCGGGGGTAGTGCTTTAGGGTTTAGGGCAGTGCAGTGGTGTTTGCGAAGTGTATTGGGTCATGCTGGGTGTAGTGTTTCAGGGTTTAGGGTAGTGCAGTGGTGTTTGTGTAGTGTAGGGGTTTGTGCTGGGGGTAGTGTTTTAGGGTTTAGAGTAGTGCAGTGGTGTTTGTGTAGTGTAGGGGGTCGCGTTTTAGGATAGTGCAGTGATGTTTGGGTAGTGTAGGGGTTCATGCTGGGGGTTGTGTTTTAGGGTTTAGGGTAGTACAGTGGTGTTTGGGTAGTGTAGGGGGTCATGCTGGGGGTAGTATTTTAGGGTGTAGGGTAGTGCAGTAGTGTTTGTCTAATGTAGGGGGTCGTGCTGGGGTAGTGTTTTAGGGTTTAGGGTAGTGCAGTGGTGTTTGTGTACTGTAGGGGGTAGTGGTTTAGGATAGTGCCGTGGTGCTTGTGTAGTGTAGGGGGACGTGCTGGGTGTCGTGTTTAAAGGTTTAGGGTCGTGCATTGGTGTTTGTGTGGTGTACGGTGTTGTGTTTTAGGGTTTAGGTTAGTGCTGTGGTGTTTGGGTAGTGTAGGGGTAGTGTTTTAGGGTTTAGGATAGTGCAGTGGTGTTTGTGTAGTGTAGGAGTTCATGCTGTGGGTAGTGTTTTAGGGTTTAGGGTAGTGCAGTGGTGAATTTCCACACGAAGCTCCTCACGAACCTCTGGCTTGGACCGGTACCGCTGAAATCGTGCCGAGTTGGGCGCCAACTGAAGTACTGGGTATTTTAAGCCCAGCGGTGCAGGGGAACACACCCTATGACTTCGGGGTTCTTCCTGTTTCAGACCTACAGAAACACAGAGTCTTCTGGGTGAAGTCAAAGATCAGTTTATTGGCTGCAGACCAATTACAGGCGTCCTAGAAGTACGACAGCGTGTATGTTCTCAGGAGACTGCTAAAAATCACAGAAACGGGCTTCTTCTTAAATACAGAATATCCTGCCTCAGGCATACATTCTTAAGTTTATGGTATGGTCATTCAAAGTATACATTACAAAACGAAAAGGCAGAGTCATGATGACCATCCCACATTCCAGTTAAACAAGCCCGTAATTATTTACCCAGCAAGGCTCAGATCCCACATCAGATATCGATAGGCCCCAATAAACATGAGCATCTCCTGTTTTGGGAAACAAGCAATAAAGCAGGAACAGTCAGGTGTGAAAGAGATTAGCTGGAGGCTTGTGTAGGATGAAAAGACTTTATGGTGTGTCAAGCCCTGATGCTAATCACAGGTGGCCAGAGGACGGGGAACTCGTGAGACCAGTTTGACCTGGGGCGGCGGAGCCAAGCTGCCCAGGTCACAGAAAAGTCAAAGAAAGCCACATGTGCTCTGAAAGGCCCGTTTTCGCTTCATGCTATATAGCCTATGTGAGGGCAACCATAAGATGGCCACCGATACAAAATGGAACCCACGCAGTGATGTAAAATAGCGTATACACAGTGCATTCATAGCTAAAACGTTACACAAAGCACTTGTACATACCGCATTACCCATTCGCGGTTCACTATTACCGAGATAGACAGGGGTAGGGCCCTGCCTCCTACGCGGTCCCAAATTCTAAAGTACGACATAGGGGGTCATGTTTTAGGGTATAGGGTAGTGCAGTGGTGTTTGGGTAGTGTAGGGGATGTGCTGGGGGTAGATTTAGGGTTTAGGGTAGTGCAGTGGTGTTTGGGTAGTGTAGGGAGTCGTGCTGGTGGTAATGTTTAAGGGTAGTGCAGTTGTGTTTGGGTAGTGTAGGGTATCATTCTGGGGGTAGTGTTTTAGGGTTTAGGGTAGTGCAGTGGTGCTTGTGTAGTGTAGGGTGTCGTGCTGGGGGTAGTGTTTTAGGGTTTAGGGTAGTGCAGTGGTGTTTGGGTAGTGTATGGGTTCACGCTGGGCGTAGTGTTTTAGGGTTTAGGGTAGTGCAGTGGTGTTTGTGTAGTGTAGGGGGTCATGCTAGGGGTAGTGTTTTAGGGTGTAGGGTAGTGCAGTGGTGTATGGGTGTTATAGGGGGTCGTGCTGGGGGTAGATTTAGGGTTTAGGGTAGTGCAATGAGGTTTGTGTAGTGTAGGGGGTTGTGCTGGGGGTAGTGTTTTAGGGTTTATGGTAGTGCAGTGGTGTGTGGGTACTATAGGGCGTAGTGCTGGGGTAGTGTTTAAGGGTTTAGGGTAGTGCAGTGAAATTTGGGTAGTGTAGGGGTTCATGCTGGTGGTAGTGTTTTAGGGTTTAGGGTAGTGCAGTGGAGTTTGGGTAGTATAGAGGGTCAGGCTAGGTTAGATTTAGGGTTTAGGGCAGTGCAGTGGTGTTTGTGTTGTGAGGGGGTCGTGTTGGGGGTAGTGTTTTAGATTTTAGGGTAGTGCAGTGGTGTTTGTATAGTGTAGGGGGTAATGCGGGGGGTAGTGTTTTAGGGTTTGGATAGTGCTGTGGTGTTTGGGTAGTGTATGGGGTCATGTTGGAGGTAGTGTTTTAGGGTTTAGGGTAGTGCAGTGGTGTTTGTGTAGTGTAGGGGTAGTGTTTTAGGGTTTAGGGTAGTGCAGTGGTGTTTGTGTAGTGTAGGAGTTCATGCTGTGAGTAGTGTTTTAGGGATTAGGGTAGTGCAGTGGTGTTTGTGTAGTGTAGGGGTCATGTTTTAGGGTATAGGGTAGTGCAGTGGTGTTTGGGTAGTGTAGGGGATGTTCTGGGGGTAGATTTAGGGTTTAGGGTAGTGCAGTGGTGTTTGGGTAGGGTAGGGAGTCGTCCTGGTGGTAATGTTTAAGGGTAGTGCAGTTGTGTTTGGGTAGTGTAGGGTATAATTCTGGGGGTAGTGTTTTAGGGTTTAGGGTAGTGCAGTGGTGCTTGTGTAGTGTAGGGTGTCGTGCTGGGGGTAGTGTTTTAGGGTTTAGGGTAATGCAGTGGTGTTTGGGTAGTGTATGGGTTCACGCTGGGCGTAGTGTTTTAGGGTTTAGGGTAGTGTAGTGGTGTTTGTGTAGTGTAGGGGGTCATGCTAGGGGTAGTGTTTTAGGGTGTAGGGTAGTGCAGTGGTGTATGGGTGTTATAGGGGGTCATGCTGGGGGTAGATTTAGGGTTTAGGGTAGTGCAATGAGGTTTGTGTAGTGTAGGGGGTTGTGCTGGGGGTAGTGTTTTCGGGTTTATGGTAGTGCAGTGGTGTGTGGGTACTGTAGGGGGTAGTGCTGGGTAGTGTTTAAGGGTTTAGGGTAATACAGTGGTGTTTGGGTAGTGTAGGGGGTAGTGCAGGGGGTAGTGTTTTCGGGTTTATGGTAGTGCAGTGGTGTGTGGGTACTGTAGGGGGTAGTGCTGGGTAGTGTTTAAGGGTTTAGGGTAATACAGTGGTGTTTGGGTAGTGTAGAGGGTAGTGCAGGGGGTAGTGTTTTAGGGTTTAGGGTAGTGCAGTGAAATTTGGGTAGTGTAGGGGTTCATGCTGGTGGTAGTGTTTTAGGGTTTAGGGTAGTGCAGTTGTGTTTGGGTAGTATAGAGGGTCAGGCTAGGTTAGATTTAGGGTTTAGGGTAGTGCAGTGGTGTTTGTGTTGTGAGGGGGTCGTCTTGGGGTAGTGTTTTAGATTTTAGGGTAGTGCAGTGGTATTTGTATAGTGTAGGGGGTCATGCTGGGGGTAGTGTTTTAGGGTTTAGGGTAGTGCAGTGGGGTTTGTGTGGTGTAGGGGTCATGCTGGGGGTAGTGTTTTAGGGTTTAGGGTAGTGCAGTGGTGTTTGTGTAGTGTAGGGGTAGTGTTTTAGGGTTTAGGGTAGTGCAGTGGTGTTTGTGTAGTGTAGGAGTTCATGCTGTGGGTATTGTTTTAGGGTTTAGGGTAGTGCAGCTTTGTGTGTGTAGTGTAGGGGGTCATGTTTTAGGGTATAGGGTAGTGCAGTGGTGTTTGGGTAGTGTAGGGGATGTGCTGGGGTAGATTTAGGGTTTAGGGTAGTGCAGTGGTGTTTGGGTAGTGTAGGGAGTCGTGCTGGTGGTAATCTTTAAGGGTAGTACAGTTATGTTTGGGTAGTGTAGGGTATCATTCTGGGGGTAGTGTTTTAGGGTTTAGGGTAGTGCAGTGGTGCTTGTGTAGTGTAGGGTGTCATGCTGGGGGAAGTGTTTTAGGGTTTAGGGTAGTGCAGTGGTTTTTGGGTAGTGTATGGGTTCACGCTGGGCGTAGTGTTTTAGGGTTTAGGGTAGTGCAGTGGTGTTTGTGTAGTGTAGGGGGTCATGCTAGGGGTAGTGTTTTAGGGTGTAGGGTAGTGCAGTGGTGTATGGGTGTTATAGGGGGTCGTGCTGGGGGTAGATTTAGGGTTTAGGGTAGTGCAATGAGGTTTGTGTAGTGTAGGGGGTTGTGCTGGGGGTAGTGTTTTCGGGTTTATGGTAGTGCAGTTGTGTGTGGGTACTGTGGGGGTAGTGCTGGGTAGTGTTTAAGGGTTTAGGGTAATACAGTGGTGTTTGGGTAGTGCAGGGGGTAGTGCAGGGGGTAGTGTTTTATTGTTTAGGGTAGTGCAGTGAAATTTGGGTAGTGTAGGGGTTCATGCTGGTGGTAGTGTTTTAGGGTTTAGGGTAGTGCAGTGGTGTTTGGGTAGTATAGAGGGTCAGGCTAGGTTAGATTTAGGGTTTAGGGTAGTGCAGTGGTGTTTGTGTTGTGAGGGGGTCGTGTTGGGGTAGTGTTTTAGATTTTAGTGTAGTGCAGTGGTGTTTGTATAGTGTAGGGGGTCATGCTGGGGGTAGTGTTTTAGGGTTTGGATAGTGCTGTGGTGTTTGGGTAGTGTATGGGGTCATGTTGGAGGTAGTGTTTTAGGGTTTAGGGTAGTGCAGTGGGGTTTGTGTAGTGTAGGGGTCATGCTGGGGGTAGTGTTTTAGGGTTTAGGGTAGTGCAGTGGTGTTTGTGTAGTGTAGGGGTAGTGTTTTAGGGTTTAGGGTAGTGCAGTGGTGTTTGTGTCGTGTAGGAGTTCATGCTGTGGGTAGTGTTTTAGGGTTTAGGGTAGTGCAGTGGTGTTTGGGTAGAGTAGGGAGTTGTGCTGGTGGTAATGTTTAAGGGTAGTGCAGTTGTGTTTGGGTAGTGTAGGGTATCATTCTGGGGGTAGTGTTTTAGGGTTTAGGGTAGTGCAGTGGTGCTTGTGTAGTGTAGGGTGTCGTGCTGGGGGTAGTGTTTTAGGGTTTAGGGTAGTGCAGTGGTGTTTGGGTAGTGTATGGGTTCACGCTGGGTGTAGTGTTTTAGGGTTTAGGGTAGTGAAGTGGTGTTTATGTAGTGTAGGGGGACGTCCTGGGGTAGTGTTTTAGGGTTTAGGGTACTGCAGTAGTGTTTGTGTAGTGTAAGGGGTCGTACTTGGGTAGATTTAGGGTTTAGGATAGTGCAGTGGTGTTTGGGTAATGTAGGGGGTCATGCTGTGGGTAGTGTTTTAGGGTTTAGGGTAGTGCAGTGGTGTATGGGTGTTATAGGGGGTCATGCTGGGGGTGAATTTAGGGTTTAGGGTAGTGCAATGAGGTTTGTGTAGTGTAGGGGGTTGTGCTGGGGGTAGTGTTTTCGGGTTTATGGTAGTGCAGTGGTGTGTGGGTACTGTAGGGGGTAGTGCTGGGTAGTGTTTAAGGGCTTAGGGTAATACAGTGGTGTTTGGTTAGTGTAGGGGGTAGTGCAGGGGGTAGTGTTTTAGGGTTTAGGGTTGTGTAGTGAAATTTGGGTAGTGTAGGGGTTCATGCTGGTGATAGTGTTTTAGGGTTTAGGGTAGTGCAGTGGTGTTTGGGTAGTATAGAGGGTCAGGCTAGGTTAGATTTAGGGTTTAGGGTAGTGCAGTGGTGTTTGTGTTGTGAGGGGGTCGTCTTGGGGTAGTGTTTTAGATTTTAGGGTAGTGCAGTGGTAATTGTATAGTGTAGGGGGTCATGCTGGGGGTAGTGTTTTAGGGTTTAGGGTAGTGCAGTGGGGTTTGTGTAGTGTAGGGGTCATGCTGGGGGTAGTGTTTTAGGGTTTAGGGTAGTGCAGTGGTGTTTGTGTAGTGTAGGGGTAGTGTTTTAGGGTTTAGGGTAGTGCAGTGGTGTTTGTGTAGTGTAGGAGTTCATGCTGTGGGTATTGTTTTAGGGTTTAGGGTAGAGCAGTGGTGTTTGTGTAGTGTAGGGGGTCATGTTTTAGGGTATAGGGTAGTGCAGTAGTGTTTGGGTAGCGTAGGGGATGTGCTGGGGTAGATTTTGTGTTTAGGGTAGTGCAGTGGTGTTTGGGTAGTGTAGGGAGTCGTGCTGGTGGTAATGTTTAAGGGTAGTGCAGTTGTGTTTGGGTAGTGTAGGGTATCATTCTGGGGGTAGTGTTTTAGGGTTTAGGGTAGTGCAGTGGTGCTTGTGTAGTGTAGGGTGTCATGCTGGGGGAAGTGTTTTAGGGTTTAGGGTAGTGCAGTGGTGTTTGGGTAGTGTATGGGTTCACGCTGGGCGTAGTGTTTTAGGGTTTAGGGTAGTGCAGTGGTGTTTGTGTAGTGTAGGGGGTCATGCTAGGGGTAGTGTTTTAGGGTGTAGGGTAGTGCAGTGGTGTATGGGTGTTATAGGGGGTCGTGCTGGGGGTAGATTTAGGGTTTAGGGTAGTGCAATGAGGTTTGTGTAGTGTAGGGGGTTGTGCTGGGGGTAGTGTTTTCGGGTTTATGGTAGTGCAGTGGTGTGTGGGTACTGTAGGGGGTAGTGCTGGGTAGTGTTTAAGGGTTTAGGGTAATACAGTGGTGTTTGGGTAGTGTAGGGGGTAGTGCAGGGGGTAGTGTTTTATTGTTTAGGGTAGTGCAGTGAAATTTGGGTAGTGTAGGGGTTCATGCTGGTGGTAGTCTTTTAGGGTTTAGGGTAGTGCAGTGGTGTTTGGGTAGTATAGAGGGTCAGGCTAGGTTAGATTTAGGGTTTAGGGTAGTGCAGTGGTGTTTGTGTTGTGAGGGGGTCGTGTTGGGGTAGTGTTTTAGATTTTAGGGTAGTGCAGTGGTGTTTGTATTGTGTAAGGGTTCATGCTGGGGGTAGTGTTTTAGGGTTTGGATAGTGCTGTGGTGTTTGGGTAGTGTATGGGGTCATGTTGGAGGTAGTGTTTTAGGGTTTAGGGTAGTGCAGTGGTGTTTGTGTAGTGTAGGGGTCTTGCTGGGGGTAGTGTTTTAGTGTTTAGGGTAGTGCAGTGGTGTTTGTGTAGTGCAGGGGTAGTGTTTTAGAGTTTAGGGTAGTGCAGTGGTGTTTGTGTAGTGTAGGAGTTCATGCTGTGGGTAGTGTTTTAGGGATTAGGGTAGTGCAGTGGTGTTTGTGTAGTATAGGGGGTCATGTTTTAGGGTATAGGGTAGTGCAGTGGTGTTTGGGTAGTGTAGGGGATGTTCTGGGGTAGATTTAGGGTTTAGGGTAGTGCAGTGGTGTTTGGGTAGGGTAGGGAGTCGTCCTGGTGGTAATTTTTAAGGGTAGTGCAGTTGTGTTTGGGTAGTGTAGGGTATAATTCTGGGGGTAGTGTTTTAGTGTTTAGGGTAGTGCAGTGGTGCTTGTGTAGTGTAGGGTGTCGTGCTGGGGGTAGTGTTTTAGGGTTTAGGGTAGTGCAGTGGTGTTTGGGTAGTGTATGGGTTCACGCTGGGCGTGGTGTTTTAGGGTTTAGGGTAGTGCAGTGGTGTTTGTGTAGTGTAGGGGGTCATGCTAGGGGTAGTGTTTTAGGGTGTAGGGTAGTGCAGTGGTGTATGGATGTTATAGGGGGTCATGCTGGGGTAGATTTAGGGTGTAGGGTAGTGCAATGAGGTTTGTGTAGTGTAGGGGGTTGTGCTGGGAGTAGTGTTTTAGGGTTTATGGTAGTGCAGTGGTGTGTGGGTACTGTAGGGGGTAGTGCTGGGTAGTGTTTAAGGGTTTAGGGTAATACAGTGGTGTTTGGGTAGTGTAGGGGGTAGTGCAGGGGGTAGTGTTTTAGGGTTTAGGGTAGTGCAGTGAAATTTGGGTAGTGTAGGGGTTCATGCTGGTGGTAGTGTTTTAGGGTTTAGGGTAGTGCAGTGGTGTTTGGGTAGTATAGAGGGTCAGGCTAGGTTAGATTTAGGGTTTAGGGTAGTGCAGTGGTGTTTGTGTTGTCAGGGGGTCATGTTGGGGTAGTGTTTTAGATTTTAGGGTAGTGCAGTGGTGTTTGTATAGTGTAGGGGGTCATGCTGGGGGTAGTGTTTTAAGGTTTGGATAGTGCTGTGGTGTTTGGGTAGTGTATGTGGTCATGTTGGAGGTAGTGTTTTAGGGTTTAGGGTAGTGCAGTGGGGTTTGTGTATTGTAGGGGTCATGCTGGGGGTAGTGTTTTAGGGTTTAGGGTAGTGCAGTGGTGTTTGTGTAGTGTAGGGGTAGTGTTTTAGGGTTTAGGGTAGTGCAGTGGTGTTTGTGTAGTGTAGGAGTTCATGCTGTGGGTATTGTTTTAGGGTTTAGGGTAGTGCAGTGGTGTTTGTGTAGTGTAGGGGGTCATGTTATAGGGTAGTGCAGTGGTGTTTGGGTAGTGTAGGGGATGTGTTGGGGGTCGATGTAGGGTTTAGGGTAGTGCAGTGGTGTTTGGGTAGTGTAGGGAGTCGTGCTGGTGGTAATGTTTAAGGGTAGTGCAGTTGTGTTTGGGTAGTGTAGGGTATCATTCTGGGGGTAGTGTTTTAGGGTTTAGGGTAGTGCAGTGGTGCTTGTGTAGTGTAGGGTGTC
Source organism: Triturus cristatus (assembly GCF_964204655.1). Taxonomy (NCBI): domain Eukaryota; kingdom Metazoa; phylum Chordata; class Amphibia; order Caudata; family Salamandridae; genus Triturus; species Triturus cristatus. The sequence continues at coordinate 749,168,854 of NC_140579.1, forward strand.
ATGCTGGGGGTAGTGTTTTAGGGTTTAGGGTAGTGCAGTGGTGTTTGGGTAGTGTATGGGTTCACGCTGGGCGTGGTGTTTTAGGGTTTAGGGTAGTGCAGTGGTGTTTGTGTAGTGTAGGGGGTCATGCTAGGGGTAGTGTTTTAGGGTGTAGGGTAGTGCAGTGGTGTATGGGTGTTATAGGGGGTCGTGCTGGGGTAGATTTATGGTTTAGGGTAGTGCAATGAGGTTTGTGTAGTGTAGGGGGTTGTGCTGGGGGTAGTGTTTTTCGGGTTTATGGTAGTGCAGTGGTGTGTGGGCACTGTAGGGGGTAGTGCTGGGTAGTGTTTAAGGGTTTAGGGTAATACAGTGGTGTTTGGGTAGTGCAGGGGGTAGTGTTTTTGGGTTTAGGGTAGTGCAGTGAAATTTGGGTAGTGTAGGGGTTCATGCTGGTGGTAGTGTTTTAGGGTTTAGGGTAGTGCAGTGGTGTTTGGGTAGTATAGAGGGTCAGGCTAGGTTAGATTTAGGGTTTAGGGTAGTGCAGTGGTGTTTGTGTTGTGAGGGGGTCGTGTTGGGGTAGTGTTTTAGATTTTAGGGTAGTGCAGTGGTGTTTGTATAGTGTAGGGGGTCATGCTGGGGGTAGTGTTTTAGGGTTTGGATAGTGCTGTGGTGTTTGGGTAGTGTATGGGGTCATGTTGGAGGTAGTGTTTTAGGGTTTAGGGTAGTGCAGTGGGGTTTGTGTAGTGTAGGGGTCATGCTGGGGGTAGTGTTTTAGGGTTTAGGGTAGTGCAGTGGTGTTTGTGTCGTGTAGGAGTTCATGCTGTGTGTAGTGTTTTAGGGTTTAGGGTAGTGCAGTGGTGTTTGTGTAGTGTAGGGGGTCATGTTTTACGGTATAGGGTAGTGCAGTGGTGTTTGGGTATTGTAGGGGATGTGCTGGGGGTAGATTTAGGGTTTAGGGTAGTGCAGTAGTGTTTGGGTAGAGTAGGGAGTTGTGCTGGTGGTAATGTTTAAGGGTAGTGCAGTTGTGTTTGGGTAGTGTAGGGTATCATTCTGGGGGTAGTGTTTTAGGGTTTAGGGTAGTGCAGTGGTGCTTGTGTAGTGTAGGGTGTCGTGCTGGGGGTAGTGTTTTAGGGTTTAGGGTAGTGCAGTGGTGTTTGGGTAGTGTATGGGTTCACGCTGGGTGTAGTGTTTTAGGGTTTAGGGTAGTGAAGTGGTGTTTATGTAGTGTAGGGGGACGTCCTGGGGTAGTGTTTTAGGGTTTAGGGTACTGCAGTAGTGTTTGTGTAGTGTAAGGGGTCGTACTTGGGTAGATTTAGGGTTTAGGATAGTGCAGTGGTGTTTGGGTAATGTAGGGGGTCATACTGTGGGTAGTGTTTTAGGGTTTAGGGTAGTGCAGTGGTGTTTGGGTAGTGTAGGGAGTCGTGCTGGTTGTAGTGTTTTAGGGTGTAGGGTAGTGTAGTTATGTTTGGGTAGTGCAGGGTGTCGTGCTGGGGTAGTGTTTTAGGGTTTAGGGTAGTGCAGTGGTGCTTGTGTAGTGTAGGGGGTCGTGCTGGGGGTGGTGTTTTAGGGTAGTGCAGTGGTGTTTTGGTAGTGTAGGGGGTCATGCTGGGGTAGTGTTTTAGGGTTTAGGGTAGTGCACTGGTGTTTGTAGTGTAGGTAGTCTTGCTGGGGTTAGTGTTTTGGGGTTTAGGATAGTGCAGTCATGTTTGTGTAGTGTAGGGATCAAGCTGGGGGTAGTGTTTTAGGGTTTAGGGTAGTGCAGTGGTGTTTGTGTAGTGTAGGGGGTAATGCTGGGGATAGATTTAGGGTTTAGGATAATGCAGTGGTGTTTGGGTTGTGGAGGGGGACATGCTGCAGGTAGTGTTTTAGGGTTTAGGGCAGTGCAGTGGTGTTTGTGTAGTGTAGGGGGTCATGCTGGGGGTAGTGTTTTAGCGTTTAGGGTAGTGCAGTGGTGTTTGTGTAGTGTAGGGGGTCGCGCTGGGGATAGTGTTTTAGGGTTTAGGGCAGTGCAGTGGTGTTTGTTTAGTGTAGGGGGTCATGCCGGGGGTAGTGCCTTAGGGATTAGGGCAGTGCAGTGGTGTTTGGGTATTGTAGGGGTTTGTGCTAGGGGTAGTGTTTTAGCGTTTAGGGTAGTGCAGTGGTGTTTGGGTAGTGTAGGGGGTCACGCTGGGAATAGTGTTTTACGGTTTAGGGTAGTGCAGTGGTGTTTGTGTATTGTAGGGCGTCATGCTGGGGGTAGTGTTTTAGGGTTTAGGGTAGTGCAGTGGTGTTTGGGTAGCGTGTGGGGATGTCCTGGGGTAGTGGTTTAGAGTTTAGGGTAGTGCAGTGGTGTTTATGTAGTGTAGGGGGTTGTACTGGGGATAGATTTAGGGTTTAGGCTAGTGCAGTGGTGTTTGTGTAGTGTAGGGGGTCGTGCTGGGGGTAGATTTAGGGTTTAGGTAGTGTAGGGGGTCGTGCTGGGGTACTGTTTTTGGGTTTAGGGCAGTGCAGTGGTGTTTGAGTAGTGTAGGGGATCATGCTAGGGGTAGTGTTTTTATGTTTAGGGCAGTGCAGTGGTGTTTGGGTACTGTAGGGGGTTGTTCTGGGGGTAGTGCTTTAGGGTTTAGGGCAGTGCAGTGGTGTTTGCGAAGTGTATTGGGTCATGCTGGGTGTAGTGTTTCAGGGTTTAGGGTAGTGCAGTGGTGTTTGTGTAGTGTAGGGGTTTGTGCTGGGGGTAGTGTTTTAGGGTTTAGAGTAGTGCAGTGGTGTTTGTGTAGTGTAGGGGGTCGTGTTTTAGGATAGTGCAGTGATGTTTGGGTAGTGTAGGGGTTCATGCTGGGGGTTGTGTTTTAGGGTTTAGGGTAGTACAGTGGTGTTTGGGTAGTGTAGGGGGTCATGCTGGGGGTAGTGTTTTAGGGTGTAGGGTAGTGCAGTGGTGTTTGTGTAGTGTAGGGGGTCATGCTGGGGTAGTGTTTTAGGGTTTAGGGTAGTGCAGTGGTGTTTGTGTACTGTAGGGGGTAGTGGTTTAGGATAGTGCCGTGGTGCTTGTGTAGTGTAGGGGGACGTGCTGGGTGTCGTGTTTAAAGGTTTAGGGTAGTGCATTGGTGTTTGTGTGGTGTATGGTGTTGTGTTTTAGGGTTTAGGTTAGTGCTGTGGTGTTTGGGTAGTGTAGGGGTCGCGCTGGGGGTAGTGTTTTGGGGTTTAGGGTAGTGCAGTGGTGTTTGTGTAGTGTAGGGGTAGTGTTTTAGGGTTTAGGATAGTGCAGTGGTGTTTGTGTAGTGTAGGAGTTCATGCTGTGGGTAGTGTTTTAGGGTTTAGGGTAGTGCAGTGGTGAATTTCCACACAAAGCTCCTCACGAACCTCTGGCTTCGACCGGTACCGCTGAAATCGTGCTGAGTTGGGCGCCAACTGAAGTACTGGGTATTTTGAGCCCAGCGGTGCAGGGGAACACACCCTATGACTTCGGGGTTCTTCCTGTTTCAGACCTACAGAAACACAGAGTCTTCTGGGTGAAGTCAAAGATCAGTTTATTGGCTGCAGACCAATTACAGGCGTCCTAGAAGTACGACAGCGTGTATGTTCTCAGGAGACTGCTAAAAATCACAGAAACGGGCTTCTTCTTAAATACAGAATATCCTGCCTCAGGCATACATTCTTAAGTTTATGGTATTGTCATTCAAAGTATACATTACAAAACGAAAAGGCAGAGTCATGATGACCATCCCACATTCCAGTTAAACAAGCCCGTAATTATTTACCCAGCAAGGCTCAGATCCCACATCAGATATCGATAGGCCCCAATAAACATGAGCATCTCCTGTTTTGGGAAACAAGCAATAAAGCAGGAACAGTCAGGTGTGAAAGAGATTAGCTGGAGGCTTGTGTAGGATGAAAAGACTTTATGGTGTGTCAAGCCCTGATGCTAATCACAGGTGGCCAGAGGACGGGGAACTCGTGAGACCAATTTGACCTGGGGCGGTGGAGCCAAGCTGCCCAGGTCACAGAAAAGTCAAAGAAAGCCACATGTGCTCTGAAAGGCCCGTTTTCGCTTCATGCTATATAGCCTATGTGAGGGCAACCATAAGATGGCCACCGATACAAAATGGAACCCACGCAGTGATGTAAAATAGCGTATACACAGTGCATTCATAGCTAAAACGTTACACAAAGCACTTGTACATACCGCATTAACCATTCGCGGTTCACTATTACCGAGATAGACAGGGGTAGGGCCCTGCCTCCTACGCGGTCCCAAATTCTAAAGTACGACATAGGGGGTCATGTTTTAGGGTATAGGGTAGTGCAGTGGTGTTTGGGTAGTGTAGGGGATGTGCTGGGGGTAGATTTAGGGTTTAGGGTAGTGCAGTGGTGTTTGGGTAGTGTAGGGAGTCGTGCTGGTGGTAATGTTTAAGGGTAGTGCAGTTGTGCTTGTGTAGTGTAGGGTGTCGTGCTGGGGGTAGTGTTTTAGGGTTTAGGGTAGTGCAGTGGTGTTTGGGTAGTGTATGGGTTCACGCTGGGCGTAGTGTTTTAGGGTTTAGGGTAGTGCAGTGGTGTTTGTGTAGTGTAGGGGGTCATGCTAGGGGTAGTGTTTTAGGGTGTAGGGTAGTGCAGTGGTGTATGGGTGTTATAGGGAGTCGTGCTGGGGGTAGATTTAGGGTTTAGGGTAGTGCAAAGAGGTTTGTGTAGTGTAGGGGGTTGTGCTGGGGGTAGTGTTTTAGGGTTTATGGTAGTGCAGTGGTGTGTGGGTACTATAGGGCGTAGTGCTGGGGTAGTGTTTAAGGGTTTAGGGTAGTGCAGTGAAATTTGGGTAGTGTAGGGGTTCATGCTGGTGGTAGTGTTTTAGGGTTTAGGGTAGTGCAGTGGTGTTTGGGTAGTATAGAGGGTCAGGCTAGGTTAGATTTAGGGTTTAGGGCAGTGCAGTGGTGTTTGTGTTGTGAGGGGGTCGTGTTGGGGGTAGTGTTTTAGATTTTAGGGTAGTGCAGTGGTGTTTGTATAGTGTAGGGGGTCATGCTGGGGGTAGTGTTTTAGGGTTTGGATAGTGCTGTGGTGTTTGGGTAGTGTATGGGGTCATGTTGGAGGTAGTGTTTTAGGGTTTAGGGTAGTGCAGTGGTGTTTGTGTAGTGTAGGGGTCTTGCTGGGGGTAGTGTTTTAGGGTTTAGGGTAGTGCAGTGGTGTTTGTGTAGTGTAGGGGTAGTGTTTTAGGGTTTAGGGTAGTGCAGTGGTGTTTGTGTAGTGTAGGAGTTCATGCTGTGAGTAGTGTTTTAGGGATTAGGGTAGTGCAGTGGTGTTTGTGTAGTGTAGGGGTCATGTTTTAGGGTATAGGGTAGTGCAGTGGTGTTTGGGTAGTGTAGGGGATGTTCTGGGGGTAGATTTAGGGTTTAGGGTAGTGCAGTAGTGTTTGGGTAGAGTAGGGAGTTGTGCTGGTGGTAATGTTTAAGGGTAGTGCAGTTGTGTTTGGGTAGTGTAGGGTATAATTCTGGGGGTAGTGTTTTAGGGTTTAGGGTAGTGCAGTGGTGCTTGTGTAGTGTAGGGTGTCGTGCTGGGGGTAGTGTTTTAGGGTTTAGGGTAGTGCAGTGGTGTTTGGGTAGTGTATGGGTTCACGCTGGGCGTAGTGTTTTAGGGTTTAGGGTAGTGTAGTGGTGTTTGTGTAGTGTAGGGGGTCATGCTAGGGGTAGTGTTTTAGGGTGTAGGGTAGTGCAGTGGTGTATGGGTGTTATAGGGGGTCATGCTGGGGGTAGATTTAGGGTTTAGGGTAGTGCACTGAGGTTTGTGTAGTGTAGGGGGTTGTGCTGGGGGTAGTGTTTTCGGGTTTATGGTAGTGCAGTGGTGTGTGGGTACTGTAGGGGGTAGTGCTGGGTAGTGTTTAAGGGTTTAGCGTAATACAGTGGTGTTTGGGTAGTGTAGGGGGTAGTGCAGGGGGTAGTGTTTTAGGGTTTAGGGTAGTGCAGTGAAATTTGGGTAGTGTAGGGGTTCATGCTGGTGGTAGTGTTTTAGGGTTTAGGGTAGTGCAGTGGTGTTTGGGTAGTATAGAGGGTCAGGCTAGGTTAGATTTAGGGTTTAGGGTAGTGCAGTGGTGTTTGTGTTGTGAGGGGGTCGTCTTGGGGTAGTGTTTTAGATTTTAGGGTAGTGCAGTGGTATTTGTATAGTGTAGGGGGTCATGCTGGGGGTAGTGTTTTAGGGTTTAGGGTAGTGCAGTGGGGTTTGTGTAGTGTAGGGGTCATGCTGGGGGTAGTGTTTTAGGGTTTAGGGTAGTGCAGTGGTGTTTGTGTAGTGTAGGGGTAGTGTTTTAGGGTTTAGGGTAGTGCAGTGGTGTTTGTGTAGTGTAGGAGTTCATGCTGTGGGTATTGTTTTAGGGTTTAGGGTAGTGCAGTGGTGTTTGTGTAGTGTAGGGGGTCATGTTTTAGGGTATAGGGTAGTGCAGTGGTGTTTGGGTAGTGTAGGGGATGTGCTGGGGTAGATTTAGGGTTTAGGGTAGTGCAGTGGTGTTTGGGTAGTGTAGGGAGTCGTGCTGGTGGTAATGTTTAAGGGTAGTGCAGTTGTGTTTGGGTAGTGTAGGGTATCATTCTGGGGGTAGTGTTTTAGGGTTTAGGGTAGTGCAGTGGTGCTTGTATAGTGTAGGGTGTCATGCTGGGGGAAGTGTTTTAGGGTTTAGGGTAGTGCAGTGGTGTTTGGGTAGTGTATGGGTTCACGCTGGGCGTAGTGTTTTAGTGTTTAGGGTAGTGCAGTGGTGTTTGTGTAGTGTAGGGGGGTCATGCTAGGGGTAGTGTTTTAGGGTGTAGGGTAGTGCAGTGGTGTATGGGTGTTATAGGGGGTCGTGCTGGGGGTAGATTTAGGGTTTAGGGTAGTGCAATGAGGTTTGTGTAGTGTAGGGGGTTGTGCAGGGGGTAGTGTTTTCGGGTTTATGGTAGTGCAGTGGTGTGTGGGTACTGTGGGGGTAGTGCTGGATAGTGTTTAAGGGTTTAGGGTAATACAGTGGTGTTTGGGTAGTGTAGGGGGTAGTGCAGGGGGTAGTGTTTTATTGTTTAGGGTAGTGCAGTGAAATTTGGGTAGTGTAGGGGTTCATGCTGGTGGTAGTGTTTTAGGGTTTAGGGTAGTGCAGTGGTGTTTGGGTAGTATAGAGGGTCAGGCTAGGTTAGATTTAGGGTTTAGGGTAGTGCAGTGGTGTTTGTGTTGTGAGGGGGTCGTGTTGGGGTAGTGTTTTAGATTTTAGTGTAGTGCAGTGGTGTTTGTATAGTGTAGGGGGTCATGCTGGGGGTAGTGTTTTAGGGTTTGGATAGTGCTGTGGTGTTTGGGTAGTGTATGGGGTCATGTTGGAGGTAGTGTTTTAGGGTTTAGGGTAGTGCAGTGGGGTTTGTGTAGTGTAGGGGTAATGCTGGGGGTAGTGTTTTAGGGTGTAGGGTAGTGCAGTGGTGTTTGTGTAGTGTAGGGGTAGTGTTTTAGGGTTTAGGGTAGTGCAGTGGTGTTTGTGTCGTGTAGGAGTTCATGCTGTGGGTAGTGTTTTAGGGTTTAGGGTAGTGCAGTGGTGTTTGTGTAGTGTAGGGGGTCATGTTTTTTACGGTATAGGGTAGTGCAGTGGTGTTTGGGTATTGTGGGGGATGTGCTGGGGGTAGATTTAGGGTTTAGGGTAGTGCAGTGGTGTTTGGGTAGAGTAGGGATTTGTGCTGGTGGTAATGTTTAAGGGTAGTGCAGTTGTGTTTGGGTAGTGTAGGGTATCATTCTGGGAGTAGTGTTTTAGGGTTTAGGGTAGTGCAGTGGTGCTTGTGTAGTGTAGGGTGTCGTGCTGGGGGTAGTGTTTTAGGGTTTAGGGTAGTGCAGTGGTGTTTGGGTAGTGTATGGGTTCACGCTGGGCGTAGTGTTTTAGGGTTTAGGGTAGTGCAGTGGTATTTGTGTAGTGTAGGGGGTCATGCTAGGGGTAGTGTTTTAGGGTGTAGGGTAGTGCAGTGGTGTATGGGTGTTATAGGGGGTCGTGCTGGGGGTAGATTTAGGGTTTAGGGTAGTGCATTGAGGTTTGTGTAGTGTAGGGGGTTGTGCTGGGGGGAGTGCTTTCGGGTTTATGGTAGTGCAGTGGTGTGTGGGTAGTGTATGGGTTCACGCTGGGTGTAGTGTTTTAGGGTTTAGGGTAGTGAAGTGGTGTTTATGTGGTGTAGGGGGACGTCCTGGGGTAGTGTTTTAGGGTTTAGGGTACTGCAGTAGTGTTTGTGTAGTGTAAGGGGTCGTACTTGGGTAGATTTAGGGTTTAGGATAGTGCAGTGGTGTTTGGGTAATGTAGGGGGTCATGCTGTGGGTAGTGTTTTAGGGTTTAGGGTAGTGCAGTGGTGTATGGGTGTTATAGGGGGTCATGCTGGGGGTGAATTTAGGGTTTAGGGTAGTGCAATGAGGTTTGTGTAGTGTAGGGGGTTGTGCTGGGGGGAGTGCTTTCGGGTTTATGGTAGTGCAGTGGTGTGTGGGTACTGTAGGGGGTAGTGCTGGGTAGTGTTTAAGGGTTTAGGGTAAGACAGTGGTGTTTGGTTAGTGTAGGGGGTAGTGCAGGGGGTAGTGTTTTAGGGTTTAGGGTAGTGTAGTGACATTTGGGTAGTGTAGGGGTTCATGCTGGTGGTAGTGTTTTAGGGTTTAGGGTAGTGCAGTGGTGTTTGGGTAGTATAGAGGGTCAGGCTAGGTTAGATTTAGGGTTTAGGGTAGTGCAGTGGTGTTTGTGTTGTGAGGGGGTCGTCTTGGGGTAGTGTTTTAGATTTTAGGGTAGTGCAGTGGTAATTGTATAGTGTAGGGGGTCATGCTGGGGGTAGTGTTTTAGGGTTTAGGGTAGTGCAGTGGGGTTTGTGTAGTGTAGGGGTCATGCTGGGGGTAGTGTTTTAGGGTTTAGGGTAGTGCAGTGGTGTTTGTGTAGTGTAGGGTAGTGTTTTAGGGTTTAGGGTAGTGCAGTGGTGTTTGTGTAGTGTAGGAGTTCATGCTGTGGGTATTGTTTTAGGGTTTAGGGTAGTGCAGTGGTGTTTGTGTAGTGTAGGGGGTCATGTTTTAGGGTATAGGGTAGTGCAGTGGTGTTTGGGTAGCGTAGGGGATGTGCTGGGGTAGATTTAGGGTTTAGGGTAGTGCAGTGGTGTTTGGGTAGTATAGGGAGTCGTGCTGGTGGTAATGTTTAAGGGTAGTGCAGTTGTGTTTGGGTAGTGTAGGGTATCATTCTGGGGGTAGTGTTTTAGGGTTTAGGGTAGTGCAGTGGTGCTTGTGTAGTGTAGGGTGTCATGCTGGGGGAAGTGTTTTAGGGTTTAGGGTAGTGCAGTGGTGTTTGGGTAGTGTATGGGTTCACGCTGGGCGTAGTGTTTTAGGGTTTAGGGTAGTGCAGTGGTGTTTGTGTAGTGTAGGGGGTCATGCTAGGGGTAGTGTTTTAGGGTGTAGGGTAGTGCAGTGGTGTATGGGTGTTATAGGGGGTCGTGCTGGGGGTAGATTTAGGGTTTAGGGTAGTGCAATGAGGTTTGTGTAGTGTAGGGGGTTGTGCTGGGGGTAGTGTTTTCGGGTTTATGGTAGTGCAGTGGTGTGTGGGTACTGTAGGGGGTAGTGCTGGGTAGTGTTTAAGGGTTTAGGGTAATACAGTGGTGTTTGGGTAGTGTAGGGGGTAGTGCAGGGGGTAGTGTTTTATTGTTTAGGGTAGTGCAGTGAAATTTGGGTAGTGTAGGGGTTCATGCTGGTGGTAGTGTTTTAGGGTTTAGGGTAGTGCAGTGGTGTTTGGGTAGTATAGAGGGTCAGGCTAGGTTAGATTTAGGGTTTAGGGTAGTGCAGTGGTGTTTGTGTTGTGAGGGGGTCATGTTGGGGTAGTGTTTTAGATTTTAGGGTAGTGCAGTGGTGTTTGTATAGTGTAAGGGGTCATGCTGGGGGTAGTGTTTTAGGGTTTGGATAGTGCTGTGGTGTTTGGGTAGTGTATGGGGTCATGTTGGAGGTAGTGTTTTAGGGTTTAGGGTAGTGCAGTGGGGTTTGTGTAGTGTAGGGGTCATGCTGGGGGTAGTGTTTTAGGGTTTAGGGTAGTGCAGTGGTGTTTGTGTAGTGTAGGGGTAGTGTTTTATGGTTTAGGGTAGTGCAGTGGTGTTTGTGTCGTGTAGGAGTTCATGCTGTTGGTAGTGTTTTAGGGTTTAGGGTAGTGCAGTAGTGTTTCTGTAGTGTAGGGGGTCATATTTTACGGTATAGGGTAGTGCAGTGGTGTTTGGGTATTGTAGGGGATGTGCTGGGGGTAGATTGAGGGTTTAGGGTAGTGCAGTGGTGTTTGGGTAGAGTAGGGAGTTGTGCTGGTGGTAATGTTTAAGGGTAGTGCAGTTGTGTTTGGGTAGTGTAGGGTATCATTCTGGGGGTAGTGTTTTAGGGTTTAGGGTAGTGCAGTGGTGCTTGTGTAGTGTAGGGTGTCGTGCTGGGGGTAGAGTTTTAGGGTTTAGGGTAGTGCAGTGGTGTTTGGGTAGTGTATGGGTTCACGCTGGGTGTAGTGTTTTAGGGTTTAGGGTAGTGAATTGGTGTTTATGTAGTGTAGGGGGACGTCCTGGGGTAGTGTTTTAGGGTTTAGGGTACTGCAGTAGTGTTTGTGTAGTGTAAGGGGTCGTACTTGGGTAGATATAAGGTTTAGGATAGTGCAGTGGTGTTTGGGTAATGTAGGGGGTCTTGCTGTGGGTAGTGTTTTAGGGTTTAGGGTAGTGCAGTGGTGTTTGGGTAGTGTAGGGAGTCGTGCTGGTTGTAGTGTTTTAGGGTGTAGGGTAGTGTAGTTATGTTTGGGTAGTGTAGGGTGTCGTGCTGGGGTAGTGTTTTAGGGTTTAGGGTAGTGCAGTGGTGCTTGTGTAGTGTAGGGGGTCGTGCTGGGGGTAGTGTTTTAGGGTAGTGCAGTGGTGTTTTGGTAGTGTAGGAGGTCATGCTGGGGTAGTGTTTTAGGATTTAGGGTAGTGCAGTGGTGTTTGTAGTGTAGGTAGTCTTGCTTGGGTTAGTGTTTTGGGGTTTAGGATAGTGCAGTCATGTTTGTGTAGTGTAGGGGTCAAGCTGGGGGTAGTGTTTTAGGGTTTAGGGTAGTGCAGTGGTGTTTGTGTAGTGTAGGGGGTAATGCTGGGGATAGATTTAGGGTTTAGGGTAATGCAGTGGTGTTTGGGTTGTGTAGGGGGTCGTGCTGCAGGTAGTGTTTTAGGGTTTAGGGCAGTGCAGTGGTGTTTGTGTAGTGTAGGGGGTCATGCTGGGGGTAGTGTTTTAGCGTTTAGGGTAGTGCAGTTGTGTTTGTGTAGTGTAGGGGGTCGCGCTGGGGATAGTGTTTTAGAGTTTAGGGCAGTGCAGTGGTGTTTGTATAGTGTAGGGGGTCGTGCCGGGGGTAGTGCCTTAGGGATTAGGGCAGTGCAGTGGTGTTTGGGTATTGTAGGGGTTTGTGCTAGGGTAGTGTTTTAGCGTTTAGGGTAGTGCAGTGGTGTTTGGGTAGTGTAGGGGGTCACGCTGGGGATAGTGTTTTACGGTTTAGGGTAGTGCAGTGGTGTTTGTGTATTGTAGGGCGTCATGCTGGGGATAGTGTTTTAGGGTTTAGGGTAGTGCAGTGGTGTTTGGGTAGCGTGGGGGGACGTCCTGGGGTGGTGTTTTAGAGTTTAGGGTAGTGCAGTGGTGTTTGTGTAGTGTAGGGGGTTGTACTGGGGATAGATTTAGGGTTTAGGCTAGTGCAGTGGTGTTTGTGTAGTGTAGGGGGTCGTGCTGGGGGTAGATTTAGGGTTTAGGTAGTGTAGTGGTGTTTGGAAAGTGTAGGGGGTCGTGCTGGGGTACTGTTTTTGGGTTTAGGGCAGTGCAGTGGTGTTTGAGTAGTGTAGGGGATCATGCTAGGGGTAGTGTTTTTATGTTTAGGGCAGTGCAGTGGGGTTTGGGTACTGTAGGGGTCGTTCTGGGGGTAGTGCTTTAGGGTTTAGGGCAGTGCAGTGGTGTTTGCGAAGTGTATTGGGTCATGCTGGGTGTAGTGTTTCAGGGGTTAGGGTAGTGCAGTGGTGTTTGTGTAGTGTAGGGGTTCGTGCTGGGGGTAGTGTTTTAGGGTTTAGGGTAGTGCAGTGGTGTTTGTGTAGTGTAGGGGGTCGCGTTTTAGGATAGTGCAGTTATGTTTGGGTAGTGTAGGGGATCATGCTGGGGGTTGTGTTTTAGGGTTTAGGGTAGTACAGTGGTGTTTGGGTAGTGTAGGGGTTCATGCTGGGGGCAGTGTTTTAGGGTGTAGGATAGTGCAGTGGTGTTTGTGCAGTGTAGGGGGTCGTGCTGGGGTAGTGTTTTAGGGTTTAGGGTAGTGCAGTGGTGTTTGTGTACTGTAGGGGGTAGTGGTTTAGGATAGTGCCGTGGTGCTTGTGTAGTGTAGGGGGACGTGCTGGGTGTCGTGTTTAAGGGTTTAGGGTAGTGCATTGGTGTTTGTGTGGTGTACGGGGTTGTGTTTTAGGGTTTAGGTTAGTGCTGTGGTGTTTGGGTAGTGTAGGGGTCATGCTGGGGGTAGTGTTTTAGGGTTTAGGGTAGTGCAGTGGTGTTTGTGTAGTGTAGGGGTAGTGTTTTAGGGTTTAGGGTAGTGAAGTGGTGTTTGTGTAGTGTAGGAGTTCATGCTGTGGGTATTGTTTTAGGGTTTAGGGTAGTGCAGTGGTGTTTGTGTAGTGTAGGGAGTCATGTTTTAGGGTATAGGGTAGTGCAGTGGTGTTTGGGTAGTGTAGGGGATGTGCTGGGGTAGATTTAGGGTTTAGGGTAGTGCAGTGGTGTTTGGGTAGTGTAGGGAGTCGTGCTGGTGGTAATGTTTAAGGGTAGTGCAGTTGTGTTTGGATAGTGTAGGGTATCATTCTGGGGGTAGTGTTTTAGGGTTTAGGGTAGTGCAGTGGTGCTTGTGTAGTGTAGAGTGTCATGCTGGGGGTAGTGTTTTAGGGTTTAGGGTAGTGCAGTGGTGTTTGGGTAGTGTATGGGTTCCCGCTGGGCGTAGTGTTTTAGGGTTTAGGGTAGTGCAGTGGTGTTTGTGTAGTGTAGGGGGTCATGCTAGAGGTAGTGTTTTAGGGTGTAGGGTAGTGCAGTGGTGTATGGGTGTTATAGGGGGTCGTGCTGGGGGTAGATTTAGGGTTTAGGGTAGTGCAATGAGGTTTGTGTAGTGTAGGGGGTTGTGCTGGGGGTAGTGTTTTCGGGTTTATGGTAGTGCAGTGGTGTGTGGGTACTGTAGGGGGTAGTGCTGGGTAGTGTTTAAGGGTTTAGGGTAATACAGTGGTGTTTGGGTAGTGTAGGGGGTAGTGCAGGGGGTAGTGTTTTAGGGTTTAGGGTAGTGCAGTGAAATTTGGTTAGTGTAGGGGTTCATGCTGGTGGTAGTGTTTTAGGGTTTAGGGTAGTGCAGTGGTGTTTGGGTAGTATAGAGGGTCAGGCTAGGTTAGATTTAGGGTTTAGGGTAGTGCAGTGGTGTTTGTGTTGTGAGGGGGTCGTGTTGGGGTAGTGTTTTAGATTTTAGGGTAGTGCAGTGGTGTTTGTATAGTGTAGGGGGTCATCCTGGGGATAGTGTTTTAGGGTTTGGATAGTGCTGTGGTTTTTGGGTAGTGTATGGGGTCATGTTGGAGGTAGTGTTTTAGGGTTTAAGGTAGTGCAGTGGGGTTTGTGTAGTGTAGGGGTCATGCTGGGGGTAGTGTTTTAGGGTTTAGGGTAGTGCACCTTCCTTTTTGCTAAAATTTTTTGGTTCTGCTCCGCATCTAACAACGACGGATGTTGGAAGTTGTTGCACCACATACACAGACATAGTGTACTCTATTAAGAAGGAAAACAGTTGGAATTCAAGTGCTTGACCTTGGTCCGTTGTTGGGTTTGCTTTGTTTATATAAAGTTACTCCTTGCCCTGAAGAAGTTCCTGTGTTTTAGGAACGAAACGCGTTGGCTGTCTATTCTCTATAATAAACAAGAAGATCACGAAAAATTCTTTGGATTATATATCAATTTGGACTTTGTTATTTGAGTGCACCTTCATTTTTGTTTAAACTTTTTAGTGCAGTGGTGTTTGTGCAGTGTAGGGGTAGTGTTTTAGGGTTTAGGGTAGTGCAGTGGTGTTTGTGTCATGTAGGAGTTCATTCTGGGGGTAGTGTTTTAGGGTTTAGGGTAGTGCAGTGGTGCTTGTGTAGTGTAGGGTGTCGTGCTGGGGGTAGTGTTTTAGGGTTTAGGGTAGTGCAGTGGTGTTTGGGTAGTGTATGGGTTCACGCTGGGTGTAGTGTTTTAGGGTTTAGGGTAGTGAAGTGGTGTTTGTGTAGTGTAAGGGGTCGTACTTGGGTAGATTTAGGGTTTAGGATAGTGCAGTGGTGTTTGGGTAATGTAGGGGGTCATGCTGTGGGTAGTGTTTTAGGGTTTAGGGTAGTGCAGTGGTGTATGGGTAGTATAGGGAGTCGTGCTGGTTGTAGTGTTTTAGGGTGTAGGGTAGTGTAGTTATGTTTGGGTAGTGTAGGGTGTCGTGCTGGGGTACTGTTTTAGGGTTTAGGGTAGTGCAGTGGTGCTTGTGTAGTGTAGGGGGTCGTGCTGGGGGTAGTGTTTTAGGGTAGTGCAGTGGTGTTTTGGTAGTGTAGGGGGTCATGCTGGGGTAGTGTTTTAGGGTTTAGGGTAGTGCAGTGGTGTTTGTAGTGTAGGTAGTCTTGCTGGGGTTAGTGTTTTGGGGTTTAGGATAGTGCAGTCATGTTTGTGTAGTGTAGGGGTCAAGCTGGGGGTAGTGTTTTAGGGTTTAGGGTAGTGCAGTGGTATTTGTGTAGTGTAGGGGGTAATGCTGGGGATAGATTTAGGGTTTAGGGTAATGCAGTGGTGTTTGGGTTGTGTAGGGGGTCGTGCTGCAGGCAGTGTTTTAGGGTTTAGAGCAGTGCAGTGGTGTTTGTTTAGTGTAGGCGGTCATGTTGGGGGTAGTGTTTTAGAGTTTAGGGTAGTGCAGTGGTGTTTGTGTAGTGTAGGGGGTCGCGCTGGGGATAGTGTTTTAGGGTTTAGGGCAGTGCAGTGGTGTTTGTATAGTGTAGGGGGTCGTGCCGGGGGTAGTGCCTTATGGATTAGGGCAGTGCAGTTGTGTTTGGGTATTGTAGGGGTTTGTGCTAGGGGTAGTGTTTTAGCGTTTAGGGTAGTGCAGTGGTGTTTGGGTAGTGTAGGGGGTCACGCTGGGGATTGTGTTTTAGTGTTTAGGGTAGTGCAGTGGTGTATGTGTATTGTAGGGTATCATGTTGGAGGTAGTGTTTTAGGGTTTAGGGTAGTGCAGTGGTGTTTGGGTAGCGTGGGGGACGTCCTGGGGTAGTGTTTTAGGGTTTAGGGTAGTGCAGTGGTGTTTGTGTAGTGTAGGGGGTTGTACTGGGGATAGATTTAGGGTTTAGGCTAGTGCAGTGGTGTTTGTGTAGTGTAGGGGGTCGTGCTGGGGGTAGATTTAGGGTTTAGGTAGTGTAGTGGGGTTTGGAAAGTGTAGGGGGTAGTGTTCTGGTACTGTTTTTGGGTTTAGGGCAGTGCAGTGGTGTTTGAGTAGTGTAGGGGATCATGCTAGGGGTAGTGTTTTTATGTTTAGGGCAGTGCAGTGGTGTTTGGGTACTGTAGGGGGTCGTTCTGGGGGTAGCGCTTTAGGGTTTAGGGCAGTGCAGTGGTGTTTGCGAAGTGTATTGGGTCATGTTGGGTGTAGTGTTTTAGCGTTTAGGGTAGTGCAGTGGTGTTTGTGTAGTGTAGGGGGTCGTGCTGGGGATAGTGTTTTAGGGTTTAGGGCAGTGCAGTGGTGTTTGTATAGTGTAGGGGGTCGTGCCAGGGGTAGTGCCTTATGGATTAGGGCAGTGCAGTGGTGTTTGGGTATTGTAGGGGTTTGTGCTAGGGGTAGATTTAGGGTTTAGGGTAGTGCAGTGGTGTTTGGGTAGTGTAGGGAGTTGTGCTGGTGGTAATGTTTAGGGTAGTGCAGTTGTGTTTGGGTAGTGTAGGGTATCATTCTGGGGGTAGTGTTTTAGGGTTTAGGGTAGTGCAGTGGTGCTTGTGTAGTGTAGGGTGTCGTGCTGGGGGTAGTGTTTTAGGGTTTAGGGTAGTGCAGTGGTGTTTGGGTAGTGTATGGGTTCACGCTGGGCGTAGTGTTTTAGGGTTTAGGGTAGTGCAGTGGTGTTTGTGTAGTGTAGGGGGTCATGCTAGGGGTAGTGTTTTAGGGTGTAGGGTAGTGCAGTGGTGTATGGGTGTTATAGGGGGTCGTGCTCGGGGTAGATTTAGGGTTTAGGGTAGTGCAATGAGGTTAGTGTAGTGTAGGGGGTTGTGCTGGGGTAGTGTTTTTGGGTTTATGGTAGTGCAGTGGTGTGTGGGTACTGTAGGGGTTAGTGCTGGGTAGTGTTTAAGGGTTTAGGGTAATACAGTGGTGTTTGGGTAGTGTAGGGGGTAGTGCAGGGGGTAGTGTTTTAGGGTTTAGGGTAGTGCAGTGAAATTTGGGTAGTGTAGGGGTTCATGCTGGTGGTAGTGTTTTAGGGTTTAGGGTAGTGCAGTGGTGTTTGGGTAGTGTATGGGTTCACGCTGGGCGTAGTGTTTAGGGTTTAGGGTAGTGCAGTGGTGTTTGTGTAGTGTAGGGGGTTATGCTAGGGGTAGTGTTTTAGGGTGTAGGGTAGTGCAGTGGTGTATGGGTGTTATAGGGGGTCGTGCTGGGGGTAGATTTAGGGTTTAGGGTAGTGCAATGAGGTTTGTGTAGTGTAGGGGGTTGTGCTGGGGGTAGTGTTTTAGGGTTTATGGTAGTGCAGTGGTGTGTGGGTACTGTAGGGCGTAGTGCTGGGGTAGTGTTTAAGGGTTTAGGGTAGTGCAGTGAAATTTGGGTAGTGTAGGGGTTCATGCTGGTGGTAGTGTTTTAGGGTTTAGGGTAGTGCAGTGGTGTTTGGGTAGTATGGAGGGTCAGGCTAGGTTAGATTTAGGGTTTAGGTAGTGTAGTGGTGTTTGTGTTTTGAGGGGGTCGTGTTGGGGTAGTGTTTTAGATTTTAGGGCAGTGCAGTGGTGTTTGTATAGTGTAGGGGGTCATGCTGGGGGTAGTGTTTTAGGGTTTGGATAGTGCTGTGGTGTTTGGGTAGTGTATGGGGTCATGTTGGAGGTAGTGTTTTAGGGTTTAGGGTAGTGCAGTGGGGTTTGTGTAGTGTAGGGGTCATGCTGGGGGTAGTGTTTTAGGGTTTAGGGTAGTGCAGTGATGTTTGGGTAGTATAGGGAGTCGTGCTGGTTGTGTTTTAGGGTGTAGGGTAGTGTAGTTATGTTTGGGTAGTGTAGGGTGTCGTGCTGGGGTACTGTTTTAGGGTTTAGGGTAGTGCAGTGGTGCTTGTGTAGTGTAGGGGGTTGTGCTGGGGGTAGTGTTTTAGGGTAGTGCAGTGGTGTTTTGGTAGTGTAGGGGGTCATGCTTGGGTAGTGTTTTAGGGTTTAGGGTAGTGCAGTGGTGTTTGTGTCGTGTAGGAGTTCATTCTGGGGGTAGTGTTTTAGGGTTTAGGGTAGTGCAGTGGTGCTTGTGTAGTGTAGGGTGTCGTGCTGGGGGTAGTGTTTTAGGGTTTAGGGTAGTGCAGTGGTGTTTGGGTAGTGTATGGGTTCACGCTGGGTGTAGTGTTTTAGGGTTTAGGGTAGTGAAGTGGTGTTTGTGTAGTGTAAGGGGTCGTACTTGGGTAGATTTAGGGTTTAGGATAGTGCAGTGGTGTTTGGGTAATGTAGGGGGTCATGCTGTGGGTAGTGTTTTAGGGTTTAGGGTAGTGCAGTGGTGTATGGGTAGTATAGGGAGTCGTGCTGGTTGTAGTGTTTTAGGGTGTAGGGTAGTGTAGTTATGTTTGGGTAGTGTAGGGTGTCGTGCTGGGGTACTGTTTTAGGGTTTAGGGTAGTGCAGTGGTGCTTGTGTAGTGTAGGGGGTCGTGCTGGGGGTAGTGTTTTAGGGTAGTGCAGTGGTGTTTTGGTAGTGTAGGGGGTCATGCTGGGGTAGTGTTTTAGGGTTTAGGGTAGTGCAGTGGTGTTTGTAGTGTAGGTAGTCTTGCTGGGGTTAGTGTTTTGGGGTTTAGGATAGTGCAGTCATGTTTGTGTAGTGTAGGGGTCAAGCTGGGGGTAGTGTTTTAGGGTTTAGGGTAGTGCAGTGGTATTTGTGTAGTGTAGGGGGTAATGCTGGGGATAGATTTAGGGTTTAGGGTAATGCAGTGGTGTTTGGGTTGTGTAGGGGGTCGTGCTGCAGGCAGTGTTTTAGGGTTTAGAGCAGTGCAGTGGTGTTTGTTTAGTGTAGGCGGTCATGTTGGGGGTAGTGTTTTAGAGTTTAGGGTAGTGCAGTGGTGTTTGTGTAGTGTAGGGGGTCGCGCTGGGGATAGTGTTTTAGGGTTTAGGGCAGTGCAGTGGTGTTTGTATAGTGTAGGGGGTCGTGCCGGGGGTAGTGCCTTATGGATTAGGGCAGTGCAGTTGTGTTTGGGTATTGTAGGGGTTTGTGCTAGGGGTAGTGTTTTAGTGTTTAGGGTAGTGCAGTGGTGTTTGGGTAGTGTAGGGGGTCACGCTGGGGATTGTGTTTTAGTGTTTAGGGTAGTGCAGTGGTGTATGTGTATTGTAGGGTATCATGTTGGAGGTAGTGTTTTAGGGTTTAGGGTAGTGCAGTGGGGTTTGTATAGTGTAGGGGTCATGCTGGGGGTAGTGTTTTAGGGTTTAGGGTAGTGCAGTGGTGTTTGTGTAGTGTAGGGGTAGTGTTTTAGGGTTTAGGGTAGTGAAGTGGTGTTTGTGTAGTGTAGGAGTTCATGCTGTGGGTATTGTTTTAGGGTTTAGGGTAGTGCAGTGGTGTTTTTGTAGTGTAGGGAGTCATGTTTTAGGGTATAGGGTAGTGCAGTGGTGTTTGGGTAGTGTAGGGGATGTGCTGGGGGTAGATTTAGGGTTTAGGGTAGTGCAGTGGTGTTTGGGTAGTGTAGGGAGTCGTGCTGGTGGTAATGTTTAAGGGTAGTGCAGTTGTGTTTGGGTAGTGTAGGGTATCATTCTGGGGGTAGTGTTTTAGGGTTTAGGGTAGTGCAGTGGTGCTTGTGTAGTGTAGGGTGTCGTGCTGGGGGTAGTGTTTTAGGGTTTAGGGTAGTGCAGTGGTGTTTGGGTAGTGTATGGGTTCACACTGGGTGTAGTGTTTTAGGGTTTAGGGTAGTGAAGTGGTGTTTATGTAGTGTAGGGGGACGTCCTGGGGTAGTGTTTTAGGGTTTAGGGTACTGCAGTAGTGTTTGTGTAGTGTAAGGGGTTGTACTTGGGTAGATTTAGGGTTTAGGATAGTGCAGTGGTGTTTGGGTAATGTAGGGGGTCATGCTGTGGGTAGTGTTTTAGGGTTTAGGGTAGTACAGTGGTGTTTGGGTAGTATAGGGAGTCGTGCTGGTTGTGTTTTAGGGTGTAGGGTAGTGTAGTTATGTTTGGGTAGTGTAGGGTGTCGTGCTGGGGTACTGTTTTATGGTTTAGGGTAGTGCAGTGGTGCTTGTGTAGTGTAGGGGGTCGTGCTGGGGGTAGTGTTTTAGGGTAGTGCAGTGGTGTTTTGGTAGTGTAGGGGGTCATGCTTGGGTAGTGTTTTAGGGTTTAGGGTAGTGCAGTGGTGTTTGTAGTGTAGGTAGTCTTGCTGGGGTTAGTGTTTTGGGGTTTAGGATAGTGCAGTCATGTTTGTGTAGTGTAGGGGTCAAGCTGGGGTTAGTGTTTTAGGGTTTAGGGTAGTGCAGTGGTGTTTGTGTAGTGTAGGGGGTAATGCTGGGGATAGATTTAGGGTTTAGGGTAATGCAGTGGTGTTTGGGTTGTGTAGGGGGTCGTGCTGCAGGTAGTGTTTTAGGGTTTAGAGCAGTGCAGTGGTGTTTGTGTAGTGTAGGCGGTCATGCTGGGGGTAGTGTTTTAGCGTTTAGGGTAGTGCAGTGGTGTTTGTGTAGTGTAGGGGGTCGTGCTGGGGATAGTGTTTTAGGGTTTAGGGCAGTGCAATGGTGTTTGTATAGTGTAGGGGGTCGTGCCAGGGGTAGTGCCTTATGGATTAGGGCAGTGCAGTGGTGTTTGGGTATTGTAGGGGTTTGTGCTAGGGGTAGTGTTTTAGTGTTTAGGGTAGTGCAGTGGTGTTTGGTTAGTGTAGGGGGTCACGCTGGGGATTGTGTTTTAGGGTTTAGGGTAGTGCAGTGGTGTATGTGTATTGTAGGGCGTCATGCTGGGGGTAGTGTTTTAGGGTTTAGGGTAGTGCAGTGGTGTTTGGGTAGCGTGGGGGACGTCCTGGGGTAGTGTTTTAGAGTTTAGGGTAGTGCAGTGGTGTTTGTGTATTGTAGGGGGTTGTACTGGGGATAGATTTAGGGTTTAGGCTAGTGCAGTGGTGTTTGTGTAGTGTAGGGGGTCGTGCTGGGGGTAGATTTAGGGTTTAGGTAGTGTAGTGGGGTTTGGAAAGTGTAGGGGGTCGTGTTCTGGTACTGTTTTTGGGTTTAGGGCAGTGCAGTGGTGTTTGAGTAGTGTAGGGGATCATGCTAGGGGTAGTGTTTTTATGTTTAGGGCAGTGCAGTGGTGTTTGGGTACTGTAGGGGGTCGTTCTGGGGGTAGCGCTTTAGGGTTTAGGGCAGTGCAGTGGTGTTTGCGAAGTGTATTGGGTCATGTTGGGTGTAGTGTTTCAGGGTTTAGGGTAGTGCAGTGGTGTTTGTGTAGTATAGGGGTTCGTGCTGGGGGTAGTGTTTTAGGGTTTAGGGTAGTGCAGTGGTGTTTGTGTAGTGTAGGGGGTCGCGTTTTAGGATAGTGCAGTGATGTTTGGGTAGTGTAGGGGTTCATGCTGGGGGTTGTGTTTTAGGGTTTAGGGTAGTACAGTGGTGTTTGGGTAGTGTAGGGGGTCATGCTGGGGGTAGTGTTTTGGGGTGTAGGGTAGTGCAGTGGTGTCTGTGTAGTGTAGGGGGTCGTGCTGGGGTAGTGCTTTAGGGTTTAGGGTAGTGCAGTGGTGTTTGTGTACTGTAGGGGGTAGTGGTTTAGGATAGTGCCGTGGTGCTTGTGTAGTGTAGGGGGACGTGCTGGGGGTCGTGTTTAAGGGTTTAGGGTAGTGCATTGGTGTTTGTGTAGTGTAGGGGTAGTGTTTTAGGGTTTAGGGTAGTGCAGTGGTGTTTGTGTAGTGTAGGAGTTCATGCTGTGGGTAGTGTTTTAGGGTTTAGGGTAGTTCAGTGGTGTTTGTGTAGTATAGGGGGTCATGTTTTAGGATATAGGGTAGTGCAGTGGTGTTTGGGTAGTGTAGGGGATGTGCTGGGGGTAGATTTAGGGTTTAGGGTAGTGCAGTGGTGTTTGGGTAGTGTAGGGAGTTGTGCTGGTGGTAATGTTTAAGGGTAGTGCAGTTGTGTTTGGGTAGTGTAGGGTATCATTCTGGGGGTAGTGTTTTAGGGTTTAGGGTAGTGCAGTGGTGCTTGTGTAGTGTAGGGTGTCGTGCTGGGGGTAGTGTTTTAGGGTTTAGGGTAGTGCAGTGGTGTTTGGGTAGTGTATGGGTTCACGCTGGGCGTAGTGTTTTAGGGTTTAGGGTAGTGCAGTGGTGTTTGTGTAGTGTAGGGGGTCATGCTAGGTGTAGTGTTTTAGGGTGTAGGGTAGTGCAGTGGTGTATGGGTGTTATAGGGGGTCGTGCTGGGGGTAGATTTAGGGTTTAGGGTAGTGCAATGAGGTTAGTGTAGTGTAGGGGGTTGTGCTGGGGTAGTGTTTTCGGGTTTATGGTAGTGCAGTGGTGTGTGGGTACTGTAGGGGTTAGTGCTGGGTAGTGTTTAAGGGTTTAGGGTAATACAGTGGTGTTTGGGTAGTGTAGGGGGTAGTGCAGGGGGTAGTGTTTTAGGGTTTAGGGTAGTGCAGTGAAATTTGGGTAGTGTAGGGGTTCATGCTGGTGGTAGTGTTTTAGGGTTTAGGGTAGTGCAGTGGTGTTTGGGTAGTGTATGGGTTCACGCTGGGCGTAGTGTTTAGGGTTTAGGGTAGTGCAGTGGTGTTTGTGTAGTGTAGGGGGTTATGCTAGGGGTAGTGTTTTAGGGTGTAGGGTAGTGCAGTGGTGTATGGGTGTTATAGGGGGTCGTGCTGGGGGTAGATTTAGGGTTTAGGGTAGTGCAATGAGGTTTGTGTAGTGTAGGGGGTTGTGCTGGGGGTAGTGTTTTAGGGTTTATGGTAGTGCAGTGGTGTGAGTACTGTAGGGCGTAGTGCTGGGGTAGTGTTTAAGGGTTTAGGGTAGTGCAGTGAAATTTGGGTAGTGTAGGGGTTCATGCTGGTGGTAGTGTTTTAGGGTTTAGGGTAGTGCAGTGGTGTTTGGGTAGTATGGAGGGTCAGGCTAGGTTAGATTTAGGGTTTAGGTAGTGTAGTGGTGTTTGTGTTTTGAGGGGGTCGTGTTGGGGTAGTGTTTTAGATTTTAGGGCAGTGCAGTGGTGTTTGTATAGTGTAGGGGGTCATGCTGGGGGTAGTGTTTTAGGGTTTGGATAGTGCTGTGGTGTTTGGGTAGTGTATGGGGTCATGTTGGAGGTAGTGTTTTAGGGTTTAGGGTAGTGCAGTGGGGTTTGTGTAGTGTAGGGGTCATGCTGGGGGTAGTGTTTTAGGGTTTAGGGTAGTGCAGTGGTGTTTGTGTAGTGTAGGGGTAGTGTTTTAGGGTTTAGGGTAGTGCAGTGGTGTTTGTGTAGTGTAGGAGTTCATGCTGTGGATAGTGTTTTAGGGTTTAGGATAGTGCCGTGGTGTTTGTGTAGTGTAGGGGGTCATGTTTTAGGGTATAGGGTAGTGCAGTGATGTTTGGGTAGTGTAGGGGATGTGCTGGGGGTAGATTTAGGGTTTATGGTAGTGCAGTGGTGTTTGGGTAGATTAGGGAGTTGTGCTGGTGGTAATGTTTAAGGGTAGTGCAGTTGTGTTTGGGTAGTGTAGGGTATCATTCTGGGGGTAGTGTTTTAGGGTTTAGGGTAGTGCAGTGGTGCTTGTGTAGTGTAGGGTGTCGTGCTGGGGGTAGTGTTTTAGGGTTTAGGGTAGTGCAGTGGTGTTTGGGTAGTGTATGGGTTCACGCTGGGTGTAGTGTTTTAGGGTTTAGGGTAGTGAAGTGGTGTTTATGTAGTGTAGGGGGACGTCCTGGGGTAGTGTTTTAGGGTTTAGGGTAGTGCAGTAGTGTTTGTGTAGTGTAAGGGGTCGTACTTGGGTAGATTTAGGGTTTAGGATAGTGCAGTGGTGTTTGGGTAATGTAGGGGGTCATGCTGTGGGTAGTGTTTTAGGGTTTAGGGTAGTGCAGTGGTGTTTGGGTAGTGTAGGGAGTCGTGCTGGTTGTAGTGTTTTAGGGGTTTAGAGTAGTGTAGTTATGTTTGGGTAGTGTAGGGTGTCGTGCTGGGGTAGTGTTTTAGGGTTTAGGGTAGTGCAGTGGTGCTTGTGTAGTGTAGGGGGTCGTGCTGGGGGTAGTGTTTTAGGGTAGTGCAGTGGTGTTTTGGCAGTGTAGGAGGTCATGCTGGGGTAGTGTTTTAGGGTTTAGGGTAGTGCAGTGGTGTTTGTAGTGTAGGTAGTCTTGCTGGGGTTAGTGTTTTGGGGTTTAGGATAGTGCAGTCATGTTTGTGTAGTGTAGGGGTCAAGCTGGGGGTAGTGTTTTAGGTTTTAGGGTAGTGCAGTGGTGTTTGTGTAGTGTAGGGGTAATGCTAGGGATAGATTTAGGGTTTAGGGGAATGCAGTGGTGTTTGGGTTGTGTTGGGGGTCGTGCTGCAGGTATTGTTTTAGGGTTTAGGGCAGTGCAGTGGTGTTTGTGTAGTGTAGGCGGTCTTGCTGAGGGTAGTGTTTTAGCGTTTAGGGTAGTGCAGTGGTGTTTGTGTAGTGTAGGGGGTCGCGCTGGGGATAGTGTTTTAGGGTTTAGGGCAGTGCAGTAGTGTTTGTATAGTGTAGGGGGTCGTGCCGGGGGTAGTGCCTTAGGGATTAGGGCAGTGCAGTGGTGTTTGGGTTTTGTAGGGGTTTGTGCTAGGGGTAGTATTTTAGCGTTCAGGGTAGTGCAGTGGTGTTTGGGTAGTGTTGGGGGTCACGCTGGGGATAGTGTTTTAGGGTTTAGGGTAGTGCAGTGGTGTTTGTGTATTGTAGGGTGTCATGCTGGGGTCGTGTTTTAGTGTTGAGGGTAGTGCAGTGGTGTTTGTGTAATGTGGGGGGATGTCCTGGGGTAGTGTTTTAGAGTTTAGGGCAGTGCAGTGGTGTTTGTGTAGTGTAGGGGATTGTACTGGGGATAGCTTTAGGGTTTAGGCTAGTGCAGTGGTGTTTGTGTAGTGTAGGGGGTCGTGCTGGGCGTAGATTTAGGGTTTAGGTAGTGTAGTGGTGTTTGGAAAGTGTAGGGGGTCGTGCTGGGGTACTGTTTTTGGGTTTAGGGCAGTGCAGTGGTGTTTGAGTAGTGTAGGGGATCATGCTAGGGGTAGTGTTTTTATGTTTAGGGCAGTGCAGTGGTGTTTGGGTACTGTAGGGGGTCATTCTGAGGGTAGTGCTTTAGGGTTTATTGCAGTGCAGTGGTGTTTGCGAAGTGTATTGGGTCATGCTGGGTATAGTGTTTCAGGGTTTAGGGTAGTGCAGTGGTGTTTGTGTAGTGTAGGGGTTCGTGCTGGGGGTAGTGTTTTAGGGTTTAGGGTAGTGCAGTGATGTTTGGGTAGTGTAGGGGTTCATGCTGGGGGTTGTGTTTTAGGGTTTAGGGTAGTACAGTGGTGTTTGGGTAGTGTAGGGGGTCATGCTGGGGGTAGTGTTTTAGGGTGTAGGGTAGTGCAGTGGTGTTTGTGTAGTGTAGGGGGTCATGCTGGGGTAGTGTTTTAGGGTTTAGGGTAGTACAGTGGTGTTTGTGTACTGTAGGGGGTAGTGGTTTAGGATAGTGCCGTGGTGCTTGTGTAGTGTAGGAGGACGTGCTGGGGTCGTGTTTAAGGGTTTAGGGTAGTGCAATGGTGTTTGTGTGGTGTACTGGGTTGTGTTTTAGGGTTTAGGTTAGTGCTGTGGTGTTTGGGTAGTGTAGGGGTCGCGCTAGGGGTAGTGTTTTTGGGTTTAGGGTAGTGCAGTTGTGTTTGGGTAGTGTAGGGGGTCGTGCTGGGGTAGTGTTTTAGGGTTTAATGTAGTGCAGTGATGTTTGTGTAGTGTAGGGGGTCGTGCTGGGGGTAGTGTTTTAGGGTTTAAGGTAGTGCAGTGATGTTTGTGTAGTGTTGGGGTTCGTGCTGGGGCAGTGTTTTAGGGTGCAGGGTAGTGCAGTGGTGTTTGGGTAGTGTAGAGGGTCGTGTTGGGGTTAGTGTTATAGTGTTTAGTGTAGTACATTGGTGTTAGTGCTAGTGTAGGGATTCATGCTGGGTGTAGCGTTTTACTGTTTAGGGTAGTGCAGTGCTGTTTGTGTGGTATAGGGGTTCGGGCTGGGGTAGTGTTTTAGGGTTTAGGGTAGCGCAGAGTTGTTTGTGTAGTGTTGGGGTTCGTGCTGGGGCAGTGTTTTAGGGTGCTGGGTAGTGCAGTGGTGTTTGGGTAGTGTAGAGGGTCGTGCTGGGGGTAGTGTTTTAGGGTTTAGTGTAGTGCAGTGGTGTTTGTGTAGTGTAGGGGGTAGTGTTTTAAGGTTTAGGGTAGTGCAGTGCTGTTTGTGCCCTGTAGGGGTCTTGCTGGGGATAGTGTTCTATGGTTTAAGGTAGTGCAGTGGTGTTTGTGTAGTGTTGGGGTTCGTGCTGGGGCAGTGTTTTAGGGTGCAGGGTAGTGCAGTTGTGTTTGAGTAGTGTAGAGGGTCATGCTGGGGGTAGTGTTTTAAGCTTTACGTCAGTGCAGTGGTGTCTGTGTAGTGTAGGGGGTCATGCTGGGGGTAGTGGTTTAGGGTAGTGCAGTGGTGTTTGCGTAGCATAGGGGTTTGTGCGGTGGGTAAATTTAGGGTTTAGGGTAGTGCAGTGGTGTTTGGGTAGTGCAGGGGGTCGTGCTGGGGGTAGTGTTTTAGGGTTTAAGGTAGTGCAGTGGTGTTTGTGAAGTGTAGGGGTCGTGCTGGGGGTAGTGTTTTAGGGTTTCGGGTAGTGCAGTGGTGTTTGTGTGGTGTAGGGGGTCGTGCTTGGGTAAGTGTTTTAGGGTTTAGGGTAGTGGAGTGGTGTTTGTGTAGTGCAGGGGGTTGTGCTTGGGGTAGTGTTTTAGGGTTTAGGAGAGTGAAGTGGTGTTTGTGTGGTATAGGGGGTCATGTTGGGGTAAGTGTTTTAGGTTTTAAGGTAGTGCAGTGGTGTTTGGGTAGTGTAGGGGGTCGTGCTAGAGGTAGTGTTTTAGGGTTTAGGGTAGTGCAGTGGTGTTTGTGTAGTGTAGGGGGTAGTGCTTGTAGTAGTGTTTTAGGGTGTAGGGTAGTGCAGTGGTGTTTGTTTAGTGTAGGGGGTTGTGCTGGGGGTAGATGTAGGGTATATGGTAGTGCAGTGGTGTTTGGGTAGTGTAGGGGGTCGTGCTAGGGGTAATGTTTTAGGGTTTTGGGTAGTGCAGTGGTGATGTGTAGCATAGGGGTGTGAGAAGTTGGCCTGGCATATGCTAGTCACTAGTTATAGTGGCCACCTTGCACCAGTCCAATTCGACTCTTGGTAGATAGGTTTAAAGACAACCTTTTAAAGAAAGCTATCCTAGTGGTAGCTGTGGAGAGCAGCCTTCAGGCTAAGTCTCTGAGGAATGTAAAGCAGCTTGTTTTACCTTATAATCTCTTGAATTACCAAATGAAAAGACACCACACAGGTATATATATCAAATATATATGTATTTATTTCTAAATATACTCTACTAATCTCTTTATGAGATTAGAGCCAGGTAAACATTCAAAAGATCAACAGTTCTCAATAAATTAAGCACAAATATGGCTGTAGCCCTAGGGGCATACCAGACCATATACTAAAATAGTGGTTTAACAAACTCGACTTGCAAAAGTAAGAGGCCTAGGGCCTTGGGAATCGCTGGGGCTTCACTTCTGCAGTGTTAGCAGTTAAGTTATCAGCCCACTCGAGACGCGTGCAGTGTCTAAACACACACGCGGGTTTTTAATGCGTTTCAATGGCAAATGTCGCGGTTTGTATTTTACAGTTCTGCATCAGGGGGTGGGTCTCACATAGTCTCTGGGTCTGATGATGACAATCAAGATGACCTGGACTCTGTGGGTGAAGAGAATAGAGGAAATCTCCCTAAGAGAGCTGACAGAGTGGGAGACAGGCCTAGGTCCCTCTCAAGGGATTCTGACAGGTCATATCACTCTGGAGGAGAATCTATTCCAAAGAGGAACTCCAACTTTCCCAGGGAGACCTCCTCTGAAAGAAGGTTCAAGATGCTCCAGTATGAGGAAGTTAGGCTTGCCCTCAGAACCAAGCAATTGGCCTTAGATAGGGAAGCCTTCGAGCTCCAAAGAGCTTCAAAGAAGGAGGGGTTAGATGCCCCTGGTGGCAGCAACAGTGTCCCTAGAGGCAGAGATTACATGCCAGATCATAGGAACCTGTCCAAGGTTGTTCTCCCCTACCAGAGTGGGGATGATATCCACAAATGGATAACTGCTATGGAGAGGGCCTGTAAAGTTCAACAGGTCTCCCAGAAACAGTGGGCAGCAATCTTGTGGCTCTCCTTTTCAGACAAAGGGAGAGACAAGCTCCTCACTGTTATAGAAGAGGATGCTAATGATTATGAAGCCCTGAAGAGTGCTTTGATAGATGGGTTTGGCTTAACCACTGAATAGTACAGGTTGAAGTTCAGAGACACCCAGAAAGCACAGACTCAGGATTGGACTGACTTTGTTGATTGTGCAACCAAGGCTCTAGAAGGTTGGCTGGAGGGTAGTAGAGTAACTGATTTTAAGGGATTGTATAATCTTAAATTGAGAGAACAGATCCTTAATAACTGCCAGAACCAGTTGTTGCATCAGTACCTGGTGGACTCTGATCTGACCTCTCCCCAAGAATTGGGAAAGAAGGCAGACAAATGGGTCAGAACTAGGGTGAGGCAGAAAAACCAGAACCAAGGTGGTGACACTAAGAAGCAAGATCCTAAAGGCTCAGATAAGGGTGGGGATAAATCTAAAGATCAGAAGTCTTCACAAGGGCCCCAAAAATCTGCATCTGGTGGGGAGTCACAATCTGCAAAGGGAAAAGGCCTAAAGAAGCCCTGGTGCAAATTCTGTAAACAGAAAGGGCACTGGACTTCTGACTGTACAAAGTCCAAAGACCAAACCACCACCACTCCAGCCCCTAAGGCAACTGTTCCCCCTAGTGCAGCAAGTGGTGGAGGTAATACTCAGAATAAGGGTGTAGTAGGGTTGACCCTGGGTTCTGATGTGGACTCTGGCCTAGTCAGAGTACCAACACAGGCAATGCTAGTTTGTGAGGGAGACCTTGATATGTCCTTCCTAGTGAGCCCCAGTAATCTGGGCAAATACAAACAGCAGCCTATCATAAATGGCAAACAGGCTTTGGCATTTAGGGACACAGGTGCTAGTGTCACCATGGTGGCAGAGGACCTAGTGGACCCTACACAGATCATCCTGGGTGAAATGTACCAGGTAACCAATGCAAGCAATGTCAGGACCAACCATAGCCTGGCAGTTGTGAATTTCTCCTTGGGAGGGGTAACTGGCCTCAAAAAGGTAGTAGTCAGTGCAGACCTCCCTGTCGAATGTTTGTTGGGCAATGATCTGGAGACTTCAGCCTGGTCTGAAGTAGAATTATGGACTCATGCTGAGATGTTGGGCATACCTGCAGAGGTATTTGCTGTGACCAGGTCACAAGCCAAAATGCATAAAGCTGAACCAGCTCTGGATCCTGAAACTATGGACCAGATGCTACCCAAGAGGAGGAGCAGTAGGGTTAAGGCAGTGCCTTCCCCTCTGTCTCAGATCTCAGATTCCCCTCCTGAGGGAGGAGAAGCAGAGCCTGTAGAAGGAACTGCCCCAGAGGAACTTGAGCCTGGTCAGGTTGAGTTCTTGGGGGCAGGGGGCCCTTCCAGGGAAGATCTGAGCAAAGAGCAACAGTGCTGCTCCACTCTTGAACCCCTCAGACAGCTGGCTGTTGCGGAGGCTGCTGGGTGTGCAAGTGGGTCCCATAAGGTTTATTGGGATGAGGGGCTCCTATATTCTGAGGCTAGAGATCCTACCCCTGGAGCCACCAGGAGGCTGGTAATTCCTCAGAAGTTTAGGGGGTTCCTCTTGACCCTAGCACATGATATCCCTTTGGAAGGTCACTTGGGCCAAAACAAGACCTGGGACAGGCTTGTACCACATTTTCATTGGCCACACATGTCTGAAGACACAAAGGAGTTGTGTCGCTCCTGTGTCACTTGTCAAGCCAGTGGCAAGACAGGTGGCACCACAAAGGCCCCCCTGATACCACTACCTGTGGTGGGGGTTCCCTTTGAAAGGGTAGGGATTGACATTGTTGGTCCCCTTGACCCACCAACAGCATCTGGGCACAGATTTATACTGGTGGTAGTGGATCATGCCACCAGGTATCCAGAAGCTATACCCCTAAGGACTACCACAGCTCCTGTGGTAGCAAGAGCCCTCATTGGAGTCTTCTCCAGGGTGGATTTTCCAAAGGAGGTCATCTCTGAAAGAGGTTCTAACTTTATGTCAGGATATCTAACTGCAATGTGGAAAGAGTGTGGGGTAAACTACAAATTCACTACCCCCTATCACCCACAATGCAATGGGTTAGTTGAGAGATTCAACAAAACCCTAAAGGGAATGATTAAAGGACTCCCAGAGAAGCTTAGGCGAAAATGGGACCTTTTACTTCCCTGCCTTCTGTTTGCATACAGGGAGGTTCCTCAGAAGGGGGTTGGCTACAGCCCTTTTGAACTTCTGTTTGGGCACCCTGTTAGAGGCCCATTATGTCTGGTGAAAGAGGGATGGGAGTTACCTCTCAAACTTCCCAAACAAGATGTAGTGGACTATGTACTTGGTCTCCGCTCCAGGATGGCTGAGTACATGAAGAAGACCAGTAAAAACCTTGAGGGGAGGCCAAGAACTCCAAAAAGCTTGGCATGACCACAAGGCTGTCTTGACTGTTTACTAGCCATGCCAGAAAGTGTGGGTGTTGGAGCCTGTGGCCCCAGCAGCTCTCCAGGACAAATGGAGTGGCCCCCATACAATTGTTGAAAAGAAGGGAGAGGTCACCTACTTGGTAGATCTTGGCACTCCCAGGAGCCCCCTTAGGGTGCTCCTTGTCAACAGACTTAAAGCATATATGGACAGGACTGACATGAGCTTGCTCATGGCAACTGATGAGGACCAGGAGGAGGAGAGTGACCCTCTCCCTGACCTGCTCTCACAGAACCCTGAAGATGGGTCAGTGGATGGTGTTGCTTTGGCAAGCAGCCTCACTGAACATCAACAAACTGAATGTAGACAAGTGCTACAGCAGTTTAGACATATGTTTAGTCTGACCCCAAGTCAGACTTCCTGGTGCACCCATGAGGTGGACACTGGAGACAGTCTTCCTGTAAAGAGTAAAATCTACAGGCAACCTGACCATGTCAGGGACTGTATCAGGACTGAAGTCCAGAAAATGTTGGAGCTAGGTGTTATTGAGCCCTCAGATAGCCCTTGGGCTAGCCCAGTAGTACTTGTCCCAAAACCCAGGGCGGTAAGAAAGAGATGAGGTTTTGTGTTGACTACAGGGGCCTCAATGCATTCACCAGGACTGATGCCTACCCCATCCCAAGGGCAGATGAACTAATAGACACTTTGGCCTCAGCCAAGTATCTCAGTACATTTGACCTTACAGCAGGCTATTGGCAAATCAAGTTAGCTGATGATGCCAAGGCTAAAACAGCATTTTCGACCCCTAGTGGGCACTATCACTTTGTGGTAATGCCCTTTGGTTTGAAGAATGCACCTGCCACATTTCAGAGGTTGGTGAATAAAGTTCTGACTGGTATGGAAACCTATTGCTCAGCATATCTTGATGATATTACTGTCTATAGTTCCACCTGGCAGGATCACCTGGTCCACCTCAGAAATGTACTGGAGGCCCTGCAGAAAGCAGGCCTCACTATCAAGTCCACTAAGTGCCAGATAGGGTAGAGTCAGGTTGTGTACCTGGGCCACCTTGTAGGTGGAGGCCAGGTTCAACCATTGCAGAGCAAGATCCAGACCATAATGGACTGGGTAGCTCCAACCACCCAAACACAGGTGAGAGCCTTCTTGGGCCTGACTGGGTATTACAGGAGGTTTGTTAAGGGATATGGATCTATAGTGACCCCCTTAAATGATCTTACCTCCAAGAAAATGCCAAAAAAGGTTCAGTGGACAGCTAGCTGTCAAAAGGCATTTGATGACCTCAAGCAGGCAATGTGCACTGCCCCCATCTTACAGAGTCCAGATTACAAAAAAAAGTTCATTGTCCAAACAGATGCTTCAGAGCTGGGTGTGGGAGCTGTATTGTCTCAACTTAATAATGAAGGTCAAGACCAGCCAGTAGCTTTTATAAGCAGAAGGCTGACCCCTAGAGAGAAACGTTGGTCAGCTATTGAGAGGGAGGCCTTTGCTGTGGTTTGGGCCCTGAAGAAGCTGAGGCCATACTTGTTTGGCACTCACTTCATAGTTCAGACTGACCATAAGCCCCTCCTATGGCTCAAACAGATGAAAGGGGAACATCCTAAACTGCTCAGGTGGTCCATTTCCCTACAGGGGATGGACTATACAGTGGAACATAGACCTGGGACCCAACATGCCAATGCAGATGGACTCTCAAGGTATTTCCACTTAGAACATGAAGACTCAACTGGTCAAGGTTAGTTTAATGTCCCTGTGTTTGGGGGGGGAGGGGGTTGTGTAGGAGAGTAGGATCTGCACTTGTGTTGCCCCCACTTCTTTTCTGATTTATACACTGATTGCTGGCTATAGTCTGGCTGGGTCCCTGCTAATCAGGGCCCCAGCCTAACTGATCTCTCTACACAACTTGGTGTGCATATTAGATGCACTAGTGATTGGATACTGTGGTACCTTATGAGCTCCTAGTATATGGTACCTTAGGTACCTAGGGCATTGGTACTTCACAGGCCTACCAGGGGCTGCAGCATTTATTATGCCACCCCTGGGAAGCACTCACAATCTGACACCACAGGCCTGCTACTGCAGCCTGTGTGAGGTAGTGTTAGCACTCCTCACTGAGGTATAGGTTCCTATATCTCACCATACACACACATATAAACCTATCAGTCACCCCTATGGTAGGCCCTATCAATCCCAAGGGCAGGGTGCATGGTTTACTATGTGAGGGGGTGCTTCTGCCTGAGCAGAACCCCTCTGCAGCTGGCAGAGTCTATTCTCTGCTGCTGTTTGTGGATGCTGTTAAACCATATACTCTTAAGTGCATTATAACCTCGCGGAAAATGCTAACTTTGGAATGAATGCATCAAAACATGTCGTGTTTGGTGTCGAACAACTTGGAATCCTACCCCCACACCAGTAACTGGTGTGGGAGTAGGATCCCACCCTTTTAGAGGGGACGACATGTACCCAATGTACTACACGGTAGAGATCATCTAGAGCCCTGGCATCACAAAATGGATGACGCCAGCACAGACACCGGGCTGCTCTCCTGCTGCTGACCGAAACTCACAGTGGAGGGAGCTCAACAAAGGGTTTCCTGTCACAGGGAGGTGTCACCACCTCCCAGACAGGATTTAGTGTATTGGAGCTGGGTGGGTGCACTCTTAGAGTGCTTTGAAGTCCTGCACTGGGGGAGCAGTAGGCTCCTCTATGCATATGCCAGCTCAAACCGGTTCAGGGGCTACCTGCCCCTGCTCTGGCGCGAAACTGGACAAAGGGAAGTGGGTGTAACCACCCACTACCCTGACCCTCCTAGAGGAGTGGTCATAGAGCTAGTCCATCCCATCGTTTCACTATAAGATACCACACATTGCCAATGCAATTTAGATTACACCTGGACGACGCTCTACGAAGAAGAATCCTGGCCCTTCAACTTTCTACTATCTCTAGAAGACCGAAGGATCTACCTTGGAGTCAAGGAGTGACTCCCCTGCTTGGCAGGCACCAAAACTACGGTTGCAAACTTTACCGCTCCCGTCGGAGCCCGAAGTCCCTGCATCCCCTGAAGCGGATTTCCTGACCTCTCGACGGCAATTTTGAGTCCCCAGCGAAGCTGTGGCATCTGGACCCCACGAGTGATGAGGAACCGCAATACCAGGGAACCGTGCACAGATTTCGAGTGCAAGCCCTAAACTACGTCCAACAAAGTTGTGCTTTGGACCACTTGTTGTCCAAGTCCCGAGCAGGTCTAGTACCGAAGATCAGCAGCCTACCTCGTCCCGAGTGACCGTGGGCTGTTGGTGAACTTTTCCTGCAAAGGCATCTTTGCCGTTGCTTGCCCGTTGGCTAGCGACTCTCCAGAAGACTTCCACATCACCTTCAAGGGCTCGACTGGTTGCTCTGTGCCTGCCCTCACTTACCCTCGCTGGGTAAGTCCATCAGACCTTGCTGGTCTGCTCCATTGACAATCTTCCATCCACAAGAGACTTGCAGTTGCCAAGGCTTGTTGGCTCCAAACCGAGTGCCGAGATCATCAACAGCTGCAGACGTTGTGGGACCCTCCCAATTCAGCTGCTGGTCTTCATCAATCCCTCCTGGACCTCGTGAGCGAAGAGAAAAAACAACATCAGCGACCTGAAGAGACGCGACAGCTGTGGTCATCCATCTTGCTGGCCACCGGTCACTGGCAAGTGACTTTGAACTCTGTCCCCTCAATTTCCAGGTCTTCTGCAACTCCAATCCATCTTCGGATTCCAGCGGACACTTCTCTCGACGACACAAGCAGCAAGTCTTCAGTGATCTCCATTGAAAACAGCATCGCGACCCGACACCAAAGGACACGTATACACCCGGCTTCCATGGGTGAGGTAACTCTTGCATTACGGTGCCCAAGTGTGTATTGGCTCTCGAAATACTTACCCTGTAAGTTGTTTGCTTGTTGTCCACTCCGAAGTGCCCTAGAACTGTAAAATACAAACCGCAACATTTGCCATTGAAACCTATGAGAAACCCGCGTGTGTGTTTAGACACTGCACGCGCCTCCTGTGGGCTGATTACTTACCTGCTAACACTGCAGAAGTGAAGCCCCAGCGATTCCCAAGGCCCTAGGCCTCTTCATATTGCAAGTCGAGTTTGTTAAACCACTATTTTAGTATATGGTCTGGTACGCCCCTAGGGCTACAACCATATTTGTGCTTAATTTATTGAGAACTGTTGATCTTTTGAATGTTTACCTGGCTCTAATCTCATAAAGAGATTAGTAGAGTATATTTAGAAATAAATACATATATATTTGATATATATACCTGTGTGGTGTCTTTTCATTTGATAATTCAAGAGATTATAAGGTAAAACAAGCTGGTTTACATTCCTCACAGACTTAGCCTGAAGGCTGCTCTCCACAGCTACCACTAGGATAGCTTTCTTTAAAAGGTTGTTGTTAGACCTGGCATCATTGGCATGAGTCTCTCCTCCATTTTTTTCTGTTTGCCTCCTTTGTTTACGATGTTTTTGCTGGATTATTGCTTTGGGCACTGTGCCACTGCTGATCAGTGCCACAGTGCAAGTGCTCCCTATGTTAAATTGTTACATTGATTGGTGTTACCATTATTGGCTTGGTTGACTTACTGTTCAGACCCTAGTCTAGTGCACTGCGTGTGCCAAGGGCGTGTAAGTTAACTGCTGCTGGTGGGCTTGCAGCACTGGTTGTGCCACCCACAGAAGCAGCTTGTAAAATGTGTCTCAGGCCTGCCACTGCAGCGCCTGCGTGCAGTCCCTGACTGCCATGTCGACTTGGCAAGGAAACCTACTTGCCAGTCTCTAAACCTTCACTTTGCCACATTTCAGACACCTCTATGGTAGGCCCTAGGGCAGGGTGCATTGTTGGTAAAAGGTAGGTCATGCCCTGATGTGTGTGGCATGACCTAATAGTGAATTACAGCCATTTTCATTTTTCACTATTGAAGGGCTACCTGCCTCCCATAGGCCAGAATGGGCAGACGGATTATTCACTCCATTATAATCTATCTGACTCAGGGAGCATGGTAGCAGGTCGAGTTTAGTATCCCTGAACTCAGAATTTAATAACACACCCTTTAGGATGGATGGTTTTTAAATTCTATGTTTGAAAATAGCCCTTTTAGAAAGTGGCTATTTTCTTGTCCAACTATCCACCGGTCTCTGCTGGTTTGGTGTGTGTGTCAGGGGCTCGGTGGCTCCAGAGGTCTGAATGAGTCAGTGTGTGGTGAATGAGGCATTTACACATAGAGTGAGGGAAGAGTAGCCTGCCCTGCCTGACACAATGCTGGCTCCACCTCCTGCTGGGCGACTGATAGCCCTGCTCCTGCCAGTGACAATGCTGGCTCCGCCTCCTGCTGGGCGGCTGAGGACCCTGCCCTGCTCAGTGAATAGGCCAGGTGCCTCTGCCTGGCAACACCCACAACAAACCTGAGATGGTGGGAATTTCCCTGCTTGGACAAAGGGAACAAAGGAGAAATGGGGTATAAGAGAAGGACCCCTGAACCAAGAACTCAGATCACTTCTGACAAGGAAACCTGTACCAAGGACAAGAAGCCTGCTGATCTAAGGACTTGCCTCCCCTTTCTGCCAGAGTGCTGTTTTGCTGTGGAGGAACCTGAAAGCTGCTTCTTTATGTTTGCCAAGGAACAAGGAGAGAGGAACTTGGTGTGTACTCTCTCAACGCTTGCTAGGAAATCTCCAAGGGCTGGAAGAGTGCCAGTCTCCTGTTGAAGTCACAGGGCCAAAGGACTTCACCATCTACTGAATTGCTGAATTGCTGGAAAGTGTTGTTTCCAGTACACAAGGGAAAATCTGCAGTCTCAACGCCGCCGATGCCGCCGACACCGCCGAATCCAGCTCGACATCGTGAGTAACGGCTCCAGTGTCCCGAGCCTTCGACGCCGGCCGCCGGGCCCGATCGACGCCAGCAGCAACGCCAGTGAGCAGTGGGTATCGGCCCCAGTTCCAAGTGACCCCGTCTCGACGCCGGTATCAACGCCATTGAGGAGTGAGTATCGGCTCCACCTCCCAGCGACCCCGTCCCGACGCCGCTGCTGATCGCATCGACTCGACGCCCTACTCGACGCCGTGAGCGCTGCTCCGGGCCGACTTCCCTCGACGCCGCTGCGGATTGACCCGACTCCGAGGCACGTTCGACGCCGACCTCGACGCCAACATCTCGACGCCGTGGATCATCGTTTTCTTCATTTCTCAAGGTACTGTACTTGTGGGGTCTGTTGCAACTCCAGGCTCGACGTAACGCTCCTCGCGGTCGACGCCGAACCTTGGGAATCTTGTAGACTCGACGTCGTGTGACTCCTGTGGGGGTCACATTGTTGCCAAAGAACTGTGTTTCAGAAGAATACTTAATTTTGTTGCTAAAGAACTATTTGCCAAGAAGAAACCTTACCTGAACTATTATTTTTTTCCTTCCAAAGAGTATTTATTAAGACTGTGGTATATTTTTGTCGTTATTTGGTCCTGTGCTAAGCCTTATATAAAAATACTATTTTTATAATAACTTCTGTGTCGTGTCCATCTGTAGTGTATTCACTTTACTACTGTATGTGGTCATAAATGCTTAACACACTGCCTCTGAGATAAGCCTGTCTGCTCTGCCAAGCTACCAAGGGGGTAGCAGGGGTTATCTGAGTGTGTAATCCCCTTTCCCTGACTAGAGTTGGTTGGTCCCTATTTGTTAGAAGTGTATACCTCTGCCAACTAGAGACCGCCGGTTCTAACAGTTGTCTTTAAACCTATCTACCAAGAGTCGAATTGGACTGGTGCAAGGTGGCCACTATAACTAGTGACCAGCATATGCCATGCCAACTTCTCACAGGGACTTGGACAACAATTGGTCCAAAGCACAACTTCGTTGGACGTAGTTTAGGGCTTGCACTCGAAATCAATGCACGGTTCCCTGGTATTGCCGTTCCTCGTCACTCGTGGGGTCCAGATGCCACAGCTTCGCTGGGGACTCAAAATGGCCGTCGAGAGGTCAGGAAATCCGCTTCAGGGGACGCAGGGACTTCGGGCTCCGGCGGGAGCGGTAAAGTTTGCAACCGTTGTAGAGAGTTTTGATGCCTGCCAAGCAGGGGAGTCACTCCTTGACTCCAAGGGAGATTCTTCAGTCTTCCAGAGATAGTGGAACGTCGAAGGGCCAGGATTCTTCTTAGTTGAGCGTCGTCCAGGTGTAATCTAAATTGCATTGGCAATGTGTGGTATCTTATAGTGAAAAGATGGGAGGGACTAGCTCTATGACCACTCCTCTAGGAGGGTCAGGGTAGTTGGTGGTTACACCCACTTCCCTTTGTCCAGTTTCGCGCCAGAGCAGGGGTAGGTAGCCCCTGAACCGGTTTGAGCTGGCATATGCACAGAGGAGCCTACTGCTCCCCCAGTGCAGGACTTCAAAGCACTCTAAGAGTGCACCCACCCAGCTCCAATACACTAAATCCTGTCTGGGAGGTAGTGACACCTCCCTGTGACAGGAAACCCTTTGTTGAGCTCCCTCCACTGCGAGTTTCGGTCAGCAGCAGGAGGGCAGCCCGGTGTCTGTGCTGGTGGCATCCATTTTGTGATGCCAGGGCTCTGAAAGATTTCTACCGTGTAGTACAGTGGGTACATGTCGTCCCCTCTAGAAGGGTGGGATCCTACTCCCACACCAGTTACTGGTGTGGGGGTAGGATTCCAAGTTGTTTGACACCAAACACGACATGTTTTGATGCAGTCATTCCAAAGTTAGCATTTACCGCAAGGTTATAATGCACTTAAGAGTATATGGTTTAACCTCATCCACAAACAGTAGCAGAGAATAGACTCTGCCAGCTGCAGAGGGGTCCTGCTCAGGCAGAAGCACCCCCTCACATAGTAAACCACGCACCCTGCCCTTGGGATTGATAGGGCCTACCATAGGGGTGACTGATAGGTTTATATGTGTGTGTATGGTGAGATATAGGAACCTATACCTCAGTGAGGAGTGATAACACTACCTCACACAGGCTGCAGTAGCAGGCCTGTGGTGTCAGATTGTGAGTGCTTCCCAGGCGTGGCATATTACATGCTGCAGCCCCTGGTAGGCCTGTGAAGTAACAATGCCCTAGGTACCTAAGGTACCATATACTAGGGGCTCATAAGGCACCACAGTATCCAACCACTAGTGCATCTAATATGCACACCAAGTTGTTTAGAGAGATCAGTTAGACTGGGGCCCTGATTAGCAGGGACCCAGCCAGACAATAGCCAGAAACCAGTGTATACATCAGAAAAAAAGTGGGGGCAACACAAGTGCAGATCCTACTCTCCTACACAACCCCCCCACACCCAAACGCAGGGACTTTAAACTAACCTTCACCAGTTGAGTCTTCATGTTCTAAGTGGAAATACCTCGAGAGTCCATCTGCATTTGCATGTTGGGTCCCAGGTCTATGTTCCACTGTATAGTCCATCCCCTGTAGGGAAATGGACCACCTGAGCAGTTTAGGATTTTCACCTTTCATCTGTTTGAGCCATAGGAGGGGCTTATGGTCAGTCTGAACTATGAAGTGAGTGCCAAACAAGTATGGCCTCAGCTTCTTCAGGGCCCAAACCACAGCAAAGGCCTCCCTCTCAATAGCTGACCAACGTTTCTCTCTAGGGGTCAGCCTTCTGCTTATAAAAGCTACTGGCTGGTCTTGACCTTCATTATTAAGTTGAGACAGTACAGCTCCCACACCCAGCTCTGAAGCATCTGTTTGGACAATGAACTTCTTTTTGTAATCTGGACTCTGTAAGATGGGGGCAGTGCACATTGCCTGCTTGAGGTCATCAAATGCCTTTTGACAGGTGGCTGTCCACTGAACCTTTTTGGCATTTTCTTGGAGGTAAGATCATTTAAGGGGGTCACTATAGATCCATATCCCTTAACAAACCTCCTGTAATACCCAGTCAGGCCCAAGAAGGCTCTAACCTGTGTCTGGGTTGTTGGAGCTACCCATTCCATGATGGTTTGGATTTTGCTCTGTAAGATGGGGGCAGTGCACATTGCCTGCTTGAGGTCATCAAATGCCTTTTGACAGCTAGCTGTCCACTGAACCTTTTTTGGCATTTTCTTGGAGATAAGATCATTTAAGGGG
This sequence comes from Triturus cristatus, assembly GCF_964204655.1. NCBI lineage: Eukaryota > Metazoa > Chordata > Amphibia > Caudata > Salamandridae > Triturus > Triturus cristatus. Next base: position 749,207,797 of record NC_140579.1, read on the forward strand.
GTCACTATAGATCCATATCCCTTAACAAACCTCCTGTAATACCCAGTCAGGCCCAAGAAGGCTCTCACCTGTGTCTGGGTGGTTGGAGCTACCCAGTCCATTATGGTCTGGATCTTGCTCTGCAATGGTTGAACCTGGCCTCCACCTACAAGGTGGCCCAGGTACACAACCTGACTCTGTCCTATCTGGCACTTAGTGGCCTTGATAGTGAGGCCTGCTTTCGGCAGGGCCTCCAGTACATTCCTGAGGTGGACCAGGTGATCCTGCCAGGTGGAACTATAGACAGCAATATCTTCAAGAGATGCTGAGCAATAGGTTTCCATACCAGTCAGAACTTTATTCACCAACCTCTGAAATGTGGCAGGTGCATTCTTCAAACCAAAGGGCATTACCACAAAGTGATAGAGCCCACCAGGGGTCGAAAATGTTGTTTTAGCCTTGGCATCAGCAGCTAACTTGATTTGCCAATAGCCTGCTGTAAGGTCAAATGTACTGAGATACTTGGCTGAGGCCAAAGTGTCTATTAGTTCATCTGCCCTTGGGATGGGGTAGGCATCAGTCCTGGTGACTGCATTGAGGCCCCTGTAGTCAACACAAAACCTCATCTCTTTCTTACCGCCCTGGGTACTACTGGGCTAGCCCAAGGGCTACCTGAGGGCTCAATAACACCTAGCTCCAACATTTTCTGGACTTCAGTCCTTATACAGTCCCTGACATGGTCAGGTTGCCTGTAGATTTTACTCTTTACAGGCAGACTGTCTCCAGTGTCCACCTCATGGGTGCACCAGGAAGTCTGACTTAGGGTCAGGCTAAACATATGTCTAAACTGCTGTAGCACTTGTCTACATTCAGTTTGTTGATGTTCAGAGAGGCTGCTTGCCAAAGCAACACCATCCACTGACCCATCTTCAGGGTTCTGTGAGAGCAGGTCAGGGAGTGGGTCACTCTCCTCCTCCTGGTCCTCATCAGTTGCCATGAGCAAGCTCATGTCAGCCCTGTCCACATATGCTTTAAGTCTGTTGACATGGAGCACCCTAAGGGGGCTCCTGGGAGTGCCACGATCTACCAAGTAGGTGACCTCTCCCTTCTTTTCAACAATTGTATGGGGGCCACTCCATTTGTCCTGGAGAGCTGCTGGGGCCACAGGCTCCAACACCCACACTTTCTGGCCTGGTTGGTAAACAGTCAAGACAGCCTTTTGGTCATGCCAAGCTTTTTGGAGTTCGTGGCTTGCCTCAAGGTTTTTACTGGCCTTCTTCATGTACTCTGCCATCCTGGAGCGGAGACCAAGTACATAGTCCACTACATCTTGTTTGGGAGGTTTGAGAGGTAACTCCCATCCCTCCTTCACCAGACATAATGGTCCTCTAACAGGGTGCCCAAACAGAAGTTCAAAAGGGCTATAGCCAACCCCCTTCTGAGGAACCTCCCTGTTTGCAAACAGAAGGCAGGGAAGTAAAAGGTCCCATTTTCGCCTAAGCTTCTCTGGGAGTCCTTTAATCATTCCCTTTAGGGTTTTGTTGAATCTCTCAACTAACCCATTGCATTGTGGGTGATAGGGAGTAGTGAATTTGTAGTTTACACCACACTCCTTCCACATTGCAGTTAGATATCCTGACATAAAGTTAGAACCTCTGTCAGAGATGACCTCCTTTGGGAAACCCACTCTGGAGAAAACTCCAATGAGGGCTCTTGCTACCACAGGAGCTGTGGTAGTCCTTAGGGGTATAGCTTCTGGATACCTGGTGGCATGATCCACTACCACCAGTATAAATCGGTGCCCAGATGCTGTTGGTGGGTCAAGGGGACCAACAATGTCAATCCCTACCCTTTCAAAGGGAACCCCCACCACAGGTAGTGGTATCAGGGTGGCCTTTGTGGTGCCACCTGTCTTGCCACTGGCTTGACAAGTGACACAGGAGCGACAAAACTCCTTTGTGTTTTCAGACATGTGTGGCCAATGAAAATGTGGTACAAGCCTGTCCCAGGTCTTGTTTTGGCCCAAGTGTCCTGCCAATGGGATGTCATGTGCTAGGGTCAAGAGGAACCCCCTAAACTTCTGAGGTATTACCAACCTCCTCTTGGCTCCAGGGGTAGGAACTCTAGCCTCAGAATATAGGAGCCCCTCATCCCAATAAACCTTATGGGACCCACTAGCAATCCCAGCAGCCTCAGCAGCAGCCAGCTGTCTGAGGGGTTCAAGAGTGGAGCAGCACTGTTGATCTTTGCTCAGATCTTCCCTGGAAGGGCCCCCTGCCCCCAAGAACTCAACCTGACCAGGTTCAAGTTCCTCTGGGGCTGTTCCTTCTTCAGGCACTGCTTCTCCCCCCTCAGGAGGGGAATCTTAACCCTACTGCTCCTCCTCTTGGCTAGCACCTGGTCCATAGTTTCAGGATCCAGAGCTGGTTCAGCTTTATGCATTTTGGCGTGTGACCTGGTCACAGCAAATACCTCTGCAGGTATGCCCAACATCTTAGCATGAGTCCATAATTCTACTTCTGACCAGGCTGAAGTCTCCAGATCATTGCCAAACAAACATTCGACAGGGAGGTCTGCACTGACTACTACCTTTTTGAGGCCAGTTACCCCTCCCAAGGAGAAATTCACAACTGCCAGGCTATGGTTGGTCCTGGTGTTGCTTGCATTGGTTACCTGGTACATTTCACCCAGGAGGATCTGTGTGGGGTCCACTAGGTCCTCTGCCACCATGGTGACACTAGCACCTGTGTCCCTAAATGCCAAAGCCTGTTTGCCATTTATGATAGGCTGCTGTTTGTATTTGCCCAGATTACTGGGGCTCACTAGGAAGGACATATCAAGGTCTCCCTCACAAACTATCATTGCCTGTGTTGGTACTCTGACTAGGCCAGAGTCCACATCAGAACCCAGGGTCAACCCTACTACACCATTATTCTGAGTATTACCTCCACCACTTGCTGCACTAGGGGGAACAGTTGCCTTAGGGGCTGGAGTGGTGGTGGTTTGGTCTTTGGACTTTGTACAGTCAGAAGTCCAGTGCCCTTTCTGTTTACAGAATTTGCACCAGGGCTTCTTTTGGCCTTTTCCCTTTGCAGATTGTGACTCCCCACCAGATGCAGATTGTTTGGGCCCTTGTGAAGACTTCTGATATTTAGATTTATCCCCACCCTTATCTGAGCCTTTAGGATCTTGCTTCTTAGTGTCACCACCTTGGTTCTGGTTTTTCTGCCTCACCCTGGTTCTGACCCATTTGTCTGCCTTCTTTCCCAATTCTTGGGGAGAGGTCAGATCAGAGTCCACCAGGTACTGATGCAACAACTGGTTCTGGCAATTATTAAGGATCTGTTCTCTCATTATAAGATTATACAATCCCTTAAAGTCAGTTACTCTACTACCCACCAGCCAACTTTCTAGAGCCTTGGTTGCACAATCAACAAAGTCAGTCCAATCCTGAGTCTGTGCTTTCTGGGTGTCTCTGAACTTCAACCTGTACTGTTCAGTGGTTAAGCCAAACCCATCTATCAAAGCACTCTTCAGGGCTTCATAATCATTAGCATCCTCTTCTCTAACAGTGAGGAGCTTGTCTCTCCCTTTGTCTGAAAAGGAGAGCCACAAGATTGCTGCCCACTGTTTCTGGGGGACCTGTTGAACTTTACAGGCCCTCTCCATAGCAGTTATCCATTTGTGGATATCATCCCCACTCTGGTAGGGAGGAACAACCTTGGACAGGTTCCTATGATCTGGCATGTAATCTCTGCCTCTAGGGACACTGTTGCTGGCACCAGGGGTATCTAACCCCTCCTTCTTTGAAGCTCTTTGGAACTCGAATGCTTCCCTATCTAAGGCCAATTGCTTGGTTCTGAGGGCAAGCCTAGCTTCCTCATACTGGAGCATCTTGAGCGTTCTTTCAGAGGAGGTCTCCCTGGGAAAGTTGGAGTTCCTCTGTGGAATAGATTCTCTTCCAGAGTGATATGACCTGTCAGAGTCCCTTGAGAGGGACCTAGGCCTGTCTCCCACACTGTCAGCTCTCTTAGGGAGATTTCCTCTATTCTCTTCAGACCCTTCTGGGTCTGGCCCTTCAACCAAAGACTCCAGGTCATCTTGATTTTCATTATCAGACCCAGAGACTATGTTTGAACCACCCCCTGATGCAGACCCACTAGCTCGTAAAGCTTGTCTCAGGTCATCTGCTACTAACAGATCTATCAGGTGTTGTGATGAGGGACTCCTGCCCACCCTCAGATTTCTTTCAAAGCATAAGGCCTTCAGTTCAGTGTAGGCTATATCTTTGTACTGAGATGGGGTGGACCCACTGGCTCCACCATGGTGAGACATACTAGTGTTGTGCAGTGTTGTACTACCTACACTAGTTGAGGCCTACTGGACCTAGCTTGAGCTGTAGCAAGGGTGTGCTTGTCCCTTCACAAACAGCTCTAAGTTCAGTAGAACTTATTGATACTAGCTTGACTTTATATGTACCTTGAGTACCTTAAGTGGTTTTCAGTTAGCAATTCAAATAGAGATTTTCTGGTAAAACAATGGCAAGCTGGAATCCCACACGCTGCCCACCAATGTGAGAAGTTGGCCTGGCATTTGCTGGTCACTAGTTATAGTGGCCACCTTGCACCAGTCCAATTCGACTCTTGGTAGATAGGTTTAAAGACAACCTTTTAAAGAAAGCTATCCTAGTGGTAGCTGTGGAGAGCAGCCTTCAGGCTAAGTCTCTGAGGAATGTAAAGCAGCTTGTTTTACCTTATAATCTCTTGAATTACCAAATGAAAAGACACCACACTGGTATATATATCAAATATATATGTATTTATTTCTAAATATACTCTACTAATCTATTTATGAGATTAGAGCCAGGTAAACATTCAAAAGATCAACAGTTCTCAATAAATTAAGCACAAATATGGCTGTAGCCCTAGGGGCGTACCAGACCATATACTAAAATAGTGGTTTAACAAACTCGACTTGCAAAAGTAAGAGGCATAGGGCCTGGGGAATCGCTGAGGCTTCACTTCTGCAGTGTTAGCAGGTAAGTAATCAGCCCACAGGAGACGCCTGCAGTGTCTAAACACACACGTGGGTTTTCAATGCGTTTCAATGGCAAATGTCGCGGTTTGTATTTTACAGTTCTAGGGCACTTCGCAAAAGTCAACAGGCAAGCAACTCACAGGGCAAGTATTTCGAGAGCCAACACACACTTGGGCAGCGGAGTGCATGAGTTACCTCACCCAGGGAAGGCGGGTGCATAGGTGTCCTTTGGTGTCGGGTCGCGATGCTGTTTCCAATGGAGATCACTGGATTCTTGCTGCTTGTGACGACTGGAGAGGTGTCCGTTCGAATCCGACGATGGGTTGGAGTTGCAGAAGACCTAGAAATTGAGGGGACAGAGTTCAGAGTCACTTGCCAGTGACCGGTGGCCAGCAAGATGGATGACCACAGCTGTCGCGTCACTTCAGGTCGGTGATGGTGTTTTGTCTCTTCGCTCACGAGGTCCAGGAAGGCTCGACGATGACCAGCAGCTGCATTCGGGAGGTCCCACAATGTCTGCAGCTGTCGACGGTTTCGGCACCCGGATTGGAGCCAACAAGCCTTGGCAGCCGCAAGTCTCGTGTGGAGTGAAGATTGGCAATGGTGCAGACCAGCAAAGTCTGATGGACTTACCCAGCGAGGATAAGTGAGGGCAGGCCCAGAGCAACCAGGTGAGCCCTTGGAATCGATGTGGAAGTCTTCAGGTGAGTTACTAGCCAACGGGCAAGCAACCGCAAAGACGCCTTTGCAGGAAAAGTTTAACAACAGCCCACGGTCACTCGGGACGGGGTAGGCCGCTGAAATTCGGTTCTAGACCTGCTTGACTTCAAGGGAGATTCTTCAGTCTTCCAGAGATAGTGGAACGTCGAAGGGCCAGGATTCTTCTTAGTTGAGCGTCGTACAGGTGTAATCTAAATTGCATTGGCAATGTGTGGTATCTTATAGTGAAAAGATGGGAGGGACTAGCTCTATGACCACTCCTCTAGGAGGGTCAGGGTAGTGGGTGGTTACACCCACTTCCCTTTGTCCAGTTTCGTGCCAGAGCAGGGGCAGGTAGCCCCTGAACCGGTTTGAGCTGGCATATGCACAGAGGAGCCTACTGCTCCCCCAGTGCAGGACTTCAAAGCACTCTAAGAGTGCACCCACCCAGCTCCAATACACTAAATCCTGTCTGGGAGGTGGTGACACCTCCCTGTGACAGGAAACCCTTTGTTGGGCTCCCTCCACTGCGAGTTTCGGTCAGCAGGAGGAGGGCAGCCCGGTGTCTGTGCTGGTGGCATCCATTTTGTGATGCCAGGGCTCTGAAAAATTTCTACCGTGTAGTACAGTGGGTACATGTCGTCCCCTCTAGAAGGGTGGGATCGTACTCCCAAACCAGTTACTGGTGTGGGGGTAGGATTCCAAGTTGTTTGACACCAAACACGACATGTTTTGATGCAGTCATTCCAAAGTTAGCATTTATCGCGAGGTTATAATGCACTTAAGAGTATATGGTTTAACCGCATCCACAAACAGTAGCAGAGAATAGACTCTGCCAGCTGCAGAGGGGTCCTGCTCAGGCAGAAGCACCCCCTCACATAGTAAACCACACACCCTGCCCTTGGGATTGATAGGGCCTACCATAGGGGTGACTGATAGGTTTATATGTGTGTGTATGGTGAGATATAGGAACCTATACCTCAGTGAGGAGTGATAACACTACCTCACACAGGCTGCAGTAGCAGGCCTGTGGTGTCAGATTGTGAGTGCTTCCCAGGGGTGGCATAATACATGCTGCAGCCCCTGGTAGGCCTGTGAAGTACCAATGCCCTAGGTACCTAAGGTACCATATACTAGGGGCTCATAAGGCACCACAGTATCCAATCACTAGTGCATCTAATATGCACACCAAGTTGTTTAGAGAGATCAGTTAGACTGGGGCCCTGATTAGCAGGGACCCAGCCAGACTATAGCCAGAAACCAGTGTATACATCAGAAAAAAAGTGGGGGCAACACAAGTGCAGATCCTACTTTCCTACAAGGGGGTCATGCTGCTGGTAGTGTTTCAGGGTGTAGGGTAGTGCAGTGGTGTTTGGGTACTGTAGAGGGTAGTGCTGGGGGGAGTGTTTTAGGGTTTAGGGTAGTGCAGTGATATTTGGGTAGTGTAGAGGGTATTGGTTTAGGGTTTAGTGTAGTGCTGTGGTTATTGTGTAGTGTAGGGGGTCATGCTGGGGGTAGTGTTTTAGCGTTTAGGGTAGTGCAGTGGTGTTTGTGTAGTGTAGGGGGTCGTGTTTTAGGGTTTAGGGTAGTGCAGTGGTGTTTGGGTAGTGTAGGGGGTCGTGCTGGGGGTAGTGTTTTTGGGTTTAGGGCACTGCACTGGTGATTGGGTAGTGTAGAGGGTACTGCTGGGGGTAGTGTTTTAGGGTTTAGGGTAGTGCAGTGGTGTTTGTTTAGTGTAGGGGGTTGTGCTGGGGGTAGATGTAGGGTATAGGGTAGTGCAGTGGTGTTTGGGCAGTGTAGTGGGTCGTGCTAGGGGTAATGTTTTAGGGTTTTGGGTAGTGCAGTGGTGATGTGTAGCATAGGGGGTCATGCTACTGGTAGTGTTTCAGGGTTTAGGGTAGTGCAGTGGTGTTTGGGTAGTGTAGGGGGTAGTGCTGGGGGTAGTGTTTTAGGGTTTAGGGTAGTGCAGTGATATTTGGGTAGTGTAGAGGGTAGTGGTTTAGGGTTTAGTGTAGTGCCGTGTTTTTTGTGTAGTGTAGAGTGTCATGCTGGGGGTAGTGTTATAGCGTTTAGGGAGGTGCAGTGGTGTTTGTGTAGTGTAGGGGGTGGTGTTTTAGGGTTTAGGGTAGTGCAGTGGTTATTGGGTAGTGTAGGGGGTCGTGCTGGGGGTAGTGTTTTTGGGTTTAGGGCACTGCACTGGTGTTTGGGTTGTGTAGAGGGTACTGCTGGGGGTAGTGTTTTAGGGTTTAGGGTAGAGCAGTGTTGTTTGTGTAGTATTGGGGGTAATTTCTAGGGGTAGTGTTTTTGGGTTTAGGGTAGTGCAGTGGTGTTTGGGTAGTGTAGGGATAGTGCTGGGGGTAGTGTTTTAGGGTTTAGGCTAGTGCAGTGGTGTTTCTGTAGTGTAGGGGGTTGTGTTGGGGATAGATTTAGGGTTTAGGGTAGTGCAGTGGTGTTTGGTTAGTGTAGGGAGTCGTATTGGTGGTAGTGTTTTTGGGTTTAGGGTAGTGCAGTTATGTTTGGGTAGTGTAGGGTGTCGTGCTGGGGGTAGTGTTTTAGGGTTTAGGGTAGCACAGTGATGTTTGTGTAGTGTAGGAGGTCGTGCTGAGGTAGTGTTTTAGGGTTTAGGGTAGTGCAGTTGTGTTTGTGTAGTGTAGGGGGTCGTGCTGGCGGTAGTGTTTTAGGGTTTAGGGTAGTATAGTGGTGTTTGTGTGGTGTTGGGGTTTGTGCTGGGGCAGTGTTTTAGGGTGCAGGGTAGTGCAGTGGTGTTTGAGCAGTGTAGGGGGTCGTGCTGGGGTAGTGTTTTTGGGTACAGGGTAGTGCAGTGGTGCTTATGTAGTGTAGGGGTCGTGCTGAGGGTAGTGTTTTAGGGTTTAGGGTAGTGCAATGGTTTTGTGTAGTGTAGGGGGTAGTGCTGGGGGTAGTGTTTAAGGGTCTAGGCTAGTGCAGTGGTTTTTGTGTAGTGTAGAGGGTCGTGCTGGGGGTAGTGTTTTAGGGTTTAATGTAGTGCAGTGGTGTTTGTGTAGGGTAGGCGTTCGTACTTGGGTACTGTTTTAGGGTGTAGGATTGTGCACTGTAGGGGTCTTGCTGGGGGTAGTGTTCTATGGTTTAGGGTAGTGGAGTGGTGTTTGAGTAGTGTAGGGGGTCGTGCTGGGGTAGTGTTTTCGGTTTTAGGGCAGTGCATTGCAGTGGTGTTTGGGTAGTGTAGGGGGTCAAGCTGGGGGTAGTGTTTTAAGCTTTACGACAGTGCAGCGGTGTCTGTGTAGTGTAGGGGGTCATGTTGGAGGTAGTGGTTTAGGGTAGTGCAGTGGTGTTTGGGTAGCATTGGGGTTTGTGTGGGGGGTAGGTTTAGGGTTTAGGGTAGTGCAGTGGTGTTTGGGTAGTGCAGGGGGTCGTGCTGGGGGCAGTGTTTTAGGTTTTAAGGTAGTGCAGTGGTGTTTGTCAAGTGGTGGGGTCATGCTGGGGGTAGTGTTTTAGGGTTTCGGGTAGTGCAGTGGTGTTTGTGTGGTGTAGGGGGTCGTGCTTGGGTAAGTGTTTTAGTGTTTAGGGTAGTGGAGTAGTGTTTGTGTAGTGTAGGGGGTTGTGCTTGGGGTAGTGTTTTAGGGTTTAGGAGAGAGCAGTGGTGTTTGTGTGGTATAGGGTGTCGTGTTGGGGTAAGTGTTTTAGGGTTTAGGGTAGTGCAGTGGTGTTTGGGTAGTGTAGGGGATCGTGCTAGGGGTAGTGTTTTAGGGTTTAGGGTAGTGCAGTAGTGTTTGTGTAGTGTAGGGGGTAGTGATTTTGGTAGTGTTTTAGGGTGTAGGGTAGTGCACTGGTGTTTAGTGAAGGGAGTATGCTGAGGTAGATGTAGGGTTTAGGGTACTGCAGTGGTGTTTGGGTAGTGTATGGGGTTGTGCTGGGGGTCATGTTTTAGGGTTTAGGGTAGTGCAGTGGTGATGTGTAGCATAGGGGGTCATGCTGGTGGTAGTGTTTCAGGGTTTAGGGTAGTGCAGTGGTGTTTGGGTAGTGTAGGGGTAGTGCTGGGGGTAGTGTTTTAGGGTTTAGGGTAGTGCAGTGATATTTGGGTAGTGTAGAGGGTAGTGTTTTAGGGTTTAGGGTAGTGCAGTGGTGTTTGTGTAGTGTAGGAGGTCGTGTTTTAGGATTTAGGGTAGTGCAGTGGTGTTTGGGTAGAGTAGGGGGTCGTGCTGGGGGTAGTGTTTTTGGGTTTAGTGCACTGCAGTGGTGTTTGGGTAGTGTAGGGGGTCTTGCTGGGGGTAGAGTTAGGGTTTAGGGTAGCGCCGTGGTATTTGGGTAGTATAGGGGGTCGTGCTAGGTATAGTGTTTTAGGGTTTTGGGTAGTTCCGTGGTGTTTGGGTAGTGTAGGGGGTCATGCTGTGGGAAGTGTTTTAGGGTTTAGGGTTGTGCAGTGGTGTTTGGGTAGTGTAGGGAATCGTGCTGGTGGTAGTGTTTTAGGGTTTAGGGTAGTGCAGTGGTGTTTGTGTAGTGTAGGGGGTCTTGCTGGGGTTAGTGTTTTAGGGTTTAGGATAGTGCAGTCATTTTTGTGTAGTGTAGGGGGTCATGCTGGGGATAGTTTTTTAGGGGTTAGGGTAGTGCAGTGGTGTTTGTGTATTGTAGGGGGTCATGCTGGGGGTAGTGTTTTACGGTTTAGGGTAGGGCAGTGGTGTTTGTGTAGTGTAGGGGGACATCCTGGGGCAGTGTTTTAGGGTTTAGGGTAGTGCAGTGGTGTTTGTGTAGTGTAGGTGGTTGTGCTGGGGGTAGATTTAGGGTTTAGGCTAGTGCAGTGTTTTTTGGCTAGTGTAGGGGGTCGTGCTGGGGGTAGGGTTTTAGGGTTTAGGGCAGTGCAGTGGTGTTTGGGTAGTGTAGGGGGATCGTGCTGTGGAAGTGTTTTAGGGTTAAGGGCACTGCAGTGGTTTTTGGGTAGTGTTGGGGGTCATGCTGGGTTTAGAGTTAGGGTTTAGGCTAGCTCAGTGGTATTTGGGTAGTGTAGGGGTTCGTGCTAGGGGTAGTGTTTTAGGGTTTCGGGTAGTGCAGTGGTGTTTGGGTAATGCAGGGGGCCGTGCTGGGGTAGTGTTTTAGGGTGTAGGTTAGTGCAGTGGTGTTTGGGTAGTGTAGGGGTCATGCTGGGGGTAGTGGTTTAGGATTTAGGGTAGTGCAGTTGTGTTTGTGTATTGTAGGGCGTCATGCTGGGGGTAGTGTTTTAGTGTTGAGGGTAGTGCAGTGGTGTTTGTGTTGTGAGGGGGTCGTGCTGGGGGTAGTGTTTTAGGGTTTAGGGTAGTGCAGTGGTGTTTGTATAGTGTATGGGGTCATGCTGGGGTAGTATTTTAGGTTTTAGAGTAGTGCAGTGCTGTTTGTGTAGTGTAAGGGGTCATGCTGGGGGTAATGTTTTAGGGTTTAGGGTAGTGCAGTAGTGCTTGTGTTATGTAGGTGTCATGCTGGGAGTAGTGTTTTAGGGTTTAGGGTAGTGCAACGGTGTATGGGTAGTATAGGGGGTAGTGCTGGGGGTAGTGTTTTAGTGTTTAGGGTAGTGCAGTGGTGTTTGTGTAGTGTAGGGGGTCGTGATGGGGGTATTGGTTTAGGGTAGTGCAGTGGTGTTTGTGTAGTGTAGGGTGTAGTGCTTGTGGTAGTGTTTTAGGGTAGTGCAGTGGTGTTTGTTTAGTTTAGTGTAGGGGGTTGTGCTGGGGTAGATGTAGGGTTTAGGGTAGTGCAGTGGTGTTTGGGTAGTGTAGGGGTCGTCCTAGGGGTAATGTTTTAGGGTTTAGGGTAGTGCAGTGGTGATGTGTAGCATAGGGGTCATGCTGGGGGTAGTGTTTCAGGGTTTAGGGTAGTGCAGTGGTGTTTGGGTAGTGTAGGGGGTAGTGCTGGTGGTAGTGTTTTAGGGTTTAGGGTAGTGCAGTGATATTTGGGTAGTGTAGAGGGTAGTGGTTTAGGGTTTAGTGTAGTGCCGTGGTTTTTGTGTAGTGTAGGTGGTCATGCTGAGGGTAGTGTTTTAGGGTTTAGCGTAGTGCAGTGGTAATTGTGTAGTGTAGGGGGTCGTGTTTTAGGGTTTAGGATAGTGCAGTGTTGTTTGGGAAGTGTAGGGGGTCGTGCTGGGGGTAGTGTTTTTGGGTTTAGGGCACTGCAGTGGTGTTTGGGTAGTGTAGGGGGTACTGCTGGGGTAGTGTTTTAGGGTTTAGGGTAGTGCAGTGGTGTTTGGGTAGTGTAGGTGTAGTGCTGGGGGTAGTGTTTTAGGGTTTAGGCTAGTGCAGTTATGTTTGTGTAGTGTAGGGGGTTGTGTTGGGATAGATTTAGGGTCTAGGGTAGTGCAGTGGTGTTTGGGTAGTGTAGGGAGTTGTACTGGTGGTAGTGTTTTAGGGTAATATAGTGATGTTTGTGTAGTGTACGGGGTCGTGCTGGCGGTAGTGTTTTAGGGTTTAGGGAAGTGCAGTGGTATTTGTGTAGTGTTGGGGTTTGTGCTGCGGCAGTGATTTAGGGTGCAGGGTAGTGCAGTGGTGTTTGGGTAGTGTAGGGGGTCATGCTGGGGTTAGTGTTTTAGGGTTTAGGGTAGTGCAGTGGTGTTTGTGTACTGTAGGGGGTCTTGCTGGGGGTCGTGTTTTAGGTTTTAGTGTAGTGCAGTGGTGTTTGAGCAGTGTAGGGGGTCCTGCTGGGGGTCTGTTTTCATGTTTAGGGCAGTGCAGTGGTGTTTGTGTAGTGAAGGGGGTCTTGCTGGGGTTAGTGTTTTATGGTTTAGGCTACTGCACTGGTGTATCTGTAGTGTAGGGGGTTGTGTTGGGGTTGATTTAGGGTAGTGAAGTGGTGTTTGGGTAGTGTAGAGAGTGGTACTGATGGTAGTGTTTTAGGGTAGTGCAGATATGTTTGGGTAGTGTAGGGTGTCGTGCTGGGGGTATTGTGTTAGGGTTTAGGGTAGTGCAGAGGTGTTTGTGTAGTGTTGGGGTTTGTGCTGGGGCAGTGTTTTAGGGTGCAGGGTAGCGCAGTGGTGTTTTGGGTAGTGTAGAGGGTCATGCTGGGGGTAGTGTTTTAGGGTTTAGTGTAGTGCAGTGGTGTTTGTGTAGAGTAGGGGGTAGTATTTTAAGGTTTAGGGTAGTGCAGTGCTTTTTGTGTCGTGTGGTGGGTCATGCTGGGGGTAGTGTTTTAGGGTTTAGGATAGTGCAGTGGTGTTTGTGTAGTGTAGGGGGTCGTGTTTTACGGTTTAGGGTAGTGTAGTGGTGTTGGTGCACTGTAGAGGTCTTGCTGGAGATAGTGTTCTATGGTTTAAGGTAGTCCAGTGGTGTTTGAGTAGTGTTGGGGGTCATGCTGGGGGTAGTGTCTTCGGTTTTAGGGCAGTGCATTGCAGTGGTGTTTGGGTAGTGTAGACGGTCATGCTGGGTGTAGTGTTTTAAGCTTTACGACAGTGCAGTGGTGTCTGTGTAGTGTAGGGGGTCATGCTGGGGATAGTGGTTTAGGGCATTGCAGTGGTGTTTGCGTAGCATAGGGGTTTGTGCGGGGGTAGATTTAGGGTTTAGGTTAGTGCAGTGGTGTTTGGGTAGTGCAGGGGGTCGTGCTGGGGGTAGTGTTTTAGGGTTTAAGGTAGTGCAGTGGTGTTTGTGAAGTGTAGGGGTCGTGCTGGGGGTAGATGTAGGGTTTAGGGTAGTGCAGTGGTGTTTGGGTAGTGTAGGGGGTTGTGCTAGGGGTGATGTTTTAGGGTGTAGGGTAGTGCAGTGGTGTTTGTTTAGTGTAGGTGGTTGTGCTGGGGGTAGATGTAGGGTTTAGGGTAGTGCAGTGGTGTTTGGGTAGTGTAGGGGGTTGTGCTAGGGGTGATGTTTTAGGATTTAGGGTAGTGCAGTGGTGATGTGTAGCATAGGAGGTCATGCTGGGGGTAGTGTTTCAGGGTTTAGGGTAGTGCAATGGTGTTTGGGTTGTGTAGGGAGTAGTACTGGGGGTAGTGTTTTAGGGTTTATGGTAGTGCAGTGATATTTGGGTAGTGTAGAGGGTAGTGGTTTAGGGTTTAGTGTAGTGCCGTGGTTTTTGTGTAGTGTAGGCGGTCATGCTGGAGGTAATGTTTAAGGGTTTAGGGTAGTGCAGTGGTTTTTGTGTAGTGTAGGGGGTCGTGTTTTAGGGTTTACGGTAGTGCAGTGGTGTTTGGGTAGTGTAGGGGGTCATGCTGGGGGTAGTGTTTTGGGGTTTAGGGCACTGCAGTGGTGTTTGGGTAGTGTAGGGGGTCATGCTGGGGGTAGAGTTAGTGTTTAGGTTAGCGCTGTGGTGTTTGGGTAGTATAGGGGGTCGTGCTAGGTATAGTGTTTTAGGGTTTCGTGTAGTGCAGTGGTATTTGGGTAGTGCAGGGGTTCATGCTGGGGTAGTGTTTTAGGGTTTAGGGTAGTGCAGTGGTGTTTGGGTAGTGTAGGGGGTCATGCTCTGGGAAGTGTTTTAGGGTTTAGGGTTGTGCAGTGGTGTTTGGGTAGTGTAGGGAGTCTTGATGGTGGTAGTGTTTTAGGGTAGTGCAGATATGTTTGGCTGGTGTTGAGTGTCATGCTGGGGTAGTGTTTTAGGGTTTAGTGTAGTGCAGTGGTGCTTGTGTAGTGTAGGGAGTCGTGCTGAGGGTAGTGTTTTAGGGTTTAGGGTAGTGCAGTGGTGTTTTGGTAGTGTAGGGGATCGTGCTGTGGAAGTGTTTTAGGGTTTAGGGCACTGCAGTGGTTTTTGGGTAGTGTTGGGGGTCATGCTGGGTGTAGAGTTAGGGTTTAGGCTAGCGCAGTGGTATTTGGGTAGTGTACGGGGTCGTGCTAGGGGTAGTGTTTTAGGGTTTCGGGTAGTGCAGTGGTGTTTGGGTAATGCAGGGGGTCGTTCTGGGGTAGTGTTTTAGGGTGTAGGGTAGTACAGTGGTGTTTGTGTAGTGTAGTGGGTCATGCTGGGGGTAGTGCTTTAGGATTTAGGGTAGTGCAGTTGTGTTTGTGTTCTTAGGGCGTCTTGTTGGGGGTAGATTTAGAGTTTAGGGTATAGGGTAGTGCAGTGGTCTTTGTGTTGTGAGGGGGTCGTGCTGGGGGTAGTGTTTTAGGGTTTAGGGTAGTGAAGTCGTGTTTGTATAGTGTATGGGGTCATGCTGGGGGTAGTATTTTAGGTTTTATAGTAGTGCAGTGGTGTTTGTGTAGTGTAAGGGGTCATGCTTTGGGTAGTGTTTTAGGGTTTAGGGTAGTGCAGTAGTGCTTGTGTAGTGTAGGGTGTCATTTTGGGAGTAGTATTTTAGGGTTGAGGGTGCAGTGGTGTTTGGGTAGTGTAGGGGGTAGTGCTGGGGGTAGTGTTTTAGTGTTTAGGGTAGTGCAGTGATGTTTGGGTAGTGTAGGGGGTCGTGCTGGGGTAGTGTTTAAGGGTTTAGAGTAGTGCAGTGGTGTTTGTGTAGTGTAGGGGGTCTTGCTGGGGTTAGTGTTTTAGGGTTTAGGATAGTGCAGTCATTTTTGTGTAGTGCAGGGGGTCATGCTGGGGATAGTTTTTTAGGGGTTAGGGTAGTGCAGTGGTGTTTGTGTATTGTAGGGGGTCATGCTGGGGGTAGTGTTTTACGGTTTAGGGTAGGGCAGTGGTGTTTGTGTAGTGTAGGGGGACATCCTGGGGCAGTGTGTTAGGGTTTAGGGTAGTGCAGTGGTGTTTGTGTAGTGTAGGGGGTTGTGCTGGGGGTAGATTTAGGGTTTAGGCTAGTGCAGTGTTTTTTGGCTAGTGTAGGGGGTCGTGCTGGGGGTAGGGTTTTAGGGTTTAGGGCAGTGCAGTGGTGTTTGGGTAGTGTAGTGGGATCGTGCTGTGGAAGTGTTTTAGGGTTAAGGGCACTGCAGTGGTTTTTGGGTAGTGTTGGGGGTCATGCTGGGTTTAGAGTTAGGGTTTAGGCTAGCTCAGTGGTATTTGGGTAGTGTAGGGGTTCGTGCTAGGGGTAGTGTTTTAGGGTTTCGGGTAGTGCAGTGGTGTTTGGGTAATGCAGGGGGCCGTGCTGGGGTAGTGTTTTAGGGTGTAGGTTAGTGCAGTGGTGTTTGGGTAGTGTAGGGGTCATGCTGGGGGTAGTGGTTTAGGATTTAGGGTAGTGCAGTTGTGTTTGTGTATTGTAGGGCGTCATGCTGGGGGTAGTGTTTTAGTGTTGAGGGTAGTGCAGTGGTGTTTGTGTTGTGAGGGGGTCGTGCTGGGGGTAGTGTTTTAGGGTTTAGGGTAGTGCAGTGGTGTTTGTATAGTGTATGGGGTCATGCTGGGGTAGTATTTTAGGTTTTAGAGTAGTGCAGTGGTGTTTGTGTAGTGTAAGGGGTCATGCTGGGGGTAATGTTTTAGGGTTTAGGGTAGTGCAGTAGTGCTTGTGTTATGTAGGTGTCATGCTGGGAGTAGTGTTTTGGGGGTTAAGGGTAGTGCAGTGGTGTTTGGGTAGTATAGGGGGAAGTGCTGGGGGTAGTGTTTTAGTGTTTAGGGTAGTGCAGTGATGTTTGGGTAGTGTAGGGGGTCGTGTTGGGGTAGTGTTTAAGGGTTTAGGGTAGTGCAGTGGTGTTTGTGTAGTGTAGGGGGTCGTGATGGGGGTATTGGTTTAGGGTAGTGCAGTGGTGTTTGTGTAGTGTAGGGTGTAGTGCTTGTGGTAGTGTTTTAGGGTTTAGGGTAGTGCAGTGGTGTTTGTTTAGTGTAGGGGGTTGTGCTGGGGTAGATGTAGGGTTTAGGGTAGTGCAGTGGTGTTTGGGTAGTGTAGGGGTCGTCCTAGGGGTAATGTTTTAGGGTTTAGGGTAGTGCAGTGGTGATGTGTAGCATAGGGGTCATGCTGGGGGTAGTGTTTCAGGGTTTAGGGTAGTGCAGTGGTGTTTGGGTAGTGTAGGGGGTAGTGCTGGTGGTAGTGTTTTAGGGTTTAGGGTAGTGCAGTGATATTTGGGTAGTGTAGAGGGTAGTGGTTTAGGGTTTAGTGTAGTGCCGTGGTTTTTGTGTAGTGTAGGTGGTCATGCTGAGGGTAGTGTTTTAGGGTTTAGCGTAGTGCAGTGGTGTTTGTGTAGTGTAGGGGGTCGTGTTTTAGGGTTTAGGATAGTGCAGTGGTGTTTGGGAAGTGTAGGGGGTCGTGCTGGGGGTAGTGTTTTGAGGTTTAGGGCACTGCAGTGGTGTTTGGGTAGTGTAGGGGGTACTGCTGGGGTAGTGTTTTAGGGTTTAGGGTAGTGCAGTGGTGTTTGGGTAGTGTAGGTGTAGTGCTGGGGGTAGCGTTTTAGGGTTTAGGCTAGTGCAGTTGTGTTTGTGTAGTGTAGGGGGTTGTGTTGGGATAGATTTAGGGTCTAGGGTAGTGCAGTGGTGTTTGGGTAGTGTAGGGAGTTGTACTGGTGGTAGTGTTTTAGGGTAGTATAGTGATGTTTGTGTAGTGTACGGGGTCGTGCTGGCGGTAGTGTTTTAGGGTTTAGGGAAGTGCAGTGGTATTTGTGTAGTGTTGGGGTTTGTGCTGGGGCACTGATTTAGGGTGCAGGGTAGTGCAGTGGTGTTTGGGTAGTGTAGGGGGTCATGCTGGGGTCAGTGTTTTAGGGTTTAGGGTAGTGCAGTGGTGTTTGTGTACTGTAGGGGGTCTTGCTGGGGGTCGTGTTTTAGGTTTTAGTGTAGTGCAGTGGTGTTTGAGCAGTGTAGGGGGTCATGCTGGGGGTATGTTTTCATGTTTAGGGCAGTGCAGTGGTGTTTGTGTAGTGAAGGGGGTCTTGCTGGGGTTAGTGTTTTATGGTTTAGGCTAGTGCACTAGTGTATCTGTAGTGTAGGGGGTTGTGTTAGGGTTGATTTAGGGTAGTGCAGTGGTGTTTGGGTAGTGTAGAGGGTGGTACTGATGGTAGTGTTTTAGGGTAGTGCAGATATGTTTGGGTAGTGTAGGGTGTCGTGCTGGGGGTATTGTGTTAGGGTTTAGGGTAGTGCAGAGGTGTTTGTGTAGTGTTGGGGTTTGTGCTGGGGCAGTGTTTTAGGGTGCAGGGTAGTGCACTGGTGTTTTGGGTAGTGTAGAGGGTCATGCTGGGGGTAGTGTTTTAGGGTTTAGTGTAGTGCAGTGGTGTTTGTGTAGAGTAGGGGGTAGTGTTTTAAGGTTTAGGGTAGTGCAGTGCTTTTTGTGTCGTGTGGTGGGTCATGCTGGGGGTAGTGTTTTAGGGTTTAGGATAGTGCAGTGGTGTTTGTGTAGTGTAGGGGGTCGTGTTTTACGGTTTAGGGTAGTGCAGTGGTGTTGGTGCACTGTAGAGGTCTTGCTGGAGATAGTGTTCTATGGTTTAAGGTAGTCCAGTGGTGTTTGAGTAGTGTAGGGGGTCGTGCTGGGGGTAGTGTTTTCGGTTTTAGGGCAGTGCATTGCAGTGGTGTTTGGGTAGTGTAGAGGGTCATGCTGGGTGTAGTGTTTTAAGCTTTACGACAGTGCAGTGGTATATGTGTAGTGTAGGGGGTCATGCTGGGGGTAGTGGTTTAGGGCATTGCAGTGGTGTTTGCGTAGCATAGGGGTTTGTGCGGGGGTAGATTTAGGGTTTAGGTTAGTGCAGTGGTGTTTGGGTAGTGCAGGGGGTCGTGCTGGGGGTAGTGTTTTAGGGTTTAAGGTAGTGCAGTGGTGTTTGTGAAGTGTAGGGGTCGTGCTGGGGGTAGATGTAGGGTTTAGGGTAGTGCAGTGGTGTTTGGGTAGTGTAGGGGGTTGTGCTAGGGGTGATGTTTTAGGGTGTAGGGTAGTGCAGTGGTGTTTGTTTAGTGTAGGTGGTTGTGCTGGGGGTAGATGTAGGGTTTAGGGTAGTGCAGTGGTGTTTGGGTAGTGTAGGGGGTTGTGCTAGGGGTGATGTTTTAGGGTTTAGGGTAGTGCAGTGGTGATGTGTAGCATAGGAGGTCATGCTGGGGGTAGTGTTTCAGGGTTTAGGGTAGTGCAGTGATATTTGGGTAGTGTAGAGGGTAGTGGTTTAGGGTTTAGTGTAGTGCCGTGGTTTTTGTGTAGTGTAGGCGGTCATGCTGGAGGTAGTGTTTAAGGGTTTAGGGTAGTGCAGTGGTTTTTGTGTAGTGTAGGGGGTCGTGTTTTAGGGTTTACAGTAGTGCAGTGGTGTTTGGGTAGTGTAGGGGGTCATGCTGGGGGTAGTGTTTTGGGGTTTAGGGCACTGCAGTGGTGTTTGGGTAGTGTAGGGGGTCATGCTGGGGGTAGAGTTAGTGTTTAGGTTAGCACTGTGGTGTTTGGGTAGTATAGGGGGTCGTGCTAGGTATAGTGTTTTAGGGTTTCGTGTAGTGCAGTGGTATTTGGGTAGTGCAGGGGTTCATGCTGGGGTAGTGTTTTAGGGTTTAGGGTAGTGCAGTGGTGTTTGGGTAGTGTAGGGGGTCATGCTCTGGGAAGTGTTTTAGGGTTTAGGGTTGTGCAGTGGTGTTTGGGTAGTGTAGGGAGTCTTGCTGGTGGTAGTGTTTTAGGGTAGTGCAGATATGTTTGGCTGGTGTTGAGTGTCATGCTGGGGTAGTGTTTTAGGGTTTAGTGTAGTGCAGTGGTGCTTGTGTAGTGTAGGGAGTCGTGCTGAGGGTAGTGTTTTAGGGTTTAGGGTAGTGCAGTGGTGTTTTGGTAGTGTAGGGGATCGTGCTGTGGAAGTGTTTTAGGGTTTAGGGCACTGCAGTGGTTTTTGGGTAGTGTTGGGGGTCATGCTGGGTGTAGAGTTAGGGTTTAGGCTAGCGCAGTGGTATTTGGGTAGTGTACGGGGTCGTGCTAGGGGTAGTGTTTTAGGGTTTCGGGTAGTGCAGTGGTGTTTGGGTAATGCAGGGGGTCGTTCTGGGGTAGTGTTTTAGGGTGTAGGGTAGTACAGTGGTGTTTGTGTAGTGTAGTGGGTCATGCTGGGGGTAGTGCTTTAGGATTTAGGGTAGTGCAGTTGTGTTTGTGTTCTTAGGGCGTCTTGTTGGGGGTAGATTTAGAGTTTAGGGTATAGGGTAGTGCAGTGGTCTTTGTGTTGTGAGGGGGTCGTGCTGGGGGTAGTGTTTTAGGGTTTAGGGTAGTGAAGTCGTGTTTGTATAGTGTATGGGGTCATGCTGGGGGTAGTATTTTAGGTTTTATAGTAGTGCAGTGGTGTTTGTGTAGTGTAAGGGGTCATGCTTTGGGTAGTGTTTTAGGGTTTAGGGTAGTGCAGTAGTGCTTGTGTAGTGTAGGGTGTCATTTTGGGAGTAGTATTTTAGGGTTGAGGGTGCAGTGGTGTTTGGGTAGTGTAGGGGGTAGTGCTGGGGGTAGTGTTTTAGTGTTTAGGGTAGTGCAGTGATGTTTGGGTAGTGTAGGGGGTCGTGCTGGGGTAGTGTTTAAGGGTTTAGAGTAGTGCAGTGGTGTTTGTGTAGTGTAGGGGGTCGTGATGGGGGTATTGTTTTAGGGTTTAGGGTAGTGCAGTGGTGTTTGTTTAGTGTATGGGGTTGTGCTGGGGTAGATGTAGGGTTTAGGGTAGTGCAGTAGTGTTTGGGTAGTGTAGTGGTCGTCCTAGGGGTAATGTTTTAGGGTTTAGGGTAGTGCAGTGGTGTTTGTGTAGTATAGGGGTAGTGCTTGTGGTAGTGTTTCAGGGTTTAGGGTAGTGCAGTGGTGTTTGGGTAGTGTAGGGGCTAGTGCTGGGGGTATTGTTTTAGGTTTTAGGGTAGTGCAGTGATATTTGGGTAGTGTAGAGGGTAGTGGTTTAGGGTTTAGTGTAGTGCCTTGGTTTTTGTGCAGTGTAGGGGGTCATGCTGGGGGTAGTGTTTTAGGGTTTAGGGTAGTGCAGTGCTGTTTGTGTAGTGTAGGGGTCGGGTTTTAGAGTTTAGGGTAGTGCAGTGGTGTTTGGAAAGTGTAGGGGGTCGTGCTGGGGGTAGTGTTTTGGGGTTTAGAGCACTGCAGTGATGTTTGGGTAGTGAAGGGGGTACTGCTGGGGGTAGGGGGGTAGTGTTTAAGGGTTTAGGGTAGTGCAGTGGTGTTTGTAGTATTGGGGGTAGTTTTGGGGGTAGTTTTTTAGGGTTTAGGGTAGTGCAGTGGTGTTTGGGTAGTGTAGGTGTAGTGCAAGGGGTAGTGTTTTAGGGTTTAGGCTAGTGCAGTGGTGTTTGTGTAGTGTAGGGGGTTGTGTTGGGATAGATTTAGGGTTTAGGGTAGTGCAGTGGTGTTTGGGTAGTGTAGGTAGTTGTACTGGTGGTAGTGTTTTAGGGTTTAGGGTAGTACAGTGATGTTTGTGTAGTGTAGGAGGTCGTGCTGAGGTAGTGTTTTAGGGTTTAGGGTAGTGCAGTGGTATTTGTGTAGTGTTGTGGTTCGAGCTGGGGCACCGTTTTAGGGTGCAGGGTAGTGCAGTGGTGTTTGGGTGGTGTAGGGGGTCGTGCTGGGGTTAGTGTTTTAGGGTTTAGGGTAGTGCAGTGGTGTTTGTGTACTGTAGGGGGTCTTGCTGGGGGTTGTGTTTTAGATTTTAGTGTAGTGCAGTGGTGTTTGAGCAGTGTAGGGGGTCATGCTGGGGGTAGTGTTTTCGCGTTTAGGGCAGTGCAGTGGTATTCGTGTAGTGAAGGGGGTCGTGCTGGGGTTAGTGTTTTATGGTTTAGGCTAGTGCGCTGGTGTTTCTGTAGTGTAGGGGGTTGTGTTGGGTTTGATTTAGGGTAGTGCAGTGGTGTTTGGGTAGTGTAGAGAGTCGTACTGATGGTAGTGTTTTAGGGCAGTGCAGTTATGTTTGGGTAGTGTAGGATGTTGTGCTGGGGGTAGTGTTTTAGGGTATAGGGTAGTGCACTGGTGTTTGTGTAGTGTTGGGGTTCGTGCTGGGGCAGTGTTTTAGGGTGCAGGGTAGTGCATTGGTGTTTAGGTAGTGTAGATGGTCGTGCTGAGGGTAGTGTTTTAGGGTTTAGTATAGTGCAGTGGTGTTTGTGTTGTGTAGGGGGTAGTGTTTTAAGGTTTAGGGAAATGCAGTGCTGTTTGTGTCTTGTAGTGGGTCATGCTGGGGGTAGTGTTTTAGGGTTTAGGATAGTGCAGTGGTGTTTGTGTAGTGTAGGGGGTCGTGTTTTACGGTTTAGGGTAGTGCAGTGGTGTTTGTGCACTGTAGGGGTCTTGCTGGGGATAGTGTTCTATGGTTTAAGGTAGTGCAGTGGTGTTTGAGTAGTATAGGGGGTCGTGCTGGGGGTAGTGTTTTCGGTTTTAGGGCAGTGCATTGCAGTGGTGTTTGGGTAGTGTAGAGAGTCATGCTGGGGGTGGTGTTTTAAGCTTTACGACAGTGCAGTGGTGTCTTTGTAGTATAGGGGGTCATGCTGGGGGTAGTGGTTTAGGGTAGTGCATTGGTGTTTGCGTAGCATAGGGGTTTGTGCGGGGGGTAGATTTAGGGTTTAGGGTAGTGCAGTGGTGTTTGGGTAATGCAGGGGGTTGTGCTGGGGGTAGTGTTTTAGGGTTTAAGGTAGTGCAGTGGTGTTTGTGAAGTGTAGGGGTCGTGCTGGGAGTAGTGTCTTAGGGTTTGGGGTAGTGCAGTGGTGTTTGTGTAGTGTAGGTGGTCATGCTGGGGGTATTGTTTTAGGGTTTAGGGTAGTGGATTGGTGTTTGAGTAGTGTAGGGGGTTGTGCTTGGGGTAGTGTTTTAGGGTTTTGGAGAGTGCAGTGGTGTTTGTGTGGTATAGGCGGTCGTATTGGGGTAAGTGTTTTAGGGTTTAGGGTAGTGCAGTGGTGTTTGGGTAGTGTAGGGGGTCGTGCTGGGGGTAATGTTTTAGGGTTTAGGGTAGTGCAGTAGTGTAGGGGGTCATGCTGGGTGTGGTGTTTTAGGGTTTAGGTTAGTGCAGTGGTGTTTGTTTAGTGTAGGGGGTCGTGCTGGGGGTAGTGTTTTAGGGTTTAGGGTAGTGCAGTGTTTGTATAGTGTAGGGGGTCGTGCTGGGGGTAGTGTTTTAGGGTTTAGGGTAGTGCAGTGTTGTTTGTATAGTGTAGGGGGACATGCTGGGGGTAGTGTTTTAGGGTTTAGGGTAGTGCAGTGGTGTTTGTGTAGTGTAGGGAGTCATGCTGAAGGTAGTGTTTTAGGGTTTTGGGATTGTTCAGTGGAGTTTGTGTAGTGTAGGGGGTCATGTTTTAGGGTAATGTTTTAGGGGTTAGGGTAGTGCAGTGGTGTTTGTGTAGTGTAGGGGGTCATGCTAGGGGTAGTGTTTTAGGGTTTAGGTTAGTGCAGTGGTGTTTGTTTAGTGTATGGGGTTGTGCTGGGGGTAGTGTTTTAGGGTTTAGGGTAGTGCAGTGTTTGTATAGTGTAGGGGGTCATGCTGGTGGTAGTGTTTTAGGGTTTAGGATAGTGCAGTGGTGTTTGGGTAGTGTAGGGGGACATGCTGGGGTAGTGTTTTAGGGTTTAGGGTAGTGCAGTGGTGTTTGTGTAGTGTAGGGAGTCATTCTGAAGGTAGTGTTTCAGGGTTTTGGGATTGTTCAGTGGTGTTTGTGTAGTGTAGGGGGTCATGTTTTAGGGTAATGTTTTAGGGTTTAGGGCAGTGCAGTGGTATTTGGGTAGTGCACGGGGTCATGCTGGGGTAGTGTTTTAGGGTTTAGGGTAGTGCAGTGGTGTTTGGGTAGTGTAGGGGGTCATGCTGTGGGAAGTGTTTTAGGGTTTAGGGTTGTGCAGTGGTGTTTGGGTAGTGTAGGGAGTCGTGCGGGTGGTAGTGTTTTAGGGTAGTGCAGTTATGTTTGGGTAGTGTAGAGTGTCGTGCTGGGGTAGGGTTTTAGGGTTTAGTGTAGTGCAGTGGTGCTTTTGTAGTGTAGGGAGTCGTGCTGAGGGTAGTGTTTTAGGGTTTAGGTTAGTGCAGTGGTTTTTGTGTATTGTAGGGGGTCTTGCTGGAGTTAGTGTTTTAGGGTTTAGGATAGTGCAGTCATGTTTGTGAAGTGTAGGGGGTCAAGCTGGGGGTAGTGTTTTAGCATTTAGGGTAGTACAGTGGCGTTTGGGTAGTGTAGGGGGTCATGCTGGGGATAGATATAGGGTTTAGGGTAGTACAGTGGTTTTTGTGTAGTGTAGGGGATCGCGCTGGGGATAGTGTTTTAGGGTTTAGGGTAGTGCAGTGGTCTTTGGGTAGTGTAGGGGGTCGTGCTGGGGTGGTGTTTTGGGGTTTAGGGCAGTGCAGTGTTGTTTGTGTATTGTAGGGGGTCGTGCCAGGGGTAGTGTTTTAGGGTTTAGGGCAGTGCACTGGTGTTTGGGTATTGAAGGGGGTTGTGCTGGGGGTAGTGTTTTAGCATTTAGGGTAGCACAGTGGTGTTTGGGTAGTGTAGAGGGTCATGCTGTGGATGGGTTTAGGGTAGTGCAGTGGTGTTTGTATAGTGTATGGGGTCACGCTGGGGTACTGTTTTAGGGTTTAGGTTAGTGCAGTGGTGTTTGGGTAGTGTATGGGGTCACACGGGGGTAGTGTTTTAGGGTTAAGGGAGTGCAGTTGTGTGTGTGTAGTGTATTGGATCACGCTGCGGTCGTGTTTTAGGGTTTAGGGTAGTGCAGTGGTTGTGTAGTGTAGGGGATCAAGCTGGGGTTAGATTTAGGGTTTAGGGGAATGCAGTGGTTTTTGGGTAGTGTAGGGGGTCGTGCTGCAGGTAGTGTTTTAGGTTTTAGGGCAGTGCATTGTTTTTGGTGTAGTGTATGGGGTCATGCTGGGGGTAGTGTTTTAGGGTTTAGGGCAGTGCAGTGGTGTTTGGGTAGTGTAGGGGGTCGTGCCGGGGTAGTGTTTTTGGGTTTAGGGCTGTGCAGTGGTGTTTGTTTAGTGTAGGGGGTCGTGCCGGGCTAGTGTTTTAGGGTTTAGGGTAGTGCAGTGGTGTTTTGGGTATTGTAGGGGGTCGTGCCGGGGGTAGTGTTTTAGCATTTAGGGTAGTGCAGTGGTGTTTGTATAGTGTATGGGGTCGCGCTGGGGTACTGTTTTAGGGTTTAGGTTAGTGCAGTGGTGTTTGAGTAGTGTATGGGGTCATGCTGGGGGTAGTGTTTTAGGGTTTAGGATAGTGCAGCGGTGTTTGGGTAGTGTAGGGGGACATGCTGGGGTAGTGTTTTAGGGTTTAGGGTAGTGCAGTGGTGTTTGTGTCGTGTAGGGAGTCATGCTGAAGGTAGTGTTTCAGGGTTTTGGGATTGTTCAGTGGTGTTTGTGTAGTGTAGGGGGTCATGTTTTAGGGTAATGTTTTAGGGTTTAGGGCAGTGCAGTGGTATTTAGGTAGTGCACGGGGTCATGCTGAGGTAGTGTTTTAGGGTTTAGGGTAGTGCAGTGGTGTTTGGGTAGTGTAGGGGGTCATGCTGTGGGAAGTGTTTTAGGGTTTAGGGTTGTGCAGTGGTGTTTGGGTAGTGTAGGGAGTCGTGCTGGTGGTAGTGTTTTAGGGTAGTGCAGTTATGTTTGGGTAGTGTAGAGTGTCGTGCTGGGGTAGTGTTTTAGGGTTTAGTGTAGTGCAGTGGTGCTTTTGTAGTGTAGGGAGTCGTGCTGAGGGTAGTGTTTTAGGGTTTAGGTTAGTGCAGTGGTGTTTGTGTAGTGTAGGGGGTCTTGCTGGGGTTAGTGTTTTAGGGTTTAGGATCGTGCAGTCATGTTTGTGTAGTGTAGGGGGTCAATCTGGGGGTAGTGTTTTAGCGTTTAGGGTAGTACAGTGGTGTTTGGGTAGTGTAGGGGGTCATGCTGGGGATAGATATATGGTTTAGGGTAGTACAGTGGTGTTTGTGTAGTGTAGGGGATCGCGCTGGGGATAGTGTTTTAGGGTTTAGGGTAAGTGCAGTGGTCTTTGGGTAGTGTAGGGGGTCGTGCTGGGGTGGTGTTTTGGGGTTTAGGGCAGTGCAGTGTTGTTTGTGTATTGTAGGGGGTCGTGCCGGGGGTAGTGTTTTAGGGTTTAGGGCAGTGCACTGGTGTTTGGGTATTGTAGGTGGTTGTGCTGGGGGTAGTTTTTTAGCATTTAGGGTAGTGCTGTGGTGTTTGGGTAGTGTAGAGGGTCATGCTGTGGATGGGTTTAGGGTAGTGCAGTGGTGTTTGTATAGTGTATGGGGTCGTGCTGGGGTACTGTTTTAGGGTTTAGGTAAGTGCAGTGGTGTTTGGGTAGTGTATGGGGTCACACGGGGGTAGTGTTTTAGGGTTTAGGGAGTGCAGTTGTGTTTGTGTAGTGTAGTGGATCACGCTGGGGTCGTGTTTTAGGGTTTAGGGTAGTGCAGTGGTGTTTTTGTAGTGTAGGGGATCAAGCTGCGGTTAGAATTAGGGTTTAGGGGAATGCAGTGGTTTTTGGGTAGTGTAGGGGGTCGTGCTGCAGGTAGTGTTTTAGGTTTTAGGGCAGTGCATTGTTGTTGGTGTAGTGTAGGGGGTCGTGCTGGGGGTAGTGTTTTAGGGTTTAGGGCAGTGCAGTGGTGTTTGGGTAGTGTAGGGGGTCGTGCCGGGGTAGTGTTTTTGGGTTTAGGGCTGTGCAGTGGTGTTTGTGTAGTGTAGGGGGTCGTGCCGGGGCTAGTGTTTTAGGGTTTAGGGCAGGGCAGTGGTGTTTTGGCTATTGTAGGGGGTCGTGCCGGGGGTAGTGTTTTAGCATTTAGGGCAGTGCAGTGGTGTTTGTATAGTGTATGGGGTCGCGCAGGGGTGCTGTTTTAGGGTTTAGGTTAGTGCAGTGGTGTTTGGGTAGTGTATGGGGTCATGCTGGGGGTAGTGTTTTAGGGTTTAGGGTAGTGCAGTTGTGTTTGTGTAGTGTAGTGGATCACGCTGGGGTAGTGTTTTAGGGTTTAGGGTAGTGCAGTAGTGTTTGTGTAGTGTGGGGGGTCGTGCTGGGGATAGATTTAGGGTTTAGGGTAGTGCAGTGGTGTTTGGAAAGTGTAGTGGGTTGTGCTGGGTGTAGTGTTTTTGGGTTTAGGGCAGTGCAGTGGTGTTTGGGTAGTGTAGGGGGATCGTGATAGGGGTAGTGTTTTAGGGTTTAGGACAGTGCAGTGGTGTTTGGGTAGTGTAGGGGGTCATGCTGAGGGTAGATTTAGGGTTTAGGGTAATGCAGTGGTGTTTGTGTAGTGTAGTGGGTCGTGCTTAGCTGGTGTTTTAGGGTTTAGGGCAGTGCAGTGGTGTTTGTGTAGTGCAGGGGGTCATGCTAGGAGTAGTGTTTTAGGGTTTAGGGCAGTGCAGTGGTGTTTGTGTAGTGTAGGGGGTCGTGTTTTAGGGTTTAGGGTAGTGCAGTGGTGTTTGGGTAGTGTAGGGGGTCGTGCTGGGGGTAGTGTTTTGGTTTTTAGGGCAGTGCAGTGGTGTTTGTGTAGTGTAGGGGGTCGTGCTGGGGGTAGTATTTTAGGGTTTAGGGTAGTGAATTTGTGTTTGTGTAGTGTAGGGGTTCATTCTGGGTGTAGTGTTTTAGAGTTTGGGATAGTGCAGTGGTGTTTGTGTAGTGTAGGCGGACGTGCTGGGGGTAGATTTAGGGTTGGGGTAGATTTAGGGTTTAGGGTAGAGCAATGGTGATTGGAAAGTGTAGGGGGTCGTGCTAGGGGTAGTGTTTTAGTGTTAAGGGCAGTGCAGTTGTGTTTGTGTAGTTTAGTGGGTCATGCTGGGGGTAATGTTTTAGGGTAGTGCAGTGGTGTTTGGGTAGTGTAGGGGGTCATGCTGGGTGTAGTGTTTTAGGGTTTAGGGCAGTGCAGTGGTGTTTAAGTGTAGGGAGTCGCGCCGGGGTAGTGTTTTAGTGTTTAGGGCAGTGCAGAGGTGTTTGGGTATTATAGGGGGTTGTGCTGCGGGTAGATTTAGGGTTTAGGGTAGTGCAGTGGTGTTTGTGTAGTGTAGGAGGTTGCGCTGGGGTTAGTGTTTTAGGGTTTTGAGTAGGTCAGTGGTGTTTGGGTAGTGTAGGGGGTCACCCTGGGGGTAGTGTTTTAGTGTTTATGGTAGTGCAGTGTTGTTTGTGTAGTGTAGGGGGACATGCTGGGATAGTGTTTTAGGGTTTAGGGTAGTGCAGTGTTGTTTATGTAGTGTAGGGGGTCGTAATGAGGATAGATTTAGGGTTTAGGATAGTGCAGTGGTGTTTGGGTAGTGTAGGGGGTCGTGCTCGGGGTAGGGTTTTAGGGTTTAGGATAGTGCATTGGTGTTTGGGTAGTGTAGGGGGTCGTGCTGGGGGTAGAGTTTTAGGGTTTAGGGTAGTGCAGTGGTGTTTGGGTAGTATAGGGGTCATGCTCGGGTAGTGTTTTAGGGTTTAGGATAGTGCAGTAGTGTAGGGGGTCATGCTGGGGTAGTGTTTTGGGGTTTAGGGTCGTGCAGTGGTGTATGGGTAATGTAGGGGGTCATGCTGGGGTAGGTTTTTCAGGCTTAGGATAGTGCAGTTTTGTTTGTGTAGTGTAGTGGATCACGCTGGGGTAGTGTTTTAGGTTTTAGGGTAGTGCTGTGGTGTTTGTGTAGTGTAGGGGATCAAGCTGGGTAGTGATTTAGGTATAGGTTAGTGCAGTAGTGTTTGTATAGTGTAGGGGGTCATACTGGGGGTAGATTTAGGGTTTAGGGGAATGCAGTGGTTTTTGGGTAGGGTAGGGGGTCATACTGCAGGTAGTGTTTTAGGGTTTAGGGCAGTGCATTGGTGTTTGTAGTGTAGGGGGTCGTGCTGGGGGTAGTGTTTTAGGGTTTAGGGCAGTGCAGTAGTGTTTGGGTAGTGTAGGGGGTCTTGCTAGGATAGTGCGGTTTAGGGTTGTGCAGTGGTGTTTGTGTAGTGTAGGGGGTCGTGCCGGGGCTAGTCTTTTAGGGTTTAGGGCAGAGCAGTGGTGTTTGTGTAGTGTAGGCGGTCGTGCTGGGGGTAGATTTAGGGTTGGGGTAGATTTAGGGTTTAGGGTAGTGCAGTGGTGATTGGAAAGTGTAGGGGGTCGTGCTGGGGGTGGTGTTTTTGGGTTTAGGGCAGTGCAGTGCAGTGGTGTTTGGGTAGTGTAGGGGGATTGTGCTAGGGGTAGTGGTTTAGTGTTTAGGGCAGTGCAGTGATATTTGTGTAGTGTAGGGGGTCATGCTGGGGGTAGTGTTTTAGGGTTTAGGGCAGTGCAGTGGTGTTTGGGTAGTGTAGGGGGTCATGCTGGGGGTAGTGTTTTAGGGTTTAGGGCAGTGCAGAGGAGTTGGGTATTATAGGATGTTGTGCTGCGGGTAGATTTAGGGTTTAGGGTAGTGCATTGGCGTTTGTGTTGTGTAGGGGGTTGTGCTGGGGGTAGTGTTTTAGGGTTTTGGGTAGGTCAGTGGTGTTTGGGTAGTGTAGGGCGTCACGCTGGGGGTAGTGTTTTAGGGTTTAGGGTAGTGCAGTGGAGTTTGTGTAGTTTAGGGGGACGTGCTGGGATAGTGTTTTAGGGTTTAGGGTAGTGCAGTGTTGTTTATGTAGTGTAGGGGGTCGTACTGAGGGTAGATTTAGGGTTTAGGATAGTGCAGTGGTGTTTGGGTAGTGTAGGGGGTCGTGCTTGGGGTAGGGTTTTAGGGTTTAGGATAGTGCAGTTGTGTTTGGGTAGTGTAGGGGGTAGTGCTGGGAGTAGTTTTTAGGGTTTAGGGTAGTGCAGTAGTATAGGGGGTCATGCTGGGTGTGGTGTTTTAGGGTTTAGGTTAGTGCAGTGGTGTTTGTTTAGTGTAGGGGGTCGTGCTGGGGATAGTGCTTTTGGGTTTAGGGCTGTGCAGTGGTGTTTGTGTAGTGTAGGGGGCCGTGCCGGGGCTAGTCTTTTAGGGTTTAGGGCAGAGCAGTGGTGTTTGTGTAGTGTAGGCGGTCGTGCTGGGGGTAGATTTAGGGTTGGGGTGGACTTAGGGTTTAGGGTAGTGCAGTGGTGATTGGAAAGTGTAGGGGGTCGTGCTGGGGGTAGTGTTTTTGGGTTTAGGGCACTGCAGTGCAGTGGTGTTTGGGTAGTGTAGGGGGATTGTGCTAGGGGTAGTGTTTTAGTGTTTAGGGCAGTGCAGTGGTATTTGTGTAGTGTAGGGGGTCATGCTGGGGGTAGTGTTTTAGGGTTTAGGGCAGTGTAGTGGTGTTTGGGTAGTGTAGGGGGTCATGCTGGGGGTAGTGTTTTAGGGTTTAGGGCAGTGCAGTGGTGTTTAAGTGTAGGGGGTCGTGTAGGGGGTAGTGTTTTAGTGTTTAGGGCAGTGCAGAGGTGTTTGGGTATTATAGGAGGTTGTGGTGCGGGTAGATTTAGGGTTTAGGGTAGTGTAGTGGTGTTTGTGTAGTGTAGGGGGTTGTGCTGGGGGTAGTGTTTTAGGGTTTTGGGTAGGTCCGTGGTGTTTGGGTAGTGTAGGGCGTCACGTTGGGGGTAGTGTTTTAGGGTTTAGGGTAGTGCCAAGTGGAGTTTGTGGAGTTTAGGGGGACGTGCTGGGATAGTGTTTTAGGGTTTAGGGTAGTACAGTGTTGTTTATGTAGTGTAGGGGGTCGTACTGAGGGTAGATTTAGGGTTTAGGATAGTGCAGTGGATTTTGGGTAGTGTAGGGGGTCGTGCTTGGGGTAGAGTTTTAGGGTTTAGGATAGTGCAGTGGTGTTTGGGTAGTGTAGGGGGTCGTGCTGGGGGTAGTGTTTTAGGGTTTAGGGTAGTGCAGTGTTGTTTATGTAGTGTAGGGGGTCGTACTGAGGGTAGATTTAGGGTTTAGGATAGTGCAGTGGATTTTGGGTAGTGTAGGGGGTCGTGCTTGGGGTAGAGTTTTAGGGTTTAGGATAGTGCAGTGGTGTTTGGGTAGTGTAGGGGGTCGTGCTGGGGGTAGTGTTTTAGGGTTTAGGGTAGTGCAGTAGTGTAGGTGGTCATGCTGGGTGTGGTGTTATAGGGTTTAGGTTAGTGCAGTGTTTGTATAGTGTAGGGGGTCGTGCTGGGGGTAGTCTTTTAGGGTTTAGGGTAGTGCGGTGTTGTTTGTATAGTGTAGGGGGTCATGTTTTAGGGTAATGTTTTAGGGTTTAGGGTAGTGCAGTGGTGTTTGGGTAGTGTAGGGGGATTGTGCTAGGGGTAGTGTTTTAGTGTTTAGGGCAGTGCAGTGGTATTTGTGTAGTGTAGGGGGTCATGCTGGGGGTAGTGTTTTAGGGTTTAGGGCAGTGTAGTGGTGTTTGGGTAGTGTAGGGGGTCATGCTGGGGGTAGTGTTTTAGGGTTTAGGGCAGTGCAGTGGTGTTTAAGTGTAGGGGGTCGTGTAGGGGGTAGTGTTTTAGTGTTTAGGGCAGTGCAGAGGTGTTTGGGTATTATAGGAGGTTGTGGTGCGAGTAGATTTAGGGTTTAGGGTAGTGTAGTGGTGTTTGTGTAGTGTAGGGGGTTGTGCTGGGGGTAGTGTTTTAGGGTTTTGGGTAGGTCAGTGGTGTTTGGGTAGTGTAGGGTGTCACGCTGGGGGTAATGTTTTAGGGTTTAGGGTAGTGCCAAGTGGAGTTTGTGGAGTTTAGGGGGACGTGCTGGGATAGTGTTTTAGGGTTTAGGGTAGTGCAGTGTTGTTTATGTAGTGTAGGGGGTCGTACTGAGGGTAGATTTAGGGTTTAGGATAGTGCAGTGGATTTTGGGTAGTGTAGGGGGTCGTGCTTGGGGTAGAGTTTTAGGGTTTAGGATAGTGCAGTGGTGTTTGGGTAGTGTAGGGGGTCGTGCTGGGGTAGTGTTTTAGGGTTTAGGGTAGCGCAGTAGTGTAGGTGGTCATGCTGGGTGTGGTGTTTTAGGGTTTAGGTTAGTGCAGTGTTTGTATAGTGTAGCGGGTCGTGCTGGGGGTAGTCTTTTAGGGTTTAGGGTAGTGCAGTGTTGTTTGTATAGTGTAGGGGGTCATGTTTTAGGGTAATGTTTTAGGGTTTAGGGTAGTGCAGTGGTGTTTGTGTAGTGTAGGGGTTATGCTGGGGGTAGTGTTTTAGGGTTTAGGTTAGTGCAGTGGTGTTTGTTTAGTGTATGGGGTTGTGCTGGGGGTAGTGTTTTAGGGTTTAGGGTAGTGCAGTGTTTGTATAGTGTAGGGGGTCATGCTGGTGGTAGTGTTTTAGGGTTTAGGATAGTGCAGTGGTGTTTGGGTAGTGTAGGGGGACATGCTGGGGTAGTGTTTTAGGGTTTAGGGTAGTGCAGTGGTGTTTGTGTAGTGTAGGGAGTCATGCTGAAGGTAGTGCTTCAGGGTTTTGGGATTGTTCAGTGGTGTTTGTGTAGTGTAGGGGGTCATGTTTTAGGGTATACGGTAGTGCAGTCGTGTTTGGGTAGTGCAGGGGGTCATGCTGGGGGTATTGTTTTAGGGTTTAGCGTCGTGCAGTGGTGTTTGGGTAGTGTAGGGGGTCTTGCCGGGATAGTGCGGTTTAGGGCTGTGCAGTGGTGTTTGTGTAGTGTAGGGGGTCGTGCCGGGGCTAGTCTTTTAGGGTTTAGGGCAGAGCAGTGGTGTTTGTGTAGTGTAGGCGGTCGTGCTGGGGGTAGATTTAGGGTTGGGGTAGATTTAGGGTTTAGGGTAGTGCAGTGGTGATTGGAAAGTGTAGGGGGTCGTGCTGGGGGGAGTGTTTTTGGGTTTAGGGCAGTGCAGTGGTGTTTGGGTAGTGTAGGGGGTCATGCTGGGGGTAGTGTTTTAGGGTTTAGGGCAGTGCAGAGGAGTTGGGTATTATAGGATGTTGTGCTGCGGGTAGATTTAGGGTTTAGGGTAGTGCAGTGGCGTTTGTGTAGTGTAGGGGGTTGTGCTGGGGGTAGTGTTTTAGGGTTTTGGGTAGGTCAGTGGTGTTTGGGTAGTGTAGGGCGTCACGCTGGGGGTAGTGTTTTAGGGCTTAGGGTAGTGCAGTGGAGTTTGTGTAGTTTAGGGGGACGTGCTGGGATAGTGTTTTAGGATTTAGGATAGTGCAGTGTTGTTTATGTAGTGTAGGGGGTCGTACTGAGGGTAGATTTAGGGTTTAGGATAGTGCAGTGGTGTTTGGGTAGTGTAGGGGGTCGTGCTTGGGGTAGGGTTTTAGGGTTTAGGATAGTGCAGTGGTGTTTGGGTAGTGTAGGGGTCGTGCTGGGGGTAGTTTTTAGGGTTTAGGGTAGTGCAGTAGTGTAGGGGGTCATGCTGGGTGTGGTGTTTTAGGGTTTAGGTTAGTGCAGTGGTGTGTGTTTAGTGTAGGGTGTCGTGCTGGGGATAGTGCTTTTGGGTATAGGGCTGTGCAGTGGTGTTTGTGTAGTGTAGGGGGTCGTGCCGGGGCTAGTCTTTTAGGGTTTAGGGCAGAGCAGTGGTGTTTGTGTAGTGTAGGCGGTCGTGCTGGGGGTAGATTTAGGGTTGGGGTGGATTTAGGGTTTAGGGTAGTGCAGTGGTGATTGGAAAGTGTAGGGGGTCGTGCTGGGGGTAGTGTGTTTGGGTTGAGGGCACTGCAGTGCAGTGGTGTTTGGGTAGTGTAGGGGGATTGTGCTAGGGGTAGTGTTTTAGTGTTTAGGGCAGTGCAGTGGTATTTGTGTAGTGTAGGGGGTCATGCTGGGGGTAGTGTTTTAGGGTTTAGGGCAGTGTAGTGGTGTTTGGGTAGTGTAGGGGGTCATGCTGGGGGTAGTGTTTTAGGGTTTAGGGTAGTGCAGTGGTGTTTAAGTGTAGGGGGTCGTGTAGGGGGTAGTGTTTTAGTGTTTAGGGCAGTGCAGAGGTGTTTGGGTATTATATGAGGTTGTGGTGCGGGTAGATTTAGGGTTTAGGGTAGTGTAGTGGTGTTTGTGTAGTGTAGGGGGTTGTGCTGGGGGTAGTGTTTTAGGGTTTTGGGTAGGTCAGTGGTGTTTGGGTAGTGTAGGGCGTCACGCTGGGGGTAATGTTTTAGGGTTTAGGGTAGTGCCAAGTGGAGTTTGTGGAGTTTAGGGGGACGTGCTGGGATAGTGTTTTAGGGTTTAGGGTAGTGCAGTGTTGTTTATGTAGTGTAGGGGGTCGTACTGAGGGTAGATTTAGGGTTTAGGATAGTGCAGTGGATTTTGGGTAGTGTAGGGGGTCGTGCTTGGGGTAGAGTTTTAGGGTTTAGGATAGTGCAGTGGTGTTTGGGTAGTGTAGGGGGTCGTGCTGGGGGTAGTGTTTTAGGGTTTAGGGTAGTGCAGTAGTGTAGGTGCTCATGCTGGGTGTGGTGTTTTAGGGTTTAGGTTAGTGCAGTGTTTGTATAGTGTAGGGGGTCGTGCTGGGGGTAGTCTTTTAGGGTTTTAGGGTAGTGCAGTGTTGTTTGTATAGTGTAGGGGGTCATGCTGGGGGCAGTGTTTTAGGGTTTAGGATAGTGCAGTGGTGTTTGGGTAGTGTAGGGGGACATGCTGGGGGTAGTGTTTTAGGGTTTAGGGTAGTGCAGTGGTGTTTTTGTAGTGTAGGGAGTCATGCTGAAGGTAGTGTTTTAGGGTTTTGGGATTGCTCAGTGGTGTTTGTGTAGTGTAGGGGGTCATGTTTTAGGGTAATGTTTTAGGGTTTAGGGTAGTGCAGTGGTGTTTGTGTAGTGTAGGGGGTCATGCTGGGGGTAGTGTTTTAGGGTTTAGGTTAGTGCAGTGGTGTTTGTTTAGTGTATGGGGTTGTGCTGGGGGTAGTGTTTTAGGGTTTAGGGTAGTGCAGTGTTTGTATAGTGTAGGGGGTCATGCTGGTGGTAGTGTTTTAGGGTTTAGGATAGTGCAGTGGTGTTTGGGTAGTGTAGGGGGACATGCTGGGGTAGTGTTTTAGGGTTTAGGGTAGTGCCAAGTGGAGTTTGTGGAGTTTAGGGGGACGTGCTGGGATAGTGTTTTAGGGTTTAGGGTAGTACAGTGTTGTTTATGTAGTGTAGGGGGTCGTACTGAGGGTAGATTTAGGGTTTAGGATAGTGCAGTGGATTTTGGGTAGTGTAGGGGGTCGTGCTTGGGGTAGAGTTTTAGGGTTTAGGATAGTGCAGTGGTGTTTGGGTAGTGTAGGGGGTCGTGCTGGGGGTAGTGTTTTAGGGTTTAGGGTAGTGCAGTGTTGTTTATGTAGTGTAGAGGGTCGTACTGAGGGTAGATTTAGGGTTTAGGATAGTGCAGTGGATTTTGGGTAGTGTAGGGGGTCGTGCTTGGGGTAGAGTTTTAGGGTTTAGGATAGTGCAGTGGTGTTTAGGTAGTGTAGGGGGTCGTGCTGGGGGTAGTGTTTTAGGGTTTAGGGTAGTGCAGTAGTGTAGGTGGTCATGCTGGGTGTGGTGTTTTAGGGTTTAGGTTAGTGCAGTGTTTGTATAGTGTAGGGGGTCGTGCTGGGGGTAGTCGTTTAGGGTTTAGGGTAGTGCGGTGTTGTTTGTATAGTGTAGGGGGTCATGTTTTAGGGTAATGTTTTAGGGTTTAGGGTAGTGCAGTGGTGTTTGGGTAGTGTAGGGGGATTGTGCTAGGGGTAGTGTTTTAGTGTTTAGGGCAGTGCAGTGGTATTTGTGTAGTGTAGGGGGTCATGCTGGGGGTAGTGTTTTAGGGTTTAGGGCAGTGTAGTGGTGTTTGGGTAGTGTAGGGGGTCATGCTGGGGGTAGTGTTTTAGGGTTTAGGGCAGTGCAGTGGTGTTTAAGTGTAGGGGGTCGTGTAGGGGGTAGTGTTTTAGTGTTTAGGGCAGTGCAGAGGTGTTTGGGTATTATAGGAGGTTGTGGTGCGGGTAGATTTAGGGTTTAGGGTAGTGTAGTGGTGTTTGTGTAGTGTAGGGGGTTGTGCTGGGGGTAGTGTTTTAGGGTTTTGGGTAGGTCAGTGGTGTTTGGGTAGTGTAGGGCGTCACGCTGGGGGTAATGTTTTAGGGTTTAGGGTAGTGCCAAGTGGAGTTTGTGGAGTTTAGGGGGACGTGCTGGGATAGTGTTTTAGGGTTTAGGGTAGTGCAGTGTTGTTTATGTAGTGTAGGGGGTCGTACTGAGGGTAGATTTAGGGTTTAGGATAGTGCAGTGGATTTTGGGTAGTGTAGGGGGTCGTGCTTGGGGTAGAGTTTTAGGGTTTAGGATAGTGCAGTGGTGTTTGGGTAGTGTAGGGGGTCGTGCTGGGGGTAGTGTTTTAGGGTTTAGGGTAGTGCAGTAGTGTAGGTGCTCATGCTGGGTGTGGTGTTTTAGGGTTTAGGTTAGTGCAGTGTTTGTATAGTGTAGGGGGTCGTGCTGGGGGCAGTCTTTTAGGGTTTTAGGGTAGTGCAGTGTTGTTTGTATAGTGTAGGGGGTCATGCTGGGGGCAGTGTTTTAGGGTTTAGGATAGTGCAGTGGTGTTTGGGTAGTGTAGGGGGACATGCTGGGGGTAGTGTTTTAGGGTTTAGGGTAGTGCAGTGGTGTTTTTGTAGTGTAGGGAGTCATGCTGAAGGTAGTGTTTTAGGGTTTTGGGATTGCTCAGTGGTGTTTGTGTAGTGTAGGGGGTCATGTTTTAGGGTAATGTTTTAGGGTTTAGGGTAGTGCAGTGGTGTTTGTGTAGTGTAGGGGGTCATGCTGGGGGTAGTGTTTTAGGGTTTAGGTTAGTGCAGTGGTGTTTGTTTAGTGTATGGGGTTGTGCTGGGGGTAGTGTTTGTATAGTGTAGGGGGTCATGCTGGTGGTAGTGTTTTAGGGTTTAGGATAGTGCAGTGGTGTTTGGGTAGTGTAGGGGGACATGCTGGGGTAGTGTTTTAGGGTTTAGGGTAGTGCAGTGGTGTTTGTGTAGTGTAGGGAGTCATGCTGAAGGTAGTGCTTCAGGGTTTTGGGATTGTTCAGTGGTGTTTGTGTAGTGTAGGGGGTCATGTTTTAGGGCAATGTTTTAGGGTTTAGGGCAGTGCAGTGGTGTTTGTGTAGTGTAGGGGGTCAAACTTTGGGTAGTGCTTTAGGGATTAGGGTAGTACAGTGGTGTTTGTGTAGTGTAGGGGGTCATGTTTTAGGGTATACGGTAGTGCAGTCCTGTTTGGGTAGTGTAGGGGGTCATGCTGGGGGTATTGTTTTAGGGTCTAGCGTCGTGCAGTGGTGTTTGGGTAGTGTAGGGGGTCTTGCCGGGATAGTGCGGTTTAGGGCTGTGCAGTGGTGTTTGTGTAGTGTAGGAGGTCGTGCCGGGGCTAGTCTTTTAGGGTTTAGGGCAGAGCAGTGGTGTTTGTGTAGTGTACGCGGTCGTGCTGGGGGTAGATTTAGGGTTGGGGTAGATTTAGGGTTTAGGGTAGTGCAGTGGTGATTGGAAAGTGTAGGGGGTCGTGCTGGGGGGAGTGTTTTTGGGTTTAGGGCAGTGCAGTGGTGTTTGGGTAGTGTAGGGGGTCATGCTGGGGGTAGTGTTTTAGGGTTTAGGGCAGTGCAGAGGAGTTGGGTATTATAGGATGTTGTGCTGCGGGTAGATTTAGGGTTTAGGGTAGTGCAGTGGCGTTTGTGTAGTGTAGGGGGTTGTGCTGGGGGTAGTGTTTTAGGGTTTTGGGTAGGTCAGTTGTGTTTGGGTAGTGTAGGGCGTCACGCTGAGGGTAGTGTTTTAGGGTTTAGGGTAGTGCAGTGGAGTTTGTGGAGTTTAGGGGGACGTTCTGTTATAGTATTTTAGGGTTTAGGATAGTGCAGTGTTGTTTATGTAGTGTAGGGGGTCGTACTGAGGGTAGATTTAGGGTTTAGGATAGTGCAGTGGTGTTTGGGTAGTGTAGGGGGTCGTGCTTGGGGTAGGGTTTTAGGGTTTAGGATAGTGCAGTGGTGTTTGGGTAGTGTAGGGGGTCGTGCGGGGGTAGTTTTTAGAGTTTAGGGTAGTGCAGTAGTGTAGGGGGTCATGCTGGGTGTGGTGTTTTAGGGTTTAGGTTAGTGCAGTGGTGTGTGTTTAGTGTAGGGTGTCGTGCTGGGGATAGTGCTTTTGTGTTTAGGGCTGTGCAGTGGTGTTTGTGTAGTGTAGGGGGTCGTACCGGGGCTAGTCTTTTAGGGTTTAGGGCAGAGCAGTGGTGTTTGTGTAGTGTAGGCGGTCGTGCTGGGGGTAGATTTAGGTTTGGGGTAGATTTAGGGTTTAGGGTAGTGCAGTGGTGATTGGAAAGTGTAGGGGTCGTGCTGGGGGGAGTGTTTTTGGGTTTAGGGCAGTGCAGTGGTGTTTGGGTAGTGTAGGGGGTCATGCTGGGGGTAGTGTTTTTGGGTTTAGGGCACTGCAGTGCAGTGGTGTTTAGGTAGTGTAGGGGGATTGTGCTAGGGGTAGTCTTTTAGTGTTTAGGGCAGTGTAGTGGTATTAGTGTAGTGTAGG
This sequence comes from Triturus cristatus, assembly GCF_964204655.1. Lineage (NCBI taxonomy): Eukaryota > Metazoa > Chordata > Amphibia > Caudata > Salamandridae > Triturus > Triturus cristatus. The sequence goes on from NC_140579.1 coordinate 749,245,294, forward strand.
GGGTCATGCTGGGGGTAGTGTTTTAGGGTTTAGGGGAGTGCAGTGGTGTTTGGGTAGTGTAGGGGGTCATGCTGGGGGTAGTGTTTTAGGGTTTAGGGCAGTGCAGTGGTGTTTAAGTGTAGGGGGTCGTGTAGGGGGTAGTGTTTTAGTGTTTAGGGCAGTGCAGAGGTGTTTGGGAATTATAGGAGGTTGTGGTGCGGGTAGATTTAGGGTTTAGGGTAGTGTAGTGGCGTTTGTGTAGTGTAGGGGGTTGTGCTGGGGGTAGTGTTTTAGGGTTTTGGGTAGGTCAGTGGTGTTTGGGTAGTGTAGGGCGTCACGCTGGGGGTAGTGTTTTAGGGTTTAGGGTAGTGCCAAGTGGAGTTTGTGGAGTTTAGGGGGACGTGCTGGGATAGTGTTTTAGGGTTTAGGGTAGTGCGGTGTTGTTTATGTAGTGTAGGGGGTCGTACTGAGGGTAGATTTAGGATTTAGGATAGTGCAGTGGTGTTTTGGTAGTGTAGGGGGTCGTGCTTGGGGTAGAGTTTTAGGGTTTAGGATAGTGCAGTGGTGTTTGGGTAGTGTAGGGGGTCGTGCTGGGGGTAGTGTTTTAGGGTTTAGGGTAGTGCAGTGTTTGTATAGTGTAGGGGGTCGTGCTGGGGGTAGTGTTTTAGGGTTTAGGGTAGTGCAGTGTTGTTTGTATAGTGTAGGGGGTCATGCTGGGGGTAGTGTTTTAGGGTTTAGGATAGTGCAGTGGTGTTTGGGTAGTGTAGGGGGACATGCTGGGGGTAGTGTTTTAGGGTTTTGGGATTGCTCAGTGGTGTTTGTGTAGTGTATTGGGTCATGTTTTAGGGTAATGTTTTAGGGTTTAGGGTAGTGCAGTGGTGTTTGTGTAGTGTAGGGGGTCAAACTTTGGGTAGTGCTTTAGGGTTTAGGGTAGTACAGTGGTGTTTGTGTAGTATAGGGGGTCATGTTTTAGGGTATACGGTAGTGCAGTCGTGTTTGGGTAGTGTAGGGGGTCATGCTGGGGGTATTGTTTTAGGGTTTAGCGTTGTGCAGTGGTGTTTGGGTAGTGTAGGGGGTCTTGCCGGAATAGTGCGGTTTAGGGCTGTGCAGTGGTGTTTGTGTAGTGTAGGGGGTCGTGCCGGGGCTAGTCTTTTAGGGTTTAGGGCAGAGCAGTGGTGTTTGTGTAGTGTAGGCGGTCGTGCTGGGGGTAGATTTAGGGTTGGGGTAGATTTAGGGTTTAGGGTAGTGCAGTGGTGATTGGAAAGTGTAGGTGGTCGTGCTGGGGGAGTGTTTTTGGGTTTAGGGCAGTGCAGTGGAGTTTGGGTAGTGTAGGGGGTCATGCTGGGGGTAGTGTTTTAGGGTTTAGGGCAGTGCAGAGGAGTTGGGAATTATAGGATGTTGTGCTGCAGGTAGATTTAGGGTTTAGGGTAGTGCAGTGGCATTTGTGTAGTGTAGGGGGTTGTGCTGGGGTAGTGTTTTAGGGTTTTTAGTAGGTCAGTGGTGTTTGGGTAGTGTAGGGCGTCACGCTGGGGGTAGTTTTTTAGGGTTTAGGGTAGTGCAGTGGAGTTTGTGTAGTTTAGGGGGACTTGCTGGGATTCTGTTTTAGGGTTTAGGATAGTGCAGTGTTGTTTATGTAGTGTAGGGGGTCGTACTGAGGGTAGATTTAGGGTTTAGGATAGTGCAGTGGTGTTTGGGTAGTGTAGGTGGTCGTGCTTGGGGTAGGGTTTTAGGGTTTAGGATAGTGCAGTGGTGTTTGGGTAGTGTAGGGGGTCGTGCTGGGGGAAGTTTTTAGGGTTTAGGGTAGTCCAGTAGTGTAGGGGGTCATGCTGGGTGTGGTGTTTTAGGGTTTAGGTTAGTGCAGTGGTGTGTGTTTAGTGTAGGGTGTCGTGCTGGGGATAGTGCTTTTGGGTTTAGGGCTGTGCAGTGGTGTTTGTGTAGTGTAGGGGGTCGTGCCGGGGCTAGTCTTTTAGGGTTTAGGGCAGAGCAGTGGTGTTTGTTTAGTGTAGGCGGTCGTGCTGGGGGTAGATTTAGGTTTGGGGTAGATTTAGGGTTTAGGGTAGTGCAGTGGTGATTGGAAAGTGTAGGGGGTCGTGCTGGGGGTAGTGTTTTTGGGTTTAGGGCAGTGCAGTGCAGTGGTGTTTGGGTAGTGTAGGGGGATTGTGCTAGGGGTAGTCTTTTAGTGTTTAGGGCAGTGCAGTGGTATTTGTGTAGTGTAGGGGGTCATGCTGGGGGTAGTGTTTTAGGGTTTAGGGGAGTGCAGTGGTGTTTGGGTAGTGTAGGGGGTCATGCTGGGGGTAGTGTTTTAGGGTTTAGGGCAGTGCAGTGGTGTTTAAGTGTAGGGGGTCGTGTAGGGGGTAGTGTTTTAGTGTTTAGGGCAGTGCAGAGGTGTTTGGGTATTATAGGAGGTTGTGGTGCGGGTAGATTTAGGGTTTAGGGTAGTGTAGTGGCGTTTGTGTAGTGTAGGGGGTTGTGCTGGGGGTAGTGTTTTAGGGTTTTGGGCAGGTCAGTGGTGTTTGGGTAGTGTAGGGCGTCACGCTGGGGGTAGTGTTTTAGGGTTTAGGGTAGTGCCAAGTGGAGTTTGTGGAGTTTAGGGGGACGTGCTGGGATAGTGTTTTAGGGTTTAGGGTAGTGCAGTGTTGTTTATGTAGTGTAGGGGGTCGTACTGAGGATAGATTTAGGGTTTAGGATAGTGCAGTGGTGTTTGGGTAGTGTAGGGGGTCGTGCTTGGGGTAGAGTTTTAGGGTTTAGGATAGTGCAGTGGTGTTTGGGTAGTGTAGGGGGTCGTGCTGGGGGTAGTGTTTTAGGGTTTAGGGTAGTGCAGTAGTGTAGGGGGTCATGCTGGGTGTGGTGTTTTAGGGTTTAGGTTAGTGCAGTGGTGTGTGTTTAGTGTAGGGTGTCGTGCTGGGGATAGTGCTTTTGGGTATAGGGCTGTGCAGTGGTGTTTGTGTAGTGTAGGGGGTCGTGCCGGGGCTAGTCTTTTAGGGTTTAGGGCAGAGCAGTGGTGTTTGTGTAGTGTAGGCGGTCGTGCTGGGGGTAGATTTAGGGTTGGGGTGGATTTAGGGTTTAGGGTAGTGCAGTGGTGATTGGAAAGTGTAGGGTGTCGTGCTGGAGGTAGTGTTTTTGGGTTGAGGGCACTGCAGTGCAGTGGTGTTTGGGTAGTGTAGGGGGATTGTGCTAGGGGTAGTGTTTTAGTGTTTAGGGCAGTGCAGTGGTATTTGTGTAGTGTAGGGGGTCATGCTGGGGGTAGTGTTTTAGGGTTTAGGGCAGTGTAGTGGTGTTTGGGTAGTGTAGGGGGTCATGCTGGGGGTAGTGTTTTAGGGTTTAGGGCAGTGAAGTGGTGTTTAAGTGTAGGGGGTCGTGTAGGGGGTAGTGTTTTAGTGTTTAGGGCAGTGCAGAGGTGTTTGGGTATTATAGGAGGTTGTGGTGCGGGTAGATTTAGGGTTTAGGGTAGTGTAGTGGTGTTTGTGTAGTGTAGGGGGTTGTGCTGGGGGTAGTGTTTTTGGGTAGGTCAGTGGTGTTTGGGTAGTGTAGGGCGTCACGCTGGGGGTGATGTTTTAGGGTTTAGGGTAGTGCCAAGTGGAGTTTGTGGAGTTTAGGGGGACGTGCTGGGATAGTGTTTTAGGGTTTAGGGTAGTGCAGTGTTGTTTATGTAGTGTAGGGGGTCGTACTGAGGGTAGATATAGGGTTTAGGATAGTGCAGTGGTGTTTGGGTAGTGTAGGGGGTCGTGCTGGGGGTAGTGTTTTAGGGTTTAGGGTAGTGCAGTAGTGTAGGTGGACATGCTGGGTGTGGTGTTTTAGGGTTTAGGTTAGTGCAGTGTTTGTATAGTGTAGGGGGTCGTGCTGGGGGTAGTCTTTTAGGGTTTAGGGTAGTGCAGTGTTGTTTGTATAGTGTAGGGGGTCATGCTGGGGGCAGTGTTTTAGGGTTTAGGATAGTGCAGTGGTGTTTGGGTAGTGTAGGGGGACATGCTGGGGGTAGTGTTTTAGGGTTTAGGGTAGTGCAGTGGTGTTTTTGTAGTGTAGGGAGTCATGCTGGAGGTAGTGTTTTAGGGTTTTGGGATTGCTCAGTGGAGTTTGTGTAGTGTAGGGGGTCATGTTTTAGGGTAATGTTTTAGGGTTTAGGGTAGTGCAGTGGTGTTTGTGTAGTGTAGGGTGTCATGCTGGGGGTAGTGTTTTAGGGTTTAGGTTAGTGCAGTGGTGTTTGTTTAGTGTATGGGGTTGTGCTGGGGTAGTGTTTTAGGGTTTAGGGTAGTGCAGTGTTTGTATAGTGTAGGGGGTCATGCTGGTGGTAGTGTTTTAGGGTTTAGGATAGTGCAGTGGTGTTTGGGTAGTGTAGGGGGACATGCTGGGGTAGTGTTTAGGGTAGTGCAGTGGTGTTTGTGTAGTGTAGGGAGTCATGCTGAAGGTAGTGCTTCAGGGTTTTGGGATTGTTCAGTGGTGTTTGTGTAGTGTAGGGGGTCATGTTTTAGGGTATACGGTAGTGCAGTTGTGTTTGGGTAGTGTAGGGGGTCATGCTGGGGGTATTGTTTTAGGGTTTAGCGTTGTGCAGTGGTGTTTGGGTAGTGTAGGGGGTCTTGCCGGGATAGTGCGGTTTAGGGCTGTGCAGTGGTGTTTGTGTAGTGTAGGGGGTCGTGCCGGGGCTAGTCTTTTAGGGTTTAGGGCAGAGCAGTGGTGTTTGTGTAGTGTAGGCGGTCGTGCTGGGGGTAGATTTAGGGTTGGGGTAGATTTAGGGTTTAGGGTAGTGCAGTGGTGATTGGAAAGTGTAGGGGTCGTGCTGGGGGGAGTGTTTTTGGTTTTAGAGCAGTGCAGTGGTGTTTGGGTAGTGTAGGGGGTGATGCTGGGGGTAGTGTTTTAGGGTTTAGGGCAGTGCAGAGGAGTTGGGTATTATAGGATGTTGTGCTGCGGGTAGATTTAGGGTTTAGGGTAGTGCAGTGGCGTTTGTGTAGTGTAGGGGGTTGTGCTGGGGGTAGTGTTTTAGGGTTTTGGGTAGGTCAGTGGTGTTTGGGTAGTGTAGGGTGTCACGCTGGGGGTAGTGTTTTAGGGTTTAGGGTAGTGCCAAGTGGAGTTTGTGGAGTTTAGGGGGACGTGCTGGGATAGTGTTTTAGGGTTTAGGGTAGTGCAGTGTTGTTTATGTAGTGTAGGGGGTCGTACTGAGGGTAGATTTAGGGTTTAGGATAGTGCAGTGGTGTTTGGGTAGTGTAGGGGGTCGTGCTTGGGGTAGAGTTTTAGGGTTTAGGATAGTGCAGTGGTGTTTATGTAGTGTAGGGGGTCGTACTGAGGGTAGATTTAGGGTTTAGGATAGTGCAGTGGTGTTTGGGTAGTGTAGGGGGTCGTGCTGGGGGTAGTGTTTTAGGGTTTAGGGTAGTCCAGTAGTGTAGGGGGTCATGCTGGGTGTGGTGTTTTAGGGTTTAGGTTAGTGCAGTGGTGTGTGTTTAGTGTAGGGTGTCGTGCTGGGGATAGTGCTTTTGGGTTTAGGGCTATGCAGTGGTGTTTGTGTAGTGTAGGGGGTCGTGCCGGGGCTAGTCTTTTAGGGTTTAGGGCAGAGCAGTGGTGTTTGTTTAGTGTAGGCGGTCGTGCTGGGGGTAGATTTAGGTTTGGGGTAGATTTAGGGTTTAGGGTAGTGCAGTGGTGATTGGAAAGTGTAGGGGGTCGTGCTGGGGGTAGTGTTTTTGGGTTTAGGGCACTGCAGTGCAGTGGTGTTTGGGTAGTGTAGGGGGATTGTGCTAGGGGTAGTCTTTTAGTGTTTAGGGCAGTGCAGTGGTATTTGTGTAGTGTAGGGGGTCATGCTGGGGGTAGTGTTTTAGGGTTTAGGGGAGTGCAGTGGTGTTTGGGTAGTGTAGGGGGTCATGCTGGGGGTAGTGTTTTAGGGTTTAGGGCAGTGCAGTGGTGTTTAAGTGTAGGGGGTCGTGTAGGGGGTAGTGTTTTAGTGTTTAGGGCAGTGCAGAGGTGTTTGGGTATTATAGGAGGTTGTGGTGCGGGTAGATTTAGGGTTTAGGGTAGTGTAGTGGCGTTTGTGTAGTGTAGGGGGTTGTGCTGGGGGTAGTGTTTTAGGGTTTTGGGCAGGTCAGTGGTGTTTGGGTAGTGTAGGGCGTCACGCTGGGGGTAGTGTTTTAGGGTTTAGGGTAGTGCCAAGTGGAGTTTGTGGAGTTTAGGGGGACGTGCTGGGATAGTGTTTTAGGGTTTAGGGTAGTGCAGTGTTGTTTATGTAGTGTAGGGGGTCGTACTGAGGATAGATTTAGGGTTTAGGATAGTGCAGTGGTGTTTGGGTAGTGTAGGGGGTCGTGCTTGGGGTAGAATTTTAGGGTTTAGGATAGTGCAGTGGTGTTTGGGTAGTGTAGGGGGTCGTGCTGGGGGTAGTGTTTTAGGGTTTAGGGTAGTGCAGTAGTGTAGGGGGTCATGCTGGGTGTGGTGTTTTAGGGTTTAGGTTAGTGCAGTGGTGTGTGTTTAGTGTAGGGTGTCGTGCTGGGGATAGTGCTTTTGGGTATAGGGCTGTGCAGTGGTGTTTGTGTAGTGTAGGGGGTCGTGCCGGGGCTAGTCTTCTAGGGTTTAGGGCAGAGCAGTGGTGTTTGTGTAGTGTAGGCGGTCGTGCTGGGGGTAGATTTAGGGTTGGGGTGGATTTAGGGTTTAGGGTAGTGCAGTGGTGATTGGAAAGTGTAGGGGGTCGTGCTGGAGGTAGTGTTTTTGGGTTGAGGGCACTGCAGTGCAGTGGTGTTTGGGTAGTGTAGGGGGATTGTGCTAGGGGTAGTGTTTTAGTGTTTAGGGCAGTGCAGTGGTATTTGTGTAGTGTAGGGGGTCATGCTGGGGGTAGTGTTTTAGGGTTTAGGGCAGTGTAGTGGTGTTTGGGTAGTGTAGGGGGTCATGCTGGGGGTAGTGTTTTAGGGTTTAGGGCAGTGAAGTGGTGTTTAAGTGTAGGGGGTCGTGTAGGGGGTAGTGTTTTAGTGTTTAGGGCAGTGCAGAGGTGTTTGGGTATTATAGGAGGTTGTGGTGCGGGTAGATTTAGGGTTTAGGGTAGTGTAGTGGTGTTTGTGTAGTGTAGGGGGTTGTGCTGGGGGTAGTGTTTTTGGGTAGGTCAGTGGTGTTTGGGTAGTGTAGGGCGTCACGCTGGGGGTGATGTTTTAGGGTTTAGGGTAGTGCCAAGTGGAGTTTGTGGAGTTTAGGGGGACGTGCTGGGATAGTGTTTTAGGGTTTAGGGTAGTGCAGTGTTGTTTATGTAGTGTAGGGGGTCGTACTGAGGGTAGATATAGGGTTTAGGATAGTGCAGTGGTGTTTGGGTAGTGTAGGGGGTCGTGCTGGGGGTAGTGTTTTAGGGTTTAGGGTAGTGCAGTAGTGTAGGTGGACATGCTGGGTGTGGTGTTTTAGGGTTTAGGTTAGTGCAGTGTTTGTATAGTGTAGGGGGTCGTGCTGGGGGTAGTCTTTTAGGGTTTAGGGTAGTGCAGTGTTGTTTGTATAGTGTAGGGGGTCATGCTGGGGGCAGTGTTTTAGGGTTTAGGATAGTGCAGTGGTGTTTGGGTAGTGTAGGGGGACATGCTGGGGGTAGTGTTTTAGGGTTTAGGGTAGTGCAGTGGTGTTTGTGTAGTGTAGGGAGTCATGCTGAAGGTAGTGCTTCAGGGTTTTGGGATTGCTCAGTGGAGTTTGTGTAGTGTAGGGGGTCATGTTTTAGGGTAATGTTTTAGGGTTTAGGGTAGTGCAGTGGTGTTTGTGTAGTGTAGGGTGTCATGCTGGGGGTAGTGTTTTAGGGTTTAGGTTAGTGCAGTGGTGTTTGTTTAGTGTATGGGGTTGTGCTGGGGTAGTGTTTTAGGGTTTAGGGTAGTGCAGTGTTTGTATAGTGTAGGGGGTCATGCTGGTGGTAGTGTTTTAGGGTTTAGGATAGTGCAGTGGTGTTTGGGTAGTGTAGGGGGACATGCTGGGGTAGTGTTTAGGGTAGTGCAGTGGTGTTTGTGTAGTGTAGGGAGTCATGCTGAAGGTAGTGCTTCAGGGTTTTGGGATTGTTCAGTGGTGTTTGTGTAGTGTAGGGGGTCATGTTTTAGGGTATACGGTAGTGCAGTTGTGTTTGGGTAGTGTAGGGGGTCATGCTGGGGGTATTGTTTTAGGGTTTAGCGTTGTGCAGTGATGTTTGGGTAGTGTAGGGGGTCTTGCTGGGATAGTGCGGTTTAGGGCTGTGCAGTGGTGTTTGTGTAGTGTAGGGGGTCGTGCCGGGGCTAGTCTTTTAGGGTTTAGGGCAGAGCAGTGGTGTTTGTGTAGTGTAGGCGGTCGTGCTGGGGGTAGATTTAGGGTTGGGGTAGATTTAGGGTTTAGGGTAGTGCAGTGGTGATTGGAAAGTGTAGGGGTCGTGCTGGGGGGAGTGTTTTTAGTTTTAGGGCAGTGCAGTGGTGTTTGGGTAGTGTAGGGGGTGATGCTGGGGGTAGTGTTTTAGGGTTTAGGGCAGTGCAGAGGAGTTGGGTATTATAGGATGTTGTGCTGCGGGTAGATTTAGGGTTTAGGGTAGTGCAGTGGCGTTTGTGTAGTGTAGGGGGTTGTGCTGGGGGTAGTGTTTTAGGGTTTTGGGTAGGTCAGTGGTGTTTGGGTAGTGTAGGGTGTCACGCTGGGGGTAGTGTTTTAGGGTTTAGGGTAGTGCCAAGTGGAGTTTGTGGAGTTTAGGGGGACGTGCTGGGATAGTGTTTTAGGGTTTAGGGTAGTGCAGTGTTGTTTATGTAGTGTAGGGGGTCGTACTGAGGGTAGATTTAGGGTTTAGGATAGTGCAGTGGTGTTTGGGTAGTGTAGGGGGTCGTGCTTGGGGTAGAGTTTTAGGGTTTAGGATAGTGCAGTGGTGTTTATGTAGTGTAGGGGGTCGTACTGAGGGTAGATTTAGGGTTTAGGATAGTGCAGTGGTTTTTGGGTAGTGTAGGGGGTCGTGCTGGGGGTAGTGTTTTAGGGTTTAGGGTAGTGCAGTAGTGTAGGGGGTCATGCTGGGTGTGGTTTCTTAGGGTTTAGGTTAGTGCAGTGGTGTGTGTTTAGTGTAGGGTGTCATGCTGGGGATAGTGCTTTTGGGTATAGGGCTGTGCAGTGGTGTTTGTGTAGTGTAGGGGGTCGTGCCGGGGCTAGTCTTTTAGGGTTTAGGGCAGAGCAGTGGTGTTTGTGTAGTGTAGGCGGTCGTGCTGGGGGTAGATTTAGGGTTGGGGTGGATTTAGGGTTTAGGGTAGTGCAGTGGTGATTGGAAAGTGTAGGGGGTCGTGCTGGGGGTAGTGTTTTTGGGTTGAGGGCACTGCAGTGCAGTGGTGTTTGGGTAGTGTAGGGGGATTGTGCTAGGGGTAGTCTTTTAGTGTTTAGGGCAGTGCAGTGGTATTTGTGTAGTGTAGGGGGTCATGCTGGGGGTAGTGTTTTAGGGTTTAGGGCAGTGTAGTGGTGTTTGGGTAGTGTAGGGGGTCATGCTGGGGGTAGTGTTTTAGGGTTTAGGGCAGTGCAGTGGTGTTTAAGTGTAGGGGGTCGTGTAGGGGGTAGTGTTTTAGTGTTTAGGGCAGTGCAGAGGTGTTTGGGTATTATAGGAGGTTGAGGTGCGGGTAGATTTAGGGTTTAGGGTAGTGTAGTGGTGTTTGTGTAGTGTAGGGGGTTGTGCTGGGGGTAGTGTTTTAGGGTTTTGGGTAGGTCAGTGGTGTTTGGGTAGTGTAGGGCGTCACGCTGGGGTAATGTTTTAGGGTTTAGGGTAGTGCCAAGTGGAGTTTGTGGAGTTTAGGGGGACGTGCTGGGATAGTGTTTTAGGGTTTAGGGTAGTGCAGTGTTGTTTATGTAGTGTAGGGGGTCGTACTGAGGGTAGATTTAGGGTTTAGTATAGTGCAGTGGATTTTGGGTAGTGTAGGGGGTCGTGCTTGGGGTAGAGTTTTAGGGTTTAGGATAGTGCAGTGGTGTTTGGGTAGTGTAGGGGGTCGTGCTGGGGGTAGTGTTTTAGGGTTTAGGGTAGTGCAGTAGTGTAGGTGGTCATGCTGGGTGTGGTGTTTTAGGGTTTAGGTTAGTGCAGTGTTTGTATAGTGTAGGGGGTCGTGCTGGGGGTAGTCTTTTAGGGTTTAGGGTAGTGCAGTGTTGTTTGTATAGTGTAGGGGGTCATGCTGGGGGCAGTGTTTTAGGGTTTAGGATAGTGCAGTGGTGTTTGGGTAGTGTAGGGGGACATGCTGGGGGTAGTGTTTTACGGTTTAGGGTAGTGCAGTGGTGTTTTTGTAATGTAGGGAGTCATGCTGAAGGTAGTGTTTTAGGGTTTTGGGATTGCTCAGTGGTGTTTGTGTAGTGTAGGGGGTCATGTTTTAGGGTAATGTTTTAGGGTTTAGTGTAGTGCAGTGGTGTTTGTGTAGTGTAGGGGGTCATGCTGGGGGTAGTGTTTTAGGGTTTAGGTTAGTGCAGTGGTGTTTGTTTAGTGTATGGGGTTGTGTTGGGGGTAGTGTTTTAGGGTTTAGGGTAATGCAGTGTTTGTATAGTGTAGGGGGTCATGCTGGTGGTAGTGTTTTAGGGTTTAGGATAGTGCAGTGGTGTTTGGGTAGTGTAGGGGGACATGCTGGGGTAGTGTTTTAGGGTTTAGGGTAGTGCAGTGGTGTTTGTGTAGTGTAGGGAGTCATGCTGAAGGTAGTGCTTCAGGGTTTTGGGATTGTTCAGTGTTGTTTGTGTAGTGTAGGGGGTCATGTTTTAGGGTAATGTTTTAGGGTTTAGGGCAGTGCAGTGGTGTTTGTGTAGTGTAGGGGGTCAAACTTTGGGTAGTGCATTAGGGTTTAGGGTAGTACAGTGGTGTTTGTGTAGTGTAGGGGCTCATGTTTTAGGGTATACGGTAGTGCAGTCGTGTTTGGGTAGTGTAGGGGGTCATGCTGGGGGTATTGTTTTAGGGTTTAGCGTCCTGCAGTGGTGTTTGGGTAGTGTAGGGGGTCTTGCCAGGATAGTGCGGTTTAGGGCTGTGCAGTGGTGTTTGTGTAGTGTAGGGGGTCGTGCCGGGGCTAGTCTTTTAGGGTTTAGGGCAGAGCAGTGGTGTTTGTGTAGTGTAGGCGGTCGTGCTGGGGGTAGATTTAGTGTTGGGGTAGATTTAGGGTTTAGGGTAGTGCAGTGGTGATTGGAAAGTGTAGGGGGTCGTGCTGGGGGGAGTGTTTTTGGGTTTAGGGCAGTGCAGTGGTGTTTGGGTAGTGTAGGGGGTCATGCTGGGGGTAGTGTTTTAGGGTTTAGGGCAGTGCAGAGGAGTTGGGTATTATAGGATGTTGTGCTGCGGGTAGATTTAGGGTTTAGGGTAGTGCAGTGGCGTTTGTGTAGTGTAGGGGGTTGTGCTGGGGGTAGTGTTTTAGGGTTTTGGGTAGGTCAGTGGTGTTTGGGTAGTGTAGGGCGTCACGCTGGGGGTAGTGTTTTAGGGTTTAGGGTAGTGCAGTGAGTTTGTGGAGTTTAGGGGGACGTGCTGGGATAGTGTTTTAGGGTTTAGGATAGTGCAGTGTTGTTTTTGTAGTGTAGGGGGTCGTACTGAGGGTAGATTTAGGGTTTAGGATAGTGCAGTGGTGTTTGGGTAGTGTAGGGGGTCGTGCTTGGGGTAGGGTTTTAGGGTTTAGGATAGTGCAGTGGTGTTTGGGTAGTGTAGGGGGTCGTGCTGGGGGTAGTTTTTAGGGTTTAGGGTAGTGCAGTAGTGTAGGGGGTCATGGTGGGTGTGGTGTTTTAGGGTTTAGGTTAGTGCAGTGGTGTGTGTTTAGTGTAGGGTGTCGTGCTGGGGATAGTGCTTTTGGGTTTAGGGCTGTGCAGTGGTGTTTGTGTAGTGTAGGGGGTCGTGCCAGGGCTAGTCTTTTAGGGTTTAGGGCAGAGCAGTGGTGTTTGTGTAGTGTAGGCGGTCATGCTGGGGGTAGATTTAGGTTTGGGGTAGATTTAGGGTTTAGGGTAGTGCAGTGGTGATTGGAAAGTGTAGGGGGTCGTGCTGGGGTAGTGTTTTTGGGTTTAGGGCAGTGCAGTGGTGTTTAAGTGTAGTGGGTCGTGTAGGGGGTAGTGTTTTAGTGTTTAGGGCAGTGCAGAGGTGTTTGGGTATTATAGGAGGTTGTGGTGCGGGTAGATTTAGGGTTTAGGGTAGTGTAGTGGCGTTTGTGTAGTGTAGGGGGTTGTGCTGGGGGTAGTGTTTTAGGGTTTTGGGTAGGTCAGTGGTGTTTGGGTAGTGTAGGGCGTCACGCTGGGGGTAGCGTTTTAGGGTTCAGGGTAGTGCCAAGTGGAGTTTGTGGAGTTTAGGGGGACGTGCTGGGATAGTGTTTTAGGGTTTAGGGTAGTGCAGTGTTGTTTATGTAGTGTAGGGGGTCGTACTGAGGGTAGATTTAGGGTTTAGGATAGTGCAGTGGTGTTTTGGTAGTGTAGGGGGTCGTGCTTGGGGTAGAGTTTTAGGGTTTAGGATAGTGCAGTGGTGTTTGGGTAGTGTAGGGGGTCGTGCTGGGGTAGTGTTTTAGGGTTTAGGGTAGTGCAGTGTTTGTATAGTGTAGGGGGTCGTGCTGGCGGTAGTGTTTTAGGGTTTAGGGTAGTGCAGTGTTGTTTGTATAGTGTAGGGGGTCATGCTGGGGGTAGTGTTTTAGGGTTTAGGATAGTGCAGTGGTGTTTGGGTAGTGTAGGGGGACATGCTGGGGGTAGTGTTTTAGGGTTTTGGGATTGCTCAGTGGTGTTTGTGTAGTGTAGGGGGTCATGTTTTAGGGTAATGTTTTAGGGTTTAGGGTAGTGCAGTGGTGTTTGTGTAGTGTAGGGGGTCAAACTTTGGGTAGTGCTTTAGGGTTTAGGGTAGTACAGTGGTGTTTGTGTAGTGTAGGGGCTCATGTTTTAGGGTATACGGTAGTGCAGTCGTGTTTGGGTAGTGTAGGGGGTCATGCTGGGGGTATTGTTTTAGGGTTTAGCGTCATGCAGTGGTGTTTGGGTAGTGTAGGGGGTCTTGCCGGGATAGTGCGGTTTAGGGCTGTGCAGTGGTGTTTGTGTAGTGTAGGGGGTCGTGCCGGGGCTAGTCTTTTAGGGTTTAGGGCAGAGCAGTGGTGTTTGTGTAGTGTAGGTGGTCGTGCTGGGGGTAGATTTAGGGTTGGGGTAGATTTAGGGTTTAGGGTAGTGCAGTGGTGATTGGAAAGTGTAGGGGGTCGTGCTGGGGGAGTGTTTTTGGGTTTAGGGCAGTGCAGTGGTGTTTAAGTGTAGGGGGTCGTGTAGGGGGTAGTGTTTTAGTGTTTAGGGCAGTGCAGAGGTGTTTGGGTATTATAGGAGGTTGTGGTGCGGGTAGATTTAGGGTTTAGGGTAGTGTAGTGGCGTTTGTGTAGTGTAGGGGGTTGTGCTGGGGATAGTGTTTTAGGGTTTTGGGTAGGTCAGTGGTGTTTGGGTAGTGTAGGGTGTCACGCTGGGGGTAGTGTTTTAGGGTTTAGGGTAGTGCCAAGTGGAGTTTGTGGAGTTTAGCGGGACGTGCTGGTATAGTGTTTTAGGGTTTAGGGTAGTGCAGTGTTGTTTATGTAGTGTAGGGGGACGTACTGAGGGTAGATTTAGGGTTTAGGATAGTGCAGTGGTGTTTGGGTAGTGTAGGGGGTCGTGCTGGGGGTAGTGTTTTAGGGTTTAGGGTAGTGCAGTAGTGTAGGTGGTCATGCTGGGTGTGGTGTTTTAGGGTTTAGGTTAGTGCAGTGTTTGTATAGTGTAGGGGGTCGTGCTGGGGGTAGTCTTTTAGGGTTTAGGGTAGTGCAGTGTTGTTTGTATAGTGTAGGGGGTCATGCTGGGGGCAGTGTTTTAGGGTTTAGGATAGTGCAGTGGTGTTTGGGTAGTGTAGGGGGACATGCTGGGGGTAGTGTTTTAGGGTTTAGGGTAGTGCAGTGGTGTTTTTGTAGTGTAGGGAGTCATGCTGGAGGTAGTGTTTTAGGGTTTTGGGATTGCTCAGTGGAGTTTGTGTAGTGTAGGGGGTCATGTTTTAGGGTAATGTTTTAGGGTTTAGGGTAGTGCAGTGGTGTTTGTGTAGTGTAGGGTGTCATGCTGGGGGTAGTGTTTTAGGGTTTAGGTTAGTGCAGTGGTGTTTGTTTAGTGTATGGGGTTGTGCTGGGGGTAGTGTTTTAGGGTTTAGGGTAGTGCAGTGTTTGTATAGTGTAGGGAGTCATGCTGGTGGTAGTGTTTTAGGGTTTAGGATAGTGCAGTGGTGTTTGGGTAGTGTAGGGGGACATGCTGGGGTAGTGTTTTAGGGTTTAGGGTAGTGCAGTGGTGTTTGTGTAGTGTAGGGAGTCATGCTGAAGGTAGTGCTTCAGGGTTTTGGGATTGTTCAGTGGTGTTTGTGTAGTGTAGGGGGTCATGTTTTAGGGTAATGTTTTAGGGTCTAGGGCAGTGCAGTGGTGTTTGTGTAGTGTAGGGGGTCAAACTTTGGGTAGTGCTTTAGGGTTTAGGGTAGTACAGTGGTGTTTGTGTAGTGTAGGGGCTCATGTTTTAGGGTATACGGTAGTGCAGTCGTGTTTGGGTAGTGTAGGGGGTCATGCTGGGGGTATTGTTTTAGGGTTTAGCGTCGTGCAGTGGTGTTTGGGTAGTGTAGGGGGTCTTGCCAGGATAGTGCGGTTTAGGGCTGTGCAGTGGTGTTTGTGTAGTGTAGGGGGTCGTGCCGGGGCTAGTCTTTTAGGGTTTAGGGCAGAGCAGTGTTGTTTGTGTAGTGTAGGCGGTCGTGCTGGGGGTAGATTTAGGGTTGGGGTAGATTTAGGGTTTAGGGTAGTGCAGTGGTGATTGGAAAGTGTAGGGGGTCGTGCTGGGGGGAGTGTTTTTGGGTTTAGGGCAGTGCAGTGGTGTTTAGGTAGTGTAGGGGGTCATGCTGGGGGTAGTGTTTTAGGGTTTAGGGCAGTGCAGAGGAGTTGGGTATTATAGGATGTTGTGCTGCGGGTAGATTTAGGGTTTAGGGTAGTGCAGTGGCGTTTGTGTAGTGTAGGGGGTTGTGCTGGGGGTAGTGTTTTAGGGTTTTGGGTAGGTCAGTGGTGTTTGGGTAGTGTAGGGCGTCACGCTGGGGGTAGTGTTTTAGGATTTAGGGTAGTGCAGTGAGTTTGTGGAGTTTAGGGGGACGTGCTGGGATAGTGTTTTACGGTTTAGGATAGTGCAGTGTTGTTTTTGTAGTGTAGGGGGTCGTACTGAGGGTAGATTTAGGGTTTAGGATAGTGCAGTGGTGTTTGGGTAGTGTAGGGGGTCGTGCTTGGGGTAGGGTTTTAGGGTTTAGGATAGTGCAGTGGTGTTTGGGTAGTGTAGGGGGTCGTGCTGGGGGTAGTTTTTAGGGTTTAGGGTAGTGCAGTAGTGTAGGGGGTTGTGCTGGGGGTAGTGTTTTAGGGTTTTGGGTAGGTCAGTGGTGTTTGGGTAGTGTAGGGCGTCACGCTGGGGGTAGTGTTTTAGGGTTTAGGGTAGTGCCAAGTGGAGTTTGTGGAGTTTAGGGGGACGTGCTGGGATAGTGTTTTAGGGTTTAGGGTAGTGCAGTGTTGTTTATACAGTGTAGGGGGTCGTACTGAGGGTAGATTTAGGGTTTAGGATAGTGCATTGGTGTTTGGGTAGTGTAGGGGGTCGTGCTTGGGGTAGAGTTTTAGGGTTTAGGATAGTGCAGTGGTGTTTGGGCAGTGTAGGGGGTCGTGCTGGGGGTAGTGTTTTAGGGTTTAGGGTAGTGCAGTGTTTGTATAGTGTAGGGGTCGTGCTGGGGGTAGTGTTTTAGGGTTTAGGGTAGTGCAGTGTTTGTATAGTGTATGGGGTCATGCTGGTGGTAGTGTTTAAGGGTTTAGGGTAGTGCAGTGTTTGTATAGTGCATGGGGTCATGCTGGTGGTAGTGTTTTAGGGTTTAGGGCAGTGCAGTGGTGTTTGTGTAGTGTAGGGGGTCATGCTTTGGGTAGTGGTTTAAGGTTTAGGGTAGTACAGTGGTGTTTGTGTAGTGTAGGGGGTCATGTTTTAGGGTATAGGGTAGTGCAGTCGTGTTTGGGTACTGTAGGGGTTCATGCTGGGGGTATTGTTTTAGGGTTTAGCGTCGTGCAGTGGTGTTTGTGTAGTGTAGGGGGTAGTGGTTTAGGGTAGTGTTGTGGTGATTGTATAGGGTAGAGGGTTGTACTGAGGGCAGTGTTTTAGGGTTCAGGGTAGCGCAGTGGTATTTGTGTAGAGTAGGGGGTCGTGTTTTAGGGTTTAGGGTAGTGCAGTGGTGTTGGGGTAGTATAGGGGTTCATCCTGGGGGTAGTGTTTTTGGGTTTAGGGTAGTGCAGTTGTATTTTGGTAGTGAAGAGGGTCGTGCTGGTTAGTGTTTTAGGGTAGTACAGTGGTGTTTGTGTAGTGTAGGGGGTCATGCTTGGGGTAGTGTTTTAGGGTTTAGGGTAGTGCAGTGGTCATTGGGTAATGTAGGGGTTCATGCTGGGGGTAGTGTTTTAGGGTTTAGGGTAGTGCAGTGGTTTTTGTGTAGTATAGGGGTTCATGCTGGGGGTAGTGTTTTAGGGTTTAGGGCAGTGCAATGGTGTTTGGGTAGTGTAGGGGGTCGTGCCGGGGTAGTGTTTTAGGGTTTAGGGCTTTGCAGTGGTGTTTGTGTAGTGTAGGTGGTCGTGCCAGGGCTAGTGTTTTAGGGTTTCAGGGCAGTGCAGTGGTGTTTGGGTATTGTAGGGGGTCATGCTGGGGGTAGTGTTTTAGGGTTTAGGGTAGTGCAGTTGTGTTTGTGTTGTGTATGGGATCATGCTGGGGGTAGTGTTTTAGGGTTTAGGGTAGTGCAGTGGTGTTTGAGTAGTGTAGAGGGTCATGCTGGTGGTAGTGTTTTAGGGTTTAGGATAGTGCAGTGGTGTTTGGGTAGTGTAGGGGGACATGCTGGGGTAGTGTTTTAGGGTTTAGGGTAGTGCAGTGGTGTTTGTGTAGTGTAGGGGCTCATGTTTTAAGGTAATGTTTTAGGGTTTAGGGCAGTGCAGTGGTGTTGTGTTTGTGTAGTGTAGGGGGTCATGCTTTGGGTAGTGGTTTAGGGTTTAGGGTAGTACAGGGGTGTTTGTGTAGTGTAGGGGGTCATGTTTTAGGGTATAGGGTAGTGCAGTCGTGTTTGTGTAGTGTAGAGGGTCATGC
Source organism: Triturus cristatus (assembly GCF_964204655.1). Lineage (NCBI taxonomy): Eukaryota > Metazoa > Chordata > Amphibia > Caudata > Salamandridae > Triturus > Triturus cristatus. Next base: position 749,262,274 of record NC_140579.1, read on the forward strand.
TGGGGGTATTGTTTTAGGGTTTAGCGTCGTGCAGTGGTGTTTGTGTAGTGTAGGGGGTAGTGGTTTAGGGTAGTGTTGTGGTGTTTGTATAGGGTAGGGGGTTGTACTGAGGGCAGTGTTTTAGGGTTCAGGGTAGCGCAGTGGTATTTGTGTAGAGTAGGGGGTCGTGTTTTAGGGTTTAGGGTAGTGCAGTGGTGTTTGGGTAGTATAGGGGTTCATCCTGGGGGTAGTGTTTTTGGGTTTAGGGTAGTGCAGTTGTATTTTGGTAGTGAAGAGGGTCGTGCTGGGGTAGTGTTTTAGGGTAGTACAGTGGTGTTTGTGTAGTGTAGGGGGTCGTGCTTGGGGTAGTGTTTTAGGGTTTAGGGTAGTGCAGTGGTTATTGGGTAGTGTAAGGGTTTATGCTGGGGGTAGTGTTTTAGGGTTTAGGGTAGTGCAGTGGTTTTTGTGTAGTATAGGGGTTCATGCTGGGGGTAGTGTTTTAGGGTTTAGGGCAGTGCAGTGGTGTTTGGGTAGTGTAGGGGGTCGTGCCGGGGTAGTGTTTTAGGGTTTAGGGCTTTGCAGTGGTGTTTGTGTAGTGTAGGTGGTCGTGCCAGGGCTAGTGTTTTAGGGTTTCAGGACAGTGCAGTGGTGTTTGGGTATTGTAGGGGGTCACGCTGGGGGTAGTGTTTTAGGGTTTAGGGTAGTGCAGTTGTGTTTGTGTTGTGTATGGGATCATGCTGGGGGTAGTGTTTTAGGGTTTAGGGTAGTGCAGTGGTGTTTTAGTAGTGTAAGGGGTAATGCTGGGGTAGATTTAGGGCTTAGGGTAGGGCAGTGGTGTTTGGAAAGTGTAGTGGGTTGTGCTGGGTATAGTGTTTTTAGGTTTAGGGTAGTGCAGTGCAGTGGTGTTTGGGTAGTGTAGGGGGATCATGCTAGGGGTAGTGTTTTAGGGTTTAGGGCAGTGCAGTGGTGTTTGGTTAGTGTAGGGGGTCATGCTGGGGGTAGAATTAGGGATTAGGGTAATGCAGTGGTGTTTAGGTAGTGTAGTGGGTCGTGCTCAGGTAGTGTTTTAGGGTTTAGGGGAGTGCAGTGGTGTTTGTGCAGTGCAGGGGGTCATGCTAGGAGTAGTGTTTTAGGGTTTAGGTCAGTGCAGTGGTGTTTGTGTAGTGTAGGGGGCGTGTTTTAGGGTTTAGGGTAGTGCAGTGGTGTTTGGATAGTGTAGGGAGTCGTGCTGGGGGTAGTGTTTTAGGGTTTAAGGCAGTGCAGTGATGTTTGGGTACTATAGGGGGTTGTGCTTGGGGAAGTGTTTTAGGGTATAGGGTAGTGCAGTAGTGTTTGTGTAGTGTAGGGGGTCATGCTGGGGTAGATTTAGGGCTTAGGGTAATGCAGTGATGTTTGGGTAGTGTAGGGGGTTGAGCTGCAGGTAGTGTTTTAGGGTTTAGGGTAGTGCAGTGGTGTTTGTGTAGTATAGGGGTCAAGCTGGGGGTAGTGTTTTAGGGTTTAGGGCCGTGCAGTGGTGTTTGGGAAGTGTAGGGTGTCAAGCTGGGGGTAGTGTTTTAGGGTTTAGGGCCATGCAGTGGTGTTTGGGTAGTGTAGGGTGTAGTGCTGGGGGCAGCGTGTTAGGGTTTAGGGCAGTGCAGTAGTGTTTGTGTAGTGTAGGGGGTCGTGCCGGGGGTATTGTTTTAGGGTTTGGGATAGTGCAGTTGTGTTTGTGTAGTGTAGGCGGTCGTGCTGGGGGTAGATTTAGGGCTGGGGTAGATTTAGGGTTTAGGGTAGTGCAGCGGTGATTGGAATGTGTAGGGGGTCGTGCTGGGGGTAGTGTTTTTGGGTTTAGGGCAGTGCAGTGCAGTGGTGTTTGGGTAGTGTAGGGGGATTGTGCTAGGGGTAGCGTTTTAGTGTTTAGGGCAGTGCAGTGGTGTTTGTGTAGTATAGGGGGTCATGCTGGGGGTAGGGTTTTAGGGTTTAGGGCAGTGCCGTGGTGTTTGGGTAGTGTAGGGGGTCATGCTGGGGGTAGTGTTTTAGGGTTTAGGGCAGTGCAGTGGTGTTTGTTAAGTGTAGGGGGTCACGCCGGGGGTAGTGTTTTAGTGTTTAGGGCAGTGCAGAGGTATGTGGGTATTATAGGGGGTTGTGCTGCGGGTAGATTTAGGATAGTGCAGTGGTGTTTGCGTATTGTAGAGGGTTGCGCTGGGGGTAGTGTTTTAGGGTTTTGGGTAGGTCAGTGGTGTTTGGGTAGTGTAGGGTGTCACGCTGGGGGTAGTGTTTTAGAGTTTACGGTAGTGCAGTAGTCTTTGTGTAGTGTAGGGGGTCACCCTGGGGGTAGTGTTTTAGGGTTTATGGTAGTGCAGTGTTGTTTGTGTAGTGTAGGGGGACGTGCTGGGATAGTGTTTTAGGGTTTAGGGTAGTGCAGTGTTGTTTATGTAGTGTAGGGGTCGTAATGAGGGTAGATTTAGGGTTTAGGATAGTGCAGTGGTGTTTGGATAGTGTAGGGGGTCGTGCTCGGGGTAAGGTTTTAGGGTTTAGGTTAGTGCAGTGGTGTTTGGGTAGTGTAGGGGTCATGCTCGGGTAGTGTTTTAGGGATTAGGGTAGTGCAGTAGTGTAGGGGGTCATGCTGGGGGTTGTGTTTTAGGGTTTAGGGTAGTGCAGTGGTGTTTGTGTTGTGTAGGGGGTCATGATGAAGTTAGTGTTTGAGAGTTTTGGGTTTGTTCAGTGGTGTTTGTATAGTGTAGGGGGTCATGTTTTAGGGTAGTGTTTTAGGGTTTAGGGTAGTGCATTGGTGTTTGTGTAGTGTAGGGGGTCATGCTTTTTGTAGTGCTTTAGGGTTTAGGGTAGTGCAGTTTTGTTTGTGTGGTGTAGGGGTTCATGTTTTAGGGTATAGGGTAGTGCAGTGGTGTTTGGGTAGTGTAGGGGGTCATGCTGGGGGTAGTGTTTTAGGTTTTAGGGTAGTGCAGTGGTGTTTGTGTAGTATAGGGGGTAGTGGTTTAGGGTAGTGTTGTGGTGTTTGTCTAGTGTAGGGGGTTGTGCTGGGGGTAGTGTTTTAGGGTTTTGGGTAGTGCAGTGGTGTTTGTGTAGAGTAGGGGGGCATGTGTTAGGGTTTAGGGTAGTGCAGTGGTGTTTGGGTAGTGTAGGGGGTCATACTGGGGGTAGTGTTTTTGGGTTTAGGGTAGTGCAGTTGTGTTTGGGTAGTGAAGAGGGTGGTGCTGGGGTAGTGTTTTAGGGTTTAGGTTAGTACAGTGGTGTTTGTGTAGTGTAGGGGGTCGTGCTTGGGGTAGTGTTTTAGGGTTTAGGGTAGTGCAGTGGTCATTGGGTAGTGTAAGTGTTCATGCTGGGGGAGTGTTTTAGGGTTTAGGGTAGTGCAGTGGTGTTTGTGTAGTATACGGGTTCATGCTGGGGGTAGTGTTTTAGGGTTTAGGGCAGTGCAGTGGTGTTTGGGTAGTGTAGGGGGTCGTGCCGGGGTAGTGTTTTAGGGTTAAGGGCTTTGCAGTGGTGTTTGTGTAGTGTAGGTGGTCGTGCCAGGGCTAGTGTTTTAGGGTTTAGGGCAGTGCAGTGGTGTTTTCTATTGTAGGGGGTCGTGCCGGGGGTAGTGTTTGAGCATTTAGGATAGTGCAGTGGTGTTTGGGTAGTGTAGAGGGTCATGCTGTGGGTAAATTTAGGGTTTAGGGTAGTGTAGTGGTGTTTTTATAGTGTATGGGGTCGCGCTGGGGGTACTGTTTTAGGGTTTAGGGTAGTGCAGTGGTGTTTGGGTAGTGTAGGGGGTCACGCTGGGGGTAGTGTTTTAGGGTTTAGGGTAGTGCAGTTGTGTTTGTGTCGTGTATGGTGTCATGCTGGGGGTAGTGTTTTAGGGTTTAGGGTAGTGCAGTGGTGTTTGTGTAGTGTAAGGGGTAATGCTGGGGGTAGATTTAGGGCTTAGGGTTGTGCAGTGGTGTTTGGAAAGTGTAGTGGGTTGTGCTGGGTGTAGTGTTTTTAGGTTTAGGGTACTGCAGTGCAGTGGTGTTTGGGTAGTGTCGGGGGATCGTGCTAGGGGGTCGTGCTGGGGGTAGAAGTAGGGTTTAGGGTAATGCAGTGGTGTTTTGGTAGTGTAGTGGGTCGTGCTCAGGTAGTGTTTTAGGGTTTAGGGTAGTGCAGTGGTGTTTGTGTAGTGTAGGGGGTCAAGCTGGGGGTAGTGTTTTAGGGTTTAGGGCCGTGCAGTGGTGTTTGGGTAGTGTAGGGTGTCAAGCTGGGGGTAGTGTTTTAGGGTATAGGGCCGTGCAGTGGTGTTTGGGTAGTGTAGGGTGTCGTGCTGGGGGCAGGGTGTTAGGGTTTAGGGCAGTGCAGTAGTGTTTGTGTAGTGTAGGGGGTCATGCCGGGGGTATTGTTTTAGGGTTGGGATAGTCAAGTGGTGTTTGTGTAGTGTAGGCGGTCGTGCTGGGGGTAGATTTAGGGTTGGGGTAGATTTAGGGTTTAGGGTAGTGCAGTGGTGATTGGAAAGTGTAAGGGGTCGTGCTGGGGGTAGTGTTTTTGGGTTTAGGGCAGTGCAGTGCAGTGGTGTTTGGGTAGTGTAGGGGGATTGTGCTAGGGGTAGCGTTTTAGTGTTTAGGGCAGTGCAGTGGTGTTTGTGTAGTATAGGGGGTCATGCTGGGGGTAGTGTTTTAGGGTTTAGGGCAGTGCAGTGGTGTTTGGGTAGTGTAGGGGGTCATGCTGGGGGTAGTGTTTTAGGGCTTAGGGCAGTGCAGTGGTGTTTGTTAAGTGTAGGGGGTCGCGCCGGGGGTAGTGTTTTAGTGTTTAGGGCAGTGCAGAGGTATGTGGGTATTACAGGGGGTTGTGCTGCGGGTAGATTTAGGGTAGTGCAGTGGTGTTTATGTAGTGTAGGGGGATTGTGCTAGGGGTTGTGTTTTAGTGTTTAGGGCAGTGCAGTGGTATTTGTGTAGTGTAGGGGGTCATGCTGGGGGTAGTGTTTTAGGGTTTAGGGCAGTGCAGTGGTGTTTGGGTAGTGTAGGGGGTCATGCTGGGGGTAGTATTTTAGGGTTTAGGGCAGTGCAGAGGAGTTGGGTATTATAGGATGTTGTGCTGCGGGTAGATTTAGGGTTTAGGGTAGTGCAGTGGCGTTTGTGTAGTGCAGGGGGTTGTGCTGGGGGTAGTGTTTTAGGGTTTTGGGTAGGTCAGTGGTGTTTGGGTAGTATAGGGCGCCACGCTGGGGGTAGTGTTTTAGGGTTTAGGGTAGTGCAGTGGAGTTTGTGTAGTTTAGGGGGACGTGCTGGGATAGTGTTTTAGGGTTTAGGGTAGTGCAGTGTTGTTTATGTAGTGTAGGGCGCCGTACTGAGGGTAGATTTAGGGTTTAGGATAGTGCAGTGGTGTTTGGGTAGTGTAGGGGGTCATGCTTGGGGTAGGGTTTTAGGGTTTAGGATAGTGAAGTGGTGTTTGGGTAGTGTAGGGGGTCGTGCTGGGGGTAGTTTTTAGGGTTTAGGGTAGTGCAGTAGTGTAGGGGGTCATGCTGGGTGTGGTGTTTTAGGGTTTAGGTTAGTGCAGTGGTGTGTGTTTAGTGTAGGGTGTCGTGCTGGGGATAGTGCTTTTGGGTTTAGGTCTGTGCAGTGGTGTTTGTGTAGTGTAGGGGGTCGTGCCGGGGCTAGTCTTTTAGGGTATAGGGCAGAGCAGTGGTGTTTGTGTAGTGTAGGCGGTCGTGCTGGGGGTAGATTTAGGGTTGGGGTAGATTTAGGGTTTAGGGTAGTGCAGTGGTGATTGGAAAGTGTAGGGGGTCGTGCTGGGGGTAGTGTTTTAGGGTTTAGGGCAGTGTAATGGTGTTTGGGTAGTGTAGGGGGTCATACTGGGGGTAGTGTTTTAGGGTTTAGGGCAGTGCAGTGGTGTTTAAGTGTAGGGGGTCGTGTAGGGGGTAGTGTTTTAGTGTTTAGGGCAGTGCAGAGGTGTTTGGGTATTATAGGAGGTTGTGGTGCGGGTAGATTTAGGGTTTAGGGTAGTGTAGTGGTGTTTGTGTAGTGTAGGGGGTTGTGCTGGGGGTAGTGCTTTAGGGTTTTGGGTAGGTCAGTGGTGTTTGGGTAGTGTAGGGCGTCACGCTGGGGGTAATGTTTTAGGGTTTAGGGTAGTGCCAAGTGGAGTTTGTGGAGTTTAGGGGGACGTGCTGGGATAGTGTTTTAGGGTTTAGGGTAGTGCAGTGTTGTGTATGTAGTGTAGGGGGTCGTACGGAGGGTAGATTTAGGGTTTAGGATAGTGCAGTGGATATTGGGTAGTGTAGGGGGTTGTGCTTGGGGTAGAGTTTTAGGGTTTAGGATAGTGCAGTTTCATTTGGGTAGTGTAGGGGGTCGTGCTGGGGGTAGTGTTTTAGGGTTTTGGGTAGGTCAGTGGTGTTTGGGTAGTGTAGGGCGTAACGCTGGGGGTAGTGTTTTAGGGTTTAGGGTAGTGCAGTGAGTTTGTGGAGTGTAGGCGGTCGTGCTGGGGGTAGATTTAGGGTTGGGGTAGATTTAGGGTTTAGGGTAGTGCAGTGGTGATTGGAAAGTGTAGGGGGTCGTGCTGGGGGGAGTGTTTTTGGGTTTAGGGCAGTGCAGTGGTGTTTGGCTAGTGTAGGGGGTCATGCTGGGGGTAGTGTTTTAGGGTTTAGGGCAGTGCAGAGGAGTTGGGTATTATAGGATGTTGTGCTGCGGGTAGATTTAGGGTTTGGGGTAGTGCAGTGGCGTTTGTGTAGTGTAGGGGGTCGTACTGAGGGTAGATTTAGGGTTTAGGATAGTGCAGTGGTGTTTGGGTAGTGTAGGGGTTGTGCTTGGGGTAGGGTTTTAGGGTTTAGGATAGTGCAGTGGTGTTTGGGTAGTGTAGGGGGTCGTGCTGGGGGTAGTTTTTAGGGTTTAGGGTAGTGCAGTAGTGTAGGGGGTCATGCTGGGTGTGGTGTTTTAGGGTTTAGGTTAGTGCAGTGGTGTGTGTTTAGTGTAGGGTGTCGTGCTTGGGATAGTGCTTTTGGGTTTAGGGCTGTGCAGTGGTGTTTGTGTAGTGTAGGGGGTCGTGCCGGGGCTAGTCTTTTAGGGTTTAGGGCAGAGCAGTGGTGTTTGTGTAGTGTAGGCGGTCATGCTGGGGGTAGATTTAGGTTTGGGGTAGATTTAGGGTTTAGGGTAGTGCAGTGGTGATTGGAAAGTGTAGGGGGTCGTGCTGGGGGTAGTGTTTTTGGGTTTAGGGCACTGCAGTGCAGTGGTGTTTGGGTAGTGTAGGGGGATTGTGCTAGGGGTAGTCTTTTAGTGTTTAGGGCAGTGCAGTGGTATTTGTGTAGTGTAGGGGGTCATGCTGGGGGTAGTGTTTTAGGGTTTAGGGGAGTGCAGTGGTGTTTGGGTAGTGTAGGGGGTCATGCTGGGGGTAGTGTTTTAGGGTTTAGGGCAGTGCAGTGGTGTTTAAGTGTAGGGGGTCGTGTAGGGGGTAGGGTTTTAGTGTTTAGGGCAGTGCAGAGGTGTTTGGGTATTATAGGAGGTTGTGGTGCGGGTAGATTTAGGGTTTAGGGTAGTGTAGTGGCGTTTGTGTAGTGTAGGGGGTTGTGCTGGGGGCAGTGTTTTAGGGTTTAGGATAGTGCTGTGGTGTTTGGGTAGTGTAGGGGGACATGCTGGGGGTAGTGTTTTAGGGTTTAGGGTAGTGCAGTGGTGTTTTTGTAGTGTAGGGAGTCATGCTGAAGGTAGTGTTTTAGGGTTTTGGGATTGCTCAGTGGTGTTTGTGTAGTGTAGGGGGTCATGTTTTAGGGTAATGTTTTAGGGTTTAGGGTAGTGCAGTGGTGTTTGTGTAGTGTAGGGGGTCATGCTGGGGGTAGTGTTTTAGGGTTTAGGTTAGTGCAGTGGTGTTTGTTTAGTGTATGGGGTTGTGCTGGGGGTAGTGTTTTAGGGTTTAGGGTAGTGCAGTGTTTGTATAGTGTAGGGGGTCATGCTGGTGGTAGTGTTTTAGGGTTTAGGATAGTGCAGTGGTGTTTGGGTAGTGTAGGGGGACATGCTGGGGTAGTGTTTTAGGGTTTAGGGTAGTGCAGTGGTGTTTGTGTAGTGTAGGGAGTCATGCCGAAGGTAGTGCTTCAGGGTTTTGGGATTGTTCAGTGGTGTTTGTGTAGTGTAGGGGGTCATGTTTTAGGGTAATGTTTTAGGGTTTAGGGCAGTGGTGTTTGTGTAGTGTAGGGGGTCAAACTTTGGGTAGTGCTTTAGGGTTTAGGGTAGTACAGTGGTGTTTGTGTAGTGTAGGGGCTCATGTTTTAGGGTATACGGTAGTGCAGTCGTGTTTGGGTAGTGTAGGGGGTCATGCTGGGGGTATTGTTTTAGGGTTTAGCGTCGTGCAGTGGTGTTTGGGTAGTGTAGGGGGTCTTGCCGGGATAGTGCGGTTTAGGGCTTTGCAGTGGTGTTTGTGTAGTGTAGGGGGTCGTGCCGGGGCTAGTCTTTTAGGGTTTAGGGCAGATCAGTGGTGTTTGTGTAGTGTAGGCGGTCGTGCTGGGGGTAGATTTAGGGTTGGGGTAGATTTAGGGTTTAGGGTAGTGCAGTGGTGATTGGAAAGTGTAGGGGGTCGTGCTGGGGGGAGTGTTTTTGGGTTTAGGGCAGTGCAGTGGTGTTTGGGTAGTGTAGGGGGTCATGCTGGGGGTAGTGTTTTAGGGTTTAGGGCAGTGCAGAGGAGTTGGGTATTATAGGATATTGTGCTGCGGGTAGATTTAGGGTTTAGGGTAGTGCAGTGGCGTTTGTGTAGTGTAGGGGGTTGTGCTGGGGGTAGTGTTTTAGGGTTTTGGGTAGGTCAGTGGTGTTTGGGTAGTGTAGGGCATCACGCTGGGGGTAGTGTTTTAGGGTTTAGGGTAGTGCAGTGAGTTTGTGGAGTTTAGGGGGACGTGCTGGGATAGTGTTTTAGGGTTTAGGATAGTGCAGTGTTGTTTATGTAGTGTAGGGGGTCGTACTGAGGGTAGATTTAGGGTTTAGGATAGTGCAGTGGTGTTTGGGTAGTGTAGGGGTCGTGCTTGGGGTAGGGTTTTAGGGTTTAGGATAGTGCAGTGGTGTTTGGGTAGTGTAGGGGGTCGTGCTGGGGGTAGTTTTTAGGGTTTAGGGTAGTGCAGTAGTGTAGGGGGTCATGCTGGGTGTGGTGTTTTAGGGTTTAGGTTAGTGCAGTGGAGTGTGTTTAGTGTAGGGTGTCGTGCTGGGGATAGTGCTTTTGGGTTTAGGGCTGTGCAGTGGTGTTTGTGTAGTGTAGGGGGTCGTGCCGGGGCTAGTCTTTTAGGGTTTAGGGCAGAGCAGTGGTGTTTGTGTAGTGTAGGCGGTCATGCTGGGGGTAGATTTAGGTTTGGGGTAGATTTAGGGTTTAGGGTAGTGCAGTGGTGATTGGAAAGTGTAGGGGGTCGTGCTGGGGGTAGTGTTTTTGGGTTTAGGGCACTGCAGTGCAGTGGTGTTTGGGTAGTGTAGGGGGATTGTGCTAGGGGTAGTCTTTTAGTGTTTAGGGCAGTGCAGTGGTATTTTTGTAGTGTAGGGGGTCATGCTGGGGGTAGTGTTTTAGGGTTTAGGGGAGTGCAGTGGTGTTTGGGTAGTGTAGGGGGTCATGCTGGGGGTAGTGTTTTAGGGTTTAGGGCAGTGCAGTGGTGTTTAAGTGTAGGGGGTCGTGTAGGGGGTAGGGTTTTAGTGTTTAGGGCAGTGCAGAGGTGTTTGGGTATTATAGGAGGTTGTGGTGCGGGTAGATTTAGGGTTTAGGGTAGTGTAGTGGCGTTTGTGTAGTGTAGGGGGTTGTGCTGGGGGTAGTGTTTTAGGGTTTTGGGTAGGTCAGTGGTGTTTGGGTAGTGTAGGGTGTCACGCTGGGGGTAGTGTTTAAGGGTTTAGGGTAGTGCCAAGTGGAGTTTGTGGAGTTTAGGGGGACGTGCTAGGATAGTGTTTTAGGGTTTAGGGTAGTGCAGTGTTGTTTATGTAGTGTAGGGGGTCGTACTGAGGGTAGATTTAGGGTTTAGGATAGTGCAGTGGTGTTTTGGTAGTGTAGGGGGTCGTGCTTGGGGTAGAGTTTTAGGGTTTAGGATAGTGCAGTGGTGTTTGGGTAGTGTAGGGGGTCGTGCTGGGGGTAGTGTTTTAGGGTTTAGGGTAGTGCAGTGTTTGTATAGTGTAGGGGGTCGTGCTGGGGGTAGTGTTTTAGGGTTTAGGTTAGTGCAGTGTTGTTTGTATAGTGTAGGGGGTCATGCTGGGGGTAGTGTATTAGGGTTTAGGATAGTGCAGTGGTGTTTGGGTAGTGTAGGGGGACATGCTGGGGGTAGTGTTTTAGAGTTTTGGGATTGCTCAGTGGTGTTTGTGTAGTTTAGGGGGTCATGTTTTAGGGTAATGTTTTAGGGTTTAGGGTAGTGCAGTGGTGTTTGTGTAGTGTAGGGGGTCAAACTTTGGGTAGTGCTTTAGGGTTTAGGGTAGTACAGTGGTGTTTGTGTAGTGTAGGGGGTCATGTTTTAGGGTATACGGTAGTGCAGTCGTGTTTGGGTAGTGTAGGGGGTCATGCTGGGGGTATTGTTTTAGGGTTTAGCGTCGTGCAGTGGTGTTTGGGTAGTGTAGGGGGTCATGCCGGGATAATGCGGTTTAGGGCTGTGCAGTGGTGTTTGTGTAGTGTAGGGGGTCGTGCCGGGGCTAGTCTTTTAGGGTTTAGGGCAAAGCAGTGGTGTTTGTGTAGTGTAGGCGGTCGTGCTGGGGGTAGATTTAGGGTTGGGGTAGATTTAGGGTTTAGGGTAGTGCAGTGGTGATTGGAAAGTGTAGGGGGTCGTGCTGGGGGAGTGGTTTTGGGTTTAGGGCAGTGCAGTGGTGTTTAAGTGTAGGGGGTCGTGTAGGGGGTAGTGTTTTAGTGTTTAGGGCAGTGCAGAGGTGTTTGGGTATTATAGGAGGTTGTGGTGCGGGTAGATTTAGGGTTTAGGGTAGTGTAGTGGCTTTTGTGTAGTGTAGGGGATTGTGCTGGGGGTAGTGTTTTAGGGTTTTGGGTAGGTCAGTGGTGTTTGGGTAGTGTAGGGCGTCACGCTGGGGGTAGTGTTTTAGGGTTTAGGGTAGTGCCAAGTGGAGTTTGTGGAGTTTAGGGGGACGTGCTGGGATAGTGTTTTAGGGTTTAGGGTAGTGCAGTGTTGTTTATGCAGTGTAGGGGGTCGTACTGAGGGTAGATTTAGGGTTTAGGATAGTGCAGTGGTGTTTGGGTAGTGTAGGGGGTCGTGCTTGGGGTAGAGTTTTAGGGTTTAGGATAGTGCAGTGGTGTTTGGGTAGTGTAGGGGGTCGTGCTGGGGGTAGTGTTTTAGGGTTTAGGGTAGTGCAGTGTTTGTATAGTGTAGGGGGTCGTGCTGGGGGTAGTGCTTTAGGGTTTAGGGTAGTGCAGTGTTTGTATAGTGTATGGGGTCATGCTGGTGGTAGTGTTTTAGGGTTTAGGATAGTGCAGTGGTGTTTGGGTAGTGTAGGGGGACATGCTGGGGTAGTGTTTTAGGGTTTAGGGTAGTGCAGTGGTGTTTGTGTAGTGTAGGGGGTCATGTTTTAAGGTCATGTTTTAGGGTTTAGGGCAGTGCAGTGGTGTTTGTGTAGTGTAGGGGGTCATGCTTTGGGTAGTGGTTTAGGGTTTAGGGTAGTACAGTGGTGTTTGTGTAGTGTAGGGGGTCATGTTTTAGGGTATAGGGTAGTGCAGTCGTGTTTGGGTAGTGTAGGGGTTCATGCTGGGGGTATTGTTTTAGGGTTTAGCGTTGTGCAGTGGTGTTTGTGTAGTGTAGGGGGTAGTGGTTTAGGGTAGTGTTGTGGTGATTGTATAGGGTAGGGGGTTGTACTGAGGGCAGTCTTTTAGGGTTCAGGGTAGCGCAGTGGTATTTGTGTAGAGTAGGGGGTCGTGTTTTAGGGTTTAGGGTAGTGCAGTGGTGTTGGGGTAGTATAGGGGTTCATCCTGGGGGTAGTGTTTTTGGGTTTAGGTTAGTGCAGTTGTATTTTGGTAGTGAAGAGGGTCGTGCTGGTTAGTGTTTTAGGGTAGTACAGTGGTGTTTGTGTAGTGTAGGGGGTCATGCTTGGGGTAGTGTTTTAGGGTTTAGGGTAGTGCAGTGGTCATTGGGTAGTGTAAGGGTTCATGCTGGGGGTAGTGTTTTAGGGTTTAGGGTAGTGCAGTGGTTTTTGTGTAGTATAGGGGTTCATGCTGGGGGTAGTGTTTTAGGGTTTAGGGCAGTGCAGTGGTGTTTGGGTAGTGTAGGGGGTCGTGCGGGGGTAGTGTTTTAGGGTTTAGGGCTTTGCAGTGGTGTTTGTGTAGTGTAGGTGGTCGTGCCAGGGCTAGTGTTTTAGGGTTTCAGGGCAGTGCAGTGGTGTTTGGGTATTGTAGGGGGTCATGCTGGGGGTAGTGTTTTAGGGTTTAGGGTAGTGCAGTTGTGTTTGTGTTGTGTATGGAATCATGCTGGGGGTAGTGTTTTAGGGTTTAGGGTAGTGCAGTGGTGTTTGAGTAGTGTAGGGGGTCATGCTGGTGGTAGTGTTTTAGGGTTTAGGATAGTGCAGTGGTGTTTGGGTAGTGTAGGGGGACATGCTGGGGTAGTGTTTTAGGGTTTAAGGTAGTGCAGTGGTGTTTGTGTAGTGTAGGGGGTCATGTTTTAAGGTAATGTTTTAGGGTTTAGGGCAGTGCAGTGATATTTGTGTAGTGTAGGGGGTCATGCTTTGGGTAGTGGTTTAGGGTTTAGGGTAGTACAGGGGTGTTTGTGTAGTGTAGGGGGTCATGTTTTAGGGTATAGGGTAGTGCAGTCGTGTTTGGGTAGTGTGGGGGGTCATGCTGGGGGTATTGTTTTAGGGTTTAGCGTCGTGCAGTGGTGTTTGTGTAGTGTAGGGGTAGTGGTTTAGGGTAGTGTTGTGGTGTTTGTATAGGGTAGGGGGTTGTACTGAGGGCAGTGTTTTAGGGTTCAGGGTAGCGCAGTGGTATTTGTGTAGAGTAGGGGGTCATGTTTTAGGGTTTAGGGTAGTGCAGTGGTGTTTGGGTAGTATAGGGGTTCATCCTGGGGGTAGTGTTTTTGGGTTTAGGGTAGTGCAGTTGTATTTTGGTAGTGAAGAGGGTCGTGCTGGGGTAGTGTTTTAGGGTAGTACAGTGGTGTTTGTGTAGTGTAGGGGGTCGTGCTTGGGGTAGTGTTTTAGGGTTTAGGGTAGTGCAGTGGTCATTGGGTAGTGTAAGGGTTCATGCTGGGGGTAGTGTTTTAGGGTTTAGGGTAGTGCAGTGGTTTTTGTGTAGTATAGGGGTTCATGCTGGGGGTAGTGTTTTAGGGTTTAGGGCAGTGCAGTGGTGTTTGGGTAGTGTAGGGGGTCGTGCCGGGGTAGTGTTTTAGGGTTTAGGGCTTTGTAGTGGTGTTTGTGTAGTGTAGGTGGTCGTGCCAGGGCTAGTGTTTTAGGGTTTCAGGGCAGTGCAGTGGTGTTTGGGTATTGTAGGGGGTCACGCTGGGGGTAGTGTTTTAGGGTTTAGGGTAGTGCAGTTGTGTTTGTGTTGTGTATGGGATCATGCTGGGGTAGATTTAGGGCTTAGGGTAGGGCAGTGGTGTTTGGAAAGTGTAGTGGGTTGTGCTGGGTATAGTGTTTTTAGGTTTAGGGTAGTGCAGTGCAGTGGTGTTTGGGTAGTGTAGGGGGGTCATGCTAGGGGTAGTGTTTTAGGGTTTAGGGCAGTGCAGTGGTGTTTGGTTAGTGTAGGGGGTCATGCTGGGGGTAGAATTAGGGATTAGGGTAATGCAGTGGTGTTTGGGTAGTGTAGTGGGTCGTGCTCAGGTAGTGTTTTAGGGTTTAGGGGAGTGCAGTGGTGTTTGGGCACTGCAGGGGGTCATGCTAGGAGTAGTGTTTTAGGGTTTAGGTCAGTGCAGTGGTGTTTGTGTAGTGTAGGGGGCGTGTTTTAGGGTTTAGGGTAGTGCAGTGGTGTTTGGGTAGTGTAGGGAGTCGTGCTGGGGGTAGTGTTTTAGGGTTTAAGGCAGTGCAGTGATGTTTGGGTACTATAGGGGGTTGTGCTTGGGGTAGTGTTTTAGGGTATAGGGTAGTGCAGTAGTGTTTGTGTAGTGTAGGGGGTCATGCTGGGGTAGATTTAGGGCTTAGGGTAATGCAGTGATGTTTGGGTAGTGTAGGGGGTTGAGCTGCAGGTAGTGTTTTAGGGTTTAGGGTACTGCAGTGGTGTTTGTGTAGTATAGGGGGTCAAGCTGGGGGTAGTGTTTTAGGGTTTAGGGCCGTGCAGTGGTGTTTGGGTAGTGTAGGGTGTCAAGCTGGGGGTAGTGTTTTAGGGTTTAGGGCCGTGCAGTGGTGTTTGGGTAGTGTAGGGTGTAGTGCTGGGGGCAGTGTGTTAGGGTTTAGGGCAGTGCAGTAGTGTTTGTGTAGTGTAGGGGGTCGTGCCGGGGGTATTGTTTTAGGGTTTGGGATAGTGCAGTTGTGTTTGTGTAGTGTAGGCGGTCGTGCTGGGGGTAGATTTAGGGCTGGGGTAGATTTAGGGTTTAGGGTAGTGCAGCGGTGATTGGAAAGTGTAGGGGTCGTGCTGGGGGTAGTGTTTTTGGGTTTAGGGCAGTGCAGTGCAGTGGTGTTTGGGTAGTGTAGGGGGATTGTGCTAGGGGTAGCTTTTTAGTGTTTAGGGCAGTGCAGTGGTGTTTGTGTAGTATAGGGGGTCATGCGGGGGGTAGGGTTTTAGGGTTTAGGGCAGTGCAGTGGTGTTTGGGTAGTGTAGGGGGTCATGCTGGGGGTAGTGTTTTAGGGTTTAGGGCAGTGCAGTGGTGTTTGTTAAGTGTAGGGGGTCACGCCAGGGGTAGTGTTTTAGTGTTTAGGGCAGTGCAGAGGTATGTGGGTATTATAGGGGGTTGTGCTGCGGGTAGATTTAGGATAGTGCAGTGGTGTTTGCGTATTGTAGAGGGTTGCGCTGGGGGTAGTGTTTTAGAGTTTACGGTAGTGCAGTGGTCTTTGTGTAGTGTAGGGGGTCACCCTGGGGGTAGTGTTTTAGGGTTTATGGTAGTGCAGTGTTGTTTGTGTAGTGTAGGGGGACGTGCGGGGATAGTGTTTTAGGGTTTAGGGTAGTGCAGTGTTGTTTATGTAGTGTAGGGGTTGTAATGAGGGTAGATTTAGGGTTTAGGATAGTGCAGTGGTGTTTGGATAGTGTAGGGGGTCGTGTTTGGGGTAAGGTTTTAGGGTTTAGGTTAGTGCAGTGGTGTTTGGGTAGTGTAGTGGTCATGCTCGGGTAGTGTTTTAGGGATTAGGGTAGTGCAGTAGTGTAGGGGGTCATGCTGGGGGTTGTTTTTTAGGGTTTAGGGTAGTGCAGTGGTGTTTGTGTTGTGTAGGGGGTCATGATGAAGTTAGTGTTTGAGGGTTTTGGGTTTGTTCAGTGGTGTTTGTGTCGTGTAGGGGGTCATGTTTTAGGGTAGTATTTTAGGGTTTAGGGTAGTGCAGTGGTGTTTGTGTAGTGTAGGGGGTCATGCTTTTTGTAGTGCTTTAGGGTTTAGGGTAGTGCAGTTTTGTTTGTGTGGTGTAGGGGTTCATGTTTTAGGGTATAGGGTAGTGCAGTGGTGTTTGGATAGTGTAGGGGGTCGTGCTCGGGGTAAGGTTTTAGGGTTTAGGGTAGTGCAGTGGTGTTTGGGTAGTGTAGGGGTCATGCTCAGGTAGTGTTTTAGGGATTAGGGTAGTGCAGTAGTGTAGGGGGTCATGCTGGGAGTTGTGTTTTAGGGTTTAGGGTAGTGCAGTGGTGTTTGTGTTGTGTAGGGGGTCATGATAAAGTTAGTGTATGAGGGTTTTGGGTTTGTTCAGTGGTGTTTGTGTAGTGTAGGGGGTCATGTTTTAGGGTAGTGTTTTAGGGTTTAGGGTAGTGCAGTGGTGTTTGTGTAGTGTAGGGGGTCATGCTTTGGGTAGTGTTTAGGGTTTAGGGTAGTGCAGTTTTGTTTGTGTGGTGTAGGGGTTCATGTTTTAGGGTATAGGGTAGTGCAGTGGTGTTTGGGTAGTGTAGGGGGTCATGCTGGGGGTAGTGTTTTAGGGTTTAGGGTAGTGCAGTGGTGTTTGTGTAGTATAGGGGGTAGTGGTTTAGGGTAGTGTTGTGGTGTTTGTCTAGTGTAGGGGGTTGTGCTGGGGGTAGTGTTTTAGGGTTTTGGGTAGTGCAGTGGTGTTTGTGTAGAGTAGGGGGGCATGTTTTAGGGTTTAGGGTAGTGCAGTGGTGTTTGGGTAGTGTAGGGGGTCATACTGGGGGTAGTGTTTTTGGGTTTAGGGTAGTGCAGTTGTGTTTGGGTAGTGAAGAGGGTGGTGCTGGGGTAGTGTTTTAGGGTTTAGGTTAGTACAGTGGTGTTTGTGTAGTGTAGGGGGCCGTGCTTGGGGTAGTGTTTTAGGGTTTAGGGTAGTGCAGTGGTCATTGGGTAGTGTAAGTGTTCATGCTGGGGGAATGTTTTAGGGTTTAGGGTAGTGCAGTGGTGTTTGTGTAGTATACGGGTTCATGCTGGGGGTAGTGTTTTAGGGTTTAGGGCAGTGCAGTGGTGTTTGGGTAGTGTAGGGGGTCGTGCCGGGGTAGTGTTTTAGGGTTTAGGGCTTTGCAGTGGTGTTTGTGTAGTGTAGGTGGTCGTGCCAGGGCTAGTGTTTTAGGGTTTAGGGCAGTGCAGTGGTGTTTTGGTATTGTAGGGGGTCGTGCCGGGGGTAGTGTTTTAGCATTTAGGATAGTGCAGTGGTGTTTGGGTAGTGTAGAGGGTCATGCTGTGGGTAAATTTAGGGTTTAGGGTAGTGCAGTGGTGTTTGTATAGTGTATGGGGTCGCGCTGGGGGTACTGTTTTAGGGTTTAGGGTAGTGCAGTGGTGTTTGGGTAGTGTAGGGGGTCACGCTGGGGGTAGTGTTTTAGGGTTTAGGGTAGTGCAGTTGTGTTTGTGTAGTGTATGGGGTCATGCTGGGGGTAGTGTTTTAGGGCTTAGGGTTGTGCAGTGGTGTTTGGAAAGTGTAGTGGGTTGTGCTGGGTGTAGTGTTTTTAGGTTTAGGGTAGTGGAGTGCAGTGGTGTTTGGGTAGTGTCGGGGGATCGTGCTAGGGGGTCGTGCTGGGGGTAGTGTTTTAGGGTTTAGGGCAGTGCAGTGGTGTTTGGGTAGTGTAGGGGGTCATGCTGGGGGTAGAATTAGGGTTTAGGGTAATGCAGTGGTTTTTTGGTAGTGTAGTGGGTCGTGCTCAGGTAGTGTTTTAGGGTTTAGGGGAGTGCAGTGGTGTTTGTGCAGTGCAGGGGGTCATGCTATGAGTAGTGTTTTAGGGTTTAGGTCAGTGCAGTGGTGTTTTTGTAGTGTAGGGGGTGTGTTTTAGGGTTTAGGGTAGTGCAGTGGTGTTTGGGTAGTGTAGGGGGTCGTGCTGGGGGTAGTGTTTTAGGGTTTAGGTTAGTGCAGTGGTGTTTGTTTAGTGTATGGGGTTGTGCTGGGGGTAGTGTTTTAGGGTTTAGGGTAGTGCAGTGTTTGTATAGTGTAGGGGGTCATGCTGGTGGTAGTGTTTTAGGGTTTAGGATAGTGCAGTGGTGTTTGGGTAGTGTAGGGAGTCGTGCTGGGGGTAGTGTTTTAGGGTTTAAGGCAGTGCAGTGATGTTTGGGTACTATAGGGGGTTGTGCTTGGGGTAGTGTTTTAGGGTATAGGGTAGTGCAGTAGTGTTTGTGTAGTGTAGGGGGTCATGCTGGGGTAGATTTAGGGCTTAGGGTAATGCAGTGATGTTTGGGTAGTGTAGGGGGTTCAGCTGCAGGTAGTGTTTTAGGGTTTAGGGTAGTTCAGTGGTGTTTGTGTAGTGTAGGGGGTCAAGCTGGGGGTAGTGTTTTAGGGTTTAGGGCCGTGCAGTGGTGTTTGGGTAGTGTAGGGTGTCAAGCCGGGGGTAGTGTTTTAGGGTTTAGGGCCGTGCAGTGGTGTTTGGGTAGTGTAGGGTGTCGTGCTGGGGGCAGCGTGTTAGGGTTTAGGGCAGTGCAGTAGTGTTTGTGTAGTGTAGGGGGTCGTGCCGGGGGTATTGTTTTAGGGTTTGCGATAGTGCAGTTGTGTTTGTGTAGTGTAGGCGGTCGTGCTGGGGGTAGATTTAGGTCTGGGGTAGATTTAGGGTTTAGGGTAGTGCAGCGGTGATTGGAAAGTGTAGGGGGTCGTGCTGGAGGTAGTGTTTTTGAGTTTAGGGCAGTGCAGTGCAGTGGTGTTTGGGTAGTGTAGGGGGATTGTGCTAGGGGTAGCGTTTTAGTGTTTAGGGCAGTGCAGTGGTGTTTGTGTAGTATAGGGGGTCATGCTGGGGGTAGGGTTTTAGGGTTTAGGGCAGTGCAGTGGTGTTTGGGTAGTGTAGGGGGTCATGCTGGGGGTAGTGTTTTAGGGTTTAGGGCAGTGCAGTGGTGTTTGTTACGTGTAGGGGGTCACGCCGGTGGTAGTGTTTTAGTGTTTAGGGCAGTGCAGAGGTATGTGGGTATTATAGGGGGTTGTGCTGCGGGTAGATTTAGGATAGTGCAGTGGTGTTTGCGTATTGTAGGGGGTTGCGCTGTGGGTAGTGTTTTAGGGTTTTGGGTAGGTCAGTGGTGTTTGGGTAGTGTGGGGTGTCACGCTGGGGGTAGTGTTTTAGAGTTTACGGTAGTGCAGTGGTCTTTGTGTAGTGTAGGGGGTCACCCTGGGGGTAGTGTTTTAGGGTTTATGGTAGTGCAGTGTTGTTTGTGTAGTGTAGGGGGACGTGCTGGGATAGTGTTTTAGGGTTTAGGGTAGTGCAGTGTTGTTTATGTAGTGTAGGGGGTCGTAATGAGGGTAGATTTAGGGTTTAGGATAGTGCAGTGGTGTTTGGATAGTGTAGGGGGTCGTGCTCGGGGTAAGGTTTTAGGGTTTAGGGTAGTGCAGTGGTGTTTGGGTAGTGTAGGGGTCATGCTCGGGTAGTGTTTTAGGGATTAGGGTAGTGCAGTAGTGTAGGGGGTCATGCTGGGGGTTGTGTTTTAGGGTTTAGGGTAGTGCAGTGGTGTTTGTGTTGTGTAGGGGGTCATGATAAAGTTAGTGTTTGAGGGTTTTGGGTTTGTTCAGTGGTGTTTGTGTAGTGTAGGGGGTCATGTTTTAGGGTAGTGTTTTAGGGTTTAGGGTAGTGCAGTGGTGTTTGTGTAGTGTAGGGGGTCATGCTTTGGGTAGTGTTTAGGGTTTAGGGTAGTGCAGTTTTGTTTTTGTGGTGTAGGGGTTCATGTTTTAGGGTATAGGGTAGTGCAGTGGTGTTTGGGTAGTGTAGGGGGTCATGCTGGGGGTAGTGTTTTAGGGTTTAGGGTAGTGCAGTGGTGTTTGTGTAGTATAGGGGGTAGTGGTTTAGGGTAGTGTTGTGGTGTTTGTCTAGTGTAGGGGGTTGTGCTGGGGGTAGTGTTTTAGGGTTTTGGGTAGTGCAGTGGTGTTTGTGTAGAGTAGGGGGGCATGTTTTAGGGTTTAGGGTAGTGCAGTGGTGTTTGGGTAGTGTAGGGGGTCATACTGGGGGTAGTGTTTTTGGGTTTAGGGTAGTGCAGTTGTGTTTGGGTAGTGAAGAGGGTGGTGCTGGGGTAGTGTTTTAGGGATTAGGTTAGTACAGTGGTTTTTGTGTAGTGTAGGGGGTCGTGCTTGGGGTAGTGTTTTAGGGTTTAGGGTAGTGCAGTGGTCATTGGGTAGTGTAAGTGTTCATGCTGGGGGAGTGTTTTAGGGTTTAGGGTAGTGCAGTGGTGTTTGTGTAGTATACGGGTTCATGCTGGGGGTAGTGTTTTAGGGTTTAGGGCAGTGCAGTGGTGTTTGGGTAGTGTAGGGGGTCGTGCCGGGGTAGTGTTTTAGGGTTTAGGGCTTTGCAGTGGTGTTTGTGTAGTGTAGGTGGTCGTGCCAGGGCTAGTGTTTTAGGGTTTAGGGCAGTGCAGTGGTGTTTTGGTATTGTAGGGGGTCGTGCCGGGGGTAGTGTTTTAGCATTTAGGATAGTGCAGTGGTGTTTGGGTAGTGTAGAGGGTCATGCTGTGGGTAAATTTAGGGTTTAGGGTAGTGCAGTGGTGTTTGTATAGTGTATGGGGTCGCGCTGGGGGTACTGTTTTAGGGTTCAGGGTAGTGCAGTGGTGTTTGGGTAGTGTAGGGGGTCACGCTGGGGGTAGTGTTTTAGGGTTTAGGGTAGTGCAGTTGTGTTTGTGTAGTGTATGGGGTCATGCTGGGGGTAGTGTTTTAGGGCTTAGGGTTGTGCAGTGGTGTTTGGAAAGTGTAGTGGGTTGTGCTGGGTGTAGTGTTTTAGGGTTTAGGGCAGTGCAGTGGTGTTTGGGTAGTGTAGGGGGTCATGCTGGGGGTAGAATTAGGGTTTAGGGTAATGCAGTGGTTTTTTGGTAGTGTAGTGGGTCGTGCTCAGGTAGTGTTTTAGGGTTTAGGGGAGTGCAGTGGTGTTTGTGCAGTGCAGGGGGTCATGCTAGGAGTAGTGTTTTAGGGTTTAGGTCAGTGCAGTGGTGTTTGTGTAGTGTAGGGGGGTTTGTTTTAGGGTTTAGGGTAGTGCAGTGGTGTTTGGATAGTGTAGGGGATCAAGCTCAGGGTAGTGTTTTAGGGTATAGGGTAGTGCAGTAGTGTTTGTGTAGTGAAGGTGGTCATGCTGGGGTAGATTTAGGGCTTAGGGTAATGCAGTGATGTTTGGGTAGTGTAGGGGGTTGAGCTGCAGGTAGTTTTTTATGGTTTAGGGTAGTGCAGTGGTGTTTGTGTAGTGTAGGGCGTCAAGCTGGGGGTAGTGTTTTAGGGTTTAGGGCCGTGCAGTGGTGTTTGGGTAGTGTAGGGCGTCAAGCTGGGGGTAGTGTTTTAGGGTATAGGGCCGTGCAGTGGTGTTTGGGTAGTGTAGGGTGTCGTGCTGGGGGCAGTGTGTTAGGGTTTAGGGCAGTGCAGTAGTGTTTGTGTAGTGGAGGGGGTCATGCCGGGGGTATTGTTTTAGGGTTTGGGATAGTCAAGTGGTGTTTGAGTAGTGTAGGCGGTCGTGCTGGGGGTAGATTTAGGGTTGGGTAGATTTAGGGTTTAGGGTAGTGCAGTGGTGATTGGAAAGTGTAAGGGGTCGTGCTGGGGGTAGTGTTTTTGGGTTTAGGGCAGTGCAGTGCAGTGGTGTTTGGGTAGTTTAGGGGGATTGTGCTAGGGGTAGCGTTTTCGTGTTTAGGGCAGTGCAGTGGTGTTTGTGTAGTATAGGGGGTCATGCTGGGGGTAGTGTTTTAGGGCTTCGGGCAGTGCAGTGGTGTTTGTTAAGTGTAGGGGGTCGCGCTGGGGGTAGTGTTTTAGTGTTTAGGGCAGTGCAGAGGTATGTGGGTATTATAGGGGGTTGTGCTGCGGGTAGATTTAAGGTAGTGCAGTGGTGTTTATGTAGTGTAGGGGGATTGTGCTAGGGGTCGTGTTTTAGTGTTTAGGGCAGTGCAGTGGTATTTGTGTAGTGTAGGGGGTCCTGCTGGGGGTAGTGTTTTAGGGTTTAGGGCAGTGCAGTGGTGTTTGGGTAGTGTAGGGGGTCATGCTGGGGGTAATATTTTAGGGTTTAGGGCAGTGCAGAGGAGTTGGGTATTTTACGATGTTCTGCTGCGGGTAGATTTAGGGTTTAGGGTAGTGAAGTGGCGTTTGTGTAGTGCAGGGGGTTGTGCTGGGGGTAGTGTTTTAGGGTTTTGGGTAGGTCAGTGGTGTTTGGGTAGTATAGGGCGTCACGCGGGGGGTAGTGTTTTAGGGTTTAGGGTAGTGCAGTGGAGTTTGTGTAGTTTAGGGGGACGTGCTGGGATAGTGTTTTAGGGTTTAGGGTAGTGCAGTGTTGTTTATGTAGTGTAGGGGGTCGTACTTAGGGTAGATTTAGGGTTTAGGATAGTGCAGTGGTGTTTGGGTAGTGTAGGGGGTCGTGCTTGGGGTAGGGTTTTAGGGTTTAGGATAGTGCAGTGGTGTTTGGGTAGTGTAGGGGGTCGTGCTGGGGGTAGTTTTTAGGGTTTAGGGTAGTGCAGTAGTGTAGGGGGTCATGCTGGGTGTGGTGTTTTAGGGTTTAGGTTAGTGCAGTGGTGTTTGTTTAGTGTAGGGGGTCGTGCTGGGGATAGTGCTTTTGGGTTTAGGGCTGTGCAGTGGTGTTTGTGTAGTGTAGGGGGTCGTGCCGGGGCTAGTCTTTTAGGGTTTAGGGCAGAGCAGTGGTGTTTGTGTAGTGTAGGCGGTCGTGCTGGGGGTAGATTTAGGGTTGGGGTAGATTTAGGGTTTAGGGTAGTGCAGTGGTGATTGGAAAGTGTAGGGGGTCGTGCTGGGGGTAGTGTTTTTGGGTTTAGGGCACTGCAGTGCAGTGGTGTTTGGGTAGTGTAGGGGGATTGTGCTAGGAGTAGTGTTTTAGTGTTTAGGGCAGTGCAGTGGTATTTTTGTAGTGTAGGGGGTCATGCTGGGGGTAGTGTTTTAGGGTTTAGGGCAGTGCAGTGGTGTTTGGGTAGTGTAGGGGGTCATGCTGGGGGTAGTGTTTTAGGGTTTAGGGCAGTGCAGTGGTGTTTAAGTGTAGAGGGTCGTGTAGGGGGTAGTGTTTTAGTGTTTAGGGCAGTGCAGAGGTGTTTGGGTATTATAGGAGGTTGTGGTGTGGGTAGATTTAGGGTTTAGGGTAGTGTAGTGGTGTTTGTGTAGTGTAGGGGGTTGTGCTGGGGGTAGTGTTTTAGGGTTTTGGGTAGGTCAGTGGTGTTTGGGTAGTGTAGGCCGTCACGCTGGGGGTAGTGTTTTAGGGTTTAGGGTAATGCCAAGTGGAGTTTGTGGAGTTTAGGGGGACGTGCTGGGATAGTGTTTTAGGGTTTAGGGTAGTGCAGTTTTGTTTATGTAGTGTAGGGGGTCGTACTGAGGGTAGATTTAGGGTTAAGGATAGTGCAGTGGTGTTTGGGTAGTGTAGGGGGTCGTGCTTGGGGTAGAGTTTTAGGGTTTAGGATAGTGCAGTGGTGTTTGGGTAGTGTAGGGGGTCGTGCTGGGGGTAGTGTTTTAGGGTTTAGGGTAGTTCAGTAGTGTAGGGGGTCATGCTGGGTGTGGTGTTTTAGGGTTTAGGTTAGTGCAGTGGTGTTTGTTTAGTGTAGGGGGTTGTGCTGGGGGTAGTGCTTTAGGGTTTAGGGTAGTGCAGTGTTTGTATAGTCTAAGGGGTCGTGCTGGGGTAGTGTTTTAGGGTTTAGGGTGGTGCAGTTTTCTTTGTATAGTGTAGGGGGTCATGCTGGGGGTAGTGTTTTAGGGTTTAGGATATTGCAGTGGTGTTTGGGTAGTGTAGGGAGTCAGGCTGAAGGTAGTGTTTTAGGGTTTTGGGATTGTTCAGTGGTGTTTGTGTAGTGTAGGGGGTCATGTTTTAGGGTAATATTTTAGGGTTTAGGGTAGTGCGGTGGTGTTTGTGTAGTGTAGGGTGTCATGCTGGGGGTAGTGTTTTAGGGTTTAGGTTAGTGCAGTGGTGTTTGTTTAGTGTATGGGGTTGTGCTGGGGGTAGTGTTTTCGGGTTTAGGGTAGTGCAGTGTCTGTATAGTGTAGGGGGTCATGCTGGGGTAGTGTTTTAGGGTTTAGGGTAGTGCAGTGGTGTTTGTGTAGTGTAGGGAGTCATGCTGAAGGTAGTGTTTCAGGGTTTTGGGATTGTTCAGTGGTGTTTGTGTAGTGTAGGGGGTCATGTTTTAGGGTAATGTTTTAGGGTTTAGGGCAGTGCAGTGGTGTTTGTGTAGTGTAGGGGGTCATGCTTTGGGTAGTGCTTTAGGGTTTAGGGTAGTACAGTGGTGTTTGTGTAGTGTAGGGGGTCATGTTTTAGGGTATAGGGTAGTGCAGTCATGTTTGGGTAGTGTAGGGGGTCATGCTGGGGGTATTGTTTTAGGGTTTAGCATCGTGCAGTGGTGTTTGTGTAGTGTAGGGGGTAGTGGTTTAGGGTAGTGTTGTGGTGTTTGTATAGGGTAGGGGGTTGTACTGAGGGCAGTGTTTTAGGGTTCAGGGTAGCGCAGTGGTATTTGTGTAGAGTAGGGAGTCGTGTTTTAGGGTTTAGGGTTGTGCAGTGGTGTTTGGGTAGTATAGGGGGTCATCCTGGGGGTAGTGTTTTTGGGTTTAGGGTAGTGCAGTTTTATTTTGGTAGTGAAGAGGGTCCTGCTGGGGTAGTGTTTTAGGGTTTAGGGTAGTACAGTGGTGTTTGTGTAGTGTAGGGGGTCGTGCTTGGGGTAGTGTTTTAGGGTTTAGGGTAGTGCAGTGGTCATTGGGTAGTGTAAGTGTTCATGCTGGGGGAGTGTTTTAGGGTTTAGGGTAGTGCAGTGGTGTTTGTGTAGTATACGGGTTCATGCTGGGGGTAGTGTTTTAGGGTTTAGGGCAGTGAAGTGGTGTTTGGGTAGTGTAGGGGGTCGTGCCGGGGTAGTGTTTTAGGGTTTAGGGCTTTGCAGTGGTGTTTGTGTAGTGTAGGTGGTCGTGCCAGGGGTAGTGTTTTAGGGTTTAGGGCAGTGCAGTGGTGTTTTGGTATTGTAGGGGGTCGTGCCGGGGGTAGTGTTTTAGCATTTAGGATAGTGCAGTGGTGTTTGGGTAGTGTAGAGGGTCATGATGTGGGTAAATTTAGGGTTTAGGGTAGTGCAGTGGTGTTTGTATAGTGTATGGGGTCGCGCTGGGGGTACTGTTTTAGGGTTTAGGGTAGTGCAGTGGTGTTTCGGTAGTTTAGGGGGTCACGCTGGGGGTAGTGTTTTAGGGTTTAGGGTAGTGCAGTTGTGTTTGTGTAGTGTATGGGGTCATGCTGGGGGTAGTGTTTTAGGGCTTAGGGTTGTGCAGTGGTGTTTGGAAAGTGTAGTGGGTTGTGCTGGGTGTAGTGTTTTTAGGTTTAGGGTAGTGCAGTGCAGTGGTGTTTGGGTAGTGTCGGGGGATCGTGCTAGGGGGTCGTGCTGGGGGTAGTGTTTTAGGGTTTAGGGCAGTGCAGTGGTGTTTGGGTAGTGTAGGGGGTCATGCTGGGGGTAGAATTAGGGTTTAGGGTAATGCAGTGGTTTTTTGGTAGTGTAGTGGGTCGTGCTCAGGAAGTGTTTTAGGGTTTAGGGGAGTGCAGTGGTGTTTGTGCAGTGCAGGGGGTCATGCTAGGAGTAGTGTTTTAGGGTTTAGGTCAGTGCAGTGGTGTTTGTGTAGTGTAGGGGGTGTGTTTTAGGGTTTAGGGTAGTGCAGTGGTGTTTGGGTAGTGTAGGGGGTCGTGCTGGGGGTAGTGTTTAAGGGTTTAAGGCAGTGCAGTGATGTTTGGGTACTATAGGGGGTTGTGCTTGGGGTAGTGTTTTAGCATTTAGGGTAGTGCAGTGGTGTTTGGATAGTGTAGGGGATCAAGCTCAGGGTAGTGTTTTAGGGTATAGGGTAGTGCAGTAGTGTTTGTGTAGTGAAGGGGGTCATGCTGGGGTAGATTTAGGGCTTAGGGTAATGCAGTGATGTTTGGGTAGTGTAGGGGGTTGAGCTGCAGGTAGTTTTTTATGGTTTAGGGTAGTGCAGTGGTGTTTGTGTAGTGTAGGGGGTCAAGCTGGGGGTAGTGTTTTAGGGTTTAGGGCCGAGCAGTGGTGTTTGGGTAGTGTAGGGCGTCAAGCTGGGGGTAGTGTTTTAGGGTATAGGGCCGTGCAGTGGTGTTTGGGTAGTGTAGGGTGTCGTGCTGGGGGCAGTGTGTTAGGGTTTAGGGCAGTGCAGTAGTGTTTGTGTAGTGGAGGGGGTCATGCCGGGGGTATTGTTTTAGGGTTTGGGATAGTCAAGTGGTGTTTGAGTAGTGTAGGCGGTCGTGCTGGGGGTAGATTTAGGGTTGGGTAGATTTAGGGTTTAGGGTAGTGCAGTGGTGATTGGAAAGTGTAAGGGGTCGTGCTGGGGGTAGTGTTTTTGGGTTTAGGGCAGTGCAGTGCAGTGGTGTTTGGGTAGTTTAGGGGGATTGTGCTAGGGGTAGCGTTTTAGTGTTTAGGGCAGTGCAGTGGTGTTTGTGTAGTTTAGGGGGTCATGCTGGGGGTAGTGTTTTAGGGTTTAGGGTAGTGCAGTGGTGTTTGGGTAGTGTAGGGGGTCATGCTGGGGGTAGTGTTTTAGGGCTTCGGGCAGTGCAGTGGTGTTTGTTAAGTGTAGGGGGTCGCGCTGGGGGTAGTGTTTTAGTGTTTAGGGCAGTGCAGAGGTATATGGGTATTATAGGGGGTTGTGCTGCGGGTAGATTTAAGGTAGTGCAGTGGTGTTTATGTAGTGTAGGGGGATTGTGCTAGGGGTAGTGTTTTAGTGTTTAGGGCAGTGCAGTGGTATTTGTGTAGTGTAGGGGGTCCTGCTGGAGGTAGTGTTTTAGGGTTTAGGGCAGTGCAGTGGTGTTTGGGTAGTGTAGGGGGTCATGCTGGGGGTAGTATTTTAGGGTTTAGGGCAGTGCAGAGGATTTGGGTATTTTACGATGTTGTGCTGCGGGTAGATTTAGGGTTTAGGGTAGTGCAGTGGCATTTGTGTAGTGCAGGGGGTTGTGCTGGGGGTAGTGTTTTAGGGTTTTGGGTAGGTCAGTGGTGTTTGGGTAGTATAGGGAGTCACGCGGGGGGTAGTGTTTTAGGGTTTAGGGTAGTGCAGTGGAGTTTGTGTAGTTTAGGGGGACGTGCTGGGATAGTGTTTTAGGGTTTAGGGT
The DNA here is from genome assembly GCF_964204655.1 of Triturus cristatus. Classification (NCBI taxonomy): domain Eukaryota; kingdom Metazoa; phylum Chordata; class Amphibia; order Caudata; family Salamandridae; genus Triturus; species Triturus cristatus. The sequence continues at coordinate 749,288,653 of NC_140579.1, forward strand.
AGTGCAGTGTTGTTTATGTAGTGTAGGGGGTCGTACTGAGGGTAGATTTAGGGTTTAGGATAGTGCAGTGGTGTTTGGGTAGTGTAGGGGGTCGTGCTTGGGGTAGGGTTTTAGGGTTTAGGATAGTGCAGTGGTGTTTGGGTAGTGTAGGGGGTCGTGCTGGGGGTAGTTTTTAGGGTTTAGGGTAGTGCAATAGTGTAGGGGGTCATGCTGGGTGTGGTGTTTTAGGGTTTAGGTTAGTGCAGTGGTGTTTGTTTAGTGTAGGGGGTCGTGCTGGGGATAGTGCTTTTGGGTTTAGGGCTGTGCAGTGGTGTTTGTGTAGTGTAGGGGGTCGTGCCGGGGCTAGTCTTTTAGGGTTTAGGGCAGAGCAGTGGTGTTTGTGTAGTGTAGGCGGTCGTGCTGGGGGTAGATTTAGGGTTGGGGTAGATTTAGGGTTTAGGGTAGTGCAGTGGTGATTGGAAAGTGTAGGGGGTCGTGCTGGGGGTAGTGTTTTTGGGTTTAGGGCACTGCAGTGCAGTGGTGTTTGGGTAGTGTAGGGGGATTGTGCTAGGAGTAGTGTTTTAGTGTTTAGGGCAGTGCAGTGGTATTTTTGTAGTGTAGGGGGTCATGCTGGGGGTAGTGTTTTAGGGTTTAGGGCAGTGCAGTGGTGTTTGGGTAGTGTAGGGGGTCATGCTGGGGGTAGTGTTTTAGGGTTTAGGGCAGTGCAGTGGTGTTTAAGTGTAGAGGGTCGTGTAGGGGGTAGTGTTTTAGTGTTTAGGGCAGTGCAGAGGTGTTTGGGAATTATAGGAGGTTGTGGTGTGGGTAGATTTAGGGTTTAGGGTAGTGTAGTGGTGTTTGTGTAGTGTAGGGGGTTGTGCTGGGGGTAGTGTTTTAGGGTTTTGGGTAGGTCAGTGGTGTTTGGGTAGTGTAGGGCGTCACGCTGGGGGTAGTGTTTTAGGGTTTAGGGTAATGCCAAGTGGAGTTTGTGGAGTTTAGGGGGACGTGCTGGGATAGTGTTTTAGGGTTTAGGGTAGTGCAGTTTTGTTTATGTAGTGTAGGGGGTCGTACTGAGGGTAGATTTAGGGTTTAGGATAGTGCAGTGGTGTTTGGGTAGTGTAGGGGGTCGTGCTTGGGGTAGAGTTTTAGGGTTTAGGATAGTGCAGTGGTGTTTGGGTAGTGTAGGGGGTCGTGCTGGGGGTAGTGTTTTAGGGTTTAGGGTAGTGCAGTAGTGTAGGGGGTCATGCTGGGTGTGGTGTTTTAGGGTTTAGGTTAGTGCAGTGGTGTTTGTTTAGTGTAGGGGGTTGTGCTGGGGGTAGTGCTTTAGGGTTTAGGGTAGTGCAGTGTTTGTATAGTCTAAGGGGTCATGCTGGGGTAGTGTTTTAGGGTTTAGGGTAGTGCAGTGTTCTTTGTATAGTGTAGGGGGTCATGCTGGGGGTAGTGTTTTAGGGTTTAGGATATTGCAGTGGTGTTTGGGTAGTGTTGGGGGACATGCTGGGGGTAGTGTTTTAGGGTTTAGGGTAGTGCAGTTGTGTTTGTGTAGTGTAGGGAGTCATGCTGAAGGTAGTGTTTTAGGGTTTTGGGATTGTTCAGTGGTGTTTGTGTAGTGTAGGGGGTCATGTTTTAGGGTAATGTTTTAGGGTTTAGGGTAGTGCGGTGGTGTTTGTGTAGTGTAGGGTGTCATGCTGGGGGTAGTGTTTTAGGGTTTAGGTTAGTGCAGTGGTGTTTGTTTAGTGTATGGGGTTGTGCTGGGGGTAGTGTTTTCGGGTTTAGGGTAGTGCAGTGTTTGTATAGTGTAGGGGGTCATGCTGGGGTAGTGTTTTAGGGTTTAGGGTAGTGCAGTGGTGTTTGTGTAGTGTAGGGAGTCATGCTGAAGGTAGTGTTTCAGGGTTTTGGGATTGTTCAGTGGTTTTTGTGTAGTGTAGGGGGTCATGTTTTAGGGTAATGTTTTAGGGTTTAGGGCAGTGCAGTGGTGTTTGTGTAGTGTAGGGGGTCATGCTTTGGGTAGTGCTTTAGGGTTTAGGGTAGTACAGTGGTGTTTGTGTAGTGTAGGGGGTCATGTTTTAGGGTATAGGGTAGTGCAGTCATGTTTGGGTAGTGTAGGGGGTCATGCTGGGGGTATTGTTTTAGGGTTTAGCATCGTGCAGTAGTGTTTGTGTAGTGTAGGGGGTAGTGGTTTAGGGTAGTGTTGTGGTGTTTGTATAGGGTAGGGGGTTGTACTGAGGGCAGTGTTTTAGGGTTCAGGGTAGCGCAGTGGTATTTGTGTAGAGTAGGGGGTCGTGTTTTAGGGTTTAGGGTTGTGCAGTGGTGTTTGGGTAGTATAGGGGTTCATCCTGGGGGTAGTGTTTTTGGGTTTAGGGTAGTGCAGTTGTATTTTGGTAGTGAAGAGGGTTGTGCTGGGGTAGTGTTTTAGGGTTTAGGGTAGTACAGTGGTGTTTGTGTAGTGTAGGGGGTCGTGCTTGGGGTAGTGTTTTAGGGTTTAGGGTAGTGCAGTGGTCATTGGGTAGTGTAAGGGTTCATGCTGGGGGTAGTGTTTTATGGTTTAGGGTAGTGCAGTGGTGTTTGTGTAGTATAGGGGTTCATGGTGGGGGTAGTGTTTTAGGGTTTAGGGCAGTGCAGTGGTGTTTGGGTAGTGTAGGGGTTCGTGCCGGGCTAGTGTTTTAGGGTTTAGGGCTTTGCAGTGGGGTTTGTGTAGTGTAGGTGGTCGTGCCAGGGCTAGTGTTTTAGGGTTTAGAGCAGTGCAGTGGTGTTTGGGTATTGTAGGGGGTCGTGCCGGGGTTAGTGTTTTAGCATTTAGGATAAAGCAGTGGTGTTTGGGTAGTGTAGAGGGTCATGCTGTGGGTAAATTTAGGGTTTAGGGTAGTGCAGTTGTGTTTGTATAGTGTATGGGGTTGCACTGGGGGTACTGTTTTAGGGTTTAGGGTAGTGCAGTGGTGTTTGGGTAGCGTAGGGGGTCACGCTGGGGGTAGTGGTTTAGGGTTTAGGGTAGTGCAGTTGTGTTTGTGTTGTGTATGGGATCATGCTGGGGGTAGTGTTTTAGGGCTTAGGGTAGTGCAGTGATGTTTGAGTAGTGTAGGGGGTAATGCTGGGGGTAGATTTAGGGCTTAGGGTAGTGCTGTGGTGTTTGGAAATGTGTAGTGGGTTGTGCTGGGTATAGTGTTTTTAGGTTTAGGGTAGTGCAGTGCAGTGGTGTTTGGGTAGTGTAGGGGGATCGTGCTAGGGGTAGTGTTTTAGGGTTTATGGCAGTGCAGTTGTGTTTGGGTAGTGTAGGGAGTCGTGCTGCGGGTAGTGTTTTAGGGTTTAAGGCAGTGCAGTGATGTTTGGGTACTATAGGGGGTTGTGCTTGGGGTAGTGTTTTAGGGTACAGGGTTGTGCAGTAGTGTTTGAGTAGTGTAGGGGGTCATGCTGGGGTAGATTTAGGGCTTAGGGTAATGCAGTGATGTTTGGGTAGTGTAGGGGGTTGAGCTGCAGGTAGTGTTTTAGGGTTTAGGGTAGTACAGTGGTGTTTGTGTAGTGTAGGGGGTCAAGCTGGGGGTAGTGTTTTAGGGTTTAGGGCCGTGCAGTGGTGTTTGGGTAGTGTAGGGTGTCGTGCTGGGGGCAGTGTGTTAGGGTTTAGGGCAGTGCAGTATTGTTTGTGTAGTGTAGGGGGTCGTGCCGGGGGTATTGTTTTAGGTTTTGGGATAGTGCAGTGGTGTTTGTGTAGTGTAGGCGGTCGTGCTGGGGTAGATTTAGGGCTGGGGTAGATTTAGGGTTTAGGGTAGTGCAGTGGTGATTGGAAAGTGTAGGGGGTCGTGCTGGGGGTAGTGTTTTTGGGTTTAGGGCAGTGCAGTGCAGTGCAGTGCAGTGGTGTTTGGGTAGTGTAGGGGGATTGTGCTAGGGGTTGCGTTTTAGTGTTTAGGGCAGTGCAGTGGTGTTTGTGTAGTATAGGGGTCATGCTGGGGGTAGGGGTTTAGGGTTTAGGGCAGTGCACTGGTCTTTGGGTAGTGTAGGGGGTCATGCTGGGGGTAGTGTTTTAGGGTTTAGGGCAGTGCAGTGGTGTTTGTTAAGTGTAGGGGGTCACGCCGGGGGTAGTGTTTTAGTGTTTAGGGCAGTGCAGAGGTATGTGGGTATCATAGGGGGTTGTGCTGCGGGTAGATTTAGGGTAGTGCAGTGGTGTTTGTGTAGTGTAGGGGGTTGCGCTGGGGGTAGTGTTTTAGGGTTTTGGGTAGGTCAGTGGTGTTTGGGTAGTGTAGGGTGTCACGCTGGGGGTAATGTTTTAGAGTTTTCGGTAGTGCAGTGGTCTTTGTGTAGTGTAGGGGGTCAACCTGGGGGTAGTGTTTTAGGGTTTATGGTAGTGCAGTGTTGTTTGTGTAGTGTAGGGGGACGTGCTGGGATAGTGTTTTAGGGTTTAGGGTAGTGCAGTGTTGTTTATGTAGTGTAGGGGGTCGTAATGAGGGTAGATTTAGGGTTTAGGATAGTGCAGTGGTGTTTGGATAGTGTAGGTGGTCGTGCTCGGGGTAAGGTTTTAGGGTTTAGGGTAGTGCAGTGGTGTTTGGGTAGTGTAGGGGTCATGCTCAGTAGTGTTTTAGGGATTAGGGTAGTGCAGTAGTGTAGGGGGTCATGCTGGGGGTTGTGTTCTAGGGTTTAGGGTAGTGCAGTGGTGTTTGTGTTGTGTAGGGGGTCATGATGAAGTTAGTGTTTGAGGGTTTTGGGTTTGTTCAGTGGTGTTTGTGTAGTGTAGGGGGTCATGTTTTAGGGTAGTGTCTTAGGGTTTAGGGTAGTGCAGTGGTGTTTGGGTAGTGTAGGGGGTCGTGCCGGGGTAGTGTTTTAGGGTTTAGGGCTTTGCAGTGGTGTTTGTGTAGTGTAGGTGGTCGTGCCAGGGCTAGTGTTTTAGGGTTTAGGGCAGTGCAGTGGTATTTGGGTATTGTAGGGGGTCGTGCCGGGGGTAGTGTTTTAGCATTTAGGATAGTGCAGTGGTGTTTGGGTAGTGTAGAGGGTCATACTGTGGGTAAATTTAGGGTTTAGGGTAGTGCAGTGGTGTTTGTATAGTGTATGGGGTCGCGCTAGGGTACTGTATTAGGGTTTAGGGTAGTGCAGTGGTGTTTGGGTAGTGTAGGGGGTCACGCTGGGGGTAGTGTTTTAGGGTTTAGGGTAGTGCAGTTGTGTTTGTGTTGTGTATGGGATCATGCTGGGGGTAGTGTTTTAGGGTTTAGGGTAGTGCAGTGGTGTTTGATTAGTGTAGGGGGTAATGCTGGGGGTAGATTTAGGGCTTAGGGGAGTGCAGTGGTGTTTGGAAAGTGTAGTGGGTTGTGCTGGGTATAGTGTTTTTAGGTTTAGGGTAGTGCAGTGCAGTGGTGTTTGGGTAGTGTAGGGGGATCGTGCTAGGGGTAGTGTTTTAGGGTTTAGGGCAGTGCAGTGGTGTTTGGTTAGTGTAGGGGGTCATGCTGGGGTTAGAATTAGGGTTTAGGGTAATGCAGTGGTGTTTGGGTAGTGTAGTGGGTCGAGCTCAGGTAGTGTTTTAGGGTTTAGGGGAGTGCAGTGGTGTTTGTGCAGTGCAGGGGGTCATGCTAGGAGTAGTGTTTTAGGGTTTAGGTCAGTGCAGTGGTGTTTGTGTAGTGTAGGGGGCGTGTTTTAGGGTTTAGGGTAGTGCAGTGGTGTTTGGGTAGTGTAGGGAGTCGTGCTGGGGGTAGTGTTTTAGGGTTTAAGGCAGTGCAGTGATGTTTGGGTACTATAGGGGGTTGTGCTTGGGGTAGTGTTTTAGGGTATAGGGTAGTGCAGTAGTGTTTGTGCAGTGTAGGGGGTCATGCTGGGGTAGATTTAGGGCTTAGGGTAATGCAGTGATGTTTGGGTAGTGTAGGGGGTAGAGCTGCTGGTAGTGTTTTAGGGTTTAGGGTAGTGCAGTGGTGTTTGTGTAGTGTAGGGGGTCAAGCTGGGGGTAGTGTTTTAGGGTTTAGGTCCGTGCAGTGGTGTTTGGGTAGTGTAGGGTGTCAAGCTGGGGGTAGTGTTTTAGGGTTTAGGGCCGTGCAGTGGTGTTTGGGTAGTGTAGGGTGTCGTGCTGGGGGCAGTGTGTTAGGGTTTAGGGCAGTGCAGTAGTGTTTGTGTAGTGTAGGGGGTCATGCCGGGGGTATTGTTTTAGGGTTTGGGATAGTGCAGTGGTGTTTGTGTAGTGTAGGTGGTCTTGCTGGGGGTAGATTTAGGGCTGGGGTAGATTTAGGGTTTAGGGTAGTGCAGTGGTGATTGGAAAGTGTAGGGGGTCGTGCTGGCGGTAGTGTTTTTGGGTTTAGGGCAGTGCAGTGCAGTGGTGTTTGGGTAGTGTAGGGGGATTGTGCTAGGGGTATCGTTTTAGTGTTTAGGGCAGTGCAGTGGTGTTTGTGTAGTATAGGGGGTCATGCTGGGGGTAGGGTTTTAGGGTTTAGGGCAGTGCAGTGGTGTTTGGGTAGTGTAGGGGGTCATGCTGGTGGGAAGTGTTTTAGGGTTTAGGGCAGTGAAGTGGTGTTTGTTAAGTGTAGGGGGTCACGCCGGGGGTAGTGTTTTAGTGTTTAGGGCAGTGCAGAGGTATGTGGGTATTATAGGGGGTTGTGCTGCGGGTAGATTTAGGATAGTGCAGTGGTGTTTGCGAAGTGTAGGGGGTTGCACTGGGGGTAGTGTTTTAGGGTTTTGGGTAGGTCAGTGGTGTTTGGGTAGTGTAGGGTGTCACGCTGGGGGTAGTGTTTTAGAGTTTACGGTAGTGCAGTGGTCTTTGTGTAGTGTAGGGGGTGCCCCTGGGGGTAGTGTTTTAGGGTTTATGGTAGTGCAGTGTTGTTTGTGTAGTGTAGGGGGACGTGCTGGGATAGTGTTTTAGGGTTTAGGGTAGTGCAGTGTTGTTTATGTAGTGTAGGGGGTCGTAATGAGGGTAGATTTAGGGTTTAGGATAGTGCAGTGGTGTTTGGATAGTGTAGGGGGTCGTGCTCGGGGTAAGGTTTTAGGGTTTAGGGTAGTGCAGTGGTGTTTGGGTAGTGTAGGGGTCATGCTCATTAGTGTTTTAGGGATTAGGGTAGTGCAGTAGTGTAGGGGGTCATGCTGGGGGTTGTGTTTTAGGGTTTAGGGTAGTGCAGTGGTGTTTGTGTTGTGTAGGGGGTCATGATGAAGTTAGTGTTTGAGGGTTTTGGGTTTGTTCAGTGGTGTTTGTGTAGTGTAGGGGGTCATGTTTTAGGGTAGTGTCTTAGGGTTTAGGGTAGTGCAGTGGTGTTTGTGTAGTGTAGGGGGTCATGCTTTGGGTAGTGCTTTAGGGTTTAGGGTAGTGCAGTTTTGTTTGTGTGGTGTAGGGGTTCATGTTTTAGGGTATAGGGTAGTGCAGTGGTGTTTGGGTAGTAGAGGGGTAGTGGTTTAGGGTAGTGTTGTGGTGTTTGTCTAGTGTAGGGGGTTGTGCTGGGGGTAGTGTCTTAGGGTTTTGGGTAGTGCAGTGGTGTTTGTGTAGAGTAGGGGGTCATGTTTTAGGGTTTAGGGTAGTGCAGTGGTGTTTGGGTAGTGTAGGAGGTCATACTGGGGGTAGTGTTTTTGGGTTTAGGGTAGTGCAGTTGTGTTTGGGTTGTGAAGAGGGTGGTGCTGGGGTAGTGTTTTAGGGTTTAGGTTAGTACAGTGGTGTTTGTGTAGTGTAGGGGGTCGTGCTTGGGGTAGTGTTTTAGGGTTTAGGGTAGTGCAGTGGTCATTGGGTAGTGTAAGTGTTCATGCTGGTGGAGTGGTTTAGGGTTTAGGGTAGTGCAGTGGTGTTTGTGTAGTATAGGGGTTCATGCTGGGGGTAGTGTTTTAGGGTTTAGGGCAGTGCAGTGGTGTTTGGGTAGTGTAGGGGGTCGTGCCGGGGTAGTGTTTTAGGGTTTAGGGCTTTGCAGTGGTGTTTGTGTAGTGTAGGTGGTCGTGCCAGGGCTAGTGTTTTAGGGTTTAGGGCAGTGCAGTGGTGTTTGGGTATTGTAGGGGGTCATGCCGGGGGTAGTGTTTTAGCATTTAGGATAGTGCAGTGGTGTTTGGGTAGTGTAGAGGGTCATGCTGTTGGTAAATTTAGGGTTTAGGGTAGTGCAGTGGTGTTTGTATAGTGTATGGGGTCGCGCTGGGGGTACTGTTTTAGGGTTTAGGGTAGTACAGTGGTGTTTGGGTAGTGTAGGGTGTCACGCTGGGGGTAGTGTTTTAGGGTTTAGGGTAGTGCAGTTGTGTTTGTGTAGTGTATGGGATCATGCTGGGGGTAGTGTTTTAGGGTTTAGGGTAGTGCAGTGGTGTTTGTGTAGTGTAAGGGGTAATGCTGGGGGTAGATTTAGGGCTTAGGGTAGTGCAGTGGTGTTTGGAAAGTGTAGTGGGTTGTGCTGGGTGTAGTGTTTTTAGGTTTAGGGTAGTGCAGTGCAGTGGTGTTTGGGTAGTGTAGGGGGTCATGCTGGGGGTAGAATTAGGGTTTAGGGTAATGCAGTGGTGTTTTGGTAGTGGTCGTGCTCAGGTAGTGTGTTAGGGTTTAGGGGAGTGCAGTGGTGTTTGTGCAGTGCAGGGGGTCATGCTAGGAGTAGTGTTTTAGGGTGTAGGTCAGTGCAGTGGTGTTTGTGTAGTGTAGGGGGCATGTTTTAGGGTTTAGGGTAGTGCAGTGGTGTTTGGGTAGTGTAGGGGGTCGTGCTGGGGGTAGTGTTTTAGGGTTTAAGGCAGTGCAGTGATGTTTGGGTACTATAGGGGGTTGTGCTTGGGGTAGTGTTTTAGCGTTTAGGGTAGTGCAGTGGTGTTTGGATAGTGTAGGGGATCAAGCTCGGGGTAGTATTTTAGGGTATAGGGTAGTGCAGTAGTGTTTGTGTAGTGTAGGGGGTCATGCTGGGGTAGATTTAGGGCTTAGGGTAATGCAGTGATGTTTGGGTAGTGTAGGGGGTTGAGCTGCAGGTAGTTTTTTATGGTTTAGGGTAGTGCAGTGGTGTTTGTGTAGTGTAGGGGGTCAAGCCGGGGGTAGTGTTTTAGGGTTTAGGGCCGTGCAGTGGTGTTTGGGTAGTGTAGGGTGTCAAGCTGGGGGTAGTGTTTTAGGGTTTAGGGCCGTGCATTGGTGTTTGGGTAGTGTAGGGTGTCGTGCTGGGGGCAGTGTGTTAGGGTTTAGGGCAGTGCAGTAGTGTTTGTGTAGTATAGGGGGTCGTGCCGGGGGTATTGTTTTAGGGTTTGGGATAGTGCAGTGGTGTTTGTGTAGTGTAGGCGGTCGTGCTGGGGGTAGATTTAGGGTTGGGGTAGATTTAGGGTTTAGGGTCGTGCAGTGGTGATTGGAAAGTGTAAGGGGTCGTGCTGGGGTAGTGTTTTTGGGTTTAGGGCAGTGCAGTGCAGTGGTGTTTGGGTAGTGTAGGGGGATTGTGCTAGGGGTAGCGTTTTAGTGTTTAGGGCAGTGCAGTGGTGTTTGTGTAGTATAGGGGGTCATGCTGGGGGTAGTGTTTTAGGGTTTAGGGCAGTGCAGTGGTGTTTGGGTAGTGTAGGGGGTCATGCTGGGGGTAGTGTTTTAGGGCTTAGTGCAGTGCAGTGGTGTTTGTTAAGTGTAGGGGGTTGCACCGGGGGTAGTGTTTTAGTGTTTAGGGCAGTGCAGAGGTATGTGGGTATTATAGGGGTTTGTGCTGCGGGTAGATTTAGGGTAGTGCAGTGGTGTTTATGTAGTGTAGGGGGTTGCGCTGGGGGTAGTGTTTTAGGGTTTTGGGTATGTCAGTGGTGTTTGGGTAGTGTAGGGTGTCACGCTGGGGGTAGTGTTTTAGAGTTTACTGTAGTGCAGTGGTCTTTGTGTAGTGTAGGGGTCACCCTGGGGGTAGTGTTTTAGGGTTTATGGTAGTGCAGTGTTGTTTGTGTAGTGTAGGGGGTCACCCTGGGGGTAGTGTTTTAGGGTTTATGGTAGTGCAGTGTTGTTTGTGTAGTGTAGGGGAACGTGCTGGGATAGTGTTTTAGGGTTTAGGATAGTACAGTGTTGTTTATGTAGTGTAGGGGGACGTAATGAGGGTAGATTTAGGGTTTAGGATAGTGCAGTGGTGTTTGGATAGTGTAGGGGGTCGTGCTCAGGGTAGGGTTTTAGGGTTTAGGGTAGTGCAGTGGTGTTTGGGTAGTGTAGGGGGTCACCCTGGGGGTAGTGTTTTAGGGTTTATGGTAGTGCAGTGTTGTTTGTGTAGTGTAGGGGGACGTGCTGGGATAGTGTTTTAGGGTTTAGGGTAGTACAGTGTTGTTTATGTAGTGTAGGGGGACGTAATGAGGGTAGATTTAGGGTTTAGGATAGTGCAGTGGTGTTTGGATAGTGTAGGGGGTCGTGCTCAGGGTAGTGTTTTAGGGATTAGGGTAGTGCAGTAGTGTAGGGGGTCATGCTGGGGTTTGTGTTTTAGGGTTTAGGGTAGTGCAGTGGTGTTTGTGTTGTGTAGGGGGTCATGATGAAGTTAGTGTTTGAGGGTTTTGGGTTTGTTCAGTGGTGTTTGTGTAGTGTAGGGGGTCATGTTTTAGGGTAGTGTTTTAGGGTTTAGGGTAGTGCAGTGGTGTTTGTGTAGTGTAGGGGGTCGTGCTTTGGGTAGTGCTTTAGGGTTTAGGATAGTGCAGTTTTGTTTGTGTAGTGTAGGGGGTCATGTTTTAGGGTATAGGGTAGTGCAGTGGTGTTTGGGTAGTGTAGTGGGTCATGCTGGGGGTAGTGTTTTAGGGTTTAGGGTAGTGCAGTGGTGTTTGTGTAGTATAGGGGTAGTGGTTTAGGGTAGTGTTGTGGTGTTTGTCTAGTGTAGGGGGTTGTGCTGGGGGTAGTGTTTTAGGGTTTTGGGTAGTGCAGTGGTGTTTGTGTAGAGTAGGGGGTCATGTTTTAGGGTTTAGGGTAGTGCAGTGGTGTGGAGAGGTCTGGTTCACTAGTTAGAGGCGGCAGACCCATAAGCAGAGAATCGGCCAGGGACCAGGGTTCAATTCCCGACGCGGCAGGGTTGTGGACCAGGGTCAAAACAGACTCGATAATTCTCGCCTCGGTACCTACTCTAACCAGGAACACACTCGGCAACTCTGGGCATTAAGCTTGCCTCATCTCTACAACGGCCCCTCACAGACGCCGGGGATGCCTGGTTTCACCTTGGAGATACCCAGAAAGGGACCATCTCACAGGGATAGTCAGGACTGGTTCCCCAGCGGTCTACAGCGCCGGGACACCCCGTTGCTGGGGTAGCTGTGCGCTTTACAAGTCTACAACATTTACATTTACATTTGGGTAGTGTAGGGGGTCATACTGGGGGTAGTGTTTTTGGGTTTAGGGTAGTGCAGTCATGTTTGGGTAGTGAAGAGGGTGGTGCTGGGGTAGTGTTTTAGGGTTTAGGTTAGTACAGTGGTGTTTGTTTAGTGTAGGGGGTCGTCCTTTGGGTATTGTTTTAGGGTTTAGGGTAGTGCAGTGGTGTTTGGGTAGTGTAAGGGTTCATGCTGGGGTATTGTTTTATGGCTTAGCGTAGTGCAGTGGTGTTTGTGTAGTATATGGGTTCGTGCTGGGGTAGTGTTTTAGGGTTTAGGGTAGTGCAGTGGTGTTTTGGTAGTGCAGTTTTGTTTGTGTGGTGTAGGGGTTCATGTTTTAGGGTATAGGGCAGTGCAGTGGTGTTTGGGTATTGTAGGGGGTCATGCCGGGGGTAGTGTTTTAGCATTTAGGATAGTGCAGTGGTGTTTGGGTAGTGTAGAGGGTCATGCTGTTGGTAAATTTAGGGTTTAGGGTAGTGCAGTGGTGTTTGTATAGTGTATGGGGTCGCGCTGGGGGTACTGTTTTAGGGTTTAGGGTAGTACAGTGGTGTTTGGGTAGTGTAGGGTGTCACGCTGGGGGTAGTGTTTTAGGGTTTAGGGTAGTGCAGTTGTGTTTGTGTAGTGTATGGGATCATGCTGGGGGTAGTGTTTTAGGGTTTAGGGTAGTGCAGTGGTGTTTGTGTAGTGTAAGGGGTAATGCTGGGGGTAGATTTAGGGCTTAGGGTAGTGCAGTGGTGTTTGGAAAGTGTAGTGGGTTGTGCTGGGTGTAGTGTTTTTAGGTTTAGGGTAGTGCAGTGCAGTGGTGTTTGGGTAGTGTAGGGGGTCATGCTGGGGGTAGAATTAGGGTTTAGGGTAATGCAGTGGTGTTTTGGTAGTGGTCGTGCTCAGGTAGTGTGTTAGGGTTTAGGGGAGTGCAGTGGTGTTTGTGCAGTGCAGGGGGTCATGCTAGGAGTAGTGTTTTAGGGTGTAGGTCAGTGCAGTGGTGTTTGTGTAGTGTAGGGGGCGTGTTTTAGGGTTTAGGGTAGTGCAGTGGTGTTTGGGTAGTGTAGGGGGTCGTGCTGGGGGTAGTGTTTTAGGGTTTAAGGCAGTGCAGTGATGTTTGGGTACTATAGGGGGTTGTGCTTGGGGTAGTGTTTTAGCGTTTAGGGTAGTGCAGTGGTGTTTGGATAGTGTAGGGGATCAAGCTCGGGGTAGTATTTTAGGGTATAGGGTAGTGCAGTAGTGTTTGTGTAGTGTAGGGGGTCATGCTGGGGTAGATTTAGGGCTTAGGGTAATGCAGTGATGTTTGGGTAGTGTAGGGGGTTGAGCTGCAGGTAGTTTTTTATGGTTTAGGGTAGTGCAGTGGTGTTTGTGTAGTGTAGGGGGTCAAGCCGGGGGTAGTGTTTTAGGGTTTAGGGCCGTGCAGTGGTGTTTGGGTAGTGTAGGGTGTCAAGCTGGGGGTAGTGTTTTAGGGTTTAGGGCCGTGCATTGGTGTTTGGGTAGTGTAGGGTGTCGTGCTGGGGGCAGTGTGTTAGGGTTTAGGGCAGTGCAGTAGTGTTTGTGTAGTATAGGGGGTCGTGCCGGGGGTATTGTTTTAGGGTTTGGGATAGTGCAGTGGTGTTTGTGTAGTGTAGGCGGTCGTGCTGGGGGTAGATTTAGGGTTGGGGTAGATTTAGGGTTTAGGGTCGTGCAGTGGTGATTGGAAAGTGTAAGGGGTCGTGCTGGGGTAGTGTTTTTGGGTTTAGGGCAGTGCAGTGCAGTGGTGTTTGGGTAGTGTAGGGGGATTGTGCTAGGGGTAGCGTTTTAGTGTTTAGGGCAGTGCAGTGGTGTTTGTGTAGTATAGGGGGTCATGCTGGGGGTAGTGTTTTAGGGTTTAGGGCAGTGCAGTGGTGTTTGGGTAGTGTAGGGGGTCATGCTGGGGGTAGTGTTTTAGGGCTTAGTGCAGTGCAGTGGTGTTTGTTAAGTGTAGGGGGTTGCACCGGGGGTAGTGTTTTAGTGTTTAGGGCAGTGCAGAGGTATGTGGGTATTATAGGGGTTTGTGCTGCGGGTAGATTTAGGGTAGTGCAGTGGTGTTTATGTAGTGTAGGGGTTGCGCTGGGGGTAGTGTTTTAGGGTTTTGGGTATGTCAGTGGTGTTTGGGTAGTGTAGGGTGTCACGCTGGGGGTAGTGTTTTAGAGTTTACTGTAGTGCAGTGGTCTTTGTGTAGTGTAGGGGTCACCCTGGGGGTAGTGTTTTAGGGTTTATGGTAGTGCAGTGTTGTTTGTGTAGTGTAGGGGGTCACCCTGGGGGTAGTGTTTTAGGGTTTATGGTAGTGCAGTGTTGTTTGTGTAGTGTAGGGGAACATGCTGGGATAGTGTTTTAGGGTTTAGGATAGTACAGTGTTGTTTATGTAGTGTAGGGGGACGTAATGAGGGTAGATTTAGGGTTTAGGATAGTGCAGTGGTGTTTGGATAGTGTAGGGGGTCGTGCTCAGGGTAGGGTTTTAGGGTTTAGGGTAGTGCAGTGGTGTTTGGGTAGTGTAGGGGGTCACCCTGGGGGTAGTGTTTTAGGGTTTATGGTAGTGCAGTGTTGTTTGTGTAGTGTAGGGGGACGTGCTGGGATAGTGTTTTAGGGTTTAGGGTAGTACAGTGTTGTTTATGTAGTGTAGGGGGACGTAATGAGGGTAGATTTAGGGTTTAGGATAGTGCAGTGGTGTTTGGATAGTGTAGGGGGTCGTGCTCAGGGTAGTGTTTTAGGGATTAGGGTAGTGCAGTAGTGTAGGGGGTCATGCTGGGGTTTGTGTTTTAGGGTTTAGGGTAGTGCAGTGGTGTTTGTGTTGTGTAGGGGGTCATGATGAAGTTAGTGTTTGAGGGTTTTGGGTTTGTTCAGTGGTGTTTGTGTAGTGTAGGGGGTCATGTTTTAGGGTAGTGTTTTAGGGTTTAGGGTAGTGCAGTGGTGTTTGTGTAGTGTAGGGGGTCGTGCTTTGGGTAGTGCTTTAGGGTTTAGGATAGTGCAGTTTTGTTTGTGTAGTGTAGGGGGTCATGTTTTAGGGTATAGGGTAGTGCAGTGGTGTTTGGGTAGTGTAGTGGGTCATGCTGGGGGTAGTGTTTTAGGGTTTAGGGTAGTGCAGTGGTGTTTGTGTAGTATAGGGGTAGTGGTTTAGGGTAGTGTTGTGGTGTTTGTCTAGTGTAGGGGGTTGTGCTGGGGGTAGTGTTTTAGGGTTTTGGGTAGTGCAGTGGTGTTTGTGTAGAGTAGGGGGTCATGTTTTAGGGTTTAGGGTAGTGCAGTGGTGTGGAGAGGTCTGGTTCACTAGTTAGAGGCGGCAGACCCATAAGCAGAGAATCGGCCAGGGACCAGGGTTCAATTCCCGACGCGGCAGGGTTGTGGACCAGGGTCAAAACAGACTCGATAATTCTCGCCTCGGTACCTACTCTAACCAGGAACACACTCGGCAACTCTGGGCATTAAGCTTGCCTCATCTCTACAACGGCCCCTCACAGACGCCGGGGATGCCTGGTTTCACCTTGGAGATACCCAGAAAGGGACCATCTCACAGGGATAGTCAGGACTGGTTCCCCAGCGGTCTACAGCGCCGGGACACCCCGTTGCTGGGGTAGCTGTGCGCTTTACAAGTCTACAACATTTACATTTACATTTGGGTAGTGTAGGGGGTCATACTGGGGGTAGTGTTTTTGGGTTTAGGGTAGTGCAGTCATGTTTGGGTAGTGAAGAGGGTGGTGCTGGGGTAGTGTTTTAGGGTTTAGGTTAGTACAGTGGTGTTTGTTTAGTGTAGGGGGTCGTCCTTTGGGTATTGTTTTAGGGTTTAGGGTAGTGCAGTGGTGTTTGGGTAGTGTAAGGGTTCATGCTGGGGTATTGTTTTATGGCTTAGCGTAGTGCAGTGGTGTTTGTGTAGTATATGGGTTCGTGCTGGGGTAGTGTTTTAGGGTTTAGGGTAGTGCAGTGGTGTTTTGGTAGTGTAGGGGGCATGCTGGGGGTAGTCTTTTAGGGTTTAGGGTAGTGCAGTGGAGTTTGTGTAGTGTAGGGGATCAAGCTGGGGTAGTGTTTTAGTGTTTAGGTTAGTGCTGTGGTGATTGTGTAGTGTAGGGGGTCATGCTGGGGGTAGATTTAGGGTTTAGGTTAATGCAGTGGTGTTTGGGTAGTGTAGGGGGTCGTGCTGCAGGTAGTGTTTTAAGGTTTAGGGCAGTGCAGTGGTGTTTGGGTATTGTATGGGGTCGTGCTGGGGGTAGTCATTTAGGGTTTAGGGTAATGCAGTGGTGTTTGGGTATTGTAGGGGGTCGTGCTGGAGGTAGTGTTTTAGGGTGTAGGCTAGTGTAGTGGTGTTTGGGTAGTGTAGGGGGTCATGCTGGGGTAGTGTTTTAGGGTTTAGGGTAGTGCAGTGGTGTTTGTGTAGTGTAGAGTGTCATGCTGGGGGTAGTGTTTTAGGTTTTAGGGTAGTGCAGTGTTGTTTGTGTAGTGTAGCTTGTCGTGCTGAGGGTAGTGTTTTAGGGTTTATTATAGTGCAGTGGTGTTTGTGTAGTATAGGGGGTTGTGTTTTAAGGTAGTGCAGTGGTATTTGGGTAATGTAGGGGTTCATGCTGTGGGTAGTGTTTTAGGCTTTAGGTTAGTGCAGTAGTGTTTGGGTGCTGTAGGGGGTCATGCTGGGGGTAGTGTTTTAGGGTGTATGGTAGTACAGTGTTATTTGGGTAGATCGACAACAATTGATCTCGCCAAGCGTCAGCGCATGCTCTGCGTCGTTAAGCGAGACCTAAAAGCATTGCACCAAGATGGCTGCCAACACTTCCTGGATTGAGGTGTTGTCAGCCAATTAGAGCCAAGCTCGTGCTTGTGTAGTTATTCGTGGCCCGCTCCGGTCCGCTCCTATCCTGAAAGTCTCGGGTTGATTCATCAAGCGGGGGCGGAGAAAAAAGGGGGTTCATAACGTGTTTTCCCTATGCAATTTTCCATAGGGACCTTTAGTCGCAGTTACAGTCCGAACTGCTGAAAGGAAATACACCAAATTTGGCAGAAAGGTAGACCTTGGTTCAGAGTCGTGCCTTTTGCTTAAATGGTGTAAATCCGTTCAGTAGTTCCTGAGAAAATCAAAAGTAAAATCACATATATATGTGGGCGGAGCCTAACCACACATCTCATCGTGAGATCTGATTGGCTGTCAGCACTTCATCCAAGAAGTGTTGGCAGCCATCTTGGGACCAATATACATGATAGTGATGCAGCGCGGAATGCAAAATCCCTCCCTTCGTCACAGATCATAGATCACACTCAATCACTACATTCGCTGGTGGGGTCCATAACACCAACATTCATCCTCTATTAACCTGTTTCCAAGGAGGCGATTGTTCCACTCGCTGTAATGGAAGGAAGTACTCACATATCCCTATTTATTAAGGCCTAACCTTCACCTTTTAATACTCCTCCCATGAATAGGCCATGAATCAGCTAGCAGCTGGTTGGAGTGATAACGAAATCTATAACATATTTACATAAATGCATTTTTCATAATAACGACCCAACACAGTTCTAGTAATAAATCTTAATTTTTTTATGTAAATGATTGAAAATAGAGTCTTTGGTTTAATCAAGCAGTAGACCATCATATTTACCTATTCTGGCTAAAAGTCGTCCTCTAAGTCAAAATCTTGGTCATCAGTTCATACTATCAGAGTCTTAGGAAAGCAGCTGTACTGCAGTGTCACCGTCCTCTCCGTCAGCATTACGTCAGGAAATCGAAAATCTTCTGAAGGGTCTTGCTCACAACCTCTCTATTCTACCATTTTTATAGTAAAATTACATTCCAAAAAGTAACGACCAAATATTTGATTACTCGTGATTGGTTGATGAGATTTGTTCCACCAAGTTCTCATACGGAAAATGTTTCTTTCGATATAGTTCATAATTTCATGTTGAAGTAACTTTTATTGTTTCTTTTCGGGGCAGCTGGCTGTTAGCCCGGTGTGTCCTTGGTGGGTACAGTCGAGTTTAGGGTCATCCAGAGGCCACTGCTGCTGATGGTGACGCATGCGCATTTCACCCAGAGACATTCACAAATGGAGTCAATTCGTCTGATAGGGATGTCGGCCATTTTGTGGCCACTTCATATGGTCAACTTAAGCAAAGAAACACAAAACGTAATTAATACATGGAAGTGACTAATAAAATGTTATTCCCTCACTAAACCCTTTATGTGTGTGTATTTATCTAGGAAAAAGCAACACTTAATGCGGGTTATATTCACATTAATAAAGCACAAATCACGAATACATCACGAAAGCAACATATTATCATGCAATTTCTAATTGTCTATCATTAATATGCATACGAAAATTAGTTTACGTATTAATTAGGCAATGCAAATGCAATTCCTACGTGTATTTCTTATATTAGTAATGTTGGTCAATTCACACAGCAAACAATTAGTACAATTACTATTAATTAATTATTCTTATTAATGTAAACATGTAAAATGGAGAGGGTATACAATTTTTAAAGAAAACCCCACTCCAGCAATCCCCCCTTTGGTGATTTTATCACCACATCAACACTAAATGTATTCACCCTTTTACGAAAAATTGAAATGTATTCTTGCTCTTATTTATAATTCAGTTTCTTCTTCATCTCTTTTTGCCTTTTTATACATACTTTCTTTCCATTCTTCTAAAGTTATCTCTGTTAAGTCTCTATCTGGATCCTTTTCTTTTCTTTTTAGTTTTTCTCTTTTTATTTTATTCTTTGTTTTCTTATTTTTACAACACATGCAACCTAATCTTAATATTAATAACACAAAAATCAAACATGTTAATGGAAATAATATTTTACCTATAAACTGTACTACCTATTTGCACTAAGAAGTTTTTAATAGCAGCTATTTTCTTCCCAATCTTTTCCCATACACCTTCAACCTCCAGTGGTACAATTTCGTCATGCAATTCAGTAGTATTTTTAATGTAAACTTTCAAACCTTTGCTTTCGTCTGGAATGTAAGTGCAACAATGTTGAACTTTCAGCATTCCACCGCCTCCACCTTCTTTTGCCAATAATATATCAAGGGCAAGTCGATTTTGCATTACCATAGCACGCATGGCAACCATTTCAGTATTAACCAATAAGAATCCTCCAGCGGTGCTTGTTGACAAGCGATCCACTACTGTTGATAATCTTCTAATATTGTTCGCATTCAGATATATTCCCACTGCTGGTATCAATGCTCCAAAAATGTCACCTACAATTTCTGCCCAAGATTCTCTTTTACTACGTACTAAATGATTACCTAAACTATGTACACCATCTTTACCTCTGTCCATGTGAAAGATTTTGGGAAAAACCAGCCCTATGTAACATGTGCCATAACAATGGTCTGGCAAACGATAATATGCCCTGTTCCCACAGATAAAATAAAGTCCAGGGAAAACTGGATCTCTTCCACCTTTAAATCCCCATCCACCCATGATTCGGTATGTATCATGGCACTCACTATTCCCTAGAAAATGATTGTCATACGCCGTTTGATTCCTTCTTATACACAGTTTCCCTTTCTGAGGCCAATCTAAAGCCTAAGTTGGATTAGACTCTCCCTTCATATGTTTTTCCATTTCTACATCCCAGACTGTTTTCTCCCCTTTTCCTTCGGATGCCTTTCTTCGCATTTTTAATCTCCTTTCCTCGACCATGTCTAGAAATGTCCTTTCTTCGTTCTTCAAACTGCATGTCAAATTATTTTTAAATATATACTCTAATGTTAACTCCTTAGTTTCTAAGAAAAATTCACCTAATACCTTAGCAGGTCTTACTTTGTTTAGTTTGTTATTAGCAGGTACTTGCGCAAAAATGTTATCTACATCTGAAAAATAATATTCTAATTTACCTGTTTCGTAAAATAAGCTAGCTATCACACTACATGCTATTCCATACGTTGCTGGAAGGTGATGATAAGTCACTCCCTCTGACACAGATGCAGGTAACTGCATGCATACGTAGCAGTCCCTTACATCCATAGTCTTTACATATTCATACAATAACTTTGAAAACACATTATTTGAAAAATCATTAATAGACCTATCTTTATGTAAATAATTATTATCTATTCTAGTTGGAACTACTTTTTCAATCTTCTTAATGTTAGTAATGTTCTCAGTGTGTCCTTCTAATGTAGCTATAGTGACCTTAAAAGAAATCAAAAGAGCAAGTATGCTCCATAGAAGCATTAATAATCCTGTACAACAACAACACATTTTACACCGTCTCTTCATGAATGTACATCTACTTTTGCTACTATCTATGTTAGCCATCTTTGTTAATTTGGACTGTGTCTTTTGACTTAGCCTCTTTTACTTCACTACTAGTTTTCTATCCTTAGGCTCTAAGGCCCTACTTGGTCCTACCAGTATCTGTCGTTTGACTCAATTGCTATTACTTCATCAGTAGTTTTCTAGATTTTCTCAGTTTGGCATTTCATCGTTTTTCACTTCTTTCTGTTCATCCAAGTACAGAATTTCCTGATCTTCCATTTCTTCTTCTCCGATGTCGGATAAGATAACTCTCAGGATTCCTGCTTTTTCCTCTTCTTCAACCACTTTCAGTACAGCCTCCTCTGGATTTCCTTGACTATCGGCCTCTTCTTCCGTTTCAGGCAGAGCCACGTACGTCCATTCCGGTGACTTATACTTCTGGTTAGGTTTCCTTGTTCTTTTTCCTTCTTCCTTATTTTGATTAGTCTCTTCTTCTTTAGATTTTTCTTGGCTTGTCACTTCATTCACCTGATCTGCCCTTGGTGATTTCACTCTTGTCAGCCGATATCTCAATCTCTTTATTTTGTTTGGCCACACTTCCTTTTTAACTCTTTTCTGTTTGCCTTCTTTATTATTCTTTTCTTCTCTCCAAGCCCTTTTTCTTAGAACTCGACCTTCTGGTATCTCATTTTCACTCTCTTCAGATTCTGTTTCAACTTGCTTTTTCTTTTCAACAACTTCTTTTTCCACCACTTGTTTTGTTTTCCCTACTTCTGTCCCTCCTCGGGTCTCCGACACGCAATCTTCCTGCTGGCTACTTGTCCCTTCACCTAGCTGGATGTTGCAGTTCCCTACACCTCCTCGGGGGTCTTCCGCAATCTGTCACTCTCTCTCTGTACCTGTCCCTTTTTCACTTTGATCTACTATTTCAGGTGGAATTTCTCTTGGTCTTTCATCTGAAACTTCCTTCTCTCGAATTTCCTTTACTCCTTCTTCGTTGTCTTTTCCTTTTTTCTTTCTGTGTTCTTTTTTGGGACCTTGTCTCCCTTGTTCGTCTTCAGAATCTGAACTGATATCAGAAATCTGCAATCGTCTTCTCAGAGAGATACCTCTGGGGACTAATATTTGATCAGATTCTTTTTCCCCCCCTTTCAGGATTTTCTTGTGTTTTTGGCTCTTCGTTATCTTGACTCTGATTCTTCATAGTACTCTTTTCCTTTGCTGTCAACTGGATTTGGTATCCTCAAAGTATGGCTGCCATGGATCCAGTTTTTCACTCCAGCACACTTCACAGCTGTTGTTGTGATCAGAATGACGTGTCTTGGTTTTCCCCACCTTGGAACCAAACAATTTCTTCTTCTGTGGACTTTTATCCTTACCCAGTCTTCTGGGCTCAGATCATGGGCTGGCTTCCTTTCAAGAGTGGTGGCATCCGCTCCAACCTGATGAAACACAGAATGAACTGCGTCAGCCAGGCCTTTACAGTATTCCAACACCATGTCATCAGTTGTTGTCATCAGCTTGTTGACTGGAATGTACACATGCCTCATCGCTCGTCCCATGACTATTTCATGAGGACTTAACCCTGTGGTTCTGTCTGGTATTGCTTGAATTGTCATTAAAACTTGAGGCAAGACATCAGGCCATTTCATACCAGTGGCTAAACACATTTTCCCAATTCTGTTTTTGATTGTACCATTCATCTGTTCAACCACACCAGAAGCCTCTGGTCGGTAGGCACAATGTAGTTTCTGTTGTACATTCAATGCTTCACAAATCAATTTTACAATCTCATTATGAAAATGTCCTCCTCTGTCTGATTCAAGAGTCACTGGGAACCCAAACCTGGGGATGAATTCTCTCAAAAGTAGCTTTGCCACTGTCATCCCATCATTTCTTCTTGTTGGAAATGCTTCCACCTACCTGGAAAATAGGCAGACTATAACCAGAACATACCTCAGTCTGTTACATGGAGGCATTTCAATGAAGTCAACCTGCATTCTGGTAAAAGGCCCACCCTCTCGGCCTATGGTTCCTAGACTCACCACTGTCTTTCTCCCAGGATTGTATTGCTGACATATTAGGCATCTCTGACATAGGCTTTCTGCTACAAGTCTGAGTTTTGGATTGTACCAGGTCTGCTTAAAAGACCTAATCATGGCGTCTCTCCCTATGTGTCCCTGGCCATATTACATCCGTGCCATGGTAGACATCATGCTATCAGGCATCACTGGTCTTCCATCTCGATAGACCCACACACGGTCCTTTTCTCTTGGTGCACACCCTGCTTTTATCCACTGTTTCATTTACTCATCTCCTGACTCTTCCTGTAATTGTCTCACTTCTTCCCAAGTTCCCACAGTGTTAGTAAACATTACTGAGCAAGAAGACATTTCTCTTTCCTTTGCCCGATTGACCGAATTCTGATTTCGTGCACAATACTGTGCCATATCGTTCGCATACCTGTTTCCAGTAGTGATGTAATCACTACCTTGACTATGGGCAGCACATTTCACCACAGCCAATTGTTTAGGCAGCTGTATCGCCTCAATCAATTTTCCAACCACTTCAGCATTCTTAATAGGGGTTCCACTTGAGGTCAGGAAACCTCTTTGTAGCCAAAGCTGGCCAAAATCATGGACAACCCCGAAGCCATACTGGCTATCAGTTATCACAGTCACTCTCACACTTTTCCCGATTTTGCATGCTTTGGTCAACGCAACAAGTTCAGCTACTTGGGCTGACCTCACTCTTTTCAAATAAGATGCTTCCATCACTGCTGCAACCGTGCATACTGCATATGCTGCGCTTAGCACTCCTTCATCTGTTCTCAAACATGACCCATCAACAAACAACACAAAATCACTTTCTGGCAAGAGTACATCTTTTATATCTGGTCTTGGCTTTGTGCAGTACTCAAGCACGTCCAAACAATCATGATCTACTTCATCTCTCACTTCCACATTCTCAGCATCAGGTAACAAAGTTGCAGGATTCACATTCACACATCTCGCAAGGCTCACATTTGTTGCACCTAATATGACCTTCTCATTCTTAGTCAGCCGACTATGTGTCATATACTGAGTACGACTCCTTGTCAAGAGGATCGCCACATCATGAGGTACAAACACTTTCAACGGATATCCCATCACAATACCTTCACTCTGCTCCAAACTTCGACATGTTGCAGCCACCGCTTTCAGACACCCAGGTAAAGCTGCAGCCACTGGGTCAAGCATTGATGAAAAATATACAATTGGTCTCCTCAACCTTCCATGCTTCTGGATCAACACAGAGAATGCACATCCATTTCTCTCACTACAATCCAACTCAAACTCTTTCTCGTAATCAGTCATGCCTAGTGCTGGTGCTTCACATAAACCCTCTTTCAATCGTTTGAATGCTGCCAATTCTTCCTTGTTCAATTCAAGGGGATCTTTTACATCACTCCTTGTTAGTCGTACCAAGGGTTCTGCAATCAGGGAGAAATTGCTAATCCACTGACGGCAGTACCCCACCATTCCCAGAAACATTCTCACCTCTCTTTGGGTCATGGGGGCTCTCATTCCTTTTATAATTCTGATTCTGTCTATTGTTATTTTTCTCAGTCCTTTCTCGATTTTATGTCCCAAATACTGTACTTCTTTCTTACAATACTGCAATTTTGCTGGTGACACTTTCAACCCTCCGTCTGCCAAATGATTCAGTAGTGCTATTGTGTCTAATGCTCTAGGCATTACAGTTTTGATTGCATCAAGATGACGTCAGGCATTCCACACTTTTGTAATAAATATAGAATGTTAGCAATCTAGTTGTTCATTGGGATACTGTTGAGAGGCAGAGGCCAGGGGCACGGACTCTGAAAATTGAAAGCAGGTAGGAGAGTGCAGAGGCAACAATTTGACCACACTAGGCAGGCAGGAAGGGCAGTGGCAGCACAACAGACTAAGGAGGGCAGTGGAAAGGGGGGCAGGGGCAACAAACCAACAATACAGGACTGGCAAGAGAGGCTGTGGCAATATAATAGACCATTGTGGGCAGAAGGAAGAGGCAGTGGTCATACAACCATACATGCCAACAGACCCGTTTCAGCCTGGAAACGTCCAATGTTTTTAAGCTCAAATGGGCTTTACTTGATCTGTTTCCTGTCTACAATCTTCTCTTTTTCAATGTAACTCAAAGGGGAAAATCAATACCCCAGTTTTATTTCAAAATCTCCCTCTTACCAAGTTCAAAATGTTCGCAAGTATGGTACATTGGATCATGGTAGGCAGGAGGAATTGGGGTAGGGACATGGACTCGGATAACAGAGGACAGGAGGGACATTGAGAGGTGCACCAAACTGACCCTAAAGGGCAGGCATCAGGGTTTGCAGCAGCACAATACACCACACAGGGCATGCGGGACGGGAGTGCAGCACAACAATCCATAGAAAGAAATAGGGAGGGGACAGGACCATGCACATGGACAACAGACAACAGAGGGGAAAGAGGCAATGGTAGCTAGCTGACCATAATGGAAAGACAGGAGAGAAAGTTGCAGCATAACAGACCATAAAGGGCAGGAGGGACGGATCAGAGGCATTACAATGGAACCGACAAGCCAGGAGGGAGGGAATAGGGGTCTGCACATGGAAACAGAGGGCTGGGGGCAAGGGGGCAGGGCAGGAGCAGCAAGATGACCATGGAGGTCAGGCAGGATGGGCACTAGAAACAAGACACACCATGGAGAGCAACAGTGAGACTATGATGGCATAAACACAGACCATGGAGGGAAGGTGGGAGGGGGTCAGGAGCAGCTAGCGGACCACACAGGGAAGGTGGGAGGGGCCATGGCAGCAGAGAAGACCATGCATGGCAAGCGGGAGGGTTAGTGGCAGCACAATGGCTATGATGGGCAAGAAGGAGGGTGCAGGGGCATGCACAAAGGACCACGGAGGATAGAAGGGAGGGTCAGGACCTGGGCACAGACAAGAGAGTTCAGGGGAAGGGGCCTCACAACAGACCGCACGGGGCAGGCAGGAGGAGCAGTTGCAGCACAACAGACCAGGGAGGGCAGAAGGGTGTGGCAGTAAAATGGACCATGGAGGACAGGAGGAAGGGGATAGGGGCATGGCATATGGACAGGCAGGGTGGAGGTGGCAGGGACAGGTTACAGTCATCTGACAATGATAGGCAGGTGGTAGGTGAGTGGCAGCTCAACAGAACACTCAGAGTAGATAGGAGTGGCAGGTCCATGGAACATGGTGGTCAAAAATGATGGAGCAGGGGCATGCACAAAGACATCGGAGGGCAGGGGGAAGGAGAATAGGGGCAGCAAGCAAAGCACAGAGGCTAAGCAGGAGGTCAATGATGGGCCATAGAATTGGGCAATGGAGGGCAGGATGAGTGGACTGGTACATCATGCTAAATGCAGGGCAGTGGCAGCACATCAGACCATGCATGGCAGGAGGGAGGAGGCTAGTCCATGGATTCAGACAACAGAGGATAGGGAGGAGGTGGATGGGGCAGCAAGCTAACTGTTCATAGAAGGTGGGTATTAGGAACTTTATTGTTTTTAAAATGTGTGTCTGTGCGAACTACTTAAAATATGAGCAAGTATGCAGCATAATCTCACTTTTATTCAGGAAGAAGAGGACGTTTGGGACTGTGACTCCAGGCTCACTTGGCAGAAACATCCCCTGACCCTCCACCCCCCATTGCAAAATGTAATGCCCGTGAAAAGGGTAGGTGGACGCAGTGGTATATAGAACATAGTCCTGAGAGCACGATTGAAAATGAAAACTAGATATAGTATATGGTATAAACTATGCACCAAAAAGTGTGATATAAGATGAACCGGGCGTGAAATATAATATGCAATACATTGTGCGCAATGACAGATTCATTGGAGAGCGCGAGATAGCACAGGCACTAGCGCTTGCTATGTGATATGCGCCTTGGAGTGTAATATGCACAGGGCAGTGTCGTGTAACCTAAGTAGTCTCTAAAGTTGTAATATAAAATATGTGCTGGGTAGTGTAACATTGCATATGCACTGTGACAAAGATATTGATCCCAGATTGTAATATGTATGGCATAGCGCTGTGCTTTATAACATAGGCATCGAGGAAGGCACGTTAGATGGGGCAATATAACCCATGCGAAGGCAAGTGTGGCATGACATATTCACGGGGTGGTGTTACAGTGCACATGGGCAAGAGAGTGTCATAGCATACGCACTAGCTGGTGGAATACAACACAGAGGTGTGTGGCACTTGGCGGGCACTGGTGGGTGTAACACAGCATTGGGCTCAGCCAGGAGCACGCTGTGACTCTCAAGTGAGGTTTGTCTCCTTTCCAGAGAGTAAAATAAAAAGTATTAGACATCCGGCGGTGGATGTGTGTTTTATTAACCGTGAGGGGGTTTCTTGCATAGTTTGGTCGAATTTTTGTCGAATCCCCTTTGAATGGGTTGGTGTGCATGTGTATTAAATGTGCCCGTCAATAGCTACCCATGTTTGTATAAATAAACAACAAGGGTGTCTACTTGTAGAGTACCCACCAGCGGGGGCGCCGGGATTAGGCACGGTAGGGTGTCAGACATGTCAGAGCTTCACTAGCGGTGTGAATACATTCTACGTGGATTCATTGTATGCATAGTCGCCTTTTAATGAATATCACGCAAATCGTCATGGTGATAGGTACATACGGTTTGTCCAGCATGTCCTAGGTGATTCTATAAATATATATATTTAAAAAAAAATAAAAAACAAAGGCCGGCCCCGGGGGATGGGGTCCCTGGGGCCATAAGTGGCCTGAGGAGGGGGGCAACACAGCCCCCCTCCTAAAGAATAAAAAAAATTAAAAAAGGCCATGACCTGGGGGTTGGGGTCCCTGGGGCCGATTAAGGCCTTGGGAGAGCCAAATTAATTTTTTTCAACAAAATAAATTAGGGTGCAGGCCCTGGGGGATGGGGTCCCCAGGGCTAATAAATTAGAAAAAGAAAGGGGGCCACACAGCCATCCTTCTTAAAAATAAATAAATAAAAGACCGACATCGTGCCGGAGGCCACACCCCCTCCTTGCAGCACTCTGCAAACGCGC
Organism: Triturus cristatus; assembly: GCF_964204655.1. Classification (NCBI taxonomy): domain Eukaryota; kingdom Metazoa; phylum Chordata; class Amphibia; order Caudata; family Salamandridae; genus Triturus; species Triturus cristatus. The sequence continues at coordinate 749,315,098 of NC_140579.1, forward strand.
CCCCTGGCCAGTTGTAAGTTGAGGAATTAATTCTCCTTCAATACTGAGGGTCCCTGAGGGCCAACTAGCCCAACAGGTATCTCCAGTATGCGCCAGAGAGCTGCGTTGCAGACAGGAGTTCTGAGGCCACGCCCCTTTTTACACCTCCATGCAACGCAGCTCTGTGGCGCTTACTGGAGGTACCTAGTGGGCTAGTTTGACCCTAGGGACCCTTAGGATTCAAGGGGACTTAATTCCTCAACTTAAAACTGGCCAGGGGGCGCGTTTGCAGAGTGCTGCAAGGAGGGGACTTAATCTCTCAACTCAGAATGCCCACAGGCCCTGTGGTGCGTTTTTAAGTTGGGGAAATAATTCCCTTTCAATCCTGAGGGACCCTGGGGTCCAACTAGCCCACCAGGTGCTTCCAGTAAGCACCACTGCTCTGCGTTGCAGAGAGGTGGTGCAGGCCGTGCCACTTTTTACACCTCTCTGCAACGCAGCTCTGTGGCGCTTACTGGAGGTACCTAGTGGTCTAGTTGGACCCTAGGGACCCTCAGAATTCAAGGGGACTTAATCTCCCAACTTAAAACGGCTACAGGGCGTGTTAACACAGTGGGGAAGGGAGGGGACGGGGCATGAGGTGACGTGTTCAAACACGCCCTGTGGTGCGTTTTAAGAGGTAGTTTTAATCCCCTGCCCTATTATATACTATGGGCTTACAGAGGAGGTCATGCTAATCACAGGGGGACCCCAACACATAGTGTGCCCTAGTGTATGTAGTTGTTTTCACTGTATTCTGAGTGTCTTTTAACCTAGCACTGGCTCTAGGACTGGTTAGTCAGACTCAGTTACCACCAGTATCCGTCTGAAAAAGTTGAGGGTTCAGGATGATTTTGCAACAAGGCTTGTTTCTGCTCTTCTGTTTGTTCTTTCTGCAAGTTATACTTCTTCCTGCACTTTTCTTCGTCTTTGAGGACTTCTGTTGCTTCTTTCTGCATTTCTTTTTTTTCTTTCTGTGAGTTTTTCCTTCTTTCTTCACATGTCCTATCTCTGTAGGCATAGCTAGAAATTAGCATTTAAAAAACCTTTGAAATTCACTGAAAAAAACATAGGTTTCAGGCACGTTATAGCTAGGAATTAGCATTTAAAAAACCTTAGAAAGTCACTGAAAAAACCATAGGTTTCAGGGGCGTTATAGTTAGCTGGACTTTTCACTCGTACAAAACCATAGAAATTCCCCCGTTATAGTTAGTTCAGCTAACTATAACTCGCGCGCCCGAAATGCACTGCTGATGACGTCACATATTATATCACTCATGACATGGTCAGTGACATCACTCATGACATCACTGATGACATCACTGATGACATCACCCTTGTGATAGAGTGGCAGACCTCCTCTCCCCCTAATATAACCTTTGATACACACATTCAAAAATAGAAATTAAAATTTTCAAAACAATGGACATACCAATACCAGTTACAACAACCTATTCAGTAATTGTAAGATCCACATCCACTCATTCACCAACAGTCCTATACAGTCACTCATACATGTACTCACTCATCATATGTACTCATACACCTATACATCCTGTTACACAACGCCACTCATCCATAAAGTTATTCACACACATAGTCACTCATGCTAATAAAGAATCAAACATCCATTTACCTGCATATACAGTTATACACACACCACCACACTTACTTCTACAGAAACTTACACATACTTAGTCTTTTTAACAATCACTTATAGAAACACATACTTATTCATACAGGAACTCTTTCAATCTCTCACTCTCACATATACTCACTTATATACACCAATAGTCACATATACTAGTTTAAAACATATGTAGTTACTCATAGAGACACTATTGAGACAGTCATTCACTCACTAACACACCCATGCACACACTCATCCACCCATACAGTCCTGCACACATGCTGTCTTCAACACATACAAACAGTGAGTCACTCATTCATGCACCTATGCACTACGTAATACCCCCCACCAAACCATATAGACATCAGACACTTATACTGATACTCAAAAAACCAACTAATAACCTATATAGACACTCATGTAGCTACTCACCAACCCATGCAGCCACTTATACACAAAGTGAGAGACTGATACAGATATTTACATATTTAAACATTACTCACTAAGCCATGTATTCACTAAGATACACTTAATCAGTCAGTTATAGAATCAATTTTTCAAAAACAAATCATCCAGTTAGACACTTATATACCCATTTATTCTTCCATCGACCTTGAGATATACATATATAAAACATATGTAATTTTCAGAAAAACACACATTCACTGGATGATGTCATCAGTGATGTCATCAGTGATGTCATTTGAGATGTCATCAGTGATGTCATGAGTGATGTCACTGACCATGTCATGAGTGATGTAATATGTGACGTCATCAGCAGTGCATTGCGGGCACGCGAGTTATAGTTAGCTGAACTAACTATAACATGGGAATTTCTATGGTTTTGTACGAGTGAAAAGTCCAGCTAACTATAACGCCCCTGAAACCTATGGTTTTTTCAGTGAATATATATATATATATATTACCTACTGGCGGTCGCCAGTAGGTAGTTATAGTTAGGACCACGTTTCCATAGGAAATCCGCAACATTCTATTTGGAATAACTTTGGCGCCGGTCGACGAATCCTCGCGAATTTTTCAAAATAGGTGGGGCGCTACGCTCCGCTCCTACCCTGAAAGTCTTGGGGGGATTCGTCAAGCGGGGGCTGAGATAAAAGGGGGGTCCCAAAACGTGTTTTTCCCATGCATTTTTCCATAGGACCTTTAGACACAGCTACAGCCCGAACGGCTGAACAGAATTATTTGAAATTTGGCAGAGAGGTAGTCCTCAGGTCAAGGAAGTGCCTTTTGTAGGTTTGGTGTAAATCTGTTCAGTAGATTCTGAGAAAATAGCCTTTAAATCAATATATATATCTGAGCCAGCTTACGGTGCGCTTACGGTGCGCTTACCGTACGCGTACGGTGGCGTGCGCGAGCGCGATTCTGATTGGCTGTCAGATCTTAGTAAACATTCGAATCGGTCGAAACCAGGAAGCAGCGGCCGCCATTTTGTGTGTTTCACACAGAAAATAAAAGGGTGATAACTTGAAAAGGGGGCAAGGAGGAGAGTTACAGACCCCCTAACATTTGAAAGGGGGTCAAAGAAGGACAGAAAAGTACAAAAAAAACATTTATTCATTTTTAAAAAAAATCGCGGGGTACGCGTACGGTAAGCTTACGGTGAGCTTACCGTACGCGTACGGTAGAAAAAAAAAATAAAAAAAGAAATAAAATTCAGATTTAAGTGTTTAGATATTAGGGGGCTCTAAAAAGAGCCGTTGTGTTTAAGAAGTGATTTTTTAGTTGTACCTACAAGTAAGTACCGATGCAGAGTCTAAGGTTCAAGAGGAAGACTCTGTTCCCTTCATCAGTGAAGTGTACACCATCTCCTCTATAAATGTCTTGCATGTCGTAACGCAAGTTGTTGTGGTAAATGGAACCCATACCATAGTCTCTGAGGAAAGCAGAAACAGATTTGTTGACGTGCTTTCTTGCTTTGTCAATCTGCGGACAAAAATGATTGGACCAGTTCCATTTTTGCCTTTGGCATATGTTAGAAAAGACAAAGGCAGTTTTAGGGAAAAGTGAAAACAGTTGTGCAAAGGTGTCCTTCATAAGCATTTCCAGACCTACCCCAGTCAAAGTGCCTAGGTCATTGCCACCACAGTGCACTATTATGAGGTCAGGGTGTTGGATTTGCATGAAGGATTTCACCAATGGCATCAATTGGTGCCACTTTAACCCTCTCTGACCAATCCATTTAATGTCTACATTTGGCAAAGCAAGGTCTCTCACCATATCTGTTTTCTCTGCATACTTTTCACTCCAGAAGACATAGCTGTGCCCTTCAATCCACACTGTGAACATCTTCAAAGGAGAAATGGATGCACTCAGGAGGTGAAATTCAGTAGAATGGTAAAAAGAAATGAAAGACAGTTTGGAAATGGAGGCATACATATTTTTTTTATAAAAAAAAAGAACTGATTGGCTGTTTCATACCATTCTAGAATAAAAACTAGGCTGTATGTGTAAATTAATAGAAGCATGTTTTGTATTGGTACAGAAAAATGTGTTACCAAAGAACAGTACTATGGATTTGCTGTTAGGTTTGAAAAGTCAAGCACTCTTGCTCTGTGGAATTGAAACATTGTTTGGTGAACTTCTGACCTAACTCCACACAGCAGTGTTCCATGAGCTGTTGCTATGGTAGCAGGCAGAAGTCAAGTTGGGGGAAGGGTACTAGGCAGAAGTCAAGTTGGGGGAAGGGTACTTTTGGAAAAGGGTTGGGTTTTCAACCAATAGAAATGTGTGATTACATTTGAAAAAAAGGGGGAAGCACTGAGATTTGAAATTAACATGTATATGTGTGGAAAAAGAAAGGGAAAGTTTTCCATTATCTGGTTCTGCTGAGAGGAGAGAGGTGTAAAGAACAGAGATCCTGGCTCTGATAATCTGCTGTTTGAGTGCCACATTTCTTTCACAACTAACTAATTTTAAAGGTGAGTTTAGAGTTTGAGAGGGGATGTATATGGTAAATTAAGAAATTAATAATAGAAATGGAATTCCTTTTGTTGAAGTTGTGTTTATCATTTTCTGTTTTGGGAGAAATTTAAATGTGAGGAACATGTAAAATAATATGGACTATGTTTTCACGATAAATTAAGGTGTACTGGTAAAAATAAGGAATACTTTAAGGGTTTCAGGTTGCACTCAGTAATGCAAATACATACAGCATCACTAAGGCTGGTTGCCCTTGCTGGAGTGTAGTCAGTCACCCAGGTTACACATGGTGCTGGTCTGAAAAAGCAGTTTGGACATGTGCTTTTTTAAGAATCTAAAAAGTGGATTCAAAATGTGTCAGTCTGTAAAAGTGTTTATCACTTGCCAAAAAAAAGAGTAGTAAGTGTGCTTTCAAATTGGCAAAGAAATTTCGTTTTGTGACTAATATGAAAACATGACTCTGTGTGCAAAGAGGAATTACAGGCAGAGATTTATTGCGTATTGCTCTGGTGATTTCACAGTTACATTAGATGGAAAGGGGGAGCCATTTTTTTGTGCAGAAGCAGACTCTTAGCACACACCCAGCTGCTTATCCTGTGGAATCATGCACAGTATTCACAACCGAGTGGGGTTTGAGGTTTCAGTCAGTAATGCAAATACATTCAGCATCACTAAGGCTGGTTGCCCTTGCTGGAGTGTAGTGAGTCACCCAGGTTACATATGGTGCTGGTCTGAAAAAGCAGTTTGGACATGTGCTTTTTTAAGAATCTGAAAAGTGGATTCAAAATGTGTCAGTCTGTAAAAGTACTTATCACTTGCCAAAAAAAAGACTAGTAAGTGTGCTTTCAAATTGGCAAAGAAATTTCGTTTTGTGACTAATGTGAAAACATGACTCTGTGTGCAAAGAGGAATTACATGGTGCTGGTCTGAAAAAAGCAGTTTGGACATGTGCTTTTATCAGAATCTGAAAAGTGGATTCATAATGTGTCAGTCTGTAAAAGTGTTTATCACTTGCCAAAAAAAAGAGTAGTAAGTGTGCTTTCAAATTGGCAAAGAAATTTCGTTTTCTGACTAATATGAAAACATGACTCTGTGTGCAAAGAGGAATTACAGGCAGAGATTTATTGCGTATTACTCTGGTGATTTCACAGTTGCATTAGATGTAAAGGGGGAGTTATTTTTTTATGCAGAAGCAGACTCTTAGCACACAGCCAGCTGCATATCATGTGGAATCATGCATAGTATTCACAACCGAGTGGGGTTTGAGGTTGCAGTCAGTCAGTCACCCAGGTTACACATGTTGCTGGTCTCAGAAATGGAACCAGATGTATTGTGGAGTTATTTGAGATATATTTTTGTGATTATACTTCTGAAACAAAAATGTCAGACGGTATTTTAAAGAAATAATTATTGATATTAGATGATATTTTTTTAGAATATTATGCATTTCTATAATGTTATGTTTAAGTAAAAAGAGATTGTGGGCTTTTTTAAAACAATCTTTGAGATTGTTAATTTTTTTTTTGCCCGCTGTTAAATGATGAATGCAATTGCTTTCACAATTTATAGTGAAATGCAATATATTCTGAAAACAGCAAAAAAAAGGCAAATTTTTTTTTTGAAAATATGTAAATATGTGTACTGTATTATAAAATGTTTTATTAAATATTAATACTTTTTTCTTTTTTTTCAGATTGAGATAGAAAATTTTCGAAAACTAGAACCATTTTTAAAGCAATTAAAATGAAATTGAAATTAATAAATATTTTTTTGAGTGGGTATGGTAAGTCAAAAATTTCATGGTCCCTTTTTTCCACTTCTCCACAATCACATTTTCAGTTTTTCATTGTAGTCTCTCAAGGACCTTGTAATGTGATAATTGATTTTTAGTGTTTTTTTAAAAAAAAAATAATAATTACGCGTACGGTAAAAAAAAATCAAAAAAAAGTTTTAAAAACATATATAAAAAATAGTTGAAAGGTAAGGTTGGCTCTTACAAGAGCCGTTGTGTTCATGCAGGGACAGAGGAAAGAAAGAATGGGAATATTAGTCGGTACGACAAATGTGCTGATCTATTTTATTGTTCACTAAGGAAACACTGGTCTCCCTATGACAAATTAGATCATGACAAGTGGCGCACCGTATTTCAACCCTCACAAACCGATGGTTTGTTTCCAGAGGAGTAGAAAAAGGAGATGCTCCCACCACAGATGAAGGGCTCACCTGACCTGCCGAAGATGGACTCGGCCCTGCAGATGATGGACCAGGCTGAGCTGCTGTGGATGTGCTTGGTTGACTTACTGAAGGGTTACCTTCAGTATGTCGAGCATGTGTCCTTCTGTGTACATCTTTAAGGTGTCTCAACATGGTGTGATTCCCGAAGGAATACTTCTTGTTGGGATTCCCTCTTGAAAGTACACGGCCACACAGCTTACAAGTCACTAAGGGTGCATTTACCTTTTTCTTGCCCTCTGGAAAAGTAAAATACTCCCATATGAAAGAGGTCTTTTCTTTCCTCCTTCTCTGCCTCAAGGTAGTGCTGCTAGCCTCACTCTCAGAAGAGCTCTGCTGTTCTGCCATCGTATCACAAAGACAACCCAGCTCCTTCTCCTAAGGGATCACAAGCAGAAATGAGGGGAATGGGTGTGGTGTAGGAGAGTTCTAGAACTGAAAGTAGTTTCAACCAATCAAAAGTTGTGTTTCATGATCACATGACCCACCGTGCGCGTACGTTACGCTTACGGTGCGCTTACGGTGCGCTTACGGCAAAAGTACGCATGCGCGTAAAAAAGACACGCGCTCGCGCGCATGCGCATAACAGTCACTCCCCAACACTTCCGCGTAACGTGCACGTGTAGCGTACACGCCTACGCGCCCCACGCGCAGTACGCGCGGCTACGCAAATTGCGTAACTATACGCAAACAGAGTAGATAAATTACGGGCATTGCGTAAACCGTACGCTTACCGTACGCTTACCGTACGCGCACTAAAAAAAAAAAATATTTTTTCAAAGTTATACTAATATATCTTACCTGTTTGAGATGTCATCAGTGATGTCATGAGTGATGTTACTGACCATGTCATGAGTGATGTAATATGTGACGTCATCAGCAGTGCATTGCGGGCGCGCGAGTTATAGTTAGCTTAACTAACTATAACGGGGAAATTTCATTGGTTTTTTACGAGTGAAATGTCCAGCTAACTATAACGTGTGTGAAACCTATGGTTTTTTCACTGAATATATATATATATATATATGCAACGGACTTCGTCTTCAACTTGCTAGTTCCTCCTGCACAGACGAACACGGACCCATCAAATTAGTGCAATTCTTTATTCAATCCAACAATAGCGCACCTCTGCCATGACAGGTTCGGCCTGCTAGAGGCCTTGATCACATGATGCTGTTAAGGGAAGCCTGATATTTAAAGTGCTAGTGCAGTATCACTTGCCTGTGAAGGCGAGTAGACATAGAAAACACATTGGAACATAGTGTTTACAATACAGTTGTTCTGACCGCATAATGCAAAATTCAAACACTAAACATTATCAAAATTTATTGGCCAGTAGTAGTAGCATATTTACATAAATAACTGTAAAAAATGCCTGTAAAAAATACATCGGAATTAAAAGGAGCATGCCCATAAAATACATATAAAAAAATCTATAAATATATATATATATATAGGTTTATAATTGTAGCCTCTGCCTTAAAAAAACAAGTCTTGTATAAACATCGTTGAGCTAAAATCTCATGTGTTATATATACAGTGGGTTACAACATAGGGAGAAAGATTAAATAAACACCAATGAGCTTTGTGTAGAAATGTCTTTAGATAGCAGCATCAGTATGTGCAACTGTGCAATCAATATATAGTGTTACATTGAGTGATATTTATTAGATCTGCCCACACGTGTCATTTGAAAGTAAATCATTAACTTATGTAAAGACAATTGATGTCTAGATGCCATTCATAGGGGGGTCCTTTTTCCCTGTGGTACCTATGTACCAATATGCCTGATAGAACCCTAGTGGGTCTTTGGTACCACATGAAACAATCCCTACTTGATCAAGTTAAAATCTACCTGTGTCACTATATGATGCACCTAAAACATTTTCCTCTGATGTTGATCACTAGGTTGATTATCCCAATAGCGCCTTGGTATTTACGTGGTTGATATTAACCTCTAGGGAGAGTTTGTATGTATATATGCTACCTTGATGCACTTCTATATTGCATTGGCCAACAAGGGCCACAACAAAAACACAAAAAGAAGGGGAATAATTTGATCGATGGTGACCTAGGCAAGGTTTTGACAAAAAATGTTATGTTCATTAAATCATTGAACTCCTACAGAGACATTGCTCAGAAAGGTCAGACATTGACTGAACCCACTGTGTATAACATTTGCCTAAAATTCTAATAAAACATTTATTTGATAACCTCATAAATGTAAAAAATCATAAAAAATCCCTTTAAAATTAGTGATTTAGAAATCTAAAACCCTTAGCTACTTATTAAAGCATAAATATCTAAAATCAAATCTCATCTTTGATGGGTTAATTTCCTTGGCGTCATCACTGATTCTTATATCGTGACCCTTCTTCTCAATGTGTTAATTCTAAGACTACTGCCTGCAAAAGTGCTTGTGCTCAAAATAAACTGTTTCTGTGTGTAATAAAAACACTTTGTTAATAAAATTACTAGATAAAAAATGTTCTGTGCATGTCTCGAGGAGGCAGAATAGCTGGTTTGACTCATTTTAATGGTATGTGCACTGAAGCTTATACTGTATAGTGCTTTGAACCTGACTCACAGACACGTATAAAAATCTTCGCTTCAATTCAGCCCATTGGGCGTTTTGGAGTCAAGCTCGAGAATATATTGTGTCTCTAATTTCCTCAGAAACGCCTACCGATCCACCCCACGTCTGAGTGGTGGGATGGTGTCAACGACAAAGTAGCTGAGGTATTCCAAGCTACTGTCGTGAATGTCTTTAAAATGCCTCGCTACTGGGTAAAAAGCATCTTGATTGTTGATGGCCCTCATGTGCTGGAGTATATGTTTGTGTGCCTGCAATTTGGTGCTGCCAATATATTGCAGGCCACAAGTACACTCCAGCACATATACTGCAAAATCAGTTTTGCAGGTTAACTTCTTAGTTATTTTTTGGGATACTTCAGAAAACGGGGACCTGTATGTCGTAGTACTTTTTCCTATTTTACAAGCTTTGCAGGTGGAACATTTAATAAACCTTTTAGTGGTTTGCAGCTGCAGGAAGGTGGATATCTGACTTTTACCTAGTGTCTAGCTGGTTTTTCGACTTAGTTGGCCTGAGAACCTGCTATTCAGGATCTCAGCCTGGCTGTTCTCTCTTTAAAATGGACTCCATGTACCCTAGGTACATACCCAATTGGTTGGATCACCCTGTCAGCCCCTGTACCAGTGTACACTAGGTACCCAGGGCATTGGTGTACCCAAGGCCTGCCAGGGGCTGAAGCATGTATTATGCCACCCCAGGCTTGGCCTAACAATTTGACACAACTGGCTGATCACTCAGCTGGGGTAAGTTGGTGTAACCACCTCTTACTTAGGTGTAGTATACCTATGCCTAACCTTAAATGGGACACATGTTAGCCTATAAGTCACTCCTATGGCAGGCCTTAACAATCCTGAAGGCAGAGTGCTTGGTTCCATGTGAGATGGTGCTCTGGCATGAGCTGAGCCTGTCTGCAGTGGTCGGAACAACTTCCTTCTACTGTTTCCAGATATCGTCATACCATATACTCTTAAGTGCATTATGAACCTCGCGGTTAAATGCTATCTTTGGTTTGGCTTTATCAAAACATGTCGAGTAAGGTGTCATACGAATTGGAATACTAACCCCTCGCCAATTCTGGCGACGGGGTTAGCATTCCACCCTTCTAGAGGGACACGACATGTACAGTACCTGAAACCCGGGTAAAATCAGACATAGCCTCAGCTCCACAAAATGGATGCTGCCACCACAGACACAAGTCTGCCCTCCTGCTGCTGGGAGTCCTTCCAGCTTGGGAGGTGTGGACAAAGGGTTTCCTACCAGGGGAGGTGCATGCACCACCCCAGACAGGATTTTGTGTATTGGTCAGGTAGGGCTTGAAAGAAACCAGACATGCCTGTGGCTCACAAGGAGCCTCGGTGCATATGCCAGTTCAAACCGGTCCTGGGGCACACCAGTCCCGGGCCTGGGGCGAGCTGGACAAAGGATTGGGGGTGTAACCACCCCCCTCCTGGTCCCACCCATAGGGAGGGACCTAGCAGGTAGTCCGGCCCCTAGAATCCGCTTAAAGGTAGGAGCTGTGTCCTAAGACTTCAGACATCCTGGAATCAACTAGAAACTAAGAAGAAGACGGGAACTTCGACATTCTGCTGCACAGAAGACTGAAGGAAATCTCCCCTGTGGTCAGGGAGTGACCACCTTGCTAACGCAAGCACCATCCAGTGAATCAACGTCTGCTTTGCCGCCGCCTCCCGCCGGAGCCCGAGCCCAGAGACTGACAAGACCTGGACCTCCAGACCTCTCACCGCCCGATCCACAGTCCCTGAAAAGAGGAGACCCATGGAGGCACCGAGACACGTGGAGCCAGCCACCTTGAAATGACCACGACAAGCTGACAAGTGCAACAACCGAGGCTCCCTCCAAGTTGTGCTTTGGGATCTGAGAAGCCCAACCCTCGAGCAGCATCTGCACCAAAGGTGAGCCCTCCAGCATCTCCACGATCTGCGTGGGGCCCTTCTGCATTTTGCCACTCGACGCGCCTAACCGGTTGCTGGCCCGCTGGCTAGTAGCCATCTTGGCAACGAATTTTACAAAATACACCGCTGGTCTGGTTGCTCCAGACTGGCCCTTGCTCCCCTCCAAAGGAGCAGTCCTTCTGACCTTGCTGGTCAGAACCATCAGCTTATGTCATCTCCTACAACAATTGCTTTTGCCAAGGCTTGTTTGCTTTGATCAAGTCGCCGACACCGCCGACAGCGAGAGCCTGCGTGGGACAGCTCGTGAACCGACTCCTGGATGTTGTCGACCTCCAGGGACCACATGGCTGCAGAGACAAGCTACACCTTTCTTCCTGTTTGCACCCGACATTGCCTGGTACCCACCTGGTGCCACGCTGGTCACTGGCTAGTGACTGTGAACACTGTCCCCTCTGCTTACAGGTCTTCAACATCTCCGATCCACTCTTGGATCCACTGCATCTCTCCCGGACCGACCGCCTGCAGCATCTTTGCCTTCAAGCTCCACGGAACAGATAGAAGAAACCCGACGCACTTCGAGGCCTATGCACCCACTTCCTGTGGGTGAGGTAAAGCTGGCACACCTGTGCCCAAGTGTAGTATTACATCTCTAGTGCCTGTGTTCCAAATCTTGAGTTCCTAGTCCATCCGGAAGATCCTTTTTGCAGTAACTTTGTACTTTTTACGCACCCATTGAAACCTATGGGAGCACGCGTGTGACTATTTGCTCTGCACACGCCACCCGTGGACCTCCTGGTCACTAACTGACGTTAGCTCCTTGTAGGCCCAGCGATTCTAGAGACCCTAGGCCTTTTCCCTTTTCTGTTTGTGGTACTTATACCACTATTTTAGTATATGGTTCGAGCGGCCACCAGGGCCTATCCATATAAAGTGCAACTTCTGTGTATTCTACTGTAATCTTGTTTGACGATTTGTGCTCCTGTGCTCAGAAAGAGACTAGGGGTTACTTGGAGAAATAAATACATATATATTTTGAATATATATCTGTGTGGTGTCCTTTCATTGGTATAAAAGGGGGTTGCATTTGGTAAAACAGCTGGCTTAACACGCTTCACGAGTTTAGCCTCAAAGACTGCTTAGCCTACGCTACCACTAGGGCAGCTAGTCCGAAAAGGTTGACTTACAACCACACCATAAGGGTTGCTTGGCATGGTACAAGGTGATCACTTTAACTAGTGAGCATCATATACCAGGCCAACTTCTCACAGCAGCCAATTGCTTTTGGTGCCAATTTCTGGACTACTTTTCACGAGCATATCACTCATGGCGCGAGCTTTCCGAAAGGTGATTTTGGGGGGCCTCTGTCATTGACTCACCTATCACCGGGTCATTGCTTACAAGTGCCCAGTTTTTCTTAAAGATTTTCCGCAAGACTCCATGTTGGCGACTGAATGTGGTTATTAGTCTCGGGGGATCTGTTGAGGTGGTTGGGAAAGTGCTGTCTATATTAGTACCAGCACTATGACACGGGGCTTTGGTTCTAGATATGGACCTGGTTTTCAAAACTGCCTTGTCAATCACTGATGACGTGTAAACCCTAGCTAAAAACCTCCTCTTACTTTCACTTTGGGCTAACCAGCAATCGTCATCCACACTGCTAATGCGCCTGATGCGCAGCATCTCACCGTAGGGTATACTGCTAATGAGATGTTCGGTATGGTGGTTGGTGGCATGAAGCACCGTGTTCCCGGCTGCCGCTTTGCGATGCAATTTGGTCTCAAATCTACCATTCATAACAAAGACTTCTACATCTAGGAAATTAACTGGTTTCTGACTTGTCTGGGCTGTGAACTGCAAATACAGTTGGTTAACAATTATTTTCTGAATGAAATTCACTGCTGATGATTCTGAACCCTTCCAAATGAGGAATAAATCGTCAATATAACGATACCAAACAATAATATTTTCAGGCATGAATTTCTTGAATTTGGTGCTGAGGACTTGCTTTTCACACATCCCCATATGCAAACAAGCATAGCTTGGGAAAAAGCAAGACCCCATAGCCACACCTCTCATCTGTTGAAATATTTGGTTCTGAAACAAGAAATAATTATTGTTTAGGCAGGTAGAAATCATCTCCAGAATCATTTTAATATGGTTCATCAATGCAAAGCGGTTTTGTTCTCAAAAAATGTTCAACTGCTTTCATCCCATCTAGATGATGTATACTCGTATACAGGGCTGTTACGTCAAGAGTAATCAGTAAGTAATCTTCCTGCCATTTTATATTCTCGATTTTCCTCAAAAAGTTCCTTGTATCCTCTAGATAAGAAGGCAACAGCTTCACATGTTCCTGTAGAAAATAGTCAATGTACAGTGAAGTTTTCTCCATAATGCTGTCTCTGGCCAAAATATTTGGCCTGCCGGGGGGTTTGGTTGCATCTTTGTGAATTTTGGGAATTAGATAAAACAGCGGGATGACTGGATGGTTCACTTTTAAGAATTTGAATTCATCCGTGCTGAGCAACCCTGCACTTTTCCATGATAATAACTTGGTGTGAAATTCGCTCCAAGCTGTTTTGACCATTTTCCAATCACTACGTTTATAACAAAGTCGGTCATTCAAATGGATTAGTGCTTCTTCCACATACATCTTGCCTGGCCAAAGGACAATGTTCCCGCCTTTGTCTGATTGGCGGACGATAACGTTATCATTGTCCTGTATTTTTTTCATCAATTCCGTTGGTTATATTTCAAACGTGTGAACGTAGTAGACCTGTGTAATTTTTTCAATTGGTTAATCACAAGTTCATTGTAGGTATCAATGTTGTCATGTACCATGATTGGATTATAGGTAGACTTGGGTTTAAAGGGCGTCATGCCCGGCTTGTTCACCCTGGGAAAGGAGTCACTACCAACTACTTCATCCACTCTCCCTTCATCGTGGAGTTCATAAAGGTTGCGCATTGGATTGTAATCACCTATGGTGACAATGGGTGGACTCAGAATGTTAGGGGGATCTTCCTCCTGCACAGCTTTGTATTCGATTTTGTTCATTTTATAAAACTTACGTAATTTAAGCTTACGTGTATATTTGTACAGATCTATACGTACTTGCGCATAGTTGAAGTTGTTTGCAGGGCAAAAGGACAACCCAAGAGCTAAGATTTTTTCTTCATTTCTACTCAGCTTCATTTCCGTGAGGTTGATAATGGATAGGGGATTGTTGGTGCAACTATTTATTTGCGATTCCATTTCCTCTGTGTCTTTTTGTATTGCGGTTGTTTCCGCTGTTTGTTTTTGTGGCATTGCCTTCGTTCTCTTCGTATGAGGTTTGCTCTTTCATTGCCTTTGGTTTTTGGGAACGGGGCCTTAAAGTTTGTCGTCTGCCCTGGCGCAGGCAGTCCACCTCCTGCGCCAGTGAAAATCTGGTAAACCCCAAACCCGAGCTTGCAGCGGTCTGTTCGTTGTCTGACTCACTGCCTGGTACCGAGCTCAGGTCAGACATAGATGTAGAGGATTGAGCAATTTCTCTTCCGTTTGATGGTGCTGACAGTGTTTGACCAGTTTTGCTCTGTTTCTTTAGGGAATCAAATTTTCTGGCGAAAGTAAATATCTGGCCATTTTGGTAGTCCAATTTGTCCCTCTGGAATTTGAAAGCCTTACGCTTTTTTATTATATATCTTCCTCTTTTAACAGTTGTACATGCATCTCCTCACGGTATTTCTTCTCCAAATCAGGGGCCCCCATCTTTGAAATTTCCTCATTCAACTCATCAATTTTGATCTGAATTGCAATGCGGTCACTCTCTGCATATTTTACTAATATTCTTACTAGCTTGGCTGACGATTCTAAATTGCACTCAGCCCATTCTGCCAGCATTTTTGGGTCTGGGTTCTCATAGCTGGGCGCTAACATAATGCGTAACCCACGTGGGATGCGTCCCACCTCCAGGTATCGTGAGAGTGACCGGTGTTCCCACCATTTGGATGTTTCTGTGCGCATTGCCTTTTCAAGTTTTTAAAAAAGTTCCCTTAAGTCTGTGCTACCCGTTTTTGCAGCCTCCAAGTGTGCTATTAACACAGGCTCAGTAACTGGGGAGTCGTCAAACATCTCTGATGCTGCCTCCTTGTGGCTTCTCGCAGCGCTGGCGGCCATGGTGCGTATTGTTGGGATATGTTGTAAAAGTCATGTGCAGCTGGCGAAACTAAATAGCAGCACACGCTGGGCGACACTCACACGTCTTCACCGAACTATCCGCCGATAATCCTACCTTCGCAGTCGTCACGGCAGCCTGCGATTCCTCAAATATATATATATTTATTTAGTATATTATGTATACATGTGAAAATGTTTCGGTCCGCCTGTTTGCCTCGGTGGCACGGAATAAATGGGTGGAACTGACGTCAGCACGCCGATGAGGTCCTCTTATGGCTCCGATGACATCATACGGTGTCGCGAGCGGAGCCGTGCTATTATGACGTCCTCGTCGACGTGGGAGAGCTAGGAAAGAATTTCCGTGGAATGCTGGCGCAGGGGATATTCACCTGTGTTCAGGCTAGTCCTTTGGGAGCAACTGTTTATGTTGCCACTCCAGAAACTGAAACCAGTGATCCGAGGGCAGAGGCCTTGCAGATGGCACACGAGCTGGTGTGCCCAGTCGTGTGCACCGGCGAGGCAGCGAAGTGACAAGCACATCAACTCACAAAAAAGGTAACAAGAGCACTGAATAACACAGGATGTTCACTTTGTATCTGGCACGAACAACGAGGTTAAAATACCCTAGTTCCAAAATGTAAAATTAGTGCTACAACAGTCTTCAAGAGGACCTGCAATGCCGCTTCTGTCTCCCGTACCCTGGAGGCGGCACATTGGTCAAGGGGTACGGTCATACTGCGGTGGGACGCACACTCGTTGACCTCTCATGGTACTGCTCCACACTTCAGGGAGGACGCTTTCCATTATCTGTGTTTTCTGATGATGTGTCGTGCCGGCCCCGTCCAAAAACAGAACTCCTTAAGATACAAACAGACTATTTCACTCTCTCACCGGAAGTGAAACCAGGCCACACGGACACTTTCACAATACAACAGCCGGGAATGCACTTTTCGGTAAAAAAAAACACATTCCTTCCTCCTAATTTATCAAATAAACAACTCACTGAAGGACAGGGGCCAGCTTCAATCGGTAAACAGCCGTTACTATGACTTTTTTACTTCGCGATACCATTACAACGCATGCATTACCACGCATGCACTGTACATCGCAAAGTCATTACTACGCATTGTATTAGAACGCATGGTCATTTACCACGCATGCCTTTACAATGAATTTCATTGTAAAGGTATGTATGGTAAATGACCATGCATTCCAAAAAACATGTAGACGATCCACGTCGTTGTAAGGAATCAGAGGCTGTTCCATTTCCTCACAACGACGTGCACCGCCCCTCAGAGACGGCGTGAAGCAGGAATCACGAGGACAGAGGAACCACGAGGAGTGAGAGGTAAGGGGAATTGGGCATGGGGTGGGGGTTTCTTTTCTAGGGTTTAGGGTAGTGTAGTGGTGTTTGGGTAGTGTAGGGGGTCGTGCTGGGGTAGTGTTTTAGGGTTTAGGGTAGTGCAGTGGTGTTTGGGTAGTGTAGGGGGTCATGCTGGCGTACTGTTTCAGGGTTTAGGGTAGTGCAGTAGTGTAGGGGGTCGTGCTGGGGTAGTGTTTTAGGGTTTAGGGTAGTGCAGTGGTGTATGGGTAGTGTAGGGGGTCATGCTGCAGTAGTGTTTTAGGGCTTAGGGTAGTGCAGTGGTGTTTTGGTAGTGTAGGGGGTCATGCTGGGGGTAGTGTTTTAGGGTTTAGGGTAGTGCAGTGGTGTTTGTTTAGTGTAGGGGGTCGTGCTAGGGGTTGTGCTTTAGGGTTTAGGCTAGTGCAGTGGTGTTTGTGTAGTGTCGGGGGTTGTGCTGGGGGTAGTGTTTTAGGGTTTATGGTAGTGCAGTGGTGTTTGGGTAGTGTAGGGGTAGTGCTTGGGTAGTGTTTTAGAGTTTTGGGTAGAGTAGTGGTGTTTGTGTAATGTACGGGGTAGTGCTGGGGGTAGTGTTTTAGGGTTTAGGGTACTGCAGTGGTGTTTGGGTAGTGTAGGGGTTCATGCTAGTGGTAGTGTTTTAGGGTTTAGGGTAGTGCAGTGGTGTTTGGGTAGTGTAGGGGGTCATGCTGGGGGTAGATTTAGGGTTTAGTGCAGTGGTGTTTGTGTTGTGAGGGGGTCGTGCTGGGGGTAGTGTTTTAGGGCTTAGGGTAGTGCAGTGGTGTTTGGGTAGTGTAGGGGGTCATGCTGGGGGTTGTGTTTTAGGGTTTAGGGTAGTGCAGTGGTGTTTTTTTACTGTAGGGGGTCATGCTAGGGGTAGTGTTTTAGGGTTTAGGGTAGTGCAGTGGTGTTTGTGTAGTGTAGGGGGTTGCCCTGGGGTAGTGTTTTAGGGTTTATGGTAGTGCAGTGGTGTTTGGGTAGTGTAGAGGGTAGTGCTGGGGTAGTATTTTAGAGTTTAGGGTAGTGCAGTGGTGTTAGTGAATGTAGGGGGTAGTATTGGGGGTAGTGTTTTAGGGTTTAGGGTAGTGCAGTGGTGTTTGGGTAGTGTAGGGGGTCATGCTGGGGTACTGTTTTAGGGTTTAGGGTAGTGCAGTAGTGTAGGGGGTCATGCTGGGGTAGTGTTTTAGGGTTTAGGGTAGTGCAGTGGTGTATGGGTAGTGTAGGGGGCCGTGCTGCAGTAGTGTTTTAGGGCTTAGGGTAGTGCAGTGGTGTTTTGGTAGTGTAGGGGGTCATGCTGGGGGTAGTGTTTTAGGGTTTAGGGTAGTGCAGTGGTGTTTGTTTAGTGTAGGGGGTCGTGCTAGGGGTTGTGCTTTAGGGTTTAGGCTAGTGCAAAGGTGTTTGTGTAGTGTAGGGGATTGTGCTGGGGTAGTGGTTTAGGGTTTATGGTAGTGCAGTGGTGTTTGGGTAGTGTAGGGGTAGTGCTGGGGTATTGTTTTAGGGTTTTGGGTAGTGTAGTGGTGTTTGTGTAATGTATGGGGTAGTGCTGGGGGTAGAGTTTTAGGGTTTAGGGTAGTGCAGTGGTGTTTGGGTAGTGTAGGGGTTCATGCTAGTGGTAGTATTTTAGGGTCTAGGGTAGTGCAGTGGTGTTTGGGTAGTGTAGGGGGTCATGCTGGGGGTAGATTTAGGGTTTAGTGCAGTGGTGTTTGTGTTGTGAGGGGGCCTTGCTGGGGGTAGTGTTTTAGGGTTTAGGGTAGTGCAGTGGTGTTTGTGTAGTGTAGGGGGTCATGATGGGGGTAGTGATTTAGGGTTTAGGATAGTGCAGTGGTGTTTGGGTAGTGTAGGGGTTCATGCTGGGGAAGTGCTTTAGGGCTTAGGGTAGTGCTGTGGTGTTTCGGTAGTGTAGGGGGTCATGCTGGGGTAGTAATTTAGGGTTTAGGGTAGAGCAGTAGTGCAGCGGGTCATGCTGGGGGTAGTGTTTTAGGGTTTAGGGTAGTGCAGTGGTGTATGGGTAGTGTAGGTGGTTGTGCTGGGGTAGTGTTTTAGGGCTTAGGGTAGTGCAGTGGTGTTTGGGTAGTGTAGGGGGTCATGCTGGGGGTTGTGTTTTAGGGTTTAGGGTAGTGCAGTGGTGTTTGTTTACTGTAGGGGGTCATGCTAGGGGTAGTGTTTTAGGGTTTAAGGTAGTGCAGTGGTGTTTGTGTAGTGTAGGGGGTTGCGCTGGGGTAGTGTTTTAGGGTTTATGGTAGTGCAGTGTTGTTTGGGTAGTGTAGAGGGTAGTGCTGGGGTAGTATATTAGGGTTTAGGGTAGTGCAGTGGTTTTTGGGTAGTGTAGGGGTTCATGCTAGGGGTAGTGTTTTTGGGTTTAGGGTAGTGCAGTGGTGTTTGGGTAGTGTAGGGGGTCATGCTGGGGATAGATTTAGGGTTTAGGGTAGTGCAGTGGTGTTTGTGTTGTGAGGGGGTTGTGCTGGGAGTAGTGTTTCAGGGTTTAGGGTAGTGCAGTGGTGTTTGTATAGTGTAGGCGGTCATGCTGGGGGTAGTGTTTTAGGGTTTAGTGTAGTGCAGTGGTGTATGTGTAGTGTAGGTGTCATGCTGGGGGTAGTGTTTTAAGATTTTGGGGTAGGGCAGTGGTGTTTGTGTAGTGTAGGGGTAATGTTTTAGGGTTTAGGGAAGTGCAGTGGTGTTTGTGTAGTGTAGGGGTCTTGCTTTGGGTAGTGTTTTAGGGTTTAGGGTAGTGCAGTGGTGTTTGTGTAGTGTAGGGGGTCATGTTGTAGGGTATAGGGTAGTGCAGTTGTGTTTGGGTAGTATAGGGGGTCATCCTGGGGTTAGTGTTTTAGGGTTTAGGGCAGTGCAGATGTGTTTGTTTAGTGTAGCGGGGTCGTTCTGGGGTAGTGTTTTAGATTTTAGGGCAGTGCAGTGGTGTTTGGGTAGTGTAGGGGATCATGCTTGGCATAGTGTTTTAGGGTTTAGGGCAGTGCAGTGGTGTTTGTATAGTGTAGGGGGTCGCACCGGGGGCAGTGTTTTAGGGTTTAGGGCAGCGCAGTGGTGTTTGTAGGGGGTTGTGCTGAGGGAGTGTTTTAGCATTTAGAGTAGTGCAGTGGTGTTTGTGTAGTGTAGGGGGTCGCGCTGGCGGTCGTGTTTTAGGGTTTAGGGTAGTACAGTGGTGTTTGTGTAGTGTAGGGGGTCATGCTGGGGATAGTGTTTTAGGGTTTAGGGTAGTGCAGTGGTGTTTGTGTAGTGTAGGGTGTCATAGTGGGTGTAGATTTAAGGTTTAGGGTTCAGGGTAGTGCAGTGGTGTTTGTGTAGTGAGGGGGTAATGCTGGGATAATGTAGGGGGTCATGCTGGGGGTACTGCTTTAGGGTTTAAGGCAGCGCAGTGGTGTTTGGGTAGTGTAGGGAGTTGTTCTGGTGGTAGTGTTTTAGGGTTTAGGGTAGTTCAGTTATGTTTGGGTTGTGTAGGGTGTCGTGCTGGGGGTAGTGTTTTATTGTTTAGGGTAGTGCAGTGGTGTTTGGGTAGTGTAGAGGGTCATGCTGGGTGTATATTTAGGGTTTAGGGTAGTGCATTGGTGTTTGTGTTGTGAGGGGGTCATGCTGGGGGTAGTGTTTTAGAGTTTAGGGTAGTGCACTGATGTTTGGGTAGTGTAGGGAGTCATGCTGGGGGTAGTGTTTAAGGGTTTAGGGCAGTGCAGTGGTGTTCGTGTAGTACAGGGGGTCGTGTTTTAGGGTAGTGCAGTGGTATTTGGATAGTGTAGGGGTTTATGCTGTGGGTAGTGTTTTAGGCTTTAGGGTAGTGCAGTAGTGTGTGGGTAGTGTAGGGGGTCATGCTGAGGTAGTAGTTTAGGGTAGTGTAGTAGTGTAGGGGGTTATGCTGGGGGTAGTGTTTTAGGATTTACGGTAGTGCAGTGATGTTTGGGTAGTGTAGGCAGTCGTGCTGGGGGTAGTGTTTCAGGGTTTAGGTTAGTGCAGTGGTGTTTGTGTAGTACAGGGGGTCGTGTTTTAGGGTAGTGCAGTGGTGTTTGGGTAGTGTTGGGGGTTATGCTGGGGGTAGTGTTTTAGGGTTTAGTGTAGTGCAGTGGTGTTTGTGTAGTGTTGGGATTAGTGTTTTAATGTTTAGGGTAGTGTAGTGGTGGTTGGGTAGTGTAGGGGGTCATGCAGGGGTAGATTTAGGGTTTAGGGTAGTGCAGTGGTGTTTGTGTTGTGAGGGGGTGTTGCTGTGGGTAGTGTTTTAGGGTTTCGGGCAGTGCAGTGGTGTTTGTATAGTCCAGGGGGTCATGCTGAGGGTAGTGTTTTAGGGTTTAGGATAGTGTAGTGGTATTTGGGTAGTATAAGGGGTCATGCTAGGGGTAGTGTTTTAGGGTTTAGGGTAGTGCAGTGGTGTATGTGTAGGGTAAGGGTTCGTGCTTGGGGTAGTGTTTTAGGGTTTAGGGTAGTGCAGTGGTGTTTGGGTAATGTAGGGGGTCATGCTGGGGCTAGATTTAGGGTTTAGGGTTTAGGGTAGTGCAGTGGTGTTTGTCTTGATAGGGGGTAATGCTGGGGTAGTGTTTTATGGTTTAGGGTAGTGCAATGGTGTTAGTATGGTGTCAGTGGTCATGCTGGGGGTAGTGTTTTAGGTTTTAGAGTAGTGAGTGGTGTTTGGGTAGTGTAGGGGTTCGTGCTGGGGTAGTGTTTTATGGTTTAGTGTAGTGCAGTGGTGTTTGTGTAGTGTGGGAGGTCATGCTGGGGGTAGATTTAGGGTTTAGGGTAGTGCAGTGGTGTTTGGGTAGTGTAGGGAGTTGTGCTGGGGGTAGTGTTTTAGGGTTTAGGGTAGTGCAGTGGTGTTTGTGTAGTGTAGGGAGTCGTGCTGGTGGTAGTGTTTTAGGGTTTAGGGCAGTGAAGTGGTGTTTGGGAAGTGTACGGGGGTCGTGCTTGGAGTAGTGTTTTAGGGTTTAGGGTAGTGCACTGGTGTTTGTGTAGTGTAGGGTGTAGTGCCAGGGGTAGTGTTTTAGGTTTTAGGGTAGTGCAGTGGTTTTGGGTAGTGTACGGGTTAGTGCTGGGGTAGTGTTTTATGGTTTAGGGTAGTGCAGTGGTGTTTGTGTAGTGTAGGGGGTCATGCTGGGAGTAGAGTTTTAGGGCAGTGCAGTGGTGTTTGTGTAGTGTAGGGGTAGTGTATTAGGGTTTAGGGTAGTGC
This sequence comes from Triturus cristatus, assembly GCF_964204655.1. Lineage (NCBI taxonomy): Eukaryota > Metazoa > Chordata > Amphibia > Caudata > Salamandridae > Triturus > Triturus cristatus. The sequence goes on from NC_140579.1 coordinate 749,337,100, forward strand.
AGTGGTGTTTGTTTAGTGTAGGGGTCGTGCTGGGGTAGTGTTTTAGGGTTTAGGGTAGTGCAGTGGTGTTTGTGTAGCTTAGGGGGTCGTGTTTTAGGGTTTAGGGTAGTGCAGGGGTGTTTGGCTAGTGTAGGGGTCATGCTGGGGTTATTGTTTTGGGGTTTAGCATTGCGCAGTTGTGTTTGGGTGGTTAAGGGGGTCGTGCTGGGGGTAGTGTTTTAGGGTTTAGTGTAGTACAGTTGTGTTTGTGTAGTGTATGGGGTCATGCTTGGGGTAGTGTTTCAGGGTTTAGTATAGTGCAGTGGTGTTTGGGTAGTGTAAGGGGTCGTGCTGGGGGTAGTGTTTTAGGGTTTAGGGTAGTGCAGTGGTGTTTGTGTAGTGTAGGGGTCATGCTGGGGGTAGTGTGTTAGGGTTTAGGGTAGTGCAGTGGTGTTTGTGTAGTGTAGGGGTCGTGCTGGGGGTAGTGTTTAGGGTTTCTGGTAGTGCAGTGGTGTTTAGGTAGTGTAGGGGTTCGTGCTGAGGTAGTATTTTATGGTTTAGGGGAGTGCAGTGGTGTTTGTGTCGAGTGGGAGGTAATGCTGGAGGTAGATTTAGGGTTTAGTGTAGTGCAGTGGTACTTGGGTAGTGTAGGGAGTCGTACTGGGGGTAGTGTTTTAGGGTTTAGGGTAGTGCAGTGGTTGTTGTGTAGTTTAGGGAGTTGTGCTGGGGGTAGTGTTTTAGGGTTTAGGGTAGTGCAGTTGTGTTTGGGTAGTGTTGGGGGGTCGTGCTTGGGGTAGTGTTTTAGGGTTTAGGGTAGTGCAGTGCTATTTGTGTAGTGTAGGGGGTCTTTCTGGCGGTAGTGTTTTAAGGTTTAGGGTAGTGCAGTGGGTTTGGGCAGTGTTAGGGGTAGTGCTGGGGTAGTGTTTTAGGGTTTAGAGTAGTGCAGTGGTATTTGTGTAGTGTAGGAGGGCGTGCTGGGTATAGAGTTTTAGGGTTTAGGGTAGTGCAGTGGTGTTTGGGTAGTGTAGGGCTTCAAGCTGGGGGTAGTGTTTTAGGGTTTAGGGTAGTGCAGTGGTGTTTGGGTAGTGTAGGGGGTCATGCTGGGTGTATATGTAGGGTTTAGGGTTTTGCAGTGGTGTTTTTGTTGTGAGGGGGTCATGCTGGGGTAGTGTTTTAGGGTTTAGGGTAGTGCAGTGATGTTTGGGTAGTGTAGGGAGTCGTGTTGGGGGTAATGGTTAAGGGTTTAGGTTAGTGCAGTGGTATTTGTGTAGTACAGGGGGTCGTGTTTTAGGGTAGTGCAGTGGTGTTTGTGTAGTGTTGGGGTAGTGTCTTAATGTTTAGGGTAGTGCAGTGGAGTTTGGGTAGTGTAGGGGTCATGCTGGGGGTAGTTTTTAGGGTTTAGAGTAGTGCAGTGGTGTTTGGGCAGTGTAGGGGGTCATGCTGGGGGTAGATTTAGGGTTTAGGGTAGGGCAGTGGTGTTTGTGTTGTGAGGGGGTCGTGCTGGGGGTAGTGTTTTAGGGTTTAGGGCAGTGCAGTGGTGTTTGTATAGTATAGGGGGTCGTGCTACAGGGTAGTGCAGTGGTGTTTGGGTAGTGTAGGGGGTCATGCTGGGGGTAGTGTTTTAGACTTTAGGGTAGTGCAGTAGTGTTTGGGTAGTGTAGGGGGTCATGCTGGGGTAGGTTTACGGTTTAGGGTAGTGCAGTGGTATTTGTGTTGTGAGGGGGTGTTGCTGTGGGTAGTGTTTTAGGGTTTAGGGCAGTGCAGTGGTGTTTGTATAGTATAGGGGGTCATGCTGATGGTAGTGTTTTAGGGTTTAGGATAGTGTAGTGGTGTTTGGGTAGTATAAGGGGTCATGATGGGGGTAGTGTTTTATGGTTTATGGTATTGCAGTGGTGTGTGTGTAGTGTAGGGGGTCATGCTGGGGGTAGTGTTTTAGGATTTAGGGTAGTGCAGTGGTGTTCGTGTAAAGTAGGGGGTAGTGCTGGGGGTAGTGTTTTTGGGTTTAGGGTAGTGCAGTGGTGTTTGGGTAGTGTAGGGGTTCATGCTAGTGGTAGTGGTTTAGGGTTTAGGGTAGTGCAGTGGTGTTTGGGTAGTGTAGGGGGTCATGCTGGGGGTAGATTTAGGGTTTAGTGCAGTGGTGTTTCTGTTGTGAGGGGGTCGTGCTGGGAGTAGTGTTTTAGGGTTTAGGGTAGTGCAGTGGTGTTTGTATAGTGTAGGGGGTCATGATGGGGTTAGTGATTTAGGGTTTAGTGCAGTGGTGTTTGGGTAGTGTAGGGGTTCATGCTGGGGTACTGCTTTAGGGCTTAGGGTAGTGCTGTGGTGTTTGGGTAGTGTAGGGGGTCATGCTGGGGTAGTGCTTTAGGGTTTAGAGTAGAGCAGTAGTGTAGCGGGTCATGCTGGGGGTAGTGTTTTAGGGTTTAGGGTAGTGCAGTGGTGTATGGGTAGTGTAGGTGGTCATGCTGAGGTAGTGTTTTAGGGCTTAGGGTAGTGCAGTGGTGTTTGGGTAGTGTAGGGGGTCATGCTGGGGGTTGTGTGTTAGGGTTTAGGGTAGTGCAGTGGTGTTTGTTTACTGTAGGGGGTCATGCTAGGGGTAGTGTTTTAGGGTTTAGGGTAGTGCAGTGGTGTTTGTGTAGTGTAGGGGGTTGTGCTGGGGTAGTGTTTAGGGTTTATGGTAGTGCAGTGGTGTTTGGGTAGTGTAGAGGGTAGTGCTGGGGTAGTATTTTAGGGTTTAGGGTAGTGCAGTGGTGTTAGTGTAATGTAGGGGGTAGTCCTGGGGGTAGTGTTTTAGGGTTTAGGGTAGTGCAGTGGTGATTGGGTAGTGTAGGGGTCATGCTGGGGGTAGATTTAGGGTTTAGGGTAGTGCAGTGGTGTTTGTGTTGTGAGGGGGTTGTGCTGGGAGTAGTGTTTTAGGGTTTAGGGTAGTGCAGTGGTGTTTGTATAGTGTAGACGGTCATGCTGGGGGTAGTGTTTTAGGGTTTAGTGTAGTGCAGTGGTGTATGTGTAGTGTAGGGGTCTTGCTGGGGGTAGTGTTTTAAGGTTTTGGGGTAGGGCAGTGGTGTTTGTGTAGTGTAGGGGGTAATGTTTTAGGGTTTAGAGAAGTGCAGTGGTGTTTGGGTAGTGTAGGGGGTCTTGCTTTGGGTAGTGTTTTAGGGTTTAAGGTAGTGCAGTGGTGTTTGTGTAGTGTAGGGGGTCATGTTGTAGGGTATAGGGTAGTGCAGTGGTGTATGGGTAGTATAGGGGGTCATGCTGGGGTAGTGTTTTAGGGTTTAAGGCAGCGCAGTGGTGTTTGTGTAGGGAAGGGGGCCGTGCTGGGAGTAGTGTTTTAGGGTTTAGAGTAGGTCAGTGGTGTTTGTGTAGTCTAGGGGGTTGTCCTGCATGTAGATTAAGGGTTTTGGGTAGTGCAGTGGTGTTTGCGTAGTGTAGGGAGTTGTTCTGGTGGTAGTGTTTTAGGGTTTAGGGTAGTGCAGTTATGTTTGGGTAGTGTAGGGTGTCGTGCTGGGGGTAGTGTTTTATCGGTTTAGGGTAGTGCAGTGGTGTTTGGGAAGTGTAGGGGGTCATGCTGGGTGTATATTTATGGTTTAGGGTAGTGCAGTGGTATTTGTGTTGTGAGGGTGTCATTCTGGGGGTAGTGTGTAAGGGTTTAGGTTAGTGCAGTGGTGTTTGTGTAGTATAGGGGTCGTTTTTTAGTGTAGTGCAGTGGTATTTGGGTTGTGTAGGGGTTCATGCTGTGGGTAGTGTTTCAGAATTTAGGGTAGTGCAGTAGTGTTTGGGTAGTGTAGGGGGTCATGCTGGGGTAGTGTTTTAGGGTTTAGGGTAGTGCAGTAGTGTAGGGTCATGCTGGGGGTAGTGTTTTAGGGTTTACTGTAGTGCAGTGTTGTTTGGGAAGTGTAGGGAGTTTTGCTGGGGGTAGTGTTTCAGGGTTTAGTTCAGTGCAGTGGTGTTTGTGTAGTACAGAGGGTCGTCTTTTAGGGTAGTGCAGTGATGTTTGGGTAGTGTAGGGGGTAGTGCTGGGGTAGTGTTTTGGGGTTTAGGGTAGTGGAGCAGTGTTTGTGTAGGGTTGGGGGTAGTTTTTTAACGTTTAAGGTAGTGCAGTGGAGTTTGGGTAGTGTAGGGGTTCATGCTGGAGGTAGTGTTTTAGGGTTTAGGGCAGTGCAGCGGTGTTTGTATAGTATAGGGGGTCATGCTGAGGGTAGTGTTTTAGGGTTTAGGATAGTGTTGTGGTGTTTGGGTAGTGTACGGGGTCATGCTGGGGGTAGTGTTTTAGGGTTTAGGGTAGTGCAGTGGTGTTTGTGTAGTGTAGGGGTCATGCTGGGGGTAGTGTGTTAGGGTTTAGGGTAGTGCAGTGGTGTTTGTGTAGTGTAGGGGTCGTGCTGGGGGTAGTGTTTAGGGTTTCTGGTAGTGCAGTGGTGTTTAGGTAGTGTAGGGGTTCATGCTGGGGTAGTATTTTATGGTTTAGGGGAGTGCAGTGGTGTTTGTGTAGTGTGGGAGGTAATGCTGGAGGTAGATTTAGGGTTTAGTGTAGTGCAGTGGTACTTGGGTAGTGTAGGGAGTCGTACTGGGGGTAGTGTTTTAGGGTTTAGGGTAGTGCAGTGGTGGTTGTGTAGTTTAGGGAGTTGTGCTGGGGGTAGTGTTTTAGGGTTTAGGGTAGTGCAGTTGTGTTTGGGTAGTGTTGGGGGGTCGTGCTTGGGGTAGTGTTTTAGGGTTTAGGGTAGTGCAGTGCTATTTGTGTAGTGTAGGGGGTCTTGCTGGCGGTAGTGTTTTAAGGTTTAGGGTAGTGCAGTGGGTTTGGGCAGTGTTAGGGGTAGTGCTGGGGTAGTGTTTTAGGGTTTAGAGTAGTGCAGTGGTATTTGTGTAGTGTAGGAGGGCGTGCTGGGGATAGAGTTTTAGGGTTTAGGGTAGCGCAGTGGTGTTTGGGTAGTGTAGGGCTTCAAGCTGGGGGTAGTGTTTTAGGGTTTAGGGTAGTGCAGTGGTGTTTGGGTAGTGTAGGGGGTCATGCTGGGTGTATATGTAGGGTTTAGGGTTTTGCAGTGATGTTTTTGTTGTGAGGGGGTCATGCTGGGGTAGTGTTTTAGGGTTTAGGGTAGTGCAGTGATGTTTGGGTAGTGTAGGGAGTCGTGTTGGGGGTAATGGTTAAGGGTTTAGGTTAGTGCAGTGGTATTTGTGTAGTACAGGGGGTTGTGTTTTAGGGTAGTGCAGTGGTGTTTGTGTAGTGTTGGGGTAGTGTCTTAATGTTTAGGGTAGTGCAGTGGAGTTTGGGTAGTGTAGGGGTCGTGCTGGGGGTAGTTTTTAGGGTTTAGAGTAGTGCAGTAGTGTTGGGGGGTCATGCTTGGGGTAGTGTTTTAGGGTTTAGGGTAGTGCAGTGCTTTAGGGTTTAGAGTAGAGCAGTAGTGTAGCGGGTCATGCTGGGGGTAGTGTTTTAGGGTTTAGGGTAGTGCAGTGGTGTTTGGGTAGTGTAGGGGGTCATGCTGGGGGTAGTGTTTTAGACTTTAGGGTAGTGCAGTAGTGTTTGGGTAGTGTAGGGGGTCATGCTGGGGTAGGTTTAGGGTTTAGGGTAGTGCAGTGGTATTTGTGTTGTGAGGGGGTGTTGCTGTGGGTAGTGTTTTAGGGTTTAGGGCAGTGCAGTGGTGTTTGTATAGTATAGGGGGTCATGCTGATGGTAGTGTTTTAGGGTTTAGGATAGTGTAGTGGTGTTTGGGTAGTATAAGGGGACATGCTGGGGGTAGTGTTTTATGGTTTATGGTATTGCAGGGGTGTGTGTGTAGTGTAGGGGGTCATGCTGGGGGTAGTGTTTTAGGATTTAGGGTAGTGCAGTGGTGTTCGTGTAAAGTAGGGGGTAGTGTTTTTGGGTTTAGGGTAGTGCAGTGGTGTTTGGGTAGTGTAGGGGTTCATGCTAGTGGTAGTGGTTTAGGGTTTAGGGTAGTGCAGTGGTGTTTGGGTAGTGTAGGGGGTCATGCTGGGGGTAGATTTAGGGTTTAGTGCAGTGGTGTTTGTGTTGTGAGGGGGTCGTGCTGGGGGTAGTGTTTTAGGGCTTAGGGTAGTGCAGTGGTGTTTGGGTAGTGTAGGGGGTCATGCTGGGGGTAGATTTAGGGTTTAGTGCAGTGGTGTTTGTGTTGTGAGGGGGTCGTGCTGGGAGTAGTGTTTTAGGGTTTAGGGTAGTGCAGTGGTGTTTGTATAGTGTAGGGGGTCATGATGGGGGTAGTGATTTAGGGTTTAGTGCAGTGGTGTTTGGGTAGTGTAGGGGTTCATGCTGGGGTATTGCTTTAGGGCTTAGGGTAGTGCTGTGGTGTTTGGGTAGTGTAGGGGGTCATGCTGGGGTAGTGCTTTAGGGTTTAGAGTAGAGCAGTAGTGTAGCGGGTCATGCTGGGGGTAGTGTTTTAGGGTTTAGGGTAGTGCAGTGGTGTATGGGTAGTGTAGGTGGTCGTGCTGAGGTAGTGTTTTAGGGCTTAGGGTAGTGCAGTGGTGTTTGGGTAGTGTAGGGGGTCATGCTGGGGGTTGTGTGTTAGGGTTTAGGGTAGTGCAGTGGTGTTTGTTTACTGTAGGGGGTCATGCTAGGGGTAGTGTTTTAGGTTTTAGGGTAGTGCAGTGGTGTTTGTGTAGTGTAGGGGGTTGCGCTGGGGTAGTGTTTAGGGTTTATGGTAGTGCAGTGGTGTTTGGGTAGTGTAGAGGGTAGTGCTGGGGTAGTATTTTAGGGTTTAGGGTAGTGCAGTGGTGTTAGTGTAATGTAGGGGGTAGTCCTGGGGGTAGTGTTTTAGGGTTTAGGGTAGTGCAGTGGTGTTTGGGTAGTGGAGGGGTTCATGCTAGGGGTAGTGTTTTTGGGTTTAGGGTAGTGCAGTGGTGTTTGGGTAGTGTAGGGGTCATGCTGGGGGTAGATTTAGGGTTTAGGGTAGTGCAGTGGTGTTTGTGTTGTGAGGGGGTTGTGCTGGGAGTAGTGTTTTAGGGTTTAGGGTAGTGCAGTGGTGTTTGTATAGTGTAGACGGTCATGCTGGGGGTAGTGTTTTAGGGTTTAGTGTAGTGCAGTGGTGTATGTGTAGTGTAGGGGTCTTGCTGGGGGTAGTGTTTTAAGGTTTTGGGGTAGGGCAGTGGTGTTTGTGTAGTGTAGGGGGTAATGTTTTAGGGTTTAGAGAAGTGCAGTGGTGTTTGGGTAGTGTAGGGGGTCTTCCTTTGAGTAGTGTTTTAGGGTTTAAGGTAGTGCAGTGGTGTTTGTGTAGTGTAGGGGGTCATGTTGTAGGGTATAGGGTAGTGCAGTGGTGTATGGGTAGTATAGGGGGTCATGCTGGGGTAGTGTTTTAGGGTTTAAGGCAGCGCAGTGGTGTTTGTGTAGGGAAGGGGGCCGTGCTGGGAGTAGTGTTTTAGGGTTTAGGGTAGGTCAGTGGTGTTTGTGTAGTCTAGGGGGTTGTCCTACATGTAGATTAAGGGTTTTGGGTAGTGCAGTGGTGTTTGGGTAGTGTAGGGAGTTGTTCTGGTGGTAGTGTTTTAGGGTTTAGGGTAGTGCAGTTATGTTTGGGTAGTGTAGGGTGTCGTGCTGGGGGTAGTGTTTTATCGGTTTAGGGTAGTGCAGTGGTGTTTGGGTAGTGTAGGGGGTCATGCTGGGTGTATATTTATGGTTTAGGGTAGTGCAGTGGTATTTGTGTTGTGAGGGTGTCATTCTGGGGGTAGTGTTTAAGGGTTTAGGTTAGTGCAGTGGTGTTTGTGTAGTATAGGGGTCGTTTTTTAGTGTAGTGCAGTGGTATTTGGGTTGTGTAGGGGTTCATGCTGTGGGTAGTGTTTCAGACTTTAGGGTAGTGCAGTAGTGTTTGGGTAGTGTAGGGGGTCATGCTGGGGTAGTGTTTTAGGGTTTAGGGTAGTGCAGTAGTGTAGGGTCATGCTGGGGGTAGTGTTTTAGGGTTTACTGTAGTGCAGTGTTGTTTGGGAAGTGTAGGGAGTTTTGCTGGGGGTAAATTTCAGGGTTTAGTGCAGTGGTGTTTGTGTAGTACAGAGGGTCGTCTTTTAGGGTAGTGCAGTGATGTTTGGGTAGTGTAGGGGGTCATGCTGGGGGTAGTTTTTTAGGGTTTAGGGTAGTGCAGTGTTTTTTGGGTAGTGTAGGGGGTAGTGCTGGGGTAGTGTTTTGTGGTTTAGGGTAGTGGAGCGGTGTTTGTGTAGGGTTGGGGGTAGTTTTTTAACGTTTAAGGTAGTGCAGTGGAGTTTGGGTAGTGTAGGGGTTCATGCTGGAGGTAGTGTTTTAGGGTTTAGGGCAGTGCAGCGGTGTTTGTATAGTATAGGGGGTCATGCTGAGGGTAGTGTTTTAGGGTTTAGGATAGTGTTGTGGTGTTTGGGTAGTGTACGGGGTCATGCTGGGGGTAGTGTTTTAGGGTTTAGGGTAGTGCAGTGGTGTTTGTGTAGTGTAGGGGTCATGCTGGGGGTAGTGTGTTAGGGTTTAGGGTAGTGCAGTGGTGTTTGTGTAGTGTAGGGGTCGTGCTGGGGGTAGTGTTTAGGGTTTCTGGTAGTGCAGTGGTGTTTAGGTAGTGTAGGGGTTCGTGCTGGGGTAGTATTTTATGGTTTAGGGGAGTGCAGTGGTGTTTGTGTAGTGTGGGAGGTAATGCTGGAGGTAGATTTAGGGTTTAGTGTAGTGCAGTGGTACTTGGGTAGTGTAGGGAGTCGTACTGGGGGTAGTGTTTTAGGGTTTAGGGTAGTGCAGTGGTGGTTGTGTAGTTTAGGGAGTTGTGCTGGGGGTAGTGTTTTAGGGTTTAGGGTAGTGCAGTTGTGTTTGGGTAGTGTTGGGGGGTCGTGCTTGGGGTAGTGTTTTAGGGTTTAGGGTAGTGCAGTGCTATTTGTGTAGTGTAGGGGGTCTTGCTGGCGGTAGTGTTTTAAGGTTTAGGGTAGTGCAGTGGGTTTGGGCAGTGTTAGGGGTAGTGCTGGGGTAGTGTTTTAGGGTTTAGAGTAGTGCAGTGGTATTTGTGTAGTGTAGGAGGGCGTGCTGGGGATAGAGTTTTAGGGTTTAGGGTAGCGCAGTGGTGTTTGGGTAGTGTAGGGCTTCAAGCTGGGGGTAGTTTTTTAGGGTTTAGGGTTTAGGGTAGTGCAGTGGTGTTTGGGTAGTGTAGGGGGTCATGCTGGGTGTATATGTAGGGTTTAGGGTTTTGCAGTGATGTTTTTGTTGTGAGGGGGTCATGCTGGGGTAGTGTTTTAGGGTTTAGGGTAGTGCAGTGATGTTTGGGTAGTGTAGGGAGTCGTGTTGGGGGTAATGGTTAAGGTTTTAGGTTAGTGCAGTGGTATTTGTGTAGTACAGGGGGTTGTGTTTTAGGGTAGTGCAGTGGTGTTTGTGTAGTGTTGGGGTAGTGTCTTAATGTTTAGGGTAGTGCAGTGGAGTTTGGGTAGTGTAGGGGTCGTGCTGGGGGTAGTTTTTAGGGTTTAGAGTAGTGCAGTAGTGTTGGGGGGTCATGCTTGGGGTAGTGTTTTAGGGTTTAGGGTAGTGCAGTGCTTTAGGGTTTAGAGTAGAGCAGTAGTGTAGCGGGTCATGCTGGGGGTAGTGTTTTAGGGTTTAGGGTAGTGCAGTGGTGTTTGGGTAGTGTAGGTGGTCATGCTGGGGGTAGTGTTTTAAACTTTAGGGTAGTGCAGTAGTGTTTGGGTAGTGTAGGGGGTCATGCTGGGGTAGGTTTAGGGTTTAGGGTAGTGCAGTGGTATTTGTGTTGTGAGGGGGTGTTGCTGTGGGTAGTGTTTTAGGGTTTAGGGCAGTGCAGTGGTGTTTGTATAGTATAGGGGGTCATGCTGATGGTAGTGTTTTAGGGTTTAGGATAGTGTAGTGGTGTTTGGGTAGTATAAGGGGACATGCTGGGGGTAGTGTTTTATGGTTTATGGCATTGCAGTGGTGTGTGTGTAGTGTAGGGGTCATGCTGGGGGTAGTGTTTTAGGATTTAGGGTAGTGCAGTGGTGTTCGTGTAAAGTAGGGGGTAGTGCTGGGGGTAGTGTTTTTGGGTTTAGGGTAGTGCAGTGGTGTTTGGGTAGTGTAGGGGTTCATGCTAGTGGTAGTGGTTTAGGGTTTAGGGTAGTGCAGTGGTGTTTGGGTAGTGTAGGGGGTCATGCTGGGGGTAGATTTAGGGTTTAGTGCAGTGGTGTTTGTGTTGTGAGGGGGTCGTGCTGGGGGTAGTGTTTTAGGGCTTAGGGTAGTGCAGTGGTGTTTGGGTAGTGTAGGGGGTCATGCTGGGGGTAGATTTAGGGTTTAGTGCAGTGGTGTTTGTGTTGTGAGGGGGTCGTGCTGGGAGTAGTGTTTTAGGGTTTAGGGTAGTGCAGTGGTGTTTGTATAGTGTAGGGGGTCATGATGGGGGTAGTGATTTAGGGTTTAGTGCAGTGGTGTTTGGGTAGTGTAGGGGTTCATGCTGGGGTATTGCTTTAGGGCTTAGGGTAGTGCTGTGGTGTTTGGGTAGTGTAGGGGGTCATGCTGAGGTAGTGCTTTAGGGTTTAGAGTAGAGCAGTAGTGTAGCGGGTCATGCTGGGGGTAGTGTTTTAGGGTTTAGGGTAGTGCAGTGGTGTATGGGTAGTGTAGGTGGTCGTGCTGAGGTAGTGTTTTAGGGCTTAGGGTAGTGCAGTGGTGTTTGGGTAGTGTAGGGGGTCATGCTGGGGGTTGTGTGTTAGGGTTTAGGGTAGTGCAGTGGTGTTTGTTTACTGTAGGGGGTCATGCTAGGGGTAGTGTTTTAGGTTTTAGGATAGTGCAGTGGTGTTTGTGTAGTGTAGGGGGTTGTGCTGGGGTAGTGTTTAGGGTTTATGGTAGTGCAGTGGTGTTTGGGTAGTGTAGAGGGTAGTGCTGGGGTAGTATTTTAGGGTTTAGGGTAGTGCAGTGGTGTTAGTGTAATGTAGGGGGTAGTCCTGGGGGTAGTGTTTTAGGGTTTAGGGTAGTGCAGTGGTGTTTGGGTAGTGTAGGGGTTCATGCTAGGGGTAGTGTTTTTGGGTTTAGGGTAGTGCAGTGGTGTTTGGGTAGTGTAGGGGTCATGCTGGGGGTAGATTTAGGGTTTAGGGTAGTGCAGTGGTGTTTGTGTTGTGAGGGGGTTGTGCTGGGAGTAGTGTTTTAGGGTTTAGGGTAGTGCAGTGGTGTTTGTATAGTGTAGACGGTCATGCTGGGGGTAGTGTTTTAGGGTTTAGTGTAGTGCAGTGGTGTATGTGTAGTGTAGGGGTCTTGCTGGGGGTAGTGTTTTAAGGTTTTGGGGTAGGGCAGTGGTGTTTGTGTAGTGTAGGGGGTAATGTTTTAGGGTTTAGAGAAGTGCAGTGGTGTTTGGGTAGTGTAGGGGGTCTTCCTTTGGGTAGTGTTTTAGGGTTTAAGGTAGTGCAGTGGTGTTTGTGTAGTGTAGGGGGTCATGTTGTAGGGTATAGGGTAGTGCAGTGGTGTATGGGTAGTATAGGGGGTCATGCTGGGGTAGTGTTTTAGGGTTTAAGGCAGCACAGTGGTGTTTGTGTAGGGAAGGGGGCCGTGCTGGGAGTAGTGTTTTAGGGTTTAGGGTAGGTCAGTGGTGTTTGTGTAGTCTAGGGGGTTGTCCTACATGTAGATTAAGGGTTTTGGGTAGTGCAGTGGTGTTTGGGTAGTGTAGGGAGTTGTTCTGGTGGTAGTGTTTTAGGGTTTAGGGTAGTGCAGTTATGTTTGGGTAGTGTAGGGTGTCGTGCTGGGGGTAGTGTTTTATCGGTTTAGGGTAGTGCAGTGGTGTTTGGGTAGTGTAGGGGGCCATGCTGGGTGTATATTTATGGTTTAGGGTAGTGCAGTGGTATTTGTGTTGTGAGGGTGTCATTCTGGGGGTAGTGTTTAAGGGTTTAGGTTAGTGCAGTGGTGTTTGTGTAGTATAGGGGTCGTTTTTTAGTGTAGTGCAGTGGTATTTGGGTTGTGTAGGGGTTCATGCTGTGGGTAGTGTTTCAGACTTTAGGGTAGTGCAGTAGTGTTTGGGTTGTGTAGGGGGTCATGCTGGGGTAGTGTTTTATGGTTTAGGGTAGTGCAGTAGTGTAGGGGGTAATGCTGGGGGTAGTGTTTTAGGGTTTACTGTAGTGCAGTGTTGTTTGGGTAGTGTAGGGAGTTTTGCTGGGGGTAGTGTTTCAGGGTTTAGTTCAGTGCAGTGGTGTTTGTGTAGTACAGAGGGTCGTCTTTTAGGGTAGTGCAGTGATGTTTGGGTAGTGTAGGGGGTCATGCTGGGGGTAGTGTTTTAGGGTTTAGGGTAGTGCAGTGTTGTTTGGGTAGTGTAGGGGGTAGTGCTGGGGTAGTGTTTTGGGGTTTAGGGTAGTGGAGCGGTGTTTGTGTAGGGTTGGGGGTAGTTTTTTAACGTTTAAGGTAGTGCAGTGGAGTTTGGGTAGTGTAGGGGTTCATTCTGGAGGTAGTGTTTTAGGGTTTAGGGCAGTGCAGCGGTGTTTGTATAGTATAGGGGGTCATGTTGAGGGTAGTGTTTTAGGGTTTAGGATAGTGTTGTGGTGTTTGGGTAGTGTACGGGGTCATGCTGGGGGTAGTGTTGTAGGGTTTAGGGTAGTGCAGTGGTGTTTGTGTAGTGTAGGGGGTCATGATGGGGGTAGTGTTTTAGGGTTTAGGGTAGTGCAGTGGTGTTTGTGTAGTGTAGGGGGTCATGCTAGGGGTAGTGATTTAGGGTTTAGGGTAGTGCAGTGGTGTTTGTGTAGTATAGGGGGTCGTGCTGGGGGTGGTGTTTTAGGGTTTAGGGTAGTGCAATGGTGTTTGGGTAGTGTAGGGGGTCATGCTGGGGGTAGATTTATGGTTTAGGATTTAGGGTAGTGCAGTGGCGTTTGTCTTCTGAGGGGGTAATGCTGGGGTAGTGTTTAGGGTTTAGGGTAGTGCAGTGGTGTTTGTATAGTGTAAGGGGTCATGCTGGGGATAGTGTTTTAGGGTTTAGAGTAGTGCAGGGGTGTTTGTGTAGTGTAGGGGTTCATGCTGGGGGTAGTGTTTTATGGTTTAGGGTAGTGCAGTGGTGTTTGTGTAGTGTAGTGTGTAGTGTTTTAGGGTTTAGGGTGGAGCAGTGGTGTTTGTGTAGTGGATGGGGTCATTCTGTGGGTAGTGTTTTAGAGTTTAGGGTAGTACAGTGGTGTTTGGGTAGTGTAGGGGGTCATGCTGGGGTTAGTGTTTTAGGGTTTAGGGTAGTGCAGTGGTGTTTGGGTAGTGTAGGGGGTCGTGCTGGGGTAGTGTTTTATGGTTTAGGGTAGTGCAGTGGTGTTTGTGTAGTGTGGGAGGTCATGCTGGGGGTAGATTTAGGGTTTAATGTAGTGCAGTGGTGTTTGGGTAGTGTTGGGAGTCGTGCTGGGGGTAGTGTTTTAGGGTTTCGGGCAGTGCAGTGGTGTTTGTGTAGTGTAGGGAGTCATTCTGGGGGTAGTGTTTTAGGGTTTAGGGCAGTGCAGTGGTGTTTGGGACGTGTAGGGGGTCGTACTTGGGGTAGTGTTTTAGGGTTTAGTGTAGTGCAGTGGTGTTTGTGTAGTGTAGGGTGTCGTGCTGGGGGTAGTGTTTTAGGGTTTAGGGTAGTGCAGTGGTTTTGGGTAGTGTAAGGTGTAGTGCTGTCATAGTGTTTTAGGGTTTAGGGTAGTGCAGTGGTGTTTGTGTAGTGTAGGGAGTCATGCTGCGGGTAGAGTTTTAATGCAGTGCAGTTGTGTTTGTGTAGTGTAGGGGTAGTGTTTTAGGGTTCAGGGTAGTGCAGGGGTGTTTGGGTAGGGTAGGGGGTCATGCTGGGAGTAGTGTTTTGGGGTTTAGCGTAGTGCAGTTGTGTTTAGGTGGTGACGGGGGTTGTGCTGGGGGTAGTGTTTTAGTGTTTAGGGTAGTACAGTCGTGTTTGTGTAGTGTATGGGGTCGTGCTTGGGGTAGTGTTTCAGGGTTTAATATAGTGCAGTGGTGTTTGGGTAGTGTAGGCGGTAGTGCTGGGGGTAGTGTTTTAGGGTTTAGGTTAGTGCAGTGGAGTTTGTGTAGTGTAGGGGTTCATGCTGGGTTAGTGTTGTAGGGTTTAGGGTAGTGCACTGGTGTTTGTATTGGTGAGGGGGTCGTGCTGGGGGTAGTGTTTTAGGGTTTAGGGTAGTGCAGTGGTGTTTGGGTAGTGTAGTGGGTCATGCTGTGGGTAGTGTTTTAGAGCTTAGGGTAGTGCAGTGGTGTTTGTTTAGTGTAGGGGGTCATGCTGGGGCGAGTGTTTTAGGGTTTATGGTAGTGCAGTGGTGTTTGGGTAGTGTAGGGGTTCGTGCTGGGGTAGTGTTTTATGGTTTAGGGAAGTGCTGTGGTGTTTGTGTAGTGTGAGAGGTAATGCTGAGGCTAGATATAGGGTTTAGGGTAGTGCAGTGGTGTTTGGGTAGTGTAGTGGGTCATGCTGTGGGTAGTGTTTTAGAGCTTAGGGTAGTGCAGTGGTGTTTGTTTAGTGTAGGGGGTCATGCTGGGGTGAGTGTTTTAGGGTTTATGGTAGTGCTGTGGTATTTGTTTAGTGTAGGGGTTGTGCTGGGGGTAGTGTTTTAGGGTTTAGGGAAGTGCAGTGGTGTTTGTGTAGTGTAGGGGGTCGTGTTTTAGGGTTCAGGGTAGTGCAGGGGTGTTTGGGTAGGGTAGGGGGTCATGCTGGGAGTAGTGTTTTGGGGTTTAGCGTAGTGCAGTCGTGTTTAGGTGGTGACGGGGGTTGTGCTGGGGGTAGTGTTTTAGTGTTTAGGCTAGTACAGTCGTGTTTGTGTAGTGTATGGGGTCGTGCTTGGGGTAGTGTTTCAGGGTTTAGTATAGTGCAGTGGTGTTTGGGTAGTGTAGGCGGTAGTGCTGGGGGTAGTGTTTTAGGGTTTAGGTTAGTGCAGTGGAGTTTGTGTAGTGTAGGGGTTCATGCTGGGGTAGTGTTGTAGGGTTTAGGGTAGTGCACTGGTGTTTGTATTTGTGAGGGGGTCGTGCTGGGGGTGGTGTTTTAGGGTTTAGGGTAGTGCAGTGGTGTTTGGGTAGTGTAGTGGGTCATGCTGTGGGTAGTGTTTTAGAGCTTAGGGTAGTGCAGTGGTGTTTGTTTAGTGTAGGGGGTCATGCTGGGGCGAGTGTTTTAGGGTTTATGGTAGTGCAGTGGTGTTTGGGTAGTGTAGGGGTTCCTGCTGGGGTAGTGTTTTATGGTTTAGGGAAGTGCTGTGGTGTTTGTGTAGTGTGAGAGGTAATGCTGGGGGTAGATATAGGGTTTAGTGTAGTGCAGTGGTGTTTGGGTAGTGTAGGGAGTCGTGCTGGGGGTAGTGTTTTAGGGTTTAGGGTAGTGCAGTGGTGTTTGTGTATTGTAGGGAGTTGTGCTGGGGAAAGTGTTTTAGGGTTTAGGGTAGTGCAGTTGTGTTTGGGTAGTGTAGGGGGGTCGTGCTTGGGGTAGTGTTTTAGGGTTTAAGGTAGTGCAGTGCTATTTGTCTAGTGTAGGGGGTCTTGCTGGGGGGTAGTGTTTTAGGGTTTAGGGTAGTGCAGTGGTGTTTGGGTAGTGTAGGGGGTCATTGTTTTAGGGTATAGGGTAGTGCATTGGTGTTTGGGTAGTGTAGGGGATCATGGTGGTGTTAGTGTTTTAGGGTTTAGGGTAGTGCAGTGGTGTTTGGGTAGTGTAGGGGTTCGTGTGGGGTAGTGTTTTATGGTTTAGGGTAGTGCAGTGGTGTTTGTGTAATGTGGGCGGTCATGCTGGGGATAGATTTAGGGTTTAATGTAGTGCAGTGGTGTTTGGGTAGTGTAGGAAGTCGTGCTGGGGTAGTGTTTTAGAATTTAGGGTAGTGCAGTGTTGTTTGTGTAGTGTAGGGAGTTGTGCTGGGGGTAGTGGTTTAGGGTTTAGGGCAGTGCAGTGGTGTTTGGGAAGTGTAGGTGGTCGTGCTTGGGGTAGTGTTTTAGGGTTTAGGGTAGTGCAGTGGTGTTTTTGTAGTGTAGGGGGTCGTGCTGGGGATAGTGTTTTAGGGTTTAGGGTAGTGCAGTGCTGTTGGTGTAGTGTAGGGGGTCATGCTGGGGGTAGAGTTTTAGCGCAGTGCAGTGGTGTTTGTGTAGTGTAGGGGTAGTGTTTTAGGGTTTAGGGTAGTGCAGAGGTGTTTGTTTAGTGTAGGGGGTTGTGCTGGGGGTAGTGTTTTAGGGTTTAAGGTAGTGCAGTGGTGTTTGTGTAGTGTAGGGGGTCGTGTTTAAGGGTTTTGGGTAGTTCAGGGGTGTTTGGGTAGTGTAGGGGCTCATGCTGGGGGTAGTGTTTTGGGATTTAGCATAGTGCAGTTGTGTTTGGGTGACGAAGGGGGTCGTGCTGGGGGTAGTGTTATAGGGTTAAGGGTAGTACAGTCGTTTTTCTGTAGTGTATGGGGATGTGCTTGGGGTAGTGTTTCAGGGTATCGTATAGTGCAGTGGTGTTTGGGTAGTGTAGAGGTCGTGCTAGGGGTAATGTTTTAGGGTTTAGGGTAGTACAGTGGTGTTTGTGCAGTGTAGGAGGTCGTGCTGGGGTAGTGTTTTAGGGTTTATGGTAGTGCAGTGGTTTTTAGGTAGTGTAGGGTGTAGTGCTGGGGTAGATTTTTAGGGTTTAGGGTAGTGCAGTGGTGTTTTGTGTACTGTAGGGGTAGTGCTGGGGTGGTGTTTTAGGGTTTAGGCTAGTGCAGTGGAGTTTGTGTAGTGTAGGGGTTCATGCTGGGGTAGTGTTGTAGGGTTTAGGGTAGTGCAGTGGTGTTTGGGTAGTGTAGGGGGTCATGCTGGGGTTAGATTTAGAGTTTAGGGTATAGGGTAGTGCAGTGGTGTTTGTGTTTTGAGGGGGTCGTGCTGGGGGTAGTGTTTTGGGGTTTAGGGTAGTGCAGTGGTGTTTGTGTAGTGTAGGGAGTTGTGCTGGGGAAAGTGTTTTAAGGTTTAGGGTAGTGCAGTTGTGTTTGGGTAGTGTAGGGGGGTCGTGCTTGGGATAGTGTTTTAGGGTTTAGGGTAGTGCAGTGCTATTTGTGTAGAGTAGGGGGTTTTGCTGGGGGTAGTGTTTTAGAGTTTAGGGTAGTGCAGTGGGTTTGGGTAGTGTAAGGGGTAGTGCTGGGGTAGTGTTTTAGGGTTTAGAGTGGTGCAGTGGTGTTTGTTTAGTGTAGGGGGTTGTGCTGGGGATAGAGTTTCGGGGTTTAGCGTAGTGCAGTGGTGTTTGTGTAGTGAAGGAGGGCATGCTGGGGGTAGTGTTTTAGGGTTTAGGGTAGTGCAGTGTTGTTTGGGTAGTATAGGGGTTCAAGCTGGGGGTAGTGTTTTAGGGTATAGGGTAGTGCAGTTGTGTTTGGGTAGTGTAGGGGATCATGCTGATGTTAGTGTTTTAGGGTTTAGGGTAGTGCAGTAGTGTGTGGGTAGTGTAGGGGTTCGTGCTGTGGTAGTGTTTTATGGTTTAGGGTAGTGCAGTTGTGTTCGTGTAGTGTGGGAGGTCATGCTGGGGGTAGATCTATTGTTTAATGTAGTGCAGTGGTGTTTTGGTAGTGTAGGGAGTCATGCTGGGGGTAGTGTTTTAGGGTTTAGGGTAGTGCAGTGGTGTTTGGGTAGTGTAGTGAGTCATGCTGTGGGTAGTGTTTTAGAGTTTAGGGTAGTGCAGTGGTGTTTGTTTAGTGTAGGGGGTCATGCTGGGACTAGTGTTTTAGGGTTTAGGGTACTGCAGTGGTGTTTGGGTAGTGTAGGGGTTCATGCTGGGGTAGTGTTTTATGGTTTAGGGTAGTGCAGTGGTGTTTGTGTAGTGTGAGAGGTAATGCTGGGGGTAGATATAGGGTTTAGTGTAGTGCAGTGGTGTTTGGGTAGTGTAGGGAGTCGGGCTGGGGGTAGTGTATTAGGGTAGGGTAGTGCAGTGGTGTTTGTGTAGTGTAGGGAGTTGTGCTGGGGAAAGTGTTTTAAGGTTTAGGGTAGTGCAGTTGTGTTTGGGTAGTGTAGGGGGTCGTGCTTGGGGTAGTGTCTTAGGGTTTAGGGTAGTGCAGTGCTATTTGTGTAGAGTGGGGGGTCTTGCTGGGGGTAGTGTTTTAGGGTTTAAGTTAGTGCAGTGGGTTTGGGTAGTGTAAGGGGTAGTGCTGGGGTAGTGTTTTAGGGTTTAGAGTGGTGCAGTGGTGTTTGTGTAGTGTAGGGGGTTGTGCTGGGGATAGAGTTTCGGGGATTAGCGTAGTGCAGTGGTGTTTGTGTAGTGAAGGAAGGCATGCTGGGGGTAGTGTTTTAGGGTTTAGGGTAGTGCAGTGTTGTTTGGGTAGTATAGAGGTTCAAGCTGGGGGTAGTGTTTTAGGGTTTAGGGTAGTGCAGTGGTGTTTGGGTAGTGTAGGGGGTCATGTTTTAGGGTATAGGGTAGTGCAGTTGTGTTTGGGTAGTGTAAGGGATCATGCTGATGTTAGTGTTTTAGGGTTTAGGGTAGTGCAGTGGTGTTTGGGTAGTGTAGGGGTTCGTGCTGGGGTAGTGTTTTATGGCTTAGGGTAGTGCAGTTGTGTTCGTGTAGTGTGGGAGGTCATGCTGGGGGTAGATCTATTGTTTAATGTAGTGCAGTGGTGTTTGGGTAGTGCAGGGAGTCATGCCGGGGGTAGTTTTTTAGGGTTTAGGGTAGTGCAGTGGTGTTTGGGTAGTGTAGTGAGTCATGCTGTGGGTAGTGTTTTATAGTTTAGGGTAGTGCAGTGGTGTTTGTTTAGTGTAGGGGGTCATGCTGGGACTAGTGTTTTAGGGTTTAGTGTAGTGCAGTGGTGTTTGGGTAGTGTAGGGGTTCATGCTGGGGTAGTGTTTTATGGTTTAGGGTAGTGCAGTGGTGTTTGTGTAGTGTGAGAGGTAATGCTGGGGATAGATTTAGGGTTTAGGGTAGTGCAGTGGTGTTTGGGTAGTATAGGGAGTCGTGGTGGGGGAAGTGTTTTAGGGTTTAGGGTAGTGCAGTGGTGTTTGTGTAGTGTAGGGAGTTGTGCTGGGGATAGTGTTTTAGGGTTTAGGGTAGTGGAGTTGTGTTTGGGTAGTGTAGGGAGGTCGTGCTTGGGGTAGTGTTTTAGGGTTTAGGGTAGTGCAGTGCTATTTGTGTAGTGTATCGGGTGTCTTGCTGGGGGTAGTGTTTTAGGGTTTAGGTTAGTGCAGTGGTGTTTGTGTAGTGTAGGGGTTCATGCTGGGGTAGTTGTGTAGGGTTTAGGCTAGTGCAGAGGTGTTTCGGTAGTGTAGGGGGTCATGCTGGGATTAGATTTAGAGTTTAAGGTATAGGGTTGTGCAGTGGTGTTTGTGTTGTGAGGGGGTAGTGCTGGGGGTAGTGTTTTAGGGTTTAGGGTAGTGCAGTGGTGTTTGTATAGTGTAAGGGGTCATGCTGGGGGTAGTATTTTAGGTTTTAGAGTAGTGCAGTGGTGTGTGTGTAGTGTAAGGGGTCATGATGGGGGTAGTGTTTTAGGGTTTAGGGTAGTGCAGTAGTGTTTGGGTAGTGTAGGGGGTCATGCTGTGGGTAGTGTTTTAGAGTGTAGGGTAGTGCAGTGGTGTTTGTATTTGTGAGGGGGTCGTGCTGGGGTTAGTGTTTTAGGGTTTAGGGTAGTGCAGTGGTGTTTGTATAGTTTAAGGGGTCATGCTGGGGATAATGTTTTAGGGTTTAGGGTAGTGCAGTGGTGTTTGGGTAGTGTAGTGGGTTATGCTGTGGGTAGTGTTTTAGAGTTTAGGGTAGTGCAGTGGTGTTTGGGTAGTATAGAGGTTCAAGCTGGGGGTAGTGTTTTAGGGTTTAGGGTAGTGCAGTGGTGTTTGGGTAGTGTAGGGGGTCATGTTTTAGGGTATAGGGTAGTGCAGTTGTGTTTGGGTAGTGTAAGGGATCATGCTGGTGTTAGTGTTTTAGGGTTTAGGGTAGTGCAGTGGTGTTTGGGTAGTGTAGGGGTTCGTGCTGGGGTAGTGTTTTATGGCTTAGGGTAGTGCAGTTGTGTTCGTGTAGTGTGGGAGGTCATGCTGGGGGTAGATCTATTGTTTAATGTAGTGCAGTGGTGTTTGGGTAGTGCAGGGAGTCATGCCGGGGGTAGTTTTTTAGGGTTTAGGGTAGTGCAGTGGTGTTTGGGTAGTGTAGTGAGTCATGCTGTGGGTAGTGTTTTATAGTTTAGGGTAGTGCAGTGGTGTTTGTTTAGTGTAGGGGGTCATGCTGGGACTAGTGTTTTAGGGTTTAGTGTAGTGCAGTGGTGTTTGGGTAGTGTAGGGGTTCATGCTGGGGTAGTGTTTTATGGTTTAGGGTAGTGCAGTGGTGTTTGTGTAGTGTGAGAGGTAATGCTGGGGATAGATTTAGGGTTTAGGGTAGTGCAGTGGTGTTTGGGTAGTATAGGGAGTCGTGGTGGGGGTAGTGTTTTAGGGTTTAGGGTAGTGCAGTGGTGTTTGTGTAGTGTAGGGAGTTGTGCTGGGGATAGTGTTTTAGGGTTTAGGGTAGTGGAGTTGTGTTTGGGTAGTGTAGGGAGGTCGTGCTTGGGGTAGTGTTTTAGGGTTTAGGGTAGTGCAGTGCTATTTGTGTAGTGTATCGGGTGTCTTGCTGGGGGTAGTGTTTTAGGGTTTAGGTTAGTGCAGTGGTGTTTGTGTAGTGTAGGGGTTCATGCTGGGGTAGTTTTGTAGGGTTTAGGCTAGTGCAGAGGTGTTTCGGTAGTGTAGGGGGTCATGCTGGGATTAGATTTAGAGTTTAAGGTATAGGGTTGTGCAGTGGTGTTTGTGTTGTGAGGGGGTAGTGCTGGGGGTAGTGTTTTAGGGTTTAGGGTAGTGCAGTGGTGTTTGTATAGTGTAAGGGGTCATGCTGGGGGTAGTATTTTAGGTTTTAGAGTAGTGCAGTGGTGTTTGTGTAGTGTAAGGGGTCATGATGGGGGTAGTGTTTTAGGGTTTAGGGTAGTGCAGTAGTGTTTGGGTAGTGTAGGGGGTCATGCTGTGGGTAGTGTTTTAGAGTGTAGGGTAGTACAGTGATGTTTGTATTTGTGAGGGGGTCGTGCTGGGGTTAGTGTTTTAGGGTTTAGGGTAGTGCAGTGGTGTTTGTATAGTTTAAGGGGTCATGCTGGGGATAATGTTTTAGGGTTTAGGGTAGTGCAGTGGTGTTTGGGTAGTGTAGTGGGTTATGCTGTGGGTAGTGTTTTAGAGTTTAGGGTAGTGCAGTGGTGTTTGCTTAGTGTAGGGGGTCATGCCGGGGCTAGTGTTTTAGGGTTTAGGGTAGTGCAGTGGTGTTTGTGTAGTGTGGCAGGTAATGCTGGGGGTAGATATAGGGTTTAGTGTAGTGCAGTGGTGTTTGGGTAGTGTAGGGGGTCGGGCTGGGGGTAGTGTATTAGGGTTTAGGGTAGTGCAGTGGTGTTTGTGTAGTGTAGGGAGTTGTGCTGGGGAAAGTGTTTTAAGGTTTAGGGTAGTGCAGTTGTGTTTGGGTAGTGTAAGGGGGTCGTGCTTGGGGTAGTGTTTTAGGGTTTAGGGTAGTGCAGTGCTATTTGTGTAGAGTAGGGGGTCTTGCTGAGGGTAGTGTTTTAGGGTTTAGGGTAGTGCAGTGGGTTTGGGTAGTGTAAGGGGTAGTGCTGGGGTAGTGTTTTAGGGTTTAGAGTGGTGCAGTGGTGTTTGTGTAGTGTAGGGGGTTGTGCTGGGGATAGAGTTTCGGGGTTCATCGTAGTGCAGTGGTGTTTGTGTAGTGTAGGAGGGCATGCTGGGGATAGTGTTTTAGGGTTTAGGGTAGTGCAGTGTTGTTTGGGTAGTATAGGGGTTCAAGCTGGGGGTAGTGTTTTAGGGTTTAGGGTAGTGCAGTGGTGTTTGGGTAGTATAGGGGGTCATGTTGTAGCGTATAGGGTAGTGCAGTTGTGTTTGGGTAGTGTAGGGGATCATGCTGGTGTTAGTGTTTTAGGGTTTAGGGTAGTGCAGTGGTGTTTGGGTAGTGTAGGGGTTCGTGCTGGGGTAGTGTTTTATGGTTTAGGGTAGTGCAGTTGTGTTTGTGTAGTGTGGGAAGTCATGCTGGGGTAGATCTATTGTTTAATGTAGTGCAGTGGTGTTTGGGTAGTGTAGGGAGTCATGCTTGGGGTAGTGTTTTAGGGTTTAGGGTAGTGCAGTGGTGTTTGGGTAGTGTAATGAGTCATGCTGTGGGTAGTGTTTTACAGTTTAGGGTAGTGCAGTGGTGTTTGTTTAGTGTAGGGGGTCATGCTGGGACTAGTGGTTTAGGGTTTAGGGTACTGCAGTGGTGTTTGGGTAGTATAGGGAGTCGTGCTGGGGTAGTGGTTTAGGGTTTAGGGTAGTGCAGTGGTGTTTGTGTAGTGTAGGGTGTTGTGCTGGGGATAGTGTTTTAGGGTTTAGGGTAGTGCAGTTGTGTTTGGGTAGTGTAGGGGGGTCGTGCTTGGGGTAGTGTTTTAGGGTTTAGGGTAGTGCAGTGCTATTTGTGTAGTGTATCGGGTGTCTTGCTGGGGGTAGTGTTTTAGGGTTTAGGG
This sequence comes from Triturus cristatus, assembly GCF_964204655.1. Lineage (NCBI taxonomy): Eukaryota > Metazoa > Chordata > Amphibia > Caudata > Salamandridae > Triturus > Triturus cristatus. The sequence continues at coordinate 749,359,345 of NC_140579.1, forward strand.
TAGTGCAGTGGGTTTGGGTAGTGTAAGGGGTAGGGCTGGGGTAGTGTTTTAGGGTTTAGCGTAGTGCAGTGGTGTTTGTGTAGTGTAGGAGGGCATGCTGGGGTAGTGTTTTAGGGTTTAGGGTAGTGCAGTGGTGTTTGGGTAGTGTAGGGGGTCATGCTTTAGGGTATAGGGTAGTGCAGTGGAGTTTGGGTAGTGTAGGGGATCATGCTGGTGTTAGTGTTTTAGGGTTTATGGTAGTGCAGTGGTGTTTGGGTAGTGTAGGGGTTCGTGTGGGGTAGTGTTTTGTGGATTAGGGTAGTGCAGTGGTGTTTGTGTAATGTGGGAGGTCATGCTGGGGATAGATTTAGGGTTTAATGTAGTGCAGTGGTGTTTGGGTAGTGTAGGGAGTCGTGCTGAGGGTAGTGTTTTAGGGTTTAGGGTAGTGCAGTGTTGTTTGTGTAGTGTAGGGAGTCGTGCTGGGGGTAGTGGTTTAGGGTTTAGGGCAGTGCAGTGGTGTTTGGGAAGTGTAGGGGGGTCGTGCTTGGGGTAGTGTTTTAGGCTTTAGGGTAGTGCAGTGGTGTTTTTGTGGTGTAGGGTGTCGTTCTGGGGGTAGTGTTTTAGGGTTTAGGGTAGTGCAGTGGTTTTGGGTAGTGTACAGGGTAGTGTTGGGGTAGTGTTTTAGGGTTTAGGGTAGTGCAGTGGTGTTTGTGTAGTGTAGGGGGTCATGCTGGGGGTAGAGTTTTAGGGAAGTGCAGTGGTGTTTGTGTAGTGTAGGGGTAGTGTTTTAGGGTTTAGGGTAGTGCAGTGGTGTTTGTTTAGTTTAGGGGGTTGTGCTGGGGGTAGTGTTTTAGGGTTTAAGGTAGTGCAGTGGTGTTTGTGTAGTGTAGGGGGTCATGTTTTAGGGTTTTTGGTAGTGCAGGGGTGTTTGGGTAGTGTAGGGGCTCATGCTAGGGGTAGTGTTTTGGGATTTAGCGTAGTGCAGTTTTGTTTGGGTGGCGAAGGGGGTTGTGCTGGGGGTAGTGTTATAGGGTTAAGGGTAGTACAGTCAGTTTTCTGTAGTGTATGGGGTTGTGCTTGGGGTAGTGTTTCAGGGTTTTGTATAGTGCAGTGGTGTTTGGGTAGTGTAAGGGGTCGTGCTGGGGGTAGTGTTTTAGGGTTTAGGGTAGTGCAGTGGTGTTTGTGTAGTGTAGGGGTCATGCTGGGGGTAGTGTTTTAGTGTTTAGGGTAGTGCAGTGGTGTTTGTGTAGTGTAGGGGTCGTGCTAGGAATAATGGTTTAGGGTTTAGGGTAGTACAGTGGTGTTTGTGCAGTGTAGGAGGTCGTGCTGGGGTAGTGTTTTAGGGTTTATGGTGGTGCAGTGGTGTTTGTGTAGTGTAGGGAGTCGTGCTGGGGGTAGTGGTTTAGGGTTTAGGGCAGTGCAGTGGTGTTTGGGAAGTGTAGGGGGGTCGTGCTTGGGGTAGTGTTTTAGGCTTTAGGGTAGTGCAGTGGTGTTTTTGTGGTGTAGGGTGTCGTGCTGGGGGTAGAGTTTTAGGGCAGTGCAGTGGTGTTTGTGTAGTGTAGGGGTAGTGTTTCAGGGTTTAGGGTAGTGCAGTGGTTTTGGGTAGTGTACAGGGTAGTGTTGGGGTAGTGTTTTAGGGTTTAGGGTAGTGCAGTGGTGTTTGTGTAGTGTAGGGGATCATGCTGGAGGTAGAGTTTTAGGGCAGTGCAGTGGTGTTTGTGTAGTGTAGGGGTAGTGTTTTAGGGTTTAGGGTAGTGCAGTGGTGTTTGTTTAGTGTAGGGGGTCGTGCTGGGGGTAGTGTTTTAGGGTTTAAGGTAGTGCAGTGGTGTTTGTGTAGTGTAGGGGGTCATGTTTTAGGGTGTTGGGTAGTGCAGGGGTGTTTGGGTAGTGTAGGGGCTCATGCTACGTGTAGTGTTTTGGGATTTAGCGTAGTGCAGTTGTGTTTTGGTGCCAAAGGGGGTTGTGCTGGGGGTAGTGTTATAGGGTTAAGGGTAGTACAGTCGGTTTTCTGTAGTGTATGGGGTTGTGCTTGGGGTAATGTTTCAGGGTTTTGTATAGTGCAGTGGTGTTTGGGTAGTGTAGGGGGTAGTGCTGGGGGTAGTGTTTTAGGGTTTAAGTTAGTGCATGGGAGTTTGTGTAGTGTAGGGCTTCATGCTGGGGTAGTGTTATAGGGTTTAGGGTAGTGCAGTGGTGTTTGGGTAGTGTAGGGGTTCGTGCTGGGGTAGTGTTTTAGGGTTTAGGGTAGTGCAGTGGTTGTGTAGTGTGGGAGCTAATGCTGGGGGTAGATTTATGGTTTAGTATAGTGCAGTGGTGTTTGGGTAGTGTAGGAAGTCGTGCTGGGGGTAGTGTTTTAGGGTTTATGGTAGTGCAGTGGTGTTTGTGTAGTGTAGGGGGTCTTGCTGGAGGTAGTGTTTTAGGGTTTAGGGTAGTGCAGTGGGTTTTGGTAGTGTAAGGGGTAGTGCTGGGGTAGAGTTTTAGGGTGTAGGGTAGTGCAGTGGTGTTTGGGTAGTGTAGGAGGGAGTGCTGGGGGTTGTGTTTTAGGGTTTAGGGTAGTGCAGTGGTGTTTGGGTAGTGTAGGGTTTCAAGCTGGGGGTAGTGTTTTTGGGTTTTTGGGTAGTGCAGTGGTGTTTGGGTAGTGTAGGGGGACATGCTGGGTGTATATGGAGGGTTTAGGGTAGTGCAGTGCTGTTTGTGTTGTGAGGGGGTCATGCTGGGCGTAGTATTTTAGGGTTTAGGGTAGTGCAGTGGTGTTTGGGTAGTGTAGGGGTTCATGCTGTGGGTAGTGTTTTAGGCTTTAGGGTAGTGCAGTAGTGTTTGGGTAGTGTAAGGGGTCATGCTGGGGTATTTTATGGTTTAGGGTAGTGCATTAGTGTAGGGGGTCGTGCTGGGGTAGTGTTTTAGGGTTTAGGGTAGTGCAGTGATGTTTGGGTAGTGTAGGGAGTCATGCTGGGGGCAGTGTTTAAGGGTTTAGGTTAGTGCAGTGGTGTTTGTGTAGTACAGGGGTCTTGTTTTAGGGTACTGTAGTGGTGTTTGGGTAGTGTCGGGGGTCATGCTGGGGATAGTGGTTTAGGGTTTAGCGTAGTGCAGTGGTGTTTGGGTAGTGTAGGGGGTAGTGTTTTGGGGATTAGGGTAGTGCAGTTGTGTTTGTGTAGTGTTGGGGCTAGTGTTTTAATGTTTAGGGTAGTGCAGTGGAGTTTGGGTAGTGTAGGGGTTTATGCTGGGGGTTGTGTTTTAGGGTTTAGGGTAGTGCAGGGGTGGTTGGGTAGTGTAGGGGTCATGCTGGGTGTAGATTTAGGGTTTAGGGTAGTGCAGTCGTGTTTGGGTAGTATAGGGTGTCGTGCTGGAGGTAGTGTTTTAGGGTTTAGGGTAGTGTAGTGGTGTTTGGGTAGTGTCGGGGGTCATGCTGGGGATAGTGGTTTAGGGTTTAGTGTAGTGCAGTGGTGTTTGGGTAGTGTAGGGGGTAGTGTTTTGGGGATTAGGGTAGTGCAGTTGTGTTTGTGTAGGGTAGTGTTTTAATGTTTCGGGTAGTGCAGTGGAGTTTGGGCAGTGTAGGGGGTCGTGCTGGGGGAGTGTTTTAGAGTTTAGGGTAGTGCAGTGGTGTTTGGGTAGTGTAGGGGGTCATGCTGGGGGTAGATTTAGGGTTTAGGGAAGAGCAGTGGTGTTTGTATAGTATATGGGGGCCATGCTGAGGGTAGTGTTTTAGGGATTAGGGTAGTGCAGTGGTGTTTGTGTAGTGTAAGGGGTCATGCTGGGGGTAGTGTTTTAGGGTTTAGGGTAGTGCAGTGGTGTTTGTGTACTGTATTGGGTCATGCTAGGGATAGTGTTTAAGGGTTTAGGGTAGTGCAGTGATGTTTGGGTAGTGTAGGGGGTCATGCTGGGGGTAGATTTAGGGTGTAGGGTAGTGCAGTGGTGTTTGTCTTGTGAGGGGGTCATGCTGGGGTAGTGTTTTAGGGTTTAGGGTAGTGCAGCGGTGTTTGTATAGTGTAAGGGGTCATGCTGGGGGTAGTGTTTTAGGGTTTAGAGTAGTGCAGTGGTGTTTGTGTAGTGTAGGGGGTCATGCTGGGGGTAGTGTTTTAGGGTTTAGGGTAGTGCAGTAGTGTTTGTGTAGTTTAGGGGTAGTGTTTTAGGGTTTAGGGTAGAGCAGTTGTGTTTGTGTAGTGTAGGGGGTCATTCTGTGGGTAGTGTTTTAGAGTTTAGGTAGTGCAGTGGTGTTTGTGTAGTGTACAGCGTCATGTTTTAGGGTTTCGAGTAGTGCAGTGGTGTTTGGGTGGTGTAGGGAGTCATGCTGGGGGTCGTGTTTTAGGGTTTAGGGTAGTGCAGTGGTGTTTGTGTAGTGTAGGGAGTCGTGCTGGGGGTAGTGTTTTATGGTTTAGGGTAGTGTAGTGGTGTTTGGGAAGTGTACGGGGGTCGTATTTGGGGTAGTGTTTTAGGGTTTAGCGTAGTGCAGTGATGTTTGTGTAGTGTAGCAGGGCATGCTGGGGGTAGTGTTTTAGGGTTTAGGGTAGTGCAGTGGTTTTGGGTAGTGTACGGGATAGTGCTGGGGGTAGTGTTTTAGGGTTTAGGGTAGTGCAGTGGTGTTTGGGTAGTGTAGGGGGTCATGTTTTAGGGTATAGGGTAGTGCAGTGGTGTTTGGGTAGTGTAGGGGATCATGCTGGTGTTAGTGTTTTAGGTTTTAGGGTAGTGCAGTGGTGTTTGGGTAGTGTAAGGGTTCATGTGGGGTAATGTTTTATGGTTTAGGGTAGTGCAGTGGTGTTTGTGTAATGTGGGAGGTCATGCTGGGGATAGATTTAGGGTTTAATGTAGTGCAGTGGTGTTTGGGTAGTGTAGGGAGTCATGCTGGGGGTAGTGTTTTAGGGTTTATGGTAGTGCAGTGTTGTTTGTGTAGTGTAGGGAGTTGTGCTGGGGTAGTGGTTTAGGGTTTAGGGCAGTGCAGTGGTGTTTGGGAAGTGTAGGGGGGTCGTGCTTGGGGTAGTGTTTTAGGGTTTAGGGTAATGCAGTGGTGTTTTTGTAGTGTAGGGGGTCGTGCTGGGGGTAGTGTTTTAGGGTTTAGGGTAGTGCAGTGGTTTTGGGTAGTGTACGGGGAAGTGTTGGGGTAATGTTTTAGGGTTTAGGGTAGTGCAGTGGTGTTTGTGTAGTGTAGGGGGTCATGCTGGGGTAGAGTTTTAGGGCAGTGCAGTGTGTTTGTGTAGTGTAGGGGTAGTGTTTTAGGGTTTAGGGTAGTGGAGTGGTGTTTGTTTAGTGTAGGGGGTCTTGCTGGGGGTAATGTTTTAGGGTTTAGGGTAGTGCAGTAGTGTTTGTGTAGTGTAGGGGGTCGTGTTTTAGGGTTTAGGGTAGTGCAGGGGTGTTTGGGTAGTGTAGGGGCTCATGCTGGGGGTAGTGTTTTGGGATTTAGCGTAGTACAGTTGTGTTTGGGTGGTGAAGGGGGTCGTGCTGGGGGTAGTGTTTTAGGGTTAAGGGTAGTACAGTCAGTTTTCTGTAGTGTATGGGGTCGTGCTTGGGGTAGTGTTTCAGGGTTTCATATAGTGCAGTGGTGTTTGGGTAGTGTAAGGGGTCGTGCTGGGGGTAGTGTTTTAGGGTTTAGGGTAGTGCAGTAGAGTTTGTGTAGTGTAGGGGTTCATGCTGGCATAGCGTTGTAGGGTTTAGGGTAGTGCAGTGCTGTTTGTGTTGTGAGGGAGTCGTGCTGGGGGTAGTGTTTTAGGGTTTAGGGTAGTGCAGTGGTGTTTGTATAGTGTAGGGGGTCATGCTGGGGGTAGTATTTAAGGTTTTAGAGTAGTGCTGTGGTGTTTGTGTAGTGTAAGTGGTCATGCTGAGGGTAGTGTTTTTGGGTTTAGGGTAGTGCAGTGGTGTTTGGGTAGTGTAGTGAGTCATGCTGGGGGTAGTGTTTTAGGGTTTAGGGTAGTGCAGTGCTATTTGTGTAGTGTAGGGGGTCTTGCTGGGGGTAGTGTTTTGGGGTTTAGGGTAGTGCAGTGGGTTTGGGTAGTGTAAGGGGTAGTGCTGGGGTAGTGTTTTAAGGTTTAGAGTGGTGCAGTGGTGTTTGTGTAGTGTAGGGGGTTTTGCTGGGGATAGAGTTTCAGGGTTTAGCGTAGTGCAGTGGTGTTTGTGTAGTGTATGATTGCATGCTGGGGGTAGTGTTTTAGGGTTTAGGGTAGTGCAGTGGTGTTTGGGTAGTATAGGGGTTCAAGCTGGGGGTAGTGTTTTAGGGTTTAGGGTAGTGCAGTGGTGTTTGGGTAGTGTAGGGGGTCATGTTTTAGGGTATAGGGTAGTGCACTGGTGTTTCGGTAGTGTAGGGGATCATGCTAGTGTTAGTGTTTTAGGGTTTAGGGTAGTGCAGTGATGTTTGTGTAGTGTAGGGGTTCGTGTGGGGTAGTGTTTTATGGTTTAGGGTAGTGCAGTGGTGTTTTTGTAATGTGGGAGGTCATGCTGGGGATAGATTTAGGGTTTAATGTAGTGCAGTGGTGTTTGGGTAGTGTAGGGAGTCGTGCTGGGGGTAGTGGTTTAGGGTTTAGGGCAGTGCAGTGGTGTTTGGGAAGTGTAGGGGGGTCGTGCTTGGGGTAGTGTTTTAGGGTTTAGGGTAGTGCAGTGCTGTTTTTGTAGTATAGGGGTTCGTGCTGGGGTTAGTGTTTTAGGGTTTAGGGTAGTGCAGTGGTTTTGGGTATTGTACAAGGTAGTGTTGGGGTAGTGTTTTAGGGTTTTGGGTAGTGCAGTCGTGTTTGGGTAGTATGGGGTGTCGTGCTGGAGGTAGTGTTTTAGGGTTTAGGGTAGTGTAGTGGTGTTTGGGTAGTGTCGGGGGTAATGCTGGGGATAGTGGTTTAGGGTTTAGCGTAGTGCAGTGGTGTTTGGGTAGTGTAGGGGGTAGTGTTTTGGGGATTAGGGTAGTGCAGTTGTGTTTGTGTAGTGTTGGGGGTAGTGTTTTAATGTTTCGGGTAGTGCAGTGGTGTTTGGGTAGTGTAGGGGGTCATGCTGGGGGTAGATTTAGGGTTTAGGGAAGAGCAGTGGTGTTTGTATAGTATATGGGGGCCATGCTGAGAGTAGTGTTTAAGGGTTTAGGATAGTGTAGCGGTGTTTGGGTAGTATAAGGGGTCATGCTGAGGGTAGTGTTTTAGGGATTAGGGTAGTGCAGTGGTGTTTGTGTAGTGCAGGGGGTCATGCTGGGGGTAGTGTTTTAGGGTTTAGGGTAGTGCAGTGGTGTTTGTGTACTGTATTGGGTCAAGCTAGGGATAGTGTTTAAGGGTTTAGGGTAGTGCAGTGGTGTTTGGGTAGTGTAGGGGGTCATGCTGGGGGTAGATTTAGGGTTTAGGGTAGTGCAGTGGTGTTTGTCTTGTGAGGGGGTCATGCTGGGGTAGTGATTTAGGGTTTAGGGTAGAGCAGTGGTGTTTGTATAGTGTAAGGGGTCATGCTGGGGTTAGTGTTTAGGGTTTAGAGTAGTGCAGTGGTATTTGTGTAGTGTAGGGGGTCATGCTGGGGGTAGTGTTTTAGGGTTTAGGGTAGTGCAGTAGTGTTTGTGTAGTTTAGGGGGTAGTGTTTTAGGGTTTAGGGTAGAGCAGTTGTGTTTGTGTAGTGCAGGGGGTCATTCTGTGGGTAGTGTTTTAGAGTTTAGGTAGTGCAGTGGTGTTTGTGTAGTGTACAGGGTCATGTTTTAGGGTTTCGAGTAGTGCAGTGGTGTTTGGGTGGTGTAGGGGTTCGTGCTTGGGTAGTGTTTTATGGTTTAGAGTAGTGTAGTGGTTTTTGTGTAGTGTGGGAGGTCATGCTGGGTGTAGATTTAGGGTTTAATGTAGGGTAGTGGTGTTTGGGTAGTGTAGGGAGTCATGCTGGGGGTCGTGTTTTAGGGTTTAGGGTAGTGCAGTGGTGTTTGTGTAGTGTAGGGAGTCGTGCTGGGGGTAGTGTTTTAGGGTTTAGGGTAGTGTAGTGGTGTTTGGGAAGTGTACGGGGGTCGTATTTGGGGTAGTGTTTTAGGGTTTAGGGTAGTGCAATGGTGTGTGTGTAGTGTAGGGGTCGTGCTGGGGGTAGTGTTTTAGGGTTTAGGGTAGTGCAGTGGTTTTGGGTAGTGTACGGGATAGTGCTGGGGTAGTGTTTTAGGGTTTAGCGTAGTGCAGTGATGTTTGTGTAGTGTAGCAGGGCATGCTGGGGATAGTGTTTTAGGGTTTAGGGTAGTGCAGTGGTGTTTGGGTAGTGTAGGGGTTCAAGCTGGGGGTAGTGTTTTAGGGTTTAGGGTAGTGCAGTGGTGTTTGGGTAGTGTAGGGGGTCATGTTTTAGGGTATAGGGTAGTGCAGTGGTGTTTGGGTAGTGTAGGGGATCATGCTGGTGTTAGTGTTTTAGGGTTTAGGGGAGTGCAGTGGTGTTTGGGTAGTGTAAGGGTTCGTGTGGGGTAGTGTTTTATGGTTTAGGGTAGTGCAGTGGTGTTTGTGTAATGTGGGAGGTCATGCTGGGGATAGATTTAGGGTTTAATGTAGTGCAGTGGTGTTTGGGTAGTGTAGGGAGTCATGCTGGGGGTAGTGTTTTAGGGTTTATGGTAGTGCAGTGTTGTTTGTGTAGTGTAGGGAGTTGTGCTGGGGTAGTGGTTTAGGGTTTAGAGCAGTGCAGTGGTGTTTGGGAAGTGTAGGGTGTCATGCTTGGGTTAGTGTTTTAGGGTTTAGGGTAATGCAGTGGTGTTTTTGTAGTGTAGGGGTCGTGCTGGGGTAGTGTTTTAGGGTTTAGGGTAGTGCAGTGGTTTTGGGTAGTGTACGGGGAAGTGTTGGGGTAATGTTTTAGGGTTTAGGGTAGTGCAGTGGTGTTTGTGTAGTGTAGGGGGTCATGCTGGGGTAGAGTTTTAGGGCAGTGCAGTGTGTTTGTGTAGTGTAGGGGTAGTGTTTTAGGGTTTAGGGTAGTGCAGTGTTGTTTGTTTAGTGTAGGGGGTCTTGCTGGGGGTAATGTTTTAGGGTTTAGGGTAGTGCAGTAGTGTTTGTGTAGTGTAGGGGGTCGTGTTTTAGGGTTTAGGGTAGTGCAGGGGTGTTTGGGTAGTGTAGGGGCTCATGCTGGGGGTAGTGTTTTGGGATTTAGCGTAGTACAGTTGTGTTTGGGTGGTGAAGGGGGTCGTGCTGGGGGTAGTGTTTTAGGGTTAAGGGTAGTACAGTCAGTTTTCTGCAGTGTATGGGGTCGTGCTTGGGGTAGTGTTTCAGGGTTTCATATAGTGCAGTGGTGTTTGGGTAGTGTAAGGGGTCGTGCTGGGGGTAGTGTTTTAGGGTTTAGGGTAGTGCAGTAGAATTTGTGTAGTGTAGGGGTTCATGCTGGGATAGCGTTGTAGTGTTTAGGGTAGTGCAGTGCTGTTTGTGTTGTGAGGGAGTCGTGCTGGGGGTAGTGTTTTAGGGTTTAGGGTAGTGCAGTGGTGTTTGTATAGTGTAGGGGGTCATGCTGGGGGTAGTATTTAAGGTTTTAGAGTTGTGCTGTGGTGTTTGTGTAGTGTAAGTGGTCATGCTGAGGGTAGTGTTTTTGGGTTTAGGGTAGTGCAGTGGTGTTTGGGTAGTGTAGTGAGTCATGCTGGGGGTAGTGTTTTAGGGTTTAGGGTAGTGCAGTGCTATTTGTGTAGTGTAGGGGGTCTTGCTGGGGGTAGTGTTTTAGGGTTTAGGGTAGTGCAGTGGGTTTGGGTAGTGTAAGGGGTAGTGCTGGGGTAGTGTTTTAGGGTTTAGAGTGGTGCAGTGGTGTTTGTGTAGTGTAGGGGGTTGTGTTGGGGATAGAGTTTTAGGGTTTAGCGTAGCGCAGTGGTGTTTGTGTAGTGTAGGAGTGCATGCTGGGGGTAGTGTTTTAGGGTTTAGGGCAGTGCAGTGGTGTTTGGGTAGTATAGGGGTTCAAGCTGGGGGTAGTGTTTTAGGGTTTAGGGTAGTGCAGTGGTGTTTGGGTAGTGTAGGGGGTCATGTTTTAGGGTATAGGGTAGTGCAGTGGTGTTTCGGTAGTGTAGGGGTTCATGCTGGTGTAGCGTTGTAGGGTTTAGGGTAGTGCAGTGGTGTTTGTGTTGTGAGGGAGTCGTGCAGGGGGTAGTGTTTTAGGGTTTAGGGTTGTGCAGTGGTGTTTGTATAGTGTAAGGGGTCATGTTGGGGGTAGTATTTAAGGTTTTAGAGTAGTGCAGTGGTGTTTGTGTAGTGTAAGGGGTCATGCTGGGGGTAGTGTTTTATTGTTTAGGGTAGTGCAGTGGTGTTTGGATAGTGTAGTGAGTCATGCTGTGGGTAGTGTTTTAGAGTTTTGGGTAGTGCAGTGGTGTTTGTTTAGTGTAGGGGGTCATGCTGGGGCTAGTGTTTTAGGGTTTAGGGTAGTGCAGTGGTGTTTGGGTAGTGTAGGGGTTCATGCTGGGGTAGTGTTTTATGGTTTAGGGTAGTGCAGTGGTGTTTGTGTAGTGTGAGAGGTAATGCTGGGAATAGATTTCGGGTTTAGGGTAGTGCAGTGGTGTTTGGGTAGTGTAGGGAATCGTGCTGGGGTAGTGTTTTAGGGTTTAGGGTAGTGCAGTTGTGTTTGGGTAGTGTAGGGGGTCATGTTGTAGGGTATAGGGTAGTGCAGTGGTGGTTGGGTAGTGTAGTGAGTCATGCTGGGGGTAGTGTTTTAGGGTTTAGGGTAGTGCAGTGCTATTTGTGTAGTGTAGGGGGTCTTGCTGGGGGTAGTGTTTTAGGGTTTAGGGTAGTGCAGTGGGTTTGGGTAGTGTAAGGGGTAGTGCTGGGGTAGTGTTTTAGGGTTTAGAGTGGTGCAGTGGTGTTTGTGTAGTGTAGGGGGTTGTGCTGGGGATAGAGTTTTAGGGTTTAGCGTAGCGCAGTGGTGTTTGTGTAGTGTAGGAGGGCATGCTGGGGGTAGTGTTTTAGGGTTTAGGGCAGTGCAGTGGTGTTTGGGTAGTATAGGGGTTCAAGCTGGGGGTAGTGTTTTAGGGTTTAGGGTAGTGCAGTGGTGTTTGGGTAGTGTAGGGGGTCATGTTTTAGGGTATAGGGTAGTGCAGTGGTGTTTCGGTAGTGTAGGGGTTCATGCTGGTGTAGCGTTGTAGGGTTTAGGGTAGTGCAGTGGTGTTTGTGTTGTGAGGCAGTCGTGCAGGGGGTAGTGTTTTAGGGTTTAGGGTTGTGCAGTGGTGTTTGTATAGTGTAAGGGGTCATGTTGGGGGTAGTATTTAAGGTTTTAGAGTAGTGCAGTGGTGTTTGTGTAGTGTAAGGGGTCATGCTGGGGGTAGTGTTTTATTGTTTAGGGTAGTGCAGTGGTGTTTGGATAGTGTAGTGAGTCATGCTGTGGGTAGTGTTTTAGAGTTTTGGGTAGTGCAGTGGTGTTTGTTTAGTGTAGGGGGTCATGCTGGGGCTAGTGTTTTAGGGTTTAGGGTAGTGCAGTGGTGTTTGGGTAGTGTAGGGGTTCATGCTGGGGTAGTGTTTTATGGTTTAGGGTAGTGCAGTGGTGTTTGTGTAGTGTGAGAGGTAATGCTGGGAATAGATTTCGGGTTTAGGGTAGTGCAGTGGTGTTTGGGTAGTGTAGGGAATCGTGCTGGGGTAGTGTTTTAGGGTTTAGGGTAGTGCAGTGGTGTTTCTGTAGTGTAGGGAGTTGTGCTGGGGATAGTGTTTTAGGGTTTAGGGTAGTGCAGTTGTGTTTGGGTAGTGTAGGGGGGTCGTGCTTGGGGTAGTGTTTTAGGGTTTAGGGTAGTGCAGTGTTATTTGTGTAGTGTAGGGGGTCTTGCTAGGGGTAGTGTTTTAGGGTATAGGGTAGTGCAGTGGTGTTTGGGTAGTGTAGGGGTTCATGCTAGGGGTAGTGTTTTTGGGTTTAGGGTAGTGCAGTGGTGTTTGGGTAGTGTAGGGGGTCATGCTGGGGTAGATTTAGGGTTTAGGGTAGTGTAGTGGTGTTTGTGTTGTGAGGGGGTCGTGCTGGGAGTAGTGTTTTAGGGTAGTGCAATGGTCTTTGTATAGTGTAGGCGGTCATGCTGGGGGTAGTGTTTTAGGGTTTAGTGTAGTGCAGTGGTGTATGTGTAATGTAGGGGTCATGGTGGGGGTAGTGTTTTAAGGTTTTGGGGTAGGGCAGTGGTGTTTGTGTAGTGTAGGGGGTAATGTTTTAGGGTTTAGGGAAGTGCAGTGGTGTTTGTGTAGTGTAGGGGGTCTTGCTTTGGGTAGTGTTTTAGGGTTTAGGGTAGTGCAGTGGTGTTTGTGTAGTGTAGGGGGTCATGTTGTAGGGTATAGGGTAGTGCAGTGGTGGTTGGGTAGTATAGGGGTCATCCTGGGGTTAGTGTTTTAGGGTTTAGGGCAGTGCAGAGGTGTTTGTGTAGTGTAGTGGGGTCGTTCTGGGGTAGTGTTTTAGATTTTAGTGCAGTGCAGTGCTGTTTGGGTAGTGTAGGGGGTCATGCTGGGAGTAGTGTTTTAGGGTTTAGGGCAGTGCTGTTGTGTTTGTATAGTGTAGGGGGTCGCACCGGGGGCAGTGTTTTAGGGTTTAGGGCAGCGCAGTGGTGTTTGGGAATTGTGGGGGGTTGTGCTGAGGGAGTGTTTTAGCGTTTAGAGTAGTGCAGTGGTGTTTGGGTAGTGTAGGGAATCGTCCTGGGGGTAGTGTTTTAGGGATTAGGGTAGTGCAGTGGTGTTTGTGTAGTGTAGGGAGTTGTGCTGGGGATAGTGTTTTAGGGTTTAGGGTTTAGGGTAGTGCAGTTGTGTTTGGGTAGTGTAGGGGGGTCGTGCTTGGGGTAGTGTTTTAGGGTTTAGGGTAGTGCAGTGTTATTTGTGTAGTGTAGGGGGTCTTGCTGGGGGTAGTGTTTAAGGGTTTAGGGTAGTGCAATGGGTTTGGGTAGTGTAAGGGGTAGTGCTGGGGTAGTATTTTAGGGTTTAGGGTAGTGCAGTGGTGTTAGTGTAATGTAGGGGGTAGTCCTGGGGGTAATGTTTTAGGGTTTTGGGTAGTGCAGTGGTGTTTGGGTAGTGTAGGGGTTCATGCTAGGGGTAGTGTATTTGGGTTTAGGGCAGTGCAGTGGTGTTTGGGTAGTGTAGGGGGTCATGCTGGGGTAGATTTAGGGTTCAGGGTAGTGCAGAGGTTTTTGTGTTGTGAGGGGGTCGTGCTGGGAGTAGTGTCTTAGGGTAGTGCAGTGGTCTTTGTATAGTGTAGGCGGTCATGCTAGGGGTAGTGTTTTAGGGTTTAGTGTAGTGCAGTGGTGTATGTGTAGTGTAGGGGTTATGCTGGGGGTAGTGTTTTAAGGTTTTGGGGTAGGGCAGTGGTGTTTGTGTAGTGTAGGGGGTAATGTTTTATGGGTTTAGGGAAGTGCAGTGGTGTTTGTGTAGTGTAGGGGGTCTTGCTTTGGGTAGTGTTTTAGGGTTTATGGTAGTGCAGTGGTGTTTGTGTAGTATAGGGGTTCATGTTTTAGGGTATAGGGTAGTGCAGTGGTGTTTGGTTAGTGTAGGGGGTCATCCTGGGGTTAGTGTTTTAGGATTTAGGGCAGTGCAGAGGTGTTTGTGTAGTGTAGTGGGGTTGTTCTGGGGTAGTGTTTTAGATTTTAGGGCAGTGCAGTGGTGTTTGGGTAGTGTAGGGGGTCATGCTGGGTGTATTGTTTTAGGGTTTAGGGCAGTGCAGTTGTGTTTGTATAGTGTAGGGGGTCACACCGGGGGCAGTGTTTTAGGGTTTAGGGCAGCGCAGTGGTGTTTGGGAATTGTAGGGGGTTGTGCTTAGGGAGTGTTTTAGCGTTTAGAGTAGTGCAGTGGTGTTTGTGTAGTGTAGGGGGTCGCGCTGGCGGTCGTGTTTTAGGGTTTAGGGTAGTGCAGTGGTGTTTGGGTAGTGTAGGGGGTCATGCTGGGGGTAGTGTTTTAGGGTTTAGGGTAGTGCAGTGGTGTTTGTGTAGTGTAGGGGGTCATGCTGGGGGTAGATTTGGTGTTTAGGGTAGTGCAGTGCTGTTTGTGTAGTGTAGGGGGTCGTTCTGGTGGTAGTGTTTTAGGGTTTAGGGTGGTGCAGTGGTGTTTATGTAGTGTAGGGGGTCGTACTGGGGTAGATTTTGGGTTTAAGATTGTGCAGTGGTGTTTGGGTAGTGTAGGGGGTCATGCTGGGGTTAGATTTGGGGTTTAGGGTAGTGCAGTGATGATTGTGTTGTGTAGGGGGTCATGCTGGCGGTAGTGTTTTAGGGTTTATGGTAGTGCAGTGGTGTTTGGGTAGTGTAGGGGGTCATGCTGGGGGTAGGGTTTTAGGGTTTAGAGCAGTGCAGTGGTGTTTGGGTAGTGTAGGGGGTCGTGCTTTGGATAGTGTTTTAGGGCAGTGCAGAGGTGTTTGTGTAGTGTCGTGGGTCGTGCTGGGTGTAGTGTTTTAGGGTTTAGGGTTGTGCAGTGGTGTTTGTGTAGTGTAGGGGATCGTGTTTTAGGGTGTAGCGTATTGCAGTGGTGTTTGGGTAGTGTAGGGGGTCCTGCTAAGGGTAGATTTAGGGTTTAGGGTAGTGCAGTGGAGTTTGGAAAGTCAAGGGGGTCGTGCTGGAAGTAGTGTTTTTGGATTTAGGGCAGTGCAGTGCAGTGGTGTTTGGATAGTGTAGGGAGAACGTGCTAAGGGTAGTGTTTTAGGGTTTAGGGCAGTTTAGTGGTGTTTGGAAGGTATAGGGGGTCGTGTTGGGGGTAGTGTTTTAGGGTTTAGGGCAGTGCAGTGGTGTTTGTGTAGTGTAGGGGGTCATGCTGGGCGTATTGTTTTAGGGTTTAGGTTAGTGCAGTGGTGTTTGTGTAGTGTAGGGGGTCTTGCTTGGGGTAGTGTTTTAGTGTTTAGGGTAGTGCTGTGGTGTTTCTGTAGTGTAGCGGTTGTGGTTTTGGGTAGTGCTGTGATGTTTGGGTAGTGTAGGGGGTTTTGGTTTTGGGTAGTGCGGGATGTTTGGGTAGTGTAGGGGGTCATGCCTGGGGTTGTGTTTTAGGGTTTAGGGTAGTGCAGTGGTGTTTGGGTAGTGTAGGGGGTCGTGCTGGGTGTAGTGTTTTAGGGTTTAGGGTAGTGCAGTGGTGTTTGTGTAGTGTCGGGTGTCATGCTGGGGCTAGTGTTTTAGGTTTTAGGGTAGTGCAGTGGTGTTTGTGTAGTGTAGCTTGTCATGCTGGGGGTAGTGTTTTAGGGTTTATTATAGTGCAGTGGTGTTTGTGTAGCATAGGGGGTCGTGTTTTAGGATAGTGCAGTGGTATTTGGGTAGTGTAGGGGTTCATGCTGGGGATAGTGTTTTAGGGTTTAGGGTAGTGCAGTGGTGTTTGGGTAGTGTAGGGGGTCGTGCTGGGGGTAGTGTTTGCGGGTTTATGGTAGTGCAGTGGTGTTTGGGTAGATTGACAACAATAAAACTCGCCAAGCTCGCAGTGCATGAGCTGCATTACTAGGCGAGACCAAAAAGCATTGCACCAATATTGCTGCCAACACTTCCTGGATTGAAGTGTTGTCAGCCAATTAGAGCCAAGCTTGTGCTTGTGTAGTTAGGTCCCGCCCAGATATATAAACACATTTTTCCTTTAATTTATCAGAGACTACCGAACGCATTTACACCATTTAAAAAAAAGGTCTCTTTTTGAACCAAGGGCTACCTTTTTGCCAAATTTGGTGAAACTCCGTTCAACAGTTTCAGCTGTAACCGTATCTAAAGTTTACTATGGGAAATTGATTTTCCGACCACTACATTTTGAATTTTTCAGGAAGTAACCGTGTCTAAATTTTCCTATGGGAATTAACATGGAGAAAACATGTTTTGGGACCCCCCCTTTTTTTTCGGCCCCCGCTTGGCAAATCAAACTGAAACTGTCAGGATAGGAGCTGACCTGAGCACCCCACAAGTTTTGAAAATTTCGCAAAGATTCGTCATCCGGCGCCAAAGTTATTGGGAAAACAAAAAACGCTTTTCCTATGGAAACCAGGTCCTAACTATAACTATCTACTGGCGACTGCCAGTAGATAATATATATATATTATGTTAAGTAATAATGTTTGTGTTAAGACATTTTTCTTTTTTTAAATTAATTGCGTTTTTCTAATATTGTTTTTGAAGTGAAGTAGTTTACCTACTGTTGCTTAGACTGGAGTGGGAATAGTTACTTTAACCCCTCTGAAGTCCAACCCTTTCCCTACTGTTACACAGACTGGACTGGGAATAATAAATGTTAACCCTTCGAAGTCCAACGCTTTCCCTACTGTTGCACAGACTCAAATGGGAATAATAAATTTTACCCTTCTGAAGTCCAATGCTTTCCCTACTGTTACACAGAGTGGAGTGGAAATAGTAAATCTTACCCCTCCGGAATCCAATGCTTTGCCTACTGTTGCACAGACTGGAGTGGTAATAGTAAATATTAACCCCTCTGAAAACCAACACTTCCCCAACTGTTGCACACACTGGAGCGTGAATAGTAAATATTACCCTGCCGAAGTCCAACGATTTCCTTACTGCTGCATAGATTGGAGTGGAATTTATAAAAGTAACCCATCTGAAGTCCAATGCTTTATCTACTGTTGCACAGACTGGAGTGGCAATAGTAAATGTAACCCCTTCGAAGTCCAATGCTTTCCAAACTTTTGTGCTGTTAGGAGTGGAAATAATAGATTTAACCCATCTAAAGTCCTACACTTTGTCTACTGCGGCATAAACTGTAGTGGGAACAGTATTTTAAGGGTATATTTTCAAATACTTAAGGTCTACTCTTTAAACTATATATATATATATATACTCTGGGGCTGAAACGGTAAGGGGACCGGAGGAGGTGCTTTGTTTGACTCACAAGCAGGAAATTGGTTTTTAAACTGCACGCATTATACCCTGCACCCCCGCACAACCACATGGTGTCAACTTTACCCCCACGCACTACCTACCTGGATCCACAACAATGGATTCTGGGTGTTGGAGTTCAATTAAGCATCGTGAACTCAAACAGGTGAGCGGACCATCTGGGGGCGGAGCGGGTTTGAATCAACATAAAAGGAGGCAGGACTTACTAACATCTCGCTGCAGACCTCCTGGACACTTGGGCGCTGACGAAGGCTAAATGAAAAGCCGAAATGCATTCGCCAACAATGAACGCAATAAAGTGCTTCCAAAGGTTCTTCCCCTGTGTGGCCTCTGATCTCTCTCAGGAAGGAGTTTTCTGGATATATATATATATTCACTGAAATAACCATAGGTTTCAGGGGCGTTATAGTTAGCTGGACTATTCACTCGTACAAAACCATTGAAATTCCCCCGTTATAGTTAGTTCAGCTAACTATAACTCGCGCGCCCGCAATGCACTGCTGATAACGTCACATATTACATCACTCATGACATGGTCAGTGACATCACTCATGACATCACTGATGACATCTCAAATGACATCACTGATGACATCATCCAGTGAATGTGTGTTTTTCTGAAAATTACATATGTTTTATATATGTATATCTCAAGGTCGATGGAAGAATAAATGGGTATATAAGTGTCTAAATGGATGATTTGTTTTTGAAAAATTGATTGTATAACTGACAGATTAAGTGTATCTTAGTGAATACATGGCTTAGTGAGTAATGTTTAAATGTGTAAATATCTGTATCAGTCTCTCACTTTGTGTATAAGTGGCTGCATGGGTTGGTGAGTAGCTACATGAGTGTCTATATAGGTTATTAGTTGGTTTTTTGAGTATCAGTATGAGTGTCTGAGTGTTTGTATGGTTCGGTGGGGGTAATTACGTAGTGCATAGGTGCATGAATGAGCGACTCACTGTTTGTATGTGTTGAAGATAGCATGTGTGCAGGACTGTATGGGTGGATGGGTGTGTGCATGGGTGTGTTAGTGAGTGATAGACTGTCTCAATAGTATCTTTATGAGTAACTACATATGTTTTAAACTAGTATATGTGACTATTGGTGTATAAAAGTGAGTATATGTGAGAGTGAGAGATTGAAAGAGTTCCTGTATGAATAAGTATGTGTTTCTATAAGTGAGTGTTTAAAAGACTAAGTATGTGTAAGTTTCTGTAGAAGTAAGTGTGGTGGTGTGTGTATAACTGTAAATGCAAGTAAATGGATGTTTGATTCTTTATTAGCATGAGTGACTATGTGTGTGAGTAACTCTAGGGATGAGTGGTGTTGTGTAAGGTGTGTGAGTACATATGATGAGTGAGTACATGTATGAGTGACTGTATAGGACTGTTGGTGAATGAGTGGATGTGTATGTGGACCTTAGAATTACTGAATAGGCTGTAGTAACTGGTATTGGTATGTCCATTGTTTTGAACATTGTAGTTTCTATTTTTGAATGTGTGTACCAAAGGTTATATTAGGGGAAGAGGAGGTCTGCCACTCTATCACAAGGATGATGTCATCAGTGATGTCATTAGTGATGTCATTTGAGATGTCATCAGTGATGTCATGAGTGATGTCACTGACCATGTCATGAGTGATGTAATGTGTGACGTCATCAGCAGTGCATTGCGGGCGCGCGAGTTAAACTTAGCTGAACTAACTATAACGGGGGAATTTCAATGGTTTTGTACGAGTAAAAAGTCCAGCTAACTATAACGCCCCTGAAACCTATGGTTTTTTCAGTGAATTTCTAAGGTTTTTTAAATGCTAATTCCTAACTATAACGTGCCTGAACCTATGGTTTTTTCAGTGAATTTCAAAGGTTTTTTAAATGCTAATTTCTAACTATGCCTACAGAGATAGGACATGTGAAGAAAGAAGAAAAAACGCACAGAAAGAAAAAAAAGAAATGCAGAAAGAAGCAACAGAAGTCCTCAAAGACGAAGAAAAGTGCAGGAAGAAGGATAACGTGCAGAAAGAACAAACAGAAGAGCAGAAAGAAGCCTTGTTGCAAAATCATCCTGTACCCTCAACTTTTTCAGATGGATACTGGTGGTAACTGAGTCTGACTAACCAGTCCTAGAGCCAGTGCTATGTTAAAAGACACTCAGAATACAGTGAAAACACCTACATACACTAGGGAACACTATGCGTTGGGGTCCCCCTGTGATCAGCATGACCTCCTCTGTAAGCCCCTAGTATATAATAGGGCAGGGGATTAAAACGACCTCTTAAAACGCGCCACAGGGCGTGTTTTCACACGTCACCTCAGGCCCCGTCCCCTCACTTCCCCACTGTGTAAACACGCCCTGTGGCCGTTTTAAGTTGAGGGTCCCTAGGGTCCAACTAGACCACTAGGTACCTCCAGTATGCGCCACAGAGCTGCGTTGCAGAGAGGTGTAAAAAGTGGCACGGCCTGGACCACCTCTCTGCAACGCAGCTCAGTGGCGCTTACTGGAAGCACCTGGTGGGCTAGTTAGCCCCCAGGGGCCCTCAGGATTGAAGGGGAATTATTTCCCCAACTTAAAACGCGCCATAGGGCGTGTTTGCACACGTCACCTCAGGCCCCGTCCCCTTCCTTCCCCTCTGTGTAAACATGCCCTGTGGCCGTTTTTTTAAGTTGGGAGATTAAGTCCCCTTGAATCCTGAGGATCCTTAGGGGCAAAATAGCCCACTAGGTACGTCCAGTAAGCGCCATTGCAGAGAGGTGTAAAAGGGGCACGGCCTGCACCACCTCTCTGCAAAGCAGAGCAGTGGCACTTATTGGAAGCACCTGGTGGGCTAGTTGGCCCCCAGGGTCCCTCAGGATTGAAAGGGAATTATTTCCCCAACTTAAAACGTGCCACAGGGCGTGTTTGCACACGTCACCTCAGGCCCCGTCCCCTCCCCTCACCACTGTGTAAACGCGCCCTGTGGCCTTTCTAAGTTGAGAGATTAAGTCCCCTTGAATCCTAAGGGTCCCTAGGGTCAAACTAGCCCGCTAGGTACCTCCAGTAAGCGCCACAGAGCTGCGTTGCATAGAGGTTAAAAAGGGGCGTGGTCTCAGAACACCTGTCTGCAACGCAGCTCCCTGGCGCACACTGGAGATACCTGTTGGGCTAGTTGGCCCTCAGGGAACCTCAATATTGAAGGGGAATTAATTCCCCAACTTACAACTGGCCAGGGGGCGCGTTTGCAGAGTGCTGCAAGGAGGGGGCGCGGCCTCCAGCGTGATGCCGGTCTTTTATTTATTTTATTTTTTTGAGAAGGAGGGCTGTGTGGCCCCCCTTCTTTTTCTAATTTACAGGCCCTGGGGACCCCATCCCCCAGGGCCTGAACCCTAATTTTTTTTGTTGAAAAAAATATATTTGGCCCTCCCAGGGCCTTAATCGGCCCCAGGGACCCCAACCCCCGGGTGATGGCCTTTTTTTTATTTAAATTCTTTAGGAGGGAGCTGCGTTGCCCCCCTCCTCAGGTCACTTATGGCTCTGGGGACCCCATCCCCCGGGGCCGGCCTTTGTTTTTTATTATTTTCAAAATATATATATTTATAGAAACACCTAGGACATGCTGGACAAACCGTATGTACCTATCACCATGACAATTTGCGTGATATTCATTAAAAGGCGACTATGCATAGAATGAATCCACATGGAATGTATTTACACCGCTAGTGAAGCTCTGACGTGTCTGACGCCCTACCGTGCCTAATCCCGGCGCCCCCGCCGGTTGGTACTCTCCAAGTAGACACCCTTGTCATTTATTTATACAAATATGGGTAGCTATTGACGGGCACATTTAATATACACGCACACCAAGCCATTCAAAGGGGATTCGACAAAAACTATGCAAGAAACCCCCCTCACGGTTAATAAAAAACGAATCCACCGCCGGATGTGTAATACTTTTTATTTTACTCTCTGGAAAGGAGATGAACCTCACTTGAGAGTCACAGCGTGCTCCTGGCTGAGCCCAATGCTGTGTTACACCCACCAGTGCCCGCCGATTGCCTCACACCTCTGTGTTGTATTCCACCAGCTAGTGCGTATGCTATGAACCTCTCTAGCCCATGTGCACTGTAACACCACCCCATGAATATGTCATGCCACAATTGCCTTCTCACGGGTTATATTGCCCCATCTAACGTGCCTTCCTCGATGTGTATGTTGTAACGCACAGCGCTATGCCATACATATTACAATCTGGGATCCATATCTTTGTCACAGTGCATATGCAACGTTACACTCCCCAGCATATATTTTATATTACAACTTTAGAGACTAGTTATGTTACACAACACTGCCTGTGCATATTACACTCCAAGGCGCATATCGCATAGCACGCGCTAGTGCCTGTGCTATCTCGCGCTCTCCAATGAATCTGTCATTGCGCACAATGTATTGCATATTATATTTCACGCCCCGGTTCATCTTATATCACACTTTTTGGTGCATAGTTTATACCATATACTACATCTAGTTTTCATTTTCAATCGTGCTCTCAGGACTATGTTCTATATAACACTGCGTCCACCTACCCTTTTCACGGGCATTACATTTTGCGATTAGGGTGGAGGGTCAGGGGGTGTTTCTGCCAAGTGAGCCCAGAGTCACAGTCACAAACGTCCTCTTCTTCCTGAATAAAAGTGAGATTATGCTGCATACTTGTTCATATTTTAAGTAGTTCGCACAGACACACATTTTAAAAACAATAAAGTTCCTAGTACCCACCTTCTCTGAACAGTTAGCTTGCTTCCCCATCCACCTCCTCCCTATCCTCTGTTGTCTGAATCCATGGACTAGCCTCCTCCCTCCTGCCATGCATGGTCTGATGTGCTGCCACTGCCCTCCATTTAGCATGATGTACCAATCCACTCCTCCTGCCCTCCATTGCCCAATTCTATGGTCCATCATTGACCTCCTGCTTAGCCTCTGTGCTTAGCTTGCTGCCCCTATTCTCCTTCCCCCTGCCCTCCGATGTCTTTGTGCATGCCCCTGCTCCATCCTTTTTGCCCACTATGTTCCATGGACCTGCCACTCCTATCTACTCTGAGTGTTCTGTTGAGCTGCCACTCCCCTCCCACCTGCCTAGCATTGTCAGATGACTGTAACCTGTCCCTGCCACCTCCACCCTGCCTGTCCACAAGCCATGCCCCTATCCCCTTCCTTCTGTCCTCCATGGTCCATTTTACTGCCACACCCTTCTGCCCTCCCTGATCTGTTGTGCTGCAACTGCTCCTCCTGCCTGCCCCGCGCGGTCTGTTGTGAGGCCCCTTCCCCTGAACTCTCTTGTCAGTGCCCAGGTCCTGACCCTCCCTTCTATCCTCCATGGTCCTTTGTGCATGCCCCTGCACCCTCCTTCTTGCCCATCATAACCATTGTGCTGCCACTAACCCACCCACTTGCCATGCATGGTCTTCTGTGCTGCCATGGCCCCTCCCACCTTCCCTGTGAGGTCAGCTAGCTGCCCCTGACCCCCTCCCACCTCCATGGTCTGTGTGTATGCCACCATCGTCTCATTGTTGCTCTCCATGGTGTGTCTTGTTTCTAGTGCCCATCCTGCCTGACCGCCATGGTCATCTTGCTGCTCCTGCCCTGCCGCCTTGCCCCCAGCCCTCTGTTTCCATGTGCAGACCCCCTATTCCCTCCCTCCTGGCTTGTCTGTTCCATTGTAATGCCCCTTCTCCGTCCCTCCTGCCCTTTATGGTCTGTTATGCTGCAGCTTTCTCTCCTGTCTGTCCATTATGGTCAGCTAGCTACCATTGCCTCTTTCCCATCTGTTCTCTGTTGTCCATGTGCATGGTCCTGTCCCCTCCCTATTGCTTTCTATGGATTGTTGTGCTGCACTCCCGTCCCGCATGCGCTGTGTGATGTATTGTGCTGCTGCAAACCCTGATGCCTGCCCTGTAGGGTCAGTTTGGTGCACCTCTCCATGTCCCTCCTGTCCTCTGTTATCCGAATCCATGTCCCTACCCCAATTCCTCCTGCCTACCATGATTCAATGTACCATACTTGCGAACATTTTGAACTTGGTAAGAGGGAGATTTTGAAAAAAAACTGGGGTATTGATTTTCCCCTTTGAGTTACATTGAAAAAGAGGAGATTGTAGACAGGAGACAGATCAAATAAAGCCCATTTGAGCTTAAAAACATTGGACGTTTCCTGGCTGAAACTGGTCTGTTGGCATGTATGGTTGTACTACCACTGCCTCTTCCTTCTGCCCACAATGGTCTATTATATTGCCACAGCCTCTCTTGCCAGTCCTGTATTGTTGGTTTGTTGCCCCTGCCCCCCTTTCCACTGCCCTCCATAGTCTCTTGTGCTGCCACTGCCCTTCCTGCCTGGCCAGTGTGGTCAAATTGTTGCCTCTGCACTCTCCTACCTGCCTTCAATGTTCAGAGTCCGTGCCCCTGGCCTCTGCCTCTCAACAGTATCCCAATGAACAACTAGATTGCTAACATTTTATATTTATTATAAAAGTGTGGAACGCCTGACGTCATCTTGATGTAATCAAAACTGTAATACCTAGAGTATTTCCTTTAGAAATTACATATATGAGAGGGTCTTATTTGCATCAAAATTATGGTTAGTGCTCTAAAAAACTAAAATGAGGACATATTTTCTGAGTTTTCAAATAGCGACAAAGAACTTTTAAATTATTTGTAATCTTTATGTTTTTTTATCCAGTTGACCACTTGATTAAATGTTGCACCTTGGCGAGAGGATGTGGTGTTACTTCCAGAGCTGCAGACTTTGCAACTGGGGAACCAGGTTGGAGTTTCTGCTTCGGCTCGACATTCTGTGATTGTGGTCAAATCACTTAATCTCCCCATGTCTACAACCAAAATGAATTTGATCTTGTGTGATGTAACCAATGCTCATGTAAAGCATTCCAATACCTGACAAGTCTGCACTATATAAAACTACAAATACACAAAAAATAAGTGTTTTGAACACTTCTGTCATTGGGCAACATGTGGGCTACATCTGGGTGATATTTGTGCTGCATTTAGGCTCTTTTGTGTCTGGTGGCCATCTTGGGAGATTTATTTGTTATGAAGTTTCCTAATTTCCTCATTTACTGCAGTCTCCTCAGTAGGAAATGCTTTCAGTTTTTTACTTTGATTCCATCAAGAAGGTATTCAGATATGTCACACATTTGCCATAAATTCTGAATGTTAGCACTCTAGTTGCTCATTAGATCACTGTAGAAAAGCTACTGCTCACCACGGAAGTCTGCTGCTGGTATTAAAAGTGCATGTTTCAGTCTGCATATCAGAATTTTTGAATGAAATAGAAGAGGATTTGAGAAGTCACTCAAAATGTGCCCTATTTTTTCTTTCTGCAGAACTAATCATAATTTCTATGGCAAAATGAACCCCCTCATTTTCTTCCTTTTTAAATTAAATGTTTAAAGTGTTACCACTTTATTCCAATCAAGATGGCTTCAGGTGTGCCATACTTTTGTCATAAATAAGACTGTTAGCGCTCTAGTTGTTCGTTAGAACACTCTGGGACATTCTGTCATTGGGCTATACTTGGGCTACATCTGGGTGATATTTGGGCTACATTTGGGCTCTTTTGCCTCTGGTGGCCATCTTGGGAGATTTATTTGTTATGAAGTTTCCAAATTTCCTCATTTACTGCAGTCTCCTCAGTAGGAAATACTTTCAGTTTTTTACTTGGTTCCATCAAGAAGGCATTCAGATGTGTCACACATTTGCCATAAATTCTGAATGTTAGCACTCTAGTTGCTCATTAGATCACTGTAGTAAAGCTACTGCTCACCAGGGAAGTCTGCTGCTGGTATTCAAAGTGCATGTTTCAGTCTGCATGTCAGACTTTTTTTATGAAATAGAAGAGGATTTGAGAAGTCATAATGTGCCCTAATTTGTCTTTCTGCAGCACTAATCATAATTTCTATGGCAAAATGAACCCCCTCATTTTGTTCCTTTGTAAATTAAATGTTTTAAGTGTTACCACTTTATTCCAATCAAGATGGCTTCAGGTGTGCCATACTTTTGTCATAAGTAAGACTGTTAGCGCTCCAGTTGTTCGTTAGAACACTCTGGGACATTCTGTCATTGGGCTATATTTGGGCTACATCTGTGTGATATTTGGGCTACATTTGGGCTCTTTTGTCTCTGGTGGCCATTTTGGGAGACCTATTTGTTATGATGTTTCCTAATTTCCTCATTTACTACAGTCTCCTCAATAGGAAATACTTTCAGTTTTTTACTTTGATTCCATCAAGAAGGCATTCAGATGTGTCACAAATTTGCCATAAATTCAGAATGTTAGCACTCTAGTTGCTTATTAGATCACTGTAGTAAAGCTACTGCTCACCAGGGAAGTCTGCTGCTGGTATTGAAAGTGCATGTTTCAGTCTGCATGTCAGAATCTTTTAATGAAATAGAAGAGGATTTGAGAAATTAAATAAATTAAATGTTTTAAGAATTACCACTTTATTCCAAACAAGATGGCTTCAGGTGTGCCATACGTTTGTCATAAGTAGGACTGTTAGCGCTCTAGTTGTTCTTTAGAACACTCTGGGAAGCTGCAGTAGAACACAAAGGAATCAACTGACAGTCTCTGCCCTTGTTGGATGTACATGTTTTACTGAGAATGTCAGACTTCATTCTCACATGACTGAGAAAGATAATGTGAATTTACAGAAAATATGCTCTCAGTTAGCTTATAGATCACCTTCCAAACCTCTGTGGGAAAAGCATGAGAAAATAGTTTTCTCTCAAACATGATTCATGATATCACAGCAGAAGGCTTTTTCACATGGTAAAATCACCTTAGAACACACCACAATTCCTAAAATGAGTATGGTACCATCAACAAATGATTTATAATGTAACTAAAGTCTTAAAACCTTCTATTAACTGCAATGCTTTTTAATGAGGTGCTATCATGTATGTTGGTCCCAAGATGGCTGCCAACACTTCTTGGATGAAGTGCTGACAACCAATCAGATCTCACGATGAGATGTGTGGTTAGGCTCCGCCCAGATATATATATGATTTTACTTTTGATTTTCTCAGGAACTACTGAACGGATTTACACCATTTAAGCAAAAGGCACATGCCTGACCTGAGGACTACCTCTTTGCCAAATTTCAAGTAATTCTGTTCAGCCGTTCGGGCTGTACCTTCAACTAAAGGTCCTGAGGGAAAATGCATGGGGAAAACGCGTTTTGGGACCCCCTTTTTTTCTCAGCCCCCACTTGATGAATCACCCCGAGACTTTCAGGGTAGGAGCTGAGCGGAGCGCCCCATTAGTTTTGAAAATTTCACGAAGATAAGTCAACCGGCGCCAAAGTTATTCAAAATAGAATTTTCAGATTTTCTATGGGAACTCGGTCCTAACTATAACTATCTACTGGCGACCGCCAGTAGATAATATATATATATATATATTACCTACTGGCAGTCGCCAGTAGGTAGTTATAGTTAGGACCCTCTTACCATAGGAAAACCGCAACATTCTATTTTGAATAACTTTGGCGCCGGTCGACGAATCCTCGTGAAATTTTCAAAATAGGTGGGGCGCTACGCTCCGCTCCTATCCTGAAAGTCTCGGGGGGATTCGTCAAGCGGGGGCTGAGATAAAAGGGGGGTCCCAAAACGCGTTTTTCCCATGCATTTTTCCATAGGACCTTTAGACACAGCTACAGCCCGAACGGCTGAGTTAAATGAAATTTGGCAGAGAGGTAGTCCTCAGGTCAAGGAAGTGCCTTTTGTAGGTTTGGTGTAAATCTGTTCAGTAGATTCTGAGAAAATAGCCTTTAAATCAATATATATATCTGAGCCAGCTTACGGTGCGCTTACGGTGCGCTTACCGTATGCGTACGGTGACGTGCGCGAGCGCGATTCTGATTGGCTGTTAGATCTTAGTAAACATTCGAATCGGTCGAAACCAGGAAGCGGCGGCCGCCATTTTGTGTGTTTCACTCAGAAAAAAAAGGGTGATAACTTGAAAAGGGGGCAAGGAATAGAGTTACAGACCCCATAACATTTGAAAGGGGGTCAAAGAAGGACAGAAAAGTACAAAAAAAACATTTATTAATTTTAAAAAAAATCGCGGGGTACGCGTACGGTAAGCTTACGGTAAGCTTACCGTACGCGTACGGTAGAAAAAAAATAAAAAAAGAAATGAAATGCAGATTTAAGTGTTTAGATATTAGGGGGCTCTAAAAAGAGCCGTTGTGTTTATGAAGTGATTTTTTATTGGTACCTACAAGTAAGTACCGATGCAGAGTCTAAGGTTCAAGAGGAAGATTCTGTTCCCTTCATCATTGAAGTGTACACCATCTCCTCTAAAAATGTCTTGCAGGTCGTAACGCAAGTTGTTGTGGTAAATGGAACCCATACCATAGTTTCGGAGGAAAGCAGAAACAGATTTGTTGACGTGCTTTCTTGCTTTGTCAATCTGTGGACAGAAATGATTGGACCAGTTCCATTTTTGCCTTTGGCATATGTTAGAAAACACAAAGGCAGTTTTAGGGAAAAGTGAAAACAGTTGTGCAAAGGTCTCCTTCATAAGCATTTCCAGACCTACCCCAGTCAAAGTGCCTAGGTCATTGCCACCACAGTGCACTATTATGAGGTCAGGGTGTTGGATTTGCATGAAGGATTTCACCAATGGCAACAATTGGTGCCACTTTAACCCTCTCTGACCAATCCATTTAATGTCTACATTTGGCAAAGCAAGGTCTCTCACCATACCTGTTTTCTCTGCATACTTTTCACTCCAGAAGACATAGCTGTGCCCTACAATCCACACTGTGAACATCTTCAAAGGAGAACTGGATGCACTCAGGAGGTGTAATTCAGTAGAATGGTAAAAAGAAATGAAAGACAGTTTGGAAATGAAGGCATACATATTTTTTTATTTTTTTTTTAAACTGATTGGCTGTTTCATACCATTCGACAATAAAAACTAGGCTGTATGTGTAAATTTATAGAAGCATGTTTTGTATTGGTACAGAAAAATGTGTTACCAAAGAACAGTACTATGGATTTGCTGTTAGGTTTGAAAAGTCAAGCACTCCTGCTCTTTGGAAATGAAACATTGTGTGGTGAACTTCTGACCTAACTCTAAACAGCAGTGTTTCAAGAGCTGTTGCTATGGTAGCAGGCAGAAGTCAAGTTGGGGGAAGGGTACTAGGCTGAAGTCAAGTTGGGGGAAGGGTACTTTTGGAAAAGGGTTGGTTTTCAACCAATAGAAATGTGTGATTACATTTGAAAAAAAGGGGGAAGCACTGAGATTTGAAATTAACATGTATATGTGTGGAAAAAAAGAGGGAAACATTGCCATTATCTGGTTCTGCTGAGAGGAGAGAGGTGTACAGAACAGAGATCCTGGCTCTGATAATCTGCTGTTTGAGTGCCACATTTCTTTCACAGCTAACTAATTTTAAAGGTGAGTTTAGAGTTTGAGAGGGGATGTATATGGTAAATTAAGAAATGAATAATAGAATTGGAATTCCTTTTGTTGAAGTTGTGTTTATCATTTTTTGTTTTGGGAGAAATTTAAATGTGAGTAACATGTAAAATAATATGGACTATGTTTTCACGATAAATTAAGGTGTACTGGTATAAATAAGGAATACTTTAAGGGTTTGAGGTTGCACTCAGTAATGCAAATACATTCAGCATCAGTAAGGCTGGTTGCCCTTGCTGGAGTGTAGTCAGTCACCCAGGCTACACATGTTGCTGGTCTCAGAAAGCTGTTTGGTATTGCTCTGGTGATTTTACATTTGCATTAGATGGAAAGGGGGAGGTATTTTTTTCTGCAGAAGCAGACTCTTAGCACACAGCCAGCTGCATATCCTGTGGAATCATGCATAGTATTCACAACCGAGTGGGGTTTGAGGTTTCAGTCAGTAATGCAAATACATTCAGCATCACTAAGGCTGGTTGCCCTTGCTGGAGTGTAGTCAGTCACCCAGGTTACACATGTTGCTGGTCTGAAAATGTTGTTTGGACATGTGCTTTTTTAAGAATCTGAAAAGTGGATTCATAATGTGTCAGTCTGTAAAAGTACTTATCACTTGCCAAAAAAAAAGAGTAGTAAGTGTGCTTTCAAATTGGCAAAGAAATTTCGTTTTGTGACTAATATGAAAACATGACTCTGTGTGCAAATAGGAATTACAGGCAGAGATTTATTGGGTATTGCTCTGGTGATTTTACATTTGCATTGGATGTAAAGGGGGAGCTATTTTTTTGTGCAGAAGCAGACTCTTAGCACACAGCCAGCTGCTTATCCTGTGGAATCATGCACAGTATTCACAACCGAGTGGGGTTTGAGGTTGCAGTCAGTAATGCAAATACATTCAGCATCACTAAGGCTGGTTGCCCTTGCTGGAGTGTACTCAGTCACCCAGGTTACACATGTTGCTGGTCTGAAAATGTTGTTTGGACATGTGCTTTTTTAAGAATCTGAAAAGTGGATTTAAAATGTGTCAGACTGTAAAAGTATTTATCACTTGCCAAAAAAAAGAGTAGTAAGTGTGGTTTCAAATTGGCAAAGAAATTACGTTTTCAGACTAATATGAAAACATGACTCTGTGTGCAAATAGGAATTACAGGCAGAGATTTATTGCGTATTGCTCTGGTGATTTTACATTTGCATTAGATGTAAAGGGGGAGCATTTTTTTTATGCAGAAGCAGACTCTTAGCACACAGCCAGCTGCTTATCCTGTGGAATCATGCACAGTATTCACAACCGAGTGGGGTTTGAGGTTGCACTTAGTAATGCAAATACATTCAGCATCACTAAGGCTGGTTGCCCTTGCTGGAGTGTAGTCAGTCACCCAGGTTACACATGTTACTGGTCTGAAAAAGCAGTTTGGACATGTGCTTTTTTAAGAATCTGAAAAGTGGATTTAAAATGTGTCAGACTGTAAAAGTATTTATCACTTGCCAAAAAAAAGAATAGTAAGTGTGGTTTCAAATTGGCAAAGAAATTACGTTTTCAGACTAATATGAAAACATGACTCTGTGTGCAAAGAGGAATTACAGGCAGAGATTTATTGCGTTATGCTCTGGTGATTTAACATTTGCATTAGATGTAAAGGGGGAGCTATTTTTTTATGCAGAAGCAGACTTTTAGCACACACCCAGCTGCTTATCCTGTGGAATCATGCACAGTATTCACAACCGAGTGGGGTTTGAGGTTGCACTTAGTAATGCAAATACATTCAGCATCACTAATGCTGGTTGCCCTTGCTGGAGTGTAGTCAGTCACCCAGGTTACACATGTTGCTGGTCTCAGAAAGCTGTTTGGTATTGCTCTGGTGATTTTACATTTGCATTAGATGGAAAGGGGGTGTTATTTTTTTATGCAGAAGCAGACTCTTAGCACACAACCAGCTGCTTATCCTGTGGAATCATGCACAGTATTCACAACCGATTGGGGTTTGAGGTTGCAGTCAGTAATGCAAATACATTCAGCTTCACTAAGGCTGGTTGCCCTTGCTGGAGTGTACTCAGTCACCCAGGTTACACATGTTGCTGGTCTGAAAATGTTGTTTGGACATGTGCTTTTTTAAGAATCTAAAAAGTGGATTCATAATGTGTCAGACTTCTAAAAGTACTTATCATTTGCCAAATAAAAGAGTAGTAAGTGTGCTTTCAAATTGGCAAAGAAATTTTGTTTTTTGACTAATATGAAAACATGACTCTGTGTGCAAAGAGGAATTACAGGCAGAGATTTATTGCGTATTGCTCTGGTGATTTTACATTTGCATTAGATGTAAAGGGGGAGCTATTTTTTTGTGCAGAAGCAGACTCTTAGCACACAGCCAGCTGCTTATCCTGTGGAATCATGCACAGTATTCACAACCGAGTGGGGTTTGAGATTGCAGTCAGTAATGCAAATACATTCAGCATCACTAAGGCTGGTTGCCCTTGCTGGAGTGTACTCAGTCACCCAGGTTACACATGTTGCTGGTCTGAAAAAGCAGTTTGGACATGTGCTTTTTTAAGAATCTGAAAAGTGGATTTAAAATGTGTCAGACTGTAAAAGTATTTATCACTTGCCCAAAAAAAGAGTAGTAAGTGTGGTTTCAAATTGGCAAAGAAATTACGTTTTCAGACTAATATGAAAACATGACTCTGTGTGCAAAGAGGAATTACAGGCAGAGATTTATTGCGTACTACTCTGGTAATTTTACAGTTGCATTAGTAGGAAAGGGGGAGCTATTTTTTTATGCAGAAGCAGACTCTTAGCACACACCCAGCTGCTTATCCTGTGGAATTATGCACAGTATTCACAACCGAGTGGGGTTTGAGGTTGCACTTAGTAATGCAAATACAAACATGTAAAATAATATGGACTATGTTTTCACCATAAATTAAGGTGCAGTGGTATAAATGAGGAATACTTTTAGGGTTTGAGGTTGCAGTCAGTAATGCAAATACATTGAGCATCAGTAAGGCTGGTTGCCCTTGCTGGAGTGTAGTCAGTCACCCAGGTTACACATGTTGCTGGTCTCAGAAATCTGTTTGGTATTGCTCTGGTGATTTTACATTTGCATTAGATGGAAAGGGGGAGCTATTTTTTTATGCAGAAGCAGACTCTTAGCACACACCCAGCTGCTTATCCTGTGGAATCATGCACAGTATTCACAACCGAGTTGGGTTTGAGGTTGCAGTAAGAAATGCAAATACATTCAGCATCACTAAGGCTGGTTGCCCTTGCTGGAGTGTAGTCAGTCACCCAGGTTACACATGCTGCTGTTCTCAAAAAGCAGTTTGGACATGTGCTTTTATCAGAATCTGAAAAGTGGATTCAAAATGTGTCAGACTGTAAAAGTACTTATGACTTGCCAAAAAAAGTAGTAGAATGTGTGCTTTCCAATTGGCAAAGAAATTTCGTTTTCTGCCTAATTTCAAAGCATGACTCTGTGTGCACACAGGAATTGTTTTTAGATATTTAATTTGTGAAGGTGTTATTGTGATTTTCACTTCTAGGAAAGGGGTACTTAGTATTTTAAGATTTGAAAAGATCATAAAAAATGTAGTAATATATTTAAATAAAAAAAAGGATTTTTTTTTTAGTTTTTTTCAGGTATTGCTGAAGAGCAGTGAACAAAATTTAAGATGCCTACAAAATCCAGAGTAAGGAAAAACCACAAAAAAAACTATATTTGAAGACAACTGGAGGACCTAAGTTAGTTGGAGATGCTCATGTTGGGAAAAAGAGAAAGTCTTCTGGTAAGCAGACAAAAGATTTTTTAAAGAACATCTTCAAAAAAAGGAAAAATGTACAAAATGTCTGTACTGGAAAGAATGTTTTCAATAGAAAAGAACAGGAAAAAATTGAGAATTTAGTTAATGCAAATATACCTTCTGCAATAACAAAGATTAACTTAAACAGAAAAACAGCGTTTAAAGAGATACGTAGAAAAATGTTTCAGAGAAGAGTTATGTCCAATTTGATAAAGGATGTGAAGAAATATAAGAAAAAGGCAAAATATTACAAGAGAAAAAAAGAAATTGAAGCCATTGCAGCAAAGGCATTAGAATTAAAAAGGAAACTATTCATTTTAATTTTGAATAGGATGCGTACATTAGATAAAATGGTTAATGTACTGAAATCACAAAGCAAAAGGAAAAGAGTAGTGAAAAGAACAAACTTTTGTAAAGTGTTTTTAGGAGAATGGATGCATAGTTCAAGTAGTGAACCTTTTTTTAATGAAGAGAGTTATTTTCAAAGTAATAGTTTGCTGCATGCAGTTGACACCAGAGGTCGTGCTTATGAAGTGAAAAATGGTTGCATAATGGAGAAGGAGATAATGGTTCCAAGAGATGAGGTACAAGTGATGGCGGATGAGGCTATGGGGAGACGTCCTAAAGCCCCAGTGTACACTTGGAATTGTAGTAGTATTTGCACTGTGCGTCAGGAATCTATTGATAAATTTTGTGAGTTTCTAAGAGACTATAGTAAAAAAAGTGTAAAACAGAAGATTAAGGTGCTTCAAAGTCTAGATCCATGCAGAGTGAGAGAGAATACTGGTTTGCAGGGTCATTCTCTGGCTTGTCTATCTAGAAAAGTGTGTAATAGTGTTTTCCATCATTTTAGGATGCTGGCTGTTCATCATACTGAAATGAGAAAGTTTGTGAGACGGTTGTATTTTGCTAAAAGTCCAGCAATAAAGTTAGATGAATTGAATAGGGCTCTGTTCCGTGGATCGGTATCAGATGTAGAGAAGGTTATTGATGAATTGGTCCTGAACAAGACAGTGCAGAAAAGGACACAGTAAATGAGGAAGAAGTGGAAGAGAATGTAGAACCCTCTGTAAGTAAAACATTTAATGATCACATAACAAAATTTGCAATAATCTCTAATGAAAGACCAAATATAACTTGTATTTGTTGCCGCAGAACTCATTATAGAAAACAAACTAGGAATGTTGATCTCTACAGAAAGAGTGAAAATGAAGATAATTATAAGTGGAAGGATTTTGCCACATATATATTTCTTGAAAATTGTTTTGAATTGGGTGAAGATCAGCGTATTTGTAAATACTGTTACAACAAGTTAGAGGAAAATAGAATGCCAACCAGAGCTGTACATAATAATTTAGAATTGGATGTTATTCCTGCCGAACTTTCTGAATTAAATACATATGAGTCTATACTTATTCAATGTGTTCATCCGTTCCAGACCATAGTACGTATGGAGCCCAAAACTGGTAAATTACCTCCTTCAGATTTACTGAGAGGTTTAAAAGGTAGAGTGGTGTATTTGCCCTTGGATTTGAAAAAAAATATGGAAACTATTGATGCAGATACTTTGGAAACTGAACCATTAGTTATTCTGGTTAATGGTGTACCTACAAAGAATAAGAAGATGTGGCAGGAGCTGGTAGATGTACGGAAAGTACAAAGAGCAAATTTGTATTTGAAAAGGAATAACAAATGGTATGAATCAATTTATATAGAAGAAGAAGAAGAAGATTTACAAGAAGACACAGAAACACCAACTGGACAAATTGAAAAAGTGGACAAGTCAAAGGAAGAAGAAATTTATGAACATTTTAGCATACATCCTCTACATTCAAAAGAAGATATGGGAGACAATATTGATCTGTTTCAGATGAAGAAAGCAAAAGGAACTCCCGTGAGTGTATGGGAGGAGAGCTTGGAAGCTCGATGTTTTCCCCAGCTGTTTCCTAAAGGAAAAGGAGGACGATACGATGAACGTCCAGAACAGATTCCAGCTTCTGAGTATCGGACTACAAGACTATATGCAGAAGATCCCAGATTTTGACAAAGTATTCCTTATTTGTTCCATCTTTTATTTGAAAGCGACTTGTCTGCACTATCTTATGCAGTAAATCACATTTTAAAAAGTGGAGTACATTTACAAAATGTGTCTGCTAAGGATTTTATGGAGAAAGTGCAGCACCGAGATGATCATTTGGAAACACAACTGATCAGTCTGATGGCTTGTCAGCGTGGGACAAATGAATATTGGTACCGACGCCATGGTGAATTAAAATGCATGTTACGGAATTTAGGAACACCAACATGGTTCCTTACCCTAAGCTGTGCTGAGTACGCTTGGGATGATTTACTGGATTTTCTACGAGAGGCAAATTCAAACATTAAAAACATCGAATACAAGACAGCAGGAGAACTGTGCTCATTGGATCCGGTTAATGTTTGCAGATATTTCAATCATAGATTTGAGGCTATGATGTCCTTCATCTGCAATAAAAAAAATCCACCTCTTGGAGAAGTAGTGGATTTCTTTTGGAGAAAAGAGTACCAGGCAAGAGGTGCTCCTCATATTCATATGCTGTTGTGGATCAAGGATGCCCCAAAGTTTGGAACAGATACTGATGAAGCAGTGTTATCTTACATTGAAGAATATGCAACATGTGCTATACCAAAAATCACAGAAGAGAAAAAGTTAAAGGAGCAAGTTTTACGTTTCCAAAGTCATCGGTGTGGAAAATACTGTCGACGGAAATACAAGAGCAAAGATAAATACTACACTAAATGTCGATTTGGATTTCCTAGACCTGTTCTTTCAAATGGAAGAGTAAACAGTTTTATGTCATCTGTGAGACATACTATCACAAGAAAATCACCTAAGAATACCTACAACCTAAAAAGAAAAGAAGAATCAAAAAATATAAATGACTACAACCCAGTCATTTTATCCATGTGGAATGCTAACATGGATATACAGTATGTAGCTGACAATTCCATTGCTGTTGCTCGATATGTAACATCTTACATTACTAAATCTGAAAAAACTGAATTGAAAGAAATGTGGGAAGAGATTTCTCACGAGAAGACTGTCAGTAAGAAGCTGTACAGTTTCAGTTTAAAGATGTTATCGCATCGAGAAATTGGATCCTACGAATGTTCAGATAGGATATCTTCTGCAAGTCTCTACTCGAAATCAAGAAGAATAATTTGGGCAAGTTTAGGCCTTGCAGCAATGAGAAATCGGGTACTGAAATCTGTAGGAGAAATTGAATATTTGGCCGAGAATGACCCAGAAAGTACAGATATTTTGAAATCAAACATGTTGGACACATATTATCCAAAAAGAAGTCATCATCTGGAGAACATGTGTCTCTATGAAGTGCTGCAGAACTACATTTATTCACGGAAAGCCGCAGAAGACATCAACAGTGGAAAATATAAAGTCATTGGTGAGGAAGGATGTTTGGTGAAGCAAACAAAAGGAAGTTTGATAAATCACAGGAAGCTGAGTTGCGACACTACTGACAAAAAGGAATTTTACTACTTGGCTCTTTTACAGCTGTTTAAACCATGGCGTACAGAGGATGAACTACTGGGAGAATTTCAAAGCTATGAAGATTCTTTTAATGCTTGCAAAGACAGCATACAATGCAGTACATTCTCAACTTATCTGCAAATGTTAAATGAAGAAATTGAACAGGAAACTACAATTGCAGCTGAAGTAGCTAGAGACAGTTCTCAAGACAGCCAAAGTTCAGGAACACTCAGTCAAGATCCCCTAGGACAACCAATCGTTGAAAATGAAGCATCAATAGCCATGAATGAAGTGGAAACGGCTATGAATCAAGCTCAAGAAGAATTTATAGACTTACAAAATTTGGAAAGACAACTGAATGAAGAGCAGCAACAAATTTATGAAGTGATCAGAAGCAAAATTGATCACGGATTTCTACATGAAAAAAAAGAGTGCTCATGCACATCATTTCATCCAATCAGGATGTATGTAAGCGGACAAGCTGGAACTGGAAAAAGTTTCCTAATAAAAGTAATCAGAAGCTACCTACAGCAAAAAACGGATTCTACTTTGTCTTGTGTGGTTACTGCTCCAACTGGGTTAGCAGCATATAACATAAAAGGAATCACCTTACATCGTTTGCTAATGTTACCAGTGGAGCATGAGAACAAAATACAATACAACAAGCTAACTGGAGAAGCATGCTTGGAAGTTTCAAGAGTATTGAAGAAGATGCAAGTTCTCATTATTGATGAGGTGAGCATGGTATCAAACTTAATGCTTACCTTTGTGCATTTAAGAATGCAGCAAATTCTAAGGACAGACTATGACGTGTTATTTGGTGGAAAACATGTCATAGTTTTTGGGGATCTTCTACAACTTACTCCAGTTAAAGGACAACCAGTGTTTAATACTGTGACACATGAAGACACAAAGAAGTCATTGGGAAGCATCGGTAATGCAAATATTTGGTCCTTCTTTGAGTACAAGGAACTTACTACTAATATGAGGCAAGCAAACGATGAAGAATATGGAAGTATTCTGAAAGATATCAGAATTGGACTACTCACAGAAGTTGGCAAAAAAGCATTACAGAGTCGGCTGCTACATAATTTATTTCCAAAGGAAGAAATAGTTGCAGAGAAGATATACAAGAACATTGCAGAAAAGAAAAGTGTCATCTGCTTAATGCCAACTCTACGGGAATGCTCAATATTCAATGAGGAGCTTTTAAAATTGGAAAAGGAAGATATCAGGAAATTGGAAGCAGTGGACAAAATTGAGGATGGAAGAATTACTATCACATTAACAGGCACACTGAAAAATAAATTGGATTCACTAGAGAAGAACATTTCCAAAACAGCTGGATTAGAAAAAAATCTATATGTTTGCATGAACTGTAGAGTATTTTTAAGGAGAAATTTGGATGTTGAAAAAGGTTTAGTTAATGGAGCTATGGGAAGAGTTGTGGGTTTTATTAATTATCAGAAAAAAGATGGAATTGAATGTTTAAAAATAAAATTTGATCAGATAGAAGAAGTTAAAGACATTTGTCGTTGTTCAGTTCGTTTCATGCTTGTGAAAGACTTATATGTACGTAGGAAGCAGTTTCCGTTTTCTCTAGCATATGCTGTAACTATTCACAAGTCTCAAGGATTGACTGTAGATTGTGCTTTTGTGAACATTGGTTCAACTGTGTTCAAAGAAGGTATGGCTTATGTAGCTTTGTCACGAGTGAAAACATTATCTGGTTTATTCATGATAGACTTTGATGACTCAAAAGTTAGTGCTGATACAAATTGTGTAAAGGAGTATAATAGATTAAGAAGAACCTATGCTCCTCATTTAGGTCAGTATCCTGTGTTGGAGAAACGTGTAGTTTCTCGTAAAAGGAGAAATGAGAATATCTGTAATGAAGATGTAGAGAGGAGGAAAAAAAAGAGGAGTGATGTAATTGCAAGCAAAAAGAAAAAGGAAAATGAAGAAGAGGTTGTAGGATGTCATTTTGAAAATAGCTCTGGTGTCAACTGCTACGCTAATGTAGTGCTGAATGTTGCATTTTATCTGGAAAGTGTGCAAGAGCAGATAATAGTAAATCAGAGAAAAAGATTCTGTTCTGAGTTGAGTCTCCTTTTTCAAAAGCTGAGTAATGATAAAAATCAAATAGAAAGTGCTACTGAAATTAGAAAACTTTTAGATGTATGTTCAGGACGAACACAGTTTTCTCAAAATGTACAGCAAGACGCACAGGAATTCTTGATGTTTTTTCTTCAGGTACTGGAAGAAGAAGGGGTTCCCATTGAAAATATGTTTGGTGTCTCTTATAAATGGGAACATAGTTGTGAAAACTGTTACAATACATGTGGCTCTAATGTTGATTCTGAAAGGTTTATTTATTTAACATTGCCAGAAAGTAAAACAGTCACTTTTGCTAAATTAGTTAAAGATGCTAATCATAACATGGAATGCGGTGAGTGTCAATCTGAAATGTTTTCAACGGTAATTTTAAAGGAATACGGACAATATGTAATTTTAATGATGCAACGATGTAAAGCTGATGGTTCAAAATTGGATACTTTAATAAAGAAGTTTACAGGACAGCAATTATCAATTTCAGGAAAAACTTTTGTAACAGTTGCAATAATTTTAAATGAAGGACCTACTGTTACTTCTGGACATTACACAGTTTATCTTAAATGTGAAAAAGGCTGGACACTGTGTAATGATTCCCAATTGATTTTGAAGCAACGTTTGCCTTTTGATTTAGCAAATTCCTATCTAATCTTCCTGAAACCTAAATTTTAGAGAGACTTGGCAAGATCTGTACAAAACAATTTTACCATTTTATTGGATTACCATTGGAATTTTCAAAAAAAATGATTTTTCAAATTATCATTTGGCCTAATGGAAAGGTAACCAATTGTAATGTGGACTTTTTAAATTTTTAATGAAACTTTGGAAAACCAAAAATTTAGACAAAATCGGTAACATCTGCACAATTAAAATTTTGGAATGTTATTGGATTGCCATTGGAAATTTATTCAAAAAAGATTTTTAAAATTACTATTTGGCCATGAGGAAAGGTAAACAATTGTATTGTGGACTTATTTAATTATTAAAATTAATCTTTCGGAAACCAAAATGTTACAGAGAATCGGTGAGATCTGTACAATTTAAACTTTAGAATTTTATTGGATTACCATTGGAAATTTAATCAAAAAAGAATTTTAAAATTACTATTTGGCCTAAAGGAAATGGAACCAGATGTATTGTGGAGTTATTTGAGATATATTTTTGTGATTATACTTCTGAAACAAAAATGTCAGACGGTATTTTAAAGAAATAATTATTGATATTAGATGATATTTTTTTAGAATATTATGCATTTCTATAATGTTATGTTTAAGTAAAAAGAGATTGTGGGCTTTTTTAAAACAATCTTTGAGATTGTTATTTTTTTTTTGCCCGCTGTTAAATGATGAATGCAATTGCTTTCACAATTTATAGTGAAATGCAATATATTCTGAAAACAGCAAAAAAAAGGCAAAAATTTTTGGGGCAAAATATGTAAATACGTGTACTGTGTTATGTATTGATTTATTAAATATTAATACTTTTTTCTTTTTTTTCAGATTGTGAAAGAAAATTTTCAAAAAAAAACAACCATTTTTTCAAGTAATTTCAATTACATTTTAATTAAAAATTAAATTGTTGGGTGGGTCAGGTAACTGAGAAATTAGAAGGTCTCTTTCTTCCACTTTATCTCAAAAAGATTTTTAGTATTTAGTTATTAATTCCTCAAGGATCTTGAGATGTGGTAATTGATTTTTAGTTTTAAAAAAAAAAAAAAAAAAAAATACGCTTACGGTAAAAAAAAAAAAAAGAGTTTTAAAGAAAAAATAAAAAAAAGTTGAGAGGTAAGGTTGGCTCTTAAAAGAGCCGTTGTGTTCATGCAGGGACAGAGGAAAGGAAGTATGGGAACATTAGCTGGTTGGACATTTGTGCTGGTCTATTTTGTTGTTAATGAGGGGAACACTGGTCTCCCTATGAACAATTAGATCATGGCAAAATGAACACCGCATAGTAACCCTACCAAACCGAGGGTTCGTTTCCACAGGATCAGAAAAAGGTGAATGTGCCCCCACAGATGAAGGGCTCTGCGGAGTTTCTCGGCTGAGCTGCTGTGGATGTGCTTGGTTGACTTACTCTAGGGTTGCCCCTAGTATGTCTAGCATGTGTCCTAGGGTGTACGTCGTGAAGGTGTCTCAACATAGTGTGATTCCCGAAGGAATACTTCTTGTTGGGATTACCTCGCGAAAGTACACGCTGGCACAGCTTGCAAGTCACCAAGGCAGCATTGACTTTTTTCTCACCCTCTGGAAAACTGAAATACTCCCATATGAAAGAGCTCTTTTGTTTCCTCTTTCTCTGCCTGATGGTGGTGCTGCTAGCCTCACTCTCAGTAGAAGAGTGCTGGTCTGCCATCGTATCACAAAGACAAGTCAGCTCCTTCTCCTAAGGGATCACAAGCAGAAATGAGGGGAATGGGTGTGGTGTAGGAGAGTTCTAGAACTGAAAGTAGTTTCAACCAATCAAAAGTTGTGTTTCATGATCACATGACCCACCGTGCGCGTACGTTACGCTTACGGTGCGCTTACGGTGCGCTTACGGTAAAAGTACGCATGCGCGTAAAAAAGACACGCGCTCGCGCGCATGCGCAAAACAGTCACTCCACAACACTTCCGCGTAACGTGCGCGTGTAGCGTACACGCCTACGCGCCCCACGCGCAGTACGCGCGGCTACGCAAATTGCGTAACTATACGCAAACAGAGTAGATAAATTACGGACATTGCGTAAACCGTACGCTTACCGTACGCGCACTAAAAAAAGAAGAAAAAAATATATATATATATTTTCTATGTTATACTAATATATCTTACCTGTTTGGTAAAAAAAAAAAAGAGAAAACTTGATATATTGCAGATTTTTTTTTAAAAAAACATAGTGTTTTAAGAGAATAAAAAGTTGAAAAAAAACCTCGTTTTTAAAAAAAAAAAAACACATTTAATATAAGAATTTATAATCAAAAAATCATACAAAATCAATAAAAAAAAATATGGGAATCACATATGTTATAGGTAAGAATTAGCATTTAAAAAACCATACAAATTCACTGAAAAAACCATGGGTTTCACACACGTTATAGTTAGAAATTAGCATTTAAAAAACCTTGCAAATTCACTGAAAAAACCATAGGTTTCACACATGTTATAGTTAGGAATTAGCATTTAAAAAACCTTGCAAATTCACTGAAAAAACCATAGGTTTCACACATGTTATAGTTAGGAATTAGCATTTAAAAAACCTTGCAAATTCACTGAAAAAACCATAGGTTTCACACACGTTATAGTTAGCTGGACATTTCACTCGTAAAAAACCAATGAAATTTCCCCGTTATAGTTAGTTAAGCTAACTATAACTCGCGCGCCCGCAATGCACTGCTGATGACGTCACATATTACATCACTCATGACATGGTCAGTGACATCACTCATGACATCACTGATGACATCTCAAATGACATCACTGATGACATCACTGATGACATCATCCATGTGATAGAGTGGCAGACCTCCTCTCACCCTAATATAACCTTTGATACACACATTCAAAAATAGAGACTGAAATTTTCAAAAAAATGGACATACTAATACCAATTACAACAACCTCTTCAATAATTCTAAGATCCACATAAACATCCACTCATTCACCAACAGTCCTGTACAGTCACTCATTCGTGTACTCACACATCATATGTACTCATACACCTATACATCCTGTAACACAATGCCTCTCATCCATAGAGTTACTCACACACATAGTTACTCATGCTAATAAAGAATCAAACATACATTTATTTGCATATACAGTTATACACACACCACCACACTTACTTCTATGGAAACTTACACATACTTAGTCTTTTAAACAATCACTTATAGAAACACATACTTATTCATACAGGAACTCTTTCAATCTCTCACTCTCACATACACTCACTTATATACACCAATAGTCACATATACTAGTTTAAAACATATGTAGTTACTCATAAAGACACTATTGAGACAGCCATTCACTCACTAACACACCCATACACACACTCTTCCACCCATACAGTCCTGCATATATGCTGTCTTCAACACATACAAACAGTGAGTCACTCATTCATGCACTTATGCACTACGTAATACCCCCCACTGAACCATACAGACACTCAGACACTCATACTGATACTCAAAAAACCAACTAATAACCTATATAGACACTCATGTAGCTGCTCACCAACCCATGCAGCCACTTATACACAAAGTGAGAGACTGATACAGGTATTTACACATTTAAACATTACTCACTTAGCCATGTATTCAATAAGATACACTTAATCAGTCAGTAATACAATCAATTTTTCAAAAACAAATCATCCATTTAGACACTTATATACTCATTTATTCTTCCATCGACCTTGAGATATACATATATAAAACATATTTAATTTTCAGAAAAACACACATTCACTGGATGATGTCATTAGTGATGTCATCAGTGATGTCATTTGAGATGTCATCAGTGATGTCATGAGTGATGTCACTGACCATGTCATGAGTGATGTAATATGTGACGTCATCAGCAGTACTTTGCGGGCGCGCGAGTTATAGTTAGCTTAACTAACTATTACGGGGAAATTTCATTGGTTTTTTACGAGTGAAATGTCCAGCTAACTATAACGTGTGTGAAACCTATGGTTTTTTCACTGAATTTGCAAGGTTTTTTAAATGCTAATTCCTAACTATAACGTGTGTGAAACCTATGGTTTTTTCAGTGAATATATATATATATATATATATATATATATATATATATATATATATATATATATATTCACTGAAAAAACCATAGGTTTCAGGCACGTTATGGTTAGAAATTAGCATTTAAAAAACCACAGAAATTCACTAAAAAATCATAGGTTTCAGGAACGTTATAGTTCGTTGGACATTTCACTTGTATAAAACCATAGAAATTCTTGTCTTATAGTTAGTTCAGCTAACTATAACTCGCGCCCCCACAATGTAGTGCTGATGATGTCACATATTACATCATTCATGACATGGTCAGTGACATCACTGATGACATTACTGATGACATGTCAAATGACATCACTGATGACATCATCCAGTGCCTGTGTGTTTCTGTAAAGTTTAAATTTGTTTTATGTGTATGCCAAGCTGTATTGAACAATGAGTGGGTGTATAATTGTCTGTATGGAGGATTTAGTGGGCAGACCTATTGTTTCTTCCCAAGGGGGTTTAACTGAACATTTATCTATTTTTGTTGACTCCTTTCTTTTTCCATTAGTAAAAACCTTACCGGCGTACATCAAGGATTCACAAGACTTTTTAAAGCGTATTGAAAAACAACAATGGAATCCTGATTTTAAACTCATTGTGCTAGATATTACTAGCCTGTACACCAGGATAAGACACGAACATGTGTGGAAATATGGATTTTTCTGATCAGTTATGTCCCCTATCTTGGACCCCAACGGTTCCATGTATAAATCACAAGTACATGTATGTTCCCTCCAGTTCCAGTTATGAAGACGCAAATACATGTGCGTCCACCGTTAACATGTCCTCTTTCAGATCCGCCATGAATGGGCCGGATATTCTATTCCTAAGTACGAAAGGCCACCGGCTTTATATGGTTCACTTATGCCATTTTACAGTCCAGGCAAGTAGGCCCTGATTCTGTCATCAAGCTTTTCTTGCCC
Source organism: Triturus cristatus (assembly GCF_964204655.1). Classification (NCBI taxonomy): domain Eukaryota; kingdom Metazoa; phylum Chordata; class Amphibia; order Caudata; family Salamandridae; genus Triturus; species Triturus cristatus. The sequence goes on from NC_140579.1 coordinate 749,402,600, forward strand.
TCTGCCTCTGAAAGCTCCAGTCTGAGCCTGCATCTGTGACCATGAACTTTGTCTCATTCCCTGCGCGGCTCACGATGCCTGACATCAGCCTGTTTCCTGCCAAAAACCGTATTTCACCTTCGAAATTATCTGCTCCGCTCCCTGCCCAATGCATTCCTGTCTAGTAGTTTAAGTAAACATTCTTCCAGCTACCGAGCAAAGGCCCGGCTTCTCTGTCTTTATGCAAGTAATTCATAGCCCTATTATTATGGAAGACTTTCGCCCTCGCATCTAGTGTAGACACTTAGACGCTTGTACACGCACTAACAGTCAGTATAGTCAGTATAGAATAAGATTCTACTCTAAGAGACCTCTCTTTTGGATAACATAGTTCTTTAAACATAGGATGTTAGATATGATTTGGGATAAGGTTGACTTGACCCACCAGACATCTGTCGCCACATGTAGAGTTAAATGTCAAATCCCCTTCACCCCCTAGTCGCACGTCAATCATACGTCATGCTGCTGCGCGCACATTTCTGCCAAGTATTTCTGCTGACATTGCGAAATTCCTTCATGGAACCACCCTATTATGACATCACACCTGATGACGTTCTTTAGTCACACCCAGTTACGCCCACTTTTGCTACGCATGTATGTTTTATCTACACTATCAATTGTTACGCCTCTTGCATTTGCTTCAATGTAATGCCTATTGTATAAAAGTGATTACTTATCAATAAAGTATGTACTTCACTTCCTGAACCTCCGTGGTGATGGAACTTGGAGTCACCGATTCGAATCGTCCATTGGAATAAAGCCCATTCCGAACCTCTAATGTCACGGATTTTGCCTCTTATTTTACTGAGCTATATTTATTATTTTTCTGTATCAAATTAAGTCCCGGTAATTAAATTATTTACCACATTAATGGCGCCCGAATAGGGACACTTTCTCATCTCACGCGCCGGCGGTGCGTTGCAGGCCCGGTCTCCTGCCACAGCTGGACGGACAACAACGCGTACCAGCAGGATTTCCTGTATCTCCCTCCGGTCAAGCGGGGGCGACTGAGGCTGCGATCAACACCCAGACGAGGCGGTGAGAAGTGCGAAGTATCCCGACCAGAGCCTAGCTGAGAGAGCAAGATCCGAGGTATACAGAGGCCCACCAAGTTCCGAAGTTCCGAAGTTCCGAGGTTTCCGATGTTCCGAAGTTTCCGAAGTTTTCGAGTCGAGTCCAGTCCAGTTCAGTTCAGTTCCGTTCTGAGGCCTTCCGTTCCGAGCTACCCGGTGAGTACCATTACTGGGGAGGCGTTCTGACGTGCACATAAGTTGTGCCGGTCCAGACGGGTTTGGGTACACAAATCCGGTCTGCACTGTTTTAGCAGTGTATCTGTACTGTTTAGCAGTATATCTAGTATATCAAGTATATAAATTCAGAATAATTCAGTTAAATGCCGAGGATTATGTCTTGTGATTAAGTTTTCTTAGATCGTCATCATCATTGTTGCTCATTTAAAACGTCAAATGTTAAATGTGTTAATACGTCCTGCATATTGTGGTGTGAATGACTGTTCATTAATGTGTTTATTGTATTAAGTTTGTTCAAGACCAAGTATCAGATCAGTTCTCAGTATGCCGCTCTTTTCGAAACTAAGACAGATCACAACTAGAAAAGGGGTACTCGAAGAAGCTGTTCCCATTCCTCCTAGGGACACTCCAGGGTACTTCATGTATCATAAACATGGCCTAGACGCCATATTATTTCTTGATCTATGGGTAGACTACACTAAGGAATTACCAGAAAGTCAGAGGTGGCCCGCAGCTGGGACCTGGGATGCAGATTGCATCGTGAAAGTAGAGGAAGAATTATGGAAAAAGAAAGCTAGACAATCACAGAAAGACGCCATTGAATTATGGCGTAAAGAATCGTATAGACGTACAGAAAAAGCACGTAGACAGGAAGAGAAGAGTAAGGAAAATTCAAATAAAGTCCGAGAAAATCTATTAATTAAAGAAGGTACACGAGTGACATCAGAACAAGTAGACAGACAAAGAAATGCCCTTATGAATGGTATGTATCCCCTTCTGGCCGAGGGATTACCTAAGGCTACTCCAGAGATACCAAAGACTTGCCACCCCCATTGTTCCCAATAAAAATGCATCCTAAGGGGCATCCTAGAACAGCAGAAGATGTTTTTCTTTCCTCATATTTAGATGAAGCAGCTCCCGAGTATGCTAACCCCGCCCCACATAGACCGTCTGCCGGGGAGGTTCAACGCCAAGACCCTGTATCTGTATCCCTACAGCATCAAATCCTGACACCAGTTCCGGCAAGCACATCTGTTTCCACGTCTGTTCCTACAGCTGCTTCTACAGCTGTGCCCACACCTATAGTTGCTGTATCGCGTTCAACGAATCCTTTCACGCCCGATACCCCAGACGGGGCTACCGGAGGTGCTACCAACATTTTTTCTACGCCACCCAGAATAAATAAACTTACTTTTCAAGAAACAGCACATCCACGTACCCCCAAACTCATAAATGCCCGCACGCTTAAGGAACTTCTTGTAGATTGTAGATATGACCCTGTGCCCGGCAAAGAGGACGAAATGATCATGGCATCACTACGTATCAGACGAGCTGCGGTGTATTTGGGGAAGTTACCAGGAATGACTGTGCATCTAGATAATATATATCATTTTGTCCAAACAGGGCGAGATTCTGAATGTATTAACAGAGCTATGGAATACCAGAAAGTGGAGATACAGGGGGAACTGTTACGTTTCCTCATAAATTGTGTGATCAGAAATCAAGACCGACCGGGGGTAGACCCGGAAGCAATGCAAATTCTTACCAGATGGAGCCAGAATATATCAGAAGGGAGACATGATAAGCAAAAATGTATAATAGCTATGTGTCGAAAGATCCGTAAAGAAATAGAACGCCTACACGAAGAGAGATTAACGGTAGATCAGTTCGAACAAAGCGAGGAGGAAGGATCAGGACTGCCCACAGGACAGTCAGAAACCATAGCCTATGTAGGTAGAGGAAGATCTTGTAATAGTACTAGATGTTTTACTGACCCGATACGTCCGATATGTCCAGAAAATAACAGGAATTTCCAAACACCTATAATAAATATAAGGTCCCCCGAGCATTCGTTCCAAGCCGCTGACAAATTACTCCGAGAACGAAGGGGTTATCATTTACTCGATTCTATGGATGAACAAGAATTAGCCAGGTCAGCCGTTCATTGGGCTGACAGTCCCGGAAAATATGGTGATGATACAGTAGCACACACATTTTTGAACCTCACCCCAGATGAACAGCGTTTAGCTGGGATTTATATGATTCAACAACTTCTTATACTTTATCAAAGTCAACATTCCGACCCTGGTCCGTTACCTGATATATTGACTGAATTACTCACGAATAGATGGAGAGGTTCAGGTACTAAGTTAATTAGAGAAATACTAGAATCAAGAAAGCAGTACATTCTTTTTGTATGCCCAGAACATGTCTCACTGCCCATCAAGGAAAGAACGACGTATTACATGGACAGACAGAATCCCTTACGAGAAGTACACCCAATAAAGGGCGAGGACAATCAGTTTAAACGTGTATATGTATATACGCCCATATCGAAAATAGAATTGTTAGAAATGAAGAAAGTGGTACCCAGTCATGACAAAGACCCAGCGGGTTTTCACCGAGAAATTAAAGACATGTTACTCATGGGAGAGTATACCTATCCCGACATTATGACAATATTAAAGGTATTAATGCCTGCTGGCATTTATGAAAAACTCAAGGAAAAAGAGTGGGAGGTAGGAGACCAAAAGATAGACTGGACAGCATTAGAAAATGAAGAAAGGGCCCGAGGTCCAGGTTCGGGGCTTGGGGATAAAACTAAAGCACTACCAGGTTTACTAGTACAGGTACTGCCACGTTTATTAACCACGAAAAAGGAAGACTGGGGTGCAATCTCAGCCTGTAAACAAAAGCAAGATGAAGACACTAGTGATTTCTATGCCCGATTCGAAAAATGTTTTGGTATAAATAGTGGTATAAAAGCAAGTAGCGAGTCATACCCACATCTGTTTGTGACAAAATTAGTTGAAAATTCCTTGCCCCAGGTGAAGAATAGAGTATTAAAATTCGAGAGTACCTGGCAAGGTAATACCCCATCACAAATGTTACAAATGTTACAGTACCATTACAATAGAATTAGAGAGGAACAAGAACATGAACAGAAACGCATGAAAGACACAAAAATGAAAATGCTAGTCTCCCAGACAGTTCCAGCTGAAGGTCATAAAAGGGGTACGACACAGTCCGGTGATTCAGCAGGACCTGTAAAAGGGACATGCAACTATTGTAAACAACCAGGTCATTACATACACGATTGCCCAGTCTTGAAGCGTAATATCGCCACAGGTAAAACACAAGAAAGACCACGGCCACCTAGACAGGATCAGAATGAACAAGGAGCACCACAGCATGCACAGTCCATGCCAGCTCCATAACAGTCTATACAGTTTGTGCCAGCTGCACCAGCGCTGCCTGTTGCTGCCACACAAACCACGACACGACAGCTGTACCAGACCGCACAGTACGACTATCCTGATTATCAACGATACGCATGAACCAGCCTAGAGAGGGAAGTTGACTTACCCCTTATCGAGGTCCCTGTAGACCAAGAAGGACCTTATGTACATAGTGAACTATTAGGCCAAGATAGAAAATTTTTACTTGATACAGGGGCAAGTCGAACAACTATAAAACGTAGTGAAGTTCCAGGGGCACCCCTCTCAGGCTCACAGAATATTTCCCTTGGTTTTTCAGGAAAACCTATTGTTAATGAAGTATCACTGCCTCTTCCACTTACGATAGGACCCTTAACCCGAACTACAGATTTATTGCTTACTAAATCATGTCCAGAAAACTTGTTAGGTATAAAAACACTGAAAGCTCTAGGAGCTATAATATGTTGTTCTCCGGAAGGAGTAAGATTGTTTTTACGTGATTTCAAAGGTCACTATGTGTCTCGAGACATGGATCCCCGACTACAGACTTTACCTACACATTTATGGGCACAAGGCCCTACTGATGTGGGTTGCATGAATATTACACCATATCGGGTTACATTAAAGGCAGGAGTGGTATTACCACGAATGCGACAATACAAGTTACCACCAGATGCTGTAGTGGCTTTACTGCAAATTATTGACGAGCTCATTGTCCAAGGAGTAGTTGTGGAAACAGACTCCAATGTATGTAATTCCCCGATAATTCCGATTCTTAAACGAACAGATCCAAAGGCTCCGCCAGTATATCGATTGGTTATTGATCTGCGCGAATTGAACAAATGCATTGTGCCACAATTCCCTGTGGTCCCAGATATTTCGTCATTACTGACAGCTATTGATTCCGAAGCAACATTCTTTACTGTAATTGACCTCAAGAATGCCTTTTTCAGCGTCCCAATAGATCCGGAAAGCCAATACTTGTTCGGATTTAGTTTAAATGGACGTAGCTTTAAATTCACACGCGCACCTCAGGGATTTACAGAAAGCCCCAGCATCTATAGCCAAGCACTGAAACGAGAACTTGACAGTATTCACATGCCAGTCAACACTGCCCTGCTTCAATATGTCGATGATCTGCTGATCACCGCTAGAAACGAACATGAATGTGAGAAAGCATCACTGACGGTATTACAATTTTTGGCCGAAAAGGGGCACAAGGTGTCCCCTTCTAAGCTGCAATTCTGTGTCCAGCGAGTTGTTTACCTTGGTCACTCGCTGTCCAAGGAGGGAAGGCAGCTTACACCCGACCGCATTCAGTTAATAGCTAACATGCCGATACCCAAGACACAAAAGGAGGTGCGGGCTTTCATAGGCCTCACTTCATATTGTAGGCAGTGGATCCCTCAGTATGCATTTCTAGCAAAACCACTCATTCAATTGACAACACAGGAGGCAGCCACATTGACTGTCCTCCCTTGGACTCAGGAACATACACACGTTTTTGAAAGTTTAAAGAAAGCTTTATGTCAAGCACCTGTCCTAGCAACACCATGTTACAATAAACAGTTTACACTCTTTGTTACAGAACGCGAAGGTACTGCCTTGCCAGTACTCACACAGGAACAAGCAGGATCACACAAACCATGTGCCTATTTTTCTAGTACATTAGATCCCGTAGCTCAGGCTTTGCCTGCATGCCTAAAATCAGTGGCAGCAACAGCCTTAGCAATCAGACAAAGCGATGCCATAGTATTAGGACATCCATTGACAGTACAAGTACCACATGCAGTAGAGGTTCTTTTGAACCGCACACAAACACAACACTTGACTATAGCACGACTCACCGGTTACGAATTAACATTGTTTCAGCCACATATAGAAATCAGACGTTGTAGTACATTGAATCCTGCCACACTGTTACCTGTAAATGGAACAGATCCACTTGCACATGATTGTATTGAAGTTATCACTATCACGACGAAACCCAGACAAGATTTAACAGACGTTCCTTTATCAGATCCAGACCTGACGTTGTATGTAGATGGTTCATGTATGAGAACAGGTACAGGAGAGTTAGTGGCCGCTTATGCAGTCACAACAGACGCTGAAATCATTGAAACAAATTGTATAAATACCTTGTCCGCTCAAGCAGCAGAGCTCATCGCTCTGACACAAGCCTGTATTCAAGCCACAAATAAAAAAGTCAACATATACACTGATTCACGTTATGCATTCGGAGTTGTACATGACTTCGGCGTGCTGTGGCGAGAGAGAGGTTATTTAACTTCTCACAGTGCCCACATTCAGCACGGACCCCTCATTCATGCCTTATTAGATGCAATACATCTACCCACTGCAATATCAATTATGAAATGTAAAGCTCATACGAAAGTTACTGATATCATTTCTCAAGGCAATGATCTAGCTGACAGAACAGCTAAACAGACTGCTCAAACTCAAACATCCGACATGACAAAGACAATAGTCCCGACGCCAACACATTGCATGATGGTTAAGGATCCCGCTCTTGACGTAATTGACATACAGACACATGCTACTCCAGACGAAATAAAGAAATGGACTGAATTAGGAGGGATCCAAACGGATCAAGGATGGATGACAAAGGAAAAATCTGTGTGGTTCCTTCCTGATTCAATGGTCCAAGTCATTATTAACACTGTACATAGTCCAGCACATCTAGGAGAAAAAGCTATGCTAGACAGCATTCAACACATTTGGTTCAACAAACATTTACGAGCAGCAGCTAAACAAAAAGTCCGTACCTGTATGATCTGTTGTCAGTTTAACCCAGGAAAAAGCATTCCCGTAGAACAGGGTGGATTTCAGCCTCCTGATCACCCTTTTGAAATCCTCCAGATGGATTATATCCAGATGGAACGATGTCGAGGATTCAAATATGTTCTCGTAGTTGTCTGTGCTCTTTCCCGTTGGACAGAGGCATACCCGGTTTCAGATTACACTGCCCCGACTACTGCCAAACAGTTAGTTCGAGAATTCTTCCCACGGTACGGTTTACCACGTGTTGTCTACTCAGATAACGGCCAGCCGTTCTCATCCGAACTAATGAAACACGTTTCACTTTTGTTAGGTTATCAGTGGAAGTTCCACTGTGTCCGACACCCCGAGGCAGCAGGTCTCGTGGAAAGACATAATCAAACTCTGAAAATTAGATTGTCCAAAATATGCAGGGAGAAAGGTGTCGACTGGGTAGTAGCGTTACCAGTTGCACTCTTTTACATGAGAATGGTAGCACACTCTCGAACAGGGCTATCCCCTTATGAAGTGATCTTCGGTAGACCACCAAATATGTGGGGGACGCCTATACCACGCAAAATAACTGATATTGACTGTAATATGCTGACAGATTACTTGGCTTCCTTGATGTCTGCACTACAATCTTGTCGTTCACAGGTAGCTGCAGCTTTTCCCGACAACACTGAGGTGAAACCCCATGACGTAATTCCAGGAGACCTGGTCTTAGTGAGGAACTTTGATCGGAAGTCTCAGCTGGACCCTAGGTGGAGGTCGCCTCAGCTCGTGTTATTAACGACGAGGACAGCCGTGAAGATCGAGGGTCGAAAAGGCTGGATACATTCAAGTCATATCAAGAAATTTCATGGACTACCATCAGATGTAAACGACACACCTTGTGTGTCTTCACCCATTGACTCAAAACTTCCTTTGGTTGAATCAAGTAATCACGAACAATATAAACTGAAACTCAGGTCTAACCAGTCAGGCAATTTGATTGTTTAAGTCCTCTCCAAGGTGAAGCGGTTGAATTTGTCTCTGACATGTATCCCTTAGACCTGAATAGAGAAAAAACCCGAAAAATGTTGAAACGACATGCATACTGTAAATCACTGCGTAGTCATTGCACAGTGACGTTATTAATTTTGTTTTTCTTAAGTCTTTTAATAATTACTGCAAGTATATTGTTGCACATATATTATCCTATTTCTAGACATGTTTATAATGTTACTGCTGAACATTCTTTTAGTGAATTACCTCCGCATGAATTGTCATATAGATTTGCGCTGCGCAATAACACGTTTATTAGTATGTTACATCATTCCCATCAGGTTAGCAATGCTACAAATTGTTGGATATGTGGCCGACTCCCTCCCTATCAGAATTATAAAGGAATTCTACCTCTCTTTCCATACCCGTTCACACACAACGGCTCCTGTGGAGCATGGTTTAGTTTAATTAATTCCCAAGATTCGAATTCTGCAGTTTATCAAGACAACTGGGTATGGGGAAATTTGAACTTAGTTTTACTTAAAGTCTGCTACCCTAACAAGGAGGGACTTCCCAAAAGAACAGGAACTGATCTAGAAAATGAAGTGTATGGATTAGGTAATTTTACACTCAATCTTATGATCCTAAATGTCGAATCCGAAGCTACTCCAATTTTGCCCGCTATGTCAATATTCCCAGTAAAAGGTGAATTATGTGTAAGAAAGAATGGTTCCATACATATGGGCCATAGTAGATGCACCACTGTAATAGAATTTAGTGATCAGGGCAAGTCTACATTTAGAGCTTCCCGCCATTCCTATTTCATATGTGGTCAGACGGCATATGTACGTTTGCCTCTAGATTGGGATGGTACCTGCTACATTGGATTCCTTTTGCCACCTGTTTTCCTAGCTCCTCCTGATTATCACAGAAATACTCATTTAGTACACCATAGAGAAAGAAGAGATCTCCCAATAGTCGATTACACTGAAACAGCATGGGAAAAATACACAGATTTCAATAAAGGTCTCTTTCCCTATATAGGTACCGTTACTAATAGTAAGCTAATACGTAGATTAACTAGAACCCTTGAAGCAGTAGTGAATGAAACTATTTCCGCCTTAGGCAATTTAACAGAAGAGCAGTCTGCTATGAGGATTGTTGTGCTTCAAAATCGTCTTGTCCTTGACGTCATCCTGGCCGATAGGGGCGGAGCTTGTAGGGTCATCGGATCAAGTTGTTGCATTTTCATACCAGAAAATTCGCCATCTGTATATAAAGCCATAACCCGCCTTCATAAGATTGTAAGCCAGATACACCAGAGTCCAGGCACCTGGACTTGGTCCGGTTGGTTTTGGAGTGTATTATCTACCTTTGGATGGAAGGTCCTATCCTTCCTAGGTATTGGCCTTCTCATACTATTCAGTTGCTGTCTATGTCTACAATGTGGACCAGCGATCTGTGGTCTGTGTGCCACATCGTGTATTCCACCACCAAGATTTCGTTCGTCCCAGAAGAAAAAAGAAGAACAAATGATGCTATATGAACAGATCAATGGATTGATGAAGATTGATATCTCTTGACGGGCAAGTAGGGGACAAGGAGGGAATGTGGAAATATGGATTTTTCTGATCAGTTATGTCCCCTATCTTGGACCCCAACGGTTCCATGTATAAATCACAAGTACATGTATGTTCCCTCCAGTTCCAGTTATGAAGACGCAAATACATGTGCGTCCACCGTTAACATGTCCTCTTTCAGATCCGCCATGAATGGGCCGGATATTCTATTCCTAAGTACGAAAGGCCACCGGCTTTATATGGTTCACTTATGCCATTTTACAGTCCAGGCAAGTAGGCCCTGATTCTGTCATCAAGCTTTTCTTGCCCTCTGCCTCTGAAAGCTCCAGTCTGAGCCTGCATCTGTGACCATGAACTTTGTCTCATTCCCTGCGCGGCTCACGATGCCTGACATCAGCCTGTTGCCTGCCAAAAACCGTATTTCACCTTCGAAATTATCTGCTCCGCTCCCTGCCCAATGCATTCCTGTCTAGTAGTTTAAGTAAACATTCTTCCAGCTACCGAGCAAAGGCCCGGCTTCTCTGTCTTTATGCACGTAATTCATAGCCCTATTATTATGGAAGACTTTCGCCCTCGCATCTAGTGTAGACACTTAGACGCTTGTACACGCACTAACAGTCAGTATAGTCAGTATAGAATAAGATTCTACTCTAAGAGACCTCTCTTTTGGATAACATAGTTCTTTAAACATAGGATGTTAGATATGATTTGGGATAAGGTTGACTTGACCCACCAGACATCTGTCGCCACATGTAGAGTTAAATGTCAAATCCCCTTCACCCCCTAGTCGCACGTCAATCATACGTCATGCTGCTGCGCGCACATTTCTGCCAAGTATTTCTGCTGACATTGCGAAATTCCTTCATGGAACCACCCTATTATGACATCACACCTGATGACGTTCTTTAGTCACACCCAGTTACGCCCACTTTTGCTACGCATGTATGTTTTATCTACACTATCAATTGTTACGCCTCTTGCATTTGCTTCAATGTAATGCCTATTGTATAAAAGTGATTACTTATCAATAAAGTATGTACTTCACTTCCTGAACCTCCGTGGTGATGGAACTTGGAGTCACCGATTCGAATCGTCCATTGGAATAAAGCCCATTCCGAACCTCTAATGTCACGGATTTTGCCTCTTATTTTACTGAGCTATATTTATTATTTTTCTGTATCAAATTAAGTCCCGGTAATTAAATTATTTACCACACATGGCTTAGAAGCCGTAGCCCATTTACTAAAGAGAAAACCTCTGAAATTTATGGAACATAATGCCATGATCCTTCAATTTACTGAGTTCTGCCTTAAAAACAATATTTTTGTTTTCGGTGATGATTTTTACCATCAAAGGTCCGGTACTGCGATGGGCACCTGTTTCGCCCCCAGTTACGCGAATTTATTCATGGGCTGGTGGGAGGAGCAGGTGTCCAGAACACCCGGACTGATTGACTACAACAGGGTGGTCAGCTGGTACAGGTATATAGACGATCTTTGTATTATCTGGGATGGTTCCTTTGAGTCAGCTTCTACCTTCATTGATAACTTGAACAAAAATGCTATCAATTTGGAATTTAGTGGGGAAGTTAGTGCGGAAACTGTTAACTTCCTCGATTTAAAGATCAGGGTAGTGGATAACCAATTATCTGTATCGCTGTACCGCAAACCCTCAGCCGGAAATTCGACCCTGCATGCCACTAGTAATCATCTCCCCGGGCTAGTAAGAAGTATCCCTTATGGTGAATTCTTGCGGCTCAAACGAAACAGCACCAGGGTGGATGATTTCGAAAATGCAGCCAAAGACAGTATCAGTAGATTTGTAACATGAGGGTATAATAAAGCATTCCTTGAGAATACTCTGCAGCGAGTAAGGAATATACCCAGGGCCACTCTGTTAAAAGAGGACCAGCAAGTGGATACACAGGAAAGGAAAAAGGAAAGCAAGAAAAGTAGAATGGATGAGTGGGATACCAATAAATTCAGAATGGTAACTACCTTTTCAAATGGTGCCAATCAATTGAAGCAAATCTTAAGGAAAAATTGGCACATTTCGAAAACGGATCATGTTATTGGCCCAGACATCCCTTCTGCCCCTCTAGTAACTTTTAGAAAAGCAAGATCTTTGAGGGACAGTTTGGTTCAAAGCCATCTATCTACTAGCCCCAAGGTGATGGGAACCCTAAGGGATCTTAGAGGTTTCTTCCCATGCGGCAAATGCAAAGCCTGTGTAGGCAGTAGAAGGACATTGACCTATCAGGTTACTGGTCTAAAGAATCCTCGACCCATTAAGAAGTTCATAACGTGTAACACAAACTATGTAGTTTATTGCCTGGAATGTCCGTGCGGCCTACGATATGTGGGCAGCACTATCCATTGTGTTAAGATTCGCATCCTGGAGCATATGCGAGCGATAGCTAAGAATGATATCACCTACTCTTTCGCGAGACATTACTCTGAAAAACATAATAGCAATAGGGAGCTATTACGCTATTATGGTTTGGACCAAGTCCCCATAAGTGTCAGGGGGGGAGATAGAATCAAACAACTGCGCAGGCTTGAGTCACGTTATATTATAGATCTGGGAACAAAAAATCCCGCTGGCATGAATGTGGGCGAGGAATTATCGGTTCATCTTGGTGATTAAATGACTAAAGGAACATTAACAGAATAGGTCAATGTGGTCTAACTATAGGGATCAGGAAGATGAGATTTTGTAAGATGTTACATTTATTTAAGTGGTACTGTTTCTGTGTGATGACTGTTAACGTATCTTTCTTGTATTTATATAATGATTGTGACAGAGGCTTTTGTTTATGGGTCATATATTTGCTTGAAGGGTAGTGATTACAATGAGGCTCAGGCCGATACACGGCGTTATGTTAGTAAACTCTTTTTTATATACATGGCAATTGATTTACAGTTGCATGCTGTTCCTCTGCAATGGAGGAATATATCCTCTTCATGTTTCACTGCCGATCTTGCAATGATGGTAGCCGATATACGGCTCAATTATGGTCAAGTTTGTGGGACTTCACGAGCTGATACACGGCTAGCAATTGTTTTTTTGAAAATGAAGACTAACATTGGGAACCTATTTATGGTGAAATGTTTAGCAATTCAAAATTTGTATTTATACATTTTAACAATTGTTTCTCCCAATGTGGCGGCTGATTTCTGAACGCGATTGTCCCATTTTGTTGTCCCATTTTGCTGTCCATGCGAAAGAATACCATGTGACTCTTGCTATGCCTCTTTAAATATGCCGTTTTCTGGCGCGAATTTTGTAAAACATTTGATTAAGGCATCGCCGAAACGCGTCATGTTTTCTCATGCTCGCAATGCAATAAATGATTAAATAACTGCAGGAGTGTCCCGATGAGTGCTTTTCCAATTTCCTGAAAGTGACTGGGAGTGAGCGCGCATATATATATATATATATATATATCCAACTCCAAACTGCCCCTTCAGTTTAGAACGCACTCGGACACAAACTGTCATTAATCCTTTATTGGCAAACTCACGTTCCGTATACAGATGTCTTTGCAGCTTCACAGTCAATTTCGCCTGACGCGTTTCAAAGCCTGTAGCTTCTTTATCAAAGGCTTGACGTCCGTGTGCAATATGGGACACACCTGTTTATCTACGATACCACGCCCTCCATAGGAAAAGGATTCTGGTTCCCGTAGTATGTCCCAATAATATTTCCCTGGATGGGTTCTCTGAATATATATATATTTTTTTTTCACTGAAAAAAACATAGGTTTCAGGAACGTTATAGTTAGTTGGACATTTCACTTGTATAAAACCATAGAAATTCTAGTGTTATAGTTAGTTCAGCTAACTATAACTCGCGCGCCCGCAATGCACTGCTGATGACGTCACATATTACATCATTCATGACATGGTCAATGACATCACTGATGACATCACTGATGACATGTCAAATGACATCACTGATAACATCACTGATGACATCATCCAGTGACTGTGTGTTTCTGTAAAGTTTAAATATGTTTTATATATATGCCAAGCTGTATCGAAGAATGAGTGGGTGTATAAGTGTCTGTATGGAGGATTTAGTAGGTACGTGACTGACTGTTTAAGTGAGTGATTAAATGTGTCTTACTGAATGCGTGGGTTAGTGAATAAACTGAGTGAAAGTCTGTATCAGTCTGTCTGTTGTTGTGTAAGCTGCTGCGTAGGTTAGTGAGTAGTTGCATGAATGTCTATATGGGTTATTGATTGCTTGCCTGAGTATGTGTATGGCTGCCTGAGTGTGTATGTGGGTGGGTGGGAGGTGTGTGACTCTGTGCATAGATGTGTGAGTGGTTGATTCACTGAGTGTATGGGTTCAAGAGTGCATGTGGAAATAGCTGTATGGGTGGGTGAGTGTGTGTATGGGTGTGTTGGTGAGTGAATGGATGTCTCAGTGGTACATGTGTAAGTAACGACATATGTGAAAGGCTGTATATGTGAGTGATGGTGTAGTGCAGTGGTGTTTGTGTAGTGTAGGGGGTAGTGTTTTAGGGTTTAGGGTAGAGCAGTGGTTGTGTAGTGTAGGGGGTCATTCTGTGCGTAGTGTTTTAGAGTTTAGGGTAGTGTAGTGGTGTTTGTGTAGTGTATGGGGTCTTGTTTTAGGGTATAGGGTAGTGCAGTGGTGTTTGTGTAGTGTAGGGGATCGTGCTGGAGGTAGTGTGTTAGGGTTTAGGTTAGTGCATTGGTGTTTGTGTAGTGTAGGGGGTTGTGTTTTTGGGTTTAGGGTAGTGCAGGGGTGTTTGGGTAGTGTAGGGCATCATGCTGGGGGTACTGTTTTGGGGTTTAACGTAGTGCAGTTGTGTTTGGGTGGTGAAGATGGTCGTGCTGGGGGTAGTGTTTTAGGGTTTAGGGTAGTACAGTGGTGTTTGTGTAGTGTAGGCGGTCGTGCTTGGGGTAGTGTTTTAGGGTTTAGGGTAGTGCAGTGATGTTTGTGTAGTGTAGGGGGTCATACTGAGTGTAGATTTAGGGTTTAGGGTAGTGCAGTGGTGTTTGTGTAGTGTAGGGGGTCATGCTGGGGGTTGTGTTTTAGGGTTTAAGGCAGTGCAGTGGTGTTTGTGTAGTGAAGGGGGCCGTGCTGGGGGTAGTGTTTTAGGGTTTAGGGTAGTTCAGTGGTGTTTGTGTAGTCTAGGGGGTTGTCCTGCGGGTAGATTGAGGGTTTTGGGTAGTGCAGTGGTGTTTGGGTAGTGTAGGGAGTTGTTCTGGTGGTAGTGTTTTAGGGTTTAGGGTAGTGCAGTTATGTTTGGGTAGTGTACGGGTAGTATTTTAGGATTTAGGGTAGTGCAGTGGTGTTTGTTTAGTGTAGGGGGTCGTTCTGGGGTAGTATTTTAGGGTTTAGGGTAGTGCAGTGGTGTTTGTGTAGCTTAGGGGGTTGTGTTTTAGGGTTTAGGGTAGTGCAGGGGTGTTTGGGTAGTGTAGGGCATCATGCTGGGGGTACTGTTTTGGGGTTTAACGTAGTGCAGTTGTGTTTGGGTGGTGAAGATGGTCGTGCTGGGGGTAGTGTTTTAGGGTTTAGGGTAGTACAGTGGTGTTTGTGTAGTGTAGGCGGTCATGCTTGGGGTAGTGTTTTAGGGTTTAGGGTAGTGCAGTGATGTTTGTGTAGTGTAGGGGGTCATACTGAGTGTAGATTTAGGGTTTAGGGTAGTGCAGTGGTGTTTGTGTAGTGTAGGGGGTCATGCTGGGGGTTGTGTTTTAGGGTTTAAGGCAGTGCAGTGGTGTTTGTGTAGTGAAGGGGGCCGTGCTGGGGGTAGTGTTTTAGGGTTTAGGGTAGTTCAGTGGTGTTTGTGTAGTCTAGGGGGTTGTCCTGCGGGTAGATTGAGGGTTTTGGGTAGTGCAGTGGTGTTTGGGTAGTGTAGGGAGTGGTTCTGGTGGTAGTGTTTTAGGGTTTAGGGTAGTGCAGTTATGTTTGGGTAGTGTAGGGTGTCGTGCTGGGGGTAGTGTTTTATTGTTTAGGGTAGTGCAGTGGTGTTTGGGTAGTGTAGGGGGTCATGCTGGGTGTATATTTAGGGTTTAGGGTAGTGCAGTGGTGTTTGTGTTGTGAGGGGTTTATGCTGGGGGTAGTGCTTTAGAGTTTAGGGTAGTGCAGTGATGTTTGGGTAGTGTAGGGAGTCATGCTGGGGGTAGTGCTTAAGGGTTTAGGTTAGTGCAGTGGTGTTTGTGTAGTACAGGGGTCGTGTTTTAGGGTGGTGCAGTGGTATTTGGGTAGTGTAGGGGTTCATGCTGTGGGTAGTGTTTTAGGCTTTAGGGTAGTGCAGTAGTGTTTGGGTAGTGTAGGGGGTCATGCTGAGGTAGATTTAGGGTTTAGGGTAGTGCAGTGGTGTTTGTGTTGTGAGGGGGTGTTGCTGTGGGTAGTGTTTAGGGTTTAGGGCAGTGCAGTGGTGTTGGTATAGTCTAGGGGGTCATGCTGAGGGTAGTGTTTTAGGGTTTAGGATAGTGTAGTGGTGTTTGGGTAGTATAAGGGGTCATGCTGGGGGTAGTGTTTTATGGTTTAGGGTAGGGCAGTGGTGTGTGTGTAGTGTAGGGGGTCATGCTGGGGTTAGTGTTTTAGGGTTTAGGGTAGTGCAGTGGTGTTTGTGTAGTGTAGGGGTTCGTGCTAGGGGTAGTGTTTTAGGGTTTAGGGTAGTGCAGTGGTGTATGTGTAGTGTAGGGGGTCGTGCTGGGGGTAGAGTTTTAGGGTTTAGGGTAGTGCAGTGGTGTTTGGGTAATGTAGGGGCTCATGCTGGAGGTAGATTTAGGGTTTAGGGTTTAGGGTAGTGCAGTGGTGTTTGTCTTGTGAGGGGGTAATGCTGGGGTAGTGTTTTAGTGTTTAGGGTAGTGCAGTGGTGTTTGTATAGTGTAAGGGGTCATGCTGGGGGTATTGTTTTAGGGTTTAGGATAGTGTAGTGGTGTTTGGGTAGTATAAGGGGTCATGCTGGGGTTAGTGTTTAAGGGTTTAGGGTAGTGCAGTGGTGTTTGTGTAGTGTAGGGGGTCATGCTGGGAGTAGTGTTTTAGAGTTTAGGGTAATGCAGTGGTGTTTGTGTAGTGTAGGGGGTCATGTTTAAGGGTATACGGTAGTGTAGTGGTGTTTGGGTAGTGTAGGTGGTCATGCTGGGGTTAGTGTTTTAGGGTTTAGGGTAGTGCAGTGGTGTTTGGGTAGTGTAGGGGTTCGTGCTGGGGTAGTGTTTTATGGTTTAGGTTAGTGCAGTGGTGTTTGTGTAGTGTGGGAGGTCATGCTGGGGGTAGATTTAGGGTTTAATGTAGTGCAGTGGTGATTGGGTAGTGTAGGGAGTCGTGCTGGGGGTAGTGTTTTAGGGTTTAGGGTAGTGCAGTGGTGTTTGTGAAGTGTAGGGGGTCGTACTTGGGGTAGTATTTTAGGGTTTAGGGTAGTGCAGTGGTGTTTGTGTAGTGTAGGGTGTCGTGCCGGGGGTGGTGTTTTAGGGTTTAGGGTAGTGCAGTTGTGTTGGGTAGTGTACGGAGTAGTGCTGGGGTAGTGTTTTAGGGTCTAGGGTAGTGCAGTGGTGTTTGTGTAGTGTAGGGTGTAATGCTGGGAGTAGAGTTTTAGGGCAGTGCAGTAGTGTTTGTGTAGTGTACGGGTAGTATTTTAGGATTTAGGGTAGTGCAGTGGTGTTTGTTTAGTGTAGGGGGTCGTTAAGGGGTAGTATTTTAGGGTTTAGGGTAGTGCAGTGGTGTTTGTGTAGCTTAGGGGGTCGTGTTTTAGGGTTTAGGGTAGTGCAGGGGTGTTTGGGTAGTGTAGGGGTCATGCTGGGGTTATTGTTTTGGGGCTTAGCATTGTGCAGTTGTGTTTGGGTGGTTAAGGGGGTCGTGCTGGGGGTAGTGTTTTAGGGTTTAGGGTAGTACAGTCATGTTTGTGTAGTGTATGGGGTCGTGCTTGGGGTGGTGTTTCAGGGTTTAGTATAGTGCAGTGGGGTTTGGGTAATTTAAGGGGTCGTGCTGGGGGTAGTGTTTTAGGGTTTAGTGTAGTGCAGTGGTGTTTGTGTAGTGTAGGGGTCATGCTGGGGTAGTGTTTTATGGTTTAGGATAGTGCAGTGGTGTTTGTGTAGTTTAGGGGTCGTGCTGGGGTAGTGTTTTAGGGTTTATGGTAGTGCAGTGGTGTTTAGGTAGTGTAGGGGTTCGTGCTGGGGTAGTGTTTTATGGTTTAGGGTAGTGCAGTGGTGTTTGCGTAGTGTGGGAGGTGATGCTGGGGTTAGATTTAGGGTTTAGTGGAGTGCAGTGGTGTTTGGTTAGTGTTAGGAGTCGTGCTGGGGGTAGTGTTTTAGGGTTTAGGGTAGTGCAGTGGTGTTTGTGTAGTTTAGGGAGTTGTGCTGGGGGTAGTGTTTTAGGGTTTAGGGTAGTGCAGTTGTGTTTGGGTAGTGTTGGGGGGTCGTGCTTGGGGTAGTGTTTTAGGGTTTAGGGTAGTGCAGTGCTATTTGTGTAGTGTAGGGGGTCTTGCTGGCGGTAGTGTTTTAGGGTTTAGTGTAGTGCAGTGGTGTTTGTGTAGTGTAGGAGGGCGTGCTGGGGATAGTGTTTTAGCATTTAGGGTAGTGCAGTGGTGTTTGGGTAGTGTAGGGGTTCAAGCTGAGGGTAGTGTTTTAGGGTTTAGGGTAGTGCAGTGGTGTTTGGGTAGTGTAGGGGTTTATGCTGTGGGTAGTGTTTTAGGCTTTAGGGTAGTGCAGTAGTGTTTTGGTAGTGTAGGGGGTCATGCTGAGGTAGTGTTTTAGGGTTTAGGGTAGTGTAGTAGTGTAGGGGGTCATGCTGGGGGTAGTGTTTAGGGTTTACGGTAGTGCAGTGATGTTTGGGTAGTGTAGAGAGTCGTGCTGGGGGTAGTGTTTCAGGGTTTAGGTTAGTGCAGTGGTGTTTGTGTAGTACAGTTGGTCGTGTTTTAGGGTAGTGCAGTGGTGTTTGTGTAGTGTTGGGATAAGTGTTTTAATGTTTAGGGTAGTGCAGTGGAGTTTGGGTAGTGTAGGGGTTCATGCTGGAGGTAGTGTTGTAGAGTTTAGGGTAGTGTAGTTGTGGTTGGGTAGTGTAGGGGGTCATGCTGGGGTAGATTTAGGGTTTAGGGTAGTGCAGTGGTGTTTGTGTTGTGAGGGGGTGTTGCTGTGGGTAGTGTTTTAGGGTTTAGGGCAGTGCAGTGGTGTTTGTATAGTCTAGGGGGTCATGCTGAGGGTAGTGTTTTAGGGTTTAGGACAGTGTAGTGGTGTTTGGGTAGTATAAGGGGTCATGATGGGGGTAGTGTTTTATGGTTTAGGGTAGTGCAGTGGTGTGTGTGTAGTGTAGGGGGTCATGCTGGGGTTAGTGTTTTAGGGTTTAGGATAGTGCAGTGGTGTTTGTGTAGTGTAGAGGTGTGTGCTAGGGGTAGTGTTTTAGGGTTTAGGGTAGTGCAGTGGTGTATGTGTAGTGTAGGGGGTCGTGCTGGGGGTAGTGTTTTAGGGTTTAGGGTAGTGCAGTGGTGTTTGGGTAATGTAGGGGGTCATGCTGGGGGTAGATTTAGGGTTTAGGTTTTAGGGTAGTGCAGTGGTGTTTGTCTTGTGAGGGGGTAATGCTGGGGTAGTGTTTTAGGGTTTAGGGTAGTGCAGTGGTGTTTGTATAGTGTAAGGGGTCATGCTGGGGGTAGTGTTTTAGCGTTTAGGATAGTGTAGTGGTGTTTGGGTAGTATAAGGGGTCATGCTGGGGATAGAGTTTTAAGGTTTAGGGTAATGCAGAGGTGTTTGTGTAGTGTAGGGGGTCATGCTGGGAGTAGTGTTTTAGAGTTTAGGGTAGTGCAGTGGTGTTTGTGTAGTGTAGGGGGTCATGTTTAAGGGTATACGGTAGTGTAGTGGTGTTTGGGTAGTGTAGGTGGTCATGCTGGGGTTAGTGTTTTAGGGTTTAGGGTAGTGCAGTGGTGTTCGGGTAGTGAAGGGGTTCGTGCCGGGGTAGTGTTTTATGGTTTAGGTTAGTGCAGTGGTGTTTGTGTAGTGTGGGAGGTCATGCTGGGGGTAGATTTAGGGTTTAATGTAGTGCAGTGGTGTTTGGGTAGTGTAGGGAGTCGTGCTGTGGTAGTGTTTTAGGGTTTAGGGTAGTGCAGTGCTGTTTGTGTAGTGTAGGGAGTCGTGCTGGGGGTAGTGTTTTAGGGTTTAGGGCAGTGCAGTGGTGTTTGGGAAGTGTAGGGAGGTCGTGCTTGGGGTAGTATTTTAGGGTTTAGGGTAGTGCAGTGGTGTTTGTGTAGTGTAGGGTGTCGTGCCGGGGGTGGTGTTTTAGGGTTTAGGGTAGTGCAGTGGTTTTGGGTAGTGTACGGGGTAGTGCTGGGGTAGTGTTTTAGGGTTTAGGGTAGTGCAGTTGTGTTTGTGTAGTGTAGGGTGTCCTTCCGGGGGTGGTATTTTAGGGTTTAGGGTAGTGCAGTGGTTTTGGGTAGTGTACGGGTTAGTGCTGGGGTAGTGTTTTAGGGTTTAGGGTAGTGCAGTGGTGTATGTGTAGTGTAGGGGGTCATGCTGGGAGTAGAGTTTTAGGGCAGTGCAGTGGTGTTTGTGTAGTGTAGGGGTAGTGTTTTAGGGTTTAGGGTAGTGCAGTGGTGTTTGTTTAGTGTAGGGGGTCGTGCTGGGGTAGTGTTTTAGGGCAGTGCAGTGGTGTTTGTGTAGTGTAGGGGTAGTGTTTTAGGGTTTAGGGTAGTGCAGTGGTGTTTGTTTAGTGTAGGGGGTCGTGCTGGGGTAGAGTTTTAGGGTTTAGGGTAGTGCAGTGGTGTTTGTGTAGCTTAGGGGGTCGTGTTTTGGGGTTTAGGGTAGTGCAGGGGTGTTTGGGTAGTGTAGGGGTCATGCTGGGGTTATTGTTTTGGGGTTTAGCATTGTGCAGTTGTGTTTGGGTGGTTAAGGGGGTCGTGCTGGGGTAGTGTTTTGGGGTTTAGGGTAGTGCAGTGGTGTTTGTGTAGTGTAGGGGTCATGCTGGGGTAGTGTTTTAGGGTTTAGGATAGTGCAGTGGTGTTTGGGTCGTGTAGGGAGTCGTGCTGGGGGTAGTGTTTCAGGGTTTAGGTTAGTGCAGCGGTGTTTGTGTAGTACAGTTGGTCGTGTTTTAGGGTAGTGCAGTGGTGTTTGTGTAGTGTTGGGATAAGTGTTTTAATGTTTAGGGTAGTGCAGTGGATTTTGGGTAGTGTAGGGGTTCATGCTGGAGGTAGTGTTGTAGAGTTTAGGGTAGTGTAGTGGTGGTTGGGTAGTGTAGGGGGTCATGCTGGGGTAGATTTAGGGTTTAGGGTACTGCAGTGGTGTTTGTGTTGTGAGGGGCTGTTGCTGTGGGTAGTGTTTTAGGGTTTAGGGCAGTGCAGTGGTGTTTGTATAGTCTACGGGGTCATGCTGAGGGTAGTGTTTTAGGGTTTAGGATAGTGTAGTGGTGTTTGGGTTGTATAAGGGGTCATGCTGGGGGCGAGTGTTTTATGGTTTAGGGTAGTGCAGTGGTGTGTGTGTAGTGTAGGGGGTCATGCTGGGGTTAGTGTTTTAGGGTTTAGGGTAGTGCAGTGGTGTTTGTGTAGTGTAGAGGTTCGTGCTAGGGGTAGTGTTTTAGGGTTTAGGGTAGTGCAGTTGTGTTTGGGTGATGTAGGGGGTCTTGCTGGGGGTAGATTTAGGGTTTAGGGTTTAGGGTAGTGCAGTGGTGTTTGTCTTGTGAGGGGGTAATGCTGGGGTAGTGATTTAGGGTTTAGGGTAGTGCAGTGGTGTTTGTATAGTGTAAGGGGTCATGCTGGGGGTAGTGTTTTAGCGTTTAGGATAGTGTAGTGGTGTTTGGGTAGTATAAGGGGTCATGCTGGGGTTAGTGTTTTAGGGTTTAGGGTAGTGCAGTGGTGTTTGGGTAGTGTAGGGGGTGATGCTGGGAGTAGTGTTTTAGAGTTTATGGTAGTGCAGTGGTGTTTGTGTAGTGTAGGGGGTCATGTTTAAGGGTATACGGTAGTGTAGTGGTGTTTGGGTAGTGTAGGTGGTCATGCTGGGGTTAGTGTTTTAGGGTTTAGGGTAGTGCAGTGGCGTTGGGGTAGTGTAGGGGTTCGTGCCGGGGTAGTGTTTTATGGTTTAGGTTAGTGCAGTGGTGTTTGTGTAGTGTGAGAGGTCATGCTGGGGGTAGATTTAGGGTTTAATGTAGTGCAGTGGTGTTTGGGTAGTGTAGGGAGTCGTGCTGGGGGTAGTGTTTTAGGGTTTAGGGCAGTGCAGTGGTGTTTGGGAAGTGTAGGGGGTCGTGCTTGGGGTAGTATTTTAGAGTTTAGGGTAGTGCAGTGGTGTTTGTGTAGTGTAGGGTGTCGTGCCGGGGGTGGTGTTTTAGGGTTTAGGGTAGTGCAGTGGTTTTGGGTAGTGTACGGGGTAGTGCTGGGGTAGTGTTTTAGGTTTTAGGGTAGTGCAGTGGTGTTTGTGTAGTGTAGGGGGTCCTGCTGGGAGTAGAGTTTTAGGGCAGTGCAGTGGTGTTTGTGTAGTGTAGGGGTAGTGTTTTAGGGTTTAGGGTAGTGCAGTGGTGTTTGTTTAGTGTAGGGGGTCGTGCTGGGGTAGTGTTTTAGGGTTTAGGGTAGTGCAGTGGTGTTTGTGTAGCTTAGGGGGTCGTGTTTTGGGGTTTAGGGGAGTGCAGGGGTGTTTGGGTAGTGTAGGGTCATGCTGGGGTTATTGTTTTGGGGTTTAGCATTGTGCAGTTGTGTTTGGGTGGTTAAGGGGGTCGTGTTGGGGGTAGTGTTTTAGGGTTTAGGGTAGTACAGTCGTGTTTGTGTAGTGTATGGGGTCGTGCTTGGGGTAGTGTTTCAGGGTTTAGTATAGTGCAGTGGTGTTTGTGTAGTGTAGGGGTCATGCTGGGGTAGTGTTTTAGGGTTTAGGATAGTGCAGTGGTGTTTGTGTAGTTTAGGGGTCGTGCTGGGTAGTGTTTTAGGGTTTATGGTAGTGCAGTGGTGTTTAGGTAGTGTAGGGGTTCATGCTGGGGTAGTGTGTTATGGTTTAGGGTAGTGCAGGGGTGTTTGCGTAGTGTGGGAGGTGATGCTGGGGTTAGATTTAGGGTTTAGTGTAGTGCAGTGGTGTTTGGTTAGTGTTAGGAGTCGTGCTGGGGTAGTGTTTTAGGGTTTAGGGTAGTGCAGTGGTGTTTGTGTAGTTTAGGGAGTTGTGCTGGGGTAGTGTTTTAGGGTTTAGGGTAGTGCAGTTGTGTTTGGGTAGTGTTGGGGGGTCTTGCTCAGGGGTAGTGTTTTAGGGTTTAGGGTAGTGCAGTGCTATTTGTGTAGTGTAGGGGGTCTTGCTGGCGCTAGTGTTTTAGGGTTTAGTGTAGTGCAGTGGTGTTTGTGTAGTGTAGGAGGGCGTGCTGGGGATAGTGTTTTAGGGTTTAGGGTAGTGCAGTGGTGTTTGGGTAGTGTAGGGGTTCAAGCTGTGGGTAGTGTTTTAGGCTTTAGGGTAGTGCAGTAGTGTTTGGGTAGTGTAGGGGGTCATGCTGAGGTAGTGTTTTAGGGTTTAGGGTAGTGTAGTAGTGTAGGGGGTCATGCTGGGGGTAGTGTTTTAGGGTTTACGGTAGTGCAGTGATGTTTGGGTAGTGTAGGGAGTCGTGCTGGGGGTAGTTTTTCAACGTTTAGGTTAGTGCAGTGGTGTTTGTGTAGTACAGTTGGTCGTGTTTTAGGGTAGTGCAGTGGTGTTTTTGTAGTGTTGGGATAAGTGTTTTAATGTTTAGGGTAGTGCAGTGGAGTTTGGGTAGTGTAGGGGTTCATGCTGGGGTAGTGTTTTATGGTTTAGGGTAGTGCAGTGGTGTTTGTGTAGTGTGGGAGGTGATGCTGGGGTTAGATTTAGGGTTTAGTGTAGTGCAGTGGTGTTTGGTTAGTGTTAGGAGTCGTGCTGGGGTAGTGTTTTTGGGTTTAGGGTAGAGCAGTGGTGTTTGTGTAGTTTAGGGAGTTGTGCTGGGGGAAGTGTTTTAGGGTTTAGGGTAGTGCAGTTGTGTTTGGGTAGTTTTGGGGGGTCGTGCTTGGGGTAGTGTTTTAGGGTTTAGCGTAGTGCAGTGCTATTTGTGTAGTGTAGGGGGTCTTGCTGGCGGTAGTGTTTTAGGGTTTAGTGTAGTGCAGTGGTGTTTGTGTAGTGTAGGAGGGCGTGCTGGGGATAGTGTTTTAGGGTTTAGGGTAGTGCAGTGGTGTTTGGGCAGTGTAGGGGTTCAAGCTGAGGGTAGTGTTTTAGGGTTTAGGGTAGTGCAGTGGTGTTTGGGTAGTGTAGGGGTTTATGCTGTGGGTAGTGTTTTAGGCTTTAGGGTAGTGCAGTAGTGTTTGGGTAGTGTAGGGGGTCATGCTGAGGTAGTGTTTTAGGGTTTAGGGTAGTGTAGTAGTGTAGGGGGTCATGCTGGGGGTAGTGTTTTAGGATTTACGGTAGTGCAGTGATGTTTGGGTAGTGTAGGGAGTCGTGCTGGGGGTAGTTTTTCAAGGTTTAGGTTAGTGCAGTGGTGTTTGTGTAGTACAGTTGGTCGTGTTTTAGGGTAGTGCAGTGGTGTTTGTGTAGTGTTGGGATAAGTGTTTTAATGTTTAGGGTAGTGCAGTGGAGTTTGGGTAGTGTACGGGTTCATGCTGGAGGTAGTGTTTTAGAGTTTAGGGTAGTGTAGTGGTGGTTGGGTAGTGTAGGGGGTCATGCTGGGGTAGATTTAGGGTTTAGGGTAGTGCAGTGGTGTTTGTGTTGTGAGGGGGTGTTGCTGTGGGTAGTGTTTTATGGTTTAGGGTAGTGCAGTGGTGTTTGTGTAGTGTGGGAGGTGATGCTGGGGTTAGATTTAGGGTTTAGTGTAGTGCAGTGGTGTTTGGTTAGTGTTAGGAGTCGTGCTGGGGTAGTGTTTTTGGGTTTAGGGTAGAGCAGTGGTGTTTGTGTAGTTTAGGGAGTTGTGCTGGGGGAAGTGTTTTAGGGTTTAGGGTAGTGCAGTTGTGTTTGGGTAGTTTTGGGGGGTCGTGCTTGGGGTAGTGTTTTAGGGTTTAGCGTAGTGCAGTGCTATTTGTGTAGTGTAGGGGGTCTTGCTGGCGGTAGTGTTTTAGGGTTTAGTGTAGTGCAGTGGTGTTTGTGTAGTGTAGGAGGGCGTGCTGGGGATAGTGTTTTAGGGTTTAGGGTAGTGCAGTGGTGTTTGGGCAGTGTAGGGGTTCAAGCTGAGGGTAGTGTTTTAGGGTTTAGGGTAGTGCAGTGGTGTTTGGGTAGTGTAGGGGTTTATGCTGTGGGTAGTGTTTTAGGCTTTAGGGTAGTGCAGTAGTGTTTGGGTAGTGTAGGGGGTCATGCTGAGGTAGTGTTTTAGGGTTTAGGGTAGTGTAGTAGTGTAGGGGGTCATGCTGGGGGTAGTGTTTTAGGATTTACGGTAGTGCAGTGATGTTTGGGTAGTGTAGGGAGTCGTGCTGGGGGTAGTTTTTCAAGGTTTAGGTTAGTGCAGTGGTGTTTGTGTAGTACAGTTGGTCGTGTTTTAGGGTAGTGCAGTGGTGTTTGTGTAGTGTTGGGATAAGTGTTTTAATGTTTAGGGTAGTGCAGTGGAGTTTGGGTAGTGTACGGGTTCATGCTGGAGGTAGTGTTTTAGAGTTTAGGGTAGTGTAGTGGTGGTTGGGTAGTGTAGGGGGTCATGCTGGGGTAGATTTAGGGTTTAGGGTAGTGCAGTGGTGTTTGTGTTGTGAGGGGGTGTTGCTGTGGGTAGTGTTTTAGGGTTTAGGGCAGTGCAGTGGTGTTTGTATAGTCTATGGGGTCATGCTGAGGGTAGTGTTTTAGGGTTTAGGATAGTGTAGTGGTGTGTGGGTAGTATAAGGGGTCATGCTGGGGGTAGTGTTTTATGGTTTAGGGTAGGGCAGTGGTGTGTGTGTAGTGTAGGGGGTCATGCTGGGGTTAGTGTTTTAGGGTTTAGGGTAGTGCAGTTGTGTTTGTGTTGTGTAGGGGTTTGTGCTAGGGGTAGTGTTTTAGGGTTTAGGGTAGTGCAGTGATGTATGTGTAGTGTAGGGGCTCGTGCTGGGGGTAGTGTTTTAGGGTTTAGGGTAGTGCCTTGGGTTTTTGGTAATATAGTGGGTCATGCTGGGGGTAGATTTAGGTTTAAGGGTTTAGGGTAGTGCAGTGGTGTTTGTCTTGTGAGGGGGTAATGCTGGGGTAGTGTTTTAGGGTTTAGGGTAGTGCAGTGGTGTTTGTATAGTGTAAGGGGTCATGCTGGGGGTAGTGTTTTAGCGTTTAGGATAGTGTAGTGGTGTTTGGGTAGTATAAGGGGTCATGCTGGGGTTATTGTTTTAGGGTTTAGGGTAGTGCAGTGGTGTTTGTGTAGTGTAGGGGGTCATGCTGGGAGTAGTGTTTTAGAGTTTAGGGTAGTGCAGTGGTGTTTGTGTAGTGTAGGGGGTCATGTTTAAGGGTATACGGTAGTGTAGTGGTGTTTGGGTAGTGTAGGTGGTCATGCTGGGGTTAGTGTTTTAGGGTTTAGGGTAGTGCAGTGGTGCTGGGGTAGTGAAGGGTTTCGTGCCGGGGTAGTGTTTTATTTTTTAGGTTAGTGCAGTGGTGTTTGTGTAGTGTGGGAGGTCATGCTGGGGGTAGATTTAGGGTTTAATGTAGTGCAGTGGTGTTTGGGTAGTGTAGGGAGTCGTGCTGGGGGTAGTGTTTTAGGGTTTAGGGTAGTGCAGTGGTGTTTGTGTAGTGTAGGGAGTCGTGCTGGGGGTAGTGTTTTAGGGTTTAGGGCAGTGCAGTGGTGTTTGGGAAGTGTAGGGGGGTCGTGCTTGGGGTAGTATTTTAGGGTTTAGGGTAGTGCAGTGGTGTTTGTGTAGTGTAGGGTGTCGTGCCGGGGGTGGTGTTTTAGGGTTTAGGGTAGTGCAGTGGTGTTTGTTTAGTGTAGGGGGTCGTGCTGGGGTAGTGTTTTAGGGTTTAGGGTAGTGCAGTGGTGTTTGTGTAGCTTAGGGGGCCGTGTTTTGGGGTTTAGGGTAGTGCAGGGGTGTTTGGGTAGTGTAGGGGTCATGCTGGGGTTATTGTTTTGGGGTTTAGCATTGTGCAGTTGTGTTTGGGTGGTTAAGGGGGTCGTGCTGGGGGTAGTGTTTTAGGGTTTAGGGTAGTACAGTCGTGTTTGTGTAGTGTATGGGGTCGTGCTTGGGGTAGTGTTTCAGGGTTTAGTATAGTGCAGTGGTGTTTGTGTAGTGTAGGGGTCATGCTGGTGTAGTGTTTTAAGGTTTAGGATAGTGCAGTGGGTTTTGTGTAGTTTAGGGGTCGTGCTGGGGTAGTGTTTTAGGGTTTATGGTAGTGCAGTTGTGTTTAGGTAGTGTAGGGGTTCATGCTGGGGTAGTGTTTTATTGTTTAGGGTAGTGCAGTGGTGTTTGCGTAGTGTGGGAGGTGATGCTGGGGTTAGATTTAGGGTTTAGTGTAGTGCAGTGGTGTTTGGTTAGTGTTAGGAGTCGTGCTGGGGGTAGTGTTTTAGGGTTTAGGGTAGTGCAGTGGTGTTTGTGTAGTTTAGGGAGTTGTGCTGGGGGTAGTGTTTTAGGGTTTAGGGTAGTGCAGTTGTGTTTGGGTAGTGTTGGGGGGTCGTGCTTGGGGTAGTGTTATAGGGTTTAGGGTAGTGCAGTGCTATTTGTGTAGTGTAGGGGGTCTTGCTGGCGGTAGTGTTTTAGGGTTTAGTGTAGTGCAGTGGTGTTTGTGTAGTGTAGGAGGGCGTGCTGGGGATAGTGTTTTAGGGTTTAGGGTAGTGCAGTGGTGTTTGGGTAGTGTAGGGGTTCAAGCTGAGGGCAGTGTTTTAGGGTTTAGGGTAGTGCAGTGGTGTTTGG
Source organism: Triturus cristatus (assembly GCF_964204655.1). NCBI lineage: Eukaryota > Metazoa > Chordata > Amphibia > Caudata > Salamandridae > Triturus > Triturus cristatus. Next base: position 749,430,150 of record NC_140579.1, read on the forward strand.
GTAGTGTAGGGGTTTATGCTGTGGGTAGTGTTTTAGGCTTTAGGGTAGTGCAGTAGTGTTTGGGTAGTGTAGGGGGTCATGCTGGGGTAATGTTTTAGGGTTTAGGGTAGTGTAGTAGTGTAGGGGGTCATGCTGATGGTAGTGTTTTAGGGTTTACGGTAGTGCAGTGATGTTTGGGTAGTGTAGGGAGTCGTGCTGGGGGTAGTTTTTCAAGGTTTAGGTTAGTGCAGTGGTGTTTGTGTAGTACAGTTGGTCGTGTTTTAGGGTAGTGCAGTGGTGTTTGTGTAGTGTTGGGATAAGTGTTTTAATGTTTAGGGTAGTGCAGTGGAGTTTGGGTAGTGTAGGGGTTCATGCTGGAGGTAGTGTTTTAGAGTTTAGGGTAGTGTAGTGGTGGTTGGGTAGTGTAGGGGGTCATGCTGGGGTAGATTTAGGGTTTAGGGTAGTGCAGTGGTGTTTGTGTTGTGAGGGGGTGTTGCTGTGGGTAGTGTTTTAGGGTTTAGGGCAGTGCAGTGGTGTTTGTATAGTCTATGGGGTCATGCTGAGGGTAGTGTTTTAGGGTTTAGATAGTGTAGTGGTGTTTGGGTAGTATAAGGGGTCATGCTGGGGGTAGTGTTTTATGGTTTAGGGTAGGGCAGTGGTGTGTGTGTAGTGTAGGGGGTCATGCTGGGGTTAGTGTTTTAGGGTTTAGGGTAGTGCAGTGGTGTTTGTGTTGTGTAGGGGTTCGTGCTAGGGGTAGTGTTTTAGGGTTTAGGGTAGTGCAGTGATGTATGTGTAGTGTAGGGGGTCGTGCTGGGCGTATTGTTTTAGGGTTCAGGGTAGTGCCTTGGGTTTTTGGTAATATAGTGGGTCATGCTGGGGGTAGGTTTAGGGTTAAGGGTTTAGGGTAGTGCAGTGGTGTTTGTCTTGTGCGGGGGTAATGCTGGGGTAGTGTATTAGGGTTTAGGGTAGTGCAGTGGTGTTTGTATAGTGTAAGGGGTCATGCTGGGGGTAGTGTTTAGGATAGTGTAGTGGTGTTTGGGTAGTATAAGGGGTCATGCTGGGGTTAGTGTTTTAGGGTTTAGGGTAGTGCAGTGGTGTTTGTGTAGTGTAGGGGGTCATGCTGGGAGTAGTGTTTTAGTGTTTAGGGTAGTGCAGTGGTGTTTGTGTAGTGTAGGGGGTCATGTTTAAGGGTATACGGTAGTGTAGTGGTGTTTGGGTAGTGTAGGTGGTCATGCTGGGGTTAGTGTTTTAGGGTTTAGGGTAGTGCAGTGGTGTTTGGGTAGTGTAGGGGTTCGTGCTGGGGTAGTGTTTTATGGTTTAGGTTAGTGCAGTGGTGTTTGTGTAGTGTGGGAGGTCATGCTGGGGGTAGATTTAAGGTTTAATGTAGTGCAGTGGTGTTTGGGTAGTGTAGGGAGTCGTGCTGGGGGTAGTGTTTTAGGGTTTAGGGCAGTGCAGTGGTGTTTGGGAAGTGTAGTGGGGTCATGCTTGGGGTAGTGTTTTAGGGTTTAGGGTAGTGCAGTGGTGTTTGTGTAGTGTAGGGTGTCGTGCCGGGGGTGGTGTTTTAGGGTTTAGGGTAGTGAAGTGGTTTTGGGTAGTGTACTGGGTAGTGCTGGGATAGTGTTTTAGGGTTTAGGGTAGTGCAGTGGTGTTTGTGTAGTGTAGGGGGTCATGCTGAGAGTAGAATTTTAGGGTAGTGCAGTGGTGTTTTTGAAGTGTAGGGGTAGTGTTTTAGGGTTTAGGGTAGTGCAATGGTGTTTGTTTAGTGTAGGGGGTCGTGCTGGGGTAGTGTTTTAGGGTTTAGGGTAGTGCAGTGGTGTTTGTGTAGCTTAGGGGGTCGTGTGTTAGGTTTTAGGGTAGTGCAGGGGTGTTTGGGTACTGTAGGGGTCATGCTGGGGTTATTGTTTTGGGGTTTAGCATTGTGCAGTTGTATTTGGGTGGTTAAGGGGGTCGTGCTGGGGGTAGTGTTTTAGGGTTTAGGGTAGTACAGTCGTGTTTGTGTAGTGTATGGGGTCGTGCTTGGGGTAGTGTTTCAAGGTTTAGTATAGTGCAGTGGTGTTTGGGTAGTATAAGGGGTCGTGCTGCGGTAGTGTTTTAGGATTTAGGGTAGTGCAGTGGTGTTTGTGTAGTATAGGGGTCATGCTTGGGGTAGTGTTTTAGGGTTTAGGATAGTGCAGTAGTGTTTGTGTAGTTTAGGGGTCGTGCTGGGGTAGTGTTTTAGGGTTTCTGGTAGTGTAGTGGTGTTTAGGTAGTGTAGGGGTTCGTGCTGGGGTAGTTTTTATGGTTTAGGGTATTGCAGTGGTGTTTGCGTAGTGTGGGAGGTGATGCTGGGGTTAGATTTAGGGTTTAGTGTAGTGCAGTGGTGTTTGGGTAGTGTTAGGAGTCGTGCTGGGGGTAGTGTTTTAGGGTTTAGGGTAGTGCAGTGGTGTTTGTGTACCTTAGGGGGCCGTGTTTTGGGGTTTAGGGTAGTGCAGGGGTGTTTGGGTAGTGTAGGGGTCATGCTGGGGTTATTGTTTTGGGGTTTAGCATTGTGCAGTTGTGTTTGGGTGGTTAAGGGGGTCGTGCTGGGGGTAGTGTTTTAGGGTTTAGGGTAGTACAGTCGTGTTTGTGTAGTGTATGGGGTCGTGCTTGGGGTAGTGTTTCAGGGTTTAGTATAGTGCAGTGGTGTTTGTGTAGTGTAGGGGTCATGCTGGTGTAGTGTTTTAAGGTTTAGGATAGTGCAGTGGGTTTTGTGTAGTTTAGGGGTCGTGCTGGGGTAGTGTTTTAGGGTTTATGGTAGTGCAGTTGTGTTTAGGTAGTGTAGGGGTTCATGCTGGGGTAGTGTTTTATTGTTTAGGGTAGTGCAGTGGTGTTTGCGTAGTGTGGGAGGTGATGCTGGGGTTAGATTTAGGGTTTAGTGTAGTGCAGTGGTGTTTGGTTAGTGTTAGGAGTCGTGCTGGGGGTAGTGTTTTAGGGTTTAGGGTAGTGCAGTTGTGTTTGGGCAGTGTTGGGGGGTCGTGCTTGGGGTAGTGTTATAGGGTTTAGGGTAGTGCAGTGCTATTTGTGTAGTGTAGGGGGTCTTGCTGGCGGTAGTGTTTTAGGGTTTAGTGTAGTGCAGTGGTGTTTGTGTAGTGTAGGAGGGCGTGCTGGGGATAGCGTTTTAGGGTTTAGGGTAGTGCAGTCGTGTTTGGGTAGTGTAGGGGTTCAAGCTGAGGGCAGTGTTTTAGGGTTTAGGGTAGTGCAGTGGTGTTTGGGTAGTGTAGGGGTTTATGTTGTGGGTAGTGTTTTAGGCTTTAGGGTAGTGCAGTAGTGTTTGGGTAGTGTAGGGGGTCATGCTGAGGTAGTGTTTTAGGGTTTAGGGTAGTGTAGTAGTGTAGGGGGTCATGCTGAGGGTAGTGTTTTAGGGTTTACGGTAGTGCAGTGATGTTTGGGTAGTGTAGGGAGTCGTGCTGGGGGTAGTTTTTCAAGGTTTAGGTTAGTGCAGTGGTGTTTGTGTAGTACAGTTGGTCGTGTTTTAGGGTAGTGCAGTGGTGTTTGTGTAGTGTTGGGATAAGTGTTTTAATGTTTAGGGTAGTGCAGTGGAGTTTGGGTAGTGTAGGGGTTCATGCTGGAGGTAGTGTTTTAGAGTTTAGGGTAGTGTAGTGGTGGTTGGGTAGTGTAGGGGGTCATGCTGGGGTAGATTTAGGGTTTAGGGTAGTGCAGTGGTGTTTGTGTTGTGAGGGGGTGTTGCTGTGGGTAGTGTTTTAGGGTTTAGGGCAGTGCAGTGGTGTTTGTATAGTCTATGGGGTCATGCTGAGGGTAGTGTTTTAGGGTTTAGGATAGTGTAGTGGTGTTTGGGTAGTATAAGGGGTCATGCTGGGGGTAGTGTTTTATGGTTTAGGGTAGGGCAGTGGTGTGTGTGTAGTGTAGGGGGTCATGCTGGGGTTAGTGTTTTAGGGTTTAGGGTAGTGCAGTGGTGTTTGTGTTGTGTAGGGGTTCGTGCTAGGGGTAGTGTTTTAGGGTTTAGGGTAGTGCAGTGATGTATGTGTAGTGTAGGGGGTCGTGCTGGGCGTAGTGTTTTAGGGTTCAGGGTAGTGCCTTGGGTTTTTGGTAATATAGTGGGTCATGCTGGGGGTAGATTTAGGGTTAAGGCTTTAGGGTAGTGCAGTGGTGTTTGTCTTGTGAGGGGGTAATGCTGGGGTAGTGTATTAGGGTTTAGGGTAGTGCAGTGGTGTTTGTATAGTGTAAGGGGTCATGCTGGGGGTAGTGTTTAGGATAGTGTAGTGGTGTTTGGGTAGTATAAGGGGTCATGCTGGGGTTAGTGTTTTAGGGTTTAGGGTAGTGCAGTGGTGTTTGTGTAGTGTAGGGGGTCATGCTGGGAGTAGTGTTTTAGTGTTTAGGGTAGTGCAGTGGTGTTTGTGTAGTGTAGGGGGTCATGTTTAAGGGTATACGGTAGTGTAGTGGTGTTTGGGTAGTGTAGGTGGTCATGCTGGGGTTAGTGTTTTAGGGTTTAGGGTAGTGCAGTGGTGATTGGGTAGTGTAGGGGTTCGTGCTGGGGTAGTGTTTTATGTTTTAGGTTAGTGCAGTGGTGTTTGTGTAGTGTGGGAGGTCATGCTGGGGGTAGATTTAAGGTTTAATGTAGTGCAGTGGTGTTTGGGTAGTGTAGGGAGTCGTGCTGGGGGTAGTGTTTTAGGGTTTAGGGTAGTGCAGTGGTGTTTGTGTAGTGTAGGGAGTCGTGCTGGGGGTAGTGTTTTAGGGTTTAGGGCAGTGCAGTGGTGTTTGGGAAGTGTAGTGGGGTCATGCTTGGGGTAGTGTTTTAGGGTTTAGGGTAGTGCAGTGGTGTTTGTGTAGTGTAGGGTGTCGTGCCGGGGGTGGTGTTTTAGGGTTTAGGGTAGTGAAGTGGTTTTGGGTAGTGTACTGGGTAGTGCTGGGATAGTGTTTTAGGGTTTAGGGTAGTGCAGTGGTGTTTGTGTAGTGTAGGGGGTCATGCTGAGAGTAGAATTTTAGGGTAGTGCAGTGGTGTTTTTGTAGTGTAGGGGTAGTGTTTTAGGGTTTAGGGTAGTGCAATGGTGTTTGTTTAGTGTAGGGGTCGTGCTGGGGTAGTGTTTTAGGGTTTAGGGTAGTGCAGTGGTGTTTGTGTAGCTTAGGGGGTCGTGTGTTAGGTTTTAGGGTAGTGCAGGGGTGTTTGGGTACTGTAGGGGTCATGCTGGGGTTATTGTTTTGGGGTTTAGCATTGTGCAGTTGTATTTGGGTGGTTAAGGGGGTCTTGCTGGGGGTAGTGTTTTAGGGTTTAGGGTAGTACAGCCGTGTTTGTGTAGTGTATGGGGTCGTGCTTGGGGTAGTGTTTCAAGGTTTAGTATAGTGCAGTGGTGTTTGGGTAGTGTAAGGGGTCGTGCTGCGGTAGTGTTTTAGGATTTAGGGTAGTGCAGTGGTGTTTGTGTAGTATAGAGGTCATGCTTGGGGTAGTGTTTTAGGGTTTAGGATAGTGCAGTGGTGTTTGTGTAGTTTAGGGGTCGTGCTGGGGTAGTGTTTTAGGGTTTATGGTAGTGTAGTGGTGTTTAGGTAGTGTAGGGGTTCGTGCTGGGGTAGTTTTTATGGTTTAGGGTATTGCAGTGGTGTTTGCGTAGTGTGGGAGGTGATGCTGGGGTTAGATTTAGGGTTTAGTGTAGTGCAGTGGTGTTTGGGTAGTGTTAGGAGTCGTGCTGGGGGTAGTGTTTTAGGGTTTAGGGTAGTGCAGTGGTGTTTGTGTAGTTTAGGGAGTTGTGCTGGGGGTAGTGTTTTAGGGTTTAGGGTAGTGCAGTTGTGTTTGGGTAGTGTTGGGGGGTCGTGCTTGGGGTAGTGTTTTAGGGTTTAGGGTAGTGCAGTGCTATTTGTGTAGTGTAGGGGGTCTTGCTGGCAGTAGTGTTTTAGGGTTTAGTGTAGTGCAGTGGTGTTTGTGTAGTGTAGGAGGGCGTGCTGGGGATAGTGATTTAGGGTTTAGGGTAGTGCAGTGGTGTTTGGGTAGTGTATGGGGTTCAAGCTGAGGGTAGTGTTTTAGGGTTTAGGGTAGTGCAGTGGTGTTTGGGTAGTGTAGGGTGTCATGCTGGGTGTATATGTAGGGTTTAGGGTAGTGCAGTGGTGTTTATGTTGTGAGGGGGTCATGCTGGGGTAGTGTTTTAAGGTTTAAGGTAGTGCAGTGATGTTTGGGTATTTAGGGAGTCGTGTTGGGGGTAATGTTTAAGTGTTTAGGTTAGTGCAGTGGTATTTGTGTAGTACAGGGGGTCGTGTTTTAGGGTAGTGCAGTGGTATTTGGGTAGTGTAGGGGTCATGCTGGGGTAGTGTTTTAAGGTTTAGGGTAGTACAGTAGTGTAGGGGGTCAAGCTGGGGGTAGTGTTTTAGGGTTTAGGGTAGTACAGTAGTGTAGGGGGTCGAGCTGGGGGTAGTGTTTTAGGGTTTAAGGTAGTACAGTGATGTTTGGGTAGCGTAGGGGTTCATGCTGTGGGTAGTGTTTTAGGCTTTAGGGTAGTGCAGTAGTGTTTGGGTAGTGTAGGGGTCATGCTGGGGTACTGTTTTAGGGTTTAGGGTAGTACAGTAGTGTAGGGGGTCGAGCTGGGGGTAGAGTTTTAGGGTTTAGTGTAGTACAGTGATGTTTGGGTAGTGTAGGGAGTCATGCTGGGGGTGGTGTTTCAGGGTTTAGGTTAGTGCAGTGGTGTTTGTGTAGTACAGGGGGTCATGCTTGGGGTAGTGTTTTAGGGTTTAGGGTACTGCAGTGGTGTTTGGGTAGTGTAGGGGGTCATGCTGGGGGTAGATTTAGGGTTTAGGGTAGTGCAGTGTTGTTTGTGTAGTTTAGGGGGTCATGCTGGGGGTAGTGCTTTATGGTTTAGGGTAGTGCAGTGGTGTTTGTGTAGTGTTGGGGGTAGTGTTTTAATGATTAGGGTAGTGCAGTGTAGTTTGGGTAGTGTAGGGTCGTGCTGGGGGTAGTTTTTAGGGTTTATGTTATGTTAAATGTTATGTTAAAATATTTGTACCGCGCGCTTTCACCATCGGTTTCTTGGCGCTGTTTAGGGGGTTTAGAGTAGTGCAGTGGTGTTTGTGTTGTGAGGGGGTCGTGCTGGGGGTAGTGTTTTAGGGTTTTGGGCAGTGCAGTGGTGTTTGTATAATATAGGGGGTCTTGTTTTAGGGTAGTGCCGTGGTGTTTGGGTAGTGTAGGGGGTCATGCTGGGGGTAGTGCTTTAGGGTTTAGTGTAGTGCAGTGGTGTTTGGGTAGTGTAGGGGGTTGTGCCTTGGGTTGTGTTTAGGGGTTTAGGGTAGTGCAGTTGTGTTTGGGTAGTGTAGGGTGTCGTGCTGGGGGTAGTGTTTTAGGGTAGTGCAGTGGTGTTTGGGTAGTGTAGGGGGTCTAGCTGGGTGTATATTTAGGGTTTAGGGTAGTGCAGTGGTGTTTGTGTTGTGAGGGGGTCATGCTGGGGGTAGTGTTTAAGGGGGTAGGTTAGTGCAGTGGTGTAGTACAGGGGTCGTGTTTTAGGGTAGTGCAGTGCTATTTGGGTTGTGTAGGGGTTCATGCTGTGGGTAGTGTTTTAGACTTTAGGGTAGTGCAGTAGTGTTTGGGTAGTGTAGAGGGTCATGCTGGGGTAGTGTGTTAGGGTTTAGGGTAGTGCAGTAGTGTAGGGGGTCATGCTGGGGGTAGTGTTTTAGGGTTTACTGTAGAGCAGTGATGTTTGGGTAGTGTACGGAGTCTTGCTGGGGGTAGTGTTTCAGGGTTTAGTTCAGTGCAGTGGTGTTTGTGTAGTGTAGGGAGTCGTGCTGGGGGTAGTGTTTTAGGGTTTAGGGCAGTGCAGTGGTGTTTGGGAAGTGTAGTGGGGTCGTGCTTGGGGTAGTGTTTTAGGGTTTACGGTAGTGCAGTGGTGTTTGTGTAGTGTAGGGTGTCGTGCCGGGGGTGGTGTTTTAGGGTTTAGGGTAGTGCAGTGGTTTTGGGTAGTGTACGGGGTAGTGCTGGGGTAGTGTTTTAGGGTTTAGGGTAGTGCAGTGGTGTTCGTGTAGTGTAGGGGGTCATGCTGGGAGTAGAGTTTTATGGTAGTGCAGTGGTGTTTTTGTAGTGTAGGGGTAGTGTTTTAGGGTTTAGGGTAGTGCAGTGGTGTTTGTTTAGTGTAGGGGGTCGTGCTGGGGTAGTGTTTTAGGGTTTAGGGTAGTGCAGTGGTGTTTGTGTAGCTTAGGGGGTCGTGTGTTAGGGTTTAGGGTAGTGCAGGGGTGTTTGGGTAGTGTAGGGGTCATGCTGGGGTTATTGTTTTGGGGTTTAGCATTGTGCAGTTGTATTTGGGTGGTTAAGGGGGTCGTGCTGGGGGTAGTGTTTTAGGGTTTAGGGTAGTACAGTCGTGTTTGTGTAGTGTATGGGGTCGTGCTTGGGGTAGTGTTTCAAGGTTTAGTATAGTGCAGTGGTGTTTGGGTAGTGTAAGGGGTCGTGCTGGGGTAGTGTTTTAGGGTAGTGCAGTGGTGTTTGTGTAGTGTAGGGGTCATGCTTGGGGTGGTGTTTTAGGGTTTAGGATAGTGCAGTGGTGTTTGTGTAGTTTAGGGGTCATGCTGGGGTAGTGTTTTAGGGTTTATGGTAGTGCAGTGGTGTTTAGGTAGTGTAGGGGTTCGTGCTGGGGTAGTGTTTTATGGTTTAGGGTAGTGCAGTGGTGTTTGCGTAGTGTGGGAGGTGATGCTGGGGTTAGATTTAGGGTTTAGTGTAGTGCAGTGGTGTTTGGGTAGTGTTAGGAGTCGTGCTGGGGGTAGTGTTTTAGGGTTTAGGGTAGTGCAGTGGTGTTTGTGTAGTTTAGGGAGTTGTGCTGGGGGTAGTGTTTTAGGGTTTAGGGTAGTGCAGTGGTGCTTGTGTAGTGTAGGGGGTCGTGCTGGGGTAGTGTTGTAGGGTTTAGGGCAGTGCAGTGCTATTTGTGTAGTGTAGGGGGTCTTGCTGGTGGTAGTGCTTTAGGGTTTAGTGTAGTGCAGTGGTGTTTGTGTAGTGTAGGGGGTAATGTTTTAGGGTTTAGAGAAGTGCAGTGGTGTTTGGGTAGTGTAGGGGGTCTTGCTTTGGGTAGTGTTTTAGGGTTTAAGGTAGTGCAGTGGTGTTTGTGTAGTGTAGGGTGTCATGTTGTAGGGTATAGGGTAGTGCAGTGGTGTATGGGTAGTATAGGGGTCATGCTGGGGTAGTGTTTTAGGGTTTAAGGCAGCGCAGTGGTGTTTGTGTAGTGAATGGGGCCGTGCTGGGGGTAGTGTTTTAGGGTTTAGGGTAGGTCAGTGGTGTTTGTGTAGTCTAGGGGGTTGTCCTGCATGTAGATTGAGGGTTTTGGGTACTGCAGTGGTGTTTGGGTAGTGTAGGGAGTTGTCCTGGTGGTAGTGTTTTAGGGTTTAGGGTAGTGCAGTTATGTTTGGGTAGTGTAGGGTGTCGTGCTGGGGGTAGTGTTTTAGGGTTTAGGGTAGTGCAGTGGTGTTTGGGTAGTGTAGGGGGTCATGCTGGGTGTATATTTAGGGTTTAGGGTAGTGCAGTGGTGTTTGTGTTGTGAGGGGGTCATGCTGGGGGTAGTGTTTAAGGGTTTAGGTTAGTGCAGTGGTGTTTGTGTAGTACAGGGGTCGTGTTTTAGGGCAGTGCAGTGCTATTTGGGTTGTGTAGGGGTTCATGCTGTGGGTAGTGTTTTAGACTTTAGGGTAGTGCAGTAGTGTTTGGGTAGAGTAGAGTGTCATGCTGGGTAGTGTTTTAGGGTTTAGGGTAGTGCAGTAGTGTAGGGGGTAATGCTGGGGGTAGTGTTTTAGGGTTTACTGTAGTGCGGTGATGTTTGAGTAGTGTAGGGAGCCGTGCTGGGGGTAGTGTTTCAGGGTTTAGTTCAGTGCAGTGGTGTTTGTGTAGTACAGAGGGTCGTCTTTTAGGATAGTGCAGTGGTGTTTGGGTAGTGTAGGGGGTCATGCTGGGGATAGTGTTTTAGGGTTTAGGGTAGTGCAGTGGTGTTTGGGTAGTGTAGGGGGTAGTGCTGGGGTAGTGTTTTGGGGTTTAGGGTAGTGGAGCGTTGTTTGTGTAGTGTTGGGGGTAGTTTTTTAACGTTTAGGGTAGTGCAGTGGAGTTTTGGTAGTGTAGAGGTTCATGCTGGAGGTAGTGTTTTAGGGTTTAGGGTAGTGCAGTGGTGGTTGGGTAGTGTAGGGGTCATGCTGGGGTAGATTTAGGATTTAGGGTAGTGCAGTGGTGTTTGTGTTGTGATGGGGTGTTGCTGTGGGTAGTGTTTTATGGTTTAGGGCAGTGCAGCGGTGTTTGTATAGTATAGGGGGTCATGCTGAGGGTAGTGTTTTAGGGTTTAGGATAGTGTTGTGGTGTTTGGGTAGTATAAGGGGTCATGCTGGGGGTAGTGTTTTAGGGTTTAGGGTAGTGCAGTGGTGTTTGTGTAGTGTAGGGGGTCGTGCTAAGGGTAGTGTTTTAGGGTTTAGGATAGTGCAGTGGTGTTTGTGTAGTATAGGGGGTCGTGCTGGGGGTAGTGTTTTAGGGTTTAGGGTAGTGCAATGGTGTTTGGGTAGTGTAGGGGGTCATGCTGGGGGTAGATTTAGGGTTTAGGATTTAGGGTAGTGCAGTGGCGTTTGTCTTGTGAGGGGGTAATGCTGGGGTAGTGTTTAGGGTTTAGGGTAGTGCAGTGGTGTTTGTATAGTGTAAGGGGTCATGCTGGGGGTTGTGTTTTAGGGTTTAGAGTAGTGCAGTGGTGTTTGTGTAGTGTAGGGGTTCAGACTTGGTTGCATGAACACTCGGAACCTGATTTGGTACAAACTCTCCCACACGGATACCAAATACTCCGCCATGACCGCAAAACAGGAATCGGTGGAGGACTAGCAGTGATTCAGAAGATAGGCTATGAAATCACTAGCACCCCCGTTCGTGTTCCAGATAGTGAATGCCTCCCCTTCACTATAAAATTCAGCCCCACCAATACGTTCTCAGGTATGCTTATATACCGCCCACCCGGGACGCAAGGACAATTTCTCTCTAACCTTGCCCCAACGACTGCAAACCTCGCACTTAGCTCTGCTAACTTCACGCTCCTGCGTGACCTCAACACTCACCTTGATGGGGGTCATGCTGGGTGTATATTTAGGGTTTAGGGTAGTGCAGTGGTGTTTATGTTGTGAGGGGGTCATGCTGGGGTAGTGTTTTAAGGTTTAAGGTAGTGCAGTGATGTTTGGGTATTTAGGGAGTCGTGTTGGGGGTAATGTTTAAGTGTTTAGGTTAGTGCAGTGGTATTTGTGTAGTACAGGGGGTCGTGTTTTAGTGTAGTGCAGTGGTATTTGGGTAGTGTAGGGGTCATGCTGGGGTAGTGTTTTAAGGTTTAGGGTAGTACAGTAGTGTAGGGGGTCAAGCTGGGGGTAGTGTTTTAGGGTTTAGGGTAGTACAGTAGTGTAGGGGGTCGAGCTGGGGGTAGTGTTTTAGGGTTTAAGGTAGTACAGTGATGTTTGGGTAGTGTAGGGGTTCATGCTGTGGGTAGTGTTTTAGGCTTTAGGGTAGTGCAGTAGTGTTTGGGTAGTGTAGGGGTCATGCTGGGGTACTGTTGTAGGGTTTAGGGTAGTACAGTAGTGTAGGGGGTCGAGCTGGGGGTAGTGTTTTAGGGTTTAGGGTAGTACAGTGATGTTTGGGTAGTGTAGGGAGTCATGCTGGGGGTGGTGTTTCAGGGTTTAGGTTAGTGCAGTGGTGTTTGTGTAGTACAGGGGGTCATGCTTGGGGTAGTGTTTTAGGGTTTAGGGTACTGCAGTGGTGTTTGGGTAGTGTAGGGGGTCATGCTGGGGGTAGATTTAGGGTTTAGGTAGTGCAGTGTTGTTTGTGTAGTTTAGGGGGTCATGCTGGGGGTAGTGCTTTAGGGTTTAGGGTAGTGCAGTGGTGTTTGTGTAGTGTTGGGGGTAGTGTTTTAATGATTAGGGTAGTGCAGTGTAGTTTGGGTAGTGTAGGGGTCGTGCTGGGGGTAGTTTTTAGGGTTTAGAGTAGTGCAGTGGTGTTTGGGCAGTGTAGGGGGTCATGCTGGGGTTAGATTTAGGGTTTAGGGTAGTGCAGTGGTGTTTGTGTTGTGAGGGGGTCGTGCTGGGGGTAGTGTTTTAGGGTTTTGGGCAGTGCAGTGGTGTTTGTATAATATAGGGGGTCTTGTTTTAGGGTAGTGCAGTGGTGTTTGGGTAGTGTAGGGGGTCATGCTGGGGGTAGTGTTTTAGGGTTTAGTGTAGTGCAGTGGTGTTTGGGTAGTGTAGGGGGTTGTGCCTTGGGTTGTGTTTAGGGGTTTAGGGTAGTGCAGTTGTGTTTGGGTAGTGTAGGGTGTCGTGCTGGGGGTAGTGTTTTAGGGTAGTGCAGTGGTGTTTGGGTAGTGTAGGGGGTCATGCTGGGTGTATATTTAGGGTTTAGGGTAGTGCAGTGGTGTTTGTGTTGTGAGGGGGTCATGCTGGGGGTAGTGTTTAAGGGGGTAGGTTAGTGCAGTGGTGTAGTGCAGGGGTCGTTTTTTAGGGTAGTGCAGTGCTATTTGGGTTGTGTAGGGGTTCATGCTGTGGGTAGTGTTTTAGACTTTAGGGTAGTGCAGTAGTGTTTGGGTAGTGTAGAGGGTCATGCTGGGGTAGTGTTTTAGGGTTTAGGGTAGTGCAGTAGTGTAGGGGGTCATACTGGGGGTAGTGTTTTAGGGTTTACTGTAGAGCAGTGATGTTTGGGTAGTGTACGGAGTCTTGCTGGGGGTAGTGTTTCAGGGTTTAGTTCAGTGCAGTGGTGTTTGTGTAGTGTAGGGAGTCGTGCTGGGGGTAGTGTTTTAGGGTTTAGGGCAGTGCAGTGGTGTTTGGGAAGTGTAGTGGGGTCGTGCTTGGGGTAGTGTTTTAGGGTTTAGGGTAGTGCAGTGGTGTTTGTGTAGTGTAGGGTGTCGTGCCGGGGGTGGTGTTTTAGGGTTTAGGGTAGTGCAGTGGTTTTGGGTAGTGTACGGGCTAGTGCTGGGGTAGTGTTTTAGGGTTTAGGGTAGTGCAGTGGTGTTTGTGTAGTGTAGGGGGTCATGCTGGGAGTAGAGTTTTATGGTAGTGCAGTGGTGTTTTTGTAGTGTAGGGGTAGTGTTTTAGGGTTTAGGGTAGTGCAGTGGTGTTTGTTTAGTGTAGGGGGTCGTGCTGGGGTAGTGTTTTAGGGTTTAGGGTAGTGCAGTGGTGTTTGTGTAGCTTAGGGGGTCGTGTGTTAGGGTTTAGGGTAGTGCAGGGGTGTTTGGGTAGTGTAGGGGTCATGCTGGGGTTATTGTTTTGGGGTTTAGCATTGTGCAGTTGTATTTGGGTGGTTAAGGGGGTCGTGCTGGGGGTAGTGTTTCAGGGTTTAGTTCAGTGCAGTGGTGTTTGTGTAGTGTAGGGAGTCGTGCTGGGGGTAGTGTTTTAGGGTTTAGGGCAGTGCAGTGGTGTTTGGGAAGTGTAGTGGGGTCGTGCTTGGGGTAGTGTTTTAGGGTTTAGGGTAGTGCAGTGGTGTTTGTGTAGTGTAGGGTGTCGTGCCGGGGGTGGTGTTTTAGGGTTTAGGGTAGTGCAGTGGTTTTGGGTAGTGTACGGGGTAGTGCTGGGGTAGTGTTTTAGGGTTTAGGGTAGTGCAGTGGTGTTTGTGTAGTGTAGGGGGTCATGCTGGGAGTAGAGTTTTATGGTAGTGCAGTGGTGTTTTTGTAGTGTAGGGGTAGTGTTTTAGGGTTTAGGGTAGTGCAGTGGTGTTTGTTTAGTGTAGGGGGTCGTGCTGGGGTAGTGTTTTAGGGTTTAGGGTAGTGCAGTGGTGTTTGTGTAGCTTAGGGGGTCGTGTGTTAGGGTTTAGGGTAGTGCAGGGGTGTTTGGGTAGTGTAGGGGTCATGCTGGGGTTATTGTTTTGGGGTTTAGCATTGTGCAGTTGTATTTGGGTGGTTAAGGGGGTCGTGCTGGGGGTAGTGTTTTAGGGTTTAGGGTAGTACAGTCGTGTTTTTGTAGTGTATGGGGTCGTGCTTGGGGTAGTGTTTCAAGGTTTAGTATAGTGCAGTGGTGTTTGGGTAGTGTAAGGGGTCATGCTGGGGTAGTGTTTTAGGGTAGTGCAGTGGTGTTTGTGTAGTTTAGGGGTCATGCTGGGGTAGTGTTTTAGGGTTTATGGTAGTGCAGTGGTGTTTAGGTAGTGTAGGGGTTCATGCTGGGGTAGTGTTTTATGGTTTAGGGTAGTGCAGTGGTGTTTGCGTAGTGTGGGAGGTGATGCTGGGGTTAGATTTAGGGTTTAGTGTAGTGCAGTGGTGTTTGGGTAGTGTTAGGAGTCGTGCTGGGGGTAGTGTTTTAGGGTTTAGGGTAGTGCAGTGGTGTTTGGGTAGTGTAGTGTGTCATGCTGTGGGTAGTGTTTTAGACTTTAGGGTAGTGCAGTAGTGTTTGGGTAGTGTAGAGGGTCATGCTGGGGTAGTGTTTTAGGGTTTAGGGTAGTGCAGTAGTGTAGGGGGTCATGCTGGGGGTAGTGTTTTAGGGTTTACTGTAGAGCAGTGATGTTTGGGTAGTGTACGGAGTCTTGCTGGGGGTAGTGTTTCAGGGTTTAGTTCAGTGCAGTGGTGTTTGTGTAGTGTAGGGAGTCGTGCTGGGGGTAGTGTTTTAGGGTTTAGGGCAGTGCAGTGGTGTTTGTGAAGTGTAGTGGGGTCGTGCTTGGGGTAGTGTTTTAGGGTTCAGGGTAGTGCAGTGGTGTTTGTGTAGTGTAGGGTGTCGTGCCGGGGGTGGTGTTTTAGGGTTTAGGGTAGTGCAGTGGTTTTGGGTAGTGTACGGGGTAGTGCTGGGGTAGTGTTTTAGGGTTTAGGGTAGTGCAGTGGTGTTTGTGTAGTGTAGGGGGTCATGCTGGGAGTAGAGTTTTATGGTAGTGCAGTGGTGTTTTTGTAGTGTAGGGGTAGTGTTTTAGGGTTTAGGGTAGTGCAGTGGTGTTTGTTTAGTGTAGGGGGTCGTGCTGGGGTAGTGTTTTAGGGTTTAGGGTAGTGCAGTGGTGTTTGTGTAGCTTAGGGGGTCGTGTGTTAGGGTTTAGGGTAGTGCAGGGGTGTTTGGGTAGTGTAGGGGTCATGCTGGGGTTATTGTTTTGGGGTTTAGCATTGTGCAGTTGTATTTGGGTGGTTAAGGGGGTCGTGCTGGGGGTAGTGTTTCAGGGTTTAGTTCAGTGCAGTGGTGTTTGTGTAGTGTAGGGAGTCGTGCTGGGGGTAGTGTTTTAGGGTTTAGGGCAGTGCAGTGGTGTTTGGGAAGTGTAGTGGGGTCGTGCTTGGGGTAGTGTTTTAGGGTTTAGGGTAGTGCAGTGGTGTTTGTGTAGTGTAGGGTGTCGTGCCGGGGGTGGTGTTTTAGGGTTTACGGTAGTGCAGTAGTTTTGGGTAGTGTACGGGGTAGTGCTGGGGTAGTGTTTTAGGGTTTAGGGTAGTGCAGTGGTGTTTGTGTAGTGTAGGGGGTCATGCTGGGAGTAGAGTTTTATGGTAGTGCAGTGGTGTTTTTGTAGTGTAGGGGTAGTGTTTTAGGATTTAGGGTAGTGCAGTGGTGTTTGTTTAGTGTAGGGGGTCGTGCTGGGGTAGTGTTTTAGGGTTTAGGGTAGTGCAGTGGTGTTTGTGTAGCTTAGGGGGTCGTGTGTTAGGGTTTAGGGTAGTGCAGGGGTGTTTGGGTAGTGTAGGGGTCATGCTGGGGTTATTGTTTTGGGGTTTAGCATTGTGCAGTTGTATTTGGGTGGTTAAGGGGGTCGTGCTGGGGGTAGTGTTTTAGGGTTTAGGGTAGTACAGTCGTGTTTGTGTAGTGTATGGGGTCGTGCTTGGGGTAGTGTTTCAAGGTTTAGTATAGTGCAGTGGTGTTTGGGTAGTGTAAGGGGTCATGCTGGGGTAGTGTTTTAGGGTAGTGCAGTGGTGTTTGTGTAGTTTAGGGGTCATGCTGGGGTAGTGTTTTAGGGTTTATGGTAGTGCAGTGGTGTTTAGGTAGTGTAGGGGTTCGTGCTGGGGTAGTGTTTTATGGTTTAGGGTAGTGCAGTGGTGTTTGCGTAGTGTGGGAGGTGATGCTGGGGTTAGATTTAGGGTTTAGTGTAGTGCAGTGGTGTTTGGGTAGTGTTAGGAGTCGTGCTGGGGGTAGTGTTTTAGGGTTTAGGGTAGTGCAGTGGTGTTTGTGTAGTTTAGGGAGTTGTGCTGGGGGTAGTGTTTTAGGGTTTAGGGTAGTGCAGTTGTGTTTGGGTAGTGTTGGGGGGTCGTGCTTGGGATAGTGTTTTAGGGTTTAGGGTAGTGCAGTGCTATTTGTGTAGTGTAGGGGGTCTTGCTGGTGGTAGTGTTTTAGGGTTTAGTGTAGTGCAGTGGTGTTTGTGTAGTGTAGGGGGTAATGTTTTAGGGTTTAGAGAAGTGCAGTGGTGTTTGGGTAGTGTAGGGGGTCTTGCTTTGGGTAGTGTTTTAGGGTTTAAGGTAGTGCAGTGGTGTTTGTGTAGTGTAGGGGGTCATGTTGTAGGGTATAGGGTAGTGCAGTGGTGTATGGGTAGTATAGGGGGTCATGCTGGGGTAGTGTTTTAGGGTTTAAGGCAGCGCAGTGGTGTTTGTGTAGTGAAGGGGGCCGTGCTGGGGGTAGTGTTTTAGGGTTTAGGGTAGGTCAGTGGTGTTTGTGTAGTCTAGGGGGTTGTCCTGCATGTAGATTGAGGGTTTTGGGTACTGTAGTGGTGTTTGGGTAGTGTAGGGAGTTGTCCTGGTGGTAGTGTTTTAGGGTTTAGGGTAGTGCAGTTATCTTTGGGTAGTGTAGAGTGTCGTGCTGGGGGTAGTGTTTTAAGGTTTAGGGTAGTGCAGTGGTGTTTGGGTAGTGTAGGGGGTCATGCTGGGTGTATATTTAGGGTTTAGGGTAGTGCAGTGGTGTTTGTGTTGTGAGGGGGTCATGCTGGGGGTAGTGTTTAAGGGTTTAGGTTAGTGCAGTGGTGTTTGTGTAGTACAGGGGTCGTGTTTTAGGGTAGTGCAGTGCTATTTGGGTTGTGTAGGGGTTCATGCTGTGGGTAGTGTTTTAGACTTTAGGGTAGTGCAGTAGTGTTTGGGTAGTGTAGAGTGTCATGCTGGGTAGTGTTTTAGGGTTTAGGGTAGTGCAGTAGTGTAGGGGGTAATGCTGGGGGTAGTGTTTTAGGGTTTACTGTAGTGCGGTGATGTTTGAGTAGTGTAGGGAGCCGTGCTGGGGGTAGTGTTTCAGGGTTTAGTTCAGTGCAGTGGTGTTTGTGTAGTACAGAGGGTCGTCTTTTAGGATAGTGCAGTGGTGTTTGGGTAGTGTAGGGGGTCATGCTGGGGATAGTGTTTTAGGGTTTAGGGTAGTGCAGTGGTGTTTGGGTAGTGTAGGGGGTAGTGCTGGGGTAGTGTTTTGGGGTTTAGGGTAGTGGAGCGTTGTTTGTGTAGTGTTGGGGGTAGTTTTTTAACGTTTAGGGTAGTGCAGTGGAGTTTGGGTAGTGTAGAGGTTCATGCTGGAGGTAGTGTTTTAGGGTTTAGGGTAGTGCAGTGGTGGTTGGGTAGTGTAGGGGTCATGCTGGGGTAGATTTAGGATTTAGGGTAGTGCAGTGGTGTTTGTGTTGTGATGGGGTGTTGCTGTGGGTAGTGTTTTATGGTTTAGGGCAGTGCAGCGGTGTTTGTATAGTATAGGGGGTCATGCTGAGGGTAGTGTTTTAGGGTTTAGGATAGTGTTGTGGTGTTTGGGTAGTGTAAGGGGTCATGCTGGGGGTAGTGTTTTAGGGTTTAGGGTAGTGCAGTGGTGTTTGTGTAGTGTAGGGGGTCATGATGGGGGTAGTGTTTTAGGGTTTAGGGTAGTGCAGTGGTGTTTGTGTAGTGTAGGGGGTCGTGCTAAGGGTAGTGTTTTAGGGTTTAGGGTAGTGCAGTGGTGTTTGTGTAGTATAGGGGTCGTGCTGGGGGTAGTGTTTTAGGGTTTAGGGTAGTGCAATGGTGTTTGGGTAGTGTAGGGGGTCATGCTGGGGGTAGATTTAGGGTTTAGGGTAGTGCAGTGGCGTTTGTCTTGTGAGGGGGTAATGCTGGGGTAGTGTTTAGGGTTTAGGGTAGTGCAGTGGTGTTTGTATAGTGTAAGGGGTCATGCTGGGGGTTGTGTTTTAGGGTTTAGAGTAGTGCAGTGGTGTTTGTGTAGTGTAGGGGTTCAGACTTGGTTGCATGAACACTCGGAACCTGATTTGGTACAAACTCTCCCACACGGATACCAAATACTCCGCCATGACCGCAAAACAGGAATCGGTGGAGGACTAGCAGTGATTCAGAAGATAGGCTATGAAATCACTAGCACCCCCGTTCGTGTTCCAGATAGTGAATGCCTCCCCTTCACTATAAAATTCAGCCCCACCAATACGTTCTCAGGTATGCTTATATACCGCCCACCCGGGACGCAAGGACAATTTCTCTCTAACCTTGCCCCAACAACTGCAAACCTCGCACTTAGCTCCGCTAACTTCGCGCTCCTGGGTGACCTCAACACTCACCTTGATGACCCTAACGACTCAAACGCTAGAGAACTATCCTCCAGTTTAGGTGCCCTCGAACTACAGCAACTAGTCCTCGAGCCCACCCACCTAAAGGGCCATCTTTTGGACCCCATATTCAGCAACTGCCCGAACCTACAAGTTGGAAACCCTTCCCTGGACTGATCACTTCCTTATCCCTTTCACATGGACCCTTCCCAACCACCCCTTACCTAAACCTATGGCTGTCCAAAAGTCACGTAACTGGTCCAAACTTCCCCAGCCGGAATGGCGGGAGAACCTTGATCTAACCGTACCCACCAAAACCTCCAACCCTATAGAGGGCAACAGCTGGATTACCAATTCTCTAAATCTGGTACTTCCATTTAAACGCACCCACCCCAAGCGGGGGAACCCGACCACCCCGTGGTATACTACTGACCTCCAAAACGCCAAACGCAACTGTAAAAGAATTGAGAGAAAATGGCGTCTCGACTACTTACCAACGTTCAAAACAGCTTACAAAGCTGCTATCAGAAGCTACAAATCCAGCATTAAATTAGCGCAGGCAAAATATTTTGAAGAAAAAATTGACAAGGCAGCCTCTAAGCCCAAGGAGATCTATCGGATAGCAAAATCCCTCCTTCAACTACCCGAGACACCAAAGGAGCACAGCAACACCCAGGTCCACTGTGATGAGCTAGCGGACTTCTTTTACCGCAAAATAGAAATCATTAATTCCTCTTTCTCTCAAAATATCCCTCTGCCCAGCTGCCCTGTAGACCCAGGTTCTGCGGCAGCACTACCCGTCTCCCTCACATATATCCCGCCCTTAGATCTCAGCCATGTAGAAAGTATTATGCAACAGGTCAAATCAGGATCACCCACTGACCCGGCCTCTCCGCGAGTTCTCACCCCGATCACCAGTCAGATCTCACCTACCATTCGGGACCTGCTTAACTCCTCTCTCCACGCTGGCATCGTCCCGCCTTTATGGAAGAGAGCAATGGTCAAGGCTTTATTAAAGAAACCTAGCCTCGATCAAAACAATCCCTCCAACTATAGACCTATCTCTCTGCTACCCTGGCTCAGCAAACTACTAGAGAAATATGTCAACTCAGTCCTGACACACTTCTTGGAATCAAACGACATACTTGATTCCTCACAGACGGGCTTTCGGCCCCTTCACGGAACCGCAACAGCCTTGGTCGCAGTGACGGAGGCAAGAAGGATCTTAGACAGCGGTGGATCATCGGCCATCGTTCTACTCGACCTTAGTGCCTTCTTCGACACTGTAAACCACAACATTCTTCTCCACCGTCTCAGTAGGATAGGAATCTCGGGAGCGGCACTCACCTGGCTGAGATCCTTTCTCACAGATCGATCTTTTCAGGTATTTGAGAAAGATTTCACCTCCTCCAGTAAACCCCTGAACTGTGGGATGCCCCAGGGCTCCTCCCTGAGCCTCACCCTTTTTAATGTTTACCTTAGCCATTTGGGTGATGTCGTCCGCCCCTTTGGAGTGAAAATTATCACCTATGCGGATGACACACAGCTGGTGGTGGCGTTGGACCCCCCTCTCAATTCCCACCACAGCCTATACAAATGTTTGGAAGCAGTCGCCGCCTGGATGTCGGCCTCCTGCTTAAAACTAAATGGGGAGAAAACAGAGATTATGCTCTTGGGAAATACCATCACCAAATCTATCGACTCCATCTGGCCCCTTTGCCTAGGCTGCCCCCCTGAACCCAAAGAACAAATCAAAAGTCTCGGCATTTGGCTGGATAGAACACTCAATTTTAACTACCAGGCAACTAAGCTTGCTGCCACATGCTTCGGGCTCCTGAGGCTACTTCGCAAAATCCTCCCCCTTCTCCCGTTCCACTCAAGACGGATCATGGTCCAAGGGCTGATTCTATCTTGCCTTGACTGCGGAAATGCCCTATACCTTGGGGCCCCACAGTCTATGCTCAATAGACTTCAAATTGTCCAAAACTGTGCCGCCAGGACCCTCCTCGATATCCCGCGACGAGTCTCAGTCAAAGCTCGACTGAAAGATCTCCACTGGCTTCCTGTGAAATCGAGGATTGAATTCAAGGTCATGTGTATTGCCCATCGCTCCTACTGGGGAACAGGCCCTGCTATCAACCGCCCCCTGGTAAATGCCTATCATCCCAATCGTCTCCTCAGATGCGGGACATCTTATCTCACCAAAGTGCCCCGAATCAAGAGAGCCAGGTGTGGAGGCCGGTCGCTCTCCTACAAGCTAGCCAAGATCTGGAACACTCTCCCCCTCTAAATCAGATCAGAACCTAAACTACCTACCTTCCGAAAGCTCCTTAAACCCTGGCTTTTTAATAAATCATCTTTTTAATAAATCATCTTAATAATTCATTGAAGTCTAGCGTACTCCGCCTAGCCCAACCTCTGCAGCGCTGGGACGCCCCAGGGTAGCCATCACGCTTTATAAATTATCTTTTCATTTCATTTCATTTCATGCTGGGGGTAGTGTTTTAGGGTTTAGGGTAGTGCAGTGGTGTCTGTGTAGTGTAGTGGGTAGTGTTTTAGGGTTTAGGGTGGAGCAGTGGTGTTTGTGTAGTGGAGGGGGTCATTCTGTGGGTAGTGTTTTAGAGTTTAGGGTAGTACAGTGGTGTTTGTGTAGTGTAGGGGGTCATGTTTTAGGGTATAGGGTAGTGCAGTGGTGTTTGGGTAGTGTAGGGGGTCATGCTGGGGATAGTGTTTTAGGGTTTAGGGTAGTGCAGTGGTGTTTGGGTAGTGTAGGGGGTAGTGCTGGGGTAGTGTTTTGGGGTTTAGGGTAGTGGAGCATTGTTTGTGTAGTGTTGGGGGTAGTTTTTTAACGTTTAGGGTAGTGCAGTGGAGTTTGGGTAGTGTAGAGGTTCATGCTGGAGGTAGTGTTTTAGGGTTTAGGGTAGTGCAGTGGTGGTTGGGTAGTGTAGGGGTCATGCTGGGGTAGATTTAGGATTTAGGGTAGTGCAGTGGTGTTTGTGTTGTGATGGGGTGTTGCTGTGGGTAGTGTTTTATGGTTTAGGGCAGTGCAGCGGTGTTTGTATAGTATAGGGGGTCATGCTGAGGGTAGTGTTTTAGGGTTTAGGATAGTGTTGTGGTGTTTGGGTAGTGTAAGGGGTCATGCTGGGGGTAGTGTTTTAGGGTTTAGGGTAGTGCAGTGGTGTTTGTGTAGTGTAGGGGGTCATGATGGGGGTAGTGTTTTAGGGTTTAGGGTAGTGCAGTGGTGTTTGTGTAGTGTAGGGGGTCGTGCTAAGGGTAGTGTTTTAGGGTTTAGGATAGTGCAGTGGTGTTTGTGTAGTATAGGGGTCGTGCTGGGGGTAGTGTTTTAGGGTTTAGGGTAGTGCAATGGTGTTTGGGTAGTGTAGGGGGTCATGCTGGGGGTAGATTTAGGGTTTAGGGTAGTGCAGTGGCGTTTGTCTTGTGAGGGGGTAATGCTGGGGTAGTGTTTAGGGTTTAGGGTAGTGCAGTGGTGTTTGTATAGTGTAAGGGGTCATGCTGGGGGTTGTGTTTTAGGGTTTAGAGTAGTGCAGTGGTGTTTGTGTAGTGTAGGGGTTCAGACTTGGTTGCATGAACACTCGGAACCTGATTTGGTACAAACTCTCCCACACGGATACCAAATACTCCGCCATGACCGCAAAACAGGAATCGGTGGAGGACTAGCAGTGATTCAGAAGATAGGCTATGAAATCACTAGCACCCCCGTTCGTGTTCCAGATAGTGAATGCCTCCCCTTCACTATAAAATTCAGCCCCACCAATACGTTCTCAGGTATGCTTATATACCGCCCACCCGGGACGCAAGGACAATTTCTCTCTAACCTTGCCCCAACAACTGCAAACCTCGCACTTAGCTCCGCTAACTTCACGCTCCTGGGTGACCTCAACACTCACCTTGATGACCCTAACGACTCAAACGCTAGAGAACTATCCTCCAGTTTAGGTGCCCTCGAACTACAGCAACTAGTCCTCGAGCCCACCCACCTAAAGGGCCATCTTTTGGACCCCATATTCAGCAACTGCCCAAACCTACAAGTTGGAAACCCTTCCCTGGACTGATCACTTCCTTATCCCTTTCACATGTACCCTTCCCAACCACCCCTTACCTAAACCCATGACTGTCCAAAAGTCACGTAACTGGTCCAAACTTCCCCAGCCGGAATGGCGGGAGAACCTTGATCTAACCGTACCCACCAAAACCTCCAACCCTATAGCGGGCAACAGCTGGATTACCAATTCTCTAGATCTGGTACTTCCATTTAAACGCACCCACCCCAAGCGGGGGTACCCGACCACCCCGTGGTACACTACTGACCTCCGAGACGCCAAACGCAACTGTAAAAGAATTGAGAGAAAATGGCGTCTCGACTACTTACCAACGTTCAAAACAGCTTACAAAGCTGCTATCAGAAGCTACAAATCCAGCATTAAATTAGCGCAGGCAAAATATTTTGAGGAAAAAGTGACAAGGCAGCCTCTAAGCCCAAGGAGATCTATCGGATAGCAAAAATCCCTCCTTCAACTACCCGAGACACCAAAGGAGCACAGCAACACCCAGGTCCACTGTGATGAGCTAGCGGACTTCTTTTACCGCAAAATAGAAATCATTAATTCCTCTTTCTCTCAAAATATCCCTCTGCCCAGCTGCCCTGTAGACCCAGGTTCTGCGGCAGCACTACCCGTCTCCCTCACATATATCCCGCCCTTAGATCTCAGCCATGTAGAAAGTATTATTCAACAGGTCAAATCAGGATCACCCACTGACCCGGCCTCTCCGCGAGTTCTCACCCCGATCACCAGTGAGATCTCACCTACCATTCGGGACCTGCCTAACTCCTCTCTCCACGCTGGCATCGTCCCGCCTTTATGGAAGAGAGCAATGGTCAAGGCTTTATTAAAGAAATCTAGCCTCGATCAAAACAATCCCTCCAACTATAGACCTATCTCTCTGCTACCCTGGCTCAACAAACTACTAGAGAAATATGTCAACTCAGTCCTGACACACTTCTTGGAATCAAACGACATACTTGATTCCTCACAGACGGGCTTTCGGCCCCTTCACGGAACCGCAACAGCCTTGGTCGCAGTGACGGAGGCAAGAAGGATCTTAGACAGCGGTGGGTCATCGGCCATCGTTCTACTCGACCTTAGTGCCGCCTTCGACACTGTAAACCACAACATTCTTCTCCACCGTCTCAGTAGGATAGGAATCTCGGGAGCGGCACTCACCTGGCTGAGATCCTTTCTCACAGATCGATCTTTTCAGGTATTTGAGAAAGATTTCACCTCCTCCAGTAAACCCCTGAACTGTGGGATGCCCCAGGGCTCCTCCCTGAGCCTCACCCTTTTTAATGTTTACCTTAGCCATTTGGGTGATGTCGTCCGCCCCTTTGGAGTGAAAATTATCACCTATGCGGATGACACACAGCTGGTGGTGGCGTTGGACCCCCCTCTCAATTCCCACCACAGCCTATACAAATGTTTGGAAGCAGTCGCCGCCTGGATGTCGGCCTCCTGCTTAAAGCTAAATGGGGAGAAAACAGAGATTATGCTCTTGGAAAATACCATCACCAAATCTATCGACTCCATCTGGCCCCTTTGCCTAGGCTGCCCCCCTGAACCCAAAGAACAAATCAAAAGTCTCGGCATTTGGCTGGATAGAACACTCAATTTTAACTACCAGGCAACTAAGCTTGCTGCCACATGCTTCGGGCTCCTGAGGCTACTTCGGAAAATCCTTCCCCTTCTCCCGTTCCACTCAAGACGGATCATGGTCCAAGGGCTGATTCTATCTTGCCTTGACTGCGGAAATGCCCTATACCTTGGGGCCCCACAGTCTATGCTCAATAGACTTCAAATTGTCCAAAACTGTGCCGCCAGGACCCTCCTCGATATCCCGCGACGAGTCTCAGTCAAAGCTCGACTGAAAGATCTCCACTGGCTTCCTGTGAAATCGAGGATTGAATTCAAGGTCATGTGTATTGCCCATCGCTCCTACTGGGGAACAGGCCCTGCTATCAACCGCCCCCTGGTAAATGCCTATCATCCCAATCGTCTCCTCAGATCCGGGACATCTTATCTCACCACAGTGCCCCGAATCAAGAGAGCCAGGTGTGGAGGCCGGTCGCTCTCCTACAAGCTAGCCAAGATCTGGAACACTCTCCCCCTCTAAATCAGATCAGAACCTAAACTACCTACCTTCCGAAAGCTCCTTAAAACCTGGCTTTTTAATAAATCATCTTTTTAATAAATCATCTTAATAATTCATTTAAGTCTAGCGTACTCCGCCAAGCCCAACCTCTGCAGCGCTGGGACGCCCCAGGGTAGCCATCGCGCTTTATAAATTATCTTTTCATTTCATTTCATGCTGGGGGTAGTGTTTTAGGGTTTAGGGTAGTGCAGTGGTGTCTGTGTAGTGTAGTGGGTAGTGGTTTAGGGTGGAGCAGTGGTGTTTGTGTAGTGGAGGGGGTCATTCTGTGGGTAGTGTTTTAGAGTTTAGGGTAGTACAGTGGTGTTTGTGTAGTGTAGGGGGTCATGTTTTAGGGTATAGGGTAGTGCAGTGGTGTTTGGGTAGTGTAGGGGGTCATGCTGGGGTTAGTGTTTTAGGGTTTAGGGTAGTGCAGTGGTGTTTGGGTAGTGTAGGGGTTCGTGCTGGGGTAGTGTTTTGTGGTTTAGGGTAGTGCAGTGGTGTTTGTGTAGTGTGGGAGGTCATGCTGGGGGTAGATTTAGGGTTTAATGTAGTGCAGTGGTGTTTGGGTAGTGTAGGGGGTCATGCTGGGGTAGTGTTTTAGGGTTTTGGGTAGTGCAGTGGTGTTTGTGTAGCGTAGGGAGTCGTTCTGGGGGTAGTGTTTTAGGATTTAGGGCAGTGCAGTGGTGTTTGAGAAGTGTAGGGGGTCGTGCTTGGGGTAGTGTTTTAGGGTTTATGGTAGTGCAGTGGTGTTTGTGTAGTGTAGGGTGTCGTGCTGGGGGTAGTGTTTTAGGGTTTAGGGTAGTGCAGTGGTTTTGGGTAGTGTACTGTGTAGTGCTGTGGTAGTGTTTTAGGGTTTAGGGTAGTGCAGTGGTGTTTGTGTAGTGTAGGGGGTCATGCTGCGGGTAGAGTTTTAGGGCAGTGCAGTTGTGTTTGTGTAGTGTAGGGGTAGTGTTTTAGGGTTTAGGATAGAGCCGTGGTGTTTGTGTAGTGTAGGGGGTCGTGTTTTAGGGTTCAGGGTAGTGCAGGGGTGTT
Source organism: Triturus cristatus (assembly GCF_964204655.1). Classification (NCBI taxonomy): domain Eukaryota; kingdom Metazoa; phylum Chordata; class Amphibia; order Caudata; family Salamandridae; genus Triturus; species Triturus cristatus. The sequence goes on from NC_140579.1 coordinate 749,455,708, forward strand.
TGGGTAGTGTAGGGGGTCATGCTGGGTGTAGTGTTTTGGGGTTTAGCGTAGTGAAATTGTGTTTGGGTGGTGAAGGGGGTTGTGCTGGGGGTAGTGTTTTAGTGTTTGGGGTAGTACAGTCATGTTTGTGTAGTGTATGGGGTCGTGCTTGGGGTAGTGTTTCAGGGTTTAGTATAGTGCAGTGGTGTTTGGGTGGTGTAGGCGGTAGTGCTGGGGTTAGTGTTTTAGGGTTTAGGTTAGTGCAGTGGAGTTTGTGTAGTGTAGGGGTTCATGCTGGGGTAGCGTAGTAGGGTTTAGGGTAGTGCAGTGGTGTTTGTATTTGTGAGGGGGTCGTGCTGGGGGTAGTGTTTTAGGGTTTAGGGTAGTGCAGTGGTGTTTGTATAGTGTAAGGGTCATGCTGGGGATAATGTTTTAGGGTTTAGGGTAGTGCAGTGGTGTTTGGGTAGTGTAGTGGGTCATGCTGTGGGTAGTGTTTTAGAGTTTAGGGTAGTGCAGTGGTGTTTGTTTAGTGTAGGGGGTCATGCTGGGGCTAGTGTTTTAGGGTTTATGGTAGTGCAGTGATGTTTGGGTAGGGTAGGGGTTTGTGCTGGGGCAGTATTTTATGGTTTAGGGTAGTGCAGTGGTGTTTGTGTAGTGTGAGAGGTAATGCTGGGGGTAGATATAGGGTTTAGTGTAGTGCAGTGGTGTTTGGGTAGTGTAGGGTGACGTGCTGGGGGTAGTGTATTAGGGTTTAGGGTAGTGCAGTGGTGTTTGTGTAGTGTAGGGGGTCTTATTGGGGGTAGTGTTTTAGGGTTTAGGGTAGTGCAGTGGGTTTGGGTAGTGTAAGGGGTAGTGCTGGGGTAGTGTTTTAGGGTTTAGAGTGGTGCAGTGGTGTTTGTGTAGTGTAGGGCGTTGTGTTGGGGATAGAGTTTTAGGGTTTAGCGTAGTGCAGTGGTGTTTGTGTAGTGTAGGGGTTCAAGCTGGGGGTAGTGTTTTAGGGTTTAGGGTAGTGCAGTGGTGTTTGGGTAGTGTAGGGGGTCATGTTTTAGGGTATAGGGTAGTGCAGTGGTGTTTGGGTAGTGTAGGGGATCATGCTGGTGTTAGTGTTTTAGGGTTTAGGGTAGTGCAGTGGTGTTTGGGTAGTGTAGGGGTTTGTGCTGGGGTAGTGTTTTATGGTTTAGGGTAGTGGAGTGGTGTTTGTGTAGTGTGGGAGGGCATGCTGGGGGTAGATCTATTGTTTAATGTAGTGCAGTGGTGTTTGGGTAGTGTAGGGAGTCATGCTGGGGGTAGTGTTTTAGGGTTTAGGGTAGTGCAGTGGTGTTTGTGTAGTGTAGGGAGTCGTGCTGAGGGTAGTGGTTTAGGGTTTAGGGCAGTGCAGTGGTGTTTGGGAAGTGTAGGGGGTTGTGCTTGGGGAGGTGTTTTAGGGTTTAGGGTAGTGCAGTGGTGTTTGTGTAGTGTAGGGGGTCGTGCTGGGGGTAGTGTTTTAGGGTTTAGGGTAGTGCAGTGGTTTTGGGTAGTGTACGGGGTAGTGCTGGGGTAGTGATTTAGGGTTTAGGGTAATGCAGTGGTGTTTGTTTAGTGTAGGGGGTCGTGCTGGGGATAGTGTTTTAGGGTTTAGGGTAGTGCAGTGGTGTTTGTGTAGTGTAGGGGGTCGTGTTCTAGGGTTGAGGGTAGTGCAGGGGTGTTTGGGTAGTGTAGGGGGTCATGCTGGGGGTAGTGTTTTGGGGTTTAGCATTGTGCAGTTGTGTTTGGGTGGTGAAGGGGGTCGTGCTGGGTGTAGTGTTTTAGGGTTTAGGGTAGTACAGTCGTCTTTGTGTAGTGTATGGGGTCATGCTTGGGGTAGTGTTTCAGGGTTTAGTATAGTGCAGTAGTGTTTGGATAGTGTAAGGGGTCGTGCTGGGGGTAGTGTTTTAGGGTTTAGGGTAGCGCAGTGGTGATTGTGTAATGTAGGGGTCATGCTGGGGGTAATGTTTTAGGGTTAAGGGTAGTACAGTGGTGTTTGTGCAGTGTAGGAGGTCGTGCTGGGGATAGTGTTTTAGGGTTTATGGTAGTGCAGTGGTGTTTATGTAGTTTAGGGAGTAGTGCTGGGGTAGATTTTTAGGGTTTAGGGTAGTGCAGTGGTGTTTGTGTAGTGTAGCGGTAGTGCTGGGGGTAGTGTTTTAGGGTTTAGGTTAGTGCAGTGGAGTTTGTGCAGTGTAGGGGTTCATGCTGGGGCAGTGTTGTAGGGTTTAGGGTAGTGCAGTGGTGTTTGGGTAGTGTAGGGGGTCATGCTGGGGGTAGATTTAGAGTTTAGGGTATAGGGTAGTGCAGTGGTGTTTGTGTTGTGAGGGGGTCGTGCTGGGGGTAGTGTCTTAGGGTTTAGGGTAGTGCAGTGGTGTTTGTATAGTGTAAGGGGTCATGTTGGGGGTAGTATTTTAGGGTTTAGGGTAGTGCAGTAGTGTTTGGGTAGTGTAGGGGGCCATGCTGTGGGTAGTGTTTTAGAATTTAGGGTAGTGCAGTGGTGTTTGTATTTGTGAGGGGGTCGTGCTGGGGGTAGTGTTTTAGGGTTTAGGGTAGTGCGGTGCTGTTTGTATAGTGTAAGGGGTCATGCTGGGGATAATGTTTTAGAGTTTAGGGTAGTGCAGTGGTGTTTGCTTAGTGTAGGGGGTCATGCTGGGGCTAGTATTTTAGGGTTTAGGGTAGCGCAGTGGAGTTTTGGTAGTGTAGGGGTTCGTGCTGGGGTAGTGTTTTATGGTTTAGGGTAGTGCAGTGGTGTTTGTGTAGTGTGAGAGGTAATGCTGGGGGTAGATATAGGGTTTAGTGTAGTGCAGTGGTGTTTGGGTAGTGTAGGGAGTTGTGCTGGGGAAAGTGTTTTAAGGTTTAGGGTAGTGCAGTTGTGTTTGGGTAGTGTAGGGGGGTCGTGCTTGGGGTAGTGTTTTAGGGTTTAGTGTAGTGCAGTGCTATTTGTGTAGAGTAGGGGGTCTTGCTGGGGTAGTGTTTTAGGGTTTAGAGTGGTGCAGTGGTGTTTGTGTAGTGTAGGGGGTTGTGCTGGGGATACATTTTTAGGGTTTAGCGTAGTGCAGTGGTGTTTGTGTAGTGTAGGGGGGCATGCTGGGGTTAATGTTTTATGGTAGTGCAGTGGTGTTTGGGTAGTGTAGGGGTTCAAGCTGGGGGTAGTGTTTTAGGGTTTAGGGTAGTGCAGTGGTGTTTGGGTAGTGTAGGGGATCATGCTGGTGTTAGTGTTTTAGGGTTTAGGGTAGTGCAGTGGTGTTTGGGTAGTGTAGGGGTTCGTGCTGGGGTAGTGTTTTATGGTTTAGGGTAGTGCAGTTGTGTTTGTGTAGTGTGGGAGGTCATGCTGGGGGTAGATCTATTGTTTAATGTAGTGCAGTGGTGTTTGGGTAGTGTAGGGAGTCATGCTGGGGGTAGTGTTTTAGGGTTTAGGGTAGCGCAGTGGTGTTTGGGTAGTGTAGTGAGTCATGCTGTGGGTAGTGTTTTAGAGTTTAGGGTAGTGCAGTGGTGTTTATTTAGTGTAGGGGCTCATGCTGGGGCTGGTGTTTTAGGGTTTAGGGTAGTGCAGTGGTGTTTGGGTAGTGTAGGGGTTCATGCTGGGGTAGTGTTTTATGGTTTAGGGTAGTGCAGTGGTGTTTGTGTCGTGTTAGAGGTAATGCTGGGGATAGATTTAGGTTTTAGTGTAGTGCAGTAGTGTTTGGGTAGTATAGGGAGTCGTGCTGGGGTAGTGTTTTAGGGTTTAGGGTAGTGCAGTGGTGTTTGTGTAGTGTAGGGAGTTGTGCCGGGGATAGTGTTTTAGGGTTTAGGGTAGTGCAGTTGTGTTTGGGTAGTGTAGGGGGGTTGTGCTTGGGGTAGTGTTTTAGGGTTTAGGGTAGTGCAGTGCTATTTGTGTAGTGTATCGGGTGTCTTGCTGGGGGTAGTGTTTTAGGGTTTAGGGTAGTGCAGTGGGTTTGGGTAGTGTAAGGGGTCATGCTGGGGATAGTATTTTAGGTTTTAGAGTAGTGCAGTGGTGTTTGTGTAGTGTAAGGGGTCATGCTGGGGGTAGTGTTTTAGGGTTTAGGGTAGTGCAGTAGTGTTTGGGTAGTGTAGGGGGTCATGCTGTGGGCAGTGTTTTAGAGTTTAGGGTAGTGCAGTGGTGTTTGTATTTGTGAGTGGGTTATGCTGGGGGTAGTGTTTTAGGATTTAGGGTAGTGCAGTGGTGTTTGTATAGTGTAAGGGGTCATGCTGGGGATAATGTTTTAGGGTTTAGGGTAGTGCAGTGGTGTTTGGGTAGTGTAGTGTTTCATGCTGTGGGTAGTGTTTTAGAGTTTAGGGTAGTGCAGTGGTGTTTGCTTAGTGTAGGGGGTCATGCCGGGGCTAGTGTTTTAGGGTTTAGGGTAGCACAGTGGTGTTTGGGTAGTGTAGGGGTTCGTGCTGGGGTAGTGTTTTATGGTTTAGGGTAGTGCAGTGGTGTTTGTGTAGTGTGAGAGGTAATGCTGGGGGTAGATATAGGGTTTAGTGTAGTGCAGTGGTGTTTGGGTAGTGTAGGGAGTTGGGCTGGGGGTAGTGTATTAGGGTTTAGGGTAGTGCAGTGGTGTTTGTGGAGTGTAGGGAGTTGTGCTGGGGAAAGTGTTTTAAGGTTTAGGGTAGTGCAGTTGTGTTTGGGTAGTGTAGGGGGTCGTGCTTGGGGTAGTGTTTTAGGATTTATGGTAGTGCAGTGCTATTTGTGTAGAGTGGGGGTCTTGCTGGGGGTAGTGTTTTAGGGTTTAGGGTAGTGCAGTGGGTTTGGGTAGTGTAAGGGGTAGTGCTGGGGTAGTGTGTTAGGGTTTAGAGTGGTGCAGTGGTGTTTGTGTAGTGTAGGGGTTGTGCTGGGGATAGAGTTTTAGGGTTTAGCGTAGTGCAGTGGTGTTTGTGTAGTGTAGGAGGGCATGCTGGGGGTAGTGTTTTAGGGTTTAGGGTGGTGCAGTGGTGTTTGGGTAGTGTAGGAGTTCAAGCTGGGGGTAGTATTTTAGGGTTTAGGGTAGTGCAGTGGTGTTTGGGTAGTGTAGGGGATCATGCTGGTGTTAGTGTTTTAGGGTTCAGGGTAGTGCAGTGGTGTTTGGGTAGTGTAGGGGTTCGTGCTGGGGTAGTGTTTTATGGTTTAGGTTAGTGCAGTTGTGTTTGTGTAGTGTGGGAGGTCATGCTGGGGGTAGATCTATTGTTTAATGTAGTGCAGTGGTGTTTGGGTAGTGTAGGGAGTCATGCTGGGGGTAGTGTATTAGGGTTTATGGTAGTGCAGTGGTGTTTATGTAGTTTAGGGAGTAGTGCTGGGGTAGATTTTTAGGGTTTAGGGTAGTGCAGTGGTGTTTGTGTAGTGTAGCGGTAGTGCTGGGGGTAGTGTTTTAGGGTTTAGGTTAGTGCAGTGGAGTTTGTGCAGTGTAGGGGTTCATGCTGGGGCAGTGTTGTAGGGTTTAGGGTAGTGCAGTGGTGTTTGGGTAGTGTAGGGGGTCATGCTGGGGGTAGATTTAGAGTTTAGGGTATAGGGTAGTGCAGTGGTGTTTGTGTTGTGAGGGGGTCGTGCTGGGGGTAGTGTCTTAGGGTTTAGGGTAGTGCAGTGGTGTTTGTATAGTGTAAGGGGTCATGCTGGGGGTAGTATTTTAGGGTTTAGGGTAGTGCAGTGGTGTTTGTATAGTGTAAGGGGCCATGCTGTGGGTAGTATTTTAGAGTTTAGGGTAGTGCAGTGGTGTTTGTATTTGTGAGGGGGTCGTGCTGGGGGTAGTGTTTTAGGGTTTAGGGTAGTGCGGTGCTGTTTGTATAGTGTAAGGGGTCATGCTGGGGATAATGTTTTAGAGTTTAGGGTAGTGCAGTGGTGTTTGCTTAGTGTAGGGGGTCATGCTGGGGCTAGTGTTTTAGGGTTTAGGGTAGCGCAGTGGAGTTTTGGTAGTGTAGGGGTTCGTGCTGGGGTAGTGTTTTATGGTTTAGGGTAGTGCAGTGGTGTTTGTGTAGTGTGAGAGGTAATGCTGGGGGTAGATATAGGGTTTAGTGTAGTGCAGTGGTGTTTGGGTAGTGTAGGGAGTCGGGCTGGGGGTAGTGTATTAGGGTTTAGGGTCGTGCAGTGGTGTTTGTGTAGTGTAGGGAGTTGTGCTGGGGAAAGTGTTTTAAGGTTTAGGGTAGTGCAGTTGTGTTTGGGTAGTGTAGGGGGTCGTGCTTGGGGTAGTGTTTTAGGGTTTAGTGTAGTGCAGTGCTATTTGTGTAGAGTAGGGGGTCTTGCTGGGGGTAGTGTTTTAGGGTTTAGGGTAGAGCAGTGCGTTTGGGTAGTGCTGGGGTAGTGTTTTAGGGTTTAGAGTGGTGCAGTGGTGTTTGTGTAGTGTAGGGGGTTGTGCTGGGGATACATTTTTAGGGTTTAGCGTAGTGCAGTGGTGTTTGTGTAGTGTAGGGGGGCATGCTGGGGGTAATGTTTTAGGGTAGTGCAGTGGTGTTTGGGTAGTGTAGGGGTTCAAGCTGGGGGTAGTGTTTTAGGGTTTAGGGTAGTGCAGTGGTGTTTGGGTAGTGTAGGGGATCATGCTGGTGTTAGTGTTTTAGGGTTTAGGGTAGTGCAGTGGTGTTTGGGTAGTGTAGGGGTTCGTGCTGGGGTAGTGTTTTATGGTTTAGGGTAGTGCAGTTGTGTTTGTGTAGTGTGGGAGGTCATGCTGGGGGTAGATCTATTGTTTAATGTAGTGCAGTGGTGTTTGGGTAGTGTAGGGAGTCATGCTGGGGGTAGTGTTTTAGGGTTTAGGGTAGTGCAGTGGTGTTTGGGTAGTGTAGTGAGTCATGCTGTGGGTAGTGTTTTAGAGTTTAGGGTAGTGCAGTGGTGTTTATTTAGTGTAGGGGCTCATGCTGGGGCTGGTGTTTTAGGGTTTAGGGTAGTGCAGTGGTGTTTGGGTAGTGTAGGGGTTCATGCTGGGGTAGTGTTTTATGGTTTAGGGTAGTGCAGTGGTGTTTGTGTAGTGTGAGAGGTAATGCTGGGGATAGATTTAGGTTTTAGTGTAGTGCAGTAGTGTTTTGGTAGTATAGGGAGTCGTGCTGGGGTAGTGTTTTAGGGTTTAGGGTAGTGCAGTGCTGTTTGTGTAGTGTAGGGAGTTGTGCCGGGGATAGTGTTTTAGGGTTTAGGGTAGTGCAGTTGTGTTTGGGTAGTGTAGGGGGGTTGTGCTTGGGGTAGTGTTTTAGGGTTTAGGGTAGTGCAGTGCTATTTGTGTAGTGTATCGGGTGTCTTGCTGGGGGTAGTGTTTTAGGGTTTAGGGTAGTGCAGTGGGTTTGGGTAGTGTAAGGGGTCATGCTGGGGATAGTATTTTAGGTTTTAGAGTAGTGCAGTGGTGTTTGTGTAGTGTAAGGGGTCATGCTGGGGGTAGTGTTTTAGGGTTTAGGGTAGTGCAGTAGTGTTTGGGTAGTGTAGGGGGTCATGCTGTGGGCAGTGTTTTAGAGTTTAGGGTAGTGCAGTGGTGTTTGTATTTGTGAGGGGGTTATGCTGGGGGTAGTGTTTTAGGATTTAGGGTAGTGCAGTGGTGTTTGTATAGTGTAAGGGGTCATGCTGGGGATAATGTTTTAGGGTTTAGGGTAGTGCAGTGGTGTTTGGGTAGTGTAGTGTGTCATGCTGTGGGTAGTGTTTTAGAGTTTAGGGTAGTGCAGTGGTGTTTGCTTAGTGTAGGGGGTCATGCCGGGGCTAGTGTTTTAGGGTTTAGGGTAGCACAGTGGTGTTTGGGTAGTGTAGGGGTTCGTGCTGGGGTAGTGTTTTATGGTTTAGGGTAGTGCAGTGGTGTTTGTGTAGTGTGAGAGGTAATGCTGGGGGTAGATATAGGGTTTAGTGTAGTGCAGTGGTGTTTGGGTAGTGTAGGGAGTTGGGCTGGGGGTAGTGTATTAGGGTTTAGGGTAGTGCAGTGGTGTTTGTGGAGTGTAGGGAGTTGTGCTGGGGAAAGTGTTTGAAAGTTTAGGGTAGTGCAGTTGTGTTTGGGTAGTGTAGGGGGCTCGTGCTTGGGGTAGTGTTTTAGGGTTTAGGGTAGTGCAGTGCTATTTGTGTAGAGTGGGGGTCTTGCTGGGGTAGTGTTTTAGGGTTTAGGGTAGTGCAGTGGGTTTGGGTAGTGTAAGGGGTAGTGCTGGGGTAGTGTGTTAGGGTTTAGAGTGGTGCAGTGGTGTTTGTGTAGTGTAGGGGTTGTGCTGGGCATAGAGTTTTAGGGTTTAGCGTAGTGCAGTGGTGTTTGTGTAGTGTAGGAGGGCATGCTGGGGGTAGTGTTTTAGGGTTTAGGGTGGTGCAGTGGTGTTTGGGTAGTGTAGGAGTTCAAGCTGGGGGTAGTGTTTTAGGGTTTAGGGTAGTGCAGTGGTGTTTGGGTAGTGTAGGGGATCATGCTGGTGTTAGTGTTTTAGGGTTCAGGGTAGTGCAGTGGTGTTTGGGTAGTGTAGGGGTTTGTGCTGGGGTAGTGTTTTATGGTTTAGGTTAGTGCAGTTGTGTTTGTGTAGTGTGGGAGGTCATGCTGGGGGTAGATCTATTGTTTAATGTAGTGCAGTGGTGTTTGGGTAGTGTAGGGAGTCATGCTGGGGGTAGTGTATTAGGGTTTAGGATAGTGCAGTGGTGTTTGGGTAGTGTAGTGAGTCATGCTGTGGGTAGTGTTTTAGAGTTTAGGGTAGTGCAGTGGTGTTTGCTCAGTGTAGGGGGTCATGCCGGTGCTAGTGTTTTAGGGTTTAGGGTAGCACAGTGGTGTTTGGGTAGTGTAGGGGTTCGTGCTGGGTAGTGTTTTATGGTTTAGGGTAGTGCAGTGGTGTTTGTGTAGTGTGAGAGGTAATGCTGGGGGTAGATATAGGGTTTAGTGTAGTGCAGTGGTGTTTGGGTAGTGTAGGGAGTTGGGCTGGGGGTAGTGTATTAGGGTTTAGGGTAGTGCAGTGGTGTTTGTGTAGTGTAGGGAGCTGTGCTGGGGAAAGTGTTTTAAGGTTTAGGGTAGTGCAGTTGTGTTTGGGTAGTGTAGGGGGGTCGTGCTTGGGGTAGTGTTTTAGGGTTTAGGGTAGTGCAGTGCTCTTTGTGTAGAATAGGGGGTCTTGCTGGGGGTAGTGTTTTAGGGTTTAGGGTAGTGCAGTGGGTTTGGGTAGTGTAAGGGGTAGTGCTGGGGTAGTTTGTTAGGGTTTAGAGCGGTGCAGTGGTGTTTGTGTAGTGTAGGGGTTGTGCTGGGGATAGAGTTTAAGGGTTTAGCGTAGTGCAGTGGTGTTTGTGTAGTGTAGGAGGGCATGCTGGGGGTAGTGTTTTAGGGTTTAGGGTAGTGCAGTGGTGTTTGGGTAGTGTAGGGGGTCATGTTTTAGGGTATAGGGTAGTGCAGTGGTGTTTGGGTAGTGTAGGGGATCATGCTGGTGTTAGTGTTTTAGGGTTCAGGGTAGTGCAGTGGTGTTTGGGTAGTGTAGTGAGTCATGCTGTGGGTAGTGTTTTAGAGTTTAGGGTAGTGCAGTCGTGTTTGTTTAGTGTAGGGGGTCATGCTGGGACTAGTGTTTTAGGGTTTAGGGTAGTGCAGTAGTGTTTGGGTAGTGTAGGAGTTCATGCTGGGGTAGTGTTTTATGGTTTAGGGTAGTGCAGTGGTGTTTGTGTAGTGTGAGAGGTAATGCTGGGGATAGATTTAGGTTTTAGTGTAGTGCAGTGGTGTTTGGGTGGTATAGGGAGTCGTGCTGGGGGTAGTGTTTTAGGGCTTAGGGTAGTGCAGTGGTGTTTGTGTAGTGTAGGGAGTTGTGCTGGGGATAGTGTTTTAGGGTTTAGGGTAGTGCAGTTGTGTTTGGGTAGTGTATGGGGGTCGTGCTTGGGGTAGTGTTTTAGGGTTTAGGGTAGTGCAGTGCTATTTGTGTAGTGTATCGGGTGTCTTGCTGGGGGTAGTGTTTTAGGGTTTAGGGTAGTGCAGTGGGTTTGGGTAGTGTAAGGGGTAGGTTTTTAGGGTTTAGAGTGGTGCAGTGGTGTTTGTGTAGTGTAGGAGGGCATGCTGGGGGTAGTGTTTTAGGGTTTAGGGTAGTGCAGTGGTGTTTGGGTAGTGTAGGGGGTCATGTTTTAGGGTATAGGGTAGTGCAGTGGTGTTCGGGTAGTGTAGGGGATCATGCTGGTGTTAGTGTTTTAGGGTTTAGGGTAGTGCAGTGGTGTTTGGGTAGTGTAGGGGTTCGTGTGGGGTAGTGTTTTATGGTTTAGGGTAGTGCAGTGGTGTTTGTGTAATGTGGGAGGTCATGCTGGGGATAGATTTAGGCTTTAATGTAGTGCAGTGGTGTTTGGGTAGTGTAGTGAGTCGTGCTGGGGGTAGTGTTTTAGGGTTTAGGGTAGTGCAGTGTTGTTTGTGTAGTGTAGGGAGTCGTGCTGGGGGTAGTGGTTTAGGGTTTAGGGCAGTGCAGTGGTGTTTGGGAAGTGTAGGGGGTCGTGCTTGGGGTAGTGTTTTAGGGTTTAGGGTAGTGCAGTGGTGTTTTTGTAGTGTAGGGGGTCGTGCTGGGGGTAGTGTTTTAGGGTTTAGTGTAGTGCAGTGGTTTTGGGTAGTCTACGGGGTAGTGTTGGGGTAGAGTTTTAGGGTTTATGGTAGTGCAGTGGTGTTTGGGTAGTGTAGTGAGTCATGCTGTGGGTAGTGTTTAAGAGTTTAGGGTAGTGCAGTGGTGTTTGGGTAGTGTAGGGGGTCATGCTGGGACCAGTGTTTTAGGGTTTAGGGTAGTGCAGTGGTGTTTGGGTAGTGTAGGGGTTCGTGCTGGGGTAGTGTTTTATGGTTTAGGGTAGTGCAGTTGTGTTTGTGTAGTGTGGGAGGTCATGCTGGGGGTAGATCTATTGTTTAATGTAGTGCAGTGGTGTTTGGGTAGTGTAGGGAGTCATGCTGGGGGTAGTGTATTAGGGTTTAGGGTAGTGCAGTGGTGTTTGGGTAGTGTAGTGAGTCATGCTGTGGGTAGTGTTTTAGAGTTTAGGGTAGTGCAGTGGTGTTTGTTTAGTGTAGGGGGTCATGCTGGGACTAGTGTTTTAGGGTTTAGGGTAGTGCAGTGGTGTTTGGGTAGTGTAGGAGTTCATGCTGGGGTAGTGTTTTATGGTTTAGGGTAGTGCAGTGGTGTTTGTGTAGTGTGAGAGGTAATGCTGGGGATAGATTTAGGTTTTAGTGTAGTGCAGTGGTGTTTGGGTGGTATAGGGAGTCGTGCTGGGGGTAGTGTTTTAGGGCTTAGGGTAGTGCAGTGGTGTTTGTGTAGTGTAGGGAGTTGTGCTGGGGATAGTGTTTTAGGGTTTAGGGTAGTGCAGTTGTGTTTGGGTAGTGTAGGGGGGTCGTGCTTGGGGTAGTGTTTTAGGGTTTAGGGTAGTGCAGTGCTATTTGTGTAGTGTATCGGGTGTCTTGCTGGGGGTAGTGTTTTAGGGTTTAGGGTAGTGCAGTGGGTTTGGGTAGTGTAAGGGGTAGTTTTTTAGGGTTTAGAGTGGTGCAGTGGTGTTTGTGTAGTGTAGGAGGGCATGCTGGGGGTAGTGTTTTAGGGTTTAGGGTAGTGCAGTGGTGTTTGGGTAGTGTAGGGGGTCATGTTTTAGGGTATAGGGTAGTGCAGTGGTTTTCGGGTAGTGTAGGGGATCATGCTGGTGTTAGTGTTTTAGGGTTTAGGGTAGTGCAGTGGTGTTTGGGTAGTGTAGGGGTTCGTGTGGGGTAGTGTTTTATGGTTTAGGGTAGTGCAGTGGTGTTTGTGTAATGTGGGAGGTCATGCTGGGGATAGATTTAGGCTTTAATGTAGTGCAGTGGTGTTTGGGTAATGTAGTGAGTCGTGCTGGGGGTAGTGTTTTAGGGTTTAGGGTAGTGTAGTGTTGTTTGTGTAGTGTAGGGAGTCTTGCTGGGGGTAGTGGTTTAGGGTTTAGGGCAGTGCAGTGGTGTTTGGGAAGTGTAGGGGGTCGTGCTTGGGGTAGTGTTTTAGGGTTTAGGGTAGTGCAGTGGTATTTTTGTAGTGTAGGGGGTCGTGCTGGGGGTAGTGTTTTAGGGTTTAGTGTAGTGCAGTGGTTTGGGGTAGTCTACGGGGTAGTGTTGGGCTAGAGTTTTAGGGTTTAGGGTAGTGCAGTGGTGTTTGGGTAGTGTAGTGAGTCATGCTGTGGGTAGTGTTTTAGAGTTTAGGGTAGTGCAGTGGTGTTTGGGTAGTGTAGGGGGTCATGCTGGGACCAGTGTTTTAGGGTTTAGGGTAGTGCAGTGGTGTTTGGGTAGCGTAGGGGTTCGTGCTGGGGTAGTGTTTTATGGTTTAGGGTAGTGCAGTTGTGTTTGTGTAGTGTGGGAGGTCATGCTGGGGGTAGATCTATCGTTTAATGTAGTGCAGTGGTGTTTGGGTAGTGTAGGGAGTCATGCTGGGGGTAGTGTATTAGGGTTTAGGGTAGTGCAGTGGTGTTTGGGTAGTGTAGTGAGTCATGCTGTGGGTAGTGTTTTAGAGTTTAGGGTAGTGCAGTGGTGTTTGTTTAGTATAGGGGGTCATGCTGGGACTAGTGTTTTAGGGTTAAGGGTAGGGCAGTGGTGTTTGGGTAGTGTAGGAGTTCATGCTGGGGTAGTGTTTTATGGTTTAGGGTAGTGCAGTGGTGTTTGTGTAGTGTGAGAGGTAATGCTGGGGATAGATTTAGGTTTTAGTGTAGTGCAGTGGTGTTTGGGTGGTATAGGGAGTCGTGCTGGGGGTAGTGTTTTAGGGCTTAGGGTAGTGCAGTGGTGTTTGTGTAGTGTAGGGAGTTGTGCTGGGGATAGTGTTTTAGGGTTTAGGGTAGTGCAGTTGTGTTTGGGTAGTGTAGGGGGGTCGTGCTTGGGGTAGTGTTTTAGGGTTTAGGGTAGTGCAGTGCTATTTGTGTAGTGTATCGGGTGTCTTGCTGGGGGTAGTGTTTTAGGGTTTAGGGTAGTGCAGTGGGTTTGGGTAGTGTAAGGGGTAGTTTTTTAGGGTTTAGAGTGGTGCAGTGGTGTTTGTGTAGTGTAGGAGGGCATGCTGGGGGTAGTGTTTTAGGGTTTAGGGTAGTGCAGTGGTGTTTGGGTAGTGTAGGGGGTCATGTTTTAGGGTATAGGGTAGTGCAGTGGTGTTCGGGTAGTGTAGGGGATCATGCTGGTGTTAGTGTTTTAGGGTTTAGGGTAGTGCAATGGTGTTTGGGTAGTGTAGGGGTTCGTGTGGGGTAGTGTTTTATGGTTTAGGGTGGTGCAGTGGTGTTTGTGTAATGTGGGAGGTCATGCTGGGGATAGATTTAGGCTTTAATGTAGTGCAGTGGTGTTTGGGTAGTGTAGGGAGTCGTGCTGGGGTAGTGTTTTAGGGTTTAAGGTAGTGCAGTGTTGTTTGTGTAGTGTAGGGAGTCGTGCTGGGGGTAGTGGTTTAGGGTTTAGGGCAGTGCAGTGGTGTTTGGGAAGTGTAGGGGGTCGTGCTTGGGGTAGTGTTTTAGGGTTTAGGGTAGTGCAGTGGTGTTTTTGTAGTGTAGGGGGTCGTGCTGGGGGTAGTGTTTTAGGGTTTAGTGTAGTGCAGTGGTTTTGGGTAGTCTACGGGGTAGTGTTGGGGTAGAGTTTTAGGGTTTAAGGTAGTGCATTGGTGTTTGGGTAGTGTAGGGGGTCATGCTGGGGGTAGAGTTTTAGTGCAGTGCAGTGGTGTTTGTGTAGTGTAGGGGGTCGTGTTTTAGGGTTTTGGGTAGTGCAGGTGTGTTTGGGTAGTGTAGGGGCTCATGCTGGGGGTAGTGTTTTGGGATTTAGCGTAGTGCAGTTGTGTTTGGGTGGCAAAGGGGGTCGTGCTGGGGGTATTGTTATAGGGTTAAGGGTAGTACAGTCGGTATTCTGTAGTGTATGGGGTTGTGCTTGGGGTAGTGTTTCAGGGTTTCGTATAGTGCAGTGGTGTTTGGGTAGTGTAGGGGTCGTGCTAGGGGTAATGTTTTAGGGTTTAGGGTAGTACAGTGGTGTTTGTGCAGTATAGGAGGTCGTGCTGGGGTAGTGTTTTAGGGTTTATGGTAGTGCAGTGGTGTTTAGGTAGTATAGGGGTAGTGCTGGGGTAGATTTATAGGGTTTAGGGTAGTGCAGTGGTGTTTGTGTAGTGTAGGGGTAGTGCTGGGGGTAGTGTTTTAGGGTTTAGGTTAGTGCAGTGGAGTTTGTTTAGTGTAGGGGTTCATGCTGGGTAGTGTTGTAGGGTTTAGGGTAGTGCAGTGGTGTTTGGGTAGTGTAGGGGGTCATGCTGGGGTTAGATTAAGAGTTTAGGGTATAGGGTAGTGCAGTGGTGTTTGTGTTGTGAGGGGACGTGCAGGGGGTAGTGTTTTAGGTTTTAAAGTAGTGCAGTGGTGTTTGTGTAGTGTAAGGGGTCCTGCTGTGGGTAGTGTCTTAGAGTTTAGGGTAGTTCAGTGGTGTTTGCTTAGTGTAGGGGGTCATGCCGGGGCTAGTGTTTTAGGGTTTAGGGTAGCGCAGTGGTGTTTGGGTAGTGTAGGGGTTCGTGCTGGGGTAGTGTTTTATGGTTTAGGGTAGTGCAGTGGTGTTTGTGTAGTGTGAGAGGTAATGCTGGGGGTAGATATAGGGTTTAGTGTAGTGCAGTGGTGTTTGGGTAGTGTAGGGAGTCGGGCTGGGGGTAGTGTATTAGGGTTTAGGGTAGTGCAGTGGTGTTTGTGTAGTGTAGGGAGTTGTGCTGGGGAAAGTATTTTAAGGTTTAGGGTAGTGCAGTTGTGTTTGGGTAGTGTAGGGGGGTCGTGCTTGGGGTAGTGTTTTAGGGTTTAGGGTAGTGCAGTGCTATTTGTGTAGAGTAGGTGGTCTTGCTGGGGGTAGTGTTTTAGGGTTTAGGGTAGTGCAGTGGGTTTGGGTAGTGTAAGGGGTAGTGCTGGGGTAGTGTTTTAGGGTTTAGAGTGGTGCAGTGGTGTTTGTGTAGTGTAGGGGATTGGTCTGGGGTAGAGTTTTAGGGTTTAGCGTAGTGCAGTGGTGTTTGTGTAGTGTAGGAGGGCTTGCTGGGGGTAGTGTTTTAGGGTTTAGGGTAGTGCAGTGGTGTTTTGGTAGTGTAGGGGTTCAAGCTGGGGGTAGTGTTTTAGGGTTTAGGGTAGTGCAGTGGTGTTTGGGTAGTGTAGGGGGTCATGCTGGGACCAGTGTTTTAGGGTTTAGGGTAGTGCAGTGGTGTTTGGGTAGCGTAGGGGTTCATGCTGGGGTAGTGTTTTATGGTTTAGGGTAGTGCAGTGGTGTTTGTGTAGTGTGAGAGGTAATGCTGGGGATAGATTTAGGGTTTAGTGTAGTGCAGTGGTGTTTGGGTAGTATAGGGAGTCGTGCTGGGGGTAGTGTTTTAGGGTTTAGGGTAGTGCAGTGCTATTTGTGTAGTGTATCGGGTGTCTTGCTGGGGATAGTTTTTTAGAGTTTAGTGTAGTGCAGTGGGTTTGGTAGTGTAAGGGGTAGTGCTGGGGTAGTGTTTTAGGGTTTAGCGTAGTGCAGTGGTGTTTGTGTAGTGTAGGAGGACATGCTGGGGGTAGTGTTTTAGGGTTTAGGGTAGTGCAGTGATGTTTGGGTAGTGTAGGGGGTGATGTTTTAGGGTATAGGGTAGTGCAGTGGTGTTTGTGTAATGTAGGGGATCATGCTGGTGTTAGTGTTTTAGGGTTTAGGGTAGTGCAGTGGTGTTTGGGTAGTGTAGGGTTTCGTGTGGGTTAGTGTTTTATGGTTTAGGGTAGTGCAGTGGTGTTTGTGTAATGTGGGAGGTCATGCTGGGGATAGATTTAGGGTTTAATGTAGTGCAGTGGTGTTTGGGTAGTGTAGGGAGTCGTGCTGGGGTAGTGTTTTAGGGTTTAGGGTAGTGCAGTGTTGTTTGTGTAGTGTAGGGAGTCGTGCTGGGGGTAGTGGTTTAGGGTTTAGGGCAGTGCAGTGGTGTTTGGGAACTGTAGGGGGGTCGTGCATGGGGTAGTGTTTCCAGGTTTAGGGTAGTGCAGTGGTGTTTTTGTGATGTAGGGGGTCATGCTGGGGGTAGTGTTTTAGGGTTTAGGGTAGTGCAGTGGTTTTGGGTAGTGTACGGGGTAGTGTTGGGGTAGTGTTTTAGGGTAGTGCAGTGGTGTTTGTGTAGTGTAGGGGGTCATGCTGGGGGCAGAGTTTTAGGGCAGTGCAGTGGTGTTTATATAGTGATGGGGTAGTGTTTTAGGGTTTAGGGTAGTGCAGTGTTTGTTTGTTTTGTGTAGGGGGTCGTGCTGGGGGTAGTGTTTTAGGGTTTTGGGTAGTGCAGGGGTGTTCGAGTAGTGTAGGGGCTCATGCTGGGGGTAGTGTTTTGGGATTTAGCGTAGTGCAGTTATGTTTGGTTGGCGAAGGGGGTTGTGCTGGGGGTAGTGTTATAGGGTTAATGGTAGAACAGTCGGTTTTCTGTAGTGTATGGGGTTGGGCTTGGGGTAGTGTTTCAGGGTTTCGTATAGTGCAGTGGTGTTTGGGTAGTGTAAGCGGTCATGCTGGGGGTAGTGTTTTAGGGTTTAGGGTAGTACAGTGGTGTGTGTGCAGTGTAGGAGGTCGTGCTGGGGTAGTGTTTTAGGGTTTAAGGTAGTGCAGTGGTGTTTAGGTAGTATAGGGGGTTGTGCTGGGGGTAGTGTTTTAGGGTTTAGGTTAGTGCATGGGAGTTTGTGTAGTGTAGGGGTTCATGCTGGGGTAGTGTTATAGGGTTTAGGGTAGTGCAGTGGTGTTTGGGTAGTGTAGGGGTTCGTGCTGGGGTAGTGTTTTATGGTTTAGGGTAGTGCAGTGGTTGTGTAGTGTAGGAGCTAATGCTGGGGGTAGATTTAGGGTTTAGTGTAGTGCAGTGGTGTTTGGGTAGTGTAGGGAGTCGTGCTGGGGGTAGTGTTTTAGGGTTTAGGGTAGTGCAGTGGTGTTTGTGTAGTGTAGGGGTCTTGCTGGAGGTAGTGTTTCAGGGTTTAGGGTAGTGCAGTGGGTTTGGGTAGTGTAAGGGGTAGTGCTGGGGTAGTGTTTTAGGGTTTAGAGTAGTACAGTGGTGTTTGTGTAGTGTAGGGGGTTGTGCTGGGGATAGAGTTTTAGGTTTTAGCGTAGTGCAGTGGTGTTTGTGTATTGTAGGAGGGCGTGCTGGGGTAGTGTTTTAGGGTTTATGGTTGTGCAGTGGTGTTTAGGTAGTGTAGGGGTAGTGCTGGGGTAGATTTTTAGGGTTTAGGGTAGTGCAGTGGTGGTTTTGTAGTGTAGGGGTATTGCTGGGGGTAGTGTTTTAGGGTTTAGGTTAGTGCAGTGGAGTTTGTGTAGTGTAGGGGTTCATGCTGGTTTAGTGTTGTAGGGTTTAGGTTAGTGCAGTGGTGTTTGGGTAGTGTAGGGGGTCATGCTGGGGTTAGATTAAGAGTTTAGGGTATAGGGTAGTGCAGTGGTGTTTGTGTTGTGAGGGGGACGTGCAGGGGGTAGTGTTTTAGGGTTTAGGGTAGTGCAGTGTTGTTTGTATAGTGTAAGGGGTCATGCTGGGGTAGTATTTTAGGTTTTAAAGTAGTGCAGTGGTGTTTGTTTAGTGGAGGGGGTTGTGCTGGGGGTAGTGTTTTAGGGTTTAAGGTAGTGCAGTGGTGTTTGTGTAGTGTAGGGGGTCATGTTTTAGGGTTTTGGGTAGTGCAGGGGTGTTCGAGTAGTGTAGGGGCTCATGCTGGGGTAGTGTTTTGGGATTTAGCGTTGTGCAGTTGTGTTTGGGTGGCGAAGGGGGTTGTGCTGGGGTAGTGTTATAGGGTTAAGGGTAGTACAGTCAGTTTTCTGTAGTATATGGGGTTGTGCTTGGGGTAGTGTTTCAGGGTTTCGTATAGTGCAGTGGTGTTTGGGTAGTGTAAGCGGTCGTGCTGGGGGTCGTGTTTTAGGGTTTAGGGTAGTGCAGTGGTGTTTGTGTAATGTAGGGATCGTGCTAGGGGTAATGTTTTAGGGTTTAGGGTAGTACAGTGGTGTTTGTGCAGTGTAGGAGGTCGTGCTGGGGTAGTGTTTTAGGGTTTAGGGTAGTGCAGTGTTTGTATAGTGTAGGGGGTCATGCTGGTGGTAGTGTTTTAGGGTTTAGGTTAGTGCATGGGAGTTTGTATAGTGTAGGGGTTCATGCTGGGGTAGTGTCATAGGGTTTAGGGTAGTGCATTGGTGTTTGGGTAGTGTAGGGGTTTGTGCTGGGGTAGTGTTTTATGGTTTAGGGTAGTGCAGTGGTTGTCTAGTGTGGAAGCTAATGCTGGGGGTAGATTTAGGGTTTAGTGTAGTGCAGTGGTGTTTGGGTAGTGTAGGGAGTCGTGCTGGGGGTAGTGTTTTAGGGTTTAGGGTAGTGCAGTGGTGTTTGTTTAGTGTAGGGGGTCTTGCTGGAGGTAGTGTTTTAGGGTGTAGGGTAGTGCAGTGGGTTTGGGTAGTGTAAGGGGTAGTGCTGGGGTAGTGTTTTAGGGTTTAGAGTAGTGCAGTGGTGTTTGTGTAGTGTAGGGGGTTGTGCTGGGGATAGAGTTTTAGGGTTTAGCGTAGTGCAGTGGTGTTTGTGTATTGTAGGAGGGCGTGCTGGGGTAGTGTTTTAGGGTCTATGGTAGTGCAGTGGTGTTTAGGTAGTGTAGGGGTAGTGCTGGGTTAGATTTTTAGGGTTTAGGGTAGTGCAGTGGTGTTTGTGTAGTGTAGGGGTAGTGCTGGGGGTAGTGTTTTAGGGTTTAGGTTAGTGCAGTGGAGTTTGTGTAGTGTAGGGGTTCATGCTGGGGTAGTGTTGTAGGGTTTAGGGTAGTGCAGTGGTGTTTGGGTAGTGTAGGGGGTCATGCTGGGGTTAGATTAAGAGTTTAGGGTATAGGGTAGTGCAGTGGTGTTTGTGTTGTGAGGGGGTCATGCAGGGGGTAGTGTTTTAGGGTTTAGGGTAGTGCAGTGGTGTTTGTATAGTGTAAGGGGTCATGCTGGGGGTTGTATTTTAGGTTTTAAAGTAGTGCAGTGGTGTTTGTGTAGTGTAAGGGGTCCTGCTGTGGGTAGTGTTTTAGAGTTTAGGGCAGTGCAGTGGTGTTTGTGTAGTGTGAGAGGTAATGCTGGGGGTAGATATAGGGTTTAGTGTAGTGCAGTGGTGTTTGGGTAGTGTAGGGAGTCGGGCTGGGGGTAGTGTATTAGGGTTTAGGGTAGTGCAGTGGTGTTTGTGTAGTGTAGGGAGTTGTGCTGGTGAAAGTGTTTTAAGGTTTAGGGTAGTGCAGTTGTGTTTGGGTAGTTGTAGGAGAGTAGGGTCTGCTATCCTATGGTCACCCCAAATTTTTGCTTTTTGCTTCACTGGTTTTTGACATATTGAGGCTGTGGGCCTGCCAATCAGACCCCCAGCCTGCTGTTCTCTCTACTAAATTTACACTATGCATCCTAGGTGCATAACCAATTGGAAGTGGATTACCCTGTGAGCCCCTGTACCAGTGTACACTAGGTACCCAGGGCATTGGTGTATCTAAGGCCTGCCAGGGGCTGAAGCATGTATTATGCCACCCCAGGCTTGGCCTAACAAATTTGACACAACTGGCTGATCACTCAGCTGGGGTAAGTTGGTGTAACCACCTCTTACTTAGGTGTAGTATACCTCTACCTAACCTTAAATGGGACACATGTTACCCTATAAGTCACTCCTATGGCAGGCCTTAACAATCCTGAAGGCAGAGTGCTTGGTTCCATGTGAGAGGGTGCTCTGGCATGAGCTGAGCCTGTCTGCAGTGGTCGGAACAACTTCCTTCTACTGTTTCCAGATATCGTCATACCATATACTCTTAAGTGCATTATGAACCTCGCGGTTAAATGCTATCTTTGGTTTGGCTTTATCAAAACATGTCGAGTAAGGTGTCATACGAATTGGAATACTAACCCCTCGCCAATTCTGGCGACGGGGTTAGCATTCCACCCTTCTAGAGGGACACGACATGTACAGTACCTGAAACCCGGGTAAAATCAGACATAGCCTCAGCTCCACAAAATTGATGCTGCCACCACAGACACAAGTCTGCCCTCCTGCTGCTGGGAGTCCTTCCATCTTGGGAGGTGTGGACAAAGGGTTTCCTGCCAGGGGAGGTGCGTGCACCACCCCAGACAGGATTTGGTGTATTGGTCAGGTAGGGCTTGAAAGAAACCAGACATGCCTGAGGCTCACAAGGAGCCTCGGTGCATATGCCAGTTCAAACCGGTCCTGGGGCACACCAGCCCTGGACCTGGGGCGAGCTGGACAAAGGATTGGGGGTGTAACCACCCCCTTCCTGGTCCCACCCTTAGGGAGGGACCTAGCAGGTAGTCCGGCCCCTAGAATCCGAATAAAGGTAGGAGCTGTGTCCTAAGACTTTAGACATCCTGGAATCAACTTAACAACAAGAAGAAGACAGGAACTTCGACGCTCTGCCGCACAGAGGACTGAAGCCAATCTCCCCTGTGGTCAGGGAGTGACCACCTTGCTAACGCAAGCACCATCCAGCGAATCAACATCTGCTTTGCCGCCGCCGCCTCCCGCCGGAGCCCGAGCCCAGAGACTGACAAGACCTGGACCTCCAGACCTCTCACCGCCCGATCCACAGTCCCTGAAAAGAAGAGACCCGTGGAGGCACCGAGACACGTGGAGCCAGCCATCTTGAAACGACCATGACAAGCTGCAAGAGCAACAACCGAGGCTCCCTCCAAGTTGTGCTTTGGGATCTGAGAAGCCCAACCCTCGAGCAGCATCTGCACCAAAGGTGAGCCCTCCAGCATCTCCACGATCTGCGTGGGGCCCTTCTGCATTTTGCCACTCGACGCGCCTAACCGGTTGCTGGCCCGCTGGCTAGTGGCCATCTTGGCAACGAACTTCAAGAACTACACCACTGGTCTGGTTGCTCCAGACTGGCCCTTGCTCCCCTCCAAAGGAGCAGTCCCTCTGACCTTGCTGGTCAGAACCATCAGCTTATTTCGTTTTCCACAACAATTGCTTTTGCCAAGGCTTGTTTGCTTCAATCAAGTCGCCGACACCGCCGACAGCGAGAGCCTGCGTGGTACAGCTCATGAACCAACTCCTGGACGTCGTCAACCTTCAGGGACCACGTGGCTGCAGAGACAAGCTACACCTTCCTTCCTGTTTGCACCCGACATCGCCTGGTACCCACCTGGTGCCACGCTGGTCACTGGCTAGTGACTGTGAACATTGTCCCCTCTGCTTACAGGTCTTCTACAACTCCGATCCACCCTTGGATCCACCGCATCTCTTCCGGACCGATCGCCTGCAGCATCTTTGTCCACAGGCTCCATTGAACAGATAGAAGAAACCCGACGCACTTCGAGACCTATGCACCCGCTTCCTGTGGGTGAGGTAAAGCTGGCACTCCGGTGCCCAAGTGTAGAGTATCATCTCTAGTGTCTGTGTTTCGAATCTTAAGTTCATAGTCCATCCGGAAGGTCCTTTTTGCAGTAACTTTGTAACTTTTACGCACCCATTGAAAACCTATGGGAGCCCGCGTGTGACTATTTGCTCTGCACACGCAACCCGTGGACCTCCTGGTCACTAACTAAAGTTAGCTCCTTGTAGGCCCAGCGATTCTAGAGGCCCTAGGCCTTTTCCCTTTTCTGTTCGTGGTACTTATACCACTATTTTAGTATATGGTTTTGAGCGGCCACCAGGGCCTCTCCATATAAAGTGCAACTTCTGTGTATTCTAACGTATTCTTGTTTAACGATTTGTGCTCCTGTGCTCATAAAGAGTCTAGGGGTTACTTTGAGAAATAAATACATATATATTTTCAATATATATCTGTGTGGTGTCCTTTCATTGGTATAAAAGGGGGTTACATTTGGTAAAACAGCTGGCTTAACACGCTTCACGAGTTTAGCCTCAAAGACTGCTTAGCCTACGCTACCACTAGGGCAGCTAGTCCGAAAAGGTTGACTTACAACCACACCATAAGGGTTGCTTGGCATGGTACAAGGTGGTCACTTTAACTAGTGAACATCATATACCAGGCCAACTTCTCACATTGGTGAGCAGCGGTTGGATTTGAGCTTGCTGTGTTTTACCATTGTAATCTCTTGGTTACCAATTGAAAGATCACATAGGTACCTGTAGGTACATATAAAACAACATTAGATATACTTAAGTTCTACTGAACTTAGTGTTGTAGAGCAAAGGGAGTAGCACACCCTGACTACAACTACTAGATAGGTTTAGTAGGTAAACCCAAGTGTAGGTAGATTGCAACACATCCACCCACACAGCAATAGCTGGGGCAGAGGGGTCCAATGTACCCATCTCTGTTGAGAGTGACCCCCAGAGGGCACCATCCATCTTTGCTACCCTAAATCAAAATGAGCTCAGGCAGTTGTCAAATATCAGGGGCCTTAAACAGCCCAAGAAACCTACTTCTGCTGAACTCAGAGAGCTTTTACAGGCTGATGAAGATCAGAAAGCTCTCAGGAAAGCCTCCCAGTTAGGCCCCTTAGGGACAGGAACAGGAGGCCCCCCTTCTGAAGATGCTACTGAAGTACCCCTTTCCAATAGCCATCCCTTAGATGAGAATCATACTACAGAGGAGGAAAGTGATGGGGATACAGAAGGTAGTGAGGATGAAGGGAGAACTAGCCCAGTGCCAAGTGTTATACGTGGCCCAGCTAACTTAAGGCTACTGGGGACTGACAATGGGATCACCCCATTGGATCTCCCTAGTGGACTTAACCAGGGGCTTGGAAGGCAAAGGAATCACTCAGGTGAATCTAATGCTTCTCATGCCTCTAGAGGCTCTCAAGGTCACTCCAGAAGAAGGATGACCACCCCTCAGAGGAGGGAACATGAGGCCAGAATGCAGGAAGCTCAGCTGAGGATCAGGAAGCAGGAGCTAGAGGTAGCCCTGATGGAAGAGAAACTGAACAAGGCTAGGCAACCTAGAGAGAGTGGGTCTATACCCACTGGTGGCAGCATTGTCCCTAAGGACAAAGATAGGGTCTTTGATAATAGGAACCTGTCTAAGGTTGTGCCCCCCTACAACAGTGGGGATGACATCCACAAATGGATGACTGCTCTTGAGAGAGCCTGCAAAGTGCAGCAGGTTCCTGAAGACCAGTGGGCAGCAATCCTCTGGCTCTCCTTTGAAGGAAGAGGCAGAGACAGACTCCTCACTGTTAGAGAAGAGGATGTCAGAAATTACAGAGCCCTGAAGAGTGTCCTAGTTGATGGGTTAGGCTTAACCACTGAACAGTACAGGTTAATGTTCAGAGACACCCAAAAGACACAGACTCAGGACTGGTCTGAATACATTGAATGTGCCACTAAGGCTTTGGAGGGTTGGTTGCTGGGAAGTAAGGTATCTGATTATACAGGATTGTACAATTTGATGATGAGAGAACAGATTTTAAATAACTGTCAAAACCAGCAACTGCATCAACACGTGGTTGACTCTGATCTGACCTCTCCCCAAGAATTGGGAAAGAAGGCAGACAAATGGGTCAGAACCAGGGTTAAGCAAAAGAACCAGAACCAGGGCCAAGGGGGTGATCAGAAGAAAACAGACCAAAAGGGTGGAGATCAGAAATCTAAAGACCAGAAGTCTTCAACAGGGCCCCAAACTACTGCTAAGGAGGGTGGGACCCAACAACAATCTAAGGGAAAGAAGAAAGAAGGTCAAAAGAAACCCTGGTGCAATCATTGCAAGAATACAACTCACTGGACTAGTGATTGTAAGAAGGGTGGAGCCCCCAACACTGTTGCCCCTAAGGCACCTGCTCCCAGTACTACTGTTAGCAGTGTTGGTCCCCAGACAAAGGGTGTAGTGGGAATCACTATGGGAACTGAAGGAGATTCTGACTTAGACAGAACCCTGACACAGGCAGTCCTGATCTGTGATGGGGACATAGATTTGTCCCTGACTGTGAGCCCCAGTAACCTGGGCAAGTACAGACAGACTCCTTTAATTAATGAAAAAGTGGCTCAAGCCTACAGGGACACATGTGCCAGTGTCACTATGGTGACACCAGGCTTTGTGGACCCTGGACAGTACATACCAGGTGAGAATTACCTGGTGACCAATGCCAGCAATGCCACTACTTCACATAGTGTGGCAGTTGTTAACTTCTCATGGGGAGGGGTAACTGGCCTCAAAAGGGTTGTGGTTAGTGCAGACCTCCCAGTAGAATGTTTGTTGGGCAATGACCTAGAGAGTTCTCTATGGTCTGAAGTGGAGTACAGGACACATGCAGAGATGTTAGGTATATCACCACATGTCCTTGCTGTGACCAGGTCACAGGCCAAAAAGTGCCTTACTGAACCTCAGGTCTCGGATCCTGGAACAATGGACCAAGCACCTACCAAGAAGAAGAACAGGAGGGTCAAGGCTGTGCCTTCCCCCCTGCCTCAGAGTGATGATCAACCTTCCCAGGAAGCTGATCTAGAGAACCCTAAAGAAACTGTCCCTGAAGAGCTTGAACGTGATCAGGTTGAGTTTCTGGGGACAGGGGGACCTTCAAGGGCTGACTTGAGGCAGGCTCAGTTATCCTGTCGCTCTCTTGAACCCCTCAGACAGCTGGCTGCTGCTGAGACTGCTGGGAATGCTCAAGGTACCCATAAAGTGTATTGGGATGAAGGGCTCCTTTATTCAGAGGCTAGAGACCCCAAGCCTGGTGCAACCAGGAGGTTGGTTATACCTCTGCAATTTAGGGGCTTCCTTCTTACCTTGGCCCATGATATTCCTTTAGCAGGACACTTAGGCCAGAACAAGACTTGGGACAGGCTTGTCCCTCACTTTCACTGGCCTCACATGAATGAAGATACCAAGGAGTTTTGTCGCTCCTGTGTGACCTGCCAAGCCAGTGGCAAATCAGGTGGCACAACAAAGGCCCCCCTAATACCACTACCTGTGGTGGGGGTCCCCTTTGAAAGAGTGGGAATAGATATAGTGGGTCCCATGGATCCTCCCACTGCATCTGGGCACAGATTTATACTGGTGGTAGTGGATCATGCCACCAGGTATCCAGAGGAAATTCCCCTTAGGACCACTACAGCTCCTGTTGTGGCCAGGGCCCTGCTGGGAGTATTCTCCAGAGTGGGGTTTCCTAAGGAGGTAGTTTCTGACAGAGGTACCAACTTCATGTCAGGATACTTGACAGCTATGTGGAAGGAATGTGGTGTCGACTACAAGTTCACCACCCCTTATCACCCACAATGCAATGGGCTTGTTGAGAGATTCAACAAGACCCTAAAGGGTATGATCAAAGGATTACCTGAAAAGCTCAGGCGAAGATGGGACATCCTTCTACCCTGCCTTCTGTTTGCTTACAGAGAGGTCCCACAAAAAAGAGTTGGTTACAGCCCCTTTGAATTGTTGTTTGGGCACCCTGTAAGAGGCCCACTGTGTTTAGTGAAGGAAGGATGGGAGTTACCTCTCAAAAAGCCTAAACAAGACATAGTGGACTATGTACTTGGTCTCCACTCCAGGATGGCTGAGTATATGGAGAAGGCATCCAAAAACCTTGAGGCAAGCCAGGCCTTACAGAAAGCTTGGCATGACCAAAAGGCTGTCTTGGTTGAGATTCAGCCAGGACAGAAGGTATTGGTGTTGGAGCCAGTGGCCCCAGCAGCACTCCAAGACAAATGGTCTGGACCCCATACAATCCTAGAAAAGAAGGGAGAGGTCACCTACTTGGTGGACCTAGGAACTGCCAGGAGTCCCCACAGGGTACTCCATGTTAATAGGTTAAAAGCATATGTTGACAGGGCAGACATGGGCTTGCTCATGGCTACAGATGAGGGACAGGAGGAAGAGAGTGACCCTCTCCCAGACCTGTTGTCTCAGAACCCTGAAGATGGCTCAGTTGAAGGAGTGACCCTTGGAGGCAACCTCACTGCCCAACATCAGACTGAATGTAGACAAGTTCTACAATCATTTCAACATCTGTTTTCCCTAATACCTAGCCAAACTGACTGGTGTACCCATGTGGTGGACACTGGTGACAGTCTGCCTGTAAAGAACAAGCTTTACAGACAACCAGACCACGTCAGGGACTGTATAAAGGCTGAGGTACACAAGATGCTGGAATTGGGTGTCATTGAACCCTCAGAGAGCCCCTGGGCTAGCCCAGTGGTTCTGGTCCCCAAACCTCACACCAAAGATGGCAAGAGAGAGATGAGGTTCTGTGTGGATTACAGAGGACTCAATGCTGTCACTAGGACAGATGCACATCCTATTCCAAGGGCAGATGAGCTCATAGACAAACTAGCTTCTGCTAAGTTTTTGAGCACATTTGACTTGACAGCTGGCTATTGGCAAATCAGATTAGCTGAGGAGTCTAAGGCCAAAACAGCATTCTCAACCCCAGGTGGGCACTACCAATTTGTGGTGATGCCCTTTGGTCTGAAGAATGCACCTGCCACCTTCCAAGGGCTGGTGAACCAAGTCCTTACTGGGTTGGATGACTTTTGTGCAGCATATCTTGATGACATTGCTGTCTTTAGCTCCACCTGGGAGGATCACCTGATCCACCTGAAGAAGGCTCTTGAGGCTCTGCAAAGGGCAGGCCTCACTATCAAGGCTACTAAGTGCCAGATAGGGCAGAGTAAGGTTGTGTATTTGGGCCACCTTGTAGGTGGAGGCCAAGTTCAACCACTGGAGAGTAAGATACAATCCATCAAGGACTGGTCTCCTCCAACCACCCAGACTCAAGTTCGAGCTTTCTTGGGCTTGACTGGGTACTACAGGAAGTTTGTTAAGAACTATGGGTCCATTGTGACTCCTCTTAATGATCTGACATCCAAGAAGATGCCCAAAAATGTTCAGTGGACAGTAAGCTGTCAAAAGGCATTTGATGACCTGAAGGAGGCCATGTGCTCTGCACCTATCCTGAAAAGTCCTGACTACTCCAAAGAGTTTATTGTCCAAACAGATGCTTCTGAGTTGGGTGTGGGAGCTGTGCTGTCACAACTTAATGTGGATGGTCAAGACCAACCCATTGCTTTTATTAGCAGAAGGTTGACCCCCAGAGAGAAGAATTGGTCAGCTATTGAGAGGGAGGCCTTTGCTGTGGTGTGGGCCCTGAAGAAGCTGAGGCCATACTTGTTTGGCACTCACTTCAAGATTCAGACCGACCATAAGCCCCTATTGTGGCTAAATCAGATGAAGGGTGAAACCCCCAAACTGCTTAGGTGGTCCATTTCCCTACAGGGGATGGACTTTACAGTGGAGCACCGGCCAGGTACTGACCATGGGAATGCAGATGGTCTCTCCAGGTACTTCCACTTAGGACTTTAAGACGAGACTTGTCAAGGCTAGTTTAATGTCCCTGCGTTTGGGGGGGGGGGGTTGTGTAGGAAAGTAGGGTCTGCTATCCTATGGTCACCCCAAATGTTTGCTTTTTGCTTCACTGGTTTTTGACATATTGAGGCTGTGGGCCTGCCAATCAGACCCCCAGCCTGCTGTTCTCTCTACTAAATTTACACTATGCACCCTAGGTGCATAACCAATTGGAAGTGGATCACCCTGTGAGCCCCTGTACCAGTGTACAATAGGTACCCAGGGCATTGGTATATCTAAGGCCTGCCAGGGGCTGAAGCATGTATTATGCCACCCCAGGCTTGGCCTAACAAATTTGACACAACTGGCTGATCACTCAGCTGGGGTAAGTTGGTGTAATCACCTCTTACTTAGGTGTAGTATACCTATACCTAACCTTAAATGGGACACATGTTACCCTATAAGTCACTCCTATGGCAGGCCTTAACAATCCTGAAGGCAGAGGGCTTGGTTCCATGTGAGAGGGTGCTCTGGCATGAGCTGAGCCTGTCTGCAGTGGTCGGAACAACTTCCTTCTACTGTTTCCAGATATCGTCATACCATATACTCTTAAGTGCATTATGAACCTCGCGGTTAAATGCTATCTTTGGTTTGGCTTTATCAAAACATGTCGAGTAAGGTGTCATACGAATTGGAATACTAACCCCTCGCCAATTCTGGCGACGGGGTTAGCATTCCACCCTTCTAGAGGGACACGACATGTACAGTACCTGAAACCCGGGTAAAATCAGACATAGCCTCAGCTCCACAAAATGGATGCTGCCACCACAGACACAAGTCTGCCCTCCTGCTGCTGGGAGTCCTTCCAGCTTGGGAGGTGTGGACAAAGGGTTTCCTGCCAGGGGAGGTGCGTGCACCACCCCAGACAGGATTTTGTGTATTGGTCAGGTAGGGCTTGAAAGAAACCAGACATGCCTGAGGCTCACAAGGAGCCTCGGTGCATATGCCAGTTCAAACCGGTCCTGGGGCACACCAGCCCTGGACCTGGGGCGAGCTGGACAAAGTATTGGGGGTGTAACCACCCCCCTTCCTGGTCCCACCCTTAGGGAGGGACCTAGCAGGTAGTCCGGCCCCTAGAATCCGAATAAAGGTAGGAGCTGTGTCCTAAGACTTTAGACATCCTGGAATCAACTTAACAACAAGAAGAAGACGGGAACTTCGACGCTCTGCCGCACAGAGGACTGAAGCCAATCTCCCCTGTGGTCAGGGAGTGACCACCTTGCTAACGCAAGCACCATCCAGCGAATCAACGTCTGCTTTGCCGCCACCTCCCGCCGGAGCCCGAGCCCAGAGACTGACAAGACCTGGACCTCCAGACCTCTCACCGCCCGATCCACAGTCCCTGAAAAGAAGAGACCCGTGGAGGCACCGAGATACGTGGAGCCAGCCATCTTGAAACGACCACGAGAAGCTGAAAGCGCAACAACCGAGGCTCCCTCCAAGTTGTGCTTTGGGATCTGAGAAGCCCAACCCTCGAGCAGCATCTGCACCAAAGGTGAGCCCTCCAGCATCTCCACGATCTGCATGGGGCTCTTCTGCATTTTGCCACTTGACGCGCCTAACCGGTTGCTGGCCCGCTGGCTAGTGGCCATCTTGGCGACGAACTTCAAGAACTACACCGCTGGTCTGGTTGCTCCAGACTGGCCCTTGCTCCCCTCCAAAGGAGCTGTCCCTCTGACCTTGCTGGTCAGAACCATCAGCTTATTTCGTTTTCCACAACAATTGATTTTGCCAAGGCTTGTCTGCTTCAATCAAGTCGCCTACACCGCCGACAGCGAGAGCCTGCGTGGGACAGCTCGTGAACTGACTCCTGGACGTCGTCGACCTTCAGGGACCACGTGGCTGCAGAGACAAGCTACACCTTCCTTCCTGTTTGCACCTGACATTGCCTGGTACCCACCTGGTGCCACGCTGGTCACTGGCTAGTGACTGTGAACATTGTCCCCTCTGCTTACAGGTCTTCTACAACTCCGATCCACCCTTGGATCCACCGCATCTCTTCCGGACCGATCGCCTGCAGCATCTTTGTCCACAGGCTCCATTGAACAGATAGAAGAAACCCGACGCACTTCGAGACCTATGCACCCGCTTCCTGTGGGTGAGGTAAAGCTGGCACTCCGGTGCCCAAGTGTAGAGTATCATCTCTAGTGTCTGTGTTTCGAATCTTAAGTTCATAGTCCATCCGGAAGGTCCTTTTTGCAGTAACTTTGTAACTTTTACGCACCCATTGAAAACCTATGGGAGCCCGCGTGTGACTATTTGCTCTGCACACGCAACCCGTGGACCTCCTGGTCACTAACTAAAGTTAGCTCCTTGTAGGCCCAGCGATTCTAGAGGCCCTAGGCCTTTTCCCTTTTCTGTTTGTGGTACTTATACCACTATTTTAGTATATGGTTTGAGCGGCCACCAGGGCCTATCCATATAAAGTGCAACTTCTGTGTATTCTAACGTATTCTTGTTTAACAATTTGTGCTCCTGTGCTCATAAAGAGTCTAGGGGTTACTTTGAGAAATAAATACATATATATTTTCAATATATATCTGTGTGGTGTCCATTCATTGGTATAAAAGGGGGTTACATTTGGTAAAACAGCTGGCTTAACACGCTTCACGAGTTTAGCCTCAAAGACTGCTTAGCCTACGCTACCACTAGGGCAGCTAGTCCGAAAAGGTTGACTTACAACCACACCATAAGGGTTGCTTGGCATGGTACAAGGTGGTCACTTTAACTAGTGAACATCATATACCAGGCCAACTTCTCACAGTAGTGTAGGGGGGTCGTGCTTGGGGTAGTGTTTTAGGGTTTAGGGTAGTGCAGTGCTATTTGTGTAGAGTAGGTGGTCTTGCTGGGGGTTATGTTTTAGCGTTTAGGGTAGTGCAGTGGGTTTGGGTAGTGTAAGGGGTAGTGCTGGGGTAGTGTTTTAGGGTTTAGAGTGGTGCAGTGGTGTTTGTGTAGTGTAGGAGGTTGGTCTGGGGATAGAGTTTTAGGGTTTAGCGTAGTGCAGTGGTGTTTGTGTAGTGTAGGAGGGCATGCTGGGGGTAGTGTTTTAGGGTTTAGGGTAGTGCAGTGGTATTTGGGTAGTGTAGGGAGTCATGTTTTAGGGTATAGGGTAGTGCAGTAGTGTTTGGGTAGTGTAGGGGATCATGCTGGTGTTAGTGTTTTAGGGTTTAGGGTAGTGCATTGGTGTTTGTGTAGTGTAGGGGATCATGCTGGGGTAGTGTTTTATGGTTTAGGGTAGTGCAGTTGTGTTTGTGTAGTGTGGGAGGTCATGCTGGGGGTAGATCTATTGTTTAATGTAGTGCAGTGGTGTTTGGGTAGTGTAGGGAGTCATGCTGGGGGTAGTGTTTTAGGGTTTAGGGTAGTGCAGTGGTGTTTGGGTAGTGTAGTGAGTCATGCTGTGGGTAGTGTTTTAGATTTTAGGGTAGTGCAGTGGTGTTTGGATAGTGTAGGGGTTCATGCTGGGGTAGTGTTTTATGGTTTTGGATAGGGCAGTGGTGTTTGTGTAATGTGAGAGGTAATGCTGGAGATAGATTTAGAGTTTAGTGTAGTGCAGTGGTGTTTGGGTAGTGTAGTGAGTCATGCTGTGGGTAGTGTTTTAGAGTTTAGGGTAGTGCAGTGGTGTTTGGGTAGTGTAGGGGGTCATGCTGGGACTAGTGTTTTAGAGTATAGGGTAGTGCAAAGGTGTTTGGGTAGTGTAGGGGTTCATGCTGGCATAGTGTTTTATGGTTTAGGGTAGTGCAGTGGTGTTTGTGTAGTGTGTGAGGTAATGCTGGGGATAGATTTAGGGTTTAGTGTAGTGCAGTGCTATTTTTGTAGTGTATCGGGTGTCTTGCTGGGGATAGTGTTTTAGGGTTTAGGGTAGTGCAGTGGGTTTGGTGGTGTAAGGGGTAGTGCTGGGGTAGTGTTTTAGGGTTTAGCGTAGTGCAGTGGTGTTTGTGTAGTGTAGGAGGACATGATGGGGGTAGTGTTTTAGGGTTTAGGGTAGTGCAGTGGTTTTTGGTTTTGTAGGGGGTCATGTTTTAGGGTATAGGGTAGTGCAGTGGTGTTTGGGTAATGTATGGGATCGTGCTGGTGTTAGTGTTTTAGGGTTTAGGGTAGTGCAGTGGTGTTTGGGTAGTGTAGGGGTTCGTGTGGGGTAGTGTTTTATGGTTTAGGGTAGTGCAGTGGTGTTTGTGTAATGTGGGAGGTCATGCTGGGGATAGATTTAGGGTTTAATGTAGTGCTGTGGTGTTTGGGTAGTGTAGGGAGTCATGCTGGGGGTAGTGTTTTAGGGTTTAGGGTAGTGCAGTGTTGTTTGTGTAGTGTAGGGAGTCGTGCTGGGGGTGGTGGTTTAGGTTTTAGGGCAGTGCAGTGTTGTTTGGGAAGTGTAGGGGGGTCGTGCATGGGGTAGTGTTTCCGGGTTTAGGGTAGTGCAGTGGTGTTTTTGTGGTGTAGGGGGTCGTGCTGGGGGTAGTGTTTTATGGTTTAGGGTAGTGCAGTGGTTTTGGGTAGTGTACGGGGTAGTGTTTTAGGGTTTAGGGTAGTGCAGTGGTGTTTGTGTAGTGTAGGGGGTCATGCTGGGGGTAGAGTTTTAGGGCAGTGCAGTGGTGTTTGTGTAGTGATGGGGTAGTGTTTTAGGGTTTAGGGTAGTGCAGTGGTGTTTGTTTAGTGTAGGGGGTCGTGCTGGGGGTAGTGTTTTAGGGTTTAAGGTAGTGCGGTGGTGTTTGTGTAGTGTAGGGGGTCATGTTTTAGGGTTTTGGGTAGTGCAGGGGTGTTTGAGTAGTGTAGGGGCTCATGCTGGGGGTAGTGTTTTGGGATTTAGCGTAGTGCAGTTGTGTTTGGGTGGCGAAGGGGGTTGTGCTGGGGGTAGTGTTATAGGGTTAAGGGTAGTACAGTCGGTTTTCTGTAGTGTATGGGGTTGTGCTTGGGATATGTTTCAGAGTTTCGTATAGTGCAGTGGTGTTTGGGTATTGTAAGCGGTCGTGCTGAGGGTAGTGTTTTAGGGTTTAGGGTAGTGCAGTGGTGTTTGTGTAGTGTAGGGGTCATGCTGGGGGTAGTGTTTTAGGGTTTAGGGTAGTGCAGTGGTGTTTGTGTAATGTAGGGGTCGTGCTAGGGGTAATGTTTTAGAGTTTAGGGTAGTACAGTGCTGTTTGTGCAGTGTAGGAGGTCGTGCTGGGGTAGTGTTTTAGGGTTTATTGTAGTGCAGTGGTGTTTAGGTAGTGTAGGGGGTAGTGCTGGGGGTAGTGTTTTAGGGTTCAGGTTAGTGCATGGGAGTTTGTGTAGTGTAGGGGTTCATGCTGGGGTAGTGTTGTAGGGTTTAGGGTAGTGCAGTGGTGTTTGGGTAGTGTAGGGGTTCGTGCTGGGGTAGTGTTTTATGGTTTAGGGTAGTGCAGTGGTTGTGTAGTGTGGGAGCTAATGCTGGGGTAGATTTAGGGTTTAGTGTAGTGCAGTGGTGTTTGGGTAGTGTAGGGAGTCGTGCTGGGGGTAGTGTTTTAGGGTTTAGGTTAGTGCAGTGGTGTTTGTGTAGTACAGGGGTTGTGTTTTAGGGTAGTGCAGTGGTGTTTGCGTAGTGTAAGGGGTCATGCTGGGGATAGTGTTTTAGGGTTTAGCGTAGTGCAGTGGTGTTTGGGTAGTGTAGGGGGTAGTGTTTTGGGGATTAGGGTAGTGCAGTTGTGTTTGTGTAGTGTTGGGGCTAGTGTTTTAATGTTTAGGGTAGTCCAGTGGAGTTTGGGTAGTGTTGGGGTTTATGCTGGGGGTAGTGTTTTAGGGTTTAGGGTAGTGCAGGGGTGGTTGGGTAGTGTAGGGGGTCATGCTGGGGGTAGATTTAGGGTTTAGGGTAGTGCAGTGGTGTTTGGGTAGTGTAGGGGGTCATGCTGGGACTAGTGTTTTAGGGTTTAGGGTAGTGCAGAGGTGTTTGGGTAGTGTAGGGGTTCATGCTGGGGTAGTGTTTTATGGTTTAGGGTAGTGCAGTGGTGTTTGTGTAGTGTGAGAGGAAATGCTGGGGATAGATTTAGGGTTTAGTGTAGTGCAGTGCTATTTGTGTAGTGTATCGGGTGTCTTGCTGGAGATAGTGTTTTAGGGTTTAGGGTAATGCAGTGGGTTTGGTAGTGTAAGGGGTAGTGCTGGGGTAGTGTTTTAGGGTTTAGCGTAGTGCAGTGGTGTTTGTGTAGTGTAGGAGGACATGCTGGGGTTAGTGTTTTAGGGTTTAGGGTAGTGCAGTGGTTTTTGGGTATTGCAGGGGGTCATGTTTTAGGGTATAGGGTAGTGCAGAGGTGTTTGGGTAATGTAGGGGATCATGCTGGTGTTAGTGTTTTAGGGTTTAGGGTAGTGCAGTGGTGTTTGGGTAGTGTAGGGGTTCGTGTGGGGTAGTGTTTTATGGTTTAGGGTAGTGCAGTGGTGTTTGTGTAATGTGGGAGGTCATGCTGGGGATAGATTTAGGGTTTAATGTAGTGCAGTGGTGTTTGGGTAGTGTAGGGAGTCATGCTGGGGGTAGTGGTTTAGGGTTTAGGGTAGTGCAGTGTTGTTTGTGTAGTGTAGGGAGTCGTGCTGGGAGTGGTGTTATAGGGTTAAGGGTAGTACAGTCAGTTTTCTGTAGTGTATGGGGTTGTGCTTGGGGTAGTGTTTCAGGGTTTCATATAGTGCAGTGGTGTTTGGGTAGTGTAAGCGGTCGTGCTGGGGGTAGTGTTTTAGGGTTTAGGGTAGTGCAGTGGTGTTTGTGTAGTGTAGGGGTCATGTTGGGGGTAGTGTTTTAGGGTTTAGGGTAGTGCAGTGGTGTTTGTGTAATGTAGGGGTCGTGCTAGGGGTAATGTTTTAGGGTTTAGGGTAGTACAGTGGTGTTTGTGCAGTGTAGGAGGTCGAGCTGGGGTAGTGTTTTAGGGTTTATGGTAGTGCAGTGGTGTTTAGGTAGTGTAGGGGGTAGTGCTGGGGTAGTGTTTTAGGGTTCAGGTTAGTGCATTGGAGTTTGTGTAGTGTAGGGGTTCATGCTGGGGTAGTGTTGTAGGGTTTAGGGTAGTGCAGTGGTGTTTGGGTAGTGTAGGGGTTCGTGCTGGGGTAGTGTTTTATGGTTTAGGGTAGTGCAGTGGTTGTGTAGTGTGGGAGCTAATGCTGGGGTAGATTTAGGGTTTAGTGTAGTGCAGTGGTGTTTGGGTAGTGTAGGGAGTCGTGCTGGGGGTAGTGTTTTGGGGTTTAGGGTAGTGCAGTGGTGTTTGTGTAGTGTAGGGGGTCTTGCTGGAGGTAGTGTTTTAGGGTTTAGGGTAGTGCAGTGGGTTTGGGTAGTGTAAGGGGTAGTGCTGGGGTAGTGTTTTAGGGTTTAGAGTAGTGCAGTGGTGTTTGTGTAGTGTAGGGGGTTGTGCTGGGGATAGAGTTTTAGGGTTTAGCATAGTGCAGTGGTGTTTGTGTATTGTAGGAGGGCGTGCTGGGGGTAGTGTTTTAGGGTTTAGGGTAGTGCAGTGGTGTTTGGGTAGTTTAGGGGTTCAAGCTGGGGGTAGTTGTTTAGGGTTTTTGGGTAGTGCAGTGGTGTTTGGGTAGTGTAGGGGGTCATGCTGGGTGTATATGTAGGGTTTAGGGTAGTGCTGTGGTGTTTGTGTTGTGAATGGGTCATGCTGGGCGTAGTGTTTTAGGGTTTAGGGTAGTGCAGTGGTGTTTGGGTAGTGTAGGGGTTCATGCTGTGGGTAGTGTTTTAGGCTTTAGGGTAGTGCAGTAGTGTTTCGGTAGTGTAGGGGTTCATGCTGGGGTAGTGTTTTAGGGTTTAGGGTAGTGCAGTAGTGTAGGGGGTCGTGCTGGTGTAGTGTTTTAGGGTTTAGGGTAGTGCAGTGATGTTTGGGTAGTGTAGGGAGCCATGCTGGGGCAGTGTTTATGGGTTTAGGTTAGTGCAGTAGTGTTTGTGTAGTACAGGGGTCGTGTTTTAGGGTAGTGCAGTGGTGTTTGGGTAGTGTAGGGGGTCATGCTGGGGATAGTGTTTTAGGGTTTAGCGTAGTGCAGTGGTGTTTGGGTAGTGTAGGGGGTAGTGTTTTGGGGATTAGGGTAGTGCAGTTGTGTTTGTGTAGTGTTGGGGGTAGTGTTTTAATGTTTAGGGTAGTGCAGTGGAGTTTGGGTAGTGTCGGGGATTATGCTGGGGGTAGTGTTTTAGGGTTTAGGGTAGTGCAGGGGTGGTTGGGTAGTGTAGGGGGTCATGCTGGGGGTAGATTTAGGGTTTAGGGTAGTGCAGTCGTGTTTGGGTAGTGTAGGGAGTCGTGCTGGAGGTAGTGTTTTAGGATTTAGGGTAGTGAGGTGGTGTATGTGTAGTGTTGGGGGTAGGGTTTTAATGTTTCTGGTAGTGGAGTGGAGTTTGGGCAGTGTAGGGGGTCGTGCTGGGGGTAGTGTTTTAGGGTTTAGGGTAGTGCAGTGGTGTTTGGGTAGTGTAGGGGGTCATGCTGGGGGTAGATTTAGGGTTTAGGGAAGAGCAGTGGTGTTTGTGTTGTGAGGGGGTCGTGCTGGGGGAAGTGTTTAGGGTTTAGGGCAGTTCAGTGGTGTTTGTACAGTATAGGGGGCCATGCTGAGAGTAGTATTTAAGGGTTTAGGATAGTGTAGTGGTGTTTGGGTAGTAT
Source organism: Triturus cristatus (assembly GCF_964204655.1). Taxonomy (NCBI): domain Eukaryota; kingdom Metazoa; phylum Chordata; class Amphibia; order Caudata; family Salamandridae; genus Triturus; species Triturus cristatus. The sequence goes on from NC_140579.1 coordinate 749,491,336, forward strand.
AAGGGGTCATGCTGAGAGTAGTGTTTTAGGGTTTAGGGTAGTGCAGTGGTGTTTGTGTAGTGTAGGGGGTCATGCTGGGGGTAGTGTTTTAGGGTTTAGGGTAGTGCAGTGGTGTTTGTGTACTGCAGGGGGTCGTGCTAGGGATAGAGTTTAAGGGTTTAGGGTAGTGCAGTGGTGTTTGGGTAGTGTAGTGAGTCATGCTGGGGGTAGATTTAGGGTTTAGAGTTTAGGGTAGTGCAGTGGTGTTTGTCTTGTGAGGGGGTCATGCTGGGGTAGTGTTTTAGGGTTTAGGGTAGTGCAGTTTTTTTTGTATAGTGTAAGGGGTCATGCTGGGGGTAGTGTTTTAGGGTTTAGCGTAGTGCAGTGGGTTTGGGTAGTGTAAGGGGTAGTGCTGGGGTAGTGTTGTAGGGTTTAGAGTGGTGCAGTGGTGTTTGTGTAGTGTAGGGGGTTGTGCTGGGGATAGAGTTTTAGGGTTTAGCATAGTGCAGTGGTGTTTGTGTAGTGTAGGAGGGCATGCTGGGGGAATTGTTTTAGGGTTTAGGGTAGTGCAGTGGTGTTTGGGTAGTGTAGGGGTTCAAGCTGGGGGTAGTGTTTTAGGGTTTAGGCTAGTGCAGTGGTGTTTGGGTAGTGTAGGGGGTCATGTTTTAGGGTATAGGGTAGTGCAGTGGTGTTTGTGTAATGTGGGAGGTCATGCTGGGGATAGATTTAGGGTTTAATGTAGTGCAGTGGTGTTTGGGTAGTGTAGGGAGTCATGCTGGGGGTAGTGTTTTAGGGTTTATGGTAGTGCAGTGTTGTTTGTGTAGTGTAGGGAGTCGTGCTGGCGGTAGTGGTTTAGGGTTTCGGGCAGTGCTGTGGTGTTTGGGAAGTGTAGGAGGGTCGTGCTTGGGGTAGTGTTTTAGGGTTTAGGGTAGTGCAGTGGTGTTTTTGTAGTGTAGGGGGTCGTGCTGGGGGTAGTGTTTTAGGGTTTAGGGTAGTGCAGTGGTTTTGGGTAGTGTACGGGGTAGTGTTGGGGTAGTGTTTTAGGGTTTAGGGTAGTGCAGTAGTGTTTGTGTAGTGTAGGGGGTCATGCTGGGGGTAGAGTTTTAGGGCAGTGCAGTGGTGTTTGTGTAGTGTAGGGGTAGTGTTTTAGGGTTTAGGGTAGTGCAGTGGTGTTTGTTTAGTGTAGGGGGTCGTGCTGGGGGTAGTGTTTTAGGGTTTAGGGTAGTGCAGTGGTGTTTGTGTAGTGTAGGGGGTCGTGTTTTAAGGTTTAGGGTAATGCAGTGGTGTTTGGGTAGTGTAGGGGGGTCATGTTTTAGGGTATAGGGTAGTGCAGTGGTGTTTGGGTAGTGTAGGGGATCATGCTGGTGTTAGTGTTTTAGGGTTTAGGGTAGTGCAGTGGTGTTTGGGTAGTGTAAGGGTTCGTGTGCGGTAGTGTTTTATGGTTTAGGGTAGTGCAGTGGTGTTTGTGTAATGTGGGAGGTCATGCTGGGGATAGATTTAGGGTTTAATGTAGTGCAGTGGTGTTTGGAAAGTGTAGGGAGTCATGCTGGGGGTAGTGTTTTAGGGTTTAGGGTAGTGCAGTGTTGTTTGTGTAGTGTAGGGAGTCGTGCTGGGGGTAGTGGTTTAGGGTTTAGGGCAGTGCAGTGGTGTTTGGGAAGTGTAGGGGGTCGTGCATGGGGTAGTGTTTCCGGGTTTAGGGTAATGCAGTGATGTTTTTGTGGTGTAGGGGGTCGTGCTGGGGGAAGTGTTTTAGGGTTTAGGGTAGTGCAGTGGTTTTGGGAAGTGTACGGGGTAGTGTTGGGGTAGTGTTTTAGGGTTTAGGGTAGTGCAGTGGTGTTTGTGTAGTGTAGGGGGTCATGCTGGGGGTAGAGTTTTAGGGCAGTGCAGTGATGTTTGTGTAGTGATGGGGTAGTGTTTTAGGGTTTAGGATAGTGCAGTGGTAATTGTTTAGTGTAGGGGGTCGTCCTGGGGGTAGTGTTTTAGGGTTTAAGGTAGTGCAGTGGTGTTTGTGTAGTGTAGGGGGTCATGTTTTAGGGTTTGGGGTAGTGCAGGGGTGTTTGAGTAGTGTAGGGACTCATGCTGGGGGTAGTGTTTTGGGATTTAGCGTAGTGTAGTTGTGTTTGGGTGGCGAAGGGGGTTGTGCTGGTGGTAGTGTTATAGGGTTAAGGGTAGTACAGTCCGTTTTCTGTAGTGTATGGGGTTGTGCTTGGGGTAGTGTTTCAGGGTTTCGTATAGTGCAGTGGTGTTTGGGTAGTGTAAGCGGTTGTGGTGGGGTAGTGTTTTAGGGTTCAGGGTAGTGCAGTAATGTTTGTGTAGTGTAGGGGTCATGCTGGGGGTAGTGTTTAAGGGTTTAGGGTAGTGCAGTGGTGTTTGTGTAATATAGGGGTCGTGCTAGGGGTAATGTTTTAGGGTTTAGGCTAGTACAGAGGTGTTTGTGCCGTTCAGGAGGTCGTGCTGGGGTAGTGTTTTAGGGTTTATGGTAGTGCAGTGGTGTTTAGGTAGTGTAGGGGGTAGTGCTGTTGGTAGTGTTTTAGGGTTCAGGTTAGTGCATGGGAGTTTGAGTAGTGTAGGGGTTCATGCTGGGGTAGTGTTGTAGGGTTTAGGGTAGTGCAGTGGTGTTTGGGTAGTGTAGGGGTTCGTGCTGGGGTAGTGTTTTATGGTTTAGGGTAGTGCAGTGGTTGTGTAGTGTGGGAGCTAATGCTGGGGTAGATTTAGGGTTTAGTGTAGTGCAGTTGTGTTTGGGTAGTGTAGGGAGTCGTGCTGGGGGTAGTGTTTTAGGGTTTAGGGTAGTGCAGTGGTGTTTGTGTAGTGTAGGGGGTCTTGCTGGAGGTAGTGTTTTAGGGTTTAGGGTAGTGCAGTGGGTTTGGGTAGTGTAAGGGGTAGTGCTGGGGTAGTGTTTTAGGGTTTAGAGTAGTGCAGTGGTGTTTGTGTAGTGTAGGGGGTTGTGCTGGGGATAGAGTTTTTAGGGTTTAGCGTAGTGCAGTGGTGTTTGTGTATTGTAGGAGGGCGTGCTGGGGGTAGTGTTTTAGGGTTTAGGGTAGTGCAGTGGTGTTTGGGTATTTTAGGGCTTCAAGCTGGGGGTAGTTGTTTAGGGTTTTTGTGTAGTGCAGTGGTGTTTCGGTAGTGTAGGGGGTCATGCTGGGTGTATATGTAGGGTTTAGGGTAGTGCAGTGGTGTTTGTGTTGTGAGGGGGTCATGCTGGGCGTAGTGTTTTAGGGTTTAGGGTAGTGCAGTGGTGTTTGGGTAGTGTAGGGGTTCATGCTGTGGGTAGTGTTTTAGGCTTTAGGGTAGTGCAGTAGTGTTTCGGTAGTGTAGGGGGTCATGCTGGGGTAGTGTTTTAGGGTTTAGGGTAGTGCAGTAGTGTAGGGGGTCGTGCTGGGGTAGTGTTTTAGGGTTTAGGGTAGTGCAGTGATGTTTGGGTAGTGTAGGGAGTCATGCTGGGGGCAGTGTTTAAGGGTTTAGGTTAGTGCAGTGGTGTTTGTGTAGTACAGGGGTCGTGTTTTAGGGTAGTGCAGTGGTGTTTGGGTAGTGTAGGGGGTCATGCTAGGGATAGTGTTTTAGGGTTTAGCGTAGTGCAGTGGTGTTTGGGTAGTGTAGGGGGTAGTGTTTAGTGTTTTGGGGATTAGGGTAGTGCAGTTGTGTTTGTGTAGTGTTGGGGCTAGTGTTTTAATGTTTAGGGTAGTGCAGTGGAGTTTGGGTAGTGTCGGGGTTTATGCTGGGGGTAGTGTTTTAGGGTTTAGGGTAGTGTAGGGGTGGTTAAGTAGTGTAGGGTGTCATGCTGGGGTAGATTTAGGGTTTAGGGTAGTGCAGTCGTGTTTGGGTAGTGTAGGGAGTCATGCTGGAGGTAGTGTTTTAGGGTTTAGGGTAATGAGGTGGTGTAAGTGTAGTGTTGGGGGTAGTGTTTTAATGTTTCGGGTAGTGCAGTGGAGTTTGGGCAGTGTAGGGGGTCGTGCTGGGGGTAGTGTTTTAGGGTTTAGGGTAGTGCAGTGGTGTTTGGGTAGTGTAGGGGGTCATGCTGGGGGTAGATTTAGGGTTTAGGAAAGAGCAGTGGTGTTTGTGTTGTAAGGGGGTCGTGCTGGGGGAAGTGTTTAGGGTTTAGGGCAGTGCAGTGGTGTTTGTATAGTATAGGAGGCCATGCTGAGAGTAGTATTTAAGGGTTTAGGATAGTGTAGTGGTGTTTGGGTAGTATAAGGGGTCATGCTGAGGGTAGTGTTTTAGGGTTTAGGGTAGTGCAGTGGTGTTTGTGTAGTGTAGGGTTCATGCTGGGGGTAGTGTTTTAGGGTAGTGCAGTGGTGTTTGTGTACTGTAGGGGGTCGTGCTAGGGATGGTGTTTAAGGGTTTAGGGTAGTGCAGTGGTGTTTGGGTAGTGTAGTGGGTCATGCTGGGGGTAGATTTAGGGTTTAGAGTTTAGGATAGTGCAGTGGTGTTTGTCTTGTGAGGGGGTCATGCTGGGGTAGTGTTTTAGGGTTTAGGGTAGTGCAGTGGTTTTTGTATAGTGTAAGGGGTCATGCTGGGGGTAGTGTTTTAGGGTTCAGCGTAGTGCAGTGGGTTTGGGTAGTGTAAGGGGTAGTGCTGGGGTAGTGTTTTAGGGTTTAGAGTGGTGCAGTGGTGTTTGTGTAGTATAGGGGGTTGTGCTGGGGATAGAGTTTTAGGGTTTAGCATAGTGCAGTGGTGTTTGTGTAGTGTAGGAGGGCATGCTGGGGGTAGTGTTTTAGGGTTTAGGGTAGTGCAGTGGTGTTTGGGTAGTGTAGGGGTTCAAGCTGGGGGTAGTGTTTTACTTTAGGGTAGTGCAGTGGTGTTTGGGTAGTGTAGGGGTTCATGTTTTAGGGTATAGGGTAGTGCAGTGGTGTTTGGGTAGTGTAGGGGATCATGCTGGTATTAGTGTTTTAGGGTTTAGGGTAGTGCAGTGGTGTTTGGGTAGTGTAAGGGTTCGTGTGGGGTAGCGTTTTATGGTTTAGGGTAGTGCAGTGGTGTTTGTGTAATGTGGGAGGTCATGCTGGGGATAGATTTAGTGTTTAATGTAGTGCAGTGGTGTTTGGGTAGTGTAGGGAGTCATGCTGGGGGTAGTGTTTTAGGGTTTATGGTAGTGCAGTGTTGTTTGTGTAGTGTAGGGAGTCGTGCTGGCGGTAGTGGTTTAGGGTTTAGGGCAGTGCAGTGGTGTTTGGGAAGTGTAGGAGGGTCGTGCTTGGGGTAGTGTTTTAGGGTTTAGGGTAGTGCAGTGGTGTTTTTGTAGTGTAGGGGGTCGTGCTGGGGGTAGTGTTTTAGGGTTTAGGGTAGTGCAGTGGTTTTGGGTAGTGTACGGGGCAGTGTTGGGGTAGTGTTTTAGGGTTTAGGGTAGTGCAGTGGTTTTTGTGTAGTGTAGGGGGTCATGCTGGGGGTAGAGTTTTAGGGCAGTGCAGTGGTGTTTGGGTAGTGTAGGGGTAGTGTTTTAGGGTTTAGGGTAGTGCAGTGGTGTTTGTTTAGTGTAGGGGGTCATGCTGGGGGTAGTGTTTTAGGGTTTAGGGTAGTGCAGTGGTGTGTGTGTAGTGTAGGGGGTCGTGTTTTAGGGTTTAGGGTAGTGCAGGTTTGTTTGGGTAGTGTAGGGGCTCATGCTGGGGGTAGTGTTTTGGGATTTAGCCTAGTGCAGTTGTGTTTGGGTGGTGAAGGGGGTCGTGCTGGGGGTAGTGTTTTAGGGTTAAGGGTAGTACAGTCGGTTTTCTGTAGTGTATGGGGTCGTACTTGGGGTAGTGTTGCAGGGTTTCGTATAGTGCAGTGGTGTTTGGGTAGTGTAAGGGGTCGTGCTGGGGGTAGTGTTTTAGGGTTTAGGGTAGTGCAGTAGAGTTTGTGTAGTGTAGGGGTTCATGCTGGGGTAGCGTTGAAGAGTTTAGGGTAGTGCAGTGGTGTTTGTGTTGTTAGGGAGTCGTGTTGGGGGTAGTGTTTTAGGGTTTAGGGTAGTGCAGTGGTGTTTGTATAGTGTAGGGGGCCATTTTACCTCTATTTGTGGACACCTTAACCTTTGTTTTCAATCAGTCTTTTGATCAAGCCACATTCCCCCGAAGCTGGAAACAGGCACAGGTGAAGCCCATTCTTAAAAAACCCTCGGCCGACCCTAGCTTGCCAGCCAACTATCGTCCTATCTCCTTGCTCCCCTACTTTGGGAAGGTCCTGGAGCTCTTAGTCAATAAACGTCTCACGACCTATCTTGAGACCCACAGGCTCCTCGATCCTTCCCAATCAGGCTTCCGTGCGGCTTATAGCACGGAGACTGCAGTCATTGAGGTAGTGGACAATATCAGACTGGCCCTGGATCGCCGAGAGTCGGCAATCCTGGTCCTTCTGGACCTGTCGGCAGCATTTGACACAATTTCCCACAGTATTCTCAAACATCGTTTGTGGGAGATTGGTGTCAGAGGGAGGGCCCTAGACTGGTTTGCGAGCTATCTGGCAGATCGTTTTACTAAGGTTTCTGTGGACGGGATTACCTCCCGTTCCTACCCAGAAACGGTCGGGGTCCCGCAGGGCTCGATCCTCAGCCCAATGCTGTTTAATGTTTACCTAGCCCCGTTGGCAGACATCATCAGGTCTTATGGTTTTGACACACTATCATATGCCGATGATACTCAGCTGTTAGTGACTTGTGATCCTGACCAGTCTGATGTCCAAACACATTTCAAGAGCTGTTTAACTAAGATCAATGACTGGATGCATTTAAACAGGCTTCAGCTTAACGGTGGGAAGACCGAGGTAATCCTATTCGGGAAGGCCGAAAAGTTCTGGACCTGTGACTGGTGGCCTCCAGAGCTGGGTACCTGCCCTACGCCCAAGCTCGCAGTCCGTAACCTGGGTATTACAATTGATAATTCTTTATCTCTGAAGACCCATGTAAATCAAGTGCTGGGGACCTGCTTCGGCATCATGCGTCTGCTACGCAAGATTTTCAAATGGCTACCCATAGAAGCCAGGAAACCGCTGGTCCAGGGTCTAATCATCAGTCGATTAGATTATGGCAATGCTTTATTTACAGCACTTAACCAGGATCAACTCTGCAAACTACAGATTCTCCAGAACACGGCCGCGAGGCTTGTTCTGGACCTCCCTCCACGTACTCCCTCTGCCCCCATTTTGAATACCCTACACTGGTTGTCAATTCGCCAAAGAGGGCGCTTTAAAATCCTATGCCTTACGCATAAGCTAATGCAAGGCACCGGCCCTCTATATTTGGCGAAAAAACTTCAAAGGTACGTCCCAGGACGCTCGCTGCGGTCCAGCGCTAGACCTCTACTTGTCCAACCCCGTATCCGGACTGCCCGCAATGGAGGTCGCTCTTTTTCATACCTGGCTCCCACGCTATGGAATAGACTTCCTTTGGATTTACTTTCCATAACCGACCATCCACTTTTTCGTAGAAAGCTGAAAACCTGGCTCTTTTCTCAAAAAGCTTAGGCACATCAATATCACGTTACTGCCCAGTTTCTTTGTCTTGGTTGCTAGCGCCCTGCGACCTTTGGTGATTTGTGCGCTATACAAAAATCTTTGACATTGACATTGACATGCTGGGGTTAGTATTTAAGGTTTTAGAGAAGTGCAGTGGTGTTTGTGTAGTGTAAGGGGTCATGCTGGGGGTAGTGTTTTTGGGTTTAGGGTAGTGCAGTGGTGTTTGGGTAGTGTAGTGAGTCATGCTCTGGGTAGTGTTTTAGAGTTTAGGGTAGTGCAGTGGTGTTTGTTTAGTGTAGGGGGTCATGCTGGGGCTAGTGTTTTAGGGTTTAGGGTAGTGCAGTGGTGTTTGGGTAGTGTAGGGGTTCATGCTGGGGTAGTGTTTTATGGTTTAGTGTAGTGCAGTGGTGTTTGTGTAGTGTGAGAGGTAATGCTGGGGATAGATTTAGACCTTATAAACGCAAGTATGCCTCTGACAACATTAATCGCTCTTTTTCTTTTCTCAGCAATCCTATTTATTGATTGCGAGTTTCAATTCAATTTCTACTTTTTACAATTACTTTGGACAGAGAAAACACTTCTTCATTTTGACAAACACATATCCTTTACATAAAACGTGTAGAATTTTTGTACACTTTTTCAAAATTGTTACACATAACTTTATAACGTATCATACATACATAAATTGAGTACTTTAAACAAATGAGGGAATTCTTACAATACAGTACATAAATATCTGATTGGTTAAGCTGTAGGGACCCTGACTCATCTGGTCCTCAACGTGAACTGCTTTTTGTGGTCCTAAGCAGGGTCAGAGAATATTTTTCTAAATATTTTTCGGGGAGAGCGATAGATGGATTATTATTTCTGCTCTATGGGAAACACGAGTGCCTTGAGTTTGTTCCAAAAATGATCTGAATCGCTGCTTGCTTATTGCCAACGCGTTTCGACCTTTGATGTGTTGGACCTGTATCTTAACAGTAGGGTCTTCGTCAGGGCTTATCAAAAATTCTGGTGGGGCATCTTTCGCCTGTAAGAATAACAGTATATCTAGTTTTAGTGTGCGCTCATTTTGTTTCTTCGTGAAAAATAAAATAAAGATTTAAAATAAACTTACGTACCGCGTTTCTAATGGTTTACGGGACTGTCATCTTCTTTTTATCTATAAAGGATAATGAGTTTATTAAAGCAAAGGTTCCCTGGTGTTTTTATGGCTTATGCGCTCGTACTGGACTTAATGCACCTGAATTTTGTCTACCTACCCGCTCTGTGGTTCGAGGGGTGGAGATGTTTGCGCGTGTTCGGTTCAGGCCCTGTTTGTGACTGCTTATTTCTCTGTGAATTTAAACAACAACATGTAATGTTTCTAGGGGATAGCAAGTTTGGTACTTCTTTACTTTTTTGTTGTGTGTCTTCCGTGCTGGTCTTTGTGTGTGTTCGCAGATAGAGACCGCCATCTGATTGTTCTTAGAACCACTTGTGTTCGAATTTTGGTAAATCAGTGTATCACTTTGTTAGTAGGACTTTGTGAAGGTATCAGACATTTCTTGCTCGTTATAGTGTTAGCGGGTGTGAATTTCCCTCTATTTATGACACCAATATATGTTTGTTAAATGAAAGTCATTGCGTATTAATTCTTCATACCTTGCTGATTCTGAAGCTGTTTATTCAAGTTTTCTTCCTCTCGGTGTTCGCTCTGTCTGCGTCCACGGTGTTTGGAAATTTCCTCTGTTTGTGTGTGGTGTTCGATTGGTGCATTTGTTTTTTGGCGTGGCTGCGTCCAACTTCATTTCCGGAACATTGCCATGGGAGCGTTTGTTGTTAGTACGGCTGATATCTTCCATTGGCGTATAACATTCTTTTCTATTGCCGTGCTTTGTTTATGTTACATCGTGATTTGCTTTCATCTGTAGATCCAATTTGCGGTTATTGTAATCGATACTGTTTTACATTCTTTTACGTGTTTAGCTTAATTCATTTGCATTGGTTGAGGCGTTACATCATTAGTGTCCAGTTGTTCACGTTGCCATGGTTTTTTGTTTGTGTCTTTGAGGGAACATCTTTCATAGCTTGTGATGGATACTGACTCGGTCCCTGTGTTGCATGTAGCGTGCAGGCGTCTGCACGTTTTTGCGTGAATCTTGCCTAACCTGTGGCTCGCAGTAATGTTACAGGTTTGTCTGCAGATTCACACTATTGTCGTGTTGGTGAACAGTAAAGTTTTTTTGGCTTATTGAAGAAACTTGACGTGTCACGTTATCCTGAATAATCAGTATCAGTGGGAGAGGACTCTTGTGGAGCCCTTTATCCATACAATGTGTGATAATTCTGTCATTTCATTTAACCCATTTTCAATAGTCCCCAGGAACATTATGGTCTTTGCTTCTATTTTAGATAGAAGGGCATCGATATTTTTGGATATGTCGTAGTACTGTCCATTTTAATTCATTTGGTCCATGATTTTTTTCAACACAGTGTGTAACCATTGGTGCATTAGGCATCTTGCACTTGATTCTGGAACGATGTTGGGAAATGCGATTTTTTATGGGTTGAGTGGTTTTCCCAATATATGCTAGTGAGCAAGGGCAAAGAACACAATATATGACATTGTGGGTGTTGCAGTTTGTAAAGTTTTCATGATTAATGTACTTTGGACCATATACAAATTTGGTTCCTTCTAGTGTGCTATCACATGACACGCAATTTCCGCATTTTCTATGTCTTTTAATTGGTGGTAGTGACAGCATTGTCCTCAAGGTTATTTCAGGTTGTTTCATAGTTGTATTGGCACGCACAAGTTGATCTTTTATACTTGTATTTTTTTTCAATGCGAATATTGGAATTTGTGTGAATGCTGGGATGCCTTTTATCGTGTTCCAATTTTTTCTGATGATTTTTTGCATCTCGGTGGTGCGACCTGAAAACGTTGTCACGCATACCAAGGGTATATTATCCTTTTTGTTTCTTGGAATGAGAAGGGACTCGCGTGGGGTGTACCATGCTCGTTTCAACGCTTTCTTCAAGAGTTTTTTTGGATAATTCCTCGTTGCCAGTTTCTTCAAAAGAACTGTTGCGTTTTCGAAGTAATCTTTTTTTGAACAGTTGCGCCTTATCCTCAGGAACTGGCTGAACGGAAGGTTTTCTCGCAAATTTCGCTGATGGAAACTTGAAAAATGCAGAAATGTGTTTCTGTCGTTTTTTTTGTGTGTAGAGTGTGGTGTATAAATGGCCTTCTTCGTGTTTAATTAAAAGGTCCAGGAAATTCATTTCTATTTTATTGTGATTTACAGTGAATTGGATGTTTGGATTCCTGTTATTTAGCCAGACCGCAAATGCTTTAAGCTGATCTTCATCACCTCTCCAAAGGAGGAACACATTGTCGATATATCGACGCCAGATTTTGATGTGTCCGTCGTGGGGGTTGTTGTTGTATATCCATTTCTCTTCAAATAGTGCCATAAACATAATGGCCATTTCTGGAGCGAAGGGACAACCCATCGCGGTAACCATGATTTGTAGAAATTGTATGTCATTGAAGGTGAAAAAATTGTATTTTAGGCATATTTCTGCTAGCTGAATTAAGGAAGATGTTGGTACGTTGTGTGGTCGAACGCGTTTGTCTAGAAAAACTTGTAAGGCTTCGAGGCCTGCTTCTTGAGGAATATTGGAGTAAAGACTCACAATGTCGAGGGTGACTAATATTTCATTTTCTTCGTCTAATGGAAAGTCTTCCAGCATAGTGATCGCTTGCATAATGTCTTTTATGTAGCTTGGTGTATCGCAGACTAATGGTTTAAAAAAAGTGTCTACGTATTTGGCCGGTCTTTCTAGTATCGAGTTGACTCCCGAAAGGAAAACCAACGAAGACTGGAACAAAAAGATAAAAGCGAAACTATTGCCCATCATAGAAACCGGAAAGGAAGAAGGGCGGCTAACAAAAAAAGAGTAACAATTTCTAATTAACGATAACCCAAGGACACCGATCATGTATGTCCTCCCCAAAGTTCATAAGGATTCAATTAACCCGCCGGGACGACCAATAATTTCGGGAGTCAACTCGATACTAGAAAGACCGGCCAAATACGTAGACACTTTTTTGAAACCATTAGTCTGCAATACACCAAGCTACATAAAAGACACTATGCAGCAATCACTATGCTGGAAGACTTTCCATTTGACGAAGAAAACGAAATATTAGTCACCCTCGACATTGTGAGTCTTTACTCCAATATTCCTCAAGAAGCAGGCCTCGAAGCCTTACAAGTTTTTCTAGACAAACGCGTTCGACCACACAACGTAACAACATCTTCCTTAATTCAGCTAGCAGAAATATGCCTAAAATACAATTTTTTCACCTTCAATGACATACAATTTCTACAAATCATGGGTACCGCGATGGGTTGTCCCTTCGCTCCAGAAATGGCCATTATGTTTATGGCACTATTTGAAGAGAAATGGATATACAACAACAACCCCCACGACGGACACATCAAAATATGGCATCGATATATCGACGATGTGTTCCTCCTTTGGAGAGGTGATGAAGATCAGCTTGAAGCATTTGCGGTCTGGGTAAATAACAGGAATCCAAACATCCAATTCACTGTAAATCACAATAAAATAGAAATAAATTTCCTGGACCTTTTAATTAAACACGAAGAAGGCCATTTATACACCACACTCTACACAAAACAAACCGACAGAAACACATTTCTGCATTTTTCAAGTTTCCATCAGCGAAATATGCGAGAAAACCTTCCGTGCAGCCAGTTCCTGAGGATAAGGCGCAACTGTTCAAAAAAAGAAGATTACTTCGAAAACGCAACAGTACTTTTGAAGAAACTGGCAACGAGGAATTATCCAAAAAAACTCTTGAAGAAAGCGTTGAAACGAGCATGGTACACCCCACGCGAGTCCCTTCTCATTCCAAGAAACAAAAAGGATAATATACCCCTGGTATGCTTGACAACGTTTTCAGGTCGCACCACCGAGATGCAAAAAATCATCAGAAAAAATTGGAACACGATAAAAGGCATCCCAGCATTCACTCAAATTTCAATATTCGCATTGAAAAAAAATACAAGTATAAAAGAGAAACTTGTGCGTGCCAATACAACTATGAAACAACCTGAAATAACCTTGAGGACAATGCTGTCACTACCACCAATTAAAGGACATAGAAAATGCGGAAATTGCGTGTCATGTGATAGCACACTAGAAGGAACCAAATTTGTATATGGTCCAAAGTACATTAATCATGAAAACTTTACAAACTGCAACACCCACAATGTCATATATTGTGTTCTTTGCCCTTGCTCACTAGCATATATTGGGAAAACCACTCAACCCATAAAAAATCGTATTTCCCAACATCGTTCCAGAATCAAGTGCAAGACGCCTAATGCACCAATGGTTACACACTGTGTTGAAAAAAATCATGGACCAAATGAATTAAAATGGACAGTACTACGACATATCCAAGGAAAAAATATCGACGCCCTTCTATCTAAAATAGAAGCAAAGACCATCATGTTCCTGGGGACTATTGAAAATGGGTTAAATGAAATGACAGAATTATCACACATTGTATCGATAAAGGGCTCCACAAGAGTCCTCTCCCACTGATACTGATTATTCAGGATAACGTGACACATCAAGTTTCTTCAATAAGCCAAAAAAACTTTACTGTTCACCAACACGACAATAGTGTGAATCTGCAGACAAACCTGTAACATTACTGCGAGCCACAGGTTAGGCAAGGTTCACGCAAAAACGTGCAGACGCCTGCACGCTACATGCAACACAGGGACCGAGTTAGTATCCATCACAAGCTATGAAATATGGTCCCTCAAAGACACAAACAAAAAACCATGGCAACGTGAACAACTGGACACTAATGATGTAACGCTTCAACCAATGCAAATGAATTAAGCTAAACAAGTAAAAGAATATAAAACAGTATCGATTACAAAACCCGCAAATTGGACCTACAGATGAAAGCAAATCACGATGTAACATAAACAAAGCACGGCAATAGAAAAGAATGTTATACGCAAATGGAAGATATCAGCCCTACTAACAACAAACGCTTCCATGGCAACGTTCCGGAAATGACGTTGGATGCAGCCACGCCAAAAAACAAATGCACCAATCGAACACCACACACAAACGGAGGAAATTTCCAAACACCGTGGACGCAGACAGAGCGAACACCGAGAGGAAGAAAGCTCGAATAAACAGCTTCAGAATCAGCAAGGTATGAGGAATTAATACGCAATGACTTTCGTTTAACAAACATATATTGGTGTCATAAATAGAGGGAAATTCACACCCGCTAACACTATAACAAGCAAGAAATGTCTGATACCTTCACTAAGTCATACTAACAAAGTGATACACTGATTTACCAAAATTCGAACACTAGTGGTTCTAAGAACAATCAGGTGGCGGTCTCTATCTGCGAACACACACAAAGACCAGCACGGAAGACACACAACAAAAAAGTAAAGAAGTACAAAACTTGCTATCCCTTAGAAACATTACATGTTGTTGTTTAAATTCACAGAGAAATAAGCAGTCACAAACAGGACCTGAACCGAACACACACAAACATCTCCACCCCTCGAACCACAGAGCGGGTAGGTAGACAAAATTCAGGTGCATTAAGTCCAGTACGAGCGCATAAGCCATAAAAACACCAGGGAACCTTTGCTTTAATAAACCCATTATCCTTTATAGATAAAAAGAAGATGACAGTCCCGTAAACCATTAGAAACACGGTACGTAAGTTTATTTTAAATCTTTATTTTATTTTTCACGACGAAACAAAATGAGCGCACACTAAAACTAGATATACTGTTATTCTTACTGGCGAAAGATGCCCCACCAGAATTTTTGATGAGCCCTTACGAAGACCTTACTGTTAAGATACAGGTCCAACACATCAAAGGTCGAAACGCGTTGGCAATAAGCAAGCAGCGATTTAGATCATTTTTGGAACAAACTCAAGGCACTCGTGTTTCCCATAGAGCTGAAATATTAATCCATCTATCGCTCTCCCCGAAAAATATTTAGAAAAATATTCTCTGACCCTGCTTAGGACCACAAAAAGCAGTTCACGTTGAGGACCAGATGAGTCAGGGTCCCTACAGCTTAACCAATCAGATATTTATGTACTGTATTGTAATATTTCCCTCATTTGTTTAAAGTACTCAATTTATGTATCTATGATACGTTATAAAGTTATGTGTAACAATTTTGAAAACGTGTACAAAAATTCTACACGTTTTATGTAAAGGACATGTGTTTGTCAAAATGAAGAAGTGTTTTCTCTGTCCAAAGTAATTGTGAAAAGTAGAAATTGAATTAAAACTCGCAGTCAATAAATAGGATTGCTGAGAAAAGAAAAAGTGTGATTAATGGTGTCAGAGGCATACTTGCGTTTATAAGGTCAATGAACAGATTCCGGCCTCTGAAATCCTTATAGAATCTATCCCCCGTCTTTTATACCCCGGGGATAGATTTAGGGTTTAGTGTAGTGCAGTGGTGTTTGGGTAGTGTAGGGAGTCGTGCTGGGGGTAGTGTTTTAGGGTTTAGGGTAGTGCAGTGGTGTTTGTGTAGTGTAGGGAGTTG
The DNA here is from genome assembly GCF_964204655.1 of Triturus cristatus. Taxonomy (NCBI): domain Eukaryota; kingdom Metazoa; phylum Chordata; class Amphibia; order Caudata; family Salamandridae; genus Triturus; species Triturus cristatus. The sequence continues at coordinate 749,506,360 of NC_140579.1, forward strand.
TGCTGGGGATAGAGTTTTAGGGTTTAGGGTAGTGCAGTGGTGTTTGTGTAGTGTAGGAGGGCACGCTGGGGGTAGTGTTTTAGGGTTTAGGGGTGTGCAGTGGGTTTGGGTAGTGTAAGGGGTAGTGCTGGGGTAGTGTTTTAGGGTTTAGAGTGGTGCAGTGGTGTTTGTGTAGTGTAGGGGGTTGTGCTGGGGATAGAGTTTTTGGGTTTAGCGTAGTGCAGTGGTGTTTGTGTAGTGTAGGAGGGCACGCTGGGGGTAGTGTTTTAGGGTTTAGGGTAGTGCAGTGGTGTTTGGGTAGTGTAGGGGTTCAAGCTGGGAGTAGTGTTTTAGGGTTTAGGGTAGTGCAGTGGTGTTTGGGTAGTGTAGGGGGTCATGTTTTAGGGTATAGGGTAGTGCAGTGGTGTTTAGGTAGTGTAGGGGATCATGCTGGTGTTAGTGTTTTAGGGTTTAGGGTAGTGCAGTGGTGTTTGGGTAGTGTAGAGGTTTGTGTGGTGTAGTGTTTTATGGTTTAGGGTAGTGCAGTGGTGTTTGTGTAATGTGGGAGGTCATGCTGGGGATAGATTTAGGGTTTAATGTAGTGCAGTGGTGTTTGGGTAGTGTAGGGAGTCGTGCTGGGGGTAGTGGTTTAGGGTTTAGGGTAGTGCAGTGGTGTTTTTGTAGTGTAGGGGGTCGTGCTGGGGGTAGTGTTTTATGGTTTAGGGTAGTGCAGTGGTTTTGGGTAGTGTACGGGGTAGTGTTGGGGTAGTGTTTTAGGGTTTTGGGTAGTGCAGTGGTGTTTGTGTAGTGTAGGGGGTCATGCTGGGGGTAGAGTTTTAGGGCAGTGCAGTGGTGTTTGTGTAGTGTAGGGGTAGTGTTTTAGGGTTTAGGGTAGTGCAGTGGTGTTTGGGTGGTGAAGGGGCTCATGCTGGGGGTAGTGTTTTAGGGTTAAGGGTAGTACAGTCGGTTTTCTGTAGTGTATGGGGTCGTGCTTGGGGTAGTGTTTCAGGGTTTCATATAGTGCAGTGGTGTTTGGGTAGTGTAAAGGGTCGTGCTGGGGGTAGTATTTTAGGGTTTAGGGTAGTGCAGTGGAGTTTGTGTAGTTTAGGGGTTCATGCTGAGGTAGCGTTGTAGGGTTTAGGGTAGTGCAATGGTGTTTGTGTTGTGAGGGAGTCGTGCAGGGGGTAGTGTTTTAGGGTTTATGGTAGAGCAGTGGTGTTTGTATAGTGTACGGGGTCATGCTGGGGGTAGTATTTAAGGTTTTAGAGTAGTGCAGTGGTGTTTGTGTAGTGTAAGGGGTCATGCTGGGGGTAGTGTTTTAGGGTTTAGGGTAGTGTAGTGGTGTTTGGGTAGTGTAGTGAGTCATGCTGTGGGTAGTGTTTTATAGTTTAGGGTATTGCAGTGGTGTTTGTTTAGTGTAGGGGGTCATGTTGGGGCTAGTGTTTTAGGGTTTCGGGTAGTGCAGTGGTGTTTGGGTAGTGTAGGGGTTCATGCTGGGGTAGTGTTATAGGGTTAAGGGTAGTACAGTCGGTTTTCTGTAGTGTATGGGGTCGTGCTTGGGGTAGTGTTTCAGGGTTTCGTATAGTGCAGTGGTATTTGCGTAGTGTAAGGGGTCGTGCTGGGGGTAGTGTTTTCGGGTTTAGGGTAGTGCAGTGGTGTTTGTGTAGTGTAGGGGTCATGCTGGGGGTAGTGTTTTAGGGTTTAGGGTAGTGCAGTGGTGTATGTGTAGTGTAGGGGTCGTGCTAGGGGTATTGTTTTCGGGTTTAGGGTAGTACAGTGGTGTTTGTGCAGTGTAGGAGGTCATGCTGGGGTAGTGTTTTAGGGTTTATGGTAGTGCAGTGGTGTTTAGGTAGTGTAGGGGGTAGTGCTGGGATAGGTTTTTAGGGTTTAGGGTAGTGCATTGGTGTTTGTGTAGTGTAGGGGTAGTGCTGAACGGAAGTGTTTTAGGGTTTAGGTTAGTGCATGGAAGTTTGTGTAGTTTAGGGGTTCATGCTGGGGTAGTGTTATAGGGTTTAGGGTAGTGCAGTGGTGTTTGGGTAGTGTAGGGGTTCGTGCTGGGGTAGTGTTTTATGGTTTAGGGTAGTGCAGTGGTGTTTGAGTAGTGTGAGTAGAGGTAGGGTTTGGTGAAGTGCAGTGGTGTTTGAGTAGTGTAGGGAGTCATGCTGGGGGTAGTGTTTTAGGGTTTAGAGTAGTGCAGTGGTGTTTGTGTAGTGTAGGGGGTCTTGCTGGAGGTAGTGTTTTAGGGTTTAGGGTAGTGCCGTGGGTTTGGGTAGTGTAAGGGGTAGTGCTGGGTTTGTGTTTTAGTTTTTAGAGTAGTGCAGTGGTGTTTGTGTAGTGTAGGGGGTTGTGCCTGGGATAGAGTTTTAGGGTTTAGCGCAGTGCAGTGGTGTTTGTGTAGTGTAGGAGGGCGTGCTGGGAGTAGTGTTTTAGGGTTTAGGCTAGTGCAGTGGTGTTTGGGTAGTGTAGGGGTTCAAGCTGGGGGTAGTGTTTTAGGGTTTAGGGTAGTGCAGTGGTGTTTGGGCAGTGTAGGGGGGTCATGCTTGGGGTAGTGTTTTAGGGTTTAGGGTAGTGCAGTGGTGTTTTTGTAGTGTAGGGGGTCATGCTGGGGGTAGTGTTTTAGGGTTTAGGGTAGTGCAGTGGTTTTGGGTAGTGTGCGGGGTAGTGTTGGGGTAGTGTTTTAGGGTTTAGGGTAGTGCAGTGGTGTTTGTGTAGTGTAGGGGGTCATGCTGGGGGTAGAGTTTTAGTGCAGTGGTGTTTGTGTAGTGTAGGGGTAGTGTTTTAGGGTTTGGGGTAGTGTACTGGTGTTTGTTTAGTGTAGGGGGTCGTGCTGGGGGTAGTGTTTTAGGGTTTAGGGTAGTGCAGTGGTGCTTGTGTCATGTAGGGGGTCGTGTTTTAGGGTTTAGGGTAGTGCAGGGGTGTTTGGGTCGTGTAGGGGCTCATGCTGGGGGTAGTGTTTTGGGATTTAGTGTAGTGCAGTTGTGTTTGGGTGGTGAAGGGGGTCGTGTTGGGGGTAGAGTTATAGGGTTAAGGGTAGTACAGTCGGTTTTCTGTGGTGTATGGGGTCGTGCTTGGGGTAGTGTTTCAGGGTTTCGTATAGCGCAGTGGTGTTTGGGTAGTGTAAGGTGTCATGCTGGGGGTAGTGTTTTCGGGTTTAGGGTAGTGCAGTGGTGTTTGTGTAGTGTAGGGGTCATGCTGGGGGTAGTGTTTTAGGGTTTAGGATAGTGCAGTGGTGTTTGTGTAGTGTAGGGGTCGTGCTAGGGGTAATGTTTTTGGGTTTAGGGTAGTACAGTGGGGTTTGTGCAGTGTAGGAGGTCACCAGGACCCTGTGCTGGCTTCCTGGGTAACATCGGAGAGGTGCTCAGCCCATTGATACTTAGATATTCTAATTTCACTCTGATGGGTGACATAAACATCCACCTAGAGTCCACAACCGATGCACCTGCTGCCTCCTATCGGGATACCATGGAGGTTTTGGGCCTCACTATTCGAGACACCCTAGCCACCCATGAGGCAGGGCATACAATAGACTGCATTGCCACCAACCTAGACACTTTGACAACTAACCCCCTTAGACCCCAAATTTGGACTGACCATATGCTGATTCCTTTTATGCTTCCCCTTATGTCCTACCGAGAAAACGATCATAAAAAGGAACACAGCAAGGTCACAAGGGATGAATGGAAAACGATACTGTCCCACCCAGAACTTATAACTATAGCCAGGAACTGTAGACCCCAGCTGGTAGTACCTGTAAATCCCATCAGTTTCAGAACATGGATGAATGATCTGAAAGGTACAGTTGGGCAGGGAAAAAACAGAACGAGGCAGGGTAGAAAGAAAACATCTGCACCCTGGTTCGATCGAGATCTCAAAGATAAACAAGGGGAGCTTAGAAGAGCTGAACGAAGCTGGCGGAAATACTACTCTAGCCTAGAACGTAGCAAATACAAAAGGATAAAAAATGCCTATCATGCGCTAATTAAACAGGCTAAAAAAAGGTACTTCTCGTTGGCAATAGAAACAGCCAGCAGCAAACAAAAGGAAATATTTAAAATTGTAAACGGCTTTAATAAGCCTAAATGTTTAGCGCAGGATATCCCGCCCTCGCAGGCACTCTGTGATAAGATCGCAGATTTCTTTGAGGGAAAAGTACAGGGGCTGACGAAGGACTTCGATGTCCCTATATTAGAGCCAAGAACAGAGGATGATATAGTGAGGCAAGGGGCCACGCAGTTGACAACTTTCCTTCCAGTTAGCCTGGAGGATACCAAAAGAGGAATTCTGGCAACAAAATCCGGATCCCCCTTCGATCCATGCCCAGTTAGACTTTTACACCTCATTGTGGACATTGCCAATCCAATAATAAATGCCATTGTCAACACCTCACTGTCCACAGCCAAAGTCCCCCCAGAGTGGAAACTGGCAGCGGTGAAACCACTGCAAAAAAAACAACTCCCTGACCCCACCACATTGTCGAACCTACGACCCATCTCACTACTTCCGGCTCTGTGCAAAGTCACAGAGTCAATTGTAAATAAACAACTTACTCGTTTCTTGGAAGATAGTGATGTATGGCACCCCAACCAGGCAGGTTTCAGGGCCCAACATTCCACCGAATCGGCCCTCCTGTTCACTACAGAAACTATCCGCTCAGCCCTAGACCAAGGCAAGAAGGCCGTCCTGATTTTATTAGACCTATCGGCGGCCTTCGACACGGTCTCACATGCCATCCTATTAGACCGGTTAAAAACATCTGGTGTCACAGGGACAGTGCTTGAGTGGATAAGAAACTTTTTAAGTGACAGGAGGCAAGTGGTGACCCTGGGGGAATTCTGCTCCAGTGAAAAAGCGCTGTTGACGGGAGTTCCGCAGGGTTCGAGCCTGAGCCCGACCCTGTTTAATGTTTATACTGCACCCCTGATAAAACTAATATCGTCATTTGGCATAGACGCTATAGCCTATGCCGATGACACACAACTTATCCTGGTAATGGATAAGGATAACCAAGCCTGGGAGGATAAGCTCAAAGGTTGCCTAACGGCCACCTTTGAATGGATGCGCCTAAATCACCTGAAATGCAACACAGGTAAAACAGAGATCATGCCTATAGGCCCAAAAAATGAGTTCACCCCACGATTATGGTGGCCAGAAAAAGCTGAAATACCACCTCATACAACCAACTCGGCCCGTAATCTAGGGGTGCATTTTGACTCTGACCTGTCTTTTAGACAACAAGCAGCTAGAGTGGCAGGCATGTGCTTTGGGGTAATAAAGGGACTGAGAAAGTTCTTTGATCTTTTGCCCCTTGAAGCAAGGAAAACAGTTACGGTTGCACTTGTAACATCGCGCATCGATTACTGCAACAGCCTCTATGCTGGTACAAATAAAGTTGTCACACACAAACTTCAGATGGTGCAACAAGCAGCAGCGAGGCTGGTTCTAAAATGGCCGAAAAGATCATCTGCAACCAAAGCCCTCAAGGCATTACATTGGCTGCCCATTATAAAAAGGGTTTTGTTTAAAGTACTGTTAATTACTTTTAGAGCTGTTCACAACCTAGGTGTAGGAAGGTGGATATCTGACTATGGTTACCCCCAAATTTTTGCCTAGTGTCTAGCTGGTTTTTCGACTTAGTTGGCCTGAGATCCTGCCATTCAGGACCTCAGCCCATCTGCTCTCTCTTTAAAATGGACTCCATGTACCCTAGGTACATACCCAATTGGTTGGATCACCCTGTCAGCCCCTGTACCAGTGTACACTAGGTACCCAGGGCATTGGTGTACCCAAGGCCTGCCAAGGGCTGAAGCATGTATTATGCCACCCCAGGCTTGGCCTAACAATTTGACACAACTGGCTGATCACTCAGCTGGGGTAAGTTGGTGTAATCACCTCTTACTTAGGTGTAGTATACCTATACCTAACCTTAAATGGGACACCTGGTAACCTATAAGTCACTCCTATGGCAGGCCTTAACAATCCTGAAGGCAGAGTGCTTGGTTCCATGTGAGATGGTGCTCTGGCATGAGCTGAGCCTGTCTGCAGTGGTCGGAACAACTTCCTTCTACTGTTTCCAGATATCGTCATACCATATACTCTTAAGTGCATTATGAACCTCGCGGTTAAATGCTATCTTTGGTTTGGCTTTATCAAAACATGTCGAGTAAGGTGTCATACGAATTGGAATACTAACCCCTCGCCAATTCTGGCGACGGGGTTAGCATTCCACCCTTCTAGAGGGACACGACATGTACAGTACCTGAAACCCGGGTAAAATCAGACATAGCCTCAGCTCCACAAAATGGATGCTGCCACCACAGACACAAGTCTGCCCTCCTGCTGCTGGGAGTCCTTCCAGCTTGGGAGGTGTGGACAAAGGGTTTCCTGCCAGGGGAGGTGCATGCACCACCCCAGACAGGATTTTGTGTATTGGTCAGGTAGGGCTTGAAAGAAACCAGACATGCCTGTGGCTCACAAGGAGCCTCGGTGCATATGCCAGTTCAAACCGGTCCTGGGGCACACCAGTCCCGGGCCTGGGGCGAGCTGGACAAAGGATTGGGGGTGTAACCACCCCCCTTCCTGGTCCCACCCATAGGGAGGGACCTAGCAGGTAGTCCGGCCCCTAGAATCCGCTTAAAGGTAGGAGCTGTGTCCTAAGACTTCAGACATCCTGGAATCAACTTGAAACTAAGAAGAAGACGGGAACTTCGACATTCTGCTGCACAGAAGACTGAAGAAAATCTCCCCTGTGGTCAGGGAGTGACCACCTTGCTAACGCAAGCACCATCCAGCGAATCACCGTCTGCTTTGCCGCCGCCTCCCGCCGGAGCCCGAGCCCAGAGACTGACAAGACCTGGACCTCCAGACCTCTCACCGCCCGATCCACAGTCCCTGCAAAGAGGAGACCCGTGGAGGCACCGAGACACGTGGAGCCAGCCATCTTGAAACGACTACGACAAGCTGACCAGTGCAACAACCGAGGCTCCCTCCAAGTTGTGCTTTGGGTCCTGAGAAGCCCAACCCTCGAGCAGCAGCTGCACCAAAGGTGAGCCCTCCAGCATCTCCACGATCTGCGTGGGGCCCTTCTGCATTTTGCCACTCGACGCGCCTAACCGGTTGCTGGCCCGCTGGCTAGTGGCCATCTTGGCGACGAAATCTACGACAAACACCGCTGGTCTGGTTGCTCCAGACTGGCCCTTGCTCCCCTCCAAAGGAGCAGTTCCTCTGACCTTGCTGGCCAGAACCATCAGCTTAAACTCCTTGCCTACAACAATTGCTTTTGCCAAGGCTTGTTTGCTTCGATCAAGTCGCCGACACCGCCGACAGCGAGAGCCTGCGTGGGACAGCTCGTGACTCGACTCCTGGACGTCGTCGACCTTCAGGGACCACGTGGCTGCAGAGTCAAGCTACACCTTCCTTCCTGTTTGCACCCGACATTGCCTGGTACCCACCTGGTGCCACGCTGGTCACTGGCTAGTGACTGTGAACACTGTCCCCTCTGCTTACAGGTCTTTAACATCTCCGATCCACTCTTGGATCCACTGCATCTCTTCCCGACCGACCGCCTGCAGCATCTTTGTCCCAGGCTCAACGGAACAGATAGAAGAAACCCGACGCACTTTGAGGCCTATGCACCCGCTTCCTGTGGGTGAGGTAAAGCTGGTACTCCGGTGCCCATGTGTAGTAATACATCTCTAGTGCCTGTGTTCCAAATCTTAAGTTCCTAGGTCATCCGGAAGATTCCTTTTGCAGTAACTTTGTACTTTTTACGCACCCATTGAAACCTATGGGAGCACGCGTGTGACTATTTGCTCTGCACACGCCACCCGTGGACCTCCTGGTCACTAACTGACGTTAGCTCCTTGTAGGCCCAGCGATTCTAGAGGCCCTAGGCCTTTTCCCTTTTCTGTTCGTGGTACTTATACCACTATTTTAGTATATGGTTTGAGTGGCCACCAGGGCCTATCCATATAAAGTGCAACTTCTGTGTATTCTGTGATAATCTTGTTTGACGATTTGTGCTCCTGTGCTCATAAAGAGACTAGGGGTTACTTTGAGAAATAAATACATATATATTTTGAATATATATCTGTGTGGTGTCCTTTCATTGGTATAAAAGGGGGTTGCATTTGGTAAAACAGCTGGCTTAACACGCTTCACGAGTTTAGCCTCAAAGACTGCTTAGCCTACGCTACCACTAGGGCAGCTAGTCCGAAAAGGTTGACTTACAACCACACCATAAGGGTTGCTTGGCATGGTACAAGGTGGTCACTAGAACTAGTGAACAGCATATACCAGGCCAACTTCTCACATTGGTGAGCAGCGGTTGGATTTGAGCTTGCTGTGTTTTACCATTGTAATCTCTTGGTTACCAATTGAAAGATCACATAGGTACCTGTAGGTACATATAAAACAAGATTAGATATACTTAAGTTCTACTGAACTTAGTTGTTGTAGAGCAAAGGGAGTAGCACACCCTGACTACAACTACTAGATAGGTTTAGTAGGTAAACCCAAGTGTAGGTAGATTGCAACACATCCACCCACACTTAAGAGCAATGGCCGGGGCAGAGGGGTCCACTGTACCCATCTCTGTTGAGAGTGACCCCCAGAGGGCACCATCCAGCTTTGCTACCCTTAATCAGAATGAGCTCAGGCATTTGGCAACTCTTAGAGGCCTTAAACAGCCCAAGAACCCAAACTCTGCTGAGCTCAGAGAGCTCTTACAGAATGATGAGAATCAGAGAGCACTCAAGAAAGCTTCCCAGTTAGCCCCCTTAGGGACAGGAACAGGAGGCCCCCCTTCTGAAGATGCCACTGAAGTACCCCTTCCCAATAGTCACCCCTTAGATGGGATGCCTACCACAGAGGAAGAAAGTGATGGGGATACAGATGTGAGTGGGGATGAAGGGAGAACTAGCCCAGTGCCAAGTGTTATACTTGGCCCAGCTAAACTAAGGCTATTGGGGACTGACAGTGGGTTCACCCCATTGGATCTCCCCAGTGGACTTAACACAGGGCTTGGAAGGCAAAGGAATCGCTCAGGTGACTCCAATGCTTCCCATGGCTCTAGAGGCTCTCAAGGTCACTCCAGAAGGAGACTGACCACCCCTCAGAGGAGGGAACATGAGGCCAGAATGCAGGAAGCCCAGCTGAGGATCAGGAAGCAGGAGCTAGAAGTAGCCCTGATGGAAGAAAAACTGAGCAAGGCTAGGCAGCATAGAGAGAGTGGGTCTATACCCACTGGTGGCAGCAATGTCCCTAGGGACAAAGATAGGGTCTTTGACAATAGGAACCTGTCCAAGATTGTGCCCCCCTACAAAAGTGGGGATGACATCCACAAATGGATGACTGCTCTTGAGAGAGCCTGCAAAGTGCAGCAGGTTCCTGAAGACCAGTGGGCAGCAATCTTATGGCTCTCCTTTGAGGGGAGAGGCAGAGATAGACTCCTCACTGTTAGAGAAGAGGATGTCAGAAATTACAGAGTCCTGAAGAGTGTCCTAGTTGATGGGTTAGGCTTAACCACTGAACAGTACAGGTTAATGTTCAGAGACACCCAGAAGACACAGACTCAGGACTGGTCTGAATATGTGGAATGTGCCACTAAGGCTTTGGAGGGTTGGTTGCTGGGAAGTAAGGTGTCTGATTATACAGGATTGTACAATTTGATGATGAGAGAGCAGATTTTAAGTAATTGTCAAAACCAGCTTCTCCATCAACACCTGGTAGACTCAGATTTGACCTCTCCCCAAGAATTGGGAAAGAGGGCAGATAAATGGGTCAGGACCAGGATCAGGCCTAAAAACCAGGGTGGTGACCAAAAGAAAGATACCACCAAGCCTCAAGAGAAGGGTGGGGATAAAGAAAAAGAGAAACCTTCCTCAGGGCCCCAAAACTCCACACAGGGTGGTGGGTCCCAAGCTCCCTCCTCTACCACAGCCAAAAAGCCCTACTGCCATGAGTGTAAAACTCCTGGGCATTGGAAAACTGACAGCGGTTGCCCAAGGGCTAAAAACAAAACTGTTCCTCCAATTACTCCTGTCACACCACCTATTACTGTCAGCAGTAATCCCCCAGGTGGTGGGAGTGCCCCCAGAAATCTGGGTGGGTTTACTTGGGGAACACAGGGGGACCCTGGCTTAGCCAATTCCCCTGCAGCAGATACTCTTGTCTGTGATGGTGGCATGGGGTTTGCCAACTTCACTGCCTGTCCCAACACTTTGGGTAGGTACAGACAGGAGCCCTACATCAATGGTACAAAAGCTGAGGCCTACAGAGACACTGGAGCTAGCATCACAATGGTGGCCCATTGGCTAGTTCCCTCTGAGCAGCTTTTGCCTGGTTTCTCCTACCAGGTGACCAACATTGATGGCAAACAGAACAGTCATCCCATGGCAGAGGTATGTCTCAGCTGGGGAGGTGTCACTGGCCCTAAAAGGGTGGCAGTGTCCCCAACCTTGCCTGTAGACTGCTTACTGGGGAATGACTTAGAACTCTCAGCTTGGGCTGGAGTTGAACAAGACACCCATTCTAAAATGGTAGGCCTGTCACAAAAGGGTAGGGGGGTTGTGCCATTCACAACCCCTGTCCAAATAGATTTCCTCCCTGAAAAGGTTGGAAGGGCAGTGGTAGCCACAGCCCAGGCACAGACAGACTTCCCTGTAGAGACTGGCAGAGCTGTGACAGTCACAGCTCAAACACAAACTGAGTGCCACCCTGAAAAGGTTGGCAAGGCTGTAATGGTCTCAGCCTATACTCAGACTGACATAGGTGTAGTGAAGCCTGAAACAATGGATCACTCCACACAAACTGAGAGTAGTGGGGAGGAAGAAAAGTCTCCCTCTCCCCAGACATTAGGAAAAGGTCAGCCTCCTCAGGGATCTGACCTCACCCCTTGTGAAGGAACTGCCCCAGAGGTAGCCAGGCCTGGCCTGGCAGAGCCTCTGATGTCAGTGGCCCCTTCCAAGGTGGGACCCAGTCTGGTGCAGGTAGCCTGCCTCTCTCTACCCTGCCTCAGTCAGCCCAGGGCTGCAGAGGTCAGGGAGGCCAGTGGACCCCCAGAGGGCCCCTGTCCACAAGAACCCCCCCATCAAAAGAATGAGGATTGCCTGGCTAGTAGCCCTAGTCAGGTGATGGGTAAAAACATTCCTGAGGGATCTCCTTTACAGGTAGTTAGGGACCTCCCCCAGAGGGATTCTGTTGGGCACAGGCAAACCTGGGACCTTAGGGCCCCAAACCTGACCTGTCCCTCCAGTAAGCCCACAAAAGGGACCCAGCCTCCAGCTTTAGGTAGCCAGAGGCTGACCCTGAGAGCACAGTGCAACTCAGTTAAGGAAAGAAAGGCATCCATGGTGAAGGATGATTGGAGGAAGCTGAGGTCTCACTTTGAGGACACTCACTTCAGTACTCCATCTCGACACCAGCCTTTTACTTTGCCAAGACACACCAAAGGTAGAGATTCCCTATGGTGGAGACCCTCTGATACCCTTAGGGTGAGGGATCGCTTAGTGGACCATGAGACAGGGGGTAACCATGCCAGTGCTGGTTCCTCCTTATATGGCCACTTGGGCAATATAGGCTTACCTGGTCAAGGTCAGCCTTATCTCCCTTCGTTTGGGGGGGGGTTGTGTAGGAAGGTGGATATCTGACTATGGTTACCCCCAAATTTTTGCCTAGTGTCTAGCTGGTTTTTCGACTTAGTTGGCCTGAGATCCTGCCATTCAGGACCTCAGCCCATCTGCTCTCTCTTTAAAATGGACTCCATGTACCCTAGGTACATACCCAATTGGTTGGATCACCCTGTCAGCCCCTGTACCAGTGTACACTAGGTACCCAGGGCATTGGTGTACCCAAGGCCTGCCAAGGGCTGAAGCATGTATTATGCCACCCCAGGCTTGGCCTAACAATTTGACACAACTGGCTGATCACTCAGCTGGGGTAAGTTGGTGTAATCACCTCTTACTTAGGTGTAGTATACCTATACCTAACCTTAAATGGGACACCTGGTAACCTATAAGTCACTCCTATGGCAGGCCTTAACAATCCTGAAGGCAGAGTGCTTGGTTCCATGTGAGATGGTGCTCTGGCATGAGCTGAGCCTGTCTGCAGTGGTCGGAACAACTTCCTTCTACTGTTTCCAGATATCGTCATACCATATACTCTTAAGTGCATTATGAACCTCGCGGTTAAATGCTATCTTTGGTTTGGCTTTATCAAAACATGTCGAGTAAGGTGTCATACGAATTGGAATACTAACCCCTCGCCAATTCTGGCGACGGGGTTAGCATTCCACCCTTCTAGAGGGACACGACATGTACAGTACCTGAAACCCGGGTAAAATCAGACATAGCCTCAGCTCCACAAAATGGATGCTGCCACCACAGACACAAGTCTGCCCTCCTGCTGCTGGGAGTCCTTCCAGCTTGGGAGGTGTGGACAAAGGGTTTCCTGCCAGGGGAGGTGCATGCACCACCCCAGACAGGATTTTGTGTATTGGTCAGGTAGGGCTTGAAAGAAACCAGACATGCCTGTGGCTCACAAGGAGCCTCGGTGCATATGCCAGTTCAAACCGGTCCTGGGGCACACCAGTCCCGGGCCTGGGGCGAGCTGGACAAAGGATTGGGGGTGTAACCACCCCCCTTCCTGGTCCCACCCATAGGGAGGGACCTAGCAGGTAGTCCGGCCCCTAGAATCCGCTTAAAGGTAGGAGCTGTGTCCTAAGACTTCAGACATCCTGGAATCAACTTGAAACTAAGAAGAAGACGGGAACTTCGACATTCTGCTGCACAGAAGACTGAAGAAAATCTCCCCTGTGGTCAGGGAGTGACCACCTTGCTAACGCAAGCACCATCCAGCGAATCACCGTCTGCTTTGCCGCCGCCTCCCGCCGGAGCCCGAGCCCAGAGACTGACAAGACCTGGACCTCCAGACCTCTCACCGCCCGATCCACAGTCCCTGCAAAGAGGAGACCCGTGGAGGCACCGAGACACGTGGAGCCAGCCATCTTGAAACGACTACGACAAGCTGACCAGTGCAACAACCGAGGCTCCCTCCAAGTTGTGCTTTGGGTCCTGAGAAGCCCAACCCTCGAGCAGCAGCTGCACCAAAGGTGAGCCCTCCAGCATCTCCACGATCTGCGTGGGGCCCTTCTGCATTTTGCCACTCGACGCGCCTAACCGGTTGCTGGCCCGCTGGCTAGTGGCCATCTTGGCGACGAAATCTACGACAAACACCGCTGGTCTGGTTGCTCCAGACTGGCCCTTGCTCCCCTCCAAAGGAGCAGTTCCTCTGACCTTGCTGGCCAGAACCATCAGCTTAAACTCCTTGCCTACAACAATTGCTTTTGCCAAGGCTTGTTTGCTTCGATCAAGTCGCCGACACCGCCGACAGCGAGAGCCTGCGTGGGACAGCTCGTGACTCGACTCCTGGACGTCGTCGACCTTCAGGGACCACGTGGCTGCAGAGTCAAGCTACACCTTCCTTCCTGTTTGCACCCGACATTGCCTGGTACCCACCTGGTGCCACGCTGGTCACTGGCTAGTGACTGTGAACACTGTCCCCTCTGCTTACAGGTCTTTAACATCTCCGATCCACTCTTGGATCCACTGCATCTCTTCCCGACCGACCGCCTGCAGCATCTTTGTCCCAGGCTCAACGGAACAGATAGAAGAAACCCGACGCACTTTGAGGCCTATGCACCCGCTTCCTGTGGGTGAGGTAAAGCTGGTACTCCGGTGCCCATGTGTAGTAATACATCTCTAGTGCCTGTGTTCCAAATCTTAAGTTCCTAGGTCATCCGGAAGATTCCTTTTGCAGTAACTTTGTACTTTTTACGCACCCATTGAAACCTATGGGAGCACGCGTGTGACTATTTGCTCTGCACACGCCACCCGTGGACCTCCTGGTCACTAACTGACGTTAGCTCCTTGTAGGCCCAGCGATTCTAGAGGCCCTAGGCCTTTTCCCTTTTCTGTTCGTGGTACTTATACCACTATTTTAGTATATGGTTTGAGTGGCCACCAGGGCCTATCCATATAAAGTGCAACTTCTGTGTATTCTGTGATAATCTTGTTTGACGATTTGTGCTCCTGTGCTCATAAAGAGACTAGGGGTTACTTTGAGAAATAAATACATATATATTTTGAATATATATCTGTGTGGTGTCCTTTCATTGGTATAAAAGGGGGTTGCATTTGGTAAAACAGCTGGCTTAACACGCTTCACGAGTTTAGCCTCAAAGACTGCTTAGCCTACGCTACCACTAGGGCAGCTAGTCCGAAAAGGTTGACTTACAACCACACCATAAGGGTTGCTTGGCATGGTACAAGGTGGTCACTAGAACTAGTGAACAGCATATACCAGGCCAACTTCTCACACTAGGCCCGTCCTATCTGAGGAAAAAATTCAGCAGATACTGTCCAACCAGAGCACTGCGTTCTTCAACGGCCAACCTGCTTACCGTCCCGAGTTTTAGACTCAAAACTCGAGGGGGCAAATCCCTGGCGGTACTGGGAGCAAAAGCATGGAATACTCTTCCCCCCCAGTTGAGATTACTGGATAAAGAAATAGACTTCCGTAAACATTTAAAAACCTGGATCTTTAATCTCCAAGATATAACTGCCAGAAGCCTAGTGTAATTCGGGTTCTCGGTCAAGTAAGCATAGGGACTACCTAACATCTGGTGGTCCTTTCGGGGCGCCTAGATGCTCCTTGGAGCGATTGCCGCGCAATACAAATTGGCACTTACATTACATTACATTACATTACATTACATTACATGCTGGGGTAGTTGTTTAGGGTTTAGGGTTTAGGGTAGTGCAGTGGTGTTTGTGTAGTGTAGGGGTAGTGCTGGGGGTAGTGTTTTAGGGTTTAGGTTAGTGCAGTGGTGTTTGGGTAGTGTAGGGGTTCGTGCTGGGGTAGTGTTTTATGGTTTAGAGTAGTGCAGTGGTGTTTGTGTAGTGTGGGAGCTAATGGTGGGGGTAGATTTAGGGTTTGGTGTAGTGCAGTGCTGTTTGGGTAGTGTAGGGAGTCGTGCTGGGGGTAGTGTTTTAGGGTTTAGAGTAGTGCAGTGGTGTTTGTGTGGTGTAGGGGGTTGTGCTGGGGATAGAGTTTTAGGGTTTAGCGTAGTGCAGTGGTGTTTGTGTAGTGTAGGAGGGCGTACTGGGGGTAGTTTTTTAGGGTTTAGGGTAGTGCAGTGGTGTTTGGGTAGTGTAGGGGTTCAAGCTGGGGGTAGTGCTTTTTGG
Source organism: Triturus cristatus (assembly GCF_964204655.1). Taxonomy (NCBI): domain Eukaryota; kingdom Metazoa; phylum Chordata; class Amphibia; order Caudata; family Salamandridae; genus Triturus; species Triturus cristatus. Next base: position 749,521,578 of record NC_140579.1, read on the forward strand.
TTTTTGGGTAGTGCAGTGGTGTTTGGGTAGTGTAGGGGGTCATGCTGGGTGTATATGTAGGGTTTAGGGTAGTGCAGTGGTGTTTGTGTAGTACAGGGGGTCGTGTTTTAGGGTAGTGCAGTGGTATTTGGGTAGTGTAGGGGTTCATGCTGTGGGTAGTGTTTTAGGCATTAGGTAGTGCAGTAGTGTTTGGGTAGTGTAGGGGGTCATGCTGGGGTAGTGTTTAAGGGTATAGGGTAGTGCAGTAGTGTAGGGGGTCGTGCTGGGGTAGAGTTTTAGGGTTTAGGGTAGTGCAGTGATGTTTGGGCAGTGTAGGGAGTCATGCTGGGGGTAGTGTTTAAGGGTTTAGGTTAGTGCAGTGGTGATTGTGTAGTACAGGGGGTCGTGTTTTAGTATAGTGCAGTGGTGTTTGGGTAGTGTAGGGGGTCATGCTGGGGATAGTGTCTTAGGGTTTAGCGTAGTGCAGTGGTGTTTGGGTAGTGTAGGGGGTAGTGTTTTGGGGATTAGGGTAGTGCAGTGGTGTTTGTGTAGTGTTGGGGGTAGTGTTTTAATGTTTAGGGTAGTGCAGTGGAGTTTGGGTAGTGTAGGAGTTTATGCTGGGGGTAGTGTTTTAGGGTTTAGGGCAGTGCAGGGGTGGTTGGGTAGTGTAGGGGGTCATGCTGGGAGTAGATTTAGGGTTTAGGGTTTAGGGTAGTGCAGTTGTGTTTGTCTTGTGAGGGGGTCATGCTGGGGTAGTGTTTTAGGGTTTAGGGTAGTGCAGTGGTGTTTGTATAGTGTAAGGGGCCATGCTGGGGGTAGTGTTTTAGGGTTTAGAGTAGTGCAGTGGTGTTTGTGTAGTGTAGGGGGTCATGCTGGGGGTAGTGTTTTAGTGTTTATGGTAGTGCAGTGGTGTTTGTGTAGTTTAGGGTGTAGTATTTTAGGGTTTAGGGTAGAGCAGTCGTGTTTGTGTAGTGTAGGGGTCATCTGTGGGTAGTGTTTTAGAGTTTAGGTAGTGCAGTGGTGTTTGTGTAGTGTACGGGTCATGTTTTAGTGTTTTGGGTAGTGCAGTTGTGTTTGGGTGGTGTAGGGGTTCGTGCTTGGGTAGTGTGTTATGGTTTAGGGTAGTGTAGTGGTTTTTGTGTAGTGTGGGAGGTCATGCTAGGTGTAGATTTAGGGTTTAATGTAGGGCAGTGGTGTTTGAGTAGTGTAGGGTGTCGTGCTGGGGGTAGTGTTTTAGGGTTTAGGGTAGTGCAGTGGTGTTTGTGTAGTGTAGGGGGCCAAGCTGGGGGTAGTGTTTTAGGGTTTAGGGTAGTGCAGTGGTGTTTGTGTAGTGTAGGGGGTTGTGTTTTAGGGTTTAGGGTAGTGAAGGGGTGTTTGGGTAGTGTAGGGGGTCGTGCTGGGGGTAGTGTTTTGGGGTTTAGCGTAGTGCAGTTGTGTTTGGGCGGTGAAGGGGGTCATGCTGGGGGTAGTGTTTTAGGGTTTAGGGTAGTACAGTTGTGTTTGTGTACTGTATGGGGTCGTGCTTAGGGTATTGTTTCAGGGTTTAGTATAGTGCAGTGGTGTTTGGGTAGTGTAAGGGGTCGTGTTGGGGGTAGTGTTTTAGGGTAGTGAAGTGGTGTTTGTGTAGTGTAGGGCTCATGCTGGGTAGTGTTTTAGGGTTTAGGGTAGAGCAGTGGTGTTTGGGTAGTGTAGGGGGTCATGCTGGGGGTTGATTTAGAGTTTAGGGTACAGGGTAGTGCAGTGGTGTTTGTGTTGTGGTGCAGTGGTGTTTGTATAGTGTAAGGGATCATGCTGGAGGTAGTATTTTAGGTTTTAGAGTAGTGCAGTGGTGTTTGTGTAGTGTAAGGGCTCTTGCTGGGGGTAGTGTTTTAGGGTTTAGGGTAGTGCAGTGGTGTTTGTGTAGTGTAGGGGGGTCGTCCTTGGGGTAGTGCTTTAGGGTTTAGGGTAGTGCAGTGGTGTTTGTGTAGTGCAGGGGGTCATGCTGGGGCTAGTGTTTTAGGGTTTAGGGTAGTGCAGTGGTGTTTGGGTAGTATAGGGGTTCGTGCTGGGGTAGTGTTTTATGGTTTAGGGTAGTGCAGTGGTGTTTTTGTAGTGTGGTGTTTTTGTAGTGTGGGAGGTAATGCTGGGGTAGATTTAGGGTTTAGTGTCGTGCAGTGGTGTTTGGGTATTGTAGAGAGTCGTGCTGGGGGTAGTGTTTTAGGATTTAGGGTAGTGCAGTGGTGTTTGCGTAGTTTTAAGGGGGTCGTGCATGGGGTAGTGTTTTAGGGTTTAGGGTAGTGCAGTGCTCTTTATATAGTGTAGGGGGTCTTGCTGGGGTAGTGTTTTAGGGTTTAGGGTAGTGCAGTGGTTTGGGGTAGTGTAAGGGGTAGTTCTGGGTTAGTGTTTTAGGGTTTAGAGTAGTGCAGTGGTGTTTGTGTAGTGTAGGGGCTTGTGCTGGGGATAGCGTTTTAGGGTTTAGCGTAGTGCAGTTGTGTTTGTGTAGTGTAGGGGATAGAGTTTTAGGGTTGAGGGTTATGCAGTGGTGTTTGGGTGGTGTAGGGGTTCGTGCTTGGGTAGTGTTTTATGGTTTAGGGTAGTGCAGTGGTTTTTGTGTAGTGTGGGAAGTCATGCTGGGTGTATATTTAGGGTTTAATGTAGGGCAGTGGTGTTTGGGTAGTGTAGGGAGTCGTGCTGGGGGTAGTGTTTTAGGGTTTAGGGTAGTGCAGTGGTGTTTGTGTAGTGTAGGGAGTAGTGCTGAGGGTAGTGTTTTAGGGTTTAGGGTAGTGTAGTGGTGTTTGGGAAGTGTACGGGGGTCGTCCTTGGGGTAGTGTTTTAAGGTTTAGGGTAGTGCAGTGGTGTGTGTGTAGTGTATGGGGTCATGCTGGGGGTAGTGTTTTAGGGTTTAGGGTAGTGCAGTGGTTTTGGGTAGTGTACGGGATAGTGCTGGGGTAGTATTTTAGGGTTTAGGGTAGTGCAGTGGTGTTTGTGTAGTGTAGGGGTCATGCTGGGTGTAGAGTTTTAGGGAAGTGCAGTGGTGTTTGTGTAGTGTAGGGGTAGTGTTTTAGGGTTTAGGGTAGTGCAGTGGTGTTTGTGTAGTGTAGGGGGCCAAGCTGGGGGTAGTGTTTTAGGGTTTAGGGTAGTGCAGTGTAGTTTGTGTAGTGTAGGGGGTTGTGTTTTAGGGGTTAGGGTAGTGAAGGGGTGTTTGAGTAGTATAGGGGGTCATGCTGGGGGTAGTCTTTTGGGGTTTAGGGTAGTGCAATTGTGTTTGGGTTGTGAAGGGGGTCGTGCTGGGGTAGTGTTTTAGGGTTTAGGGTAGTACATTCGTGTTTGTGTAGTGTATGGGGTTGTGATTAGGGTATTGTTTCAGGGTTTTTGTATAGTACAGTGGTGTTTGGGTAGTGTAAGGGGTCGTGCTGGGCGTAGTGTTTTAGGGTTTAGGGTAGTGCAGTGGTGTCTGGTTAGTGTAGGGGGTCATGCTGGTGGTTGATTTAGAGTTTAGGGTATAGGGTAGTGCAGTGGTGTTTGTGTTGTGGTTCAGTGGTGTTTGTATAGTGTAAGGGGTCATGCTGGAGGTTGTATTTTAGGTTTTAGAGTAGTCCAGTGGTGTGTGTGTTGTGGTTCAGTGGTGTTTGTATAGTGTAGGGGGTCATGCTGGGGCTAGTGTTTTAGGGTTTAGGGTAGTGCAGTGGTGTTTGGGTAGTGTAGGGGTTCGTGCTGGGATAGTGTTTTATGGTTTAGGGTAGTGCAGTGGTGTTTTTGTAGTGTGGGAGGTAATGCTGGGGGTAGATTTAGGGTTTAGTGTAGTGCAGTGGTGTTTGGGTATTGTAGGGAGTCGTGCTCGGGTAGTGTTTTTGGATTTAGGGTAGTGCAGTGGTGTTTGTGTAATGTAGGGAGTTATGCTGGGGTAGTGTTTTAGGGTTTAGGGTAGTACAGTTGTGTTTGGGTAGTGTATGGGGGTCGTGCTTGGGGTAGTGTTTTAGGGTTTAGGGTAGTGCAGTGCTGTTTGTATAGTGTAGGGGGTCTTGCTGGGGGTAGTGTTTTAGGGTTTAGGGTAGTGCAGTGGTTTGGGGTAGTGTAAGGGGTAGTACTGGGTTAGTGTTTTAGGGTTTAGAGTAGTGCAGTGGTGTTTGTGTAGTGTAGGGGGTTGGGCTGGGGATAGAGTTTTAGGATTTAGCGTAGTGCAGTGGTGTTTGTGTAGTGTAGCGGATAGTGTTTTAGGCTTTAGGGTAGTGCAGTGGTGTTTGTGTAGTATAGGGGGTCGTGCTTGGGGTAGTGTTTTAGGGTTTAGGGTAGTGCAGTGATGTTTGTGTAGTGTTGGAGGTCATACTGGGTGTAGATTTAGATTTTAGGGTGGTGCAGTGGTGTTTGTGTGGTGTAGGGGGTCGTGCTGGGAGTATTGTTTTAGGTTTTAAGGCAGTGCAGTGGTGTTTGTGTAGTGAAGGGGGTCGTGCGGGGGTAGTGTTTTAGGGTAGTTCAGTGGTGTTTGTGTAGTCTAGCAGGTTGTGCTGCGGTTAGATTGAGGGTTTAGGGTAGTGCAGTCATGTTTGGGTAGTGTAGGGTGTCGTGGTGGGGGTAGTGTTTTAGGACTTAGGTCAGTGCTGTGGTGCTTGTGTAGTGTAACAGGGCATGCTTGGGGTAGTGTTTTAGGGTTTAGGGTAGTGCAGTGGTGTTTCGGTAGTGTAGGGGTTCTAGCTGGGGGTAGTGTTTGAGGGTTTAGGGCAGTGCAGTGGTGTTTGGGTGGTGTAGGGGTTCATGCTCAGGGGTATATTTAGGGTTTAGGGTAGCGCAGTGGTGTTTTTGTTGTGAGGTGGTCATGCTGGGGGTATTGTTTTAGGGTTTAGGGTAGTGCAGTGATGTTTGTGAAGTGTAGGTAGTCGTGCTGGGGGTTGTGTTTAAGGGATTAGGTTAGCGCAGTGGTGTTTGTGTAGTACAGGGGGTCGTGTTTTAGGGTAGTGCATTGGTATTTGGGTAGTGTAGGGGTTCATGCAGTGGGCAGTGTTTTAGGCTTTAGGGTATTTCAGTAGTGTTTGAGTAGTGTAGGGGGTCATGCTGGGGTAGTGTTTTAGGGTTTAGGGTAGTGCAGTAGTGTAGCTGGTCGTGCTGGGGGTAGTGTTTTAGGGTTTAGTGTAGTGCAGTGGTGTATGGATAGTGTAGGGGGTCGTACTGGGGTTGTGTTTTAGGGTTTAGGGTAGCGCAGTGGTGTTTGGGTAGTGTAGGGGGTCATGCTGGGGGTAGTGTTTTAGGGTAGTTCAGTGTTGTTTGGGTAGTGTAGGGGGTAGTGCTGGGGTAGTGTTTTCAGGCTTAGGGTATTGCAGTGTTGTTTGGGTAGTGTAGGGGGTCATGCTGGGGGTAGTGTTTTAGGGTTTAGAGTAGTGCAGTGGTGTTTGTGAAGTGGAGGGGTCATGCTGGGGGTAGTGTTTTAGGGTTTAGGGTAGTGCAGTGGTGTTTGTGTAGTGTAGGGGTCGTGCTAGGGGTAGTGTTTTAGGGTTTAGGGTAGTACAGTGGTGTTTGTGCAGTGTAGGGGGTCGTTCTGGGGGTAGTGTGTTAGGGTTTGGGGTAGAGCAGTGGTGTTTGTGTAGTGTAGGGGGTCATGCTGGGGGTTGTGTTTTAGGGTTTAGGGTAGTGCATTCATGTTTGTGTTGTGTAGGGGGTCGTGCTGGGGGTAGTGTTTTAGGGTTTATGGTAGTGCAGTAGTGTTTGTGTAGTGTAGGGGTTCGTGCTGGGGTAGTGTTTTAGGGTGTGGGGTAGTGCAGTGTTGTTTGGGTAGTGTAGGGGGTCATGCTGGGGGTTGTGTTTTAGTGTTTAGGGTAGTGCAGTTGTGTTTGTGTAGTGTAGGGGTTTGTGCTCGGTGTAGATTTAGGGTTTAGGGTAGTGCAGTGGTGTTTGAGTAGTGTAGGGGATAGTGCTGGGGGTAGTGTTTTAGGGTTTAGGGTAGTGCAGTTGTGTTTGGGTAGTGTATGGGGGTCATGCTTGCGGTAGTGTTTTAGGGTTTAGGGTAGTGCAGTGCTGTTTGTATAGTGTAGGGGGTCTTGCTGAGGGTAGTGTTTTAGGGTTTAGGGTATTGCAGTGGTGTTTGTGTAGTTTCTGGGTCGTGTTTTAGGGTTTAGAGTAGTGCAGTGGTGTTTGTGTAGTGTAGGGCTCCTGCAGGGGGTAGTGTTTTTGGGTTAAGGGTAGTGCAGTGGTGTTTGTGTAGTGTAGCTGATCGTGCTGGGGTAGTGTTTTAGGGTTTTGGGTAGTTCAGTGGAGTTTGGGTACTGCTGGGTGTAGTACTGGGGTAGTGGTTTAGGGTTTATGGTAGTGCAGTGGTGTTTGTGTAGTGTAGAGGGTCATGCTGGGGTAGTGTTTTAGGGTTTAGGGTAGTGCAGTGGAGTTTGGATAGTGTAGGGGTTCATGCTGGGGTAGTGTTTTAGGTTTTAGGGTAGTGCAGTAGTGTTTGTGTAGTTTAGGGCGTCATGCTGGGGGTAGATTTCGGGTTTAGGGTAGTGCAGTGGTTTTTGTGTTGTGAGGCGGTCGTGCTGTGGGTAGTGTTTTAGGGTTTAGGTTAGCGCAGTGGTGTTTGTGTAGTGTAGAGGGTCATGCTGGGGGTAGTTTTTAAGTGTTTAGGGTAGTGCAGTGGTGTTTGTGTAGTGTGGGAGGTCATGGTGGGTGTAGATTTAGGGTTTAGGGTAGTGCAGTGGTATTTGAGTAGTGTAGGGGATCTTACTGGGGGTAGTGTTTTAGGGTTTAGGGTATTGCAGTGGTGTTTGTGTAGTGTAGGGGGTAGTGTTTTGGGGTTTAGGGTAGTACAGTGGTGTTTGTGTAGTGTATGGGGCCATGCTTTTGGTATTATTTTAGGGTTGAGGGTAGTTCTGTACTGTGTGTGTAGTGTAGGGGGTCGTGTTTTAGGGCTTAGGGTAATGCAGTGGTGTTTGGGTAGTGTAGGGGGTCATGTTGGGGGTAGTGTTTTGGGGTTTAGGGTAGTGCAGTTTTGTTTGGGTAGTGAAGGGGATCTCGCTGGGGGTAGTGTTTTATGGTTCAGGGTAGTACAGTGGTGTTTGTGTAGTGTAGGGGTCATGCTGGGGGTAGTGTTTTAGGGTTACGGTAGTGCAGTGGTGTTTGTGTAGTGTAGTGTTTTAAGGTTTAGGGTAGTTCAGTGGTGTTTGTGTAGTGCAGGGGGTCGTGATGGGGGTAGTGTTTTAGGGTTTAGGGTAGTGCAGTGGTGTTTGTGTAGTTTATGGGTCGTGTTTTAGGGTTTAGAGTAGTGCAGTGGTGTTTGTGTAGTGTAGCTGATCGTGCTGGGGTAGTGTTTTAGGGTTTTGGGTAGTTCAGTGGAGTTTGGGTACTGCTGGGTGTAGTACTGGGGTAGTGGTTTAGGGTTTATGGTAGTGCAGTGGTGTTTGTGTAGTGTAGAGGGTCATGCTGGGGTAGTGTTTTAGGGTTTAGGGTAGTGCAGTGGAGTTTGGATAGTGTAGGGGTTCATGCTGGGGTAGTGTTTTAGGGTTTAGGGTAGTGCAGTAGTGTTTGTGTAGTGTAGGGCGTCATGCTGGGGGTAGATTTCGGGTTTAGGGTTTAGGGTAGTGCAGTGGTTTTTGTGTTGTGAGGCGGTCGTACTGTGGGTAGTGTTTTAGGGTTTAGGTTAGTGCAGTGGTGTTTGTGTAGTGTAGAGGGTCATGCTGGGGGTAGTTTTTAAGTGTTTAGGGTAGTGCAGTGGTGTTTGTGTAGTGTGGGAGGTCATGGTGGGTGTAGATTTAGGGTTTAGGGTAGTGCAGTGGCATTTGAGTAGTGTAGGGGATCTTACTGGGGGTAGTGTTTTAGGGTTTAGAGTAGTGCAGTGGTGTTTGTGTAGTGTAGCTGATCGTGCTGGGGTAGTGTTTTAGGGTTTTGGGTAGTGCAGTGCAGTGTGGGTACTGCTGGGTGTAGTACTGGGGTAGTGTTTTAGGGTTTATGGTAGTGCAGTGGTGTTTGTGTAATGTAGGGGGTTGTGCTGGGGTAGTGTTTTAGGGTTTAGGGTATTGCAGTGCTGTTTGTGTAGTGTAGGGGGTAGTGTTTTAGGGTTAAGGGTAGTACAGTGGTGTTTGTGTAGTGTATGGGGCCATGCTTTGGGTATTATTTTAGGGTTTAGGGTAGTTCTGTACTGTGTGTGTAGTGTAGGGGGTCGTGTATTAGGGCTTAGGGTAATGCAGTGGTGTTTGGGTAGTGTAGGGGGTGATGTTGGGGGTAGTGTTTTGGGGTTTAGGGTAGTGCAGTTTTGTTTGGGTAGTGAAGGGGATCGTGCTGGGGGTAGTGTTTTATGGTTCAGGGTAGTACAGTGGTGTTTGTGTAGTGTAGGGGGTCGTGCTTGGGGTAGTGTTTTAGGGTATAGGATAGTGCAGGGGTGTTTGGGTAGTGTAGAGGTAGTGCCGGCGGTAGTGTTTTAGGGTTTAGGGTAATGCAGTGATGTTTGGGTAGTGTAAGGGGTCGTGCTGTGGGTAGTGTTTAAGGGTTTAGGGCAGTGGTTTTTGTGTAGTGTGGGAGGTCATGGTGGGTGTAGATTTAGGGTTTAGGGTAGTGCAGTGGTATTTGTATAGTGTAGGAAGTCGTTCTTGGGGTTGTGTTTTAGGGTTTAAGGCAGTGCAGTGGTGTTTGAGTAGTGAAGGGGGCTTCCTGAGGTAGTACTTTAGGGTAGTTCAGTGGGTTTTGTGTAGTCTATGGGGTTGTGCTGCAGGTAGATTGAGGGTTTAGGGTAGTGCAGTGGTGTTTGGGTAGTGTAGGGAGTGGTGCCGGTGGTAGTGTTTTAGGGTTTAAGGTAGTGCAGTGGTGCTTGTGTAGTGTAGGAGGGCGTGCTGGGGGTAGTGTTTTAGGGTTTAGGGAAGTGCAGTGGTGTTTGGGTAGGTTAGTGGTTCATCCTAAGGGTAGTGGTTTAGGGTTTAGTGTAGTGCAGTGGTGTTTTGGTAGTGTAGGGGGTCATCCTGGTGTTATATTTAGGGTTTAGGGTGATGCAGTGGTGTTTGTGTTGTGAGGGGGTCATGCTGGGGGTAGTGTTTTAGGGTTTAGGGTAGTGCAGTGGAGTTTGGATAGTGTAGGGGTTCATGTTGGGGTAGTGTTTTAGGGTTTAGGGTAGTGCAGTAGTGTTTGTGTAGTGTAGGGCGTCATGCTGGGGGTAGATTTAGGGTTTAGGGTAGTGCAGTGGTGTTTGTGTCATGAGGGGGTCGTGCTGGGGTAGTGTTTTAGGGTTTAGGGTAGCGCAGTGGTGTTTGTGTAGTGTAGAGGGCAATGCGGGGTGTAGTTTTTAAGTGTTTAGGGTAGTGCAGTGGTGTTTGTGTAGTGTGGGAGGTCATGGTGGGTGTAGATTTAGGGTTTACGGTAGTGCAGTGGTATTTGTGTAGTGTAGGGGGTCGTGCTGGGGGTAGTGTTTTAAGGTTTAAGGCAGTGCAGTGGTTTTTGTGTAGTGAAGGGGTCTTCCTGGGGTAGTGTTTTAGGGTTTTAGGGTTTAGGGTAGTTCAGTTGTGTTTGTGTAGTCTATGGGGTTGTGCTGTGGGTAGATTGAGGGTTTAGGGTAGTTCAGTTGTGTTTGTGTAGTCTATGGGGTTGTGCTGTGGGTAGATTGAGGGTTTAGGGTAGTGCAGTGGTGTTTGGGTAGTGTAGGGAGTTGTGCTGGTGGTAGTGTTTTAGGGTTTAGTGTAGTGCAGTGGTGCTTGTGTAGTGTAGGAGGGCTTGCTGGGGGTAGTGTTTTAGGGTTTAGGGTAGTACAGTGGAGTTTGGATAGTGTAGGGGTTCATGCTGGGGTAGTGTTTTAGGGTTTAGGGTAGTGCAGTAGTGTTTGTGTTGTGCGGGGGTCGTGCTGGGGGTAGTGTTTTAGGGTTTAGGGTAGTGCAGTGGTGTTTGTATAGTGTAAGGGATCTTACTGGGGGTAGTGTTTTAGGGTTTAGAGTAGTGCAGTGGTGTTTGTGTAGTGTAGAGGGTCATGCTGGGGGTAGGGTTTTAGGGTTTAGGGTAGTGCAGTATTGTTTGTGTAGTGTAGGGGGTCATGTTTTAGGGTATAGGATAGTGCAGTGGTGTTTGGGTAGTGTAGCAGGTCATGCTGCGGTTAGTGTTTTAGGGTTTAGGCCGGGTAGTGCAGTGTGTATGGGTAGTGTAGGGGTTCGTGCTGGGGTAGTGTTTTATGGCTTAGGGTAGTGCAGTGGTGTTTGTGTAGTGTGGGAGGTCATGCTGGGGTAGATTTAGGGTTTAGTGTAGTGCTGTGGTATTTGGGTAGTGTAGGGAGTCATGCTGGGGGTAGTGTTTTAGGGTTTAGGGTAGTGCAGTGGTGTTTGTGTGGTGTAGTGAGTCGTTCTGGGGGTAGTGTTTTAGGGTAGTACAGTGGTGTTTGTGTAGTGTAGGGGGTCGTGCTGGCGGTAGTGTTTTAGAGTTTAGGGTAGTGCAGTGGTTTTGGGTAGTATAAGGGGTAGTGCTGGGGTAGTGTTTTAGGGTTTAGGGTAGTGCAGTAGTGTTTGTGTAGTGTGGGGGGTCGTACTGGGGGTAGAGTTTTAGGGTTTTGGGTAGTGCAGTGGTGTTTGTGTAGTGTAGGGGGTCGTACTGGGAGTAGAGTTTTAGGGTTAAGGGTAGTGCAGTGCTGTTTGTGTAGTGTAGGGGGTTGTAATGGGGTAGTGTTTTAGGGTTTAGGGTAGTGCAGTGGAGTTTGGATAGTGTAGGGGTTCATGCTGGGGTAGTGTTTTAGAGTTTAGGGTAGTGCAGTGCTGTTTGGGTAGTGTATGGGAGTCATGCTGGGGATAGATTTAGGGTTTAGGGTTTAGAGTAGTGCAGTGGTGTTTGTATAGTGTAAGGGGTCATGCTGGGGGTAGTGTTTTAGGGTTTAGGGTAGTGCAGTGGTGTTTGTGTAATGTAGGGGGTCATGCTTTAGGTTATAGGGTAGTGCAGTGGTGTTTGGGTAGTGTAGGGGTTCGTGCTGGGGTAGTGTTTTATGGTTTAGGGTAGTGCAGTGGTGTTTGTGTAGTCTAGGGGTTGTGCTAGGGGTAGATTTAGAGTTTAGGGTAGTGCAGTGGTGTTAGTGTAGTGTAGGGAGTCGTGCTGGTGGTAGTGTTTTAGGTTTTAGGGTAGTGCAGTGATGTTTGTGAAGTGTAGGGGTTCATGTTTTAGGGTTTAGGGTAGTGCAGTGGTGTTTGTTTGGTGTAGTGAGTCGTTCTGGGGGTAGTGTTTTAGGGTAGTACAGTGGTGTTTGTGTAGTGTAGGGGTCATGCTGGCGGTAGTGTTTTAGAGTTTAGGGTAGTGCAGTGGTTTTGGGTAGTATAAGGGGTAGTGCTGGGGTAGTGTTTTAGGGTTTAGGGTAGTGCAGTAGTGTTTGTGTAGTGTGGGGGGTTGTACTGGGGGTAGAGTTTTAGGGTTTTGGGTAGTGCAGTGGTGTTTGTGTAGTGTAGTGGGTCATACTGGGGGTAGAGTTTTAGGGTTAAGGGTAGTGCAGTGCTGTTTGTGTAGTGTAGGGGGTTGTAATGGGGTAGTGTTTTAGGGTTTAGGGTAGTACAGTGGAGTTTGGATAGTGTAGGGGTTCATGCTGGGGTAGTGTTTTAGAGTTGAGGGTAGTGCAGTGCTGTTTGGGTAGTGTATGGGAGTCATGCTGGGGATAGATTTAAGGTTTACGGTTTAGAGTAGTGCAGTGGTGTTTGTATAGTGTAAGGGGTCATGCTGGGGGTAGTGTTTTAGGGTTTAGGGTAGTGCAGTGGTGTTTGTGTAGTATAGGGGGTCATGCTTTAGGTTATAGGGTAGTGCAGTGGTGTTTGGGTAGTGTAGGGGTTCGTGCTGGGGTAGTGTTTTATGGTTTAGGGTAGTGCAGTGCTGTTTGTGTAATGGGGGAGGTCATGCTGGGGGTAGATTTAGGGTTTAGTGTAGTGCAGTGGTATTTGGGTAGTGTAGGGAGTCGTGCTGGGGGTAGGGTTTAGGGTAGTGCAGTGGTGTTTGGGTAGTGTAGGGCATAGTTCTGGGGGTAGTGTTTTATGGTTGAGGGTAGTGCAGTGGTGTTTGGGAAGTGTAGAGGGTCATGCAGGGGTTAGTGTTTTAGGGTTTAGGGTAGTGCAGTGGTGTTTCGGTAGTGTAGGGGTTCCTGATTGGGTAGTATTTTATAGTTTAGGGCAGTGCAGTGGTGTTTGTGTATTGTGGGAGGTCATGCTGCGGTTAGTGTTTTAGGGTTTAGGCCGGGTAGTGCAGTGTGTATGGGTAGTGTAGGGGTTCGTGCTGGGGTAGTGTTTTATGGCTTAGGGTAGTGCAGTGGTGTTTGTGTAGTGTGGGAGGTCATGCTGGGGTATATTTAGGGTTTAGTGTAGTGCAGTGGTATTTGGGTAGTATAGGGAGTCGTGCTGGGGGTGGTGTTTTAGGGTTAAGGGTAGTGCAATGGTGTTTGTGTGGTGTAGGGGGTCGTGCTAGGAGTAGTTTTTTAGGGTTTAGGGTAGTGCAGTGGTGTTTGTGTAGTGTAGGGTGTAGTGTTTTAGGGTTTAGGGTAGTGCAGTGGTGTTTGTGTCGTGTATGGGGCCATGCTGGGGGTATTGTTTTAGGGTTTAGGGTAGTACCGTGGTGTGTGTAGTGTAGGGGTTCCTGTTTTAGGGCTTAAGGTAATGCAGTGGTGCTTGGGTAGTGTAGGGGGTCATGCTGGTGGTAGTGTTTTTGGGTTTAGGGTAGTGCAGTGGTGTTTGTGTAGTGTAGGGGTAGTGTTTTAGAGTTTTAGTGTAGTGCAGTGGTGTTTGGGTAGAGTAGCGGGGTCGTGCTTGGGGTATTGTTTTAGGGTAGTACAGTGGTGTTTGTGTATTGTAGGGGGTCGTGTTGGCGCTAGTGTTTTAGAGTTTAGGGTAGTGCAGTGGTTTTGGGTAGTTTAAGGGGTAGTGCTATGGTAGTGTTTTAGGGTTTAGGGTAGTGCAGTGGTGTTTGTGTAGTGTGGGGGGTCATACTGGGGGTAGAGTTTTAGCGTTTTGGGTAGTGTAGTGGTGTTTGTGTAGTGTATGGGGTCATACTGGGGGTAGAGTTTTAGGGTTTAGGGTAGTGCAGTGGTGTTTGTATAGTGTAGGGGTCATGTTTTAGGGTTTAGGGTAGTGCAGGGGGGTTTGGGTGGTGAAGGGGGTCGTGCTGGGTGTAGTGTTTTAGGGTATGGGGTAGTACAGTGATGTTTGTGTAGTGTAGGGGGTCGTGTTTGGGGTAGTGATTTATGGTTTAGGGTAGTTCAGTGATGTTTGTGTAGTCTAGGGGGTTGTGCTGCGGGTAGATTGAGGGTTTAGGATAGTGCAGTGGTGTTTGAGTAGTGTAGGGAGTTGTGCTGGTGGTAGTGTTTTAGGGTTTAGGGTAGTGCAGTGGCGCTTGTGTAGTGTAGGAGGGCATGCTGGGGGTAGTATTTTAGGGTTTAGGGTAGTGCAGTGGTGTTTTGGTAGTGTAGGGGGTCATGCTAGGGGTATATTTAGGGTTTAGGGTCGTGCAGTGGTGTTTGTGTTGTGAGGGGGTCATGCTGGGGGTGGTGTTTTATGGTTTAGGGTAGTGCAGTGATGTTTGGGTAGTGAAGGGAGTCGTGCTGGTGGTAGTGTTTTAGTGTTTAGGGTAGTGCAGTGATGTTTGGGTAGTGTAGGGGGTCGTGCTGGGGGTAATGTTTAAGGATTTAGGGTAGTGCAATGGTGTTTGTGTGGTGTAGGGGGTCGTGCTAGGGGTAGTGTTTTAGGGTTTAGGGTAGTGCAGTGGTGTTTGTGTAGTGTAGGGCATAGTGTTTTAGGGTTTAGGGTAGTGCAGTGGTGTTTTTGTAGTGTAGTGGGTCGTGCTGGGGGTAGTGTTTTAGGGTTAAGTGTAGTACAGTGGTGTTTGTGTAGTTTAGGGGGTGTGTTTTAAGGTTTAGAGTAGTGCAGTGATGTTTGGGTAGTGTAGGGGGTTGTGCTGGGTGTAGTGTTTTTGTGTTTAGGGAAGTGCAGTTGTGTTTGGGTTGTGAAGGGGGTCGTGCTGTGGGTAGTGTTTTAGGGTTTAGGGTAGTACAGTGGTGTTTGTGTAGTGTAGGGGGTCGTGCTTCGGGTAGTGTTTTAGGGATTAGGATAGTGCAGGGGTGTTTGGGTAGTGTAGGGGTAGTGCAGGGGGTAGTGTTTTAGGGTTTAGGGTAGTGAAGTGATGTTTGGGTAGTGTAAGGGGTCATGCTGGGGGTAGTGTTTAAGGGTTTAGGGTAGTGCAGTAGTGTTTCTGTAATGTAGGGGTCATGCTGGGGGTAGTGTTTTAGGGTTAGGGTAGAGCAGTGGTGTTTGTGTAGCGTAGTGTTTTAAGGTTTAGGGTAGTTCAGTGGTGTTTGTGTAGTGCAGAGGGTCGTGCTGGGCGTAGTGTTTTAGGGTTTAGGGTAGTGCAGTGGTAATTAAGTAGTTTAGGGGGTCGTGTTTTAGGGTTGAGAGTAGTGCAGTCGTGTTGTTGCAGTGCAGTGGATAGTGTTTTAGGGTTTAGGGTAGTGAAGTAGTGTTTGTGTAATGTAGGGGTCGTGCTGGGGGTATTGTTTTAGGGTTAGGGTAGAGCAATGGTGTTTGTGTAGTGTAGTGTTTTAAGGTTTAGGGTAGTTCAGTGGTGTTTGTGTAGTGCAGAGGGTCGTGCTGGGGGTAGTGTTTTAGGGTTTAGGGTAGTGCAGTGGTAATTGAGTAGTTTAGGGGGTCGTGTTTTAGGGTTGAGAGTAGTGCATTGGTGTTTGGGTATTGTAGGAGGTCGTGCTGGGGGTAGTGTTTTTGGGTTTAGGGTAGTGCAGTCGTGTTTGTGTATTGTAGGGGGTCGTGCTTGCTGTAGTGTTTTAGGGTTTAGGGTAATGCAGTGGTGTTTGTGTAGTGAAGGGGTTCGTGGTGGGGGTAGTGTTTTAGTGTTTAGGGTAGTGCATTGTTTGTGTACTGTAGGGGGTTGTGTTGTGGATAGATTTAGGGTTTAGGGTAGTGCAGTGGTGTTTGGGTAATGTAGGGAGTCGTGCTGGTGGTAGTGTTTTAGTGTTTAGGGTAGTGAAGTGATTTTTGGGTAATGTAGGGGTAGTGCTGGGGATAGTGTTTTAGGGTTTAGGGTTGTGCAGTGGTGTTTTTGGAGTGTAGGAGGTTATGCTGGGGGTAGTGTTTTAGGGTTTAGGGTAGTGCAGTGGTGTTTGTGTAGTGTAGGGGTAGTGCTGGGGATAGTGTTTTAGGGTTTAGGGTAGTGCAGTGGTGTTTGGGTAGTGTAGGGCATAGTTCTGGGGGTAGTGTTTTAGGGTTTAGCGTAGTGCAGTGGTGTTTTTGTAGTGTAGTGGGTCGTGCTGGGGGTAGTGTTTTAGGGTTAAGTGTAGTACAGTGGTGTTTGTGTAGTTTAGGGGGATGTGTTTTAAGGTTTAGAGTAGTGCAGTGGTGTTTGGGTAGTGTAGGGCATAGTTCTGGGGGTAGTGTTTTAGGGTTAAGGGTAGTGCAGTAATGTTTGGGTAGTGTAAGGGGTCGTGCTGGGGGTAGTGTTTAGGGTTTAGGGTAGTGCAGTGGTAATTGAGTAGTTTAGGGGGTCGTGTTTTAGGGTTGAGAGTAGTGCAGTGGTGTTGTTGCAGTGCAGTGGATAGTGTTTTAGGGTTTAGGGTAGTGCAGTAGTGTTTGTGTAATGTAGGGGTCATGCTGGGGGTAGTGTTTTAGGGTTAGGGTAGAGCAGTGGTGTTTGTGTAGTGTAGTGTTTCAAGGTTTAGGGTAGTTCAGTGGTGTTTGTGTAGTGCAGAGGATCGTGCTGGGGGTAGTGTTTAGGGTTTAGGGTAGTGCAGTGGTAATTGAGTAGTGTAGGGAGTCGTGTTTTAGGGTTGAGAGTAGTGCAGTGGTGTTTGGGTATTGTAGGAGGTTGTGCTGGGGGTAGTGTTTTTGGGTTTAGGGTAGTGCAGTCGTGTTTGTGTATTGTAGGGGGTCGTGCTTGCTGTAGTGTTTTAGGGTTTAGGGTAGTGCAGTGTTGTTTGTGTAGTGAAGGGGGTCGTGGTGGGGGTAGTGTTTTAGTGTTTAGGGTAGTGCATTGTTTGTGTAGTGTAGGGGGTTGTGTTGTGGATAGATTTGGGGTTTAGGGTAGTGCAGTGGTGTTTGGGTAGTGAAGGGAGTCGTGCTGGTGGTAGTGTTTTAGTGTTTAGGGTAGTGCAGTGATGTTTGGGTAGTGTAGGGGGTCGTGCTGGGGGTAATGTTTAAGGATTTAGGGTAGTGCAATGGTGTTTGTGTGGTGTAGGGGGTCGTGCTAGGGGTAGTGTTTTAGGGTTTAGGGTAGTGCAGTGGTGTTTGTGTAGTGTAGGGCATAGTGTTTTAGGGTTTAGGGTAGTGCAGTGGTGTTTTTGTAGTGTAGTGGGTCGTGCTGGGGGTAGTGTTTTAGGGTTAAGTGTAGTACAGTGGTGTTTGTGTAGTTGAGGGGGTGTGTTTTAAGGTTTAGAGTAGTGCAGTGATGTTTGGGTAGTGTAGGGGGTTGTGCTGGGTGTAGTGTTTTTGTGTTTAGGGAAGTGCAGTTGTGTTTGGGTTGTGAAGGGGGTCGTGCTGTGGGTAGTGTTTTAGGGTTTAGGGTAGTACAGTGGTGTTTGTGTAGTGTAGGGGGTCGTGCTTCGGGTAGTGTTTTAGGGTTTAGGATAGTGCAGGGGTGGTTGGGTAGAGTAGGGGTAGTGCAGGGGGTAGTGTTTTAGGGTTTAGGGTAGTGAAGTGATGTTTGGGTAGTGTAAGGGGTCATGCTGGGGGTAGTGTTTAAGGGTTTAGGGTAGTGCAGTAGTGTTTCTGTAATGTAGGGGTCATGCTGGGGGTAGTGTTTTAGGGTTAGGGTAGAGCAGTGGTGTTTGTGTAGTGTAGTGTTTTAAGGTTTAGGGTAGTTCAGTGGTGTTTGTGTAGTGCAGAGGGTCGTGCTGGGGGTAGTGTTTAGGGTTTAGGGTAGTGCAGTGGTAATTGAGTAGTTTAGGGGGTCGTGTTTTAGGGTTGAGAGTAGTGCAGTGGTGTTTGGGTATTGTAGGAGGTCGTGCTGGGGTAGTGTTTTTGGGTTTAGGGTAGTGCAGTCGTGTTTGTGTATTGTAGGGGGTCGTGCTTGCTGTAGTGTTTTAGGGTTTAGGGTAGTGCAGTGGTGTTTGTGTAGTGAAGGGGGTCATGGTGGGGGTAGTGTTTTAGTGTTTAGGGTAGTGCATTGTTTGTGTAGTGTAGGGGGTTGTGTTGTGGATAGATTTAGGGTTTAGGGTAGTGCAGTGGTGTTTGGGTAATGTAGGGAGTCGTGCTGGTGGTAGTGTTTTAGTGTTTAGGGTAGTGAAGTGATTTTTGGGTAGTGTAAGGGTAGTGCTGGGGATAGTGTTTTAGGGTTTAGGGTTGTGCAGTGGTGTTTTTGGAGTGTAGGAGGTTATGCTGGGGGTAGTGTTTTAGGGTTTAGGGTAGAGCAGTGGTGTTTGTGTAGTGTAGGGGTAGTGCTGGGGATAGTGTATTAGGGTTTAGGGTAGTGCAGTGGTGTTTGGGTAGTGTAGGGCATAGTTCTGGGGGTAGTGTTTTAGGGTTTAGGGTAGTGCAGTGGTGTTTTTGTAGTGTAGTGGGTCGTGCTGGGGGTAGTGTCTTAGGGTTAAGTGTAGTACAGTGGTGTTTGCGTAGTTTAGGGGAATGTGTTTTAAGGTTTAGAGTAGTGCAGTGGTGTTTGGGTAGTGTAGGGCATAGTTCTGGGGGTAGTGTTTTAGGGTTAAGGGTAGTGCAGTTATGTTTGGGTAGTGTAAGGGGTCGTGCTGGGGGTAGTGTTTAAGGGTTTAGGGTAGTACAGTGGTGTTTGTGTAGTGTAGGGGGTCATGCAAAGTGTAGATTTTAGGGTTTAAGTTAGTGCAGTGGTGTTGTTGCAGTGTAGGGGATAGTGTTTTAGGGTTTAGGGTAGTGCACTGGTGTTTGTGAAGTGTAGGGGGTCGTGCTGGGGGTAGTGTTTTAGTGTTTAGGGTAGTGAAGTGATTTTTGGGTAATGTATGGGGTAGTGCTGGGGATAGTGTTTTAGGGTTTAGGGTTGTGCAGTGGTGTTTTTGGAGTGTAGGAGGTTATGCTGGGGGGTAGTGTTTTAGGGTTTAGGGTAGTGCAGTGGTGTTTGTGTAGTGTAGGGGTAGTGCTGGGGATAGTGTTTTAGGGTTTAGGGTAGTGCAGTGGTGTTTGGGTAGTGTCGGGCATAGTTCTGGGGGTAGTGTTTTAGGGTTTAGGGTAGTGCAGTGGTGTTTTTGTAGTGTAGTGGGTCATGCTGGGGGTAGTGTTTTAGGGTTAAGTGTAGTACAGTGGTGTTTGTGTAGTTTAGGGGGATGTGTTTTAAGGTTTAGAGTAGTGCAGTGGTGTTTGGGTAGTGTAGGGCATAGTTCTGGGGGTAGTGTTTTAGGGTTAACGGTAGTGCAGTAATGTTTGGGTAGTGTAAGGGGTCATGCTGGGGGTAGTGTTTAAGGGTTTAGGGTAGTGCAGTGGTGTTTGTGTAGTGTAGGGGGTCATGCAAAGTGTAGATTTTAGGGTTTAAGGTAGTGCAGTGGTGTTGTTGCAGTGTAGGGGATAGTGTTTTAGGGTTTAGGGTAGTGCACTGGTGTTTGTGTAGTGTAGGGGGTCGTGCTGGGGGTAGTGTTTTAGGGTTTAGGGTAGTACAGTGGTGTTTTAGTAGTGCAGGGAGTTGTGTTTTAGGGTTTAGGATAGTGCAGTGGTGTTTGTGAAGTGTAGGGAGTTGTGCTGGGGGTAGTGTTTTAGGATTTAAGGTTGTACAGCGGTGTTTGTGTAGTATAGTGTTTTAAGGTTTAGGGTAGTTCAGTGGTGTTTGTGTAGTGCAGGGGTCATGCTGGGGGTAGTGTTTTAGGGTTTAGGGTAGTGCAGTGGTGTTTGTGTCGTTTAGGGGTTCGTGCTGCGGTTTGTGTTTTAGGGTTTAGGGTATTGCAGTGGTGTTTGGATAGTATTGGGGGTAGTGCTGGGGTAGTGTTTTAGGGTTTAGGGTAGTGCAGTGGTGTTTGTGTAGTATAGGGGGTCAAGCGGGGGGTAGTGTTTTAGGGTTAGGGTAGTGCAGTGGTTTTGTGTAGTGTAGTGTTTTAAGGTTAAGGGTAGTTCAGTGGTGTTTGTGTAGTGCAGGGGGTCATGCTGGGGGTAGTGTTTTAGGGTTTAGGGTATTGCGGTGATGTTTGTGTAGTTTATGGGGTCGTGTTTTAGGGATGAGAGTAGTGCAGTGGTGTTTGGGAAGTGTAGGAGGTCGAGCTGGGGGTAGTGTTTTAGGGTTTAGGGTAGTGCAGTTGTGCTTGTGTATTGTAGGGGGTCACGCTTGCTGTAGTGTTTTAGGGTTTAGGGTAGTGCAGTGGTGTTTGTGTAGTTAAGGGAGTCATGCTGGAGGTAGTGTTTTAGGGCTTAGGGTAGTACAGTGTTGTTTGTGTAGTGTAGGGGGTTGTGCTGGGGGTAGATTTAGGGTTTAGGGTAGTGCAGTGGTGTTTGGGTAATGTAGGGAGTCGTGCTGGTGGTAAGTGTTTTAGTGTTTGGGGTAGTGAATTGATGTTTGGGTAGTGTAGGGGATCGTGCTGGGGGTAGTGATTAAGGGTTTAGGGTAGTGCAGTGGTGTTTGTGTAGTATAGGGGGTTGTGCTAGGGGTACTGGTTTAGGGTTTAGGGTAGTGCAGTGGTGTTTGTGTAGTGTAGGGGGTAATGTTTTAGGGTTTAGGGTAGTACAGTGGTGTTTTTTTGAGTGTAGGAGGTCATGCCGCGGGTAGTGTTTTAGGGTTTAGGGTAGTGCAGTGGTGTTTGTGTAGTGTAGGGGTAGTGCTGGGGATAGTGTTTTAGGGTTTAGGGTAGTGCAGTGGTGTTTGGGTAGTGAAGGGCATAGTTCTGGGGGTAGTGTTTTGGGGTTAAGGGTAGTGCAGTAACGTTTGGGTAGTGTAAGGGGTCGTGCTGGGGTTAGTGTTTAAGGGTTTAGGGTAGTGCAGTAGTGTTTGTGTAGTGTAGGGGGTCATGCAAAGTGTAGATTTTAGGGTTTAAGGTAGTGCAGTGGTGTTGTTGCAGTGTAGGGGATAGTGTTTTAGGGTTTAGGGTAGTGCACTGGTGTTTGTGTAGTGTAGGGGGTCGTGCTGGGGGTAGTGTTTTAGGGTTTAGGGTAGTACAGTGGTGTTTTAGTAGTGTAGGGGGTTGTGTTTTAGGGTTTAGGGTAGTGCAGTGGTGTTTGTGAAGTGTAGGGAGTTGTGCTGGGGGTAGTGTTTTAGGATTTAAGGTAGTACAGCGGTGTTTGTGTAGTGTAGTGTTTTAAGGTTTAGGGTAGTTCAGTGGTGTTTGTGTAGTGCAGGGGGTCATGCTGGGGGTAGTGTTTTAGGGTTTAGGGTAGTGCAGTGGTGTTTGTGTCGTTTAGGGGTTCGTGCTGCGGTTGGTGTTTTAGGGTTTAGGGTATTGCAGTGGTGTTTGGATAGTATTGGGGGTAGTGCTGGGGTAGTGTTTTAGGGTTTAGGGTAGTGCAGTGGTGTTTGTGTAGTATAGGGGGTCATGCGGGGGGTAGTGTTTTAGGGTTAGGGTAGTGCAGTGGTGTTGTGTAGTGTAGTGTTTTAAGGTTTAGGGTAGTTCAGAGGTATTTGTGTAGTGCAGGGGGTCATGCTGGGGGTAGTGTTTTAGGGTTTAGGGTATTGCGGTGATGTTTGTGTAGTTTATGGGGTCGTGTTTTAGGGATGAGAGTAGTGCAGTGGTGTTTGGGAAGTGTAGGAGGTCGTGCTGGGGGTAGTGTTTTAGGGTTTAGGGTAGTGCAGTCGTGCTTGTGTATTGTAGGGGGCCGCGCTTGCTGTAGTGTTTTAGCGTTTAGGGTAGTGCAGTGGTGTTTGTGTAGTGAAGGGGGTCATGCTGGAGGTAGTGTTTTAGGGGTTAGGGTAGTACAGTGTTGTTTGTGTAGTGTAGGGGGTTGTGCTGGGTGTAGATTTAGGGTTTAGGGTAGTGCAGTGGTGTTTGGGTAATGTATGGAGTCGTGCTGGTGGTAAGTGTTTTAGTGTTTGGGGTAGTGAAGTGATGTTTGGGTAGTGTAGGGGGTCGTGCTGGGTGTAGTGATTAAGGGTTTAGGGTAGTGCAGTGGTGTTTGTGTAGTATAGGGGGTTGTGCTAGGGGTACTGGTTTAGGGTTTATGGTAGTGCAGTGGTGTTTGTGTAGTGTAGGGGGTAATGTTTTAGGGTTTAGGGTAGTGCAGTGATGTTTTTTTGAGTGTAGGAGGTCATGCTGGGGGTAGTGTTTTAGGGTTTAGTGTAGTGCAGTGGTGTTTCTGTAGTGTAGGGGTAGTGCTGGGGATAGTGTTTTAGAGTTTAGGGTAGTGCAGTGGTGTTTGGGTAGTGTAGGGCATAGTTCTGGGGGTAGTGTTTTAGGGTTGAGGATAGTGCAGTGGTGTTTGTGAAGTGTAGGGGGTAGTGTTTTAGGGTTTAGGGTAGTGCAGTCGTGTTTGTGTATTGTAGGGGGTCGTGCTTGCTGTAGTGTTTTAGGGTTTAGGGTAGTGCAGTGGTGTTTGGGTAGTGAAGGGAGTCATGCTGGTGGTAGTGTTTTAGTGTTTAGGGTAGTGCAGTGATGTTTGGGTAGTGTAGGGGGTCGTGCTGGGGATAGTGTTTTAGGGTTTAGGGTTGTGCAGTGGTGTTTTTGGAGTGTAGGAGGTTATGCTGGGGGTAGTGTTTTAGGGTTTAGGGTAGAGCAGTGGTGTTTGTGTAGTGTAGGGGTAGTGCTGGGGATAGTGTTTTAGGGTTTAGGGTAGTGCAGTGGTGTTTGGGTAGTGTAGGGCATAGTTCTGGGGGTAGTGTTTTAGGGTTTAGGGTAGTGCAGTGGTGTTTTTGTAGTGTAGTGGGTCGTGCTGGGGGTAGTGTTTTAGGGTTAAGTGTAGTACAGTGGTGTTTGTGTAGTTTAGGGGGATGTGTTTTAAGGTTTAGAGTAGTGCAGTGGTGTTTGGGTAGTGTAGGGCATAGTTCTGGGGGTAGTGTTTTAGGGTTAAGGGTAGTGCAGTAATGTTTGGGTAGTGTAAGGGGTCGTGCTGGGGGTAGTGTTTAAGGGTTTAGGGTAGTACAGTGGTGTTTGTGTAGTGTAGGGGGTCATGCAAAGTGTAGATTTTAGGGTTTAAGGTAGTGCAGTGGTGTTGTTGCAGTGTAGGGGATAGTGTTTTAGGGTTTAGGGTAGTGCACTGGTGTTTGTGAAGTGTAGGGGGTCGTGCTGGGGGTAGTGTTTTAGGGTTTAGGGTAGTACAGTGGTGTTTTAGTAGTGCAGGGGGTTGTGTTTTAGGGTTTAGGGTAGTGCAGTGGTGTTTGTGAAGTGTAGGGAGTTGTGCAGGGGGTAGTGTTTTAGGATTTAAGGTTGTACAGCGGTGTTTGTGAAGTGTAGTGTTTTAAGGTTTAGGGTAGTTCAGTGGTGTTTGTGTGGTGCAGGGGTCATGCTGGGGGTAGTTTTTTAGGGTTTAGGGTAGTGCAGTGGTGTTTGTGTCGTTTAGGGGTTTGTGCTGCGGTTTGTATTTTAGGGTTTAGGGTATTGCAGTGGTGTTTGGATAGTATTGGGGTAGTGCTGGGGTAGTGTTTTAGGGTTTAGGGTAGTTCAGTGGTGTTTGTGTAGTGCAGGGGGTCATGCTGGGGGTAGTGTTTTAGGGTTTAGGGTATTGCGGTGATGTTTGTGTAGTTTATGGGGTTGTGTTTTAGGGATGAGAGCAGTGCAGTGGTGTTTTGGAAGTGTAGGAGGTCGTGCTGGGGGTAGTGTTTTAGGGTTTAGGGTAGTGCAGTCGTGCTTGTGTATTGTAGGGGGTCGCGCTTGCTGTAGTGTTTTAGGGTTTAGGGTAGTGCAGTGGTGTTTGTGTAGTGAAGGGGGTCGTGCTGGAGGTAGTGTTTTAGGGTTTAGGGTAGTACAGTGTTGTTTGTGTAGTGTAGGGGGTTGTGCTGGGGGTAGATTTAGGGTTTAGGGTAGTGCAGTGGTGTTTGGGTAATGTAGGGAGTCGTGCTGGTGGTAAGTGTTTTAGTGTTTGGGGTAGTAAAGTGATGTTTGGGTAGTGTAGGGGATCGTGCTGGGGGTAGTGATTAAGGGTTTAGGGTAGTGCAGTGGTGTTTGTGTAGTATAGGGGGTTGTGCTAGGGGTACTGGTTTAGGGTTTAGGGTAGTGCAGTGGTGTTTGTGTAGTGTAGGGGGTAATGTTTTAGGGTTTAGGGTAGTACAGTGGTGTTTTTTTTAGTGTAGGAGGTCATGCTGGGGGTAGTGTTTTAGGGTTTAGGGTAGTGCAGTGGTGTTTGTGTAGTGTAGGGGTAGTGCTGGGGATAGTGTTTTAGGGTTTAGGGTAGTGCAGTGGTGTTTGGGTAGTGTAGGGCATAGTTCTGGGGGTAGTGTTTTAGGGTTGCGGATAGTACAGTGGTGTTTGTGAAGTGTAGGGGGTAGTGTTTTAGGGTTTAGGGTAGTGCAGTGGTGTTTGTATAGTGTAGGGCTCGTGCAGGGGGTAGTGTTTTAGGGTTTAGGGTAGTGCAGTGATGTTTGGATAGTGTAGGAGGTCGTGCTGGCGGTAGTGTTTGAGGGTTAAAGGTAGAACAGTGGTGTTTCTGTAGTGTAGCGGGTCGTGCTGGGGGTAGTGTTTTAGGGTTTTGGGTAGTGCAGTGGAGTTTGAGTACTGCAGGGGGTAGTGCTGGGGTAGTGTGTTAGGGTTTAGGGTAGTGCAGTGGTGTTTGTGTAATGTAGGGGGTCATGCTGGGGGTAGTGTTTTAGGGTTTAGGGTAGTGCAGTGGTGTTTGTGTAGTGTATGGGGCCATGCTGGGGGTATTGTTTTAGGGTTTAGGATAGTACCGTGGTGGGTGTAGTGTAGGGGGTCGTGTTTTAGGGCTTGAGGTAATGCAGTGGTGCTTGGGTAGTGTAGGGGGTCATGCTGGTGGTAGTGTTTTGGGGTTTAGGGTAGTGCAGTTTTGTTTGGGTAGTGAAGGGGATTGTGCTGGGGTAGTGTTTTAGGGTTCAGGGTAGTACAGTGGTGTTTGTGTAGTGTAGGGGGTCGTGCTTGGGGTTGTGTTTTAGGGTTTAAGATAGTGCAGGGGTGTTTGGGTAGTGTAGGGGTAGTGCTGGGGCTAGTGTTTAAGGGTTTAGGGTAGTGCAGTGGTGTTTGTGTAGTGTAGGGGGTCATGCAAAGGGTAGTTTTTTAGGGTTTAAGGTAGTGCAGTAGTGTTTGTGTAATGTAGGGGTCATGCTGGGGGTAGTGTTTTAGGGTTAGGGTAGAGCAGTGGTGTTTGTGTAGTGTAGTGTTTTAAGGTTTAGGGTAGTTCAGTGGTGTTTGTGTAGTGCAGAGGGTCGTGCTGGGCGTAGTGTTTTAGGGTTTAGGGTAGTGCAGTGGTAATTGAGTAGTTTAGGGGGTCGTGTTTTAGGTTTGAGAGTAGTGCAGTGGTGTTGTTGCAGTGCAGTGGATAGTGTTTTAGGGTTTAGGGTAGTGCAGTAGTGTTTGTGTAATGTAGGGGTCACGCTGGGGGTAGTGTTTTAGGGTTAGGGTAGAGCATTGGTGTTTGTGTAGTGTAGTGTTTTAAGGTTTAGGGTAGTTCAGTGGTGTTTGTGTAGTGCAGAGGGTCGTGCTGGGGGTAGTGTTTAGGGTTTAGGGTAGTGCAGTGGTAATTGAGTAGTTTAGGGGGTCGTGTTTTAGGGTTGAGAGTAGTGCAGTGGTGTTTGGGTATTGTAGGAGGTCGTGCTGGGGGTAGTGTTTTTGGGTTTAGGGTAGTGCAGTCGTGTTTGTGTATTGTAGGGGGTCGTGCTTGCTGTAGTGTTTTAGGGTTTAGGGTTGTGCAGTGGTGTTTGTGTAGTGAAGGGGGTCGTGGTGGGGGTAGTGTTTTAGTGTTTAGGGTAGTGCATTGTTTGTGTAGTGTAGGGGGTTGTGTTGTAGATAGATTTAGGGTTTAGGGTAGTGCAGTGGTGTTTGGGTAGTGAAGGGAGTCGTGCTGGTGGTAGTGTTTTAGTGTTTAGGGTAGTGCAGTGATGTTTGGGTAGTGTAGGGGGTTGTGCTGGGGGTAATGTTTAAGGATTTAGGGTAGTGCAATGGTGTTTGTGTGGTGTAGGGGGTCGTGCTAGGGGTAGTGTTTTAGGGTTTAGGGTAGTGCAGTAGTGTTTGTGTAGTGTAGGGCATAGTGTTTTAGGGTTTAGGGTAGTGCAGTGGTGTTTTTGTAGTGTAGTGGGTCGTGCTGGGGGTAGTGTTTTAGGGTTAAGTGTAGTACAGTGGTTTTTGTGTAGTTTAGGGGGTGTGTCTTAAGGTTTAGAGTAGTGCAGTGATGTTTGGGTAGTGTAGGGGGTTGTGCTGGGTGTAGTGTTTTTGTGTTTAGGGAAGTGCAGTTGTGTTTGGGTTGTGAAGGGGTCGTGCTGTGCGTAGTGTTTTAGGGTTTAGGGTAGTACAGTGGTGTTTGTGTAGTGTAGGGGGTCGTGCTTCGGGTAGTGTTTTAGGGTTTAGGATAGTGCAGGGGTGTTTGGGTAGTGTAGGGGTAGTGCAGGGGGTAGTGTTTTAGGGTTTAGGGTAGTGAAGTGATGTTTGTGTAGTGTAAGGGGTCATGCTGGGGGTAGTGTTTAAGGGTTTAGGGTAGTGCAGTAGTGTTTGTGTAATGTAGGGGTCATGCTGGGGGTAGTGTTTTAGGGTTAGGGTAGAGCAGTGGTGTTTGTGTAGTGTAGTGTTTTAAGGTTTAGGGTAGTTCAGTGGTGTTTGTGTAGTGCAGAGGGTCGTGCTGGGCGTAGTGTTTTAGGGTTTAGGGTAGTGCAGTGGTAATTAAGTAGTTTAGGGGGTCGTGTTTTAGGGTTGAGAGTAGTGCAGTCGTGTTGTTGCAGTGCAGTGGATAGTGTTTTAGGGTTTAGGGTAGTGCAGTAGTGTTTGTGTAATTTAGGGGTCGTGCTGGGGGTAGTGTTTTAGGGTTAGGGTAGAGCAGTGGTGTTTGTGTAGTGTAGTGTTTTAAGGTTTAGGGTAGTTCAGTGGTGTTTGTGTAGTGCAGAGGGTCGTGCTGGGGGTAGTGTTTTAGGGTTTAGGGTAGTGGAGTGGTATTTGAGTAGTTTAGGGGGTCGTGTTTTAGGGTTGAGAGTAATTAAGTGGTGTTTGGGTATTGTAGGAGGTTGTGCTGGGGGTAGTGTTTTTGGGTTTAGGGTAGTGCAGTCATGTTTGTGTATTGTAGGGGGTCGTGCTTGCTGTAGTGTTTTAGTGTTTAGGGTAGTGCATTGTTTGTGTAGTGTAGGGGGTTGTGTTGTGGATAGATTTAGGGTTTAGGGTAGTGCAGTGGTGTTTGGGTAATGTAGGGAGTCGTGCTGGTGGTAGTGTTTTAGTGTTTAGGGTAGTGAAGTGATTTTTGGGTAGTGTAGGGGTAGTGCGGTGGATAGTGTTTTAGTGTTTAGGGTTGTGTAGTGGTGTTTTTGGAGTGTAGGAGGTTATGCTGGGGTAGTGTTTTAGGGTTTAGGGTAGTGCAGTGGTGTTTGTGTAGTGTAGGGGTAGTGCTGGGGATAGTGTTTTAGGGTTTAGGGTAGTGCAGTGGTGTTTGGGTAGTGTAGGGCATAGTTCTGGGGTAGTGTTTTAGGGTTTAGGGTAGTGCAGTGGTGTTTTTGTAGTGTAGTGGGTCGTGCTGGGGGTAGTGTTTTAGGGTTAAGTGTAGTACAGTGGTGTTTGTGTAGTTTAGGTGGATGTGTTTTAAGGTTTAGAGTAGTGCAGTGGTGTTTGTGTAGTGTAGGGCATAGTTCTGGGGTAGTGTTTTAGGGTTAAGGGTAGTGCAGTAATGTTTGGGTAGTGTAAGGGGTCGTGCTGGGGGTAGTGTTTAAGGGTTTAGGGTAGTGCAGTGGTGTTTGTGTAGTGTAGGGGGTCATGCAAAGTGTAGATTTTAGGGTTTAAGGTAGTGCAGTGGTGTTGTTGCAGTGTAGGGGATAGTGTTTTAGGGTTTAGGGTAGTGCACTGGTGTTTGTGTAGCGTAGGGGGTCGTGCTGGGGGTAGTGTTTTAGGGTTTAGGGTAGTACAGTGGATGTTTTAGTAGTGCAGGGGGTTGTGTTTTAGGGTTAAGGGTAGTGCAGTGGTGTTTGTGAAGTGTAGGGAGTTGTGCTGGGGGTAGTGTTTTAGGATTTAAGGTTGTACAGCGGTGTTTGTGTAGTGTAGTGTTTTAAGGTTTAGGGTAGTTCAGTGGTGTTTGTGTAGTGCAGGGGTCATGCTGGGGGTAGTGTTTTAGGGTTTAGGGTAGTGCAGTGGTGTTTGTGTCATTCAGGGGTTCGTGCTGCGGTTTGTGTTTTAGGGTTTAGGGTATTGCAGTGGTGTTTGGATAGTATTGGGGGTAGTGCTGGGGTAGTGTTTTAGGGTTTAGGGTAGTGCAGTGGTGTTTGTGTAGTATAGGGGGTCATGTGGGGGGTAGTGTTTTAGGGTTAGGGTAGTGCAGTGGTGTTGTGTAGTGTAGTGTTTTAAGGTTTAGGGTAGTTCAGTGGTGTTTGTGTAGTGCAGGGGTTCATGCTGGGGGTATTGTTTTAGGGTTTAGGGTATTGCGGTGATGTTTGTGTAGTTTATGGGGTCGTGTTTTAGGGATGAGAGTAGTGCAGTGGTGTTTGGGAAGTGTAGGAGGTCGTGCTGGGGGTAGTGTTTTAGGGTTTAGGGTAGTGCAGTCGTGCTTGTGTATTGTAGGGGGTCACGCTTGCTGTAGTGTTTTAGGGTTTAGGGTAGTGCAGTGGTGTTTGTGTAGTGAAGGGGGTCGTGCTGGAGGTAGTGTTTTAGGGTTTAGGGTAGTACAGTGTTGTGTGTGTAGTGTAGGGGGTTGTGATGGGGGTAGATTTAGGGTTTAGGGTAGTGCAGTGGTGTTTGGGTAATGTAGGGAGTCGTGCTGGTGGTAAGTGTTTTAGTGTTTGGGGTAATGAAGTGATGTTTGGGTAGTGTAGGGGATCGTGCTGGGGGTAGTGATTAAGGGTTTAGGGTAGTTCAGTGGTGTTTGTGTAGTATAGGGGGTTGTGCTAGGGGTACTGGTTTAGGGTTTAGGGTGGTGCAGTGGTGTTTGTGTAGTGTAGGGGGTAATGTTTTAGGGTTTAGGGTAGTACAGTGGTGTTTTTTTGAGTGTAGGAGGTCATGCTGGGGGTAGTGTTTTAGGGTTTAGGGTAGTGCAGTGGTGTTTGTGTAGTGTAGGGGTAGTGCTGGGGATAGTGTTTTAGGGTTTAGGGTAGTGCAGTGGTGTTTGGGTAGTGTAGGGCATAGTTCTGGGGGTAGTGTTTTAGGGTTGCGGATAGTACAGTGGTGTTTGTGAAGTGTAGGGGGTAGTGTTTTAGGGTTTAGGGTAGTGCAGTGGTGTTTGTATAGTGTAGGGCTCGCGCAGGGGGTAGTGTTTTAGGGTTTAGGGTAGTGCAGTGATGTTTGGATAGTGTAGGGGGTCGTGCTGGCGGTAGTGTTTGAGGGTTAAAGGTAGAGCAGTGGTGTTTCTGTAGTGTAGCGGGTCGTGCTGGGGTAGTGTGTTAGGGTTTAGGGTAGTGCAGTGGTGTTTGTGTAATGTAGGGGGTCATGCTGGGGGTAGTGTTTTAGGGTTTAGGGTAGTGCAGTGGTGTTTGTGTAGTGCATGGGGCCATGCTGGGGGTATTGATTTAGGGTTTAGGATAGTACCGTGGTGTGTGTAGTGTAGGGGGTCGTGTTTTAGGGCTTAAGGTAATGCAGTGGTGCTTGGGTAGTGTAGGTGGTCATGCTGGTGGTAGTGTTTTGGGGTTTAGGGTAGTGCAGTTTTGTTTGGGTAGTGAAGGGGATTGTGCTGGGGTAGTGTTTTAGGGTTCAGGGTAGTACAGTGGTGTTTGTGTAGTGTAGGGGGTCGTGCTTGGGGTTGTGTTTTAGGGTTTAGGTTAGTGCAGGGGTGTTTGGGTAGTGCAGGGGTAGTGCTGGGGCTAGTGTTTAAGGGTTTAGGGTAGTGCAGTGGTGTTTGTGTAGTGTAGGGGGTCATGCAAAGGGTAGTTTTTTAGGGTTTAAGGTAGTGCAGTAGTGTTTGTGTAATGTAGGGGTCATGCTGGGGGTAGTGTTTTAGGGTTAGGGTAGAGCAGTGGTGTTTGTGTAGTGTAGGGTTTTAAGGTTTAGGGTAGTTCAGTGGTGTTTGTGTAGTGCAGAGGGTCGTGCTGGGGGTAGTGTTTAGGGTTTAGGGTAGTGCAGTGGTAATTGAGTAGTTTAGGGGGTCGTCTTTTAGGGTTGAGAGTAGTGCAGTGGTGTTTGGGTATTGTAGGAGGTCGTGCTGGGGGTAGTGTTTTTGGGTTTAGGGTAGTGCATTCGTGTTTGTGTATTGTAGGGGGTCGTGCTTGCTGTAGTGTTTTAGGGTTTAGGGTAGTGCAGTGGTGTTTGTGTAGTGAAGGTGGTCGTGGTGGGGGTAGTGTTTTAGTGTTTAGGTTAGTGCATTGTTTGTGTAGTGTAGGGGGTTGTGTTGTGGATAGATTTAGGGTTTAGGGTAGTGCAGTGGTGTTTGGGTAATGTAGGGAGTCGTGCTGGTGGTAGTGTTTTAGTGTTTAGGGTAGTGAAGTGATGTTTGGGTAGTGTAGGGGTAGTGCTGGGGATAGTGTTTTAGGGTTTAAGGTTGTGCAGTGGTGTTTTTGGAGTGTAGGAAGTTATGCTGGGGGTAGTGTTTTAGGGTTTAGGGTAGTGCATTGGTGTTTGTGTAGTGTAGGGGTAGTGCTGGGGATAGTCTTTTAGGGTTTAGGGTAGTGCAGTGGTGTTTGGGTAGTGTAGGGCATAGTTCTGGGGGTAGTGTTTTAGGGTTTAGGGTAGTGCAGTGGTGTTTTTGCAGTGTAGTGGGTCGTGCTTGGGGTAGTGTTATAGGGTTAAGTGTAGTACAGTGGTGTTTGTGTAGTTTAGGGGGATGTGTTTTAAGGTTTAGAGTAGTGCAGTGCTGTTTGGGTAGTGTAGGGCATAGTTCTGGGGGAGTGTTTTGGGGTTAAGGGTAGTGCAGTAACGTTTGGGTAGTGTAAGGGGTCGTGCTGGGGTTAGTGTTTAAGGGTTTAGGGTAGTGCAGTAGTGTTTGTGTAGTGTAGGGGGTCATGCAAAGTGTAGATTTTAGGGTTTAAGGTAGTGCAGTGGTGTTGTTGCAGTGTAGGGGATAGTGTTTTAGGGTTTAGGGTAGTGCACTGGTGTTTGTGTAGTGTAGGGGGTCGTGCTGGGGGTAGTGTTTTAGGGTTTAGGGTAGTACAGTGGTGTTTTAGTAGTGTAGGGGTTGTGTTTTAGGGTTTAGGGTAGTGCAGTGGTGTTTGTGAAGTGTAGGGAGTTGTGCTGGGGGTAGTGTTTTAGGATTTAAGGTAGTACAGCGGTGTTTGTGTAGTGTAGTGTTTTAAGGTTTAGGGTAGTTCAGTGGTGTTTGTGTAGTGCAGGGGGTCATGCTGGGGGTAGTGTTTTAGGGTTTAGGGATGTGCAGTGGTGTTTGTGTCGTTTAGGGGTTCGTGCTGCGGTTGGTGTTTTAGGGTTTAGGGTATTGCAGTGGTGTTTGGATAGTATTGGGGGTAGTGCTGGGGTAGTGTTTTAGGGTTTAGGGTAGTGCAGTGGTGTTTGTGTAGTATAGGGGGTCATGCGGGGGGTAGTGTTTTAGGGTTAGGGTAGTGCAGTGTTGTTGTGTAGTGTAGTGTTTTAAGGTTTAGGGTAGTTCAGAGGTATTTGTGTAGTGCAGGGGGTCATGCTGGGGGTAGTGTTTTAGGGTTTAGGGTATTGCGGTGATGTTTGTGTAGTTTATGGGGTCTTGTTTTAGGGATGAGAGTAGTGCAGTGGTGTTTGGGAAGTGTAGGAGGTCGTGCTGGGGGTAGTGTTTTAGGGTTTAGGGTAGTGCAGTCGTGCTTGTGTATTGTAGGGGGCCGCGCTTGCTGTAGTGTTTTAGCGTTTAGGGTAGTGCAGTGGTGTTTGTGTAGTGAAGGGGGTCATGCTGGAGGTAGTGTTTTAGGGGTTAGGGTAGTACAGTGTTGTTTGTGTAGTGTAGGGGGTTGTGCTGGGGGTAGATTTAGGGTTTAGGGTAGTGCAGTGGTGTTTGGGTAATGTATGGAGTCGTGCTGGTGGTAAGTGTTTTAGTGTTTGGGGTAGTGAAGTGATGTTTGGGTAGTGTAGGGGGTCGTGCTGGGAGTAGTGATTAAGGGTTTAGGGTAGTGCAGTGGTGTTTGTGTAGTATAGGGGGTTGTGCTAGGGGTACTGGTTTAGGGTTTATGGTAGTGCAGTGGTGTTTGTGTAGTGTAGGGGGTAATGTTTTAGGGTTTAGGGTAGTGCAGTGATGTTTTTTGAG
The DNA here is from genome assembly GCF_964204655.1 of Triturus cristatus. Lineage (NCBI taxonomy): Eukaryota > Metazoa > Chordata > Amphibia > Caudata > Salamandridae > Triturus > Triturus cristatus. The sequence goes on from NC_140579.1 coordinate 749,552,591, forward strand.
TGTAGGAGGTCATGCTGGGGGTAGTGTTTTAGGGTTTAGTGTAGTGCAGTGGTGTTTCTGTAGTGTAGGGGTAGTGCTGGGGATAGTGTTTTAGAGTTTAGGGTAGTGCAGTGGTGTTTGGGTAGTGTAGGGCATAGTTCTGGGGGTAGTGTTTTAGGGTTGAGGATAGTGCAGTGGTGTTTGTGAAGTGTAGGGGGTAGTGTTTTAGGGTTTAGGGTAGTGCAGTGGTGTTTGTATAGTGTAGGGCTCGTGCAGGGGGTAGTGTTTTTGGGTTTAGGGTAGTGCAGTGATGTTTGGATAGTGTAAGGGGTCGTGCTGGCGGTAGTGTTTGAGGGTTAAAGGTAGAGCAGTGGTGTTTGTGTAGTGTAGCGGGACGTGCTGGGGGTAGTGTTTTAGGGTTTTGGGTAGTGCAGTGGAGTTTGGGTACTGCAGGGGGTAGTGCTGGGGTAGTGTGTTAGGGTTTAGAGTAGTGCAGTGGTGTTTGTGTAATGTAGGGGGTCATGCTGGGGATAGTGTTTTAGGGTTTAGGGTAGTGCAGTGGTGTTTGTTTAGTGTAGGGGGTAGTGTTTTAGGGTTTAGGGTAGTGCAGTGGTGTTTGTGTAGTGTATGGGGCCATGCTGGGGGTATTGTTTTTGGGTTTAGGATAGTACCGTGGTGTGTGTAGTGTAGGGGCTCGTGTTTTAGGGCTTAAGGTAATTCAGTGGTGCTTGGGTAGTGTAGGGGGTCATGCTGGTGGTAGTGTCTTTGGGTTTAGGGTAGTGCAGTTTTGTTTGGGTAGTGAAGGGGATTGTGCTGGGGTAGTGTTTTAGAGTTCAGGGTAGTACAGTGGTGTTTGTGTAGTGTAGGGGGTCGTGCTTGGGGTTGTGTTTTAGGGTTTAGGATAGTGCAGGGGTGTTTGGGTAGTGTAGGGGTAGTGCTGGGGCTAGTGTTTTAGGGTTTAGGGTAGTGCAGTGATGTTTGGGTAGTGTAAGTGGTCATGCTGGGGGTAGTGTTTAAGGGTTTAGGGTAGTACAGTGGTGTTTGTGTAGTGTAGGGGGTCATGCAAAGGGTAGTTTTTTAGGGTTTAAGGTAGTGCAGTGGTGTTGTTGCAGTGTAGGGGATAGTGTTTTAGGGTTTAGGGTGGTGCAGTGGTGTTTGTGTAGTATAGGTGTCATGCTGGGCGTTGTGTTTTAGGATTACAGTAGTGCAGTGCTGTTTGTGTAATGTAGTGTTTTAAGGTTTAGGGTAGTTCAGTGGTGTTTGTGTAGTGCAGGGGATCGTGCTGGGGGTAGTGTTTTTGGGTTTAGGGTAGCGCAGTTGTGTATGGGTAGTGAAGGGGGTCGCGCTGGGGTAGTGTTTAAGGGTTTAGGGTAGTGCAGTCATGTTTGTGTATTGTAGGGGGTTGTGCTTGCTGTAGTGTTTTAGGGTGTAGGGTAGTGCAGTGGTGTTTGTGTAGTGAAGGGGTCGTGCTGGGGGTAAGGTTTTATGGTTTAGGGTAGTGCAGTGTTGTTTGTGTAGTGTAGGGGGTTGTGCTGGGGGTAGATTTAGGGTTTAGGGTAGTGAAGTGATGTTTGGGTAGTGTAGGGGGTCGTGCTGGTGGTAGTGTTTAACGGTTTAGGGTAGTACAGTGGTGTTTGTGTAGTATAGGGGGTTGTGCTAGGGGTACTGTTTTAGGGTTTAGGGTAGTGCACTGGTGTTTGTGTAGTGTAGGGGGTAGTGTTTTAGGGTAGTGTAGTGGTGTTTTTAGAGTGTAGGAGGTCGTGCTGGGGGTAGTGTTTTAGTTTTTAGGGTATTGCATTGGTGTTTGTGTAGTGTAGGGGTAGTGCTGGGGATAGTGTTTTAGGGTATTGCAGTGGTGTTTGTGTAGTGTAGGGGTAGTGCTGGGGATAGTGTTTTATGGTTGAGGGAAGTGCAGTGGTTTTTGTGTAGTGTAGGGCTCGTGCAGGGGGTAGTGTTTTGGGGTTTAGGGTAGTGCAGTGATGTTTGGATAGTGTAGGGGGTCGTGCTGGGGGTAGTGTTTGAGTGTTAAGGGTAGTGCAGTGGTGTTTGTGTAGTGTAGCTGATCGTGCTGGGGTAGTGTTTTAGGGTTTTAGGTAGTGCAGTGGAGTTTGGGTACTGTAGGGTGTAGTACTGGGGTAGTGTTTTAGTGTTTATGGTAGTGCAATGGTGTTTGTGTAATGTAGGGGGTCGTGCTGGGGTAGTGTTTTAGGGTTTAGGGTATTGCAGTGGTGTTTGTGTATTGTAGGGGGTAGTGTTTTAGGGTTTAGGATAGTACAGTGGTGTTTGTGTAGTGTATGGGGCCATGCTGGGGGTATTGTTTTAGGGTAGTGCTGTGGTGTGTGTGTAGTGTAGGGGGTCATGTTTTAGGGCTTAGGGTAATGCACTGGTGTTTGGGTAGTGTAGGGGGTCATGCTGTGGGTAGTGTTTTGGGGTTTAGGGTAGTGCAGTTTTGTTTGGTTAGTGAAGGGGATCGTGCTGGGGGTAGTGTTTTATGGTTCAGGGTAGTACAGTGGTGTTTGTGTAGTGTAGGGGGTCGTGCTTGGGGTAGTGTTTTAGGGTTTGGGATAGTGCAGGGGTGTTTGGGTTGTGTAGGGGTAGTGCTGGAGGTAGTGTTTTAGGATTTAGGGTAATGCAGTGATGTTTGGGTAGTATAAGGGGTCATGCTGTGGGTAGTGTTTAAGGGTTTAGGGTAGTTCAGTGGTGTTTGTGTAGTCTATGGGGTTGTGCTGCGAGTAGATTGAGGGTTTAGGGTAGTGCAGTGGTGCTTGGGTAGTGTAGGAGGTCATCCTGGGGGTATATTTAGGGTTTAGGATGGTGCAGTGGTGTTTGTGTTGTGAGGGGGTCATGCTGGGGGTATATTTAGGGTTTAGGGTGGTGCAGTGGTGTTTGTGTTGTGAGGGGGTCATGCTGGGGGTAGTGTTTTAGGGTTAAGGGTAGTGTAGTGGAGTTTGGATAGTGTAGGGGTTCATGCTGGGGTAGTATTTTAGGGTTTAGGGTAGTGCAGTAGTGTAGGGCGTCATGCTGGGGGTAGATTTAGGGTTTATGATTTAGGGTAGTGCAGTGGTGTTTGTGTTGTGATGGGGTCGTGCTGGGGGTAGTGTTTTAGGGTTTAAGGTAGTGCATTGGTGTTTGTATAGTGTAAGGGATCTTACTGGGATACTGTTTTAGGGTTTAGAGTAGTGCAGAGGTGTTTGTGTAGTGTGGGAGGTCTTGCTGGGGGTAGATTTAGGGTTTAGTGTAGTGCAGTGGTATTTGGGTAGTGTAGGGAGTCATGCTGGGGGTAGTGTTTTAGGGTTTAGGGTAGTGCAGTGGTGTTTGTGTTGTTTAGGGGTTCGTGCTGCGGTTTGTGTTTTAGGGTTTAGGGTATTGCAGTGGTGTTTGGATAGTATTGGGGGTAGTGCTGGGGTAGTGTTTTAGGGTTTAGGGTAGTGCAGTGGTGTTCGTGTAGTATAGGGGGTCATGCTGGGGGTAGTGTTTTAGGGTTAGGGTAGTGCAGTGGTGTTGTGTAATGTAGTGTTTTAAGGTTTAGGGTAGTTCAGTGGTGTTTGTGTGTTGCAGGGGGTCATGCTGGGGGTAGTGTTTTAGGGTTTTGGGTATTGCAGTGATGTTTGTGTAGTTTATGGGGTCGTGTTTTAGGGATGAGAGTAGTGTAGTGGTTTTTGGTAAGTGTAGGAGGTCGTACTGGGGGTAGTGTTTTTGTGTTTAGGGTAGCGCAGTTGTGTGTGGGTAGTGAAGGGGGTCGCGCTGGGAGTAGTGTTTTAGGGTTTATGGTAGTGCAGTCGTGCTTGTGTATTGTAGGGGGTCGTGCTTGCTGTAGTGTTTTAGGGTTTAGGGTAGTGCAGTGGTGTTTGTGTAGTGAAGGGGGTCGTGCTGGAGGTAGTGTTTTAGGGTTTAGGGTAGTACAGTTTTGTTTGTGTAGTGTAGGGGGTTGTGCTGGGGTAGATTTATGGTTTAGGGTAGTGCAGTGGTGTTTGGGTAATGCAGGGAGTCGTGCTGGTGGTAGTTTTTTAGTGTTTGGGGTAGTGAAGTGATGTTTGGTTAGTGTAGGGGGTCGTGCTGGGGGTAGTGATTAAGGGTTTAGGGTAGTGCAGTGGTGTTTGTGTAGTGTAGGGGGTTGTGCTAGGGGTACTGGTTTAGGGTTTAGGGTAGTGCAGTGGTGTTTGTGTAGTGTAGGGGGTAGTGTTTTAGGGTTTAGGGAAGTGCAGTGGTGTTTTTTTTGAGTGTAGGTGGTCATGCTGGGGGTAGTGTTTTAGGGTTTAGGGTAGTGCAGTGGTGTTTCTGTAGTGTAGGGGTAGTGCTGGGGATAGTGTTTTAGGGTTTAGGGTAGTGCAGGGGTGTTTGGGTAGTGTAGGGCTGTTTGGGTAGTGTAGGGCATAGTTCTGGGGGTAGTGTTTTAGGGTTGAGAATAGTGCAGTGGTGTTTGTGAAGTGTAGGGGGTAGTGTTTTAGGGTTTAGGGTAGTGCAGTGGTGTTTGTATAGTGTAGGGCTCGTGCAGGGGGTAGTGTGTTTGGGTTTAGTGTAGTGCAGTGGTGTATGGATAGTGTAGGAGGTCGTGCTGGGGTTGTGTTTTAGGGTTTAGGGTAGCACAGTGGTGTTTGGGTAGTGTAGGGGATCATGCTGGGGGTAGTGTTTTAGGGTAGTTCAGTGTTGTTTGAGTAGTGTAGGGGTAGTGCTGGGGTTGTGTTTTCAAGCTTAGGGTAGTGCAGTGGTGTTTGGCTAGTGTAGGGGGTCGTGCAGGCGGTAGTGTTTGAGGGTTAAAGGTAGAGCAGTGGTGTTTGTGTAGTGTAGCGGGTCGTGCTGGGGGTAGTGTTTTAGGGTTTAGGGTTGTGCAGTGGTGTTGTGTAGTGTAGTGTTTTAAGGTTTAGGGTAGTTCAGTGGTGTTTGTGTAGTGCAGGGGGTCATGCTGGGGGTAGTGTTTTAGGGTTTAGGGTATTGCAGTGATGTATGTGTAGTTTATGGGGTCGTGATTTAGGGATGAGAGTAGTGCAGTGGTTTTTGGTAAGTGTAGGAGGTTGTGCTGGGGGTAGTGTTTTTGTGTTTAGGGTAGCGCAGTTGTGTGTGGGTAGTGAAGGGGGTCGCGCTGGGAGTAGTGTTTTAGGGTTTAGGGTAGTGCAGTCGTGCTTGTGTATTATAGGGGGTCGTGCTTGCTGTAGTGTTTTAGGGTTTAGGGTAGTGCAGTGGTGTTTGTGTAGTGAAGGGGGTCGTGCTGGAGGTAGTGTTTTAGGGTTTAGGGTAGTACAGTGTTGTTTGTGTAGTGTAGGGGGTTGTGCTGGGGGTAGATTTATGGTTTAGGGTAGTGCAGTGGTGTTTGGGTAATGTAGGGAGTCGTGCTGGTGGTAGTTTTTTAGTGTTTGGGGTAGTGAAGTGATGTTTGGTTAATGTAGGGGGTTGTGCTAGGGGTACTGGTTTAGGGTTTAGGGTAGTGCAGTGGTGTTTGTGTAGTGTAGGGGGTCGTGCTTGGGGTAGTGTTTTAGGGTTTGGGATAGTGCAGGGGTGTTTGGGTTGTGTAGGGGTAGTGCTGGAGGTAGTGTTTTAGGATTTAGGGTAATGCAGTGATGTTTGGGTAGTATAAGGGGTCATGCTGTGGGTAGTGTTTAAGGGTTTAGGATAGTGCAGTGGTGTTTGTTTAGTGTGGGAGGTCATGGTGGGTGTAGATTTAGGGTTTAGGGTAGTGCAGTGGTATTTGTGTAGTGTAGGGGGTCGTGCTGGGGGTAGTGTTTTAGGGTTTAAGGCATTGCAGTGGTGTTTATGTAGTGAAGGAGTCTTCATTGGGGTAGTGTTTTAGGGTTTAGGGTAGTTCAGTGGTGTTTGTGTAGTCTATGGGGTTGTGCTGCGAGTAGATTGAGGGTTTAGGGTAGTGCAGTGGTGCTTGGGTAGTGTAGGAGGTCATCCTGGGGGTATATTTAGGGTTTAGGATGGTGCAGTGGTGTTTGTGTTGTGAGGGGGTCATGCTGGGGGTAGTGTTTTAGGGTTAAGGGTAGTGTAGTGGAGTTTGGATAGTGTAGGGGTTCATGCTGGGGTAGTATTTTAGGGTTTAGGGTAGTGCAGTAGTGTAGGGCGTCATGCTGGGGGTAGATTTAGGGTTTATGATTTAGGGTAGTGCAGGGGTGTTTGTGTTGTGATGGGGTCGTGCTGGGGGTAGTGTTTTAGGGTTTAAGGTAGTGCATTGGTGTTTGTATAGTGTAAGGGATCTTACTGGGATACTGTTTTAGGGTTTAGAGTAGTGCAGAGGTGTTTGTGTAGTGTGGGAGGTCATGCTGGGGGTAGATTTAGGGTTTAGTGTAGTGCAGTGGTATTTGAGTAGTGTAGGGAGTCATGCTGGGGGTAGTGTTTTAGGGTTTAGGGTAGTGCAGTGGTGTTTGTGTTGTTTAGGGGTTCGTGCTGCGGTTTGTGTTTTAGGGTTTAGGGTATTGCAGTGGTGTTTGGATAGTATTGGGGGTAGTGCTGGGGTAGTGTTTTAGGGTTTAGGGTAGTGCAGTGGTGTTCGTGTAGTATAGGGGGTCATGCTGGGGGTAGTGTTTTAGGGTTTAGGGTATTGCAGTGATGTTTGTGTAGTTTATGGGGTCGTGTTTTAGAGATGAGAGTAGTGCAGTGGTTTTTGGTAAGTGTAGGAGGTCGTGGTGGGGGTAGTGTTTTTGTGTTTAGGGTAGCGCAGTTGTGTGTGGGTAGTGAAGGGGGTCGCGCTGGGAGTAGTGTTTTAGGGTTTAGGGTAGTGCAGTCGTGCTTGTGTATTGTAGGGGGTCGTGCTTGCTGTAGTGTTTTATGGTTTAGGGTAGTGCAGTGGTGTTTGTGTAGAGAAGGGGGTCGTGCTGGAGGTAGTGTTTTAGGGTTTAGGGTAGTACAGTTTTGTTTGTGTAGTGTAGGGGGTTGTGCTGGGGTAGATTTATGGTTTAGGGTAGTGCATTGGTGTTTGGGTAATGCAGGGAGTTGTGCTGGTGGTAGTTTTTTAGTGTTTGGGGTAGTGAAGTGATGTTTGGTTAGTGTAGGGGGTTGTGCTGGGGGTAGTGATTAAGGGTTTAGGGTAGTGCAGTGGTGTTTGTGTAATGTAGGGGTTGTGCTAGGGGTACTGGTTTAGGGTTTAGGGTAGTGCAGTGGTGTTTGTGTAGTGTAGGGGGTAGTGTTTTAGGGTTTATGGTAGTGCAGTGGTGTTTTTTGAGTGTAGGTGGTCATGCTGGGGTAGTGTTTTAGGGTTTAGGGTAGTGCAGTGGTGTTTCTGTAGTGTAGGGGTAGTGCTGGAGATAGTGTTTTAGTGTTTAGGGTAGTGCAGTGGTCTTTGGGTAGTGTAGGGCTGTTTGGGTAGTGTAGGGCATAGTTCTGGGGGTAGTGTTTTAGGGTTGAGAATAGTGCAGTGGTGTTTGTGAAGTGTAGGGGGTAGTGTTTTAGGGTTTAGGGTAGTGCAGTGGTGTTTGTATAGTGTAGGGCTCGTGCAGGGGGTAGTGTTTTTGGGTTTAGTGTAGTGCAGTGGTGTATGGATAGTGTAGGAGGTCGTGCTGGGGTTGTGTTTTAGGGTTTAGGGTAGCACAGTGGTGTTTGGGTAGTGTAGGGGGTCATGCTGGGGGTAGTGTTTTAGGGTAGTTCAGTGTTGTTTGAGTAGTGTAGGGATAGTGCTGGGGTTGTGTTTTCAAGCTTAGGGTAGTGCAGTGGTGTTTGGCTAGTGTAGGGGGTCGTGCTGGCGGTAGTGTTTGAGGGTTAAAGGTAGAGCAGTGGTGCTTGTGTAGTGTAGCGGGTCATGCTGGGGGTAGTGTTTTAGGGTTTAGGGTTGTGCAGTGGTGTTGTGTAGTGTAGTGTTTTAAGGTTTAGGGTAGTTCAGTGGTATTTGTGTAGTGCAGGGGGTCATGCTGGGGGTAGTGTTTTAGGGTTTAGGGTATTGCAGTGATGTTTGTGTAGTTTATGGGGTCGTGATTTAGGGATGAGAGTAGTGCAGTGGTTTTTGGTAAGTGTAGGAGGTCGTGCTGGGGGTAGTGTTTTTGTGTTTAGGGTAGCGCAGTTGTGTGTGGGTAGTGAAGGGGGTCGCGCTGGGAGTAGTGTTTTAGGGTTTAGGGTAGTGCAGTCGTGCTTGTGTATTGTAGGGGGTCGTGCTTGCTGTAGTGTTTTAGGGTTTAGGGTAGTGCAGTGGTGTTTGTGTAGTGAAGGGGGTCGTGCTGGAGGTAGTGTTTTAGGGTTTAGGGTAGTACAGTGTTGTTTGTGTAGTGTAGGGGTTGTGCTGGGGGTAGATTTATGGTTTAGGGTAGTGCAGTGGTGTTTGGGTAATGTAGGGAGTCGTGCTGGTGGTACTTTTTTAGTGTTTGGGGTAGTGAAGTGATGTTTGGTTAGTGTAGGGGGTTGTGCTAGGGGTACTGGTTTAGGGTTTAGGGTAGTGCAGTGGTGTTTGTGTAGTGTAGGGGGTAGTGTTTTAGGGTTTAGGGTAGTGCAGTGGTGTTTTTTGAGTGTAGGAGGTCATGCTGGGGGTAGTGTTTTAGGGTTTAGGGTAGTGCAGTGGTGTTTGTGTAGTGTAGGGGTAGTGCTGGGGATAGTGTTTTAGGGTTTAGGGTAGTGCAGTGGTGTTTGGGTAGTGTAGGGCTGTTTGGGTAGTGTAGGGCATAGTTCTGGGGGTAGTGTTTTAGGGTTGAGGATAGTGCAGTGGTGTTTGTGAAGTGTAGGGGGTAGTGTTTTAGGGTTTAGGGTAGTGCAGTGGTGTTTGTATAGTGTAGGGCTCGTGCAGGGGGTAGTGTTTTTGGGTTTAGGGTAGTGCAGTGATGTTTGGATAGTGTAGGGGGTCGTGCTGGCGGTAGTGTTTGAGGGTTAAAGGTAGAGCAGTGGTGTTTGTGTAGTGTAGCGGGTCGTGCTGGGGGTAGTGTTTTAGGGTTTTGGGTAGTGCAGTGGAGTTTGGGTAGTGTAGGGGGTCGTGCTGGTGGTAGTGTTTTAGGGTTTAGGGTAGTGCAGTGGTGTTTGTATAGTGTAGGGGGTCGTGTTTTAGGGTATAGGGTAGTGCAGTGGTGTTAGGTAGTGTAGGGGGACATGCTCGGGGTAGTGTTTTTAGGGTCTATGGTAGTGCAGTGGTGTTAGTGTAGTGTAGGGGGTCATGCTGGGGTAGTGTTTTAGGGTTTAGGGTAGTGCAGTGGTGTTTGTGTAGTGTAGGGGGTAGTGTTTTAGGGTTTAGTGGGATTAGCGAGCGCTCGAGCAGCGTATCATCCTTTTGCTCAACCTACTGTGTTAGAGAGTACAAACTGCATTTTTGAATGAACGGAAACCTTTTTAAAATTGTATTGTGTTGAATTTGTATTAGCATGTTTTAAAACTAGAATTTGACAGTTAGCACACTGGGGGGCTTACCCACTCCGGCGCCAGCGTACTCGCGCTCGATACCTGCCGAATCAGGGCAAGGCACCGAGCACCAGGGTTTTAGTGGCGGCCATCTTAGGGCGGGACAGAGCGGTGAGAGCGCTCTAGGCTCAGGGATAAAAGGAAACAGTCTCTCTCCGCGATAGCGGACGCGTTTTGAGCGGACGCGCCTCGTCTTCGCCGGAGTCCAGCCAGAGTCAGCCCGTCTGTGCCCGTCCGGGCCAGGCCGGGACTTAGGGCGCATTACTCTGTTTCTACGCTATACGGTATGATAACAAGTGCTACACTTAGGGCGTTACGCCCCATTAACCATGACAACTGTATAACCCTGAACCCGTTATTATCTGGCTCACAAACATGCCCTGAATGTACTCTGTCCTTAACCAATTTTCAGCCCTATCGTGAAATCACGCGGGGTACGACTATCAAATCTCGCCAGCAGGGAGCGAGTTCTAACAATTGTATATTTTACTCGGTTAACTGCCGTTCACTAGTACAACATAAACTGGACATTTTTCATCTGTTAATGGAAAAAAAGCCTACCGCCTTGTTTTTAACCGAGACCTGGCTTCATGAAGGATCAGGCCCGGACGTTGCCATGGCCCTCCCCCCGAACTATGCTATTGTAAGGAGGGATCGGGTAGGACAAGTAGGAGGGGGCATTGCCATTATTTACAGTAGAGATTTTGTATGTAACTTCGAACCTGTAGACATTCCTAATTGCGAAGCGGCATCATTTAAAATTACTCTCAGTCCCAATTTTACCTTCTCTGGCGTACTGGTCTATCGACCGCCAGTAAATAATCCCGCCTGGTCAGATTATTTGGTAAACTCTATCCTACCCGAATATCTGAATGCTCAAAACTACACGGTCCTTGGAGATCTAAATCTTCATCTTGAAGACGATAATAATAAGACCTGCAAGAACTTTATAGATGACTTTACGGTTTTAGATTTGACGGTACGCAACAAGGGTCCTACGCATAGAGCTGGACATTTGTTAGACCCTATCATAACAAACATGAAGGAACTCTCATGGCTTGACACTACGCCCGTTCTCTGGTCTGATCATTTTCTTTTACGTTTTGCCATCTCACTTAAACCTATAAAACGCCCAGTTACGACCGAGCTAGAATCCTGTAGGAGAAATTGGAAATCCCTAAACTTGGAGGATCTTAATAACGCGCTGAGGAAAGACCACCCATGCTTAGATGGAGACATGGAAAGCATAGCAGAAGCCACACAAAGATGGCTAAACGGTGCAGCGGATTCTTGTGTACCCTTATCCCGCTGCAAAGGGAAAATACACCGCCCTCCTGCCCCCTGGTACACTGAAGCTCTCAAGAAAGAAAAATCCACATGTAAGAATCTTGAGAGGCAGTGGCGAAAAAACTATGAACTCCATCAAAAAGAAGTCTACCGTAAAGCCAGAAATAGCTATCATTCAGCATGCATGAAAGCTAAAGCATGCTATGTTACCACCAGCATTAACATGGCCGTAAATAAATCTCAGACTCTCTTCAATACCGTAAGAGAGCTGGCTGGTGAAAATTCAAGAGCGGAACCTACCCCTCTTAACACCCAGCAATGTCAAGACTTGGCTTCATTTTTTACTGACAAAATTGATAATATTGTCTCTAACATCAAAAGAGACAGCATAACCACGCATAAACATTTCAACATCCCTCAAGTTGTCAGAGGAAATTGTCATCTCGAGGCCTGGCCTCCTATTAATCTGAATATACTGAAGGAACTCTTAAAATCGATCAAATCAGGTTCCCCACGTGACATCATTCCTATAAGTATTCTAAGTAAACTAGAGGACTCGGCTATGGTCCCCATAGCGGAAATACTGAACGCCTCCATTGAGCAGGCCTCAGTTCCTGCACTATGGAAACATGCTATGGTCACTCCTCTACTTAAAAAGCCGGCTGCAGACCCTTTGATACTGGCAAATTACCGCCCAATTTCATTGCTGCCTGCCTTCTCAAAAATCCTTGAGAGGCATATCCACAAAGCACTCTCACTCTATGTGGAAAAAAACGAGCTTCTTCACTCGTCCCAATCTGGCTTTAGGAGTGGTTATTCCACTGAGACGGCCCTACTTGGGGTCACGGAAAAAATCAGGGAGCTCATGGACGATGGCCAAACGGTAGCACTGGTCCTGTTGGACTTAAGTGCGGCCTTCGACACCACTTCTCACTCCATACTGCTTGACAGGCTGGGGGAGAATGGTGTCGAGGGCAAGGCACTTGAATGGATTAGATCATACTTATCCCTCCGCACTTTTCAGATCTCTTCCTCGGAGGCATGCTCTGAGATATTCCACTCTCCTCACGGCGTGCCACAGGGATCGATACTGAGCCCGCTGCTTTTTAATTTGTACCTTCGTCCATTAGCAGATCTTGCTGAAAAATTTGGCCTTGTCTTAATGACTTATGCAGATGACTCTCAAATTCTGTTCTCTCTTTCAAAATCCGATTCATCTGCTCCATCTGCACTGAAAATAGGCCTCCAGGAAATATTTAATTGGATGTCAGTTAACCAACTTAAATTAAACGGGGAAAAAACGGAGGTCCTCCTTTTGGGAAATAGCAAAGATCTTTGGAGCGATCCCCACTGGCCATCATCGTTGGGTAAACTTCCTCCTCCTGCCTCTCAGGTCAGAAACCTTGGAGTCATCATAGATGATAGTTTATCTATGACGCAGCAAGCCAACAAAGTGGCTGGCATATGTTTTGCCATTCTTAAATGGCTTCGCAAAATTGCCTGGATGTTACCCCCTTCCACCCAGAAGATCGTAGTCAATGCCTTAGTGACATCTCGGCTTGACTACGGAAACATCTTGTACCTGGGTTCAAACAAAGTGGTAATAAGACGGCTGCAACTGGTGCAAAACGCCGCTGCCAGACTGCTTTGCAGAATCCCCAGATCCGTTGGGATCACCAAGCATCTTAGGGACCTGCACTGGCTCAGGGTCGAAAACCGGATTCGGTTCAAAACCCTGATTTACCTATTTAAAATCAAAGCTGGTATCGCCCCTAAATACCTACAGGATCTTGCTAAACTCTATCTTCCCAATCGCAGCCTCCGTTCAGGCACTGCTGCGAATTTTGTGGTACCTAGGTTCAAGCGGGCTAGAATAGGCGGAAGATCGTTTTCCTATTTGGGCCCAACTCTGTGGAACACCTTACCCATCCATATACGTAAGGAGGAAAATTTCATGAGCTTTAGAAAAAGCATAAAGACCTGGTTGTTCGATAAATAATGTGCTTCAAGTTTGCTCCTTGTCCAGTGGATGTTTGTACGTTACGCTGATCCGGCGCCGGGAAACCCTTTGTAGTGTAGTGCAGTGGTGTTTGTGTAGTGTAAGGGGTCATGCTGTGTGTAGTGTTTTAGGGGTTAGGGTAGTACAGTGGTGTTGTAGTGTAGGGGGTCATGTTTTAGGGTATAGGGTAGTGCAGTGGTGTTTAGGTAGTGTAGGGGGTGATGCTTGGGTAGTGTTTTTAGGGTTTAGAGTAGTGCAGTGGTGTTAGTGTAGTGTAGGGGGTTGTGTTTTAGGGTTTAGGGTAGTGCAGTGGTGTTTGTGTAATGTAGGAGATCTTGCTGTAGGTAGTGTTTTAGGGTTTAGGGTAGTGCCGTGGTGTTTGTGTAGTGTAGGTATTCATGTTATAGGGTATAGGGTAGTGCAGTGGTGTTTGGGAAGTGTAGGGGGTCATGCTGGGGTTTGTGTTTTAGGGTTTAGTGTAGTGGAGTGATGTGTGGGTAGTGTAAGGGTTTGTGCTGGGGGTAGTTTTTTAGGGTTTAGGGTAGTGCAGTGGTGTTTGTGTAGTGTGGGAGGTCATGCTGGGGGTAGATTTAGGGTTTAGTGTGGTGCAGTGGTGTTTAGGTAGTGTAGGGAGTTGTGCTGTTGTAGTGTTTTAGGGTTTAGGGTAGTGCAGTCGTGTTTGTGTAGTGTAGGGAGTTGTGCTGGTGGTAGTGTTTTAGGGTTTAGGGTAGTGCAGTGTTGCTTGTGTAGTGTAGGAGGGCATGCTGGGAGTAGTGTTTTAGGGTTTAGGGTAGTGCAGTGGTGTTTGGGTAGTGTAGAGGTTCATGTTGGGGGTAGTGTTTTAGGGTTTAGGGTAGTGCAGTGGTGTTTTTGGTAGTGTAGGGGGTCATGCTGGGGGTATATTTAGGGTTTAGGGTCGTGCAGTGGTGTTTGTGTTTTAAGGGGGTCATGATGGGGGTGGTGTTTTAGGGTTTAGGGTGGTGCAGTGGTGTGTGTGTGTAGTATAGGGGTCATGCTGGGCGTAGTGTTTTAGGGTTACAGTAGTGCAGTGCTGTTTGTGTAGTGTAGTGTTTTAAGGTTTTGGGTAGTTCAGTGGTGTTTGTGTAGTGCAGGGGATCGTGCTGGTGGTAGTGTTGTAGGGTTTAGGGTGGTGCAGTGGTGTTTGTGTAGTTTATCGGTCGTGTTTTAGGGTTGAGAGTAGTGTTTTAGTGTTTGGGTAGTGTAGGAGGTTGTGCTGGGGGTAGTGTTTTTGGGTTTAGGGTAGCGCAGTTGTGTATGGGTAGTGAAGGGGGTCGCGCTGGGGTAGTGTTTAAGGGTTTAGGGTAGTGCAGTCATGTTTGTGTATTGTAGGGGGTTGTGCTTGCTGTAGTGTTTTAGGGTTTAGGGTAGTGCAGTGGTGTTTGTGTAGTGAAGGGGTCGTGCTGGGGGTAGTGTTTTAGGGTTTAGGGTAGTGCAGTGGTGTTTGTGTAGTGAGGGGGTTGTGCTGGGGATAGATTTAGGGTTTAGGGTTGCGCAGTGGTGTTTGGGTAATGTAGGGAGTCGTACTGGTGGTAGTGTTTTAGTGTGGTGAAGTGATGTTTTGGTAGTGTAGGGGGTCATGCTGGTGGTAGTGTTTTAGGGTTTAGGGTAGTGCAGTGGTGTTTGTATAGTGTAGGGGTCGTGTTTTAGGGTATAGGGTAGTGCAGTGGTGTTAGGTAGTGTAGGGGGACATGCTCGGGGTAGTGTTTTTAGGGTCTATGGTAGTGCAGTGGTGTTAGTGTAGTGTAGGGGGTCATGCTGGGGTAGTGTTTTATGGTTTAGGGTAGTGCAGTGGTGTTTGTGTAGTGTAGGGGGTAGTGTTTTAGGGTTTAGTGTAGTGCAGTGGTGTTTGTGTAGTGTAGGGGCTCATGCTGTAGGTAATGTTTTAGGGGTTACGGTAGTACCGTGGTGTTGTAGTGTAGGGGGTCATGTTTTAGGGTATAGGGTAGTGCAGTGGTGTTTAGGTAGTGTAGGGGGTGATGCTTGGGTAGTGTTTTTAGGGTTTAGAGTAGTGCAGTGGTGTTAGTGTAGTGTAGGGTGTTGTGTTTTAGGGTTTAGGGTAGTGCAGTGGTGTTTGTGTAATGTAGGAGATCTTGCTGTTGGTAGTGTTTTAGGGTTTAGGGTAGTGCCGTGGTGTTTGTGTAGTGTAGGTATTCATGTTATAGGGTATAGGGTAGTGCAGTGGTGTTTGGGTAGTGTAGGGGGTCATGCTGGGGTTTGTGTTTTAGGGTTTATGGTAGTGGAGTGATGTGTGGGTAGTGTAAGGGTTTGTGCTGGGGGTAGTGTTTTAGGGTTTAAGGTAGTGCAGTGGTGTTTGTGTAGTGTGGGAGGTCATGCTGGGGGTAGATTTAGGGTTTAGTGTGGCGCAGAAGTGTTTAGGTAGTGTAGGGAGTTGTGCTGGTGGTAGTGTTTTAGGGTTTATGGTAGTGCAGTGTTGCTTGTGTAGTGTAGGAGGGCATGCTGGGGGTAGTGTTTTAGGGTTTAGGGTAGTGCAGTGGTGTTTGGGTAGTGTAGAGGTTCATGATGGGGGTAGTGTTTTAGGGTTTAGGGTAGTGCAGTGGTGTTTTTGGTAGTGTAGGGGGTCATGCTGGGGGTATATTTAGGGTTTAGGGTCGTGCAGTGGTGTTTGTGTTGTAAGGGGGTCATGCTGGGGGTGGTGTTTTAGGGTTTAGGGTAGTGCAGTGATGTTTGGGTAGTAAAGGGAGTAGTGCTGGAGGTAGTGTTTAAGGATTTAGGGTAGTGCAGTGGTGTTTGGAAAGTGTTTAGGGTTCAGGGAAGTGCAGTCTTGTTAATGTATTGTAGGGGTAGTGTTTTAGGGTTCATGGTAGTGCAGTAGTGTTTGTGTCGTGTAGGGGGTCATGCTGCGGGTTGTGTTTTAGGGTTTAGGGTACTGCAGTGGTGTTTGGAAAGTGTTGGGAGTAGTGCTGGGGTAGTGTTTTATGGTTTAGGGTAGTGCAGTGGTGTTTGTGTAGTGTAGGGGGTCATGCTGGGGGTAGTGTTTTAGGGTTAGGGTAGTGCAGTGGTGTTTGTGTAGTGTAGTGTTTTAAGGCTTAGGGTAGTTCAGTGGTGTTTGTGTAGTGCAGGGGGTCGTGCTGGGGGTAGTGTTTTAGGGTTTAGGGTAGTGCAGTGGTGTTTGTGTATGTTAGGGGGTCGTGTTTTAGGGTTCTGAGTAGTGCAGTGGTTTTTGGGTAGTGTAGGAGGTCGTGATGGGGGTAGTGTTTTAGGGTTTAGGGTAGTGCAGTTGTGTTTGTGTATTGTACGGGGTCATGCTTGCTGTAATGTTTTAGGGTTTAAAGTAGCACAGTGTTGTTTGTGTAGTGTAGGGGGTTGTGCTGGGGGTAGAATTAGGGTTTAGGGTATTGCAGTGGTGTTTGGGTAATGTAGGGAGTCGGGCTGATGGTAGTGTTTTAGTGTTTAGGGTAGTGAATTGATGTTTGGGTAGCGTAGGGGGTCGTGCTGGGGGTAGTCTTTAAGGGTTTAGGGTGGTGTAGTGGTGTTTGTGTAGTGTAGGGGTAGTGTTTTAGGATTTAGGGTAGTGCAGTGGTATTATTGGAGTATAGGAGGTCGTGCTGCGGTTACTGTTTTAGGGTTTAGGGTAGTACAGTGGTGTTTGTGTAGTGTAGGGGTACTGCTGGGGATAGTGTTTTAGGGTAGTGCAGTGGTGTTTGGGTAGTGTAGGGCATAGTTCTGGGGGTAGTGTTTTAGGGTTGAGGGTAGTGCAGTGGAGTTTGTGTAGTGTAGGGGAAAGTGTTTTAGGGTTTAGTGTAGTGCAGTGGTGTTTGTGTAGTGTAGGGCTCGTGCAGGGGTAGTGTTTTTGGGTTTAGGGTAGTGCAGTGATGTTTGGATAGTGGAGGGGGTCGTGCTGGGGGTAGTGTTTGAGGGTTAAGGGTAGTGCAGTGGTGTTTGTGTAGTATAGCGTTTCATGCTGGGGTAGTGTTTTAGGGGTTTGGGTAGTGCAGTGGAGTTTGGGTACTGTAGGGGGTAGTGCTGGGGTAGTGTTTTAGGGTTTAGGGTAGTGCAGTGGTGTTTGTGTGATGTAGGGGGTCGTGCTGAGGGTAGTGTTTTAGGGTTTAGGGTGGTGCAGTGCTGTTTGTGTAGTTTAGGGAGTTGTGCAGGTGGTAGTGTTTTAGGGTTTTGGGTAGAGCAGTTATGTTTGGGTAGTGTAGGGTGTCATGCTGGGGGTTGTGTTTTAGGGTTTAGGGTAGTGCAGTGGTGTTTGTGTAGTCTAGGGGGTTGTGCTGGGGGTAGATTTAGGGTTTAGGGCAGTGCAGTGGTGTTTGGGTAGTGTAGGTAGTAGTGCTGCTGGTACTGTTTTAGGGTTTACCATAGTATAGTTATGTTTGGGTAGTGTAAGTTGACGTGCTGGGGGTAGTGCAGTGGTGTTTGTGTTATGAGGGGGTCATGCTGGTGGTAGTGTTTTAGGGTTCACGGTAGTGCAGTGGGGTTTGTATAGTGTAGGGGGTCATACGGGGATAGATTTAGGGTTTAGGGTAGTGCTGTGGGGTTTGTTTTGTGAGGGGGTCGTGCTGGGGGTAGTGTTTTAGGGTTTAGGGTATTGCAGTGGTGTAAAATTAGTGTTGGGTAGTGTTTTAAGGTATAGGGTAGTACAGTTATGTTTGGGTAGTGTAGGGTGTCGTGCTGGGGGTAGTGTTTTAGGGTTTAAGTAGTGCACTGGTGTTTGGGTAGTGTAGGGGTTCATGCTGGGGGTAGTGTTTTAGCGTTTAGGGTAGTGCAGTTATGTTTGGGTAGTGTAGGGTGTCGTGCTGGGGGTAGTGTTTTAGGGTTTAAGTAGTGCAGTGGTGTTTGGGTAGTGTAGGGGGTCATGCTGGGGTAGATTTAGGGTTTAGGGTAGTGCAGTTGTGTTTGTTTTATGAGTGGGGTCATGCTGGTGGTAGTGTTTTAGGGTTTACGATAGTGCAGTGGTGTTTGTATAGTGTAATGGTTCATGGTGGGTGTAGTGTTTCAGGGTTTAGGGTAGTGCTATGGTGTTTTGATAGTGTAGGGGTTTGTGCTGGAGTTAGTGTTTTAGGGATTTATGGTAGTGCAGTGGTGTTTGGGTAGTGTAGGGGGTAGTGCTGGGGTAGTGTTTTAGGGTTTAGGGTAGCGCAGTGGTGTTTGTATAGTTTAGGGGTAGTATTGGGGTAGTGTTTTAGGGTTTAGGGTAGTGCAGTGGTGTTTGAGTTGTGTAGGGGTTCATGCTGGGGGTACTGTTTTAGGGTTTAGGGTAGTGCAGTGTTGTTTGGGTAGTGTAGGTGGTCATGCTGGGGATAGATTTAGGGCTTAGGGTGGTACAGTGGTGTTTGTGTTGTGAGGGGGTTGTGCTGGGGGTACTGTTTTAGGGTTTAGGGTAGTGCAGTGGTGTTTGGTCAGTGTAGGGGGTCATGCAGGGGGTAGTGTTTTAGGGTTTTTGGGAAGTACAGTGGTGTTTGTATAGTGTACGGGGTTATGCTGGGGGTAGTGTTTTAGGGTTTAGGGTAGTGCAGTGGTGTTTGAGTTGTGTAGGGGTTCATGCTGGGGGTACTGTTTTAGGGTTTAGGGTAGTGCAGTGTTGTTTGGGTAGTGTAGGTGGTCATGCTGGGGATAGATTTAGGGCTTAGGGTGGTACAGTGGTGTTTGTGTTGTGAGGGGGTTGTGCTGGGGGTACTGTTTTAGGGTTTAGGGTTTAGGGTAGTGCAGTGGTGTTTGGTCAGTGTAGGGGGTCATGCAGGGGGCAGTGTTTTAGGGTTTAGGGAAGTACAGTGGTGTTTGTATAGTGTAGGGGGTTATGCTGGGGGTCGTGTTTTAGGGTTTAGGGTAATGCAGTGGTGTTTGTGAAGTGTAGAGGGTCATGCTGGGGGTAGTGTTTTAGGGTTTATGGTAGTGCAGTGTTGTTTGTACACAGTAGGGGGTCATGCTGGGGGTAGTGTTTTAGGGTTTAGGGTAGTACAGTGGTGTTTGGGTAGTATAGGAATTCGTGCTGGAGGTGTTTTAGGGTTCACGGTAGTGCAGTTGTGTTTGGGTAGTGTAGGGGGTAGTGCTGGGGTAGTGTTTTAGGGTTTAGGGTAGCGCAGTGGTGTTTGTCTAGTATAGGGGGTAGTGTTTTAGAGTTTAGGGTAGTGCAGTGGTGTTTGAGTTGTGTAGGGTTTCATGCTGGTGGTAGTGTTTTAGGGTTTAGGGTAGTGCAGTGGTTTTTGGGTAGTGTAGGGGGTCATGCTGGGGGTAGTGTTTTAGGGTTTAGGGTCGTGCAGTGGTGTTAATGTAGTATAAGGGGTCGTCTTTTAGGGTTTAGGGTAGTGCAGTAGTGTTTGTGAAATGTAGAGGGGCATGCTGAGGGTAGTGTTTTAGGGTTTAGGGTAGTGCAGTGGTGTTTGGTAGAGTAGGGGGTTATGCTGGGGTTAGTGTTTTTGGGGTTTAAGGTAGTGCTGTGGTGTTTGGGTAGTGTAGGGGTTCGTGCTGGGGGTAGTATGTTAGGGTATAGGGTAGTGCAGTGGTGTTTGTGTAGTGCGGGAGGTCATCCCAGGGATAGATTTAGGGTTTAGTGTAGTGCAGTGGTGTTTGTGTAGTGTAAGGGGTCGTGCTGGGGGTAGTGTTTTAGGGTTTAGGGTAGTGCTATGGTGTTTTGATAGTGTAGGGGTTCGTGCTGGAGTTAGTGTTTTAGGGATTTATGGTAGTGCAGTAGTGTTTGGGTAGTGTAGGGGGTAGTGCTGGGGTAGTGTTTTAGGGTTTAGGGTAGCGCAGTGGTTTTTGTATAGTTTAGGGGTAGTAT
The DNA here is from genome assembly GCF_964204655.1 of Triturus cristatus. Taxonomy (NCBI): domain Eukaryota; kingdom Metazoa; phylum Chordata; class Amphibia; order Caudata; family Salamandridae; genus Triturus; species Triturus cristatus. The sequence continues at coordinate 749,571,922 of NC_140579.1, forward strand.
TGGGGTAGTGTTTTAGGGTTTAGGGTAGTGCAGTGGTGTTTGAGTTGAGTAGGTGGTCATGCTGGGGATAGATTTAGGGTTTAGGGTGTTACAGTGGTGTTTGTGTTGTGAGGGGGTTGTGCTGGGGGTTCTGTTTTAGGGTTTAGGGTAGTGCAGTGGTGTTTGGGTAGTGTAGGGGGTCATGCTGGGCGTACTGTTTTAGGGTTTAGGCAGTGTAGTGGTGTTTGTGCAGTGTAGGGGGTCGTGCTGGGATAGTGTTTTAGGGTTTAGGGTATTGCATTGGTGTAAATGTAGTGTAGGGGTAGTGTTTTAGGGTTTAGGGTAGTGCAGTTGTGTTTGTGAAGTGTAGGGGGTCATGCTGTGGGTAGTGATTTAGGGTTCAGGGTAGTGCAGTGGTGTTTGGTCAGTGTAGGGGGTCATGCAGGGGGTAGTGTTTTAGGGTTTAGGGAAGTACAGTGGTGTTCGTATAGTGTAGGGGGTCATGCTGGGGGTAGTGTTTTAGGGTTTAGGGTAATGCAGTTGTGTTTGGGTAGTGTAGGGGGTAGTGCTGGGGTAGTGTTTTAGGGTTTAGGGTAGTGCAATGGTGTTTGTTTAGTATAGGGGGTAGTGTTTTAGAGTTTAGGGTAGTGCAGTGGTGTTTGAGTTGTGTAGGGGTTCATGCTGGGGGTAGTGTTTTAGGGTTTAGGGTAGTGCAGTGGTGTTTGGGTAGTGTAGGGGGTCATGCTGGGGGTAGATTTAGGGTTTAGGGTAGTGCAGTGGTGTTTGTGTAATGTGGGGGTTGTGCTGGGGGTAGTGTTTTAGGGTTTAGGGTCGTGCAGTGGTGTTTGGGTAGTGTAGGGGGTCATGCAGGGGGTAGTGTTTTAGGGTTTAGTGAAGTGCTGTGATGTTTGTGTAGTGTAGGGGGTCATGCTGGGGGTAGTGTTTTAGGGTTTAGGGTAGTGCAGTGGTGTTAATGTAGTATAAGGGGTCGTCTTTTAGGGTTTAGGGTAGTGCAGTGCTGTTTGTGAAATGTAGAGGGTCATGCTGAGGGTAGTGTTTTTGGGGTTTAGGGTAGTGCTGTGGTGTTTGGGCAGTGTAGGGGTTCGTGCTGGGAGTAGTATGTTAGGGTTTAGGGTAGTGCAGTGGTGTTTGTGTAGTGCGGGAGGTCATCCTAGGGATAGATTTAGGGTTTAGTGTAGTGCAGTGGTGTTTGTGTAGTGTAAGGCGTCGTGCTGGGGGTAGTGTTTTAGGGTTTAGGATAGTGCAGTGGAGTTTAGGTAGTGTAGGGGATAGTGCTGGGGAAGTGTTTTAGGGTTTAGACTATTGCAGTGGTGTTTGTAAAGTGTAGGGGGGCGTGCTGAGGGTAGTGTTTTAGGGTTTATGGTAGTGCAGTTCTGTTTATGTAGTGTACAGTGTAGTGTTTTAGGGTTTAGGGTAGTGCTGTGGTGTTTGTGTAGTGTAGGGAGTCGTGCTGTTGGTAGTGATTTAGGGTTTAGCGTAGTGCAGTGGTGTTTGTATAGTGTAGAGGATTGTATTTTAGGGTTTAGGGTAGTGTAGTGGTGTTTGGGTTGTGTAGGGAGTCGTGCTGGTGTAGTGTTTTAGGGTTTAGGGTAGTGCAGTTATGTTTGGGTAGTGTAGGGTGTCGTGCTGGGGGTAGTGTTTTAGGGTTTAGGGTAGTGCAGTGGTGTTTGTGTAGTCTAGGGGTTTGTGCTGGGGTAGATTTAGGGTTTAGGGTAGTGCAGTGGTGTGAGTGTAGTGTAGGGAGTCGTGCTGGTGGTAGTGTTTTAGGGTTTAGGTAGTGCAGTGGAGTTTGGGTTGTGTAGGGGTTCATGCTGGGGGTAGTGTTTTAGGGTTTAGGATAGTGCAGTGGTGTTTGGGTAGTGTAGAGGGTCATGCTGGGGGTAGATTTAGAGTTTAGGGTAGTGCAGTGGTGTTTGTGTTATGAGGGGGTCATGCTGGGGGTAGTGTTTTAGGGTTTACGGTAGTGCAATGTTGTTTGTATAGTGTAGGGGGTCATGCTGGGTGTAGGGTTTTAGGGTTTAGGGTAGTGCAGTAGTGTTTGGGTAGTGTAGGGATTCGTGCTAGAGGTAGTGTTTTAGGGTTCATGGTAGTGCAGTGGTGTTTGTGTAGTATAGGGAGTAGTGTTTTAGAGTTTAGGGTAGTGCAGTGGTGTTTGAGTTGTGTAGCGGTTCATGCTGGGGGTAGTGTTTTAGGGTTTAGGGTAGTGTAGTGGTATTTGGGTAGTGGAGGGGGTCATGCTGGGGATAGATTTAGGGTTTAGGGTAGTGCAGTGGTGTTTGTGTCGTGAGGCAGTCGTGCTGGGGGTAGTGTTTTAGGGTTTAGGGTATAGCAGTGATGTTTGTGTAGTGTTGGGGTCGTGCTGGGGGTAGTGTTTCAGGGTTTAGGGTATTGCAGTGGTGTAAATGTAGTGTACGGGATAGTGTTTTAGGCTTTCGGGTATTACTGTGGTGTTTGTGAAGTGTAGGGGTTCATGCTGTGGGTAGTGTTTTAGGGTTTAGGGTAGTGCAGTGGTGTTTGGGTTGTGTAGGGGTTCCTGCTGGGGATAGTGGTTAAGGGTTTAGGGTAGTGCAGTGGTGTTTGGGTAGTGTAGGGGGTCATGCTGGGGGTAGATTTAGGGTTTAGGGTAGTGCAGTGGTGTTTGTGTTATGAGGGGGTCATGCTGGGGGTAGTGTTTTAGGGTTTACGTTAGTGCAGTGTTGTTTGTATAGTGTAGGGGGTCATGCTGGGGGTAGTTTTTTTGGGTTTAAGGTAGTGCAGTGGTGTTTGGGTAGTGTAGGGGGTCATGCAGGGGGTAGTGTTTTAGGGTTTAGGGAAGTGCAGTGATGTTTGTGTAGTGTAGGGGTCATGATGGAGGTAGTGTTTTAGGGTTTAGGGTAGTGCAGTGGTGTTAATGTAGTATAAGGGGTCGTGTTTTAGAGTTTAGGGTAGTGCAGTGGTTTTTGTGAAGTCTAGAGGGTCATGCTGAGGGTAGTGTTTTAGGGTTTAGGGTAGTGCAGTTGTGTTTGGTAGAGTAGGGGCTTATGCTGGTGTTAGTGTTTTTGGGGTTTAGGGTAGTGCTGTAGTGTTTGGGTAGTGTGGGAGGTCATGCTAGGGGTAGATTTAGGGTTTAGTGTAGTGCAGTGGTGTTTGTGTAGTGTAAGGGGTCGTGCTGGGGGTAGTGTTTTAGGGTTTAGGGTAGTGCAGTGGAGTTTAGGTAGTGTAGGGGTTAGCGCTCGGATAGTGTTTAAGGATTTAGACTATTGCAGTGGTGTTTGTAAAGTGTAGGGGGTCGTGCTGGGGGTAGTGTTTTAGGGTTTAGGGTAGTGCAGTGCTGTTTATGTAGTGTAGGGCATAGTGTTTTAGGGTTTAGGGTAGTGTTGTGGTGTTTTTTGTAGTGTAGGAGGTCATGCTGGGGGTAGATTCAGGGTTTAGGGCAGTGCAGTGGTGTTTGTGTTGTGCAGTGGGGTTAGTGTTTTAGGGTTTAAGGCAGTGCAGTGGTATTTGTGTAGTTAAGGGGGTCGTGAAGGGGTAGATTTAGAGTTTAGGGTAGTACAGTGGTGTTTGGTTAGTGTAGAGAGTTGTGTTGGTGGTAGAGTTTTAGGGTTTAGGGTAGAGCATTTAGGTTTGTAGTGTAGGGTGTCGTGCTGGGGGTAGTGTTTTAGGGTTTAGGGTAGTGAAGTGGTGTTTGTGTAGTCTAGGGGGTTGTGCTGGGGGTTGATTTAGGGTTTAGGGTAGTGCAGTGGTGTTAGTGTAGTGTAGGGAGTCGTGCTGGTGGTAGTGTTTTAGGGTTTAGGGTAGTGCAGTTATGTTTGGGTAGTGTAGGGGTTCATGCTCGGAGTAGTGTTTTAGGGTTTAGGGTAGTGCAGAGGTGTTTGTGTTGTGAGGGGGTCGTGCTGGGGTTAGTGATTTAGGGTTTAGGGTAGTGCAGTGGTGTTTGTATAGTGTAGAGGGTTGTGTTTTAGGGTTTAGGGTAGTGCTGTGGTGTATGGGTAGTGTACGGGGTCGTGCTGGGTGTAGTGTTTGGGGTTTAGCGTAGTGCAGTTGTGTTTGGGTGGTGAAGGGAGTCGTGATGGGTTAGTGTTTTATGGTTTAGTGTAGTACAGTGGTGTTTGTGTATTGTAGGGGGTCATGCTGGGGATAGATTTAGGGTTTAGGGCAGTCCAGTGGTGTTTGTGTTGTGCAGTGGGTCTTGCTGGGGTTAGTGTTTTAGGGTTTAAGGCAGTGCAGTGGTGTTTGTGTAGTGAAGGGGGTCGTGATGGGGTAGATTTAGGGTTTAGGGTAGTGCAGTGGTGTTTGGGTAGTGTAGGGAGTCATGCTGGTGGTAGAGTTTTAGGGTTTAGGGTAGAGCAGTTATGTTTGGGTAGTGTAGGGTGTCGTGCTTGGGGTAGTGTTTTAGGGTTTAGGGTAGTGCAGTGGTGTTTGTGTAGTCTAGGGGTTGTGCTGGGGTAGATTTAGGGTTTAGGGTAGTGCAGTGGTGTTAGTGTAGTGTAGGGGGGTCGTGCTGGTGGTAGTGTTTTAGGTTTTAGGGTAGTGCAGTGATTTTTGTGAAGTGTAGAGGTTCATGTTTTAGGGTTTAGGGTAGTGCAGTGGTGTTTGTGTAGTGTGGGAAGTCATGCTAGGGATAGATTTAGGGTTTAGTGTACTGCAGTGGAGTTTTTGTAGTGTAAGGGCTCGTACTGGTGGTAGTGTTTAGGGTTTAGGGTAGTGCAGTGGAGTTTGGGTAGTATAGGGGGTAGTACTGGGGTAGTGTTTTAGGGTTTAGACTAGTGCAGTGGTGTTTGTGAAGTGTAGGGGTTCGTGCTGGGGTAGTGTTTTAGGGTTTAGGGTAGTGCAGTGGTGTTTGTGTTGTATAGGGGGTCGTGCTGGGGGTAGTGTTTTAGGGTTTAGGGTAGTGCAGTGGTGTTTGTGTAGTGTAGAGGGTTGTGTTTTAGGGTTTAGGGTAGTGCAGTGGTGTAGGAGAGTAGGATCTGCACTTATGTTGCCCCCACTTTTTTTCTGATGTATACACTGGTTTCTGGATATAGTCAGGCTGGGTCCCTGCTAATCAGGGCCCCAGTTTCTCTGTTCTCTCTAAACGACTTGGAGTGCATATTAGATGCACTACTGATTGGATACTGTGGTACCTTATGAGCTCTAGTATATGGTACCTTAGGCACCTAGGGCATTGGTACTTCACAGGCCTACCAGGGGCTGAAGCATGTATTATGCCACCTCTGGGAAGCAGACTCAATCTGACACCACAGGCCTGCTACTGCAGCTTGTGTGAGGTAGTGTTAGCACTCCTCACTGAGGTATAGGTTTCTATATCTCACCATACACACACATATAAACCTATCAGCCACCCCTATTGCAGGCCCTATCAATCCTGAGGGCAGGGTGCTTGGTTTACAATGTGAGGGGGTGCCTCTGCATGAGCAGGGCTCCTCTGCAGCCACCAGAGTCTATTCTCTATGGCTGTTTGTGGATGCGGTTAAACCATATATTCTTAAGTGCATTAAAATGCTAACTTTGGAATGACTGCATCAAAACATGTCGTGTTTGGTGTCAAACAACTTGGAATCATACCCCCACATCAGTCCATGATGTGGGAGCATGATCCCACCCTTCTAGAGGGGACGACATGTAAAACAACAGAAATCTGAAAGAGCCCTGGCATTACAAAATGGATGCCACCAGCACAGACACTGGGCTGCCCTCCTGCTGCTGACTGAAACTCGCAGTGGAGGAAGCCCAACAAAAGGCATCCTGTCACAGGGAGGTGTCACCACCTTCCAGATAGGATTTAGTGTATTGGGGCTGGGTGGGTGCACTCCTAGAGTGCTTTGAAGTCCTGCACTTAGGGGAGCAGTAGGCTCCTCTGTGCATATGCCAGCTCAAACCGGTTCAGGGGCTACCTGCCCCTGCTCTGGTGCAAAACTGGACAAAGGGAAGTGGGTGTAACCACCACCTCCCCTGACCCTCCTAGAGGAGTGGTCATAGAGCTAGTCCCTCCCCTATCTTCACTATAAGATAGCAAACTTGGCCATTGCAAATCAGATAACCCTGGACGACGCTTTACAAGAAGAATCCTGGCCCTTCGATGTTCCACTACCTTTGGAAGACAGAAGAATCTCCCTTGGAGTCAAGGAGTGACTCCCCTGCTTGGCAGGCACCAAAAACCTTAATCAACGGTTGTAAAACGTTCCCACTCCCGCCGGAGTTCGAAGTCCCTGCTGCTCCAGAAGTGTATTTCCTGACTTCTCGATGGCCATTGTGAGTCCCCAGCAGAGCTGTGGCGAGTGGACACCACGAGTGATGAGGAACAGCAATACCCAGGGACCATGCACTATTGTCAATTGCAAACCCTTCACGACATTCTATGGACTTGTGATTTAGACCACTTGTGGCCCAAGCCTCCAGCAGGTTTTGCAGTTAAAATCAGAGGCCTACCCCATCCTGAGGGACCGTGGGCTCCTGTGAGGCATTTCCTGAAGAGGTGCCTTTACGATCCCTTGCCCATTGGCTTGTGGGTCCCCCGAAGACTGTCTTATCGACTACAAGGGCTCCCTTGTTTTCTCCAGGCCTGCCCTCACTTACCCTTGCTGGGTGAGTCCCTCAGACCTTGCTGTTTGCACCATCGACTTTCTTCAGTCTACACAAGACTTGCAGTTGCCAAGGCTTGTTGGCTCCAAAACGGGTGCCGATACAACCATCAGCTGCAGACGTTATGGGACACTCCAAATCCAGCCACTGGTCATCCTCAATTTCTCCTGGACCTCGTGAGTGAAGAGTCAAAACACCATTGATGACCTGAAATCACCCGACATCCGTGGTCATCCTTCTTCCTGGCCACCGGTCACTGGCAAGTGACTTTGAACACTGTTCCTTCAATTTTCAGGTTTTCTATATCCAGAATCCAGGCTTGGATTCCACCGGACACTTCTTCAGTCGACGCAAGCAGCAAGTCTTCTTTGGTCTCCATTGAAAACAGCGACACGACCCGACACCAAAATACACCTATGCACCCGGCTTCCGTGGGTAAGGTAACTCGTGCACTCCAGTGCCCTAGTGTGTTTTGGCTCTCGAAGTACTTACCTTGTAAGTGGCTTGCTTGTAGACTTCCTCGAAGTACCCTAGAACTTTAAAAATCAAACCGCGACTTGCACCATTATAATCAATAGGGAACCTGCTGCTGTGTTCACACACTGCACGCGTCTCCCGTGGGCCTGTTACTTACCTGCTAACACTGTAGTAGTGAAGCCCCAGCGATTCCCCAGGCCCTAGGCCTTGTCATTGTGCAAGTCGACATTCTTATACCATTTTTTTAGTATATGGTCTGGTACGCCCCTAGGGCTCCAGCCATATTTGTGCTTAATTTATTGTAAAACGTTGACATTTGAATGTGTATCTGGCTTCTAATCTCATAAAGAGATTAGTAGAGTGTAAAACAAGCTGCTTTACATTCCTCTGAGACTTAGCCTGAAGGCTGCTCTGCACAGCTACCATTAGGATAGCTTTCTTTAAAAGGTTGTCTTAAACCTATCTACCATAAGAGTCGAATTGGACTGGTGCAAGGTGGCCACTATAACTAGTGACCAGCATATGCCAGGCCAACTTCTCACATTGGTGGGCAGCGTGTGGGATTCCAGCTTGCCATTGTTTTACCAGAAAATCTCTATTTGAATTACTAACTGAAAACCACTAAAGGTACTCAAGGTACATATAAAGTCAAGCTTAGTATCAATAAGTTCTACTGAACTTAGAGCTGTTTGTGAAGGGATAGCACACCCTTGCTACAGCTCAAGGTAGGCTCAGTAGTCCACAGACTAGTGTAGGTAGTACAACACTGCACAACACTAGAATGTCCTTAAAAGGTGGAACCAGTGGGTCCACCCAGCCTCAGTACAAGGACATGGCCTACACTGACTTGAAGGCCATGTGTGTTGAAAGACACCTGAAGCTAGGACGGAGTCCCTCAGCCCTAAACCTGATAGATCTGTTAATAGCAGATGACCTTAGGTCAGCTCTAGGAGCTGACAGGTCTGAACCAGGGGATGGGTCAATTAGAGTGTCTGGGTCTGATGATGAAAATCAGGATGACCAGGACTCTGTGATTGAAGGGCCAGACCCAGAAAGGTCTGAACAGGACAGATGAATCCTCCCTAAGAGGACTGATAGAGTGGAAGAGAGGCCTAGGTCCCCTTTAAGGGAATCTGACCATTCATATCACTCTAACAGAGAATCTGTCCACCAGAGGAACTCATACTTTCATAGAGAGACCTCCTTTGAAAGAAGGTACAAGCTGCAACAGTATGAGGAAGCTAGGCTTGCCCTCAGAACCAAGCAATTGGCCTTAGATAGAGAAGCCTTTGAGCTCCAGAGAGCTTCTAGAAAAGAGGCGTTAGATACCCCTGGTGGCAGCAATAGTGTCCCTAGAGGCAGAGATTACATTCCAGACCATAGGAACCTGTCTAAGGTTGTTCCTCCCTACCAGAGTGGGGATGATATCCACAAATGGATAACTGCTATGGAGAGGGCCTGTAAAGTTCAACTGGTCCCCCAGAAACAGTGGGCAGCAATCTTGTGGCTCTCCTTTTCTGATAAAGGTAGAGACCAGCTCCTCACTGTTAGAGAAGAGGATGCTGATGATTATGAAGTCCTGAAGAGTGCATTAATAGATGGGTTTGGCTTAACCACTGAACAGTACAGGTTGAAGTTCAGAGACACCCAGAAAGCACAGACTCAGGACTGGACTGACTTTGTTGATTGTGCAACCAAGGCGCTAGAAGGTTGGCTGGTTGGTAGTAGAGATACTAATTTTAAGGGATTGTATAATCTTATCATGAGAGAACAGATCCTTAATAATTGCCAAAACCAGTTGTTGCATCAGTACCTGGTGGACTCTGATCTGACCTCTCCCCAAGAATTGGGAAAGAAGGCAGACAAATGGGTCAGAACCAGGGTGAGGCAGAAAACCCAGAACCAAGGGGGTGACACCAAGAAGCAAGATCCTAAATGCTCTGAGAAAGGTGGGGATAAGGCTAAAGACCAGAAGTCTTCACAAGGACCCCAAAAATCTGCATCTGGTGGGGATTCACAGTCTACAAAGGGAAAAGGCCAAAAGAAGCCCTGCTGCAAATTCTGTAAACAGAAAAGGCACTGGACTTCTGATTGTACCAAGTCCAAAGACCAAACCACCACCACTCAAGCCCCTAAGGCAACTGTTCCCCCTAGTACAAGTACTGGTGGAGGTGGTAATCAGAATAAGGGTGTAGTAGGGTTGACCTTGGGTTCTGATGTGGACTCTGGCCTAGTCAGAGTACCAACACAGGCAATGCTAGTTTGTGAGGGAGACCTTGATATGTCCTTCCTAGTGAGCCCCAGTAATCTGGGCAAGTACAAACAGCAGCCTATAATAAATGGCAAACAGGCTTTGGCATTCAGGGACACAGGTGCTAATGTCACCATGGTGGCAGAGGATCTAGTGGACCCTGCACAGATCATCCTGGGTGAAATGTACCAGGTGACCAATGCAAGCAATGTCAGGGCCAACCATAGCCTGGCAGTTGTGAATTTCTCTTGGGGAGGGTGAAGTACTTAAATAAATATCCCAAGGGCCACACTTACCAGTGACCCGCAATATATATAATAATGTTCAGTCGGCAACGGAGAAGGTTCAAAAACTTTATTGGCCAAAGCAAACTCTATATAGAGGAGCCTCATCGATCCTCACCCATCAGGTGCGCCGAGGAAGACTGCTGGCTCCTTGACAAAACCACACTTATATACATAACAGATTCAGCATACAAAGCCATACAAGTGGAAAAGTACCAGCTAGTCCATGGGTTCCTAAATGAGCTCATACAGTGTTAAGTTTCAGTCTTACACAAAGGGTTGCTATCTATACAGAGGAGGTCGGCAGGGTGACTCCCTTTTCGTCTCAGGGCCTGAAGGAATTCGCTTGATACTCCCTACAGCAGATGTGACCTTGGGCCTCGGCCGTAAATACTACTAACCTGTCTCTGGGCTGGTACGAGCTAAATCATGAAGATGGTAGGCAAAGGAAGCCACGTGATCTGACACATGGTCTATCGCAAACCAAGATGGCTACAGTATGGTTTTCGGCCCTTTTTGTCGGGTAGGAAGAAACGAAAGGAAACGCTTCTCCTAGAACATATCAATAGGCGTTTATGCACTCAGAATACTGTCATAGATACATTGTGCTAACTTTACATGGCACGAATAAACAGAACGAATGATTTTGATCCTTCAGATCGGCCCTTTTAGCACAATGTAGCTAATATACTACCTCAATCTTCGAAGATGCCTTCATCTATTTGCATCATGTCCTATATCTCCTTCTGTACTAGCTGAGTGCCTATCTTAGCTGGACGTGGTTTAGATTCGGGAAGGGCAAGAAGGAGTCGATTAGTGCAATAGGAACAGCAGGCAGGTCCACATTGTATGCAGACACAACAAGTGAAAAGGAAACCTGCTATACCCAAAAGGATCATGAGCAATTTCCATCCCCAAGTGGCAAAGAGGCCCCAGAACCAGCTAGAAAGGGACCAGGTACCGGTGTCTGTATGGATTTCAGATGCTAATCGGTGCAGTTTCTGAATGGCTAAATGCACAGAGGGGGCGGAGTCAGGTATATACACACAGCAAGAACTGCCGATCACTCTGCATGCTCCGCCACGATCAGCTAAGATTACGTCTAAAACCATACGATTCTGAAGCGTTACAAGCCTGGTCGCTTGAAGCTCAACAGTTATGTTAGTTAGTATTCCTGCGGTGATATTCACTACTCCCTCTACTACTCTAGATAACCTTCTGATTTCTTTACTGGTCAAAATGGGTCCCCATATTGGGAAGACTCCTTTCATTATGTCAACAAATGTTGTGCCGGAGAATCGGTCTGATCAGTAGCATCCCCCGTGGTAGCTCGTTTTCCTAAGCTCCGCCGATTCAGTGAGTGGGTCTTATGATAGTCAGAAGGGGCTATATAGACTGGGGGGTATAGGAAAGACAAATAACATGTACCTGACCATCCTCTGGGGAGCCATGTATATGCATTTTCCCCACATACAAAATATACATTCGGGGGGTGGCGTGCAGCATGAAACTTCTGCCTTATGGACAAACCACTACAAATGTGTTCTATAAGGTTGGCATTGAAATGTTTTCCATTGTCACTCCAAATTACACAGGGCAAACCATGGCGAGGGAAAAATTCCTTTACTAGAGCTTTAGCGGTGGCTAAAGCGGTATTCTCCTTGGTGGGGTATGCTTCCACCCATTTACTGAATGCGCAGACCACTACTAGAACATACTTGAGATTATGTACCCGCTCTAATTGAATGAAGTCCATCTGTAACACCTCAAAGGGTAAGGTAGGGGGCGCGAAATTCCCTTTCAGTACGGGGACACTACCCCCTGGATTATGCTGTAAACAGATCATACAGTTCTGAACCAAATGTGTTGCAGTTTTATTAATGTTGGTGTTATACCACACGGGATCTAGTACTGCACAAATGCCCTTAACACCTATATGCGCAGGGCCGTGTGCCATGGATACTATCACATTCACAAATGCATTTGGCAGTAACCACCTACATTTGTCTGACAGGTCGATCCAACATCCATTTTCGTCTAGCTTCCCTATCTGCTCTTGCCAATACACTAATGCTTCAGGGGTCGCTTCTTGTTGTATTTCTCTAACACTATCCATAGTGCTATTGAATATTTCTGTTTCTACCATTCCTCTCGGTGAGCTGGCTACAAACATAGAGGTGGTGTTTGACTGGGCAATTCTGTCAGCAAATGCATTCCCTTTGCCCACCTCATCGATCACAGCTTTATGGGCGCTACACTTAACGACAGCAATTTCCTTTGGCAAGGTTAGGGCAGTCAACAGTCTCAAAACCAACGGGCCGTTCCTTATCTTCTCGCCATGTGAAGTAAGGAAGCCCCTTTCCGCCCATAACCTTCCAAAGTTATGTGCTACACCGAAAGCGTATTGGCTATCGGTGTAGACATTCACTCTCAAACCCTCACTTAACTCACAAGCTCGAAACAAAGCTACTAATTTGGCCGCTTGGGCAGATTGATAAGACACTTTGGCCGTCTCAACTACAGTTTGCAGAGTGGTGATCGCATAGGCAGATGTGGTAGTGCCATTCGGTAACCTAGAACATGAGCCATCGACATATAACTCCCCTTGTGGGTCAGATAAGGGAGTGTCTGTCAGGTCTATCCGTCCCTTCGTCTCTTCCTCTGTTTGAAACATACAATCATGTATGTCTCGATCTTGCTCTTCCGGAGGGAGGGGTAGTAACGTGGCAGGGTTCAGAGTGGCACATCTTTTGATAGTGATATGTGGTGCGAACAGGGTCAATTTATACCCTGTAAGACGCGCACTAGTTAAGTACTGCGTCTTGGTCCTGTTTAGTAATACATCCACAGCGTGAGGCACCATCACCGTGAGGTCAGTATTCAGGAAGAGCCCTTCTGATTGTTGAATTGCCACCGCAACAGCCGCCGTGGCCCTTAGACAACTGGGAAGTGCTCTGGCGACATTATCCAATACCGCCGAAAAGTAGGCACAAGGTTTTTGCTTACCACCAAAACCCTGTGTTAACACAGAAAGCGAGCAACCGTCCACCTCATGCACGTAGAGTGTAAAAGGCTTCCGGTAGTCAGGAGTGCCAAGCACAGGAGCAGAACAAAGAGTAGATTTCAGAGAGACAAAAGCATCTTGACATTCAACAGTCCAAGGTAAAGGTTCATGCACATCTTTAGTTGTCAAGTATAGTAGGGGTTTAGTCAGAAGGGAAAAGTTAGGGATCCATTGGCGACAGTAAGAGGTTATGCCAAGGAAAGCGCGGACATCCCGCTGTGTGCAAGGAACAGACATGTTAGATATAGCTGTTATACGATCAGGAGTTAGACGCCTACCCTCCTTCGACAGGAGATGACCTAAATAAGTCACCTCCGGTCGACAATATTGAAATTTAGACAAGAATACCTTATTGCCATGGCTGGCCAAATGCTGCAACAATTTAACTGTAGCATCCCGGCAACCCTGTTCAGTATCCGAAGCCACCAATAGATCATCTACGTATTGTAATAATACGTTGTCATCGGGCAAAATTAGAGTGTCCAATAGGGCCTTGAGTGCTTGACTATAAATACTAGGGCTTTCTGTATAGCCCTGAGGAGCGCGACAAAACCTGAAGCTGCGACCAGCTAATGAGAGTTTGAAAAGATACCTGCTATCAGGATGAATGGGGATGCTGAAGAAAGCATTTTTCAGATCAATCACAGAGAAATATCGAGCTGTAGGAGGAATCATAGTTAATATGGTGGTTATATCAGGTACCACGGGGTACTGAGGTACCACGATCTTGTTTATCTCTCGTAAATCAATCACAAAATGATATGTATCTACATAATCAGGATTGCAATCTATAGGGGCCCTTTTAAGAATAGGAAGAATTGGACTATTACACATATTGAAGGTTGTCTCTTCCACCTCCCCAGATCGGATCAGATCCTGAATAATGGACAACAAAGCTCGTTCCCCTGCAGGGGCAATTTTGTATTGCGGTATTTTCAGTAACCGAGCATTTTTCTTCAGGGTAATTGATATTGGGGGTATCCTTAACAGACCCACATCAGTGTCCCCGGTGGCCCAAAGGGTTTTTAGAATCACTGCAAATTCAGGGGGCAAAGTGTCTGTCTTAGAGAAGTACTGCACCGAAGGGGCTTGGACAGTCAAATAAACACCGTCTGGGGAACAATATATACGAGCATGTAACCTTTTCAGTAAGTCTATGCCTAATAAATTCTCCCCACATTGTGATGTTAGAAGGAATGGTGAATCAATAGAAATAGGACCCAGAGCGAAAGAAAGAGGTCGGGAAATGGGGCACACCACCGGAGTTCCAGAGAAACCTACGGACACATTATCTTGGCCAGACAGAGCAGCCCCAGGGACAAAGGCATGTGAAACAGAACTGTTCATAGCTCCTGTGTCAACTAGAAACTTCCCCGATGCGCCCATTAAATGTGCATTAACATAAGGTCCATTCTGATCTATAGGAATTGACACACGTCCCCCACTCTGCCTTTGGCTGTCCTATGCACGAGGATAGCTTGCCACTGCATCGCTACCACATTCTTCATTGAAGTACTGCTTTCCCTGACCATGATCAAAATAGTTCTGGCTATTCCCACCTTGTCCAGACTCTTCCTGTCGCGTATGTCCACCTCGACTACCACCACCGCGTCCTCTCCCTTGGCCTCGTGTATTGTTGTGCTGCGCATATAACAACGGACACTGGGAACGCCAATGCCCTTCCTGTTTACAAAATGCGCATTGGTTTATGCCTAAATCAGTCCGTCCTCCACCCGGGACTTGGCCCGCCCCTCGCGGAGCAGAGCTCGGCCCTCCCCGACCCCTTCCGCGGCCTCTCTCAACCTGCTGTAACAGGACCCGCGTTTTCAAATCATTTGCTTTCTTTTCCGTCTTATCCTTACTTTCATTCTCTCAGTGCTCATAATATTGTGCCATACTTAATATAATCGAGGGAGTAGACGTCGTCCAAGTACTTTCTGCGGCCTGGAGTCGGGTCGAGATTTCGGGCAGTAAATTAGTCACAAACCTATTGACAAACAGGCGTATACCACCCTCCTTGGATAAGTCCTGGCCACTGAAGTCAATGAAAACCCCTTCAAATCTAGTGAAAAAATCCGACACACTCTCGTCTTTCTTCTGTCGGCATGCAGTCAATTTATCCCAATCCACTTTCCTGGGCGGGATGAGCGAATGCATGTATGTAATTATTTTGTCAGGTAACGTTAATATTTCACTCCTGGGCTTATCTCCGGGTTTTCGATCTTTATCCCAGTCTTTCAATTGATCCCATGTTCCCCCGAATTCAGTCACATGGTCTTGGTCATGTACCTGTCGCCAGATATCCACTGGTACTAATAGGGCAAAGAACAATTCTATATCGGCCAATGTCATTACCGCCGATGAGGCGGCTTCAGTAAGTTCTTTATAATATGCTGTAGGATTTTTCCTAGGGTCAGGCAAATGAGCCTTTAATGACAGCACTTCACTACGTTTCCACGGGGTGTACACCCACTGCTCCTGAAAGCGAGCATCAACTTGCGGACGGGTAACCACCCCCGTAGCATCTCTTAATTCGGTAATTTCTGGATGATAAATGGGGTGGACCTCGCGCATTGGAAAATGCGCGGAATCCGCAGGACCAGCGGTTTCAAGTCGGGTTCTATAACTAACCAAGGTACTAATATTTTTGAACACCTCGTCTGGGGTCAATTGAAATTTGTGCGCATGATCATGAATAGTATACAATATTGCTGGAGCCTTCCCCCTTGCATGAACTTGTTCCCATAATGATATCAGGCATGCGGCCATATGGTCTAACGCATGCTGTTGCATCACGGGCTCAAAGTCTCTCATAGGACTCCATATGTCGGACACAGTGTAAATTGGGTGTCGCATCCATTGTGATGCTTGTAACGCTACAACCTCCCTTTCCTCCAGTGTCATGGCTGACCGGGTAAATAGTTTCTTGCCTTCAAGAAGACCAGGGGGATGTATCGGAGTGGAAACAGCTGGTAAGGGAGTTGCGGTTGCCGAAGACGAAGTCAACACAGGGGGAGAATGGGCTGACCCGGGCGACAGCTGAAGATTTCCAGCTGTCGCGGATGACAACAGATTGGGCAATAAAGTCATAATCTCTGTAACAGACGAGGACAACTGGGACAAATTGGTTTGGGGTGCAAGAAGGGAAGGGGCTGGAGGTGCCGACGCAATAGGAGCTACCGTCGTCACAGCCGAGACTTGCGCAGGGGCCGCTGGATCCGCAACGGCTGATACCGGGGCAACTGGTGCTGCCGGGTATAACCGTTGTGGGACATATGGGGGTGGCGGGCGCAAGTCCAATAAATCTCCGATTTCATCTTCGGCGTCGGGCCGAGTCACGTAACTTTTATCGGTCTGTAATCTGAACTCACGATTCACACATTCAATCCCTTCTTCTGTTCGGACTCTGTCGTAGGCAATAGCCTTCTGAGTAACTGGTTGCCCTGCCTTAACTCTAGCTAGTTTCTCTTCTCTCATTCGCCTCCGCTTAGATTCCTTCTGCCAGGTGTTTAATGCTTCAAACATGGACTGCCTGCTGCGTCTGGAAAATAACTGGTCCTGTAAAAAGGCAATTTTCTTTTCATCGAAGGAAACCGTTTGGGGCCATTGCAATTCCTCATTACCTCTGGTATATTTATGCCTCAAAGTATTAAACAATAGAGGAGTTATTCCATGTTTTATGTACATGAAATGGTTGGGACTGCCTTCCGGTGGGGCAGGCTGGCTTCGGCCAGACGGGAGCCACCAGCCCGACAACAACAACCAAAACAATTAAATTTACTGAAACACGGCATTGTTAGTTAACAGACGGACACTAATAACGTACAAACAAATTCTTGTATCACATATAACACATATTGATTGTTCCTATATTATGTTTTCTGCAGTTGAACCTCAACCTACTTATTCAAACTTGATGCATCCAAACAAAAGAACCGAGCCCATCGACTCCCGTTCGTGGAGAATTATTCAAAATACCGGAATCACAAAGAGCAGTCTTCCCAAAAAGACTGGCAAGAGGCAGTCAGACAGGTGCGACCACGGACTGGACTACAGACCATCCTACAACCTCCTTGGTTCACCACTGAGACTGTTCTGATGTGGTGCAAGCATCCATCACCTCAGGCATGTCTCATGGCTACCCAATTACAGTCACAGGCCTTTCCGAATACAATCCGGCCGTGTGTTATACACAGGTAACAACTAGGCATCTGAACGGCGTCTCTAAATCACAAAAGATCCGCGGAGTCTCTACAGTCAGTCCCTACCGGACCACCCTGCAAGACCTCCGTAATTCTCCTAGGGTACTCATGACCTCCAAATTAAAATACAGTTAACTGTTTCCAAAAGCACTGCTCAAAAACGTGCGTCAAACAAACAAATTACTCACCGGGTGCACCCATGTACGGACGTTCGTTCTCCGCTGCCAACTTCTTGGGACCAACACGGTCAGCTCCTGGGTTAAGCCCGTAGGACCCCGGTGAAGGGCTACTAGCAGCAGAGGACACCCTGATCGGGAGTGCGGAGTGGAAGTGCCAAAAGTCAAGGAGAAGGAAAAAATAAAATCCCTCTTCTCCACCCGCCGGACCAGGACGCCCTCAATCCTACCACCCGACTACGGGGGAGGAAAAGACCCTATCACGGGGTCCCACCAGAGTCGCCAACTGAAGTACTTAAATAAATATCCCAAGGGCCACACTTACCAGTGACCCGCAATATATATAATAATGTTCAGTCAGCAACGGAGAAGGTTCAAAAAATTTATTGGCCAAAGCAAACTCTATATAGAGGAGCCCCATCGATCCTCACCCATCAGGTGCGTCGAGGAAGACTTCTGGCTCCTTGACAAAACCACACTTCTATACATAACAGATTCAGCATACAAAGCCATACAAGTGGAAAAGTACCAGCTAGTCCATGGGTTCCTAAATGAGCTCATACAGTGTTAAGTTTCAGTCTTACACAAAGGGTTGCTATCTATACAGAGGAGGTCGGCAGGGTGACTCCCTTTTCGTCTCAGGGCCTGAAGGAATTCGCTTGATACTCCCTACAGCAGATGTGACCTTGGGCCTCGGCCGTAAATACGACTAACCTGTCTCTGGGCTGGTACGAGCTAAATCATGAAGATGGTAGGCAAAGGAAGCCACGTGATCTGACACATGGTCTATCGCAAACCAAGATGGCTACAGTATGGTTTTCGGCCCTTTTTGTCGGGTAGGAAGAAACAAAAGGAAACGCTTCTCCTAGAACATATCAATAGGCGTTTATGCACTCAGAATACTGTCATAGATACATTGTGCTAACTTTACATGGCGCGAATAAATAGAACAAATGATTTTGATCCTTCAAGGGGTAACTGGCCTTAAAAAAGTAGTAGTCAGTGCAGACCTCCCTGTCGAATATTTGTTGGGCAATGATCTGCAGACTTCAGCCTGGTCTGAAGTAGAGTTATGGACTCATGCTGAGATGTTGGGCATACCTGCTGAGGTATTTGCTGTGACCAGGTCACAGGCCAAGATACATAAAACTGAACCAGCTCTGGATCCTGAAACTATGGACCAGATGCTACCCAAGAGGAGGAGCAGTAGGGTTAAGGCTGTGCCTTCCCCTCTGTCTCATATCTCAGATTCCCCTCCTGAGGGAGGAGAAGCAGATCCTGAAGAAGGAACTGCCCCAGAGGGACTTGAGCCTGACCAGGTTGAGTTCTTGGGGGCAGGGGGACCTTCCAGGGAAGATCTGAGTAAGGAGCAACAGTGCTGCCCCTCTCTTGAACCCCTCAGACAGCAGGCTGCTGCTGAGGCTGCTGGGAGTGCTAGTGGGTCCCATAAGGTTTATTGGGATGAGGGACTCTTATATTCTGAGGCTAGAGATCCTACCCCTGGAGCCAGCAGGAGGTTGGTAATACCTCAGAAGTTTAGGGGGATCCTCTTGACCCTAGCACATGACATCCCATTGGCAGGACACTTGGGCCAAAATAAGACCTGGGACAGGCTTGTCCCTCATTTTCATTGGCCACACATGTCAGAGGACACCAAGGAGTTTTGTCGCTCCTGTGTCACTTGCCAAGCCAGTGGCAAGTCAGGTGGCACAACAAAGGACCCCCTGATACCACTACCTGTGGTGGGGGTTCCCTTTGAAAGGGTAGGGATTGACATTGTTGGTCCTCTTGACCCTCCAACAGCATCTGGGCACATGTTTATCCTGGTGGTAGATGATCATACCACCAGGTACCCAGAAGCAATTCCCCTCAGGACTACCACAGCCCCTGTGGTGGCAAGAGCCCTCATTGGAGTTTTCTCCAGAGTGGGTTTCCCTAAGGAGGTTATATCTCACAGAGGTACAAACTTTATGTCAGGGTATCTGAAAGCAATGTGGAAGGAGTTTGGTGTCAATTACAAATTCACTACTCCCTATCACCCACAGTGCAATGGGCTTGTTGAGAGATTCAACAAAACCCTAAAGGGAATGATTAAAGGCCTCCCAGAAAAGCTAATGCGAAAATGGGACCTTTTACTTCCCTGCCTTCTGTTTGCATACAGGGAGGTCCCACAGAAGGGGTTTGGCTACAGCCCCTTTGAACTTCTGTTTGAGCACCCTGTCAGAGGCCCATTATGTTTGGTGAAGGAGGGCTGGGAGTTACCTCTCAAACCTCCCAAACAGGATGTGATGGACTATGTACTTGGTCTCCGCTCCAGGATGGCAGAGTACATGAAGAAGGCAATAAAAAACCTTGAGGCTAGCCAAGAATTTCAAAAAGCTTGGCATGACCAAAAGACTGTCCTGACTGTTTACCAGCCAGGCCAGAAAGTGTGGGTGTTGGAGCCTGTTGCCCCAGCAGCCCTCCAGGACAAATGGAGTGGCCCCCATACAATTGTTGAGAAAAAGGGAGAAGTCACCTACTTGGTGGATCTTGGAACTCCCAGGAGCCCCCTTAGGGTGCTCCATGTCAACAGATTAAAGCCATATGTGGACAGGGCTGACATGGGCTTGCTCATGGCAACTGATGAGTACCAGGAGAGTGACCCTCTCCCTGACCTGCTCTCACAGAACCCTGATGATGGGTCAGTTGATGGTGTTGCTTTGGCAAGCAGCCTCACTGAGCATCAACCAACTGAATGCAGAAAAGTTCTGCAACAGTTCAGACATATGTTTAGCCTGACCCCAAGTCAGACTTCCTGGTGCACCCATGAGGTGGACAATGGAGACAGTCTGCCTGTAAAGAGTAAAATCTACAGGCAACCTGACCATGTCAGGGACTGTATCAAGACTGAAGTCCAGAAAATGTTGGAATTAGGAGTTATTGAGCCTTCAGATAGCCCTTGGGCTAGTCCAGTAGTCCTAGAGCCAAAATCTCACACCCAAGGTGGTAAGAAAGAGATGAGGTTTTGTGTAGACTACAGAGGCCTCAATGCAGTCACCAGGACTGACGCCTACCCAATTCCAAGGACAGATGAGCTCATTGATGCTTTGGCCTCAGCCAAATATCTGAGTACATTTGACCTAACAGCTGGCTACTGGCAAATCAAGTTAGCTGATGATGCCAAGGCCAAAACTGCATTTTCAACCCCTGGTGGACACTATCACTTTGTGGTCATTCCCTTTGGTTTGAAAAATGAACCTGCCACTTTTCAGAGGTTGGTGAATAAAGTTCTGAATGGTATGGGAACTTATTGCTCAGCTTATCTAGATGATATTGCTGTCTTTAGTTCCACTTGACAGGATCACCTGGTCCACCTCAGAAATGTTTTGGAGGCCGTGCAGAAAGCAGGCCTCACTATCAAGGCCACTAAGTGCCAGATGGGACAGAGTCAGGTTGTGTACCTGGGCCACCTTGTGGGTGGAGGTCAGGTTCAACCATTGCAGAGCAAGATCCAGACTATAATGGACTGGGTAGCTCCAACAACCCAGACACAGGTTAGAGCCTTTTTAGGCCTGACTGGGTACTATAGGAGGTTTGTTAAGGGATATGGATCTATAGTGACCCCCTTAAATGATCTTACCTCTAATAAAATGCCAAAGAAGGTTCAGTGGACAGCTAGCTGTCAAAAGGCATTTGATGACCTCAAGCAGGCAATGTGCACTGCCCCCATCTTGCAGAGTCCAGACTACCAAAAGAAGTTCATTGTCCAAACAGATGCTTCAGAGCTGGGTGTGGTTGCTGTACTGTCTCAACTAAATGATGAAGGTCAAGACCAGCCAGTAGCTTTCATAAGCAGAAGGCTGACCCCTAGAGAGAAACGTTGGTCAGCTATAGAGAGGGAGGCCTTTGCTGTGGTGTGGGCCCTGAAGAAGCTGAGGCCATACTTGTTTGGCACTCACTTCTTAGTTCAGACTGACCACAAGCCCCTCCTATGGCTCAAACAGATGAAAGGTGAAAATCCTAAACTGCTTAGGTGGTCCATTTCCCTACAGGAGATGGACTATACAGTGGAACATCGGTCTGGGACCCAACATGCCAATGCAGATGGACTCTCAAGGTATTTCCACTTAGAACATGAAGACTCAACTGGTCAAGGTTAGTTTAATATCCCTGCGTTTGGGGGGGGGGTTGTGTAGGAGAGTAGGATCTGCACTCATGTTGCCCCCACTTTTTTTCTGATGTATACACTGGTTTCTGGCTATAGTCAGCCTGGGTCCCTGCTAATCAGGGCCCCAGATGCACTAGTGATTGGATACTGTGGTACCTTATGAGCCCCTAGTATATGGTACCTTAGGTACCTAGGGCATGGGTACTTCACAGGCCTACCAGGGGCTGAAGCATGCATTATGCCACCCCTGGGAAGCAGACTCAATCTGACACCACAGGCCTGCTACTTCGGCCTGTGTGAGGTAGTGTTAGCACTCCTCACTGAGGTATAGGTTCCTTTATCTCACCATACACACACATATAAACCTATCAGCCACCTCTATGGCAGGCCCTATCAATCCTAAGGGCAGGGTGCTTGGTTTACAATGTGAGGGGGTGCCTCTGCATGAACAGGGTCCATCTGCAGCTACCAGGGTCTATTCTCAAGGGTTGTTTGTGGATGCGGTTAAACCATATACTATTAAGTGCATTAAAATGCTAACTTTGGAATGACTGCATCAAAACATGTTGTGTTTGGTGTCAAACAACTTGGAATCATACCCCCACATCAGTCCATGATGTGGGAGCATGATCCCACCCTTCTAGAGGGTACGACATGTAAAACAACAGAAATCTGAAAGAGCCCTGGCATCACAAAATGGATGCCACCAGCACAGACACTGGGCTGCCCTCCTGCTGCTGACTGAAACTCGCAGTGGAGGAAGCCCAACAAAAGGCATCCTGTCACAGGGAGGTGTCACCACCTTCCAGACAGGATTTAGTGTATTGGGGCTGGGTGGGTGCACTCCTAGAGTGCTTTGAAGTCCTGCACTAGGGGAGCAGTAGGCTCCTCTGTGCATATGCCAGCTCAAACCGGTTCAGGGGCTACTTGCCCCTGCTCTGGCGCGAAACTGGACAAAGGGAAATGGGTGTAACTACCCCCTCCCCTGACCCTCCTAGAGGAGTGGTCATAGAGCTAGTCCCTCCCCTATCTTCACGATAAGATAGCAAACTTTGCCATTGCAAATCAGATAACCCTGGACGACGCTTTACAAGAAGAATCCTGGCCCTTCGATGTTCCACTACCTTTCGAAGACAGAAGAATCTCCCTTGAATTCAAGGAGTGACTCCCCTGCTTGGCAGGCACCAAAAACCTTAATCAACGGTTGCAAACTTTCCTGCTCCCGCCGGAGTTCGAAGTCCCTGCTGCCCTGGAAGTGGATTTCCTGACTTCTCGATGGCCATTGTGAGTCCCCAGTAGAGCTGTGGAGAGTGGACCCCACGAGTGATGAGGAACAGCAATACCCGGGGACCGTGCACTATTGTCAAGTGCAAACCCTTCACGACGTCCTACGGACTTGTACTTTGGACCACTTATGGCCCAAGCCTCCAGCAGGTTTTGCAGTGAAAATCATAGGCCTACCCCATCCCGAGTGACCGTGGGCTCCTGTGAAGCATTTCCTAAAGAGGCACCTTTGCGATCCCTTGCCAGTTGGCTTGTGGGTCCGCCGAAGACTTTCTTATCAACTACAAGGGCTCCCCTGGTTGCTCCAGGCCTGCCCTCACTCACCCCCGCTGAGTGAGTTCCTCAGACCTTGCTGGTCTGCACCATCGACTTTCTTCAGTCTACACAAGAGTTTCAGTTGCCAAGGCTTGTTGGCTCCAATCCAGGTGCCGACACCGCCATCAGCTGGGACACTCCAAATCCAGCCACTGGTCATCTTCGATCTCTCCTGGACCTCGTGAGCAAAGAGTCAAAACACCATCGATGACCTGAAATCACCCGACATCCGTGGTCATCCATCTTCCTGGCCACCGGTCACTGGCAAGTGACTTTGAACACTGTCCCTTCAATTTTCTGGTCTTCTACATCCAGAATCCAGCCTTGGATTCCACCAGACACTTCTTCAGTCGACGCAAGCAGCAAGTCTTCTTTGGTCTCCATAGAAAACAGTGACGCGACCCGACACCAAAAGACACCTATGCACCCGGCTTCCCTGGGTGAGGTAACTTGTGCACTCCGGTGCCCTAGTGTGTGTTGGCCCTCGGAGTACTTACCTTGTAAATGGCTTGCTTGTAGACTTCCTCGAAGTACCCTAGAACTTTAAAAATCAAACCGCAACTTGCACCATTATAATCAATAGGGAACCCGCGGCTGTGTTCACACACTGCACGCGTCTCCCGTGGGCCTGTTACTTACCTGCTAACACTGCAGTAGTGAAGCCCCAGCGATTTCCCAGGCCCTAGGCCTTGTCATTGTGCACGTGGACATTCTTATACCATTTTGTTAGTTTATGGTCTGGTACGCCCATAGGGCTCCAGCCATATTTGTGCTTAATTTATTGTGAAACGTTGACATTTGAATGTGTATCTGGCTTCTAATCTCATAAAGAGATTAGTAGAGTGTGTCTAGCAATAAATACATGTATATTTGATATATATACCTGTGTGGTGTCCTTTCATTTGGTAATTCAAGAGATTATAAGGTAAAACAAGCTGCTTTACATTTCTCTGAGACTTAGCCTGAAGGCTGCTCTCCACAGCTACCACTAGGATAGCTTTCTTTAAAAGGTTGTCTTAAACCTATCTACCATAAGAGTCGAATTGGACTGGTGCAAGGTGGCCACTATAATTTGTGACCAGCATATGCCAGGCCAACTTCTCACAAGTGGTGTATGGGTAGTGTAGGGGGTCGTACTGCGGGTAGTGTTTTTTGGTTTAGCGTAGTGCATTTGTGTTTGGGTGGTGAAGGGAGTCGTGCTGGAGTAGTGTTTTAGGGCTTAGTGTAGTAGAGTGGTGTTTGTGTAGTGTAGGGGGTCGTGCTTGGGGTAGTGCTTTAGGATTTAGGTTAGTGCAGTGGTGTTTGTGTATTGTAGGGGGTCATGCTGGGGTTATATTTAGGGTTTAGGGTAGTGCAGGGTGTTTGTGTTGTGCAGTGAGTCGTGCTGGGGGTAGTGTTTTAGAGTTTACAGCAGTGCAGTGGTGTTTGTGTAGTTAAGGGGGTCATGATGGGGTAGATTTAGGGTTTAGGGTAGTGCAGTGGTGTTTGGGTAGTGTAGGGAGTCGTGCTGGTGGTAGTGTTTTAGGGTTTAGGGTAGTGCAGTTATGTTTGGGTAGTGTAGGATGTCATGCTGGGTGTAGTGTTTTAGGGTTTAGGGTAGTGCAGTGGTGTTTGTGTATTCTAGCGGAATTGTTTTAGGGGTAGATTTATAGTTTAGGGTAGTGTCGTGGTGTTTGTGTAGAATAGGGGGCTTGTTCTCTGGATAGATTTAGGGTTTAGGGTAGTGCAGTGGTGTTTGGGTACTGTATGGAGTCGTGCTGGTGGTAGTGTTTTGTGGGTTTAGGGTAGTGAAGCTATGTTTGGGTAGTGTAGGGTGTCGTGCTGGGGGTAGTGTTTTAGGGTTTAGGGTAGTGCAGTGGTGCTTGTGTAGTGTAGGGGGTTGTGCTGGGGGTAATGTCTTAGGGTTTAGGGTAGTGCAGTGGTGTTTGGGTAGTATAGGTGGTCATACTGGTTGTACATTTAGGGTTTAGGGTAGTGCAGTGGTGTATGTGTTGTGAGGGGGTCATGCAGGGGGTAGTGTTTTAGGATTTAGGGTAGTGTAGTTGTGTTTGTATAGTGTAGGGGTCATGCTGGGGGTAGTGTTTTAGTGTTTAGGACAGTGCAGTGGTGTTTGGTTAGTGTAGGGGGTCAAACTGGGGGAAGTGTTTTGGTTTTAGGGTAGTGCAGTGGTGTTTGTGTAGTGTAGGGGGTAGTGTTTTAGGGTTTGGGGTAGTGCAGTGGTGTTTGTGAAGTATGTGGTGTCATGCTGTGAGTAGTGTTTTAGGGTTTAAGGTAGTGCAGTGGTGTTTGTGTAGTATACGGGGTCATGTTTTAGGGTATAGGGCAGTGCAGTGGTGTTTGGGTTGTGTAGGGGGTCATGCTGGGGTTAGTGTTTTAGGGTTTAGGGTTGTGCAGTGGTGTATGGGTAGTGTAGGGATTCGTGCTGGGGGTAGTGTTGTAGGGTTTAGGGTAGTGCAGTGGTGTTTGTGTAGTGTGGGAAGTCATGCTAGGGTAGAATTATGGTTTAGTGTAGTGCAGTGGTGTTTGTGTTGTGAGGGGGTCGTGCTGGGGATAGTGGTTTAGTGTTTAGGGTAGTGCAGTGGTGTTTGCATAGTGTAATGGGTCATGCTGGGGGTAGTGTTTTAGGGTTTAGGATAGTGCAGTGGTGTTTGGGTAGTGTAGGGGTTCATGCTGGGGTAGTGTTTTAGGGTTTAGGGTAGTGCAGTGGTGTTTGTGTAGTGTAGGGAGTCATGATCGGGATTGTGTTTTAGGGTTTAGGGTAGTGCAGTGGTGTTAATGTAGTATAGGGGGTAGTGTTTAGGGTAGTGCATTGGTGTTTGTGTAGTGTAGGGAATCGTGTTTTAGGGGTTTGGGTAGTGCAGTGGTGTTTGGGTAGTGTAGGGGGCGTGCTGGGGATAGTGTTTTTGGGTTTAGCATAGTGCAGTTGTGTTTAGGTGGTGAAGGGGGTCATGCTGGGGGTAGTGTTTTAGGGTTTAGGGTAGAACAGTGGTGTTTGTGTAGTGTAGTGGGTGGTGCTGGGGATAGATTTAGGGTTTAGGGAAGTGCAGTCTTGTTAATGTAGGGTAGGGGGTAGTGTTTTAGGGTTGAGAGTAGTGCAGTGGTGTTTGTGAAGTGTAGGGTGTCATGGGTTGGGTAATGTTTTAGGGTTAAGGGTAGTGCAGTGGTGTTTGTGTAGTGTAGGGGTTCATGTTTTATGGTTTAGGGTAGTGCAGTTGTTTTTGGGTAGTGTAGAGGTTCAAGTTTTAGGGTATTGGGTAGTGCAGTGGTGTTTGGGTAGTGTAGGGGGTCATGGTGGGTGTTAGTGTTTTAGGGTTTAGGGTAGTGCTGTAGTGTTTGGGTAGTGTAGGTGCTCGTGCTGGGGGTAGTGTTTTAGTGTTTAGGGTAGTGCAGTGGTGTTTGGGTAGTATAGGGGGTCATGCTGGGGTAGTGTTTTAGGGTTTAGGGTAGTGTAGTGGTGTTTGGGTTGTATAGGGGTTCATGCTGGGGGTAGTGTTTTAGAGTTTAGGCTAGTGCAGTGGTGTTTGGGTAGTGTAGGGGGTCATGCCGGGGGCAGATATAGGGTTTAGGGTAGTGCAGTGGTGTTTGTGTTGTGAAGGGGTTGTGCTGGGGGTAGTGTTTTAGGGTTTAGGGTATAACAGTGGTGTTTGGGTAGTGTAGGGGGCCGTGCAGGGGGTACTGTTTTAGGGTTTAGGGAAGTGCAGTGGTGTTTGGGTAATGTAGGGGGTCGTGCTGGGGGTAGTGTTTTAGGGTTTAGAGTAGTGCAGCGGTGTTTTTGTAGTGTAGGGGGTCACGCTGGGGGTAGTGTTTTAGGGTTTAGGGTTTAGATTAGTGCAGTGGTGTTTGTGTAGTGTAGGGGGTCGTGCTGGGGTAGTGTTTTAGGGTTTATGGTAGTGCAGTTTTGTTTGTGTAGTGTAGGGGGTCGTGTTTTAGGGTTTAGGGTAGTGTAGTGGGTTTGGGTAGTGTAGAGGGTCATGCTGGAGGTTGTGTTTTGGGGTTTAAGGTAGTGCAGTTTTGTTTGTCCAGTTTAGGGGGTCATGCTGGGGGTAGATTTAAGGTTTAGGGTAGTACAGTGGTGTTTGTGTAGTGTAAACTGTCGTGTTGTGGGTAGTGTTTTAGGGTTTAAGGCAGTGCAGTGGTGTTTGTGTAGTGTAGGGGGTAGTGTTTTAGGGTTTAGGGTAGTGCAGTGGTGTTTGGGTAGTGTGGTAGGTCATGCTGGGGGTAGATTTAGGGTTAAGGGTAGTGCAGTGGTGTTTGTGTTGTGAGGGGGTCGTGCTGGGGATAGTGGTTTAGTGTTTAGGGTAGTGCAGTGGTGTTTGTATAGTGTAGTGGGTCATGCTGGGGGATAGTGTTTTAGGGTTTAGGATAGTGCAGTGGTGTTTACGTAGTGTAGGGGGTCATGCTGGGGTAGTGTTTTACAGTTTAGGGTAGTGCAGTGGCGTTCGTGTAGTGTAGGGGGTCATGATCGGGATAGTGTTTTAGGGTTGAGGGTAGTGCAGTGGTGTTAATGTAGTATGGGGGTAGTGTTTAGGGTAGTGCATTGGTGTTTGTGTAGTGTAGGGAATCGTGTTTTAGGGGTTAGGGTAGTGCAGTGGTGTTTGGGTAGTGTAGGGGGTCGTGCTGGGGATAGTGTTTTTGGGTTTAGCATAGTGCAGTTGTGTTTAGGTAGTGAAGGGGGTCATGCTGGGGTTAGTGTTTAGGGTTTAGGGTAGAACAGTGGTGTTTGTGTAGTGTAGGGGGTGGTGCTGGGGGTAGATTTAGGGTTTAGGGAAGAGCAGTCGTGTTAATGTAGTGTAGGGGGTAGTGTTGTAGGGTTTAGGGTAGTGCAGTGGTGTTTGTGTAGTGTAGGGGGTCATGTTTTAGGGTATAAGGGAGTGCAGTGGTGTTTGGGTAGTGTAGGGGGTCATGCTGGGGTTAGTGTTTTAGGGTTTAGGGTTGTGCAGTGGTGTTTGGGTAGTGTAGGGATTCGTGCTGGGGTAGTATTGTAGGGTTTAGGGTAGTGCAGTGGTGTTTGTGTACTGTGGGAAGTCATGCTAGGGTAGATTTATGGTTTAGTGTAGTGCAGTGGTGTTTGGGTAGTGTAGGGAGTCGTGTTGGGCATAGTGTTTTAGGGTTTAGGGTAGTGCAGTGGTGTTTGTGTATTCTAGGGGAATTGTTTTAGGGGTAGATTTATAGTTTAGGGTAGTGTCGTGGTGTTTGTGGAGACTAGGGGGCTTGTTCTCTGGATAGATTTAGGGTTTAGGGTAGTGCAGTGGTGTTTGGGTACTGTATGGAGTCGTGCTGGTGGTAGTGTTTTGTGGGTTTAGGGTAGTGAAGCTATGTTTGGGTAGTGTAGGGTGTCGTGCTGGGGGTAGTGTTTTAGGGTTTAGGGTAGTGCAGTGGTGCTTGTGTAGTGTAGGGGGTTGTGCTGGGGGTAATGTCTTAGGGTTTAGGGTAGTGCAGTGGTGTTTGGGTAGTATAGGTGGTCATACTGGTTGTACATTTAGGGTTTAGGGTAGTGCAGTGGTGTATGTGTTGTGAGGAGGTCATGCTGGGGGTAGTGTTTTAGGGTTTAGGGTAGTGCAGTTGTGTTTGTATAGTGTAGGGGTCATGCTCGGGGTAGTGTTTTAGTGTTTAGGACAGTGCAGTGGTGTTTGGGTAGTGTAGGGGGTCAAGCTGGGGGTAGTGTTTTGGTTTTAGGGTAGTGCAGTGGTGTTTGTGTAGTGTAGGGGGTAGTGTTTTAGGGTTTGGGGTAGTGCAGTGGTGTTTGTGAAGTATGTGGTGTCATGCTGTGAGTAGTGTTTTAGGGTTTAAGGTAGTGCAGTGGTGTTTGTGTAGTATAGGGGTCATGTTTTAGGGTATAGGGCAGTGCAGTGGTGTTTGGGTTGTGTAGGGGGTCATGCTGGGGTTAGTGTTTTAGGGTTTAGGGTTGTGCAGTGGTGTTTTTGTAGTGTAGGGATTCGTGCTGGGGGTAGTGTTGTAGGGTTTAGGGTAGTGCAGTGGTGTTTGTGTAGAGTGGGAAGTCATGCTAGGGTAGATTTATGGTGTAGTGCAGTGGTGTTTGTGTTGTGAGGGGGTCGTGCTGGGGATAGTGGTTTAGTGTTTAGGGTAGTACAGTGGTGTTTGTGTAGTGTAGGGGGTCATGCTGGGGTAGTGTTTTAGGGTTTAGGGTAGTGCAGTGGTGTTTGTGTAGTGTAGGGGGTCGTGTTTTAGGGATTAGGGTAGTGTAGTCGGTTTTGGTGGTGTAGGGGGTCATGCTGGAGGTAGTGTTTTGGGGTTTAAGGTAGTGCAGTTGTGTTTGTCCAGTGTAGGGGGTCATGCTGGGGGTAGATTTAGGGTTTAGGGTAGGACAGTGGTGTTTGTGTAGTGTAGACGGTCGTGTTGGGGGTAGTGTTTCAGGGTTTAAGGCAGTGCAGTGGTGTTTGTGTATTGTAGGGGGTAGTGTTTTAGGGTTTATGGTAGTGCAGTGGTGTTTGGGTAGTGTGGGAGGTCATGCTGGGGGTAGATTTAGGGTTAAGGATAGTGCAGTGGTCTTTGTGCTGTGAGGGGGTCATGCTGGGGATAGTGGTTTAGTGTTTAGTGTAGTGCAGTGGTGTTTGTTTAGTATAGTGGGTCATGCTGGGGGTAGTGTTTTAGTGTTTAGGATAGTGCAGTGGTGTTTGCGTAGTGTAGGGGGTCATGCTGGGGTAGTGTTTGATGGTTTAGGGTAGTGCAGTGGTGTTCGTGTAGTGTAGGGGGTCATGATCGGGATAGTGTTTTAGGGTTTAGGGTAGTGCAGTGGTGTTAATGTAGTATAGGGGGAATTGTTTAGGGTAGTGCATTGGTGTTTGTGTAGTGTAGAGAATCGTGTTTTAGGGGTTAGGGTAGTTCAGTGGTGTTTGGGTAGTGTAGGAGGTCATGCTGGGGATAGTGTTTTTGGGTTTAGCATTGTGCAGTTGTGTTTAGGTGGTGAAGGGGGTCATGCTGGGGGTAGTGTTTTAGGGTTTAGGGTAGAACAGTGGTGTTTGTGTAGTGTAGGGGGTGGTGCTGGGGGTAGATTTAGAGTTCAGGGAAGTGCAGTCTTGTTAATGTAGTGTAGGGGGTAGTGTTTTACGGTTTAGGGTAGTGCAGTGGTGTTTGTGAAGTGTAGGGTGTCATGCTGTGGGTAGTGTTTTAGGGTTTAGGGTAGTGCAGTGGTGTTTGTGTAGTGTAGGGGTTCATGTTTTAGGGTTTAGGGTAGTGCAGTAGTTTTTGGGTAGTGTAGGAGGTCATGGTGGGTGTTAGTGTTTTAGGGTTTAGGGTAGTGCTGTGGTGTTTGGTTAGTGTAGGTGTTCGTGCTGGGGTAGTGTTTTAGGGTTTAGGGTACTGTAGTGGTGTTTGGGTTGTAGAAGGGTTCATGCTGGGGGTAGTGTTTTAGGGTTTAGGGTAGTGCAGTGGTGTTTGGGTAGTGTAGGGGGTCATGCCGAGGGTAGATATAGGGTTTAGGGTAGTGCAGTGGTGTTTGTGTTGTGAGGGGGTCCTGCTGGGGGTAGTGTTTTAGGGATTAGGGTAGTGCAGTGGTGTTAGGGTAGTGTAGGCGGTGGTGCAGGGCGTAGTGTTTTAGGGTTTAGGGAAGTGCAGTGGTGTTTGTGTAGTGCAGGGGGTCATGCTGGGGGTAGTGTTTTAGGGTTTAGGGTAGTGCAGTGGTGTTAATGTAGTATAGGGGGTCGTGTTTTAGGGTTTAGGGTAGTGCAGTTGTGTTTGTGAAATGTAGAGGGTCATGCTGTGGGTAGTGTTTTAGGTTTTAGGGTAGTGCAGTGGTGTTTGGGTAGTGTAGGGGGTTATGCTGGGGGTAGTATTTTAGGGTTTAGGGTAGTGCAGTGGTGGTTGTGTAGTGTGGGAGGTCATGCTAGGGATAGATTTAGGATTTAGTGTAGTGCAGTGGTGTTTGTGTAGTGTAGGGGGTCATGCTGGGGTAGTGTTTTAGGGTCTAGGGTAGTGCAGTGGTGTTTTTGTAGTGTAGGGGGTCGTGTTTTAGGGTTTAGGGCAGTGTAGTGGGTTTGGGTAGTGTAGAGGGTCGTGCTGGAGGTAGTGTTTTGGGGTTTAAGGTAGTGCAGTTTTGTTTGTCCAGTGTAGGGGGTCATGCTGGGGGTAGATTTAAGGTTTAGGGTAGTACAGTGGTGTTTGTGTAGTGTAAACTGTCGTGTTGTGGGTAGTGTTTTAGGGTTTAAGGCAGTGCAGTGGTGTTTGTGTGGTGTAGGGGGTAGTGTTTTAGGGTTTAGGGTAGTGCAGTGGTGTTTGGGTAGTGTGGTAGGTCATGCTGGGGGTAGATTTAGGGTTAAGGGTAGTGCAGTGGTGTTTGTGTTGTGAGGGGGTCGTGCTGGGGATAGTGGTTTAGTGTTTAGGGTAGTGCAGTGGTGTTTGTATAGTGTAGTGGGTCATGCTGGGGGTAGTGTTTTAGGGTTTAGGATAGTGCAGTGGTGTTTGCGTAGTGTAGGGGGTCATGCTGGGGTAGTGTTTGATGGTTTAGGGTAGTGCAGTGGTGTTCGTGTAGTGTAGGGGGTCATGATCGGGATAGTGTTTTAGGGTTTAGGGTAGTGCAGTGGTGTTAATGTAGTATGGGGGTAGTGTTTAGGGTAGTGCATTGGTGTTTGTGTAGTGTAGGGAATCATGTTTTAGGGGTTAGGGTAGTGCAGTGGTGTTTGGGTAGTGTAGGGGGTCGTGCTGGGGATAGTGTTTTTGGGTTTAGCATAGTAAACTTGTGTTTAGGTAGTGAAAGGGGTCATGCTGGGGTTAGTGTTTAGGGTTTAGGGTAGAACAGTGGTGTTTGTGTATTGTAGAGGGTGGTGCTGGGGGTAGATTTAGGGTTTAGGGAAGAGCAGTCTTGTTAATGTAGTGTAGGGGGTAGTGTTTTAGGGTTTAGGGTAGTGCAGTGGTGTTTGTGAAGTGTAGGGTGTCATGCTGTGAGTAGTGTTTTCGGGTTTAAGGTAGTGCAGTGGTGTTTGTGTAGTGTAGGGGGTCATGTTTTAGGGTATAAGGGAGTGCAGTGGTGTTTGGGTAATGTAGGGGGTCATGCTGGGGTTAGTGTTTTAGGGTTTAGGGTTGTGCAGTGGTGTTTGGGTAGTGTAGGGATTCGTGCTGGGGTAGTATTGTAGGGTTTAGGGTAGTGCAGTGGTGTTTGTGTACTGTGGGAAGTCATGCTAGGGCAGATTTATGGTTTAGTGTAGTGCAGTGGTGTTTGGGTAGTGTAGGGAGTCGTGTTGGGCGTAGTGTTTTAGGGTTTAAGGTAGTGCAGTGGTGTTTGTGTATTCTAGGGGAATTGTTTTAGGGGTAGATTTATAGTTTAGGGTAGTGTCGTGGTGTTTGTGTAGACTAGGGGGCTTGTTCTCTGGATAGATTTAGGGTTTAGGGTAGTGCAGTGGTGTTTGGGTACTGTATGGAGTCTTGCTGGTGGTAGTTTTTTGTGGGTTTAGGGTAGTGAAGCTATGTTTGGGTAGTGTAGGGTGTCGTGCTGGGGGTAGTGTTTTAGGGTTTAGGGTAGTGCAGTGGTGCTTGTGTAACTGTAGGGGGTTGTGCTGGGGGTAATGTCTTAGGGTTTAGGGTAGTGCAGTGGTGTTTGGGTAGTATAGGTGGATACTGGTTGTACATTTAGGGTTTAGGGTAGTGCAGTGGTGTATGTGTTGTGAGGGGGTCATGCTGGGGGTAGTGTTTTAGGGTTTAGGGTAGTGCAGTTGTATTTGTATAGTGTAGGGGTCATGCTGGGGGTAGTGTTTTAGTGTTTAGGACAGTGCAGTGGTGTTTGGGTAGTGTAGGGGGTCAAGCTGGGGGTAGTGTTTTGGTTTTCGGGTAGTGCAGTGGTGTTTGTGTAGTGTAGGGGGTAGTGTTTTAGGGTTTGGGGTAGTGCAGTGGTGTTTGTGAAGTATGTGGTGTCATGCTGTGAGTAGTGTTTTAGGGTTTAAGGTAGTGCAGTGGTGTTTGTGTAGTATAGGGGGTCATGTTTTATGGTATAGGGCAGTGCAGTGGTGTTTGGGTTGTGTAGGGGGTCATGCTGGGGTTAGTGTTTTAGGGTTTAGGGTTGTGCAGTGGTGTTTGGGTAGTGTAGGGATTCATGCTGGGGGTAGTGGTGTAGGGTTTAGGGTAGTGCAGTGGTGTTTGTGTAGTGTGGGAAGTCATGCTAGGGTAGATTTATGGTTTAGTGTAATACAGTGGTGTTTGTGTTGTGAGGGGGTCGTGCTGGGGATAGTGGTTTAGTGTTTAGGGTAGTGCAGTGGTGTTTGCATAGTGTAGTGGGTCATGCTGGGGGTAGTGTTTTAGGGTTTAGGATAGTGCAGTGGTGTTTGGGTAGTGTAGGGGCTCATGCTGGGGTAGTGTTTTAGGGTTTAGGGTAGTGTAGTGGTGTTTGTGTAGTGTAGGGAGTCATGATCGGGATTGTGTTTTAGGCTTTAGGGTAGTGCAGTGGTGTTAATGTAGTATAATGGGTAGTGTTTAGGGTAGTGCATTGGTGTTTGTGTAGTGTAGGGAATCGTGTTTTAGGGGTTAGGGTAGTGCAGTGGTGTTTGGGTAGTGTAGGGGGCGTGCTGGGGATAGTGTTTTGGGGTTTAGCATAGTGCAGTTGTGTTTAGGTGGTGAAGGGGGTCATGCTGGGGGTAGTGTTTTAGGGTTTAGGGTAGAACAGTGGTGTTTGTGTAGTGTAGTGGGTGGTGCTGGGGATAGATTTAGGGTTTAGGGAAGTGCAGTCTTGTTAATGTAGGGTAGGGGGTAGTGTTTTAGGGTTGAGAGTAGTGCAGTGGTGTTTGTGTAGTATAGGGGTTCATGTTTTACGGTTTAGGGTAGTGCAGTGGTTTTTGGGTAGTGTAGAGGTTCAAGTTTTAGGGTATTGGGTAGTGCAGTGGTGTTTGGGTAGTGTAGGGGGTCATGGTGGGTGTTAGTGTTTTAGGGTTTAGGGTAGTGCTGTAGTGTTTGGGCATTGTAGGTGTTCGTGCTGGGGGTAGTGTTTTAGTGTTTAGGTTAGTGCAGTGGTGTTTGGGTAGTATGGGGGTCATGCTGGGGGTAGTGTTTTAGGGTTTAGGGTAGTGTAGTGGTGTTTGGGTTGTATAGGGGTTCATGCTGGGGGTAGTGTTTTAGAGTTTAGGCTAGTGCAGTGGTGTTTGGGTAGTGTAGGGGGTCATGCCGGGGGCAGATATAGGGTTTAGGGTAGTGCAGTGGTGTTTGTGTTGTGAGGGGGTTGTGCTGGGGGTAGTGTTTTAGGGTTTAGGGTATTACAGTGGTGTTTGGGTAGTGTAGGGGGTCATGCAGGGGGTAGTGTTTTAGGATTTAGGGTTTAGATTAGTGCAGTGGTGTTTGTGTAGTGTAGGGGGTGGTGCTGGGGGTAGTGTTTTAGGGTTTAGAGTAGTGCAGCGGTGTTTTTGTAGTGTAGGGGGTCACGCTGGGGGTAGTGTTTTAGGATTTAGGGTTTAGATTAGTGCAGTGGTGTTTGTGTAGTGTAGGGGTCGTGCTGGGGTAGTGTTTTAGGGTTTAGGGTAGTGCAGTGGTGTTTGTGTAGTGTAGGGGGTCGTGTTTTAGGGTTTAGGGTAGTGTAGTGGGTTTGGATAGTGTAGGGGGTCGTGCAGGGGGTACTGTTTTAGGGTTTAGGGAAGTGCAGTGGTGTTTGGGTAGTGTAGGGGGTCGTGCTGGGGGTAGTGTTTTAGGGTTTAGAGTAGTGCAGCGGTGTTTTTTGTAGTGTAGGGGGTCACGCTGGGGGTAGTGTTTTAGGGTTTAGGGTTTAGATTAGTGCAGTGGTGTTTGTGTAGTGTAGGGGGTCGTGCTGGGGTAGTGTTTTGGGGTTTAAGGTAGTGCAGTTTTGTTTGTCCAGTGTAGGGGGTCATGCTGGGGGTAGATTTAAGGTTTAGGGTAGTACAGTGGTGTTTGTGTAGTGTAAACTGTCGTGTTGTGGGTAGTGTTTTAGGGTTTAAGGCAGTGCAGTGGTGTTTTTGTAGTGTAGGGGGTAGTGTTTTAGGGTTTAGGGTAGTGCAGTGGTGTTTGGGTAGTGTGGTAGGTTATGCTGGGGGTAGATTTAGGGTTAAGGGTAGTGCAGTGGTGTTTGTGTTGTGAGGGGGTCGTGCTGGGGATAGTGGTTTAGTGTTTAGGGTAGTGCAGTGGTGTTTGTATAGTGTAGTGGGTCATGCTGGGGGTAGTGTTTTAGGGTTTAGGATAGTGCAGTGGTGTTTGCGTAGTGTAGGGGGTCATGCTGGGGTAGTGTTTTACGGTTTAGGGTAGTGCAGTGGTGTTTGGGTAGTGTAGGGAGTCGTGTTGGGCGTAGTGTTTTAGGGTTTAGGGTGGTGCAGTGGTGTTTGTGTAGTGTAGGGAGTCGTGCTGGGGTAGTGTTTTAGGGTTTAGGGTAGTTCAGTGGTGTTTGGGTAGTGTAGGGGGTCGTGCTGGGGGTAGTGTTTTAGGGTTTAGAGAAATGCAGCGGTGTTTGTGTAGTGTATGGGGTCATGCTGGGGGTAGTGTTTTAGGGTTTAGGTTAGTGCAGTGGTGTTTGTGTAGTGTAGGGGGTCATGCTTGGGTTAGTGTTTTAGGGTTTAGGGTAGTACAGTGGTGTTTGTGTAGTGTAGAGATAGTGTTTTAGGGTTTAGGGTAGTGCAGTGGTGTTTGGGTAGTGTGGTAGGTCATGCTGGGGGTAGATGTAGGGTTAAGGGTAGTGCAGTGGTGTTTGTGTTGTGAGGGGGTCGTTCTGGGGATAGTGGTTTAGTGTTTAGGGTAGTGCAGTGGTGTTTGTATAGTGTAGTGGGTCATGCTGGGGGTAGTGTTTTAGGGTTTAGGATAGTGCAGTGGTGTTTGCGTAGTGTAGGGGGTCATGCTGGGGTAGTGTTATACGGTTTAGGGTAGTGCAGTGGTGTTTGGGTAGTGTAGGGAGTCGTGTTGGGCGTAGTGTTTTAGGGTTTAGGGTAGTGCAGTGGTGTTTGTGTAGTGTAGGGGGTAGTGTTTTAGGGTTTAGGGTAGTGCTGTGCTGTTTGTGTAGTGTAGGGGGTCGTGCAGGGGGTAGTGATTTAGGGTTTATGGTAGTTCAGTGGTGTTTGGGTACTGTAGGGGGTCATGCTGGGGGTAGTGTTTTAGGGTTTAGAGAAGTGCAGCGGTGTTTGTGTAGTGTATGGGGTCATGCTGGGGGTAGTGTTTTAGGTTTTAGGTTAGTGCAGTGGTGTTTGTGTAGTGTAGGGGGTCATGCTGGGGGTAGTGTTTTAGCGTTTAGGGTAGTGCAGTGGTGTTTGTGTAGTGTAGGGGGTCGTGTTTTAGGGTTTAGGGTAGTGTAGTCGGTTTCGGTAGTGTAGGGGGTCGTGCTGGAGGTAGTGTTTTGGGGTTTAAGGTAGTGCAGTTGTGTTTGTCCTGTGTAGGGGGTCATGCTGGGGGTAGATTTAGGGTTTAGGGTAGGACAGTGGTGTTTGTGTAGTGTAGACGGTCATGTTGCGGGTAGTGTTTCAGGGTTTAAGGCAGTGCAGTGGTGTTTGTGTATTGTAGGGGGTAGTGTTTTAGGGTTTATGGTAGTGCAGTGGTGTTTGGGTAGTGTGGAAGGTCATGCTGGGGGTAGATTTAGGGTTAAGGATAGTGCAGTGGTATTTGGGTAGTGTAGGGGGTTCATGCTGGGGATAGTGGTTTAGTGTTTAGTGTAGTGCAGTGGTGTTTGTTTAGTATACTGGGTCATGCTGGGGGTAGTGTTTTAGTGTTTAGGATAGTGCAGTGGTATTTGGGTAGTGTAGGGGGTTCATGCTGGGGTAGTTTTTTAGGGTTTAGGGTAGTGCACTGGTGTTTGTGTAGTGTAGGAGGTCATGCTGGGGATAGTGTTTTTGGGTTTAGCATAGTGCAGTTGTGTTTAGGTGGTGAAGGGGGTCATGCTGGGGGTAGTGTTTTAGGGTTTAAGGTAGAACAGTGGTGCTTGTGTAGTGTAGGGGGTGGTGCTGGGGGTAGATTTAGAGTTCAGGGAAGTGCAGTCTTGTTAATGTAGTGTAGGGGGTAGTGTTTTACGGTTTAGGGTAGTGCAGTGGTGTTTGTGAAGTGTAGGGTGTCATGCTGTGGGTAGTGTTTTAGGGTTTAGGGTAGTGCAGTGGTGTTTGTGTAGTGTAGGGGTTCATGTTTTAGGGTTTAGGGTAGTGCAGTAGTGTTTGGGTAGTGGAGGAGGTCATGGTGGGTGTTAGTGTTTTAGGGTTTAGGGTAGTGCTGTGGTGTTTGGTTAGTGTAGGTGTTCGTGCTGGGGTAGTGTTTTAGGGTTT
Source organism: Triturus cristatus (assembly GCF_964204655.1). NCBI lineage: Eukaryota > Metazoa > Chordata > Amphibia > Caudata > Salamandridae > Triturus > Triturus cristatus. The sequence continues at coordinate 749,608,863 of NC_140579.1, forward strand.
AGGGTAGTGTAGTGGTGTTTGGGTTGTATAAGGGTTCATGCTGGGGGTAGTGTTTTAGGGTTTAGGGTAGTGCAGTGGTGTTTGGGTAGTGTAGGGGGTCATGCCGGGGGTAGATATAGGGATTAGGGTAGTGCAGTGGTGTTTGTGTTGTGAGGGGGTCCTGCTGGGGGTAGTGTTTTAGGGTTTAGGGTAGTGCAGTGGTGTTTGGGTAGTGTAGGGGTGGTGCAGGGGGTAGTGTTTTAGGGTTTAGGGAAGTGCAGTGGTGTTTGTGTAGTGTAGGGGGTCATGCTGGGGGTAGTGTTTTAGGGTTTAGGGTAGTGCAGTGGTGTTAATGTAGTATAGGGGGTCGTGTTTTAGGGTTTAGGGTAGTGCAGTGGTGTTTGTGAAATGGAGAGGGTCATGCTGTGGGTAGTGTTTTAGGTTTTAGGGTAGTGCAGTGGTGTTTGGGTAGTGTAGGGGGTTATGCTGGGGGTAGTATTTTAGGGTTTAGGGTAGTGCAGTGGTGGTTGTGTAGTGTGGGAGGTCATGCTAGGGATAGATTTAGGATTTAGTGTAGTGCAGTGGTGTTTGTGTAGTGTAAGGGGTCGTGCTGGGGGTAGTGTTTTAGGGTTTAGGGTACTGCAGTGGGGTTCAGGTAGTGTAGGGAGTAGTGCTGAGGTAGTGTTTTAGGGTTTAGACTAGTGCAGTGGTGGTTGTGAAGTGTAGGGGGCCGTGCTGGGGGTAGTGTTTTAGGGTTTAGGATAGTGCAGTTCTGTTTGTGTAGTGTGGGGGTAGTGTTTTAGGGTTTAGGGTAGTGCTGTGCTGTTTGTGTAGTGTAGGGGGTTGAGCTGGGGCCCGGGGGTAGTGATTTAGGGTTTTGGGTAGTGCAGTTCTGTTTGTGTAGTGTAGGGGTAGTGTTTTAGCGTTTAGGGTAGTGCTGTGCTGTTTGTGTAGTGTAGGGGGTCGTGCTGGGGGTAGTGATTTAGGGTTTAGGGTAGTGCAGTGGTATTTGTGAAATGGAGAGGGTCATGCTGTGGGTAGTGTTTTAGGTTTTAGGGTAGTGCAGTGGTGTTTGGGTAGTGTAGGGGGTTATGCTGGGGGTAGTATTTTAGGGTTTAGGGTAGTGCAGTGGTGGTTGTGTGGTGTGGGAGGTCATGCTAGGGATAGATTTAGGATTTAGTGTAGTGCAGTGGTGTTTGTGTAGTGTAAGGGGTCGTGCTGGGGGTAGTGTTTTAGGGTTTAGGGTACTGCAGTGGGGTTCAGGTTGTGTAGGGAGTAGTGCTGAGGTAGTGTTTTAGGGTTTAGACTAGTGCAGTGGTGGTTGTGAAGTGTAGGGGGCCGTGCTGGGGGTAGTGTTTTAGGGTTTAGGGTAGTGCAGTTCTGTTTGTGTAGTGTGGGGGTAGTGTTTTAGGGTTTAGGGTAGTGCTGTGCTGTTTGTGTAGTGTAGGGGGTTGAGCTGGGGGTAGTGATTTAGGGTTTTGGGTAGTGCAGTTCTGTTTGTGTAGTGTAGGGGTAGTGTTTAGCGTTTAGGGTAGTGCTGTGCTGTTTGTGTAGTGTAGGGGGTCGTGCTGGGGGTAGTGATTTAGGGTTTAGGGTAGTGCAGTGGTATTTGTATAGTGTAGAGAGTTGTGTTTTAGGGTTCAGGGTATTGCAGTGGTGTTAGTGTAGTGTAGGGAGCCGTGCTGGTGGTAGCGGTTTAGGGTTTAGGGTAGTTCACTGGTGGGTAGTATAGGGTGTCATGCTGGGGGTAGTGTTTTAGGGTTTAGGGTAGTGCAGTGGTGTTTGTGTAGTCTAGGGGGTTGTGCTGGGGGTAGATTTAGGGTTTAGGGTAGGGCAGTGGTGTTAGTGTAGTCTAGGGGGTTGTGCTGGGGGTAGATTTAGGGTTTAGGGTAGGGCAGTGGTGTTAGTGTAGTGTAGGGAGTCGTGCTGGGGTAGTGTTTTTGCGTTTAGCGTAGTGCAGTTGTGTTTGGGTGGTGTAGGGTGTCGTGCTGGGGGTAGTATTTTAGGGTTTAGGGTAGTGCAGTGGTGTTTGTGTAGTCTAGGGGGTTGTGCTGGGGGTAGATTTAGGGTTTAGGGTAGGGCAGTGGTGTTAGTGTAGTGTAGGGAGTCGTGCTGGGGTAGTGTTTTTGCGTTTAGCGTAGTGCAGTTGTGTTTGGGTGGTGAAGGGAGTCGTGATGGTGGTAGTGTTTTAGGGTGTAAGGCAGTGGTGTTTCGGTAGTGAAGGGGGTCGTGATGGGGGTAGATTTAGGGTTTAGTGTAGTGCAGTGGTGTTAGTGTAGTGTAGGGAGTCGTGCTGGTGGTAGCGTTTTAGGGTTTAGGGTAGTTCACTGGTGGGTAGTATAGGGTGTCGTGCTGGGGGTAGTGTTTTAGGGTTTAGGGTAGTGCAGTGGTGTTTGTGTAGTCTAGGGGGTTGTGCTGGGAGTAGATTTAGGGTTTAGGGTAGGGCAGTGGTGTTAGTGTAGGGTAGGGAGTCGTGCTGGTGGTAGTGTTTTAGGGTTTAGGGTAGTGCAGTTATGTTTGGGTAGTGTAGGGTGTCGTGCTGGGGGTAGTGTTTTAGGGTTTAGGGTAGTGCAGGGGTGTTTGGGTAGTGTAGGGGTTCATGCTGGGGGCAGTGTTTTAGGGTTTAGGGTAGTGCAGTGGTGTTTGGGTAGTGTAGGGGGTAATGCTGGGGGTAGCGTTTTAGTGTTTACCTTAGTGCAGTGGTGTTTGTATAGTGTAGGGGTTCATGTTTTAGGGGTTAGGGTAGTGCTGTGGTGTTTGTGTAGACTAGGGGGCTTGTTCTGGGGATAGATTTAGGGTTTAGGGTAGTGCAGTGGTGTTTGGGTAGTGTAGGGGTTCATGCTGGGGTAGAGTTTTCAGGTTTAGTTTAGTGCAGTGGTGTTTGGGTAGTGTAGGGGTTCATGCTGGGGCAGTGTTTTAGGGTTTAGGGTAGTGCAGTGGTGTTTGGGTAGTGTAGGGGGTCATGCTGGGGGTAGATTTAGGGTTTAGGGTAGTGCAGTGGTGTTTGTGTTGTGAGGGGGTAATGCTGGGGGTAGATTTTTAGGGTTTACGGTAGTGCAGTGGTGTTTGTATAGTGTAGGGGTGCATGTTTTAGGGTTTAGGGTAGTGCAGTGGTGTTTGTGAAGTGTGGGAGGTCATGCTAGGGGTAGATTTAGGGTTTAGTGTAGTACAGTGGTGTTTGTGTAGTGTAAGGGGTCGTGCTGAGGGTAGGGTTTTAGGGTTTAGGGTAGTGCAGTGGTGTTTGTGTAATGTAGGGGTTCATGTTTTAGAGTTTAGGGTAGTGCAGTGGTGTTTGTGTAGTGTGGGAGGTCATGCTAGGGGTAGATTTAGAGTTTAGTGTAGTGCAGTGGTGTTTGTGTAGTGTAAGGGGTCGTGCTGAGGGTAGTGTTTAGGGTTTAGGGTAGTGCAGTGGAGTTTGGGTAGTGTAGAGTGTAGTGCTGGGGTATTGTTTTAGGGTTTATTGTAGTGTTGTGGTGTTTGTGTTGTATAGGTGGTCGTGCTGGGGGTAGTGTTTTAGGGTTTACAGTAGTGCAGTGGTGTTTGTGTAGCGTAGAGGGTTGTGTTTTAGGGTTTAGGGTAGTGCAGTGGTGTATGGGTAGTGTAGGGGGTCATGCTGGGGGTAGTGTTTTTCGGTTTATCGTAGTGCAGTTGTGTTTGGGTGGTGAAGGGAGTTGTGCTGGTGTAGTGTTTTAGGGTTTATGGTTTAGGTTAGTGCAGTGGTGTTTGTGTAGTGTAGGGGGTCATGCTGGGGGTAGTGTTTTAGGGTTTAGGGTAGTGCAGTGGTGTTTGTGTAGTGTAGGGGGTCGTGTTTTAGGGTTTAGGGTAGTGTAGTCGGTTTCGGTAGTGTAGGGGGTCGTGCTGGAGGTAGTGTTTTGGGGTTTAAGGTAGTGCAGTTGTGTTTGTCCAGTGTAGGGGGTCATGCTGGGGGTAGATTTAGGGTTTAGGGTAGGACAGTGGTGTTTGTGTAGTGTAGACGGTCGTGTTGCGGGTAGTGTTTCAGGGTTTAAGGCAGTGCAGTGGTGTTTGTGTATTGTAGGGGGTAGTGTTTTAGGGTGTATGGTAGTGCAGTGGTGTTTGGGTAGTGTGGAAGGTCATGTTGGGGGTAGATTTAGGGTTAAGGATAGTGCAGTGGTATTTGGGTAGTGTAGGGGGTTCATGCTGGGGATAGTGGTTTAGTGTTTAGTGTAGTGCAGTGGTGTTTGTTTAGTATACTGGGTCATGCTGGGGGTAGTGTTTTAGTGTTTAGGATAGTGCAGTGGTATTTGGGTAGTGTAGGGGGTTCATGCTGGGGTAGTTTTTTAGGGTTTAGGGTAGTGCACTGGTATTTGTGTAGTGTAGGGGGTCATGATCGGGATAGTGTTTTAGGGTTTAGGGTAGTGCAGTGGTGTTAATGTAGTATAGGGAAAATTGTTTAGGGTAGTGCATTGGTGTTTGTGTAGTGTAGGGAATCGTGTTTTAGGGGTTAGGGTAGTTCAGTGGTGTTTGGGTAGTGTAGGAGGTCATGCTGGGGATAGTGTTTTTGGGTTTAGCATAGTGCAGTTGTGTTTAGGTGGTGAAGGGGGTCATGCTGGGGGTAGTGTTTTAGGGTTTAAGGTAGAACAGTGGTGTTTGTGTAGTGTAGGGGGTGGTGCTGGGGTAGATTTAGAGTTCAGGGAAGTGCAGTCTTGTTAATGTAGTGTAGGGGGTAGTGTTTTACGGTTTAGGGTAGTGCAGTGGTGTTTGTGAAGTGTAGGGTGTCATGCTGTGGGTAGTGTTTTAGGGTTTAGGGTAGTGCAGTGGTGTTTGTGTAGTGTAGGGGTTCATGTTTTAGGGTTTAGGGTAGTGCAGTAGTGTTTGGGTAGTGTAGGAGGTCATGGTGGGTGTTAGTGTTTTAGGGTTTAGGGTAGTGCTGTGGTGTTTGGTTAGTGTAGGTGTTCGTGCTGGGGTAGTGTTTTAGGGTTTAGGGTAGTGTAGTGGTGTTTGGGTTGTATAAGGGTTCATGCTGGGGGTAGTGTTTTAGGGTTTAGGGTAGTGCAGTGGTGTTTGGGTAGTGTAGGGGGTCATGCCGGGGGTAGATATAGAGTTTAGGGTAGTGCAGTGGTGTTTGTGTTGTGAGGGGGTCCTGCTGGGGGTTGTGTGTTAGGGTTTAGGGTAGTGCAGTGGTGTTTGGGTAGTGTAGGGGTGGTGCAGGGGGTAGTGTTTTAGGGTTTAGGGAAGTGCAGTGGTGTTTGTGTAGTGTAGGGGGTCATGCTGGGGGTAGTGTTTTAGGGTTTAGGGTAGTGCAGTGGTGTTAATGTAGTATAGGGGGTCGTGTTTTAGGGTTTAGGGTAGTGCAGTGGTGTTTGTGAAATGGAGAGGGTCATGCTGTGGGTAGTGTTTTAGGTTTTAGGGTAGTGCAGTGGTGTTTGGGTAGTGTAGGGGGTTATGCTGGGGGTAGTATTTTAGGGTTTAGGGTAGTGCAGTGGTGGTTGTGTAGTGTGGGAGGTCATGCTAGGGATAGATTTAGGATTTAGTGTAGTGCAGTGGTGTTTGTGTAGTGTAAGGGGTCGTGCTGGGGGTAGTGTTTTAGGGTTTAGGGTACTGCAGTGGGGTTCAGGTAGTGTAGGGAGTAGTGCTGAGGTAGTGTTTTAGGGTTTAGACTAGTGCAGTGGTGGTTGTGAAGTGTAGGGGGCCGTGCTGGGGGTAGTGTTTTAGGGTTTAGGGTAGTGCAGTTCTGTTTGTGTAGTGTGGGGGTAGTGTTTTAGGGTTTAGGGTAGTGCTGTGCTGTTTGTGTAGTGTAGGGGGTTGAGCTGGGGGTAGTGATTTAGGGTTTTGGGTAGTGCAGTTCTGTTTGTGTAGTGTAGGGGTAGTGTTTTAGCGTTTAGGGTAGTGCTGTGCTGTTTGTGTAGTGTAGGGGGTCGTGCTGGGGGTAGTGATTTAGGGTTTAGGGTAGTGCAGTGGTATTTGTATAGTGTAGAGGGTTGTGTTTTAGGGTTCAGGGTATTGCAGTGGTGTTAGTGTAGTGTAGGGAGTCGTGCTGGTGGTAGCGGTTTAGGGTTTAGGGTAGTTCACTGGTGGGTAGTATAGGGTGTCGTGCTGGGGGTAGTGTTTTAGGGTTTAGGGTAGTGCAGTGGTGTTTGTGTAGTCTAGGGGGTTGTGCTGGGGGTAGATTTAGGGTTTAGGGTAGGGCAGTGGTGTTAGTGTAGTGTAGGGAGTTGTGCTGGTGGTAGTGTTTTAGGGTTTAGGGTAGTGCAGTTATGTTTGGGTAGTGTAGGGTGTCGTGCTGGGGGTAGTATTTTAGGGTTTAGGGTAGTGCAGTGGTGTTTGTGTAGTCTAGGGGGTTGTGCTGGGGGTAGATTTAGGGTTTAGGGTAGGGCAGTGGTGTTAGTGTAGTGTAGGGAGTCGTGCTGGGGTAGTGTTTTTGCGTTTAGCATAGTGCAGTTGTGTTTGGGTGGTGAAGGGAGTCGTGATGGTGGTAGTGTTTTAGGGTGTAAGGCAGTGGTGTTTCGGTAGTGAAGGGGGTCGTGATGGGGGTAGATTTAGGGTTTAGTGTAGTGCAGTGGTGTTAGTGTAGTGTAGGGAGTCGTGCTGGTGGTAGCGTTTTAGGGTTTAGGGTAGTTCACTGGTGGGTAGTATAGGGTGTCGTGCTGGGGGTAGTGTTTTAGGGTTTAGGGTAGTGCAGTGGTGTTTGTGTAGTCTAGGGGGTTGTGCTGGGAGTAGATTTAGGGTTTAGGGTAGGGCAGTGGTGTTAGTGTAGTGTAGGGAGTCGTGCTGGTGGTAGTGTTTTAGGGTTTAGGGTAGTGCAGTTATGTTTGGGTAGTGTAGGGTGTCGTGCTGGGGGTAGTGTTTTAGGGTTTAGGGTAGTGCAGGGGTGTTTGGGTAGTGTAGGGGTTCATGCTGGGGGCTGTGTTTTAGGGTTTAGGGTAGTGCAGTGGTGTTTGGGTAGTGTAGGGGGTAATGCTGGGGGTAGCGTTTTAGCGTTTACCTTAGTGCAGTGGTGTTTGTATAGTGTAGGGGTTCATGTTTTAGGGGTTAGGGTAGTGCCGTGGTGTTTGTGTAGACTAGGGGGCTTGTTCTGGGGATAGATTTAGGGTTTAGGGTAGTGCAGTGGTGTTTGGGTAGTGTAGGGGGTCATGCTGGGGGTAGTGTTTTAGGGTTTAGGGTAGTGCAGTGGTGTTAATGTAGTATAGGGGGTCGTGTTTTAGGGTTTAGGGTAGTGCAGTGGTGTTTGTGAAATGGAGAGGGTCATGCTGTGGGTAGTGTTTTAGGTTTTAGGGTAGTGCAGTGGTGTTTGGGTAGTGTAGGGGGTTATGCTGGGGGTAGTATTTTAGGGTTTAGGGTAGTGCAGTGGTGGTTGTGTAGTGTGGGAGGTCATGCTAGGGATAGATTTAGGATTTAGTGTAGTGCAGTGGTGTTTGTGTAGTGTAAGGGGTCGTGCTGGGGGTAGTGTTTTAGGGTTTAGGGTACTGCAGTGGGGTTCAGGTAGTGTAGGGAGTAGTGCTGAGGTAGTGTTTTAGGGTTTAGACTAGTGCAGTGGTGGTTGTGAAGTGTAGGGGGCCGTGCTGGGGGTAGTGTTTTAGGGTTTAGGGTAGTGCAGTTCTGTTTGTGTAGTGTGGGGGTAGTGTTTTAGGGTTTAGGGTAGTGCTGTGCTGTTTGTGTAATGTAGGGGGTTGAGCTGGGGGTAGTGATTTAGGGTTTTGGGTAGTGCAGTTCTGTTTGTGTAGTGTAGGGGTAGTGTTTTAGCGTTTAGGGTAGTGCTGTGCTGTTTGTGTAGTGTAGGGGGTCGTGCTGGGGTAGTGATTTAGGGTTTAGGGTAGTGCAGTGGTATTTGTATAGTGTAGAGGGTTGTGTTTTAGGGTTCAGGGTATTGCAGTGGTGTTAGTGTAGTGTAGGGAGTCGTGCTGGTGGTAGCGGTTTATGGTTTAGGGTAGTTCACTGGTGGGTAGTATAGGGTGTCATGCTGGGGGTAGTGTTTTAGGGTTTAGGGTAGTGCAGTGGTGTTTGTGTAGTCTAGGGGGTTGTGCTGGGGGTAGATTTAGGGTTTAGGGTAGGGCAGTGGTGTTAGTGTAGTCTAGGGGGTTGTGCTGGGGGTAGATTTAGGGTTTAGGGTAGGGCAGTGGTGTTAGTGTAGTGTAGGGAGTCGTGCTGGGGTAGTGTTTTTGCGTTTAGCGTAGTGCAGTTGTGTTTGGGTGGTGTAGGGTGTCGTGCTGGGGGTAGTATTTTAGGGTTTAGGGTAGTGCAGTGGTGTTTGTGTAGTCTAGGGGGTTGTGCTGGGGGTAGATTTAGGGTTTAGGGTAGGGCAGTGGTGTTAGTGTAGTGTAGGGAGTCGTGCTGGGGTAGTGTTTTTGCGTTTAGCGTAGTGCAGTTGTGTTTGGGTGGTGAAGGGAGTCGTGATGGTGGTAGTGTTTTAGGGTGTAAGGCAGTGGTGTTTCGGTAGTGAAGGGGGTCGTGATGGGGGTAGATTTAGGGTTTAGTGTAGTGCAGTGGTGTTAGTGTAGTGTAGGGAGTCGTGCTGGTGGTAGCGTTTTAGGGTTTAGGGTAGTTCACTGGTGGGTATTATAGGGTGTCGTGCTGGGGGTAGTGTTTTAGGGTTTTTGGTAGTGCAGTGGTGTTTGTGTAGTCTAGGGGGTTGTGCTGGGAGTAGATTTAGGGTTTAGGGTAGGGCAGTGGTGTTAGTGTAGTGTAGGGAGTCGTGCTGGTGGTAGTGTTTTAGGGTTTAGGGTAGTGCAGTTATGTTTGGGTAGTGTAGGGTGTCGTGCTGGGGGTAGAGTTTTAGGGTTTAGGGTAGTGCAGGGGTGTTTGGGTAGTGTAGGGGTTCATGCTGGGGGCTGTGTTTTAGGGTTTAGGGTAGTGCAGTGGTGTTTGGGTAGTGTAGGGGGTAATGCTGGGGGTAGCATTTTAGCGTTTACCTTAGTGCAGTGGTGTTTGTATAGTGTAGGGGTTCATGTTTTAGGGGTTAGGGTAGTGCCGTGGTGTTTGTGTAGACTAGGGGGCTTGTTCTGGGGATAGATTTAGGGTTTAGGGTAGTGCAGTGGTGTTTGGGTAGTGTAGGGGTTCATGCTGGGGTAGAGTTTTCAGGTTTAGTTTAGTGCAGTGGTGTTTGGGTAGTGTAGGGTTCATGCTGGGGCAGTGTTTTAGGGTTTAGGGTAGTGCAGTGGCGTTTGGGTAGTGTAGGGGGTCATGCTGGGGGTAGATTTAGGGTTTAGGGTAGTGCAGTGGTGTTTGTGTTGTGAGAGGGTAATGCTGGGGGTAGATTTTTAGGGTTTACGGTAGTGCAGTGGTGTTTGTATAGTGTAGGGGTGCATGTTTTAGGGTTTAGGGTAGTGCAGTGGTGTTTGTGTAGTGTGGGAGGTCATGCTAGGGGTAGATTTAGAGTTTAGTGTAGTGCAGTGGTGTTTGTGTAGTGTAAGGGGTCGTGCTGAGGGTAGTGTTTAGGGTTTAGGGTAGTGCAGTGGAGTTTGGGTAGTGTAGAGAGTAGTGCTGGGGTATTGTTTTATGGTTTATTGTAGTGTTGTGGTGTTTGTGTTGTATAGGTGGTCGTGCTGGGGGTAGTGTTTTAGGGTTTACAGTAGTGCAGTGGTGTTTGTGTAGCGTAGAGGGTTGTGTTTTAGGGTTTAGGGTAGTGCAGTGGTGTATGGGTAGTGTAGGGGGTCATGCTGGGGGTAGTGTTTTTCGGTTTATCGTAGTGCAGTTGTGTTTGGGTGGTGAAGGGAGTTGTGCTGGGGTAGTGTTTTAGGGTTTAGTGTAGTACAGTGGTGTTTATGTAGTGTAGGGGGTCGTGCTTGGGGTAGTGCTTTAGGGTTTAAGGCAGTGCAGTGGTGTTTGTGTATTGTAGGGGGTCATGCTGGGGGTAGTTTTAGGGTTTAGGGTAGTGCAGTTGTGTTTGGGTACTGTATGGAGTCATGCTGATGGTAGTGTTTTAGGGTTTAGGGTTGTGCAGCTATGTTTGGGTAGTGTAGGGTGTCGTGCTGGGGGTAGTGTTTTAGGGTTTAAGGCAGTGCAGTGGTGTTTGTGTAGTGAAGGAGGTCGTGCTTGCGGCAGTGTTTTAGGGTTTAGGGTAGTGCCGCGGTGTTTGTGTAGACTAGGGGGCTTGTTCTGGGGATAGATTTAGGGTTTAGAGTAGTGCAGTGGTGTTTGGGTACTGTATGGAGTCATGCTGGTGGTAGTGTTTTAGGGTTTAGGGTAGTGCAGCTATGTTTAGGTAGTGTAGGGTGTCGTGCTGGGGGTAGTGTTTTAGGGTTTAAGGCAGTGCAGTGGTGTTTGTGTAGTGAAGGAGGTCGTGCTTGCGGCAGTGTTTTAGGGTTTAGGGTAGTGCCGCGGTGTTTGTGTAGACTAGGGGGCTTGTTCTGGGGATAGATTTAGGGTTTAGAGTAGTGCAGTGGTGTTTGGGTACTGTATGGAGTCATGCTGGTGGTAGTGTTTTAGGGTTTAGGGTAGTGCAGCTATGTTTAGGTAGTGTACGGTGTCGTGCTGGGGGTAGTGATTTAGGGTTTAGGGTAGTGCAGTGATGCTTGTGTAGTATAGGGGGTCGTGATGGGGGTAGTGTTTTAGGGTTTAGGGTAGTGCAGTGGTGTTTGGGTAATGTAGGGGTTCATGCTGGGGTAGAGTTTTCAGGTTTAGGGTAGTGCAGATATGTTTGGGTAGTGTAGGGTGTCGTGCTGGGCGTAGTGTTTTAGGGTTTAGGGTAGTGCAGTGGTGTTTGGGTAGTGTAGGGGGTCATGCTGGGGGTACATTTAGGGTTTGGGTTAGTGCAGTGGTGTTTGTGTTGTGAGGGGGTCATGCTGGGGGTAGTGTTTTGGGGTTTAGGGTAGTGCAGTTGTGTTTGTATAGTGTAGGGGGTCATGCTGGGGGTAATATTTTAGTGTTTAGGATTGTGCAGTGGTGTTTGGGTATTGTAGGGGGTCATGCTGGGGTTAGTGTTTTAGGATTTAGGGTAGTGAAGTGGTGTTAGTGTAGTGTAGGGTGTCAAGCTGGGGGTAGTGTTTTATGGTTTAGGGTAGTGCAGTGGTGTTTGTGTAGTTTAGGGGTAGTGTTTTAGGGTTTGGGGTAGTGCAGTGGTGATTGTGTAGTATAGTGGGTTATGCTGTGAGTAGTGTTTTAGGGTTTAGGGTAGTGCAGTGGTGTTTGTGTAGTGTAGGGGGTCATGTTTAGGGTATAGGGAAGAGCAGTGGTGTTTGGGTAGTGTAGGCGGTCATGCTGGGGTTAGTGTTTTAGTGTTTAGGGTAGTGCAGTGGTGTTTTTGTAGTGTAGGGGTTTGTGATGGGGGTAGTGTTTTAGGGTTTAGGGTAGAACAGTCGTGTTTGTGTAGTGTAGGGGGTGGTGCTGGGGGTAATATTTTAGTGTTTAGGATGGTGCAGTGGTGTTAGGTATTGTAGGGGGTCATGCTGGGGTTAGTGTTTTAGGATTTAGGGTAGTGCAGTGGTGTTAGTGTAGTGCAGGGTGTCAAGCTGGGGGTAGTGTTTAAGGGTTTAGGGTAGTGCAGTGGTGTTTGTGTAGTTTAGGGGTAGTGTTTTAGGGTTTGGGGTAGTGCAGTGGTGTTTGTGTAGTGTAGTGGGTTATGCTCTGAGTAGTGTTTTACGGTTTAGGGTAGTGCAGTGGTGTTTGCGTAGTGTAGGGGGTCATGCTGGGGTAGTGTTTTACGGTTTAGGGTAGTGCAGTGGTTTTTGGGTAGTGTAGGGAGTCGTGTTGGGCGTAGTGTTTTAGGGTTTAGGGTGGTGCAGTGGTGTTTGTGTAGTGTAGGGAGTCGTGCTGGGGTAGTGTTTTAGGGTTTAGGGTAGTTCAGTGGTGTTTGGGTAGTGTAGGGGGTCGTGCTGGGGGTAGTGTTTTAGGGTTTAGAGAAATGCAGCGGTGTTTGTGTAGTGTATGGGGTCATGCTGGGGGTAGTGTTTTAGGGTTTAGGTTAGTGCAGTGGTGTTTGTGTAGTGTAGGGGGTCATGCTTGGGTTAGTGTTTTAGGGTTTAGGGTAGTACAGTGGTGTTTGTGTAGTGTAGGGGTAGTGTTTTAGGGTTTAGGGTAGTGCAGTGGTGTTTGGGTAGTGTGGTAGGTCATGCTGGGGGTAGATGTAGGGTTAAGGGTAGTGCAGTGGTGTTTGTGTTGTGAGGGGGTCGTTCTGAGGATAGTGGTTTAGTGTTTATGGTAGTGCAGTGGTGTTTGTATAGTGTAGTGGGTCATGCTGGGGGTAGTGTTTTAGGGTTTAGGATAGTGCAGTGGTGTTTGCGTAGTGTAGGGGGTCATGCTGGGGTAGTGTTTTACGGTTTAGGGTAGTGCAGTGGTGTTTGGGTAGTGTAGGGAGTCGTGTTGGGCGTAGTGTTTTAGGGTTTAGGGTAGTGCAGTGGTGTTTGTGTAGTGTAGGGAGTCGTGCTGGGGTAGTGTTTTAGGGTTTAGGGTAGTTCAGTGGTGTTTGGGTACTGTAGGGGGTCGTGCTGGGGGTAGTGTTTTAGGGTTTAGAGAAGTGCAGCGGTGTTTGTGTAGTGTATGGGGTCATGCTGGGGGTAGTGTTTTAGGGTTTAGGTTAGTGCAGTGGTGTTTGTGTAGTGTAGGGGGTCATGCTGGGGGTAGTGTTTTAGGGTTTAGGGTAGTGCAGTGGTGTTTGTGTAGTGTAGAGGGTCGTGTTTTAGGGTTTAGGGTAGTGTAGTCGGTTTCGGTAGTGTAGGGGGTCGTGCTGGAGGTAGTGTTTTGGGGTTTAAGGTAGTGCAGTTGTGTTTGTCCAGTGTAGGGGGTCATGCTGGGGGTAGATTTAGGGTTTAGGGTAGGACAGTGGTGTTTGTGTAGTGTAGACGGTCGTGTTGCGGGTAGTGTTTCAGGGTTTAAGGCAGTGCAGTGGTGTTTGTGTATTGTAGGGGATAGTGTTTTAGGGTTTATGGTAGTGCAGTGGTGTTTGGGTAGTGTGGGAGGTCATGCTGGGGGTAGATTTAGGGTTAAGGATAGTGCAGTGGTATTTGGGTAGTGTAGGGGGTTCATGCTGGGGATAGTGGTTTAGTGTTTAGTGTAGTGCAGTGGTGTTTGTTTAGTATAGTGGGTCATGCTGGGGGTAGTGTTTTAGTGTTTAGGATAGTGCAGTGGTATTTGGGTAGTGTAGGGGGTTAATGCTGGGGTAGTTTTTTAGGGTTTAGGGTAGTGCACTGGTGTTTGTGTAGTGTAGGGGGTCATTATCGGGATAGTGTTTTAGGGTTTAGGGTAGTGCAGTGGTGTTAATGTAGTATAGGGGGAATTGTTTAGGGTAGTGCATTGGTGTTTGTGTAGTGTAGGGAATCGTGTTTTAGGGGTTAGGGTAGTTCAGTGGTGTTTGGGTAGTGTAGGAGGTCATGCTGGGGATAGTGTTTTTGGGTTTAGCATAGTGCAGTTGTGTTTAGGTGGTGAAGGGGGTCATGCTGGGGGTAGTGTTTTAGGGTTTAAGGTAGAACAGTGGTGTTTGTGTAGTGTAGGGGGTGGTGCTGGGGGTAGATTTAGAGTTCAGGGAAGTGCAGTCTTGTTAATGTAGTGTAGGGGGTAGTGTTTTACGGTTTAGGGTAGTGCAGTGGTGTTTGTGAAGTGTAGGGTGTCATGCTGTGGGTAGTGTTTTAGGGTTTAGGATAGTGCAGTAGTGTTTGGGTAGTGTAGGAGGTCATGGTGGGTGTTAGTGTTTTAGGGTTTAGGGTAGTGCTGTGGTGTTTGGTTAGTGTAGGTGTCCGTGCTGGGGTAGTGTTTTAGGGTTTAGGGTAGTGTAGTGGTGTTTGGGTTGTATAAGGGTTCATGCTGGGGGTAGTGTTTTAGGGTTTAGGGTAGTGCAGTGGTGTTTGGGTAGTGTAGGGGGTCATGCCAGGGGTAGATATAGGGTTTAGGGTAGTGCAGTGGTGTTTGTGTTGTGAGGGGGTCCTGCTGGGGGTAGTGTTTTAGGGTTTAGGGTAGTGCAGTGGTGTTTGGGAAGTGTAGGGGTGGTGCAGGGGGTAGTGTTTTAGGGTTTAGGGAAGTGCAGTGGTGTTTGTGTAGTGTAGGGGGTCATGCTGGGGGTAGTGTTTTAGGGTTTAGGGTAGTGCAGTGGTGTTAATGTAGTATAGGGGGTCGTGTTTTAGGGTTTAGGGTAGTGCAGTGGTGTTTGTGAAATGGAGAGGGTCATGCTGTGGGTAGTGTTTTAGGTTTTAGGGTAGTGCAGTGGTGTTTGTGTAGTGAAGGAGGTCGTGCTTGCGGCAGTGTTTTAGGGTTTAGGGTAGTGCCGCGGTTTTTGTGTAGACTAGGGGGCTTGTTCTGGGGATAGATTTAGGGTTTAGAGTAGTGCAGTGGTGTTTGGGTACTGTATGGAGTCATGGTGGTGGTAGTGTTTTAGGGTTTAGGGTAGTGCAGCTATGTTTAGGTAGTGTACGGTGTCGTGCTGGGGGTAGTGATTTAGGGTTTAGGGTAGTGCAGTGATGCTTGTGTAGTATAGGGGGTCGTGATGGGGGTAGTGTTTTAGGGTTTAGGGTAGTGCAGTGGTGTTTGGGTAATGTAGGGGTTCATGCTGGGGTAGAGTTTTCAGGTTTAGGGTAGTGCAGATATGTTTGGGTAGTGTAGGGTGTCGTGCTGTGCGTAGTGTTTTAGGGTTTAGGGTAGTGCAGTGGTGTTTGGGTAGTGTAGGGGGTCATGCTGGGGGTACATTTAGGGTTTGGGTTAGTGCAGTGGTGTTTGTTTTGTGAGGGGGTCATGCTGGGGGTAGTGTTTTGGGGTTTAGGGTAGTGCAGTTGTGTTTGTATAGTGTAGGGGGTCATGCTGGGGGTAATATTTTAGTGTTTAGGATTGTGCAGTGGTGTTTGGGTATTGTAGGGGGTCATGCTACGGTTAGTGTTTTAGGATTTAGGGTAGTGAAGTGGTGTTAGTGCAGTGTAGGGTGTCAAGCTGGGGGTAGTGTTTTAGGGTTTAGGGTAGTGCAGTGGTGTTTGTGTAGTTTAGTGGGTTATGCTGTGAGTAGTGTTTTAGGGTTTAGGGTAGTGCAGTGGTGTTTGTGTAGTGTAGGGGGTCATGTTTAGGGTATAGGGAAGAGCAGTGGTGTTTGGGTAGTGTAGGCGGTCATGCTGGGGTTAGTGTTTTAGTGTTTAGGGTAGTGCAGTGGTGTTTTTGTAGTGTAGGGGTTTGTGATGGGGTAGTGTTTTAGGGTTTAGGGTAGAACAGTCGTGTTTGTGTAGTGTAGGGGGTGGTGCTGGGGGTAATATTTTAGTGTTTAGGATGGTGCAGTGGTGTTAGGTATTGTAGGGGGGTCATGCTGGGGTTAGTGTTTTAGGATTTAGGGTAGTGCAGTGGTGTTAGTGTAGTGCAGGGTGTCAAGCTGGGGGTAGTGTTTAAGGGTTTAGGGTAGTGCAGTGGTGTTTGTGTAGTTTAGGGGTAGTGTTTTAGGGTTTGGGGTAGTGCAGTGGTGTTTGTGTAGTGTAGTGGGTTATGCTCTGAGTAGTGTTTTAGGGTTTAGGGTAGTGCAGTGGTGTTTGTGTAGTGTAGGGGGTCATGTTTTAGGGTATAGGGGAGTGCAGTGGTTTTTGGGTAGTGTAGGCTGTCATGCTGGGGTTAGTGTTTTAGGGTTTAGGGTAGTGCAGTGGTGTTTGTGTAGTGTAGGGGTTCGTGATGGGGTAGTGTTTTAGGGTTTAGGGTAGAACAGTCGTGTTTGTGTAGTGTAGGGGGTGGTGCTGGGGGTAGATTTAGGGTTTAGGGACGTGCAGTCTTGTTAATGTAGTGTAGGGGGTAGTATTTTAGGGTTTAGGGTAGTGCAGTGGTGTTTGTGAAGTGTAGGGTGTCATGCTGTGGGTAGTGTTTTAGGGTTTAGGGTAGTGCAGTGGTGTTTGTGTACTGTAGGCGTTCATGTTTTAGAGTTTAGGGTAGTGCAGCGGTGTTTGGGTAGTGTAGGGGTTCATGTTTTAGGGTATAGGGTAGTGCAGTGGTGTTTGGGTAGTGTAGGGGTCATCGTGGGTGTTAGTGTTTTAGTGTTTAGGGTAGTGCAGTCGTGTTTGTATAGTATGGGGGGTCATGCTGGGGGTAGTGTTTTAGGGTTTAGGGTAGTGTAGTGGTGGTTGGTTTGTATATGGGTTCATGCTGAGGGTAGTGTTTTAGGGTTTAGGGTACTGCAGTGGTGTTTGTGTAGTGTAGGGGGTCATGCTGGGGGTAGTGTTTTAGGGTTTAGGGTAGTGCAGTGGTGTTAATGTAGTATAGGGGGTTGTGTTTTAGGGTTTAGGGTAGTTCATTGGTGTTTGTGAAGTGTAGAGGGTCATGCTGTGGGTAGTGTTTTAGGGTTTAGGGTAGTGCAGTGGTGTTTGGGTAGTGTAGGGGGTTATGCTGGAGGTAGTGTGTTTGGAGTTTAGGGTAGTGCTGTGGTGTTTGGGTAGTGTAGGGGTTCGTGCTGGGGTAGTATTTTAGGGTTTAGGGTAGTGCAGGGGTGGTTGTGTAGTGTGGGAGGTCATGCTAGGGGTATATTTAGGATTTAGTGTAGTGCAGTGGTGTTTGTGTAGTGTAAGAGGTCGTGCTGGGGGTAGTGTTTTAGGGTTTAGGGTAGTGCAGTGCTGTTTGTGTAGTGTAGGGGGTATTGCTTTAGGGTTTAGGGTATTGCTGTGCTGTTTGTGTAGTGTAGGGGGTCGTGCTGGGTGTAGTGATTTAAGGATTAGGGTAGTGCAGTGGTGTTTGTATAGTATAGAGGGTTGTGTTTTAGGGTTTGGGGTAGTGCAGTGGTGTATGGGTAGTGTAGGGGTCGTGATGGTGGTAGTGTTTTATGGTTTAGTGTAGTACAGTGGAGGTTTCTGTATTGTAGGAGTCATGCTGGGGGTAGATTTAGGGTTTAGGGCAGTGCAGTGGTGTTTGTGTTGTGCAGTGGGTCGTGCTGGGGTTAGGGTTTTAGGGTTTAAGGCAGTGCAGTGGTGTTTGGGTAGTGAAGGGGGTCGTGCTGGTGGTAGTGTTTTAGGGATTAGGGTAGAGCAGTTATGTTTGGGTAGTGTAGGGTGTCGTGCTGGGGGTAGTGTTTTAGGGTTTAGGGTAGTGCAGTGGTGTTTGTGTAGTCTAGGGGGTGTGCTGGGGGTAGATTTAGGGTTTAGGGTAGTGCATTGGTGTTAGTGTAGTGTAGGGAGTTGTGCTGGTGGTAGTGTTTTAGGGTTTAGGGTAGTGCAGTTATGTTTGGGTAGTGTAGGGTGTCATGCTGGGGTTAGTGTTTTAGGGTTTAGGGTAGTGCAGTGGTGTTTGGGTAGTGTAGGGGTTCATGCTGGGGGCAGTGTTTTAGGGTTTAGGGTAGTGCAGTGGTGTTTGGGTAGTGTAGGGGGTCATGCTGGGGGTAGATTTAGGGTTTAGGGTAGTGCAGTGGTGTTTGTGTTGTGAGGGGGTCATGCTGGGTTTAATGTTTTAGGGTTTACGGTAGTGCCGTGGTGTTTGTTTAGTGTAGGGGGTCATGCTGGGGGTAGTGTTTTAGGGTTTAGGGTAGTGCAGTTGTGTTTGGGTAGTGTAGGGGTTCGTGCTGGGGTAGTGTTTAAGGGTTTAGGGTAGCGCAGTGGTGTTTGTGTACTGTAGGGGGTGGTGTTTGGGTAGTATAGGGGGTCATGCTGTGGATAGATTTATGGTTTAGGGTAGTGCAGTGGTGTTTGTGTTGTGAGGGGGTCATTCTGGGGGTAGTGTTTTAGGGTTTAGGGTAGTGCAGTGGTGTTTGGGTAGTGTAGGGGGTCATGCTGGGGGTAGTGTTTTAGGGTTTAGGAAAGTGCAGTGGTGTTTGTGTAGTGTAGGAGGTCGTGCTGGGGTAGTGTTTTATTGTTTCGGGCGATTGCAGTGGTTTAGATGCAGTTTAGGGTATAGTGTTCTAGAGTTTATGGTTGTGCAGTGGTGTTTGTGAAGTGTAGGGGGTCATGCTGTGGGTAGTGTTCTAGGGTTTAGGGTAGTGTAGTGGTGTTTGTGTAGTTTGGGAGGTCATGCTAGGGGTAGATCTAGGGTTTAGTGTAGTGCAGTGGTGTTTGTGTAGTGTAAGGGGTAGTGCTGGGGTATTGTTTAATGGTTTAGACTAGTTCAGTGGTGTTTGTGAAGTGTAGGGGGTCGTGCTGGGGTAGTGTTTTTGGGGTTTAGGGTAGTGCAGTGCTGTTTGTGTAGTGTAGGGGGTAGTGTTTTAGGGTTTATTGTAGTGCTGTGGTGTTTTTGTTGTATAGGGGGTTGTGTTGGGGTTAGTGTTTTATTTATTTGTGTATTTTATATATTTATTTGTGTATTTTATATAGCGCGCAGCTACCCCAACGGGTTGTCCCAGCGCTTCTGAGTGAAAGCAGAGTGAGAGTCCTGGGGGGGTTAACAAAAGAGAAAAGTTTTTAGTGCCTTACGGAAGGGTAATTCTTCCTGGATCATCCTAATTGCGATCGGGATTTCGTTCCAGAGAGTTGTGGCACAGACCTGGAAGGTTTTACCTCCAGAACGTTCTTTCCTGAATCTTGGTATGGAAAGCAGATGTTGGGAGTTGGAACGGAGGTTCCGAGAGTTGCAGTAAGGACGGATACTAACAGAGAGGTAGGCCGATCCCCTACCCCTAGTTGCTCGATGGGCTAAGGTCATGGCTTTGAATGCAGCTCTTTGATGGATTGGTAGCCAATGTAATGCTCTGCGATGTGGCGAAATATGGGTGCGTAGGGAAACCCCGCAGACCAGCCGAACAGCCGCATTCTGGACTGTCTGGAGCCGATGTAGGAGGCCCGCGGGCAACCCTAAATACAGGCCGTTCGCATAGTCCAGGTGAGATGTAATCAATGCCTGGACTATGGTTTTCCTGGTGTCACTAGGGAGATAGGTGATGAATTTCCTAATCATCCTGATCTTGGAAAAACAAGTGGCTGAAACGGTCTGTATTTGGTTACTTAAAGAAAGATTTGAGTCCCACTTGACCCCTAGATTTTTTACAGAGTCCTTAGGGACAGAGGGAAGGCTAAGTTCCTGCGGCCACCAGAGAGTTGCATCAAGAGGGGAGGGTTGATGGAAAAAGAGAACCTCCGTTTTCGCCGCATTCATGCGGAGGCAGTTATGGTCCATCCATTTTAAAATGTCTCGCAGACAATCCTTCAGAGGATCAAAAGTAGTCTGTGTGGCACTCTCATAGGAGAAAAGCAGCTGAATATCATCTGCATAGGAAGTAGCTATGATGCCCGACCTAGCAATGAGTTCAGCCAGAGGAGAAAAATAGACATTGAACAATAGTGGGCTCAAAGCCGAGCCTTGAGGGACACCCCATTTCAGGGTACGGCTAACAGAAGTAAAAGGGTGAGTATAGACTGCCTGGGTGCGATTAGACAAAAAAGAGGTCAGCCTTCCCCTGAATGCCCTTCGACCGAAGATGGTCAATCAGGATGGGGTGAGAGACGGTGTCGAATGCTGCCGACAAGTCGAGCAGCACCAGCACAGCTCTGGAACCCCCATCCAGTTTCCACCGCACAGAGTCGGACATTTCTATAAGGGCAGACTCAGTGCTATGGCACTTTCAACAACCATGTTGGGATTCATGAAGTAGGCCGTGGGATTCAAGAAAACCTGCCAGTTGTTGCTGCGCTAGCTTTTCAAGAACCTTGGCAGGGGCTGGGAGCAGAGAAATGGGTCGATAGTTCACCGGCTCATTAGGATCTGTATTAGCTTTCTTTAAAATTGGGACCAGTTGGGCATGTTTCCAAGACTCCGGGAAAATTCCGGTTTTGAGCGAGTCATTCCAGATGTAGTTGAGGAAGGGATTAAGAAAAGAGGCCAATAATTTATATTGCTTGGCTGGCCAAGGGTCAAGTGGTGAGCCGGAGCGGCATCTAGACAGTTCCATCAGTAAGTGTTCCAGTGAGATTGCCTCAAAGTCTGAAAAGGTGGAAGAAGACTCGATGCGGTCAGGTAAAGGCGTATCATTCCCTAGATCATTGTTCTTGGGGAAGGTGTCATAGATCTTCGCGATCTTGTCTTCAAAGAAGTCAGAGAGGCGGGAGCAAAGGGCCTGAGAGACTGGAAGACACTGTTTAAGAGCCAAGGGATCTGTGAAAGTCTTCACTGTATTAAAAATTTCCCTGGCCGAGCCATGCGCTCTATTAATTTTCTCCTCCAGGTAACGTTTTTTAGCTACCCCACCTCCCCGATTGCGACCCGCTCTATTGGCACATAGGATATTATATTCCAGGGGAATGGCCAAGCATAAAGACGGATTAGATTCATCCTCCAGCCATGTTTCCTTAAGAAAAAGTAAATCCCAGTTATTGTCCATCAGAGACTGGGCGATATCGAGAGAATGTTTAGGCAGGGAGCGACTATTAATTAGGCCAGCCTTAATAGAGAAATTGCTGGTGTCTTTAGGGGCCTGAGACGGCGGCTGATCAAAGGGGCAGGGGACCAATGTGTCAATCAGCATATTGCAACGTATGCCCAACTCTGGATATAGGGCTAAGTTTCTTTGAAGAGAAACAGTGAGAGCACAGCATTTGTGTTGTATCGAAAAAAGAGACTCCTTAATATATGTTTTGAAGCAAGATGTTGGGGTTTCCACAGAGTACCTGGCCTCGGCCGCGTCCTGATCGCGGATGGGCGCAGACGGGTAGGACTCTGGCACGACTCCGGCGCAGATCCGGCGCATCCGCTGACCGCGTACGCTGCGCGGAGACATGACCGTTGCCTTTTATGCTGGTGACTGGACGCTTCCCCTACCCAAAATGGCCGCCGCGCTTCTGCCGATTCGAGGGTTTAGGGTAGGGTAGTGCGTTGGTGTTTGTGTAGTGTACAGGGTTGTGTTTTAGGGTTTAGGGTAGTGCAGTGGTGTATGGGTAGTGTAGGGGGTCATGCTGTGGGTAGTGTTTTCCGGTTTATCGTAGTGCAGTTGTGTTTGGGTGGTGAAGGGAGTCGTGCTGGGGTTAGTGTTTTAGGGTTTAGTGTAGTACAGTGGTGTTTATGTAGAATAGGGGGTCATGCTTGGGGTAGTGCTTTAGGGTTTTGGGTAGTTCAGTGCTGTTTGTGTATTGTAGGGGGTCATGCTGGGGGTAGATTTAGGGTTTAGGGTAGTGCAGTTGTGTTTGCGTTGTGCAGTGGGTCGTGCTGGGGGTAGTGTTTTAGGGTTTAAGGCAGTGCAGTGGTGTTTGTGTAGTGAAGGGTGTCATGCTGGGGGTAGTGTTTTAGGGTTTAGGGTAGTGCAGTGGTGTTAATGTACTATAGGGGGCCGTGTTTTAGGGTTTAGGGTAGTGCAGTGGTGTTTGTGAAGTGTAGAGGGTCATGCTGTGGGTAGTGTTTTAGGGTTTAGGGTAGTGCAGTGGTATTTGGGTAGTGTAGGGGTTCATGCTGGGGGGTAGTATTTTAGGGTTTAGGGTAGTACAGTGTTGGTTGTGTAGTGTGAGAGGTCATGCTAGGGGTAGATTTAGGATTTAGTGTAGAGCAGTGGTGTTTGTGTAGTGTAAGTGGTCGTGCAGGGGGTAGTGTTTTAGGGTTTAGCATAGTGCAGTGGAGTTTAGGTAGTGTAGGGAGTAGTGCTGGGGTAGTGTTTTAGGGTTTTGACTAGTGCAGTGGTGTTTGTGAAGTGTAGGGGGTCGTGCTGGGGTAGTGTTTTAGGGTTTAGGGTAGTGCAGTGCTGTTTGTGTAGTGTAGGGGGTAGTGTTTTAGGGTTTAGGGTAGTGCTGTGCTGTTTGTGTAGTGTAGGGGGTCGTGCAGGGGGTAGTGATTTAGGGTTTATGGTAGTGCAGTGATGTTTGTATAGTGTAGAGGGTTGTTTTTTAGGGTTTAGGGTAGTGCAGTGGTGTATGGGTAGTGTAGGGGTCGTGCTGGGGGTAGTGTTTTGGGGTTTAGCGTAGTGCAGTTGTTTTTGGTTGGTGAAGGGAGTCGAGATGGTGGTGGTGTTTTATGGTTTAGTATAGTACAGTGGAGATCTGTGTATTGTAGGGGGTCATGCTGGAGATAGATTTAGGGTTTAGGGCAGTGCAGTGGTGTTTGTGTTGTGCAGTGGGTCGTGCTGGGGTTAGTGTTTTAGGGTTTAAGGCAGTGCAGTGGTGTTTGGGTAGTGAAGGGGGTCGTGATGGGGTAGGTTTAGGGTAGTGCAGAGGTGTTTGGGTAGTGTAGGGAGTCGTGCTGGTGGTAGTGTTTTAGGGTTTAGGGTGGAGCAGTTATGTTTGGGTAGTGTAGGGTGTCGTGCTGGGAGTAGTGTTTTAGGGTTTAGGGTAGTGCAGTGGTGTTTATGTTGTCTAGGGGGTTGTGCTGGGGGTAGATTTAGGGTTTAGGGTAGTGCAGTGGTGTTAGTGTAGTGCAGGGAGTCGTGCTGGTGGTAGTGTTTTAGGGTTTAGGGTAGTGCAGATATGTTTGGGTAGTGTAGGATGTCATGCTGGGCGTAGTGTTTTAGGGTTTAGGGTAGTACAGTGGTGTTTGGGTAGTGTAGGGGGTCATTCTGGGGGTAGATTTAGGTATTAGGGTAGTGCAGTGGTGTTTGTGTTTTGAGGGGATCATGCTGGGGGTAGTGTTTTAGGGTTTAGGGAAGTGCGGTGGTGTTTGTGTAGTGTAGGGGGTCGTGCTGGGATAGTGTTTTATTGTTTCGGGAATTGCAGTGGTGTAAATGCCGTGTAGGGGGTAGTGTTTTAGGGTTTAGGGTTGTGCAGTAGTGTTTGTGAAGTGTAGGGGGTCATGCTGTGGGTAGTGTTTTAGGGTTTAGGATAGTGCAGTGGTGTTTGTGTAATGTAGGGGTTCATGCTTTAGGGTTTAGGGTAGTGCAGTGGTGTTTGTGTAGTGTGGGAGGTCATGCTAGGGGTAGATTTAGGGTTTAGTGTAGTGCAGTTGTGTTTGTGTTGTGCAGTGGGTCGTGCTGGGGGTAGTGTTTTAGGGTTTATGGCAGTGCAGTGGTGTTTGTGTAGTGAAGGGGGTCATGCTTGGGGTAGTGTTTTAGGGTTTAGGGTAGTGCAGTGGTGTTTGTGTAGTCTTATGGGATTGTTCTAGGGGTAAATTTAGAGTTTAGGGTAGTGCTGTTTTGTTTGTGTAGACTAGGGGGCTTGTTCTGGGGATAGATTTAGGGTTTAGGGTAGTGCAGTGGTGTTTGGGTTCTGTATGGAGTCATGCTGGTGGTAGTGTTTTAGGGTTTAGGGTAGTGCAGCTATCTTTGAGTAGTGTAGGGTGTCGTGCTGGGGGGTAGTGTTTTAGGGTTTAGGGTAGTGCAGTGATGCTTGTGCAGTATAGGGGATAGTGCTGTGGTATTGTTTTAGGGTTTAGGGTAGTGCAGTGGTGTTTGGGTAGTGTAGGGGGACGTGCTGGGGGTAGTAGTTTAGGGTTTAAAGTTGTGCAGTGGTGTTTGTGTAGTGTAGGTGGTCGTCCTGGGGGTAGTGTTTTAGGGTTTAGGGTTTAGTGTAGTGCAGTGGTGTTTGGGTAGTGTAGGGAGTCTTGCTGGGGGTAGTGTTTTAGGGTTTAGGGTAGCGCAGTGGTGTTTGTGTAGTGTAGGGGGTCATGTTTTAGGGTATAGGGGAATGCAGTGGTGTTTGGGTAGTGTAGGTGGTCATGCTGGGGTTAGTGTTTTAGTTTTTAGGGTAGTGCAGTGGTGTTTGGTAGTGTAGGGGTTCGTGCTGGGGTAGTGTTTTAGGGTTTATGGTAGTGCAGTGGTGTTTGTGTAGTGTGGGAGGTCATGCTGGGGTAGATTTACGGTTTAGTGTAGTGCAGTGGTGTTTGGGTAGTGTAGGGAGTCGTGTTGGGGGTAGTGTTTTAGGGTTTAGGGTAGTGCAGTGGTGTTTGGGTAGTGTAGGTGGTTGTGCTGGGGGTAGTGTTTTAGGTTCTAGAGTAGTGCAGAGGTGTTTGTGTAATGTAAGGGGTCGTGTTTTAGGGTTGAGGGTAGTGCAGTGGATTTTAGTAGTGTAGGGGGTCATGCTGGAGGTAGTGTTTTTGGGTTTACGGTAGTGCAGTTGTGTTTGTCCAGTGTAGGGGGTCATGCTGGGGTAGATTTAGGGTTTAGGGTAGTACAGTGGTGTTTGTGTAGTGTAGACTGTTGTGTTGTCGGTAGTGTTTCAAGTTTTAAGGCAGTGCAGTGGTGTTTGTGTAGTGTAGGGGTAGTGTTTTAGGGTTTAGGGTAGTGTAGTGGTGTTTGGGTAGTGTGGGTGGTCATGCTCGGGGTAGATTTAGGGTTAAGGGTAGTGCAGTGGTGTTTGTGTTGTGAGGGGGTTGTGCTGGGGTTAGTGGTTTAGTGTTTAGAGTGGTGCAGTGGTGTTTGTATAGTGTAGTAGGTCATGCTGGGGGTAGTGTCTTAGGGTTTGGGATAGTGCAGTGGTGTTTGGGTAGTGTAGGGGGTCATCTGGGGGTAGGGTTTTAGTGTTTAGGGTAGTGCAGTGGTGTTTGGGTAATGTAGGGGGTCATGCTGTTTATAGATTTATGGTTTAGGGTAGTGCAGTGGTGTTTGTGTTGTGAGGGGGTCATGCTGGGGGTAGTGTTTTAGTGTTTAGGGTAGTGCAGTGGTGTTTGGGTAGTGTAGGGGGTCATGCTGGGTGTAGTGTTTTAGGGTTTAGGGAAGTGCGGTGGTGTTTGTGTAGTGTAGGGGGTCGTGCTGGGATAGTGTTTTATTGTTTTGGGAATTGCAGTGGTGTAAATGCTGTGTAGGGGGTAGTGTTTTAGGGTTTAGGGTTGTGCAGTAGTGTTTGTGAAGTGTAGGGGGTCATGCTGTGGGTAGTGTTTTAGGGTTTAGGGTAGTGCAGTGGTGTTTGTGTAATGTAGGGGTTCATGCTTTAGGGTTTAGGGTAGTGCAGTGGTGTTTGTGTAGTGTGGGAGGTCATGCTAGGGGTAGATTTAGGGTTTAGTGTAGTGCAGTTGTGTTTGTGTTGTGCAGTGGGTCGTGCTGGGGGTTGTGTTTTAGGGTTTATGGCAGTGCAGTGGTGTTTGTGTAGTGAAGGGGGTCATGCTTGGGGTAGTGTTTTAGGGTTTAGGGTAGTGCAGTGGTGTTTGTGTAGTCTAAGGGGATTGTTCTAGGGGTAAATTTAGAGTTTAGGGTAGTGCTGTTTTGTTTGTGTAGACTAGGGGGCTTGTTCTGGGGATAGATTTAGGGTTTAGGGTAGTGCAGTGGTGTTTGGGTACTGTTTGGAGTCATGCTGGTGGTAGTGTTTTAGGGTTTTGGGTAGTGTAGCTATCTTTGAGTAGTGTAGGGTGTCGTGCTGGGGGGTAGTGTTTTAGGGTTTAGGGTAGTGCAGTGATGCTTGTGCAGTATAGGGGATAGTGCTGGGGTAGTGTTTTAGGGTTTAGGGTAGTGCAGTGGTGTTTGGGTAGTGTAGGGGGACGTGCTGGGGGTAGTAGTTTAGGGTTTAAAGTTGTGCAGTGGTGTTTGTGTAGTGTAGGTGGTCGTCCTGGGGGTAGTGTTTTAGGGTTTAGGGTTTAGTGTAGTGCAGTGGTGTTTGGGTAGTGTAGGGAGTCTTGCTGGGGGTAGTGTTTTAGGGTTTAGGGTAGTGCAGTGGTGTTTGTGTAGTGTAGGGGGTAGTGTTTTAGTGTTTAGGGTAGTGCATTGGTGTTTGGGTAGTGTAGGGGGTTGTGCTGGGGGTAGTGTTTTTGTGTTTAGCGTAGTGCAGTTGTGTTTGGGTGGTGAAGTGGGTCTTGCCAGGGGTAGTGTTTTAGGGTTTAGGGTAGTACAGTGGTGTTTGTGTAGTGTAGGGGGTCGTGCTTGGGGTAGTGTTTATGGTTTAGGGTAGTGCAGTGGTGTTTGTGTAGTGTAGGGGTTCATGCTGGGTATAGATTTAGGGTTTAGGGTAGTGCAGTGGTGTTTGTGTGGTGCAGTGGGTCGTGCTGGGGGTAGTGTTTTAAGGTTTAAGGTAGTGCAGTGGTGTTTGTGTAGTGAAGGGGTCATGATGGGGGTAGATTTAGGGTTTAGGGTAGTGCAGTGGTATTTGGGTAGTGTAGGGAGTCTTGTTCGTGGTAGTCTTTTAGGGTTTAGGGTAGTGCTGTTATGTTTTAGTAGTGTAGAATGTCGTGCGGGGGTAGTGTTTTAGGGTTTAGGGTAGTGCAGTGGTGTTTGTGTAGTCTAGGGGGTTGTGCTGGGGTAGATTTAGTGTTTAGTGTAGTGTAGTGGTGTTTGGGTAGTGTAGTGAGTCGTGCTGGTGGTAGTGTTTTAGGATTTAGGGTAGTGCAGTGGTGTTTGTGTTGTGTAGGGGTAGTGTTTTAGGGTTTAGGGTAGTGCTGTGGTGATTGTGTAGTGTAGAGGTCGTGCTTGGGGTAGTGTTTTAGGGTTTAGGGTAGTGCAGTGCTGTTTGTGTCATGTAGGGGGTTGTGTTTTTGGTTTTAGGGTAGTGCAGTTGTGTTTGGGTGGTGAAGGGAGTCGTGCTGGGGGTAGTGTTTTAGGGTTTAGTGTAGCACAGTGGTGTTTGTGTAGTGTAGGGGCTTGTGCTTGGGGTAGTGCTTTAGGGTTGTGCAGTGGTGTGTGTGTAGTGTAGGGGTCATGCTGGAGGTAGATTTTAGGGTTTAGGGTAGTGCAGTGGTGTTTGTGTTTTGCAGTGGGTCGTGCTGGGGTAGTGTTTTAGGGTTTAATGCAGTACAGTTGTGTTTGTGTAGTGAAGGGGGTCATGATAGAGTAGATTTTGGGTTTAGGGTAGTGCAGTGGTGTTTGGGTAGTGTAGGGGGTAGTGTTTTGGGGGTTAGGGTAGTGCAGTGGTTTTTGTGTAGTTTAGGGGTTCGTGCTGGGGTAGTGTTTTAGGGATTAGAGTAGTGCAGTGGTGTTTGAGTACTGTAAGGGTTCATGCTGGGGGTTGTGTTTTAGGGTTTAAGGCAGTGCTGTGGTGTTTGTGTAGTGAAGGGAGTCGTGATGGGTTAGATTTAGGGTTTAGGGTAGAGCAGTGGTGTTTTGGTAGTGTAGGGAGTTGTGCTGGTGGTAGTGTTTTAGGGTTTAGGGTAGTGCAGTGGTCTTTGTGTAGTGTGGGACGCTATGCTGGGGGTAGATTTAGGTTTTAGTGTAGTGCAGTGGTGTTTGGGTAGTGTAGGGAGTCGTGCTGGGGTAGTGTTTTGGGGTTTAGGGTAGTGCAGTGGTGCTTGTGCAGTGTTAGGGGTCATGCTGGAGGTAGTGTTTTAGGGTTTACGGTAGTGCAGTGGTGTCTGGGTGCTGTAGGGGTTCATGCTGGGGGAGTGGTTTAGGGTTTAGGGTAGTGCAGTGTTGTTTGGGTAGTGTAGGGGGTCATGTTGTGGGTACATTTAGGGTTTGGGGTAGTGCAGTTTTGTTCTGGTAGTGTAGGGGTTTGTTCTGGTAGTAGTGTTTTAGGGTTTAGGGTAGTGCAGTGGTATTCTGTAGTGTGGGAGGTCATGCTGGGGGTAGATTTAGGGTTAGGGTAGTGCAGTGCTGTTTGGGTAGTGTAGGGGGTTGTGCTGGGGTAGTTTTACTGTTTAGAGTAGTGCAGTGGTGTTTGTGCAGTGTAGGGGGTCGTGCTGGGGTTAGTGTTCGAGAATTTAGGGTAGTGCAGTGGTGTTTGTGTAGTCTAGGGGGATTGTTCTAGGGATAGATTTAGAGTTTAGGGTAGTGCTGTGGTGTTTGTGTAGACTAGGGGGCTTGTTCTCTGGATAGATTTAGGGTTTAGGGTATTGCAGTGGTGTTTGGGTACTGTATGGAGCCATGCTGGTGGTAGTGTTTTGTGATTTTAGGGTAGTGAAGCTATGTTTGGGTAGTGTAGGGTGTCGTGCTGGGGGTAGAGTTTTAGGGTTTAGGGTAGTGCAGTGGTGCTTATGTATTGTAGGGTGTCGTGCTGGGGGTAGTGTCTTAGGGTTTAGGGTAGTGCAGTGGTGTTTGGTTAGTATAGGTGGTCATGCTGGGGGTACATATAGGGTTTAGGGTAGTGCAGTGGTGTATGTGTTATTAGTGGGTAATGTTGGGGGTAGTGTTTTAGGGTTTAGGGGAGTGCAGTTGTGTTTGTATAGTGTAGGGAATCATGCTGGGGTAGTGTTTTAGGGTTTAGGGTAGTGTAGTGGTGTTTGGGTTGTATAGGGGTTCATGCTGCGGGTAGTGTTTTAGAGTTTAGGGTAATGCAGTGGTGTTTGGGTAGTGTAGGGGGTCATGCCGGGGGTAGATATAGGGTTTAGGGTAGTGCAGTGGTGTTTGTGTTGTGAGGGGGTTGTGCTGGGGGTAGTGTTTTAGGGTTTAGGGTAGTACAGTGGTGTTTGGGTAGTGTAGGGGGTCGTGGTGGGTGTTAGTGTTTTAGGGTAGTGCTGTAGTGTTTGGGTAGTGTAGGTGTTCCTGCTGGGGGTAGTGTTTTAGTGTTTAGGGTAGTGCAGTGGTGTTTGTATAGTATAGGGGGTCCTGCTGGGGGTAGTGTTTTAGGGTTTAGGGTAGTGTAGTGGTGTTTGGGTTGTATAGGGGTTCATGCTGGGGGTAGTGTTTTAGAGTTTAGGGTAATGCAGTGGTGTTTGGGTAGTGTAGGGCGTCATGCCGGGGGCAGATATAGGGTTTAGGGTAGTGCAGTGGTGTTTGTGTTGTGAGGGGGTTGTGCTGGGGGTAGTGTTGTAGGGTTTAGGGTAGTACAGTGGTGTTTGGGTAGTGTAGGGGGTCGTGATGGGGGTAGTGTTTTAGGGTTTAGAGTAGTGCAGCGGTGTTTGTGTAGTGTAGGGGGTCATGCTGGGGGTAGTGTTTTAGGGTTTAGGGTTTAGGTTAGTGCAGTGGTGTTTGTGTAGTGTAGGGGGTCGTGCTGGGGGTAGTTTTTTAGGGTTTAGGGTAGTGCAGTGGTGTTTGTGTAGTGTAGGGGGTCGTGTTTTAGGGTTTAGGGTAGTGTAGTGGGTTTGGGTAGTGTAGAGGGTCATGCTGGAGGTAGTGTTTTGGGGTTTAAGGTAGTGCAGTTGTGTTTGTCCAGTGTAGGGGGTCATGCTGTGGGTAGATTTAGGGTTTAGGGTAGAGCAGTTATGTTTGGGTAGTGTAGGGTGTCGTGCTGGGGGTAGTGTTTTAGGGTTTAGGGTAGTGCAGTGGTGTTTGTGTAGTCTAGGGGGTTGTGCTAGGGGTAGATTTAGGGTTTAGGGTAGTGCAGTGGTGTTAGTGTAATGTAGGGAGTAATGCTGGTGGTAGTGTTTTAGGGTTTAGGGTAGTGCAGCTATGTTTGGGTAGTGTAGGGTGTCGTGCTGGGGGTAGTGTTTTAGGGTTTAGGGTAGTGCAGTGGTGTTTGGGTAGTGTAGGGGTCCATGCTGGGGGCAGTGTTTTAGGGTTTAGGGTAGTGCAGTGGTGTTTGGCTAGTGTAGGGGTTCATGGTGGGGGTAGATTTAGGGTTTAGGGTAGTGTAGTGGTGTTTGTGTTGTGAGGGGGTCATGCTGGGGGTAATGTTTTAGGGTTTACAGTAGTGCCGTTGTGTTTGTATAGTATATTGGGTCATGCTGGGGGTAGTGTTTTAGGGTTTAGGGTAGTGCAGTTGTGTCTGGGTAGTGTAGGGGTTCGTGCTGGAGGTAGTGTTTTAGGGTTTATGGTAGTGCAGTGGTGTTTGGGTAGTGTTGGGGTAGTGCTGGGGTAGTGTTTTAGGGTTTTGGGTAACCCAGTGGTGTTTGTGTAGTGTAGGGGGTAGTGCTGGGGGTAGTGTTTTAGGGCTTAGGGTAGTGCAGTGGTGTTTGGGTAGTGTAGGGGGTCATGCTGTCGATAGATTTATGGTTTAGGGTAGTGCAGTGGTGTTTGTGTTGTAAGGGTGTCATTCTGGGGGTAGTGTTTTAGGGTTTAGGGTAGTGCAGTGGTGTTTGAGTAGTGTAGGGGGTCATGCTGGGGGTAGTGTTTTAGAGATTAGGGTTGTGCAGTGGTGTTTGTGAAGTGTAGGGGGTCATGCTGTGGGTAGTGTTTTAGGGTTTAGGGTAGTGCAGTTATGTTTGTGTAGTGTAGGGTGTCATGCTGGGCGTAGTGTTTTAGGGTTTAGGGTAGTGCAGTGGTTTTTGGGTAGTGTAGGGGGTCATGCTGGGGGTAGATTTAGGGTTTAGGGTAGTGCAGTGGTGTTTGTGTTGTGAGGGGGTCATGCTGGGGGTAGTGTTTTAGGGTTTACTGTAGTGCAGTGGTGTTTGTATAGTGTAGGGGGTCATGCTGGGGGTAGTGTTTTAGGGTTTAGGGTTGTGCAGTGGTGTTTGTGAAGTGTAGGGGGTCATGCTGTGGGTAGTGTTTTAGGGTTTAGCGTAGTGCAGTGGTGTTTGTGTAGTGTAGGCGTTCATGTTTT
Source organism: Triturus cristatus (assembly GCF_964204655.1). NCBI lineage: Eukaryota > Metazoa > Chordata > Amphibia > Caudata > Salamandridae > Triturus > Triturus cristatus. Next base: position 749,638,844 of record NC_140579.1, read on the forward strand.
AGGGTTTAGGGTAGTGCAGTGGTGTTTGTGTAGTGTGGGAGGTCATGCTAGGGGTAGATTTAGGGTTTAGTGTAGTGCAGTGATGTTTGTGTAGTGTAAGGGGTAGTGCTGGGGCAGTGTTTTAGGGTTTAGGTTAGTGCATCTATGTTTGGGTAGTGTAGGGTGTCGTGCTGGGGGTAGTGTTTTAGGGTTTAGGGTAGTGCAGTGGTGTTTGGGTAGTGTAAGAGTCCATGCTGGGGGCAGTGTTTTAGGGTTTAGGGTAGTGCAGTGGTGTTTGGCTAGTGTAGGGGGTCATGGTGGGGGTAGATTTAGGGTTTAGGGTAGTGCAGTCGTGTTTGTGTTATGAGGGGGTCATGCAGGGGGTAATGTTTTAGGGTTTACGGTAGTGCCGTGGTGTTTGTATAGTGTAGGGGGTCATGCTGGGGGTAGTGTTTTAGGGTTTAGGGTAGTGCAGTTGTGTCTGGGTAGTGTAGGGGTTTGTGCTGGAGGTAGTGTTTTAGGGTTTATGGTAGTGCAGTGGTGTTTGGGTAGTGTTAGGGTAGTGCTGGGGTAGTGTTTTAGGGTTTAGGGTAGCCCAGTGGTGTTTGTGTAGTGTAGGGGGTAGTGCTGGGGGTAGTGTTTTAGGGTTTAGGGTAGTGCAGTGGTGTTTGGGTAGTTTAGGGGGTCATGCTGTCGATAGATTTATGGTTTAGGGTAGTGCAGTGGTGTTTGTGTTGTGAGGGGGTCATTCTGGGGGTAGTGTTTTAGGGTTTAGGGTAGTGCAGTGGTGTTTGAGTAGTGTAGGGGGTCATGCTGGGGGTAGTGTTTTAGAGTTTAGGGTTGTGCAGTGGTGTTTGTGAAGTGTAGGGGGTCATGCCGTGGGTAGTGTTTTAGGGTTTAGGGTAGTGCAGTTATGTTTGGGTAGTGTGGGGTGTCGTGCTGGGCGTAGTGTTTTAGGGTTTAGGGTAGTGCAGTGGTTTTTGGGTAGTGTAGGGGGTCATGCTGGGGGTAGATTTAGGGTTTAGGGTAGTGCAGTGGTGTTTGTGTTATGAGGGGGTCATGCTGGGGGTAGTGTTTTAGGGTTTACGGTAGTGCAGTGGTGTTTGTATAGTGTAGGGGGTCATGCTGGGGGTAGTGTTTTAGGGTTTTAGGGTTGTGCAGTGGTGTTCGTGAAGTGTAGGGGGTCATGCTGTGGGTAGTGTGAAAAGAAGAGCCTTCACAGGTTTCTTGTAGTTCAAGCAGGTTTATTCTTAACTCAGCATCCCAGCATAAAACATCTTCATCATATCAATTCTTTCCTTCAGTAACTGGCCAACCTCGGAACCCCCATTCCTTTACATTCTTCTTGTAGCTAAGTAACCATCCCATGACATCAGCTCTAGATATCTTTACACATCTCCTTTTTTTACAACAAATAATAAAATCATAGATTGATAAGATAAAATAAACACAGCATAAGATAATACATTACAACTCTAATTTCATGACTAAATCTATTTAACTCCAAATTGTCATTGACGTTTCTATGGTTGGCGTACTTTACAAACATTCCCCAAACTCCAAGTTGTGCCATCTTCCAAATCGACAACATTGGATCTCACACCTTTAACTTGAAAAGGCCCAAGGTACTTGCTTTCCCCTTTTCGAACCCATTCGTTTTTCCGCACTACTACCCAATCACCTCTTTGAACACAGACCGTTTTTACACCTTTTCTAGAATCATATAACCCTTTCATTCTTTCTTGATTCCCTTGCACCTTTTTTAACATTTCCTCCCGATCAACCCATATCTTTTCCTTCTTGTACAGCCATACAGGACACTCTTTCTTCCCAGGCTCCCTTCCTTTAAGTGACACAAAAGGAGCTACTCCTGTACTAGAATGTGGAGTAATCCTGTGCATCCACATCATTTTTCTCAATTCTTCTCTCCACGACAATCCATTAGCAAGTGATAATTGTATGTTTTCCATAACAATTCGATTAGTTCTTTCCACTAAACCATTTGCCTGTGGTCTGAAAAGAGCCACTCTCTCATGTACAATACCCAACTTGTTCAAATAATCTACCATCTCTCTAGATACAAACTGCACCCCATTATCAGTCACAATTCTGCCTGGCAATCCTTCCTCCAGAAAAACCTTTTCAAGAAATTTTATGACGTTACTTGTACTAATTTCACCCATGGTCTGTATTACAAACCACTTGGAATGATAATCAACTAGGACTAAGATAAATCTATCCCTCATTCCTAATTTATTAACCGGCCCAATAAAGTCCATGGATAATTTTTCCCAAGGTTTTGACGGAAACTTAGTACATTCTAGAGGAGGTTGACGCACAATCTTTGATTTGTCACTATTCACGCAAAATTGACAATCTTTCACCAAGGCCTCAACTTCACTATCAATTCCCGGCCACCAGAACGATTCTCTAATTCTGCGTTTAGACATTCCTTGACCTGGATGACCCTCATGAATTATCTCCAAAATCTGTTTCCTTACCTCTTTTGGAGGTATGATCTGCCATCTTCTCATAATATTGTCACCACAAAGACTTAACTCCTCTTTAATTTTAAAGAATTCTATCAAATCTGAATCCTTGCAATCATGCACATTCCAGCCCTGAACAATTCTTAACTTCACCTTCTCCAACACTGGATCATTCTTCATAGCTCTCTCCCAATCTTCAGACAACAAAGCACACAGTCCTACATTACCACAGACATCACCACTTACATCACCACATACTTCATCAAAATCTTCCTCCAAAGGCATCCTCGATAAACAATCTGCAATCACATTCTTCTCTCCCTTAACATATTCCACCTCATAGTTAAACTCCATGACCGACAGTAACCATCTAGAGATCCTTGGTGTCACACTTCTTTCCAAACCTTTCCCTCCTTTAAAGATATATAGTAAGGGCTTGTGATCAGTTCGTACTTTGAACGGGATACCCCATAAATAAAATTTGAAATGGCACATACCCCAGCAACACGCTAACGCTTCTCTCTCTATCACTGAATATGACCTCTCTGCGCCTTGCAGCCTTCTACTTGCAAATCCTATGATTTTTTCTTCACCTTTAATAACTTGTGACAACACCGCCCCGATTCCAACACCGCTAGCATCTGTGGTTAGAAACGTTCTCCCACCAACTTCAAACCGTCCTAACGTGGGTGCTTCAGAAATTTTCTTTTTTACCAGTTCGAAACTTGTTTGACATTTCTCTGACCATTTAAATGGGACACCTTTCTTCATAATTTCTCTTAAGGCCTCAACAGTTTCCGCAAAATTGTTTACATATTTTGAACAATATTCTGCAAGACCTAGAAATGACCTCAATTCATCCTTATTCTTGGGTTCTGGTGCCAAAGTCACAGCCTTAACAATACTTTTTTGGAGTTTTATCCCCTCTGTACTTATTTCGTGCCCCAAATAATCAACCACACCCTTTCTCAGCTGACATTTTTCTCTCTTTATGGTTAAATTGTGTTTTTCCAATCTTCTCATTACCTCTTCAAATAATCTATCGTGATCAGAATGATCTCTTCCTGCAATCAAAATGTCATCTTTAAAACACCATACATTTTTTATGTCTCCAAAAATGCTCTTCATCGCCCTCTGAAAGACAGCCGAAGCTGATGCTAGACCAAATGGCATCCTTTTATATCTGAATGCACCTAAGGGCGTGGCGAAAGAAGTTAAGTGCCTGGATGCTTCATGCAAGTTAATTTGATGATATGCTGCTGACATATCTAAAACGCTAAAAACTTGTCCCTTTCCCATAGTTGATAGCATTTCAGATATGTTCGGTAAAGGCTCCCTATCTACCCAAATATTTTTGTTTAAATCGCGTAAGTCAATACATAAGCGAATTTTTTTTCCATCTTTTGGCGCAATTACAATCGGAGCCAACCATTCAGAGGCTTCTATTGGCTCGATGATACCTTGATTTAATAAATTATCAATTTCTTGACGTAGAGGTTCTAGCATCAAATTAGGTACATTTCTTACTTTGTGGACTACTGACTTCGCATTGTCCTTTAAAATAATCTTATGTGAAAATCCCTTTAACAATCCTAATCTAGAAGAAAACACATTGGGATATTTATCAAACAATTCCCCGTCCTCAGATACATCTTGCACATTTGTTTTTTCTAAGACCATAACTGGTTCCTTGGCGTTTGGATCAATGATGATGTTTAAATCTTTTTGATGTCTCCATCCTAGGAGATCTGATCCAAAGTCCGTAATATAGACTCTTCCCCTCACTGCTTCATTCTTAAACCTTAAAGTCATCCAACACATCCCTGGAATTTCTATACTTTTTCCAGCATAACCCACTGCACGGATGTCTGATTTGCATATAGACAAATTATGATCTTCCGACCAATTCTTTTCAAAGGAATTTTTTGACACAAGAGTGTATAAACTTCCTGAATCTGCTAATATTCTAATCTCCCTTCCATCAAGCGTAATGTTACAGTGTGGCTTTTCTAATTTATCTGTACTTTCCATTTTCACGTTAGTATTGGATAATTCTTTGACCTCATTTACCGGAACTTCTTCATGATCTACATTAACCATTAAAAAGATATCGTCAACATATTCGCAGACATCCTCAACCTCTTGAATCTTATTTCTTCCAATCCCTTTTGTTCGACACATCCTAGAGAAATGTCCCCTCTTACCACAATTTCTACATAATGTCCCTCTTGCAGCGCAATTAAGACTAGTAGCTATATGCCCAGGAGCACCACATCTGAAACATTTGATTTCTCTTGGTTGATAACTTGTTTTAGACAACTGGGGCGATACTCTTTTAATGTCAATATTAGTCTTTGCGTCACTTTTGTTGTCATTCTTTTTCTCAATAAGTTCCACTTTCTCTTGCTTGAAGCTATTAACCGGTTTATCCATTTCCTTTATCCATATGTCTGTATGTTCCATTGCCTTTGCAATACCAATTGCTTCATCTAAGCTATATTCTTTTGTTAACAGCTTTTCTCTTATTTTTTTATTATTTACACAACGCACCAATTGATCTCTAATTAAAGAATCGTTTAGCTGTTCAAACTTACATGTTACTGCTAACCCTCTCAAGGTTGATATGTATGATTTTATATCTTCCCCATCTTTTTGGCTTCTTGAAAAAAACTTATGACGTTCAAGTACAACATTTGTTTTAGGTTTAAAATGTAATTCTAGCATTTGCAAGGACATATCGTATATGTTAGTAGGTTGGCCATCTCCCATACCTAATGATATTTCTGGTATTTCTTCTTAAATTCTTCTACCTTCTACTCCTAAATGATGTAAGAGGATTGCTTGTCGTCTAACCGGACCATATTTGTCTCCCCCTATGGCCAAAAGGTAAGTTACAAATAATTTCTTCCACTGTAACCATGGTATAGACGGCTCCCCTGGAGACACTAAAAAAGGAGGTGGTGATGACATGGATTGGTCCGACATTTTCCTAAAAAAATACGTAAAATTTTAAAATAAGAATCTAAAACAATAAATTAAAATAACAATTTGAATAAAATAATAAACTTTTATTATTGCTTATGTACTTGAGAATCGTTTCTTAGTGTTGTTGTAAGTTTTAGTCCTCTCTCTGTGTGTTCCCAATGTTCTAAGTGAAAGGTGTTCACTTCCTTGTGAATATTAGTTTCTTTATTGTATCTGTTGTATCAAAAGTCCTTTTTCAGTGTTGTTTGCACTGACACTCTACTTCGTTTGGACCATAGAGAAGGCAACTGGTGAAATAAATTGAGGTACAGTCCTTTGTTGAAGAAATTATTAGTTTACTGATGTTTAAACACTTCCTTCCACACACGCGTTATCCTTGCGTGTATTCTGTCGAATCCTGTTCTTTTTTAGCTTTCAGACGAAAAGCGGCATTATTTATTTAACTTGAGACGAATAATGCCACTTAGTTAGAGCACTCGAGCATGAAGGCCAGACAGAGCAGCATTGTTCAATTAGCTCGAGCATTCGAGCGTGAAGGCAGTGTGGAGCGTGATGCAGCCAGAAATGCTTGAAAGTAAACACTTAAACTGTTAAAGCTTTCTCTGTATACGCGCTAGTATTTACTTTAGAAATGATGGGGCAGATTTATGAGCCCCTTGCGCCACTTTTGCGTCACTTTTCCCATGTTAAATGTGACGCAAAAGTGGCGCAAGGGGCTCATAAATCTGCCATGATGTATTTGGTTGAGCGCTTCACAGGAAATGCCTAAAATTACATACTTTTGATGTCTCCATTAATCTTTCAATTATGCACTTCATGACAACGCGTTGGTGTTCACTTAGAAATCAATCGTTTTTGTCGAGCACTTCAGCTTGAAATTAAACAGTCTAAGTAAATAATGGTTAAATGCAGATATTTATGCCTGCTGGTGAACAAAGGCAAACAAAGGTGGTTTAATTCAAGCAGCGCAGAATATTGCTCGTTTTAAATATGCAATTCATGGCATCTGGTTTCTTTTAAGCAGTGCGTCCCGATTGTTCAAAACCATGCATAATTATAAATATAGTTATTAATAAACTTGCTCTTTTAAATTACTCTTTTAAGAGAAAGGTCTTATAGTTTTAAGTCGTTTCAATCTGTTTAAAGTCGTTTCAGTCTTGCCTTAATCTTTTGTTGTGAATCCAAGGATGAGATGCTGATTTCTGCTCCTTGCGCAGCTTCCCGTCGCCATGAAAAGAAGAGCCTTCACAGGTTTCTTGTAGTTCAAGCAGGTTTATTCTTAACTCAGCATCCCAGCATAAAACATCTTCATCATATCAATTCTTTCCTTCAGTAACTGGCCAACCTCGGAACCCCCATTCCTTTACATTCTTCTTGTAGCTAAGTAACCATCCCATGACATCAGCTCTAGATATCTTTACATCTTGTGCTGGAGGTAGTGTTTTAGGGTTTATTGTAGCCCAGTGGTGTTTGTGTAGTGTAGGGGGTAGTGCTGGGGGTAGTGTTTTAGGGTTTAGGGTAGTGCAGTGGTGTTTGGGTAGTGTAGGGGGTCATGCTGTCGATAGATTTATGGTTTAGGGTAGTGCAGTGGTGTTTGTGTTGTGAGGGGGTCATTCTGGGGGTAGTGTTTTAGGGTTTAGGGTAGTGCAGTGGTGTTTGAGTAGTGTAGGGGGTCATGCTGGGGGTAGTGTTTTAGAGTTTAGGGTTGTGCAGTGGTGTTTGTGAAGTGTAGGGGGTCATGCCGTGGGTAGTGTTTTAGGGTTTAGGGTAGTGCAGTTATGTTTGGGTAGTGTGGGGTGTCGTGCTGGGCGTAGTGTTTTAGGGTTTAGGGTAGTGCAGTGGTTTTTGGGTAGTGTAGGGGGTCATGCTGGGGGTAGATTTAGGGTTTAGGGTAGTGCAGTGGTGTTTGTGTTGTGAGGGGGTCATGCTGGGGGTAGTGTTTTAGGGTTTACGGTAGTGCAGTGGTGTTTGTATAGTGTAGGGGGTCATGCTGGGGGTAGTGTTTTAGGGTTTTAGGGTTGTGCAGTGGTGTTCGTGAAGTGTAGGGGGTCATGCTGTGGGTAGTGTTTTAGGGTTTAGCGTAGTGCAGTGGTGTTTGTGTAGTGTAGGGGTTCATGTTTTAGGGTTTAGGGTAGTGCAGTGGTGTTTGTGTAGTGTGGGAGGTCATGCTAGGGGTAGATTTAGGGATTAGTGTAGTGCAGTGGTGTTTGTGTAATGTAAGGGGTAGTGCTGGGGTATTGTTTTAGGGTTTAAACTAGTTCAGTGGTGTTTGTGGAGTGTAGGGGGTCGTGCTGGGGTAGTGTTTTAGGGTTTAGGGTAGTGCAGTGCTGTTTGTGTAGTGTAGGGGGTATTGTTTTAGGGTTTATTGTAGTGCTGTGGTGTTTGTGTTGTATAGGGGGTCGTGCTGGGGTAGTGTTTTATGGTTTAGGGTAGTGCAGTGGTGTTTGTGTAGTGTAGAGGGTTGTGTTTTAGGGTTTAGGGTAGTACAGTGGTGTATGGGCAGTGTAGGGGGTCATGCTGGGGGTAGTGTTTCCGGTTTATCGTGGTGTAGTTGTGTTTGGGTGGTGAAGGGAGTCGTGCTGGGGGTAGTGTTTTAGGGTTTAGTGTAGTACAGTGGTGTTTATGTAGTATAGGGGGTCGTGCTTGGGGTAGTGCTTTAGGGTTTTGGGTAGTGCAGTGGTGTTTGTGTATTGTAGGGGGTCATGCTGGGGGTAGATTTAGGGTTTAGGGTAGTGCAGTTGTGTTTGTGTTGTGCACTGGGTCATGCTGGGGGTAGTGTTTTAGGGTTTAAGGCAGTGCAGTTGTGTTTGTGTAGTGAAGGGGGTCATGCTTGGGGTAGTGTTTTAGGGTTTAGGGTAGTGCAGTGGTGTTTGTGTGTTCTAGGGGGATTGTTCTAGGGGTACATTTAGAGTTAGGGTAGTGCTGTTGTGTTTGTGTAGACAAGGGGGCTTGTTCTGGGGATAGATTTAGGGTTTAGGGTAGTGCAGTGGTGTTTGGGTACTGTATGGAGTCATGCTGGTGGTAGTGTTTTAGGGTTTAGGGTAGTGCAGCTATGTTTGAGTAATGTAGGGTGTCGTGCTGCGGGTAGTGTTTTAGGGTTTAGGGTAGTGCAATGATGCTTGTGCAGTATAGGGGGTCGTGATGTGGGTAGTGTTTTAGGGTTTAGGGTAGTGCAGGGGTGTTTTGGTAGTGTAGGGGGTCATGCTGGGGGTACATTTAGGGTGTAGGTTAGTGCAGTGGTGTTTGTGTTGTGAGGGGGTCATGCTGGGGGTAGTGTTTTAGGGTTTAGGGTAGTGCAGTGCTCTTTTTGTAGTGTGGGATGCTATGCTGGGGGTAGATTTAGGGTTTAGTGTAGTGCAGTGGTGTTTGGGTAGTGTAGGGAGTGGTGCTGGGGTAGTGTTTTAGGGTTTAGGGTAGTGCAGTGGTGTTTGGGTAGTGTAGGGGGACGTGCTGGGGTAGTGTTTTAGGGTTTAGAGTTGTGCAGTGGTCTTTGTATAGTGTAGGTGGTCGTCCTGTGGGGTAGTGGTTTAGGATTTAGTGTAGTGCAGTGTGTTTGGGTAGTGTAGGGAGTCTTGCTGGGGGTAGTGTTTTAGGGTTTAGGGTAGTGCAGTGGTGGTAGTGTAGTTTAGGGCGTCAAGCTGGGGGTAGTGTTTTAGGGTTTAGGGTAGTGCAGTGGTGTTTGTGTAGTGTGGGGGTTATGCTGTGAGTAGTGTTTTAGAGTTTAGGGTAGTGCAGTGGTGTTTGTGTAGTGTAGGGGTCATGTTTTAGGGTATAGGGGAATGCAGTGGTGTTTGGGTAGTGTAGGGGGTCATGCTGGGGTTAGTGTACTAGTTTTTAGGGTAGTGCAGTGGTGTTTGGTAGTGTAGGGGTTCGTGCTGGGGGTAGTGTTTTAGGGTTTACGGTAGTGCAGTTGTGTTTGTCCAGTGTAGGGGGTCATGCTGGGGTAGATTCAGGGTTTAGGGTAGTACAGTGGTGTTTGTGTAGTGTAGGGGGTAGTGTTTTAGGGTTTCGGGTAGTGTAGTGGTGATTGTATAGTGTAGTAGGTCATGCTGGGGGTAGTGTTTTAGGGTTTAGGATAGTGCAGTGGTGTTTGGGTAGTGTAGGGGGTCATGCGGGGGTAGTGTTTTAGATTTAGGGAAGTGCAGTAGTGTTTGTGTAGAGTAGGGGGTCGTGATCGGTATAGTGTTTCAGGTTTTAGGGTAGTGCAGTATTGTTCATGTAATGTAGGGGGTAGTGTTTTAGTGTTAAGGGTAGTGCCTTGGTGTTTGTGTAGTGTAGGGAATCGTATTTTAGGGGTTAGGGTAGTGCAGTGGTGTTTGGGTAGTGTAGGGGGTTGTGCTGGGGGTAGTGTTTTTGTGTTTAGCGTAGTGCAGTTGTGTTTGGGTGGTGAAGTGGGTCGTGCCAGGGGTAGTGTTTTAGGGTTTAGGATAGTACAGTGGTGTTTGTGCAGTGTAGGGGGTCGTGCTTGGGGTAGTGTTTATGGTTTAGGGTAGTGCAGTGGTGTTTGTGTAGTGTAGGGGGTCATGCTGGGGATAGATTTAGGGTTTAGGGTAGTGCAGTGGTGTTTGTGTTGTGGAGTGGGTCGTGCTGGGGTAGTGTTTTAGGGTTTAAGGCAGTGCAGTTGTGTTTGTGTAGTGAAGGGGGTCATGATGGGGGTAGATTTAGGGCTTAGGGTAGTGCAGTGGTATTTGGGTAGTGTAGGGAGTCTTGCTGGTGGTAGTCTTTTAGGGTTTAGGGTAGTGCAGTTATGTTTGGGTAGTGTAGAATGTCGTGCGGGGGGTAGTGTTTTAGGGTTTAGGGTAGTGCAGTGGTTTTTGTGTAGTGTAGGCGGTTGTGCTGGGGTAGATTTAGTGTTTAGTGTAGTGCAGTGGTGTTTGGGTAGTGTAGGGAGTCGTGCTGGTGGTAGTGTTTTAGGATTTAGGGTAGTGCAGTGGTGTTTGTGTAGTGTAGCGGTAGTGTTTTAGGTTTTAGGGTAGTGCTGTGGTGTTTGTGTAGTGTAGGGGGTCGTGCTTGGGGTAGTGTTTTAGGGTTTAGGGTAGTGCAGTGCTGTTTGTGTCGTGTAGGGGGTTGTGTTTTTGGTCTTAGGGTAGTGCAGTTGTGTTTGGTTGGTGAAGGGAGTCGTGCTGGGGGTAGTGTTTTAGGGTTTAGTGTAGTACAGTGGTGTTTGTGTAGTGTGGGGGTCGTGCTTGGGGTAGTGTTTTAGGGTTTAGGGTAGTGCAGTGCTGTTTGTGTCGTGTAGGGGGTTGTGTTTTTGGTTTTAGGGTAGTGCAGTTGTGTTTGGGTGTTGAAGTAGTCGTGCTGGGGGTAGTGTTTTAGGGTTTAGTGTAGTGCAGTGGTGTTTGTGTACTGTAGGGGTCATGCTGGAGGTAGATTTAGGATTTAGGGTAGTTCAGTGGTGTTTGTGTCGTGCTGGGGGTAGTGTTTAGGGATTAGGGTAGTGCAGTGGTGTTTGAGTACTGTAGGGGTTCATGCTGGGGTAGTGTTTTAGGTTTTAGAGTTGTGCAGTGGTGTATGGGTAGTGTAGCGGGTTATGCTGGGGGTAGATTTAGGGTTTAGGGTAGTGCAGTGATGTTTGTGTTGTGCAGTGGGTCATGCTGGGGGTTGTGTTTTAGGGTTTAAGGCAGTGCTGTGGTGTTTGTGTAGTGAAGGGAGTTGTGATGGGTTAGATTTAGGGTTTAGGGTAGAGCAGTGGTGTTTTAGTAGTGTAGGGAGTCGTGCTGGTGGTAGTGTTTTAGGGTGTAGGGTAGTGCGGTTATGTTTGGGTAGTGTTAGGGGTCATGCTGGTGGTAGTGTTTTAGGGTTTACGGTAGTGCAGTGGTGTTTGGGTGCTGTAGGGGTTCATGCTGGGGGTACTGTTTTAGGGTTTAGAGTAGTGCAGTGTTGTTTGGGTAGTGTAGGGGGTCATGTTGTGGGTAAATTTAGGGTTTAGGGTAGTGCAGTTGTGTTCGGGTAGTGTAGTTTGTGCTGGTAGTAGTGTTTTAGGGTTTAGGGTAGTGCAATGGTATTTTGTAGTGTGGGAGGTCATGCTGGGGGTAGATTTAGGGTTTAGGGTAGTGCAGTGGTGTTTGGGTAGTGTAGGGGGTTGTGCTGGGGGTAGTTTTACGGTTTAGGGTAGTGCAGTGGTGTTTGTGTAGTATAGGGGGTCATGCTTGGGGTAGTGTTTTAGGGTAGTACAGCGGTTTTTGTGTAGTGTAGGGGGTAATGCTGGGGGTAGATTTAGGGTTTAGGGTAGTACAGTGTGTTTGTTTAGTATAGGTGGGCGTGCTGGGTGTAGTGTTTCAGGGTTTAAGGCAGTGCAGTGGTGTTTGGGTAGTTTAGGGAGTTCTAGTGGTAGTGTTTTTGTTTTTAGCGTAGTGCAGTTGTGTTTGGTTTGTGAAGTGGGTTGTGCCTGGGTAGTGATTTAGAGTTTAGGGTAGTACAGTGGTGTTTGTGTAGTGTAGGGGGTCGTGCTTGGAGTAGTGTTTATGGTTTAGGGTAGTGCAGTGGTGTTTGGGTAGTGTAGGGGGTTGTGCTGGGGGTAGTTTTACGGTTTAGAGTAGTGCAGTGGTGTTTGTGTAGTGTAGGGGGTGGTGCTGGGGTTAGTGTTCTAGGGTTTAGGGTAGTGAAGTGGTGTTTGTGTAGTGTAGGGGGTCATGCTGGGGTAGTGTTTTAGGGTTTAGGGTTTAGTAGTGGTGTTTGTGTGGTGTAGGGGTAGTGTTTTAGGGGTTAGGGTAGTGCAGTGGAATTTGTACTTTGTATAGTGTAGGGGGTTGTGCTGGGGGTAGTGTTTTAGGGTTTAGGGTAGTACAGTGGTGTTTGTGTATTGTAGTGGGTCATGCTGGGGATAGATTTAGGGTTTAGGGTAGTGCAGTGGTGTTTGGGTAGTGTAGGAAGTTGTGCTTGTGGTAGTGTTTTAGGGTTTAGGATAGTGCAGTCATGTTTGGGTAGTGTAGGGTGTCATGGTTTAGGGTAGTGCAGTGGTGTTTGGGTAGTGTAGGGGGTGGTGCTGGGGGTAGTGTTTTTGGGATTAGGCTAGTGAAGTTGTGTTTGGGTAGTCAAGGGGTTATGCTGGAGGTAGTGTTTTATGGTTTAGGGCAGTACAGTGGTGTTTGTGTAGTATAGGGGGTCATGCTTGGGGTAGTGTTTTAGGGTAGTACAGCGGTGGTTGTGTAGTGTAGGGGTAATGCTGGGGGTAGATTTAGGGTTTAGGGTAGTACAGTGTGTTTGTTTAGTATAGGTGGGCGTGCTGGGGGTAGTGTTTCAGGGTTTAAGGCAGTGCAGTGGTGTTTGTGTAGTGAAGGGGAATGTGCTAGGGGTAGTGGTTTAGGGTTTAGGGTAGTGCAGTTGTGTTTGTATAGTGTAGTGGGTCATGCTGGGGGTAGTGTTTTAGGGTTTAGGATAGTGCAGTGGTGTTTGGGTAGTGTAGGGGTCATGCTGGGGTAGTGTTTTAGGGTTTAGGGTAGTGCAGTGGTGTTTGTGTAGTGTAGGGGGTCATGCTGGGGATAGTGTTTTAGGGTTTAGGGTAGTGCAGTGGTGTTAATGTAGTGTAGGGGGTTGTGTTTTAGGATTTAGGGTAGTGCTGTAGTGTTTGTGTAGTGTAGGAGGTCGTGCTGGGGGTAGTATTTTAGGGATTAGGGTAGAGCATTGGTGTTTCTGTAGTGTAAGGAGTTGTGTTTTAGGGTTTAGGGTAGTGCAGTGGTGTTTGGGTAGTTTAGAGGGTTGTTCTAGGGGTAGTGTTTTTGTTTTTAGTGTAGTGCAGTTGGTGAAGTGGGTCGTGCCAGGGTAGAGTTTTAGAGTTTAGGGTAGTACAGTGGTGTTTGTGTAGTGTAGGGGGTCGTGCTTGGGGTAGTGTTTATGGTTTAGGGTAGTGCAGTGGTGTTTGTGTAGTCTAGGGGGTCATGCTGGGGATAGATTTAGCGTTTAGGGTAATGCAGTGGTGTTTGTGTTGTGCAGTGGGTCGTGCTGGGGATAGTGTTTTAGGGTTTAAGGCAGTGCAGTGGTGTTTGTGTAGTGATGGGGTCATGATGGGGATAGATTTAGGGTTTAGGGTAGTGCAGTGGTATTTGGGTAGTGCAGGGAGTCTTGCTGGTGGTAGTCTTTTAGGGTTCAGGGTAGTGCAGTTATATTTGGGTAGTGTAGAATGTTGTGCGGGGGTAGTGTTTTAGGGTTTAGGGTAGTGCAGTGGTGTTTGTGTAGTCTAGGGGGTTGTGCTGGGGTAAATTTAGTGTTTAGTGTAGTGCAGTGGTGTTTGGGTAGAGTAGGGAGTCGTGCTGGTGGTAGTGTTTTAGGATTTAGGGTAGTGCAGTTATATTTGGCTAGTGTAGGGTGTCGTGCCGGGGGTAGTGTTTTAGGGTTTAGGGTAGTGCAGTGGTGTTTGTGTAGTGTAGGGGGTAGTGTTTTAGGGTTTAGGGTAGTGCTGTGGTGTTTGTGTAGTGTAGGGGGTCGTGCTGGGGGTAGTGTTTTACGGTTTAGAGTAGTGCAGTGGTGTTTGTGTAGTGTATGGGGTTGTGTTTTTGGTTTTAGGGTAGTGCATTTGTGTTTGGATGGTGAAGGGAGTCGTGATGGGGGTTATGTTTTAGGGTTTAGTGTAGTACAGTGGTGTTTGTGTAGTGTAGGGGGTCGTGCTTGGGGTAGTGCTTTAGGGTTTAGGGTAGTGCAGTGGTGTATGTGTAGTGTAAGGGGTCATGCTGGGTTTAGATTTAGGGTTTAGGGTTGTGCAGTGGTGTTTGTGTTGTGAAGTGGGTCGTGCTGGGGGTAGTGTTTTAGGGTTTAGTGTAGTACAGTGGTGTTTGTGTAGTGTAGGGGGTCGTGCTTGGGGTAGTGCTTTAGGGTTTAGGGTAGTGCAGTGGTGTTTGTGTAGTGTAGGGGGTCATGCTGGGGGTAGATATAGGGTTTAGGGTAGTGCAGTGGTGTTTGTGTTGCGCAGTGGGTCGTGCTGGGGTGTAGTGTTTTAGAGTTTAGTGTAGTACAGTGGTGTTTGTGTAGTGTAGGGGGTCGTGCTTGGGGTAGTGCTTTAGGGTTTAGGTTAGTGCAGTGGTGTTTGTGTAGTGTAGGGGGTCATGCTGGGGGTAGATTTAGGGTTTAGGGCAGTGCAGTGGTGTTTGTGTTGTGCAGTGAGACGTGCTGGGGGTAGTGTTTTAGGGTTTAAGGCAGTGCAGTCGTGTTTGTGTAGTGAAGGGGGTCGTGATGGGGTAGATTTAGGGTTTAGGGAAGTGCAGTGGTGTTTGGGTAGTGTAGGGGGTAGTATTTTAGGGGTTAGGGTAGTGCAGTGGTGTTTGTGTAGTGTAGGGGGTCGTGCTGGGGGTAGTGTTTTAGGGATTAGGGTAGTGCATTGGTGTTTGAGTACTGTAGGGGTTCATGCTGGGGGTAGTGTTTTAGGTTTTAGAGTTGTGCAGTGGTGTATGGGTACTGTAGGGGGTCATGATGGGGGTAGATTTAGGGTTTAGGGTAGTGCAGTGGTGTTTGAGATGTGAGGGGGTCATGCTGGGGGTAGTGTTTTAGGGTTTAGGGTAGTGCAGTGGTGTTTGTATAGTGTAGGGGGTAGTGCTGGGGTAGTGTTTTAGCGTTTAGAATAGTGCAGTGGTGTTTGTGTAGTGTTGGGGGTCGTGCTGGGGGTAGTGTTTTAGGGTTTAGGGTAGTGCAGTGCTGTTTGTGTAATGTTGGGGGTAGTGCTGGGGTAGTGTTTTAGGGTTTAGAATAGTGCAATGGTGTTTGTGTAGTGTAGGGGGTCGTGATGGGGTAGTGTTTTAGGGTTTAGAATAGTGCAGTGGTGTTTGTGTAGTGTTGGGGGTCGTGCTGGGGGTAGTGTTTTAGGGTTTAGGGTAGTGCAGTGCTGTTTGTGTAATGTAGGGGGTAGTGCTGGGGTAGTGTTTTAGGGTTTAGAATAGTGCAATGGTGTTTGTGTAGTGTAGGGGGTCGTGATGGGGTAGTGGTTTAGGGTAGTGCAGTGGTGTTTGTGTAGTGTAGGGGGTAGTGTTTTAGGGTTTAGGGTAGTGCTGTGGTGTTTGTGTAGTATAGGGGGTCGTGCTGGGGGTCTTGTTTTAGCGTTTCCGGTAGTGCAGTGGTGTTTGTGTAGTGTAGGGTGTTGTGTTTTTGCTTTGAGGGTAGTGCAGTGGTGTTTGGGTAGTTTAGGGGGTCGTGCTGGGGATAGTGTTTTTGGGTTTAGCGTAGTCCAGTTGTGTTTGGGTGGTGAAGGGAGTCATGCTGGGGGTAGTATTTTAGGGTTTAGGGTAGTACAGCGGTGTTTGTGTAGTGTAGGGGGTCATACTGGGGGTATATTTAGGTTTTAGGGTAGTACAGTGTGTTTTTGTAGTATAGGCGGTCGTGCTGGGGTAGTGTTTCAGGGTTTAAGACAGTGCAGTGGCATTTGTGTATTGAAGGGGAATGTGCTGGGGGTAGTGTTTTAGGGTTTAGGGTAGTACAGTGGTGTTTGTGTAGTGTAGGGGGTAGTGTTTTAGGGTTTAGGGTAGTGCAGTGGTGTTTGGGTAGTGTAGGGGGTCATGCTAGGGGTAGATTTAGGGTTTAGGGTAGTGCTGCGGTGTTTGTGTTGTGAGGGGGTCATGCTGGGGGTACTGTTTTAGGGTTTAGGGTAGTGCAGTGGTGTTTGTATAGTGTAGGAGGTAGTGCTGGGGTAGTGTTTTTGGGTTTACCGTAGTACAGTGTTGTTTGTGTAGTGTAGGGGGTCGTGCTTGGGGTAGTGCTTTAGCGTTTAGGGTAGTACAGTGGTGTTTGTGTAGTGTAGGCGGTCGTGCTGGGTGTAGTGTTCCATTACTTAGGGGAGTACAGTGGTGTTTGGGTAGTGTAGGGGTCATGCTTGGGGTAGTGTTTTAGGGTTTAAGGCAGTGCAGTGGTGTTTGTGTAGTGAAGGGGAATGTGCTGGGGGTAGTGTTTCAGGATAGTGCAGTGGTGTTTGTGTAGTGTAGGGGGTTGTGCTGGTGGTAGATTTAGGGTTTAGAGTAGTACAGTGATGTTTGGGCCTTGTAGGGAGTCGTGCTGGGGGTAGTGCTTAAGGGTTTAGGGTAGTGCAGTGGCGTTTGTGAAGACTAGGGGGTAGTGTTTTAGGGTTTAGGGTAGTGCTGTGGTGTGTGTAGTGTAGTGGGTTGTGCTGGGGGTAGTGTTTTAGGGTTTAGGGTAGTGCAGTGGTGTTTGTGTAGTGTAGGGGGTAATGTTTTAGGGTTTGGGGTAGTGCAGTGGTGTTTGTGTAGTGTAGGGGGTCATGCTGTGGGTAGTGTTTTAGGGTTTAGGGTAGTGCAGTGGTGTTTCTGTAGTGTAGGGGGTCGTGTTTTAGGGTATAGGGAAGTGCAATGGTGTTTTGGTAGTGTGGGAGGTCATGCTGTGGGTTGATTAGGGGTTTAGTGTAGTGCAGTGGTGTTTGTGTAGTGTAGGGAGTCACGCTGGGGGACGTATTTTAGGGTTTAGAGTAGTGCAGTGGTGTTTGTGTAGTGTAGGGGTCGTGCTGGGGGTAGTGGTTTAGGGGTTGGGGTAGTGTAGTGGTGTTTGTGTAGTGTAGGGGTAGTGTTTTAGGGTTTAGGGTATTGCAGTGGTGTTTGTGTAGTGTAGGGGGTCGTGCTGGGGGTAGTGTTTTAGGGTTTAGGGAAGTGCAGTGGTGTTTGTGTAGTGTAGGGAGTCGTGTTTTAGGGTTTAGGGTAGTACAGTTGTGTTTGGGTAGTGTGGGGGTAGTGCTTGGGAAGTGTTTTAGGGTTTAGGGTAGTGCAGTGGTGTTTGTGTAGTGTAGGGGGTCATACTTTGGGTAGTGTTTTAGGGTTTAGGGTAGTGCAGTTGTGTTTGAGTAGTGTGGGGGTAGTGCTTGAGAAGTGTTTTAGGGTTTAGGGTAGTGCAGTGGTGTTTGTGTAGTGTAGGGGGTAGTGTTTTAGGGTTTAGGGTAGTGCAGTGGTGTTTGGGTAGTGTAGGGGTCATGCTAGGGGTAGATTTAGGGTTTAGGGTAGTTCTGCGGTGTTTGTGTTGTGAGGGGGTCATGCTGGGGGTACTGTTTTAGGGTTTAGGGTAGTGCAGTGGTGTTTGTATAGTGTAGGGGTAGTGCTGGGGTAGTGTTTTTGGGTTTACCGTAGTACAGTGGTGTTTGGGTAGTGTAGGGGTCATACTTGGGGTAGTGTTTTAGGGTTTAAGGCAGTGCAGTGGTGTTTGTGTAGTGAAGGGGAATGTGCTGGGGGTAGTGTTTCAGGATAGTGCAGTGGTGTTTGTGTAGTGTAGGGGGTTGTGCTGGTGGTAGATTTAGGGTTTAGGGTAGTACAGTGATGTTTGGGCCTTGTAGGGGGTCGTGCTGGGGGTAGTGCTTAAGGGTTTAGGGTAGTGCAGTGGTGTTTGTGAAGAGTAGGGGGTAGTGTTTTAGGGTTTAGGGTAGTGCTGTGGTGTGTGTAGTGTAGTGGGTTGTGCTGGGGGTAGTGTTTTAGGGTTTAGGGTAGTGCAGTGGTGTTTGTGTAGTGTAGGGGGTAATGTTTTAGGGTTTGGGGTAGTGCAGTGGTGTTTGTGTAGTGTAGGGGGTCATGCTGTGGGTAGTGTTTTAGGGATTAGGGTAGTGCAGTGGTGTTTCTGTAGTGTAGGGGGTCGTGTTTTAGGGTATAGGGAAGTGCAATGGTGTTTTGGTAGTGTGGGAGGTCATGCTGTGGGTTGATTAGGGGTTTAGTGTAGTGCAGTGGTGTTTGTGTAGTGTAGGGAGTCACGCTGGGGGACGTGTTTTAGGGTTTAGGGTAGTGCAGTGGTGTTTGTGTAGTGTAGGGGCCATGCTGGGGGTAGTGGTTTAGGGGTTGGGTAGTGTAGTGGTGTTTGTGTAGTGTAGGGGTAGTGTTTTAGGGTTTAGGGTATTGCAGTGGTGTTTGTGTAGTCTAGGGGGTCGTGCTGGGGGTAGCGTCTTAGGGTTTAGGGAAGTGCAGTGGTGTTTGTGTAGTGTAGGGAGTCGTGTTTTAGGGTTTAGGGTAGTACAGTTGTGTTTGGGTAGTGTGGGGGTAGTGCTTGGGAAGTGTTTTAGGGTTTAGGGTAGTGCAGTGGTGTTTGTGTAGTGTAGGGGGTCATACTTTGGGTAGTGTTTTAGGGTTTAGGGTAGTGCATTGGTGTTTGGATAGTGTTAGGGGTAGTGCTTGCGAAGTGTTTTAGGGTTTAGGTTAGTGCAGTGGTGTTTGTGTAGTGTAGGGGGTCGTGCTGAGGGTAGTGTTTTAGGATTTAGGGTAGTGTAGTGGTGTTTGTGTAGTGTAGGGGTAGTGTTTTAGGGTTTAGGGATGTGCAGTGGTGTTTGTGTAGTGTAGGGAGTCGTGTTTTAGGGTTTAGGGTAGTGCAGTTGTGTTTGGGTAGTGTGGGGGTAGTGCTTGAGAAGTGTTTTAGGGTTTAGGGTAGTGCAGTGGTGTTTGTGTAGTGTAGGGGGTAGTGTTTTAGGGTTTAGGGTAGTGCAGTGGTGTTTGGGTAGTGTAGGGGTCATGCTAGGGGTAGATTTAGGGTTTAGGGTAGTGCTGCGGTGTTTGTGTTGTGAGGGGGTCATGCGGGGGGTACTGTTTTATGGTTTAGGGTAGTGCAGTGGTGTTTGTATAGTGTAGGGGGTAGTGCTGGGGTAGTGTTTTTGGGTTTACCGTAGTACAGTGTTGTTTGTGTAGTGTAGGGGGTCGTGCTTGGGGTAGTGCTTTAGCGTTTAGGGTAGTACAGTGGTGTTTGTGTAGTGTAGGCGGTCATGCTGGGGGTAGTGTTCCATGACTTAGGGGAGTACAGTGGTGTTTGGGTAGTGTAGGGGTCATGCTTGGGGTAGTGTTTTAGGGTTTAAGGCAGTGCAGTGGTGTTTGTGTAGTGAAGGGGAATGTGCTGGGGTAGTGTTTCAGGATAGTGCAGTGGTGTTTGTGTAGTGTAGGGGGTTGTGCTGGTGGTAGATTTAGGGTTTAGGGTAGTACAGTGATGTTTGGGCCTTGTAGGGGGTCGTGCTGGGGGTAGTGCTTAAGGGTTTAGGGTAGTGCAGTGGCGTTTGTGAAGAGTAGGGGGTAGTGTTTTAGGGTTTAGGGTAGTGCTGTGGTGTGTGTAGTGTAGTGGGTCGTGCTGGGGGTAGTGTTTTAGGGTTTAGGGTAGTGCAGTGGTGTTTATGTAGTGTAGGGGGTAATGTTTTAGGGTTTGGGGTAGTGCAGTGGTGTTTGTGTAGTGTAGGGGTCATGCTGTGGGTAGTGTTTTAGGGTTTAGGGTAGTGCAGTGGTGTTTCTGTAGTGTAGGGGGTCGTGTTTTAGGGTATAGGGAAGTGCAATGGTGTTTTGGTAGTGTGGGAGGTCATGCTGTGGGTTGATTAGGGGTTTAGTGTAGTGCAGTGGTGTTTGTGTAGTGTAGGGAGTCACGCTGGGGGACGTGTTTTAGGGTTTAGGGTAGTGCAGTGGTGTTTGTGTAGTGTAGGGGGTTGTGCTGGTGGTAGATTTAGGGTTTAGGGTAGTACAGTGATGTTTGGGCCTTGTAGGGGGTCGTGCTGGGGGTAGTGCTTAAGGGTTTAGGGTAGTGCAGTGGCGTTTGTGAAGAGTAGGGGGTAGTGTTTTAGGGTTTAGGGTAGTGCTGTGGTGTGTGTAGTGTAGTGGGTCGTGCTGGGGGTAGTGTTTTAGGGTTTAGGGTAGTGCAGTGGTGTTTATGTAGTGTAGGGGGTAATGTTTTAGGGTTTGGGGTAGTGCAGTGGTGTTTGTGTAGTGTAGGGGGTCATGCTGTGGGTAGTGTTTTAGGGTTTAGGGTAGTGCAGTGGTGTTTCTGTAGTGTAGGGGGTCGTGTTTTAGGGTATAGGGAAGTGCAATGGTGTTTTGGTAGTGTGGGAGGTCATGCTGTGGGTTGATTAGGGGTTTAGTGTAGTGCAGTGGTGTTTGTGTAGTGTAGGGAGTCACGCTGGGGGACGTGTTTTAGGGTTTAGGGTAGTGCAGTGGTGTTTGTGTAGTGTAGGGGTCGTGATGGGGTAGTGTTTTAGGGGTTGGGGTAGTGTAGTGGTGTTTGTGTAGTGTAGGGGTAGTGTTTTAGGGTTTAGGGTATTGCAGTGGTGTTTGTGTAGTGTAGGGGGTCGTGCTGGGGGTAGTGTTTTAGGGTTTAGGGAAGTGCAGTGGTGTTTGTGTAGTGTAGGGAGTCGTGTTTTAGGGTTTAGGGTAGTGCAGTTGTGTTTGGGTAGTGTGGGGGTAGTGCTTGAGAAGTGTTTTAGGGTTTAGGGTAGTGCAGTGGTGTTTGTGTAGTGTAGGGGGACATACTGTGGGTAGTGTTTTAGGGTTTAGGGTAGTGCATTGGTGTTTGGATAGTGTTAGGGGTAGTGCTTGCGAAGTGTTTTAGGGTTTAGGTTAGTGCAGTGGTGTTTGTGTAGTGTAGGGGGTCGTGCTGAGGGTTGTGTTTTAGGATTTAGGGTAGTGTAGTGGTGTTTGTGTAGTGTAGGGGTAGTGTTTTAGGGTTTAGGGAAGTGCAGTGGTGTTTGTGTAGTGTAGGGAGTCGTGTTTTAGGGTTTAGGGTAGTGCAGTTGTGTTTGGGTAGTGTGGGGGTAGTGCTTGAGAAGTGTTTTAGGGTTTAGGGTAGTGCAGTGGTGTTTGTGTAGTGTAGGGGGACATACTGTGGGTAGTGTTTTAGGGTTTAGGGTAGTGCATTGGTGTTTGGAAAGTGTTAGGGGTAGTGCTTGCGAAGTGTTTTAGGGTTTAGGTTAGTGCAGTGGTGTTTGTGTAGTGTAGGGGGTCGTGCTGAGGGTAGTGTTTTATGATTTAGGGTAGTGTAGTGGTGTTTGTGTAGTGTAGGGGGTAGTGTTTTAGGGTTTAGGGAAGTGCAGTGGTATTTGTGTAGTGTAGGGTCGTGTTTTAGGGTTTAGGTTAGTGCAGTGGTGTTTGGGTAGTGTAACGGGTCGTGCTGGAGGTTGTGTTTTAGAGTTTATGGTATTGAAGTTGTGTTTGGATAGTGAAGGGGGTGGTGCCAGGGGTAGTGTTTCATGGTTTAGGGGAGTACAGTGGTGTTTGTGTAGTGTAGGCGGTCGTGATGGTGGAAGATTTAGGGTTTAGGGTAGTGCAGTGATGTTTGGGTAGTGTAGGGAATCGTGCTGGGTGTAGTGGTTTAGGGTTTAGGGTAGTGCAGTTATGTTTTGGTAGTGTATGGTGTCGTACTGGTGTTAGTGGTTTAGGGTTTAGGGTAGTGCAGTGGTGTTTGTGTAGTCTAGGGGTTGTGATGGGATACATTTAGGGTTTAGGGTAGTGCAGTGGTGTTTGGGTAGTGTAGAGTGTTTACTGTGATAGTGTTTTAGGGTTTAGGGTAGTGCAGTGGTGCTTATGTAGTGTAGGGGGTCATGTTGGGGGTAGTGTTTTAGGGTATAGGGTAGTGCAGTGGTGTTTGGGTAGTGTAGGTGTTCATGCTGGGGATAGTGTTTTAGGGTTTAGGGTAGTGCAGTGGTGGTTGGGTAGTGTAGGGGGATATGCTGGGGGTAGATTTAGGGTTTATGGTAGTTCAGTGGTGTTTGTGTTCTGAGGGTGTCATGCTGGGGGTAGTGTTTTAGGGTTTAGGGTAGTGCAGTGGTGTTTGGGTAGTGTAGAGGGTCATGTTGGGGGTAGTGATTTAGGATTTAGGATAGTGCAGTGGTGTTTGTGTAGTGTAGGGGGTAGTGTTTTAGGGTTTGGGGTAGTGCATCGGTGTTTGTGAAGTATAGGGGGTCATGCTGTGAGTAGTGTTTTAGGGTTTAGGGTAGTGCAGTGGTGTTTGT
Source organism: Triturus cristatus (assembly GCF_964204655.1). Taxonomy (NCBI): domain Eukaryota; kingdom Metazoa; phylum Chordata; class Amphibia; order Caudata; family Salamandridae; genus Triturus; species Triturus cristatus. The sequence continues at coordinate 749,660,948 of NC_140579.1, forward strand.
GTAGTGTAGTGGTCATGTTTTAGGGTATAGGCCAGTGTAGTGGTGTTTGGGTAGTGTAGGGGGTCATGCTGAGGTTAGTGTTTTAGGGTTTAGGGTAGAGCAGTGGTGTTTGGGTAGTGTAGGGGTTTGTGCCGGGGGTAGTGTTTTAGGGTTTATAGTATTGCAGTGGTGTTTGGGTAGCGTGGGAGGTCATGCTGTGGGTAGATTTAGGGTATAGTGTAGTGCAGTTGTGTTTGGGTGATGTAGGGAGTCGTGCTGGGGGTAGTGTTTTAGGGTTTAGGGTAGTGCCGTGGTGATTGTGTTGTGCAGTGGGTCTTGCTGGGGGTAGTGTTTTAGGATTTAAGACAGTGCAGTGGTGTTTGTGTAGTGAAGGGGGTCGTGATGGGGTAGATTTAGGGTTTAGGGTAGTGCAGTGGTGTTTGAGTAGTGTAGGGAGTCGTGCTAGTGGTAGTGTTTTAGGGTTTAGGGTAGTGCAGTGGTGTTTGGGAAGTTTAGGGGTTCATGCTGGGTGTAGTGTTTTAGAGTTTAGGGTAGTGCTGTGGTGTTTGGGTAGTGTCGGGTGTCATTCTGGGGGTAGTGTTTTAGGGTTTAGGGTAGTGCAGTGGTGTTTTTGTAGTCTAGGGGGTTGTGCTGGGCGTAGATTTAGGGTTTAGGGTAGTGCAGTGTGTAGTAATGTAGTCCAGACAGGTTGAGGTATTTCAAGAGGATTTATTGTTAGATGATAAGTATCCTAGAATAAGCCCCACCAGGAGCAGCCAGCAGGCAGCTCAGCCCCATCATAACTGTGGCTTATCTTCAATCAGCACCCAACATTCCGTAGTACATCACAGTGCTGAAGCATTCCACTAGAAAGGCATTGAGTGGGTAAAGGCAGACATAAAAATATGCAATAGATAGAATACAACATAATTAATGTAAATGTTCCTTGAGTCTTGAATATTTTACCAGATGCATGTAAATTGTAGATGCCACACAGTTGACATAGATGTAGACACATGACTCAGATAGAGAGGATGTGGCCACTTGAAGTTGAATAAAGCGCACAGGGATTGCTATGATATAGAACGACGCTTGAAGGCAGACCATCCATAGACCCACAATGTTTTTGTGCGGTGATTGAAAAACCCATTAATTGAGACAAGCTTGTGAAGTGGGATCTGGCACATCCACAGCAGTTGAAAATACAGCATAGATTGTAGAAATAAATCTCTGCTTTTACCTTCCCTCTTGAAATAGTTGGATAGTTGAAAAAGTGAAAATATTCTTTGAAATTGAAGTTGTTGATGAAATATTGAAAAAGAATCTGGCATGCGCAGGTTGGGGCGACAGGTGTGATGGTCACTGGTGGGGCTCTGAAGCCAGAGTCTTTGCTTGATATTTGATGAGGTTTGAATCTCTTGCCTTCTTGAAACTTGACTTCTTTAGTTGCCTTCTTGAAACTTGAATTCCATTAGTTGCCAACGTAGGTAAGATCAACTCGTCGCCAAAAAGATGTAGTAATGTAGTCCAGACAGGTTGAGGTATTTCAAGAGGATTTATTGTTAGATGATAAGTATCCTAGAATAAGCCCCACCAGGAGCAGCCAGCAGGCAGCTCAGCCCCATCATAACTGTGGCTTATCTTCAATCAGCACCCAACATTCCGTAGTACATCACAGTGCTGAAGCATTCCACTAGAAAGGCATTGAGTGGGTAAAGGCAGACATAGAAATATGCAATAGATAGAATACAACACAGTGGTGTTAGGGTAGTGTAGGGAGTCGCGCTGGTGGTAGTGTTTTAGGGCTTAGAGTAGTGCAGTGGTGTTTGGGAAGTTTAGGGGTTCATGCTGGGTGTAGTGTTTTAGAGTTTAGGGTAGTGCTGTGGTGTTTGGGTAGTGTAGGGGGTCATGCTGGGGTAGTGTTTTAGGGTTTAGGGTAGTGCAGTGGTGTTTGGGTAGTGTAGGCGTTCGTGGTGGGGGCATTGTTTTAGGATTTATGGTAGTGCAGTGGTGTTTGGGTAGTGTAGGGGATCGTGCTGGGGTAGTGTTTAAGGGATTAGGGTAGTGCAGAGGTGTTTGGGTGGTGTAGGGGGTCATGCTGGGGGTAGATTTAGGGTTTAGGGTAGTGCAGTGGTGTTTGTGTTGTGAGGGGGTCGTGCTGGGGGTGGTGTTTTAGGGTTTAGGGTGGTACAGTGGTGTTTGGGTAGTGTTGGGGGTCATGCTGGGGATAGAATTTCAGGGTTTAGGGAAGTGCAGTGGTGTTTGTGTATTGTAGGGGGTCATGCTGGGTTTAGTGGTTTAGGGTTTAGGGTAGTGCAGTGGTGTTAATGTAGTGTAGGGGTTAGTGTTTTAGGGTTTAGGGCAGTGCAGTGGTGTTTTTGTAGTCTAGGGGGTTGTGCTGGGGGTAGATTTAGGGTTTAGGGTAGTGCAGTGGTGTTAGGGTAGTGTAGGGAGTCGCACTGGTGGTAGTGTTTTAGGGTTTAGGGTAGTGCAGTTATTTTTGGGTATTGAAGGGTGTCGTGCTGGGGGTAGTGTTTTAAGGTTTAGGGTAGTGCAGTGGTGTTTGGGTAGTGTAGGGGGTCATGCTGGGGGTAGTGTTTTAGGGTTTTGGGTAGTGCAGCGGTGTTTGTGTAGTGTGGGAGGTCATGCTAGGGGTAGATTTAGGGTTTAGTGTAGTGCAGTATTGTTTGGGTAGTGTAGGGAGTTGTGCTGAGGGTAGTGTTTTAGGGTTTAGGGTAGTGCAGTTGTGTTTCTGTAGTGTAGGGAGTCGTGCTGGGGGTAGTGTTTTAGGGTTTAGGGTAGCGCTGTGGTGTTTGGATAGTGTAGGGGGTCATGCTTGGGGTAGTGTTTTAGGGTTTAGGGTAGTGCAGTGGTGTTTGTGTACTGTAATGGGTCGTGCTGGGGGTAGTGTTTTAGGGTTAGGGTAGTGCAGTGGAGTTTGGGTAGTGTAGGGGGTAGTGCTGGGGTAGTGTTTTAGGGGGGTTTAGGGTAGTGAAATGCTATTTGTGTCGTGTAGGGTTAGTGTTTTAGGGTTTAGGGTAGTGCTGTGGTGTTTGTGCAGTGTAGGGGGTCATGCGGGGGGTAGTGTTTTAGGGTTTAGGGTAGTGTAGTGTGTTTATGTAGTGAAGGGGTAGTGTTTTAGGGATTGGGGTAGTTACAGTGGTGTTTGTGTAGTGCAGAGTGTCGTGCTTGGTGTAGTATTTTAGGGTTTAGGGTAGTGAAGTGGTGTTCGGGTAGTGTAGGGAGTTGTGCTGAGGGTAGTGTTTTAGGGTTTAGGGTAGTGCAGTTGTGTTTCTGTACTGTAGGGAGTCGTGCTGGGGTAGTGTTTTAGGGTTTAGGGTAGCGCAGTGGTGTTTGGATAGTGTAGGGGGTCGTGCTGGTGGTAGTGTTTTTGGGTTTTGGCTAGTTCAGTAGGGTAGTGCTGTGGTGTTTGTGTAGTGTAATGGGTCGTGCTGGGGGTAGTGTTTTAGGGTTAGGGTAGTGCAGTGGAGTTTGGGTAGTGTAGGGAGTCATGCTGGTGGTAGTGTTTTTGGCTAGTTCAGTAGGGTAGTGCTGTGGTGTTTGTGTAGTGTAGGGGGTAGTGTTTTAGGGTTCGGGGTAGTGCAGTGGTGTTTGTGTAGTATAGGGGGTCATGCTGGGATAGTGTTTGAGGGTTTAGGGTAGTGCTATGATTTTTGTGTTGTGTAGGGGGTCGTGTTTTAGGCTTTAGGGTAGTGCAGTGGTGATTGGGTAGTGTAGGGGTCGTTCTGGGGGTAGTGTTTTTGTGTTTAGGGTAATGCAGTTGTGTTTGGGTTGTAGAGGGGTCATGCTGGGCGTAGCGTTTCAGGGTTTAGGGTAGTACAGTGGTGTTTGTGTAGTGTACAGGGTGGTGCTTGGGGTAGTGTTTTAGGGTTCAGGGTTGTGCAGTGGTGTTTGGGAGATGTAGGGGGTCATGCTGTGGAAATATGGATTTTTCTGATCAGTTATGTCCCCTATCTTGGACCCCAACGGTTTCATGTATGAATCACAAGTACATGTATGTTCCCTCCAGTTCCAGTTATGAAGACGCAAACACATGTGCGTCCACCGTCAACATGTCCTCTTTCAGATCCACCATGAATAGGCCGGATATTCCATTCCTAAGTATGAAAGGCCACCGGCTTTATATGGTTCACTTATGCCATTTTACAGTTCAGGCAAGTAGGCCCTGATTCTGTCATCAAGCTTTTCTTGCCCTCTGCCTCTGAAAGCTCCAGTCTGAGCCTGCATCTGTGACCATGAACTTTGTCTCATTCCCTGCGCGGCTCACGATGCCTGACATCAGCCTGTTGCCTGCCAAAAACCGTATTTCACCTTCGAAATTATCTGCTCCGCTCCCTGCCCAATGCATTCCTGTCTAGTAGTTTAAGTAAACATTCTTCCAGCTACCGAGCAAAGGCCCGGCTTCTCTGTCTTTATGCAAGTAATTCATAGCCTTATTATTATGGAAGACTTCTGCCCTCGCATCTAGTGTAGACACTTAGACGCTTGTACACGCACTAACAGTCAGTATAGTCAGTATGGAATAAGATTCTACTCTAAGAGACCTCTCTTTTGGATAACATAGTTCTTTAAACATAGGATGTTAGATATGATTCGGGATTAGGTTGACTTGACCCTCCAGACATCTGTCGCCACATGTAGAGCTAAATGTCAAGTCCCCTTCATCCCCTAGTTGCACGTCAATCACACGTCATGCTGCTGCGTGCGCATTTCTGCCAAGTATTTCTGCTGACATTGCGAAATTCCTTCATGGAACCACCCTATTATGACATCACACCTGATGACGTTCTTTAGTCACACCCAGTTACGCCCACTTTTGCTACGCATGTATGTTTTATCTACACTATCAATTGTTACGCCTCTTGCATTTGCTTCAATGTAATGCCTATTGTATAAAAGTGATTACTTATCAATAAAGTATGTACTTCACTTCCTGAACCTCCGTGGTGATGGAACTTGGAGTCACCGATTCGAATCATCCATTGGAATAAAGCCCATTCCGAACCTCTAATACCACGGATTCTGCCTCTTATTTACTGAGCTATTTCTATTATGTTTCTGTATCAAATTAAGTCCCGGTAATTAAATTATTTACCACATGAATGGCGCCCGAACAGGGACACTTTCTCATCTCACGCGCCGGCGGTGCGTTGCAGGCCCGGTCTCCTGCCACAGCTGGACGGACAAAAACGCGTACCAGCAGGATTTCCTGTATCTCCCTCCGGTCAAACGGGGGCGACTGAGGCTGCGATCAACACCCAGACGAGGCGGTGAGAAGTGCGAAGTATCCCGACCAGAGCCTAGCTGAGAGAGCAAGATCCGAGGTATACAGAGGCCCACCAAGTTCCGAAGTTCCGAAGTTCCGAGGTTTCCGATGTCCCGAAGTGTCCGAAGTTTTCGAGTCGAGTCCAGTCCAGTCCAGTTCAGTTCCGTTCCGAGGCCTTCCGTTCCGAGCTACCCGGTGAGTACCATTACTGGGGAGGCGTTCTGACGTGCACATAGGTTGTGCCGGTCAAGACGGGTTTGGGTACACAAATCCGGTCTGCACTGTTTTAGCAGTGTATCTGTACTGTTTAGCAGTATATCTAGTATATCAAGTATATAAATTCAGAATAATTCAGTTAATGCCGAGTATTATGTTCAGTGATTAAGTTTCCTTAGAATCGTCATCATCATTGTTGCTCATTTAAATGTTAAATGTTAAATGTGTTAATACGTCCTGCATATTGTGGTGTGAATGACTGTTCATCATTGTGTTTATTGTATTAAGTTTGTTCAAGATCAAGTATCAGACCAGTTCTCAATATGCCGCTCTTTTCGAAATTGAGGCAGATCACAACTAGAAAAGGGGTACTCGAAGAAGCTGTTCCTATTCCTCCTAGGGACACTCCAGGGTATTTCATGTATCATAAGCACGGCTTAGATGCTATATTATTTCTTGATTTGTGGGTAGACTACACCAAGGAATTACCAGAAAGTCAGAGGTGGCCCGCAGCTGGGACCTGGGATGCAGAGTGCATCATGAAAGTAGAGGAAGAGTTATGGAAAAGGAAAGCCAGACAGTCACAGAAAGACGCCGTTGAGTTATGGCGTAAAGAATCTCATAGACGTACAGAAAAAGCACTCCGACAGGAGGAGAAAAATAAAGAGAATTCAGATAAAGTCCGAGAAAATCTATTAATTGAAGAAGGTACACGAGTGAAATCAGAACAAGTAGACAGACAAAGAAATGCCCTTATGAAGGGTATGTATCCCCTTCTGGCCGAGGGATTACCTAAGGCTACTCCGGGGATACCAAAAGACTTGCCACCCCCATTATTTCCAATAAAAGTACATCCTAAGGAGCATCCTAGAACCGCAGAAGATGTTTTTCTTTCCTCATATTTAGATGACGCAGCTCCCGAGTATGCTAACCCCGCCCCACATAGACCGTCTGCCGGGGAAGTTCAACGCCAAGATCCTGTATCTGCATCTCTACAGCACCAAATCCTGACACAAGTGCCGGCAAGCTCATCTGTTTCCACATCTGTTCCTACAGCTACTTCTATAGCTGTGTCCACACCTATAGTTGCTGTATCACGTTCTACGAATCCTTTCACGCCCGATACCCCAGATGGGGCTACCGGAGGTGCTACCAACATTTTTTCTACGCCACCCAGAATAAATAAACTAACTTTTCAAGAGTCAGCACATCCACGTACCCCCAAACTCATAAATGCCCGCACGCTTAAGGAACTTCTTGTAGATTGTAGATATGACCCTGTGCCCGGCAAAGAGGACGAAATGATCATGGCATCATTACGTATCAGACGAGCCGCGGTGTATTTGGGGAAGTTACCAGGAATGACTATGCATCTAGATAATATATATCATTTTGTCCAAACAGGGCGAGATTCTGAAAGTATTAACAGAGCTATGGAATACCAGAAAGTGGAGATACAGGGGGAACTGTTACGTTTCCTCATAAATTGTGTGATCAGAAATCAAGACCGACCGGGGGTAGACCCGGAAGCAATGCAAATTCTTACCAGATGGAGCCAGAATATATCAGAAGGGAGACATGATAAGCAAAAATGTATAATAGCCATGTGCCGAAAGATCCGTAAAGAAATAGAACGCCTACACGAAGAGAGATTAACGGTAGATCAGTTCGAACAAAGCGAGGAGGAAGGATCAGGACTGCCCACAGGACAGTCAGAAACCATAGCCTATGTAGGTAGAGGAAGATCTTGTAATAGTACTAGATGTTTTACTGACCCGATACGTCCGATATGTCCAGAAAATAACAGGAATTTCCAAACACCTATAATAAATATAAGGTCCCCCGAGCATTCGTTCCAAGCCGCTGACAAATTACTCCGAGAACGAAGGGGTTATCATTTACTCGATTCTATGGATGAACAAGAATTAGCCAGGTCAGCCGTTCATTGGGTTAACAGTCCCGGAAAATATGGTGATGATACAGTAGCACACACATTTTTGAACCTCACCCCAGATGAACAGCGTTTAGCTGGGATTTATATGATTCAACAACTTCTTATACTATATAAAAGCCAACATTCAGATCCTGGTCTTCTACCTGATATATTGACTGAATTACTCACGAATAGATGGAGAGGTTCAGGTACTAAGTTAATTAAGGAAATACTAGAATCAAGAAAGCAGTACATTCTTTTTGTATGCCCAGAACGTGTCTCACTGCCCATCAAGGAAAGAACGACGTATTATATGGACAGACAGAATCCCTTACGAGAAGTACACCCAATAAAGGGTGAGGACAATCAGTTTAAACGTGTATTTGTATATACGCCCATATCGAAAATAGAATTGTTACAAATGAAGAAAGTGGTACCCAGTCATGACAAAGACCCAGCGGGTTTCCACCGAGAAATTAAAGACATGTTACTCATGGGAGAGTATACCTATCCCGACATTATGACAATATTAAAGGTATTAATGCCTGCTGGCATTTATGAAAAACTTAAGGAAAAAGAGTGGGAGGTGGGAGACCAAAAGATAGACTGGACAGCATTAGAAGCAGAAGAAAAGGCCCGAACTGCAGGAGCAGGGCTTGGGGATAAAACTAAAGCACTACCAGGTTTACTAGTACAGGTACTGCCACGTTTATTAACTACGAAAAAGGAAGACTGGGGTACAATATCAGCCTGTAAACAAAAGCAAGAAGAAGACACTAGTGATTTCTATGCCCGATTTGAAAAATGTTTTGGTATAAATAGTGGCATAAAAGCAAGTAGCGAATCATACCCACATCTGTTTGTGACAAAATTAGTTGAAAATTCCTTACCCCAAGTGAAGAATAGAGTATTAAAATTCGAGAGTACCTGGCAAGGTAACACCCCATCACAAATGTTACAAATGTTACAGTATCATCACAATAGAATTAGAGAGGAACAAGAACATGAACAAAGACGCATGAAAGACACGAAAATGAAAATGCTAGTCTCTCAGACAGTTCCAGCTGAAGGACATAAAAAGGGTACGACACATTCCGGTGATTCAGCAGGACCTGTAAAAGGGACATGCAACTATTGTAAACAGCCAGGACATTACATACACGATTGCCCAGTCCTGAAGCGTAATATTGCCACAGGTAAAACACAGGAAAGACCACGGCCACCTAGACAGGATCAGAATGAACAAGGAGCCCCGCAGCATGCCCAGTCCATGCCAGCTCCACAACAGTCTATACAGTTTGTGCCAGCTGCACCAGCGCTGCCTGTTGCTGCCACACAAACCACGACACGACAGCTGTACCAGACCGCACAGTACGACTATCCTGATTATCAACGATACGCATGAACCAGCCTAGAGAGGGAAGTTGACTTACCCCTTATCGAGGTCCCTGTAGACCAAGAAGGACTTTATGTACATAGTGAATTATTAGGCCAAGATAGAAAATTTTTACTTGATACAGGGGCAAGTCGAACAACTATAAAACGTAGTGAAGTTCCAGGGGCACCCCTCTCAGGCTCACAGAATATTTCCCTTGGTTTTTCAGGAAAACCTATTGTTAATGAAGTATCACTGCCTCTTCCACTTACGATAGGACCCTTAACCCGAACTACAGATTTATTGCTTACTAAATCATGTCCAGAAAACTTGTTAGGTATAAAAACACTGAAAGCTCTAGGAGCTATAATATGTTGTTCTCCGGAAGGAGTAAGATTGTTTTTACGTGATTTCAAAGGTCACTATGTGTCTCGAGACATGGATCCCCGATTGCAGACTTTACCTACACATTTATGGGCACAAGGCCCTACTGATGTTGGTTGCATGAATATTACACCATATCGAGTTACACTAAAGGCAGGAGTGGTATTACCACGAATGCGACAATACAAGTTACCACCAGATGCTGTAGTGGCTTTACTGCAAATCATTGACGAGCTCATTGCTCAAGGAGTGGTTGTGGTGACAGACTCCAATGTATGTAATTCCCCGATAATTCCGATTCTTAAACGAACAGATCCAAAGGCCCCGCCAGTATATCGATTGGTTATTGATCTGCGCGAATTGAACAAGTGCATTGTGCCACAATTCCCTGTGGTCCCAGATATCTCGTCATTACTGACAGCTATTGATTCCGAAGCAACATTCTTTACTGTAATTGATCTCAAGAATGCCTTTTTCAGCGTCCCAATAGATCCGGAAAGCCAATACTTGTTCGGATTTAGTTTAAATGGACGTAGCTTTAAATTCACACGCGCACCTCAAGGATTTACAGAAAGCCCCAGCATCTATAGCCAAGCACTGAAACGAGAACTCGACAGTATCCACATGCCAGTAAACACTGCCCTGCTTCAATATGTCGATGATCTGCTGATCACCGCTAGAAGCGAACCTGAATGTGAGAAAGCATCACTGACAGTTTTACAATTTCTAGCCGAAAAGGGGCACAAGGTGTCCCCTTCTAAGCTGCAATTCTGTGTCCAGCGAGTTGTTTATCTTGGACACTCGCTGTCCAAGGAGGGAAGGCAGCTTACACCCGACCGCATTCAGTTAATAGCTAACATGCCGATACCCAAGACACAAAAGGAGGTGCGGGCTTTCATAGGCCTCACTTCATATTGTAGGCAGTGGATCCCTCAGTATGCATTTCTAGCAAAACCACTCATTCAATTGACAACACAGGAGGCAGCCACATCGACTGTTCTCCCTTGGACTCAGGAACATGCACAAGCTTTTGAAAGCCTAAAGAAAGCCTTATGCCAAGCACCGGTTTTAGCAACACCATGTTACAATAAACAGTTTACACTCTTTGTTACAGAACGCGAAGGTACTGCCTTGTCAGTACTCACACAGGAACAAGCAGGATCACACAAACCATGTGCTTATTTTTCTAGTACATTAGATCCCGTAGCTCAGGCTTTGCCTGCATGCCTGAAATCAGTGGCAGCAACAGCTTTAGCAATCAGACAAAGCGATGCCATAGTGTTAGGACATCCATTGACAGTTCAAGTACCACATGCAGTAGAGGTTCTTGTGAATCAAACGCAAACACAACATTTGACTATAGCGCGACTTACAGGGTATGAATTAACATTGTTCCAACCACATATAGAAATTAGACGTTGTAACACATTGAATCCTGCCACACTTTTACCTGTAATCGGAACAGACCCACTAGCTCATGATTGTATTGATGTTATTACAATCACAACGAAACCCAGACAAGACTTGACAGACGTCCCATTGTCAGACCCAGACTTAACGTTGTATGTAGATGGTTCATGTATGAGAACAAGTACAGGAGAGTTAGTGGCCGCTTACGCAGTCACAACAGACACTGAAGTCATTGAAACAAATTGCATAAATACCTTGTCCGCTCAAGCAGCAGAGCTCGTCGCTCTGACACAAGCCTGTATTCAAGCCACAAATAAAAAAGTCAACATATATACTGATTCACGTTATGCATTCGGAGTTGTACATGACTTCGGCGTGCTGTGGCGAGAGAGAGGTTATTTAACTTCTCACGGTGCCCACATTCAGCACGGACCCCTCATTCATGCCTTATTAGATGCAATACATCTACCCACTGCAATATCAATTATGAAATGTAAAGCTCATACGAAAGTTACTGATATCATTTCTCAAGGCAATGATCTAGCTGACAGAACAGCTAAACAGACTGCTCAAACTCAAACATCCGACATGACAAAAACAATAGTCCCGACGCCAACACATTGTATGACGGTTAAGGATCCCACTCTTGACGTAATTGACATACAGACACATGCTACACCAGACGAAATAAAGAGATGGACTGAATTAGGAGGGATCCAAACGGATCAAGGATGGATGACGAAGGAAAAATCTGTGTGGTTCCTTCCTGATTCAATGGTCCAAGTCATTATTAACACTGTACATAGTCCAGCGCATCTAGGGGAAAAAGCTATGCTAGACAGCATTCAACACATTTGGTTCAACAAACATTTACGAGCAGCAGCTAAACAAAAAGTTCGTACCTGTATGATCTGTTGCCAGTTCAACCCAGGAAAGAGCATTCCCGTAGAACAGGGTGGATTTCAGCCTCCTGATCACCCTTTTGAAGTCCTCCAGATGGATTATATCCAGATGGAACGATGTCGAGGATTCAAATATGTTCTCGTAGTTGTCTGTGCTCTTTCCCGTTGGACAGAGGCATACCCGGTTTCAGATTACACTGCCCCGACTACTGCCAAACAGTTGGTTCGAGAATTCTTCCCACGATACGGTTTACCACGTGTTGTCTACTCAGATAACGGCCAGCCGTTCTCATCCGAACTAATGAAACACGTTTCACTTTTGTTAGGCTATCAGTGGAAATTCCACTGTGTCCGACACCCCGAGGCAGCAGGTCTCGTGGAAAGACATAATCAAACTCTGAAAATTAGATTGTCCAAAATATGCAGGGAGAAAGGTGTCGACTGGGTAGTAGCGTTACCAGTTGCACTCTTTTACATGAGAATGGTAGCACACTCTCGAACAGGGCTATCCCCGTATGAGGTGATCTTTGGCAGACCACCAAATATGTGGGGGACGCCTATACCACGTAAAATAACTGATATTGACTGTAATATGCTGACAGATTACTTGGCTTCCTTGATGTCTGCACTACAATCTTGTCGTTCACAGGTAGCTGCAGCTTTTCCTGACAATACTGAGGTGAAACCCCATGACGTAGTTCCGGGGGATCTGGTCTTAGTGAGGAACTTTGATCGGAAGTCTCAGCTGGATCCTAGGTGGAGGTCGCCTCAGCTCGTATTGCTTACCACAAGGACAGCCGTGAAGATCGAAGGCAGGAAAGGCTGGGTACATTCAAGTCATATCAAGAAATTTCATGGACTACCATCGGATGTAAATACCACACCTCGTGTGTCTTCACCCATTGACTCAAAACTTCCTTTGGTTGAATCAAGTAATCACGAACAATATAAACTGAAACTCAGGTCTAACCAGTCAGGCAATTTGATTGTTTAAGTCCTCTCCAAGGTGAAGCGGTTGAATTTGTCTCTGACATGTATCCCTTAGACCTGAATAGAGAAAAAACCCGAAAAATGTTGAAACGACATGCATACTGTAAATCACTGCGTAGTCATTGCACAGTGACGTTATTAATTTTGTTTTTCTTAAGTCTTTTAATAATTACTGCAAGTATATTGTTGCACATATATTATCCTATTTCTAGATATGTTTATAATGTTACTGCTGAACATTCTTTTAGTGAATTACCTCCGCACGAGTTGTCTTATAGATTTGCGCTGCGCAATAACACGTTTATTAGTATGTTACATCATTCCCATCAGGTTAGCAATGCTACAAATTGTTGGATCTGTGGCCGACTCCCTCCCTATCAGAATTATAAAGGAATTCTACCTCTCTTTCCATACCCATTCACACACAACGGCTCCTGTGGAGCATGGTTTAGTTTAATTAATTCCCTAGATTCAAATCCTGCAGTTTATCAAGACAACTGGGTATGGGGAAATTTGAACTTAGTTTTACTTAAAGTCTGCTACCCTAACAAGGAGGGACTTCCCAAAAGAACAGGAACTGATCTAGAAAATGAAGTGTATGGATTAGGTAATTTTACACTCAATCTTATGATCCTAAATGTCGAATCCGAAGCTACTCCAATTTTGCCCGCTATGTCAATATTCCCAGTAAAAGGTGAATTATGTGTAAGAAAGAATGGTTCCATACATATGGGCCATAGTAGATGCACCACTGTAATAGAATTTAGTGATCAGGGCAAGTCTACATTTAGAGCTTCCCGCCATTCCTATTTCATATGTGGTCAGACGGCATATGTACGTTTGCCTCTAGATTGGGATGGTACCTGCTACATTGGATTCCTTTTGCCACCTGTTTTCCTAGCTCCTCCTGATTATCACAGAAATACTCATTTAGTACACCATAGAGAAAGAAGAGATCTCCCAATAGTCGATTACACTGAAACAGCATGGGAAAAATACACAGATTTCAATAAAGGTCTCTTTCCCTATATAGGTACCGTTACTAATAGCAAGCTGATACGTAGATTAACTAGAACCCTTGAAGCAGTAGTGAACGAAACTATTTCCGCCTTAGGCAATTTAACAGAAGAGCAGTCTGCTATGCGGATTGTTGTGCTTCAAAATCGTCTTGTCCTTGACGCCATCCTGGCCGATAGGGGCGGAGCTTGTAGGGTCATCGGATCAAGTTGTTGCATTTTCATACCAGAAAATTCGCCATCTGTATATAAAGCCATAACTCGCCTTCATAAGATTGTAAGCCAGATACACCAGAATCCAGGCACCTGGACTTGGTCCGGTTGGTTTCGGAGTGTATTATCTACCTTTGGATGGAAGGTCCTATCCTTCCTAGGTATTGGCCTTCTCATACTATTCAGTTGCTGTCTATGTCTACAATGTGGACCAGCGATCTGTGGTCTGTGTGCCACATCGTGTATTCCACCACCAAGATTTCATTCATCCCAGAAGAAAAAAGAAGAACAAATGATGCTATATGAACAGATCAACGGATTGATGAAGATTGATATCTCTTAACGGGCAAGTAGGGGACAAGGAGGGAATGTGGAAATATGGATTTTTCTGATCAGTTATGTCCCCTATCTTGGACCCCAACGGTTTCATGTATGAATCACAAGTACATGTATGTTCCCTCCAGTTCCAGTTATGAAGACGCAAACACATGTGCGTCCACCGTCAACATGTCCTCTTTCAGATCCACCATGAATAGGCCGGATATTCCATTCCTAAGTATGAAAGGCCACCGGCTTTATATGGTTCACTTATGCCATTTTACAGTTCAGGCAAGTAGGCCCTGATTCTGTCATCAAGCTTTTCTTGCCCTCTGCCTCTGAAAGCTCCAGTCTGAGCCTGCATCTGTGACCATGAACTTTGTCTCATTCCCTGCGCGGCTCACGATGCCTGACATCAGCCTGTTGCCTGCCAAAAACCGTATTTCACCTTCGAAATTATCTGCTCCGCTCCCTGCCCAATGCATTCCTGTCTAGTAGTTTAAGTAAACATTCTTCCAGCTACCGAGCAAAGGCCCGGCTTCTCTGTCTTTATGCAAGTAATTCATAGCCTTATTATTATGGAAGACTTCTGCCCTCGCATCTAGTGTAGACACTTAGACGCTTGTACACGCACTAACAGTCAGTATAGTCAGTATGGAATAAGATTCTACTCTAAGAGACCTCTCTTTTGGATAACATAGTTCTTTAAACATAGGATGTTAGATATGATTCGGGATTAGGTTGACTTGACCCTCCAGACATCTGTCGCCACATGTAGAGCTAAATGTCAAGTCCCCTTCATCCCCTAGTTGCACGTCAATCACACGTCATGCTGCTGCGCGCGCATTTCTGCCAAGTATTTCTGCTGACATTGCGAAATTCCTTCATGGAACCACCCTATTATGACATCACACCTGATGACGTTCTTTAGTCACACCCAGTTACGCCCACTTTTGCTACGCATGTATGTTTTATCTACACTATCAATTGTTACGCCTCTTGCATTTGCTTCAATGTAATGCCTATTGTATAAAAGTGATTACTTATCAATAAAGTATGTACTTCACTTCCTGAACCTCCGTGGTGATGGAACTTGGAGTCACCGATTCGAATCATCCATTGGAATAAAGCCCATTCCGAACCTCTAATACCACGGATTCTGCCTCTTATTTACTGAGCTATTTCTATTATGTTTCTGTATCAAATTAAGTCCCGGTAATTAAATTATTTACCACAATGCTGTGAGTAGTGTTTTAGGTTTTAGGGTAGTGCAGTGGTGTTTGTGTAATGTACGAGGTCATGTTTTAGGGTATAGGGTAGTGCAGTGGTGATTGGGTAGTGTAGAGGGTCATACTGGGGTTAGTGTTTTAGGGTTTAGGATAGTGCAGTGGTGTTTGGGTAGTGTAGGGGTTCATGCTAGTGTAGTGTTTTAGTGTTTAGGGTAGTGCAGGGGTGTTTGTGTAGTGTAGGAGGTCATTCTGTGGGTAGATTAGAGTTTTAGGGTAGTGCAGTGGTGTTTGGATAGTTTTGGGGGTTGTGCTTGGGGAGTGTTTTATGGTTTAGGGGAGTACATTTTTGTTTGGGTAGTGTAGTGTAGGGGGTCGTGCTGGGGTGGTGTTTTAGGGTGTAGGGTAGTGCAGTGGTGTTTGGGTAGTGTAGGGGGTCGTGCTGGGTGTAGTGTTTTAGGTAGGGGTGGGCGGAATTTGCGAAATTAACTTTCGCAAATTATTGCGAAAATGCTAAAAATGCTAAAAAATCTCCGCAAACACGCCGGAAATATCGCGAAATTTTTTTTCCCGCCTGTTCGCGGTAATTTTTGCGTGATCGCGGGTCGCCAACTTACCCATGCGGTTGCTCATCCGCGAATACCCCGATACTACTTGTTGACCAGATGAGATCGGTCAATTTAGTTATTGCAATTGTTGTTTACATAAGTGTTTTTTGACCGTTGTTGAAAAATATTGTATTTGTTTGACACCATCCATCAAGGTTTGTCTCTTTCTTATATCTTTCTTGTTCATCAGCACCCAGGGGCAGACAGACAGGGAGTGGGGAGTCGGCGGGACAACACCGAACAGCACCACCAGGAGGACACCAATGAGGGCTCCTCTGCTGGCCCCAGTAAGTCTTCTTGTTTTTAATAATATTTCTTATTCCATAACTTTTACTGCACCATATTTTTCACGAACTATTGTTTGTTTCCAAATGCAATTTTTTTAAGAACAATTATCCTTCGATCTGTACGATTTCAAAAATCTTATCCCTGCCTCTGCTATGATGACTCTCAGTACTACTACTACTATCAGTCTGTCTGTACTGTAGTAGCTAAGCTTGCCCAGTTGGTCAGTGCCACTCTTTATGTGAAAGGTTGTAATATAAAACTCATATTCACCAGTAGCTCTAGCCATTGAGTCCAATCCTTTGGGTCGTCTTCTTGTACTACTTCTAGTTTTATTGTTCTTGAGTCTTTGTTAATCGTGAGGCTTTGAAAGTTCACAGCAACAAAAGCCCTACCAGATTTATTACTATTTTGATAGGATAGCCTATATACTACTACTGTTGTAGGGAACTTGCACATACACTGACCTTTGCACAAGAAAATAGGATGTTGGTGATGGTAGGTTGGACCTTCCTCACACACCTCAATCAGAAATTCAGAACCCACCACAATCCCCTGCTCGACTATAGTACTGTCTTGTCATAACTATTAGGTCTCCGAACCCTCCCCCCAAGATACCCAACAAGTACACAACCCAGAACATAACACACCCAACCTCTCAGTCATAGAAGCAATGCACATGCACAACCTTACCTTAATTTGCTCACTCGTGTAAGTTACTCCACACCAAATACCACCAAGTCTATGTACGTTCAAAATGTTTATTTTGAATTGAGAAGCTCTGTACATTGTTCTATTATAAAATGCAGCACCAACCGGAAAATCAATAACATTAAAACAATAAACATTGTTACACTTACTTACAGTTGGGAATTATATCATGATAACTGAACAGTGGTGGAAGGCAGCACCACCATCCCCTAGGAATTTAGTTTAAATAAATTTATAAATGAAGATGTGAGTGAAGGGACCCCTCACCTTAGAAGAACCTAGTACTGGTAGTTGTTGCATCATTCAGAAGATCTGCAAAGCTCTGGTTCGTAGAAGGGAATCTTCCGTCTGTAATGCGAAAAATGAAATGGTGCGCGTTAGTATATTGCAACTTGCAAGCATTTCTCAGCCGTGCCAAAAAGTGTAGCATTTATTGATAAGCAATATAGACTAACAGTACACCAGTACTTCCTAAAAAAGTGGCTTGTTAATGTTTTTGTTGAACCGCTTGTACGCAGCGCGTAGACTAGACAGTAGCAGTGTGAGGCAGGTCATGTGGGCTCAAAGGTGTCTTATACAAAAAGCTGCAAGGTAACGAGACAAAGGTAAAATGGTTTCATGGCTCGGGCTAACTAAGCAAAGGCTAGAATGACCATATATAACTATTAGTATCTACTCTACTACTTGCTACTGATCAATAGGGGCGAGGTGTATATGACGCACTACCGACCACCATTGCCGGGGCCAGCGAAGGAGACGCGGAGGGAGAAGATGCGGCAGTTGCAGCAGATACCAACGGAGCGGTAGGGGGAGTGGCAGCACCAGTGGCGGGCGGTGGTAAGTTAGATTTATAATCCTTAACTATTGTTGAACTTGACAGTACACTCACTGCAAGGGTGTACTGTATGTATATGTATACTGTACTTTTGAGACTTAGGGCCCCGCCGACACCGCAGGGGCAAACCTCCCGCCATCCCAGTAGAAAAGAGTCAGACCCCCAAATGTCGACCGGCGGAAAAGGGTTCAATATGGCGGTGATGTCTCTCTGAACACACTGCCAGCCATATAATCTGCATTTTGGAATGCGTTTGCGTGGCGGCATTGCCGTCCGCCACGGAAAGGCATGCAGACATTGCAGAGTATGCTTGGGGGCCCCCATGGAGGGTACTACCTACCTATGCTATGGTACCCCCCTGCCTTTCAAAGCAAAACGTGACAGGCTCCGTGCGGGGCCCGTCATGTTGTGCTTGGAAAAGCAGCGCAACATGTATTTTTAGCATTGCTTTTGGCACCGCCAACCAGAGTGTAAAAAAACAGGATGCGCCTGCCACTGTGCCGGGCGCATCATCCTAATTAATTGTCCCCACGGGACCCCCACCCTTTTTAGCGTGAGGATGGCGGGCAGACAAAGTCTGCCCGCCATCCGAAGTCGTAAGCAAGTATGAGTTGTTGGGAACATTTGAAGAGTGAACTAGAAGACTAGAGTCCCTTTAATTGGCATAGGAGCGGGAGTATTGAGTAACCAATGGCCTCATCTATCTGATTTCAACTCCGCTTTGAAAGTTTTATGGAGAAGAGCACCTGGTGCACTGTTCAACTAAAAAGGGAAAGACGGGTGGAAGGAAGAAGGACGGGTGAGATTTAAAATGTTATGTACTACTGTGCTTTATAGTGCTACTCTACCATGCCACTATGTGTGTAAATATTTAACTTGTCTTACTGTTTTTCTTAGAGTATATTTTATAATTGTCTTGTTTTTTTTCTTTTTGATACACAGCTACTCCTAAACTCAACCGGAAGGAGTTGGCCGCCAAGGCACGGCGCCGGAAGGTGGAGGCAATCCAGCGGGTATACCGGCGGCTGGTGGTCTTAGCAGAGGAGGAGGAGGAGACTGCGGTAGCAATTGAATCCTCCTCCAGTGTCCCGGGCCCCAGCCACCGCCCTCCAGCGGTACGGCGCCACCGTCTGGCGTCTGCCCGCCGCCACCGTAGTGCCATCTCTCGTGCCCCCCCTCTGTGGCTGCAACTGCCGTGCCCTCACACGCCGCGTCGCCCGTTTAGAGGAGCAGATGCGTGTCCTCCTTGAGTCCCGCCCCACACCTTAGTCCCTGTCATCAAGTTCTGCCCCTTTTTTAATTCTTGTTTGGGTGGGTGGGAACTGTTTTGGGCGTTGGGTTTGGGTTTTTGCTTTACAGACTTTTTCTCCTGGACTTTCCTATGGACATTGGTTGGGGTTAGGGAGGGGGGTGGGTCAGCTTTTGTGGGTTTAGTTTATTTTTGTTAGGGTAAATTAAATATATTTTTCTATGTTACATGCAATGTTGTTAATGTTTTGTAGGTGGGGTAAATGTTTTACATCACACTGTTTCCTTGCTGGTGCAGGGCCGCCCATAGCCTGTGTTTGATTTAAATAATTGGCTGACTGTGTAAGACACAAACAGATAGATGCGACACACCTCACTGATTGACTTGTCCTTCTAGTACTTTCAGTCTGTCCTCCAGTCTATGCATTCTTTATCTGGACGGGTGTGTGAAATTGAAATCATTGACAGCATGTCCATTATTAATTCTGCCTCCCTCAAACTTCTCTCTTACCTGTGCTTGATGTTTATGTTTAACTTTGGCACAGCAATGGCTGCATGGTGAAGATGGTTTCCTTTTTCTAACATGCCATGATTGGGGTGGTGGTAGTATAGTATTAGTAGTAGACACTGGCAGGGCAGCAGCATTTGCAAAAAAAGAAAAGGAGACAGTCAATCGCCTTTGAGAGACTGTTAGAGGAGTAGTAGAATGAAGTACAGTACAGAACTTACCGAGCAACAATAATATGCTAAAATATTTTACAACAAAACATAATGGTGGTTGGGATAGCCTACTAGACAGAGTTACAAACTACAGTTGTGTCGAGTCACTTGACTAGGCCTACAGCCTAACAGTTAGTGCTGTATATGACGAATGACAACAAACAAATCCAATCAATGCCGGCAATTAATGCTGAGGTAGATGTTCCTTTGTTAAATAAAATAACCTCTAAAATATCCTACTCATGGTGGGTCATTGAAGTACTGTTGCTTTCGCCACATCCGCCCCAGCAAGTGTGTGATTAAGTATTGGTGTACATTTAATTTAGTCACACCTCGACATTAAGTCACACAGCCCGGGAAAAGAGGATTAGGGTTTGTTGAATGGATGGGAAGGGGGTTTTTTGGAATGGTTTGACATAGAAAAACAGTATGCATGGACAAACAAACGACAATCATTGAAGACTACCATATCCATATGTTAAGGGAGAAAAAGGAAATGCATGCATGATGATGAGAGACCCGGATTACATACACTTCTAGTTCTTGTTCTGTTGTTCCGGCCTTAATACTTTAACAGATAGTAAATAGAAATTTTAAATATTGGTAGGGAAGAATCGTAAACAGAGAGCAAACCGAATGATGATAATAACATAATTGAGGTGTTTATCAAATATTATCCCTAAATAATTAAAAACCTCAACCTTTTCTAATTTGTGAGCCCCAATTTTAAAAATGAAGTTCTTTGTCGGTCTTTTCCCTGTTTCCAATATATATGATTTGGTGAGATTGGGAGATAAATCTAAATCCGCCATGAAGCTACCAAAACCATCAATGAGAGACTGGAGTCCCCTTCCTGTACGGGACAAAAGAACTGCATCGTCCGCGTATAAGAGGACAGGTATACTTCTCTTACCTACGCGTGGGCAGTCTACCCCCAGCTCTACAAGTGCCTTGTCTAAACCATTTATGTATAACATAAATAGAAAGGGCGCCAAAATACATCCTTGTCTTACCCCCCTGGTACACAAAAAATGTTCCGTGAGATTCCCCTCATTGCTGTATCTGACCTGTGCAGTTGTATTCAGATCTAGCATTCTTAGGATATATAGCAATCCTGGATCAACGCCAAGGAGCCCTAAGATTTCCCACAGTTTCTTACGGTTTACCCGGTCAAAAGCCGCAGTTAAGTCCATAAAGGCCAGGAAGACCGTCCCCTCACCTGCCAAGGTATTCTTGGCCACCAGGTGGTAAAGATTGAGGCACTGATCCGTTGTGAAACGGCCATTTCTAAACCCATACTGGGAGGCAGTGATAATCTCGTTTTCCTCAGCCCAAACCGTCAGACGGTTTAGAATGACCTTTCCTAATACTTTCACTGTCACATCTATTAGTGAGATCGGGCGATAGCATTGCGGGTCACTCCTATTACCCTTTTTGAACAAAGGTACAATACTAGCCGTTGACCATGACCTGGACATCCCTACTTCCACTGCGGTATTGAAAACTCTGGTGAGTATAGGAGCCCATAGATCGACCTCGAATTTAAATAGATCTGGGGGAATCCCATCCAGGCCTGGCGCCTTATTTCGTGTCAGGGCGTCTATTCCTTCCTTGATCTCGCCCACCGAAAAACGCATCCACGTACTAGGTAAAATACCAACATCTGGAGTTTGTCGGTCAACAGGGCCGCCATGATTATACAAGTTTTTAAAGTGTAACACCCAAGCTTCAGGCAAGATGTGACAGGTCACCTTCGAGTTATTCGGTGCCTGAAAACAGGGATCGTTAATCACCCTCCAGAAACTAATCATATCCCTGCACTCGGCTGCCTCCCTCAAGTTCTCCCATGCCTCACGCTGAAGGGTATATTTTCTCTGTTTTGTGGCCGATTTATATTGGGCCCTACATTCCGCAACCCTACTCCTGTCCTTAGGGACCATTTTAAGTGCCAACTTCAGATACCTTTGTGCCCTAGAGCAAGCTTTATCAAACCATTTTGGGGATAGGTTGGACAGGGGCTTTGTTTTGCCCCTCAGTAGCCTGTCAATGTCCAATGCCGTGCCCTCAAATGCGCTGATCAGTTCTCTACCCTCCACTGCGTGGTCTAGGCACCTCCATATCCCACTTTCCGAATTTGCAATAAACATTCTATAAAACGCTTCCCCGTCTACATTACTCCATCTTATTCTCCTGCCCTGGTCTACCGCTTTCAATAAGCCCCTAGTCATCCTGTTCCCTGACTGGGTGGGTTGGTTAGCATCCCTCAAGGACAATACTAGAGGGTTATGGTCACTAAAGGCACTGATATTTATACTAAAATCTATGATCCTACATTTGAGTGCATGTGAAACAAAAATAAAATCAATAATTGTGTCCTTACCCCTACCCTTAAAAGAAGGGTTAATTATGTTGGACATCCCACCCTGGATTAAATCCATCGTGTAGGTTAAGTCATAAATGCCCAGGATCTTACTTAGTTCACTTCCATTCTCTAGTGTGCTCTAAATGCCAGTCCTTTGTAGATGGGCAGGAATCCCATTTTCCCACGCCCCATTTCAAGTATGGGCATTGACGGCAATTAAAGTCGCCCAGTAGTATCAACTGGGGACTTGTGTCTTCTAACTCTTGTACACCTGCCAATTTTTCGTTAAGCTCGCTCAACCTCTGCATCGATTGGCCCGCATTATAGAAATTTATCAAGATGAATTTTAGGCCCTTCTTACGGTACCTTATGCCTTGAATATGGTTCGAACTCCAACCCAAGTCCTCCCAGGACCCTTGGGAAGACAGCGACACATAGGTTATTAGACCACCCTTGGCTCGATCCATAGTTGTTTTGCGAGCAGGGACAAAGAACATTTTATAACCCTCTAAATGTGAGACGCTACTATCAGTTTCCCACGTTTCCTGAAGACAGATAATGTGGAATTGTCTAATAAAATCTAGCCATTCCTTATTTTGTATTTTGGCTGAAATCCCTGCGGTATTCCACGAGACCGCTCTAATCTCTTTGGTTGCTGGATCATCCACACTTCTATCTAAACTAACCTGCCTTGTTGGTGATTTTAATTCTGGCCTACTTACAGCTAATACCTTACCTTACCATTCCCCCCCTTTTCTCGCAAAACAACAATGGCTGAAACTAGATCTCCTACCGGGCCATCAGCATTGATCAACGATAAACTCTCTGGTGTTATGACATTCGTCATACTCACTCCTGGGCCCAGTCAGTCCAGTTCGTCCATTACTGCTACATCAGAGAGCAGGGCATATCTGTTTGTTACTAATCCGGGTCTATTCGCCCGGCCGTAAGTATTTGCCCAGCTCCTATGAGCCACTAAGCCTGCCTCTTTCGATTTATCCCTATAGAAGAAATTCAAGGGTAGCATTTTTATGCTGGTCCCCCTATCAAAGTCCCCATAACGGGAATTGTGTAGATCTTTTACCAGCTCTGGATACCTGAAATTAACAATTACACAGTCTCCTGCGAACTTTTTCTGGCTGGCCCCAACCCAGGCCACCCTCCTCGCCATGAAAATGTGTCTAATCTGCGGTCTGCTCACCTTTGTGTTGTTATGCATCCAGTGTATAACCTTGTTAATAAGGGATCTTGTTGTCTCTTCTCTATCCTGAGTAAGTGCTGGTACCCCTACTAATACTATCGTATAGGGACAAGAGGTGGGAGGTAAATCCAACGTCTGAAGACCCGTTGTACTCTCTACCTGGTCAGCTGTATTTCTAGTGGGAGCATTAACAGATTTTTTGCTTCCTTCACTATGTAACCTGTAAGTGGCAGGGGCGGAGGTTGTGCTTAAGCCCTTACTGTCATTGGGTTTAGTACCCCTTAAAGTTCCTTCCTCCATCCTCTTATTGGCACATGATAAATCAGGACATGAGGCAGGCCCTGTCCCTTCCTCTCTCACGAATAGTGAGGGCGCTGGTATTCCCCCCTGTCCTGTTCTAACAACCTACTTACTTTCCCTTCCACTCTGTTTATTTGTTCCATTACGGGCCCCAAATATTTAGTTATAAGCGCTTCCAGTTTAATCTCTAACGCCTTGATTATCTCCTGTGGCCAATCGGCCCCGTTCAGTATTAGGCGATTTTGGCAGTTTTGACATGCTGTACTGTCGACCCCTTCCCCTAAAGGTTTGGGTGCTTTCCTAGTCCCTCCTCATTTGGGTTTGGTTACAGGTCTCGTTTTAAGAGCCCCGCTATTTTGTGAGATCCCGGTGACCCTTATTGCTTCTAGTGCACCAACTGCGGGGGGAGTTGCTGTAACTAATAAAGATTTTTTAGAACGTGTGACCACTTCCCTGCCCAGCCTCGGTGAAGATTCTATCTCGCTCTCTGCTCCTAGCGGGGCACCCCCCTGGTCCGAACCTCCCGTCGCCCTGGTCATGGTCATACCAGCCACCGATCCTTCCTCTCTACTTAAAGGGAGTTGATCGGGATGAGGCATGGTATTTTCCACCCCAATAGAATTAATTAACTCCGTATCCCAATGTTATGGAATGTTAGCATGGACTTGTGTTTTAGTGAGGCGAGGGAGTAAAGTGTGAGCTGAGTAACCCTGATCAAATAGGGTATCGACTCGAGGCGTGGAACATTTAGATATTTTACCCAGCAACGAGCTTTTCTGTGCTATAAGGGAGTCAAGTGACAATCTCTGTTCAGTCAGCTGAATTTCATGGGTTAACAAAGATTCTGCTCTTGTAATAAAGGCATCTAAGGTTCCCTTAATTCCTCCCCCTGCCCTATTAGGAGTTTTTTTTAGTTTTGGCCATGTTAGGTATACAAACTAAGAGTAGTACTGTAATATGCACCCCCTTCCTTGGCCCCACTAAATGGGGAAAGTTTTAGTGCAAACAAACTGGGCTTAGATACAATGAAAGTCACAACAGACCCAGCAATAGGACCATAAGCAGGGCCCTCTAGGATTTCCTGAGTGCTATTAATGTGTCGCTACGAGATGAACTACAAGCAGCCTAGGCTCAAACCTCACTCAATTACACTCTGTATGCCCACTAACATAACAGCCCTATGGTTTACACCTGTAAACTGACCAAGAGGTGTGGCCCAGCCCGGCCTCCCTCGGCCCCTGACGGGCACGGAAGGGCCCGCCCTTGGCCCGGGCGAGCCCACGCGCGTCCCGCACAGCGGGAGGCTCTCGTCATTTTTATGGGCCTCGGCGCCTACTTGTGACGCTCTACGTGACCCTCGCACAGCCCCCTGGGAGATGTGGTCCAAGTTCAAGCCGTTCCCCTCACGGCGATGTCGCAGGAAGC
Source organism: Triturus cristatus (assembly GCF_964204655.1). NCBI lineage: Eukaryota > Metazoa > Chordata > Amphibia > Caudata > Salamandridae > Triturus > Triturus cristatus. The sequence continues at coordinate 749,685,892 of NC_140579.1, forward strand.
AAGGAGACACGAAGACCACAGCAACAGGGAAGAACTCCAGCCGTTCCCCTCACGGCATGTACAGATGCAGGTAAGGCACGTCCCGCGCAGAGGGAGGCGCTCGCATTTTTATGGACCTCGGCGCCCACTTGTGATGCTCTACTTGACCCTCGCACAGCCCCCTGGGAGATGTAGTCCAAGTTCAAGCCGTTCCCCTCACGGCGATGTTGCAGGAAGCAAGGAGACACGAAGACCACAGCAACAGGGAAGAACTCCAGCTGTTCCCCTCACGGCGTGTACAGATGCAGGTAAGGCACGTCCCGCGCAGCGGGAGGCGCTCGTCGTTTTTATGGGCCTCGGCGCCCACTTATGACGCTCTACGTGACCCTCACACAGTCCCCTGGGAGATGTGGTCCAAGTTCAAGCCGTTCCCCTCACGGCAATGTTGCAGGAAGCAAGGAGACACAAAGACCACAGCAACAGGGAAGAACTCCAGCCGTTCCCCTCACGGCGTGTACAGGTGCAGGTATTGACTTGAGTCAGTCTTTAGTATGTACAGAAAGATAGATTACTAGTACACTTTGACTTCACTTTGTGCACAACAAACAAACAACGAAAACACAAAGACCAATCGCTCAGAGTTAGGTGTCCAATACATGCCATTAATTGTCATTACCTGTTCCTTCTCATCTTAAGTTAACGGGACGTCTATTTCGCCATCATCATGATGTTGTGTCAATCATACTCATTGCGCAGATAGAGTGAGTCCCCTTCCTGTATTGAATTAAAAGCAATGTATCACCAAGCTGCAGGAGAAGTACAAATTTCTTATTTGCAAGAAGGGGAAAATTGAATTCACCTTGAGTTAAGTTTAGTGTGTTCTGTAGAAAGTTGATTAGTGGCAGTGCACAATTACATAAATTCATGCACAACAAACACAACAAAGTCATTCAGTCTGCGACTCTGCGTCCAATGCATGGCATCAATCATTACCTGTTCCATCTTATTTTCAGTTAATGGCCAGTCTCTCTCGGCTCTGAAAGGAGGATAGCTATAGTAGTCATCTGATACATGCTCCACTTCTTTTGGCAGGACTAGGAAAGTTTGAATTTTTTCTTGTAGTATTTTACCATCATCCAATCATCATTCATGAGGGCAATGGATTTGGGCGGGAGATTCAGTATGATGGAACGGAGGAGCTGGATTCGGAAGACTGTACTGTCAAATTGCAGACACCTGAAAATTGTATATTAAATAAGAAGAGTAGAAGACGGTGGTAATGGATTTGTTGTGATTCACAAGTTTGTAACTGGAACGACAGACACACAAATAACGGTGGGAAAAAAGGGAGGAAGACAGTAAGTGCAAGCCTAATTGTCAGGGAAGTATAGCTCGTCCTCAAGCTCTGGGGGTCAGCCAGTAGTAGGTAATCATCATGTGACACACTACTTCCGTCACCTGAGCCGCTGTCCTCATCTTCCTCCATTGCTTCATGTATTGTGTAATTCTGTGGTATGAAGTGCTGATTCATTTTGATCATTGTTAACCTCTCCACGTTTTTGGGCGAGAGACTGGTCCTTCTCAATGTTACAATGGAACCAGCAGCACTGAAAACACGTTCGAAAGAGACACTTGCGACAGGGCAAGGCAGATAGCTTATCGCCAGCCTGCTGAGCTGTGGCCATTCAGACCTTTTCCTATACCAATACTGCAATGGGTTTTGATCAATGTACACCTCTGTTGGGTCGTCCAGATAGGCCTGGACCATCCGTTCAATGTTCAGGGTTGCTGCTGGTAAGTTTTTGTGCTCTTTTCTCTGTGCATCAGCACTGTGCTTATTAATGCCTAACTTTACATACCAATCGTGTAATGATCCAGTTACTGTTTCTGTGGTCGATAGTGATGGTGAGTGTTGTGATCCAAATGCACTGCCCTCAGCCGACGAAGGTGCACTTGATCCTGCATGGCCTGCTGCAGTACTTCTTGTGGGTTGATCTTGCGGGCTTTTAATTAGCAGCCGTTCTTTTTCCAACTTACTGGCTGCTTCAGCTAGACAAGATTTGTAGCGGGCAATTCAATCTCGGAAAAAGCAAAGAATGTCTTCAGTCCAAGTTTTGCACGTGGATATAGAATTGTGGCACAAATGTAATGTTCTTGTGACAAAATTTTATTTTGTATCCTTACATTTTCAGCTAAGTGACGGGATAAGCTCTCCACCAAGTCATGAGCTTGCCTTTTGTCCTCTACACCTCTGTATGATTCAGACACCTTATTCAGCTGATGCTCTAGCATTTGCAATGATGGGATAGTGTTGGACTTGGCCCGTACAAAGCCTGAAAAGAAGCAGAATTGAGTAAAAGAAGCCTATTTTTGCATTTTAAGCCTTTTTACAAGAACATTGAACTTTAAAATAATACTGTGGTCATTTTAATCATTTTTCTGGTCTTGTGCTAAGCCTTATATAAAGAAACCTATTTTTGATATAACCTTGACTGGTGTCCATTTGTGGTGTGTCATTGTATTACTGTATGTGTTCACAAATGCTTAACCTATGACGCCCTGAGAATAGTCTTGACTGCTTGCGCCACACTACCTAAAGGGTGAGCAGGGGTTATTTGAAAGGGTGATCCCCTTATCCTGACTTAGAATTGAGAGTCCCTGCTTGTCGCAAGTGCATACCTGTGCCAACTAGAGACCCCCATTTCTAACATTGGTGGCAGTGGTGGGATTTGAATTTGCATTTGTGATTCATGTACAGTGATTGAGTGAACGCCACGTAGTGAGTTCAGATCGATAACGCAGCCACAGTATTAATTTTTGTTTTGCTAAAGAATCTCCACTTTAAGAAACCATGCCTAGCTCAGTCAATGGAGGCGGGGCGTCCTCTATATTCTCTGGGTTTGATGACATAGATTGGGAGGAGAGGGCACTGCTGAAGTGCACAAATAAAGTCTTGAAAGGATACCTCTCCAAGTACAGAATTAGCCAAACTGGATTGAAAAACAAGGATCAGTATACAGAGGCGCTGAGGGCCTGGTACGAATCCAAGTTCCCAGAGAATGTGCTAGAGGTGATACCCCCAGAAGGTGCTTCTAAGCCTGGCAGAGGCCTGTCGCCAGAGGAGATGGCCAACAGGAGGGCTGCAAGAGCACATGAAGTGGAGATGGCAAAACTGAGAATGGAAATTGAAAGACAAAGGCTGGCCATGGAGCATGAAGTAAGAATAAGGGAGTTGGATCTCGAGGCCAAGAGTTTAGACAACTCTCCCTCTGGTGGCAGCAATATTGAGTTTTATAGTGCTGAGAGAGTAGTACGCACACCCAGAGATGTGGCGCCTGACTTGAAGGAGGGAGTTAACATACACCAGGAGGTTCAAGGGCATGAGGTAGCTCCAGTAGTGCGCAGTATCCCTAAAGGGAATAGGGTAACTGGCGCAGGGGTTCATAGTCCTAGTGGAGGGAGGGACACTCTACTGACTCTAGCTGAGAGGTACAGGGAGAGGGGTTCCCCCAAAATTGAAGTCCTGGTGGGTGAGTGTGAAGACCGCCCAGAAGAGTGTGGGTTGTGTGACAGAGACAGTCAGATACTGTCTAGCCAGTCTCAGGAGAGTGGTGTGGAGTACGTATGTGAGGCACTGGATGGTAAGGTGAAGGATAGTTTGGTTAACCCTGCTAGGGGGCTGTGTGATCCAATTGTGGGAGAGCATATTGTAAGTCCCTGTTTTCCAGAGCTATGCCAACACCTGTGTGAGGGTGAGTTCTCTGACCGCAGAGAGCCCACATTGGAGGCAGACCTTTTGGTGGATTCCAGAGGGTCTGGAGAGGCATTGGGAAGTGACCCCGTGGGGAGTGGCTCAGGTATCTTCCAACCCAGAGTGGTGGAAGTGGTGCAGAGTAGCCCAGCTAGGTCCCATGGTAGTGGGAGGGGTGTAGGGTCTCTCGTCCTGTCTCAGTGGAGAAGGAGTGAGTGTGGGGCTGCGTGCCCCCAGGTGCCCGAAACCCAGTCTCAGAGCCTGGATGGTTCTTTAAGGGAACACCAGGCGGGAATCCTAGGCTGTCCTGATGGTCAGCCATTGAGGGGGATCCCCTAGTGTCTAGTGGACGGGAGGGTCTGTAAGCAGGCCTCCCTCGGTTCTGGTGTCTGGCAGTACCGCTCCAGTTGGGAGGGTGCAGAAGTCCAGAGTGAGGAGTGAGAGGGGGAAAGAGTCCCCAGTGGAAGAACCAGTGGGTCAGGGGCCAGCCAGAAGGGCTGCGTCACCAGTGAATGACCATGGTGACACCACTTCTGTCCTGGGGGATCTTCAGGCTTTGTCAGATGGACAGGGGTCGGGAGATCAGCGCCGGGCAGACTGTCACACGACACATGAGTTATGTGTCACCCTCAGGGGGGCATGCGTGCTCCCCGGGAAGTCCTGGTGCGCCAGGCGATCGTTCAACCGCATGGGTTGGACCCAGGGTTGGGAAGCCAGGTTCAGGTGTGTTCTGACCTGGAGGGTGGGACCACTGTAAGCAGTGTCCTGACCCATGTTGCTTCTAGGGGTACCACGCCAGTTGGGAGTGTGCAGTACTCTGGAAGGGGGTGCAGAGGGAGGGAGTCCTCGCCTCTGACCCCGGCTCAACTGAAGGGTTTAGACCCTAGGCCGGAGGGCCAGGTTCAGGGTGTTCCCCCTGACCTGGATGCCCAGTTGCAGGCTAGAACCCCTGAACTGGTGGGCGAATTGCACAGGACACCTGCCCCAGATGCCCTGGCAATTCTGGAAAGGGGTACCACTCCAGGTGGGAGGGTACAGAGCCCCAAGAGGAAGGACCGGGTGTGGGAGAGGCCACCCCAGTCTTTAGTCCAGCCGCCGGGTACAGTCCTGGGGCTGGTGGGTCAGTGCCAGGATGTCATACCTGACCTGACAAGGGGGAGAATGGACCAAGGGTGCCAAGCACCTGGGGCTACTGCCCCCCACTCCCTGGCGCCACAGAGGTTTGAGAGCCCTGAGAGGCATACGGCCTGGGTCTCATCCCTGACTACTGTCAGTGGCCACTGTAGCATTTTGCTATCTGTCTGTTGGGACACACCTGTGGCCTAGTTAAGGTTAGGTGCTGCACAGGTGGTGTTCACAGGTGAGGAGAAGGGTTCCCCAGGGATTGGCTTGGTGGGCCCTGAGAGTATGGACAGAGGGATTCAAATAGGTTCAGATTGGCGTAGAACTGGAGTCTGCCCCTGCAGTTGCGGGCCAGGTCCTTTTTCTATCGCCCCAAGCAGGGAAGACCATCACGGTGGTGATTGGTCTACCCTGCGTTTTGGCTGGAAGGGGGTTGTGTTGGACTTGGCCCTTTTTGCAGGGTCATCCCTAAACTTTTTGCCTTCCTCCTGTATTTTTCCTGACCTGTTGTTGGCTGATTTATGACTCTGGGCACCCTACCACTGCTGATCAGTGCTAAGGTGCATATGCTCTCCCTATGGTAAAATTTGTGCCACCCATAGAAGCAGCCTGGTAAAATGTGTCTAAGGTTTGCCATTGCAGAACCTGCATGCAGTCTGGTACTGTCATGCTGACTGGGCAAGTGTCCCCACTTGCCAGTCCCTAAACCTTCCCTTACCTTCATATTAGTCACCCCTATGGTAGGCCCTAGGGCAGGGTGCATTGTAAGGATGAGGTAGGACATGCCCTGAGGTGTGTGGCATGTCCTAATAGTGAATTACAGCCATTTTTGTTTTTCACTATTGAAGGCTACCTGCTCTCCATAGGCCAGAATGGGCTGCTGGAATTACTACACGCTGGAATCCCAGTGGACTCCGAGAGCATGGTAGAAAGTCAAGTTTAGTATGCCTGAACTCAGAATAATAAAATACTTCTTTTAGTAAAGTTTATTTTAATATCCTGTGTTTGTAAATACTACTTTTAGAAAGTTAGTATTTACTGACCTGGCCATTTCAGTCCGCCTCTGCTGTGTGTGTGTGTTCTGCCTAGTAACAGTAAAGGAGCAGGGCTGGGGAATTCCAGGAGACAGGCTGGCTGCCAGGTGGTGGGTAGAGAGATTACACCAGGATGGGTGGGAGGAGTACACCTTTGACTCTGAATAGACCTGTGCTCGACCACCACAATGCCGGCTCCACCCCCTGTGGAGCGGATGATGTCTCTGCCCTCCTGCTGAAAGGAAAGAGCAGAGTCACCGCAACAAAGTGCTCCAAAACTGGACTGAGCCAGGCCCAGGCCCCCTGGCGACAAAGAACAAAAGAATTGTGCTATAAAAGAAGGAGCCCTGCTCCTAATAAATCAGATCCTGATTGAACCACAAAGGAACTCTGCCTGACTAGAAGGACCTGGAAGAAGCTGAAGGAGGAGTAACTTTCCCTAACCTGGGGGATTGGCCTGCAGTTGGTGCCTTGCTGAGAAAGGAGAGGAAAAGACTGAAAGAGACTTTGCACTTTGTTTTTCAACTATCTCCAAGGGCTTGGAAGAAGAGCTTGCCCCCTGAACTGAGTCCCAGGACCATTGGACTCATCTGCCTTCCAAAATTGAGTTGCCTGGACGATTTGTGCTTGTTTCCCGCTGGATTTGGCCCCAGTATGCCTCGTACCCCATCCGCCGTAAAGCCGTGTCTTTGCCGCCCGGCACCGTGTGTCTGCACAACAGCCACACAGGAATTCCAAATGCTCCTACTAAACTGCCGCTCGCTGCCTAAGCATAGCGCCGAAATGGACTTATTGATAGAAGAGCACACCCCGGATATATTGTTCCTTACGGAAACCTGGCTTACCAGTGAGTCCAACCCGGCAATAGTAGAGGCCCTCACCACCGGCTATCAAATAACACGGCAAGACCGGCCAAAAGGGAGAGGGGGAGGCCTTGCTATCGTCCATAAGGAGCAATATCATTGTCGACTCTCTCCTGAGACCATCTCGGACTGCGAGAGCATGGGTTTTAACATCAACCTCTCTCCTAACATCTGCTTCTCAGGCACCTTTATTTATCGCCCGCCCAGCCTCCCGAAGCAGTTTCTTCTAACTCTGCCATCGAATGTGGCCAGCAGAGTCAGCACCTCCTCTAGCTTTACCGTGTTGGGTGACTTGAATCTACATTTTGACTCCCCCTCGGACCTTTCAGCTGCTATCCTATCAGATAATCTAGCAGCTCTACAACTCACTCAACGTGTCTCCTCCCCCACCCACGAAAAAGGCCATCTACTGGATCCAATTTTTTCAAATTGTTCTGATATCACAGTGGACCCAGGCATTACCCTACCCTGGACTGACCACTTTTTAATCCCCTTTAAATGGACCACACCTAAATTCTCTCCTCCGGCTCCCACCACCAAACTCAGGCGAGCCTGGACGCGCCTTGAGGTTGATAAGTGGTGCACTAAACTGGCTAGCTCACAACCAGAAATTCAGGATGATCCCGCCCTAGCAAACCAGGCATATACCAACTGGATCTCCTACACTCTTGACTCTACTCTCCCAATGAGCAAGACTGTACTGAAGCGGCCTCAAAAAACAGCCCCTTGGTACACCCAGTCTCTCAGAGAAAAAAAGCGTCTCTGTAGAAGGGCGTAAAGACGCTGGCGCTTAGACAAATCGGCGGATAACAAAACCCGGTACCGTGAAACCATCAACGAGTACAAAACTCAAATAAAAGCAGCTCAGTCGACGTATTTCGCCGAAAAAATCCTGAATGCTAGATCTAAACCCAAAGAGATCTTCCAGATCATTAAAAAGCTAACAAACCCATCCCCTGTGGTGCATGTCGAGAAATCTGTCACCCAATGTAATGACATTGCCGAATTTTTCTATCAGAAAATCAACAAAATTTATTCAACTTTTTCTCCTCCAAACACCGACCTGTCTACTCAACCTAATAACCTCCCTAGCCTGCCACATTCCCCCACCCCTTACAGCTTAACTCACTTTCCCCCACTAGACCTCCCCACTTTAGAATCACTAGCCCTCAGTGTCAAATCAGGTTCTCCGGCCGACCCTGCCCCTCCTGACATCCTAATGGCAGCATCCCATACCATCCTGCCTGTCATCAGAGAGGTATTAAACTCTTCCATCTCCTCTGGCACCGTTCCACCCGTATGGAAGCAGGCCATGGTTAGGTCACTGATCAAGAAACCCAATCTGGACCCGTCTGATCTGGCTAACTACCGCCCTATTTCTCTGCTACCTTGGTTGAGCAAGGTTTTGGAGAAATATGTGAACCAACAGTTAGTGAACTATCTAGAGGACCACCACATACTGGATCCCACTCAGACGGGTTTCAGACCTAAGCACGGGACAGAGACCGCCCTCCTCATGGTCGTAGAGGAAGCGAGAAAAATCTTGGATCAGGGAGGATCAGTGGCAGTGATCCTCCTTGATCTAAGCGCGGCCTTCGACACAGTGTGTCGTGACACCCTACTAAGCCGCCTGCCTGTGTGGGTATCAAGGATAAAGCTTGGGCATGGTTTGAATCCTTTCTGGGGAACAGATCCTTCAGGGTTTTTGATGGCGATTCAGTTTCCTCCAGTAGACCTCTAAATTGTGGAGTTCCTCAGGGCTCCTCTCTGAGCCCTGCTCTATTCAACCTATATATGAGACCACTGGCCAGTGTCGTCCGCCCATTTGGAGTTAAAATCATCTCATATGCGGACGACACGCAGCTGGTGGTCTCACTGGCGCAGGAGGCATCTCGAACTGCACCAGGCGGGCTCAGAGAATGCCTGGAGGAAGTGAGGAGCTGGATGTCGTCATCATCCCTGAAATTGAACGGAGAAAAAACTGAGCTGATGCTCCTAGGACCTTCAGAACCGGCACTTCCCCCTTCCCTATGGCCCCCATGCCTAGGACCGCCTCCAACCCCAAAAAACACCATCAAAAGTCTTGGGGTATGGCTGGACAGCTCACTATCTTTCAATGTCCAAGCCACAAAACTGTCAGCCACATGTTTTGGCATTCTGAGAGTGCTAAATAAAATCTTCCCCCTCCTCCCCCTGGAAGCCAAACAGGCTGCCATTCAAGGGCTCATTCACTCCCGTCTTGATTTTAACAACGCACTTTATCTGGGTGCACCAGAATACACCCTTCGGAGGCTGCAAACTGTACAGAACAGCGCAGCTCGCCTTCTACTTAAAATCCCGCACAGACACTCAGTGAGGACCGGACTGACTAGCCTCCATTGGTTACCGGTCCGGCAGAGAGTTCTGTTCAAGGCGCTATGTATAGCCCATCAAGCCTTCTGGGACATGGGACCTATCATTACCCGTGATCTGATCACTCATTACATCCCAAATCGTAGTCTTCGTTCCAGCCAGACTCTCTTAGCAGTAGTCCCTGGAATAAAAAGATCTAGAACCGGCGGAAGGACGTTCATGTACAACGCAGCTACGGCCTGGAATGCTCTACCACTTCATCTTAGAGCCACCCAGAACCTTACTATGTTTCGCAAGCAACTGAAGACCCACCTTTTCACATCTGCCTGCTAAACCGCTGTCTTTTTTTTTTCCCCTTCCCTGCTCTCTGTAGGTCACGGTTATCCTAGCGCTTGGACGCCTTCGGGCAACAACTGCGCTCTATAAATCCCCAAGTTTACAAGTTTACACTGATCCAAAAGCGTTACTACGCACCGTATTCCTCCCGGCCGCATTGCACCTAACCTTCCCCGCCGATTCGAGACGTACAGACCTGGCTGCCGAACCGTGTACGCCGGACCCAAGCTCCATCGTCCCGCAGGTACGGTCCGTACGCTGCTAACGTACTGCACCGTGCCGTGCTCAGAGCCGAGAAGCCGCAGTACGCTGATCCTCCCCGTACGCTGTACAGCGCCGAGAAGTGTCGCTGCCTATCCGCACCGAAGGTACGGCTCGAACGCCGAACGCCACGGACTCTGCAAGCTGATCCGGGCCATCCGCACGTATCCCTGAAGGTCGCGTACCAACGCCGCATCCCGACGCCGTGACCCGACCAGCATCTGAATACGCTGCCGAACTACGACCCGGACCCATCAACTTGTCCCGCACTGTCTGTCGCGGACCCCACGAACTTAAGGTACTTTGTTCTGTTCGCACCGCAACGTGCATGTTACGGACCCCGGAGTCCGCACAGATTGTTTGACTCGTACTTTCCTTGTTTTTAATGCGGACGAGTTGCACACCCAGGTACGAACCGTACAAAGCCTGAAAAGAAGCAGAATTGAGTAAAATAAGCCTATTTTTGCATTTTAAGCCTTTTTACAAGAACATTGAACTTTAAAATAATACTGTGGTCATTTTAATCGTTATTCTGGTCTTGTGCTAAGCCTTATATAAAGAAACCTATTTTTGATATAACCTTGACTGGTGTCCATTTGTGGTGTGTCATTGTATTACTGTATGTGTTCACAAATGCTTAACCTATGACGCCCTGAGAATAGTCTTGACTGCTTGCGCCACACTACCTAAAGGGTGAGCAGGGGTTATTTGAAAGGGTGATCCCCTTATCCTGACTTAGAATTGAGAGTCCCTGCTTGTCGCAAGTGCATACCTGTGCCAACTAGAGACCCCCATTTCTAACAGATAGCTTGGCCCATTGTACAGTCCTCCTTGCTGACTTCACGTGTGAAGACCTCAAAAGGACAAAGCATCTCAGTCAGGCATTTAATTAGGCTCCATTGCTCCATGTCAAGGTTTATGCCTTTAACAGTAGCATCCCCTCTTCTGTTCCTGACATATTCATGGTGTGACCTGTACTGCTCATACAGACGATCAAGCATGTAATACGTTGAGTTCCAACGTGTTGCCACCTCCTGGATGAGTGCCTTGACTAGCATCCTATGTTCACGTTGGATGATCCTCAGCTGCTTCCGAGCTTTAAAAGAATGGCTGAAATGAGTGCATATTCTTTGGCAGATGGCCAGTAAATTGCTGACTATGGGTTCTTTTTTCAGAAAGTCTTGAACTATAATGTTTATGCAGTGCGCCAAACACGGAACCCTGAAATAGTTGAAACCCTGAAAGTTACTGAAGAGGATGTGGACGTTACCACTGCACTACTGGGGACAGGGCTAGAAATGCCTCCCTCTTCTTCACCTTCCACCGCAATAATATCGCTCCCTGATTCATCCTGACCAACTTCAATGGGTTGAGTTTTTCTACTTTCTTTTAACTTAAGTAGGTGATCCTCCCACACGATAGTGTGGTGTATTCTGAGATGACTTGCTTGTCCTCCGGTACCATAGTTTGTACCAAGCTTACCACGCCGAACACCTTGCCGACAAATTGAGCATATAGCAACGTTCTCCTCCTTGGCGCTAACAGAAAAGAAGTCCTAAACTGGGAAGGAGAACTTTCTGGCACTGCTGGATGTGCCACTTTCAATACCAGATTCAATACCAGATGAACTGGAGAGTGTGCTTGAAATGTGATCCTGTGCACCTAGACTGTGACTTTTACTACCACTACCTACTGAGATGGTTGAGCTGGATGTAGGTCCCTGCCGGGCCTTGGAAAATATGGCAGCTGGAGGTAGTGGTGGTGTAACCTGTGTTGGTGATATCCGTGCTACATCCCGCTCAGTAGCAGCCTTTTCGGATAGGGTGAGAATGTTGGTCTCCAATCCCTTTGGGGCGGGAGTAATGTGCGTGATGACTGGCTCGTCTTCATCAACATCATCACCCCCCTCTTCTACATCTATCTCCATAAATCTAAGTTTTTCTGGGACCTTCCTTTTCAGAAGCATTGTCTTGTGGCGTATATCACTCTCAGACTGAGCTGGTGGGAGCCAAGTGGCATCACGATCATCAGAAGCGGGGCTTGAAGAAGAAGATGATGGACTAAGCCTCCTTTTCCTTGCTGGTGGAAGACAATAGATCTTCTGAAACAGTGGTTTGACTTTCCTCCACTTTGTCTGCAGGAAGCTCGATTTCCTGAAATGCTCCTACGTCAGGAGCAACAACTACTATTGTGGGCTGTTGCGGCCGCTGCTGTACTTGTTGCGGCCGCTGCTGTTCTTGTTGCGGCTGCTGCTGTTCTTGTTGCGGCTGCTGCTGTTCTTGTTGCAGCTGCTGCTGTTCTTGTTGCGGCCGCTGCTGTTCTTGTTGCGGCTGCTGCTGTTCTTGTTGTGGCTGCTGCTGTTCTTGTTGCGGCTGCACACTTTTTCTGCTGAGTTTGCGCCTGCGTTGAACTTGATTGTGTACTACTTTGCGGTAATGACATTTCTTCAACATCGCTCCTCGTTAGTAGACTGGCTACCTCTGCGACACTAAAGCCCTTGGGCCTAGGTTGGTGGGGTTGGACTGCTGTGCTGCTCCCAGCTTGGTTCCCAGACAACGCTGCTGCAGGCGTAACTTTTTTGGTGCCAAAAAAAACATTGGCCGGCACACCACCAGTCGTGGTTAATGGCACTTCCTTTTTCTGTTCCTTCTTCTCACCGGCAACTTTCTTGGTACTGGACATGTTACCTTTCTTTGGGGCCATCTTCTTCAGATGTCAGGCAGGATGCAGATGCACAACAAGTTCTGGTCACACGTGGACGTGATGCGCAGCAGGACTTCTGTCTGGCTGGCAGTACAACGGGTAGCCGGGTGATGCTGATGACACCTCCTCCTCTGTCTTTTGTGCACCTAAAAGCAAATAAGCCAGGAGAAGGACATCAGTGAAATGTTGCATTTGTTGTTGTGGTTCAGTTACTTAGTACTGTACTAGTGCAAACAAAAGATATAGTCTAGCCATTTATGACTGTTTTTTTAACAAGGGCTATATTATACTACTGTGTACAGTCACACACTACACTCTCAGGAAGGATAGGAAAGTTAATAATAACCACCAAAATAAAAATGTAATGGAAGTGGGGTGGACCCTATTTGTCATTAAATTATTTGAGCATCTCAGCATCCATGGAGCTGCTGCTGTCAAAGGGGGTGGATGGGTGGAAGCAGTAAGCCAAATAGCCAATAGGAAAACCATGCAGGCCTATGGCAAAATCAGGACACTAATAACTCCCAGTCCAAACACAAAAAAAGGCCACCAGCCACATGGACACTCACAAATCACAAACAAGCAGGGGGCCTGGGAAACACCAGGAGCTGACAAAAGGCCTATAAAAGCCAGGTAAAGGATGCATGCTAAAGCACACTGCTCTGCCTTTTTAATGCAACAAAATGGAAATACGAACATTCACAGGCCCCAAAAAGGTCTGCAGGGTGCATGCATTGCACACCAACACACCAGACACATACAACAAAAGCATGTCTTTAAAACAACCAACATCAGAAAGGCCACCCCAAAAAAACACACTTCCCCAGCTCAATCCAATGCCATCCATGCCCTAAATGATGTCTAAAAATTCAACAGACCACACAGAAAACACTTGATTAATAAAGCTGTGGCTACCTGCTCTGATCCTAGTGGATGAAAGCAGGCCTGTTGGCAGACAAGGCCAGGCAAGCTTGCAGTTGCGGGCCTAGGCTTCAAAATGGCCACCAGCCACATGGCCAGGCCCAACAACATCAGAAAGGCCACCCCAAAAAAACACACTTCCCCAACTCAATCCAATGCCATCCATGCCCTAAATGATGTCTAAAATTTCAACAGACCACACAGAAAACACTTGATTAATAAAGCTGTGGCTACCTGCTCTGATCCTAGTGGATGAAAAAGCAGGCCTGTTGGCAGACAAGGCCAGGCAAGCTTGCAGGCCTAGGCTTCAAAATGGCCACCAGCCACATGGCCAGGCCCAACAACATCAGAAAGGCCATCCCAAAAAAACACACTTCCCCAACTCAATCCAATGCCATCCATGCCCTAAAGGATGTCTAAAAATTCAACAGACCACACAGAAAACACTTGATTAATAAAGCTGTGGCTACCTGCTCTGATCCTAGTGGATGAAAAAGCAGGCCTGTTGGCAGACAAGGCCAGGCAAGCTTGCAGGCCTAGGCTTCAAAATGGCCACCAGCCACATGGCCAGGCCCAACAACATCAGAAAGGCAACCCCAAAAACACACACTTCCCCAACTCAATCCAATGCCATCCATGCCCTAAATGATGTCTAAAAATTCAACAGACCACACAGAAAACACTTGATTAATAAAGCTGTGGCTACCTGCTCTGATCATAGTGGATGAAAAACAGGCCTGTTGGCAGACAAGGCCAGGCAAGCTTGCAGGCCTAGGCTTCAAAATGGCCACCAGCCACATGGCCAGGCCCAACAACATCAGAAAGGCCACCCCAAAAAAACACACTTCCCCAACTCAATCCAATGCCATCCATGCCCTAAATGATGTCTAAAAATTCAAGACCACACAGAAAACACTTGATTAATAAAGCTGTGGCTACCTGCTCTGATCCTAGTGGATGAAAAAGCAGGCCTGTTGGCAGACAAGGCAAGGCAAGCTTGCAGGCCTAGGCTTCAAAATTGCCACCAGCCACATGGCCAGGCCCAACAACATCAGAAAGGCCACCCCAAAAAAACACACTTCCCCAACTCAATCCAATGCCATCCATGCCCTAAATGATGCTTGAAAATGAAATACATTAAAAAAACACCAAAGGAACAGTGGCTTTATCATGCACACACCCATGATGAGGCCCTGCCCATGACTAGCTCGGGCCAACTACTGACTACTACTACCCACAACATTTTAAAAAAAAAGGAATGATGATAGTTACCAAAAATAAATAGTAGTTAGAACAACTGCAATGCCCACAATCAAACAGACACAGCAACCACTTACTTGTAAAATATCCAAATCAAAAAATCCTCAAATCCAATTGCAATGATGCAGCAGACAAAAAGAGTGATCTTTCCAGCTCAAAATCCAAAGGCAGAATGAGCAGGAGATGGACAAAGCACTGGGAGGAGCCTGCTGGACAGGAACAGAAAGTTGGAGATTCTGTGTCACTTCCTCCCTCTCCCCACCTTTTTAAAAAAGGACTCCTTGCACAAAAAAGGACAGCCAAATGTCAATCTGAGGAGTTGTTTTCATCCAAAATCATCATTTGCAGAAGGTTTCATGCTGCTAGAGCTGATATTCTTCTCCAAATTGAAAATTTTACATGTTCGAGTTCTCGAGCTTCACAATACTTCCGCCGGATGTCGATGGCGTGTCCAAAATGACTTAATCGCGTTCTCTCGCTCCCTGTCGCGTTGGATATGACGTGTTCGGGGTCTCTCTCCTTTTCGCGTTCGATTAGACGTGCCCGCGTCCTCACTCTCTCGCTCGCGGTGGAGAATGATGTGTTCAAGATCTCAATCTTCTCATACTCGCGCGGTGCATGATCGCGAGAAGAATGACGTGATCGCGTGACAAGTGACAATAATGCGAGCGCGAACTGATGCGAGACAGCGCAAAATGGCTACCAACAATCCAATATCTCGTGGAGAACACGACCGGGTCGGAAAAACTTTTCAGCGAGCCCGGAGATTCAGGTAAGGCGATCGCGCGCACGCGAGAATGTATTTTTTTTACGGCGCGAGCAAGAAACAAATTATCGCTAAACTGCGGATTGCGGAAATTTTGACATTTTCGCGCTTTCCGTGGAAGCGAAAATGCCAAATTATCGCAATTTCCACGAACGGAACGGAATTTTGGCCCAGGCCTAGTTTTAGGGTAGTGCAGTGGTGTTTGTCTGGAGTATTGGGTCGTGCTAAGGGTAGTGATTTAGGGTTTAGGGTAGTGCAGTGGTGTTTGTATAGTGTAGGGTCTCATGCTGGGGGTAGTGTGTTAGGCTTTAGGGTATTGCAGTGGTGTATGGTTAGTGTAGGGGGTCATGCTGGGGGCAGCGTTTTAGGGTTTAGGGTAGTGCAGTGGTGTTAGAGTAGTGTAGAGGGTCAAGCTGGGGGTAGTGTTTTAGGGTTTAGGGTAGTGCAGTGGTGTATGTGTAGTGTAGGGGGTAGTGTTTAAGGGTTTGGGGTAGTACAGTGGTGTTTGGGTAGTGTAGGGGGTTATGCTGGAGTTAGTGTTTTAGGGTTTAGGGTAGTGCAGTGGTGTTTGGGTAGTGTAGGGGGTCATGTTTTAGGGTATAGGGTAGTGCAGTGGTGTTTGGGTAGTGTAGGGGGTTATGCTGGGGTTAGTGTTTTAGGGTTTAGGGTAGTGCAGTGGTGTTTGGGTAGTGTAGCGGTTCGTGCTGGGGTAGTGTTTTAGGGTTTAGGGTAGTGCAGTGGTGTTTGGGTAGTGTAGGGAGTTATGTTGGGGGTAGTGTTTTAGGGTTTAGGGTAGTGCAGTGGTGTTTGTGCAGTGTAGGGAGTCGTGCTGGGGGAAGTGTTTTAGGGTTTAGGGTAGTGCAGTGATGTTTGGGTAGTGTAGGTGGTCGTGTTTTAGGGTTTAGAGTAGTGCAGTGGTGTTTGTGTAGTGTAGTGGGTCATGCTGGGGTAGTGTTTTAGGGTTTAGGGTAGTGCAGTGGTGTTAGGATAGTGTTGGGGGTAGTGCTTGGAAAGTGTTTTAGGTTTTAGGGTAGTGCAGTGGTGTTTGTGTAGTGTGGAAGGTCATGCTGTGGGTAGATTTAGGGTTTAGTGTAGTGCAGTGGTGTTTGGGTATTGTAGGGAGTCGTGCTGGGGGTAGTGTTTTAGGGTTTAGGGTAGTGCAGTGGTGTTTGTGTAGTGTAGGGAGACATGCTGGGGGAAGTGTTTTAGGGTTTAGGGTAGTGCAGTGGTGTTTGTGTAGTGTAAATAGTTGTGCTGGGTTTAGATTTAGGGTTTAGGGTAGTGCAGTGGTGTTTGGGTAGTGTAGGCAGTCATGCTGGAGGTAGTGGTTTAGTGTGTAGGGTAGTGCAGTGGTGTTTGTGTAGTGTAGGGGTTCGTGCTGGAGGTAGTGTTTTTGTTTTGAGGGTAGTGTAGTGGTGTTTGTGTAGTGTAGGTGTAGTGTTTTAGGCTTTAGGGTAGTGCAGTGGTGATTGTGCAGTGTAGGGGGTAGTGCTGGGGGTGGTGTTTTAGGGTTTAGGGTAGTATAGTGGTGTTTGTGTAGTGTATGGGGTAGTGTTTTAGGGTTTAGGGTAGTGCAGTGGTGTTTGTGTAGTGTGGGGGGGTCATGCTGTGAGGAGTGTTTTAGGGTTTAGGGTATTGCAGTGGTGTTTGTGTAGTGTAGGGGTCATGTTTTAGAGTATAGGGTAGGGCAGTGGTGTTTGGGTAGTGTAGGGGGTCATGCTGGGGTTAGTGTTTTAGGGTTTAGGTTAGTGCAGTGGTGTTTGAGTAGTGTAGGGGTTCATGCTGGGGGTAGTGTTAAAGAATTTAGAGTAGTGCAGTGGTGTTTGTGTAGTGTGGGTGGTCATGCTGTGGGTAGATTTAGGGTTTAGTGTAGTGCAGTGGTGTTTGGGTATTGTAGGGAGTCGTGCTGGGGGTAGTGGTTTAGGGTTTAGGGTAGTGCAGTGTTGTTTGTGTAGTGTAGGGAGTCGTGCTGGGGGAAGTGTTTTAGGGTTTAGGGTAGTGCAGTGGTGTTTGTGTAGTGTAAATAGTTGTGCTGGGTTTAGATTTAGGGTTTAGGGTAGTGCAGTGGTGTTGGGTAGTGTAGGGAGTCATGCTGGTGATTGTGTTTTAGTGTTTAGGGTACTGCAGTGGTGTTTGTGTAGTGTAGTGGTTTGTGCTGGAGATAGTGTTTTTGGGTTGAGGGTAGTGTAGTGGTGTTTGTGTAGTGTAGGGGGTAGTGTTTTAGGCTTTAGGGTAGTGCAGTGGTGTTTGTGTAGAGTAGGGGGTCATGCTTGGGGTAGTGTGTTAGGGTTTAGGTAAGTGCAGTGGTGTTTGTGTAGTGTAAGTGTTTGTGTTTTAGGATTTAGGTTAGTGCAGTGGCGTTTGGGTAGTGTAAGGGTCATGCTGGAAGTAGTGTTTTGGGGTTTACGGTAGTGCAGTTGTGTTTGGGTAGGGAAGGGGGTTGTGCTGTGGGTAGTGTTAAAGAATTAAGAGTAGTGCAGTGGTGTTTGTGTAGTGTGGGAGGTCATGCTGTGGGTAGATTTAGGGTTTAGTGTAGTGCAGTGGTGTGTGGGTATTGTAGGGAGTCGTGCTGGGGGTAGTGTTTTAGGGTTTAGGGTAGTGCAGTGGTGTTTTTGTAGTGTAGGGGTTCGTGCTGGAGGTAGTGTTTTTTGGTTGAGGGTAGTGTAGTGGTGTTTGTGTAGTATAGGGGGTAGTGTTTGAGGCTTTAGGGTAGTGCAGTGGTGTTTGTGTAGAGTAGGGGGTCATGCTGGGGGTAGTGTTTTAGTGTTTAGGTAAGTGCAGTTGTGTTTGTGTAGTGTAGGTGTTTGTGTTTTAGGATTTAGGTTAGTGCAGTGGCGTTTGGGTAGTGTAAGGCTCGTGCTGGAGGTAGTGTTTTTGTGTTTACGATAGTGCAGTTGTGTTTGGATATGGAAGGGGGTTGTGCTGAGGGTAGTATTTTATGGTTTAGGGGAGTACAGTGGTGTTTGTATAGTGTAGGGGGTCGTGCTTGGGGTAGTGTTTTAGGGTTTAAGGCAGTGCAGTTGTGTTTGTGTAGTGAAGGGGAATGTGCTGGGGGTAGTGTTTTAGGGTAGTGCAGTGGTGTTTGTGTAGTGTAGGGGTTTTGCTGGTGGTAGATTTAGGGTTTACCGTAGTGCAGTGATGTTTGGGCAGTGTAGTGGGTCGTGCTGGGGGTAGTTTTTAAGGGTTTAGCGTAGTGCAATGGTGTTTGTGTAGTGTAGGGGGTAGTGTTTTAGGGTTTAGGATAGTGCTGTGGTGTTTGTGTAGTGAAGTGAGTCGTGCTGGGGGTAGGTGTTTGTGTAGTGTAGGGGGTCGTGTATTGGGGTTTAGGGTAGTGCAGTGTTGTTTAGATAGTTTAGGGGGTCGTGCTGGGTGTAGTGTTTTGGGGTTTAGCGTAGTGCAGTTGTGTTTGGGTGGTGAAGCGGGTTGTGCTGGCTGTAGTGTATTTGGGTTTAGCGTAGTGCAGTAGTGTAGGGGTTGTGCTTAGTGTTTTAGGGTTTAGGTTAGTGCAGTGGTGTTTGAGTAGTGTAGGGGGTCATGCTGGGGGTAGTGTTTTAGTGGTTAGGTAAGTGCAGTGGTGTTTGTGTAGTGTAGGTGTTTGTGTTTTAGGATTTAGGTTAGTGCAGTGGCGTTTGGGTAGTGTAAGGCTCGTGCTGGAGGTAGTGTTTTTGGGTTTACGATAGTGCAGTTGTGTTTGGGTATGGAAGGGGGTTGTGCTGAGGGTAGTATTTTATGGTTTAGGGGAGTACAGTGGTGCTTGTATAGTGTAGGGGGTTGTGCTTGGGATAGTGTTTTAGGGTTTAAGGCAGTGCAGTTGTGTTTGTGTAGTGAAGGGGAATGTGCTGGGGGTAGTGTTTTAGGGTAGTGCAGTGGTGTTTGTGTAGTGTAGGGGTTTTGCTGGTGGTAGATTTAGGGTTTACCGTAGTGCAGTGATGTTTGGGCAGTGTAGTGGGTCGTGCTGGGGGTAGTTTTTAAGGGTTTAGCGTAGTGCAATGGTGTTTGTGTAGTGTAGGGGGTAGTGTTTTAGGGTTTAGGATAGTGCTGTGGTGTTTGTGTAGTGAAGTGAGTCGTGCTGGGGGTAGTGTTTTAGGGTTTAGGGTAATGCAGTGGTGTTTGTGTAGTGTAGGGGGTCGTGTTTTAGGGTTTAGGGTAGTGCAGTGTTGTTTAGATAGTGTAGGGGGTCGTGCTGGGTGTAGTGTTTTTGGGTTTAGCGTAGTGCAGTTGTGTTTGGGTGGTGAAGCGGGTTGTGCTGGGGGTAGTGTATTTGGGTTTAGCGTAGTGCAGTGGTATTTGTGTAGTATAGGGGGTCATGCTGGGGGTTGACTTAGGGTTTGGGATAGTGCAGTGGCGTTTGTGTTGTGAGGGGATCATGCTGGGGGTAGTGTTTTAGGATTTAGGGTTGTGCAGTGGTGTTAGTGTAGTGTAGGGGGTCAAGCTGGGGGTAGTGCTTTAGAGTTTAGGGTAGTGCAGTGGTGCTTGTGTAGTGTAGGGGGTAGTGTTTTAGGGTTTGGGGTAGTATAGTGGTGTTTTTGTAGTGTAGGGGGTTATGCTGAGGTTAGTGTTTTAGGGTTTAGGTTAGTGCAGTGGTGTTTGAGTAGTGTAGGGGTTTGTGCTGGGGGTAGTGTTAAAGAAATTAGAGTAGTGCAGTGGTGTTTGTGTAGTGTGGGAGGTCATGCTGTGGGTAGATTTAGGGTTTAGTGTAGTGCAGTGGTGTTTGGGTAGTGTAGGGAGTCGTGCTGGGGGTAGTGTTTTAGGGTTTAGGGTAGTGCAGTGGTGTTTGGGTAGTGTAGGGGTTCGTGCTGGTGTAGTGTTTTAGGGTTTAGGGTAGTGCAGTGGTGTTTGTGTAGTGTGGGAGGTCATTCTGTGGGTAGATTAGGGTGTTAGGGTAGTGCAGTGGTGTTTTGATAGTTTAGGGGGTAGTGCTTGGGAAGTGTTTTATGGTTTAGGGCACTACATTTTTGTTTGGGTAGTGTAGTGTAGGGGGTCATGCTGGAGTGGCGTTTTAGGGTGTAGGGAAGTGCAGTGGTGTTTGGGTAGTGTAGGGGGTCATGCTGGGGTAGTGTTTTAGGGTAGTGCAGTGGTGTTTGTTTAGAGTAGTGGGTCGTACTGGGGGTAGTGTTTTAGGGTTTAGGGTAGTGCAGTGGTGTTAGAGTAGTGTAGGGGGTCAAGCTGGGGTTAGTGTTTTAGGGTTTAGGGTAGTGCAGTGGGGTATGTGTAGTGTAGGGGGTAGTGTTTAAGGATTTGGGATAGTGCCGTGGTGTTTGTGTAGTGTAGGGCGTCATACTGTGAGTAGTTTTTTAGGGTTTAGGGTAGTGCAGTGGTGTTTGTGTAATGTAGGGGGTCATGTTTTAGGGTATAGGGTAGTGCAGTGGTGTTTGGGTAGTGCAGGGCGTTATGCTGGGGTTAGTGTTTTAGGGGTTAGGGTAGTGCAGTGGTGTTTGGGTAGTGTAGGGGTTCATGCTGGGGTAGTGTTTTAGGGTTTAGGGTAGTGCAGTGGTGTTTGGGTAGTGTGGGAGGTCATGCTGTGGGTAGATTAGGGGTTTATTGTAGTGCAGTGGTGTTTGGGTAGTGTAGGGAGTCATGCTGGGGGTAGTGTTTTAGGGTTTAGGGTAGTGCAGTGGTGTTTGTGCAGTGTAGGGAGTCATGCTGGGGGAAGTGTTTTAGAGTTTAGGGTAATGCAGTGGTGTTTGGGTAGTGTAGGGGGTCGTTCGGGGGGTAGTGTTTTAGGGTTTAGAGTAGTGCAGTGGTGTTTGTGTAGTGTAGTGGGTCATGCTGGGGTTAGCGTTTTAGGGTTTAGGGTAGTGCAGTGGTGTTTGGATAGTGTTGGGGTAGTGCTTGGGAAGTGTTTTATGGTTTAGGGTAGTGCAGTGGTGTTTGTGTAGTGTAGGGGGTTGTGATGTGGGTAGATTTAGGGTTTAGGGTAGTGCAGTGGTGTTTGGGTAGTGTAGGGAGTCATGTTGGAGGTAGTGTTTTAGTGTTTAGGATAGTGCAGTGGTGATTGTGTAGTGTAGGGGGTCGTGCTGGGGTTGGTGTTTTAGGGTTTAGGGTAGTATAGTGGTGTTTGTGTAGTGTATGTGTTTTTTATTAGGGTTTCGGGTAGTGCAGTGGTTTTTCTGCAGTGTAGCGGGTAGTGTTTTAGGGTTTGGGGTAGTACAGTGGTGTTTTTGTAGTGTAGGGGGTCATGCTGTGAGGATTGTTTTAGGGTTTAGGGTAGTGCAGTGGTGTTTGTGTAGTGTAAATAGTTGTGCTGGGGTTAGATTTAGGGTTTAGGGTAGTGCAGTGGTGTTTGGGTAGTGTAGGGAGTCATGCTGGTGGTAGTGTTTTAGTGTTTAGGGTAGTGCAGTGGTGTTTGTGTAGTGTAGGGGTTTGTGCTGGAGGTAGGTTTTTTGGGTTGAGGATAGTATAGTGGTGTTTGTGTAGTGTAGGGGGTAGTGGTTTAGGGTTTAGGGTAGTGCAGTGGTGTTTGTGTAGAGTAGGGGGTCGTGCCAGGGGTAATGTGTTAGGGTTTAGGGAAGTGCAGTGGTGTTTGTGTAGTGTATGTGGTCGTGTTTTAGGATTTAGGTTAGTGCAGTGGCGTTTGGGTAGTGTAGGGGTCGTGCTGGAGGTAGTGTTTTTGGGATTACGGTAGTGCAGTTGTGTTTGGGTAGAAAAGGGGGTTGTGCTGTGGGTAGTGTTTCATGGTTTAGGAGAGTACAGTGGTGTTTGTGTAGCATAGGGGGTCGTGCTTGGGGTAGTGTTTTAGGGTTTAGGGTAGTAACGTGGTGTTTGTGTAGTGTAGGCGGTGTTGCTGGGGGTAGTGTTTTATGGTTTAGGGGAGTACAGTGATGTTTGTGTGGTGTAGGGGGTCGTGCTTGGGTTAGTGTTTTAGGGTTTAAGGCAATGCAGTGGTGTTTGTGTAGTGAAGGGGAATGTGCTGGGGGTAGTGTTTTAGGGTAGTGCAGTGGGGTTTGTGTAGTGTAGGGGTTGTGCTGGTTGTAGATTTAGGGTTTACGGTAGTGCAGTGATGTTTGTGCAGTGTAGTGGGTCGTGCTGGGGGTAGTTTTTAAGGGTGTAGGCTAGTGCAGTGGAGTTTGTGTAGTGTACTGGGTAGTGTTTTAGGGTTTAGGATAGTGTTGTGGTGTTTGTGTAGTGAGTCGTGCTGGGGGTAGTGTTTTAGGGTTTAGGGTAGTGCAGTGGTGTTTGTGTAGTGTAGGGGGTCATGTTTTAGGGTTTAGGGTAGTGCAGTGTTGTTTAGATAGTGTAGGGGGTCGTGCTGGGTGTAGTGTTGTTGGGTTTAGCGTAGTGCAGTTATGTTTGGGTGGTGAAGCAGGTTGTGCTGGGTGTAGTGTATTTGGGTTTAGCGTAGTGCAGTTGTGTTTGGGTGGTGAAGGGGGTTGTGCTGGGGGTAGTGTTTTTGGATTTAGGGTAGTGCAGTGGTGTTTGTGTGGTATAGGGGGTCATGCTGGGGTAGACTTAGGATTTGGGATAGTGCAGTGGCGTTTGTGTTGTGAGGGGATCATGCTGGGGGTATTGTTTTAGGATTTAGGGTTGTGCAGTGGTGTTAGTGTAGTGTAGGGGGTCAAGCTGTGGGTAGATTTAGGGTTTTGTGGAGTGCAGTGGTGTTTTGGTAGTGTAGGGAGTCATGCTGGGGTAGTGTTTTAGGGTTTAGGGTAGTGCAGTGGTGTTTGTGTAGTGTAGGGAGTCGTGCTGGGGGAAGTGTTTTAGGGTTTAGGATAGTGCTGTGGTGTTTGTGTAGTGTAGTGAGTCGTGCTGGGGGTAGTGTTTTAGGGTTTAGGGTAGTGCAGTGGTGTTTGTGTAGTTTAGGGAGTCGTGCTGGGGAAGTGTTTTTGGGTTGAGGGTAGTGTAGTGGTGTTTGTGTAGTGTAGGGGGTAGTGATTTAGGGTTTATGGTAGTGCAGTAGTGTTTGTGTAGAGTAGGGGGTCGTGCTGGGGGTAGGGTTTTAGGGTTTAGGGAAGTGCAGTGGTGTTTGTGTAGTGTAGGGGGTCGTTTTTTAGGATTTAGGTTAGTGCAGTTGCGTTCGGGTAGTGTAGTGGTCGTGCTGGAGGTAGTGTTTTTGGGTTTACGGTAGTGCAGTTGTGTTTGGGTAGGGAATGGGGTCGTGCTGTGGGAAGTGCTTCATGGTTTAGGCGAGTACAGTGGTGTTTGTGTAGTATAGGGGGTCGTGCTTGGCGTAGTATTTTAGTGTTTAGGGTAGTACAGTGGTGTTTGTGTAGTGTAGGGGGTCGTGCTTGGGGTAGTGTTTTAAGGTTTAAGGCAGTGCAGTGGTGTTTGTGTAGTGTAGGGGGTTGTGCTGGTGGTAGATTTAGGGTTTACGGTAGTGCAGTGATGTTTGGGCAGTGTAGTGGGTCGTGCTGGGGCTAGTTTTTGAGAGTTTAGGGTAGTGCAGTGGTGTTTGTGTAGTGTAGGGGGTAGTGTTTTAGGGTTTAGGGTAGTGTTTTGGTGTTTGTGTAGTGTAGTGAGTCGTGCTGGGGGTTGTGTTTTAGGGTTTAGGGTAGTGCAGTGGTGTTTGTGTAGTGCAGGGGGTCATGTTTTAGTGTTTAGGGAAGTGCAGTGTTGTTTAGATAGTGTAGGGGGTCGTGATGGGTGTAGTGTTTTTGGGTTTAGCGTAGTGCAGTTGTGTTTGGGTGGTGAAGGGGGTTGTGCTGGGTGTAGTGTATTTGGGTTTAGCGTAATGCAGTTGTGTTTGGGTGGTGAAGGGGGTTGTGCTGGGGGTAGTGTTTTAGGGTTTAGGGTATTGCAGTGGTGTTTGTGTAGTATAGGGTGACATGCTGGTGATAGATTTAGGGTTTAGGGTAGTGCAGTGGCGTTTGTGTTGTGAGGGGATCAAGCTGGGGGTAGTGTTTTCGAGTTTAGGATTGTGCAGTTGTGCTTGTGTTGTTTAGGTGGTCATACTGTGAGTAGCGTTTTAGGGTTTAGGGTAGTGCAGTGTTGTTTGTGTAGTGTAGGGGGTCATGTTTTAGGGAATAGGGTAGTGCAGTGGTGTATCGGTAGTGTGGGAGGTCATGCTGTGTGTAAATTAGGGGTTTAGTGTAGTGCTGTGGTGTTTGGGTAGTGTAGGGAATCGTGCCGGGGGTAGTGTTTTAGGGTTTAGGGTAGTGCAGTGGTATTTGTGTAGTAAAGGGAGTCATGCTGGGGGAAGTGTTTTAGGGTTTAGGGTAGTTCAGTGGTGTTTGGGAAGTGTAGGGGGTCGTGCTGGGGATAGTGTTTTAGGGTTTAGAGTAGTGCAGTGGTGTTTGTGTAGCGTAGGGGGTCATGCTGGGGGTAGTGTTTTAGGGTTTAGCGTAGTGCAGTGGTGTTTGGATAGTGTTGTGGGTAGTTCTTGGGAAGTGTTTTAGGGTTTAGGCTAGTGCAGTGGTGTTTGTGTAGTGTAGGGGGTCGGGCTGGGGGTAGTGTTTTAATGTTTAAGGGAAGTGCAGTGGTGTTTGTGTAGTGTAGGGAGCCGTGCTTTAGTGGTTAGGGTAGTGCAGTGGTGTATGGGTAGTGTGGGGGGTCGTGCTGGGGGTAGTTTTATTGGGTTTAGCGTAGTGCAGTTGTGTTTGGGTGGTGATGGGGGTTGTGCTGGGGGTAGTGTTTTAGGGTTTAGGGTAGCACAGTGGTGTTTGTGTAGTGTAGGGGTCGTGCTTGGGATAGTGTTTTAGGGTTTAGGGTAGTGCAGTGGTGTTTGTGTAGTGTAGGGGGTCATGCTGGGGGTAGATCTTGGGTTTATGGTAGTCCAGTGGTATTTGTATTGTGCAGTGGGTCGTGCTGGGGGTAGTGTTTAAGGGTTTAAGGCAGTGCAGTGGTGTTTGTGTAGTGAAGGGGGTCGTTATGGGGTAGATTTAGGGTAGTGCTGTAGTTTTTGGGTAGTGTAGGGAGTAGTGCTGGTGGTAGTGGTTTAGGGTGTAGGGTAGTGCAGTTATGTTTGGGCAGTGTAGGGTGTCGTGCTGGGGTTAGTGTTTTAAGGTTTAGGGTAGTTCAGTGGTGTTTGTGTAGTCTAGGGGGTTGTGCTGGGGGTAAATTTAGGGTTTAGGCTAGTGCAGTGGTGTTTGGGTAAGGTAGGGAGTTGTGCTGGTAGTAGTGTTTTAGGGTTTAGGGAAGTGGAGTTATGTTTGGATAGTGTAGGGTGTCGTGATGCGGGTAGATTTAGGGTTTATGGTAGTGCAGTGGTGTTTGGGTAGTGTAGGGGTTCATGCTGGGGGTAGTGTTTTAGGGTTTAGGGTAGTGCAGTGGTGTTTGGGTAGTGTAGGGGCTCATGCTGGGGGTAGATTTAGGGTTTAGGGTAGTGCAGTGGTCTTTATGTAGTGTAGGGGGTAGTGTTTTAGGGTTTAGGGTAGTGCAGTGGTGTTTGGGTAGTGTAGGGGGTTATATCGGGGTTATTGTTTTAGGGTTTAGGGTAGTGCAGTGGTGTTTGGGTAGTGTAGGGGTTCGTGGTGGGGGTAGTGTTTTATGGTTTAGAGTAGTGCAGTGGTGTTCGTGTAGTGTGGGAGGTCATGCTGTAGGTAGATTTAGGGTTTAGTGTAGTGCAGTGGTGTTTAGGTAGTGTAGGGAGTCGTGCTGGAGGTAGTGTTTTAGGGTTTAGGGTTGTGCAGTGGTGTTTGTGTAGTATAGTGAGTCGTGCTGGGGGAAGTGTTTTAGGGTTTAGGGTAGTGCGGTGGTGTTTGGGTAGAGTAGGGGTTTGTGCTGGGGGTAGTGTTTTACGGTTTAGCGTAGTGCAGTGGTATGTAGTGTGGGAGGTCATGTTCTCAGGACACCCCCGCGCCGCACGGCCCTCAGCTGTGTGAGCCCCCTCGTGTGCCCTGCTGCTGCTCGCAGACTTGTTTTGCCCTCTGCCTGCCTCACACTGTCCCCCAGCTGTGTTCTAGTTCCTTTTTGTTATCTCTGCATTTTGTATTTGTTTTTGTGCATAACTGTTGTGATTTTAGGTGATTGTTGTGTCTGACCCGCTCTCCGGTTTGTGCCGCCGTCCTCGCGGCCACGCCCCTTTTTCGTGTCCTCCCCGCTCCCGCCTCCCAGCTGCTCCTCCCTCCCACTTAGCCATAAATGGCGACCGCACAGACGCGCAGCGGTCACACGCAGCGGGAGCGCCGATTGTGTGCCGAAGGCACGCCAAAGGCAAGCCCGTCTGCGCCCGTCCGCGCCTGGACTGTGCCCAGTGCCGGAACCCCTGGCCCCCGCCGATGCAAGACTACCCGACGGACCTACGCCGCCGCCACTCTCTACACACTCAATGCCGGCCAGAACCCTGCCTGCTACCGAGCCACCCCGAGACGCACCCACGGACCCTTCGCCTGCCAAGCCTGCCAATTCACCTGCTACCGGATCTGCACCACCAAGTCGACCACCAGCAGCAACCACCTGAAGTGCATCCTGCTCAACACCCGCTCCGTCCACAAGCACGCCGTGGAACTCTGGGACCTACTCAACGCGACAGCACCTGACGTCGCCTTCCTCACCGAACCCTGGATGAACGCTTCCTCTGCGCCCGACATCGCCACAGCCATCCCGGACGGATACAAGATCACCCGGAAGGACCGCATCAACCAGACGGGAGGAGGTATCGCCATCATACACAAGAACACCATCCGCATCTCGACTAACTCCGACGAAACCTTCACCGCCGCCGAACACCTGCACTTCCAGATACACACTGACCCCAAGACCACCCTCCGAGGCACCCTCATCTACAGACCCCCGGGACCACGCACACAATTCAGCGAAGACATCGCAGACTTCATCAGCCCGTACGCCCTCCCCTCCGCTGACTACATCCTCCTAGGGGACCTCAACTTCCACCTGGAGAACAACAACGACAGGAACACCACCGCCCTGCTGGACAACCTCGCCAACCTCGGACTCAAGCAACTGGTGAACACCCCCACCCAGTACGCCGGCCACACGCTTGACCCCGTCTTCTCATCCAGCAAGCACATCTCCTTCAGCCACGTCACCGGACTCCACTGGACCGACCACAGCTGCGTCCACTTCAGCTTCAGAAGAACTACGACCCACAACCACCCGCAACAGGCCCCCCGCCGGAGCTGGAGCAAGATCACCGCCGAGCAGCTCACCGCTTCCCTCAGCCAGAACACTCCCGCCAGCACAACGGACCCCAACAAAGCAGCCAGCAACCTCACCAAGTGGCTGACCGCCTGCGCCGATGACCTCGCACCACTAAAGAACCCTCCCAGCAGACCAGGCAGCAAGAAAACCCCCTGGTTCACCAACGAACTCAAGGAATCCAAGAAAAACTGCCGCACCCTCGAGAAAGCTTGGCGGCATGACCAGACCACAGACAACAGGACCGCCCTCAAGCACGCCACCTGAAAACATCATCAGCTGATCCGCGCCACCAAGAAGTCGGCACTCAAAGAACGACTTGACAACAATGCCCACGACAGCAAGGAACTCTTCAGCATCGTCAAAGAGTTCTCCAACCCCAGCGCCAGATACAATGACATCACTCCCTCGCAAGACCTCTGCAACTCACTCGCCTCGTTCTTCCACCGCAAGATCGCCGACATACACAACAGCTTCGATGCACAGACAACGCACCCTACCACCGAACCAACGCCCGCCACCACCACCCTCTGCAACTGGACCCGATCAGCACCGAAGACACCACCCGCACGATGAACTCCATCCACTCCGGATCTCCAACAGACCCCTGCTCACACCACGTCTTCAACAAAGCCGACGCCATCATCGCACCCCATCTCCGGGACATCATCAACTCCTCCTTCCACACCGCCACCTTCCCGGAGAGCTGGAAACACGCCGAGCTGACCGCCCTCCTGAAGAAACCAACGGCAGACCCCACCGACCTCAAGAACTACCGTCCCATCTCGCTCCTTCCTTTTCCGGCCAAAGTCATCGAGAAGACCGTCAACAGACAGCTTGCCACCTTCCTCGAGACGAACGGATCCCTCGACCCCTCGCAGTCCGGGTTTCGGGCCAACCACAGCACCGAGACCGCCCTAATCGCAGCTACCGACGACATCAGAACCCTGATCGACAACGGGGAAACAGCGGCCCTCATCCTCCTGGACCTCTCTGCGGCGTTCGACACTGTCTGCCACCGCACCCTAGTGAAGCGCCTCAGCAACATTGGAATCCGAGAGAAAGCACTGGAATGGATCATCTCGTTCCTCGCCGGAAGAACCCAGAGAGTCCGCCTCCCCCCCTTCAGATCCGAGGACACCGAAGTCATCTGCGGCGTACCACAAGGATCTTCACTCAGTCCAACCCTCTTCAACGTCTACATGAGCCCCCTCGCAGCCATCGCATGCCAACACAACCTCAACATCATCTCCTACGCCGACGATACCCAGCTGATCCTCTCCCTCACCAACGACCCCACCACCGCCAGAGCCAACCTACACGAAGGGATGAAAGACGTCGCCGACTGGATGAGGAACAGCCGCCTCAAACTGAACTCAGACAAGATGGAGGTCCTCATCCTGGGATCATCACCCTCCGCCTGGGATGACTCCTGATGGCCCCCAGCCCTGGGCACCGCTCCCAAACCAACAGACCACGCACGCAACCTGGGCTTCATCCTGGACTCCTCCCTCTCGATGACCAGACAAGTCAACGCCGTCACATCTTCGTGCTTCAACAACCTGCGCATGCTCCGCAAGATCTTCAGATGGATCCCCACCGAAACCAGGAAGACCGTCACCCAAGCACTCGTCACCTGCCGACTGGACTACGGGAACACCCTCTACGCCGGAACCACAGCCAAACTTCAAAAAAGACTCCAACGCATCCAGAACGCCTCCGCACGACTCATCCTGGACATCCCCCGACACAGCCACATCACCGGACACCTGAGAGACCTGCACTGGCTCCCCGTCAGCAAGAGAATCACGTTCAGACTCCTCACCCACGCACACAAGGCTCTCCACGACCTGGGCCCCAAGTACCTCAACGACCGCATGACCTTCTACACGCCCACCCGCCAGCTACGATCGACCAGCCACGCCCTCGCCACCGTTCCACGCATCCGCAGAGCCAACGCCGGAGGAAGATCCTTCTCCTACCTGGCAGCCAAGACTTGGAAATCCCTCCCCACCCACCTTCGGCGAACCCAAGACGATCTCTCCTTCAGGAAGCAGCTCAAGACCTGGCTGTTCGAGCAGTGACATTTCCCCTTCCCCCAGCGCCTTGAGACCCTCCCGGGTGAGTAGCGAGCTTTACAAATGCCGTGATTGATTGATTGATTGATGCTGTGGGTATATTTAGGGTTTAGTGTAATGCAGTGGTGTTTGGGTAGTGTAGGGAGTCGTGCTGGGGGTAGTGGTATAGGGTTTAGGATAGTGCAGTGGTGTTTGTGTAGTGTAGGGTGTTGTGCTGTGGTAGATTTAGGGTTTAGGGTAGTGCAGTGGTGTTTGGGTAGTGCAGGGAGTCATGCTGGTTGTAGTGTTTTAGGGTTTAGGGTAGTGTAGTGGTGTATGTGTAGTGTATGGGGTCGTGCTGGGGGTAGTGTTTTAGTGTTTAGGGAAGTGCAGTGGTGTTTGTGTAGAGTAGGGGGTCGTGTTTTTGGGTTTAGGGTATTGCAGTGGTGTTTGGGTAGTGCAGCGGGTCGTGCTGAAGGTAGTGTTTTTGGGTTTACCGTAGTGCAGTTGTGTTTGGGTAGTGAAGGGGGTCATGCTGGGGGTAGTGTTTTATGGTTTAGAATAGTACAGTGGTGTTTGGGTAGTGTAGGGGGTCATGCTTGGGGTAGTGTTTTAGGGTTTAGGATAGTACAGTTGTGTTTGTGTAGTGTAGTCGGTCATGCTGGGGGTAGTGTTTTAGGGTTTAAGACAGTGCAGGGGTGTTTGTGTAGCATAGGGGTAGTGTTTTAGGGTTTGGGGAAGTGCAGTGGTGTTTGTGTAGTGTAGGGGGTCATGCTGTGAGTTGTGTTTTAGGATTTAGGGTAGTGCAGTGGTGTTTGTGTAGTGTAGGGGGTTATGTTTTAGGCTTTAGGGTAGTACAGTGGTGTTTGTGTAGTGTAGGGGGTCATGCTGGGGTAGATTTAGGGTTTATTGGAGTGCAGTGGTGTTTGCGTTGTGCAGTGGGTCGTGCTGGGGGTAGTGTTTTAGGGTTTAAGGCAGTGCAGTGGTGTTTGTGTAGTGAAGGAGGTCGTGGTGGGGTAGATTTAGGGTTTATGGTAGTGCACTGGTGTTTGGGTTAGTGTTTTAGGGTTTAGGGTAGTGCAGTGGTGTTTGTGTAGTCTAGGGGGTTGTGCTGGGGTTAAATTTAGGGTTTAGGAAGTGCAGTGGTGTTTGGGTAGGGTGGGGAGTCGTGCTGGTGATTAGTTTTAGGGTTTAGGGTAGTGCAGTTATGTTTGGGTAGTGTAGGGTGTCGTGCTGGAGGTAGTGTTTTAGGGTTTATGGCAGTGCAGTGCTGCTTGTGTAGTGTAGGGGTATGTGCTGGGGTAGTGTTTTAGGGTTTAGGGTAGTGCAGTGGTGTTTGGGTAGTATAGGGGTTCATGCTGGAGGTAGTGTTTTAGGGTTTAAGGTAGTGCAGTGGTGTTTGTATATTGTAGAGGGTCATGCTGGGGATATATTTAGGGTTTAGGGTAGTGCAGTGGTGTTTGTGCTGTGAGGGGGTTATGCTGGGGGTCGTTTTTCAGGGTTTAGGGTAGTGCAGTGGTGTTTGTATAGTGTAGAGGGTCATGCTGGGTGTAGTGTTTTAGTATTTAGGGTAGTGTAGTGGTGTTTGTGTAGTGTAGGGGTTAGTGTTCTAGGGTTTAGGGAAGTGCAGTGGCGTTTGGGTAGTGTAGGGGGTCATATCGGGGTTATTGTTTTAGGGTTTAGGGTAGTGAAGTGGTGTTTGGGTAGTGTAGGGATTCGTGGTGGGGGTAGTGTTTTATGGTTTAGAGTAGTGCAGTGGTGTTTGTGTAGTGTGGGAGGTCATGCTGTGGGTAGGTTTAGGGTTTAGTGTAGTACAGTGGTGTTTGGGTAGTGTACAGAGTCGTGCTGGGGGTAGTGTTTTAGAGTTTAGGGTTGTGCAGTGGTGTTTGTGTAGTATAGTGAGTCGTGCTGGGGGAAGTGTTTTAGGGTTTAGGGTAGTGCGGTGGTGTTTGGGTAGAGTAGGGGTTTGTGCTGGGGGTAGTGTTTTACGGTTTAGAGTAGTGCAGTGGTGTTTGTGTAGTGTGGGAGGTCATGCTGTGGGTAGATTTAGGGTTTAGTGTAATGCAGTGGTGTTTGGGTAGTGTAGGGAGTCGTGCTGGGGGTAGTGGTATAGGGTTTAGGATAGTGCAGTGGTGTTTGTGTAGTGTAGGGTGTTGTGCTGTGGTAGATTTAGAGTTCAGGGTAGTGCAGTGGTGTTTGGGTAGTGCAGGGAGTCATGCTGGTTGTAGTGTTTTAGTGTTTAGGGTAGTGCAGTGGTGTGTGTGTAGTTTAGGGGGTCGTGCTGTGGGTAGCGTTTTAGGGTTTAGGGTAGTGTAGTGGTGTATGTGTAGTGTAGGGGGTAGTGTTTTAGGGTTTAGGGTAGTGCAGTGGTGTTTGTGTAGTGTAAGGGGTCGTGCTGGGGGTAGTGTTTTAGTGTTTAGGGAAGTGCAGTGGTGTTTGTGTAGAGTAGGGGGTCGTGTTTTTGGGTTTAGGGTATTGCAGTGGTGTTTGGGTAGTGTAGCGGGTCGTGCTGAAGGTAGTGTTTTTGGGTTTACGGTAGTGCAGTTGTGTTTGGGTAGTGAAGGGGGTCATGCTGAGGGCAGTGTTTTATGGTTTAGGATAGTACAGTGGTGTTTGGGTAGTGTAGGGGGTCATGCTTGGGGTAGTGTTTTAGGGTTTAGGATAGTACAGTTGTGTTTGTGTAGTGTAGTCGGTCATGCTGGGGGTAGTGTTTTAGGGTTTAAGACAGTGCAGTGATGTTTGTGTAGTGGAGGGGTAGTGTTTTAGGGATTTTGGGTAGTGCAGTGGTGATTGGGTAGTGTACGGGGTCATGTTTTAGGGTTTAGGGTAGTGCATTGGTGATTGGGTAGTGTAGGGGATCGTGCTGGGGTAGTGTTTTGGGGTTCAGGGTAGTGCAGGTATGTTTGGGTTGTGAAGGGTGTCGTGCTGGGGGTAGTGTTTTAGGGATTAGGGTATTACAGAGGTGTTTGTGTAGTGTAGGGTTTCATGCTGGGGGTAGTGTTTTAGGGTTTAGGGTAGTGCAGTGGTGTCTGTGCAGTGTAGGGGGTCGTGCTGGGGTTTGTGTTTTAGGGTTTAGGGCAGTGCAGTGGTGTTTGTGTAGTGTAGGGGTTCGTGCTGGGGTAGTGTTTTAAGGTGTAGGGTACAGGAGTGGTGTTTGGGTGGTGTAGGGGGTCGTGCTGGGGGTATTGTTTTAGGGAAGGGCAGTGGTGTTTGTGTAGAGTAGTGGGTCGTGCTGGGGGAAGTGATTTAGGGTTTAGGGTAGGGCAGTGGTGTGTTTATAATGTAGAGGGTCATGTTGGGGGTAGTGTTTTAGGGTTTAGGGTATTGCAGTGGTGTTTGGGTAGTGTAGGGGGTCATGCTGGGGGTAGTGTTTTAGGGTTTAGGGTAGTGCAGTGGTGTTAGTGTAGTGTAGGGGGTCATGCTGGGGTTAGTCTTTTAGGGTTGAGGGTAGTGCAGTGTTGTTTGGATAGTATAGGGGTTCATGCTGGGGGTAGTGTTTTAGGGTTTAGGGTAGTGCAGTGGTGTTTGTGTAGTGTGGGAATTCATGCTGTGGGTAGATTAGGTGTTTAGTGTAGTGCAGTGGTGTTTGGGTAGTGTAGGGGGTCATGCTGGGGGTAGTGTTTTAGGGTTTAGGGTAGTGCAGTTTGTGTTTGGATAGTGTAGGGGGTAGTTTTTTAGGGTTTAAGGTAGTGCAGTGGTGTTTGTGTAGTGTTGGGTGTCATGCTGGGGGCAGTGTTTTAGGGTTTAGGGAAGTGCAGTGGTGTTTGTGTGTAGGGGGTCGTGTTTTAGGGTTTAGGGTAGTGCAGTGGTGTTTGGGTAGTATAGGGGGTCGTGCTGGAGGTACTGTTTTTGGGTTTACGGTAGTGCAGTTGTGTTTGGGTAGTGAAGGAGGTCGTGCTGGGGGCAGTGTTTTGTTGTTTAGGGGAGTACAGTGCTGTTTGTGTAGTGTAGGGGGTTGTGCTTGGGATAGTGTTTTAGGGTTTAGGATAGTACAGTGGTGTTTGTGTAGTGTAGGCGGTCGTGCTGGGGTAGTGTTTTAGAGTTTAAGGCAGTGCAGTGGTGTTTGTATAGTGAACGGGAATGTGCTGGGGGTAGTGTTTTAGGGTTTAGGATAGTGGAGTAGTGTTTGTGTGGTGTAGGGGGTTGTGCTGGTGGTTCATTTAGGGTTTAGGGTAGTGCAGTGATGTTTGGGTAGTGTAGGGGGTCATGCTGTGGATAGTGTTTAAGGGTTTAGGGTAGTGCAGTGGTGTTTGTGTAGTGCAGGGGTAGTGTTTTAGGGTTTTTGGTAGTGCAGTGGTGTTTTTGTAGTGTAGGGAATCGTGCTGGGGTTGTTTTTTAGGGTTTTGGGTAGTACAGTGGTGTTTGTGTAGTGTAGGGGGTCATGTTTTAGGATTTAGGGTAGTGCAGTGGTGATTGGGTAGTATAGGGGATCATGCTGGGGTAGTGTTTTTGGGTTTAGGGTAGTGCAGTTATATTTGGGTTGAGAAGGGTGTCGTGCTGGGGGGAGTGTTTTAGGGATTAGGGTATTATAGAGGTTTTTGTGGACTGTAGGGGGTCATGCTGGAGGTAGTGTTTTAGGGTTTAGGTTAGTGCAGTGGTGTTTGTGTAGTGAAGGGGGTCGTGCTGGGGGACGTGTTTTAGGGTTTAGGGTATTGCTGTGGTGTTTGGGTAGTGTAGGGGGTCGTGCTGGGGGTAGTGCCTTAGGGTTTAGGGTAGTGCAGTGGTGTTTATGTAGTGTAGGGAGTCGTGCTGGGGGACGTGTTTTAGGGTTTAGGGTATTGCAGTGGTGTTTGGGTAGTGTAGGGGGTCATGCTGGGGGTAGTGCTTTAGGGTTTAGGGTAGTGCAGTGCTGTTTGTGTAGTGGAGGGGGTCGTGCTGGGGGTAGTGTTTTAGGGTAGTGCAGTGGTGTTTGTGTAGGGTAGGGTGTAGTGTTTTAGGGTATTGCAGTGGTGTTTGTGTAGTGTAGGGGGTTGTGCAGAGGTAGTGTGTTAGGGTTTAAGGAAGTGCAGTGGTGTTTTTGTAGTGTAGGGGGTCATGTTTTAGGGTTTAGGGTAGTGCAGTGGTTATTGGGTAGTGGAGGGGGTCATGTTTTAGGGTTTAGGGTAGTGCAGTGGTGATTGGGTAGTGTAGTGGATCGTGCTGGGGTAGTGTTTTGGGGTTTAGGGAAGTGCAGGTATGTTTGGGTTGTGAAGGGTGTCGTGCTGGGGGTAGTGTTTTAGGGATTAGGGTATTACAGAGGTGTTTGTGTAGTGTAGGGTTTCATGCGGGGGGTAGTGTTTTAGGGTTTAGGGTAGTGCAGTGGTGTCTGTGCAGTGTAGGGGGTCGTGCTGGGGTTTGTGTTTTAGGGTTTAGGGCAGTGCAGTGGTGTTTGTGTAGTGTAGGGGTTCGTGCTGGGGTAGTGTTTTAAGGTGTAGGGTACAGGAGTGGTGTTTGGGTGGTGTAGGGGGTCGTGCTGGGGGTATTGTTTTAGGGTAGGGCAGTGGTGTTTGTGTAGAGTAGTGGGTCGTGCTGGGGGAAGTGATTTAGGGTTTAGGGTAGGGCAGTGGTGTGTTTATAATGTAGAGGGTCATGTTGGGGGTAGTGTTTTAGGGTTTAGGGTATTGCAGTGGTGTTTGGGTAGTGTAGGGGGTCATGCTGGGGGTAGTGTTTTAGGGTTTAGGGTAGTGCAGTGGTGTTAGTGTAGTGTAGGGGGTCATGCTGGTGTTAGTCTTTTAGGGTTGAGGGTAGTGCAGTGTTGTTTGGATAGTATAGGGGTTCATGCTGGGGGTAGTGTTTTAGGGTTTAGGGTAGTGCAGTGGTGTTTGTGTAGTGTGGGAATTCATGCTGTGGGTAGATTAGGTGTTTAGTGTAGTGCAGTGGTGTTTGGGTAGTGTAGGGGGTCATGCTGGGGGTAGTGTTTTAGGGTTTAGGGTAGTGCAGTTTGTGTTTGGATAGTGTAGGGGGTAGTTTTTTAGGGTTTAAGGTAGTGCAGTGGTGTTTGTGTAGTGTTGGGTGTCATGCTGGGGGCAGTGTTTTAGGGTTTAGGGAAGTGCAGTGGTGTTTGTGTGTAGGGGGTCGTGTTTTAGGGTTTAGGGTAGTGCAGTGGTGTTTGGGTAGTATAGGGGGTCATGCTGGAGGTACTGTTTTTGGGTTTACGGTAGTGCAGTTGTGTTTGGGTAGTGAAGGAGGTCGTGCTGGGGGCAGTGTTTTGTTGTTTAGGGGAGTACAGTGCTGTTTGTGTAGTGTAGGGGGTTGTGCTTGGGATAGTGTTTTAGGGTTTAGGATAGTACAGTGGTGTTTGTGTAGTGTAGGCGGTCGTGCTGGGGTAGTGTTTTAGAGTTTAAGGCAGTGCAGTGGTGTTTGTATAGTGAACGGGAATGTGCTGGGGGTAGTGTTTAAGGGTTTAGGATAGTGGAGTAGTGTTTGTGTGGTGTAGGGGGTTGTGCTGGTGGTTCATTTAGGGTTTAGGGTAGTGCAGTGATGTTTGGGTAGTGTAGGGGGTCATGCTGTGGATAGTGTTTAAGGGTTTAGGGTAGTGCAGTGGTGTTTGTGTAGTGCAGGGGTAGTGTTTTAGGGTTTTTGGTAGTGCAGTGGTGTTTTTGTAGTGTAGGGAATCGTGCTGGGGTTGTTTTTTAGGGTTTTGGGTAGTACAGTGGTGTTTGTGTAGTGTAGGGGGTCATGTTTTAGGATTTAGGGTAGTGCAGTGGTGATTGGGTAGTGTAGGGGATCATGCTGGGGTAGTGTTTTTGGGTTTAGGGTAGTGCAGTTATATTTGGGTTGAGAAGGGTGTCGTGCTGGGGGGAGTGTTTTAGGGATTAGGGTATTATAGAGGTTTTTGTGGACTGTAGGGGGTCATGCTGGAGGTAGTGTTTTAGGGTTTAGGTTAGTGCAGTGGTGTTTGTGTAGTGAAGGGGGTCGTGCTGGGGGACGTGTTTTAGGGTTTAGGGTATTGCTGTGGTGTTTGGGTAGTGTAGGGGGTCGTGCTGGGGGTAGTGCCTTAGGGTTTAGGGTAGTGCAGTGGTGTTTATGTAGTGTAGGGAGTCGTGCTGGGGGACGTGTTTTAGGGTTTAGGGTATTGCAGTGGTGTTTGGGTAGTGTAGGGGGTCATGCTGGGGGTAGTGCTTTAGGGTTTAGGGTAGTGCAGTGCTGTTTGTGTAGTGGAGGGGGTCGTGCTGGGGGTAGTGTTTTAGGGTAGTGCAGTGGTGTTTGTGTAGGGTAGGGTGTAGTGTTTTAGGGTATTGCAGTGGTGTTTGTGTAGTGTAGGGGGTTGTGCTGAGGTAGTGTGTTAGGGTTTAAGGAAGTGCAGTGGTGTTTTTGTAGTGTAGGGGGTCATGTTTTAGGGTTTAGGGTAGTGCAGTGGTTATTGGGTAGTGGAGGGGGTCATGTTTTAGGGTTTAGGGTAGTGCAGTGGTGATTGGGTAGTGTAGTGGATCATGCTGGGGTAGTGTTTTGGGGTTTAGGGTAGTGCAGGTATGTTTGGGTTGTGAAGGGTGTCGTGCTGGGGGTAGTGTTTTAGGGATTAGGGTATTACAGAGGTGTTTGTGTAGTGTAGGGTTTCATGCGGGGGGTAGTGTTTTAGGGTTTAGGGTAGTGCAGTGGTGTCTGTGCAGTGTAGGGGGTCGTGCTGGGGTTTGTGTTTTAGGGTTTAGGGCAGTGCAGTGGTGTTTGTGTAGTGTAGGGGTTCGTGCTGGGGTAGTGTTTTAAGGTTCTAGGGTACAGGAGTGGTGTTTGGGTGGTG
The DNA here is from genome assembly GCF_964204655.1 of Triturus cristatus. Classification (NCBI taxonomy): domain Eukaryota; kingdom Metazoa; phylum Chordata; class Amphibia; order Caudata; family Salamandridae; genus Triturus; species Triturus cristatus. The sequence goes on from NC_140579.1 coordinate 749,723,047, forward strand.
TAGGGGGTCGTGCTGGGGGTATTGTTTTAGGGTAGGGCAGTGGTGTTTGTGTAGAGTAGTGGGTCGTGCTGGGGGAAGTGATTTAGGGTTTAGGGTAGGGCAGTGGTGTGTTTATAATGTAGAGGGTCATGTTGGGGGTAGTGTTTTAGGGTTTAGGGTATTGCAGTGGTGTTTGGGAAGTGTAGGGGGTCATGCTGGGGGTAGTGTTTTAGGGTTTAGGGTGGTGCAGTGGTGTTTGTTTAGTGTATGGGGTTGTGCTGGGGGTAGTGTTTTAGGGTTTAGGGTAGTGCAGTGTTTGTATAGTGTAGAGGGTCATGCTGGTGGTAGTGTTTTAGGGTTTAGGATAGTGCAGTGGTGTTTGGGTAGTGTAGGGGGACATGCTGGGGTAGTGTTTTAGGGTTTAGGATAGTGGAGTGGTGTTTGTGTGGTGTAGGGGGTTGTGCTGGTGGTTCATTTAGGGTTTAGGGTAGTGCAGTGATGTTTGGGTAGTGTAGGGGGTCATGCTGTGGATAGTGTTTAAGGGTTTAGGGTAGTGCAGTGGTGTTTGTGTAGTGCAGGGGTAGTGTTTTAGGGTTTTTGGTAGTGCAGTGGTGTTTTTGTAGTGTAGGGAATCGTGCTGGGGTAGTTTTTTAGGGTTTTGGGTAGTACAGTGGTGTTTGTGTAGTGTAGTGGGTCATGTTTTAGGATTTAGGGTAGTGCAGTGGTGATTGGGTAGTGTAGGGGATCATGCTGGGGTAGTGTTTTTGGGTTTAGGATAGTGCAGTTATGTTTGGGTTGAGAAGGGTGTCGTGCTGGGGGGAGTGTTTTATGGATTAGGGTATTATAGAAGTTTTTGTGGAGTGTAGGGGGTCATGCTGGAGGTAGTGTTTTAGGGTTTAGGTTAGTGCAGTGGTGTTTGTGTAGTGAAGGGGGTCGTGCTGGGGTTAGTGTTTTAGGGTTTAGGGCAGTGCAGTGGTGTTTGTGTAGTGTAGGGGTTTGTGCTGGGGTAGTGTTTTAAGGTATAGGGTAGTGGAGTGGTGTTTCGGTAGTGTAGGGGTCATGCTGGGGGTAGTGTTTTAGGGTAGTGCAGTGGTGTTTATGTAGAGTAGTGGGTCGTGCTGGGGGAAGTGATTTAGGGTTTAGGGTAGTGCAGTGGTGTGTTTATAGTGTAGGGGGTCATGCTGGGGGTAGTGTTTTAGGGTTTAGGGTATTGCAGTGGTGTTTGGGTAGTGTAGGGGGACATGCTGGGGGTAGTGTTTAAGGGTTTGGGGTAGTGCAGTGGTGTTAGTGCAGTGTAGGGGGTCAAGCTGAGGGTACTGTTTTAGAGTTTAGAGTAGTGCAGTGGTGTTTGTGTAGTGTAGGGGGTCGTGCTAGGGTAGTGTTTTAGGGTTTAGGGTAGTGTAGTGGTGTTTGTGTAGTGTAGAGTGCAGTGTTTTAGGGTTTAGGGTGTTTGGATAGTGTTGGGGTAGTGGTTTGGAAGTGTTTTAGGGTTTAGGGTAGTGCAGTGGTGTTTGTGTAGTGTAGGGGGTCGTGCTGGGGTAGTGTTTTAGGGTTTAGGGTAGTGTAGTGGTGTTTGTGTAGTGTATGGGGTCATGTTTTAGGGTTTAGGGTAGTGCAGTGGTGTTTGGGTCGTGTGGGGGGTTGTGCTGGGGGTAGTGTTTTTGGGTTTAGAGTAGTGCAGTTGTGTTTGGGTGGTGAAGGGGGTTGTGCTGGGATAGTGTTTTACGGTTTAGGGTAGTACAGTGGTGTTTGTGTAGTATAGGGGGTCGTGCTTGGGGTAGTGTTTTAGGGTTTAGGGTAGCACAGTGGTGTTTGTGTAGTGTAGGGTGTCATGCTAGGGGTAGATTTAGGGTTTATGGTAGTGCAGTGGTGTTTGTGTTGTGCAGTGGGTCGTGCTGGGGGTAGTGTATTAGGGTTTAAAGCAGTGCAGTGGTGTTTGTGTAGTGAATGGGGCATTGGTGGGGGTAGATTTACAGTTTAGGGTAGTGCAGTGGTGTTTGGGTAGTGTAGGAATTTGTGCTGGTGGTAGTGGTTTAGGGTTTAGGGTAGTGCAGTTATGTTTGTGTAGTGTAGGGTGTCGTGCTGGGGGTAGTGTTTTAGAGTTTAGGGTAGTGCAGTGGTGTTTGTGTAGTCTAGGGGGTTGTGCTGGGGGTAGTGTTTTAGGGTTAGGGTAGTGCAGTGGTGTTTGGGTAGTGTAGGGGTTTGTGCTGGTGGTAGTGTTTTAGTGTTTAGAGTAGTGCAGTGGTGTATGTGTAGTGTAGGGGGTCATGTTTTAGGGTATAGTGTAGTGCAGTGGTGTTTGGGTACTGTAGGGGGTTATGCTGGGGTTAGTGTTTTAGGGTTTAGGGCAGTGAAGTGGTGTTTATGTAGTGTAGGGAGTCGTGCTGGGGGACGTGGTTTAGGGTTTAGGGTATTGCAGTGGTGTTTGGGTAGTGTAGGGGGTCGTGCTGGGGGTAGGGCTTTAGGGTTTAGGGTAGTGCAGTGGTGTTTGTGTAGTGTAGGGGGTCGTGCTAGGGTAGTGTTTTAGGGTTTAGGGTAGTGTAGTGGTCTTTGTGTAGTGTAGAGTGTAGTGTTTTAGGGTTTAGGGTGTTTGGATAGTGTTGGGGTAGTGGTTCGGAACTGTTTTAGGGTTTAGGGTAGTGCAGTGGTGTTTGTGTAGTGTAGGGGGTCGTGCTGGGGTAGTGTTTTAGGGTTTAGGGTAGTGTAGTTGTCTTTGTGTAGTGTAGGGGGTCATGTTTTAGGGTTTAGGGTAGTGCAGTGGTGTTTGGGTCGTGTGGGGGGTTGTGCTGGGGTAGTGTTTTTGGGTTTAGAGTAGTGCAGTTGTGTTTGGGTGGTGAAGGGGGTTGTGCTAGGATAGTGTTTTACGGTTTAGGGTAGTACAGTGGTGTTTGTGTAGTGTAGGGGGTCGTGCTTGGGGTAGTGTTTTAGGGTTTAGGGTAGCACAGTGGTGTTTGTGTAGTGTAGGGTGTCATGCTGGGGGTAGATTTAGGGTTTATGGTAGTGCAGTGGTGTTTGTGTTGTGCAGTGGGTCGTGCTGGGGGTAGTGTATTAGGGTTTAAAGCAGTGCAGTGGTGTTTGTGTAGTGAATGGGGCATTGATGGGGTAGATTTACAGTTTAGGGTAGTGCAGTGGTGTTTGGGTAGTGTAGGAATTTGTGCTGGTGGTAGTGGTTTAGGGTTTAGGGTAGTGCAGTTATGTTTGTGTAGTGTAGGGTGTCGTGCTGGGGGTAGTGATTTAGAGTTTAGGGTAGTGCAGTGGTGTTTGTGTAGTCTAGGGGGTTGTGCTGGGGGTAGTGTTTTAGGGTTTAGGGTAGTGCAGTGGTGTTTGGGTAGTGTAGGGGTTTGTGCTGGGGGTAGTGTTTTAGGGTTTAGAGTAGTGCAGTGGTGTATGTGTAGTGTAGGGGGTCATGTTTTAGGGTATAGTGTAGTGAAGTGGTGTTTGGGTACTGTAGGGGGTTATGCTGGGGTTAGTGTTTTAGGGTTTAGGTTAGTGAAGTGGTGTTTATGTAGTGTAGGGAGTCGTGCTGAGGGACGTGTTTTAGGGTTTAGGTTATTGCAGTGGTGATTGGGTAGTGTAGGGGGTCGTGCTGGGGGTAGTGCTTTAGGGTTTAGGGTAGTGCAGTGGTGTTTGTGTAGTGGTGGTGGTCGTGCTGGGGGTAGTGTTTTAGGGTAGTGCAGTGGTGTTTGTGTAGGGTAGGGTGTAGTGTTTTAGGGTTTAGGGTATTGCAGTGGTGTTTGTGTAGTGTAGGGGGTCGTGCTGAGGTAGTGTGTTAGGGTTTAAGGAAGTGCAGTGGTGTTTGTGTAGTGTAGGGTTTCATGTTTTAGGGTTTAGGGTAGTGCAGTGGTGATTGGGTAGTGTAGGGGATTGTGCTGGGGTAGTGTTTTTGGGTTTACAGTAGTGCAGTTATGTTTGGGTTGTGAAGGGTGTCGTGCTGGGGGTAGTGTTTTAGGGATTAGAGTATTACAGAGGTGTTTGTGTAGTGTAGGGTGTCATGCTGGGGGTAGTGTTTTAGGGTTTAGGGTAGTGCAGTGGTATTTGTGCAGTGTAGGGGGTCGTGCTGGGGTTAGTGTTTTAGGGTTTAGGGCAGTGCAGTGGTGTTTGTGTAGTGTAGGGGTTTGTGCTTGGGTAGTGTTTTAATGTGTAGGGTACAGGAGTGGTGTCTGGGTAGTGTAGGGGGTCGTGCTGGGGGTAGTGTTTTAGGGTAGGGCAGTGGTATTTGTGTAGAGTAGTGGGTCATTCGGGGGGTAGTGATTTAGGGTTTAGGGTAGTGCAGTGGTGTGTTTATAGTGTAGGGGTCATGCTGGGGGTAGTGTTTTAGGGTTTAGGGTAATGCAGTTGTGTTTGGGTGCTGAAGGGTGTTGTACTGGGGTAGTGGTTTAAGGTTTAGAGTAGTGCAGTTATGTTTGGGTAGTGTAGGGTGTCGTGCTGGGGATAATGTTTTAGGGTTTAGGGTAGTGCATTGGTGTTTGTGTAGTCTAGGGGGTTGTGCTGGGGGTAGATTTAGGGTTTAGAGTAGTGCAGTGGTGTTTGGGTAGTGTAGGGAGTCGTGCTGGTGGTAGTGTTTTAGGGTTTAAGGTATTGCAGTTATGTTTGTATAGTGTAGGGGTTCGTGCAGGGGTAGTGTTTTAGGGTATGGGGTAGTGCAGTGGTGTTTGGGTAGTGTAGGGGGTCGTGCTGGGGGTAGTGTTTTAGGAGAGTGCAGTTGTGTTTGTGTAGAGTATTGGGTCGTCCTGGGGGTAGTGATTTAGGGTTTAGAGTAGTGCAGTGGTGTTTGTATTTTTTAGGGGGTCATGCTGGGGGTAGTGTTTTAGGGTTTAGGGTATTGCAGTGGTGTTTGGTTAGTGAAGGGCGTAGTGTAGTGCAGTGGTTTTTTTGGTAGTGTAGGGGGTCATGCTGGGAGTAGTGTTTTAGGGTTTAGGGTAGTGCAGTGGTGTTTGTGTAGTGAAGGGGAATGTTCTGGGGGTAGGGTTTTAGGGTTTAGGGTAGTGCAGTGGTGTTTGTGTAGTGTAGGGGGTTGTGCCGGTGGTATGTTTGGGGTTTAGGGTAGTGCAGTGATGTTTGGGTAGTGTAGGGGTCGTGTTGGGGATAGTGTTTAGGGGTTTAGGGTTGTGCAGTGGTGTTTGGGTAGTGTAGGGGGTCGTGCTGGGGGTATTGTTTTAGGGTAGTGCAGTGGTGTTTGTATAATGTAGGGGGTCATGCTGGGGGTAGTGTTTTAGGGATTAGGGTATAGCAGTGGCGTTTGGGTAGTGTAGGGGGTCATGCTGGGGGTATTGTTTTAGGGTTTAGGGTAGTGCAGTGGTGTTTGGGTAGTGTAGGGGGTCGTGCTGGGGTAGTGTTTTAGGGTAGTGCAGTGTTGTTTGTGTAGAGTAGTGGGTCGTCCTGGGGTAGTGATTTAGGGTTTAGGGTAGTGCAGTGGTGTTTGTATAGTATAGGGGATCATGCTGGGGTAGTGTTTTAGGGTGTAGGGTAGTGCAGTGTTGTTTGGGTAGTGTAGGGGGTTGTGCTGGGGTACTGTTTTAGGGTAGTGCAGTCGTGTTTGTGTAGAGTAGTGGGTCGTCCTGGGGGTAGCGATTTAGGGTTTAGGGTAGTGCAGTGGTGTTTGTATAGTATAGGGGGTCATGCTGGGGGTAGTGTTTTAGGGTTTATGGTATTGCAGTGGTGTTTGGGTAGTGTAGGGGTAGTGTTTAAGGGTTTGGGGTAGTGCAGTGGTGTTTGTGTAGAGTAGTGGGTCATGCTGGGGTTAGTGTTTTAGGGTTTAGGTTAGTGCAGTGGTTTTAGTGTAGTGTAGGGGGTCAAGCTGGGGGTAGTGTTTTAGGGTTTAGGGTAGTGCAGTGATGTTTGTGTAGTGTAGGTGTTTGTGTTTTAGGATTGAGGTTAGTGCAGTTGCGTTTGGGTAGTGTAAGGGTCGTGCTGGTGGTAGTGGTTTTGGGTTTACGGTAGTGCAGTTGTGTTTGGGTAGGGAAGGGGGTTGTGCTGTGGGTAGTGTTAAAGAATTAAGAGTAGTGCATTGGTGTTTGTGTAGTGTGGGAGGTCATGCTGTGGGTAGATTTAGGGGTTAGTGTAATGCAGTGGTGTTTGGGTAGTGTAGGGAGTCGTGCTGGGATAGTGTTTTAGGTTTTAGGGTAGTGCAGTGGTGTCTGTGTAGTGTAGGGAGTCGTGCTGGTGGTAGTGTTTTAGGGTTTAGGGTAGTGCAGCGGTGTTTGGGTAGTGTAGGGGGTCATGCTGGGGGTAGTGTTTTAGGGTTTAGGGTAGTGCAGTGGTGTTTGTGTAGTGAAGGGGAATGTTCTGGGGGTAGGGTTTAAGGGAGTAGGTTAGTGCAGTGGTGTGTGTGCAGTGTAGGGGGTTGTGCTGGTTGTAGATTTAGGGTTTAGGGTAGTGCAGTGATGTTTGGATAGTGTAGGGGTCGTGCTGGGGATAGCGTTTAAGGGTTTAGGGTAGGGCAGTGGTGTTTGGGTAGTGTATGGGGTCGTGCTGGGGATAGTGTTTTAGGGTAGTGCAGTGGTGTTTGTGTGCAGTAGTGGGTCGTGCTGGGGGTAGTGATGTGGGGTTTAGGGTAGTGCAGTGGTGTTTGTATAGTGTAGGGGGTCATGCTGGGGGTAGTGTTTTATGGTTTAGGGTAGTGCAGTGGTGTTTGTGTAGTGTAGGGAGTCATGCTGGGGGTAGGGTGTTAGGGTTTAGGGTAGTGCAGTGGTGTTTGGGTAGTGTAGGGGGTCATGATGGGGGTAGTGTTTAATGGTTTAGGGTAGTGCAGTGGTGTTTGTGTAGTGAAGGGGAATGTGCAGTGGTAGTGTTTTAGGGTTTAGAGTAGTGCAGTGGTGTTTGTGTAGTGTAGAGGGTTGTGCTGTTAGTATATTTATGGTTTTGGGTAGTGCAGTGATGTTTGGGTAGTGTAGGGGGTCGCGCTGGGGATAGTGTTTAAGGGTTTAGGGTAGTGCAGTGGTGTTTGGGTAGTGTAGGGGGTCGTGCTGGGGGTAGTGTTTTAGGGTAGTGCAGTTGTGTTTGTGTAGAGTAGTGGGTCATGCTGTGGGTAGTGTTTTAGGGTTTAGGGTAGTGCAGTGGTGTTTGTGTAATGTAGGGGGTCATGTTTTAGGGTATAGGGTAGTGCAGTGGTGTTTGGGTAGCGTTAGAAATGGGGGTCTCTAGTTGGCAATGGCTGGCCACTGTCCAAGTAGGTACCCTTCTTCCTATGTCAGAGTAAGCAGCCTACACCCTTTAACAACCACCGCTCAACCCTGTGGTAACGTAGCACGAGCAGCTAGGCTTATCTCAGAGGCAGTGTGTGAAGCATTTATGACCATACACAGTAATACAATGAGGAACAATCCAAATGGACACCACTCAAGTAGTTATAAAAAAATAGGTATATTTATATAGACTTAATCACAAGACCAATAACAGTAAAAATCCACAATACTAGAAAAATAGGGTTACTTTAAAAATGCTGCAAAAATAGTTCAAGGTGCACAAAATGATGTTCAGTTCAATACAGTGGTCTCTGCGACCCTTTTACTCACACAAAGTATCTGCATTCCGTAGCAAAGCAACAAAAATGTCGGTAAGGAGTTGTAGCGATAAATTTCCTCACGCTAACCAGCGATGCGTTGAATCCTTACCGCAAGGGAGGATGATGTGCTGGGTTGCGGGCAGGAGAAATCGACAAACTTCTTCACGCTAAGCCGGTGATGCGATAAAATCCTTGCCGCTAAGGGAGGATGATGCACCGAGCCTGTTGCGTGTGCGATCTTGCTGCGATGAAAGAAAATGGCGCTCCGCGAGGGAGCGACGATCCTGATGCGATGCCGGGAAAATGGCGAACGCTCTGTGTCCGCGCTGCAATGAGCTTAATGCGATGATTTGGGGTTAGCGAGCGCTTTGGGGGCCGCTAACAAGGAATGCGACGATCTTTGGGATAGCGGCCGTTTTCAGGCTCGCAGACATGGTGCTGCGACGATCTTCGGGATAGCGGCGTTTTCAGGCCCGCTGACGGATGATAAGATATTCTTCGGGGTTAGCGAGTGCTCGGCGACAGCAGAGCGATGGTTTTTCTCACGCTCACCAGCTACAGCGGCTCGCTAACGGGGGTTAGCGATGAATTTCAGCACTCTCTTCTCAGCAGTAGAACTAGAGGCCCTGGAACTCACAGGAGCCTCACCTGCAGATAGAAATCCTCGCTGGGAGGAAACAGGAGGCTGGTGGTGGAGTCTGATGTGCCTGAGACTCCATAAAGAGGCTAGCTCTCTTCTAGCCCTTGGGTGATTGCTGTAGCAAAAAAAAAAGTTCCTTCAAAGTCCTTTTCCTCTTCTTCCAAGTCCAGTAGTAACCACTGCAGGCCAGTCCCAGAAACAGCACACCAGCACAAGGACAGTCCTTCTCCTGCAGATTCCTGTAGTCACACGGACAGAGGTTCTTCTTGTTGTCCAGGAGCATACAAATTGTAGGGGTTTGGGCACAAATATTTATACCCCCAAAGTCTTTGTTCTTAGGGGTCACAAGTCTCTGAACCCAGCCAGAACCAGTTCTGCCCAGCCCTGGAGCTCTTTGTTTACCAGGCTGCATCCTTCCTTTCAGAAAGAGGGGGTCTGCCTTCAGACACACAGTGGGAGGTGGAGCCAGCATTCACCTTGCCAGGCACAGCCCTATTCAAGTGCAGGAGCTACCCCTCCCCTCACTCCAAGGCAGATCTCTCTATTCAACCCAGGTTTGACTCAGCCTGACCTGTCCCTCCAAAACCAGACAGCCAATACACATAATAGCAGAGCAAACTGGAAGGCTTAGGCAAGAAAGTACCTATACTCTAAAAGTGGTAGTTTCAAACACAGAATATAAAAATAACCTTCACTAAAAGATGTATTTTAATATTCAGAGCTCAGGCATACTAAATTAGTTTTTCTACCATGTTCTGTGGGTCAGTTAGGACTATAGAATGTAATAGACCAGACCTCCCATTCTGGCCTATGGAGAACAGGTAGCCTTACAGTAGTGAAAAACGAAATTGGGTGTAATTCACTACTAGGACATGCTACACACATCAGGGCATGTCCTACCTTACACATACAATGCACCCTATCATAAGGGGGGCTTACAGGATGCCAAGGGAAGGTTTAGGGGCTCGGAAGTGGGTGCACTTCACAGCCAAGATGGCAGTTCTGGACTGCACGCAGACACTGCAGTGGCAGGCCTGAGACACACTTTACAAGCTGCTTCTGTGGGTGGCACAAACCAGTGCTGCAGGCCCATCAGCAGCATTCGGTTTACCAGCCCTGGGCACACACGGGCCACGCTACTAGGGACTAACAGGTAAACCAAATAAGCCAATCATGGATGTACCAATTCACATGTCATCTTTACAAAGGGAGCATTCGCGCTGTGGCACTGAATGGCAGTGTCACAGCGCCCAGAGCATCTATAACCAGCAAAAACAGAGGAGACACAGCGAAAAATGGAAGGGAGACTCACGCCAATGGTGCCAGGTCCAACACGCGTCCCCTCCAGCTGAAATGTAGGGAGAACTACCCATCCCCTGGGAAGGTCTCATCACTAAGGCGGAAAAATCTGGACAGACCATCCGCATTGGCGTGTTCTGTACCAGGGCGATGTTCCACCGTAAAGTCCATACCCTGTAGGGAAATGGACCACCTGAACAACTTGGGATTCTCACCCCTCATCTGCATCACCCTTCTGAGGGGCCTGTGGTCTGTCTGAACCCGGAAGTGAGTCCCAAACAGGTATGGTCTCAGCTTCTTTAGTGCCCAGACCACAGCAAATGCCTCACGCTCAATTGCACTCCACCTCTGTTCCCGTGGAAGTAGCCTCCTACTGATGAAGGCTACAGGTTGGTCTAGTCCCTCCTCATTCATCTGTGACAGAACAGCCCCCACCCTATGCTCTGAAGCGTCTGTCTGGACAATAAATTCCTTAGCAAAGTTGGGCGCCTGGAGCACGGGTGCTGTACACATGGCAGTCTTGAGGGCATAAAAAGCTTTCTGACATGTGTCAGTCCAGTTCACAATCTTTGGCTGCTTCTTGGAAGTCAGCTCAGTCAAGGGGGCAACAATGCTGCCATACCCCTTGACAAACCTCCTGTAATAACCTGTGAGTCCTAAGAAGGCCCTCAGCTGGGTCTGGGTCCTTGGGGGCTCCCAAGCCAGGATGGATTCAATCTTGGGCTGTAGAGGTGCCACCTGGCCACTCCCTACCTGGTGTCCTAAGTACACCACAGAACCCTGCCCAATCTGGCACTTACTGGCCTTGATTGTGAGGCCTGCTCTGGGCAGCACCATCAACACTTCCCAGAGGTGGTGTAAGTGGTCCTCCCACGAGGAACTAAATACTGCAATGTCATCCAGGTAGGCGGCACTGAAATCCTCCAGCCCAGCCAACACCTGGTTGACCAACCTCTGAAAGGTGGCAGGGGCATTCTTCATTCCAAAGGGCATCACACGGAACTAGTAGTGCCCATCTGGGGTGGAGAATGCTGACCTCTCCTTTGCCCCATCAGTTAAGGCGATCTGCCAGTACCCAGACGTTAGATCAAACGTGCTGAGGTACCGGGCAGCCCCTAACCGATCTATGAGCTCATCAGCTCTGGGGATTGGATGCACGTCGGTCCTCGTGGTCGAATTGAGGCCTCGTTAGTCCACACAGAACCTAAGTTCTGGAGTGTCACCAGGCGCTGCAGCCTTTGGTACCAAGACCACTGGGCTGGACCAAGGGCTGCTAGAGGACTTAATCACCCCCAGGGCAAACATTTTGTAGACCTCCTTAATGCAGGCCCTTACCCTGTCAGTCTCTCTGTAAGCCTTGTGCTTGACAGGAGGACTGTCCCCGGTGTCTACCTCATGGACGCACCAATCAGTGACACCAGGTACCAGGGAAAATAAATCCGGAAATTGCCCCAACAGCTGATGGCAATCTCTCTGCTGCTCTTGGGTCAGTGTGGTGGAGAGGACCACACCCTCCACTGACCCATCCTTCTCTCCTGCACACAGGAGGTCAGGAAGAGGCTCACTCTCCTCCTCCATCCCTGCATCTGTGGCAAGAAGCATGCCCACTTCAGACCACTCAAAGTGGGGCTTTAGGCGATTCACATGCAGGGCCCGCAGGGGGTTCCTGGGAGATTTAAAGTCCACCAAATAGGTAACTTGACTTTTTCGCTCCACCACCTCAATTGGGCCGGTCCACTTATCTTGGAGCGCACAAGGCTCCACTGGGGCCAGTACCCAAACCTTCTGACCAGGTTGAAACTTGACCAGAGTGGCATTCTGGTCGTGCCAACGTTTCATCTCCTCCTGGCTGGCTTCCAGATTGGCCTCAGCAATTTTTCTGAAACGCCGAGTCTGGTTCCTGAAGGCCAGGATGTAGCTAAATACATCCTGGGGAGGTTTCCTGGGAGATTGCTCCCAGCCTTCCTTGACCAGACTCAGAGGCCCTCTTACCGGATGGCCATAGAGCAGTTCAAAGGGACTGAACCCTAAAGACTTCTGTGGCACTTCACGGTATGCAAACAACAGGAATGGCAAGAGGACGTCACACTTACGCCTCAGGGGCTCTTCTAGGCCCATGATCATGCCCTTCAAGGTCCGGTTGAACCTCTCAACCAGACCGTTACCTTGGGGGTGGTAAGGAGTGGTGAACTTGTAAATTACCCCACACTCCTTCCACAGAGACTTCATATACTGGGAGATGAAGTTGGTCCCCCTGTCGCTCACCACCTCTCTGGGGAACCCCACACGGGAGAAGATCCCCATCAGTGCACGTCCCACCACGGGGGCCGTCACTGTCCTGAGCAGGATGGCTTCAGAGTACCGGGTGGCATGGTCCACCAAGACCAGGATGTACCTGTTGCCGATGGCTGTCTTGGGGTCCAGAGGCCCCACAATGTCAATGCCCACTCGCTCGAATGGGGAACTAACAACTGGAAAGGGCTGGAGTGGGGCTTTGATCTTCCCCCCACTCTTCCCACTTGCCTGGCAAGTCTCACAGGTCCTACAATACGTATCTGAACTCTTGCGCATCTGGGGCCAATAAAAGTGGGTGACCAGTGTTACGTTGTATTGTACATAAGTTGTGCCATGTATTTACACATATGTCGCAAATGGTATGTGCCATATCCACCCCTACCGTACTTGGTTGATCCCAGGTCCCTGTAGGCGACATTAGAATGTTGGCGATGCACACTCACTGGTGGAGAGAGGAGTCAGGAATAAAGGACGTTCCTTACCTTCATGAAGTTGTATTCTTCATTACATCACTGGTGATGATCTGTGTAAGGGGACAGATGTAGCCTGCTCCTCCCCTTTTGGTTATCGCTTCACCAGCTACTTCCTGAGGATCGTTATATCGTCAGCTGGACTGTCGTTCTGTTGCATATCCCCTTTCATCGGCCATTCAACGCCAGCGCTGGTGAGGTCGATCGTGACATCTGATCCTGGGCTGTGAATTCAGTGAACACGGAGACTCCTCTGTGTCAGCCTGCGTGTTGCCTTCGCCTCAGCTGCTCCACGTGTCAGACTGCGGGTGCCGGTTGCTGGGAACTTCGCCTCAGCTGTTCCACGCCACAAACTCTTATTTGACAGCCTGCGAGTTGCCGATCCTGGGCTGTGGATTCAGTGAACACGGAGGCTCCTCTGTGTCAGCCTGTGTGTTGCCTTCGCCTCAGCTGCTCCACGCGTCAGACTGCGGGTGCCGGGGATTTCACCTCAGCTGTTCGATGCGTCATCCTCAACGAGCGACGCCGGCTCCGGAACGCCTATGAGGAGTTCACTTCCCGCGCCTGTTGCCAGGATACCACGCAGTAATTCCGGAGCACCGGGAAACCTCCCACGTCTGGGAAACGCTTACAGCATACCAGCTCTGGTTCGGACATCGAGAGGAATACAGTCGGAGACACGGACTCCATTGCGTGTCATGGTATCTCGTCATTGAACTTGCCCTGAGATGTCTGTGAGAGGTATTTATGTATGTAATTACTACGCGCACCCTTGCGTGGAACATTTTATTCGTTAGTCTTAAGGAGTAGTTTCTTAAACAATTACATACACTCGCAGGGGGGTCTGGGGCTAGAGCTATCTCCTGGTGGGGGACTTCGATGTTCTGTGTGTCAGCATTTCGGTGACACGCACACCTCTGACTATCGACACAACTGTAGCAGTCGCGGATGTACAACATAGACTTATCATCCTTGAGGGGAACCCTGAAAGTCGGCAAAGGTTTCTTCCTGGAGCGTGCCAGTGATCGGTGGCACGCACACCTCTAACTGTGATACTTTACTTCACCCTTGAGCCATATTTATTGTGATTCACAGTGTATATGTACGTCGTGTGGTACTTCAGCTAGCCACATTTATTGTGCCATTTCATAAGTATTCCCTTTGGTGCCATACTGAGATGACTTTGCGTGCCACAAGGCCTAACGTACATATGCACTAGGGTAATTTATGCCTGGCAATCGGGTGGGGGTTGCGGTTAGGCTTTAAGGTCTTTATCCTAGCTCTTCCTATTATTGTTCTGCTGTGTCCACTTACACAAGGTACTGTATAGCGTGCCTCATTACATCGTCCAGGGGACATAGCATCTTGTTTCTCTCACGATGGCAGCCGCAAGCATGCTACAACCGACGCCATTTTTGAATGAGATGGGGGAACCAACTATTCCATGGGAAGATTGGGAGAAAGTATTTGAATCTTACCTAGTGGCAATAGGAGGGGAAAAATTCAGCACCTTCAGAAAACAGCATATTTTACTACATAATCTGGGTTCAAACGGAAGAAATTTTTTTGAGTCATTACCGGAACCTGAGGTAGAGGAAGAAGATGATGATGCCTACGACACAACGTTGTCTAAATTACGGAATCATTTTGGGGACAAAATAAACGTAGTCTTAGAAAGACATACATTTTTCAGTCGTACACAGGGCAAGCAAGAAAATGTTTCCACGTACGTTGCGGTTCTCAGAGGGTTGAGCAAACTGTGTGCTTTCAATGATCTAAATGACTCGCTGATCAGAGATCAGTTGGTACGCTGTACTAACAGCAAAGAAATACAAAGGAAGCTATTGGAGAAGCAACCAGATCTCACAGAAGCTATCAAAATTGCTAAGTCGATAAAGCATACAGCGATCTGTATGAAAGAAATAAATTCGACAGAATCCAGTGAGCAAGTTTCAGAGGTACGTAATCCAGAAGAAGAAGCAGATGTGTACAACATCAAACGTGATTCGGCAAAGAAGAATGACAATTGGCATGGCCAGACGGCGAGCTCCGAGAATGGAAAATTCAAATACTACCGTTGCGGAAGCAACAACCACTTAGCAGATGATCTTAGCTGCCAGGCCAGGCATGCTTGGTGTAGGAAATGCAACAAGAAAGGGCATCTTGCGAGAGTTTGTGGGTGCTTCCCGAAGACGTCAGGGGGAGGCCAAGTCACCACCACGCCTACACAAGTGAAGAAAATTGTCTTACAAGTGAATGAGAACGCAGTTCAGGGGCACCAAAGTTACCCGGTATGTGAAGTATCTCTGGATGGGAAAAACGTGAAGATGTTTGCTGATTCGTGCTTGCCTTTCACACTGGTGAACCTGGCAGATTGTGAAGCAATCCTACAGAAAGGACTGGAAAAGCTGGATAAAGCCGATATAGCTCCTAGCGGATATAATAGAGACCCCATACCCATGAAGGGGATGTTTAAGTCACTCATCTCTTTCAAAGGCAGACGAACGGTAGGAAAGTCTACGTTGTGGAAAACGGGTCGAACTTACTGGGGTGGCAGCATCAAAGAGAGCTAGGGATCAAATTGGACCCAAATAACCCAGAACAAGTGATGGTGATAGATCCCTCAGGTCAGAGCGCGAACATTGCTAGCGAGTTTCCCGAGGTATTCTCGGAGAATTTAGAGTTGCTTAAAGACTTCCAGCACAAAATTCAACTAAAAAAGAATGCCAAACCAGTGATCCACAAAACAAGACCCATTCCACATCTCATGTGGGAACCGTTGAGGAAAGAATTAGATAGGTTGGAAAAACTAAACATCATTCAGCCTGTGGAATGCTCTGAATGGGTTGCCCCCATTGTGATCGTGAAAAAGGGTCATAGTCAGGACATTCGGGTGTGCATTGATCTTCGCGATCTGAACAATATCATATTAGTGGAAAAACATCCTTTACCCCGCATCCACGAGATGTTAAGCACCATGGGGAAGGCAAGTTACTTCAGTGTCCTGGATCTCTCCACGGCATACCACCAAGTGGAGCTACACCCTGACTCCAAAAAGCTCACAGCATTCACCACACCCATAGGCACCTTCATGTTCGGTCGCATGCCGTTTGGATTGGCATCTGCGGCAGGGGTGTTTCAAAGAATTATGCAGCATATTTTGGAAGGGGTACCGAAAACACTTTGCTTCCAAGATGATGTCCTGATATATGGTGCGAATGTGGAAGAACATAACGAGGTGTTGAGACAAGTTCTGTCTAGATTCAGAAACGCAGGGCTGACACTGAAAAGAGAGAAATGTCAATTTGGGGTAGAGTCAGTGGAGTACTTAGGACATTGCATTTCAAAGGAAGGTTTCAAGCCCAAACACTGCCTAGTGGAGGCTGTAAGAGACGCACCGGCACCTACAAATAGAGACGAGCTAAGATCATTTTTAGGGTTGGCAGAGTACATGGCAAAGTATGTAGACCATTTCTCAGATCTAACAGCCAACCTGAGGGACCTCACAAAAAATAACACGCAGTTTAGGTGGGCGGAAGAACATGAGACATCGTTCTCCAAAGTGAAAGAAGGCATTTTGTCTGCTCTATTTTTGTGCAACTTTGAGCATAACCGCAAGACTTTCCTCACAACGGATGCTAGTGGGAAAGGGTTGGGTGCAACGCTTTCGCAAATTATTGAGGGCAAGGAGAGAATTGTCGCGTTTGCATCAAGGTCACTTACCAAAGCAGAAAATAACTATTCTGTGGTGGAAAGAGAAGCGTTGGCTTGTTTTCGGGGTGTGAAACATTTCAAATTCTTTCTGTGGGGCATCCAGTTTTGCTTGCGTACTGATCATAAACCGTTGATTTTCATGTTTAATCCTAAGAATAATTCATGTAACACTCCCCGCATAGCGAAGTGGTTGCTAGGATTGGAAGGTTTCT
Source organism: Triturus cristatus (assembly GCF_964204655.1). NCBI lineage: Eukaryota > Metazoa > Chordata > Amphibia > Caudata > Salamandridae > Triturus > Triturus cristatus. The sequence goes on from NC_140579.1 coordinate 749,739,160, forward strand.
GCTTCACACTCAAATATGTACCGGGGGTTCAAAATGTGGCGGCTGATTTCTTGTCCAGAAGTCCCATTGACAAAGAGGAACAATTTGAAACGCCTGAGTACCCAGTCTTACAGCTCAATTTAGACACCATCACCACGCAAGAGTGGCTAGAGTGCATGAACTCTGATACTAACATGACACAAATCATTAGTTACACAGTACAGGGTTGGCCTGAGTCTTTAGATCAAATTAGTGCAGAGTTGAAAGCGTTCTGGGAGGTACGGTTAGAGCTTAGTGTGGATCGAGGCATCCTGTTCAGAAATGACAAAATAGTGCCACCAGAGTCCATGAGGGGTAAGATAATTGATCTGGTACATGAGGGCCACTTGGGCAGAAGCTTGACGAAGGCAAGGTTACGAGAGAGGTACTGGTTCCCCAGGATGGACTCCTTGGTAGAAGCCAAGGTGAGAAGTTGTATCACATGCTCCAACAGTGACAAATCTAGGGTAACCAGGAAACCACCGTTGTCACCCATAGCTGTACTGGACAAACCGTGGGAGAAAATCGCGTTAGACATCATTGGTCCTCTCAATTCTAAGGGGGTCGGGAAACAGTTTGCGTTGGTTTTAGTTGACTTCCACTCCCACTGGATTGTGGTCAGAATGGTCCACCAGATAACGACAGTGTCGGTAATTCAATTCCTAAAAGACACATTTGCACAAGAGGGCATACCATCCTCCATGGTAACTGATAATGGGGTTCAGTTTACGTCCCAGGCCATGACGGAGTTCTTAATTAATCTTAACATAACGCACTTGAGAACAGCACTATACTGTCCTAGGGCGAATGGATTGGTCGAGAGGATGAACCGCATGGTTAAGGGGTGCATTCAGTTGGCGGTAGTGAACAGAATACCAGTTGAGCAAGCTATACAGGAAATGTTGTGGGCGTATCATACCACTCCTAATTCGGTCACGGGGGTTTCACCTTTTTCAGCTCTCAGAGGCAGGAAACCAGGTACCAAATTCTTTCCGTATTGGTTAGGAGGGGGATCCCACATCACAGTAGATAAACATGATTTCAGGGACAAAGTTGATACACATCAAAGCAGGTACAAAGCTCAGTATGACAATAAATATGGAACCAGAGTTCCGCAATGGAGAGTGGGGGACTGGGTACGCATAAGGGTACCAGAGAGGCGCGAAGGGGAATCCAAGTTCTCAAGACCTATGCGCATCAAAGTGGTAAGGAAAAACACAGACACATTAGACAATAACCAAGTGTGGAGCATGGATAGGTTAGTGAAACTGCAAGACTCACACAACCACTGCGACGATCAAGTTACAATCCCACAAAACCCGGACACTATGGGGTTACCTGTCACTCGCAGAACACGCAAAGCTCCTGGGTGGCATGAAGACTTTTTTAGGTATAAGTAGAAATGGCTACTAGGCATGTTATGTTCTTTGTTCATTTACCTTTAGGGGGAAGATGTGTTACGTTGTATTGTACATAAGTTGTGCCATGTATTTACACATATGTCGCAAATGGTATGTCCCATATCCACCCCTAACGTACTTGGTTGATCCCAGGTCCCTGGAGGCGACATTAGAATGTTGGCGATGCACACTCACTGGTGGAGAGAGGAGTCAGGAATAAAGGACGTTACTTACCTTCATGAAGTTGTATTCTTCATTACATCAACCAGCCTCTCTTGGTCTGCCCCAGATGTCCTGCCAATGGAATGTCATGAGCCAAACCCAGTAGGAAGGCTCTGAAGCACTCGGGTACCACCAGCACACAGGCTGACCCCGGCTCAGCAGCCTTAGGCTCGCTATACAGGAGACTGTTCTCCCAATAAATCAGATGTGAACCGGACATATCACCTGCTGCCTGGGCTGCAGCCTGTTGCCGCATACCCTCAAGAGAAGGGCAAGTTCTCTGCTGCTCACAAAATTCCTCCCTGGTGGGCCCCCCTTCCTGCTGCCACCTGGTCAGCTCAGGCAGGTCCCCCAGGTCGGTACTCTGCTCCCCGGTAGGCTCCAGGGCATCCCCTTCAGGGTATGCTCCCTCCTGGGCCGTGGGAACCAAGGGGACCGGCTTCCCGCACCCCCTGCCCCTTCTCTCTAAGGCAGGGACCTGGGCCATACTCTCAGGCTCCAGGTCTTTCTCAACACCCTCTTTGGCCGCCATGGTCCGAGTGGTAGCACATGCCCACTCAGGCAGACCCAACATTTGTAAGTGAGCTCTCCTCTCCACCGTAGCCCACGGTGAGTTCTCTAAATCATTGCCCAACAGACAGTCCACAGGTATGGCGGGCCTCACAGCCACCTGAAGAGGTCCTGAGACCCCCCCACTCAAAGGGAACATGAGCCACCTCACATTGGCTCTCTGTGTTGTCTGCAGACACTACTGGGTAGAAGGCATGGAGCACAACCTGCTCTTTGGACACCAACCGGGAGCTGACAGTAGTTACACTGGCTCCTGTGTCCCTCAGAGCCTCCACTCTATGGCCATTGATGGTTACCCACTGCCTGTATTTTTTAGTGTTATCAGGCAGTGCAGGCTTATGAACCATTTCAAAGTCTCCTAGTGAGACAAGGGTCAATTCTACGGGGTCCCACCCACCTTGGGCACCCATCTCCTCCTCCCCCAGGGCTACACTAGCAAGCTGGTGGGGCGGTGCACGGGTGGTGCAGGAGTATCCCTTTGGGGACACTGGGGATCAAAGTATCTGTGGCCCACCTGGCCACACTTAAAACAGGTAGGGGGCCCCCTTGGAACAGGCCTACCTGTTGGGGGCAAATGCTTCTTATCCTGGGGAGGCTGGGACACCACTGCCTGGTTCCCTTGAGAATTATCTTGGGGCCCTCGGTGGAACTCCCTTGGTTTACCCCTGTCCCCCCACCTCTCTGCTGGGGACCCTGCCCACCTTTGGCGAAGTCTCCCACTGGACCCTTGCGAACCCGGGTGCTCACCCAGCCGTCCGCCTACTCAGCAAGCTTCCTAGGGTTAGTTAGCTTGCAATCTATCAGATGCTGGCGTAGCTCAGAAAAACAATTAATAGAGAAATGCTCCCATGCAATCAAGTCATACAGTTGCTCAAAAGTTTCTACTTTGCTGCCTTTTACCCAGTGCTCCATTGCTCTGCCAAAAAAAGACACATATTAAACCCACGTGGTACCCTCTAACATCTTGCAGGTTCTTAATCTCTGCCTGTACATTTCAGGGGTCAAACCATAGCGGGTAATCAAAGCTTCCTTCATGTGGGCATAAACCATCCTACTTTCTGGGGGCAGGTCCAACAAGGTATCCCTCCCCTCACTCACAAAGCATCCCCACAACCCCGCTCCCCAATCCTTCTCAGGGACCCGGTGGGACACCATAGCTAATTCATAAGCGGCAAACCATTGCCCAATATCTTCACTTTTATGAAAATCCTTAATAACCTCTTTAGGTATATACACTCTACTCTCAGTATGCACTACTGGTATGCTGCCACAAGAGGGGGAGATCTCTATACTCTTTGCTTTAATCTCCAACTCCCTCAAAATTCTCTCATGTTCAAATTTCACCATCATCATCTCAAATTCTAACTTCTTATTCGCTAGGTCCCTCTGACCATCCAATTTAAGCTTAGCCATCTCCATATTATGCCGCCTATCTCTCTCCCTGTCCTCCATTTCTTCTGGAGTCAGGCCCCTTGAGGACACACTGGTGCCCGGGCTGGAAACTGCTTTATCCCCTACCAAATCTACAATTTCTTCCTGCTGCTCTCCTGCATTCCCTCCCCCCTCCACAGGACCTTCCATATTCCTAGGGGCATCCCTGGCTTCTAACCAGGCCTTCAGCGCCTTGTAATACTCTTCCCTTCTAGTGAGACCTGTGATAGGGACTGTGAAACGTTTGCAAAAATATTTGAGCTGCTTCGCATTGTAGGTTTCTAATTTCTCTTCTTCCCAGGAGAGATCCACAGAGGCATTGGATCTGGGCTTGCCCATTGTAGCAATAACTGGCAATAACGATCAAAAATAGAATAAAACATCTCAAAAACTTACATGGTTATGTTATGGTCTGCACTCACTAGTAGTGTACACTATAATTACTGTATGCAATCATAAATGCAAGTCCAGATCCTCACCGCTGACCACCAATGTTAGAAATGGGGGTCTCTAGTTGGCAATGGCTGGCCACTGTCCAAGTAGGGACCCTTCTTCCTAAGTCAGAGTAAGCAGCCTACACCCTTTGACAACCCCTGCTCAACCCTGTGGTAACATAGCACGAGCAGCTAGGCTTATCTCAGAGGCAGTGTGTGAAGCATTTATGACCATACACAGTAATACAATGAGGAACACTACAAATGGACACCACACAAGTAGTTATAAAAAAATAGGTATATTTATATAGACCTAATCACAAGACAACTAACAGTAAAAATCCACAATACTAGAAAAATAGGGTTACTTTAAAAATGCTGCAAAAATAGTTCAAGGTGCACAAAATGATGTTCAGTTCAATACAGTGGTCTCTGCGACCCTTTTACTCACAAAGTATCTGGATTCCGTAGCAAAGCAACAAAAATGTTGCTAAGGAGTTGTAGCGATAAATTTCCTCACGCTAACCAGCGATGCGTTGAATCCTTACCGCAAGGGAGGATGATGCGCTGGGTTGCGGGTAGGAGAAAGCGACAAACTTCTTCACGCTAAGCCGGTGATGCGATAAAATCCTTGCCGCTAAGGGAGGATGATGCACCGAGCCTGTTGCGTGTGCGATCTTGCTGCGATGAAAGAAAATGGCGCTCCGCGAGGGAGCGACGATCCTGATGCGATGCGGGGAAAATGGTGAACGCTCGGGGAACGCTCGGCGTCCGCGCTGCGATGAGCTTGATGCGATGATTTGGGGTTAGCGAGCGCTTTGGGGCCCGCTAACAAGCAATGCGACGATCGTCGGGATAGAGGCCGTTTTCAGGCCCGCAGACAGGTGCTGCGACGATCTTTGTGATAGCGGGCGTTTTCAGGCCCGCTGACGGATGATGCAATATTCTTCGGGTTAGCGAGCGCTCGGCCACAGCAAAGCGACGGTTTTTCTCACGCTCACCAGCTGCAGCGGCTCGCTAACGGGGGTTAGCGACGATTTTCAGCCCTCGCTTCTCAGCAGTAGAACTAGAGGCCCTTGAACTCACAGGAGCCTCACCTGCAGATAGAAATCCTAGCTGGGAGGAAACAGGAGGCTGGTGGTGGAGTCTGATGTGCCTGAGACTCCAGCAGGAGACTAGCTCTCTTCTAACCCTTGGGTGATTGCTGTAGCAAAAATAAAAGTTCCTTCAAAGTCCTTTTCCTCTTCTTCCAAGTCCAGTAGTAACCACTGCAGGCCAGTCCCAGAAACAGCACACCAGCACAAGGACAGTCTTTCTCCTGCAGATTCCTGTAGTCAAACGGACAGAGGTTCTTCTTGTTGTCCAGGAGCAATACAAATTGTAGGGGTTTGGGCACAAATATTTATACCCCCAAAGTCTTTGTTCTTAGGGGTCACAAGTCTCTGAACCCAGCCAGAACCAGTTCTGCCCACCCCTGGAGCACTTTGTTTACCAGGCTGCATCCTTCCTTTCAGAAAGAGGGGGTCTGCCTTCAGACGCACAGTGGGAGATGGAGCCAGCATTCACCTTGCCAGGCACAGCCCTATTCAAGTGCAGGAGCTACCCCTCCCCTCACTCCAAGGCAGATCTCTCTATTCAACCCAGGTCTGACTCAGCCTGCCCTGTCCCTCCAAAACCAGACAGCCAATACACATAATAGCAGATCATACTGGAAGGCTTAGGCAAGAAAGTACCTATACTCTAAAAGTGGTAGTTTCAAACACAGAATATAAAAATAACCTTCACTAAAAGATGTATTTTAATATTCTGAGCTCAGGCATACTAAATTAGTTTTTCTACCATGTTCTGTGGGTCAGTTAGGACTATAGAATGTAATAGCCCAGACCTCCCATTCTGGCCTATGGAGAACAGGTAGCCTTACAGTAGTGAAAAACGAAATTGGGTGTAATTCACTACTAGGACATGCTACACACATCAGGGCATGTCCTACCTTACACATACAATGCACCCTATCATAAGGGGAGCTTACAGGATGCCAAGGGAAGGTTTAGGGGCTGGGAAGTGGGTGCACTTCACAGCCAAGATGGCAGTTCTGGACTGCATGCAGACACTGCAGTGGCAGGCCTGAGACACACTTTACAAGCTGCTTCTGTGGGTGGCACAAACCAGTGCTGCAGGCCCACCAGCAGCATTCGGTTTACCAGCCCTGGGCACACACGGGCCACGCTACTAGGGGCTAACAGGTAAACCAAATAAGCCAATCATGGATGCACCGATTCACATGTCATCTTTACAAAGGGAGCATTCACACTGTGGCACTGAATGGCAGTGGCACAGCGCCCAGAGTATCTATAACCAGCAAAAGCAGAGGAAACACAGCGAAAAATGGAAGGGAGACTCACGCCAATGGTGCCAGGTCTAACAGGTAGTATAGGGGGTCATGCTGTGGTTGGTGTTTTAGGGTTTAGGGTAGTGCAGTGTTGTTTGGGTAGTGCAGGGGGTCGTGCTGGTTGTGGTGTTTTAGGGTTTAGGGTAGTGCAGTGGTGTTTGGGTAGTGTAGGGGTCATGCTGGGGGTAGTGTTTTAGGGTTTAAGGTAGTGCAACAGGGTAGTGCAGTGGTGTTTGTGTAGTGTAGGGGGTCATGCTGGGGGTAGTGTTTTAGGGTTTAGGTATTGCAGTGGCATTTGAGTAGTGTAGGGGGTCATGCTGTGAGTAGTGCTTTAGGGTTTAGGGTAGTGCAGTGGTGTTTGTGTAATATAGGGGGTCATGTTTTAGGGTATAGGGTAGTGCAGTGGTCTTTGGGTAGTGTAGGGGGTCATGCGTGGGTTAGTGTTTTAGGGTTTAGGGTAGTGCAGTGGTGTTTGGGTAGTGTAGGGGTTCGTTATAGGGGTAGTGTTTTATGGTTTAGGGTAGTGCAGTGGTGTTTGGATAGTGTTGGGGTAGTGCTTGGGAAGTGTTTTAGGGTTTAGGGTAGTGCAGTGGTGTTTGTGTAGTGTAGGGGGTCGTGCTGGGGGTAGTGTTTTAGGTTTTAGGGTAGTGCAGTGGTGTTTGTGTGGTGTAGGTGGTCGGATTTTAGTGTTTAGGGTAGTGCAGTGGTGTTTGGGCAGTGAAGGGGGTCGTGCTGGGAGTAGGGTTTTTGAGTTTACGGTAGTGCAATTGTGTTTGGGTAGTGAAGGTGGTCGTGCTGGGGATAGTGTTTTATGGTTTAGGGTAGCAGAGTGGTGTTTGTGTAGTTTAGGGGGTCGTGCTTGGGAACGTGTTTTAAGGTTTAGGGTAGTGCAGTGGTGTTTGTGTAGTTTAGGGAATCATGCTGGGGTAGATTTAGGGTTTAGGGAAGTACTGTGGGGTTTGTGTAGTGTAGGCGGTCGTGCTGTGTGTAGTGTTTTAGGTTTTAAGGCAGTGCAGTGGTGTTTGTGTAGTGAAGGGGAATATGCTGGGGGTAGTGGTTTAGGGTTTAGGGAAGTGCACTGGTGTTTGTGTAGTGTAGGGTGTAGTGCTGCGGGTAGATTTAGGGTTTAGGGTAGCGCAGTGGTGTTTAGGTAGTGTAGGGAGTCATGCTGGTGGTAGTGTTTTAGTGTTTAGGGTAGTGCAGTGATGTTTGGGTAGTGTAGGGGGCTGTGCTGGGGGAAGTGTTTAAGGGTTTAGGGTAGTGCAGTGGTGTTTGTGTAGTGTAGGGGGTCATGCTAGGGATAGTGTTTTGGGTATAGGGTAGTGCAGTGGTGTTTGTGTATTGTATGTGGTAGTGTTTTTAGGTTTAGGGTAGAGCAGTGGTGTTTGGGTAGTGTAGGGGTTCGTGCTGGGTGTAGTGTTTTTGGGTATAGGGTAGTGCAGTTATGGTTGGGTTGTGAAGGGGGTCGTGCTGGGAGTAGTGTTTTAGGGTTTAGGGCAGTACAGAGGGGTTTGTGTGGTGTAGGGGGTTGTGCTGGGGTAGTGTTTTATGGTTTAGGGAAGTGCAGTGTTTTTTGTGTAATGTAGGGGGTCGTGCTGAGGGTAGTTTTTTAGGGTTTTGGGTAGTGCAGTGGTGTTTGTGTAGTGTAGGGGTTCGTGCTGGGATAGTGTTTTAGGGTGTAGGGTAGTGCAGTGGTGTTTGTGTAGTGTAGTGGGTCGTGCTGAGGGTAGTGTTTTAAAGTTTAGGGTAGTGCAGTGGTGTTTGAGTAGTGTAGGGGGTTCGTGCTGGGAGTAGTTTTTTCAGGTTAGGGCAGTGCAGTGCTGTGGTGTTTTGTTAGTGTAGGGGGTCGTGCTGGGGTAGTGTTTTAGGGTTTAGGGTATAGCAGTGGCGTTTGGGTAGTGTAGGGGGTCATGCTGGGGGTAGTGTTTTAGGGTTTAGGGTAGTGCAGTGGTGTTAGTGTAGTATAGGGGTCAAGTTTGGGGTAGTGTTTTAGGGATTAGGGTAGTGCAGTGGTGATTGTGTAGCATAGGGGGTAGTGTTTAAGGGTTTGAGGTAGTGCAGTGGTGTTTGTGTAGTATAGGGGGTCATGCTGTGAGTAGTGTCTTTGGGTTTAGGGTAGTGCAGTGGTGTTTGTGTAATGTAGGGGGTCATGTTTTAGGGTATAGGGTAGTGCAGGGGTGTTTGGGTAGTGTAGGGGGTCATGCCGGGGTTAGAGTTTTAGGGTTTAGGGTAGTGCAGTTGTGTTTGGGTAGTGTAGGGGGTCGTGCTGGGGTAGTGTTTTAGGGTCTAAAGTAGTGCAGTGGTGTTTGGGTAGTGTAGGGGTTTGTGCTGGGGTAGTGGTTTAGGGTAGTGCAGTGATGTTTGTGTAGTGTGGGAGGTCATGCTGTGGGTATATATAGGGTTTAGTGTAGAGCAGTGGTGTTTGGGTAGTGTAGGGAGTCGTGCTGGGGGTAGTGTTTTAGGGTTTAGGGTAGTGCAGTGGTGTTTGTGTAGTGTAGGGAGTCATGCTGGGGGTAGTGTTTTAGGGTTTAGGGTTGTGCAGTGGTGTTTGGGTAGTGTAGGGGATCATTATGGGTGTAGTGTGTTATGGTTTAGGGTAGTGCAGTGGTTTTTCTGTTGTGAAGGGGAATGTGCTGGGGTAGTGTTTTAGGGTTTAGGGTAGTGCAGTGGTGTTTGTGTAGTGTAGAGGGTTGTGCTGTTGGTATATTTAGGGTTTAGGGTAGTGCAGTGATGTTTGGGTAGTGTAGGGGGTCGTGCTGGGGATAGTGTTTTAGGTTTTAGGGTAGAGGAGTGGTGTTTGTGTGGTGTAGGGGGTTGTATTTTAGTGTTTAGGGTAGTGGAGTGGTGTTTGGGTAGTAAAGGGGGTTGTGCTGGGAGTAGTGTTTTTGGGTTTACGGTAGTGCAATTGTGTTTGGGTAGTGACGGTGGTCGTGCTGGGGGTAGTGTTTGATGGTTTAGGGTAGCATAGTGGTGTTTGTGTAATGTAGGGGGTCATGCTTGGGAAAGTGTTTTAGGGTTTAGGGTAGTGCAGTGGTGTTTGTGTAGTTTAGGGAATCATGCTGGGGTAGATTTAGGGTTTAGGGTAGTACAGTGGTGTTTGTGTAGTGTAGGCGGTCGTGCTGAGTCTAGTGTTTTAGGGTTTAAGGCAGTGCAGTGGTGTTTGTGTAGTGAAGGGGAATATGCTGGGGGTAGTGATTCAGGGTTTAGGGAAGTGCACTGGTGTTTGTGTAGTGTAGGGTGTTGTGCTGCGGGTAGATTTAGGATTTAGGGTATTGCAGTGGCATTTGGCTAGTGTAGGGGGTCATGCTGGGGGTAGAGTTTTAGGGTTTAGGGTAGTGCAGTGGTGTTTTTGTGGTATAGGAGGTCATGCTGTGAGTAGTGCTTTAGGGTTTAAGGTAGTGCAGTGGGGTTTGTGTAATATAGGGGGTCATAATTTAGGGTATAGGGTAGTGCAGTGGTCTTTGGGTAGTGTAGGGGGTCATGCGGGGGTTAGTGTTTTAGGGTTTAGGGTAGTGCAGTGGTGTTTGGGTAGTGTAGGGGTTCGTGCTGGGGGTAGTGTTTTAGGGTTGAGAGTAGTACAGTGGTGTTTGTGTAGTGTAGGGGGTCATGTTTTAGGGTATAGGGTAGTGCAGTGGTGTTTGGGTACTGTAGGGGGTTATGTCGTACTTTAGAATTTGGGACCGCGTAGGAGGCAGGGCCCTACCCCTGTCTATCTCGGTAATAGTGAACCGTGAATGGTTAATGCGGTATGTACAAGTGCTTTTTGTAACGTTTTAGCTATGAATGCACTGTGTATACGCTATTTTACATCACTGCGTGGGTTCCATTTTGTATCGGTGGCCATCTTATGGTTGCCCTCACATAGGCTATATAGTATGAAGCGAAAACGGGCCTTTCAGAGCACATGTGGCTTCCTTTGACTTTTCTGTGACTGCTGCCCCAGGTCAAACTGGTCTCACGAGTTCCCCGTCCTCTGGCCACCTGTGATTAACATCAGGGCTTGACACACCATAAAGTCTTTTCATCCTACACAAGCCTCCAGCTAATCTCTTTCACACCTGACTGTTCCTGCTTTATGGCTTGTTTCCCAAAACAGGAGATGCTCATGTTTATTGGGGCCTATCGATATCTGATGTGGGATCTGAGCCTTGCTGGGTAAATAATTACAGGCTTGTTTAACTGGAATGTAGGATGGTCATCATGACTCTGCCTTTTCGTTTTGTAATGTATACTTCGAATGACCATACCATAAACTTAAGAATGTATGCCTGAAGCAGGAAATTCTGTATTTAAGGAGAAGCCTGTTTCTGTGATTTTCAGCAGTCTCCTGAGAACATACACGCTGTTGTACTTCTAGGATACCTGTAATTGGTCTGCAGCCAATAAACTGATCTTTGACTTCACCCAGAAGACTCTGTGTTTCTGTAGGTCTGAAACAGGAAGAACCCCGAAGTCATAGGGTGTGTTCCCCTGCACCGCTGGGCTTAAAATACCCAGTACTTCAGTTGGCGCCCAACGTGGGGCGATTTCAGCGGTACCAGTCCAAGCCAGAGGTTCGTGAGGAGCTTCGTGTGGAAATTCTGGAGGAAGGCCGCCACTTCATCGACCCCTGCATGTCGACGTGGTCCGAAAGTCTTTTCTGCGAGGTTCTCCGCGTCTCGACGGCTACGAAGGACTGCTGCCCTGATTAATCGCCCTGTTTTGGACGATTTTGGTAGAGCGAAACAATCGAGAGAGTCTTCTGGTGACGCCATCGATCATCAATATTCAGTTAAGTATAAGTGGAGCGTCTCCCAGTTTGAATTTGGTATCCTTCGGGATCATTTCGATTTGGTGCTTGCAAGTCCCAAAGCCAGAGGACTCGTGTATTCACGAGACTATCGTATTCGATAATCCTTTGACGTTTGAAACTAGACTAGTGTGCGAAGATGCCTGGTTCTAGTGTATTTTGTAGATTGTTTTGTTTGGGTTGTGGAAGGGATTTCCAGTTAGAGGATTCATGTCCGGTTCCTCCAATTGGAACTCCAACTTATGAGCTTTATGTAAAACATGGCGTGGGCCCCATTGCATATAATGAAATATGGATCCGATACACCAGAAAGGACGGTGTTTTAAAATGGCCCCAAAATGGTAGTTTCGATACAGATATCTTAGATAATTTGGAAGTTAAATTGTTTAAAAAGAAAGCCCGGCCGGCGATGTTTGATTCTTTCCGCCTATGGCGAAAGGAAGCCAAACAGAAGGAAATTAAGCTAGCGAAAAGAGATAAGAGAGAGAGAGGTATGTCAGTGATGCAAGCAGCTGTGCAATTTAAAGATAATGAGGAGGAACAAATGAAGGAACAGTTACATAGACAGCGCAAACTAGGGATTGATAAATGTTACCCTGTTTTGTCACCCCTTGTGCAAAATGAGACAAAAGAGAATGAGAAGGATTCCCTAATGTCCCATTTGTTAAGTTCGCCACCCCCATATGCGCAAAATGCCACCGCACCTCCACAGCTTGTAAATGCGCAACCTCCAGTAAATATGCTGCAAGCCTTCCCACAGGCGCCAGCTCCTCCTCAGCTGGCTCCTATCCCTGCAGTGCAGCCCTCTCAAGGACCGGCAGTTTTGCTACCTGTTGCCCCTGCGCTTCCTGCTACTTTGCCTAGCACGCCAGCGGCCTCCTCTGGCGCTCCTTCTTACACTACCCAGGTACCTGTATCTGAATCTGTTTTTCTTCCCTCTGTCTATCCCCCTGTTTTCGCCTCAACTTCTCCTTCAGCACGACAACGACTGGCTAATGTAGTTACTAGTTTAATGTTGCCTCTCTTTGGGTCATCTAGTGCGACTCCTGCCTTGCAGCGTAAGCAATTACGCAGCCAGCTACCTGGTCCCGAAGAGAAAGAGGTGTTAGATCATTTGGCGCGTAGGTGGATTGGTTTCCCTTCACTCTATGATGTGGAATCGGTTGTTAACGTTTTTCACCAATGGGATGCCCCAAAACAGAGGTATGTCTTTGATAAAATGTGTGAATTCCTCTGTGAGGAATTGGAGGATAAGGGTGCAAACCCAAACCCACAGGAATTGTGTCGAGTGCGAGTTGATTTCGAAAAATCAAATTAGATAAAGCAGTCGCGACTTTACTGTCCCTCAGAAATGGCGATTGTCAGCAATCGTTGTTTACACAAGATTTCCCTGTGGGGAGAAAGGGAAAAGCGCGACAATACCCTATGAGAGAAGTCCCTCCGGTATGGAAGGAAGCTGTTGCGGCTGATGCCGCTCATGGTATTGCTGCTATGCCAGCACATTTTCAGCGTGTTTGGGTACATGTTCCATGGAAGCGATCTGAGGTGTTAGCACTTAAGCAGACATTGCCTGATCCCCGTAAAAACCCTGCAGGATATTATAAGGAGTTATCCCAAACTGCAGAATCATGTGTAATGAATCTAGCAGACATAGATATGCTGCTTGGGAATGTGGTTCCACAGCCTTTATGGGGATCCATTCGTAATATAGATCACGCTGTAGAATTGGGTGACACATGGGCTAATATCGTTGCTGCAGACGCTAGACAAGTTGGTGGTGCAAAACCTGAGCCTTTAGTGGCAGAACTCCCTGGTAGAATTATTACCTACATGAAAACTATAATGCCTGCGATGCGCGTAAATTGGGACAAACTATCCGCATGTAAGCAGAAGACAGATGAGACAGTGTCTGATTTCTTCACCAGGTTTGAAGAAACGTTTATCGACCACAGTGGCCAAGACATGAGCACTGAAGGTGGCCAACGGTTATTCGTTGATAAATTTGTGCAGAATCTACTTCCCGAGTTGTGTAAGAAATTAAAAGATTCAGAAAGTTCTTGGGCTGTTTCCTCTTCAGCGCAAATACTGGCTACTGCACAGTATTATGAAAATAGAGACAAAGATGAGAAGGATAGAACAGATAAGAAAACGAAAGAACTTAAAACAAAGGTCCTTTTGCAGCAGGCCTATCCACCACGTGGAGGACAGAATAATTATAGGCAAACACAAGGTATCTATCAGCAGCCCCAACAGTTTCAGAATAGTCAGCAAATGAATGGGTATTATCAACCACGAATCCCTGTAGGTCCCAACCAATGTTCATATTGCAAAGAGGAAGGTCATTTTAAATATAGTTGCCCTAAATTAATGCAGCGTAACAGTAATGCGTATGGCGCAAGACGTAGAGGTGGTCAGCAAGCTCCTAGGGGTAGAGGGCGTGGAAATATTCCCCAGAACGCACGTCCTCTTCCGCCTCAAAATACCATAAATAGCTTCGATCAGCAAGCCAATGCGACTGGAAATACAGCTCAGTACTACAATAATGATTATTATGCAGAGGACGACAATGTAGAAGATGATGATTACTAGGACAGCCGTAGACAGAGAGAGGGAGTTGTTTCAGTGCCAGTGGATCAGAGCGGACCTTATGTTAAAGTAACTACAGCAAATGTAACGGAGCCCTTTCTGCTGGATACTGGTGCTGCAAAGAGTTCAATCATGCATTCAAAACTCCCTGGCGCGCCTTTGTCTGGCGAAATGAATGTCTCAGTAGGTTTTTCTGGCGCCCCAGTTAGGAACCCGATTTCTAGTCCTATGTCTCTTTCTGTTGGACCTTGTGAGCTAAAAGCACCCCTCATTCTAACGACAGGTTGTGGTGAAAATTTGCTAGGCTTAGATTTGCTAAAAAGATTGCATGCAACGCTATATTGTTCTCCCTCAGGAGTACAACTTACATTAGGCAAGAAAGTGATTTCCCCACTGTATTTGTCTAAAAATGCAATGCCACCTGAATTGTCATCCCTTCCGGATGTCCTTTGGGCTACTGGTCCCAATGATGTGGGTCTTTTGGAAATACCGCCATATGTGGTCACTTTAAAAGCCAATGTTAGATTACCACGCATTCCCCAGTATAAGATCTCTAATGAAGGTCAGAAAGCGTTGTTAGAAATTGTCAGTGATTTGATAAAAAAGGGTGTAATTGAAGAGACAAGAGGCAACGTTTGCAATAGTCCTGTTTTACCTGTCTTAAAACGAACGGACCCTTCACAGCCACCTGTTTACAGATTTTTGATTGATCTTAGAGAGGTTAATAAGATTGTTGTACCACAGTTTCCAGTTGTCCCTGATATAACTGCCTTGTTAACCATGATTCCAGCCTCCGCTGCATGGTTCTCAGTGATCGATTTAAAGAATGCTTTCTTTAGCATCCCAATTGCAGAGGAGAGCAGAGACATTTTTGGCTTTAGTTTAGGAGGTCGAAGCTTCCGCTTTAAACGCGCTCCTCAGGGCTACTGTGAAAGTCCATCAATATACAGCCAAGCTTTAAAAGCGCAGCTTGATGCACTTGTTTTACCCAGTGGTGCTATCCTCATTCAGTATGTTGACGATTTACTAATCGCCGCGGATACTGAAAAGATTTGCAAAGAAGCTACATTGTCATTGTTGCGTCATTTGTCTGCCTTTCATCACAAAGTGTCTCTCTCAAAATTGCAATATTGTCGACAAGAAGTGACCTACTTAGGTCATCTCTTATCGAAGGAGGGAAGGAAACTGACCCCAGAAAGAATTCAAGCCATTGCACAGTTGAGTGTGCCAAGAACACAGAGAGAAGTGTGTGCTTTCTTGGGCATTACTTCATACTGTAGGCATTGGATTCCTAATTTTTCCTTGTTGGCAAAACCTTTGTTAGCATTGACATGCAAAGACACACCGAATCCTATTCCATGGTCTGAAGAGTGTCAGAAGAGTTTTTTGGAATTGCGTATTGCATTGTGTTCAGCTCCTGTGTTGGGTACCCCTGACTACAGCAAGCCTTTTACATTGTATGTTCATGAGAAAGATGGTTGCGCATTATCAGTGTTAACACAGCCTTTTGGCGACAGACCGCGTCCATGCGCGTATTTTTCGTCAACCTTGGACCCTGTAGCGAGGGCATTGCCAAGTTGTCTGAGAGCCACAGCCGCCGCACCTATGTCTATTCGACAGTCTGCTGGACTAGTAATGGATAACACATTGATTGTTATGGTCCCACATGCTGTGGACACATTGTTAAACAGGACCAAGACACAACACTTAACTAGTGCGCGATTATCTGGTTATGAGCTGACACTGTTAGCAAATCATATACACATAAAGAGATGCAACACATTGAATCCAGCTACACTATTACCAATTCCAGCAGACCTAGATGAGATTGAGCAACATGATTGTCTATTCAGAACAGAAGAAGAAACGAAAGGGAGAGTAGATCTTAAAGATACTCCCCTAATTGAGTGTGAGGGTACTTTATGGGTGGATGGTTCGTGTTTCAAGCTTCCGAATGGTGATACGACTGCTGCATATGCTATTACGACTTTGCACGCGATTGTTGAAACTGCGCGTGTGCCACAGAATTCGGCTCAAGCAGCAGAATTGATTGCCCTTACGAGAGCATGCGTGTTGTCTGAAGGAATAAAAGTGAACATATATACAGACAGCCAGTACGCCTTTGGCGTGGCTCATAATTTTGGGCGATTGTGGAAAGAACGTGGGTTCCTGACTTCGCATGGAGCTAAGATTCAGAATGGCAAGTTGGTGAATGATATCCTTGAGTCGCTGACCCTACCATTACAAGTTGCGATTATGAAATGCAGTGCGCACAAGAAAATCACCGATGATGTTGGTCGTGGTAATGCGTTTGCTGATGAAGTCGCGAAAGAAACAGCAAAGGATGTGAAGACTCGAATGTATGTTGCAGGCCCTGCCAGATGGGTTGGTGATGTTGGAATGTGTGAAAACACAATAGAAAGTGTAAAGTCCCTTCAAGCTGAAGCCACTGAGAAAGAATTGAGCAAGTGGAGAGAAAGTATGGGTAAGTTGGATGAGAATGGTTGTTGGATTGATTTGTCAGAACATAGGCGATGGTTGTTGCCTGATGCATATGTGCTTCCAGTGGTTACTATGGCCCATGGAATGGCACACATCAGTACGAAAGGAATCTGTAAGTTGTTGGCTCCAGTATGGCAGAATGCTGGAATTCCTAAGTGTGCAGAGAATGTGATCAAGAATTGTATGGTATGCTTGAAGTACAACCCTGGTAGGGGAACCCCAACTCCAGCTGGTCATTTTGCGCCTCCATCATATCCATTTGATGTTTTGCAGCTAGATTTTATTCACATGGAAAGGTGCAACAACCTGAAATATGTATTGGTGGTTGTTTGCGCTTTTTCAAAATGGATTGAGGCCTATCCCCTAAAGGATAACACTGCTCTATCCACAGCCAAAGCCCTTGTGAAAGAATTTTTCCCTAGGTTTGGAATGCCAAGAATGGTGTGGAGTGATAATGGGAGTGAGTTTGTGGGCCAAGTGATGAAGAATGTGTGTGAGGGACTAGGTATAAGGCAGAAGTTTCACGCTGCAAATCACCCCCAATCAGCTGGATTAGTAGAGCGCTACAACGGCGCTCTAAAACTTAAACTGGCCAAAATCCAAGCGAGCTCAGGTCTTAAATGGCCTGACGCTCTGCCTCTAGCACTCCTGTCCACCAGAATGACCGTGCACTCACGAGTGGGACTTAGTCCTTATGAGGATGTTTTTGGCCGCCCGGCCAATGTATGGGGTGTGCCAAGGCCGACGAAATTCAGTGAAATCGAGCATCCAGTACTGTTTGATTACTTGCACGAATTGACAGCTAAACTGCGTGTTTTACACCAACAGGTGCATGATACTCTCCCCCCGGCTTCTGAAGCTCCTGGACACCCTATCAAACCAGGCACGTGGATCCTTGTGAAAAACTTCCAGCGGAAAGCCAACGATGAGCCCCGCTGGATTGTCCCTCACCTCGTACTCCTGTCTACAAGATCAGCTGTTCGAGTGAAGGGGAAGAAAAACTGGATCCACGGCGCCCACATCAAAAGGATCCCTTTGCCTCTGCCGTATGACCAGTGGGTCCAGGAGGGTATCGCAGACTCTGAAACAGACACTGTACCTCGTTTTGTGCCGTTCAGTGATGCACGCATAAAAGGCACAGCTTCAGCGCAGGAAAGTGACGATATTTTGCAAGAAGCTGTGCCTCCGTCAATTCGATTGGACACTACCGAGCCTGAACTCTTGTTCCAAGATCCAACAGTACCTGGCCGTCTCCATTACAATCTGAGACCAAGGCATATGGACAAATAAATATTCTTTTTCTTTTACCTTTTTATTTTTTGATAACCAGAGCTCTCCCATCTGAAGGACTTTCTTGATTTTTGTTTTTCGAACCACCATCCGGGTTCAGCCGCAGGGTCGCGGTGCCAAGACTTTGGGGTACAGGCCGAAGACGTTAGGTCGACGGTTCTGGTTGGTCTAGGGCGTTCCCTGGACTGACAGGCGTACTCCTTAGCAGAAGATACTCACCCGCCGCGAGTGGCACGATTAGAGGATGGAGTTTTGTAAGATGGAGAGACTCACTGAGGAAATGAACTTTAAAGCAAGAATATGTAAAACAATGAGGAGCAAACGCTTTGTATTTTTATGCCTGTTTGTATTATGTAGTATGGTAGTGTTTACTGTAGGATTTGTATTCTTCTCCTCTCAAGAGCCCATTGCCCCCACTGTACAGCCTATATCTCCTCCTACTATCTCCTCACACTCTTTTCACCCTCTGCCTGAACATGAACAAGTTAGACGATCAGAGTTTGTGAATAACTCGTTTATTCAGCTCCTGCACCAGCACCAACTAGTTATGAATACAACAAATTGTTGGGTGTGCGGTTTAATGCCACATACCATTAATAAGGGTATTCCCTATCTGGTGCTGCCGTATAGTTACAATGGATCGTCATGGGCATTCCAGACCATTTTTCTCTATGCATTAGAAGTATACTCCCCGCGACAACCGCGTTCCATCAGACCTAGCACCAATAATAAAGCTTTAGTGAAAGGAGTTGCCGATATGAGTAGAGATATCGATGCATACTCATCCATTCCCAAAGAAGAGCTGAGAGCTTATGTAGGGTGGAACGCGACGGGGTATAGTATTAGTCTAGGTGAAAGACAGCGGAAAATCTCATCCCCAATCTGGGTCGTACCCCACATAGGTCGGTTTTGTTTACAAAGTAATGGTCAGAATCCTAGAGCTCAATTGGGGAGAAGTGACTGTACTGAAACGTACACTTTCCCATCACAGTTTTCCCCTGCGTTTTTGGCTGCCAAGGGTACATATTTTATCTGCAATGACCGAGCATATACATGGTTGCCCCCTGATTTCTCGGGCACATGTTATATTGCAAATCTGTTACCGCCAACATTCACTGCCGCCTCCGACTATCACAAGACCAGAGTTGTGAGAGGCGTGATTAGTAAGGAGGATACTGCCGGTCAGGAAGCGGGAGATTTCTTTTTGGGTTTCCTGCCGTTTTGGGGACCTATGGTTAATAGTAGGAACCTGAGACAGCTGACTCGTGTGGTTGAATCCACTGTTAATGTTACGGCTGGTGCCCTTGGTAATTTGACAGCTGAGCTCCAAGCGGATCGCCTCATGACTTTGCAGAACCGCATGGTTCTAGACGTCATACTTGCAGACAGTGGTGGGGTATGTAAGGTTATCCAATCCAGTTGTTGCATTTTCATACCAGACAACGCTCCAACAGTTTATCAAGCCATCTCCAAACTGCATAAAATATCTGAGTCCATACACGTGGATAAAGGAGATTGGTCACTGGTGGGGTGGTTCTGGGAACTGATATCTGCCTGGGGTTGGAAAGTTCTGATGGTCATTGGAATGATCTTAGCGATTCTTTTCCTGTTCTGTCTGTGCATACAGTGTGCTCCTGCGATATGTGGCCTCTGTGCTACATTATGTGTAAGGAAACCTGTATCGAGGGACGAGCTGAGTAATAGGATGATGCTACAGCAACATCTCCATGACTTCGTGAATATTGACCTAGACTCGGATTGAAATGAGTATAGTTATTGCCTATGTAAGGGCAAAAGGAGGGTCTGTCGTACTTTATAATTTGGGACCGCGTAGGAGGCAGGGCCCTACTCCTGTCTATCTCGGTAATAGTGAACCGCGAATGGTTAATGCAGTATGTACAAGTGCTTTTTGTAAAGTTTTAGCTATGAATGCACTGTGTATACGCTATTTTACATCACTGCGTGGGTTCCATTTTGTATCGGTGGCCATCTTATGGTTGCCCTCACATAGGCTATATAGTATGAAGCGAAAACGGGCCTTTCAGAGCACATGTGGCTTCCTTTGACTTTTCTGTGACCTGGGCAGCTTGGCTTCGCTGCCCCAGGTCAAACTGGTCTCACGAGTTCCCCGTCCTCTGGCCACCTGTGATTAACATCAGGGCTTGACACACCATAAAGTCTTTTCATCCTACACAAGCCTCCAGCTAATCTCTTTCACACCTGACTGTTCCTGCTTTATGGCTTGTTTCCCAAAACAGGAGATGCTCATGTTTATTGGGGCCTATCGATATCTGATGTGGGATCTGAGCCTTGCTGGGTAAATAATTACAGGCTTGTTTAACTGGAATGTAGGATGGTCATCATGACTCTGCCTTTTCGTTTTGTAATGTATACTTCGAATGACCATACCATAAACTTAAGAATGTATGCCTGAAGCAGGAAATTCTGTATTTAAGGAGAAGCCTGTTTCTGTGATTTTCAGCAGTCTCCTGAGAACATACACGCTGTTGTACTTCTAGGATACCTGTAATTGGTCTGCAGCCAATAAACTGATCTTTGACTTCACCCAGAAGACTCTGTGTTTCTGTAGGTCTGAAACAGGAAGAACCCCGAAGTCATAGGGTGTGTTCCCCTGCACCGCTGGGCTTAAAATACCCAGTACTTCAGTTGGCGCCCAACGTGGGGCGATTTCAGCGGTACCAGTCCAAGCCAGAGGTTCGTGAGGAGCTTCGTGTGGAAATTCTGGAGGAAGGCCGCCACTTCATCGACCCCTGCATGTCGACGTGGTCCGAAAGTCTTTTCTGCGAGGTTCTCCGCGTCTCGACGGCTACGAAGGACTGCTGCCCTGATTAATCGCCCTGTTTTGGACGATTTTGGTAGAGCGAAACAATCGAGAGAGTCTTCTGGTGACGCCATCGATCATCAATATTCAGTTAAGTATAAGTGGAGCGTCTCCCAGTTTGAATTTGGTATCCTTCGGGATCATTTCGATTTGGTGCTTGCAAGTCCCAAAGCCAGAGGACTCGTGTATTCACGAGACTATCGTATTCGATAATCCTTTGACGTTTGAAACTAGACTAGTGTGCGAAGATGCCTGGTTCTAGTGTATTTTGTAGATTGTTTTGTTTGGGTTGTGGAAGGGATTTCCAGTTAGAGGATTCATGTCCGGTTCCTCCAATTGGAACTCCAACTTATGAGCTTTATGTAAAACATGGCGTGGGCCCCATTGCATATAATGAAATATGGATCCGATACACCAGAAAGGACGGTGTTTTAAAATGGCCCCAAAATGGTAGTTTCGATACAGATATCTTAGATAATTTGGAAGTTAAATTGTTTAAAAAGAAAGCCCGGCCGGCGATGTTTGATTCTTTCCGCCTATGGCGAAAGGAAGCCAAACAGAAGGAAATTAAGCTAGCGAAAAGAGATAAGAGAGAGAGAGGTATGTCAGTGATGCAAGCAGCTGTGCAATTTAAAGATAATGAGGAGGAACAAATGAAGGAACAGTTACATAGACAGCGCAAACTAGGGATTGATAAATGTTACCCTGTTTTGTCACCCCTTGTGCAAAATGAGACAAAAGAGAATGAGAAGGATTCCCTAATGTCCCATTTGTTAAGTTCGCCACCCCCATATGCGCAAAATGCCACCGCACCTCCACAGCTTGTAAATGCGCAACCTCCAGTAAATATGCTGCAAGCCTTCCCACAGGCGCCAGCTCCTCCTCAGCTGGCTCCTATCCCTGCAGTGCAGCCCTCTCAAGGACCGGCAGTTTTGCTACCTGTTGCCCCTGCGCTTCCTGCTACTTTGCCTAGCACGCCAGCGGCCTCCTCTGGCGCTCCTTCTTACACTACCCAGGTACCTGTATCTGAATCTGTTTTTCTTCCCTCTGTCTATCCCCCTGTTTTCGCCTCAACTTCTCCTTCAGCACGACAACGACTGGCTAATGTAGTTACTAGTTTAATGTTGCCTCTCTTTGGGTCATCTAGTGCGACTCCTGCCTTGCAGCGTAAGCAATTACGCAGCCAGCTACCTGGTCCCGAAGAGAAAGAGGTGTTAGATCATTTGGCGCGTAGGTGGATTGGTTTCCCTTCACTCTATGATGTGGAATCGGTTGTTAACGTTTTTCACCAATGGGATGCCCCAAAACAGAGGTATGTCTTTGATAAAATGTGTGAATTCCTCTGTGAGGAATTGGAGGATAAGGGTGCAAACCCAAACCCACAGGAATTGTGTCGAGTGCGAGTTGATTTCGAAAAATCAAATTAGATAAAGCAGTCGCGACTTTACTGTCCCTCAGAAATGGCGATTGTCAGCAATCGTTGTTTACACAAGATTTCCCTGTGGGGAGAAAGGGAAAAGCGCGACAATACCCTATGAGAGAAGTCCCTCCGGTATGGAAGGAAGCTGTTGCGGCTGATGCCGCTCATGGTATTGCTGCTATGCCAGCACATTTTCAGCGTGTTTGGGTACATGTTCCATGGAAGCGATCTGAGGTGTTAGCACTTAAGCAGACATTGCCTGATCCCCGTAAAAACCCTGCAGGATATTATAAGGAGTTATCCCAAACTGCAGAATCATGTGTAATGAATCTAGCAGACATAGATATGCTGCTTGGGAATGTGGTTCCACAGCCTTTATGGGGATCCATTCGTAATATAGATCACGCTGTAGAATTGGGTGACACATGGGCTAATATCGTTGCTGCAGACGCTAGACAAGTTGGTGGTGCAAAACCTGAGCCTTTAGTGGCAGAACTCCCTGGTAGAATTATTACCTACATGAAAACTATAATGCCTGCGATGCGCGTAAATTGGGACAAACTATCCGCATGTAAGCAGAAGACAGATGAGACAGTGTCTGATTTCTTCACCAGGTTTGAAGAAACGTTTATCGACCACAGTGGCCAAGACATGAGCACTGAAGGTGGCCAACGGTTATTCGTTGATAAATTTGTGCAGAATCTACTTCCCGAGTTGTGTAAGAAATTAAAAGATTCAGAAAGTTCTTGGGCTGTTTCCTCTTCAGCGCAAATACTGGCTACTGCACAGTATTATGAAAATAGAGACAAAGATGAGAAGGATAGAACAGATAAGAAAACGAAAGAACTTAAAACAAAGGTCCTTTTGCAGCAGGCCTATCCACCACGTGGAGGACAGAATAATTATAGGCAAACACAAGGTATCTATCAGCAGCCCCAACAGTTTCAGAATAGTCAGCAAATGAATGGGTATTATCAACCACGAATCCCTGTAGGTCCCAACCAATGTTCATATTGCAAAGAGGAAGGTCATTTTAAATATAGTTGCCCTAAATTAATGCAGCGTAACAGTAATGCGTATGGCGCAAGACGTAGAGGTGGTCAGCAAGCTCCTAGGGGTAGAGGGCGTGGAAATATTCCCCAGAACGCACGTCCTCTTCCGCCTCAAAATACCATAAATAGCTTCGATCAGCAAGCCAATGCGACTGGAAATACAGCTCAGTACTACAATAATGATTATTATGCAGAGGACGACAATGTAGAAGATGATGATTACTAGGACAGCCGTAGACAGAGAGAGGGAGTTGTTTCAGTGCCAGTGGATCAGAGCGGACCTTATGTTAAAGTAACTACAGCAAATGTAACGGAGCCCTTTCTGCTGGATACTGGTGCTGCAAAGAGTTCAATCATGCATTCAAAACTCCCTGGCGCGCCTTTGTCTGGCGAAATGAATGTCTCAGTAGGTTTTTCTGGCGCCCCAGTTAGGAACCCGATTTCTAGTCCTATGTCTCTTTCTGTTGGACCTTGTGAGCTAAAAGCACCCCTCATTCTAACGACAGGTTGTGGTGAAAATTTGCTAGGCTTAGATTTGCTAAAAAGATTGCATGCAACGCTATATTGTTCTCCCTCAGGAGTACAACTTACATTAGGCAAGAAAGTGATTTCCCCACTGTATTTGTCTAAAAATGCAATGCCACCTGAATTGTCATCCCTTCCGGATGTCCTTTGGGCTACTGGTCCCAATGATGTGGGTCTTTTGGAAATACCGCCATATGTGGTCACTTTAAAAGCCAATGTTAGATTACCACGCATTCCCCAGTATAAGATCTCTAATGAAGGTCAGAAAGCGTTGTTAGAAATTGTCAGTGATTTGATAAAAAAGGGTGTAATTGAAGAGACAAGAGGCAACGTTTGCAATAGTCCTGTTTTACCTGTCTTAAAACGAACGGACCCTTCACAGCCACCTGTTTACAGATTTTTGATTGATCTTAGAGAGGTTAATAAGATTGTTGTACCACAGTTTCCAGTTGTCCCTGATATAACTGCCTTGTTAACCATGATTCCAGCCTCCGCTGCATGGTTCTCAGTGATCGATTTAAAGAATGCTTTCTTTAGCATCCCAATTGCAGAGGAGAGCAGAGACATTTTTGGCTTTAGTTTAGGAGGTCGAAGCTTCCGCTTTAAACGCGCTCCTCAGGGCTACTGTGAAAGTCCATCAATATACAGCCAAGCTTTAAAAGCGCAGCTTGATGCACTTGTTTTACCCAGTGGTGCTATCCTCATTCAGTATGTTGACGATTTACTAATCGCCGCGGATACTGAAAAGATTTGCAAAGAAGCTACATTGTCATTGTTGCGTCATTTGTCTGCCTTTCATCACAAAGTGTCTCTCTCAAAATTGCAATATTGTCGACAAGAAGTGACCTACTTAGGTCATCTCTTATCGAAGGAGGGAAGGAAACTGACCCCAGAAAGAATTCAAGCCATTGCACAGTTGAGTGTGCCAAGAACACAGAGAGAAGTGTGTGCTTTCTTGGGCATTACTTCATACTGTAGGCATTGGATTCCTAATTTTTCCTTGTTGGCAAAACCTTTGTTAGCATTGACATGCAAAGACACACCGAATCCTATTCCATGGTCTGAAGAGTGTCAGAAGAGTTTTTTGGAATTGCGTATTGCATTGTGTTCAGCTCCTGTGTTGGGTACCCCTGACTACAGCAAGCCTTTTACATTGTATGTTCATGAGAAAGATGGTTGCGCATTATCAGTGTTAACACAGCCTTTTGGCGACAGACCGCGTCCATGCGCGTATTTTTCGTCAACCTTGGACCCTGTAGCGAGGGCATTGCCAAGTTGTCTGAGAGCCACAGCCGCCGCACCTATGTCTATTCGACAGTCTGCTGGACTAGTAATGGATAACACATTGATTGTTATGGTCCCACATGCTGTGGACACATTGTTAAACAGGACCAAGACACAACACTTAACTAGTGCGCGATTATCTGGTTATGAGCTGACACTGTTAGCAAATCATATACACATAAAGAGATGCAACACATTGAATCCAGCTACACTATTACCAATTCCAGCAGACCTAGATGAGATTGAGCAACATGATTGTCTATTCAGAACAGAAGAAGAAACGAAAGGGAGAGTAGATCTTAAAGATACTCCCCTAATTGAGTGTGAGGGTACTTTATGGGTGGATGGTTCGTGTTTCAAGCTTCCGAATGGTGATACGACTGCTGCATATGCTATTACGACTTTGCACGCGATTGTTGAAACTGCGCGTGTGCCACAGAATTCGGCTCAAGCAGCAGAATTGATTGCCCTTACGAGAGCATGCGTGTTGTCTGAAGGAATAAAAGTGAACATATATACAGACAGCCAGTACGCCTTTGGCGTGGCTCATAATTTTGGGCGATTGTGGAAAGAACGTGGGTTCCTGACTTCGCATGGAGCTAAGATTCAGAATGGCAAGTTGGTGAATGATATCCTTGAGTCGCTGACCCTACCATTACAAGTTGCGATTATGAAATGCAGTGCGCACAAGAAAATCACCGATGATGTTGGTCGTGGTAATGCGTTTGCTGATGAAGTCGCGAAAGAAACAGCAAAGGATGTGAAGACTCGAATGTATGTTGCAGGCCCTGCCAGATGGGTTGGTGATGTTGGAATGTGTGAAAACACAATAGAAAGTGTAAAGTCCCTTCAAGCTGAAGCCACTGAGAAAGAATTGAGCAAGTGGAGAGAAAGTATGGGTAAGTTGGATGAGAATGGTTGTTGGATTGATTTGTCAGAACATAGGCGATGGTTGTTGCCTGATGCATATGTGCTTCCAGTGGTTACTATGGCCCATGGAATGGCACACATCAGTACGAAAGGAATCTGTAAGTTGTTGGCTCCAGTATGGCAGAATGCTGGAATTCCTAAGTGTGCAGAGAATGTGATCAAGAATTGTATGGTATGCTTGAAGTACAACCCTGGTAGGGGAACCCCAACTCCAGCTGGTCATTTTGCGCCTCCATCATATCCATTTGATGTTTTGCAGCTAGATTTTATTCACATGGAAAGGTGCAACAACCTGAAATATGTATTGGTGGTTGTTTGCGCTTTTTCAAAATGGATTGAGGCCTATCCCCTAAAGGATAACACTGCTCTATCCACAGCCAAAGCCCTTGTGAAAGAATTTTTCCCTAGGTTTGGAATGCCAAGAATGGTGTGGAGTGATAATGGGAGTGAGTTTGTGGGCCAAGTGATGAAGAATGTGTGTGAGGGACTAGGTATAAGGCAGAAGTTTCACGCTGCAAATCACCCCCAATCAGCTGGATTAGTAGAGCGCTACAACGGCGCTCTAAAACTTAAACTGGCCAAAATCCAAGCGAGCTCAGGTCTTAAATGGCCTGACGCTCTGCCTCTAGCACTCCTGTCCACCAGAATGACCGTGCACTCACGAGTGGGACTTAGTCCTTATGAGGATGTTTTTGGCCGCCCGGCCAATGTATGGGGTGTGCCAAGGCCGACGAAATTCAGTGAAATCGAGCATCCAGTACTGTTTGATTACTTGCACGAATTGACAGCTAAACTGCGTGTTTTACACCAACAGGTGCATGATACTCTCCCCCCGGCTTCTGAAGCTCCTGGACACCCTATCAAACCAGGCACGTGGATCCTTGTGAAAAACTTCCAGCGGAAAGCCAACGATGAGCCCCGCTGGATTGTCCCTCACCTCGTACTCCTGTCTACAAGATCAGCTGTTCGAGTGAAGGGGAAGAAAAACTGGATCCACGGCGCCCACATCAAAAGGATCCCTTTGCCTCTGCCGTATGACCAGTGGGTCCAGGAGGGTATCGCAGACTCTGAAACAGACACTGTACCTCGTTTTGTGCCGTTCAGTGATGCACGCATAAAAGGCACAGCTTCAGCGCAGGAAAGTGACGATATTTTGCAAGAAGCTGTGCCTCCGTCAATTCGATTGGACACTACCGAGCCTGAACTCTTGTTCCAAGATCCAACAGTACCTGGCCGTCTCCATTACAATCTGAGACCAAGGCATATGGACAAATAAATATTCTTTTTCTTTTACCTTTTTATTTTTTGATAACCAGAGCTCTCCCATCTGAAGGACTTTCTTGATTTTTGTTTTTCGAACCACCATCCGGGTTCAGCCGCAGGGTCGCGGTGCCAAGACTTTGGGGTACAGGCCGAAGACGTTAGGTCGACGGTTCTGGTTGGTCTAGGGCGTTCCCTGGACTGACAGGCGTACTCCTTAGCAGAAGATACTCACCCGCCGCGAGTGGCACGATTAGAGGATGGAGTTTTGTAAGATGGAGAGACTCACTGAGGAAATGAACTTTAAAGCAAGAATATGTAAAACAATGAGGAGCAAACGCTTTGTATTTTTATGCCTGTTTGTATTATGTAGTATGGTAGTGTTTACTGTAGGATTTGTATTCTTCTCCTCTCAAGAGCCCATTGCCCCCACTGTACAGCCTATATCTCCTCCTACTATCTCCTCACACTCTTTTCACCCTCTGCCTGAACATGAACAAGTTAGACGATCAGAGTTTGTGAATAACTCGTTTATTCAGCTCCTGCACCAGCACCAACTAGTTATGAATACAACAAATTGTTGGGTGTGCGGTTTAATGCCACATACCATTAATAAGGGTATTCCCTATCTGGTGCTGCCGTATAGTTACAATGGATCGTCATGGGCATTCCAGACCATTTTTCTCTATGCATTAGAAGTATACTCCCCGCGACAACCGCGTTCCATCAGACCTAGCACCAATAATAAAGCTTTAGTGAAAGGAGTTGCCGATATGAGTAGAGATATCGATGCATACTCATCCATTCCCAAAGAAGAGCTGAGAGCTTATGTAGGGTGGAACGCGACGGGGTATAGTATTAGTCTAGGTGAAAGACAGCGGAAAATCTCATCCCCAATCTGGGTCGTACCCCACATAGGTCGGTTTTGTTTACAAAGTAATGGTCAGAATCCTAGAGCTCAATTGGGGAGAAGTGACTGTACTGAAACGTACACTTTCCCATCACAGTTTTCCCCTGCGTTTTTGGCTGCCAAGGGTACATATTTTATCTGCAATGACCGAGCATATACATGGTTGCCCCCTGATTTCTCGGGCACATGTTATATTGCAAATCTGTTACCGCCAACATTCACTGCCGCCTCCGACTATCACAAGACCAGAGTTGTGAGAGGCGTGATTAGTAAGGAGGATACTGCCGGTCAGGAAGCGGGAGATTTCTTTTTGGGTTTCCTGCCGTTTTGGGGACCTATGGTTAATAGTAGGAACCTGAGACAGCTGACTCGTGTGGTTGAATCCACTGTTAATGTTACGGCTGGTGCCCTTGGTAATTTGACAGCTGAGCTCCAAGCGGATCGCCTCATGACTTTGCAGAACCGCATGGTTCTAGACGTCATACTTGCAGACAGTGGTGGGGTATGTAAGGTTATCCAATCCAGTTGTTGCATTTTCATACCAGACAACGCTCCAACAGTTTATCAAGCCATCTCCAAACTGCATAAAATATCTGAGTCCATACACGTGGATAAAGGAGATTGGTCACTGGTGGGGTGGTTCTGGGAACTGATATCTGCCTGGGGTTGGAAAGTTCTGATGGTCATTGGAATGATCTTAGCGATTCTTTTCCTGTTCTGTCTGTGCATACAGTGTGCTCCTGCGATATGTGGCCTCTGTGCTACATTATGTGTAAGGAAACCTGTATCGAGGGACGAGCTGAGTAATAGGATGATGCTACAGCAACATCTCCATGACTTCGTGAATATTGACCTAGACTCGGATTGAAATGAGTATAGTTATTGCCTATGTAAGGGCAAAAGGAGGGTCTGTCGTACTTTATAATTTGGGACCGCGTAGGAGGCAGGGCCCTACTCCTGTCTATCTCGGTAATAGTGAACCGCGAATGGTTAATGCAGTATGTACAAGTGCTTTTTGTAAAGTTTTAGCTATGAATGCACTGTGTATACGCTATTTTACATCACTGCGTGGGTTCCATTTTGTATCGGTGGCCATCTTATGGTTGCCCTCACATAGGCTATATAGTATGAAGCGAAAACGGGCCTTTCAGAGCACATGTGGCTTCCTTTGACTTTTCTGTGACCTGGGCAGCTTGGCTTCGCTGCCCCAGGTCAAACTGGTCTCACGAGTTCCCCGTCCTCTGGCCACCTGTGATTAACATCAGGGCTTGACACACCATAAAGTCTTTTCATCCTACACAAGCCTCCAGCTAATCTCTTTCACACCTGACTGTTCCTGCTTTATGGATTGTTTCCCAAAACAGGAGATGCTCATGTTTATTGGGGCCTATCGATATCTGATGTGGGATCTGAGCCTTGCTGGGTAAATAATTACGGGCTTGTTTAACTGGAATGTGGGATGGTCATCATGACTCTGCCTTTTCGTTTTGTAATGTATACTTCGAATGACCATACCATAAACTTAAGAATGTATGCCTGAAGCAGGAAATTCTGTATTTAAGGAGAAGCCCGTTTCTGTGATTCTCAGCAGTCTCCTGAGAACATACACGCTGTTGTACTTCTAGGATACCTGTAATTGGTCTGCAGCCAATAAACTGATCTTTGACTTCACCCAGAAGACTCTGTGTTTCTGTAGGTCTGAAACAGGAAGAACCCCGAAGTCATAGGGTGTGTTCCCCTGCACCGCTGGGCTTAAAATACCCAGTACTTCAGTTATGCTGGGGTTAGGGTTTAGGGTAGTGCAGTGGTGTTTGGGTAGTGTAGGGGTTCATGCTGGGGGTAGTGTTTTAGGGTAGTGCAGTGGTGATTGTGTAGGGTGGGAGATCATGCTGTGGGTAGATATACGGTTTGGTGTAGTGCAGTCGTGTTTGGGTAGTGTAGGGAGTCGTGATGGGGTAGTGTTTTAGGGATTAGGGTAGTGCAGTGGTGTTTGTGTAGAGTAGGGAGTCGTGCTGGAGGTAGTGTTTTAGGGTTTAGGGTAGTGCAGTGGTGTTTGGGTAGTGTAGAGGGCCATGTTGGGGGTTGTGTTTTAGGGTTAATGGTAGTGCAGTGGTGTTTGTGTAGTGTAGGGGGTCGTGATGGGGTTGTGTTTTATGGTTTAGTGTAGTGCAGTGGTGTTTGGATAGTGTTGGGGGTAGTGCTTGGGAAGTGTTTTAGGGTTTAGGGTAGTGCAGTGATGTTTGTGTAGTGTAGGGGGTCGTGTTGGGGGTAGTGTTTTAGGTTAGTGCAGTGGTGTAGGTGGTCGGATTTTAGTGTTTAGGGTAGTGCAGTGGTGTTTGGGCAGTGAAGGTGGTCGTGCTGGGAGTAGTGTTTTTGGGTTTATGGTAGTGCAATTGTGTTTGGGTAGTGAAGGTGGTCGTGCTGGGGGTAGTGTTTTATGGTTTAGGGTAGCACGGTGGTGTTTGTGTAGTGTAGGGGGTCGTGCTTGGGAACGTGTTTTAAGGTTTAGGGTAGTGCAGTGGTGTTTGTGTAGTTTAGGGAATCATGCTGGGGTAGATTTAGGGTTTAGGGAAGTACAATGGAGTTCGTGTAGTGTAGGCGGTCATGCTGTGTGTAGTGTTTTAGGGTTTAAGGCAGTGCAGTGGTGTTTGTGTAGTGAAGGGGAATATGCTGGGGGTAGTGTTTTAGGGTTTAGGGAAGTGCACTGGTGTTTGTGTGGTGTAGGGTGTAGTGCTGCGGGTAGATTTAGGGTTTAGGGTAGCGCAGTGGTGTTTTGGAAGTGTAGGGAGTCATGCTGGGGATAGTGTTTAAGGGTTTAGGGTAGTGCAGTGGTGTTTGTGCAGTGTAGGGGTTATGCTAGGGATAGTGTTTTGGGCATAGGGTAGTGCAGTGGTGTTTGTGTAGTGTATGTGGTAGTGTTTTTAGGTTTAGGGTAGGGCAGTGGTGTTTGGGTAGTGTAGGGGTTCGTGCTGGGTGTAGTGTTTTTGGGTATAGGGTAGTGCAGTTATGGTTGGGTTGTGAAGGGGGTCGTGCTTGGGGTAGTGTTTTAGGGTTTAGGGTAGTACAGAGGTGTTTGTGTGGTATAGGGGGTTGTGCTGGGGGTAGTGTTTTAGGGTTTAGGGAAGTGCAGTGTTGTTTGTGTAATGTAGGGGGTCGTGCTGAGGGTAGTTTTTTAGGGTTTTGGGTAGTGCAGTGGTGTTTGTGTAGTGTAGGGGTTCGTGCTGGGATAGTGTTTTAGGGTGTAGGGTAGTGCAGTGGTGTTTGTGTAGTGTAGCGGGTCGTGCTGAGGGTATTGTTTTAAAGTTTAGGGTAGTGCAGTGGTGTTTGAGTAGTGTAGGGGCTTCGTGCTGGGAGCAGTTTTTTCAGGTTAGGGCAGTGCAGTGCCGTGGTGTTTGTGTAGTGTAGGGGGTCGTGCTGGGGTAGTGTTTTAGGGTTTAGGGTAGTGCAGTGGTGTTAGTGTAGTATAGGGGTCAAGCTTGGGGTAGTGTTTTAGGGATTAGGGTAGTGCAGTGGTGATTGTGTAGCGTAGGGGGTAGTGTTTAAGGGTTTGAGGTAGTGCAGTGGTGTTTGTGTAGTGTAGGGGGTCATGCTGTGAGTAGTGTTTTTGGGTTAAGGGTAGTGCAGTGGTGTTTGTGTAATGTAGGGGGTCATGTTTTAGGGTTTAGGGTAGTGCAGTGGTGTTTGGGTAGTGTAGAGGGTCGTGCTGGGGGTAGTGTTTTAGGGTCTAGAGTAGTGCAGTGGTGTTTGGGTAGTGTAGGGGTTTGTGGTGGGGTAGTGTTTTAGGGTTTAAGGTAGTGCAGTGATGTTTGTGTAGTGTGGGAGGTCATGCTGTGGGTAGGTATAGGGTTTAGTGTAGAGCAGTGGTGTTTGGGTAGTGTAGGGAGTCGTGCTGGGGGTACTGTTTTAGGGTTTAGGGTAGTGCAGTGTTGTTTGTGTTGTTTAGGAAGTCATGCTGGGGGTAGTTTTTTAGGGTTAGGGTAGTGCAGTGGTGTTTGGGTAGTGTATGGGGTCATGATGGGGGTAGTGTTTTATGGTTTAGGGTGGTGCAGTGGTTTTTCTGTTGTGAAGGGGAATGTGCTGGGGTAGTGTTTTAGGGTGTAGGGTAGTGCAGTGTTGTTTGTGTAGTGTAGAGGGTTGTGCTGTTGGTATATTTAGGGTTTAGGGTAGTGCAGTGATGTTTGGGTAGTGTAGGGGGTCGTGCTGTGGATGGTGTTTTAGGTTTTAGGGTAGTGGAGTGGTGTTTGTGTGGTGTAGGGGGTTGCATTTTAGTGTTTAGGGTAGTGCAGTGGTGTTTGGGTAGTGAAGGGGGTCGTGCTGGGAGTAGTGTTTTGGGGTTTACTGTAGTGCAATTGTGTTTGGGTAGTGACGGTGGTCGTGCTGGTGGTAGTGGTTTATGGTTTAGGGTAGCATAGTGGTGTTTGCGTAGTGTGGGGGTCATGCTTGGGAAAGTGTTTTAGGGTTTAGGGTAGTGCAGTGGTGTTTGTGTAGTGTAGGCGGTCGTGCTGTGTGTAGTGTTTTAGGGTTTAAGGCAGTGCAGTGGTGTTTGTGTAGTGAAGGGGAATATGCTGGGGGTAGTGTTTTAGGGTTTAGGGTAGTACAGAGGTGTTTGTGTGGTATAGGGGGTTGGGCTGGGGGTAGTGTTTTAGGGTTTAGGGAAGTGCAGTGTTGTTTGTGTAATGTAGGGGGTCGTGCTGAGGGTAGTTTTTTAGGGTTTTGGGAAGTGCAGTGGTGTTTGTGTAGTGTAGGGGTTCGTCCTGGGATAGTGTTTTATGGTGTACGGTAGTGCAGTGGTGTTTGTGTAGCGTAGTGGGTCGTGCTGAGGGTATTGTTTTAAAGTTTAGGGTAGTGCAGTGGTGTTTGAATAGTGTAGGGGGTTCGTGCTGGGAGTAGTTTTTTCAGGTTAGGGCAGTGCAGTGCTGTGGTGTTTAGGTAGTGAAGGGGTCGTGCTGGGGTAGTGTTTTAGGGTTTAGGGTATAGCAGTGATGTTTGGGTAGTGTAGGGGTCATGCTGGGGGTAGTGTTTTAGGGTTTAGGGTAGTGCAGTGGTGTTAGTGTAGTATAGGGGTCAAGCTTGGGGTAGTGTTTTAGGGATTAGGGTAGTGCAGTGGTGATTGTGTAGCGTAGGGGGTATTGTTTTAGGGATTAGGGTAGTGCAGTGCTGTTTGTGTAGTGTAGGGGGTCATGCTGTGAGTAGTGTTTTGGGGTTTAGGGTAGTGCAGTGGTGTTTGTGTAATGTAGGGGGTCATGTTTTAGGGTTTAGGGCAGTGGTGTTTGGGTAGTGTAGGGGGTCGTGCTGGGGGTAGTGTTTTAGGGTCTAGAGTAGTGCAGTGGTGTTTGGGTAGTGTAGGGGTTTGTGCTGGGGTAGTGTTTTAGGGTTTAGGGTAGTGCAGTGATGTTTGTGTAGTGTGGGAGGTGATGCTGTGGGTAGATATAGGGTTTAGTGTAGAGCAGTGGTGTTTGGGTAGTGTAGGGAGTCGTGCTGGGGGTAGTGTTTTAGGGTTTAGGGTAGTGCAGTGTTGTTTGTGTTGTATAGGAAGTCATGCTGGGGGTAGTTTTTTAGGGTTTAGGGTAGTGCAGTGGTGTTTGGGTAGTGTAGGGGGTCATGATGGGGGTAGTGTTTTATGGTTTAGGGTAGTGCACTGGTTTTTCTGTTGTGAAGGGGAATGTGCTGGGGTAGTGTTTTAGGGTATAGGGTAGTGCAGTGGTGTTTGTGTAGTCTTGAGGGTTGTGCTGTTGGTATATTTAGGGTTTAGGGTAGTGCAGTGATGTTTGGGTAGTGTAGGGGGTCGTGCTGGGGATATTGTTTTAGGTTTTAGGGTAGTGGAGTGGTGTTTGTGTGGTGTAGGGGGTTGTATTTTAGTGTTTAGGGTTGTGCAGTGGTGTTTGGGTAGTGAAGGGGGTCGTGCTGGGAGTAGTGTTTTTGGGTTTACTGTAGTGCAATTGTGTTTGGGTAGTTACGGTGGTCGTGCTGGGAGTAGTGTTTTATGGTTTAGGGTAGCATAGTGGTGTTTGTGTAGTGTAGGGGGTCATGCTTGGGAAAGTGTTTTAGGGTTTAGGGTAGTGCAGTGGTAATTGTGTAGTTTAGGGAATCATGCTGGGGTAGATTTAGGGTTTAGGGTAGTACAGTGGTGTTTGTGTAGTGTAGGCGGTCGTGCTGTGTGTAGTGTTTTAGGGTTTAAGGCAGTGCAGTGGTGTTTGTGTAGTAAAGGGGAATATGCTGGGGGCAGTGATTTAGGGTTTAGGGAAATGAACTGGTGTTTGTGTAGTGTAGGGTGTTGTGCTGCGGGTAGACTTAGGATTTAGGGTATTGCAGTGGCATTTGGCTAGTGCTGGGGGTCATGCTGGGGGTAGTGTTTTAGGGTTTAGGGTAGTGCAGTGGTGTTTGTGTGGAATAGGAGATCATGCTGTGAGTAGTGCTTTAGGGTTTAAGGTAGTGCAGTGGTGTTTGTGTAATATAGTGGGTCATGTTTTAGGGTATAGGGTAGTGCAGTGGTGTTTGGGTAGTATAGAGGGTCATGTGGGGGTTAGTGTTTTAGGGTTTAGGGTAGTGCAGTGGTGTATGTGTAGTGTAGGGGGTCGTGTTTTAGGGTATATGGTAGTGCAGTGGTGTTTGGGTACTGTAGGGGGTTATGCTGGGGTTAGTGTTTTAGGGTTTAGGGTAGTGCAGTGGTGTTTGGGTAGTGTAGGGGTCGTGCTGGTGGGGGTAGTGTTTTAGGGTTTAGGGTAGTGCAGGGATGTTTGGGTAGTATAGGGTGTCATGCTGGGGGTAGTGTTTAAGGGTTTAGAGTAGTGCAGTGGTGTTTGTGTAGTGTAGGGGATTGTGCTGGGGGTAGTGTTTTAGGGTATAGGGTAGTGCAGTGGTGTGTGTGTAGTGTAGGGGGTAGTGTTTTATGGTAGTGCAGTGGTGTTTGTGTAGTGTATGTGGTCGTGCTGGGGTCGTTTTTTAGGGTTTAGGGTAGTGCAGCGGTGTTTCTGTAGTGTAGGGGGTCGTGTTTTAGGGTTTAGGGTAGTGCAGCGGTGTTTGGGTAGGTAGCTGGTCGTGCTAGGGGTCGTTTTGCGGGTTTAGGGTAGTGAAGTTGTTTTTGTGTAGTGTAGGTGGTCGTGCTGGGGGTAGTGCTTTAGGGTTTAGGGTAGTGCAGTGGTGTTTGTGTAGTGTATGGGGTCGTGCCGGGGGTAGTGTTTTAGGGTTTAGGGTAGTGCATTGGTGTTTCTGTAGTATAGGGGGTCGTGCTTTAGGGTTTACGGTAGTGCAGCGTTTTTTGGGTAGTGTAGGGGGTCGTGCTGGGGGTAGTTTTTTGGGTATAGGGTAGTGCAGTTGTGTTTGTGTTGTGCAGTGGGTCATGCTGGGGGTAGTGTTTTAGGGTTTAAGTCAGTGCAGTGGTGTTTGTGTAGTGTAGGGGTCGTGATTGGCATAGTGATTTAGGGTTTAAGGCAGTGCAGTGGTGTTTGTGTAGTGAAGGAGTTCGTGCTGGGGGAAGTGTTTTAGGGTTTAGGGTATTGCAGTTGTGTTTGTGTAGTGTAGGGGTCGTGCTGGGGGTAGATTTAGGGTTTAGGGTAGTGCAGTGGTGTTTGGATAGTATAGGGAGTCGTGCTGTTGGTAGTGTTTTAGGGTTTAGGGCAGTCCAGTGATGTTTGGGTAGTGGAGAGTGTCGTGCTGGGTGTAGTGTTTTCAGGTTTAGGGTAGTGCTGTGTTGCTTGTGTAGTGTAGGGGTCGTGCTGGTGGGGGTAGTGTTTTAGGGTTTAGGGTAGTGCAGGGATGTTTAGGTAGTATAGGTGTCATGCTGGGGGTAGTGTTTAAGGGTTTAGGGTAGTGCAGTGGTGTTTGTGTAGTGTAGGGGATTGTGCTGGGGTAGTGTTTTAGGGTATAGGGAAGTGCAGTGGTGTGTGTGTAGTGTAGGGGGTAGTGTTTTATGATAGTGCAGTGGTGTTTTGTAGTGTATGTGGTCGTGCTGGGGTAGTTTTTTAGGGTGTAGGGTAGTGCAGTGGTTCTTCTGTAGTGTAGGGGGTCGTGGTTTAGGGTTTAGGGTAGTGCAGCTGTGTTTCTGTAGTGTAGGGGGTCGTGTTTTAGGGTTTAGGGTAGTGCAGTGGTGTTTGGGTAGGTAGCTGGTCGTGCTAGGGGTCGTTTTGGGGGTTTAGGGTAGTGAAGTTGTTTTTGTGTAGTGTAGGGGGTCGTGCTGGGGGTAGTGCTTTAGGGTTTAGGGTAGTGCAGTGGTGTTTGTGTAGTGTACGGGGTCGTGCTGGTGGTAGTTTTTTAGGGTTTAGGGTAGTGCATTGGTGTTTCTGTAGTATAGGGGGTCGTGCTTTAGGGTTTAGGGTAGTGCAGTGTTTTTTGGGTAGTGTAGGGGGTCGTGCTGGGGGTAGTTTTTTGGGTTTAGGGTAGTGCAGTTGTGTTTGGGTTGTGAAGGTGGTCGTGCTGGGTGTAGTGTTTTAGGTTTAAGGGTAGTAGAGAGGTGTTTGTGTAGTGTACGGGGTCGTGCTGGGGGTAGTGTTTTAGGATTTACGGTAGGGCGGTGGTGTTTGTGTAGTGTAGGGGTCTTGCTGAGGGTAGTATTTTAGGGTTTAGGGTAGCGCAGTTGTGTTGGTGTAGTTTAGGGGTTCGTGCTGGGGTAGTGTTTTAGGGTGTAGGGTAGTGCAATGGTGTTTGTTTAGTGTAATGGGTCATACTGGGGGAAGTGTCTTAGGGTTTAGGGAAGCGCAGTGGTGTGTGTGTGGTGTAGAGGGTCATGCTGGGGGTAGATTTAGGGTTTAGGGTAGTGCAGTGGTGTTTGTGTTATACAGTGGGTCGTGCTGGGGGTAGTGTATTAGGGTTTAAGGCAGTGCAGTGGTGCTTGTGTAGTGAAGGAGGTCGTGATGGGGTAGATTTAGGGTTTAGGGTAGTGCAGTGATGTTTGGGTAGTGTAGGGAATCGTGCTGGTTGTAGAGGTTTAGGGTTTAGGGTAGTGCAGTTATGTTTGGGTAGTGTAGGGTGTCGTGCTGGGGGTAGTGTTTTATGGTTAAGGGTATTGCAGTGGTGTTTGTGTATTCTAGGGGGTTGTGCTGGTGGCAGATTTAGGGTTTAGGGTAGTGTAGTCGTGTTTGGGTAGTGTAGGGAGTCGTGCTGGTGGTAGTGTTTTAGGTTTTAGGGTAGTGCAGTTATGTTTGGCTAGTGTAGGGTGTTGTGCTGGGGGTAGTGTTTTAGGGTTTAGGGTTGTGCAGTGGTGTCTGGGTTGTGTAGGGGTTCATGCTGGGGGTAGTGTTTTAGGGTTTAGGGTAGTGCAGTGGTGTCTGGGTAGTGTAGGGGTTCATGCTGGGGGTAGTGTTTTAGGGTTTAGGGTAGTGCAGTGGTGTTAGGGTAGTGTACGGGGTCATGCTGGGGGTAGATTTAGGGTTTAGGGCAGTCCAGTGGTGTTTGTGTTGTGAGGGGGTCATGCTGGGTGTAGTGTTTTAGGTTTTAGGGTAGGGCAGTGGTGTTTGTGTAATGTAGGGGGTCGTGCTGGGGGTAGTGTTTTAGGGTGTGGGGTAGTGCAGTGGTGCTTGGGTAGTGTAGGGGTTCGTGCTGGGGTAGTGGTTTAGGGTGTAGGGTAGTGCAGTGGTGTTTGGGTAGTGCAGGGGGTCGTGCTGGGAGTTCGTATTTTAGGTTAGTGCAGTGCTTGTTTGTGTAGTGTAGTGGGTCTTGCTGGGGATAGTGATTTAGGGATTAGGGTAGTGCAGTGGTGTTTGTATAGTGTAGGGGGCCATGCTGGGGGTAATGTTTTAGGGTTTAGGGTAGTGCTGTGGTGTTTCTATAGTGTAGGGGGTAGTGTTTTAGGGTTTGGGGTAGTGCAGTGGTGTTTGTGAAGTGTAGGGAGTCATGCTGTGAGTAGTGTTTAGGGTTTAGGGTAGTGCAGTGGTGTTTGTGTAGTGAAGGGGAATATGCTGGGGGTAGTCTTTTAAGGTTTAGGGTATTGCAGTGGTGTTTGTGTAGTGTAGGGGTTGCGTTGGGGGTAGATTTAGGGTTTAGGGTAGTTCAGTGGTGTTTAGGTAGTGTAGGGAGTCATGCTGGTGGCAGTGTTTAGTGTTTAGGGTAGTGCAGTGTTGTTTGTGTAGTGTACTGGGTAGTGTTTTAGGGATTAGGTTAGTGCAGTGGTTTTTGTGTAGTGTAGGGGGTCATGCTGTGAGTAGTCTTTAGTGTTTAGGGTAGTGCAGTGGTGTTTTGGTAGTGTAGGGGTTTGTGCAGGGGGTAGTGTTTAAGGGTTTAGGGTAGTGCAGTGGTGTTTGTGTAGTGTGGGAGGTCATGCTGTGGGTAGATTAGGGGTTTAGAGTAGTGCAGTGGTGTTTGGGTAGTGTAGTGGGTCATGCTGGGGTTAGTGTTTAGGGTTTAGGGTAGTGCAGTGGTGTTTGGGTAGTGTAGGGGTTTGTGCAGGGGTAGTTTTTTAGGGTTTAGGGTAGTGCAGTGGTGTTTGTGTAGTGTGGCAGGTCATGCTGTGGGTAGATTAAGGGTTTAGTGTAGTGCAGTGGTGTTTGGGTAGTGTAGGGGGTCGTGCTGGGGGTAGTGTTTTAGGGTTTAGGGAAGTGCAATGGTGTTTGTGTAGTATAGGGGGTCGTGTTTTAGGGTTTAGGGTAGTGCAGTGTTGTTTGGGTAGTGTGGGGGGTTGTGCTGGGTTTAGTGTTTTTGGGTTTAGCGTAGTGCAGTTGTGTTTGGGTCGTGAAGGGGGTCGTGCTTGGGGTAGTGTTTTAGGGATTAAGGTAGTTCATTGGTGTTTGTGTAGTGTAGGGGTCATGCTGGGGGTAGATTTAGGGTTTAGGGTAGTGCGGTGGTGTTTGTGTTATACAGTGGGTCATGCTTGGGGTAGTGTTTTAGGGATTAGGTTAGTGCAGTTATGTTTGGCTAGTGTAGGGTGTTGTGCTGGGGGTAGTGTTTTAGGGTTTAGGGTAGTGCAGTGGTGCTTGTGTAGTGTAGGGGGTCGTGCTGGGGGTAGTGTTTTAGGGTAGTGCAGTGGTGTTTGGGTAGTGTAGGGGTTCTTTCTGGGGTTAGTGTTTTAGGGTTTAGGGTAGTGCAGTGGTGTTTGGGTAGTGTACAGGTCATGCTGGGGGTAGATTTGGGGTTTAGGGTAGTGCAGTGGAGTTTGTGTTGTGAGGGGGTCATGCAGGGGGTCGTTTTTTAGGTTTTAAGGTAGTGAAGTGGTGTTTGTGTAGTGTAGAGGGTCGTGCTGGGGGTAGTGTTTTAGGGTTTAGGGTAGTTCAGTGGTGATTGTGTAGTGTAGGTGTGGTGCTGGGGTAGTGGTTTAGGGTGTAGGGTAGTGCAGTGGTTTTTGGGTAGTGTAGGGGGTCGTGCTGGTTGTAGTGTTTTAGGGTAGTGCAGTGCTGTTTGTGTAGTGTAGTGGGTCTTGCTGGGGGTAGTGATTTAGGGATTAGGGTAGTGCAGTGGTGTTTGTATAGTGTAGGGGGTCATGCTGGGGGTAGTGTTTTAGGGTAGTGCAGTGGTGTTTGTGTAGTGTAGGGGGTAGTGTTTTAGGGTTTAGGGTAGTGCAGTGGTGATTGTGTTGTGAGGGGGTCATGCTGGGGATAGTGTTTTAGGGTTTAGGGTAGTGCAGTGCTGTTTGTGTAGTGTAGCGGGTCGTGCTGGGGGTAGTGTTTTAGGGTTTAGGGTAGTGCAGTGGTGTGTGTGTAGTGTAGGGGGTCGTGCTGGGGTAGTGTTTTAGGTTTGAGGGTAGTGCAGTGGTGTTTGGGTAGTGTAGGGGGTCGTGCTGGGGGTAGTGTTTTAGGGTAGTGCAGTGGTGTTTGTGTAGTGTAGTGGGTCTTGCTGGGGTAGTGATTTAGGTATTAGGGTAGTGCAGTGGTATTTGTATAGTGCAGGGGGTCATGCTGGGTGTAGGGTTTTAGGGTTTAGGGTAGTGGAGTGGTGTTTGGGTAGTGTAGGGGGTCGTGCTGGGGGTTGTGTTTTAGGGTTTAAGGCAGATCAGTGTTGTTTGGGTATTGTAGGGGGTCATGCTGTGGGTAGTGTTTCAGGGTTTAGGGTAGTGCAGTTGTGTGTGGGTAGTGTAGTGGTTTGTGCTGGGGTAGTGTTTTAGGGTGTAGGGTAGTGCATTGGTGTTTGTGTAGTGCAATGGGTCTTACTGGGGGTAGTGTTTTAGGGTTTAGGGTAGTGCAGTGGTGTTTGTGTAGTGTAGGGGGTAGTGTTTTAGGGTTTGGGGTATTGCAGTGGTGTTTGTGAAGTTTAGGTAGTCATGCTGTGAGTAGTGTTTTAGGGTTTAGGGTAGTGCAGTGGTGTTTGGGTGGTGAAGGGGGTTGTGCTTAGGGTAGTGTTTTAGGGTTTAGGGTAGCGCAGTGGTGTTTGTGTAGTGTAGGGGGTCGTGCTGGGGGTAGTGTTTTAGGGTTTTGGGTAGTGCAGTGGTGCTTGGGTAGTGCAGGGGGTGGTACTGGGGGTAGTGTTTTAGGGTTGAGGGTAGTGCAGTGGTGTTTTTGTAGTGTAGAGGGAAGTTTTTTAGAGTTTAGGGTAGTGCAGTGGTGTTTGTGTAGTGTAGGGGGTCGTGCTGGGGGTAGTGTTTTAGGGTTTTAGGCAGTGCAATGGTGCTTGGGTAGTGCAGGGGATTGTGCTGGGTGTAGTGATTTAGGGTTTAGGGTAGTACAGTGGTGTTTGGGTAGTGTAGGGGGCCATGCTGGGTATAGTGTTTTAGGGTTTAGGATGGTGCAGTAGGGTAGTGCAGTGGTGTTTGTATAGTGTAGGGGGTCATGCTGGGGGTAGTGTTTACGGTAGTGCACTTGTGTTTGGTTAGTGTAGGGGGTACTGCTGGGGGTAGTCTTTTAGGGTTTAGAGTAGTGCCGTGGTGTTTGTGTAGTGTAGGGGGTCATGCTGGGGGTAGTGTTTTAGAGTTAAGGGTAGTGCAGTGGTATTTGGTTAGTTTAGGGGGTACTGCTGGGGGTAGTGTTTTAGGGTTTAGTGTGGTGCAGTAGTATTTGGGTAGTGTAGGGCATAGTGCTGGGGGTAGTGTTTTAGGGTGGAGGGTAGTGCGGTGGTTTTTTTGTAGTATAAAGGAAAGTTTTAGAGTTTAGGGTAGTGCAGTGGTATTTGTGTAGTGTAGGGGTCATGCTGGGGTTAGTGTTTTAGGGTTTAGGGTCGCGCAGTGGTGTTTGCGTAGTGTAGCGGGTCATGCTGGGGATAGTGTTTGAGGGTTTAGGGTAGTGCAGTGTTGTTTGTGTGGTTTAGGGGGTCGTGCTGGGGGTAGTGTTTTAGGGTTTAGGGTAGTGCAGTGGAGTTTGGGTAGTGTAGGGGGTAGTGCTGGGTAGTGTTTTAGGGTTTAGAGTAGTGCAGTGGTGTTTGTGTAGTGTAGGGGGTCATGCTGGAGGTAGTGTTTTAGTGTTTAGGGTAGTGCAGTGGTGTTTGTGTAGTGTAGGGGTGGTGATTTAGGGATTAGCGTAGTGCAGTGGTCTTTGTGTAGTGTAGGGGGTCGTGCTGGGGGTAGTGTTTTAGGTTTTAGGGTAGTGCTGTGGTGTTTGTGTAGTATAGGGGGTCATGTTTTAGGGTTTAGGGTAGTGTAGTGGTGTTTGGGTAGTGTAGGAGTCGTGCTGTGGGTAGTGTTTTTGTGTTTAGGGTAGTGCAGTTGTGTTTGGGTTGTGGAGGGGGTCGTGCTGGGTGTAGTGTTTGAGGGTTTAGGGTTGTACAGTGGTGTTTGGGTAGTGTAGGGGGTCATGCCTGGGTAGTGTTTGAGGGTTTAGGGTAGTGCAGTTGTGTTTGTGTGGTTTAGGGGGTCGTGCTTGGGGTAGTGTTTTAGGGTTTAGGATTGTGCAGTGGTGTTTGGGCAGTGTAGGGGGTAGTGCTGCGGTAGTGTTTTAGGGTTTAGAGTAGTGTAGTGGTGTTTGTGTAGTGTAGGGGGTCGTGCTGGGGGTAGTGTTTTAGGGTTTAGGGTACTGCAGTGGTGTTTGTGTAGTGTAGGGGTAGTGTTTTAGGGATTAGGGTAGTACAGTGGTGTTTCGTTAGTGTAGGGGTCGTGCTGGGGTAGTGTTTTAGGGTTTAGTGTAGTGCAGTGGTGTTTGTGTAGTGTAGGGGGTTAGGCTGGGGGTAGATTTAGGGTTTAGGGTAGTGCAGTGGTGTTTGTGTAATGTAGGGGGTCATGCATGGACGTAATGTTTTAGGGTTTAAGGCAGTGCAGTGGTGTTTGTGTAGTGAAGGGGGTTGTGCTGTGGGAAGTGATTTAGGGTTTAGGGTAGTGCAGTGGTGTTTGTGTAGTGTAGGGTTCGTGCTGGGGGTAGATTCAGGGTTTAGGGTAGTGCAGTGATGTTTGTATAGTGTAGGGGTTCATTCTGGGGATAGTGTTTAAGGGTTTAGGGTAGTGCAGTGGTGTTTGTGTAGTGAAGGGGGTAGAGTTTTAGGGTTTAGGGTAGTGCAGTGGTGTTTGTGTAGTGTACGGGGTTGTGCTGGGGGTAGTGATTTAGGGTTTAGGGTAGTGCAGTGGTGTTTCTGTAGTGTAGGGTGTTGTGTTTTAAAGTTTATGGTAGTGCAGCGGTTTTCGGGTAGTGTAGGGGTCGTGCTGGGCTAGATTTTTTGGGTTTAAGGTAGTGCAGTTGTGTTTGGGTTGTGAATATGGTCGTGCTGGGGGCAGTGTTTTAGGGTTTAGGGAAGTACAGAGGTGTTTGTGTAGTGTAGGGGTTGTGCTGGGGGTAGTGTTTTAGGATTTAGGGTATTGCATTGGTGTTTGTGTAATGTTGGGGGTCGTGCTGAGTGTAGTGTTTTAGGGTTTATGGTAGTGCAGTGGTCTTTGTGTAGTGTAGGGGTTCGTGCTGGGGGTAGTGTTTTAGGGTGTAGGGTAGTGCAGTGGTGTTTGTGCAGTTTTATGGGTCATACTGGGGGAAGTGTCTTAGGGTTTAGGGAAGAGCAGTGGTGTTCAGGTAGTGTAAGCGGTCGTGCTGGGGTTAGTGTTTTAGGGTTTTAGGGCAGCGCAGTGGTGCGTGTGTAGTGTTGGGTGTCATGCTGGGGGTAGATTAAGGGTTTAGGGTAGTGCATTGGTGTTTGAGTAGTGTAGGGGGTCATGCTGGGGTTAGTGTTTTAGGGTTTAGGGTAGTGCAGTTGTGTTTGGGTAGTGTAGGGGTTTGTGCTGGGTGGAGTGCTTTACGGTTTAGGGTAGTGCAGTGGTGTTTGTGTACTATGGGAGGTCAGGCTGTAAGTAGATTAGGGGTTTAATGTAGGGCAGTGGTGTTTGGGTCGTGTAGGGAGTCATGCTGGGGTAGTGTTTTAGGGTTTAGGGTAGTGCAGTGGTGTTTGGGTAGTGTAAGGGGTCGTGCTGGGGTAGTGTTTTAGGGTTTAGAGTAGTGCAGTGGTGTTTGTGTAGTGTAGGGGGTTGTACTGGGAGTAGTGTTTTAGGGTTTAGGTTAGTGCACTGGTGTTTGGATAGTGTTGTGGGTAGTGCTTGGGAAGTGTTTTAGGGTTTAGGGTAGTGCAGTGTTGTTTTTGTAGTGTAGGGGGTCGTGTTTTAGTATTTAGGGTAGTGCAGTGTTGTTTGAGTAGTGTGGGGGGTCGTGCTGGGGGTAGTGTTTTTGGGTTTAGCGTAGTGCAGTTGTGTTTGGGTGGTGAAGGGGGTTGTGCTTAGGGTAGTGTTTTAGGGATTAGGGTAGTGCAGTGGTGTTTGTATAGTGTAGGTGTCATGCTGGGTTTAGATTTAGGGTTTAGGGTAGTGCAGTGTTATTTGTG
Source organism: Triturus cristatus (assembly GCF_964204655.1). NCBI lineage: Eukaryota > Metazoa > Chordata > Amphibia > Caudata > Salamandridae > Triturus > Triturus cristatus. The sequence goes on from NC_140579.1 coordinate 749,782,656, forward strand.
TTGTGCAGTGGGTCATGCTGGGGGTAGTGTTTTAGGGTTTAGGGTAGTGCAGTGGTGTTTGTGTAGTGTAGGGGTCATGATTGGCGTAGTGTTTTAGGGTTTAAGGCAGTGCAGTGGTGTTTGTGTGGTGAAGGGTTCGTGCTGGGGAAGTGTTTTAGGGTTTAGGGTAGTGCAGTTGTGTTTGTGTAGTGTAAGTGCCATGCTGGGGGTAGTGTTTAAGGGTTTAGGGTAGTGAAGTGGTGTTCGTGTAGTGTAGGGGATTGTGCTGGGGGTAGTGTTTTAGGGTATAGGGTAGTGCAGTGGTGTGTGTGTAGTGTAGGGGGTAGTGTTTTATGGTAGTGAAGTTGTTTTTGGGTTGTGAAGGTGATTGTGCTGGGGGTTAGTGTTTTAGGGTTTAGGGTAGTACAGTTGTGCTTGTGTAGTGTATGGGGTCGTGCTGGGGTAGTGTTTTAGTGTAGTGCAGTGGTGTTTGGGTAGTGTAGGGGTTCTTGCTGGGGTTAGTGTTTTAGGGTTTAGGGTAGTGCAGTGGTGTTTGGGTAGTGTACGGGGTCATGCTGGGGGTAGATTTGGGGTTTAGGGTAGTGCAGTGGAGTTTCTGTTGTGAGGGGGTCATGCTGGGGATAGTTTTTTAGGTTTTAGGGTAGTGAAGTGCTGTTTGTGTAGTGTAGTGGGTCCTGCTGGGGTAGTGTTTTAGGGTAGTTCAGTGGTGATTGTGTAGTGTAGGGTTTAGGGTAGTGCAGTGGTGTTTGGGTAGTGTACGGGGTCATGCTGGGGGTAGATTTGGGGTTTAGGGTAGTGCAGTGTAGTTTGTGTTGTGAGGGGGTCATGTTGGGGGTAGTGTTTTAGGGTTTAGGGTAGTGCAGTGGTGTTTGGGTAGTGTAGCGGGTCATGCTGGGTGTAGATTTAGGGTTTAGGGTAGTGCAGTGGTGATTGTGTTGTGAGGGGTTCATGCTGGGGGTAGTGTTTTAGGGTTTAGGGTAGTGCAGTGGTGTTTGTGTAGTGTAGCGGGTCGTGCTGGGGGTAGTGTTTTAGGGTTTAGGGTAGTGCAGTGGTGTGTGTGTAGTGTAGGGGGTTGTGCTGGAGTAGTGTTTTAGGGTTGAGGGTAGTGCAGTGGTGTTTGGGTAGTATAGGGGGTCATGCTGGGGGTAGTGTTTTAGGGTAGTGCAGTGGTGTTTGTGTAGTGTAGTGGGTCTTGCTGGGGTAGTGATTTAGGTATTAGGGTAATGCAGTGGTGTTTGTAAAGTGCAGGGGGTCATGCTGGGGCTAGGGTTTTAGCGTTTAGGGTAGTGGAGTGGTGTTTGGGTAGTGTAGGGGGTCGTGCTGGGGGTTGTGTTTTAGGGTTTAGGGCAGTGCAGTGGTGTTTGGGTAGTGTAGGGGGTCATGCTGTGGGTAGTGTTTCAGGGTTTAGGGTAGTGCAGTTGTGGGTGGGTAGTGTAGTGGTTTGTGCTGGGGTAGTGTTTTAGGGTGTAGGGTAGTGCATTGGTGTTTGTGTAGTGCAATGGGTCTTACTGGGGGAAGTGTCTTAGGGTTTAGGTAAGCGCAGTGGTGTTCAGGTAGTGTAAGGGGTCGTGCTGGGGTTAGTGTTTTAGGGATTAGGGCAGCGCAGTGGTGTGTGTGTACTGTAGGGGTCATGCTGGGGTAGATTTAGGGTTTAGGGTAGTGCAGTGGTGTTTGGGTAGTGTAGCGGGTCGTGCTGGGGACAGTTTTAGGGTTTAGGGTAGCGCAGTGGTGTTTGTGTAGTGTAGGGGGTCGTGCTGGGGGTAGTATTTTAGGGTTTTGGGTAGTGCAGTGGTGTTTGGGTAGTGCAGGGGATGGTACTGGGGGTAGTGTTTTAGGGTTGAGTGTAGTGCAGTGGTGTTTTTGTAGTGTAGAGGGAAGTTTTTTAGAGTTTAGGGTAGTGCAGTGGATTTTGTGTAGTGTAGGAGTCGTGCTGGGGTTAGTGTTTTAGGTAGTACACTGGTGTTTGGGTAGTGTAGAGGGTCGTGCTGGGGGTAGTGTTTTAGGGTTTAGGGTAGTGCAGTGGTGTTTGGGTTTTGTAGGGAGTCGTGCTGGTTGTAGAGGTTTAGGGTTTAGTGTAGTGGAGTTATGTTTGGGTAGTGTAGGGTGTCGTGCTGGGTGTAGTGCTTTAGGGTTTAGGGAAGTGCAGTGGTGTTTGTGTAGTCTAGGGGGTTGTGCTGGGGGCAGATTTAGGGTTTAGGGTAGTGCAGTCTTGATTGGGTAGTGTAGGGAGTCGTGCTGGTGGTAGTGTTTTAGGGGTTATAGTAGTGCAGTGGTGTTTATGTAGTGTAGGGGGTAGTGCTGGGGTACTGTTTTAGGGTTTAGGGTAGTGCAGTGGTGTATGGATAGTGTTGGGTTAGTGATTGGGAAGTGTTTTAGGGTTTAGGGTAGTGCAGTGGTGTTTGTGTAGTGTAGGGGGTCGTGCTGGGGTAGTGTTTTAGGGTAGTGTAGTGATGTTTGTGTAGTGTAGGGGGTAGTGTTTTAGGGTTAAGGGTAGTTTAGTGGTGTTTGTGTTGTGTAGGGGTAGTGCTGGGGGTAGTGTTTTAGGGTTTAGGGAAGCTCAGTGGTGTTTGTGTAGTGTAGGGTGTCGTGTTTTAGGGTTTAGGGTAGTGCAGTGCTCTTTGGGTTGTGTAGGGGGTCGTGCCGGTGGTTGTGTTTTAGGGTGTGGGGTAGTGCAGTGGTGTTTGGGTAGTATAGTGGGTCATGCTGGGGGTAGTGATTTAGGGTTTAGGGTAGGGCAGTGGTGTTTGTATAGTGTAGGAGGTCATGCTGGGGTAGTGTTTAAGGGTTTGGTATAGTGCAGTGGTGTTTGTGTAGTGTAGGGGGTCATGCTGTGAGTAGTGTTTTAGGGTTTAGTTTAGGTTAGTGGTGCTTGTGTAGTGTAGGGGGTCATGTTTTAGTGTATAGGGTTGTGCCGTGGTGTTTGGGTAGTGTAGGGGGTCATGCTGGGGTTTGTGTTTTAGGGTTTAGGGAAGGGCAGTGGTGTTTGGGTAGCATAGGGGTTCGTGCTGGGTGTAGTGTTTTAGGGTAGTGCAGTGGTGTTTGTGTGGTGTGGGAGGTCATGCTGTGGGTAGATTTAGGGTTTAGTGTAGTGCAGTGGTGTTTGGGTAGTGTAGTGAGTTGTGCTGAGGATAGTGTTTTAGGGTTTAGGGTAGTGCAGTGGTGTTTGTGTAGTGTAGGGAGTCGTGCTGGGGGTAGTGTTTTAGGGTTTAGGGTAGTGCAGTGGTGTTTGGATAGTGTAGGGAGTCATGCTGGGGGTAGTGTTGTAGGGTTTAGGGTAGTGCAGTTGTGTTTGTGTAGTGTAGGGGTTGTGATGGGGGTAGTGTTTTAGGGTTTAGTGTAGTCGAGTGGTGTTTGGATAGTGTTGGAGGTAGTGCTTGGGAAGTGTTTTAGGGTTTAGGGTATTGCTGTGGTGTTTGTGTAGTATAGGTGGTCGTTTTTTTGTGTTTAGGGTAGTGCAGTGGTGTTTGGGTAGTGTAGGGGGTCGAGCTGGGGGTAGTGTTTTTGGGAGTACGGTAGTGCAGTTGTTTTTGGGTAGTGAAGGGGTCGTGCTGGGGGTAGTGTTTTATGGTTTAGGGTAGTACAGTGGTGTTTGTGTAGTGTAGGGGGTCGTGCTTGGGGTAGGGATTTTGGGTTTAGGGTACTGCAGTGGTGTTTGTGTAGTGTAGTGAGTCGTGCTGGGGGTAGTGATTTAGGATTTATGGTAGTGCTTTGGTGTAAGAGTAGTGTTGGGGTTCGTGCTGGGATAGTGTTTTAGGGTGTAGGGCAGTGCAGTGGTTTTTGGGTAGTGTAGGGGGTAATGCTGGGGCAAGTGTTTTAGGGTACTGCAGTGGTGTTTGTGTAGTGTAGTGGGTCGTGCTGGGGGTAGTGATTTATGGTTTAGGGTAGGGCAGTGGTGTTTATATAGTGTAGGAGGTCATGCTGGGGGTAGTGTTTTAGGGTTTAAGGTAGTGCGGTGGTATTTGTGTAGTGTAGTCATACTGGGGGTAGATTTAGGGTTTATGGTAGTGCAGTGTTGTTTGTGTAGTGTAGGGGGTCGTTCTGGGGGTAGTTTTTAAGGGTTTAGGGTAGTGGAGTGGTGTTTGAGTAGTGTAGAGGGTTGTGCTGGAGGTAGTGTTTACGGGTTTATGGCAGTGCAGTTGTGTTTGGGTAGTGAAGGGGGTCGTGCTGGGGGTCCTGTTTTATGGTTTAGGTCAGTACAATGGTGTTTGTGTAGTGTAGGGGGTCGTGCTTGGGGTAGTGTTTTAGGGTTTAGGCTAGTGCAGTGGTGTTTGTGTAGTGTAGGGTGCATGCTGGGGGTAGAATTAGGTTTTAGGGTAGTACAGTGGTGTTTGTCTTGTGTAGGCGGTCGTGCTGGGGGTAGTGTTTTAGGGTTTAAGGAAGTGCAATGGTGTTTGTGTTGTGAAGGGCGTCGTGTTTTAGGGTTTAGGGTACTGCAGTGGTGTTTGGGTTGTATAGAGGGTCGTGCTGGAGGTAGTGTTTTTGGGATTACGGTAGTGCAGTTGTGTTTGGGTAGTGAAGGGGACGTGCTGGGGATAGTGTTTTATGGTTTAGGGGAGTACTTTGGTGTTTGTGTAGTGTAGGGGGTCATGCTTGGCGTAGTGTTTTAGGGTTTAGGGAAGTGCAGTGGTGTTTGTGTAGTGTAGACGGTCGTGTTTTAGGGTTTATGGTAGTGCAGTGGTTTTTGGGTTGTGTAGGGGGTCGTGCTGGGGGTAGTGTTTTAGGGTTTAGGGAAGTGCAGGGGTATTTGTGTAGTGTAGGGGGTCGTGTTTTAGGGTTTGGGTAGTGCAGTGGTGTTTGGGCTGTATAGGGGATCGTGCTGGAGGTAGTGTTTTGGGGTTTACGTTAGTGCAGTTGTGTTTGCTTAGTGAAGGGGGACAAGCTGGGGATAGTGTTTTATGGTTTAGGGGAGTAGTTTGGTGTTTGTGTAGTGTAGGGGGTCGTGCTTGGGGTAGTGGTTTAGGGTACTGCAGTGGTGTTTGTGTAGTGTAGTGGGTCGTGCTGGGGTAGTGATTTAGGGTTTATGGTAGTGCTTTGGTGTAAGAGTAGTGTTGGGGTTCGTGCTGGGATAGTGTTTTAGGATTTAGGGTTTAGGGCAGTGGTGTTTATATAGTGCAGGAGGTCATGCTGGGGGTAGTGTTTTAGGGTTTGGTATAGTGCAGTGGTGTTTGTGTAGTGTAGGGGGTCATGCTGTGAGTAGTGTTTTAGAGTTTAGTGTAGGTTAGTGGTGTTTGTGTAGTGTAGGGGGTCATGTTGGGGGTAGTGTTTTAGGGTTTAGGGTAGTGCAGTGGTGTTTGGGTAGCGTAGAGGTTCGTGCTGAGGGTAGTGTATTAGGGTTTAGGGTAGTGCAGTGGTGTTTGTGTAGTGTGGGAAGTCATGCTGTGGGTAGATTTAGGGTTTAGGGTAATGCAGTGGTGTTTGGGTAGTGTAGGGAATAGTGCTGGAGTAGTGTTTTAGGGTTTTAGGTAGTGCAGTGATCTTTGGGTAGTGAAGGGGGTCACGGTAGAGGTACTGTTTTAGGGTTTAGGGTAGTGCAGTGGTGTTTTTGTAGTGCAAGGGGTCGTGCTGGGGGCAGTGTTTTAGGGTTTAGGGTAGTGCAGTGGTGTGTGTGTAGTGTAGGGGTTAGTGTTTTAGGGTTTAGGGTAGTGCAGTGGTGTTTGTGTAGTCTAGGGAGTCGTGCTGGGGGTAGTGTTTTAGGGTTTAGGGTAGTGCAGTGGTGTTTGGGTAGTGTAGGGGGTCATGCTGGGGTAGTGTTTTAGGGTTTAGGGTAGTGCAGTGGTGTTTGTGTAGTGTGTCATGTTTTATGGTTGAGCGTATTGCAGTGGTGTTTGGGTTGTGTAGGGGGTCGTGCTGGGGGTAGTGTTTAGGGTTTAGGGTAGTGCAGTGGTGTTTGTGTAGTTTAGGGGTCGTGCTGGGGGTAGTGTTTTAGGGTTTAAGGCAGTGCAGTGGTGTTAGTGTAGTGAAGGGGGTCGTGCTGGGTGTAGTGTTTTATGATTTAGGGTAGTGCAGTGGTGTTTGTGTAGTGTAGGGGGTCATGCTGGTGGTAGATTTAGGGTTTAGGGTAGTGCAGAGGTGTTTGGGTAGTGAAGGGTGTTGTGCTGGTGGTAGTGTTTTAGAGTTTAGGGTAGTGCAGTTATGTTTGGGTAGTGTAGGGTGTCGTGCTGGGGGTAGAGTTCTAGGGTTTAGGGTAGTGCAGTGGTGCTTGTGCAGTGTAGGGGATCATGCTGGGGGTAGTGTTTTAGGGTTTAGGGTAGTGCGGTGATGTTTGGGTAGTGTAGGAGATAGTGCTGGGGTTGTGTTTAATGGTTTAGGGCAGTGCAGTGGTGTTTGTGTAGTGTAGGGGGTCGTACTGGAGGTAGTGTTTAAGGATTTATGGTAGTGCAGTGGTGTTTGTGTAGTGTAGGGGGTACTGATTTAGGGTTTAGGGTCGTGCAGTTGTGTTTGGGTAGTGAAGGGGGTCATGCTTGGGGTAGGGTTTTAGGGTTTAGGGTTGTACAGTGGTGTTTATGTAGTGTAGGGGCTTGTGCTGGGGTTAGTGTGTTAGGGGTTAGAGTAGTGCAGTGGTGTTTGTGTATTCTAGGGGTACGTGCTGGGGTAGTGTTTTAGGGTTTAGGGTAGTGCAGTGGTGTTTGGGTAGTGTAGGGGGTTGTGCTGGGGGTAGATTTAGGGTTTAGGGTAGTGCAGTGGTGTTCGGGTAGTGTAGGGGGTCATGCTTGGGGTAGCGTTTTAGGGTTTAAGGTAGTGCAGTATTGTTTGAGTAGTGTAGTGGGTCATGCTGAGGGTAGTGTTTCAGGTATTAGGGTAGTGCAGTGGTATTTGTGTGGTGTAGGGGGTCATGCTGAGGGTAGTGTTTCAGGGTTTAAGGTAGTGCAGTGATCTTTGGGTAGTGTAGGGGATCGTTGTAGGGGTAGTGTTTTAGGGTTTAGGTTAGTGAAGTGTTGTAGTGCAGGGGGTCATGCTGGGGGTTGAGTTTTAGGGTTTAGGATAGTGCAGTGGTGTTTGTGTAGTGTAGGGGTTCGTGTTTAAGGGTTTAGGGTAGTGCAGTGGTGTTTGGGTAGCGTAGGGGTCGTGCTCGCAGTGGTGTTTTGGGGTTTAGACTAGTGTAGTTATGTTTGGGTTGTGAAGGGAGTCATGCTGGGATAGTGTTTTAGGGTTTAGGGTAGTACAGTGGTGTTTGTGTAGTGTAGGGGGTCGTGCTGTTGGTAGTGTTTTAGGGTTTAGGGTAGTGCAGTGGTTTTTGTGTAGTGTAGGGGGTCGTGCTGGGGTAGTGTTTTAGGGTTTAGGGTAGTGCAGTGGTGTTTGTGTAGGGTAGGGGGTTGTGCTAGGGAAGTGTTTTAGGGTGTAGGGTAGTGCAGTGGTGTTTGGGTAGTGTAGGGGGTCGTGCTGGGGGTAGTTTTTTAGGGTTTAGGTAGTGCAGTAGTGTTTGTGTAGTTTAGGGGGTCGTGCTGGGGGTAGTGTTTTTCGGTTTAGGGTAGTGCAGTGGAGTTTGAGTAGTGTAGGGAGTCGTGCCGGTGGTAGTGGTTTAGGGTTTAGGGTAGTATAGTGGTGTTTGTGTAGAGTAGTGGGTCATGCTGGGGGTAAATTTAGTGTTTAGGGTAGTGCAGTGGTGTTTGTGTAGTGTAGGGGTCGTGCTGGGGGTAGTGTTTTATGGTTTAAGACAGTGCAGTGGTGTTTGTGTAGTGTAGAAGGTTGTACTGGGTGTAGTGTTTTAGGGTTTAGAGTAGTGCAGTGGTGTTTGTGTAGTGTAGGGGTCGTGTTTCAGAGTTTAGGGTAGTACAGTTGTGTTTGGGTAGTGTAGGGGGTCGTGCTGGGGTTGTGTTTTGGGGTTTAGGATAGTGCAGTTGCGTTTGTGTAGTGTAGGGGGTTGTGCTGGGGTTAAAGTTTTAGGTTTTAGGGTAGTGCAGTGGTGTTTGAGTAGTGCAGGGGGTCGTGCTGGGGGTAGTGTTTTAGGGTTTAGGGAAGTGCAGTCATATTTGGTTAGTGTACGGGGTCATGCTGGGTGTGGTGTTTCAGGGTTCAGGGTAGTGCTGTATGGTAGTGCAGTGGTGTTTGTGTAGTGTAGGGGGTCATGCTGGGGTTAGTGTTTTAGGGTTTAGGGTAGTGCAGTGGTGTTTGGGTAGTGTAGGGGGTACTGCTGGGGGTAGTGTTTTAGGGTTTAGGGTAGTACAGTGTTTTTTGTGTAGTGTAGGGAGTAGAGATTTTGTTTTCAGGTTTATTGTAGTGCAGTGGTGTTTGGGTACTGTACAGTGTAGTGCTGGGGGTAGTGTTTTAGGGTTTAGGGTAGTGCAGTGGTGGTTGTGTAGTGAAGGGGTAGTGTTTTATGGTTTAGGGTAGTGCAGTGGTGTTTGTATAGTGTACGGGTCATGCTGGGGGTAATGTTTTAGGTTTTAGGGTAGTGCAGTGGTGTTTGGGTAGTGTAGGGGGTCAGGCTGGGGGTTGTGTTTGAGGGTTTACGGTAGTGCAGTAATGTTTGTGTGGTGTAGGGGGTCGTGCTGCGGGTAGTGTTTTAGGGTTTAGGGTAGTGCAGTGGTGTTTGTGTAATTTAGGGGATTGTGCTGGGGTAGTGGTTTAGGATTTAGGGTGGTGCAGTGGTGTTTGTGTAGTGTAGGGGTTCGGGCTGGGGTAGTGTTTTAGGGTGTAATGTAGTGCAGTGGTTTTTGGGTATTATAGGGGGTCGTGCTGGGGGTAGTGTTTTAGGGTTTAAGGCAGTGCAATGGTGTTTGTGTTGTGAAGGGCGTCGTGTTTTAGGGTTTAGGGTACTGCAGTGGTGTTTGGGTTGTATAGGGGGTCGTGCTGGAGGTATTGTTTTTGGGATTACGGTAGTGCAGTTGTGTTTGGGTAGTGAAGGGGGACGTGCTGGGGATAGTGTTTTATGGTTTAGGGGAGTACTTTAGTGTTTGTGTAGTGTAGGGGGTCGTGATTGGCGTAGTGTTTTAGGGTTTAGGGAAGTGCAGTGGTGTTTGTGTAGTGTAGGCGGTCGTGTTTTAGGGTTTAGGGTAGTGCAGTGGTTTTTGGGTTGTGTAGGGGGTCGTGCTGGGGGTAGTGTTTTAGGGTTTAGGGAAGTGCAGTGGTATTTGTGTAGTGTAGGGGGTCGTGTTTTAGGGTTTGGGTAGTGCAGTGGTGTTTGAGCTGTATAGGGGATCGTGCTGGAGGTAGTGTTTTGGGGTTTACGTTAGTGCAGTTGTGTTTGCTTAGTGAAGGGGGATAAGCTGGGGATAGTGTTTTATGGTTTAGGGGAGTAGTTTGGTGTTTGTGTAGTGTAGGGGGTCATGCTTGGGGTAGTGGTTTAGGGTTTAGGGTAGTACAGTGGTGTTTGTGTAGTGTAGGTGGTCGTCCTGGTGGTAGTGTTTTAGGGTTTAGAGTAGTGCAGTGATGTTTGGGTACTGTAGGGTTCGTGCTGGGGTAGTGTTTTTGGGTTTAGGGTAGTGCAGTGGTGTTTGTGTAGTGTAGGGGGTCATGCTGGGGGAAGTGTTTTAGGGTACTGCAGTGGTGTTTGTGTAGTGTAGTGGGTCGTGCTGGGGTAGTGATTTAGGGTTTATGGTAGTGCTTTGGTGTAAGAGTAGTGTTGGGGTTCGTGCTGGGATAGTGTTTTAGGGTGTAGGGTAGTGCAGTCGTTTTTGGGTAGTGTAGGGGGTCATGCTGGGGGAAGTGTTTTAGGGTAGTGCAGTGGTGTTTGTGTAGTGTAGTCGGTCGTGCTGGGGGTAGTGATTTAGGGTTTAGGGTAGGGCAGTTGTTTTTATATAGTGCAGGAGGTCATGCTGGGAGTAGTGTTTTAGGGTTTGGTATAGTGCAGTGGTGTTTGTGTAGTGTAGGGGTCATGCTGTGAGTAGTGTTTTAGAGTTTAGTGTAGGTTAGTGGTGTTTGTGTAGTGTAGGGGGTCATGCTGTGAGTAGTCTTTAGTGTTTAGGGTAGTGCAGTGGTGTTTGGGTAGCGTAGAGGTTCGTGCTGGGGGTAGTATATTAGGGTTTAGGGTAGTGCAGTGGGGTTTGTGTAGTGTGGGAAGTCATGCTGTGGGTAGATTTAGGGTTTAGGGTAGTGCAGTGGTGTTTGGGTAGTGTAGGGAATAGTGCTGGAGTAGTGTTTTAGGGTTTTAGGTTGTGCAGTGATCTTTGGGTAATGAAGGGGGTCACGGTAGAGGTAGTGTTTTAGGGTTTAGGGTAGTGCAGTGGTGTTTGTGTAGTGTAGGGAGTACTGTTTTAGGGTTTAGGGTAGTGCAGTGGTGTTTTTGTAGTGCAGGGGGTCGTGCTGGGGGCAGTGTTTTAGGGTTTAGGGTAGTGCAGTGGTGTTTGTGTAGTGTAGGGGGTAGTGTTTTAGGGTTTAGGGTAGTGCAGTGGTGTTTGTGTAGTGTAGGGGGTCGTGCTGGGGTAGTGTTTTAGGGTTTAGGGTAGTGCAGTGGTGTTTGTGTAGTGTAGGGTGTCATGTTTTATGGTTGAGCGTATTGCAGTGGTGTTTGGGTTGTGTAGGGGGTCGTGCTGGGGGTAGTGTTTTAGGGTTTAGGGTAGTGCAGAGGTGTTTGTGTAGTGTAGGGGTCGTGCTGGGGGTAGTGTTTTAGGGTTTAAGGCAGTGCAGTGGTGTTAGTGTAGTGAAGGGGGTCGTGCTGGGTGTAGTGTTTTATGATTTAGGGTAGTGCAGTGGTGTTTGTGTAGTGTAGGGGGTCATGCTGGGGGTAGATTTAGGGTTTAGGGTAGTGCAGATGTGTTTGGGTGGTGTAGGGTGTTGTGCTGGTGGTAGTGTTTTAGGGTTTAGGGTAGTGCAGTTATGTTTGGGTAGTGTAGGGTGACGTGCTGGGGGTAGAGTTGTAAGGTTTAGGGTAGTGCAGTGGTGCTTGTGCAGTGTAGGGGGTCATGCTGGGGGTAGTGTTTTAGGGTTTAGGGTAGTGTGGTGATGTTTGGGTAGTGTAGGGGGTAGTGCTGGGGGTAGTGTTTAAGGGTTAGGGCAGTGCAGTGGTGTTTGTGTAGTGTAGGGGGTACTGTTTTAGGGTTTAGGGTCGTGCAGTTGTGTTTGGGTAGTGAAGGGGGTCATGCTGGGTGTAGTGTTTTATGATTTTAGGGTTTAGGGTTGTGCAGTGGTGTTTATGTAGTGTAGGGGCTTGTGCTGGGGTTAGTGTGTTGGGGTTAGGGTAGTGCAGTGGTGATTGTGTAGTGTAGGGGTACGTGCTGGGGTAGTGTTTTAGGGTGTAGGGTAGTTCAGTGGTGTTTGGGTAGTGTAGGGAGCCATGCTGGGGGTAGGGTTTTAGGGTTTAGGGTAGTGCAGTGGTTTTTGGATAGTGTAGGGGTTTGTGCTGGGGGTAGATTTAGGGTTTAGGGTAGTGCAGTGGTGTTTGAGTAGTGTAGTGGGTCATGCTGAGGGTAGTGTTTCAGGGATTAGGGTAGTGCAGTGGTATTTGTGTGGTGTAGGGGGTCATGCTGAGGGTAGTGTTTCAGGGTTTAAGGTAGTGCAGTGATCTTTGGGTAGTGTAGGGGATCGTTGTAGGGGTAGTGTTTTAGGGTTTAGGTTAGAGAAGTGTTGTTGTAGTGCAGGGGGTCATGCTGGGAGTTGTGTTTTAGGGTTTAGGATAGTGCAGTGGTGTTTGTGTAGTGTAGGGGGTCGTGTTTTAGGGTTTAGGGTAGTGCAGTGGTGTTTGGGTAGCGTAGGGGTCGTGCTGGGAGTAGTGTTTTGGGGTTTAGACTAGTGTAGTTATGTTTGGGTTGTGAAGGGAGTCATGCTCGGGGTAGTGTTTTAGGGTTTAGGGTAGTACAGTGGTGTTTGTGTAGTGTAGGGGGTCGTGCTATGGGTAGTGTTTTAGGGTTTAGGGTAGTGCAGTGGTTTTTGTGTAGTGTAGGGGGTCATGCTGGGGTACTGTTTTAAGGTTTAGGGTAGTGCAGTGGTGTTTGTGTAGGTTAGGGGTTTGTGCTAGGGAAGTTTTTTAGGGTGTAGGGTAGTGCAGTGGTGTTTGGGTAGTGTAGGGGTTCGTGCTGGGGGTAGTGTTTTAGGGTTTAGGGTAGTGCAGTAGTGTTTGTGTAGTGTAGGGGGTCGTGCTGGGGGCAGTGTTTTCGGTTTAGGGTAGTGCAGTGGTGTTTGAGTAGTGTAGGGAGTCGTGCCGGTGGTAGTTGTTTAGGGTTTAAGACAGTGCAGTGGTGTTTGTGTAGTGTAGAAGGTCGTACTGGGTGTAGTGTTTTAGGGTTTAGAGTAGTGCAGTGGTGTTTGTGTAGTGTAGGGGGTCGTGTTTCAGGGTTTAGGGTAGTACAGTTGTGTTTGGGTAGTGTAGGGGGTTGTGCTGGGGTTGTGTTTTGGAGTTTAGGATAGTGCAGTTGTGTTTGTTTAGTGTAGGGGGTTGTGCTGGGGGTAAAGTTTTAGGTTTTAGGGTAGTGCCGTGGTGTTTGAGTAGTGCAGGGGGTCGTGCTGGGGGTAGTGTTTTAGGGTTTAGGGAAGTGCAGTCATATTTGGTTAGTGTAGGGGGTCATGCTGGGTGTAGTGTTTTAGGGTTCAGGGTAGTGCTGTATGGTAGTGCAGTGGTGTTTGTGTAGTGTAGGGGGTCATGCTGGGGTTAGTGTTTTAGGGTTTAGGGTAGTGCAGTGGTGTGTGGGTAGTGTAGGGGGTACTGCTGGGGGTAGTGTTTTAGGGTCTAGGTTAGTACAGTGTTTTTTGTGCAGTGTAGGGAGTAGAGATTGGGAGACTGTTTTCGGGTTTATTGTAGTGCAGTGGTGTTTGGGTACTGTACAGTGTAGTGCTGGGGGTAGTGTTTTAGGGTTGAGGGTAGTGCAGTGGTGGTTGTGTAGTGAAGGGGTAGTGTTTTATGGTTTAGGGTAGTGCAGTGGTGTTTGTGTAGTGTACGGGTCATGCTGGGGGTAGTGTTTTAGGTTTTAGGGTAGTGCAGTGGTGCTTGGGTAGTGTAGTGGGTCAGGCTGGGTGTTGTGTTTGAGGGTTTAGGGTAGTGCAGTGATGTTTGTGTGGTGTAGGGGGTCGTGCTGCGCGTAGTGTTTTAGGGTTTAGGGTAGTGCAGTGGTGTTTGTGTAATTTAGGGGATTGTGCTGGGGGTAGTGGTTTAGGATTTAGGGTGGTGCAGTGGTGTTTGTGTAGTGTAGGGGTTTGTGCTGGGGTAGTGTTTTAGGGTGTAATGTAGTGCAGTGGTGTTTGTGTACTGTAGGGGGTCTGGCTGGGGTTAGTGTTTTAGGGTTTATGATAGTACAGTGGTGTTTGTGTACTGTAGGGGATCGTGCTGGGGTTAGTGTTTTAGGGTTTATGGTAATGCAGTGGTGTTTAATTAGTGTGGGGGGTTGTGCTGGGGTTAGTGTTTGCGGTTTTAGGGCTGTGCAGTGGTGTTTGTGTAGTGAAGGGGGTTGTGCTGAGGGTACTGTTTTAGGGTTTAGGGTAGTGCAGTGGTGTTTGTGTAGTACAGGGGGTTGTGCTGGGGGTGGATTTAGGGTTTAGGGTAGTGCAGTGGTGTTTGGTTAGTGTAGGGCATAGTGCTGGGGGTAGTGTTTTAGGGTTTAGGGTAATGCAGTGATCTTTGGATAGTGAAGGGGGTCACGGTAGAGTTAGTTTTTTAGGGTTTAGGGTAGTGCAGTGGTGTTTGTGTAGTTTAGGGGGTCGTGTTTTAGGGCTTAGGGTAGTGCAGTTGTGTTTGGGTAGTGTAGGGGGTCGTGCTGGGGGTAGTGTTTTGGGGTTTAAGGTAGTGCAGTTGTGTTTGGGTTGTGAAGGCGGTCATTCTGTGGGTAGTGTTTTAGGGTTTAGGGTAGTACAGTGGTGTTTGTGTAGTTTAGGGGGTCGTGTTGGGGGTAGTGTTTTAGGGTTTAGGGTAGTGCAGTGATGTTTGGGTAGTGTAGGGGGTAGTGCTGGGGGTAGTGTTTAAGGGTTAGGGCAGTGCAGTGGTGTTTGTGTAGTGTAGGGGGTACTGTTTTAGGGTTTAGGGTCGTGCAGTTGTGTTTGGGTAGTGAAGGGGGTCATGCTGGGTGTAGTGTTTTATGATTTTAGGGTTTAGGGTTGTGCAGTGGTGTTTATGTAGTGTAGGGGCTTGTGCTGGGGTTAGTGTGTTAGGGGTTAGGGTAGTGCAGTGGTGATTGTGTAGTGTAGGGGTACGTGCTGGGGTAGTGTTTTAGGGTGTAGGGTAGTTCAGTGGTGTTTGGGTAGTGTAGGGAGCCATGCTGGGGGTAGGGTTTTAGGGTTTAGGGTAGTGCAGTGGTTTTTGGATAGTGTAGGGGTTTGTGCTGGGGGTAGATTTAGGGTTTAGGGTAGTGCAGTGGTGTTTGAGTAGTGTAGTGGGTCATGCTGAGGGTAGTGTTTCAGGGTTTAGGGTAGTGCAGTGGTATTTGTGTGGTGTAGGGGGTCATGCTGAGGGTAGTGTTTCAGGGTTTAAGGTAGTGCAGTGATCTTTGGGAAGTGTAACGGATCGTTGTAGGGGTAGTGTTTTAGGGTTTAGGTTAGAGAAGTGTTGTTGTAGTGCAGGGGGTCATGCTGGGAGTTGTGTTTTAGGGTTTAGGATAGTGCAGTGGTGTTTGTGTAGTGTAGGGGGTCGTGTTTTAGGGTTTAGGGTAGTGCAGTAGTGTTTGGGTAGCGTAGGGGTCGTGCTGGGAGTAGTGTTTTGGGGTTTAGACTAGTGTAGTTATGTTTGGGTTGTGAAGGGAGTCATGCTCGGGGTAGTGTTTTAGGGTTTAGGGTAGTACAGTGGTGTTTGTGTAGTGTAGGGGGTCGTGCTATGGGTAGTGTTTTAGGGTTTAGGGCAGTGCAGTGGTTTTTGTGTAGTGTAGGGGGTCATGCTGGGGTACTGTTTTAAGGTTTAGGGTAGTGCAGTGGTGTTTGTGTAGGGTAGGGGTTTGTGCTAGGGAAGTTTTTTAGGGTGTAGGGTAGTGCAGTGGTGTTTGGGTAGTGTAGGGGTTCGTGCTGGGGTAGTGTTTTAGAGTTTAGGGTAGTGCAGTAGTGTTTGTGTAGTGTAGGGGGTCGTGCTGGGGGCAGTGTTTTCGGTTTAGGGTAGTGCAGTGGTGTTTGAGTAGTGTAGGGAGTCGTGCCGGTGGTAGTTGTTTAGGGTTTAAGACAGTGCAGTGGTGTTTGTGTAGTGTAGAAGGTCGTACTGGGTGTAGTGTTTTAGGGTTTAGAGTAGTGCAGTGGTGTTTGTGTAGTGTAGGGGGTCGTGTTTCAGGGTTTAGGGTAGTACAGTTGTGTTTGGGTAGTGTAGGGGGTTGTGCTGGGGTTGTGTTTTGGAGTTTAGGATAGTGCAGTTGTGTTTGTGTAGTGTAGGGGGTTGTGCTGGGGGTAAAGTTTTAGGTTTTAGGGTAGTGCAGTGGTGTTTGAGTAGTGCAGGGGGTCGTGCTGGGGGTAGTGTTTTAGGGTTTAGGGAAGTGCAGTCATATTTGGTTAGTGTAGGGGGTCATGCTGGGTGTAGTGTTTTAGGGTTCAGGGTAGTGCTGTATGGTAGTGCAGTGGTGTTTGTGTAGTGTAGGGGGTCATGCTGGGGTTAGTGTTTTAGGGTTTAGGGTAGTGCAGTGGTGTTTAGGTAGTGTAGGGGGTACTGCTGGGGGTAGTGTTTTAGGGTCTAGGGTAGTACAGTGTTTTTTGTGCAGTGTAGGGAGTAGAGATTGAAAGACTGTTTTCGGGTTTATTGTAGTGCAGTGGTGTTTGGGTACTGTACAGTGTAGTGCTGGGGGTAGTGTTTTAGGGTTGAGGGTAGTGCAGTGGTGGTTGTGTAGTGAAGGGGTAGTGTTTTATGGTTTAGGGTAGTGCAGTGGTGTTTGTGTAGTGTACGGGTCATGCTGGGGGTAGTGTTTTAGGTTTTAGGGTAGTGCAGTGGTGCTTGGGTAGTGTAGTGGGTCAGGCTGGGGGTTGTGTTTGAGGGTTTAGGGTAGTGCAGTGATGTTTGTGTAATTTAGGGGATTGTGTTGGGGGTAGTGGTTTAGGATTTAGGGTGGTGCAGTGGTGTTTGTGTAGTTTAGGGGTTCGTGCTGGGGTAGTGTTTTAGGGTGTAATGTAGTGCAGGGGTGTTTGTGTACTGTAGGGGGTCTGGCTGGGGTTAGTGTTTTAGGGTTTATGATAGTACAGTGGTGTTTGTGTACTGTAGGGGGTCGTGCTGGGGTTAGTGTTTTAGGGTTTATGGTAATGCAGTGGTGTTTAAGTAGTGTGGGGGGTTGTGCTGGGGTTAGTGTTTGCGGTTTTAGGGCTGTGCAGTGGTGTTTGTGTAGTGAAGGGGGTTGTGCTGAGGGTACTGTTTTAGGGTTTAGGGTAGTGCAGTGGTGTTAGTGTAGTACAGGGGGTTGTGCTGGGGGTAGATTTAGGGTTTAGGGTAGTGCAGTGGTGTTTGGTTAGTGTAGGGCATAGTGCTGGGGGTAGTGTTTTAGGGTTTAGGGTAATGCAGTGATCTTTGGGTAGTGAAGGGGGTCACGGTAGAGTTAGTTTTTTAGGGTTTAGGGTAGTGCAGTGGTGTTTGTGTAGTTTAGGGGGTCGTGTTTTAGGGCTTAGGGTAGTGCAGTGGTGTTTGGGTAGTGTAGGGGGTCGTGCTGGGGGTAGTGTTTTGGGGTTTAAGGTAGTGCAGTTGTGTTTGGGTTGTGAAGGGGGTCATTCTGTGGGTAGTGTTTTAGGGTTTAGGGTAGTACAGTGGTGTTTGTGTAGTTTAGGGGGTCGTGTTGGGGGTAGTGTTTTAGGGTTTAGGGTAGTGTAGTGGTATTGGTGTAGTGTATAAGGTCGTGCTGGGTGTATTGTTTTTAGGGTTTAGGGTAGTGCAGTGGTGTTTGTGTAGTGTAATGGGTCATGCTGGGGGAAGTATCTTAGGGTTTAGGAAAGCGCAGTGGTGTTCGGGTAGTGTAAGGGGTCGTGCTGGGGTAGTGTTTTCGGGTTTATGGCAGTGCAGTGCAGTGCAGTGCAGTAGTGTTTGAGTAGCGTAGGGGGTCGTACTGGGGTATTGTTTTCGGGTTTAGGCCAGTGCAGTGCAGTGGTGTTTGGGTAGTTTAGGGGGTCGTGCTCGGGGTAGTGTTTTAGGGTTTAGAGTAGTGCAGTGGTGTTCATGTAGTGTAATGGGTCAAGCGGGTGAAGGTTCTTAGGGTTTAGGGAAGCGCAGTAGTGTTCGGGTAGTGTAAGGGGTCATGCTGGGGGTAGTGTTTTAGGGTTTAGAGTAGCGCATGGTGTTTGTGAAGTGTAGGGGGTCACACTGGGAGCAGTTTTAGGGTTTAGGGTAGCGCAGTGGTGCTTGTGTAGTGTATGGGGTCGTGCTGGGGGTAGTGTTTTAGGGTTTCGGGTTGTGCGGGGGTGTTTGTGTAGTGTAGGGGGTCATGCTGAGGGTAGTGTTTTAGGGTTTAGGGTAGTGCAGCGTTGTTTGTGTAGTATAGGATGTCATGCTGGGGGTAGTGTTTTAGGGTTTAGGGTAGTGCAGTGGTGTTTGTGTAGTATAGGGTGTCATGCCGGGGGTAGTGTTTTAGTGTTTAGGGTAGTGCAGTGATGTTTGGGTAGTGTAGCGGGTGCTGCTGGGGGTAGTGTTTTAGGGTGTAGGGTAGTGCAGTGTTGTTTGGGTAGTGTAGGGTGTAGTGCTGAGGATAGTTTTTTAGGGTTGAGGGAAGTGCAGTGGTGTTTGTGTAGTGTAGTTGGTAGTGTTTTAGGGTTTAAGGTAGTGCAGTGGTTTTTGGGTCGTGTGGGGGGGTCGGGCTGGGGGTACTGTTTGAGGGTTTAGGCTAGAGCAGTGGTGTTTGTGTGGTGTAGGGGGTCATGCTGGGGGTAGTGTTCCAGGGTTTAGGGTAGTGCAGTGGTGTTTGGGTAGTATAGAGGGTAGTGCTGGGGTAGTGTTTTAGGGATTAGGGTAGTGCAGTGGTGTTTTTGTAGTGTGGTGGGTAGTGCTGGGGTAGTGTTTTAGTGTTTTGGGTAGTGCTGTGGTGTTTGTGTAGTGTAGGAGGTCGTCTTTTAAGGTTTAGGGTAGGTCAGTGGTGTTTGGGTAGTGTAGGGAGAGTGTTAGGGTTGTGTTTTTGGGTTTAAGGTAGAGCAGTTGTGTTTGGGTAGTGAAGGGGGTCATGCTGGGGGTAGTGTTTTAGGGTTTAGGGTAGTACAGTGGTGTTTGTGTAGTGTAGGGGGTCATGCTGTGGATAGTTTTAGGGTAGCGCAGTGGTGTTTGTGTGGTGTAGGGGGTCCTGCTGGGGGTAGTGTTTTAGGGTTTAGGGTAGTGCAGTGTGTTTGTGTAGTGTAGGGGGTAGTGTTTTAAGGTTTAGGGTAGTGCAGTGGTGTTAGTTTAGTGTAGGGGGTCGTGCTGGGGGCAGTGTTTTAGTGTTTTGGGTAGTGCCGTGGTGTTTGTGTAGTGTAGGAGGTCGTGTTTTAGGGTTTAGGTTAGGTCAGTGGTGTTTGGGTAGTGTAGGGAGAGTGTTGGGGTTGTGTTTTTGGGTTTAAGGTAGAGCAGTTGTGTTGGGGTAGTGAAGGGGGTCATGCTGGGGGTAGTGTTTTAGGGTTTAGGGTAGTACAGGGATGTCTGTGTAGTGTAGGGGGTCATGCTTGGGGTAGTTTTAGGGTTTAGGGTAGTGCAGTGGTGTTTGAGTATTGTAGGGGGTCATGCTGTGGGTACTGTTTTTGGGTTTAGTGCAGTGCAGTGCAGTGGTGTTTGAGAAGTGTAGGGGGTCCTGCTGGGTGTAGTGTTTTCGGGTTTAGGGCAGTGCAGTGGTGTTTGGGTTGTGTAGGGGTCGTGCTGGGGGTAGTGTTTAAGGTTTATGGCAGTGCATTGGTGTTTGTGTAGTGTAGGAGGTCATGCTGCAGGTAGTGTTTCAGGGTTTAGGGTACTGCAGTGGTGTTTGGTTAGTGTAGGGGTTTTTGCTGGGGTAGATTTAGGGTTTAGGGTAGCGCAGTGGTGTTTGTGTAGTGTATTGGATCATGTTGTGGGAAGTATCTTAGGGTTTATTGAAGTGCAGTGGTGTTCGGGTAGTGTAAGGGGTCATGCTGGGGGTAGTGTTTTTGTGTTTAGGGTAGCACAGTGGTGTTTGTGTGGTATAGAGGGTCCTGCTGGGGGTAGTGTTTTAGAGTTTAGGGTAGTTGTTAGACCTGGCATCATTGGCATGAGTCTCTCCTCCATTTTTTCTGTTTGCCTCCTCTATTTACGATGTTTTTGCTGGATTATTGCTTTGGGCACTGTGCCACTGCTGATCAGTGCCACAGTGCAAGTGCTCCCTATGTTAAATTGTTACATTGATTGGTGTTACCGTGATTGGCTTGGTTGACTTACTGTTCAGACCCTAGTCTAGTGCACTGCGTGTGCCAAGGGCATGTAAGTTGACTGCTGCTGGTGGGCTTGCAGCACTGGTTGTGCCACCCACAGAAGCAGCTTGTAAAATGTGTCTCAGGCCTGCCACCGCAGCGCCTGCGTGCAGTCCCTGACTGCCATGTCGACTTGGCAAGGAAACCTACTTGCCAGTCTCTAAACCTTCACTTTGCCACATTTCAGACACCTCTATGGTAGGCCCTAGGGCAGGGTGCATTGTTGGTAAAAGGTAGGTCATGCCCTGATGTGTGTGGCATGACCTAATAGTGAATTACAGCCATTTTCGTTTTTCACTATTGAAAGGCTACCTGCCTCCCATAGGCCGGAATGGGCAGACGGATTATTAACTCCATTATAATCTATCTGACTCAGGGAGCATGGTAGCAGGTCGAGTTTAGTATCCCTGAACTCATAATTTAATAACACATCCTTTAGGATGGATGGTTTTTAAATTCTATGTTTGAAAATAGCCCTTTTAGAAAGTGGCTATTTTCTTGTCCAACTATCCACCGGTCTCTGCTGGTTTGGTGTGTGTGTCAGGGGCTGGGTGGCTCCAGAGGTCTGAATGAGTCAGTGTGGGGTGAATGAGGCATTTACACATAGAGTGAGGGAAGAGTAGCCTGCCCTGCCTGACACAATGCTGGCTCCACCTCCTGCTGGGCGACTGATAGCCCTGCTCCTGCCAGTGACAATACTGGCTCCGCCTCCTGCTGGGCGGCTGAGGACCCTGCCCTGCTCAGTGAATAGGCCAGGTGCCTCTGCCTGGCAACACCCACAACAAACCTGAGATGGTGGGAATTTCCCTGCTTGGACAAAGGGAACAAAGGAGAAATGGGGTATAAGAGAAGGACCCCTGAACCAAGAACTCAGATCACTTCTGACAAGGAAACCTCTACCAAGGACAAGAAGCCTGCTGATCTAAGGACTTGCCTCCCCCTTCTGCCAGTGTGCTGTTTGCTGGGGGGAACCTGAAGCTGCTTCTTTATTTTTGCCAAGGAACAAGGAGAGAGGAACTTGGTGTGTACTCTCACAAAGCTTGCTAGAAAATCTCCAAGGGCTGGAAGAGTGCCAGCCTCCTGTTGAAGTCACAGGGCTAAAGGACTTCACCCTCTGCTGAATTGCTGGTTGCTGGAAAGTGTATTTCCAGTGCACAGGGGAAATCTGCAGTCTCGACGTCGCCGACGCCGCCGAATCCAGCTCGACATCGTGAGTAACGGCTCCAGTGTTCCGAGCCTTCACCACCGGCCGCCGGGCCCGATCGACGCCAGCCGCAACGCCAGGAGTAATGAGTATCGGCTCCAGCTCCAAGTGACCCCGTCTTGACGCCGGTATCGACGCCGCTGAGTAGTGAGTATCGGCTCCAGCTCTAAGCGACCCCGTCTCGACGCCGCTGCTGATCGCATCGACTCGACGCCCTTCTCGACGCCGTGAGCGCTGCTCCGGCCCGACACCTCTCGACGCCGCTGCAGATCGACCCGAATCCGAGGCACGACCGACGCCGACCTCGACGCCGACATCTCGACGCCGTGGATCATCGTTTTCTTCATTTCCAAAGGTACTGTGTTTGGGGGTTCTGTTGCAACTCCAGGCTCGACGTAGCGCTCCTCGCGGTCGACGCCGAACCTTGGGAATATCGTAAACTCGACGTCGTGTGACTCCTGTGGGGGTCACATTGTTGCCAAGAACTGTGTTTTAAGAAGAATACTTACTTTTGTTGCTAAAGAACTATTTCCTAAGAAGAAACTTTACCTGAACTATTATTTTTCCTTCCAAAGAGTATTTATTAAGATTGTGGTATATTTTTGTCGTTATTTGGTCTTGTGCTAAGCCTTATATAAAAATACTATTTTTATAATAACTCCTGTGTTGTGTCCATTTGTAGTGTATTCACTTTATTACTGTATGTGGTCATAAATGCTTAACACACTGCCTCTGAGATAACCCTGTCTGCTCTGCCAAGCTACCAAGGGGGTAGCAGGGGTTATCTGAGTGTGTAATCCCCTTGCCCTGACTAGAGTTGGTGGGTCCCTATTTGTCAGAAGTGTATACCTCTGCCAACTAGAGACCGCCGGTTCTAACAGTAGTGCAGTGGTGTTTGGGTAGTGTAGGGGTAGTCCTGGGTAGTGTTTTAGGGTTTAGGGTAGTGCAGTGGTGTTTGTGTAGAGTAGGGGTCATGCTGGGGGTAGTGTTTTAGGGTTTAAGGCAGTGCAGTGGTGTTTGTGCAGTAAAGGGGGTCGTGCTGGGTGTAGTGTTTTATGATTTAGGGTAGTGCAGTGGTGTTTGTGTAGTGTAGGGAGTCATGCTGGGGGTAGATTTAGGGTTTAGGGTAGTGCAGAGGTATTTGGGTAGTGTAGGGTATCGTGCTGGTGGTAGTGTTTTAGGGTTTAGGGTAGTGCAGTTATGTTTGGGTAGTGTAGGGTGTCATGCTGGGGGTAGAGTTCTAGGGTTTACGGTAGTGCAGTGGTGCTTGTGTAGTGTAGGGGGTCATGCTGGGGGTAGTGTTTTAGGGTTTAGGGTAGTGCAGTGATGTTTGGGTAGTGTAGTGGATCATGCTGGGGTTGTGTTTAAGGGTTTAGGGCAGTGCAGTGGTGTTTGTGTAGTGTAGGGGGTCGTACTGGAGGTAGTGTTTGAGGGTTTAGGGTAATGCAGTGGTGCTTGTGTAGTGTAGGGGGTACTGTTTTAGGGTTTAGGGTCGTGCAGTTGTGTTTGGGTAGTGAAGGAGGTCATGCTGGGGGTAGTGTTTTAGGGTTTAGGGTTGTCTAGTGGTGTTTATGTAGTGAAGGGGCTTGTGCTGGGGTTAGTGTGTTAGGGTTTAGGGTAGTGCAGTGGTGTTTGTGTAGTGTAGGGGTACGTGCTGGGGTAGCGTTTTAGGGTGTAGGGTAGTGCAGTGGTGTTTGGGTAGTGTAGGGAACCATGCTGGGGGTAGTGTTTTAGGGTTTAGGGTAGTGCAGTGGTATTTGGGTAGTGTAGGGGTTTGTGCTGGGGGTAGATTTAGGGTTTAGGGTCGTGCAGTGGTGTTCGGGAAGTGTAGGGGGTCATGCTGGGGGTAGCGTTTTAGGGTTTAGGGTAGTGCAGTAGTGTTTGAGTAGTGTGGTGGGTCATGCTGAGGGTAGTGTTTCAGGGTTTAGGGTAGTGCAGTGGTATTTGTGTGGTGTAGGGGTCATGCTGAGGGTAGTGTTTCAGGGTTTAAGCTAGTGCAGTGATCTTTGGGTAGTGTAGGGGATCGTGGTAGGGGTAGTTTTGAGGGTTTAGGGTAGTGCACTGGTGTTTATGTAGTGTAGGGGGTACTGTTTTAGGGTTTAGGTTAGTGCAGTGGTGTTTTTGTAGTGCAGGGGGTCATGCTGTGGGTTGTGTTTTAGGGTTTAGGATAGTGCAGTGGTGTTTGTGTAGTGTAGGGGGTCGTGTTTTAGGGTTTAGGGTAGTGCAGTGGTGTTTGGGTAGCGTAGGGTTCATGCTGGGAGTAGTGTTTTGGGGTTTAGGTTAATGTAGTTATGTTTGGGTTGTGAAGGGAGTCATGCTGGGGGTAGTGTTTTAGGGTTTAGGGTAGTACAGTGGTGTTTGTGTAGTGTAGGGGGTCGTGCTATGGGTAGTGTTTTAGGGTTTAGGGTAGTGCAGTGGTGTTTGTGTAGTGTAGGGGGTCGTGCTGGGGTAGTGTTTTAGGGTTTAGGGTAGTGCAGTGGTGTTTGTGTAGGGTAGGGGTTTGTGCTAGGGTAGTGTTTTAGGGTGTAGGGTAGTGCAGTGGTGTTTGGGTAGTGTAGGGGGTCGTGCTGGGGGTAGTGTTTTAGGGTTTAAGGTAGTGCAGTGGTGTTTGAGTAGTGTAGGGAGTCATGCCGGTGGTAGTGGTTTAGGGTTTAGTGTAGTGTAGTGGGTCATGCTGGGGGTAAATTTAGTGTTTAGGGTAGTGCAGTGGTGTTTGTGTAGTGTAGGTGTCGTGCTGAGGGTAGTGTTTTAGGGTTTAAGACAGTGCAGTGGTGTTTGTGTAGTGTAGAAGGTCGTACTGGGTGTAGTGTTTTAGGGTTTAGGGTAGTGCAGTGGTGTTTGTGTAGTGTAGGGGGTCGTGTTTTAGGGTTTAGGGTAGTACAGTTGTGTTTGGGTAATGTAGGGGTCGTGCTGGGGTTGTGTTTTTGGGTTTAGGATAGTGCAGTTGTGTTTGTGTAGTGTAGGGGGTTGTGCTGGGGGTAAAGTTTTAGGGTAGTGCAGTGGTGTTTGTGTAGTGTAGAATGTTGTGCTGGGTGTTTAGGGTTTGAGGGTAGTGCAGTGGTGTTTGGGAAATGTAGGGGATCATGCTGGGGGTAGTGTTTTAGGGTTTGAGGGTATTGCAGGGGTGTTTTTGTAGTGTACTGGGTCATGCTAGGGGAAGTATCTTAGGGTTTAGGGAAGCGCAGTGGTTTTCGTGTAGTGTAAGGGGTCGTGCTGGGGGTAGTGTTTTCGGGTTTAGGGCAGTGCGGTGCACTTGTGTTTGTGTAGTGTACAGGGTCGTGCTGGGGTAGTGTTTTAGGGTGTAGGGTAGTGCACTGGTGTTTGGGTAGTGTAGGGGATCATGCTGGGGGTAGTGTTTTCGGGTTTAGGGCAGTGCGGTGCACTTGTGTTTGTGTAGTGTACAGGGTCGTGCTGGGGTAGTGTTTTAGGGTGTAGGGTAGTGCAGTGGTGTTTGGGTAGTGTAGGGGATCATGCTGGGGGTAGTGTTTTAGGGTTTTAGGGTAGTGCAATGGTGTTTGAGTAGTGTAATGGGTCATGCTAGGGGAAGTATCTCAGGGTTTAGGGAAGCGCAGTGGTTTTCGTGTAGTGTAAGGGGTCGTGCTAGGGGTAGTGTTTTCGGGTTTAGGGCAGTGCGGTGCACTTGTGTTTGTGTAGTGTACAGGGTCGTGCTGAGGGTAGTGTTTTAGGGTTTCGGGTAGTGCAGTGGTGATTGGGTAGTGCAGGGGGTAGTGCTGGAGGTAGTGTTTTAGGGTTTAGGGTAGTGCAGTGGTGTTTGGGTAGTGTAGGGGTAATGCTGGGGGTAGAGTTTTAGGGTTTAGGATAGAGCAGTAGGGTAGTGCAGTGGTGTTTGTGTAGTGCAGGGATCGTTTTGGGGGTAGTGTTTTAGATGTTTACGTTAGTGCAGTTGTGTTTGGGTAGTGAAGAGGGTACTGCTGGGGGTAGTGTTTTAGTGTTTCGGGTACTACAGTGGTGTTTGGGTTGTTTAGGGGTCATTCTGGGAGTAGTGTTTTAGGGTTTAGGGTAGTGCAGTAGGGTAGTGCAGTGGTGTTTGAGTAGTGTAAGGAGTCGTGCTGGTGGTAGTGGTTTAGGGTTTAGGGTAGTGTAATGGTGTTTGTGTAGTGTAGTGGGTCATGCTGGGGGTAAATTTAGTGTTTGGGGTAGTGCAGTGGTGCTTGTGTAGTGTAGGGGTCATGCTGGGGGTAGTTTTTTAGGGTTTTAGGGTAGTGCAGTGGTGTTTGTGTAGTGTAGAAGGTCATACTGGGGGTAGTGTTTTAGGGTTTAGGTTAGTGCAGTAGGGTAGTGCAGTGGTGTTTGAGTAGTGTAAGGAGTCGTGCTGGTGGTAGTGGTTTAGGGTTTAGGGTAGTGTAATGGTGTTTGTGTAGTGTAGTGGGTCATGCTGGGGGTAAATTTAGTGTTTGGGGTAGTGCAGTGGTGCTTGTGTAGTGTAGGGGTCATGCTGGGGGTAGTTTTTTAGGGTTTTAGGGTAGTGCAGTGGTGTTTGTGTAGTGTAGAAGGTCATACTGGGGGTAGTGTTTTAGGGTTTAGGGTAGCGCAGTGCTGATTGGGTAGCGTAGGGGGTACTGCTGGGGGTAGTGTTTTAGGGTTTAGGGTAGTGCAGGGGTTTTTGTGTAGTGTAGGGGGTAGTGCTGGGGATAGTGTTTTAGGGTTTATGGTAGTGCAGTGGTGTTTGGGAAGTGTAGGGCGTAGTGCTGGGGTAGTGTTTTAGGTTTGAATGTAGTGCAGTGGTGTAGGTGGTAGTGTTTTAGGGTTTAGGGTAGTGGAGTGGTGTTTGTGTAGTGTATGGGTCGGGCTGGGGAAGTGTTTTAGGGTTTAGGGTAGTGCAGTGATGTTTGGGTAGTGTAGGGGATTGGGCTGGGGGTAGTGTTTGAGGGTTTAATGTAGTGCAGTGGTGTTTGTGTGGTGTAGGGGGTCCTGTTGGGGGTAGTATTTTAGGGTTTAGGTTAGTGCAGTGGTGTTTGGATAGTGTAGGGTGTAGAGCTGGGGTTGTGTTTTAGGGTTTAGGGTAGTGCAGTGTTGTTTGTGTAGTACAGGGGGTTGTGCTGGGAGTAGATTTAGGGTTTAAGGTAGTGCAGTGGTGTTTGGGTAGTGTAGGGTGTAGTGCTGGTGGTAGTGTTTTAGAGTTTAGGATAGTGCAATGATCTTTGGGTAGTGTAGGGGTCGCGGTAGCGGTAGTTTTTTAGGGTTTAGGATAGTGCAGTGGTGTTTGTGTAGTGTAGGGATTACTGTTTTAGGGTTAAGGGTAGTGCAGTGGTGTTTTTGTAGTGCAGGGGGTCGTGCTGGGGGTAGTGTTTTAGGGTTTAGGGTAGTGCAGTGGTGTTTGTGTAGTGTATGGGGTCGTGTTTTAGGGTTCAGGGTAGTGCAGTGGTGTTTGGGTTGTGTAGGGGTCATGCTGGGGGTACTGTTTTGGGGTTTAGGGTAGTGCAGTTGTGTTTGGGAGTGAAGGGGGTCATGCGGGGGGTAGTGTTTTAGGGTTTAGGGTAGTACAGTGGTGTTTGTGTAGTGTAGGGGGTCGTGCTGGGGGTAGTGTTTTAGGGTAGTGCAGTGGTGTTGGTGTAGTGTAGAAGGTCGTGCTGGATGTAGTGTTTAGGGTTTAGGGTGGTGCAGTGGTGTTTGCGTAGTATAATGGGTCATGCTGGGGAAGTATCTTAGGGTTTAGTCGGGTAGTGTAAGGGGTCCTGCTGGGGGTAGTGTTTTCGGGTTTATGGTAGAACAGTGCAGTGGTGTTCGGGTAGTGTAAGGGGTCATGCTGGGGGTAGTGTTTTAGGGTTTAGAGTAGCGCATGGTGTTTGTGTAGTGTAGGGGTCATGCTGGGGATAGTTGTAGGGTTTAGGGTAGCACAGTGGTGCTTGTGTAGTGTAGGGGGCCATGCTGGGGGTAGTGTTTTAGGGTTTAGGGTAGTGCAGTGGTGTTTGTGTAGTGTAGGGGGTAGTACTGGTGATAGTGTGTTAGGGTTTAGTGTAGTGCAGTGTTGTATTGGTAGTGTAGGGCGTAGTGCTGGGGATAAGGTTTTAGGGTTGAGGGAAGTGCAGTGGTGTTTGCGTAGTGTAGGGGTAGTGTTTTAGGGTTTAGGGTAGTGCAGTGTTGTTTGTGTAGTGTGCGAGTCGTTCTTGGGGTAGTGTTTTAGGGTTTATGGTAGTGCAGTGGTGTTTGTGTAGGGTAGGGGTTTGTGCTGGGGTAGTGTTTTAGGGTGTAGTTTAGTGCAGTGGTGTCTGGGTAGTGTAGGGGTCATGCTGGGGGTAGTGTTTAAGGGTTTTGGGTAGTGTAGTGGTGTTTGTGTAGTGTAGTGGGTCATGCTGGTGCTACATTTAGTGTTTAGGGTAGTGCAGTGGTGTTTGTGCAGTGTAGGGATCATGCTGGGGGTAGTGTTTTAGGGTTTAAGGCAGTGCAGTGGTGTTTGTGTAGTGTAGAAGGTCGTGCAGGGTGTAGTGTTTTAGGGTTTAGGGTAGTGCAGTGCTGTTTGTGTAGGGTAGGGGTTTGTGCTGGGGTAGTGTTTTAGGGTGTAGGGTAGTGAAGTGGTGTGTGGGTAGTGTAGGTGGTCATGCTTGGGGTAGTGTTTTAGCCCAAACGACAGGTGATCAGTCAGGATCACATTGGATCTACTGGGAGAACGACCTCCTGTATAGCGAGCCTAAGGCTGCTGAGCCTGGGTCAGCCCGTGTGCTGGTGGTACCCCAGCGCTTCAGAGCCTTCCTACTGGGGTTGGCTCATGACGTTCCGTTAGCTGGACATCTGGGGCAGGACAAGACCTATGACAGGCTTGTCACCCATTTTTATTGGCCCCAGATGAGAAGGGATTCAGATATCCATTGTAGGACCTGTCAAACTTGCCAGGCAAGTGGGAAAAGTCGGCGGAAGCAGAAGGCTCCCCTCCAACCTTTTCCCGTCGTCAGTACCCCCTTTGAGCGAGTGGGAATTGACAT
This sequence comes from Triturus cristatus, assembly GCF_964204655.1. Lineage (NCBI taxonomy): Eukaryota > Metazoa > Chordata > Amphibia > Caudata > Salamandridae > Triturus > Triturus cristatus. The sequence continues at coordinate 749,809,986 of NC_140579.1, forward strand.
TGTGGGGCCACTGGACCCCAAGACAGCCATGGTCAACAGGTTTATCCTGGTCTTTGTGGACCATGCCACCCGGTACCCGGAAGCCATCCCTTTCCGCACAGTGACGGCCCCCGTGGTGGGACGGGCACTGATGGATGTTTTCTCCCGCATGGGGTTTCCCAGAGAGGTGGTGTCAGACCGGGGCACCAACTTCATTCCTAATTATATAAAGTCTCTGTGGAAGGAGTGTGGGGTAACCTACAAGTTTATCACTCCTTACCACCCTCAAGGTAATGGGCTGGTTGAGAGATTCAACCGGACCCTAAAAGGCATGATTATGGGTCTTGAAGAACCAATGAGGCGTAAATGGGACGTTCTCTTACCATGCCTGCTGTTTGCTTACCGTGAGGTGCCACAGAAGTCTCTAGGGTTCAGCCCCTTTGAGCTTTTGTATGGTCACCCGGTAAGAGGACCTTTGAGTCTGGTCAAAGAAGGCTGGGAGCAATCTCCCAGGAAACCTCCCCAGGATGTATATAGTTACATGTTGGCCTTTAGGAACCAGACTCGGCGCTTCAGAGATCTTGCTCAGGCAAATCTGGAGGCCAGCCAGGAAGAGATGAAGCGGTGGTACGATCAGAATGCCACTCTGGTTGAGCTTCAACTTGGTCAGAAAGTTTGGGTCATGGCCCCTGTGGAACCTTGTGCGCTCAAGGACAGGTGGACTGGACCATTTGAGGTTGTGGAGAAAAAGAGCGATGTCACCTACTTGGTGGACTTGAAGTCTCCCAGGAACCCCTTAAGGGTCCTGCATGTCAACCGGTTAAAGCCCCACTTAGAAAGGTCCGAAGTGGGCATGCTCCTTGCCACAGATGCTGGGATGGAGGAGGAGAGTGAGCCTCTTCCTGACCTCCTATGTGCAAAAGAGAAAGATGGGTCAGTGGATGGTGTTGTCCTCTCTGACACACTGACCCCTGAGCAGCAGCAAGATTGTCGCCATCTGTTGGTACAATTCCCTGATCTGTTTTCCTTAATCCCTGGTGTCACTCAGTGGTGTGTCCATGATGTGGACACTGGGGACAGCACTCCTGTAAGGCACAAGGCCTACAGGGTGACTGAAAAGGTCAGAGCATATATCAAGGAGGAGGTCTCCAAGATGTTTGCCTTAGGGGTGGTTGAGTCCTCTAGCAGTCCTTGGGCCAGCCCAGTGGTCTTGGTCCCAAAGGCTGCAGCGCCTGGTGCTTCACCAGAACTGCGGTTCTGTGTGGATTACCGAGGACTCAATTCAGTCACCAAGACTGACGCGCACCCCATCCCCAGAGCTGATGAGCTCATCGATCGGTTGGGGGCTGCCCGGTACCTTAGTACGTTTGATCTAACGTCTGGGTACTGGCAGATCGCCTTGACTGATGGGGCAAAAGAGAGGTCTACATTCTCCACACCAGATGGGCACTACCAGTTCCGGGTTATGCCCTTTGGGATGTAGAATGCCCCTGCCACATTCCAGAGGTTGGTCAACCAGGTATTGGCTGGGCTGGAGGATTTCAGCGCCGCCTACCTGGACGATATAGCAGTGTTCAGCGCCAGCTGGGAGGAACACTTGCGCCACCTCCAGGAATTGTTGTTGGCCCTGCGCAGAGCAGGCCTCACAATCAAGGCCAGTAAGTGCCAGATTGGGCAGGGTTCAGTGGTGTACTTGGGGCACCACGTAGGGAGCGGCAAGGTGGCCCCCCTGCAACCCAAGATAGATACCATCCTGGCTTGGGAACCGCCCAAAACCCAGACTCAGGTGAGAGCCTTCTTGGGTCTCACGGGTTACTACAGGAGGTTTGTCAAGGGGTATGGCAACATTGTGCACCCCTTGACCTCGCTGACTTCCAGGAAGCAGCCAAGACTTGTGATCTGGACTGATGCCTGTCAGAAAGCCTTTGACACCCTGAAAACTGCAATGTGTACAGCACCGGTCCTCCATGCACTCAACTTTTCAAAAGAGTTCATTGTCCAGACAGACGCTTCAGAGCATGGTGTGGGGTCTGTTCTAGCACAGATGAATGAGGAGGGCCGAGACTTACCTGTAGCCTTCATCAGCCGGAGGTTACTTCCGAGGGAACAAAGGTGGAGTGCGCTAGAGCGTGAGGCATTTGCTGTGGTCTGGGCGCTGAAGAAGCTAAGACCCTACCTGTTTGGGACTCACTTCCGGGTTCAGACAGACCACAGGCCCCTCAGATGGTTAATGCATATGAGGGTGAGAACCCAAAGCTGTTGAGGTGGTCCATTTCCCTACAGGGGATGGACTTTACGGTGGAACACCGCCCTGGTACAGATCACGCCAATGCTGATGGTCTGTCCAGATTTTTCCGCCTTAGTGATGAGGACTCCCTGGGTGAAGGGTAGTTCTCCCCATATTTCAGCTGGAGGGGACACGTGTTAGACCTGGCATCATTGGCATGAGTCTCTCCTCCATTTTTTCTGTTTGCCTCCTCTATTTACGATGTTTTTGCTGGATTATTGCTTTGGGCACTGTGCCACTGCTGATCAGTGCCACAGTGCAAGTGCTCCCTATGTTAAATTGTTACATTGATTGGTGTTACCGTGATTGGCTTGGTTGACTTACTGTTCAGACCCTAGTCTAGTGCACTGCGTGTGCCAAGGGCATGTAAGTTGACTGCTGCTGGTGGGCTTGCAGCACTGGTTGTGCCACCCACAGAAGCAGCTTGTAAAATGTGTCTCAGGCCTGCCACCGCAGCGCCTGCGTGCAGTCCCTGACTGCCATGTCGACTTGGCAAGGAAACCTACTTGCCAGTCTCTAAACCTTCACTTTGCCACATTTCAGACACCTCTATGGTAGGCCCTAGGGCAGGGTGCATTGTTGGTAAAAGGTAGGTCATGCCCTGATGTGTGTGGCATGACCTAATAGTGAATTACAGCCATTTTCGTTTTTCACTATTGAAGGGCCACCTGCCTCCCATAGGCCGGAATGGGCAGACGGATTATTAACTCCACTATAATCTATCTGACTCAGGGAGCATGGTAGCAGGTCGAGTTTAGTATCCCTGAACTCAGAATTTAATAACACATCCTTTAGGATGGATGGTTTTTAAATTCTATGTTTGAAAATAGCCCTTTTAGAAAGTGGCTATTTTCTTGTCCAACTATCCACCGGTCTCTGCTGGTTTGGTGTGTGTGTCAGGGGCTGGGTGGCTCCAGAGGTCTGAATGAGTCAGTGTGGGGTGAATGAGGCATTTACACATAGAGTGAGGGAAGAGTAGCCTGCCCTGCCTGACACAATGCTGGCTCCACCTCCTGCTGGGCGACTGATAGCCCTGCTCCTGCCAGTGACAATACTGGCTCCGCCTCCTGCTGGGCGGCTGAGGACCCTGCCCTGCTCAGTGAATAGGCCAGGTGCCTCTGCCTGGCAACACCCACAACAAACCTGAGATGGTGGGAATTTCCCTGCTTGGACAAAGGGAACAAAGGAGAAATGGGGTATAAGAGAAGGACCCCTGAACCAAGAACTCAGATCACTTCTGACAAGGAAACCTCTACCAAGGACAAGAAGCCTGCTGATCTAAGGACTTGCCTCCCCCTTCTGCCAGTGTGCTGTTTGCTGGGGGGAACCTGAAGCTGCTTCTTTATTTTTGCCAAGGAACAAGGAGAGAGGAACTTGGTGTGTACTCTCACAAAGCTTGCTAGAAAATCTCCAAGGGCTGGAAGAGTGCCAGCCTCCTGTTGAAGTCACAGGGCTAAAGGACTTCACCCTCTGCTGAATTGCTGGTTGCTGGAAAGTGTATTTCCAGTGCACAGGGGAAATCTGTAGTCTCGACGTCGCCGACGCCGCCGAATCCAGCTCGACATCGTGAGTAACGGCTCCAGTGTTCCGAGCCTTCGCCGCCGGCCGCCGGGCCCGATCGACGCCAGCCGCAACGCCAGGAGTAGTGAGTATCGGCTCCAGCTCCAAGTGACCCCGTCTTGACGCCGGTATCGACGCCGCTGAGTAGTGAGTATCGGCTCCAGCTCTAAGCGACACCGTCTCGACGCCGCTGCTGATCGCATCGACTCGACCCCCTTCTCGACGCCGTGAGCGCTGCTCCGGTTCGACACCTCTCGACGCCGCTGCAGATCGACCCGAATCCGAGGCACGACCAACGCCGACCTCGACGCCGACATCTCGACGCCGTGGATAATCGTTTTCTTCATTTCCAAAGGTACTGTGTTTGGGGGTTCTGTTGCAACTCCAGGCTCGACGTAGCGCTCCTCGCGGTCGACGCCGAACCTTGGGAATATCGTAAACTCGACGTCGTGTGACTCCTGTGGGGGTCACATTGTTGCCAAGAACTGTGTTTTAAGAAGAATACTTACTTTTGTTGCTAAAGAACTATTTCCTAAGAAGAAACTTTACCTGAACTATTATTTTTCCTTCCAAAGAGTATTTATTAAGATTGTGGTATATTTTTGTCGTTATTTGGTCTTGTGCTAAGCCTTATATAAAAATACTATTTTTATAATAACTCCTGTGTTGTGACCATTTGTAGTGTATTCACTTTATTACTGTATGTGGTCATAAATGCTTAACACACTGCCTCTGAGATAACCCTGTCTGCTCTGCCAAGCTACCAAGGGGGTAGCAGGGGTTATCTGAGTGTGTAATCCCCTTGCCCTGACTAGAGTGGGTGGGTCCCTAATTGTCAGAAGTGTATACCTCTGCCAACTAGAGACCGCCGGTTCTAACACTAGTGCAGTGGTGTTTGGGTAGTGTAGGGGTAGTCCTGGGTAGTGTTTTACGGTTTAGGGTAGTGCAGTGGTGTTTGTGTAGAGTAGGGGTCATGCTGGGGGTAGTGTTTTATGGTTTAAGGCAGTGCAGTGGTGTTTGTGCAGTGAAGGGGGTCGTGCTGGGTGTAGTGTTTTATGATTTAGGGTAGTGCAGTGGTGTTTGTGTAGTGTAGGGAGTCATGCTGGGGGTAGATTTAGGGTTTAGGGTAGTGCAGAGGTATTTGGGTAGTGTAGGGTATCATGTTGGTGGTCGTGTTTTAGGGTTTAGGGTAGTGCAGTTATGTTTGGGTAGTGTAGGGTGTCATGCTGGGGGTAGAGTTCTAGGGTTTACGGTAGTGCAGTGGTGCTTGTGTAGTGTAGGGGGTCATGCTGGGGGTAGTGTTTTAGGGTTTAGGGTAGTGCAGTGATGTTTGGGTAGTGTAGTGGATCATGCTGGGGTTGTGTTTAAGGGTTTAGGGCAGTGCAGTGGTGTTTGTGTAGTGTAGGGGGTCGTACTGGAGGTAGTGTTTGAGGGTTTAGGGTAATGCAGTGGTGTTTGTGTAGTGTAGGGGGTACTGTTTTAGGGTTTAGGGTCGTGCAGTTGTGTTTGGGTAGTGAAGGAGGTCATGCTGGGGTAGTGTTTTAGGGTTTAGGGTTGTGCAGTGGTGTTTATGTAGTGAAGGGGCTTGTGCTGGGGTTAGTGTGTTAGGGTTTAGGGTAGTGCAGTGGTGTTTGTGTAGTGTAGGGGTACGTGCTGGGGTAGTGTTTTAGGGTGTAGGGTAGTGCAGTGGTGTTTGGGTAGTGTAGGGAGCCATGCTGGGGGTAGTGTTTTAGGGTTTAGGGTAGTGCAGTGGTATTTGGGTAGTGTAGGGGTTTGTGCTGGGGGTAGATTTAGGGTTTAGGGTCGTGCAGTGGTGTTCGGGAAGTGTAGGGGGTCATGCTGAGGGTAGTGTTTCAGGGTTTAGGGTAGTGCAGTGGTATTTGTGTGGTGTAGGGGTCATGCTGAGGGTAGTGTTTCAGGGTTTAAGCTAGTGCAGTGATCTTTGGGTAGTGTAGGGGATCGTGGTAGGGGTAGTTTTGAGGGTTTAGGGTAGTGCACTGGTGTTTATGTAGTGTAGGGGGTACTGTTTTAGGGTTTAGGTTAGTGCAGTGGTGTTTTTGTAGTGCAGGGGGTCATGCTGTGGATTGTGTTTTAGGGTTTAGGATAGTGCAGTGGTGTTTGTGTAGTGTAGGGGGTCGTGTTTTAGGGTTTAGGGTAGTGCAGTGGTGTTTGGGTAGCGTAGGGTTCGTGCTGGGAGTAGTGTTTTGGGGTTTAGGTTAATGTAGTTATGTTTGGGTTGTGAAGGGAGTCATGCTGGGGGTAGTGTTTTAGGGTTTAGGGTAGTACAGTGGTGTTTGTGTAGTGTAGGGGGTTGTGCTATGGGTAGTGTTTTAGGGTTTAGGGTAGTGCAGTGGTGTTTGTGTAGTGTAGGGGGTCATACTGGGGTAGTCTTTTAGGGTTTAGGGTAGTTCAGTGGTGTTTGGGTAGTGTAGGGGGTCGTGCTGGGGGTAGTGTTTTAGGGTTTAAGGTAGTGCAGTGGTGTTTGAGTAGTGTAGGGAGTCATGCCGGTGGTAGTGGTTTAGGGTTTAGTGTAGTGTAGTGGTGTTTGTGTAGTGTAGTGGGTCATGCTGGGGGTAAATTTAGTGTTTAGGGTAGTGCAGTGGTGTTTGTGTAGTGTAGGGGTCGTGCTGAGGGTAGTGTTTTAGGGTTTAAGACAGTGCAGTGGTGTTTGTGTAGTGTAGAAGGTCGTACTGGGTGTAGTGTTTTAGGGTTTAGGGTAGTGCAGTGATGTTTGTGTAGTGTAGGGGGTCGTGTTTTAGGGTTTAGGGTAGTACAGTTGTGTTTGGGTAATGTAGGGGTCGTGCTGGGGTTGTGTTTTTGGGTTTAGGATAGTGCAGTTGTGTTTGTGTAGTGTAGGGGGTTGTGCTGGGGGTAAAGTTTTAGGGTAGTGCAGTGGTGTTTGTGTAGTGTAGAATGTTGTGCTGGGTGTTTAGGGTTTGAGGGTAGTGCAGTGGTGTTTGGGAAGTGTAGGGGCTCATGCTGGGGGTAGTGTTTTAGGGTTTGAGGGTATTGCATGGGTGTTTGTGTAGTGTACTGGGTCATGCTAGGGGAAGTATCTTAGGGTTTAGGGAAGCGCAGTGGTTTTCGTGTAGTGTAAGGGGTCGTGCTGGGGGTAGTGTTTTCGGGTTTAGGGCAGTGCGGTGCACTTGTGTTTGTGTAGTGTACAGGGTCGTGCTGGGGTAGTGTTTTAGGGTGTAGGGTAGTGCAGTGGTGTTTGGGTAGTGTAGGGGATCATGCTGGGGGTAGTGTTTTCGGGTTTAGGGCAGTGCGGTGCACTTGTGTTTGTGTAGTGTACAGGGTCGTGCTGGGGTAGTGTTTTAGGGTGTAGGGTAGTGCAGTGGTGTTTGGGTAGTGTAGGGGATCATGATGGGGGTAGTTTTTTAGGGTTTTAGGATAGTGCAGTTGTGTTTGTGTAGTGTAATGGGTCATGCTAGGGGAAGTATCTCAGGGTTTAGGGAAGCGCAGTGGTTTTCGTGTAGTGTAAGGGGTCGTGCTGGGGGTAGTGTTTTCGGGTTTAGGGCAGTGCGGTGCACTTGTGTTTGTGTAGTGTACAGGGTCGTGCTGAGGGTAGTGTTTTAGGGTTTCGGGTAGTGCAGTGGTGATTGGGTAGTGCAGGGGGTAGTGCTGGAGGTAGTGTTTTAGGGTTTAGGGTAGTGCAGTGGTGTTTGGGTAGTGTAGGGGGTAATGCTGGGGGTAGAGTTTTAGGGTTTAGGATAGAGCAGTAGGGTAGTGCAGTGGTGTTTGTGTAGTGCAGGGATCATTTTGGGGGTAGTGTTTTAGATGTTTACGTTAGTGCAGTTGTGTTTGGGTAGTGAAGAGGGTACTGCTGGGGGTAGTGTTTTAGTGTTTCGGGTACTGCAGTGGTGTTTGGGTTGTGTAGGGGGTCATTCTGGGAGTAGTGTTTTAGGGTTTAGGGTAGTGCAGCAGGGTAGTGCAGTGGTGTTTGAGTAGTGTAAGGAGTCGTGCTGGTGGTAGTGGTTTAGGGTTTAGGGTAGTGTAATGGTGTTTGTGTAGTGTAGTGGGTCATGCTGGGGGTAAATTTAGTGTTTGGGGTAGTGCAGTGGTGCTTGTGTAGTGTAGGGGTCATGCTGGGGGTAGTTTTTTAGGGTTTTAGGGTAGTGCAGTGGTGTTTGTGTAGTCTAGAAGGTCATACTGGGGGTAGTGTTTTAGGGTTTAGGGTAGTGCAGTAGGGTAGTGCAGTGGTGTTTGAGTAGTGTAAGGAGTCGTGCTGGTGGTAGTGGTTTAGGGTTTAGGGTAGTGTAATGGTGTTTGTGTAGTGTAGTGGGTCATGCTGGGGGTAAATTTAGTGTTTGGGGTAGTGCAGTGGTGCTTGTGTAGTGTAGGGGTCATGCTGGGGGTAGTTTTTTAGGGTTTTAGGGTAGTGCAGTGGTGTTTGTGTAGTGTAGAAGGTCATACTTGGGGTAGTGTTTTAGGGTTTAGGGTAGCGCAGTGCTGATTGGGTAGCGCAGGGGGTACTGCTGAGGGTAGTGTTTTAGGGTTTAGGGTAGTGCAGGGGTTTTTGTGTATTGTAGGAGGTAGTGCTGGGGATAGTGTTTTAGGGTTTATGGTAGTGCAGTGGTGTTTGGGAAGTGTAGGGCGTAGTGCTGGGGTAGTGTTTTAGGTTTGAATGTAGTGCAGTGGTGTTTATGAAGTGTAGGTGGTAGTGTTTTAGGGTTTAGGGTAGTGGAGTGGTGTTTGTGTAGTGTATGGTTCGGGCTGGGGAAGTGTTTTAGGGTTTAGGGTAGTGCAGTGATGTTTGGGTAGTGTAGGAGATTGGGCTGGGGGTAGTGTTTGAGGGTTTAATGTAGTGCAGTGGTGTTTGTGTGGTGTAGGGGGTCCTGTTGGGGGTAGTGTTTTAGGGTTTAGGTTAGTGAAGTGGTGTTTGGATAGTGTAGGGTGTAGAGCTGGGGTTGTGTTTTAGGGTTTAGGGTAGTGCAGTGGTGTTTGTGTAGTACAGGGGGTTGTGCTGGGAGTAGATTTAGGGTTTAAGGTAGTGCAGTGGTGTTTGGGTAGTGTAGGGTGTAGTGCTGGTGGTAGTGTTTTAGAGTTTAGGGTAGTGCAATGATCTTTGGGTAGTGTAGGGGTCGCGGTAGCGGTAGTTTTTTAGGGTTTAGGATAGTGCAGTGGTGTTTGTGTAGTGTAGGGATTACTGTTTTAGGGTTTAGGGTAGTGCAGTGGTGTTTTTGTAGTGCAGGGGGTCGTGCTGGGGGTAGTGTTTTAGGGTTTAGGGTAGTACAGTGGTGTTTGTGTAGTGTAGGGGGTCATGTTTTAGGGTTCAGGGTAGTGCAGTGGTGTTTGGGTTGGGTAGGGGTCATGCTGGGGGTACTGTTTTGGGGTTTAGGGTAGTGCAGTTGTGTTTGGGAGTGAAGGGGGTCATGCGGGGGGTAGTGTTTTAGGGTTTAGGGTAGTACAGTGGTGTTTGTGTAGTGTAGGGGGTCGTGCTGGGGGTAGTGTTTTAGGGTAGTGCAGTGGTGTTGGTGTAGTGTAGACGGTCGTGCTGGATGTAGTGTTTAGGGTTTAGGGTAGTGCAGTGGTGTTTGCGTAGTATAATGGGTCATGCTGGGGAAGTATCTTAGGGTTTAGGGAAGCGCAGTGGTGTTCGGGTAGTGTAAGGGGTCGTGCTGGGGGTAGTGTTTTCGGGTTTGTGGCAGAACAGTGCAGTGGTGTTCGGGTAGTGTAAGGGGTCGTGCTGGGGGTAGTGTTTTAGGGTTTAGAGTAGCGCATGGTGTTTGTGTAGTGTAGGGGTCATGCTGGGGATAGTTGTAGGGTTTAGGGTAGCACAGTGGTGCTTGTGTAGTGTAGGGGGCCATGCTGGGGGTAGTGTTTTAGGATTTAGGGTAGTGCAGTGGTGTTTGTGTAGTGTAGGGGGCAGTACTGGTGATAGTGTGTTAGGGTTTAGTGTAGCGCAGTGTTGTATTGGTAGTGTAGGGCGTAGTGCTGGGGATAAGGTTTTAGGGTTGAGGGAAGTGCAGTGGTGTTTGCGTAGTGTAGGGGTAGTGTTTTAGGGTTTAGGGTAGTGCAGTGTTGTTTGTGTAGTGTACGAGTCGTTCTTGGGGTAGTGTTTTAGGGTTTAGGGTAGTGCAGTGGTGTTTGTGTAGGGTAGGGGTTTGTGCTGGGGCAGTGTTTTAGGGTGTAGTTTAGTGCAGTGGTGTCTGGGTAGTGTAGGGGTCATGCTGGGGGTAGTGTTTAAGGGTTTTGGGTAGTGTAGTGGTGTTTGTGTAGTGTAGTGGGTCATGCTGGGGGTACATTTAGTGTTTAGGGTAGTGCAGTGGTGTTTGTGCAGTGTAGGGGTCGTGCTGGGGGTAGTGTTTTAGGGTTTAAGGCAGTGCAGTGGTGTTTGTGTAGTGTAGAAGGTCGTGCAGGGTGTAGTGTTTTAGGGTTTAGGGTAGTGCAGTGCTGTTTGTGTAGGGTAGGGGTTTGTGCTGGGGTAGTGTTTTAGGGTGTAGGGTAGTGAAGTGGTGTGTGGGTAGTGTAGGTGGTCATGCTTGGTGTAGTGTTTTAGGGTTTAGGGTAGTGCAGTGGTGTTTGTGTAGTGTAATGGATCATGCTAGGGGAAGCATCTTAGGGTTTAGGGAAGCGCAGTGGTTTTCGGGTAGTGTAAGGGTTCGTGATGCGGGTAGTGTTTTAGGGTTTTGGGTAGTGCAGTGGTTTGTGGGTAGTGCAGTGGGTTGTGCTGGGGGTAGTGTTTTAGGGTTTAGGGTAGTGCAGTGGTGTTTGGGTAGTGTAGGGGGTCATGCTGGGGGTAGAGTTTTAGGGTTTAGGGTAGTGCAGTAGGGCAGTGCAGTGGTGTTTGTGTAATATAGGGGTCGTGTTGGGGTTAGTGTTTTAGGGTTTACGTTAGTGCAGTTGTGTTTGGGTTGTGTAGGGGGTCATTCTGGGGGTAGTGTTTTAGGGTTTAGGGTAGTGCAGTAGGGTAGTGCAGTGGTGTTTGTGTAGTGTAGGGGGTCATGTTGTGGGTAGTGTTTAAGGGTTTAAGTTAGTGCAGTTGTGTTTGGGTAGTGTAGAGGGTACTGCTGGGGGTAATGTTTTAGGGTTTAGGGTAGTGCTGTGGTGTTTGTGTAGTGTAGGGGGTCATTCTGGGGGTAGTGTTTTAGGGTTTAGGGTAGTGCAGTGGTGATTGGGTAGTGTAGGGGGTACTGCTGGGTGTAGTGTTTTAGGGTTTAGTGCAGTGCAGTGGTTTTTGTGTAGTGTAGGGGTAGTGCTGGGGATAGTGTTTTAAGGTTTATGGTAGTGCAGTGGTTTCGGATGTGTAGGGCGTAGTGCTGGGGTAGTGTTTTAGGGTTGAGTGTAGTGCAGTGGTGTTTATGTAGTGTAGGTGGTAGTGTTTTAGGGTTTAGGGTAGTGAAGTGGTGTTTGTGTAGTGTATGGGTCGGGCTGGGGAAGTGTTTTAGGGTTTAGGGTAGTGCAGGGATTTTTGGGTAGTGTAGGGGGTTGGACTGGGGGTAGTGTTTGAGGGTTTTTGGTACTGCAGTGGTGTTCGTGTGGTATAGGGGGTCCTGTTGGGGCAGTGTTTTAGGGTTTAGAGTAGTGCAGTGGTGTTTGGGTAGTGTAGGGGGAAGTGCTGGGGTAGTGGTTTAGGTTTTAGGGTAGTGCAGTGGTGTTTGTGTAGTGTAGGGGTCGTGCTGGGTGTAGTGTTTTAGGGTTTAGGGTAGTGCAGTGGTAATTGTGTTGTGAAGGGGGTAGTGATTTAGGGTTTAGGGTAGTGCAGTGGTGTTTGTGCAGTGCAGGGGGTCGTGCTGGGGGTAGTGTTTTAGGGTTTTGGCTAGTGCCGTGGTGTTTGTGTAGTGTAGGGGGTCGTGTTTCAGGGTTTAGGGTAGTGCAGTTGTGATTGGGTATTTTAGGGGTGGAGCTGGGGTGGTGTCTTTGGGTTTAGGGTAGTACAGTGATGTTTGTGTAGTGTAGGGGGTCATGCTTGGAGTAGTGTTTCAGGGTTTAGGATGGTGCAGTGGTGTTTGTGTAGTGTAGGGGGGTCGTGCTGGGGTAGTGTTTTACAGTTTATGGTAGTGCAGTGGTGTTTGAGTTGTGTAGGGGGTCATGCTTGGGGTAGTGTGTTAGGGTTTAGGGTTTAGGGTAGTGCAGTGGTGTTTGTGTAGTGTAGGGGGTCGTGTTGTAGGGTTTAGTGTTTTGCAGTGGTGTTTGGTTAGTGTAGGGGGTCATGCTGGGGGTAGTGTTTTTGGGATTAGGATAGTGCAGTTGTGTTTGGGTAGTGAAGGGGGTCATGCTGGGGTAGTGTTTTAGGGTTTAGGAAAGTGAAGTGGTGTTTGGGTAGTGTAAGGGGTCATGCTGGGGGTAGTGTTTTCGGGTTTAGGGCAGTGCAGTGAAGTGGTGTTTGTGTAGTGTACGAGGTCGTGCTGGGGGTAGTGTTTTAGTGTATCAGGTTGAGGAGTGGTGTTTGGGTAGTGTAGGGGGTCACGCTGGGGGTAGAGTTTACGGAGTTTAGGGTAGTGCATTGGTGTTTGTGTAGTGTAGGGGTTGTGCTGGGGGTAGTGTTTTAGGTTTTACGTTAGTGCAGTTGTTTTTGAGTAGTGAAGAGGGTACTGCTGGGGGTAGTGTTTTAGGGTTTAGGGTAGTGCAGTGGTGTTTGGGTAGAGTAGGGGGTACTACTGGGGGTAGTGTTTTAGGGTTTAGGGTAAAACAGTGGTTTTTGAGTGGTGTAGGTGGTAGTGCTGGGGATAGTGTTTTAGGGTTTATGGTATTGCAGTGGTGTTTGGGTAGTGTAGGATGTAGTGCTGGGGGTAGTGTTTTAGGGTTGAGGGTAGTTCAGTTGTGTTTGTGTAGTGTGCGGGTCGTGCTGGGGGTTGTGTTTTAGGGTTTAGGGTAGTGCAGTGGTGTTTGGGTAGTGTAGGGTTAGTGCTGGGGTAGTGTTTCAGGGTTTAGGTTAATACAGTGATGTTTGTGTAGTGTAGGGGGTTGTGCTTGGGGTAGTGTTTTAGGGTTTAGGGTAGTACAGTGGTGTTTGGGTAGTGTAGGGGGTCATGCTGGGGGCAGATTATGTGTTTAGGGAAGTGCAGAGGTGTTTGTGTAGTGTAGGGGTCGTGATGGGGTAATGTTTTAGGGTTTAAGGCAGTGCAGTGGTATTTTTGTAATGAAGGGGTCGTGCTGGGGGTAGTGTTTTATGGTTTAGGGTAGTGCAGTGGTGTTTGTGTAGTGTAGGGGGTCGTGCTGGGGGTAGATTTAGGGTTTAGGGTAGTGCAAAGGTGTTTGGGTAGTGTAGGGTGCAGTGCTGGGCGTAGTGTTCTAGGGTAGTGCAGTGATGTTTGGGTAGTGTAGGGGTAGTGTTGGGGGTAGGTATTTAGGGTTTTGGGTGGTGCAGTGATGATTGGGCAGTGTAGGGGGTCGTGCTGGGGGTAGTGTTAAGAGTTTATGGTAGTGCAGTGGTGTTTGTGTAGTGTAGGGGGTTGTACTGGAGGTAGTGTTTTAGGATTTAGGGTAGTGCAGTGGTGTTTGTGTAGTGTAGGGGGTAATGTTTTAGAGTTTAGGGTAGTGCAGTGGTGTTTGTGTAGTGGAGGGGGTCGAGCTGGGGGTAGTGTTTTAGGTTTTAGGGTAGTGCAGTGGTGTTTGTGTAATGTAGGGGGTCGTGTTTTAGGGTTTAGGGTAGTGCAGTGGTGTTTGGGTAGTGTAGGGGGTCGTGCTGGGGTAGTGTTTTAGGGTTTAGAGTAGTGCAGTGGTGTTTGGGTAGTGTAGGGGGTAGTGCTGGGGTAGTGTTTTAGGGTTTATGCAAGTGCAGTGGTGTTTGTGTAGTGTAGGGGGTCGTGCTGGGTGTAGTGTTTTAGGGTTTAGGGTAGTGCAGTGGGAATTGTGTTGTGTAGGGGGTAGTGATTTAGGGTTTAGGGTAGTGCAGTGGTGTTTGGGTAGAGTAGGGGATACTACTGGGGGTAGTGTTTTAGGGTTTAGGGTAATACAGTGGTTTTTGAGTGGTGTAGGTGGTAGTGCTGGGGATAGTGTTTTCGGGTTTATGGTATTGCAATGGTGTTTGGGTAGTGTAGGGTGTAGTGCTGGGGGTCGTGTTTTAGGGTTGAGGGTAGTTCAGTTGTGTTTGTGTAGTGTGCGGGTCGTGCTGGGGGTTGTGTTTTAGGGTTTAGGGTAGTGCAGTGGAGTTTGGGTAGTGTAGGGGTTAGTGCTGGGGTAGTGTTTCAGAGTTTAGGGTAATACAGTGATGTTTGTGTAGTGTAGGGGGTCGTGCTTGTGGTAGTGTTTTAGGGTTTAGGTTGGTACAGTGGTGTTTTGGTAGTGTAGGGGGTCATGCTGGGGGTAGATTATGTGTTTAGGGAAGTGCAGAGGTGTTTTTGTAGTGTAGGGGTCGTAATGGGGTAATGTTTTAGGGTTTAAGGCAGTGCAGTGGTATTTTTGTAATGAAGGGGTCGTGCTGGGGGTAGTGTTTTATGGTTTAGGGTAGTGCAGTGGTGTTTGTGTAGTGTAGGGGGTCGTGCTGGGGGTATATTTAGGGTTTAGGGTAGTGCAAAGGTGTTTGGGTAGTGTAGGGTGCAGTGCTGGGAGTAGTGTTCTAGGGTAGTGCAGTGATGTTTGGGTAGTGTAGGGGTAGTGCTGGGGGTAGGTATTTAGGTTTTAGGGTGGTGCAGTGATGATTGGGCAGTGTAGGGGGTCGTGCTGGGCGTAGTGTTAAGAGTTTATGGTAGTGCAGTGGTGTTTGTGTAGTGTAGGGGGTTGTACTGGAGGTAGGTTTTTTTTGGGAATTTAGGGTAGTGCAGTGGTGTTTGTGTAGTGTAGGGGGTAATGTTTTAGAGTTTAGGGTAGTGCAGTGGTGTTTGTGTAGTGGAGGGAGTCGAGCTGGGGGTAGTGTTTTAGGTTTTAGGGTAGTGCAGTGGTGTTTGTGTAATGTAGGGGGTCATGTTTTAGGGTTTAGGGTAGTGCAGTGGTGTTTGGGTAGTGTAGGGAGTCGTGCTGGGGTAGTGTTTTAGGGTTTAGAGTAGTGCAGTGGTGTTTGGGTAGTGTAGTGGGTAGTGCTGGGGTAGTGTTTTAGGGTTTATGGTAGTGCAGTTGTGTTTGTGTAGTGTAGGGGGTCGTGCTGGGTTTAGTGTTTTAGGGTTTAGGGTAGTGCAGTGGGAATTGTGTTGTGTAGGGGGTAGTGATTTAGGGTTTAGGGTAGTGCAGTAGTGTTTGTGCAGTGCAGGGGGTCGTGCTGGGGGCAGTGTTTTAGGGTTTTGGCTAGTGCCGTGGTGTTTGTGTAGTGTAGGGGGTCGTGTTTCAGGGTTTAGGGTAGTGCAGTTGTGGTTGGGTAGTGTAGGGGGTGGAGCTGGGGTGGTGGCTTTGGGTTTACGGTAGTGCAGTTTTATTTGGGTAGTGAAGGGGGTTGTGCTGGAGTAGTGTTTTAGGGTTTAGGGTAGTACAGTGATGTTTGTGTAGTGTAGGGGGTCATGCTTGGGGTAGTGTTTTAGGGTTTAGGGTAGTGCAGTGGTGTTTGTGTAGTGTAGGGGGTTGTGCTGGGTTTAGTGTTTTAGGGTTTAGGGTAGTGCAGTGGGAATTGTGTTGTGTAGGGGGTAGTGATTTAGGGTAGTGCAGTAGTGTTTGTGCAGTACAGGGGGTCGTGCTGGGGGCAGTGTTTTAGGGTTTTGGCTAGTGCCGTGGTGTTTGTGTAGTGTAGGGGGTCGTGTTTCAGGGTTTAGGGTAGTGCAGTTGTGATTGGGTAGTGTAGGGGGTGGAGCTGGGGTGGTGGCTTTGGGTTTACGGTAGTGCAGTTTTGTTTGGGTAGTGAAGGGGGTTGTGCTGGAGTAGTGTTTTAGGGTTTAGGGTAGTACAGTGATGTTTGTGTAGTGTAGGGGGTCATGCTTGGGGTAGTGTTTTAGGGTTTAGGGTAGTGCAGTGGTGTTTGTGTAGTGTAGGGGGTCGTGCTGGGGTAGTGTTTTACGGTTTATGGTAGTGCAGTGGTGTTTGAGTTGTGTAGGGGGTCGTGCTTGGGGTAGGGTTTTAGGGTTTAGGGTAGTGCAGTGGTGGTTGTGTAGTGTAGGGGGTCGTGTTGTAGGGTTTAGCGTTGTGCAGTGGTGTTGGGTTAGTGTAGGGGGTCATGCTGGGGGTAGTGTTTTTGGGATTAGGATAGTGCAGTTGTGTTTGGGTAGTGAAGTGGGTCATGCTGGGGTAGTGTTTTAAGGTTTAGGGAAGTGAAGTGGTGTTCGGGTAGTGTAAGGGGTCAAGCTGGGGGTAGTGTTTTCGGGTTTAGGGCAGTGCAGTGCAGTGGTGTTTGTGTAGTGTACGAGGACGTGCTGGGGGTAGTGTTTTAGGGTATCAGGTTGAGAAGTGGTGTTTGGGTAGTGTAGGGGTCAAGCTGGGTGTAGAGTTTACGGGGTTTAGGGTAGTGCAGTAGGGTAGTGCAGCGGAGTTTGTGTAGTGTAAGGGTTGTGCTGGGGTAGTGTTTTAGGGTTTACGTTAGTGCAGTTGTTTTTGAGTAGTGAAGAGGGCACTGCTGGGGGTAGTGTTTTAGCGTTTAGGGTAGTGCAGTGGTGTTTGGGTAGAGTAGGGGGTACTACTGGGGGTAGTTTTTTAGGGTTTAGGGTAAAACAGTGGTTTTTGAGTGGTGTAGGTGGTAGTGCTGGGGATAGTGTTTTAGGGTTTATGGTAGTGCAGTGGTGTTTGGATAGTGTAGGGTGTAGTGCTGGGGTAGTGTTTTAGGGTTGAGGGTAGTTCAGTTGTGTTTGTGTAGTGTGCGGGTCGTGCTGGGGGTTGTGTTTTAGGGTTTAGGGTAGTGCAGTGGTGTTTGGGTAGTGTAGGGGTTAGTGCTGGGGTAGTGTTTTAGGGTTTAGGGTAGTGCTAGTGGTGTTTGTGTAGTGTAGGGGGTCGTGCTGGGGGTACTGTTTTAGGGTTTAGGGTAATACAGTGATGTTTGTGTAGTGTAGGGGGTCGTGCTTGGGGTAGTGTTTTAGGGTTTAGGGTAGTTCAGTGGTGTTTGAGTAGTGTAGGGGGTCATGCTGGGGGTAGATTATGTTTTTAGGGCAGCGCAGAGGTGTTTGTGTAGTGTAGAGGTCGTGATGAGGGTAATGTTTTAGGGTTTAAGGCAGTGCAGTGGTATTTTTGTAATGAAGGGGTCGTGCTGGGGGTAGTGTTTTATGGTTTAGGGTAGTGCAGTGGTGTTTGTGTAGTGTAGGGGGTCGTGCTGGGGGTAGATTTAGGGTTTAGGGTAGTGCAAAGGTGTTTGGGTAGAAGAGGGAGCAGTGCTGGGCGTAGTTTTCTAGGGTTTAGGGTAGTGCAGTGATGTTTGGGTAGTGTAGAGGGTCGTGCTGGGGTAGTGTTTTACGGTTTATGGTAGTGCAGTGGTGTTTGAGTTGTGTAGGGGGTCGTGCTTGGGGTAGTGTTTTAGGGTTTAGGGTAGTGCAGTGGTGTTTGTGTAGTGTAGGGGGTTGTGTTGTAGGGTTTAGCGTTGTGCAGTGGTGTTTGGTTAGTGTAGGGGGTCATGCTGGGGGTAGTGTTTTTGGGATTAGGATAGTGCAGTTGTGTTTGGGTAGTGAAGGGGGTCATGCTGGGGTAGTGTTTTCGGGTTTAGGGCAGTGCAGTGCAGTGGTGTTTGTGTAGTGTACGAGGTCATGCTGGGGGTAGTGTTTTAGGGTATCAGGTTGAGGAGTGGTGTTTGGGTAGTGTAGGGGGTCAAGCTGGGGGTAGAGTTTACGGGGTTTAGGGTAGTGCAGTAGGGTAGTGCAGTGGTGTTTGTGTAGTGTAGGGTTGTGCTGGGGGTAGTGTTTTAGGGTTCACGTTAGTGCAGTTGTTTTTGAGTAGTGAAGAGGGTACTGCTGGGGGTAGTGTTTTAGAGTTTAGGGTAATACAGTGGTTATGGAGTGGTGTAGGTGGTAGTGCTGGGGATAGTGTTTTAGGGTTTATGGTATTGCAGTGGTGTTTGGGTAGTGTAGGGTGTAGTGCTGGGGGTAGTGTTTTAGGGTTGAGGGTAGTTCAGTTGTGTTTGTGTAGTGTGCGGGTCGTGCTGGGGGTTGTTTTTTAGGGTTTAGGGTAGTGCAGTGGTGTTTGGGTAGTGTAGGGGTTAGTGCTGGGGTAGTGTTTTAGGGTTTAGGGTAGTGCTAGTGGTGTTTGTGTAGTGTAGGGGGTCGTGCTGGGGGTACTGTTTTAGGGTTTAGGGTAGTACAGTGGTGTTTGGGTAGTGTAGGGGGTCATGCTGGGGGTAGATTATGTGTTTAGGGAAGTGCAGAGGTGTTTGTGTAGTGTAGGGGGTCGTGCTGGTGGTAGATTTAGGGTTTAGGGTAGTGCAAAGGTGTTTGGGTAGTGTAGTGTGCATTGCTGGGCGTAGTGTTCTAGGGTTTAGGGTAGTGCAGTGATGTTTGGGTAGTGTAGGGGTAGTGCTGGGGGTAGGTATTTAGGGTTTAGGGTGGTGCAGTGATGTTTGGGCAGTGTAGGGGTTCGTGCTGGGTGTAGTGTTAAGAGCTTATGGTAGTGCAGTGGTGTTTTGTAGTGTAGGGGGTTGTACTGGAGGTAGTGTTTTAGGATTTAGGTAGTGCATTGGTGTTTGTGTAGTGTACGGGGTAATGTTTTAGAGTTTAGGGTAATGCAGTGGTGTTTGTGTAATGGAGGGGGTCGAGCTGGGGGTATTGTTTTAGGTTTTAGGGTAGTGCAGTGTTGTTTGTGTAATGTAGGGGGTCGTGTTTTAGGGTTTAGGGTAGTGCAGTGGTGTTTGGGTAGTGTAGGGGGTCGTGCGAGGGGTAGTGTTTTAGGGTTTAGGGTAGTGCAGTGGCATTTGTGTAGTGTAGGGGTCGTGCTGGGGGTAGTGTTTTACGGTTTAGGGTAGTGCAGGAGTGTTTGAGTAGTGTAGGGGGTCGTGCTGGGGGTAGTGTTTTCGGGTTTAGGGCAGTGCAGTGCAGTGGTGTTTGGGTAGTGTAGGGGGTCGTGCTGGGGGTAGTGTTTTAGGGTTTATGGCAGTGCATTCATGATTGTGTAGTGTAGGTGGCCATGCTGCGGGTAGTGTTTCAGGGTTTAATGTAGTGCAGTGGTGTTTGGGTAGTGTAGGGGTTTGTGCTGGGGTAGATTTAGGGTTTAGGGTAGTGCAGTGGTGTTTGGGTAGTGTAGGGGGTCATGTTGGGGGGTAATGTTTTAGGGTTTAGAGTAATGCAGTGGTGTTTGTGTAGTGTCATGGGTCCTGCTGGGGTAGTGTTTTAGGGTGTAGGGTAGTGCAGTGGTGTTTGGGTAGTGTAGGGAGTCGTGCTGGTGGTAGTGTTTTAGGTTTTAGGGTAGTGCATTGGTGTTTGTGTACTGTAGGGTGTCTGGCTGGGGTAGTGTTTTATCGAGTAGGGTAGTGCAGTGTTGTTTGGGTAGTGTAGGGAGTTGTGCTGGGGGTAGTGTTTTAGGTTTTAGGGTAGTGCATTGGTGTTTGTGTACTGTAGGGGGTCTGGCTGGGTGTAGTGTTATGGGGTTTAGGGCAGTGCAGTGGTGTTTGAGTAGTGTAGTGGGTTGTGCTGGGGGTAGTGTTTTCGGGTTTAAGGCAGTGCAGTGCAGTAGTGTTTTTGTAGTGAAGGGGGTTGTGCTGGGGGTAGTGTTTTAGGGTTTAGGGTAGTGCAGTGGTGTTTGGGTAGTGTAGGGGGTCATGCTGGGGGTAGATTATGTGTTCAGGGAAGTGCAGTGGTGTTTGTGTAGTGTAGGGGGTCGTGCTGGGGGTAGATTTAGGGTTTAGGGTAGTGCAAAGGTGTTTGGGTAGTGTAGGGTGCATTGCTGGGCGTAGTGTTCTAGGGTTTAGGGTAGTGCAGTGATGTTTGGGTAGTGTAGGGGTAGTGCTGGGGGTAGGTATTTAGGGTTTAGGGTGGTGCAGTGATGTTTGGGCAGTGTAGGGGGTCGTGCTGGGTATAGTGTTAAGAGCTTATGGTAGTGCAGTGGTGTTTTGTAGTGTAGGGGGTTGTACTGGAGGTAGTGTTTTAGGATTTAGGGTAGTGCATTGGTGTTTGTGTAGTGTACGGGGTAATGTTTTAGAGTTTAGGGTAATGCAGTGGTGTTTGTGTAGTGGAGGGGGTCGAGCTGGGGGTATTGTTTTAGGTTTTAGGGTAGTGCAGTGTTGTTTGTGTAATGTAGGGGGTCGTGTTTTAGGGTTTAGGGTAGTGCAGTGGTGTTTGGGTAGTGTAGGGGGTCGTGCCAGGGGTAGTGTTTTAGGGTTTAGGGTAGTGCAGTGGCATTTGTGTAGTGTAGGGGTCGTGCTGGGGGTAGTGTTTTACGGTTTAGGGTAGTGCAGGAGTGTTTGAGTAGTGTAGGGGGTCGTGCTGGGGGTAGTGTTTTCGGGTTTAGGGCAGTGCAGTGCAGTGGTGTTTGGGTAGTGTAGGGGGTCGTGCTGGGGGTAGTGTTTTTGGGTTTATGGCAGTGCATTCATGATTGTGTAGTGTAGGTGGCCATGCTGCGGGTAGTGTTTCAGGGTTTAATGTAGTGCAGTGGTGTTTGGGTAGTGTAGGGGTTTGTGCTGGGGTAGATTTAGGGTTTAGGGTAGTGCAGTGGTGTTTGGGTAGTGTAGGGGGTCATGTTGGGGGTAATGTTTTAGGGTTTAGAGTAATGCAGTGATGTTTGTGTAGTGTCATGGGTCCTGCTGGGGTAGTGTTTTAGGGTGTAGGGTAGTGCAGTGGTGTTTGGGTAGTGTAGGGAGTCGTGCTGGTGGTAGTGTTTTAGGTTTTAGGGTAGTGCATTGGTGTTTGTGTACTGTAGGGTGTCTGGCTGGGGTAGTGTTTTAGGGAGTAGGGTAGTGCAGTGTTGTTTGGGTAGTGTAGGGAGTTGTGCTGGGGGTAGTGTTTTAGGTTTTAGGGTAGTGCATTGGTGTTTGTGTACTGTAGGGTGTCTGGCTGGGTGTAGTGTTATGGGGTTTAGGGCAGTGCAGTGGTGTTTGAGTAGTGTAGTGGGTCGTGCTGGGGTAGTGTTTTCAGGTTTAAGGCAGTGCAGTGCAGTAGTGTTTTTGTAGTGAAGGGGGTTGTGCTGGGGGTAGTGTTTTAGGGTTTAGGGTAGTGCAGTGGTGTTTGGGTAGTGTGGGGGTTCGGGCTGGGGGTAGTGTTTGAGGGTTTAGGGTAGTGCAGTGGTGTTTGTGTGGTGTAGGGGGTCATGGTGAGGGTAGTGTTTTAGGGTTTAGGGTTTAGGGTAGTGCAGTGATCTTTGGGTAGTGTACGGGGTCGTGGTAGGGGTAGTGTTTTAGGGGTTCGTGTAGTGCAGTGTTGTTTGTGTAGCGTAGGGGGTACTGTTTAAGGGTTTAGGTTAGTGCAGTGGTGTTTTTGTAGTGCAGGGGGTCATGCTGGGGGTAGTGTTTTAGGGTTTACGATAGTGCAGTGGTGTTTGTGTAGTGTAGCGGGTCGTGTTTTAGGGTTTAGGGTAGTGCAGTGGTGTTTGGGTAGCGTAGGGGGTCGTGTTGGGGGTAGTGTTTTGGGGTTTAGGGTAGTGTAGTTGTGTTTGCGTAGTGTAGGGTGTCATGCTGGAGATAATTTAACCCCTTCTGTGCCCATGACGCGCTGTGCCCATGACGAGTCCAGCTCGTCATGGCACCCACCCACGGGGGAAGCGCTGGCGCTCCCCCCGTGAGTGGTCGATCTTTTTTTTTTTTACTGGGAAGGCAGGGGAAGACCTTCCCCTGCCTCCCCCCGCCCCCCGCGTCATCAATGACGTCAGCGCGCGAGCCGCGCTGACGTCATTGGAGGTTTCCCCTTTGCTCTCCGAGGTGCAGGAAGCCATTTGCTTCCTGCTCGTCGGAGAGTAAAGGTGAGTTTTGAGGATGAGGAGGGGTTTTTTTTGCATCGGTGGGTTTGGGTTAGGGTGGGGGCACTTTGGTATGCCCAGGCATGCCACGAGGCTTGGCTTAGTTCGTGTGTGCCTGTTGTTGCTTCCCTGTGAACTGGATTCAAATTTGAAAAACGCTCCTCTTTCTAGTTGCTTCCCTGTGAAATGGATCCAAAAATGCAGAGAAATGCCCTTCTTTTTAATTTTTCAATTCCAAAGTGCAGCAGCATGATTTTTGCATTGGTGGGTTTGGGTTAGGGTGGGGGCACTTTGGTATGCCCAGGCATGCCACGAGGCTCGGCTTAGTTTGTGTGTGCCTGTTTTTGCTTCCCTGTGAAATGGATCCAAATTTGAAAAACGCTCGTCTTTCTAGTTGCTTCCCTGTGAAATGGATCCAAAAATGCAGAGAAATGCCCTTCTTTTTAATTTTTCAAATCCAAAGTGCAGCAGCATGTAGAGAAATAGAATTTCTTATATGAGAATTAAATGCCTAACTAATAGCAAGACAGAGGGGTTGCAAAGTGGCCAGATTGGTTTTTTTTTACATCCAAATACACCAGCATCACTTTACAGAGTTTGCCAGTAAAGTGCTATTTTCATTTTCTCGTCTTTCTTTGAAGAGCATTGTTGTTTCCAGGTTGGGAGAGTGCACCATTCCTGGAGGTACTGCAATACCTGGTTGATGGGTGGATTGGAAAACACAATGTGTACCATGGCTCTGTGTTTATGGATGTGGTCTTTTTATACCATACTGCTTACATTTTGTAAGGATGTAAGCAATGGACAGTCAAACGGTTCCCTTCAGGGCCCTCTAGTCATGTCCATAACTTTTCAGGTGAAACCACTCGCTGATTTCTGAATAGTTAGTGAGAGATTGTTTAGGTAACCATGTTGTTTCTGCGTACATTTCACATGCTTTGCATTCCCTATGAGTGGTTGCTCTTTTTTTTTTTTAGGCAGCATATTACTCTTATCAAGTGCATAATTTGAATTGAGCCACATACAAGTGTTTATAGCGGGCACAATTAGGTTATTTCTGAAGGCAGTGAGAGTTTCTCTCAGTGGGCAAGTATGGTGTTCAGTGGGGATGTGGCACTATGGCCAGAGCTGTGGAATTTGGAACTGGGGAACCGGGTTCCGCATTCATGACCAGTCCACCACACCACTGTACTGAGGGAGCACATTCCCATGCTAGACCGTAGAAGGCCCCACTAGACCTTAGAAGGCTTGATGTCTTAGCACAAGCAGGTGTACCCTAGTGGTGTCAATTGTGGGTTAACCTTGAAGGCCTGTCCACCACAATCCATACTGAAGTTCATCTCCAGTCTTGCGGGCAGGCCTACGAAGCAGCACACCCTAGAGCAACAGTGATCCAGTCGCTGTGACTGTCACTGAGGTCACATGAACCTTGAGCAGGTTAGGGCGATGCGAACGGTGTGACCTCACTGGGTACCTATTTTGGGTGGGTGTTTGCATTGTGCTGAGGGGATTACCAGGTAATTATTCACGCAGCTCTCTGATGGATGTCATATGAGGTAAAATACTGCAATAAATGGCAGACACTCTGAAAACAAGAGCAAACGTTATGTTACATGAGGTAATGGTGGTAATTGTGCATGTATCAAAAGCAAACAAAATACAAGAGGTAGCAAACAATACGTTACAAGAGGAAAAGTGACATGTGTGCAAGTTTCAAAAGAGTACAAAGTACAAGTAGAGGTATAAAAGTGCAATAAATGGCAGACACTCAAAACACAGGAACACACTGGGAAGGCACTTCTGCGGGCATGGAGAACAGAATTTCCTATAATGTAAAGACTTCCTTCAGACAATGGAGAGGGTGTGAATTAAGTTTGGAAGTGTCTTTGCGGGAGGAGAACTTTGAGGTCAGTTTTGAAGGACTGGGAAGAGGGAGGGGGTGGTCCGGAGCTGAGGCTAAGTTCCAGATTCTCGCCGCGTTCCTTGTGAAGGATTGGGCCATCAATCTTTCCTTCTTGAAAGTGGGAGGTTCAAGTAATAAATTTTGCGCAGTACGTGATGGTCTAGAGCATTATATGCATATGTGACAATAACGTTTTTTTCTCCTTTTTATTCTAGTCTAAAGCTTTTGATTCCTGATTCCAGTTTCGACAGTGGTTGTTCTGCAGTTTTGTGTAGTTGCATTGTTTTGGTAAGAATTTTTTTGTTGTTGTATTTACTCCAAATGAGTAATATTGTAATGTCTGAATGAATTTTTTTGTAAGTGATGTCATATTTAGTTAGTGGTTTGAGCATGAAATTCTTTGCAATGTGTTTTGCATAGTCTTATGTGTAATTGCTTTTCTCTTTCTTTTTTAGTGGGATATTGTTGATCCATACTGTGTCTGTACAGAGTAGGTGGTGGTGAGTAGTTTAGCTGCCTCTGGCAAGTGAGTGGTATTGTTTTGGAGTATATATGAGTTTTTGATAAAGGTGCTTTTTGTTTATTACTTATTTTACAAAGTGTTTGTTGTTGTTGACTTGTTTGACAAGTTACCTTTATTAGTAAGCAATATGGCTAGCCGTAGAATGACTGCTCAACAGGTGGTTGGTATGCTTCTTGAATCTTCCTCTGAGCATGATTATGAGACTGAGAGTGCGTCTGAGGGAGAGGAGGGAGGGAAAGATTCTGGCAGTGAGTTTTCTCTCAACATGGAATCATCAGATGATGAAGGTACTCTCAGTGCAGATGAAGGTACTCTTGGTGTGGATGAAGCAACTCTCAGTGCGGATGAAGTGCCTGTCTTAGAGGAGGAAACTGCTGTGCCGATGGTGCAAGAGGCATCTGGATTGCAGTCTGAGGCTGCTAGGCTTCCTACTGGAAGTGCTGGACTTTGGGTTGATCCAAACATGGTGCAACCGGTGTTGCCTACCTTTAGCGGTGATGCAGGGTGTACAGTGGATTGTGAACACTTTTTGCCTATACAGTTTTTTCAGTTGTTTATGGATGATGTATTTTTGGGTGAGATTGTTGAGCAGACGAATTTGTATGCTAAACAGTTTTTGAGGGACAACAGCGACAAACTTAGGCCCCAGTCTAGAGCTACCCGGTGGACCACCACATATCTGTAAGAGATTAAGAAGTTTTTGGGTTTGACTTTATTGATGGGTGTGGTAAGGAAGCCAACCTTGGCTTCATATTGGTCTACTAGCCCCTTGTTGGCAACTGCCATATTTCCTGCAGTTATGACTCGTAATCGGTATTTACTTTTGCTACGTATGCTGCATTTTGTTGATAATTCTATGGCGTTGCCACGAGATCACCCTAACTGTGACCGTCTTTTTAAGATTCGGCCCGTTCTTGATCACTTTGTAGATCGATTTTCTGAGATCTATACTCCAGGGAAAGAAATATCTATTGATGAGTCTTTGGTCTTTTTTAAGGGCCGTTTGTTTTTTAGGCAGTACATCCCTAGCAAGAGGGCACGCTATGGAATTAAGCTGTATATGTTGTCTGAGAGTAGGACAGGATATGTTTTTAATTTTCGTGTGTACACTGGTAGAGATTCTACTATTGACCCCCCAGGTTGTCCGTCCACTTTTGGAGTTTCAGAGAAAATTGTGTGGGATCTTGCTAGAAGACTGTTTAACAGAGGCCACCATTCGTACCTTGATAACTTCTATACTGCTGTGCAATTATTTAAGGAATTGTATAAAGTGGACACTTTTGCATGTGGCACAATCCGCTCTAATCGTAAAGGTTATCCGAAAGAGCTTGTTTGCAAAAAACTTCAGAGGGGGCAGTGCAGTTCCTTGCGTAGTGATGAACTACTAGCTGTAAAATTTGTGGACAGGAGGGATGTGTACATGCTGACTACCATCCATGATGAGAGTACTTCACCTGTGGCTGTTTGGGGTCAGGTTGCTGAAGTGCGCAAACCTGTGTGCATTCTAGACTACAATAAGCACATGGGTGGTGTTGACAGAGTAGATCAGAGGTTGAAACCTTACTCTGCTATTCGGAAGGCTTATGTTTGGTATAAGAAGTTGGCCATCCATTTCTTCGAATTAGCAAATTTCAATGCTTTTATTGTGTTCAAAGAGTAATCTCCTGCGTCAAACTTGACATTTCTTCAGTTTCAGCACTCTGTGATAGCTAGCCTTGTTGTGGAACATGCAAATGTTCCTAGATTTGGAGTGGTGGAGGATGTGGTCCGATTGAAAGATCGCCACTTTCCTGATTTCATCCCTCCCACACCGGCAAAAGATTTTCCCACTAGGAGATGCAGAGTCTGTTGGCGAAGAGGTACGCGGAAGGAGATTCGTATGTACTGCCCCGACTGTCCTTCTAAACCTGGGCTGTGTGTCCCTGCTTGTTTTAGAGCGTACCACACGCAAAATAATTTTTGGGAGCATTCATGAGTGGTAAAGTTAACTGCCTGGTCTGTATTCTTTGAAAAATTTGATTCTGTTTCACGGTTGGCGTTAGTGCAATGTATTTAGTTTCTGATTTTGTGTTTGTAGATTTGTATCGATTTGCGATTTGTTTGTGTTTTTATTTTTGTCTAATAAAAATCCTAAATGTGTTGGTGGTGTGTGTGGACTGGCACTTGGTTGGCGGTGTGCGTGGAATGGTGCTTGGCTGGCGGTGTGTGAGTAGTGACTTGCTGCTGGTCTCTACACACACTGCTAGCTGAGTGCCACTCCACGCAATCCATCAGCTTGTGTAGTTGCTGTGTTAGGAATGTGGGCGTGTGAAAGTGATGGGCCCTTGAATGGCGCTGTGTGCTGGTGTGAGTTTTGTTATGTGATGGGCCGCGGCTGGCGGTGTGAATGGTTTTGTATGTCTCACACTTATGAAAGGTGTATGAATGGCCTGTAAAGAGGTTGGTGCCTTGTCGTGGCTTTACAGCTCACGAGCTGTGAGTCAATGGTTCAGTTTCTCGCCCTTTCAATTATTAACAGTGCATTTCATTTTTGTGAAATCACTTGCTAATACAATTGTATATACTGAACCATCACTCACCCTCGTGCCAAATCCAACCAGTATGTGTGTGCGTTTGAGGAATAGATGGCTGTGCAGTAATATTTGCCTTTCTGAAGCAGGGTGTACCTTGTCCCTTTTGTGAATTTTGTAATGTGTTGTTTCTGTGCCTGGTGGTGCGAATGGTCTTGTGTGTATCACGTATGAAAGGTGTGTGAATGGCCTGTAAAGCGGTTGGTGCCTTGCCGTGGCTTTACAGCTCACGAGCTGCGAGTCATTGGTTCCGTTTTTTCTCCATTTAATTATTGACAGTGCATTTCATTTTTGTGAAGTCTCTTGTTAATAAAATTTAATATACTGAACCATCACTCGCCCTCGTGCCAAATCCAACCAGTATGTGTGAGCGTTTGAGGAATAGATGGCTGTGCAGGAATCTTTGTCTTTTTAGTTTCTCTGCCAAGGTGTATGTTCCATGTAAGAATAACCCACCAACTGTAGATATTGTCGTAAACCCACAGGAGTTCATGGTGATGTCTCTCTTGTGAATTCCAAAAAGTTATTTTATCCACAATGTCCTGCAAACCTCAAAATGTCTGTCACATTTTCCTTGCAATATTGTGCCGAAATTCTCACGCTGTAGAAACAAACAATGCCAAAACGATCTGGTTTTGCAAGGGGGTCAACTGTCTTTTTGGCCTATGCTCGGCGGCCATCTAGGCAAACCTACCAAACCCATACATTTCTGAAAAATAGACACCCGGGGGCTTCCAGTGAGGTATGGCTTGCATGGATCCCCCAACGTTTCCTTACCCAGAATCCCCTGCAAACCTCAATTTTAGCTGGAAAAATCACTTTTTTCACACATTTTTGTGTGGGAAAGTTGTGGCATCACCGGGCTCACTCAAATTTCCCACCTCCCAGCGTTCCCCTGGGTCTCCCGGTAAAAATGGTGCCTCACTTGTGTGGGAGGCCCAAGTACCCGTGACCGGCAAGGGCCCAAAACGTAGTGAGGTGACATCAAAATTGCCTATCTCAAAACCACCCAGATTTGCACGGGGGGTCACCTGGGTTTTTGGCCCGGTGTTCGGCGGCCATCTAGGGAAACCTACCAAACCCATACATTTCTGAAAACTAGACACCCGGGGCCTTCCAGGGAGGTATGGCTTGTGTGGATCCCCCAATGTTTCCTTACACAGAATCCCCTGCAAACCTCAATTTTAGCTGGAAAAATCACTTTTTTCACACATTTTTGTGTGGGAAAGTTGTGGCATCACCGGGCTCACTCAAATTTCCCTGGCTCTCCCGGTAAAAATGGTGCCTCACTTGTGTGGGAGGCCCAAGTACCCGCGACAGGCAAGGGCCCAAAACGTAGTGATGCGACATCAACATTGCCTATCCAAAATAATGTTTGGGCCCTTGCCTGTCGCGGGTACTTGGGCCTCCCACACAAGTGAGGCACCATTTTTACCGGGAGACCCAGGAGAACGCTGGGTGGTGGGAAATTTGAGTGAGCCCGGTGATGCCACAACTTTCCCACACAAAAATGTGTGAAAAAAGTGATTTTTTCAGCTAAAATTGAGGTTTGCAGGGGATTCTGGGTAAGGAAACGTTGGGGGATCCACGCAAACCATACCTCCCTGGAAGCACCCGGGTGTCTAGTTTTCAGAAATGTATGGGTTTGGTAGGTTTCCCTAGATGGCCGCCGAGCACCGGGCCAAAAACCCAAGTGACCCCCCTTGCAAAACCAGGTGGTTTTGAGATAGGCAATTTTGATATTACCTCACTATGTTTTGCGCCGTTTCCTGTCGCGGGCACTAGGCCGACCCACACAAGTGAGGTACCGTTTTTCTCGTAAGACTTTGGGGAACGCGGGGTGTGTGGAAATTTGTGGATCCACGCAGATTCCGGAACATTCCACCACAGAAATGTGGGGAAAATGGGCTTTTTTTGACAATTTTTTAGGTTTGCAAGGGATTCTGGGTAACAGACTCTGGTGGGAGGCAGTCATGTCACCCCATCCTGGATTCCCCTGGGTGTCTAGTTTTCAAAAATGTATAGGTTTGCTAGGTTTCCCAAGGTGCCCGCAGACCTAGGGTTCAAAAACTACAGCTCGTCATTTTGCCAAAAAAGGGTCATTTTTCACTGCGAAATTGAGGTGTGACCATGATGCGTTTTGCGACGTTTCCGGTCGCGGGCACTAGGCCGAACCACACAAGTGAGATACAGTTTTTCTCGTAAGACTTTGGGGAACGTGGGATGGGTGGATATTTGTGGATCCACGCAGATTCCGGAACTTTCCACCACAGAAATGTGGGGAAAATGTGTTTTTTTGACAATTTTTCAGGTTTGCAAGGGATTCTGGGTAAGAGACCCTGGTGGGAGGCAGTCAAGTCACCCCATCCTGGAGTCCCCTGGGTGTCTAGTTTTCAAAAATGTAAAGGTTTGCTAGGTTTCCTAAGGTGCCCGCAGAGCTAGGGTTTAAAAACTACAGCTAGTCGTTTTGCCAAAAAAGGGTCATTTTTCTCTGCGAAATTGAGGTGTGACCACGATGCGTTTTGCGCCGTTTCCTGTCGCGGGCACTAGGCCGACCCACACAAGTGAGATACCGTTTTTCTCGTAAGACTTTGGGGAACGAGGGGTGGGTGGAAATTTGTGGATCCACCCAGATTCCGGAACTTTCCACGACAGAAATGTGGGGAAAATGTGTTTTTTTAGACAATTCTTTAGGTTTGCAAGGGATTCTGGGTAACAGACCCTGGTGGGAGGCAGTCAAGTCACCCCATCCTGGATTCCCCTGGGTGTCTAGTTTTAAAAAAGTTATAGGTTTGCTAGGTTTTCCAAGGTGCCCGCAGAGCTAGTGTTCAAAAACTAAAACTAGTCGTTTTGCCAAAAAAGGGTCATTTTTCACTGCGAAATTGAGGTGTGACCACGATGCGTTTTGCGCCGTTTCCTGTCGCGGGCACTAGGCCGACCCACACATGTGAGTTACCGTTTTTCTTGTAAGACTTTGGGGAACGCGGGGTGTATGGAAATTTGTGGATCCACGCAGATTCCGGAACTTTCCACGACAGGAATTTTGGGAAAATGTGGTTTTTTTGATAATTTTTGGGGTTTGCAAGGGATTCTGGGTAACAGACCCTGGTGGGAGGCAGTCAAGTCACCCCATCCTGGATTCCCCTGGGTGTCTAGTTTTCAAAAATGTATAGGTTTGCTAGGTTTCCCAAGGTGCTCGCAGAGCTAGGGTTCAAAAACTACAGCTAGTCATTTTGCCAAAAAAGGGTCATTTTTCACTGCGAAATTGAGGTGTGACCACGTTGCGTTTTGCGCCGTTTCCTGTCGCGGGCACTAGGCCGACCCACACAAGTGAGGTACCGTTTTTCTCGTAAGACTTTGGGGAACGCGGGGTGGGTGGAAATTTGTGGATCCACGAAGATTCCGGAACATTCCACTACAGAAATGTGGGGAAAATGTGTTTTTTTTGACAATTTTTTAGGTTTGCAAGGGATTCTGGGTAACAGACCCTGGTGGGAGGCAGTCCAGTCACCCCATCCTGGATTCCCCTGGGAGTCTAGTTTTCAAAAATGTATAGGTTTGCTAGGTTTCCCAAGGTGCCCGCAGAGCTAGGGTTCAAAAACTACAGCTAGTCGTTTTGCCAAAAAAGGGTCATTTTTCACTGCGAAATTGAGGTGTGACCACAATGCGTTTTGCGCCGTTTCCTGTCACGGGCACTAGGCCGACCCACACAAGTGAGTTACCGTTTTTCTCGTAAGACTTTGGGGAACGAGGGGTGGGTGGAAATTTGTGGATCCACGCAGATTCCGGAACTTTCCACGAAAGAAATGTGGGGAAAATGTGTTTTTTTAGATAATTTTTTAGGTTTGCAAGGGATTCTGGGTAACAGACCCTGGTGGGAGGCAGTCAAGTCACCCCATCCTGGATTCCCCTGGGTGTCTAGTTTTCAAAAATGTATAGGTTTGCTAGGTTTCCTAAGGTGCCCGCAGAGCTAGGGTTTAAAAACTACAGCTAGTCGTTTTGCCAAAAAAGGGTCATTTTTCTCTGCGAAATTGAGGTGTGACCACGATGCGTTTTGCGCCGTTTCCTGTCGCGGGCATTAGGCCGACCCACACATGTGAGTTACCGTTTTTTCTTGTAAGACTTTGGGGAACGCGGGGTGTATGGAAATTTGTGGATCCACGCAGATTCCGGATCTTTCCACGACAGGAATTTTGGGAAAATGTGGTTTTTTTGATAATTTTTGGGGTTTGCAAGGGATTCTGGGTAAGAGACCCTGGTGGGAGGCAGTCAAGTCACCCCATCCTGGATTCCCCTGGGTGTCTAGTTTTCAAAAATGTATAGGTTTGCTAGGTTTCCTAAGGTGCCCGCAGAGCTAGGGTTTAAAAACTACAGCTAGTCGTTTTGCCAAAAAAGGGTCATTTTTCTCTGCGAAATTGAGGTGTGACCATGATGCGTTTTGCGCCGTTTCCTGTCGCGGGCACTAGGCCGACCCACACAAGTGAGGTACCGTTTTTCTCGTAAGACTTTGGGGAACGCGGGGTGGGTGGAAATTTGTGGATCCACGCAGATTCCGGAACATTCCACTACAGAAATGTGGGGAAAATGTGTTTTTTTTGACAATTTTTTAGGTTTGCAAGGGATTCTGGGTAACAGACCCTGGTGGGAGGCAGTCCAGTCACCCCATCCTGGATTCCCCTGGGTGTCTAGTTTTCAAAAATGTATAGGTTTGCTAGGTTTCCCAAGGTGCCCGCAGAGCTAGGGTTCAAAAACTACAGCTAGTCGTTTTGCCAAAAAAGGGTCATTTTTCACTGCGAAATTGAGGTGTGACCACAATGCGTTTTGCGCCGTTTCCTGTCGCGGGCACTAGGCCGACCCACACAAGTGAGTTACCGTTTTTCTCGTAAGACTTTGGGGAACGAGGGGTGGGTGGAAATTTGTGGATCCACACAGATTCCGGAACTTTCCACGACAGAAATGTGGGGAAAATGTGTTTTTTTAGACAATTCTTTAGGTTTGCAAGGGATTCTGGGTAACAGACCTTGGTGGGAGGCAGTCAAGTCACCCCATCCTGGATTCCCCTGGGTGTCTAGTTTTGAAAAATTTATA
Source organism: Triturus cristatus (assembly GCF_964204655.1). Taxonomy (NCBI): domain Eukaryota; kingdom Metazoa; phylum Chordata; class Amphibia; order Caudata; family Salamandridae; genus Triturus; species Triturus cristatus. Next base: position 749,841,557 of record NC_140579.1, read on the forward strand.
GGTTTGCTAGGTTTTCCAAGGTGCCCGCAGAGCTAGTGTTCAAAAACTAAAACTAGTCGTTTTGCCAAAAAAGGGTCATTTTTCACTGCGAAATTGAGGTGTGACCACGATGCGTTTTGCGCCGTTTCCTGTCGCGGGCATTAGGCCGACCCACACATGTGAGTTACCGTTTTTTCTTGTAAGACTTTGGGGAACGCGGGGTGTATGGAAATTTGTGGATCCACGCAGATTCCGGATCTTTCCACGACAGGAATTTTGGGAAAATGTGGTTTTTTTGATAATTTTTGGGGTTTGCAAGGGATTCTGGGTAAGAGACCCTGGTGGGAGGCAGTCAAGTCACCCCATCCTGGATTCCCCTGGGTGTCTAGTTTTCAAAAATGTATAGGTTTGCTAGGTTTCCTAAGGTGCCCGCAGAGCTAGGGTTTAAAAACTACAGCTAGTCGTTTTGCCAAAAAAGGGTCATTTTTCTCTGCGAAATTGAGGTGTGACCACGATGCGTTTTGCGCCGTTTCCTGTCGCGGGCACTAGGCCGACCCACACAAGTGAGGTACCGTTTTTCTCGTAAGACTTTGGGGAACGCGGGGTGGGTGGAAATTTGTGGATCCACGCAGATTCCGGAACATTCCACTACAGAAATGTGGGGAAAATGTGTTTTTTTTGACAATTTTTTAGGTTTGCAAGGGATTCTGGGTAACAGACCCTGGTGGGAGGCAGTCCAGTCACCCCATCCTGGATTCCCCTGGGTGTCTAGTTTTCAAAAATGTATAGGTTTGCTAGGTTTCCCAAGGTGCCTGCAGAGCTAGGGTTAAAAAACTACAGCTAGTCATTTTGCCTAAAAAGGGTCATTTTTCACTCCGAAATTGAGGTGTGACGACGTTGCGTTTTGCGTTGTTTCCTGTCGCGGGCACTAGGCCGACCCACACAAGTGAGGTACCGTTTTTCTTGAAAGACTTTGGGGAAAGCGGGGTGGGTGGAAATTTGTGGATCCATGCAGATTCCGGAACTTTCCACAACAGAAATGTGGGGAAAATGTGTTTTTTTTGACAATTTTTTAGGTTTGCAAGGGATTCTGGGTAACAGACCCTGGTGGGAGGCAGTCAAGTCACCCCATCCTGGATTCCCCTGGGTGTCTAGTTTTCAAAAATGTATAGGTTTGCTAGGTTTCCCAAGGTGCCCGCAGAGCTAGGGTTCAAAATTGACAGCTAGTCGTTTTGCCAAAAAAGGGTCATTTTTCACTGCGAAATTGAGGTATGACCACGATGCGTTTTGCGCCGTTTCCTGTTGTGGGCACTAGGCCGACCCACACAAGTGAGTTACCGTTTTTCTCGTAAGACTTTGGGGAATGCGGGGTGGGTAGAAATTTGTGTATCCACGCAGATTCCGGAACTTTCCACGACAGAAATGTTGGGAAAATGTGTTTTTTTAGACAATTTTTTAGGTTTGCAATTGATTCTGGGAAACAGACCCTGGTGGGAGGCAGTCAAGTCACCCCATCCTGGATGCCCCTGGGTGTCTAGTTTTCAAAAATGTATAGGTTTGCTAGGTTTCCCAAGGTGCCCGCAGAGCTAGGGTTCAAAAACTACAGCTAGACATTTTGCCAAAAAAGGCTCATTTTTCACTGCGAAATTGAGGTGTGACCACGTTGCGTTTTGCGCCGTTTCCTGTCGCGGGCACTAGGCCGACCCACACAAGTGAGGAACCGTTTTTCTCGTAAGACTTTGAGAAACGCGGGATGGGTGGAAATTTGTGGATCCACGCAGATTCCTGAACTTTCCACCACAGAAATGTTGGGAAAATGTGTTTTTTTTATAATGTTTGGGGTTTGCAAGAGATTCTGGGTAACAGACCCTGGTGGGAGGCAGTCAAGTCACCCCATCCTGGATTCCCCTGGGTGTCTTGTTTTCAAAAATGTATAGGTTTGCTAGGTTTCCCAACGTGCCCGCAGAGCTAGGGTTCAAAAACTACAGCTAGTCATTTTGCCAAAAAAGGGTCATTTTTCACTGCGAAATTGAGGTGTGACCACGTTGCGTTTTGCGCCGTTTCCTGTCGCGGGCACTAGGCCGACCCACACAAGTGAGGTACCGTTTTTCTTGTAAGACTTTGGGAAACGCGGGGTGGGTGGAAATTTGTGGATCCACGAAGATTCCGGAACTTTCCACCATAGAAATGTGGGGAAAATGTGTTTTTTTTGGACAATTTTTTAGGTTTGCAAGGGATTCTGGGTAACAGACCCTGGTGGGAGGCCGTCAAGTCACCCCATCCTGGATTCCCCTGGGTGTCTAGTTTTCAAAAATGTATAGGTTTGCTAGGTTTCCCAAGGTGCCCGCAGAGCTAGGGTTCAAAAACTACAGCTAGTCGTTTTGCCAAAAAAGGGTCATTTTTCACTGCGAAATTGAGGTGTGACCACGATGCGTTTTACGCCGTTTCCTGTCGCGGGCACTAGGCCGACCCACACAAGTGAGGTACCGTTTTTCTCGTAAGACTTTGGGGAACGCGGGGTGGGTGGAAATTTGTGGATCCACGCAGATTCTGGAACTTTCCACCACAGAAATGTGGGGAAAATGTGTTTTTTTGGACAATATTTTAGGTTTGCAAGGGATTCTCGGTAACAGACCCTGGTGGGAGGCAGTCAAGTCACCCCATCCTGGATTCCCCTGGGTGTCTAGTTTTCAAAAATGTATAGGTTTGCTAGGTTTCCAAAGGTGCCCGCAGAGCTAGGGTTCAAAAACTACAGCTAGTCGTTTTGCCAAAAAAGGGTCATTTTTCACTGCGAAATTGAGATGTGACCACGTTGCGTTTTGCGCTGTTTCCTGTCACAGGCACTAGGCCGACCCACACAAGTGAGGTACCGTTTTTCTCGTAAGACTTAGGGGAACGCGGGGTGTGTGGAAATTTGTGTATCCACGCAGATTCCGGAACTTTCCACTACAGAAATGTGGGGAAAATGTGTTCTTTTTTGACAATTTTTTAGGTTTGCAAGGGAGTCTGGGTAACAGACCCTGGTGGGAGGCAGTCAAATCACCCCATCCTGGATTCCCCTGGGTGTCTAGTTTTCAAAAATGAATAGGTTTGCTAGGATTCCCAAGGTGCCCGCAGAGCTAGGGTTAAAAAACTACAGCTAGTCATTTTGCCAAAAAAGGGTAATTTTTCACTGCGAAATTGAGATGTGACCACGGTGTGTTTTGCGTCATTTCCTGTCGCGGGCACTAGGCCGACCCATACAATTGAGGTACCGTTTTTCTCATAAGACTTTGGGGAACGCAGAGTGGGTGGAAATTTGTGGATCCACGCAGATTCCGGAACTTTCCACCACAGAAATGTGTGGAAAATGTGTTTTTTTGGACAATTTTTTAGGTTTGCAAGGGATTCTGGGTAACAGACCCTGGTTGTGCCAGTCAAGTCACCCCATCCTGGATTCCCCTGGGTGTCTAGTTTTCAAAAATATATAGGTTTGCTAGGTTTCCCAAGGTGCCCGCAGAGCTAGTGTTCAAAAACTAGAGCTAGTCGTTTTGCCAAAAAATGGTCATTTTTCACTGCGAAATTGAGGTGTGACCACGATGCGTTTTGCGCCGTTTCCTGTCGCGGGCACTAGGCCGACCCACACAAGTGAGTTTCCGTTTTTCTCGTAAGACTTTGGGGAATGCGGGGTGGGTAGAAATTTTTGTATCGACGCAGATTCCGGAACTTTCCACGACAGAAATGTTGGGAAAATGTGTTTTTTTAGACAATTTTTTAGGTTTGCAATTGATTCTGGGTAACAGACCCTGGTGGGAGGCAGTCAAGTCACCCCATCCTGGATGCCCCTGGGTGTCTAGTTTTCAAAAATGTATAGGTTTGCTAGGTTTCCCAAGGTGCCCGCAGAGCTAGGGTTCAAAAACTACAGCTAGACATTTTGCCAAAAAAGGCTCATTTTTCACTGCGAAATTGAGGTGTGACCACGATGCGTTTTACGCTGTTTCCTGTCGCTGGCACTAGGCCGACCCACACAAGTGAGGTACCGTTTTTCTCGTAAGACTTTGGGGAACGCGGGGTGGGTGGAAATTTGTGGATCCACGCAGATTCCGGAACTTTCCACTACAGAAATATGGGGAAAATGTGTTCTTTTTTGACAATTTTTTAGGTTTGCAAGGGATTCTGGGTAACAGACCCTGGTGGGAGGCAGTCATGTCACCCCATCCTGGATTCCCCTGGCTGTCTAGTTTTCAAAAATGTATAGGTTTGCTAGGTTTCCCAAGGTGCCCGCAGAGCTAGGGTTAAAAAACTACAGCTAGTCATTTTGCCAAAAAAGGGTAATTTTTCACTGCGAAATTGAGATGTGACCACGGTGCGTTTTGCGTCGTTTCCTGTCGCGGGCACTAGGCCGACCCACACAAGTGAGGTACCGTTTTTCTCATAAGACTTTGGGGAACGCGGGGTGGGTGGAAATTTGTGGATCCACGCAGATTCCGGAACTTTCCACCACAGAAATGTGGGGAAAATGCGTTCTTTTGGACAATTTTTTAGGTTTGCAAGGGATTCTGGGTAACAGACCCTGGTTGTGCCAGTCAAGTCACCCCATCCTAGATTCCCCTGGGTGTCTAGTTTTCAAAAATGTATAGGTTTGCTAGGTTTCCCAAGGTGCCCGCAGAGCTAGGGTTCAAAAACTACACCTAGTCGTTTTGCCAAAAAAGGGTTATTTTTCACTGCAAAATTGAGGTGTGACCACGATGCGTTTTATGCCGTTTCCTGTCGCGGGCACTAGGCCGACCCACACAAGTGAGGTACCGTTTTTCTCGTAAGACTTTGGGGAACGCGGGGTGGGTGGATATTTGTGGATCCACGCAGATTCCGGAACTTTCCACCACAGAAATGTGGGGAAAATGTGTTTTTTTGGACAATTTATTAGGTTTGCAAGGGATTCTGGGTAACAGACCCTGGTGGGAGGCAGTCAAGTCACCCCATCCTGAATTCCCCTGGCTGTCTAGTTTTCAAAAATGTATAGGTTTGCTAGGTTTCCCAAGGTGCCCGCAGAGCTAGGGTTAAAAAACTACAGCTAGTCATTTTGCCAAAAAAGGGTAATTTTTTACTGCGAAATTGAGATGTGACCACGGTGCGTTTTGCGTCGTTTCCTGTCGCGGGCACTAGGCCGACCCACACAAGTGAGGTACCGTTTTTCTCATAAGACTTTGGGGAACGCGGGGTGTGTGGAAATTTGTGGATCCACGCAGATTCCGGAACTTTCCACCACAGAAATGTGGGGAAAATTTGGTTTTTGGACAATTTTTTAGGTTTGCAAGGGATTCTGGGTAACAGACCCTGGTTGTGCCAGTCAAGTCACCCCATCCTGGATTCCCCTGGGTGTCTAGTTTTCAAAAATGTATAGGTTTGCTAGGTTTCCCAAGGTGCCCGCAGAGCTAGGGTTCAAAAACTACAGCTAGTCGTTTTGCCAAAAAAGGCTCATTTTTCACTGCGAAATTGAGGTGTGACCACGTTGAGTTTTGCGCTGTTTCCTGTCGCGGGCACTAGGCCGACCCACACAAGCGAGGTACCGTTTTTCTCGTAAGACTTTGAGAAACGCGGGATGGGTGGAAATTTGTGGATCCACGCAGATTCCTGAACTTTCCACCACAGAAATGTTGGGAAAATGTGTTTTTTTTATAATGTTTGGGGTTTGCAAGGGATTCTGGGTAACAGACCCTGGTGAGAGGCAGTCAAGTCACCCCATCCTGGATTCCCCTGGGTGTCTAGTTTTCAAAAATGTATAGGTTTGCTAGGTTTCCCAACGTGCCCCCAGAGCTAGGGTTAAAAAACTACAGCTAGTCATTTTGCCAAAAAAGGGTCATTTTTCACTACGAAATTGAGATGTGACCACGTTGCATTTTGCGCCGTTTCCTGTCGCGGGCACTAGGCCGACCCACACAAGTGAGGTACCGTTTTTCTCGTAAGACTTTGGGAAACGCGGAGTGGGTGGAAATTTGTGGATCCACGCAGATTCCGGAACTTTCCACCACAGAAATGTGGTGAAAATGTGGTTTTTTAAAAAATGTTTAAGGTTTGCAAGGGATTCTGGGTAACAGACCCTGGTGGGAGGCAGTCAAGTAACCCCATCCTGGATTTCCCTGGGTGTCTAGTTTTCAAAAATGTATAGGTTTGCTAGGTTTCCCAAGGTGCCCGCAGAGCTAGGGTTCAAAAACTACAGCTAGTCGTTTTGCCAAAAAAGGGTAATTTTTCACTGCGAAATTGAGGTGTGACCACGATGCGTTTTACGCCGTTTCCTGTCGCGGGCACTAGGCCGACCCACACAAGTGAGGTACCGTTTTTCTCGTAAGACTTTGGGGAACGCGGGGTGGGTGGAAATTTGTGGATCCACGCAGATTCCGGAACTTTCCACCACAGAAATGTGGGGAAAATGTGTTTTTTTAAACAATTTTTTAGGTTTGCAAGGGATTCTCGGTAACAGACCCTGGTGGGAGGCAGTCATGTCACCCCATCCTGGATTCCCCTGGCTGTCTAGTTTTCAAAAATGTATAGGTTTGCTAGGTTTCCCAAGGTGCCCGCAGAGCTAGGGTTAAAAAACTACAGCTAGTCATTTTGCCAAAAAAGGGTAATTTTTCACTGCGAAATTGAGATGTGACCACGATGCGTTTTGCGTCGTTTCCTGTCGCGGGCACTAGGCCGACCCACACAAGTGAGGTACCGTTTTTCTCATAAGACTTTGGGGAACGCGGGGTGGGTGGAAATTTGTGGATCCACGCAGATTCCGGAACTTTCCACCACAGAAATGTGGGGAAAATGCGTTCTTTTGGACAATTTTTTAGGTTTGCAAGGGATTCTGGGTAACAGACCCTGGTTGTGCCAGTCAAGTCACCCCATCCTAGATTCCCCTGGGTGTCTAGTTTTCAAAAATGTATAGGTTTGCTAGGTTTCCCAAGGTGCCCGCAGAGCTAGGGTTCAAAATTACAGCTAGTCGTTTTGCCAAAAAAGGGTTATTTTTCACTGCGAAATTGAGGTGTGACCACGATGCGTTTTATGCCGTTTCCTGTCGCGGGCACTAGGCCGACCCACACAAGTGAGGTACCGTTTTTCTCGTAAGACTTTGGGGAACGCGGGGTGGGTGGAAATTTGTGGATCCACGCAGATTCCGGAACTTTCCACCACAGAAATGTGGGGAAAATGTGTTTTTTTGGACAATTTATTAGGTTTGCAAGGGATTCTGGGTAACATACCCTGGTGGGAGGCAGTCAAGTCACCCCATCCTGAATTCCCCTGGCTGTCTAGTTTTCAAAAATGTATAGGTTTGCTAGGTTTCCCAAGGTGCCCGCAGAGCTAGGGTTAAAAAACTACAGCTAGTCATTTTGCCAAAAAAGGGTAATTTTTTACTGCGAAATTGAGATGTGACCACGGTGCGTTTTGCGTCGTTTCCTGTCGCGGGCACTAGGCCGACCCACACAAGTGAGGTACCGTTTTTCTCATAAGACTTTGGGGAACGCGGGGTGGGTGGAAATTTGTGGATCCACGCAGATTCCGGAACTTTCCACCACAGAAATGTGGGGAAAATTTGTTTTTTTGGACAATTTTTTAGGTTTGCAAGGGATTCTGGGTAACAGACCCTGGTTGTGCCAGTCAAGTCACCCCATCCTAGATTCCCCTGGGTGTCTAGTTTTCAAAAATGTATAGGTTTGCTAGGTTTCCCAAGGTGCCCGCAGAGCTAGGGTTAAAAAACTACAGCTAGTCGTTTTGCCAAAAAAGGCTCATTTTTCACTGCGAAATTGAGGTGTGACCACGTTGAGTTTTGCGCTGTTTCCTGTCGCGGGCACTAGGCCGACCCACACAAGTGAGGCACCGTTTTTCTCGTAAGACTTTGAGAAACGCGGGATGGGTGGAAATTTGTGGATCCACGCAGATTCCTGAACTTTCCACCACAGAAATGTTGGGAAAATGTGTTTTTTTTATAATGTTTGGGGTTTGCAAGGGATTCTGGGTAACAGACCCTGGTGAGAGGCAGTCAAGTCACCCCATCCTGGATTCCCCTGGGTGTCTAGTTTTCAAAAATGTATAGGTTTGCTAGGTTTCCCAACGTGCCCGCAGAGCTAGGGTTAAAAAACTACAGCTAGTCATTTTGCCAAAAAAGGGTCATTTTTCACTACGAAATTGAGATGTGACCACGTTGCGTTTTGCGCCGTTTCCTGTCGCGGGCACTAGGCCGACCCACACAAGTGAGGTACCATTTTTCTCGTAATACGTTGGGGAACGCGGAGTGGGTGGAAATTTGTGGATCCACGCAGATTCCGGAACTTTCCACCACAGAAATGTGGGGAAAATGTGTTTTTTAAAAAATTTTTTAAGGTTTGCAAGGGATTCTGGGTAACAGACCCTGGTGGGAGGCAGTCAAGTAACCCCATCCTGGATTTCCCTGGGTGTCTAGTTTTCAAAAATGTATAGGTTTGCTAGGTTTCCCAAGGTGCCCGCAGAGCTAGGGTTAAAAAACTACAGCTAGTCGTTTTGCCAAAAAAGGGTAATTTTTCACTGCGAAATTGAGGTGTGACCACGATGCGTTTTACGCCGTTTCCTGTCGCTGGCACTAGGCCGACCCACACAAGTGAGGTACCGTTTTTCTCGTAAGACTTTGGGGAACGCGGGGTGGGTGGAAATTTGTGGATCCACGCAGATTCCGGAACTTTCCACCACAGAAATGTGGGGAAAATGTGTTTTTTTGGACAATTTTTTAGGTTTGCAAGGGATTCTCGGTAACAAACCCTGGTGGGAGGCAGTCAAGTCACCCCATCCTGGATTCCCCTGGGTGTCTAGTTTTCAAAAATGTATAGGTTTGCTAGGTTTCCCAAGGTGCCCGCAGAGCTAGGGTTCAAAAACTACAGCTAGTCGTTTTGCCAAAAAAGGGTCATTTTTCACTGCGAAATTGAGATGTCACCACGTTGCGTTTTGCGCCATTTCCTGTCGTAGACACTAGGCCGACCCACACAAGTGAGGTACCGTTTTTCTCATAAGACTTTGGGGAACGCGGGGTGTGTGCAAATTTGTGGATCCACGCAGATTCCGGAACTTTCCACTACAGAAATGTGGGGAAAATGTGTACTTTTTTGACAATTTTTTAGGTTTGCAATTGATTCTGGGTAACAGACCCTGGTGGGAGGCAGTCAAGTCACCCCATCCTGGATGCCCCTGGGTGTCTAGTTTTCAAAAATGTATAGGTTTGCTAGGTTTCCCAAGGTGCCCGCAGAGCTAGGGTTCAAAAACTACAGCTAGACATTTTGTCAAAAAAGGCTCATTTTTCACTGCGAAATTGAGGTGTGACCACGTTCCGTTTTGCGCCGTTTCCTGTCGCGGGCACTAGGCCGACCCACACAAGTGAGGTACCGTTTTTCTCGTAGGACTTTGAGAAACGCGGGATGGGTGGAAATTCGTGGATCCACGCAGATTCCTGAACTTTCAACCACAGAAATGTTGGGAAAATGTGTTTTTTTTATAATGGTTGGGGTTTGCAAGAGATTCTGGGTAACAGACCCTGGTGGAAGGCAGTCAAGTCACCCCATCCTGGATTCCCCTGGGTGTCTTGTTTTCAAAAATGTATAGGTTTGCTAGGTTTCCTGTTAGACCTGGCATCATTGGCATGAGTCTCTCCTCCATTTTTTTCTGTTTGCCTCCTCTGTTTACGATGTTTTTGCTGGATTATTGCTTTGGGCACTGTGCCACTGCTGATCAGTGCCACAGTGCAAGTGCTCCCTATGTTAAATTGTTACATTGATTGGTGTACCATGATTGGCTTGGTTGACTTACTGTTCAGACCCTAGTCTAGTGCACTGCGGGTGCCAAGGGCGTGTAAGTTAACTGCTGCTGGTGGGCTTGCAGCACTGGTTGTGCCACCCACAGAAGCAGCGTGTAAAATGTGTCTCAGGCCTGCCACCGCAGCGCCTGCGTGCAGTCCCTGACTGCCATGTCGACTTGGCAAGGAAACCTACTTGCCAGTCTCTAAACCTTCACTTTGCCACATTTCAGACACCTCTATGGTAGGCCCTAGGGCAGGGTGCATTGTTGGTAAAAGGTAGGTCATGCCCTGATGTGTGTGGCATGACGTAATAGTGAATTTCAGCCATTTTCGTTTTTCACTATTGAAGGGCTACCTGCCTCCAATAGGCCAGACTGGGCAGACTATTTATTAACTCCATTATAATCTATCTGACTCAGGGAGCATGGTAGCAAGTCGAGTTTAGTATCCCCGAACTCAGAATTTAATAACACACCCTTTAGGATGGATGGTTTTTAAATTCTATGTTTGAAAATAGCACTTTTAGAAAGTGGCTATTTTCTTGTCCAACTATCTACCGGTCTCTGCTGGTTTGGTGTGTGTGTCAGGGGCTGGGTGGCTCCAGAGGTCTGAATGAGTCAGTGTGGGGTGAATGGGGCGTTTACACATAGAGTGAGGGAAGAGTAGCCTGCCCTGCCTGACACAATACTGGCTCCACCTCCTGCTGGGCGACTGATAGCCCTGCTCCTGCCAGTGACAATACTGGCTCCGCCTCCTGCTGGGCGGCTGAGGACTCTGCCCGGCTCAGTGAATAGGCCAGGTGCCTCTGCCTGGCAACACCCACAACAAACCTGAGATGGTGGGAATCTCCCTGCTTGGACAAAGGGAACAAAGGGAAAAAGGGGTATAAGAGAAGGACCCCTGAACCAAGAACTCAGATCACTTCTGACAAGGAAACCTGTACCAAGGACAAGAAGCCTGCTGATCTAAGGACTTGCCTCCCCTTTCTGCCAGAGTGCTGTTTGCTGTGGAGGAACCTGAAAGCTGCTTCTTTATTTTTGCCAAGGAACAAGGAGAGAGGAACTTGGTGTGTACTCTCTGAACACTTGCTAGGAAATCTCCAAGGGCTGGAAGAGTGCCAGTCTCCTGCTGAAGTCACAGGGCCAAAGGACTTCACCATTTGCTGAATTGCTGGAAAGTGTTGTTTCCAGTACACAAGGGAGAATCTGCTGTCCCGACGCCGCCGACGCCGCCGAATCCAGCTCGACATCGTGAGTAACGGCTCCAGTGTCCCGAGCCTTCGACGCCGGCCGCCGGGCCCGATCGACGCCAGCAGCAACGCCAGTGAGCAGTGGGTATCGGCCCCGGCTCCAAGTGACCCCGTCTCGACGCCGGTATCGACGCCAGTGAGGAGTGAGTATCGGCTCCACCTCCAAGCGACCCCGTCCCGACGCCGCTGCTGATCGCATCGACTCGACGCCCTTCTCGACGCCGTGAGCGCTGCTCCGGCCCGACATCCCTCGAAACCACTGCGGATTGACCCGACTCCGAGGCACGATCGACGCCGACCTCGACGCCGACATCTCGACGCCGTGGATCATCGTTTTCTTCGTTTCTCAAGGTACTGTACTTGTGGGGTCTGTTGCAACTCCAGGCTCGACGTAGCGCTCCTCGCGGTCGACGCCGAACCTTGGGAATCTTGTAGACTCGACATCGTGTGACTCCTGTGGGGGTTACATTGTTGCCAGAGAACTGTGCTCAGAAGAATACTTTGCTAAAGAACTATTTGCCAAGAAGAAACCTTACTTGAACTATTATTTTTCCTGCCAAAGAGTATTTATTAAGACTGTGGTATATTTTTGTCGTTATTTGGTCTTGTGCTAAGCCTTATATAAAAATACTATTTTTATAATAACTTCTGTGTCGTGTCCATCTGTAGTGTATTCACTTTATTACTGTATGTGGTCATAAATGCTTAACACACTGCCTCCGAGATAAGCCTGTCTGCTCTGCCAAGCTACCAAGGGGGTAGCAGGGGTTATCTGAGTGTGTAATCCCCTTGCCCTGACTAGAGTTGGTTGGTCCCTATTTGTCAGAAGTGTATACCTCTGCCAACTAGAGACCGCCGGTTCTAACATTGGTGGTCAGCGGTGAGGATTTGAACTTTGCATTTATGACTCATGTGCAGTGATTAGTGTACGCTACATAGTGAAAGCAGACCATAATGCAGCCACAATCTGTTTTTGGTAGGATATTCTATTTTTGTTCTCCGCTTTCCTGGAGCTTATATTTTTTTTAAACACTGCCAGTTTTGACCATGGAGAATGCCGGAGCTGCTACACCTGTGGAGAATGTTGTGGGGGAATTTGATAAGGAGAAGATAGATTCCTACACGCTAAAAGATCTAAAAGGATTTTGCAAGCAGTTTAAAGTTCCTACCACAGGTGTCTCAAAGAAAGAGGGCTTCCTCAAAGCGCTGAAGGCCTGGTTAGAGGCCAGAAATCCCTCTGATCCGGTGGTGGTACCGGAAGAGGAAGAAGAAGAGGAAGAGGAAGAGCCCACAGGTAGGCCAGTGTCATCTCCAGGCAGTAGTGCGTCCTCTAGGAGCCTTTCCCCCGAAGAATTAGAAGACAGGGAGAAGGAGAGGGGGTACAAGTTAGAAATGGCAAAACTTAAATTAGGAGGGCAGTTGGAATTAGAGAATGCAAGAAGCAAGAGAGAAGCTGAAATGGAGAGCAAACGATTAGATTTTGAGAGAGAGAAATTAGCGTTTGAACGTGAGAAGATGGTGAGGGAGATGGAGCTTAAAACTAAGAGTTTAGAGTTGAATCCCTCTGGTGGCAGCACTCCATCTGTGCCTGCAGAAAGTAGGTTTTATTTTCCTAAGGATGTGATCAAAGATTACAGTAAGAATGAAGATATTAGCCAATGGTTTAAAGCGTATGAGTTAGCATTGTTGGCCCACCGGGTCCCTGAGAAAGATTGGGGAACGGGGTTGTGGAGCCGCTTTACAAATGAAGGGAGAGATACCTTGTTGAGCCTTCCTGCTGAGGATAGGATGTCTTATACTCATATGAAAGATGCTTTAATGCTGAGATATGGCTTAACTCCAGAAAAGTACAGACAAACCTTTAGAGAATGTAAGAAGTTGCCTGGTACTATGTGGGTTGAATATGTGTCTTTTTTCTGCAGAACCATGGATGGTTGGATAAAGGGTAGCAAGGTTGATAGTTATGATGCTCTTTATGATTTGTTTGCTTGGGAGCACTTGTCTAATAACTGTTTTCCAGAGCTACGCCAGCACCTTGTTGATAGAAAGATATCTAACCCTAGAAAACTTGCTGAGGAGGCGGACCGCTGGGTCAGTACCAGGGTCCACAAGGGTCCAGTGGGAGACTCAGCCAAAGGTGGGCAGGGTCCCCAGCAGAAGAGTGGGGGGGACAGGGGTAAACAGAGGGAGTTTCAGAAAGGGCCCCAAAGTAGTCCCCAAGGGAACCAAGGGAAGGGTTCCCAGCCTCCCCCTGTAAAGAAGCCAGAGGCTCCGACAGGTAAACCTGTTCACAGGGGCCCCATGACCTGCTATGCCTGTAAGCAGGTGGGACACCGTTATTATGATCCCCAGTGTCCCATGAAGGATTCGAATGCACCGCCGCGTGCACCCCCTCGTCAGGTAGCGAGTGTAGCCCTGGGAGGGGATGAGATGGGTGCCCCCGGTGGGTGGGGTCCTGCAGAAATGTCCCTGGTCTCTTTAGGAGACGTGGAAATGGTCCCTCCAACCCCTCTGCCTAGTAACACTAAGAAATATAGGCAGTGGGTGACCATTAATGGCCATAGGGTGGAAGCTCTCAGAGACACCGGAGCGAGTGTGACAGCTGTCAAGTGTCACTTGGTGTCCAGAGAGCAGGTGGTCCCTCATGCATTCTACCCCGTTGTAGCTGCTGACAACTCACAGAGTCAGTGTGAGGTAGCCCAAGTTCCCTTTGAGTGGGGGGGGGGTCTCAGGTACTCTTCAGGTTGCTGTGAGGCCCGCCATGCCTGTTGATTGTCTCTTGGGCAATGATTTGGAGGACTCCCCTTGGGCTAAGGTGGAGAGAAAATCGCATCTGGAAATGTTGGGTCTGCCTGAGTGGGTGTGTGCGACCACCCGGTCCATGTCAGTCAGTAAGGGTGTTGATGGGGCCCTGGAGCCTGAAAGTATGGCCCAGGTCCCAACCGTGAAGAGAAGGGGCAGGGGGCGCGGGAAACCGTCCCCCATCGTTCCCGCGGTCCAGGAGGGAGCAGACCCTGAGGGGGATGCCCTGGAACCGACAGGAGAACAAGTGGCCGAACTGGGAGACCTGCCCGAGCTGACCCATTGGCAGCAGGATGGTGGTCCCTCCAGGGAGGAATTTTGTGCTGAACAGAAAGTGTGCCCTTCTCTTGTGGGTATGAGGCAGCAGGCCTCAGCCCAAACGACAGGTGATCAGTCAGGATCACATTGGGTCTACTGGGAGAACGACCTCCTGTATAGCGAGCCTAAGGCTGCTGAACCTGGGTCAGCCCGTGTGCTGGTGGTACCCCAGCGCTTCAGAGCCTTCCTACTGGGGTTGGCTCATGACGTTCCGTTAGCTGGACATCTGGGGCAGGACAAGACCTATGACAGGCTTGTCACCCATTTTTATTGGCCCCAGATGAGAAGGGATTCAGATATCCATTGTAGGACCTGTCAAACTTGCCAGGCAAGTGGGAAAAGTGGGCGGAAGCAGAAGGCTCTCCTCCAACCTTTTCCCGTCGTCAGTACCCCCTTTGAGCGAGTGGGAATTGACATTGTGGGGCCACTGGACCCCAAGACAGCCATGGGCAACAGGTTTATCCTGGTCTTGGTGGACCATGCCACCCGGTACCCGGAAGCCATCCCTCTCCGAACAGTGACGGCCCCCGTGGTGGGACGGGCACTGATGGGTGTTTTCTCCCGCATGGGGTTCCCCAGAGAGGTGGTGTCAGACCGGGGCACCAACTTCATTTCGAATTATATGAAGTCTCTGTGGAAGGAGTGTGGGGTAACCTACAAGTTTACCACTCCTTACCACCCTCAAGGTAATGGGCTGGTTGAGAGATTCAACCGGACCCTAAAAGGCATGATCATGGGTCTTGAAGAACCAATGAGGCGTAAATGGGACGTCCTCTTGCCATGCCTGCTGTTTGCTTACCGTGAGGTGCCACAGAAGTCTCTAGGGTTCAGCCCCTTTGAGCTTTTGTATGGTCACCCGGTAAGAGGACCTTTGAGTCTGGTTAAAGAAGGCTGGGAGCAATCTCCCAGGAAACCTCCCCAGGATGTATATAGTTACATGCTGGCCTTTAGGAACCAGACTCGGCGCTTCAGAGATCTTGCTCAGGCAAATCTGGAGGCCAGCCAGGAAGAGATGAAGCGTTGGTACGATCAGAATGCCACTCTGGTTGAGCTTCAACCTGGTCAGAAAGTTTGGGTCATGGCCCCTGTGGAACCTTGTGCGCTCAAGGACAGGTGGACGGGACCATTTGAGGTTGTGGAGAAAAAGAGCGATGTCACCTACTTGGTGGACTTGAAGTCTCCCAGGAACCCCTTAAGGGTCCTGCATGTCAACCGGTTAAAGCCCCACTTAGAAAGGTCCGAAGTGGGCATGCTCCTTGCCACAGATGCTGGGATGGAGGAGGAGAGTGAGCCTCTTCCTGACCTCCTGTGTGCAAAAGAAAAAGATGGGTCAGTGGATGGTGTTGTCCTCTCTGACACACTGACCCCTGAGCAGCAGCAAGATTGTGGCCATCTGTTGGTACAATTCCCTGATCTGTTCTCCTTAATCCCTGGTGTCACTCAGTGGTGTGTCCATGATGTGGACACTGGGGACAGCACTCCTGTGAGGCACAAGGCCTACAGGGTGACTGAAAAGGTCAGAGCATATATCAAGGAGGAGGTCTCCAAGATGTTTGCCTTAGGGGTGGTTGAGTCCTCTAGCAGTCCTTGGGCCAGCCCAGTGGTCTTGGTCCCAAAGGCTGCAGCGCCTGGTGCTTCACCAGAACTTCGGTTCTGTGTGGATTACCGAGGACTCAATTCGGTCACCAAGACTGACGCGCACCGCATCCCCAGAGCTGATGAGCTCATCGATCGGTTGGGGGCTGCCCGGTACCTTAGTACGTTTGATCTAACGTCTGGGTACTGGCAGATCGCCTTGACTGATGGGGCAAAAGAGAGGTCTGCATTCTCCACACCAGATGGGCACTACCAGTTCCGTGTGATGCCCTTTGGGATGAAGAAGGCCCCTGCCACATTCCAGAGGTTGGTTAACCAGGTCTTGGCCGGGCTGGAAGATTTCAGCGCCGCCTACCTGGACGATATAGCAGTGTTCAGCGCCAGCTGGGAGGAACACTTGCGCCACCTCCAGGAAGTGTTGTTGGCCCTGCGCAGAGCAGGCCTCACAATCAAGGCTAGTAAGTGCCAGATTGGGCAGGGTTCAGTGGTGTACTTGGGGCACCAAGTAGGGAGCGGCAAGGTGGCCCCCCTGCAACCCAAGATAGATACCATCCTGGCTTGGGAACCGCCCAAAACCCAGACTCAGGTGAGAGCCTTCTTGGGTCTCACGGGTTACTACAGGAGGTTTGTCAAGGGGTATGGCAACATTGTGCACCCCTTGACCTCGCTGACTTCCAGGAAGCAGCCGAGACTTGTGATCTGGACTGACGCCTGTCAGAACGCCTTTGACACCCTGAAAACTGCAATGTGTACAGCACCGGTCCTCCAGGCACCCGACTTTTCAAAAGAATTCATTGTCCAGACAGACGCTTCAGAGCATGGTGTGGGGGCTGTTCTAGCACAGATGAATGAGGAGGGCCGAGACTTACCTGTAGCCTTCATCAGCCGGAGGTTACTTCCCAGGGAACAAAGGTGGAGTGCGATAGAGCGTGAGGCATTTGCTGTGGTCTAGGTGCTGAAGAAGCTAAGACCCTACCTGTTTGGGACTCACTTCCGGGTTCAGACAGACCACAGGCCCCTCAGATGGTTAATGCAGATGAGGGGTGAGAACCCAAAGCTGTTGAGGTGGTCCATTTCCCTACAGGGGATGGACTTTACGGTGGAACACCGCCCTGGTACAGATCACGCCAATGCTGATGGTCTGTCCAGATTTTTCCGCCTTAGTGATGAGTACTCCCTGGGTGAAGGGTAGTTCTCCCCACATTTCAGCTGGAGGGGACACGTGTTAGACCTGGCATCATTGGCATGAGTCTCTCCTCCATTTTTTTCTGTTTGCCTCCTCTGTTTACGATGTTTTTGCTGGATTATTGCTTTGGGCACTGTGCCACTGCTGATCAGTGCCACAGTGCAAGTGCTCCCTATGTTAAATTGTTACATTGATTGGTGTACCATGATTGGCTTGGTTGACTTACTGTTCAGACCCTAGTCTAGTGCACTGCGGGTGCCAAGGGCGTGTAAGTTAACTGCTGCTGGTGGGCTTGCAGCACTGGTTGTGCCACCCACAGAAGCAGCGTGTAAAATGTGTCTCAGGCCTGCCACCGCAGCGCCTGCGTGCAGTCCCTGACTGCCATGTCGACTTGGCAAGGAAACCTACTTGCCAGTCTCTAAACCTTCACTTTGCCACATTTCAGACACCTCTATGGTAGGCCCTAGGGCAGGGTGCATTGTTGGTAAAAGGTAGGTCATGCCCTGATGTGTGTGGCATGACGTAATAGTGAATTTCAGCCATTTTCGTTTTTCACTATTGAAGGGCTACCTGCCTCCAATAGGCCAGACTGGGCAGACTGATTATTAACTCCATTATAATCTATCTGACTCAGGGAGCATGGTAGCAAGTCGAGTTTAGAATCCCCGAACTCAGAATTTAATAACACACCCTTTAGGATGGATGGTTTTTAAATTCTATGTTTGAAAATAGCACTTTTAGAAAGTGGCTATTTTCTTGTCCAACTATCTACCGGTCTCTGCTGGTTTGGTGTGTGTGTCAGGGGCTGGGTGGCTCCAGAGGTCTGAATGAGTCAGTGTGGGGTGAATGGGGCGTTTACACATAGAGTGAGGGAAGAGTAGCCTGCCCTGCCTGACACAATACTGGCTCCACCTCCTGCTGGGCGACTGATAGCCCTGCTCCTGCCAGTGACAATACTGGCTCCGCCTCCTGCTGGGCGGCTGAGGACTCTGCCCGGCTCAGTGAATAGGCCCGGTGCCTCTGCCTGGCAACACCCACAACAAACCTGAGATGGTGGGAATCTCCCTGCTTGGACAAAGGGAACAAAGGGAAAAAGGGGTATAAGAGAAGGACCCCTGAACCAAGAACTCAGATCACTTCTGACAAGGAAACCTGTACCAAGGACAAGAAGCCTGCTGATCTAAGGACTTGCCTCCCCTTTCTGCCAGAGTGCTGTTTGCTGTGGAGGAACCTGAAAGCTGCTTCTTTATTTTTGCCAAGGAACAAGGAGAGAGGAACTTGGTGTGTACTCTCTGAACACTTGCTAGGAAATCTCCAAGGGCTGGAAGAATGCCAGTCTCCTGCTGAAGTCACAGGGCCAAAGGACTTCACCATTTGCTGAATTGGTGGAAAGTGTTGTTTCCAGTACACAAGGGAGAATCTGCAGTCCCGACGCCGCCGACGCCGCCGAATCCAGCTCGACATCGTGAGTAACGGCTCCAGTGTCCCGAGCCTTCGACGCCGGCCGCCGGGCCCGATCGACGCCAGCAGCAGCGCCAGTGAGCAGTGGGTATCGGCCCCGGCTCCAAGTGACCCCGTCTCGACGCCGGTATCGACGCCAGTGAGGAGTGAGTATCGGCTCCACCTCCAAGCGACCCCGTCCCGACGCCGCTGCTGATCGCATCGACTCGACGCCCTTCTCGACGCCATGAGCGCTGCTCCGGCCCGACATCCCTCGAAACCGCTGCGGATTGACCCGACTCCGAGGCACGATCGACGCCGACCTCGACGCCGACATCTCGACGCCGTGGATCATCGTTTTCTTCGTTTCTCAAGGTACTGTACTTGTGGGGTCTGTTGCAACTCCAGGCTCGACGTAGCGCTCCTCGCGGTCGACGCCGAACCTTGGGAATCTTGTAGACTCGACATCGTGTGACTCCTGTGGGGGTTACATTGTTGCCAGAGAACTGTGCTCAGAAGAATACTTTGCTAAAGAACTATTTGCCAAGAAGAAACCTTACTTGAACTATTATTTTTCCTGCCAAAGAGTATTTATTAAGACTGTGGTATATTTTTGTCGTTATTTGGTCTTGTGCTAAGCCTTATATAAAAATACTATTTTTATAATAACTTCTGTGTCGTGTCCATCTGTAGTGTATTCACTTTATTACTGTATGTGGTCATAAATGCTTAACACACTGCCTCCGAGATAAGCCTGTCTGCTCTGCCAAGCTACCAAGGGGGTAGCAGGGGTTCTCTGAGTGTGTAATCCCCTTGCCCTGACTAGAGTTGGTTGGTCCCTATTTGTCAGAAGTGTATACCTCTGCCAACTAGAGACCGCCGGTTCTAACATTTCCCAACGTGCCCGCAGAGCTAGGGTTCAAAAACTACAGCTAGTCATTTTGCCAAAAAAGGGTCATTTTTCACTGCGAAATTGAGGTGTGACCACGTTGCGTTTTGCGCCGTTTCCTGTCGCGGGCACTAGGCCGACCCACACAAGTGAGGTACCGTTTTTCTTGTAAGACTTTAAGAAACGCGGGGTGGGTGGAAATTTGTGGATCCACGAGGATTCCGGAACTTTCCACTACAGAAATGTGGGGAAAATTTGTTTTTTTTGACAATTTTTTAGGTTTGCAAGGGATTCTGGGTAACAGACCCTGGTGGGAGGCAGTCAAGTCACCCCATCCTGGATTCCCCTGGGTGTCTAGTTTTCAAAAATTTATAGGTTTGCTAGGTTTCCCAAGGTGCCCGCAGAGCTAGGGTTCAAAAACTACAGCTAGTCGTTTTACCAAAAAAGGGTCATTTTTCACTGCGAAATTGAGGTGTGACCATGATGCGTTTTACGCCATTTCCTGTCGCGGGCACTAGGCCGACCCACACAAGTGAGGTACCGTTTTTCTCGTAAGACTTTGGGGAACGCGGGGTGGGTGGAAATTTGTGGATCCACGAAGATTCCGGAACTTTCCACCACAGAAATGTGGGGAAAATTTGTTTTTTTGGACAATTTTTCAGGTTTGCAAGGGATTCTGGGTAACAGACCCTGGTGGGAGGCAGTCAAGTCACCCCATCCTGGATTCCCCTGCGTGTCTAGTTTTCAAAAATGTATAGGTTTGCTAGGTTTCCCAAGGTGCCCGCAGAGCTACTGTTCAAAAACTACAGCTAGACATTTTGCCAAAAAGGGGTCATTTTTCACTGCGAAATTGAGGTGTGACCACGTTGCGTTTTGCGCCGTTTCCTGTCGCGGGCACTAGGCCGACCCACACAAGTGAGGTACCCTTTTTCTTGTAAGACTTTGGGGACGCGGGGTGGGTGGAAATTTGTGGCTCCATGCAGATTCCGGAACTTTCCACTACAGAAATGTGGGGAAAATGTGTTTTTTTTGACAATTTTTTAGGTTTGCAAGGGATTCTGGGTAACAGACCCTGGTGGGAGGCAGTCAAGTCACCCCATCCTGGATTCCCCTGGGTGTCTAGTTTTAAAAAATGTATAGGTTTGCTAGGTTTCCCAAGGTGCCTGCAGAGCTAGGGTTCAAAAACTACAGCTAGACATTTAGCCAAAAAAGGGTAATTTTTCACTGCGAAATTGAGGTGTGACCACGTTGCGTTTTGCGCCGTTTCCTGTCGCGGGCACTAGGCCGACCCACACAAGTGAGGTACCGTTTTTCTCATAAGACTTTGGGGAACGCGGGGTGGGTAGAAATTTGTGGATCCAGGCAGATTCCAGAACTTTCCACTACAGAAATGTGGGGAAAATGTGTTTTTAAAAAAATTTTTTTAGGTTTGCAAGGGATTCTGGGTAACAGACCCTGGTGGGAGGCAGTCAAGTCACCCCATCCTGGATTCCCCTGGGTGTCTAGTTTTCAAAAATGTATAGGTTTGCTAGGTTTCCCAAGGTGCCCGCAGAGCATTTTGCCAAAAAAGGGTCAATTTTCACTGCGACATTGAGGTGTGACCACGTTGCGTTTTGCGCCGTTTCCTGTCGCGGGCACTAGGCAGACCCACACAAGTGAGGTACCGTTTTTCTCGTAAGACTTTGGGAAACGCGGAGTGGGTGGAAATTTGTGGATCCACGCAGATTCCGGAACTTTCCACCACAGAAATGTGGGGAAAATGTGGTTTTTAAAATTTTTTTTATGGTTTGCAAGGGATTCTGGGTAACAG
The DNA here is from genome assembly GCF_964204655.1 of Triturus cristatus. Classification (NCBI taxonomy): domain Eukaryota; kingdom Metazoa; phylum Chordata; class Amphibia; order Caudata; family Salamandridae; genus Triturus; species Triturus cristatus. Next base: position 749,862,610 of record NC_140579.1, read on the forward strand.
ACCCTGGTGGGAGGCAGTCAAGTAACCCCATCCTGGATTTCCCTGGGTGTCTAGTTTTCAAAAATGTATAGGTTTGCTAGGTTTCCCAAGGTGCCCGCAGAGCTAGGGTTCAAAAACTACAGCTAGTCATTTTACCAAAAAAGGGTCATTTTTCACTGCGAAATTGAGATGTGACCACGTTGCGTTTTGCGCCGTTTCCTGTTGTGGGCACTAGGCCGACCCACACAAGTGAGGTACCTTTTTTCTCGTAAGACTTTGGGAAACGCGGGGTGGGTGGAAATTTGTGGATCCACGCAGATTCCAGAACTTTCCACTACAGAAATGTGGGGAAAATGTGTTTTTTTTGATAATTTTTTAGGTTTGCAAGGGATTCTGGGTAACAGACCCTGGTGGGAGACAGTCAAGTCACCCCATCCTGGATTCCCCTGGGTGTCTAGTTTTCAAAAATGTATAGGTTTGCTAGGTTTCCCAAGGTGCCCGCAGAGCTAGGGTTCAAAAACTACAGCTAGTCGTTTTGCCAAAAAAGGGTAATTTTTCACTGCGAAATTGAGGTGTGACCACGATGCGTTTTACGCCGTTTCCTGTCGCTGGCACTAGGCCGACCCACACAAGTGAGGTACCGTTTTTCTCGTAAGATTTTGGGAAACGCGGGGTGGGTGGAAATTTGTGGATCCACGCAGATTCCGGAACTTTCCACTACAGAAATGTGGGGAAAATGTGTTCTTTTTTGACAATTTTTTAGGTTTGCAAGGGATTCTGGGTAACAGACCCTGGTGGGAGGCAGTCATGTCACCCCATCCTGGATTCCCCTGGCTGTCTAGTTTTCAAAAATGTATAGGTTTGCTAGGTTTCCCAAGGTGCCCACAGAGCTAGGGTTAAAAAACTACAGCTAGTCATTTTGCCAAAAAAGGGTTATTTTTCACTGCGAAATTGAGGTGTGACCACGATGCGTTTTATGCCGTTTCCTGTCGCGGGCACTAGGCCGACCCACACAAGTGAGGTACCGTTTTTCTCGTAAGACTTTGGGGAACGCGGGGTGGGTGGAAATTTGTGGATCCACGCAGATTCCGGAACTTTCCACCACAGAAATGTGGGGAAAATGTGTTTTTTTGACAATTTATTAGGTTTGCAAGGGATTCTGGGTAACAGACCCTGGTGGGAGGCAGTCAAGTCACCCCATCCTGGATTCCCCTGGGTGTCTAGTTTTAAAAAATGTATAGGTTTGCTAGGTTTCCCAAGGTGCCTGCAGAGCTAGGGTTCAAAAACTACAGCTAGACATTTAGCCAAAAAAGGGTAATTTTTCACTGCGAAATTGAGGTGTGACCACGTTGCGTTTTGCGCCGTTTCCTGTCGCGGGCACTAGGCCGACCCACACAAGTGAGGTACTGTTTTTCTCATAAGACTTTGGGGAACGCGGGGTGGGTAGAAATTTGTGGATCCAGGCAGATTCCAGAACTTTCCACTACAGAAATGTGGGGAAAATGTGTTTTTAAAAAAAATTTTTTAGGTTTGCAAGGGATTCTGGGTAACAGACCCTGGTGGGAGGCAGTCAAGTCACCCCATCCTGGATTCCCCTGGGTGTCTAGTTTTCAAAAATGTATAGGTTTGCTAGGTTTCCCAAGGTGCCCGCAGAGCATTTTGCCAAAAAAGGGTCAATTTTCACTGCGACATTGAGGTGTGACCACGTTGCGTTTTGCGCCGTTTCCTGTCGCGGGCACTAGGCAGACCCACACAAGTGAGGTACCGTTTTTCTCGTAAGACTTTGGGAAACGCGGAGTGGGTGGAAATTTGTGGATCCACGCAGATTCCGGAACTTTCCACCACAGAAATGTGGGGAAAATGTGGTTTTTAACATTTTTTTTATGGTTTGCAAGGGATTCTGGGTAACAGACCCTGGTGGGAGGCAGTCAAGTAACCCCATCCTGGATTTCCCTGGGTGTCTAGTTTTCAAAAATGTATAGGTTTGCTAGGTTTCCCAAGGTGCCCGCAGAGCTAGGGTTCAAAAACTACAGCTAGTCATTTTACCAAAAAAGGGTCATTTTTCACTGCGAAATTGAGATGTGACCACGTTGCGTTTTGCGCCGTTTCCTGTCGTGGGCACTAGGCCGACCCACACAAGTGAGGTACCTTTTTTCTCGTAAGACTTTGGGAAACGCGGGGTGGGTGGAAATTTGTGGATCCACGCAGATTCCAGAACTTTCCACTACAGAAATGTGGGGAAAATGTGGTTTTTTTGATAATTTTTTAGGTTTGCAAGGGATTCTGGGTAACAGACCCTGGTGGGAGACAGTCAAGTCACCCCATCCTGGATTCCCCTGGGTGTCTAGTTTTCAAAAATGTATAGGTTTGCTAGGTTTCCCAAGGTGCCCGCAGAGCTAGGGTTCAAAAACTACAGCTAGTCGTTTTGCCAAAAAAGGGTAATTTTTCACTGCGAAATTGAGGTGTGACCACGATGCGTTTTACGCCGTTTCCTGTCGCTGGCACTAGGCCGACCCACACAAGTGAGGTACCGTTTTTCTCGTAAGACTTTGGGAAACGCGGGGTGGGTGGAAATTTGTGGATCCACGCAGATTCCGGAACTTTCCACTACAGAAATGTGGGGAAAATGTGTTCTTTTTTGACAATTTTTTAGGTTTGCAAGGGATTCTGGGTAACAGACCCTGGTGGGAGGCAGTCATGTCACCCCATCCTGGATTCCCCTGGCTGTCTAGTTTTCAAAAATGTATAGGTTTGCTAGGTTTCCCAAGGTGCCCACAGAGCTAGGGTTAAAAAACTACAGCTAGTCATTTTGCCAAAAAAGGGTTATTTTTCACTGCGAAATTGAGGTGTGACCACGATGCGTTTTATGCCGTTTCCTGTCGCGGGCACTAGGCCGACCCACACAAGTGAGGTACCATTTTTCTCGTAAGACTTTGGGGAACGCGGGGTGGGTGGAAATTTGTGGATCCACGTAGATTCCGGAACTTTCCACCACAGAAATGTGGGGAAAATGTGTTTTTTTGACAATTTATTAGGTTTGCAAGGGATTCTGGGTAACAGACCCTGGTGGGAGGCAGTCAAGTCACCCCATCCTGAATTCCCCTGGCTGTCTAGTTTTCAAAAATGTATAGGTTTGCTAGGTTTCCCAAGGTGCCCGCAGAGCTAGGGTTAAAAAACTACAGCTAGTCATTTTGCCAAAAAAGGGTAATTTTTTACTGCGAAATTGAGATGTGACCACGGTGCGTTTTGCGCCGTTTCCTGTCGCGGGCACTAGGCCGACCCACACAAGTGAGGTACCGTTTTTCTCGTAGGACTTTAAGAAACGCGGGGTGGGTGGAAATTTGTGGATCCACGCAGATTCCTGAACTTTCCACCACAGAAATGTTGGGAAAATGGTTTTTTTTATAATGGTTGGGGTTTGCAAGAGATTCTGGGTAACAGACCCTGGTGGGAGGCAGTCAAGTCACCCCATCCTGGATTCCCCTGGGTGTCTTGTTTTCAAAAATGTATAGGTTTGCTAGGTTTCCCAACGTGCCCGCAGAGCTAGAGTTCAAAAACTACAGCTAGTCATTTTGCCAAAAAAGGGTCATTTTTCACTGCGAAATTGAGGTGTGACCACGTTGCGTTTTGCGCCGTTTCCTGTCGCGGGCACTAGGCCGACCCACACAAGTGAGGTACCGTTTTTCTTGTAAGACTTTAAGAAACGCGGGGTGGGTGGAAATTTGTGGATCCACGAGGATTCCGGAACTTTCCACTACAGAAATGTGGGGAAAATGTGTTTTTTTTGACAATTTTTTAGGTTTGCAAGGGATTCTGGGTAACAGACCCTGGTGGGAGGCAGTCAAGTCACCCCATCCTGGATTCCCCTGGGTGTCTAGTTTTCAAAAATTTATAGGTTTGCTAGGTTTCCCAAGGTGCCCGCAGAGCTAGGGTTCAAAAACTACAGCTAGTCGTTTTACCAAAAAAGGGTCATTTTTCACTGCGAAATTGAGGTGTGACCATGATGCGTTTTACGCCGTTTCCTGTCGCGGGCACTAGGCCGACCCACACAAGTGAGGTACCCTTTTTCTTGTAAGACTTTGGGGAACGCGGGGTGGGTGGAAATTTGTGGATCCACGCAGATTCCAGAACTTTCCACTACAGAAATGTGGGGAAAATGTGGTTTTTTTGATAATTTTTTAGGTTTGCAAGGGATTCTGGGTAACAGACCCTGGTGGGAGACAGTCAAGTCACCCCATCCTGGATTCCCCTGGGTGTCTAGTTTTCAAAAATGTATAGGTTTGCTAGGTTTCCCAAGGTGCCCGCAGAGCTAGGGTTCAAAAACTACAGCTAGTCGTTTTGCCAAAAAAGGGTAATTTTTCACTGCGAAATTGAGGTGTGACCACGATGCGTTTTACGCCGTTTCCGGAACTTTCCACCACAGAAATGTGGGGAAAATGTGGTTTTTAAAATTTTTTTTATGGTTTGCAAGGGATTCTGGGTAACAGACCCTGGTGGGAGGCAGTCAAGTAACCCCATCCTGGATTTCCCTGGGTGTCTAGTTTTCAAAAATGTATAGGTTTGCTAGGTTTCCCAAGGTGCCCGCAGAGCTAGGGTTCAAAAACTACAGCTAGTCATTTTACCAAAAAAGGGTCATTTTTCACTGCGAAATTGAGATAGGACCACGTTGCGTTTTGCGCCGTTTCCTGTTGTGGGCACTAGGCCGACCCACACAAGTGAGGTACCTTTTTTCTCGTAAGACTTTGGGAAACGCGGGGTGGGTGGAAATTTGTGGATCCACGCAGATTCCAGAACTTTCCACTACAGAAATGTGGGGAAAATGTGGTTTTTTTGATAATTTTTTAGGTTTGCAAGGGATTCTGGGTAACAGACCCTGGTGGGAGACAGTCAAGTCACCCCATCCTGGATTCCCCTGAGTGTCTAGTTTTCAAAAATGTATAGGTTTGCTAGGTTTCCCAAGGTGCCCGCAGAGCTAGGGTTCAAAAACTACAGCTAGTCGTTTTGCCAAAAAAGGGTAATTTTTCACTGCGAAATTGAGGTGTGACCACGATGCGTTTTACGCCGTTTCCTGTCGCTGGCACTAGGCCGACCCACACAAGTGAGGTACCGTTTTTCTCGTAAGACTTTGGGAAACGCGGGGTGGGTGGAAATTTGTGGATCCACGCAGATTCCAGAACTTTCCACTACAGAAATGTGGGGAAAATGTGGTTTTTTTGATAATTTTTTAGGTTTGCAAGGGATTCTGGGTAACAGACCCTGGTGGGAGACAGTCAAGTCACCCCATCCTGGATTCCCCTGGGTGTCTAGTTTTCAAAAATGTATAGGTTTGCTAGGTTTCCCAAGGTGCCCGCAGAGCTAGGGTTCAAAAACTACAGCTAGTCGTTTTGCCAAAAAAGGGTAATTTTTCACTGCGAAATTGAGGTGTGACCACGATGCGTTTTACGCCGTTTCCGGAACTTTCCACCACAGAAATGTGGGGAAAATGTGGTTTTTAAATTTTTTTTTATGGTTTGCAAGGGATTCTGGGTAACAGACCCTGGTGGGAGGCAGTCAAGTAACCCCATCCTGGATTTCCCTGGGTGTCTAGTTTTCAAAAATGTATAGGTTTGCTAGGTTTCCCAAGGTGCCCGCAGAGCTAGGGTTCAAAAACTACAGCTAGTCATTTTACCAAAAAAGGGTCATTTTTCACTGCGAAATTGAGATAGGACCACGTTGCGTTTTGCGCCGTTTCCTGTTGTGGGCACTAGGCCGACCCACACAAGTGAGGTACCTTTTTTCTCGTAAGACTTTGGGAAACGCGGGGTGGGTGGAAATTTGTGGATCCACGCAGATTCCAGAACTTTCCACTACAGAAATGTGGGGAAAATGTGGTTTTTTTGATAATTTTTTAGGTTTGCAAGGGATTCTGGGTAACAGACCCTGGTGGGAGACAGTCAAGTCACCCCATCCTGGATTCCCCTGGGTGTCTAGTTTTCAAAAATGTATAGGTTTGCTAGGTTTCCCAAGGTGCCCGCAGAGCTAGGGTTCAAAAACTACAGCTAGTCGTTTTGCCAAAAAAGGGTAATTTTTCACTGCGAAATTGAGGTGTGACCACGATGCGTTTTACGCCGTTTCCGGAACTTTCCACCACAGAAATGTGGGGAAAATGTGGTTTTTAAAATTTTTTTTATGGTTTGCAAGGGATTCTGGGTAACAGACCCTGGTGGGAGGCAGTCAAGTAACCCCATCCTGGATTTCCCTGGGTGTCTAGTTTTCAAAAATGTATAGGTTTGCTAGGTTTCCCAAGGTGCCCGCAGAGCTAGGGTTCAAAAACTACAGCTAGTCATTTTACCAAAAAAGGGTCATTTTTCACTGCGAAATTGAGATAGGACCACGTTGCGTTTTGCGCCGTTTCCTGTTGTGGGCACTAGGCCGACCCACACAAGTGAGGTACCTTTTTTCTCGTAAGACTTTGGGAAACGCGGGGTGGGTGGAAATTTGTGGATCCACGCAGATTCCAGAACTTTCCACTACAGAAATGTGGGGAAAATGTGGTTTTTTTGATAATTTTTTAGGTTTGCAAGGGATTCTGGGTAACAGACCCTGGTGGGAGACAGTCAAGTCACCCCATCCTGGATTCCCCTGGGTGTCTAGTTTTCAAAAATGTATAGGTTTGCTAGGTTTCCCAAGGTGCCCGCAGAGCTAGGGTTCAAAAACTACAGCTAGTCGTTTTGCCAAAAAAGGGTAATTTTTCACTGCGAAATTGAGGTGTGACCACGATGCGTTTTACGCCGTTTCCTGTCGCTGGCACTAGGCCGACCCACACAAGTGAGGTACCGTTTTTCTCGTAAGACTTTGGGAAACGCGAGGTGGGTGGAAATTTGTGGATCCACGCAGATTCCGGAACTTTCCACCACAGAAATGTGGGGAAAATGCGTTCTTTTGGACAATTTTTTAGGTTTGCAAGGGATTCTGGGTAACAGACCCTGGTTGTGCCAGTCAAGTCACCCCATCCTAGATTCCCCTGGGTGTCTAGTTTTCAAAAATGTATAGGTTTGCTAGGTTTCCCAAGGTGCCCGCAGAGCTAGGGTTCAAAAACTACAGCTAGTCGTTTTGCCAAAAAAGGGTTATTTTTCACTGCGAAATTGAGGTGTGACCACGATGCGTTTTATGCCGTTTCCTGTCGCGGGCACTAGGCCGACCCACACAAGTGAGGTACCGTTTTTCTCGTAAGACTTTGGGGAACGCGGGGTGGGTGGAAATTTGTGGATCCACGCAGATTCCGGAACTTTCCACCACAGAAATGTGGGGAAAATGTGTTTTTTTAGACAATTTATTAGGTTTGCAAGGGATTCTGGGTAACAGACCCTGGTGGGAGGCAGTCAAGTCACCCCATCCTGAATTCCCCTGGCTGTCTAGTTTTCAAAAATGTATAGGTTTGCTAGGTTTCCCAAGGTGCCCGCAGAGCTAGGGTTAAAAAACTACAGCTAGTCATTTTGCCAAAAAAGGGTAATTTTTTACTGCGAAATTGAGATGTGACCACGGTGCGTTTTGCGCCGTTTCCTGTCGCGGGCACTAGGCCGACCCACACAAGTGAGGTACCGTTTTTCTCGTAGGACTTTAAGAAACGCGGGGTGGGTGGAAATTTGTGGATCCACGCAGATTCCTGAACTTTCCACCACAGAAATGTTGGGAAAATGTGTTTTTTTTATAATGGTTGGGGTTTGCAAGAGATTCTGGGTAACAGACCCTGGTGGGAGGCAGTCAAGTCACCCCATCCTGGATTCCCCTGGGTGTCTTGTTTTCAAAAATGTATAGGTTTGCTAGGTTTCCCAACGTGCCCGCAGAGCTAGGGTTCAAAAACTACAGCTAGTCATTTTGCCAAAAAAGGGTCATTTTTCACTGCGAAATTGAGGTGTGACCACGTTGCGTTTTGCGCCGTTTCCTGTCGCGGGCACTAGGCCGACCCACACAAGTGAGGTACCGTTTTTCTTGTAAGACTTTAAGAAACGCGGGGTGGGTGGAAATTTGTGGATCCACGAGGATTCAGGAACTTTCCACTACAGAAATGTGGGGAAAATGTGTTTTTTTTGACAATTTTTTAGGTTTGCAAGGGATTCTGGGTAACAGACCCTGGTGGGAGGCAGTCAAGTCACCCCATCCTGGATTCCCCTGGGTGTCTAGTTTTCAAAAATTTATAGGTTTGCTAGGTTTCCCAAGGTGCCCGCAGAGCTAGGGTTCAAAAACTACAGCTAGTCGTTTTACCAAAAAAGGGTCATTTTTCACTGCGAAATTGAGGTGTGACCATGATGCGTTTTACGCCGTTTCCTGTCGCGGGCACTAGGCCGACCCACACAAGTGAGGTACCCTTTTTCTTGTAAGACTTTGGGGAACGCGGGGTGGGTGGAAATTTGTGGCTCCATGCAGATTCCGGAACTTTCCACTACAGAAATGTGGGGAAAATGTGTTTTTTTTGACAATTTTTTAGGTTTGCAAGGGATTCTGGGTAACAGACCCTGGTGGGAGGCAGTCAAGTCACCCCATCCTGGATTCCCCTGGGTGTCTAGTTTTAAAAAATGTATAGGTTTGCTAGGTTTCCCAAGGTGCCTGCAGAGCTAGGGTTCAAAAACTACAGCTAGACATTTAGCCAAAAAAGGGTAATTTTTCACTGCGAAATTGAGGTGTGACCACGTTGCGTTTTGCGCCGTTTCCTATCACGGGCACTAGGCCGACCCACACAAGTGAGGTACCGTTTTTCTCATAAGACTTTGGGGAACGCGGGGTGGGTGGAAATTTGTGGATCCAGGCAGATTCCAGAACTTTCCACTACAGAAATGTGGGGAAAATGTGTTTTTTAAAAAAATTTTTTAGGTTTGCAAGGGATTCTGGGTAACAGACCCTGGTGGGAGGCAGTCAAGTCACCCCATCCTGGATTCCCCTGGGTGTCTAGTTTTCAAAAATGTATAGGTTTGCTAGGTTTCCCAAGGTGCCCGCAGAGCATTTTGCCAAAAAAGGGTCAATTTTCACTGCGACATTGAGGTGTGACCACGTTGCGTTTTGCGCCGTTTCCTGTCGCGGGCACTAGGCCGACCCACACAAGTGAGGTACCGTTTTTCTCGTAAGACTTTGGGAAACGCGGAGTGGGTGGAAATTTGTGGATCCACGCAGATTCCGAAACTTTCCACCACAGAAATGTGGGGAAAATGTGGTTTTTAAATTTTTTTTTATGGTTTGCAAGGGATTCTGGGTAACAGACCCTGGTGGGAGGCAGTCAAGTAACCCCATCCTGGATTTCCCTGGGTGTCTAGTTTTCAAAAATGTATAGGTTTGCTAGGTTTCCCAAGGTGCCCGCAGAGCTAGGGTTCAAAAACTACAGCTAGTCATTTTACCAAAAAAGGGTCATTTTTCACTGCGAAATTGAGATGTGACCACGTTGCGTTTTGCGCCGTTTCCTGTTGTGGGCACTAGGCCGACCCACACAAGTGAGGTACCTTTTTTCTCGTAAGACTTTGGGAAACACGGGGTGGGTGGAAATTTGTGGATCCACGCAGATTCCGGAACTTTCCACTACAGAAATGTGGGGAAAATGTGTTTTTTTTGATAATTTTGTAGGTTTGCAAGGGATTCTGGGTAACAGACCCTGGTGGGAGGCAGTCAAGTCACCCCATCCTGGATTCCCCTGGGTGTCTAGTTTTCAAAAATGTATAGGTTTGCTAGGTTTCCCAAGGTGCCCGCAGAGCTAGGGTTCAAAAACTACAGCTAGTCGTTTTGCCAAAAAAGGGTAATTTTTCACTGCGAAATTGAGGTGTGACCACGATGCGTTTTACGCCGTTTCCTGTCGCTGGCACTAGGCCGACCCACACAAGTGAGGTACCGTTTTTCTCGTAAGACTTTGGGGAACGCGGGGTGGGTGGAAATTTGTGGATCCACGCAGATTCCGGAACTTTCCACTACAGAAATATGGGGAAAATGTGTTCTTTTTTGACAATTTTTTAGGTTTGCAAGGGATTCTGGGTAACAGACCCTGGTGGGAGGCAGTCATGTCACCCCATCCTGGATTCCCCTGGCTGTCTAGTTTTCAAAAATGTATAGGTTTGCTAGGTTTCCCAAGGTGCCCGCAGAGCTAGGGTTAAAAAACTACAGCTAGTCATTTTGCCAAAAAAGGGTAATTTTTCACTGCGAAATTGAGATGTGACCACGGTGCGTTTTGCGTCGTTTCCTGTCGCGGGCACTAGGCCGACCCACACAAGTGAGGTACCGTTTTTCTCATAAGACTTTGGGGAACGCGGGGTGGGTGGAAATTTGTGGATCCACGCAGATTCCGGAACTTTCCACCACAGAAATGTGGGGAAAATGCGTTCTTTTGGACAATTTTTTAGGTTTGCAAGGGATTCTGGGTAACAGACCCTGGTTGTGCCAGTCAAGTCACCCCATCCTAGATTCCCCTGGGTGTCTAGTTTTCAAAAATGTATAGGTTTGCTAGGTTTCCCAAGGTGCCCGCAGAGCTAGGGTTCAAAAACTACAGCTAGTCGTTTTGCCAAAAAAGGGTTATTTTTCACTGCGAAATTGAGGTGTGACCACAATGCGTTTTATGCCGTTTCCTGTCGCGGGCACTAGGCCGACCCACACAAGTGAGGTACCGTTTTTCTCGTAAGACTTTGGGGAACGCGGGGTGGGTGGAAATTTGTGGATCCACGCAGATTCCGGAACTTTCCACCACAGAAATGTGGGGAAAATGTGTTTTTTTGGACAATTTATTAGGTTTGCAAGGGATTCTGGGTAACAGACCCTGGTGGGAGGCAGTCAAGTCACCCCATCCTGAATTCCCCTGGCTGTCTAGTTTTAAAAAATGTATAGGTTTGCTAGGTTTCCCAAGGTGCCCGCAGAGCTAGGGTTAAAAAACTACAGCTAGTCATTTTGCCAAAAAAGGGTAATTTTTTACTGCGAAATTGAGATGTGACCACGGTGCGTTTTGCGTCGTTTCCTGTCGCGGGCACTAGGCCGACCCACACAAGTGAGGTACCGTTTTTCTCATAAGACTTTGGGGAACGCGGGGTGGGTGGAAATTTGTGGATCCACGCAGATTCCGGAACTTTCCACCACAGAAATGTGGGGAAAATTAGTTTTTTTGGACAATTTTTTAGGTTTGCAAGGGATTCTGGGTAACAGACCCTGGTTGTGCCAGTCAAGTCACCCCATCCTGGATTCCCCTGGGTGTCTAGTTTTCAAAAATGTATAGGTTTGCTAGGTTTCCCAAGGTGCCCGCAGAGCTAGGGTTCAAAAACTACAGCTAGTCGTTTTGCCAAAAAAGGCTCATTTTTCACTGCGAAATTGAGGTGTGACCACGTTGAGTTTTGCGCTGTTTCCTGTCGCGGGCACTAGGCCGACCCACACAAGTGAGGTACCGTTTTTCTCGTAAGACTTTGAGAAACGCGGGATGGGTGGAAATTTGTGGATCCACGCAGATTCCTGAACTTTCCACCACAGAAATGTTGGGAAAATGTGTTTTTTTTATAATGTTTGGGGTTTGCAAGGGATTCTGGGTAACAGACCCTGGTGAGAGGCAGTCAAGTCACCCCATCCTGGATTCCCCTGGGTGTCTAGTTTTCAAAAATGTATAGGTTTGCTAGGTTTCCCAACGTGCCCGCAGAGCTAGGGTTAAAAAACTACAGCTAGTCATTTTGCCAAAAAAGGGTCATTTTTCACTACGAAATTGAGATGTGACCACGTTGCGTTTTGCGCCGTTTCCTGTCGCGGGCACTAGGCCGACCCACACAAGTGAGGTACCATTTTTCGCGTAAGACTTTGGGGAACGCGGAGTGGGTGGAAATTTGTGGATCCACGCAGATTCCGGAACTTTCCACCACAGAAATGTGGGGAAAATGTGGTTTTTTAAAAACATTTTAAGGTTTGCAAGGGATTCTGGGTAACAGACCCTGGTGGGAGGCAGTCAAGTAACCCCATCCTGGATTTCCCTGGGTGTCTAGTTTTCAAAAATTTATAGGTTTGCTAGGTTTCCCAAGGTGCCCGCAGAGCTAGGGTTCAAAAACTACAGCTAGTCGTTTTGCCAAAAAAGGGTAATTTTTCACTGCGAAATTGAGGTGTGACCACGATGCGTTTTACGCCGTTTCCTGTCGCTGGCACTAGGCCGACCCACACAAGTGAGGTACCGTTTTTCTCGTAAGACTTTGGGGAACGCGGGGTGGGTGTAAATTTGTGGATCCACACAGATTCCGGAACTTTCCACCACAGAAATGTGGGGAAAATGTGTTTTTTTTAACAATTTTTTAGGTTTGCAAGGGATTCTCGGTAACAGACCCTGGTGGGAGGCAGTCATGTCACCCCATCCTGGATTCCCCTCGCTGTCTAGTTTTCAAAAATGTATAGGTTTGCTAGGTTTCCCAAGGTGCCCGCAGAGCTAGGGTTAAAAAACTACAGCTAGTCATTTTGCCAAAAAAGGGTAATTTTTCACTGCGAAATTGAGATGTGACCACGGTGCGTTTTGCGTCGTTTCCTGTCGCGGGCACTAGGCCGACCCACACAAGTGAGGTACCGTTTTTCTCGTAAGACTTTGGGGAACGCGGAGTGGGTGGAAATTTGTGGATCCACGCAGATTCCGGAACTTTCCACCACAGAAATGTGGGGAAAATGTGTTTTTCAAAAAAATTTTTAAGGTTTGCAAGGGATTCTGGGTAACAGAACCTGGTGGGAGGCAGTCAAGTAACCCCATCCTGGATTTCCCTGGGTGTCTAGTTTTCAAAAATGTATAGGTTTGCTAGGTTTCCCAAGGTGCCCGCAGAGCTAGGGTTAAAAAACTACAGCTAGTTGTTTTGCCAAAAAAGAGTAATTTTTCACTGCGAAATTGAGGTGTGACCACGATGCGTTTTACGCCGTTTCCTGTCGCTGGCACTAGGCCGACCCACACAAGTGAGGTACCGTTTTTCTCGTAAGACTTTGGGGAACGCAGGGTGGGTGGAAATTTGTGGATCCACGCAGATTCCGGAACTTTCCACCACAGAAATGTGGGGAAAATGTGTTTTTTTTGACAATTTTTTAGGTTTGCAAGGGATTCTCGGTAACAAACCCTGGTGGGAGGCAGTCAAGTCACCCCATCCTGGATTCCCCTGGGTGTCTAGTTTTCAAAAATGTATAGGTTTGCTAGGTTTCCCAAGGTGCCCGCAGAGCTAGGGTTCAAAAACTACAGCTAGTCGTTTTGCCAAAAAAGGGTCATTTTTCACTGCGAAATTGAGATGTCACCACGTTGCGTTTTGCGCCATTTCCTGTCGGCGGCACTAGGCCGACCCACACAAGTGAGGTACCGTTTTTCTCATAAGACTTTGGGGAACGCGGGGTGTGTGGAAATTTGTGGATCCACGCAGATTCCGGAACTTTCCACGACAGAAATGTGGGGAAAATGTGTTCTTTTTTGACAATTTTTTAGGTTTGCAATTGATTCTGGGTAACAGACCCTGGTGGGAGGCAGTCAAGTCACCCCATCCTGGATGCCCCTGGGTGTCTAGTTTTCAAAAATGTATAGGTTTGCTAGGTTTCCTGTTGGACTTGGCCCTTCTGGCAGGTTCACCCCTGAACTTTTTTTCTTTTTACTGATGACTTGGTGTGGTGATTTTTTGGTTTCCTGCGCACTTTCCCTGTGTCCCAGGGTAAAGTGCGTGCGTGCTCTGAGTGCATGTGGTGAGATAGGCCTGCCCTCCCATAGGAATGCATGAGGAATGTATGTGTCCCTAGTAGTTCCTGATGCGTAGGGTGTGCAGGCCCGAGTTTGGTATGTGCAGACTCGTGGGAGTGAATGCTGCGCGATGATGTGTGCGGCGTGCATGTACCTAGTGTGGAAGTGCCACTTCTAGAAGTGGGCACTTCTGTGTGCAGTGTGTCTGTCGCGTGATTGGCTGGTCATGTCATGTGACGGGCTAGGGATTCCCCAGAGTCAGGATGAGTCACCCAGTGGTGAATGGGGAGATCAGCAGCTAGATGGGTGGGAGGAGTACACCTGGGTCCTGAATAGGACAGGGTTTTCCCCACACAATGCTGGCCCCGCCCCCTGCGGTGCGACTGACGACCCTAGCCCTGCCAATGAATAGAGTGAGGGGCTGAGCACATCAAGGGTGCTCCCCAACCAGCTGCGACTGGTTTTCCCCCTCACCCTGAACCCAGAACAAAGGGGTTTGCTGTATAAAAATGGGGCTGTGTCCCCACAGAAACTGTTCTGCTTTGGATCCTGCCTGAGGGGGGCTTGCTGCTGGTGGGGCCCAGGAGGGACCGCCATGGGGGCTACCTCCCTGCTGGAGGGCCCTGTGTGCTGGCCCCTGGGCCCTACCTTGCCCCCTGGATGCCTTCTGGACCCTTGAGACTTTCCTTTTACCTTGCCAAGGCTTGGTGCTGGCCTGGCGCCCTGGGAGCGCTTTATTTTCCTTGCAGCAAGGTGCTTTTCTGGTCCTCAACATAGCGCCTGGAGAGCGCTTTATTCTGGTTTCCCCCAAGGAAAGGGGAATGCGTGTGATCTTTGCAGCGCTGGGCTGCGATCTCCGCCGAGGGAATCCCAACGTAGGGATTCCCCCATGATGCGTGCTTTAGCGGGAGCCCACCCCGCGCTTGTGCCTCTTTGATTGATTTACTGGTGAGCGGGAGCCCACCCCGCCTTATGCTTATCTTGCAGGTGCCACCCCGCTTATGTTTATATTATTTCGGGTGCCCACCCCGCGATTATTGAGGGAAAATCACCGCCGCGACCCGAGTAATGGCCGCCGACCCGGAAGCCAGGCCAGGATCGCCTGCTTCTGGGCGGGGCCGGCGGCAGGACCGGAAGCTGTGCCAGGAAGTCCCGCCCGCCACCGGAGAGCGCGAGAGAGGGTTTCGATGCAGAGGACGGGAGCCCACCCCGCCTCCGCGAGTTAAGTCCCGGGTCCCAGGAGGGGGCCCGGGCGAAGGCCGCCGATGCCGCGAGGCTCTCAGGAGTGAGAGCCCCGCATGGAAAGCGCCGCTCCAGAGACCGAGTCCTGCCTCCGCCCCCCAGCCGGTGAGTGTGCGAGAGAGTCCGGGTCGGGGGGAGGCAGGGTCAGAGTGGCCCCGTCTGGCAGCGGGCTGCTCCACCGAGGCAGGCATGGTTGTGGAGCGCCCCTCCGCTCCAACGTACAGGGGCATGTTTGTTTAAGAGCCCCGTGGCTCCAACGTGAGCATGATGGTTAGCTTGGAGGCCAGAGAGGCCCCAACGCTATGGGGGCATAATGAATTTCTGAGCCCCAGGCGGCTCCAGCTTTGGGGGCCATTCGATAGTTAGAAGTCCCAGGGGGACTTGGGGGGCCAATTATTCCCAGAGCCAGCTGGCTCCAACGGTGGGGGCATATTTGTTTTAGAGCGCTCGTGCGCTCCAACGAAGAGGGCATCATTTGTCTAGAGTCCAGAGGGACTCCAAGGGGGACATGTTATTTTCTGAGCCAGGTGGCTCCAGCGTTTTGGATAATGTGTTCAGGGGCCAGTGAGAGCCCATGCCTCCTATTTGCCTTCCCCAGCTGCGCAGCACTTAGTGCCAGCTGCAGCGTTTAGGCCCTGCTTTGTCCCCAGCTGCCCAGCAAGTAGTGGGCAGCTGCTACGTTTAGGTTCTGGCGCAACCTGGACTCTAATATGCTTTTGGGTGCTAGGAAATGTACGGTGTAGTATGTTTGGCGCACCCTGTGTTCATGCTTTTGGTGCTAGGAAATGTACTGTATATAGCATGTTTTGCGCACCCTGTGTCTTATACCTCTAAATGTGGTTATTTCTGCCTAGAAGGTTGTTTTACCTGCTTAGGTTGATGGTAGGGAGAATGTACTTCCCTGTGCGATGTGCGCCCCTAGTATAGTTATACTTAGGTGGTTAGGTCTAATGCGTTAGACCAATGAGAATTGCATAATGTGATTTGTGTCCCTGTGATAGATGCAGGATAGGTTTTACACCTGATGCTAGTGTGATGACGCTGAGGTCATTATTGCGCCAGTAGAGACTGGTTGTGCTCTACAGTTACT
Source organism: Triturus cristatus (assembly GCF_964204655.1). NCBI lineage: Eukaryota > Metazoa > Chordata > Amphibia > Caudata > Salamandridae > Triturus > Triturus cristatus. The sequence continues at coordinate 749,878,587 of NC_140579.1, forward strand.
TTGGGTTATGTTCTACGTTTACTATTGGTGATTTGTGCTATGTTCTAAGTGCTAATTCCTGACAGTGGTCCATGTGGCCCTGTCCCCTGTATATATAATCCCTTGTAAATTCTGCCCGTGCCTGTTGGCACAGTGTGTTTTTATCTAATGTGTTGTGTATAATACAAAGGCTATTTTTATAGAATACCTTGTGTGGAGTTTCCTTTGTGGTGGGCCTTGGGTGTTGTTGCTGGGTGCGCGCGCAAACGCTTTACACATCGCCTCAGAGATAAGCCTGACTGCTCGTGCCAAGCTACCAATGGGGTGAGCAGGGGTTATCTTTGGCGTGTAACTTCCTTGCCCTGACTAGAGTGGTGGTTTCTGCCTGACTTTGGCGCAAGCCTTAGCCAACCAGAAATCCCATTTCTAACATTTCCCAAGGTGCCCGCAGAGCTAGGGTTCAAAAACTACAGCTAGACATTTTGTCAAAAAAGGCTCATTTTTCACTGCGAAATTGAGGTGTGACCACGATGCGTTTTACGCCGTTTCCTGTCGCTGGCACTAGGCCGACCCACACAAGTGAGGTACCGTTTTTCTCGTAAGACTTTGGGGAACGCAGGGTGGGTGGAAATTTGTGGATCCACGCAGATTCCGGAACTTTCCACCACAGAAATGTGGGGAAAATGTGTTTTTTTTGACAATTTTTTAGGTTTGCAAGGGATTCTCGGTAACAAACCCTGGTGGGAGGCAGTCAAGTCACCCCATCCTGGATTCCCCTGGGTGTCTAGTTTTCAAAAATGTATAGGTTTGCTAGGTTTCCCAAGGTGCCCGCAGAGCTAGGGTTCAAAAACTACAGCTAGTCGTTTTGCCAAAAAAGGGTCATTTTTCACTGCGAAATTGAGATGTCACCACGTTGCGTTTTGCGCCATTTCCTGTCGGCGGCACTAGGCCGACCCACACAAGTGAGGTACCGTTTTTCTCATAAGACTTTGGGGAACGCGGGGTGTGTGGAAATTTGTGGATCCACGCAGATTCCGGAACTTTCCACGACAGAAATGTGGGGAAAATGTGTTCTTTTTTGACAATTTTTTAGGTTTGCAATTGATTCTGGGTAACAGACCCTGGTGGGAGGCAGTCAAGTCACCCCATCCTGGATGCCCCTGGGTGTCTAGTTTTCAAAAATGTATAGGTTTGCTAGGTTTCCTGTTGGACTTGGCCCTTCTGGCAGGTTCACCCCTGAACTTTTTTTCTTTTTACTGATGACTTGGTGTGGTGATTTTTTGGTTTCCTGCGCACTTTCCCTGTGTCCCAGGGTAAAGTGCGTGCGTGCTCTGAGTGCATGTGGTGAGATAGGCCTGCCCTCCCATAGGAATGCATGAGGAATGTATGTGTCCCTAGTAGTTCCTGATGCGTAGGGTGTGCAGGCCCGAGTTTGGTATGTGCAGACTCGTGGGAGTGAATGCTGCGCGATGATGTGTGCGGCGTGCATGTACCTAGTGTGGAAGTGCCACTTCTAGAAGTGGGCACTTCTGTGTGCAGTGTGTCTGTCGCGTGATTGGCTGGTCATGTCATGTGACGGGCTAGGGATTCCCCAGAGTCAGGATGAGTCACCCAGTGGTGAATGGGGAGATCAGCAGCTAGATGGGTGGGAGGAGTACACCTGGGTCCTGAATAGGACAGGGTTTTCCCCACACAATGCTGGCCCCGCCCCCTGCGGTGCGACTGACGACCCTAGCCCTGCCAATGAATAGAGTGAGGGGCTGAGCACATCAAGGGTGCTCCCCAACCAGCTGCGACTGGTTTTCCCCCTCACCCTGAACCCAGAACAAAGGGGTTTGCTGTATAAAAATGGGGCTGTGTCCCCACAGAAACTGTTCTGCTTTGGATCCTGCCTGAGGGGGGCTTGCTGCTGGTGGGGCCCAGGAGGGACCGCCATGGGGGCTACCTCCCTGCTGGAGGGCCCTGTGTGCTGGCCCCTGGGCCCTACCTTGCCCCCTGGATGCCTTCTGGACCCTTGAGACTTTCCTTTTACCTTGCCAAGGCTTGGTGCTGGCCTGGCGCCCTGGGAGCGCTTTATTTTCCTTGCAGCAAGGTGCTTTTCTGGTCCTCAACATAGCGCCTGGAGAGCGCTTTATTCTGGTTTCCCCCAAGGAAAGGGGAATGCGTGTGATCTTTGCAGCGCTGGGCTGCGATCTCCGCCGAGGGAATCCCAACGTAGGGATTCCCCCATGATGCGTGCTTTAGCGGGAGCCCACCCCGCGCTTGTGCCTCTTTGATTGATTTACTGGTGAGCGGGAGCCCACCCCGCCTTATGCTTATCTTGCGGGTGCCACCCCGCTTATGTTTATATTATTTCGGGTGCCCACCCCGCGATTATTGAGGGAAAATCACCGCCGCGACCCGAGTAATGGCCGCCGACCCGGAAGCCAGGCCAGGATCGCCTGCTTCTGGGCGGGGCCGGCGGCAGGACCGGAAGCTGTGCCAGGAAGTCCCGCCCGCCACCGGAGAGCGCGAGAGAGGGTTTCGATGCAGAGGACGGGAGCCCACCCCGCCTCCGCGAGTTAAGTCCCGGGTCCCAGGAGGGGGCCCGGGCGAAGGCCGCCAATGCCGCGAGGCTCTCAGGAGTGAGAGCCCTGCATGGAAAGCGCCGCTCCAGAGACCGAGTCCTGCCTCCGCCCCCCAGCCAGTGAGTGTGCGAGAGAGTCCGGGTCGGGGGGAGGCAGGGTCAGAGCGGCCCCGTCTGGCAGCGGGCTGCTCCACCGAGGCAGGCATGGTTGTGGAGCGCCCCTCCGCTCCAACGTACAGGGGCATGTTTGTTTAAGAGCCCCGTGGCTCCAACGTGAGCATGATGGTTAGCTTGGAGGCCAGAGAGGCCCCAACGCTATGGGGGCATAATGAATTTCTGAGCCCCAGACGGCTCCAGCTTTGGGGGCCATTCGATAGTTAGAAGTCCCAGGGGAACTTGGGCGGCCAATTATTCCCAGAGCCAGCTGGCTCCAACGGTGGGGGCATATTTGTTTTAGAGCGCTCGTGCGCTCCAACGAAGAGGGCATCATTTGTCTAGAGTCCAGAGGGACTCCAAGGGGGACATGTTATTTTCTGAGCCAGGTGGCTCCAGCGTTTTGGATAATGTGTTCAGGGGCCAGTGAGAGCCCATGCCTCCTATTTGCCTTCCCCAGCTGCGCAGCACTTAGTGCCAGCTGCAGCGTTTAGGCCCTGCTTTGTCCCCAGCTGCCCAGCAAGTAGTGGGCAGCTGCTACGTTTAGGTTCTGGCGCAACCTGGACTCTAATATGCTTTTGGGTGCTAGGAAATGTACGGTGTAGTATGTTTGGCGCACCCTGTGTTCATGCTTTTGGTGCTAGGAAATGTACTGTATATAGCATGTTTTGCGCACCCTGTGTCTTATACCTCTAAATGTGGTTATTTCTGCCTAGAAGGTTGTTTTACCTGCTTAGGTTGATGGTAGGGAGAATGTACTTCCCTGTGCGATGTGCGCCCCTAGTATAGTTATACTTAGGTGGTTAGGTCTAATGCGTTAGACCAATGAGAATTGCATAATGTGATTTGTGTCCCTGTGATAGATGCAGGATAGGTTTTACACCTGATGCTAGTGTGATGACACTGAGGTCATTATTGCGCCAGTAGAGACTGGTTGTGCTCTACAGTTACTTTGGGTTATGTTCTACGTTTACTATTGGTGATTTGTGCTATGTTCTAAGTGCTAATTCCTGACAGTGGTCCATGTGGCCCTGTCCCCTGTATATATAATCCCTTGTAAATTCTGCCCGTGCCTGTTGGCACAGTGTGTTTTTATCTAATGTGTTGTGTATAATACAAAGGCTATTTTTATAGAATACCTTGTGTGGAGTTTCCTTTGTGGTGGGCCTTGGGTGTTGTTGCTGGGTGCGCGCGCAAACGCTTTACACATCGCCTCAGAGATAAGCCTGACTGCTCGTGCCAAGCTACCAAGGGGGTGAGCAGGGGTTATCTTTGGCGTGTAACTTCCTTGCCCTGACTAGAGTGGTGGTTTCTGCCTGACTTTGGCGCAAGCCTTAGCCAACCAGAAATCCCATTTCTAACATTTCCCAAGGTGCCCGCAGAGCTAGGGTTCAAAAACTACAGCTAGACATTTTGTCAAAAAAGGCTCATTTTTCACTGCGAAATTGAGGTGTGACCACGTTGCGTTTTGCGCCGTTTCCTGTCGCGGGCACTAGGCCGACCCACACAAGTGAGGTACCGTTTTTCTCGTAAGACTTTGAGAAACGCGGGATGGGTGGAAATTTGTGGATCCACGCAGATTCCTGAACTTTCCACCACAGAAATTCTGGGAAAATGTGTTTTTTTTATAATGGTTGGGGTTTGCAAGAGATTCTGGGTAACAGACCCTGGTGGGAGGCAGTCAAGTCACCCCATCCTGGATTCCCCTGGGTGTCTTGTTTTCAAAAATGTATAGGTTTGCTAGGTTTCCCAACGTGCCCGCAGAGCTAGGGTTCAAAAACTACAGCTAGTCATTTTGCCAAAAAAGGGTAATTTTTCACTGCGAAATTGAGGTGTGACCACGTTGCGTTTTGCGCCGTTTCCTGTCGCGGGCACTAGGCCGACCCACACAAGTGAGGTACCGTTTTTCTCATAAGACTTTGGGGAACGCGGGGTGGGTGGAAATTTGTGGATCCACGCAGATTCCGGAACTTTCCACCACAGAAATGTGGGGAAAATTTGTTTTTTTGGACAATTTTTTAGGTTTGCAAGGGATTCTGGGTAACAGACCCTGGTTGTGCCAGTCAAGTCACCCCATCCTGGATTCCCCTGGGTGTCTAGTTTTCAAAAATGTATAGGTTTGCTAGGTTTCCCAAGGTGCCCGCAGAGCTAGGGTTCAAAAACTACAGCTAGTCGTTTTGCCAAAAAAGGCTCATTTTTCACTGCGAAATTGAGGTGTGACCACGTTGAGTTTTGCGCTGTTTCTTGTCGCGGGCACTAGGCCGACCCACACAAGTGAGGTACCGTTTTTCTCGTAAGACTTTGAGAAACGCGGGATGGGTGGAAATTTGTGGATCCACGCAGATTCCTGAACTTTCCACCACAGAAATGTTGGGAAAATGTGTTTTTTTTATAATGTTTGGGGTTTGCAAGGGATTCTGGGTAACAGACCCTGGTGAGAGGCAGTCAAGTCACCCCATCCTGGATTCCCCTGGGTGTCTAGTTTTCAAAAATGTATAGGTTTGCTAGGTTTCCCAACGTGCCCGCAGAGCTAGGGTTAAAAAACTACAGCTAGTCATTTTGCCAAAAAAGGGTCATTTTTCACTACGAAATTGAGATGTGACCACGTTGCGTTTTGCGCCGTTTCCTGTCGCGGGCACTAGGCCGACCCACACAAGTGAGGTACCGTTTTTCTCGTAAGACTTTGGGGAACGCGGAGTGGGTGGAAATTTGTGGATCCACGCAGATTCCGGAACTTTCCACCACAGAAATGTGGGGAAAATGTGGTTTTTTAAAAAAATGTTAAGGTTTGCAAGGGATTCTGGGTAACAGACCCTGGTGGGAGGCAGTCAAGTAACCCCATCCTGGATTTCCCTGGGTGTCTAGTTTTCAAAAATGTATAGGTTTGCTAGGTTTCCCAAGGTGCCCGCAGAGCTAGGGTTCAAAAACTACAGCTAGTCGTTTTGCCAAAAAAGGGTAATTTTTCACTGCGAAATTGAGGTGTGACCACGATGCGTTTTACGCCGTTTCCTGTCGCTGGCACTAGGCCGACCCACACAAGTGAGGTACCGTTTTTCTCGTAAGACTTTGGGGAACGCGGGGTGGGTGGAAATTTGTGGATCCACACAGATTCCGGAACTTTCCACCACAGAAATGTGGGGAAAATGTGTTTTTTTTGACAATTTTTTAGGTTTGCAAGGGATTCTCGGTAACAGACCCTGGTGGGAGGCAGTCATGTCACCCCATCCTGGATTCCCCTGGCTGTCTAGTTTTCAAAAATGTGTAGGTTTGCTAGGTTTCGCAAGGTGCCCGCAGAGCTAGGGTTAAAAAACTACAGCTAGTCATTTTGCCAAAAAAGGGTAATTTTTCACTGCGAAATTGAGATGTGACCACGGTGCGTTTTGCGTCGTTTCCTGTCGCGGGCACTAGGCCGACCCACACAAGTGAGGTACCGTTTTTCTCGTAAGACTTTGGGGAACGCGGAGTGGGTGGAAATTTGTGGATCCACGCAGATTCCGGAACTTTCCACCACAGAAATGTGGGGAAAATGTGTTTTTTTTAAAAAAATTTAAGGTTTGCAAGGGATTCTGGGTAACAGAACCTGGTGGGAGGCAGTCAAGTAACCCCATCCTGGATTTCCCTGGGTGTCTAGTTTTCAAAAATGTATAGGTTTGCTAGGTTTCCCAAGGTGCCCGCAGAGCTAGGGTTCAAAAACTACAGCTAGTCGTTTTGCCAAAAAAGGGTAATTTTTCACTGCGAAATTGAGGTGTGACCACGATGCGTTTTACGCCGTTTCCTGTCGCTGGCACTAGGCCGACCCACACAAGTGAGGTACCGTTTTTCTCGTAAGACGTTGGGGAACGCGGGGTGGGTGGAAATTTGTGGATCCACGCAGATTCCGGAACTTTCCACCACAGAAATGTGGGGAAAATGTGTTTTTTTTGACAATTTTTTAGGTTTGCAAGGGATTCTCGGTAACAAACCCTGGTGGGAGGCAGTCAAGTCACCCTATCCTGGATTCCCCTGGGTGTCTAGTTTTCAAAAATGTATAGGTTTGCTAGGTTTCCCAAGGTGCCCGCAGAGCTAGGGTTCAAAAACTACAGCTAGTCGTTTTGCCAAAAAAGGGTCATTTTTCACTGCGAAATTGAGATGTCACCACGTTGCGTTTTGCGCCATTTCCTGTCGTAGGCACTAGGCCGACCCACACAAGTGAGGTACCGTTTTTCTCATAAGACTTTGGGGAACGCGGGGTGTGTGGAAATTTGTGGATCCACGCAGATTCCGGAACTTTCCACGACAGAAATGTGGGGAAAATGTGTTCTTTTTTGACAATTTTTTAGGTTTGCAATTGATTCTGGGTAACAGACCCTGGTGGGAGGCAGTCAAGTCACCTCATCCTGGATGCCCCTGGGTGTCTAGTTTTCAAAAATGTATAGGTTTGCTAGGTTTCCCAAGGTACCCGCAGAGCTAGGGTTCAAAAACTACAGCTAGACATTTTGTCAAAAAAGGCTCATTTTTCACTGCGAAATTGAGGTGTGACCACGTTGCGTTTTGCGCCGTTTCCTGTCGCGGGCACTAGGCCGACCCACACAAGTGAGGTACCGTTTTTCTCGTAAGACTTTGAGAAACGCGGGATGGGTGGATGTAGGAGAGTAGGGTCTGCTATCCTATGGTCACACCAAATTTTTGCTTTTTGCTTCACTGGTTTTTGACATATTGAGGCTGTGGGCCTGCCAATCAGACCCCCAGCCTGCTGTTCTCTCTACTAAATTAAAACTATGCACCCTAGGTGCATAACCAATTGGAAGTGGATCACCCTGTCAGCCCCTGTACCAGTGTACACTAGGTACCCAGGGCATTGGTGTACCCAAGGCCTGCCAGGGGCTGCAGCATGTATTATGCCACCCCAGGCTTGGCCTAACAATTTGACACAACTGGCTGATCACTCAGCTGGGGTAAGTTGGTGTAATCACCTCTTACTTAGGTGTAGTATACCTATAGCTAACCTTAAATGGGACACCTGGTAACCTATAAGTCACTCCTATGGCAGGCCTTAACAATCCTGAAGGCAGAGTCCGTGGCTCCATGTGAGATGGTGCTCTGGCATGAGCTGAGCCTGTCTGCAGTGGTCGGAACAACTTCCTTCTACTGTTTCCCGATATCGTCATACCATATACTCTTAAGTGCATTATGAACCTCGCGGTTAAATGCTATCTTTGGTTTGGCTTTATCAAAACATGTCGAGTAAGGTGTCATACGAATTGGAATACTAACCCCTCGCCAATTCTGGCGACGGGGTTAGCATTCCACCCTTCTAGAGGGACACGACATGTACAGTGCCTGAAACCCGGGTAAAATCAGACATAGCCTCAGCTCCACAAAATGGATGCTGCCACCACAGACACAAGTCTGCCCTCCTGCTGCTGGGAGTCCTTCCAGCTTGGGAGGTGTGGACAAAGGGTTTCCTGCCAGGGGAGGTGCGTGCACCACCCCAGACAGGATTTTGTGTATTGGTCAGGTAGGGCTTGAAAGAAACCAGACATGCCTGTGGCTCACAAGGAGCCTCGGTGCATATGCCAGTTCAAACCGGTCCTGGGGCACACCAGTCCCGGGCCTGGGGCGAGCTGGACAAAGGATTGGGGGTGTAACCACCCCCCTTCCTGGTCCCACCCATAGGGAGGGACCTAGCAGGTAGTCCGGCCCCTAGAATCCGCTTAAAGGTAGGAGCTGTGTCCTAAGACTTCAGACATCCTGGAATCAACTTAAAACTAAGAAGAAGACGGGAACTTCGACGCTCTGCTGCACAGAGGACTGAAGCCAATCTCCCCTGTAGTCAGGGAGTGACCACCTTGCTAACGCAAGCACCATCCAGCGAATCAACGTCTGCTTTGCCGCCGCCTCCCGCCAGAGCCCAAGCCCAGAGACTGACAAGACCTGGACCTCCAGACCTCTCACCGCCCGATCCACAGTCCCTGAAAAGAGGAGACCCGTGGAGGCACCGAGACACGTGGAGCCAGCCATCTTGGAACGACTACGACAAGCTGACAAGTGCAACAACCGAGGCTCCCTCCAAGTTGTGCTTTGGGATCTGAGAAGCCCCACCCCCGAGCAGCATCTGCACCAAAGGTGAGCCCTCCAGCATCTCCACGATCTGCGTGGGGCCCTTCTGCATTTTGCCACTCGACGCGCCTAACCGGTTGCTGGCCCGCTGGCTAGTAGCCATCTTGGCGACGAACTTCAAGAAATACACCGCTGGTCTGGTTGCTCCAGACTAGCCCTTGCTCCCCTCCAAAGGAGCAGTCCTTCTGACCTTGCTGGTCAGAACCATCAGCTTATTTCCTTTTCCTACAACAATTGCTTTTGCCAAGGCTTGTTTGCTTCGATCAAGTCTCCGACACCGCCGTCAGCGAGAGCCTGCGTGGGACAGCTCGTGACTTGACTCCTGGACGTCGTCGACCTCCAGGGACCACGTGGCTGCAGAGACAAGCTACACCTTTCTTCCTGTTTGCACCCGACATTGCCTGGTACCCACCTGGTGCCACGCTGGTCACTGGCTAGTGACTGTGAACACTGTCCCCTCTGCTTACAGGTCTTCAACATCTCCGATCCACTCTTGGATCCACTGCATCTCTCCCGGACCGACCGCCTGCAGCATCTTTGTCTTCAAGCTCCACGGAACAGATAGAAGAAACCCGACGCACTTCGAGGCCTATGCACCCGCTTCCTGTGGGTGAGGTAAAGCTGGCACATCTGTGTCCAAGTGTAGTATTACATCTCTAGTGCCTGTGTTCCAAATCTTGAGTTCCTAGTCCATCCGGAAGATCCTCTTTGCAGTAACTTTGTACTTTTTACGCACCCATTGAAACCTATGGGAGCACGCGTGTGACTATTTGCTCTGCACACGCCACCCGTGGACCTCCTGGTCACTAACTGACGTTAGCTCCTTGTAGGCCCAGCGATTCTAGAGGCCCTAGGCCTTTTCCCTTTTCTGTTCGTGGTACTTATACCACTATTTTAGTATATGGTTCGAGTGGCCACCAGGGCCTATCCATATAACGTGCAACTTCTGTGTATTCTGTGATAATCTTGTTTGACGATTTGTGCTCCTTTGCTCATAAAGAGACTAGGGGTTACTTTGAGAAATAAATACATATATATTTTGAATATATATCTGTGTGGTGTCCTTTCATTGGTATAAAAGGGGGTTGCATTTGGTAAAACAGCTGGCTTAACACGCTTCACGAGTTTAGCCTCAAAGACTGCTTAGCCTACGCTACCACTAGGGCAGCTAGTCCGAAAAGGTTGACTTACAACCACACCATAAGGGTTGCTTGGCATGGTACAAGGTGATCACTTTAACTAGTGAGCATCATATACCAGGCCAACTTCTCACAGTGGAAATTTGTGGATCCACGCAGATTCCTGAACTTTCCACCACAGAAATGTTGGGAAAATGTGTTTTTTTTATAATGGTTGGGGTTTGCAAGAGATTCTGGGTAACAGACCCTGGTGGGAGGCAGTCAAGTCACCCCATCCTGGATTCCCCTGGGTGTCTTGTTTTCAAAAATGTATAGGTTTGCTAGGTTTCCCAACGTGCCCGCAGAGCTAGGGTTCAAAAACTACAGCTAGTCATTTTGCCAAAAAAGGGTCATTTTTCACTGCGAAATTGAGGTGTGACCACGTTGCGTTTTGCGCCGTTTCCTGTCGCGGGCACTAGGCCGACCCACACAAGTGAGGTACCATTTTTCTTGTAAGACTTTAAGAAACGCGGGGTGGGTGGAAATTTGTGGATCCACGAGGATTCCGGAACTTTCCACTACAGAAATGTGGGGAAAATGTGTTTTTTTTGACAATTTTTTAGGTTTGCAAGGGATTCTGGGTAACAGACCCTGGTGGGAGGCAGTCAAGTCACCCCATCCTGGATTCCCCTGGGTGTCTAGTTTTCAAAAATTTATAGGTTTGCTAGGTTTCCCAAGGTGCCCGCAGAGCTAGGGTTCAAAAACTACAGCTAGTCGTTTTATCAAAAAAGGGTCATTTTTCACTGCGAAATTGAGGTGTGACCATGATGCGTTTTACGCCGTTTCCTGTCGCGGGCACTAGGCCGACCCACACAAGTGAGGTACCGTTTTTCTCGTAAGACTTTGGGGAATGCGGGGTGGGTGGAAATTTGTGGATCCACGAAGATTCCGGAACTTTCCACCACAGAAATGTGGGGAAAATGTGTTTTTTTGGACAATTTTTCAGGTTTGCAAGGGATTCTGGGTAACAGACCCTGGTGGGAGGCAGTCAAGTCACCCCATCCTGGATTCCCCTGCGTGTCTAGTTTTCAAAAATGTATAGGTTTGCTAGGTTTCCCAAGGTGCCCGCAGAGCTACTGTTCAAAAACTACAGCTAGACATTTTGCCAAAAAAGGGTCATTTTTCACTGCGAAATTGAGGTGTGACCACGTTGCGTTTTGCGACGTTTCCTGTCACGGGCACTAGGCCGACCCACACAAGTGAGGTACCCTTTTTCTTGTAAGACTTTGGGGAACGCGGGGTGGGTGGAAATTTGTGGCTCCATGCAGATTCCGGAACTTTCCACTACAGAAATGTGGGGAAAATGTGGTTTTTTTGACAATTTTTTAGGTTTGCAAGGGATTCTGGGTAACAGACCCTGGTGGGAGGCAGTCAAGTCACCCCATCCTGGATTCCCCTGGGTGTCTAGTTTTAAAAAATGTATAGGTTTGCTAGGTTTCCCAAGGTGCCTGCAGAGCTAGGGTTCAAAAACTACAGCTAGACATTTAGCCAAAAAAGGGTAATTTTTCACTGCGAAATTGAGGTGTGACCACGTTGCGTTTTGCGCCGTTTCCTGTCGCGGGCACTAGGCCGACCCACACAAGTGAGGTACCGTTTTTCTCATAAGACTTTGGGGAACGCGGGGTGGGTGGAAATTTGTGGATCCAGGCAGATTCCGGAACTTTCCACTACAGAAATGTGGGGAAAATGTGTTTTTTAAAAATTTTTTTTAGGTTTGCAAGGGATTCTGGGTAACAGACCCTGGTGGGAGGCAGTCAAGTCACCCCATCCTGGATTCTCCTGGGTGTCTAGTTTTCAAAAATGTATAGGTTTGCTAGGTTTCCCAAGGTGCCCGCAGAGCTAGGGTTCAAAAACTACAGCTAGTCGTTTTGCCAAAAAAGGGTAATTTTTCACTGCGAAATTGAGGTGTGACCACGATGCGTTTTACGCCGTTTCCTGTCGCGGGCACTAGGCCGACCCACACAAGTGAGGTACCGTTTTTCTCGTAAGACGTTGGGGAACGCGGGGTGGGTGGAAATTTGTGGATCCACGCAGATTCCGGAACTTTCCACCACAGAAATGTGGGGAAAATGTGTTTTTTTTGACAATTTTTTAGGTTTGCAAGGGATTCTCGGTAACAAACCCTGGTGGGAGGCAGTCAAGTCACCCCATCCTGGATTCCCCTGGGTGTCTAGTTTTCAAAAATGTATAGGTTTGCTAGGTTTCCCAAGGTGCCCGCAGAGCATTTAGCCAAAAAAGGGTCAATTTTCACAGCGACATTGAGGTGTGACCACGTTGCGTTTTGCGCCGTTTCCTGTCGCGGGCACTAGGCCGACCCACACAAGTGAGGTAACGTTTTTCTCGTAAGACTTTGGGAAACGCGGAGTGGGTGGAAATTTGTGGATCCACGCAAATTCCGGAACTTTCCACTACAGAAATGTGGGGAAAATGTGGTTTTTAAATTTTTTTTTATGGTTTGCAAGGGATTCTGGGTAACAGACCCTGGTGGGAGGCAGTCAAGTAACCCCATCCTGGATTTCCCTGGGTGTCTAGTTTTCAAAAATGTATAGGTTTGCTAGGTTTCCCAAGGTGCCCGCAGAGCTAGGGTTCAAAAACTACAGCTAGTCATTTTACCAAAAAAGGGTCATTTTTCACTGCGAAATTGAGATGTGACCACGTTGCGTTTTGCGCCGTTTCCTGTTGTGGGCACTAGGCCGACCCACACAAGTGAGGTACCTTTTTTCTCGTAAGACTTTGGGAAACGCGGGGTGGGTGGAAATTTGTGGATCCACGCAGATTCCGGAACTTTCCACTACAAAAATGTGGGGAAAATGTGGTTTTTTTGATAATTTTTTAGGTTTGCAAGGGATTCTGGGTAACAGACCCTGGTGGGAGGCAGTCAAGTCACCCCATCCTGGATTCCCCTGGGTGTCTAGTTTTCAAAAATGTATAGGTTTGCTAGGTTTCCCAAGGTGCCCGCAGAGCTAGGGTTAAAAAACTACAGCTAGTCATTTTGCCAAAAAAGGGTAATTTTTCACTGCGAAATTGAGATGTGACCACGGTGCGTTTTGCGTCGTTTCCTGTCGCGGGCACTAGGCCGACCCACACAAGTGAGGTACCGTTTTTCTCATAAGACTTTGGGGAACGCGGGGTGGGTGGAAATTTGTGGATCCACGCAGATTCCGGAACTTTCCACCACAGAAATGTGGGGAAAATGCGTTAATTTGGACAATTTTTTAGGTTTGCAAGGGATTCTGGGTAACAGACCCTGGTTGTGCCAGTCAAGTCACCCCATCCTAGATTCCCATGGGTGTCTATTTTTTAAAAATGTATAGGTTTGCTAGGTTTCCCAAGGTGCCCGCAGAGCTAGGGTTCAAAAACTACAGCTAGTCGTTTTGCCAAAAAAGGGTTATTTTTCACTGCGAAATTGAGGTGTGACCACGATGCGTTTTATGCCGTTTCCTGTCGCGGGCACTAGGCCGACCCACACAAGTGAGGTACCGTTTTTCTCGTAAGACTTTGGGGAACGCGGGGTGGGTGGAAATTTGTGGATCCACGCAGATTCCGGAACTTTCCACCACAGAAATGTGGGGAAAATGTGTTTTTTTGGACAATTTATTAGGTTTGCAAGGGATTCTGGGTAACAGACCCTGGTGGGAGGCAGTCAAGTCACCCCATCCTGAATTCCCCTGGCTGTCTAGTTTTCAAAAATGTATAGGTTTGCTAGGTTTCCCAAGGTGCCCGCAGAGCTAGGGTTAAAAAACTACAGCTAGTCATTTTGCCAAAAAAGGGTAATTTTTTACTGCGAAATTGAGATGTGACCACGGTGCGTTTTGCGTTGTTTCCTGTCGCGGGCACTAGGCCGACCCACACAAGTGAGGTACCGTTTTTCTCATAAGACTTTGGGGAACGCGGGGTGGGTGGAAATTTGTGGATCCACGCAGATTCCGGAACTTTCCACCACAGAAATGTGGGGAAAATTTGTTTTTTTGGACAATTTTTTAGGTTTGCAAGGGATTCTGGGTAACAGACCCTGGTTGTGCCAGTCAAGTCACCCCATCCTGGATTCCCCTGGGTGTCTAGTTTTCAAAAATGTATAGGTTTGCTAGGTTTCCCAAGGTGCCCGCAGAGCTAGGGTTCAAAAACTACAGCTAGTCGTTTTGCCAAAAAAGGCTCATTTTTCACTGCGAAATTGAGGTGTGACCACGTTGCGTTTTGCGCCATTTCCTGTCGTAGGCACTAGGCCGACCCACACAAGTGAGGTACCGTTTTTCTCATAAGACTTTGGGGAACGCGGGGTGTGTGGAAATTTGTGGATCCACGCAGATTCCGGAACTTTCCACTACAGAAATGTGGGGAAAATGTGTTCTTTTTTGACAATTTTTTAGGTTTGCAAGGGATTCTGGGTAACAGACCCTGGTGGGAGGCAGTCAAGTCACCCCATCCTGGATTTCCCTGGCTGTCTAGTTTTCAAAAATGTATAGGTTTGCTAGGTTTCCCAAGGTGCCCGCAGAGCTAGGGTTAAAAAACTACAGCTAGTCATTTTGCCAAAAAAGGGTAATTTTTCACTGCGAAATTGAGATGTGACCACGGTGCGTTTTGCGTCGTTTCCTGTTGCGGGCACTAGGCCGACCCACACAAGTGAGGTACCGTTTTTCTCATAAGACTTTGGAGAACGCGGGGTGGGTGGAAATTTGTGGATCCACGCAGATTCCGGAACTTTCCACCACAGAAATATGGGGAAAATGCGTTGTTTTGGACAATTTGTTAGGTTTGCAAGGGATTCTGGGTAACAGACCCTGGTTGTGCCAGTCAAGTCACCCCATCCTAGATTCCCCTGGGTGTCTAGTTTTCAAAAATGTATAGGTTTGCTAGGTTTCCCAAGGTGCCCGCAGAGCTAGGGTTCAAAAACTACAGCTAGTCGTTTTGCCAAAAAAGGGTTATTTTTCACTGCGAAATTGAGGTGTGACCACGATGCTTTTTATGCCGTTTCCTGTCGCGGGCACTAGGCCGACCCACACAAGTGAGGTACCGTTTTTCTCGTAAGACTTTGGGGAATACGGGGTGGGTGGAAATTTGTGGATCCACGCAGATTCCGGAACTTTCCACCACAGAAACATGGGGAAAATGTGTTTTTTTGGACAATTTATTAGGTTTGCAAGGGATTCTGGGTAACAGACCCTGGTGGGAGGCAGTCAAGTCACCCCATCCTGGATTCCCCTGGCTGTCTAGTTTTCAAAAATGTATAGGTTTGCTAGTTTTCCCAAGGTGCCCGCAGAGCTAGGGTTAAAAAACTACAGCTAGTCATTTTGCAAAAAATGGGTAATTTTTCACTGCGAAATTGAGATGTGACCACGGTGCGTTTTGCGTCGTTTCCTGTCGCGGGCACTAGGCCGACCCACACAAGTGAGGTACAGTTTTTCTCATAAGACTTTGGGGAACGCGGGGTGGGTGGAAATTTGTGGATCCACGCAGATTCCGAAACTTTCCACCACAGAAATGTGGGGAAAATGTGTTTTTTTGGACAATTTTTTAGGTTTGCAAGGGATTCTGGGTAACAGACCCTGGTTGTGCCAGTCAAGTCACCCCATCCTGGATTCCCCTGGGTGTCTAGTTTTCAAAAATATATAGGTTTGCTAGGTTTCCCAAGGTGCCCGCAGAGCTAGGGTTCAAAAACTACAGCTAGTCGTTTTGCCAAAAAAGGCTCATTTTTCACTGCGAAATTGAGGTGTGACCACGTTGAGTTTTGCGGCGTTTCCTGTCGCGGGCACTAGGCCGACCCACACAAGTGAGGTACCGTTTTTCTCGTAAGACTTTGAGAAACGCGGGATGGGTGAAAATTTGTGGATCCACGCAGATTCCTGAACTTTCCACCACAGAAATTTTGGGAAAATGTGTTTTTTTTATAATGTTTGGGGTTTGCAAGGGATTCTGAGTAACAGACCCTGGTTAGATGCAGTCAAGTCACCCCATCCTGGATTCCCCTGGGTGTCTAGTTTTCAAAAATGTATAGGTTTTCTAGATTTCCCAACGTGCCCGCAGAGCTAGGGTTAAAAAACTACAGCTAGTCATTTTGCCAAAAAAGGGTCATTTTTCACTGCGAAATTGAGGTGTGACCACGGTGCGTTTTGCGTCGTTTCCTGTCGCGGGCACTAGGCCGACCCACACAAGTGAGGTACCGTTTTTCTCATAAGACTTTGGGGAACGCGGGGTGGGTGGAAATTTGTGGATCCACGCAGATTCCGGAACTTTCCACCACAGAAATGTGGGGAAAATGCGTTAATTTGGACAATTTTTTAGGTTTGCAAGGGATTCTGGGTAACAGACCCTGGTTGTGCCAGTCAAGTCACCCCATCCTAGATTCCCATGGGTGTCTATTTTTTAAAAATGTATAGGTTTGCTAGGTTTCCCAAGGTGCCCGCAGAGCTAGGGTTCAAAAACTACAGCTAGTCGTTTTGCCAAAAAAGGGTTATTTTTCACTGCGAAATTGAGGTGTGACCACGATGCGTTTTATGCCGTTTCCTGTCGCGGGCACTAGGCCGACCCACACAAGTGAGGTACCGTTTTTCTCGTAAGACTTTGGGGAACGCGGGGTGGGTGGAAATTTGTGGATCCACGCAGATTCCGGAACTTTCCACCACAGAAATGTGGGGAAAATGTGTTTTTTTGGACAATTTATTAGGTTTGCAAGGGATTCTGGGTAACAGACCCTGGTGGGAGGCAGTCAAGTCACCCCATCCTGAATTCCCCTGGCTGTCTAGTTTTCAAAAATGTATAGGTTTGCTAGGTTTCCCAAGGTGCCCGCAGAGCTAGGGTTAAAAAACTACAGCTAGTCATTTTGCCAAAAAAGGGTAATTTTTTACTGCGAAATTGAGATGTGACCACGGTGCGTTTTGCGTTGTTTCCTGTCGCGGGCACTAGGCCGACCCACACAAGTGAGGTACCGTTTTTCTCATAAGACTTTGGGGAACGCGGGGTGGGTGGAAATTTGTGGATCCACGCAGATTCCGGAACTTTCCACCACAGAAATGTGGGGAAAATTTGTTTTTTTGGACAATTTTTTAGGTTTGCAAGGGATTCTGGGTAACAGACCCTGGTTGTGCCAGTCAAGTCACCCCATCCTGGATTCCCCTGGGTGTCTAGTTTTCAAAAATGTATAGGTTTGCTAGGTTTCCCAAGGTGCCCGCAGAGCTAGGGTTCAAAAACTACAGCTAGTCGTTTTGCCAAAAAAGGCTCATTTTTCACTGCGAAATTGAGGTGTGACCACGTTGCGTTTTGCGCCATTTCCTGTCGTAGGCACTAGGCCGACCCACACAAGTGAGGTACCGTTTTTCTCATAAGACTTTGGGGAACGCGGGGTGTGTGGAAATTTGTGGATCCACGCAGATTCCGGAACTTTCCACTACAGAAATGTGGGGAAAATGTGTTCTTTTTTGACAATTTTTTAGGTTTGCAAGGGATTCTGGGTAACAGACCCTGGTGGGAGGCAGTCAAGTCACCCCATCCTGGATTTCCCTGGCTGTCTAGTTTTCAAAAATGTATAGGTTTGCTAGGTTTCCCAAGGTGCCCGCAGAGCTAGGGTTAAAAAACTACAGCTAGTCATTTTGCCAAAAAAGGGTAATTTTTCACTGCGAAATTGAGATGTGACCACGGTGCGTTTTGCGTCGTTTCCTGTTGCGGGCACTAGGCCGACCCACACAAGTGAGGTACCGTTTTTCTCATAAGACTTTGGAGAACGCGGGGTGGGTGGAAATTTGTGGATCCACGCAGATTCCGGAACTTTCCACCACAGAAATATGGGGAAAATGCGTTGTTTTGGACAATTTGTTAGGTTTGCAAGGGATTCTGGGTAACAGACCCTGGTTGTGCCAGTCAAGTCACCCCATCCTAGATTCCCCTGGGTGTCTAGTTTTCAAAAATGTATAGGTTTGCTAGGTTTCCCAAGGTGCCCGCAGAGCTAGGGTTCAAAAACTACAGCTAGTCGTTTTGCCAAAAAAGGGTTATTTTTCACTGCGAAATTGAGGTGTGACCACGATGCTTTTTATGCCGTTTCCTGTCGCGGGCACTAGGCCGACCCACACAAGTGAGGTACCGTTTTTCTCGTAAGACTTTGGGGAATACGGGGTGGGTGGAAATTTGTGGATCCACGCAGATTCCGGAACTTTCCACCACAGAAACATGGGGAAAATGTGTTTTTTTGGACAATTTATTAGGTTTGCAAGGGATTCTGGGTAACAGACCCTGGTGGGAGGCAGTCAAGTCACCCCATCCTGGATTCCCCTGGCTGTCTAGTTTTCAAAAATGTATAGGTTTGCTAGTTTTCCCAAGGTGCCCGCAGAGCTAGGGTTAAAAAACTACAGCTAGTCATTTTGCAAAAAATGGGTAATTTTTCACTGCGAAATTGAGATGTGACCACGGTGCGTTTTGCGTCGTTTCCTGTCGCGGGCACTAGGCCGACCCACACAAGTGAGGTACAGTTTTTCTCATAAGACTTTGGGGAACGCGGGGTGGGTGGAAATTTGTGGATCCACGCAGATTCCGAAACTTTCCACCACAGAAATGTGGGGAAAATGTGTTTTTTTGGACAATTTTTTAGGTTTGCAAGGGATTCTGGGTAACAGACCCTGGTTGTGCCAGTCAAGTCACCCCATCCTGGATTCCCCTGGGTGTCTAGTTTTCAAAAATATATAGGTTTGCTAGGTTTCCCAAGGTGCCCGCAGAGCTAGGGTTCAAAAACTACAGCTAGTCGTTTTGCCAAAAAAGGCTCATTTTTCACTGCGAAATTGAGGTGTGACCACGTTGAGTTTTGCGGCGTTTCCTGTCGCGGGCACTAGGCCGACCCACACAAGTGAGGTACCGTTTTTCTCGTAAGACTTTGAGAAACGCGGGATGGGTGGAAATTTGTGGATCCACGCAGATTCCTGAACTTTCCACCACAGAAATTTTGGGAAAATGTGTTTTTTTTATAATGTTTGGGGTTTGCAAGGGATTCTGAGTAACAGACCCTGGTTAGATGCAGTCAAGTCACCCCATCCTGGATTCCCCTGGGTGTCTAGTTTTCAAAAATGTATAGGTTTTCTAGATTTCCCAACGTGCCCGCAGAGCTAGGGTTAAAAAACTACAGCTAGTCATTTTGCCAAAAAAGGGTCATTTTTCACTGCGAAATTGAGGTGTGACCACGATGCGTTTTGCGCCGTTTCCTGTCACGGGCACTAGGCCGACCCGCACAAGTGAGGTACCGTTTTTCTCGTAAGACTTTGGGAAACGCGGGGTGGGTGGAAATTTGTGGATCGACGAGGATTCCGGAACTTTCCACTACAGAAATGTGGGGAAAATGTGTTTTTTTTTACAATTTTTTAGGTTTGCAAGGGATTCTGGGTAACAGACCCTGGTGGGAGGCAGTCAAGTCACCCCATCATGGATTCCCCTGGGTGTCTAGTTTTCAAAAATGAATAGGTTTGCTAGGTTTCCAAAGGTGCCCGCAGAGCTAGGGTTCAAAAACTACAGCTAGTCGTTTTGCCAAAAAAGGGTCATTTTTCACTGCGAAATTGAGGTGTGACCACGATGCGTTTTGCGCCGTTTCCTGTCGCGGGCACTAGGCCGACCCACACAAGTGAGTTACCGTTTTTCTCATAAGACTTTGGGGAATGAGGGGTGGGTGGAAATTTGTGGATCCACGCAGATTCCGGAACTTTCCACGACAGAAATGTGGGGAAAATGTTTTTTAAGACAATTTTTTAGGTTTGCAAGGGATTCTGGGTAACAGACCCTGGTGGGAGGCAGTCAAGTAACCCCATCCTGGATTCCCCTGGGTGTCTAGTTTTCAAAAATGTATAGGTTTGCTAGGTTTCCCAAGGTGCCTGCAGAGCTAGGGTTCAAAAACTAAAGCTAGTCGTTTTGCCAAAAAAGGGTCATTTTTCACTGCGAAATTGAGGTGTGACCACGTTGTGTTTTGCGCCGTTTCCTGTCGCGGGCACTAGGCCGACCCACACAAGTGAGGTACCGTTTTTCTCGTAAGACTTTGGGGAACGCGGAGTAGGTGGAAATTTGTGGATCCACGCAGATTCTGGAACTTTCCACCACAGAAATGTGGGGAAAATGTGGTTTTTAAAATTTTTTTTAAGGTTTGCAAGGGATTCTGGGTAACAGACCCTGGTGGGAGGCAGTCAAGTAACCCCATCCTGGATTTCCCTGGGTGTCTAGTTTTCAAAAATGTATAGGTTTGCTAGGTTTTCCAAGGTGCCCGCAGAGCTAGGGTTCAATAACTACAGCTAGTCATTTTGCCAAAAAAGGGTCATTTTTCACTGCGAAATTGAGATGTGACCATGTTGTGTTTTGCGCCGTTTCCTGTTGTGGGCACTAGGCCGACCCACACAAGTGAGGTACCTTTTTTCTCGTAAGACTTTGGGAAACGCGGGGTGGGTGTAAATTTGTGGATCCACGCAGATTCCGGAACTTTCCACTACAGAAATGTGGGGAAAATGTGTTTTTTTGGACAATTTTTTAGGTTTGCAAGGGATTCTGGGTAACAGACACTGGTGGGAGGCAGTCAAGTCACCCCATCCTGGATTCCCCTGGGTGTCTAGTTTTCAAAAATGTATAGGTTTGCTAGGTTTCCCAAGGTGCCCGCAGAGCTAGGGTTCAAAAACTACAGCTAGTCGTTTTGCCAAAAAATGGTAATTTTTCACTGCGAAATTGAGGTGTGACCACGATGCGTTTTACGCCGTTTCCTGTCGCTGGCACTAGGCCGACCCACACAAGTGAGGTACCGTTTTTCTCGTAAGACTTTGGGGAACGCGGGGTGGGTGGAAATTTGTGGATCCACGCAGATTCCGGAACTTTCCACCACAGAAATGTGGGGAAAATGTGTTTTTTTGGATAATTTTTTAGGTTTGCAAGGGATTCTGGGTAACAGACCCTGGTTGTGCCAGTCAAGTCACCCCATCCTGGATTCCCCTGGGTGTCTAGTTTTCAAAAATATATAGGTTTGCTAGGTTTCCCAAGGTGCCCGCAGAGCTAGGGTTCAAAAACTACAGCTAGTCGTTTTGCCAAAAAAGGAACATTTTTCACTGCGAAATTGAGGTGTGACCACGTTGAGTTTTGCGCCGTTTCCTGTCGCGGGCACTAGGCCGACCCACACAAGTGAGGTACCGTTTTTCTCGTAAGACTTTGAGAAACGCGGGATGGGTGGAAATTTGTGGATCCACGCAGATTCCTGAACTTTCCACCACAGAAATGTTGGGAAAATGTGTTTTTTTTATAATGTTTGGGGTTTGCAAGGGATTCTGGGTAACAGACCCTGGTGAGAGGCAGTCAAGTCACCCCATCCTGGATTCCCCTGGGTGTCTTGTTTTCAAAAATGTATAGGTTTGCTAGGTTTCCCAACGTGCCCGCAGAGCTAGGGTTAAAAAACTACAGCTAGTCATTTTGCCAAAAAAGGGTCATTTTTCACTACGAAATTGAGGTGTGACCACAATGCGTTTTACGCCGTTTCCTGTCGCGGGCACTAGGCCGACCCACACAAGTGAGGTACCTTTTTTCTCATAAGACTTTGGGGAACGAGGGGTGGGTGGAAATTTGTGGATCCACGCAGATTCCGGAACTTTCCACGACAGAAATGTGGGGAAAATGTGTTTTTTAAGACAATTTTTTAGGTTTGCAAGGGATTCTGGGTAACAGACCCTGGTGGGAGGCAGTCAAGTCACCCCATCCTGGATTCCCCTGGGTGTCTAGTTTTCAAAAATGAATAGGTTTGCTAGGTTTCCAAAGGTGCCCGCAGAGCTAGGGTTCAAAAACTACAGCTAGTCGTTTTGCCAAAAAAGGGTCATTTTTCACTGCGAAATTGAGGTGTGACCACGATGCGTTTTGCGCCGTTTCCTGTCGCGGGCACTAGGCCGACCCACACAAGTGAGTTACCGTTTTTCTCATAAGACTTTGGGGAATGAGGGGTGGGTGGAAATTTGTGGATCCACGCAGATTCCGGAACTTTCCACGACAGAAATGTGGGGAAAATGTTTTTTAAGACAATTTTTTAGGTTTGCAAGGGATTCTGGGTAACAGACCCTGGTGGGAGGCAGTCAAGTAACCCCATCCTGGATTCCCCTGGGTGTCTAGTTTTCAAAAATGTATAGGTTTGCTAGGTTTCCCAAGGTGCCTGCAGAGCTAGGGTTCAAAAACTAAAGCTAGTCGTTTTGCCAAAAAAGGGTCATTTTTCACTGCGAAATTGAGGTGTGACCACGTTGTGTTTTGCGCCGTTTCCTGTCGCGGGCACTAGGCCGACCCACACAAGTGAGGTACCGTTTTTCTCGTAAGACTTTGGGGAACGCGGAGTAGGTGGAAATTTGTGGATCCACGCAGATTCTGGAACTTTCCACCACAGAAATGTGGGGAAAATGTGGTTTTTAAAAAATTTTTTAAGGTTTGCAAGGGATTCTGGGTAACAGACCCTGGTGGGAGGCAGTCAAGTAACCCCATCCTGGATTTCCCTGGGTGTCTAGTTTTCAAAAATGTATAGGTTTGCTAGGTTTTCCAAGGTGCCCGCAGAGCTAGGGTTCAATAACTATAGCTAGTCATTTTGCCAAAAAAGGGTCATTTTTCACTGCGAAATTGAGATGTGACCACGTTGTGTTTTGCGCCGTTTCCTGTTGTGGGCACTAGGCCGACCCACACAAGTGAGGTACCGTTTTTCTCATAAGACTTTGGGGAACGCGGGGTGGGTGGAAATTTGTGGATCCACGCAGATTCCGGAACTTTCCACTACAGAAATGTGGGGAAAATGTGTTTTTTTGGACAATTTTTTAGGTTTGCAAGGGATTCTGGGTAACAGACACTGGTGGGAGGCAGTCAAGTCACCCCATCCTGGATTCCCCTGGGTGTCTAGTTTTCAAAAATGTATAGGCTTGCTAGGTTTCCCAAGGTGCCCGCAGAGCTAGGGTTCAAAAACTACAGCTAGTCGTTTTGCCAAAAAAGGGTAATTTTTCACTGCGAAATTGAGGTGTGACCACGATGCGTTTTACGCCGTTTCCTGTCGCTGGCACTAGGCCGACCCACACAAGTGAGGTACCGTTTTTCTCGTAAGACTTTGGGGAACGCGGGGTGGGTGGAAATTTGTGGATCCACGCAGATTCCGGAACTTTCCACCACAGAAATGTGGGGAAAATGTGTTTTTTTGGATAATTTTTTAGGTTTGCAAGGGATTCTGGGTAACAGACCCTGGTTGTGCCAGTCAAGTCACCCCATCCTGGATTCCCCTGGGTGTCTAGTTTTCAAAAATATATAGGTTTGCTAGGTTTCCCAAGGTGCCCGCAGAGCTAGGGTTCAAAAACTACAGCTAGTCGTTTTGCCAAAAAAGGAACATTTTTCACTGCGAAATTGAGGTGTGACCACGTTGAGTTTTGCGCCGTTTCCTGTCGCGGGCACTAGGCCGACCCACACAAGTGAGGTACCGTTTTTCTCGTAAGACTTTGAGAAACGCGGGATGGGTGGAAATTTGTGGATCCACACAGATTCCTGAACTTTCCACCACAGAAATGTTGGGAAAATGTGTTTTTTTTATAATGTTTGGGGTTTGCAAGGGATTCTGGGTAACAGACCCTGGTGAGAGGCAGTCAAGTCACCCCATCCTGGATTCCCCTGGGTGTCTAGTTTTCAAAAATGTATAGGTTTGCTAGGTTTCCCAACGTGCCCGCAGAGCTAGGGTTAAAAAACTACAGCTAGTCATTTTGCCAAAAAAGGGTCATTTTTCACTACGAAATTGAGGTGTGACCACAATGCGTTTTGCGCCGTTTCCTGTCGCGGGCACTAGGCCGACCCACACAAGTGAGGTACCTTTTTTCTCATAAGACTTTGGGGAACGAGGGGTGGGTGGAAATTTGTGGATCCACGCAGATTCCGGAACTTTCCACGACAGAAATGTGGGGAAAATGTGTTTTTTAAGACAATTTTTTAGGTTTGCAAGGGATTCTGGGTAACAGACCCTGGTGGGAGGCAGTCAAGTAACCCCATCCTGGATTCCCCTGGGTGTCTAGTTTTCAAAAATGTATAGGTTTGCTAGGTTTCCCAAGGTGCCCGCAGAGCTAGGGTTCAAAAACTACAGCTAGTCGTTTTGCCAAAAAAGGGTCATTTTTCACTGCGAAATTGAGGTGTGACCACGTTGCGTTTTGCGCCGTTTCCTGTCGCGGGCACTAGGCCGACCCACACAAGTGAGGTACCGTTTTTCTCGTAAGACTTTGGGGAACGCGGAGTGGGTGTAAATTTGTGGATCCACGCAGATTCCGGAACTTTCCACCACAGAAATGTGGGGAAAATGTGGTTTTTTAAAAAAATGTTAAGGTTTGCAAGGGATTCTGGGTAACAGACCCTGGTGGGAGGCAGTCAAGTAACCCCATCCTGGATTTCCCTGGGTGTCTAGTTTTCAAAAATGTATAGGTTTGCTAGGTTTCCCAAGGTGCCCGCAGAGCTAGGGTTCAAAAACTACAGCTAGTCATTTTGCCAAAAAAGGGTCATTTTTCACTGCGAAATTGAGATGTGACCACGTTGCGTTTTGCGCCGTTTCCTGTTGTGGGCACTAGGCCGACCCACACAAGTGAGGTACCTTTTTTCTCGTAAGACTTTGGGAAATGCGGGGTGGGTGGAAATTTGTGGATCCACGCAGATTCCGGAACTTTCCACTACAGAAATGTGGGGAAAATGTGTTTTTTTTGACAATTTTTTAGGTTTGCAAGGGATTCTGGGTAACAGACCCTGGTGGGAGGCAGTCAAGTCACCCCATCCTGGATTCCCCTGGGTGTCTAGTTTTCAAATATGTATATGTTTGCTAGGTTTCCCAAGGTGCCCGCAGAGCTAGGGTTCAAAAACTACAGCTAGTCGTTTTGCCAAAAAAGGGTAATTTTTCACTGCGAAATTGAGGTGTGACCACGATGCGTTTTACGCCGTTTCCTGTCGCTGGCACTAGGCCGACCCACACAAGTGAGGTACCGTTTTTCTCGTAAGACTTTGGGGAACGCGGGGTGGGTGGAAATTTGTGGATCCACGCAGATTCCGGAACTTTCCACAACAGAAATGTGGGGAAAATGTGTTTTTTTGGACAATTTTTTAGGTTTGCAAGGGATTCTCGGTAACAGACCCTGGTGGGAGGCAGTCAAGTCACCCCATCCTGGATTCCCCTGGGTGTCTAGTTTTCAAACATGTATAGGTTTGCTAGGTTTCCCTAGGTGCCCGCAGAGCTAGGGTTCAAAAACTACAGCTAGTCGTTTTGCCAAAAAAGGGTCATTTTTCACTGCGAAATTGAGATGTCACCACGTTGCGTTTTGCGCCATTTCCTGTCGTAGGCACTAGGCCGACCCACACAAGTGAGGTACCGTTTTTCTCATAAGACTTTGGGGAACACGGGGTGTGTGGAAATTTGTGGATCCACGCAGATTCCGGAACTTTCCACTACAGAAATGTGGGGAAAATGTGTTCTTTTTTGACAATTTTTTAGGTTTGCAAGGGATTCTGGGTAACAGACCCTGGTGGGAGGCAGTCAAGTCACCCCATCCTAAATTCCCCTGGCTGTCTAGTTTTCAAAAATGTATAGGTTTGCTAGGTTTCCCAAGGTGCCCGCAGAGCTAGGGTTAAAAAACTACAGCTAGTCATTTTGCCAAAAAAGGGTAATTTTTCACTGCGAAATTGAGATGTGACCACGGTGCGTTTTGCGTCGTTTCCTGTCGCGGGCACTAGGCCGACCCACACAAGTGAGGTACCGTTTTTCTCATAAGACTTTGGGGAACGCGGGGTGGGTGGAAATTTGTGGATCCACGCAGATTCCGGAACTTTCCACCACAGAAATGTGGGGAAAATGCGTTTTTTTGGACAATTTTTTAGGTTTGCAAGGGATTCTGGGTAACAGACCCTGGTTGTGCCAGTCAAGTCACCCCATCCTAGATTCCCCTGGGTGTCTAGTTTTCAAAAATGTATAGGTTTGCTAGGTTTCCCAAGGTGCCCGCAGAGCTAGGGTTCAAAAACTACAGCTAGTCGTTTTGCCAAAAAAGGGTTATTTTTCACTGCGAAATTGAGGTGTGACCATGATGCGTTTTATGCCGTTTTCTGTCGCGGGCACTAGGCCGACCCACACAAGTGAGGTACCGTTTTTCTCGTAAGACTTTGGGGAACACCGGGTGGGTGGAAATTTGTGGATCCACGCAGATTCCGGAACTTTCCACCACAGAAATGTGGGGAAAATGTGTTTTTTTGGACAATTTATTAGGTTTGCAAGGGATTCTGGGTAACAGACCCTGGTGGGAGGCAGTCAAGTCACCCCATCCTGGATTCCCCTGGCTGTCTAGTTTTCAAAAATGTATAGGTTTGCTAGGTTTCCCAAGGTGCCCGCAGAGCTAGGGTTAAAAAACTACAGCTAGTCATTTTGCCAAAAAAGGGTAATTTTTCACTGCAAAATTGAGATGTGACCACGGTGCGTTTTGCGTCGTTTCCTGTCGCGGGCACTAGGCCGACCCACACAAGTGAGGTACCGTTTTTCTCATAAGACTTTGGGGAACGCGGGGTGGGTGGAAATTTGTGGATCCACGCAGATTCCGGAACTTTCCACCACAGAAATGTGGGGAAAATGTGTTTTTTTGGACAATTTTTTAGGTTTGCAAGGGATTCTGGGTAACAGACCCTGGTTGTGCCAGTCAAGTCACCCCATCCTGGATTCCCCTGGGTGTCTAGTTTTCAAAAATGTATAGGTTTGCTAGGTTTCCCAAGGTGCCCGCAGAGCTTGGGTTCAAAAACTACAGCTAGTCGTTTTGCCAAAAAAGGCTCATTTTTCACTGCGAAATTGAGGTGTGACCACGTTGAGTTTTGCGCCGTTTCCTGTCGCGGGCACTAGGCCGACCCACACAAGTGAGGTACCGTTTTTCTCGTTAGACTTTGAGAAACGCGGGATGGGTGGAAATTTGTGGATCCACGCAGATTCCTGAACTTTCCACCACAGAAATGTTGGGAAAATGTGTTTTTTTTATAATGTTTGGGGTTTGCAAGGGATTCTGGGTAACAGACCCTGGTGAGAGGCAGTCAAGTCACCCCATCCTGGATTCCCCTGGGTGTTTAGTTTTCAAAAATGTATAGGTTTGCTAGGTTTCCTGTTGGACTTGGCCCTTCTGGCAGGTTCACCCCTGAACTTTTTTTGCTTTTATTGATGACATGGTGTAGTGATTTTGGGGTTTCTGTGCACTTTACCGCTGTGTCCCAGGGTAAAGTGCGTGCGTGTGTTGAGGTTGGCCTGCCCTCCCATAGGAATGCATGGGGAATGTATGTGTCCCTAGTAGTTCCTGATGCGTGGGGTGTGCAGGCCCGAGTTTGGTATGTGCGGACTCGTGGGAGTGAATGCTGCGCGATGATGTGTGCGGCGTGCATGTACCTAGTGTGGAAGTGCCACTTCTAGAAGTGGGCACTTCTGTGTGCAGTGTGTCTGTCGCGTGATTGGCTGGTCATGTCATGTGACGGGCTAGGGATTCCCCAGAGTCAGGATGAGTCACCCAGTGGTGAATGGGGAGATCAGCAGCTAGATGGGTGGGAGGAGTACACCTGGGTCCTGAATAGGACAGGGTTTTCCACACACAATGCTGGCCCCGCCCCCTGCGGTGCGACTGACGACCCTAGCCCTGCCAATGAATAGAGTGAGGGGCTGAGCACATCAAGGGTGCTCCCCAACCAGCTGCGACTGGTTTTCCCCCTCACCCTGAACCCAGAACAAAGGGGTTTGCTGTATAAAAATGGGGCTGTGTCCCCACAGAAACTGTTCTCTGCCAGGATCCTGCCTGAGGGGGCTGCTGCTGCTGCTGGAGGCCAGGAGGAACCGCCACTTGGGACTGCCTTCCTGCCCTGGAGGGCCCAGTGAGCTGGCCCCTGGCCCAGCCTTGTCCCCCTGCCTACCTTCCTAAAAACTTTGCTGGACCTTGCTTGGATCCTACTTTAAGCGCCAGGAGCGCTTTATTGTGCCCCTAAAGCACCGGGAAGTGCTTTTCTTTCCCTCATTGCGCTGGGAGCGCTTTATGTGTATCCCTAAGCGCCTGGGAGCGCTTTCATTGGCTTCATAGCGCTAGGAGCGCTTTATTTTTGAAAGCCGGTGCCCACCCGGCGTTTGCCCCGTCTTCGCCAATCTTAAAGTCCCCTGGCAGGTGCCCACCCTGCCAGGGACATTGCCGTGGTCGCTGGCGGGTGCCCACCCCGCTTCCTTCAGTATTTAAACTACGGGTGCCTACCCAGCGTTATTGCCACCTTAGCGGGATCCCACCCTGCATTTTTGTTGCCGAAATCACCGCTGCAGCCCGAGCCGAAACCCAGGAAGTCAGGCATCCTTTGTCGGACGTGGGCGGGACTTAACTCGGAAGCGGACGGGAGCCTACCCCGCGCTCCTTCCAGGAGATTCAGCCGGAAGCAGACGGGAGGCCACCCCGCGCTCCAGTGCCACCAGAAGAGGTGCCCCGGTGAAGACTGCAGGGAGCGAGCCCCACAGACCGAGTTCGGCCTGCGCCACCTCTCCCCCAGCCGGTGAGTAAATACAGGGAGTCCGGGTGGGGAGAGGCGGGTGCAGAGCGGCCCCGCTTCCAGAGGCCGCTCCAACGGGACCACAGCGTTGGTCCCCGAGCGCGAGTGGCGCTCCTACAAAGACGGCCTAAATTGCTTCAGAGTCCGTAGGGACTCTAGTTTCTGGGGGCAAGGATTCGTCACAGAGCCTCACAAGCTCCCACGGGGCCCGCATTAGTTTCCTTGAGCGCTGGTGCGCTTCAATGGTCCCACATTGCCGGTAGAGCCTGCGAGGCTCCAACGTTCCTGGGGGCATGATTATTTGAGAGCCCGCGAGGCTCCAACCTATGCGGGGGCAGATCATTGAGCGCAGAGGTCGCTCCAACGACGGGGGCAATATTTGCATAGAGCCCGGACAGGCTCTAGGGGGCATTTTGTGCTGTAGAGCCCAGAGGGGCTCAGGGGGCCACACGTGTTGCGTATTGAGAGTCCAGGAGAGGCTCCAACGACTGCCATAATTGTTCTCAGGGCCCAGAGGTGCCCAGGCCCCAGTCCCTACAGCTGCCCAGCACTTAGTGGGCAGCTGCAACGTTTAGGTTGTGCATTGTGCGCCTGGCTTGCGCAGCCTGCGCAGTCGCGCCCTGACATTATTAGCTATTGGTCATTTCTGCACCCCTGAGAGGCCAGTTGGCCTGGGGACAGTTTTGCTGTGTTGTGCCCTCCCCTAGGGTGCTTGGTGATTTGCATACATGTACTTTTTTGCGCCTGCGCAATGCCTTCATGATATTTTCTTTCCTAAATTGTGTTTACACCTCTGAATGTTTTTATGCGTCATGTGTAATGTGCGTTTACCCCTACAGGTATTGTGATACTTAGGTGGTTGTTTTTCTCCTAGTACAGGTGGTGCTAGTGAGGTCCTGATTCCCTGCGCAGTATTTTCCTAAGGTGGTTAGGGTTGCGTAGGTGGTACTTCCTGTTACCAGTAGTTACTGGGTATGTGCTATGTTCTAAAGTTTTATTCCTATGTTCTAAGTGCTATTTCTAAAAAGTGCTAATTCCTGACAGTGGTCCATGTGGCCCTGTCCCCTGTATATATAATCCCTTGTAAATTCTGCCCGTGCCTGTTGGCACATTGTAAAGTGTGTGTTTTTATCTAATGTGTTGTGTATAATACAAAGGTTATTTTTATATAATACCCTGTGTGGAGTTTCCTTTGTGGTGGGCCTTGGGTGTTGTTGCTGGGTGCGTGCGCAAACGCTTTACACATCGCCTCAGGGATAAGCCTGTCTGCTCGTGCCAAGCTACCAAGGGGGTGACCAGGGGTTATCTTTGGCGTGTAACTTCCTTGCCCTGACTAGAGTGGTGGTTTCTGCCTGACTTTGGCGCAAGCCTTAGCCAACCAGAAATCCCATTTCTAACATTGGTGATCAGCGGTGGGATTTGGACTTGCGTTTGCGCTGTACCGCAGCAGCAACTGGCCGCACTACAAAACTCTGCATTTAGATAAATCACGTGGTATAGGGATTATTGTTTAAAGTTTGTTTTTAATTGTCATTTCTTTGGAAATGTGTTTCTTGTGCACTGTGAGTTAGGTGTCCCTAGCTCGGGAGGGTAGATCTTCCCCCTTAGTGCAATGTGTTTCTGGATTCACCAGAGGGTGGGATCCAGTGGTGGCAGCAGATGTGTGTCCAGTGCATGTATTCCCATTCCCAGTTCCAGGGGTAGTGGTACCTGTGTCACGTGGTGGTCAGGTTGAGAAATCAGGGGCGGTAGAAACTGTCTTACCAGTCTTGGGAGGGGTTTGGGGATGAATGTGTAATGCGCTGGATGAATGTGAATGTCCCATTCCCAGTTCCCAGAGTGATAGTACCTGTGTCACGTGGTGGTCAGGTTGAGAAATCAGGGGCGGTAGAAACTGTCTTACCAGTCTTGGGAGGGGTTTGGGGATGAATGTGTAATGCGCTGGATGAATGTGAATGTCCCATTCCCAGTTCCCAGAGGGATAGTACCTGTGTCACGTGGTGGTCAGGTTGAGAAATCAGGGGCGGTAGAAACTGTCTTACTAGTCTGGGGGGTGTGTGTATGTGGATGAATGGTGTGAGTTCTCTGAAATAAGGAGCTTGCTGGTTGATTGGGTGTGAGTTCTCTGGGATAGGGAGCTTGCATTGGGGAGTGATTCCAAAAGTAGTGGCTGAGGTGTCTTCCAGCCCAGCGTGGTGGAAGAGGTTCAGAGTAGCCCAGCTAGGTCTCGGTGTAGGGGCTCACGGCCTGTCTCTGCGGAGAAGGAGTGGGTGGGACTGCGTGTCTCCAGGTGCCCGAAACCCTGTGTCAGGGCCTGGATGGTTTCTTTAGGGAACATCAGGTCGGGGGCCTAGGCTGTACCAATAGGTCATTTGAGGAGGATCTCCCAGTGTCTAGAGGACGTGGAGCGTCTGTAATCAGACCTCCAGTAGTCCTGGTGTCTGGCGGTACCGCTCCAGTTGGGAGGGTGCGGAAGTCCAGAGTGAGGGGTGAGAGTGGGAGGGATTCCCCAGTGGGAACCAGTAGGTCAGGGACCAGCCAGGAGGGCTGAGTCGCCACTGAGTGACCGTGGTGTCGCCACTTCTGTCCTGGGGCATCTTCACGCACTGTCAGAGGGACAGGAGGTCGTGAGCTCTGCGCCAGGCAGACTGTCACACAACACGCTAGGTATGTGTCACCCTCGGGAGGGTATATGTACTCCCAGGAAGTCCTGGTTCTCCGGGCAATTGTGAGGTAGTACCCCCTGAAAGCAGGTGGGGTACAGTTGTGAGGGGTGAGAGGGGGAGAGGTCCCCAGTGGGAACCAGTGGGTCAGGGGGCCGGCCAGATGGGCTGAGCCACCAATGAGTGACCATGGTGACGCCACTTCTGTCCTGGGGCATCTTCACGCACTGTCAGAGGGACAGGAGGTCGTGAGCTCTGCGCCAGGCAGACTGTCACACGACACGCTAGGTATGTGTCACCCTTAGGAAGTCATGGTCCGCCAGGCATCTGACCAAAGGGTACGTCCCTCGGTTGGGGAGCCAGTAGCCGGTGTTTCCGGATCTGGACGTAAGGACGACTGTAGTCAGTGTCCTGGCCGGTTTGCCTTCTAGGGGTACCGCTCCAGTTGGGAGGGTGCGGAACTCTGGAAGGGGGTGCAGAGGGAGGGCGGCCTCGCCTCTGACCCCGGTGCAGCCGGCGAACTTTGATCCCAGGTGGTAGACCAGTTGGTGGAGAGAGGTCCTGAACTGGTGGGAGAGTTGTGTTCTGGTGGGTGCTTCCCTGGGAGGGGGCGGAACCCCAGAAGTAGAGGTAGGGTGGGGCATTCTTGCCCGTGACCTCTGGTCAGCCTGAGGGTGCGGACCCTAGGTTGAAGGATCAGTGGTAGTTGGGAACTACACTGAGAGGGAGAGTGGAGAATGGTTTATATGCCAGGGGTTACTACCCCCCACTCTGGGTTTGGCAAGGACCAGTGGTATCTGGGTGGCCTAGGGCCTGGTCCTGGCCGTGGACAACTAGGTAGTACCAGTGGGGTAGCCTAGTTGGGCCTGAGTTCTTTTTGGTTGTTTTTTTTTTCAGATGGAACCATGTTGAGTGAGAATGGCACAGAACCGGAGAGTGTCCCTGCAGTGCGGGCCTGCGTCCGTGTTCTATCGCCCCAAGCAGGGAAGACCATCATGGGGGTGATTGGTCTGCCCTGCGTTTTGGCTGGAAGGGGGTTGTGTTGGACTTGGCCCTTCTGGCAGGTTCACCCCTGAACTTTTTTTGCTTTTATTGATGACATGGTGTAGTGATTTTGGGGTTTCTGCGCACTTTACCGCTGTGTCCCAGGGTAAAGTGCGTGCGTGTGTTGAGGTCGGCCTGCCCTCCCATAGGAATGCATGGGGAATGTATGTGTCCCTAGTAGTTCCTGATGCGTGGGATGTGCAGGCCCGAGTTTGGTATGTGCGGACTCGTGGGAGTGAATGCTGCGCGATGATGTGTGCGGCGTGCATGTACCTAGTGTGGAAGTGCCACTTCTAGAAGTGGGCACTTCTGTGTGCAGTGTGTCTGTCGCGTGATTGGCTGGTCATGTCATGTGACGGGCTAGGGATTCCCCAGAGTCAGGATGAGTCACCCAGTGGTGAATGGGGAGATCAGCAGCTAGATGGGTGGGAGGAGTACACCTGGGTCCTGAATAGGACAGGGTTTTCCACACACAATGCTGGCCCCGCCCCCTGCGGTGCGACTGACGACCCTAGCCCTGCCAATGAATAGAGTGAGGGGCTGAGCACATCAAGGGTGCTCCCCAACCAGCTGCGACTGGTTTTCCCCCTCACCCTGAACCCAGAACAAAGGGGTTTACTGTATAAAAATGGGGCTGTGTCCCCACAGAAACTGTTCTCTGCCAGGATCCTGCCTGAGGGGGCTGCTGCTGCTGCTGGAGGCCAGGAGGAACCGCCACTTGGGACTGCCTTCCTGCCCTGGAGGGCCCAGTGAGCTGGCCCCTGGCCCAGCCTTGTCCCCCTGCCTACCTTCCTAAAAACTTTGCTGGACCTTGCTTGGATCCTACTTTAAGCGCCAGGAGCGCTTTATTGTGCCCCTAAAGCACCGGGAAGTGCTTTTCTTTCCCTCATAGCGCTGGGAGCGCTTTATGTGTATCCCTAAGCGCCTGGGAGCGCTTTCATTGGCTTCATAGCGCTAGGAGCGCTTTATTTTTGAAAGCCGGTGCCCACCCGGCGTTTGCCCCGTCTTCGCCAATCTTAAAGTCCCCTGGCAGGTGCCCACCCTGCCAGGGACATTGCCGTGGTCGTTGGCGGGTGCCCACCCCGCTTCCTTCAGTATTTAAACTACGGGTGCCTACCCCGCGTTATTGCCACCTTAGCGGGATCCCACCCTGCATTTTTGTTGCCGAAATCACCGCTGCAGCCCGAGCCGAAACCCAGGAAGTCAGGCATCCTTTGTCGGACGTGGGCGGGACTTAACTCGGAAGCGTACGGGAGCCTACCCCGCGCTCCTTTCAGGAGATTCAGCCGGAAGCAGACGGGAGGCCACCCCGCGCTCCAGTGCCACCAGAAGAGGTGCCCCGGTGAAGACTGCAGGGAGCGAGCCCCACAGACCGAGTTCGGCCTGCGCCACCTCTCCCCCAGCCGGTGAGTAAATACAGGGAGTCCGGGTGGGGAGAGGCGGGTGCAGAGCGGCCCCGCTTCCAGAGGCCGCTCCAACGGGACCACAGCGTTGGTCCCCGAGCGCGAGTGGCGCTCCTACAAAGACGGCCTAAATTGCTTCAGAGTCCGTAGGGACTCTAGTTTCTGGGGGCAAGGATTCGTCACAGAGCCTCACAAGCTCCCACGGGGCCCGCATTAGTTTCCTTGAGCGCTGGTGCGCTTCAATGGTCCCACATTGCCGGTAGAGCCTGCGAGGCTCCAACGTTCCTGGGGGCATGATTATTTGAGAGCCCGCGAGGCTCCAACCTATGCGGGGGCAGATCATTGAGCGCAGAGGTCGCTCCAACGACGGGGGCAATATTTGCATAGAGCCCGGACAGGCTCTAGGGGGCATTTTGTGCTGTAGAGCCCAGAGGGGCTCAGGGGGCCACACGTGTTGCGTATTGAGAGTCCAGGAGAGGCTCCAACGACTGCCATAATTGTTCTCAGGGCCCAGAGGTGCCCAGGCCCCAGTCCCTACAGCTGCCCAGCACTTAGTGGGCAGCTGCAACGTTTAGGTTGTGCATTGTGCGCCTGGCTTGCGCAGCCTGCGCAGTCGCGCCCTGACATTATTAGCTATTGGTCATTTCTGCACCCATGAGAGGCCAGTTGGCCTGGGGACAGTTTTGCTGTGTTGTGCCCTCCCCGAGGGTGCTTGGTGATTTGCATACATGTACTTTTTTGCGCCTGCGCAATGCCTTCATGATATTTTCTTTCCTAAATTGTGTTTACACCTCTGAATGTTTTTATGCGTCATGTGTAATGTGCGTTTACCCCTACAGGTATTGTGATACTTAGGTGGTTGTTTTTCTCCTAGTACAGGTGGTGCTAGTGAGGTCCTGATTCCCTGCGCAGTATTTTCCTAAGGTGGTTAGGGTTGCGTAGGTGGTACTTCCTGTTACCAGTAGTTACTGGGTATGTGCTATGTTCTAAAGTTTTATTCCTATGTTCTAAGTGCTATTTCTAAAAAGTGCTAATTCCTGACAGTGGTCCATGTGGCCCTGTCCCCTGTATATATAATCCCTTGTAAATTCTGCCCGTGCCTGTTGGCACATTGTAAAGTGTGTGTTTTTAT
This sequence comes from Triturus cristatus, assembly GCF_964204655.1. Lineage (NCBI taxonomy): Eukaryota > Metazoa > Chordata > Amphibia > Caudata > Salamandridae > Triturus > Triturus cristatus. The sequence goes on from NC_140579.1 coordinate 749,913,311, forward strand.
CTAATGTGTTCTGTATAATACAAAGGTTATTTTTATATAATACCCTGTGTGGAGTTTCCTTTGTGGTGGGCCTTGGGTGTTGTTGCTGGGTGCGTGCGCAAACGCTTTACACATCGCCTCAGGGATAAGCCTGTCTGCTCGTGCCAAGCTACCAAGGGGGTGAGCAGGGGTTATCTTTGGCGTGTAACTTCCTTGCCCTGACTAGAGTGGTGGTTTCTGCCTGACTTTGGCGCAAGCCTTAGCCAACCAGAAATCCCATTTCTAACATTTCCCAACGTGCCCGCAGAGCTAGGGTTAAAAAACTACAGCTAGTCATTTTGCCAAAAAAGGGTCATTTTTCAATACGAAATTGAGATGTGACCACGTTGCGTTTTGCGCCGTTTCCTGTCGCGGGCACTAGGCCGACCCACACAAGTGAGGTACCGTTTTTCTCGTAAGACTTTGGGAAACGCGGGGTGGGTGGAAATTTGTGGATCCACGAGGATTCCGGAACTTTCCACTACAGAAATGTGGGGAAAATGTGGTTTTTTTAACAATTTTTTAGGTTTGCAAGGGATTCTGGGTAAAAGACCCTGGTGGGAGGCAGTCAAGTCACCCCATCCTGGATTCCCCTGGGTGTCTAGTTTTCAAAAATGAATAGGTTTGCTAGGTTTCCCAAGGTGCCCGCAGAGCTAGGGTTCAAAAACTACAGCTAGACATTTTGCCAAAAAAGGGTCATTTTTCACTGCGAAATTGAGGTGTGACCACGTTGCGTTTTGCGCCGTTTCCTGTCGCGGGCACTAGGCTGACCCACACAAGTGAGGTACCCTTTTTCTCGTAAGACTTTGGGGAACGGGGGGTGGGTGGAAATTTGTGGATCCACGAAGATTCCAGGACTTTCCACCACAGAAATGTGGGGAAAATGTGTTTTTTTGGACAATTTTTTAGGTTTGCAAGGGATTCTGGGTAACAGACCCTGGTGGGAGGCAGTCAAGTCACCCCTTCCTGGATTCCCCTGGTAGTCTAGTTTTCAAAAATGTATAGGTTTGCTAGGTTTCCCAAGGTGCCCGCAGAGCTAGGGTTCAAAAACTACAGCTAGTCGTTTTGCCAAAAAAGGGTCATTTTTCACTGCGAAATTGAGGTGTGACCACGTTGCGTTTTGCGCCGTTTCCTGTCGCGGGCACTAGGCCGACCCACACAAGTGAGTTACCGTTTTTCTCATAAGACTTTGGGGAACGCGGCGTGGGTGGAAATTTGTGGATCCAGGCAGATTCCGGAACTTTCCACTACAGAAATGTGGGAAAAATGTGTTTTTTAAAAAATTTGTTTAGGTTTGCAAGGGATTCTGGGTAACAGACCCTGGTGGGAGGCAGTCAAGTCACCCCATCCTGGATTCCCCTGGGTGTCTAGGTTTAAAAAATGTATAGGTTTGCTAGGTTGCCAGAGGTGCCCGCAGAGCTAGGGTTCAAAAACTACAGCTAGTCGTTTTGCCAAAAAAGGGTCATTTTTCACTGCGAAATTGAGGTGTGACCACGATGCGTTTTATGCCGTTTCCTGTCACGGGCACTAGGCCGACCCACACAAGTGAGGAACCGTTTTTCTTGTAAGACTTTGGGGAACGCGGGGTGGGTGGAAATTTGTGGATCCACGAAGATTCCGGAACTTTCCACCACAGAAATGTGGGGAAAATGTGGTTTTTTGGACAATTTTTTAGGTTTGCAAGGGATTCTGGGTAACAGACCCTGGTGGGAGGCAGTCAAGTCACCCCATCCTGGATTCCCCTGGGTGTCTAGTTTTCAAAAATGTATAGGTTTGCTAGGTTTCCCAAGGTGCCCGCAGAGCTAGTGTTCAAAAACTACAGCTAGACATTTTGCCAAAAAAGGGTCATTTTTCACTGCGAAATTGAGGTGTGACCACGTTGCGTTTTGCGCCGTTTCCTGTCGCGGGCACTAGGCCGACCCACACAAGTGAGGTACCATTTTTCTTGTAAGACTTTGGGGAACGCCGGGTGGGTGGAAATTTGTGGCTCCATGCAGATTCCGGAACTTTCCACTACAGAAATGTGGGGAAAATGTGTTTTTTTAGACAATGTTTTAGGTTTGCAAGGGATTCTGGGTAACAGACCCTGGTGGGGGGCAGTCAAGTCACCCCATCCTGGATTCCCCTGGGTGTCTAGTTTTAAAAAACGTATAGGTTTGCTAGGTTTCCCAAGGTGCCCGCAGAGCTAGTGTTCAAAAAACTACAGCTAGACATTTAGCCAAAAAACGGTAATTTTTCACTGCAAAATTGAGGTGTGACCACGTTGCGTTTTGCGCCGTTTCCTGTCGCGGGCACTAGGCCGACCCACACAAGTGAGGTACCGTTTTTCTCATAAGACTTTGGGGAACGCGGGGTGGGTGGAAATTTGTGGATCCAGGCAGATTCCGGAACTTTCCACTACAGAAATGTGGGGAAAATGTGTTTTTGAAAAAAAATTTTTAGGTTTGCAAGGGATTCTGGGTAACAGACCCTGGTGGGAGGCAGTCAAGTCACCCCATCCTGGATTCCCCTGGGTGTCTAGTTTTCAAAAATGTATAGGTTTGCTAGGTTTCCCAAGGTGCCTGCAGAGCATTTTGTCAAAAAAGGGTCATTTTTCACTGCGAAATTGAGGTGTGACCACGTTGCGTTTTGCGCCGTTTCCTGTCGCGGGCACTAGGCCGACCAACACAAGTGAGGTACCGTTTTTCTCGTGAGACTTTGGGGAACAAGGGGTGGGTGGAAATTTGTGGATCCACACAGATTCCAGAACTTTCCACTACAGAAATGTGGGGAAAATGTGTTTTTTTTGACAATTTTTTAGGTTTGCAAGGGATTCTGGGTAACAGACCCTGGTGGGAGGCAGTCAAGTCACCCCATCTTGGATTCCCCTGGGTGTCTAGTTTTCAAAAATGTATAGGTTTGCTAGGTTGCCCGAGGTGCCCGCAGAGCTAGGGTTAAAAAACTACAGCTAGTCATTTTGCCAAAAAAGCGTCATTTTTCACTACGAAATTGAGATGTGACCACGTTGCGTTTTGCGCCGTTTCCTGTCGCGGGAACTAGGCCGACCCACACAAGTGAGGTACCGTTTTTCTCGTAAGACTTTGGGGAATGCGGGATGGGTGGAAATTTGTGGATCCACGCAGATTCCGGAACTTTCCACCACAGAAATGTGGGGAAAATGTGTTTTTTTTGACAATTTTTAAGGTTTGCAAGGGATTCTGGGTAACAGACCCTGGTGGGAGGCAGTCAAGTAACCCCATCCTGGATTTCCCTGAGTGTCTAGTTTTCAAAAATGTATAGGTTTGCTAGGTTTCAAAAGGTGCCCGCAGAGCTAGGGTTCAAAAACTACAGCTAGTCATTTTGGCAAAAAAGGGTCATTTTTCACTGTGAAATTGAGATGTGACCACGTTGCGTTTTGCGCCGTTTCCTGTTGTGGGCACTAGGCCGACCCACACAAGTGAGGTACCTTTTTTCTCGTAAGACTTTGGGAAATGCGGGGGGGGTGGAAATTAGTGGATCCACGCAGATTCCGGAACTTTCCACTACAGAAATGTGGGGAAAATGTGTTTTTTTAGACAATGTTTTAGGTTTGCAAGGGATTCTGGGTAACAGACCCTGGTGGGAGGCAGTCAAGTCACCCCATCCTGGATTCCCCTGGGTGTCTAGTTTTAAAAAATGTATAGGTTTGCTAGGTTTCCCAAGGTGCCCGCAGAGCTAGGGTTCAAAAACTACAGCTAGTCGTTTTACCAAAAAAGGGTCATTTTTCACTGCGAAATTGAGGTGTGACCACGATGCGTTTTATGCCATTTCCTGTCACGGGCACTAGGCCGACCCACACAAGTGAGGTACCGTTTTTCTCGTAAGACTTTGGGGAACGCGGGGTGAGTGGAAATTTGTGGATCCACGCAGATTCCGGAACTTTCACCACAGAAATGTGGGGAAAATGTGTTTTTTTGGACAATTTTTTAGGTTTGCAAGGGATTCTGGGTAACAGACCCTGGTGGGAGGCAGTCAAGTCACCCCATCCTGGATTCCCCTGGGTGTCTAGTTTTCAAAAATGTATAGGTTTGCTAGGTTTCCCAAGGTGCCCGCAGAGCTAGTGTTCAAAAAACTACAGCTAGACATTTAGCCAAAAAAGGGTAATTTTTCACTGCAAAATTGAGGTGTGACCACGTTGCGTTTTGCGCCGTTTCCTGTCGCGGGCACTAGGCCGACCCACACAAGTGAGGTACCGTTTTTCTCATAAGACTTTGCGGAACGCGGGGTGGGTGGAAATTTGTGGATCCAGGCAGATTCCGGAACTTTCCACTACAGAAATGTGGGGAAAATGTGTTTTTGAAAAAACATTTTTAGGTTTGCAAGGGATTCTGGGTAACAGACCCTGGTGGGAGGCAGTCAAGTCACCCCATCCTGGATGCCCCTGGGTGTCTAGTTTTCAAAAATGTATAGGTTTGCTAGGTTTCCCAAGGTGCCTGCAGAGCATTTTGCCAAAAAACGGTCATTTTTCACTGCGAAATTGAGGTGTGACCACGTTGCGTTTTGCGCCGTTTCCTGTCGCGGGCACTAGGCCGACCAACACAAGTGAGGTACCGTTTTTCTCGTGAGACTTTGGGAAACACGGGGTGGGTGGAAATTTGTGGATCCACGCAGATTCCAGAACTTTCCACTACAGAAATGTGGGGAAAATGTGTTTTTTTTGACAATTTTTTAGGTTTGCAAGGGATTCTGGGTAACAGACCCTGGTGGGAGGCAGTCAAGTCACCCCATCTTGGATTCCCCTGGGTGTCTAGTTTTCAAAAATGTATAGGTTTGCTAGGTTGCCCGAGGTGCCCGCAGAGCTAGGGTTAAAAAACTATAGCTAGTCATTGTGCCAAAAAAGGGTCATTTTTCACTACGAAATTGAGATGTGACCACGTTGCGTTTTGCGCCGTTTCCTGTCGCGGGCACTAGGCCGACCCACACAAGTGAGGTACCGTTTTTCTCGTAAGACTTTGGGGAACGCGGAGTGGGTGGAAATTTGTGGATCCACGCAGATTCCGGAACTTTCCACCACAGAAATGTGGGGAAAATGTGGATTTTTAGACAATGTTTTAGGTTTGCAAGGGATTCTGGGTAACAGACCCTGGTGGGAGGCAGTCAAGTCACCCCATCCTGGATTCCCCTGGGTGTCTAGTTTTAAAAAATGTATAGGTTTGCTAGGTTTCCCAAGGTGCCCGCAGAGCTAGGGTTCAAAAACTACAGCTAGTCGTTTTACCAAAAAAGGGTCATTTTTCACTGCGAAATTGAGGTGTGACCACGATGCGTTTTATGCCGTTTCCTGTCACGGGCACTAGGCCGACCCACACAAGTGAGGTACCGTTTTTCTCGTAAGACTTTGGGGAACGCGGGGTGGGTGGAAATTTGTGGATCCACGAAGATTCCGGAACTTTCACCACAGAAATGTGGGGAAAATGTGTTTTTTTGGACAATTTTTTAGGTTTGCAAGGGATTCTGGGTAACAGACCCTGGTGGGAGGCAGTCAAGTCACCCCATCCTGGATTCCCCTGGGTGTCTAGTTTTCAAAAATGTATAGGTTTGCTAGGTTTCCCAAGGTGCCCGCAGAGCTAGTGTTCAAAAAACTACAGCTAGACATTTAGCCAAAAAAGGGTAATTTTTCACTGCAAAATTGAGGTGTGACCACGTTGCGTTTTGCGCCGTTTCCTGTCGCGGGCACTAGGCCGACCCACACAAGTGAGGTACCGTTTTTCTCATAAGACTTTGGGGAACGCGGGGTGGGTGGAAATTTGTGGATCCAGGCAGATTCCGGAACTTTCCACTACAGAAATGTGGGGAAAATGTGTTTTTGAAAAAACATTTTTAGGTTTGCAAGGGATTCTGGGTAACAGACCCTGGTGGGAGGCAGTCAAGTCACCCCATCCTGGATTCCCCTGGGTGTCTAGTTTTCAAAAATGTATAGGTTTGCTAGGTTTCCCAAGGTGCCTGCAGAGCATTTTGCCAAAAAAGGGTAATTTTTCACTGCGAAATTGAGGTGTGACCACGTTGCGTTTTGCGCCGTTTCCTGTTGCGGGCACTAGGCCGACCAACACAAGTGAGGTACAGTTTTTCTCGTGAGACTTTGGGGAACACGGGGTGGGTGGAAATTTGTGGATCCACGCAGATTCCAGAACTTTCCACTACAGAAATGTGGGGAAAATGTGCTTTTTTTGACAATTTTTTAGGTTTGCAAGGGATTCTGGGTAACAGACCCTGGTGGGAGGCAGTCAAGTCACCCCATCTTGGATTCCCCTGGGTGTCTAGTTTTCAAAAATGTATAGGTTTGCTAGGTTGCCCGAGGTGCCCGCAGAGCTAGGGTTAAAAAACTATAGCTAGTCATTTTGCCAAAAAAGGGTCATTTTTCACTACGAAATTGAGATGTGACCACGTTGCGTTTTGCGCCGTTTCCTGTCGCGGGCACTAGGCCGACCCACACAAGTGAGGTACCGTTTTTCTCGTAAGACTTTGGGGAATGCGGGATGGGTGAAAATTTGTGGATCCACGCAGATTCCGGAACTTTCCACCACAGAAATGTGGGGAAAATGTGGTTTTTTTGACAATTTTTAAGGTTTGCAAGGGACTCTGGGTAACAGACCCTGGTGGGAGGCAGTCAAGTAACCCCATCCTGGATTTCCCTGAGTGTCTAGTTTTCAAAAATGTATAGGTTTGCTAGGTTTCCCAAGGCGCCCGCAGAGCTAGGGTTCAAAAACTACAGCTAGTCATTTTGGCAAAAAAGGGTGATTTTTCACTGCGAAATTGAGATGTGACCACGTTGCGTTTTGCGCCGTTTCCTGTTGTGGGCACTAGGCCGACCCACACAAGTGAGGTACCTTTTTTCTCGTAAGACTTTGGGAAACGCGGGGGGGTGGAAATTAGTGGATCCACGCAGATTCCGGAACTTTCCACTACAGAAATGTGGGGAAAATGTGTTTTTTTAGACAATGTTTTAGGTTTGCAAGGGATTCTGGGTAACAGACCCTGGTGGGGGGCAGTCAAGTCACCCCATCCTGGATTCCCCTGGGTGTCTAGTTTTAAAAAATGTATAGGTTTGCTAGGTTTCCCAAGGTGCCCGCAGAGCTAGGGTTCAAAAACTACAGCTAGTCGTTTTACCAAAAAAGGGTCATTTTTCACTGCGAAATTGAGGTGTGACCACGATGCGTTTTATGCCGTTTCCTGTCACGGGCACTAGGCCGACCCACACAAGTGAGGTACCGTTTTTCTCGTAAGACTTTGGGGAACACGGGGTGGGTGGAAATTTGTGGATCCATGAAGATTCCGGAACTTTCCACCACAGAAATGTGGGGAAAATGTGTTTCTTTGGACAATTTTTTAGGTTTGCAAGGGATTCTGGGTAACAGACCCTGGTGGGAGGCAGTCAAGTCAACCCATCCTGGATTCCCCTGGGTGTCTAGTTTTCAAAAATGTATAGGTTTGCTAGGTTTCCCAAGGTGCCCGCAGAGCTAGTGTTAAAAAAACTACATCTAGACATTTAGCCAAAAAAGGGTAATTTTTCACTGCAAAATTGAGGTGTGACCACGTTGCGTTTTGCGCCGTTTCCTGTCGCGGGCACTAGGCCGACCCACACAAGTGAGGTACCGTTTTTCTCATAAGACTTTGGGGAATGCGGGGTGGGTGGAAATTTGTGGATCCAGGCAGATTCCGGAACTTTCCACTACAAAAATGTGGGGAAAATGTGTTTTTGAAAAAAAAAATTTAGGTTTGCAAGGGATTCTGGGTAACAGACCCTGGTGGGAGGCAGTCAAGTCACCCCATCCTGGATTCCCCTGGGTGTCTAGTTTTCAAAAATGTATAGGTTTGCTAGGTTTCCCAAGGTGCCTGCAGAGCATTTTGCCAAAAAAGGGTCATTTTTCACTGCGAAATTGAGGTGTGACCACGTTGCGTTTTGCGCCGTTTCCTGTCGCGGGCACTAGGCCGACCAACACAAGTGAGGTACCGTTTTTCTCGTGAGACTTTGGAGAACACGGGATGGGTGGAAATTTGTGGATCCACGCAGATTCCGGAACTTTCCACCACAGAAATGTGGGGAAAATGTGTTTTTTTTGACAATTTTTAAGGTTTGCAAGGGATTCTGGGTAACAGACCCTGGTGGGAGGCAGTCAAGTCACCCCATCTTGGATTCCCCTGGGTGTCTAGTTTTCAAAAATGTATAGGTTTGCTAGGTTTCCCAAGGTGCCCGCAGAGCTAGGGTTCAAAAACTACAGCTAGTCATTTTGGCAAAAAAGGGTCATTTTTCACTGCGAAATAGAGATGTGACCACGTTGCGTTTTGCGCCGTTTCCTGTTGTGGGCACTAGGCCGACCCACACAAATGAGGTACCTTTTTTCTCGTAAGACTTTGGGAAACGCGGGGGGGTGGAAATTAGTGGATCCACGCAGATTCCGGAACTTTCCACTACAGAAATGTGGGGAAAATGTGGTTTTTTTGACAATGTTTTAGGTTTGCAAGGGATTCTGGGTAACAGACCCTGGTGGGAGGCAGTCAAGTCACCCCATCCTGGATTCCCCTGGGTGTCTAGTTTTCAAACATGTATAGGTTTGCTAGGTTTCCCAAGGTGCCCGCAGAGCTAGGGTTCAAAAACTACAGCTAGTCGTTTTGCCAAAAAAGGGTAATTTTTCACTGCGAAATTGAGGTGTGACCCTGATGCGTTTTACGCCGTTTCCTGTCGCTGGCACTAGGCTGACCCACACAAGTGAGGTACCATTTTTCTCGTAAGGCTTTGGGGAACGCGGGGTGGGTGGAAATTTGTGGATCCACGCAGATTCCGGAACTTTCCACCACAGAAATGTGGGGAAAATGTGTTTTTTTGGACAATTTATTAGGTTTGCAAGGGATTCTCGGTAACAGACCCTGGTGGGAGGCAGTCAAGTCACCCCATCCTGGATTCCCCTGGGTGTCTAGTTTTCAAAAATGTATAGGTTTGCTAGGTTTCCCAAGGTGCCTGCAGAGCATTTTGCCAAAAAAGGGTCATTTTTCACTGCGAAATTGAGGTGTGACCACGTTGCGTTTTGCGCCATTTCCTGTCGCGGGCACTAGGCCGACCCACACAAGTGAGGTACCGTTTTTCTCGTAAGACTTTGGGGAACGCGGGATGGGTGGAAATTTGGGGATCCACGCAGATTCCGGAACTTTCCACCACAGAAATGTGGGGAAAATGTGTTTTTTTTGACAATTTTTAAGGTTTGCAAGGGATTCTGGGTAACAGACCCTGGTGGGAGGCAGTCAAGTAACCCCATCCTGGATTTCCCTGAGTGTCTAGTTTTCAAAAATGTATAGGTTTGCTAGGTTTCCCAAGGTGCCCGCAGAGCTAGGGTTCAAAAACTACAGCTAGTCATTTTGACAAAAAAAGGGTAATTTTTCACTGCGAAATTGAGATGTGACCACGTTGCGTTTTGCGTCGTTTCCTGTTGTGGGCACTAGGCCGACCCACACAAGTGAGGTACCTTTTTTCTCGAAAGACTTTGGGAAATGCGGGGGGGTGGAAATTTGTGGATCCACGCAGATTCCGGAACTTTCCACTACAGAAATGTGGGGAAAATGTGGTTTTTTTGACAATGTTTTAGGTTTGCAAGGGATTCTGGGTAACAGACCCTGGTGGGAGGCAGTCAAGTCACCCCCTCCTGGATTCCCCTGGGTGTCTAGTTTTCAAAAATGTATAGGTTTGCTAGGTTTCCCAAGGTGCCCGCAGAGCTAGGGTTCAAAAACTACAGCTAGTCGTTTTGCCAAAAAAGGGTAATTTTTCACTGCGAAATTGAGGTGTGACCCTGATGCGTTTTACGCCGTTTCCTGTCGCTGGCACTAGGCCGACCCACACAAGTGAGGTACCGTTTTTCTCATAAGACTTTGGGGAACGCGGGGTGTGTGGAAATTTGTGGATCCACGCAGATTCCGGAACTTTCCACTACAGAAATATGGGGAAAATGTGTTTTTTTTTGACAATTTTTTAGGTTTGCAAGGGATTCTGGGTAACAGACCCTGGTGGGAGGCAGTCAAGTCACCCCATCCTGGATTCCCCTGGCTGTCTGGTTTTCAAAAATGTATAGGTTTGCTAGGTTTCCCAAGGTGTCCGCAGAGGTAGGGTTAAAAAACTACAGCTAGTCATTTTGCCAAAAAAGGGTAATTTTTCACTGCGAAATTGAGATGTGACCACAGTGCGTTTTGCGTCGTTTCCTGTCGCGGGCACTAGGCGGACCCACACAAGTGAGGTACCGTTTTTCTCATAAGACTTTGGGGAATGCGGGGTGGGTGGAAATTTGTGGATCCACGCAGATTCCGGAACTTTCCACCACAGAAATGTGGGGAAAATGTGTTTTTTTGGACAATTTTTTAGGTTTGCAAGGGATTCTGGGTAACAGACCCTGGTTGTGCCAGTAAAGTCACCCCATCCTGGATTCCCCTGGGTGTCTAGTTTTCAAAAATGTATAGGTTTGCTAGGTTTCCCAAGGTACCCGCAGAGCTAGGGTTCAAAAACTACAGCTAGTCATTTTGCCAAAAAAGGGTCATTTTTCACTGCGAAATTGAGGTGTGACCACGATGCGTTTTACTTCGTTTCCTGTCGTAGGCACTAGGCCGACCCACACAAGTGAGGTACAGTTTTTCTCGTAAGACTTTGGGGAACGCGGGGTGGGTGGAAATTTGTGGATCCACGAAGATTCCGGAACTTTCCACCACAGAAATGTTGGGAAAATGTGTTTTTTTGGACAATTTTTTAGGTTTGCAAGGGATTCTGGGTAACAGACCCTGGTGGGAGGCAGTCAAGTCACCCCTTCCTGGATTCCCCTGGGTGTCTAGTTTTCAAAAATGTATAGGTTTGCTAGGTTTCCTAGGTTTCCTGTAGGAGAGTAGGGTCTGCTATCCTATGGTCACCCCAAATTTTTGCTTTTTGCTTCACTGGTTTTTGACAGATTGAGGCTGTGGGCCTGCCAATTGGAAGTGGATCACCCTGTCAGCCCCTGTACCAGTGTACACTAGGTACCCAGGGCATTGGTGTACCCAAGGCCTGCCAAGGGCTGAAGCATGTATTATGCCACCCCAGGCTTGGCCTAACAATTTGACACGACTGGCTGATCACTCAGCTGGGGTAAGTTGGTGTAATCACCTCTTACTTAGGTGTATTATACCTATACCTAACCTTAAATGGGACACATGGTAACCTATAAGTCACTCCTATGGCAGGCCTTAACAATCCTGAAGGCAGAGTGCTTGGTTCCATGTGAGATGGTGCTCTGGCATGAGCTGAGCCTGTCTGCAGTGGTCGGAACAACTTCCTTCTACTGTTTCCAGATACCGTCATACCATATACTCTTAAGTGCATTATGAACCTCGCGGTTAAATGCTATCTTTGGTTTGGCTTTATCAAAACATGTCGAGTAAGGTGTCATACGAATTGGAATACTAACCCCTCGCCAATTCTGGTGACGGGGTTAGCATTCCACCCTTCTAGAGGGACACGACATGTACAGTACCTGAAACCCGGGTAAAATCAGACATAGCCTCAGCTCCACAAAATGGATGCTGCCACCACAGACACAAGTCTGCCCTCCTGCTGCTGGGAGTCCTTCCAGCTTGGGAGGTGTGGACAAAGGGTTTCCTGCCAGGGGAGGTGCGTGCACCACCCCAGACAGGATTTTGTGTATTGGTCAGGTAGGGCTTGAAAGAAACCAGACATGCCTGTGGCTCACAAGGAGCCTCGGTGCATATGCCAGTTCAAACCGGTCCTGGGGCACACCAGTCCCGGGCCTGGGGTGAGCTGGACAAAGGATTGGGGGTGTAACCACCCCCCTTCCTGGTCCCACCCATAGGGAGGGACCTAGCAGGTAGTCCGGCCCCTAGAATCCGCTTAAAGGTAGGAGCTGTGTCCTAAGACTTCAGACATCCTGGAATCAACTTAACACTAAGAAGAAGACGGGAACTTCGACGCTCTGCTGCACAGAGGACTGAAGCCAATCTCCCCTGTGGTCAGGGAGTGACCACCTTGCTAACGCAAGCACCATCCAGCGAATCAACGTCTGCTTTGCCGCCGCCTCCCGCCGGAGCCCGAGCCCAGAGACTGACAAGACCTGGACCTCCAGACCTCTCACCGCCCGATCCACAGTCCCTGAAAAGAAGAGACCCGTGGAGGCACCGAGACACGTGGAGCCAGCCATCTTGAAACGACCACGACAAGCTGACAAGTGCAACAACCGAGGCTCCCTCCAAGTTGTGCTTTGGGATCTGAGAAGCCCAACCCCCGAGCAGCATCTGCACCAAAGGTGAGCCCTCCAGCATCTCCACGATCTGCGTGGGGCCCTTCTGCATTTTGCCACTCGACGCGCCTAACCGGTTGCTGGCCCGCTGGCTAGTAGCCATCTTGGCAACGAACTCTACAAAATACACTGCTGGTCTGGTTGCTCCGGACTGGCCCTTGCTCCCCTCCAAAGGAGCAGACCTTCTGACCTTGCTGGTCAGAACCATCAGCTTATTTCATCTCCTACAACAATTGCTTTTGCCAAGGCTTGTTTGCTTCGATCAAGTCGCCGACACCGCCGACAGCGAGAGCCTGCGTGGGACAGCTCGTGAACCAACTCCTGGATGTCGTCGACCTCCAGGGACCACGTGGCTGCAGAGACAAGCTACACCTTTCTTCCTGTTTGCACCCGACATTGCCTGGTACCCACCTGGTGCCACGCTGGTCACTGGCTAGTGACTGTGAACACTGTCCCCTCTGCTTACAGGTCTTCAACATCTCCGATCCACTCTTGGATCCACCGCATCTCTCCCGGACCGACCGCCTGCAGCATCTTTGTCTTCAGGTTCCACGGAACAGATAGAAGAAACCCGACGCACTTCGAGGCCTATGCACCCGCTTCCTGTGGGTGAGGTAAAGCTGGCACACCTGTGCCCAAGTGTAGTATTACATCTCTAGTGCCTGTGTTCCAAATCTTGAGTTCCTAGTCCATCCGGAAGATCCTCTTTGCAGTAACTTTGTACTTTTTACGCACCCATTGAAACCTATGGGAGCACGCGTGTGACTATTTGCTCTGCACACGCCACCCGTGGACCTCCTGGTCACTAACTGAAGTTAGCTCCTTGTAGGCCCAGCGATTCTAGGGGCCCTAGGCCTTTTCCCTTTTCTGTTCGTGGTACTTATACCACTATTTTAGTATATGGTTCGAGTGGCCACCAGGGCCTATCCATATAAAGTGCAACTTCTGTGTATTCTACTGTAATCTTGTTTGACGATTTGTGCTCCTGTGCTCATAAAGAGACTAGGGGTTACTTTGAGAAATAAATACATATATATTTTGAATATATATCTGTGTGGTGTCCTTTCATTGGTATAAAAGGGGGTTACATTTGGTAAAACAGCTGGCTTAACACGCTTCACGAGTTTAGCCTCAAAGACTGCTTAGCCTACGCTACCACTAGGGCAGCTAGTCCGAAAAGGTTGACTTACAACCACACCATAAGGGTTGCTTGGCATGGTACAAGGTGATCACTTTAACTAGTGAGCATCATATACCAGGCCAACTTCTCACATTGGTGAGCAGCGGTTGGATTTGAGCTTGCTGTGTTTTACCATTGTAATCTCTTGGTTACCAATTGAAAGATCACATAGGTACCTGTAGGTACATATAAAACAAGATTAGATATACATAAGTTCTACTGAACTTAGTTGTTGTAGAGCAAAGGGAGTAGCACACCCTGACTACAACTACTAGATAGGTTTAGTAGGTAAACCCAAGTGTAGGTAGATTGCAACACATCCACCCACACTTAAGAGCAATGGCCGGGGCAGAGGGGTCCACTGTACCCATCTCTGTTGAGAGTGACCCCCAGAGGGCACCATCCAGCTTTGCTACCCTTAATCATAATGAGCTCAGGCATTTGGCAACTCTTAGAGGCCTTAAACAGCCCAAGAACCCTACCTCTGCTGAGCTCAGAGAACTCTTACAAAATGATGAGAATCAGAGAGAACTCAGGAAAGCTTCCCAGTTAGCCCCCTTAGGGTCAGGAACAGGAGGGCCCCCTTCTGAAGATGCTACAGAGGTACCCAGTTCCAATAGCCATCCCTTAGATGAGAATCATACTACAGGGGAGGAAAGTGGTGAGGATACAGAAAGTAGTGATGATGAAGGGAGAACTAGCCCAGTGCCAAGTGTTATACTTGGCCCAGCTAAACTAAGGCTATTGGGGATTGACAGTGGGTTTACCCCATTGGATCCCCCCAGTGGACTTAACACAGGGCTTGGGAGGCAAAGGAATCGCTCAGGTGACTCCAATGCTTCCCATGGCTCTAGAGGCTCTCAAGGTCACTCCAGGAAAAGGATGACCACCCCTCAGAGGAGGGAACATGAGGCCAGAATGCAGGAAGCCCAGCTGAGGATCAGGAAGCAGGAGCTAGAAGTAGCCCTGATGGAAGAAAAACTGAACAAGGCTAGGCAACCTAGAGAGAGTGGGTCTATACCCACTGGTGGCAGCATTGTCCCTAAGGACAAAGATAGGGTCTTTGATAATAGGAACCTGTCTAAGGTTGTGCCCCCCTACAAAAGTGGGGATGACATCCACAAATGGATAACTGCTCTTGAGAGAGCCTGCAAAGTACAGCAGGTTCCTGAAGACCAGTGGGCAGCAATCCTCTGGCTCTACTTTGAAGGAAGAGGCAGAGACAGACTACTCACTGTTAGAGAAGAGGATGTCAGAAATTACAGAGTCCTGAAGAGTGTTCTAGTTGATGGGTTAGGCTTAACCACTGAACAGTACAGGTTAATGTTCAGAGACACCCAAAAGACACAGACTCAGGACTGGTCTGAATATGTTGAATGTGCCACTAAGGCTTTGGAGGGTTGGTTGCTGGGAAGTAAGGTATCTGATTTTACAGGATTGTATAATTTGATGATGAGAGAACAGATTTTAAATAACTGTCAAAACCAGCAACTGCATCAACACTTGGTTGACTCTGATCTGACCTCTCCCCAAGAATTGGGAAAGAAGGCAGACAAATGGGTCAGAACCAGGGTTAAGCAAAAGAACCAGAACCAGGGCCAAGGGGGTGATCAGAAGAAAACAGACCAAAAGGGTGGAGATCAGAAACCTAAAGACCAGAAGTCTTCAACAGGGCCCCAAACTACTGCTAAGGAGGGTGGGTCCCAACAACAGTCCAAAAAGAAGAAAGAAGGTCAAAAGAAACCCTGGTGCAATCATTGCAAAAATACAACTCACTGGACTAGTGATTGCAAAAAGGGTGGAGCCCCCAACACTGTTGCCCCTAAGGCACCTGCTCCCAGTACTACTGTTAGCAGTGTTGGTCCCCAGACAAAGGGTGTAGTGGGAATCACTATGGGAACTGAAGGAGATTCTGACTTAGACAGAACCCTGACACAGGCAGTCTTGATCTGTGATGGGGACATTGATTTGTCCCTGACTGTGAGCCCCAGTAACCTGGGCAAGAACAGACAGACTCCTTTAATTAATGACAAAGTGGCTCAAGCCTACAGGGACACATGTGCCAGTGTCACTATGGTGACACCAGGCTTTGTGGACCCTGGACAGTACATACCAGGTGAGAACTACCTGGTGACCAATGCCAGCAATGCCACTACTTCACATAGTGTGGCAGTTGTTAACTTCTCATGGGGAGGGGTAACTGGCCTCAAAAGGGTTGTGGTTAGTGCAGACCTCCCAGTAGAATGTTTGTTGGGCAATGACCTAGAGAGTTCTCTATGGTCAGAAGTGGAGTACAGGACTCATGCAGAGATGTTAGGTATATCATCACATGTCCTTGCTGTGACTAGGTCACATGCCAAAAAGTGCCTCACTGAACCTCAGGTCTTGGATCCTGGAACAATGGACCAAGCACCTACCAAGAAAAAGAACAGGAGGGTCAAGGCTGTGCCTTCCCCTCTGCCTCAGAGTGATGATCAGCCTTCCCAGGAAGCTGATCTAGAGGACCCTGAAGGAACTGTCCCTGAAGAGCTTGAACCTGATCAGGTTGAGTTTCTGGGGACAGGGGGACCTTCAAGGGCTGACTTGAGGCAGGCTCAGTTATCCTGTCCCTCTCTTGAACCCCTCAGACAGCTGGCTGCTGCTGAGGCTGCTGGGAATGCTCAAGGTACCCATAAAGTGTATTGGGATGAAGGGCTCCTTTATTCAGAGGCTAGAGACCCCAAGCCTGGTGCTACCAGGAGGTTGGTTATACCTCTGCAATTTAGGGGCTTCCTTCTTACCTTGGCCCATGATATTCCTTTAGCAGGACACTTAGGCCAGAACAAGACTTGGGACAGGCTTGTCCCTCACTTTCACTGGCCTCATATGAATGAAGATACAAAGGAGTTTTGTCGCTCCTGTGTGACCTGCCAAGCCAGTGGCAAATCAGGTGGCACAACAAAGGCCCCCCTAATACCACTACCTGTGGTGGGGGTCCCCTTTGAAAGAGTGGGAATAGATATAGTGGGTCCCATGGATCCTCCCACTGCATCTGGGCACAGATTTATACTGGTGGTAGTGGATCATGCCACCAGGTATCCAGAGGCAATTCCCCTTAGGACCACTACAGCTCCTGTTGTGGCCAGGGCCCTGCTGGGAGTATTCTCCAGAGTGGGGTTTCCTAAGGAGGTAGTATCTGACAGAGGTACCAACTTTATGTCAGGATACTTGACAGCTATGTGGAAGGAATGTGGTGTCAACTACAAGTTCACCACCCCTTATCACCCACAATGCAATGGGCTTGTTGAGAGATTCAACAAGACCCTAAAGGGTATGATCAAAGGATTACCTGAAAAGCTCAGGCGAAGATGGGACATCCTTCTACCCTGCCTTCTGTTTGCTTACAGAGAGGTCCCACAAAAAGGAGTTGGCTACAGCCCCTTTGAATTGTTGTTTGGGCACCCTGTAAGAGGCCCACTGTGTTTGGCGAAGGAAGGATGGGAGTTACCTCTCAAAAAGCCTAAGCTAGACATAGTGGACTATGTACTTGGTCTCCGCTCCAGGATGGCTGAGTATATGGAGAAGGCATCCAAAAACCTTGAGGCAAGCCAGGCCTTACAGAAAGCTTGGCATGACCAAAAGGCTGTCTTGGTTGAGTTTCAGCCAGGACAGAAGGTATGGGTGTTGGAGCCAGTGGCCCCAGCAGCACTCCAAGACAAATGGTCTGGACCCCATACAATCCTGGAAAAGAAGGGAGAGGTCACCTACTTGGTCGACCTAGGAACTCCCAGGAGTCCCCACAGGGTACTCCATGTTAACAGGCTTAAAGCATATGTTGACAGGGCAGACATGGGCTTGCTCATGGCTACAGATGAGGGACAGGAGGAAGAGAGTGACCCTCTCCCAGACCTGTTGTCTCAGAACCCTGAAGATGGCTCAGTTGAAGGAGTGACCCTTGGAGGCAACCTCACTGCCCATCAACAGACTGAATGTAGACAGGTTCTACAATCATTTTCACATATGTTTTCCTTGATACCTAGTCAAACTGACTGGTGTACCCATGTGGTGGACACTGGTGACAGTCTGCCTGTAAAGAACAAGCTTTACAGACAACCTGACCACGTCAGGGACTGTATAAAGGCTGAGGTACATAAAATGCTGGAATTAGGTGTCATTGAACCCTCAGAGAGCCCCTGGGCTAGCCCAGTGGTTCTGGTCCCCAAACCTCACACCAAAGATGGCAAGAGAGAGATGAGGTTATGTGTGGACTACAGGGGTCTCAATGCTGTCACCAGGACAGATGCACACCCTATTCCAAGGGCAGATGAGCTCATAGACAAACTAGCTTCTGCAAAGTTTTTGAGCACATTTGACTTAACAGCTGGCTATTGGCAAATCAGATTAGCTGAGGAGTCTAAGGCCAAAACAGCATTCTCAACCCCAGGTGGGCACTACCAGTTTGTGGTGATGCCCTTTGGTCTGAAGAATGCACCTGCCACCTTCCAAAGGCTGGTGAATCAAGTCCTTACTGGGTTGGATGACTTTTGCGCAGCATATCTTGATGACATTGCTGTCTTCAGCTCCACCTGGGAGGATCACCTGATCCACCTGAAGAAGGCTCTTGAGGCTCTGCAAAGGGCAGGCCTCACTATCAAGGCTACTAAGTGCCAGATAGGGCAGAGTAAGGTTGTATATTTGGGCCACCTTGTAGGTGGAGGCCAAGTTCAACCACTGGAGAGTAAGATACAATCCATCAAGGACTGGTCCCCTCCAACCACCCAGACTCAAGTTCGAGCTTTCTTGGGCTTGACTGGGTACTACATAAAAGTTTGTTAAGAACTATGGGTCCATTGTGACTCCTCTTAATGATCTGACATCCAAGAAGATGCCCAAAAAGGTTCAGTGGACAGTAAGCTGTCAAAAGGCATTTGATGACCTGAAGGAGGCCATGTGCTCTGCACCTATCCTGAAAAGTCCTGACTACTCCAAAGAGTTTATTGTCCAAACAGATGCTTCTGAGTTGGGTGTGGGAGCTGTGCTGTCACAACTTAATGTAGATGGTCAAGACCAACCCATTGCTTTTGTTAGCAGAAGGTTGACCCCCAGAGAGAAGAATTGGTCAGCTATTGAGAGGGAGGCCTTTGCTGTGGTGTGGGCCCTGAAGAAGCTGAGGCCATACTTGTTTGGCACTCACTTCAAGATTCAGACCGACCATAAGCCCCTCTTGTGGCTAAATCAGATGAAGGGTGAAAACCCCAAACTGCTTAGGTGGTCCATTTCCCTACAGGGGATGGACTTTACAGTGGAGCACCGGCCAGGTACTGACCATGGGAATGCAGATGGTCTCTCCAGGTACTTCCACTTAGGACATGAAGACGAGACTGGTCAAGGCTAGTTTAATGTCCCAGCGTTTGGGGGGGGGGTTGTGTAGGAGAGTAGGGTCTGCTATCCTATGGTCACCCCAAATTTTTGCTTTTTGCTTCACTGGTTTTTGACATATTGAGGCTGTGGGCCTGCCAATCAGACCCCCAGCCTGCTGTTCTCTCTACTAAATTAAAACTATGCACCCTAGGTGCATAACCAATTGGAAGTGGATCACCCTGTCAGCCCCTGTACCAGTGTACACTAGGTACCCAGGGCATTGGTGTACCCAAGGCCTGCCAAGGGCTGAAGCATGTATTATGCCACCCCAGGCTTGGCCTAACAATTTGACACGACTGGCTGATCACTCAGCTGGGGTAAGTTGGTGTAATCACCTCTTACTTAGGTGTATTATACCTATACCTAACCTTAAATGGGACACATGGTAACCTATAAGTCACTCCTATGGCAGGCCTTAACAATCCTGAAGGCAGAGTGCTTGGTTCCATGTGAGATGGTGCTCTGGCATGAGCTGAGCCTGTCTGCAGTGGTCGGAACAACTTCCTTCTACTGTTTCCAGATACCGTCATACCATATACTCTTAAGTGCATTATGAACCTCGCGGTTAAATGCTATCTTTGGTTTGGCTTTATCAAAACATGTCGAGTAAGGTGTCATACGAATTGGAATACTAACCCCTCGCCAATTCTGGTGACGGGGTTAGCATTCCACCCTTCTAGAGGGACACGACATGTACAGTACCTGAAACCCGGGTAAAATCAGACATAGCCTCAGCTCCACAAAATGGATGCTGCCACCACAGACACAAGTCTGCCCTCCTGCTGCTGGGAGTCCTTCCAGCTTGGGAGGTGTGGACAAAGGGTTTCCTGCCAGGGGAGGTGCGTGCACCACCCCAGACAGGATTTTGTGTATTGGTCAGGTAGGGCTTGAAAGAAACCAGACATGCCTGTGGCTCACAAGGAGCCTCGGTGCATATGCCAGTTCAAACCGGTCCTGGGGCACACCAGTCCCGGGCCTGGGGTGAGCTGGACAAAGGATTGGGGGTGTAACCACCCCCCTTCCTGGTCCCACCCATAGGGAGGGACCTAGCAGGTAGTCCGGCCCCTAGAATCCGCTTAAAGGTAGGAGCTGTGTCCTAAGACTTCAGACATCCTGGAATCAACTTAACACTAAGAAGAAGACGGGAACTTCGACGCTCTGCTGCACAGAGGACTGAAGCCAATCTCCCCTGTGGTCAGGGAGTGACCACCTTGCTAACGCAAGCACCATCCAGCGAATCAACGTCTGCTTTGCCGCCGCCTCCCGCCAGAGCCCGAGCCCAGAGACTGACAAGACCTGGACCTCCAGACCTCTCACCGCCCGATCCACAGTCCCTGAAAAGAAGAGACCCGTGGAGGCACCGAGACACGTGGAGCCAGCCATCTTGAAACGACCACGACAAGCTGACAAGTGCAACAACCGAGGCTCCCTCCAAGTTGTGCTTTGGGATCTGAGAAGCCCAACCCCCGAGCAGCATCTGCACCAAAGGTGAGCCCTCCAGCATCTCCACGATCTGCGTGGGGCCCTTCTGCATTTTGCCACTCGACGCGCCTAACCGGTTGCTGGCCCGCTGGCTAGCAGCCATCTTGGCGACGAACTCTACAAAATACACTGCTGGTCTGGTTGCTCCGGACTGGCCCTTGCTCCCCTCCAAAGGAGCAGACCTTCTGACCTTGCTGGTCAGAACCATCAGCTTATTTCATCTCCTACAACAATTGCTTTTGCCAAGGCTTGTTTGCTTCGATCAAGTCGCCGACACCGCCGACAGCGAGAGCCTGCGTGGGACAGCTCGTGAACCGACTCCTGGATGTCGTCGACCTCCAGGGACCACGTGGCTGCAGAGACAAGCTACACCTTTCTTCCTGTTTGCACCCGACATTGCCTGGTACCCACCTGGTGCCACGCTGGTCACTGGCTAGTGACTGTGAACACTGTCCCCTCTGCTTACAGGTCTTCAACATCTCCGATCCACTCTTGGATCCACCGCATCTCTCCCGGACCGACCGCCTGCAGCATCTTTGTCTTCAGGTTCCACGGAACAGATAGAAGAAACCCGACGCACTTCGAGGCCTATGCACCCGCTTCCTGTGGGTGAGGTAAAGCTGGCACACCTGTGCCCAAGTGTAGTATTAC
The DNA here is from genome assembly GCF_964204655.1 of Triturus cristatus. NCBI lineage: Eukaryota > Metazoa > Chordata > Amphibia > Caudata > Salamandridae > Triturus > Triturus cristatus. The sequence goes on from NC_140579.1 coordinate 749,934,317, forward strand.
ATCTCTAGTGCCTGTGTTCCAAATCTTGAGTTCCTAGTCCATCCGGAAGATCCTCTTTGCAGTAACTTTGTACTTTTTACGCACCCATTGAAACCTATGGGAGCACGCGTGTGACTATTTGCTCTGCACACGCCACCCGTGGACCTCCTGGTCACTAACTGAAGTTAGCTCCTTGTAGGCCCAGCGATTCTAGGGGCCCTAGGCCTTTTCCCTTTTCTGTTCGTGGTACTTATACCACTATTTTAGTATATGGTTCGAGTGGCCACCAGGGCCTATCCATATAAAGTGCAACTTCTGTGTATTCTACTGTAATCTTGTTTGACGATTTGTGCTCCTGTGCTCATAAAGAGACTAGGGGTTACTTTGAGAAATAAATACATATATATTTTGAATATATATCTGTGTGGTGTCCTTTCATTGGTATAAAAGGGGGTTACATTTGGTAAAACAGCTGGCTTAACACGCTTCACGAGTTTAGCCTCAAAGACTGCTTAGCCTACGCTACCACTAGGGCAGCTAGTCCGAAAAGGTTGACTTACAACCACACCATAAGGGTTGCTTGGCATGGTACAAGGTGATCACTTTAACTAGTGAGCATCATATACCAGGCCAACTTCTCACATTGGTGAGCAGCGGTTGGATTTGAGCTTGCTGTGTTTTACCATTGTAATCTCTTGGTTACCAATTGAAAGATCACATAGGTACCTGTAGGTACATATAAAACAAGATTAGATATACATAAGTTCTACTGAACTTAGTTGTTGTAGAGCAAAGGGAGTAGCACACCCTGACTACAACTACTAGATAGGTTTAGTAGGTAAACCCAAGTGTAGGTAGATTGCAACACATCCACCCACACTTAAGAGCAATGGCCGGGGCAGAGGGGTCCACTGTACCCATCTCTGTTGAGAGTGACCCCCAGAGGGCACCATCCAGCTTTGCTACCCTTAATCATAATGAGCTCAGGCATTTGGCAACTCTTAGAGGCCTTAAACAGCCCAAGAACCCTACCTCTGCTGAGCTCAGAGAACTCTTACAAAATGATGAGAATCAGAGAGAACTCAGGAAAGCTTCCCAGTTAGCCCCCTTAGGGTCAGGAACAGGAGGGCCCCCTTCTGAAGATGCTACAGAGGTACCCAGTTCCAATAGCCATCCCTTAGATGAGAATCATACTACAGGGGAGGAAAGTGGTGAGGATACAGAAAGTAGTGATGATGAAGGGAGAACTAGCCCAGTGCCAAGTGTTATACTTGGCCCAGCTAAACTAAGGCTATTGGGGATTGACAGTGGGTTTACCCCATTGGATCCCCCCAGTGGACTTAACACAGGGCTTGGGAGGCAAAGGAATCGCTCAGGTGACTCCAATGCTTCCCATGGCTCTAGAGGCTCTCAAGGTCACTCCAGGAAAAGGATGACCACCCCTCAGAGGAGGGAACATGAGGCCAGAATGCAGGAAGCCCAGCTGAGGATCAGGAAGCAGGAGCTAGAAGTAGCCCTGATGGAAGAAAAACTGAACAAGGCTAGGCAACCTAGAGAGAGTGGGTCTATACCCACTGGTGGCAGCATTGTCCCTAAGGACAAAGATAGGGTCTTTGATAATAGGAACCTGTCTAAGGTTGTGCCCCCCTACAAAAGTGGGGATGACATCCACAAATGGATAACTGCTCTTGAGAGAGCCTGCAAAGTACAGCAGGTTCCTGAAGACCAGTGGGCAGCAATCCTCTGGCTCTACTTTGAAGGAAGAGGCAGAGACAGACTACTCACTGTTAGAGAAGAGGATGTCAGAAATTACAGAGTCCTGAAGAGTGTTCTAGTTGATGGGTTAGGCTTAACCACTGAACAGTACAGGTTAATGTTCAGAGACACCCAAAAGACACAGACTCAGGACTGGTCTGAATATGTTGAATGTGCCACTAAGGCTTTGGAGGGTTGGTTGCTGGGAAGTAAGGTATCTGATTTTACAGGATTGTATAATTTGATGATGAGAGAACAGATTTTAAATAACTGTCAAAACCAGCAACTGCATCAACACTTGGTTGACTCTGATCTGACCTCTCCCCAAGAATTGGGAAAGAAGGCAGACAAATGGGTCAGAACCAGGGTTAAGCAAAAGAACCAGAACCAGGGCCAAGGGGGTGATCAGAAGAAAACAGACCAAAAGGGTGGAGATCAGAAACCTAAAGACCAGAAGTCTTCAACAGGGCCCCAAACTACTGCTAAGGAGGGTGGGTCCCAACAACAGTCCAAAAAGAAGAAAGAAGGTCAAAAGAAACCCTGGTGCAATCATTGCAAAAATACAACTCACTGGACTAGTGATTGCAAAAAGGGTGGAGCCCCCAACACTGTTGCCCCTAAGGCACCTGCTCCCAGTACTACTGTTAGCAGTGTTGGTCCCCAGACAAAGGGTGTAGTGGGAATCACTATGGGAACTGAAGGAGATTCTGACTTAGACAGAACCCTGACACAGGCAGTCTTGATCTGTGATGGGGACATTGATTTGTCCCTGACTGTGAGCCCCAGTAACCTGGGCAAGAACAGACAGACTCCTTTAATTAATGACAAAGTGGCTCAAGCCTACAGGGACACATGTGCCAGTGTCACTATGGTGACACCAGGCTTTGTGGACCCTGGACAGTACATACCAGGTGAGAACTACCTGGTGACCAATGCCAGCAATGCCACTACTTCACATAGTGTGGCAGTTGTTAACTTCTCATGGGGAGGGGTAACTGGCCTCAAAAGGGTTGTGGTTAGTGCAGACCTCCCAGTAGAATGTTTGTTGGGCAATGACCTAGAGAGTTCTCTATGGTCAGAAGTGGAGTACAGGACTCATGCAGAGATGTTAGGTATATCATCACATGTCCTTGCTGTGACTAGGTCACAGGCCAAAAAGTGCCTCACTGAACCTCAGGTCTTGGATCCTGGAACAATGGACCAAGCACCTACCAAGAAGAAGAACAGGAGGGTCAAGGCTGTGCCTTCCCCTCTGCCTCAGAGTGATGATCAGCCTTCCCAGGAAGCTGATCTAGAGGACCCTGAAGGAACTGTCCCTGAAGAGCTTGAACCTGATCAGGTTGAGTTTCTGGGGACAGGGGGACCTTCAAGGGCTGACTTGAGGCAGGCTCAGTTATCCTGTCCCTCTCTTGAACCCCTCAGACAGCTGGCTGCTGCTGAGGCTGCTGGGAATGCTCAAGGTACCCATAAAGTGTATTGGGATGAAGGGCTCCTTTATTCAGAGGCTAGAGACCCCAAGCCTGGTGCTACCAGGAGGTTGGTTATACCTCTGCAATTTAGGGGCTTCCTTCTTACCTTGGCCCATGATATTCCTTTAGCAGGACACTTAGGCCAGAACAAGACTTGGGACAGGCTTGTCCCTCACTTTCACTGGCCTCATATGAATGAAGATACAAAGGAGTTTTGTCGCTCCTGTGTGACCTGCCAAGCCAGTGGCAAATCAGGTGGCACAACAAAGGCCCCCCTAATACCACTACCTGTGGTGGGGGTCCCCTTTGAAAGAGTGGGAATAGATATAGTGGGTCCCATGGATCCTCCCACTGCATCTGGGCACAGATTTATACTGGTGGTAGTGGATCATGCCACCAGGTATCCAGAGGCAATTCCCCTTAGGACCACTACAGCTCCTGTTGTGGCCAGGGCCCTGCTGGGAGTATTCTCCAGAGTGGGGTTTCCTAAGGAGGTAGTATCTGACAGAGGTACCAACTTTATGTCAGGATACTTGACAGCTATGTGGAAGGAATGTGGTGTCAACTACAAGTTCACCACCCCTTATCACCCACAATGCAATGGGCTTGTTGAGAGATTCAACAAGACCCTAAAGGGTATGATCAAAGGATTACCTGAAAAGCTCAGGCGAAGATGGGACATCCTTCTACCCTGCCTTCTGTTTGCTTACAGAGAGGTCCCACAAAAAGGAGTTGGCTACAGCCCCTTTGAATTGTTGTTTGGGCACCCTGTAAGAGGCCCACTGTGTTTGGCGAAGGAAGGATGGGAGTTACCTCTCAAAAAGCCTAAGCTAGACATAGTGGACTATGTACTTGGTCTCCGCTCCAGGATGGCTGAGTATATGGAGAAGGCATCCAAAAACCTTGAGGCAAGCCAGGCCTTACAGAAAGCTTGGCATGACCAAAAGGCTGTCTTGGTTGAGTTTCAGCCAGGACAGAAGGTATGGGTGTTGGAGCCAGTGGCCCCAGCAGCACTCCAAGACAAATGGTCTGGACCCCATACAATCCTGGAAAAGAAGGGAGAGGTCACCTACTTGGTCGACCTAGGAACTCCCAGGAGTCCCCACAGGGTACTCCATGTTAACAGGCTTAAAGCATATGTTGACAGGGCAGACATGGGCTTGCTCATGGCTACAGATGAGGGACAGGAGGAAGAGAGTGACCCTCTCCCAGACCTGTTGTCTCAGAACCCTGAAGATGGCTCAGTTGAAGGAGTGACCCTTGGAGGCAACCTCACTGCCCATCAACAGACTGAATGTAGACAGGTTCTACAATCATTTTCACATATGTTTTCCTTGATACCTAGTCAAACTGACTGGTGTACCCATGTGGTGGACACTGGTGACAGTCTGCCTGTAAAGAACAAGCTTTACAGACAACCTGACCACGTCAGGGACTGTATAAAGGCTGAGGTACATAAAATGCTGGAATTAGGTGTCATTGAACCCTCAGAGAGCCCCTGGGCTAGCCCAGTGGTTCTGGTCCCCAAACCTCACACCAAAGATGGCAAGAGAGAGATGAGGTTATGTGTGGACTACAGGGGTCTCAATGCTGTCACCAGGACAGATGCACACCCTATTCCAAGGGCAGATGAGCTCATAGACAAACTAGCTTCTGCAAAGTTTTTGAGCACATTTGACTTAACAGCTGGCTATTGGCAAATCAGATTAGCTGAGGAGTCTAAGGCCAAAACAGCATTCTCAACCCCAGGTGGGCACTACCAGTTTGTGGTGATGCCCTTTGGTCTGAAGAATGCACCTGCCACCTTCCAAAGGCTGGTGAATCAAGTCCTTACTGGGTTGGATGACTTTTGCGCAGCATATCTTGATGACATTGCTGTCTTCAGCTCCACCTGGGAGGATCACCTGATCCACCTGAAGAAGGCTCTTGAGGCTCTGCAAAGGGCAGGCCTCACTATCAAGGCTACTAAGTGCCAGATAGGGCAGAGTAAGGTTGTATATTTGGGCCACCTTGTAGGTGGAGGCCAAGTTCAACCACTGGAGAGTAAGATACAATCCATCAAGGACTGGTCCCCTCCAACCACCCAGACTCAAGTTCGAGCTTTCTTGGGCTTGACTGGGTACTACATAAAAGTTTGTTAAGAACTATGGGTCCATTGTGACTCCTCTTAATGATCTGACATCCAAGAAGATGCCCAAAAAGGTTCAGTGGACAGTAAGCTGTCAAAAGGCATTTGATGACCTGAAGGAGGCCATGTGCTCTGCACCTATCCTGAAAAGTCCTGACTACTCCAAAGAGTTTATTGTCCAAACAGATGCTTCTGAGTTGGGTGTGGGAGCTGTGCTGTCACAACTTAATGTAGATGGTCAAGACCAACCCATTGCTTTTGTTAGCAGAAGGTTGACCCCCAGAGAGAAGAATTGGTCAGCTATTGAGAGGGAGGCCTTTGCTGTGGTGTGGGCCCTGAAGAAGCTGAGGCCATACTTGTTTGGCACTCACTTCAAGATTCAGACCGACCATAAGCCCCTCTTGTGGCTAAATCAGATGAAGGGTGAAAACCCCAAACTGCTTAGGTGGTCCATTTCCCTACAGGGGATGGACTTTACAGTGGAGCACCGGCCAGGTACTGACCATGGGAATGCAGATGGTCTCTCCAGGTACTTCCACTTAGGACATGAAGACGAGACTGGTCAAGGCTAGTTTAATGTCCCAGCGTTTGGGGGGGTTGTGTAGGAGAGTAGGGTCTGCTATCCTATGGTCACCCCAAATTTTTGCTTTTTGCTTCACTGGTTTTTGACATATTGAGGCTGTGGGCCTGCCAATCAGACCCCCAGCCTGCTGTTCTCTCTACTAAATTAAAACTATGCACCCTAGGTGCATAACCAATTGGAAGTGGATCACCCTGTCAGCCCCTGTACCAGTGTACACTAGGTACCCAGGGCATTGGTGTACCCAAGGCCTGCCAAGGGCTGAAGCATGTATTATGCCACCCCAGGCTTGGCCTAACAATTTGACACGACTGGCTGATCACTCAGCTGGGGTAAGTTGGTGTAATCACCTCTTACTTAGGTGTATTATACCTATACCTAACCTTAAATGGGACACATGGTAACCTATAAGTCACTCCTATGGCAGGCCTTAACAATCCTGAAGGCAGAGTGCTTGGTTCCATGTGAGATGGTGCTCTGGCATGAGCTGAGCCTGTCTGCAGTGGTCGGAACAACTTCCTTCTACTGTTTCCAGATACCGTCATACCATATACTCTTAAGTGCATTATGAACCTCGCGGTTAAATGCTATCTTTGGTTTGGCTTTATCAAAACATGTCGAGTAAGGTGTCATACGAATTGGAATACTAACCCCTCGCCAATTCTGGTGACGGGGTTAGCATTCCACCCTTCTAGAGGGACACGACATGTACAGTACCTGAAACCCGGGTAAAATCAGACATAGCCTCAGCTCCACAAAATGGATGCTGCCACCACAGACACAAGTCTGCCCTCCTGCTGCTGGGAGTCCTTCCAGCTTGGGAGGTGTGGACAAAGGGTTTCCTGCCAGGGGAGGTGCGTGCACCACCCCAGACAGGATTTTGTGTATTGGTCAGGTAGGGCTTGAAAGAAACCAGACATGCCTGTGGCTCACAAGGAGCCTCGGTGCATATGCCAGTTCAAACCGGTCCTGGGGCACACCAGTCCCGGGCCTGGGGTGAGCTGGACAAAGGATTGGGGGTGTAACCACCCCCCTTCCTGGTCCCACCCATAGGGAGGGACCTAGCAGGTAGTCCGGCCCCTAGAATCCGCTTAAAGGTAGGAGCTGTGTCCTAAGACTTCAGACATCCTGGAATCAACTTAACACTAAGAAGAAGACGGGAACTTCGACGCTCTGCTGCACAGAGGACTGAAGCCAATCTCCCCTGTGGTCAGGGAGTGACCACCTTGCTAACGCAAGCACCATCCAGCGAATCAACGTCTGCTTTGCCGCCGCCTCCCGCCGGAGCCCGAGCCCAGAGACTGACAAGACCTGGACCTCCAGACCTCTCACCGCCCGATCCACAGTCCCTGAAAAGAAGAGACCCGTGGAGGCACCGAGACACGTGGAGCCAGCCATCTTGAAACGACCACGACAAGCTGACAAGTGCAACAACCGAGGCTCCCTCCAAGTTGTGCTTTGGGATCTGAGAAGCCCAACCCCCGAGCAGCATCTGCACCAAAGGTGAGCCCTCCAGCATCTCCACGATCTGCGTGGGGCCCTTCTGCATTTTGCCACTCGACGCGCCTAACCGGTTGCTGGCCCGCTGGCTAGTAGCCATCTTGGCGACGAACTCTACAAAATACACTGCTGGTCTGGTTGCTCCGGACTGGCCCTTGCTCCCCTCCAAAGGAGCAGACCTTCTGACCTTGCTGGTCAGAACCATCAGCTTATTTCATCTCCTACAACAATTGCTTTTGCCAAGGCTTGTTTGCTTCGATCAAGTCGCCGACACCGCCGACAGCGAGAGCCTGCGTGGGACAGCTCGTGAACCGACTCCTGGATGTCGTCGACCTCCAGGGACCACGTGGCTGCAGAGACAAGCTACACCTTTCTTCCTGTTTGCACCCGACATTGCCTGGTACCCACCTGGTGCCACGCTGGTCACTGGCTAGTGACTGTGAACACTGTCCCCTCTGCTTACAGGTCTTCAACATCTCCGATCCACTCTTGGATCCACCGCATCTCTCCCGGACCGACCGCCTGCAGCATCTTTGTCTTCAGGTTCCACGGAACAGATAGAAGAAACCCGACGCACTTCGAGGCCTATGCACCCGCTTCCTGTGGGTGAGGTAAAGCTGGCACACCTGTGCCCAAGTGTAGTATTACATCTCTAGTGCCTGTGTTCCAAATCTTGAGTTCCTAGTCCATCCGGAAGATCCTCTTTGCAGTAACTTTGTACTTTTTACGCACCCATTGAAACCTATGGGAGCACGCGTGTGACTATTTGCTCTGCACACGCCACCCGTGGACCTCCTGGTCACTAACTGAAGTTAGCTCCTTGTAGGCCCAGCGATTCTAGGGGCCCTAGGCCTTTTCCCTTTTCTGTTCGTGGTACTTATACCACTATTTTAGTATATGGTTCGAGTGGCCACCAGGGCCTATCCATATAAAGTGCAACTTCTGTGTATTCTACTGTAATCTTGTTTGACGATTTGTGCTTCTGTGCTCATAAAGAGACTAGGGGTTACTTTGAGAAATAAATACATATATATTTTGAATATATATCTGTGTGGTGTCCTTTCATTGGTATAAAAGGGGGTTACATTTGGTAAAACAGCTGGCTTAACACGCTTCACGAGTTTAGCCTCAAAGACTGCTTAGCCTACGCTACCACTAGGGCAGCTAGTCCGAAAAGGTTGACTTACAACCACACCATAAGGGTTGCTTGGCATGGTACAAGGTGATCACTTTAACTAGTGAGCATCATATACCAGGCCAACTTCTCACATTTCCCAAGGTGTCCGCAGAGCTAGGGTTCAAAAACTACAGCTAGTCGTTTTACCAAAAAAGGGTCATTTTTCACTGCGAAATTGAGGTGTGACCAGGATGCGTTTTATGCCGTTTCCTGTCACGGGCACTAGGCCGACCCACACAAGTGAGGTACCGTTTTTCTCGTAAGACTTTGGGGAACGCGGGGTGGGTGGAAATTTGTGGATCTACGAAGATTCCGGAACTTTCCACCACAGAAATGTGGGGAAAATGTGTTTTTTTGGACAATTTTTTAGGTTTGCAAGGGATTCTGGGTAACAGACCCTGGTGGGAGGCAGTCAAGTCACCCCATCCTGGATTCCCCTGGGTGTCTAGTTTTCAAAAATGTATAGGTTTGCTAGGTTTCCCAAGGTGCCCGCAGAGCTAGTGTTCAAAAACTACAGCTAGACATTTTGCCAAAAAAGGGTCATTTTTCACTGCGAAATTGAGGTGTGACCACGTTGCGTTTTGCGCTGTTTCCTGTCGCGGGCACTAGGCCGACCCACACAAGTGAGGTACCCTTCTTCTCGTAAGACTTTGGGGAACGCCGGGTGGGTGGAAATTTGTGGCTCCATGCAGATTCCGGAACTTTCCACTACAGAAATGTGGGGGAAATGTGTTTTTTTAGACAATGTTTTAGGTTTGCAAGGGATTCTGGGTAACAGACCCTGGTGGGGGGCAGTCAAGTCACCCCATCCTGGATTCCCCTGGGTGTCTAGTTTTAAAAAATGTATAGGTTTGCTAGGTTTCCCAAGGTGCCCGCAGAGCTAGGGTTCGAAAACTACAGCTAGACATTTAGCCAAAAAAGGGTAATTTTTCACTGCAAAATTGAGGTGTGACCACGTTGCGTTTTGCGCTGTTTCCTGTCGCGGGCACTAGGCCGATCCACACAAGTGAGGTACCGTTTTTCTCATAAGACTTTGGGGAACGCGGCGTGGGTGGAAATTTGTGGATCCAGGCAGATTCCGGAACTTTCCACTACAGAAATGTGGGGAAAAGGTGTTTTTGAAAAATTTTTTTTAGGTTTGCAAGGGATTCTGGGTAACAGACCCTTGGTGGGAGGCAGTCAAGTCACCCCATCCTGGATTCCCCTGGGTGTCTAGTTTTCAAAAATGTATAGGTTTGCTAGGTTTCCCAAGGTGCCTGCAGAGCATTTTGCCAAAAAAGGTCATTTTTCACTGCGAAATTGAGGTGTGACCACGTTGCGTTTTGCGCCGTTTCCTGTCGCGGGCACTAGGCCGACCCACACAAGTGAGGTACCGTTTTTCTCGTAAGACTTTGAAGAATGCGGGATCAGTGGAAATTTGTGGATCCACGCAGATTCCGGAACTTTCCACCACAGAAATGTGGGGAAAATGTGTTTTTTTTGACAATTTTTAAGGTTTGCAAGGGATTCTGGGTAACAGACCCTGGTGGGAGGCAGTCAAGTAACCCCATCCTGGATTTCCCTGAGTGTCTAGTTTTCAAAAATGTATAGGTTTGCTAGGTTTCCCAAGGTGCCCGCAGAGCTAGGGTTCAAAAACTACAGCTAGTCATTTTGGCAAAAAAGGGTCATTTTTCACTGCGAAATTGAGATGTGACCACGTTGCGTTTTGCGCCGTTTCCTGTTGTGGGCACTAGGCCGACCCACACAAGTGAGGTACCTTTTTTCTCGTAAGACTTTGGGAAACGCGGGGGGGTGGAAATTTGTGGATCAACGCAGATTCCGGAACTTTCCACTACAGAAATGTGGGGAAAATGTGGTTTTTTTGACAATGTTTTAGGTTTGCAAGGGATTCTGGGTAACAGACCCTGGTGGGAGGCAGTCAAGTCATCCCATCCTGGATTCCCCTGGGTGTCTAGTTTTAAAAAATGTATAGGTTTGCTAGGTTTCCCAAGGTGCCCGCAGAGCTAGGGTTCAAAAACTACAGCTAGTCGTTTTGCCAAAAAAGGGTCATTTTTCACTGCGAAATTGAGATGTGACCACGTTGGGTTTTGCGCCGTTTCCTGTCGCAGGCACTAGGCCGACCCACACAAGTGAGGTACCGTTTTTCTCATTAGACTTTGGGGAACGCGGGGTGTGTGGAAATTTGTGGATCCACACAGATTCCGGAACTTTCCACTACAGAAATGTGGGGGAAATGAGTTCTTTTTTGACAATTTTTTAGGTTTGCAAGGGATTCTGGGTAACAGACCCTGGTGGGAGGCAGTCAAGTCACCCCATCCTGGATTTCCCTGGGTGTCTAATTTTCAAAAATGTATAGGTTTGCTAGGTTTCCCTAGGTGCCCGCAGAGCTAGGGTTAAAAAACTACAGCTAGTCATTTTGCCAAAAAAGGGTAATTTTTCACTGCGAAATTGAGATGTGACCACAGTGCGTTTTGCGTTGTTTCCTGTCGCGGGCACTAGGCCGACCCACACAAGTGAGGTACCATTTTTCTCATAAGACTTTGGGGAACGCGGGGTGGGTGGAAATTTGTGGATCCACGCAGATTCCGGAACTTTCCACTACAGAAATGTGGGGAAAATGTGTTTTTTAAAAAAAATATTTAGGTTTGCAAGGGATGCTGGGTAACAGACCCTGGTGGGAGGCAGTCAAGTCACCCCATCCTGAATTCCCCAGGGTGTCTAGTTTTCAAAAATGTATAGGTTTGCTAGGTTTCCCAAGGTGCCTGCAGAACATTTTGCCAAAAAAGGGTCATTTTTCACTGCGAAATTGAGGTGTGACCACGTTGCGTTTTGCGCCGTTTCCTGTCGCGGGCACTAGGCCGACCAACACAAGTGAGGTACCGTTTTTCTCGTGAGACTTTGGGGAACACGGGGTGGGTGGAAATTTGTGGATCCACGCAGATTCCAGAACTTTCCACTACAGAAATGTGGGGAAAATGTGTTTTTTTTGACAATTGTTTAGGTTTGCAAGGGATTCTGGGTAACAGACCCTGGTGGGAGGCAGTCAAGTCACCCCATCCTGGATTCCCCTGGGTGTCTAGTTTTCAAAAATGTATAGGTTTGCTAGGTTTCCCAATGTGCCCGCAGAGCTAGGGTTCAAAAACTACAGCTAGTCATTTTGCCAAAAAAGGGTCATTTTTCACTGCGAAATTGAGGTGTGACCACGATGCGTTTTACTTCGTTTCCTGTCGCGGGCACTAGGCCGACCCACACAAGTGAGGTACCGTTTTTTCTCGTAAGACTTTGGGAAACGCGGGGTGGGTGGAAATTTGTGGATCCACGAGGATTCCGGAACTTTCTACTACAGAAATGTGGGGAAAATGTGTTTTTTTTGACAATTTTTTAGGTTTGCAAGGGATTCTGGGTAACAGACCCTGGTGGGAGGCAGTCAAGTAACCCCATCCTGGATTCCCCTGGGTGTCTAGTTTTCAAAAATGTATAGGTTTGCTAGGTTTCCCAAGTTGCCCGCAAAGCTAGGGTTCAAAAACTACAGCTAGTCATTTTGCCAAAAAAGGGTCATTTTTCACTGCGAAATTGAGGTGTGACCACGATGCGTTTTACTTCGTTTCCTGTCGCGGGCACTAGGCCGACCCACACAAGTGAGGTACAGTTTTTCTCGTAAGACTTTGGGGAACGCGGGGTGGTTGGAAATTTGTGGATCCTCGAAGATTCCGGAACTTTCCACCACAGAAATGTGGGGAAAATGTGTTTTTTTGGACAGTTTTTTAGGTTTGCAAGGGATTCTGGGTAACAGACCCTGGTGGGAGGCAGTCAAGTCACCCCTTCCTGGATTCCCCTGGGTGTCTAGTTTTCAAAAATGTATAGGTTTGCTAGGTTTCCCAAGGTGCCCGCAGAGCTAGGGTTCAAAAACTACAGCTAGTCGTTTTGCCAAAAAAGGGTAATTTTTCACTGCGAAATTGAGGTGTGACACTGATGCGTTTTACGCCGTTTCCTGTCGCTGGCACTAGGCCGACCCACACAAGTGAGGTACGTTTTTCTCGTAAGACTTTGGGGAACGCGGGGTGGGTGGAAATTTGTGGATCCACGCAGATTCCGGAACTTTCCACCACAGAAATGTGGGGAAAATGTGTTTTTTTGGACAATTTTTTAGGTTTGCAAGGGATTCTCGGTAACAGACCCTGGTGGGAGGCAGTCAAGTCACCCCATCCTGGATTCCCCTGGGTGTCTAGTTTTCAAAAATGTGTAGGTTTGCTAGGTTTCCCAAGGTGCCCGCAGAGCTAGGGTTCAAAAACTACAGCTAGTCGTTTTGCCAAAAAAGGGTCATTTTTCACTGCGAAATTGAGATGTGACCACGTTGCGTTTTGCGCCATTTCCTGTCGCAGGCACTAGGCCGACCCACACAAGTGAGGTACCGTTTTTCTCATAAGACTTTGGGGAACGCGGGGTGTGTGGAAATTTGTGGATCCACGCAGATTCCGGAACTTTCCACTACAGAAATGTGGGGAAAATGTGTTCTTTTTTGACAATTTTTTAGGTTTGCAAGGGATTCTGGGTAACAGACCCTGGTGGGAGGCAGTCAAGTCACCCCATCCTGGATTCCCCTGGCTGTCTAGTTTTCAAAAATGTATAGGTTTGCTAGGTTTCCCAAGGTGCCCGCAGAGCTAGGGTTATAAAACTACAGCTAGTCATTTTGCCAAAAAAGGGTAATTTTTCACTGCGAAATTGAGATGTGACCACGGTGCGTTTTGCGTCGTTTCCTGTCGCGGGCACTAGGCTGACCCACACAAGTGAGGTACCGTTTTTCTCATAAGACTTTGGGGAACGCGGGGTGGGTGGAAATTTGTGGATCCACGCAGATTCCGGAACTTTCCACCACAGAAATGTGGGGAAAATGTATTTTTTTGGACAATTTTTCAGGTTTGCAAGGGATTCTGGGTAACAGACCCTGGTTGTGCCAGTCAAGTCACCCCATCCTGGATTCCCCTGGGTGTCTATTTTTCAAAAATGTATAGGTTTGCTAGGTTTCCCAAGGTGCCCGCAGAGCTAGGGTTCAAAAACTACAGCTAGTCGTTTTGCCAAAAAAGGGTCATTTTTCACTGCGAAATTGAGGTGTGACCACGATGCGTTTTGCGCCGTTTCCTGTCACGGGCACTAGGCCGACCCACACAAGTGAGTTACCGTTTTTCTCATAAGACTTTGGGGAACGAGGGGTGGGTGGAAATTTGTGGATCCACGCAGATTCCGGAACTTTCCACGACAGAAATGTGGGGAAAATTTGTTTTTTTAGACAATTTTTTAGGTTTGCAAGGGATTCTGGGTAACAGACCCTGGTGGGAGGCAGTCAAGTAACCCCATCCTGGATTTCCCTGAGTGTCTAGTTTTCAAAAATGTATAGGTTTGCTAGGTTTCCCAAGGTGCCCGCAGAGCTAGGGTTCAAAAACTACAGCTAGTCATTTTGCCAAAAAAGGGTCATTTTTCACTGCGTAATTGAGATGTGACCACGTTGCGTTTTGCGCCGTTTCCTGTTGTGGGCACTAGGCCGACCCACACAAGTGAGGTACCTTTTTTCTCGTAAGAGTTTGGGAAACGCGAGGGGGTGGAAATTTGTGGATCCACGCAGATTCCGGAACTTTCCACTACAGAAATGTGGGGAAAATGTGGTTTTTTTGACAATGTTTTAGGTTTGCAAGGGATTCTGGGTAACAGACCCTGGTGGGAGGCAGTCAAGTCACCCCATCCTGGATTTCCCTGGGTGTCTAGTTTTCAAAAATGTATAGGTTTGCTAGGTTTCCCAAGGTGCCCGCAGAGCTAGGGTTCAAAATCTACAGCTAGTCGTTTTGCCAAAAAAGGGTAATTTTTCACTGCGAAATTGAGGTGTGACCCTGATGCGTTTTACGCCTTTTCCTGTCGCTGGCACTAGGCCGACCCACACAAGTGAGGTACCGTTTTTCTCATAAGACTTTGGGGAACGCGGGGTGTGTGGAAATTTGTGGATCCACGCAGATTCCGGAACTTTCCACTACAGAAATGTGGGGAAAATGTGTTCTTTTTTGACAATTTTTTAGGTTTGCAAGGGATTCTGGGTAACAGACCCTGGTGGGAGGCAGTCAAGTCACCCCATCCTGGATTCCCCTGGCTGTCTGGTTTTCAAAAATGTATAGGTTTGCTAGGTTTCCCAAGGTGCCCGCAGAGCTAGGGTTAAAAAACTACAGCTAGTCATTTTGCCAAAAAAGGGTAATTTTTCACTGCGAAATTGAGATGTGACCACAGTGCGTTTTGCGTCGTTTCCTGTCGCGGACACTAGGCCGACCCACACAAGTGAGGTACCGTTTTTCTCATAAGACTTTGGGGAACGCGGGGTGGGTGGAAATTTGTGGATCCACGCAGATTCCGGAACTTTCCACCACAGAAATGTGGGGAAAATGTGTTTTTTTGGACAATTTTTTAGGTTTGCAAGGGATTCTGGGTAACAGACCCTGGTTGTGCCAGTCAAGTCACCCCATCCTGGATTCCCCTGGGTGTCTAGTTTTCAAAAATGTATAGGTTTGCTAGGTTTCCCAAGGTGCCCGCAGAGCTAGTGTTCAAAAAACTACAGCTAGACATTTAGCCAAAAAAGGGTAATTTTTCACTGCAAAATTGAGGTGTGACCACGTTGCGTTTTGCGCCGTTTCCTGTCGCGGGCACTAGGCCGACCCACACAAGTGAGGTACCGTTTTTCTCATAAGACTTTGGGGAATGCGGGGTGGGTGGAAATTTGTGGACCCAGGCAGATTCCAGAACTTTCCACTACAGAAATGTGGGGAAAATGTGTTTTTGAAAAAAATTTTTTAGGTTTGCAAGGGATTCTGGGTAACAGACCCTGGTGGGATGCAGTCAAGTCACCCCATCCTGGATTCCCCTGGGTGTCTAGTTTTCAAAAATGTATAGGTTTGCTAGGTTTCCCAAGGTGCCTGCAGAGCATTTTGCCAAAAAAGGGTCATTTTTCACTGCGAAATTGAGGTGTGACCACGTTGCGTTTTGCGCCGTTTCCTGTCGCGGGCACTAGGCCGACCAACACAAGTGAGGTACCGTTTTTCTCGTGAGACTTTGGGGAACACGGGGTGGGTGGAAATTTGTGGATCCACGCAGATTCCAGAACTTTCCACTACAGAAATGTGTTTTTTTTGACAATTTTTTAGGTTTGCAAGGGATTCTGGGTAACAGACCCTGGTGGGATGCAGTCAAGTCACCCCATCTTGGATTCCCCTGGGTGTCTAGTTTTCAAAAATGTATAGGTTTGCTAGGTTGCCCGAGGTGCCCGCCGAGCTAGGGTTAAAAAACTACAGCTAGTCATTTTGCCAAAAAAGGGTCATTTTTCACTACGAAATTGAGATGTGACCACGTTGTGTTTTGCGCCGTTTCCTGTCGCGGGCACTAGGCCGACCCACACAAGTGAGGTACCGTTTTTCTCGTAAGACTTTGGGGAATGCGGGATGGGTGGAAATTTGTGGATCCACGCAGATTCCGGAACTTTCCACTACAGAAAAGTGGGGAAAATGTGTTTTTTTTGACAATGTTTTAGGTTTGCAAGGGATTCTGGGTAACAGACCCTGGTGGGAGGCAGTCAAGTCACCCCATCCTGGATTCCCCTGGCTGTCTAGTTTTCAAAAATATATAGGTTTGCTAGGTTTCCCAAGGTGCCCGCAGAGCTAGGGTTAAAAAACTACAGCTAGTCATTTTGCCAAAAAAGGGTAATTTTTCACTGCGAAATTGAGATGTGACCACAGTGCGTTTTGCGTTGTTTCCTGTCGCGGGCACTAGGCCGACCCACACAAGTGAGGTACCATTTTTCCCATAAGACTTTGGGGAACGCGGGGTGGGTGGAAATTTGTGGATCCAGGCAGATTCCGGAACTTTCCACTACAGAAATGTGGGGAAAATGTGTTTTTTAAAAAAAATATTTAGGTTTGCAAGGGATGCTGGGTAACAGACCCTGGTGGGAGGCAGTCAAGTCACCCCATCCTGGATTCCCCTGGGTGTCTAGTTTTCAAAAATGTATAGGTTTGCTAGGTTTCCCAATGTGCCCGCAGAGCTAGGGTTCAAAAACTACAGCTAGTCATTTTGCCAAAAAAGGGTCATTTTTCACTGCGAAATTGAGGTGTGACCACGTTGCGTTTTGCGCCGTTTCCTGTCGCGGGCACTAGGCCGACCAACACAAGTGAGGTACCGTTTTTCTCGTGAGACTTTGGGGAACACGGGGTGGGTGGAAATTTGTGGATCCACGCAGATTCCAGAACTTTCCACTACAGAAATGTGGGGAAAATGTGTTTTTTTTGACAATTGTTTAGGTTTGCAAGGGATTCTGGGTAACAGACCCTGGTGGGAGGCAGTCAAGTCACCCCATCCTGGATTCCCCTGGGTGTCTAGTTTTCAAAAATTTATAGGTTTGCTAGGTTTCCCAATGTGCCCGCAGAGCTAGGGTTCAAAAACTACAGCTAGTCATTTTGCCAAAAAAGGGTCATTTTTCACTGCGAAATTGAGGTGTGACCACGTTGCGTTTTGCGCCGTTTCCTGTCGCGGGCACTAGGCCGACCCACACAATTGAGGTACCGTTTTATCTCGTAAGACTTTGGGAAACGAGGGGTGGGTGGAAATTTGTGGATCCACGAGGATTCCGGAACTTTCTACTACAGAAATGTGGGGAAAATGTGGTTTTTTTGATAATTTTTTAGGTTTGCAAGGGATTCTGGGTAACAGACCCTGGTGGGAGGCAGTCAAGTCACCCCATCCTGGATTCCCCTGGGTGTCTAGTTTTCAAAAATGTATAGGTTTGCTAGGTTTCCCAAGGTGCCCGCAGAGCTAGGGTTCAAAAACTACAGCTAGTCATTTTGCCAAAAAAGGGTCATTTTTCACTGCGAAATTGAGGTGTGACCACGATGCGTTTTACTTCGTTTCCTGTCGCGGGCACTAGGCCGACCCACACAAGTGAGGTACAGTTTTTCTTATAAGACTTTGGGGAACGCGGGGTGGGTGGAAATTTGTGGATCCTCGAAGATTCCGGAACTTTCCACCACAGAAATGTGGGGAAAATGTGTTTTTTTGGACAGTTGTTTAGGTTTGCAAGGGATTCTGGGTAACAGACCCTGGTGGGAGGCAGTCAAGTCACCCCTTCCTGGATTCCCCTGGGTGTCTAGTTTTCAAAAATGTATAGGTTTGCTAGGTTTCCCAAGGTGCCCGCAGAGCTAGGGTTCAAAAACTACAGCTAGTCGTTTTGCCAAAAAAGGGTAATTTTTCACTGCGAAATTGAGGTGTGACACTGATGCGTTTTACGCCGTTTCCTGTCGCTGGCACTAGGCCGACCCACACAAGTGAGGTACGTTTTTCTCGTAAGACTTTGGGGAACGCGGGGTGGGTGGAAATTTGTGGATCCACGCAGATTCCGGAACTTTCCACCACAGAAATGTGGGGAAAATGTGTTTTTTTGGACAATTTTTTAGGTTTGCAAGGGATTCTCGGTAACAGACCCTGGTGGGAGGCAGTCAAGTCACCCCATCCTGGATTCCCCTGGGTGTCTAGTTTTCAAAAATGTGTAGGTTTGCTAGGTTTCCCAAGGTGCCCGCAGAGCTAGGGTTCAAAAACTACAGCTAGTCGTTTTGCCAAAAAAGGGTCATTTTTCACTGCGAAATTGAGATGTGACCACGTTGCGTTTTGCGCCATTTCCTGTCGCAGGCACTAGGCCGACCCACACAAGTGAGGTACCGTTTTTCTCATAAGACTTTGGGGAATGCGGGGTGTGTGGAAATTTGTGGATCCACGCAGATTCCGGAACTTTCCACTACAGAAATGTGGGGAAAATGTGTTCTTTTTTGACAATTTTTTAGGTTTGCAAGGGATTCTGGGTAACAGACCCTGGTGGGAGGCAGTCAAGTCACCCCATCCTGGATTCCCCTGGCTGTCTAGTTTTCAAAAATGTATAGGTTTGCTAGGTTTCCCAAGGTGCCCGCAGAGCTAGGGTTATAAAACTACAGCTAGTCATTTTGCCAAAAAAGGGTAATTTTTCACTGCGAAATTGAGATGTGACCACGGTGCGTTTTGCGTCGTTTCCTGTCGCGGGCACTAGGCCGACCCACACAAGTGAGGTACCGTTTTTCTCATAAGACTTTGGGGAACGCGGGGTGGGTGGAAATTTGTGGATCCACGCAGATTCCGGAACTTTCCACCACAGAAATGTGGGGAAAATGTATTTTTTTGGACAATTTTTCAGGTTTGCAAGGGATTCTGGGTAACAGACCCTGGTTGTGCCAGTCAAGTCACCCCATCCTGGATTCCCCTGGGTGTCTATTTTTCAAAAATGTATAGGTTTGCTAGGTTTCCCAAGGTGCCCGCAGAGCTAGGGTTCAAAAACTACAGCTAGTCGTTTTGCCAAAAAAGGGTCATTTTTCACTGCGAAATTGAGGTGTGACCACGATGCGTTTTGCGCCGTTTCCTGTCACGGGCACTAGGCCGACCCACACAAGTGAGTTACCGTTTTTCTCATAAGACTTTGGGGAACGAGGGGTGGGTGGAAATTTGTGGATCCACGCAGATTCCGGAACTTTCCACGACAGAAATGTGGGGAAAATGTGTTTTTTTAGACAATTTTTTAGGTTTGCAAGGGATTCTGGGTAACAGACCCTGGTGGGAGGCAGTCAAGTAACACCATCCTGGATTTCCCTGAGTGTCTAGTTTTCAAAAATGTATAGGTTTGCTAGGTTTCCCAAGGTGCCCGCAGAGCTAGTGTTCAAAAAACTACAGCTAGACATTTAGCCAAAAAAGGGTAATTTTTCACTGCAAAATTGAGGTGTGACCACGTTGCGTTTTGCACCGTTTCCTGTCGCGGGCACTAGGCCGACCCACACAAGTGAGGTACCGTTTTTCTCATAAGACTTTGGGGAATGCGGGGTGGGTGGAAATTTGTGGATCCAGGCAGATTCCGGAACTTTCCACTACAGAAATGTGGGGAAAATGTGTTTTTGAAAAAAAAATTTTAGGTTTGCAAGGGATTCTGGGTAACAGACCCTGGTGGGAGGCAGTCAAGTCACCCCATCCTGGATTCCCCTGGGTGTCTAGTTTTCAAAAATGTATAGGTTTGCTAGGTTTCCCAAGGTGCCTGCAGAGCATTTTGCCAAAAAAGAATCATTTTTCACTGCGAAATTGAGGTGTGACCACGTTGCGTTTTGCGCCGTTTCCTGTCGCGGGCACTAGGCCGACCAACACAAGTGAGGTACCGTTTTTCTCGTGAGACTTTGGGGAACACGGGGTGTGTGGAAATTTGTGGATCCACGCAGATTCCAGAACTTTCCACTACAGAAATGTGGGGAAAATGTGTTTTTTTTGACAGTTTTTTAGGTTTGCAAGGGATTCTGGGTAACAGACTCTGGTGGGATGCAGTCAAGTCACCCCATCTTGGATTCCCCTGGGTGTCTAGTTTTCAAAAATGTATAGGCTTGCTAGGTTGCCCGAGGTGCCCACCGAGCTAGGGTTAAAAAACTACAGCTAGTCATTTTGCCAAAAAAGGGTCATTTTTCACTACGAAATTGAGATGTGACCACGTTGTGTTTTGCGCCGTTTCCTGTCACGGGCACTAGGCCGACCCACACAAGTGAGGTACCGTTTTTCTCGTAAGACTTTGGGGAATGCGGGATGGGTGGAAATTTGTGGATCCACGCAGATTCCGGAACTTTCCACTACAGAAATGTGGGGAAAATGTGTTTTTTTTGACAATGTTTTAGGTTTGCAAGGGATTCTGGGTAACAGACCCTGGTGGGAGGCAGTCAAGTCACCCCATCCTGGATTCCCCTGGGTGTCTAGTTTTCAAAAATGTATAGGTTTGCTAGGTTTCCCAAGGTGCCCGCAGAGCTAGGGTTCAAAAACTACAGCTAGTCGTTTTGCCAAAAAAGGGTAATTTTTCACTGCGAAATTGAGGTGTGACCCTGATGCGTTTTACGCCGTTTCCTGTCGCTGGCACTAGGCCGACCCACACAAGTGAGGTACCGTTTTTCTCATAAGACTTTGGGGAACGCGGGGTGTGTGGAAATTTGTGGATCCACGCAGATTCCTGAACTTTCCACTACAGAAATGTGGGGAAAATGTGTTCTTTTTTGACAATTTTTAAGGTTTGCAAGGGATTCTGGGTAACAGACCCTGGTGGGAGGCAGTCAAGTCACCCCATCCTGGATTCCCCTGGCTGTCTGTTTTTCAAAAATATATAGGTTTGCTAGGTTTCCCAAGGTGCCCGCAGAGCTAGGGTTAAAAAACTACAGCTAGTCATTTTGCCAAAAAAGGGTAATTTTTCACTGCGAAATTGAGATGTGACCACAGTGCGTTTTGCGTCGTTTCCTGTCACGGACACTAGGCCGACCCACACAAGTGAGGTACCATTTTTCTCATAAGACTTTGGGGAACGCGGGGTGGGTGGAAATTTGTGGATCCACGCAGATTCCGGAACTTTCCACCACAGAAATGTGGGGAAAATGTGTTTTTTTGGACAATTTTTTAGGTTTGCAAGGGATTCTGGGTAACAGACCCTGGTTGTGCCAGTCAAGTCACCCCATCCTGGATTCCCCTGTGTGTCTAGTTTTCAAAAATGTATAGGTTTGCTAGGTTTCCCAAAGTGCCCGCAGAGCTAGTGTTAAAAAAACTACAGCTAGACATTTAGCCAAAAAAGGGTAATTTTTCACTGCAAAATTGAGGTGTGACCACGTTGCGTTTTGCGCCGTTTCCTGTCGCGGGCACTAGGCCGACCCACACAAGTGAGGTACCGTTTTTCTCATAAGACTTTGGGGAACGCGGGGTGGGTGGAAATTTGTGGATCCAGGCAGATTCCGGAACTTTCCACTACAGAAATGTGGGGAAAATGTGTTTTTGAAAAAAATTTTTTAGGTTTGCAAGGGATTCTGGGTAACAGACCCTGGTGGGAGGCAGTCAAGTATCCCCATCCTGGATTCCCCTGGGTGTCTAGTTTTCAAAAATGTATAGGTTTGCTAGGTTTCCCAAGGTGCCTGCAGAGCATTTTGCCAAAAAAGGGTCATTTTTCAATGCGAAATTGAGGTGTGACCACGTTGCGTTTTGCGCCGTTTCCTGTCGCGGGCACTAGGCCGACCAACACAAGTGAGGTACCGTTTTTCTCGTGAGACTTTGGGGAACACGGGGTGGGTGGAAATTTGTGGATCCACGCAGATTCCAGAACTTTCCACTACAGAAATGTGGGGAAAATGTGTTTTTTTTGACAATTTTTTAGGTTTGCAAGGGATTCTGGGTAACAGACCCTGGTGGGATGCAGTCAAGTCACCCCATCTTGGATTCCCCTGGGTGTCTAGTTTTCAAAAATGTATAGGTTTGCTAGGTTGCCCGAGGTGCCCGCCGAGCTAGGGTTAAAAAACTACAGCTAGTCATTTTGCCAAAAAAGGGTCATTTTTCACTACGAAATTGAGATGTGACCACGTTGTGTTTTGCGCCGTTTCCTGTCGCGGGCACTAGGCCGACCCACACAAGTGAGGTACCGTTTTTCTCGTAAGACTTTGGGGAATGCGGGATGGGTGGAAATTTGTGGATCCACACAGATTCCGGAACCTTCCACCACAGAAATGTGGGGAAAATGTGGTTTTTTGGACAATTTTTAAGGTTTGCAAGGGATTCTGGGTAACAGACCCTGGTGGGAGGCAGTCAAGTAACCCCATCCTGGATTTCCCTGAGTGTCTAGTTTTCAAAAATGTATAGGTTTGCTAGGTTTCCCAAGGTGCCCGCAGAGCTAGGGTTCAAAAACTACAGCTAGTCATTTTGGCAAAAAAGGGTCATTTTTCACTGCGAAATTGAGATGTGACCACGTTGCGTTTTGCGCCGTTTCCTGTTGTGGGCACTAGGCCGACCCACACAAGTGAGGTACCTTTTTTCTCGTAAGACTTTGGGAAACGCGGGGGGGTGGAAATTAGTGAATCCACGCAGATTCCGGGACTTTCCACTACAGAAATGTGGGGAAAATGTGGTTTTTTTGACAATGTTTTAGGTTTGCAAGGGATTCTGGGTAACAGACCCTGGTGGGAGGCAGTCAAGTCACCCCATCCTGGATTCCCCTGGGTGTCTAGTTTTCAAACATGTATAGGTTTGCTAGGTTTCCCAAGGTGCCCGCAGAGCTAGGGTTCAAAAACTACAGCTAGTCGTTTTGCCAAAAAAGGGTAATTTTTCACTGCGAAATAGAGGTGTGACCCTGCTGCGTTTTACGCCGTTTCCTGTCGCTGGCACTAGGCCGACCCACACAAGTGAGGTACCATTTTTCTCGTAAGACTTTGGGGAACGCGGGGTGGGTGGAAATTTGTGGATCCACGCAGATTCCGGAACTTTCCACCACAGAAATATGGGGAAAATGTGTTTTTTTGGACAATTTATTAGGTTTGCAAGGGATTCTCGGTAACAGACCCTGGTGGGAGGCAGTCAAGTCACCCCATCCTGGATTCCCCTGGGTGTCTAGTTTTCAAAAATGTATAGGTTTGCTAGGTTTCCCAAGGTGCCCGCAGAGCTAGGGTTCAAAAACTACAGCTAGTCGTTTTGCCAAAAAAGGGTCATTTTTCACTGCGAAATTGAGATGTGACCACGTTGCGTTTTGCGCCGTTTCCTGTCGCAGGCACTAGGCTGACCCACACAAGTGAGGTACCGTTTTTCTCATAAGACTTTGGGGAACGCGGGGTGTGTGGAAATTTGTGGATCCACGCAGATTCCGGAACTTTCCACTACAGAAATGTGGGGAAAATGAGTTCTTTTTTGACAATTTTTTAGGTTTGCAAGGGATGCTGGGTAACAGACCCTGGTGGGAGGCAGTCAAGTCACCCCATCCTGGATTCCCCTGGGTGTCTAGTTTTCAAAAATGTATAGGTTTGCTAGGTTTCCCAAGGTGCCTGCAGAGCATTTTGCCAAAAAAGGGTCATTTTTCACTGCGAAATTGAGGTGTGACCACGTTGCGTTTTGCGCCGTTTCCTGTCGCGGGCACTAGGCCGACCAACACAAGTGATGTACCGTTTTTCTCGTGAGACTTTGGGGAACACGGGGTGGGTGGAAATTTGTGGATCCACGCAGATTCCAGAACTTTCCACTACAGAAATGTGGGGAAAATGTGTTTTTTTTTGACAATTTTTTAGGTTTGCAAGGGATTCTGGGTAACAGACCCTGGTGGGAGGCAGTCAAGTCACCCCATCCTGGATTCCCCTGGGTGTCTAGTTTTCAAAAATGTATAGGTTTGCTAGGTTGCCCGAGGTGCCCGCAGAGCTAGGTTTAAAAAACTACAGCTAGTCATTTTGCCAAAAAAGGGTCATTTTTCACTACGAAATTGAGATGTGACCACGTTGCGTTTTGCGCCATTTCCTGTCGCGGGCACTAGGCCGACCCACACAAGTGAGGTACCGTTTTTCTCGTAAGACTTTGGGGAACGCGGGATGGGTGGAAATTTGGGGATCCACGCAGATTCCGGAACTTTCCACCACAGAAATGTGGGGAAAATGTGTTTTTTTTGACAATTTTTAAGGTTTGCAAGGGATTCTGGGTAACAGACCCTGGTGGGAGGCAGTCAAGTAACCCCATCCTGGATTTCCCTGAGTGTCTAGTTTTCAAAAATGTATAGGTTTGCTAGGTTTCCCAAGGTGCCCGCAGAGCTAGGGTTCAAAAACTACAGCTAGTCATTTTGCCAAAAAAGGGTCATTTTTCACTGCGAAATTGAGATGTGACCACGTTGCGTTTTGCGCCGTTTCCTGTTGTGGGCACTAGGCCGACCCACACAAGTGAGGTACCTTTTTTCTCGAAAGACTTTGGGAAACGCGGGGGGGTGGAAATTTATGGATCCACGCAGATTCCGGAACTTTCCACTACAGAAATGTGGGGAAAATGTGGTTTTTTTTACAATGTTTTAGGTTTGCAAGGGATTCTGGGTAACAGACCCTGGTGGGAGGCAGTCAAGTCACCCCCTCCTGGATTCCCCTGGGTGTCTAGTTTTCAAAAATGTATAGGTTTGCTAGGTTTCCCAAGGTGCCCGCAGAGCTAGGGTTCAAAAACTACAGCTAGTCGTTTTGCCAAAAAAGGGTAATTTTTCACTGCGAAATTGAGGTGTGACCCTGATGCGTTTTACGCCGTTTCCTGTCGCTGGCACTAGGCCGACCCACACAAGTGAGGTACCGTTTTTCTCATAAGACTTTGGGGAACGCGGGGTGTGTGGAAATTTGTGGATCCACGCAGATTCCGGAACTTTCCACTACAGAAATGTGGGGAAAATGTGGTTTTTTTTACAATGTTTAAGGTTTGCAAGGGATTCTGGGTAACAGACCCTGGTGGGAGGCAGTCAAGTCACCCCCTCCTGGATTCCCCTGGGTGTCTAGTTTTCAAAAATGTATAGGTTTGCTAGGTTTCCCAAGGTGCCCACAGAGCTAGGGTTCAAAAACTACAGCTAGTCGTTTTGCCAAAAAAGGGTAATTTTTCACTGCGAAATTGAGGTGTGACCCTGATGCGTTTTACGCCGTTTCCTGTCGTAGGCACTAGGCCGACCCACACAAGTGAGGTACAGTTTTTCTCGTAAGACTTTGGGGAACGTGGGGTGGGTGGAAATTTGTGGATCCACGAAGATTCCGGAACTTTCCACCACAGAAATGTTGGGAAAATGTGTTTTTTTGGACAATTTTTTAGGTTTGCAAGGGATTCTGGGTAACAGACCCTTGTGGGAGGCAGTCAAGTCACCCCTTACTGGATTCCCCTGGGTGTCTAGTTTTCAAAAATGTATAGGTTTGCTAGGTTTCCCAAGGTGCCCGCAGAGCTAGGGTTCAAAAACTACAGCTAGTCGTTTTACCAAAAAAGGGTCATTTTTCACTGCGAAATTGAGGTGTGACCAGGATGCGTTTTATGCCGTTTCCTGTCACGGGCACTAGGCCGACCCACACAAGTGAGGTACTGTTTTTCTCGTAAGACTTTGGGGAACGCGGGGTGGGTGGAAATTTGTGGATCCACGAAGATTCCGGAACTTTCCACCACAGAAATGTGGGGAAAATGTGTTTTTTTGGACAATTTTTTAGGTTTGCAAGGGATTCTGGGTAACAGACCCTGGTTGTGCCAGTAAAGTCACCCCATCCTGGATTCCCCTGGGTGTCTAGTTTTCAAAAATGTATAGGTTTGCTAGGTTTCTCAAGGTACCCGCAGAGCTAGGGTTCAAAAACTACAGCTAGTCATTTTGCCAAAAAAGGGTCATTTTTCACTGCGAAATTGAGGTGTGACCACGATGCGTTTTACTTCGTTTCCTGTCGTAGGCACTAGGCCGACCCACACAAGTGAGGTACAGTTTTTCTCGTAAGACTTTGGGGAACGCGGGGTGGGTGGAAATTTGTGGATCCACGAAGATTCCGGAACTTTCCACCACAGAAATGTTGGGAAAATTTGTTTTTTTGGACAATTTTTTAGGTTTGCAAGGGATTCTGGGTAACAGACCCTGGTGGGAGGCAGTCAAGTCACCCCTTCCTGGATTCCCCTGGGTGTCTAGTTTTCAAAAATGTATAGGTTTGCTAGGTTTCCCAAGGTGCCCGCAGAGCTAGGGTTCAAAAACTACAGCTAGTCGTTTTACCAAAAAAGGGTCATTTTTCACTGCGAAATTGAGGTGTGACCAGCCTGCGTTTTATGCCGTTTCCTGTCACGGGCACTAGGCCGACCCACACAAGTGAGGTACCGTTTTTCTCGTAAGACTTTGGGGAACGCGGGGTGGGTGGAAATTTGTGGATCCACGAAGATTCCGGAACTTTCCACCACAGAAATGTGGGGAAAATGTGTTTTTTTGGACAATTTTTTAGGTTTGCAAGGGATTCTGGGTAACAGACCCTGGTTGTGCCAGTAAAGTCACCCCATACTGGATTCCCCTGGGTGTCTAGTTTTCAAAAATGTATAGGTTTGCTAGGTTTCTCAAGGTACCCGCAGAGCTAGGGTTCAAAAACTACAGCTAGTCATTTTGCCAAAAAAGGGTCATTTTTCACTGCGAAATTGAGGTGTGACCACGATGCGTTTTACTTCGTTTCCTGTCATAGGCACTAGGCCGACCCACACAAGTGAGGTACAGTTTTTCTCGTAAGACTTTGGGGAACGCGGGGTGGGTGGAAATTTGTGGATCCACGAAGATTCCGGAACTTTCCACCACAGAAATGTTGGGAAAATTTGTTTTTTTGGACAATTTTTTAGGTTTGCAAGGGATTCTGGGTAACAGACCCTGGTGGGAGGCAGTCAAGTCACCCCTTCCTGGATTCCCCTGGGTGTCTAGTTTTCAAAAATGTATAGGTTTGCTAGGTTTCCCAAGGTGCCCGCAGAGCTAGGGTTCAAAAACTACAGCTAGTCGTTTTACCAAAAAAGGGTCATTTTTCACTGCGAAATTGAGGTGTGACCACGATGCGTTTTACTTCGTTTCCTGTCGTAGGCACTAGGCCGACCCACACAAGTGAGGTACAGTTTTTCTCGTAAGACTTTGGGGAACGCGGGGTGGGTGGAAATTTGTGGATCCACGAAGATTCCGGAACTTTCCACCACAGAAATGTTGGGAAAATTTGTTTTTTTGGACAATTTTTTAGGTTTGCAAGGGATTCTGGGTAACAGACCCTGGTGGGAGGCAGTCAAGTCACCCCTTCCTGGATTCCCCTGGGTGTCTAGTTTTCAAAAATGTATAGGTTTGCTAGGTTTCCCAAGGTGCCCGCAGAGCTAGGGTTCAAAAACTACAGCTAGTCGTTTTACCAAAAAAGGGTCATTTTTCACTGCGAAATTGAGGTGTGACCAGGATGCGTTTTATGCCGTTTCCTGTCACGGGCACTAGGCCGACCCACACAAGTGAGGTACCGTTTTTCTCGTAAGACTTTGGGGAACGCGGGGTGGGTGGAAATTTGTGGATCCACGAAGATTCCGGAACTTTCCACCACAGAAATGTGGGGAAAATGTGTTTTTTTGGACAATTTTTTAGGTTTGCAAGGGATTCTGGGTAACAGACCCTGGTTGTGCCAGTAAAGTCACCCCATCCTGGATTCCCCTGGGTGTCTAGTTTTCAAAAATGTATAGGTTTGCTAGGTTTCTCAAGGTACCCGCAGAGCTAGGGTTCAAAAACTACAGCTAGTCATTTTGCCAAAAAAGGGTCATTTTTCACTGCGAAATTGAGGTGTGACCACGATGCGTTTTACTTCGTTTCCTGTCATAGGCACTAGGCCGACCCACACAAGTGAGGTACAGTTTTTCTCGTAAGACTTTGGGGAACGCGGGGTGGGTGGAAATTTGTGGATCCACGAAGATTCCGGAACTTTCCACCACAGAAATGTTGGGAAAATTTGTTTTTTTGGACAATTTTTTAGGTTTGCAAGGGATTCTGGGTAACAGACCCTGGTGGGAGGCAGTCAAGTCACCCCTTCCTGGATTCCCCTGGGTGTCTAGTTTTCAAAAATGTATAGGTTTGCTAGGTTTCCCAAGGTGCCCGCAGAGCTAGGGTTCAAAAACTACAGCTAGTCGTTTTACCAAAAAAGGGTCATTTTTCACTGCGAAATTGAGGTGTGACCAGGATGCGTTTTAT
This sequence comes from Triturus cristatus, assembly GCF_964204655.1. NCBI lineage: Eukaryota > Metazoa > Chordata > Amphibia > Caudata > Salamandridae > Triturus > Triturus cristatus. Next base: position 749,962,478 of record NC_140579.1, read on the forward strand.
GCCGTTTCCTGTCACGGGCACTAGGCCGACCCACACAAGTGAGGTACCGTTTTTCTCGTAAGACTTTGGGGAACGCAGGGTGGGTGGAAATTTGTGGATCCACGAAGATTCCGGAACTTTCCACCACAGAAATGTGGGGAAAATGTGTTTTTTTGGACAATTTTTTAGGTTTGCAAGGGATTCTGGGTAACAGACCCTGGTTGTGCCAGTAAAGTCACCCCATCCTGGATTCCCCTGGGTGTCTAGTTTTCAAAAATGTATAGGTTTGCTAGGTTTCTCAAGGTACCCGCAGAGCTAGGGTTCAAAAACTACAGCTAGTCATTTTGCCAAAAAAGGGTCATTTTTCACTGCGAAATTGAGGTGTGACCACGATGCGTTTTACTTCGTTTCCTGTCGTAGGCACTAGGCCGACCCACACAAGTGAGGTACAGTTTTTCTCGTAAGACTTTGGGGAACGCGGGGTGGGTGGAAATTTGTGGATCCACGAAGATTCCGGAACTTTCCACCACAGAAATGTTGGGAAAATTTGTTTTTTTGGACAATTTTTTAGGTTTGCAAGGGATTCTGGGTAACAGACCCTGGTGGGAGGCAGTCAAGGCACCCCTTCCTGGATTCCCCTGGGTGTCTAGTTTTCAAAAATGTATAGGTTTGCTAGGTTTCCCAAGGTGCCCGCAGAGCTAGGGTTCAAAAACTACAGCTAGTCGTTTTACCAAAAAAGGGTCATTTTTCACTGCGAAATTGAGGTGTGACCAGGATGCGTTTTATGCCGTTTCCTGTCACGGGCACTAGGCCGACCCACACAAGTGAGGTACCGTTTTTCTCGTAAGACTTTGGGGAACGCGGGGTGGGTGGAAATTTGTGGATCCACGAAGATTCCGGAACTTTCCACCACAGAAATGTGGGGAAAATGTGTTTTTTTGGACAATTTTTTAGGTTTGCAAGGGATTCTGGGTAACAGACCCTGGTGGGAGGCAGTCAAGTAACCCCATCCTGGATTTCCCTGAGTGTCTAGTTTTCAAAAATGTATAGGTTTGCTAGGTTTCCCAAGGTGCCCGCAGAGCTAGGGTTCAAAAACTACAGCTAGTCATTTTGCCAAAAAAGGGTCATTTTTCACTGCGAAATTGAGATGTGACCACGTTGCGTTTTGCGCCGTTTCCTGTTGTGGGCACTAGGCCGACCCACACAAGTGAGGTACCTTTTTTCTTGAAAGACTTTGGGAAACGCGGGGGGGTGGAAATTTATGGATCCACGCAGATTCCGGAACTTTCCACTACAGAAATGTGGGGAAAATGTGGTTTTTTTTACAATGTTTTAGGTTTGCAAGGGATTCTGGGTAACAGACCCTGGTGGGAGGCAGTCAAGTCACCCCCTCCTGGATTCCCCTGGGTGTCTAGTTTTCAAAAATGTATAGGTTTGCTAGGTTTCCCAAGGTGCCCGCAGAGCTAGGGTTCAAAAACTACAGCTAGTCGTTTTGCCAAAAAAGGGTAATTTTTCACTGCGAAATTGAGGTGTGACCCTGATGTGTTTTACGCCGTTTCCTGTCGCTGGCACTAGGCCGACCCACACAAGTGAGGTACCGTTTTTCTCATAAGACTTTGGGGAACGCGGGGTGTGTGGAAATTTGTGGATCCACGCAGATTCCGGAACTTTCCACTACAGAAATGTGGGGAAAATGTGGTTTTGTTTTACAATTTTTTAGGTTTGCAAGAGATTCTGGGTAACAGACCCTGGTGGGAGGCAGTCAAGTCACCCCATCCTGGATTCCCCTGGCTGGCTGGTTTTCAAAAATGTATAGGTTTGCTAGGTTTCCCAAGGTGCCCGCAGAGCTAGGGTTCAAAAACTACAGCTAGTCATTTTGCCAAAAAAGGGTCATTTTTCACTGCGAAATTGAGGTGTGACCACGATGCGTTTTACTTCGTTTCCTGTCATAGGCACTAGGCCGACCCACACAAGTGAGGTACAGTTTTTCTCGTAAGACTTTGGGGAATGCGGGGTGGGTGGAAATTTGTGGATCCACGAAGATTCCGGAACTTTCCACCACAGAAATGTTGGGAAAATTTGTTTTTTTGGACAATTTTTTAGGTTTGCAAGGGATTCTGGGTAACAGACCCTGGTGGGAGGCAGTCAAGTCACCCCATCCTGGATTCCCCTGGCTGTCTAGTTTTCAAAAATGTATAGGTTTGCTAGGTTTCCCAAGGTGCCCGCAGAGCTAGGGTTATAAAACTACAGCTAGTCATTTTGCCAAAAAAGGGTAATTTTTCACTGCGAAATTGAGATGTGACCACGGTGCGTTTTGCGTCGTTTCCTGTCGCGGGCACTAGGCCGACCCACACAAGTGAGGTACCGTTTTTCTCATAAGACTTTGGGGAACGCGGGGTGGGTGGAAATTTGTGGATCCACGCAGATTCCGGAACTTTCCACCACAGAAATGTGGGGAAAATGTATTTTTTTGGACAATTTTTCAGGTTTGCAAGGGATTCTGGGTAACAGACCCTGGTTGTGCCAGTCAAGTCACCCCATCCTGGATTCCCCTGGGTGTCTATTTTTCAAAAATGTATAGGTTTGCTAGGTTTCCCAAGGTGCCCGCAGAGCTAGGGTTCAAAAACTACAGCTAGTCGTTTTGCCAAAAAAGGGTCATTTTTCACTGCGAAATTGAGGTGTGACCACGATGCGTTTTGCGCCGTTTCCTGTCACGGGCACTAGGCCGACCCACACAAGTGAGTTACCGTTTTTCTCATAAGACTTTGGGGAACGAGGGGTGGGTGGAAATTTGTGGATCCACGCAGATTCCGGAACTTTCCACGACAGAAATGTGGGGAAAATGTGTTTTTTTAGACAATTTTTTAGGTTTGCAAGGGATTCTGGGTAACAGACCCTGGTGGGAGGCAGTCAAGTAACACCATCCTGGATTTCCCTGAGTGTCTAGTTTTCAAAAATGTATAGGTTTGCTAGGTTTCCCAAGGTGCCCGCAGAGCTAGTGTTCAAAAAACTACAGCTAGACATTTAGCCAAAAAAGGGTAATTTTTCACTGCAAAATTGAGGTGTGACCACGTTGCGTTTTGCACCGTTTCCTGTCGCGGGCACTAGGCCGACCCACACAAGTGAGGTACCGTTTTTCTCATAAGACTTTGGGGAATGCGGGGTGGGTGGAAATTTGTGGATCCAGGCAGATTCCGGAACTTTCCACTACAGAAATGTGGGGAAAATGTGTTTTTGAAAAAAAATTTTTAGGTTTGCAAGGGATTCTGGGTAACAGACCCTGGTGGGAGGCAGTCAAGTCACCCCATCCTGGATTCCCCTGGGTGTCTAGTTTTCAAAAATGTATAGGTTTGCTAGGTTTCCCAAGGTGCCTGCAGAGCATTTTGCCAAAAAAGAATCATTTTTCACTGCGAAATTGAGGTGTGACCACGTTGCGTTTTGCGCCGTTTCCTGTCGCGGGCACTAGGCCGACCAACACAAGTGAGGTACCGTTTTTCTCGTGAGACTTTGGGGAACACGGGGTGTGTGGAAATTTGTGGATCCACGCAGATTCCAGAACTTTCCACTACAGAAATGTGGGGAAAATGTGTTTTTTTTGACAGTTTTTTAGGTTTGCAAGGGATTCTGGGTAACAGACTCTGGTGGGATGCAGTCAAGTCACCCCATCTTGGATTCCCCTGGGTGTCTAGTTTTCAAAAATGTATAGGCTTGCTAGGTTGCCCGAGGTGCCCACCGAGCTAGGGTTAAAAAACTACAGCTAGTCATTTTGCCAAAAAAGGGTCATTTTTCACTACGAAATTGAGATGTGACCACGTTGTGTTTTGCGCCGTTTCCTGTCACGGGCACTAGGCCGACCCACACAAGTGAGGTACCGTTTTTCTCGTAAGACTTTGGGGAATGCGGGATGGGTGGAAATTTGTGGATCCACGCAGATTCCGGAACTTTCCACTACAGAAATGTGGGGAAAATGTGTTTTTTTTGACAATGTTTTAGGTTTGCAAGGGATTCTGGGTAACAGACCCTGGTGGGAGGCAGTCAAGTCACCCCATCCTGGATTCCCCTGGGTGTCTAGTTTTCAAAAATGTATAGGTTTGCTAGGTTTCCCAAGGTGCCCGCAGAGCTAGGGTTCAAAAACTACAGCTAGTCGTTTTGCCAAAAAAGGGTAATTTTTCACTGCGAAATTGAGGTGTGACCCTGATGCGTTTTACGCCGTTTCCTGTCGCTGGCACTAGGCCGACCCACACAAGTGAGGTACCGTTTTTCTCATAAGACTTTGGGGAACGCGGGGTGTGTGGAAATTTGTGGATCCACGCAGATTCCTGAACTTTCCACTACAGAAATGTGGGGAAAATGTGTTCTTTTTTGACAATTTTTAAGGTTTGCAAGGGATTCTGGGTAACAGACCCTGGTGGGAGGCAGTCAAGTCACCCCATCCTGGATTCCCCTGGCTGTCTGTTTTTCAAAAATATATAGGTTTGCTAGGTTTCCCAAGGTGCCCGCAGAGCTAGGGTTAAAAAACTACAGCTAGTCATTTTGCCAAAAAAGGGTAATTTTTCACTGCGAAATTGAGATGTGACCACAGTGCGTTTTGCGTCGTTTCCTGTCACGGACACTAGGCCGACCCACACAAGTGAGGTACCGTTTTTCTCATAAGACTTTGGGGAACGCGGGGTGGGTGGAAATTTGTGGATCCACGCAGATTCCGGAACTTTCCACCACAGAAATGTGGGGAAAATGTGTTTTTTTGGACAATTTTTTAGGTTTGCAAGGGATTCTGGGTAACAGACCCTGGTTGTGCCAGTCAAGTCACCCCATCCTGGATTCCCCTGTGTGTCTAGTTTTCAAAAATGTATAGGTTTGCTAGGTTTCCCAAAGTGCCCGCAGAGCTAGTGTTAAAAAAACTACAGCTAGACATTTAGCCAAAAAAGGGTAATTTTTCACTGCAAAATTGAGGTGTGACCACGTTGCGTTTTGCGCCGTTTCCTGTCGCGGGCACTAGGCCGACCCACACAAGTGAGGTACCGTTTTTCTCATAAGACTTTGGGGAACGCGGGGTGGGTGGAAATTTGTGGATCCAGGCAGATTCCGGAACTTTCCACTACAGAAATGTGGGGAAAATGTGTTTTTGAAAAAAATTTTTTAGGTTTGCAAGGGATTCTGGGTAACAGACCCTGGTGGGAGGCAGTCAAGTATCCCCATCCTGGATTCCCCTGGGTGTCTAGTTTTCAAAAATGTATAGGTTTGCTAGGTTTCCCAAGGTGCCTGCAGAGCATTTTGCCAAAAAAGGGTCATTTTTCAATGCGAAATTGAGGTGTGACCACGTTGCGTTTTGCGCCGTTTCCTGTCGCGGGCACTAGGCCGACCAACACAAGTGAGGTACCGTTTTTCTCGTGAGACTTTGGGGAACACGGGGTGGGTGGAAATTTGTGGATCCACGCAGATTCCAGAACTTTCCACTACAGAAATGTGGGGAAAATGTGTTTTTTTTGACAATTTTTTAGGTTTGCAAGGGATTCTGGGTAACAGACCCTGGTGGGATGCAGTCAAGTCACCCCATCTTGGATTCCCCTGGGTGTCTAGTTTTCAAAAATGTATAGGTTTGCTAGGTTGCCCGAGGTGCCCGCCGAGCTAGGGTTAAAAAACTACAGCTAGTCATTTTGCCAAAAAAGGGTCATTTTTCACTACGAAATTGAGATGTGACCACGTTGTGTTTTGCGCCGTTTCCTGTCGCGGGCACTAGGCCGACCCACACAAGTGAGGTACCGTTTTTCTCGTAAGACTTTGGGGAATGCGGGATGGGTGGAAATTTGTGGATCCACACAGATTCCGGAACCTTCCACCACAGAAATGTGGGGAAAATGTGGTTTTTTTGACAATTTTTAAGGTTTGCAAGGGATTCTGGGTAACAGACCCTGGTGGGAGGCAGTCAAGTAACCCCATCCTGGATTTCCCTGAGTGTCTAGTTTTCAAAAATGTATAGGTTTGCTAGGTTTCCCAAGGTGCCCGCAGAGCTAGGGTTCAAAAACTACAGCTAGTCATTTTGGCAAAAAAGGGTCATTTTTCACTGCGAAATTGAGATGTGACCACGTTGCGTTTTGCGCCGTTTCCTGTTGTGGGCACTAGGCCGACCCACACAAGTGAGGTACCTTTTTTCTCGTAAGACTTTGGGAAACGCGGGGGGGTGGAAATTAGTGAATCCACGTAGATTCCGGGACTTTCCACTACAGAAATGTGGGGAAAATGTGGTTTTTTTGACAATGTTTTAGGTTTGCAAGGGATTCTGGGTAACAGACCCTGGTGGGAGGCAGTCAAGTCACCCCATCCTGGATTCCCCTGGGTGTCTAGTTTTCAAACATGTATAGGTTTGCTAGGTTTCCCAAGGTGCCCGCAGAGCTAGGGTTCAAAAACTACAGCTAGTCGTTTTGCCAAAAAAGGGTAATTTTTCACTGCGAAATAGAGGTGTGACCCTGCTGCGTTTTACGCCGTTTCCTGTCGCTGGCACTAGGCCGACCCACACAAGTGAGGTACCATTTTTCTCGTAAGACTTTGGGGAACGCGGGGTGGGTGGAAATTTGTGGATCCACGCAGATTCCGGAACTTTCCACCACAGAAATATGGGGAAAATGTGTTTTTTTGGACAATTTATTAGGTTTGCAAGGGATTCTCGGTAACAGACCCTGGTGGGAGGCAGTCAAGTCACCCCATCCTGGATTCCCCTGGGTGTCTAGTTTTCAAAAATGTATAGGTTTGCTAGGTTTCCCAAGGTGCCCGCAGAGCTAGGGTTCAAAAACTACAGCTAGTCGTTTTGCCAAAAAAGGGTCATTTTTCACTGCGAAATTGAGATGTGACCACGTTGCGTTTTGCGCCGTTTCCTGTCGCAGGCACTAGGCTGACCCACACAAGTGAGGTACCGTTTTTCTCATAAGACTTTGGGGAACGCGGGGTGTGTGGAAATTTGTGGATCCACGCAGATTCCGGAACTTTCCACTACAGAAATGTGGGGAAAATGAGTTCTTTTTTGACAATTTTTTAGGTTTGCAAGGGATGCTGGGTAACAGACCCTGGTGGGAGGCAGTCAAGTCACCCCATCCTGGATTCCCCTGGGTGTCTAGTTTTCAAAAATGTATAGGTTTGCTAGGTTTCCCAAGGTGCCTGCAGAGCATTTTGCCAAAAAAGGGTCATTTTTCACTGCGAAATTGAGGTGTGACCACGTTGCGTTTTGCGCCGTTTCCTGTCGCGGGCACTAGGCCGACCAACACAAGTGATGTACCGTTTTTCTCGTGAGACTTTGGGGAACACGGGGTGGGTGGAAATTTGTGGATCCACGCAGATTCCAGAACTTTCCACTACAGAAATGTGGGGAAAATGTGTTTTTTTTTGACAATTTTTTAGGTTTGCAAGGGATTCTGGGTAACAGACCCTGGTGGGAGGCAGTCAAGTCACCCCATCCTGGATTCCCCTGGGTGTCTAGTTTTCAAAAATGTATAGGTTTGCTAGGTTGCCCGAGGTGCCCGCAGAGCTAGGTTTAAAAAACTACAGCTAGTCATTTTGCCAAAAAAGGGTCATTTTTCACTACGAAATTGAGATGTGACCACGTTGCGTTTTGCGCCATTTCCTGTCGCGGGCACTAGGCCGACCCACACAAGTGAGGTACCGTTTTTCTCGTAAGACTTTGGGGAACGCGGGATGGGTGGAAATTTGGGGATCCACGCAGATTCCGGAACTTTCCACCACAGAAATGTGGGGAAAATGTGTTTTTTTTGACAATTTTTAAGGTTTGCAAGGGATTCTGGGTAACAGACCCTGGTGGGAGGCAGTCAAGTAACCCCATCCTGGATTTCCCTGAGTGTCTAGTTTTCAAAAATGTATAGGTTTGCTAGGTTTCCCAAGGTGCCCGCAGAGCTAGGGTTCAAAAACTACAGCTAGTCATTTTGCCAAAAAAGGGTCATTTTTCACTGCGAAATTGAGATGTGACCACGTTGCGTTTTGCGCCGTTTCCTGTTGTGGGCACTAGGCCGACCCACACAAGTGAGGTACCTTTTTTCTCGAAAGACTTTGGGAAACGCGGGGGGGTGGAAATTTATGGATCCACGCAGATTCCGGAACTTTCCACTACAGAAATGTGGGGAAAATGTGGTTTTTTTTACAATGTTTTAGGTTTGCAAGGGATTCTGGGTAACAGACCCTGGTGGGAGGCAGTCAAGTCACCCCCTCCTGGATTCCCCTGGGTGTCTAGTTTTCAAAAATGTATAGGTTTGCTAGGTTTCCCAAGGTGCCCGCAGAGCTAGGGTTCAAAAACTACAGCTAGTCGTTTTGCCAAAAAAGGGTAATTTTTCACTGCGAAATTGAGGTGTGACCCTGATGCGTTTTACGCCGTTTCCTGTCGCTGGCACTAGGCCGACCCACACAAGTGAGGTACCGTTTTTCTCATAAGACTTTGGGGAACGCGGGGTGTGTGGAAATTTGTGGATCCACGCAGATTCCGGAACTTTCCACTACAGAAATGTGGGGAAAATGTGGTTTTTTTTACAATGTTTAAGGTTTGCAAGGGATTCTGGGTAACAGACCCTGGTGGGAGGCAGTCAAGTCACCCCCTCCTGGATTCCCCTGGGTGTCTAGTTTTCAAAAATGTATAGGTTTGCTAGGTTTCCCAAGGTGCCCACAGAGCTAGGGTTCAAAAACTACAGCTAGTCGTTTTGCCAAAAAAGGGTAATTTTTCACTGCGAAATTGAGGTGTGACCCTGATGCGTTTTACGCCGTTTCCTGTCGTAGGCACTAGGCCGACCCACACAAGTGAGGTACAGTTTTTCTCGTAAGACTTTGGGGAACGTGGGGTGGGTGGAAATTTGTGGATCCACGAAGATTCCGGAACTTTCCACCACAGAAATGTTGGGAAAATGTGTTTTTTTGGACAATTTTTTAGGTTTGCAAGGGATTCTGGGTAACAGACCCTTGTGGGAGGCAGTCAAGTCACCCCTTACTGGATTCCCCTGGGTGTCTAGTTTTCAAAAATGTATAGGTTTGCTAGGTTTCCCAAGGGTCCCGCAGAGCTAGTTTTCAAAAACTACAGCTAGACATTTAGCCAAAAAAGGGTAATTTTTCACTGCAAAATTGAGGTGTGACCACGTTGCGTTTTGCGCTGTTTCCTGTCGCGGGCACTAGGCCGACCCACATAAGTGAGGTACCGTTTTCTCATAAGACTTTGGGGAACGCGGGGTGGGTGGAAATTTGTGGATCCAGGCAGATTCCGGAACTTTCCACTACAGAAATGTGGGGAAAATGTGTTTTTGAAATTTTTTTTTTAGGTTTGCAAGGGATTCTGGGTAACAGACCCTTGGTGGGAGGCAGTCAAGTCACCCCATCCTGGATTCCCCTGGGTGTCTAGTTTTCAAAAATGTATAGGTTTGCTAGGTTTCCCAAGGTGCCTGCAGAGCATTTTGCCAAAAAAGGTCATTTTTCACTGCGAAATTGAGGTGTGACCACGTTGCGTTTTGCGCCGTTTCCTGTCGCGGGCACTAGGCCGACCCACATAAGTGAGGTACCGTTTTCTCATAAGACTTTGGGGAACGCGGGGTGGGTGGAAATTTGTGGATCCAGGCAGATTCCGGAACTTTCCACTACAGAAATGTGGGGAAAATGTGTTTTTGAAATTTTTTTTTTAGGTTTGCAAGGGATTCTGGGTAACAGACCCTTGGTGGGAGGCAGTCAAGTCACCCCATCCTAGATTCCCCTGGGTGTCTAGTTTTCAAAAATGTATAGGTTTGCTAGGTTTCCCAAGGTGCCTGCAGAGCATTTTGCCAAAAAAGGTCATTTTTCACTGCGAAATTGAGGTGTGACCACGTTGCGTTTTGCGCCGTTTCCTGTCGCGGGCACTAGGCCGACCCACACAAGTGAGGTACCGTTTTTCTCGTAAGACTTTGGGGAATGCGGGATCAGTGGAAATTTGTGGATCCACGCAGATTCTGGAACTTTCCACCACAGAAATGTGGGGAAAATGTGTTTTTTTTGACAATTTTTAAGGTTTGCAAGGGATTCTGGGTAACAGACCCTGGTGGGAGGCAGCCAAGTAACCCCATCCTGGATTTACCTGAGTGTCTAGTTTTCAAAAATGTATAGGTTTGCTAGGTTTCCCAAGGTGCCCGCAGAGCTAGGGTTCAAAAACTACAGCTAGTCATTTTGGCAAAAAAGGGTCATTTTTCACTGCGAAATTGAGATGTGACCACGTTGCGTTTTGCGCCGTTTCCTGTTGTGGGCACTAGGCCGACCCACACAAGTGAGGTACCTTTTTTCTCGTAAGACTTTGGGAAACGCGGGGGGGTGGAAATTTGTGGATCCACGCAGATTCCGGAACTTTCCACTACAGAAATGTGGGGAAAATGTGGTTTTTTTGACAATGTTTTAGGTTTGCAAGGGATTCTGGGTAACAGACCCTGGTGGGAGGCAGTCAAGTCATCCCATCCTGGATTCCCCTGGGTGTCTAGTTTTCAAAAATGTATAGGTTTGCTAGGTTTCCCAAGGTGCCCGCAGAGCTAGGGTTCAAAAACTACAGCTAGTCGTTTTGCCAAAAAAGGGTCATTTTTCACTGCGAAATTGAGATGTGACCACGTTGGGTTTTGCGCCGTTTCCTGTCGCAGGCACTAGGCCGACCCACACAAGTGAGGTACCGTTTTTCTAATAAGACTTTGGGGAACGCGGGGTGTGTGGAAATTTGTGGATCCACACAGATTCCGGAACTTTCCACTATAGAAATGTGGGGAAAATGAGTTCTTTTTTGACAATTTTTTAGGTTTGCAAGGGATTCTGGGTAACAGACCCTGGTGGGAGGCAGTCAAGTCACCCCATCCTGGATTCCCCTGGCTGTCTAGTTTTCAAAAATATATAGGTTTGCTAGGTTTCCCAAGGTGCCCGCAGAGCTAGGGTTAAAAAACTACAGCTAGTCATTTTGCCAAAAAAGGGTAATTTTTCACTGCGAAATTGAGATGTGACCACAGTGCGTTTTGCGTTGTTTCCTGTCGCGGGCACTAGGCCGACCCACACAAGTGAGGTACCATTTTTCTCATAAGACTTTGGGGAACGCCGGGTGGGTGGAAATTTGTGGATCCAGGCAGATTCCGGAACTTTCCACTACAGAAATGTGGGGAAAATGTGTTTTTTTAAAAAAATGTTTAGGTTTGCAAGGGATGCTGGGTAACAGACCCTGGTGGGAGGCAGTCAAGTCACCCCATCCTGGATTCCCCTGGGTGTCTAGTTTTCAAAAATGTATAGGTTTGCTAGGTTTCCCAAGGTGCCTGCAGAACATTTTGCCAAAATTGAGGTGTGACCACGTTGCGTTTTGCGCCGTTTCCTGTCGCGGGCACTAGGCCGACCAACACAAGTGAGGTACCGTTTTTCTCGTGAGACTTTGGGGAACACGGGGTGGGTGGAAATTTGTGGATCCACGCAGATTCCAGAACTTTCCACTACAGAAATGTGGGGAAAATGTGTTTTTTTTGACAATTGTTTAGGTTTGCAAGGGATTCTGGGTAACAGACCCTGGTGGGAGGCAGTCAAGTCACCCCATCCTGGATTCCCCTGGGTGTCTAGTTTTCAAAAATGTATAGGTTTGCTAGGTTTCCCAATGTGCCCGCAGAGCTAGGGTTCAAAAACTACAGCTAGTCATTTTGCCAAAAAAGGGTCATTTTTCACTGCGAAATTGAGGTGTGACCACGTTGCGTTTTGCGCCGTTTCCTGTCGCGGGCACTAGGCCGACCCACACAATTGAGGTACCGTTTTTTCTCGTAAGACTTTGGGAAACGCGGGATGGGTGGAAATTTGTGGATCCACGAGGATTCCGGAACTTTCTACTACAGAAATGTGGGGAAAATGTGTTTTTTTTGACAATTTTTTAGGTTTGCAAGGGATTCTGGGTAACAGACCCTGGTGGGAGGCAGTCAAGTAACCCCATCCTGGATTCCCCTGGGTGTCTAGTTTTCAAAAATGTATAGGTTTGCTAGGTTTCCCAAGGTGCCCGCAAAGCTAGGGTTCAAAAACTACAGCTAGTCATTTTGCCAAAAAAGGGTCATTTTTCACTGCGAAATTGAGGTGTGACCACGATGCGTTTTACTTCGTTTCCTGTCGCGGGCACTAGGCCGACCCACACAAGTGAGGTACAGTTTTTCTCGTAAGACTTTGGGGAACGCGGGGTGGGTGGAAATTTGTGGATCCTCGAAGATTCCGGAACTTTCCACCACAGAAATGTGGGGAAAATGTGTTTTTTTGGACAGTTTTTTAGGTTTGCAAGGGATTCTGGGTAACAGACCCTGGTGGGAGGCAGTCAAGTCACCCCTTCCTGGATTCCCCTGGGTGTCTAGTTTTCAAAAATGTATAGGTTTGCTAGGTTTCCCAAGGTGCCCGCAGAGCTAGGGTTCAAAAACTACAGCTAGTCGTTTTGCCAAAAAAGGGTAATTTTTCACTGCGAAATTGAGGTGTGACACTGATGCGTTTTACGCCGTTTCCTGTCGCTGGCACTAGGCCGACCCACACAAGTGAGGTACCGTTTTTCTCGTAAGACTTTGGGGAACGCGGGGTGGGTGGAAATTTGTGGATCCACGCATATTCCGGAACTTTCCACCACAGAAATGTGGGGAAAATGTGTTTTTTTGGACAATTTTTTAGGTTTGCAAGGGATTCTCGGTAACAGACCCTGGTGGGAGGCAGTCAAGTCACCCCATCCTGGATTCCCCTGGGTGTCTAGTTTTCAAAAATGTGTAGGTTTGCTAGGTTTCCCAAGGTGCCCGCAGAGCTAGGGTTCAAAAACTACAGCTAGTCGTTTTGCCAAAAAAGGGTCATTTTTCACTGCGAAATTGAGGTGTGACCACGATGCGTTTTGCGCCGTTTCCTGTCACGGGCACTAGGCCGACCCACACAAGAGAGTTACCGTTTTTCTCATAAGACTTTGGGGAACGAGGGGTGGGTGGAAATTTGTGGATCCACGTAAATTCCGGAACTTTCCACGACAGAAATGTGGGAAAATGTGTTTTTTTAGACAACTTTTTAGGTTTGCAAGGGATTCTGGGTAACAGACCCTGGTGGGAGGCAGTCAAGTAACCCCATCCTGGATTTCCCTGAGTGTCTAGTTTTCAAAAATGTATAGGTTTGCTAGGTTTCCCAAGGTGCCCGCAGAGCTAGGGTTCAAAAACTACAGCTAGTCATTTTGCCAAAAAAGGGTCATTTTTCACTGCGAAATTGAGATGTGACCACGTTGCGTTTTGAGCCGTTTCCTGTTGTGGGCACTAGGCCGACCCACACAAGTGAGGTACCTTTTTTCTCGTAAGAGTTTGGGAAATTTGTGGATTCACGCAGATTCCGGAACTTTCCACTACAGAAATGTGGGGAAAATGTGGTTTTTTTGACAATGTTTTAGGTTTGCAAGGGATTCTGGGTAACAGACCCTGGTGGGAGGCAGTCAAGTCACCCCATCCTGGATTCCCCTGGGTGTCTAGTTTTCAAAAATGTATAGGTTTGCTAGGTTTCCCAAGGTGCCCGCAGAGCTAGGGTTAAAAAACTACAGCTAGTCATTTTGCCAAAAAAGGGTAATTTTTCACTGCGAAATTGAGATGTGACCACAGTGCGTTTTGCGTCGTTTCCTGTCGCGGACACTAGGCCGACCCACACAAGTGAGGTACCGTTTTTCTCATAAGACTTTGGGGAACGCGGGGTGGGTGGAAATTTGTGGATCCACGCAGATTCCGGAACTTTCCACCACAGAAATGTGGGGAAAATGTGTTTTTTTGGACAATTTTTTAGGTTTGCAAGGGATTCTGGGTAACAGACCCTGGTTGTGCCAGTAAAGTCACCCCATCCTGGATTCCCCTGGGTGTCTAGTTTTCAAAAATGTATAGGTTTGCTAGGTTTCCCAAGGTGCCCGCAGAGCTAGGGTTAAAAAACTACAGCTAGTCGTTTTGCCAAAAAAGGGTTATTTTTCAATGCGAAATTGAGGTGTGACCACGATGCGTTTTATGCCATTTCCTGTCGCGGGCACTAGGCCGACCCACACAAGTGAGGTACCGTTTTTCTCGTAAGACTTTGTGGAATGCGGGGTGGGTGGAAATTTGTGGATCCACGCAGATTCCGGAACTCTCCACTACAGAAATGTGGGGAAAATGTGTTCTTTTTTGACAATTTTTTAGGTTTGCAAGGGATTCTGGGTAACAGACCCTGGTGGGAGGCAGTCAAGTCACCCCATCCTGGATTCCCCTGGCTGTCTAGTTTTCAAAAATGTATAGGTTTGCTAGGTTTCCCAAGGTGCCCGCAGAGCTAGGGTTATAAAACTACAGCTAGTCATTTTGCCAAAAAAGGGTAATTTTTCACTGCGAAATTGAGATGTGACCACGATGCGTTTTACTTCGTTTCCTGTCGTAGGCACTAGGCCGACCCACACAAGTGAGGTACAGTTTTTCTCGTAAGACTTTGGGGAACGCGGGGTGGGTGGAAATTTGTGGATCCACGAAGATTCCGGAACTTTCCACCACAGAAATGTTGGGAAAATTTGTTTTTTTGGACAATTTTTTAGGTTTGCAAGGGATTCTGGGTAACAGACCCTGGTGGGAGGCAGTCAAGTCACCCCTTCCTGGATTCCCCTGGGTGTCTAGTTTTCAAAAATGTATAGGTTTGCTAGGTTTCCCAAGGTGCCCGCAGAGCTAGTGTTCAAAAACTACAGCTAGACATTTTGCCAAAAAAGGGTCATTTTTCACTGCGAAATTGAGGTGTGACCACGTTGCGTTTTGCGCCGTTTCCTGTCGCGGGCACTAGGCCGACCCACACAAGTGAGGTACCCTTTTTCTCGTAAGACTTTGGGGAACGCCGGGTTGGTGGAAATTTGTGGCTCCATGCAGATTCCAGGACTTTCCACTACAGAAATGTGGGGAAAATGTGTTTTTTTAGACAATGTTTTAGGTTTGCAAGGGATTCTGGGTAACAGACCCTGGTGGGGGGCAGTCAAGTCACCCCATCCTGGATTCCCCTGGCTGTCTGGTTTTCAAAAATGTATAGGTTTGCTAGGTTTCCCAAGGTGTCCGCAGAGGTAGGGTTAAAAAACTACAGCTAGTCATTTTGCCAAAAAAGGGTAATTTTTCACTGCGAAATTGAGATGTGACCACAGTGCGTTTTGCGTCGTTTCCTGTCGCGGGCACTAGGCCGACCCACACAAGTGAGGTACCGTTTTTCTCAAAAGACTTTGGGGAATGCGGGGTGGGTGGAAATTTGTGGATCCACGCAGATTCCGGAACTTTCCACCACAGAAATGTGGGGAAAATGTGTTTTTTTGGACAATTTTTTAGGTTTGCAAGGGATTCTGGGTAACAGACCCTGGTTGTGCCAGTAAAGTCACCCCATCCTGGATTCCCCTGGGTGTCTAGTTTTCAAAAATGTATAGGTTTGCTAGGTTTCCCAAGGTACCCGCAGAGCTAGGGTTCAAAAACTACAGCTAGTCATTTTGCCAAAAAAGGGTAATTTTTCACTGCGAAATTGAGGTGTGACCACGATGCGTTTTACTTCGTTTCCTGTCGTAGGCACTAGGCCGACCCACACAAGTGAGGTACAGTTTTTCTCGTAAGACTTTAGGGAACGCGGGGTGGGTGGAAATTTGTGGATCCACGAAGATTCCGGAACTTTCCACCACAGAAATGTTGGGAAAATTTGTTTTTTTGGACAATTTTTTAGGTTTGCAAGGGATTCTGGGTAACAGACCCTGGTGGGAGGCAGTCAAGTCACCCCTTCCTGGATTCCCCTGGGTGTCTAGTTTTCAAAAATGTATAGGTTTGCTAGGTTTCCCAAGGTGCCCGCAGAGCTAGGGTTCAAAAACTACAGCTAGTCGTTTTACCAAAAAAGGGTCATTTTTCACTGCGAAATTGAGGTGTGACCAGAATGCGTTTTATGCCGTTTCCTGTCACGGGCACTAGGCCGACCCACACAAGTGAGGTACCGTTTTTCTCGTAAGACTTTGGGGAACGCGGGGTGGGTGGAAATTTGTGGATCCACGAAGATTCCGGAACTTTCCACCACAGAAATGTGGGGAAAATGTGTTTTTTTGGACAATTTTTTAGGTTTGCAAGGGATTCTGGGTAACAGACCCTGGTGGGAGGCAGTCAAGTCACCCCATCCTGGATTCCCCTGGGTGTCTAGTTTTCAAAAATGTATAGGTTTGCTAGGTTTCCCAAGGTGCCCGCAGAGCTAGTGTTCAAAAACTACAGCTAGACATTTTGCCAAAAAAAGGTCATTTTTCACTGCGAAATTGAGGTGTGACCACGTTGCGTTTTGCGCCGTTTCCTGTCGCGGGCACTAGGCCGACCCACACAAGTGAGGTACCCTTTTTCTCGTAAGACTTTGGGGAACGCCGGGTTGGTGGAAATTTGTGGCTCCATGCAGATTCCAGGACTTTCCACTACAGAAATGTGGGGAAAATGTGTTTTTTTAGACAATGTTTTAGGTTTGCAAGGGATTCTGGGTAACAGACCCTGGTGGGGGGCAGTCAAGTCACCCCATCCTGGATTCCCCTGGCTGTCTGTTTTTCAAAAATGTATAGGTTTGCTAGGTTTCCCAAGGTGTCCGCAGAGGTAGGGTTAAAAAACTACAGCTAGTCATTTTGCCAAAAAAGGGTAATTTTTCACTGCGAAATTGAGATGTGACCACAGTGCGTTTTGCGTCGTTTCCTGTCGCGGGCACTAGGCCGACCCACACAAGTGAGGTACCGTTTTTCTCAAAAGACTTTGGGGAATGCGGGGTGGGTGGAAATTTGTGGATCCACGCAGATTCCGGAACTTTCCACCACAGAAATGTGGGGAAAATGTGTTTTTTTGGACAATTTTTTAGGTTTGCAAGGGATTCTGGGTAACAGACCCTGGTTGTGCCAGTAAAGTCACCCCATCCTGGATTCCCCTGGGTGTCTAGTTTTCAAAAATGTATAGGTTTGCTAGGTTTCCCAAGGTACCCGCAGAGCTAGGGTTCAAAAACTACAGCTAGTCATTTTGCCAAAAAAGGGTAATTTTTCACTGCGAAATTGAGGTGTGACCACGATGCGTTTTACTTCGTTTCCTGTCGTAGGCACTAGGCCGACCCACACAAGTGAGGTACAGTTTTTCTCGTAAGACTTTAGGGAACGCGGGGTGGGTGGAAATTTGTGGATCCACGAAGATTCCGGAACTTTCCACCACAGAAATGTTGGGAAAATTTGTTTTTTTGGACAATTTTTTAGGTTTGCAAGGGATTCTGGGTAACAGACCCTGGTGGGAGGCAGTCAAGTCACCCCTTCCTGGATTCCCCTGGGTGTCTAGTTTTCAAAAATGTATAGGTTTGCTAGGTTTCCCAAAGTGCCCGCAGAGCTAGGGTTCAAAAACTACAGCTAGTCGTTTTACCAAAAAAGGGTCATTTTTCACTGCGAAATTGAGGTGTGACCAGAATGCGTTTTATGCCGTTTCCTGTCACGGGCACTAGGCCGACCCACACAAGTGAGGTACCGTTTTTCTCGTAAGACTTTGGGGAACGCGGGGTGGGTGGAAATTTGTGGATCCACGAAGATTCCGGAACTTTCCACCACAGAAATGTGGGGAAAATGTGTTTTTTTGGACAATTTTTTAGGTTTGCAAGGGATTCTGGGTAACAGACCCTGGTGGGAGGCAGTCAAGTCACCCCATCCTGGATTCCCCTGGGTGTCTAGTTTTCAAAAATGTATAGGTTTGCTAGGTTTCCCAAGGTGCCCGCAGAGCTAGTGTTCAAAAACTACAGCTAGACATTTTGCCAAAAAAGGGTCATTTTTCACTGCGAAATTGAGGTGTGACCACGTTGCGTTTTGCGCCGTTTCCTGTCGCGGGCACTAGGCCGACCCACACAAGTGAGGTACCCTTTTTCTCGTAAGACTTTGGGGAACGCCGGGTTGGTGGAAATTTGTGGCTCCATGCAGATTCCAGGACTTTCCACCACAGAAATGTGGGGAAAATGTGTTTTTTTAGACAATGTTTTAGGTTTGCAAGGGATTCTGGGTAACAGACCCTGGTGGGGGGCAGTCACGTCACCCCATCCTGGATTCCCCTGGCTGTCTGGTTTTCAAAAATGTATAGGTTTGCTAGGTTTCCCAAGGTGTCCGCAGAGGTAGGGTTAAAAAACTACAGCTAGTCATTTTGCCAAAAAAGGGTAATTTTTCACTGCGAAATTGAGATGTGACCACAGTGCGTTTTGCGTCGTTTCCTGTCGCGGGCACTAGGCCGACCCACACAAGTGAGGTACCGTTTTTCTCAAAAGACTTTGGGGAATGCGGGGTGGGTGGAAATTTGTGGATCCACGCAGATTCCGGAACTTTCCACCACAGAAATGTGGGGAAAATGTGTTTTTTTGGACAATTTTTTAGGTTTGCAAGGGATTCTGGGTAACAGACCCTGGTTGTGCCAGTAAAGTCACCCCATCCTGGATTCCCCTGGGTGTCTAGTTTTCAAAAATGTATAGGTTTGCTAGGTTTCCCAAGGTACCCGCAGAGCTAGGGTTCAAAAACTACAGCTAGTCATTTTGCCAAAAAAGGGTAATTTTTCACTGCGAAATTGAGGTGTGACCACAATGCGTTTTACTTCGTTTCCTGTCGTAGGCACTAGGCCGACCCACACAAGTGAGGTACAGTTTTTCTTGTAAGACTTTAGGGAACGTGGGGTGGGTGGAAATTTGTGGATCCACGAAGATTCCGGAACTTTCCACCACAGAAATGTTGGGAAAATGTGTTTTTTTGGACAATTTTTTAGGTTTGCAAGGGATTCTGGGTAACAGACCCTTGTGGGAGGCAGTCAAGTCACCCCTTCCTGGATTCCCCTGGGTGTCTAGTTTTCAAAAATGTATAGGTTTGCTAGGTTTCCCAAGGTGCCCGCAGAGCTAGGGTTCAAAAACTACAGCTAGTCGTTTTACCAAAAAAGGGTCATTTTTCACTGCGAAATTGAGGTGTGACCAGGATGCGTTTTATGCCGTTTCCTGTCACGGGCACTAGGCCGACCCACACAAGTGAGGTACCGTTTTTCTCGTAAGACTTTGGGGAACGCGGGGTGGGTGGAAATTTGTGGATCCACGAAGATTCCGGAACTTTCCACCACAGAAATGTGGGGAAAATGTGTTTTTTTGGACAATTTTTTAGGTTTGCAAGGGATTCTGGGTAACAGACCCTGGTGGGAGGCAGTCAAGTCACCCCATCCTGGATTCCCCTGGGTGTCTAGTTTTCAAAAATGTATAGGTTTGCTAGGTTTCCCAAGGTGCCCGCAGAGCTAGTGTTCAAAAACTACAGCTAGACATTTTGCCAAAAAAGGGTCATTTTTCACTGCGAAATTGAGGTGTGACCACGTTGCGTTTTGCGCCGTTTTCTGTCGCGGGCACTAGGCCGATCCACACAAGTGAGGTACCGTTTTTCTCATAAGACTTTGGGGAACGTGGCGTGGGTGGAAATTTGTAGATCCAGGCAGATTCCGGAACTTTCCACTTCAGAAATGTGGGGAAAATGTGTTTTTTAAAAACATTTTTTAGGTTCGCAAGGGATTCTGGGTAACAGACCCTGGTGGGAGGCAGTCAAGTCACCCCATCCTGGATTCCCCTGGGTGTCTAGGTTTAAAAAATGTATAGGTTTGCTAGGTTGCCCGAGGTGCCCGCAGAGCTAGGGTTCAAAAACTACAGCTAGTCGTTTTGCCAAAAAAGGGTCATTTTTCACTGCAAAATTTTGTGTGACCACGATGCGTTTTATGCCGTTTCCTGTCACGGGCACTAGGCCGACCCACACAAGTGAGGTACCGTTTTTCTCGTAAGACTTTGGGGAACGCGGGGTGGGTGGAAATTTGTGGATCCATGAAGATTCCGGAACTTTCCACCACAGAAATGTGGGGAAAATGTGTTTTTTTGGACAATTTTTTAGGTTTGCAAGGGATTCTGGGTAACAGACCCTGGTGGGAGGCAGTCAAGTCACCCCATCCTGGATTCCCCTGGGTGTCTAGTTTTCAAAAATGTATAGGTTTGCTAGGTTTCCCAAGGTGCCCGCAGAGCTAGTGTTCAAAAACTACAGCTAGACATTTTGCCAAAAAAGGGTCATTTTTCACTGCGAAATTGAGGTGTGACCACGTTGCGTTTTGCGCCGTTTCCTGTCGCGGGCACTAGGCTGACCCACACAAGTGAGGTACCCTTTTTCTCGTAAGACTTTGGGGAACGCGGGGTGTGTGGAAATTTGTGGATCCACGAAGATTCTGGAACTTTCCACCACAGAAATGTGGGGAAAATGTGTTTTTTTGGACAATTTTTTAGATTTGCAAGGGATTCTGGGTAACAGACCCTGGTGGGAGGCAGTCAAGTCACCCCATCCTGAATTCCCCTGGGTGTCTAGTTTTCAAAAATGTATAGGTTTGCTAGGTTTCCCAAGGTGCCTGCAGAGCATTTTGCCAAAAAAGGTCATTTTTCACTGCGAAATTGAGGTGTGACCACGTTGCGTTTTGCGCCGTTTCCTGTCGCGGGCACTAGGCCGACCCACACAAATGAGGTACCGTTTTTCTCGTAAGACTTTGGGGAATGCGGGATCAGTGGAAATTTGTGGATCCACGCAGATCCTGGAACTTTCCACCACAGAAATGTGGGGAAAATGTGTTTTTTTTGACAATTTTTAAGGTTTGCAAGGGATTCTGGGTAACAGACCCTGGTGGGAGGCAGTCAAGTAACCCCATCCTGGATTTCCCTGAGTGTCTAGTTTTCAAAAATGTATAGGTTTGCTAGGTTTCCCAAGGTGCCCGCAGAGCTAGGGTTCAAAAACTACAGCTAGTCATTTTGGCAAAAAAGGGTCATTTTTCACTTCGAAATTGAGATGTGACCACGTTGCGTTTTGCGCCGTTTCCTGTTGTGGGCACTAGGCCGACCCACACAAGTGAGGTACCTTTTTTCTCGTAAGACTTTGGGAAACGCGGGGGGGTGGAAATTTGTGGATCCACGCAGATTCCGGAACTTTCCACTACAGAAATGTGGGGAAAATGTGTTTTTTTTGACAATGTTTTAGGTTTGCAAGGGATTCTGGGTAACAGACCCTGGTGGGAGGCAGTCAAGTCATCCCATCCTGGATTCCCCTGGGTGTCTAGTTTTCAAAAATGTATAGGTTTGCTAGGTTTCCCAAGGTGCCCGCAGAGCTAGGGTTCAAAAACTACAGCTAGTCGTTTTGCCAAAAAAGGGTCATTTTTCACTGCGAAATTGAGATGTGACCACGTTGGGTTTTGCGCCGTTTCCTGTCGCAGGCACTAGGCCGACCCACACAAGTGAGGTACCGTTTTTCTCATAAGACTTTGGGGAACGCGGGGTGTGTGGAAATTTGTGGATCCACACAGATTCCGGAACTTTCCACTACAGAAATGTGGGGAAAATGAGTTCTTTTTTGACAATTTTTTAGGTTTGCAAGGGATTCTGGGTAACAGACCCTGGTGGGAGGCAGTCAAGTCACCCCATCCTGGATTCCCCTGGCTGTCTAGTTTTCAAAAATATATAGGTTTGCTAGGTTTCCCAAGGTGCCCGCAGAGCTAGGGTTAAAAAACTACAGCTAGTCATTTTGCCAAAAAAGGGTAATTTTTCACTGCGAAATTGAGATGTGACCACAGTGCGTTTTGCGTTGTTTCCTGTCGCGGGCACTAGGCCGACCCACACAAGTGAGGTACCATTTTTCTCATAAGACTTTGGGGAACGCCGGGTGGGTGGAAATTTGTGGATCCAGGCAGATTCCGGAACTTTCCACTACAGAAATGTGGGGAAAATGTGTTTTTAAAAAAAAATGTTTAGGTTTGCAAGGGATGCTGGGTAACAGACCCTGGTGGGAGGCAGTCAAGTCACCCCATCCTGGATTCCCCTGGGTGTCTAGTTTTCAAAAATGTATAGGTTTGCTAGGTTTCCCAAGGTGCCTGCAGAACATTTTGCCAAAAAAGGGTCATTTTTCACTGCGAAATTGAGGTGTGACCACGTTGCGTTTTGCGCCGTTTCCTATCGCGGGCACTAGGCCGACCAACACAAGTGAGGTACCGTTTTTCTCGTGAGACTTTGGGGAACACGGGGTGGGTGGAAATTTGTGGATCCACGCAGATTCCAGAACTTTCCACTACAGAAATGTGGGGAAAATGTGTTTTTTTTGACAATTGTTTAGGTTTGCAAGGGATTCTGGGTAACAGACCCTGGTGGGAGGCAGTCAAGTCACCCCATCCTGGATTCCCCTGGGTGTCTAGTTTTCAAAAATGTATAGGTTTGCTAGGTTTCCCAATGTGCCCGCAGAGCTAGGGTTCAAAAACTACAGCTAGTCATTTTGCCAAAAAAGCGTCATTTTTCACTGCGAAATTGAGGTGTGACCACGTTGCGTTTTGCGCCGTTTCCTGTCGCGGGCACTAGGCCGACCCACACAATTGAGGTACCGTTTTTTCTCGTAAGACTTTGGGAAACGCGGGATGGGTGGAAATTTGTGGATCCACGAGGATTCCGGAACTTTCTACTACAGAAATGTGGGGAAAATGTGTTTTTTTTGACAATTTTTTAGGTTTGCAAGGGATTCTGGGTAACAGACCCTGGTGGGAGGCAGTCAAGTAACCCCATCCTGGATTCCCCTGGGTGTCTAGTTTTCAAAAATGTATAGGTTTGCTAGGTTTCCCAAGGTGCCCACAAAGCTAGGGTTCAAAAACTACAGCTAGTCATTTTGCCAAAAAAGGGTCATTTTTCACTGCGAAATTGAGGTGTGACCACGATGCGTTTTACTTCGTTTCCTGTCGCGGGCACTAGGCCGACCCACACAAGTGAGGTACAGTTTTTCTCGTAAGACTTTGGGGAACGCGGGGTGGGTGGAAATTTGTGGATCCTCGAAGATTCTGAAACTTTCCACCACAGAAATGTGGGGAAAATGTGTTTTTTTGGACAGTTTTTTAGGTTTGCAAGGGATTCTGGGTAACAGACCCTGGTGGGAGGCAGTCAAGTCACCCCTTCCTGGATTCCCCTGGGTGTCTAGTTTTCAAAAATGTATAGGTTTGCTAGGTTTCCCAAGGTGCCCGCAGAGCTAGGGTTCAAAAACTACAGCTAGTCGTTTTGCCAAAAAAGGGTAATTTTTCACTACGAAATTGAGGTGTGACACTGATGCGTTTTACGCCGTTTCCTGTCGCTGGCACTAGGCCGACCCACACAAGTGAGGTACCGTTTTTCTCGTAAGACTTTGGGGAACGCGGGGTGGGTGGAAATTTGTGGATCCACGCAGATTCCGGAACTTTCCACCACAGAAATGTGGGGAAAATGTGTTTTTTTGGACAATTTTTTAGGTTTGCAAGGGATTCTCGGTAACAGACCCTGGTGGGAGGCAGTCAAGTCACCCCATCCTGGATTCCCCTGGGTGTCTAGTTTTCAAAAATGTGTAGGTTTGCTAGGTTTCCCAAGGTGCCCGCAGAGCTAGGGTTCAAAAACTACAGCTAGTCGTTTTGCCAAAAAAGGGTCATTTTTCACTGCGAAATTGAGATGTGACCACGTTGCGTTTTGCGCCATTTCCTGTCGCAGGCACTAGGCCGACCCACACAAGTGAGGTACCGTTTTTCTCATAAGACTTTGGGGAACGCGGGGTGTGTGGAAATTTGTGGATCCACGCAGATTCCGGAACTTTCCACTACAGAAATGTGGGGAAAATGTGTTCTTTTTTGACAATTTTTTAGGTTTGCAAGGGATTCTGGGTAACAGACCCTGGTGGGAGGCAGTCAACTCACCCCATCCTGGATTCCCCTGGCTGTCTAGTTTTCAAAAATGTATAGGTTTGCTAGGTTTCCCAAGGTGCCCGCAGAGCTAGGGTTATAAAACTACAGCTAGTCATTTTGCCAAAAAAGGGTAATTTTTCACTGCGAAATTGAGATGTGACCACGGTGCGTTTTGCGTCGTTTCCTGTCGCGGGCACTAGGCCGACCCACACAAGTGAGGTACCGTTTTTCTCATAAGACTTTGGGGAACGCGGGGTGGGTGGAAATTTGTGGATCCACGCAGATTCCGGAACTTTCCACCACAGAAATGTGGGGAAAATGTATTTTTTTGGACAATTTTTCAGGTTTGCAAGGGATTCTGGGTAACAGACCATGGTTGTGCCAGTCAAGTCACCCCATCCTGGATTCCCCTGGGTGTCTATTTTTCAAAAATGTATAGGTTTGCTAGGTTTCCCAAGGTGCCCGCAGAGCTAGGGTTCAAAAACTACAGCTAGTCGTTTTGCCAAAAAAGGGTCATTTTTCACTGCGAAATTGAGGTGTGACCACGATGCGTTTTGCGCCGTTTCCTGTCACGGGCACTAGGCCGACCCACACAAGTGAGTTACCGTTTTTCTCATAAGACTTTGGGGAACGAGGGGTGGGTGGAAATTTGTGGATCCACGCAGATTCCGGAACTTTCCACGACAGAAATGTGGGGAAAATGTGTTTTTTTAGACAATTTTTTAGGTTTGCAAGGGATTCTGGGTAACAGACCCTGGTGGGAGGCAGTCAAGTAACCCCATCCTGGATTTCCCTGAGTGTCTAGTTTTCAAAAATGTATAGGTTTGCTAGGTTTCCCAAGGTGCCCGCAGAGCTAGGGTTCAAAAACTACAGCTAGTCATTTTGCCAAAAAAGGGTCATTTTTCACTGTGAAATTGAGATGTGACCACGTTACGTTTTGAGCCGTTTCCTGTTGTGGGCACTAGGCCGACCCACACAAGTGAGGTACCTTTTTTCTCGTAAGAGTTTGGGAAACGCGGGGGTGGAAATTTGTGGATCCACGCAGATTCCGGAACTTTCCACTACAGAAATGTGGGGAAAATGTGGTTTTTTTGACAATGTTTTAGGTTTGCAAGGGATTCTGGGTAACAGACCCTGGTGGGAGGCAGTCAAGTCACCCCATCCTGGATTCCCCTGGCTGTCTAGTTTTCAAAAATGTATAGGTTTGCTAGGTTTCCCAAGGTGCCCGCAGAGCTAGGGTTATAAAACTACAGCTAGTCATTTTGCCAAAAAAGGGTAATTTTTCACTGCGAAATTGAGATGTGACCACGGTGCGTTTTGCGTCGTTTCCTGTCGCGGGCACTAGGCCGACCCACACAAGTGAGGTACCGTTTTTCTCATAAGACTTTGGGGAACGCGGGGTGTGTGGAAATTTGTGGATCCACGCAGATTCTGGAACTTTCCACCACAGAAATGTGGGGAAAATGTGTTTTTTTGGACAATTTTTCAGGTTTGCAAGGGATTCTGGGTAACAGACCCTGGTTGTGCCAGTCAAGTCACCCCATCCTGGATTCCCCTGGGTGTCTATTTTTCAAAAATGTATAGGTTTGCGAGGTTTCCCAAGGTGCCCGCAGAGCTAGGGTTCAAAAACTACAGCTAGTCGTTTTGCCAAAAAAGGGTCATTTTTCACTGCGAAATTAAGGTGTGACCACGATGCGTTTTGCGCCGTTTCCTGTCACGGGCACTAGGCCGACCCACACAAGTGAGTTACCGTTTTTCTCATAAGACTTTGGGGAACGAGGGGTGGGTGGAAATTTGTGGATCCACGCAGATTCCGGAACTTTCCACGACAGAAATGTGGGGAAAATGTGTTTTTTTAGACAATTTTTTAGGTTTGCAAGGGAGTCTGGGTAACAGACCCTGGTGGGAGGCAGTCAAGTAACCCCATCCTGGATTTCCCTGAGTGTCTAGTTTTCAAAAATGTATAGGTTTGCTAGGTTTCCCAAGGTGCCCGCAGAGCTAGGGTTCAAAAACTACAGCTAGTCATTTTGCCAAAAAAGGGTCATTTTTCACTGCGAAATTGAGATGTGACCACGTTGCGTTTTGCGCCGTTTCCTGTTGTGGGCACTAGGCCGACCCACACAAGTGAGGTACCTTTTTTCTCGTAAGAGTTTGGGAAACGCGGGGGGTGC
The DNA here is from genome assembly GCF_964204655.1 of Triturus cristatus. Taxonomy (NCBI): domain Eukaryota; kingdom Metazoa; phylum Chordata; class Amphibia; order Caudata; family Salamandridae; genus Triturus; species Triturus cristatus. The sequence continues at coordinate 749,988,357 of NC_140579.1, forward strand.
AAATTTGTGGATCCACGCAGATTCCGGAACTTTCCACCACAGAAATGTGGGGAAAATGTGTTTTTTTGGACAATTTTTCAGGTTTGCAAGGGATTCTGGGTAACAGACCCTGGTTGTGCCAGTCAAGTCACCCCATCCTGGATTCCCCTGGGTGTCTATTTTTCAAAAATGTATAGGTTTGCTAGGTTTCCCAAGGTGCCCGCAGAGCTAGGGTTCAAAAACTACAGCTAGTCGTTTTGCCAAAAAAGGGTCATTTTTCACTGCGAAATTGAGGTGTGACCCTGATGCGTTTTACGCCGTTTCCTGTCGCTGGCACAAGGCCGACCCACACAAGTGAGGAACCGTTTTTCTCATAAGACTTTGGGGAACGCGGGGTGTGTGGAAATTTGTGGATCCACGCAGATTCCGGAACTTTCCACTACAGAAATGTGGGGAAAATGTGTTCTTTTTTGACAATTTTTTAGGTTTGCAAGGGATTCTGGGTAACAGACCCTGGTGGGAGGCAGTCAAGTCACCCCATCCTGGATTCCCACGGCTGTCTGGTTTTCAAAAATGTATAGGTTTGCTAGGTTTCCCAAGGTGCCCGCAGAGCTAGGGTTAAAAAACTACAGCTAGTCATTTTGCCTAAAAAGGGTAATTTTTCACTGCGAAATTGAGATGTGACCACAGTGCGTTTTGCGTCGTTTCCTGTCGCGGACACTAGGCCGACCCACACAAGTGAGGTACCGTTTTTCTCATAAGACTTTGGGGAACGCGGGGTGGGTGGAAATTTGTGGATCCACGCAGATTCCGGAACTTTCCACCACAGAAATGTGGGGAAAATGTGTTTTTTTTAAAAAATGTTTAGGTTTGCAAGGGATGCTGGGTAACAGACCCTGGTGGGAGGCAGTCAAGTCACCCCATCCTGGATTCCCACGGCTGTCTGGTTTTCAAAAATGTATAGGTTTGCTAGGTTTCCCAAGGTGCCCGCAGAGCTAGGGTTAAAAAACTACAGCTAGTCATTTTGCCAAAAAAGGGTCATTTTTCACTGTGAAATTGAGATGTGACCACGTTGCGTTTTGAGCCGTTTCCTGTTGTGGGCACTAGGCCGACCCACACAAGTGAGGTACCTTTTTTCTCGTAAGAGTTTGGGAAACGCGGGGGTGGAAATTTGTGGATCCACGCAGATTCCGGAACTTTCCACTACAGAAATGTGGGGAAAATGTGGTTTTTTTGACAATGTTTTAGGTTTGCAAGGGATTCTGGGTAACAGACCTTGGTGGGAGGCAGTCAAGTCACCCCATCCTGGATTCCCCTGGGTGTCTAGTTTTCAAAAATGTATAGGTTTGCTAGGTTTCCCAAGGTGCCTGCAGAGCTAGGGTTAAAAAACTACAGCTAGTCATTTTGCCAAAAAAGGGTAATTTTTCACTGCGAAATTGAGATGTGACCACAGTGCGTTTTGCGTCGTTTCCTGTCGCGGACACTAGGCCCACCCACACAAGTGAGGTACCGTTTTTCTCATAAGACTTTGGGGAACGCGGGGTGGGTGGAAATATGTGGATCCACGCAGATTCCGGAACTTTCCACCACAGAAATGTGGGGAAAATGTGTTTTTTTGGACAATTTTTTAGGTTTGCAAGGGATTCTGGGTAACAGACCCTGGTTGTGCCAGTAAAGTCACCCCATCCTGGATTCCCCTGGGTGTCTAGTTTTCAAAAATGAATAGGTTTGCTAGGTTTCCCAAGGTGCCTGCAGAGCTAGGGTTCAAAAACTACAGCTAGTCGTTTTGCCAAAAAAGGGTTATTTTTCACTGCGAAATTGAGGTGTGACCACGATGCGTTTTATGCCATTTCCTGTCGCGGGCACAAGGCCGACCCACACAAGTGAGGTACCGTTTTTCTCGTAAGACTTTGAGGAACGCGGGGTGGGTGGAAATTTGTGGATCCACGCAGATTCCGGAACTCTCCACTACAGAAATGTGGGGAAAATGTGTTCTTTTTTGACAATTTTTTAGGTTTGCAAGGGATTCTGGGTAACAGACCCTGGTGGGAGGCAGTCAAGTCACCCCATCCTGGATTCCCCTGGCTGTCTAGTTTTCAAAAATGTATAGGTTTGCTAGGTTTCCCAAGGTGCCCGCAGAGCTAGGGTTATAAAACTACAGCTAGTCATTTTGCCAAAAAAGGGTAATTTTTCACTGCGAAATTGAGATGTGACCACGGTGCGTTTTGCGTCGTTTCCTGTCGCGGGCACTAGGCCGACCCACACAAGTGAGGTACCGTTTTTCTCATAAGACTTTGGGGAACGCGGGGTGTGTGGAAATTTGTGGATCCACGCAGATTCTGGAACTTTCCACCACAGAAATGTGGGGAAAATGTGTTTTTTTGGACAATTTTTCAGGTTTGCAAGGGATTCTGGGTAACAGACCCTGGTTGTGCCAGTCAAGTCACCCCATCCTGGATTCCCCTGGGTGTCTATTTTTCAAAAATGTATAGGTTTGCTAGGTTTCCCAAGGTGCCCGCAGAGCTAGGGTTCAAAAACTACAGCTAGTCGTTTTGCCAAAAAAGGGTCATTTTTCACTGCGAAATTAAGGTGTGACCACGATGCGTTTTGCGCCGTTTCCTGTCACGGGCACTAGGCCGACCCACACAAGTGAGTTACCGTTTTTCTCATAAGACTTTGGGGAACGAGGGGTGGGTGGAAATTTGTGGATCCACGCAGATTCCGGAACTTTCCACGACAGAAATGTGGGGAAAATGTGTTTTTTTAGACAATTTTTTAGGTTTGCAATGGAGTCTGGGTAACAGACCCTGGTGGGAGGCAGTCAAGTAACCCCATCCTGGATTTCCCTGAGTGTCTAGTTTTCAAAAATGTATAGGTTTGCTAGGTTTCCCAAGGTGCCCGCAGAGCTAGGGTTCAAAAACTACAGCTAGTCATTTTGCCAAAAAAGGGTCATTTTTCACTGCGAAATTGAGATGTGACCACGTTGCGTTTTGCGCCGTTTCCTGTTGTGGGCACTAGGCCGACCCACACAAGTGAGGTACCTTTTTTCTCGTAAGAGTTTGGGAAACGCGGGGGGTGGAAATTTGTGGATCCACGCAGATTCCGGAACTTTCCACCACAGAAATGTGGGGAAAATGTGTTTTTTTGGACAATTTTTCAGGTTTGCAAGGGATTCTGGGTAACAGACCCTGGTTGTGCCAGTCAAGTCACCCCATCCTGGATTCCCCTGGGTGTCTATTTTTCAAAAATGTATAGGTTTGCTAGGTTTCCCAAGGTGCCCGCAGAGCTAGGGTTCAAAAACTACAGCTAGTCGTTTTGCCAAAAAAGGGTCATTTTTCACTGCGAAATTGAGGTGTGACCCTGATGCGTTTTACGCCGTTTCCTGTCGCTGGCACAAGGCCGACCCACACAAGTGAGGTACCGTTTTTCTCATAAGACTTTGGGGAACGCGGGGTGTGTGGAAATTTGTGGATCCACGCAGATTCCGGAACTTTCCACTACAGAAATGTGGGGAAAATGTGTTCTTTTTTGACAATTTTTTAGGTTTGCAAGGGATTCTGGGTAACAGACCCTGGTGGGAGGCAGTCAAGTCACCCCATCCTGGATTCCCACGGCTGTCTGGTTTTCAAAAATGTATAGGTTTGCTAGGTTTCCCAAGGTGCCCGCAGAGCTAGGGTTAAAAAACTACAGCTAGTCATTTTGCCAAAAAAGGGTCATTTTTCACTGCGAAATTGAGATGTGACCACGTTGCGTTTTGCGCCGTTTCCTGTTGTGGGCACTAGGCCGACCCACACAAGTGAGGTACATTTTTTCTCGTAAGAGTTTGGGAAACGCGGTGGGTGGAAATTTGTGGATCCACGCAGATTCCGGAACTTTCCACCACAGAAATGTGGGGAAAATGTGTTTTTTTGGACAATTTTTTAGGTTTGCAAGGGATTCTGGGTAACAGACCCTGGTTGTGCCAGTAAAGTCACCCCATCCTGGATTCCCCTGGGTGTCTAGTTTTCAAAAATGTATAGGTTTGCTAGGTTTCCCAAGGTGCCCGCAGAGCTAGGGTTGAAAAACTACAGCTAGTCGTTTTGCCAAAAAAGGGTTATTTTTCACTGCGAAATTGAGGTGTGACCACGGTGCGTTTTGCATCGTTTGATGTCGCGGGCACTAAGCCGACCCACACAAGTGAGGTACCGTTTTTCTCATAAGACTTTGGGGAAAGCGGGGTGTGTGGAAATTTGTGGATCCACGCAGATTCCGGAACTTTCCACTACAGAAATGTGGGGAAAATGTGTTCTTTTTTGACAATTTTTTAGGTTTGCAAGGGATTCTGGGTAACAGACCCTGGTGGGAGGCAGTCAAGTCACCCCATCCGGGATTCCCCTGGCTGTTTGGTTTTCAAAAATGTATAGGTTTGCTAGGTTTCCCAAGGTGCCCGCAGAGCTAGGGTTAAAAAACTACAGCTAGTCATTTTGCCAAAAAAGGGTAATTTTTCACTGCGAAATTGAGATATGACCACAGTGCGTTTTGCGTCGTTTCCTGTCGCGGGCACTAGGCCGACCCACACAAGTGAGGTACCGTTTTTCTCATAAGACTTTGGGGAACGCGGGGTGGGTGGAAATTTGTGGATCCACGCAGATTCCGGAACTTTCCACCACAGAAATGTGGGGAAAATGTGTTTTTTTGGACAATTTTTTAGGTTTGCAAGGGATTCTGGTTAACAGACCCTGGTTGTGCCAGTAAAGTCACCCCATCCTGGATTCCCCTGGGTGTCTAGTTTTCAAAAATGTATAGGTTTGCTAGGTTTCCCAAGGTGCCCGCAGAGCTAGGGTTCAAAAACTACAGCTAGTCGTTTTGCCAAAAAAGGGTCATTTTTCACTGCGAAATTGAGGTGTGACCACGATGCGTTTTATGCCATTTCCTGTCGCGGGCACTAGGCCGACCCACACAAGTGAGGTACCATTTTTCTCGTAAGACTTTGAGGAACGCGGGGTGGGTGGAAATTTGTGGATCCACGCAGATTCCGGAACTTTCCACCACAGAAATGTGGGGAAAATGTGTTTTTTGGACAATTTATTAGGTTTGCAAGGGATTCTGGGTAACAGACCCTGGTGGGAGGCAGTCAAGTCACCCCATCCTGGATTCCCCTGGCTGTCTAGTTTTCAAAAATGTATAGGTTTGCTAGGTTTCCCAAGGTGCCCGCAGCGCTAGGGTTATAAAACTACAGCTAGTCATTTTGCCAAAAAAGGGTAATTTTTCACTGCGAAATTGAGATGTGACCACGGTGCGTTTTGCGTCGTTTCCTGTCGCGGGCACTAAGCCGACCCACACAAGTGAGGTACCGTTTTTCTCATAAGACTTTGGGGAACGCGGGGTGGGTGGAAATTTGTGGATCCACGCAGATTCCGGAACTTTCCACCACAGAAATGTGGGGAAAATGTGTTTTTTTGGACAATGTTTTAGGTTTGCAAGGGATTCTGGGTAACAGACCCTGGTTGTGCCAGTCAAGTCACCCCATCCTGGATTCCCCTGGGTGTCTAGTTTTCAAAAATGTATAGGTTTGCTAGGTTTCCCAAGGTGCCCGCAGAGCTAGGGTTCAAAAACTACAGCTAGTCGTTTTGCCAAAAAAGGCTCATTTTTCACAGCGAAATTGAGGTGTGACCATGTTGCGTTTTGCGCCGTTTCCTGTCGCGGGCACTAGGCCGACCCACACAAGCGAGGTACCGTTTTTCTCGTAAGACTTTGAGAAACGCGGGATGGGTGGAAATTTGTGGATCCACGCAGATTCCTGAACTTTCCACCACAGAAATGTTGGGAAAATGTGTTTTTTTTATAATGTTTGGGGTTTGCAAGGGATTCTGGGTAACAGACCCTGGTGAGAGGCAGTCAAGTCACCCCATCCTAGATTCCCCTGGGTGTCTAGTTTTCAAAAATGTATAGGTTTGCTAGGTTTCCCAATTTGCCCGCAGAGCTAGGGTTCAAAAACTACAGCTAGTCATTTTGCCAAAAAAGGGTCATTTTTCACTGCGAAATTGAGGTGTGACCACGTTGCGTTTTGCGCCGTTTCCTGTCTCGGGCACTAGGCCGACCCACACAAGTGAGGTACCGCGTTTTTCTCGTAAGACTTTGGGAAATGCGGGGTGGGAGGAAATTTGTGGATCCACGAGGATTCCGGAACTTTCCACTACAGAAATGTGGGGGAAATGTGTTTTTTTTGACAATTTTTTAGGTTTGCAAGGGATTCTGGGTAACAGACCCTGGTGGGAGGCAGTCAAGTAACCCCATCCTGGATTTCCCTGGGTGTCTAGTTTTCAAAAATGTATAGGTTTGCTAGGTTTCCCAAGGTGCCCGCAGAGCTAGGGTTCAAAAACTACAGCTAGTCGTTTTGCCAAAAAAGGGTAATTTTTCACTGCGAAATTGAGGTGTGACCCTGATGCGTTTTACGCCGTTTCCTGTTGCTGGCACTAGGCCGACCCACACAAGTGAGGTACCGTTTTTCTCGTAAGACTTTGCGGAACGCAGGGTGGGTGGAAATTTGTGGATCCACGCAGATTCCGGAACTTTCCACCACAGAAATGTGGGGAAAATGTGTTTTTTTGGACAATTTTTTAGGTTTGCAAGGGATTCTCGGTAACAGACCCTGGTGGGAGGCAGTCAAGTCACCCCATCCTGGATTCCCCTGGGTGTCTAGTTTTCAAAAATGGGTAGGTTTGCTAGGTTTCCCAAGGTGCCCGTAGAGCTAGGGTTCAAAAACTACAGCTAGTCGTTTTGGCAAAAAAGGGTAATTTTTCACTGCGAAATTGAGATGTGACCACGGTGCGTTTTGCGTCGTTTCCTGACGCGGGCACTAGGCCGACCCACACAAGTGAGGTACCGTTTTTCTCATAAGACTTTGGGGAACACGGGGTGTGTGGAAATGTGTGGATCCACGCAGATTCCGGAACTTTCCACCACAGAAATGTGGGGAAAATGTGTTCTTTTTTGACAATTTTTTAGGTTTGCAAGGGATTCTGGGTAACAGACCCTGGTGGGAGGCAGTCAAGTCACCCCATCCAGGATTCCCCTGGCTGTCTAGTTTTCAAAAATGTATAGGTTTGCTAGGTTTCCCAAGGTGCCCGCAGAGCTAGGGTTATAAAACTAGAGCTAGTCATTTTGCCAAAAAAGGGTAATTTTTCACTGCGAAATTGAGATGTGACCACGGTGCGTTTTGCGTCGTTTCCTGACGCGGGCACTAGGCCGACCCACACAAGTGACGTACCGTTTTTCTCATAAGACTTTGGGGAACGCGGGGTGGGTGGAAATTTGTGGATCCACGCAGATTCCGGAACTTTCCACCACAGAAATGTGGGGAAAATGTGTTTTTTTGGACAATTTTTTAGGTTTGCAAGGGATTCTGGGTAACAGACCCTGGTTGTGCCAGTCAAGTCACCCCATCCTGGATTCCCCTGGGTGTCTAGTTTTCAAAAATGTATAGGTTTGCTAGGTTTCCCAAGGTGCCCGCAGAGCTAGGGTTCAAAAACTACAGCTAGTCATTTTGCCAAAAAAGGCTCATTTTTCACTGCGAAATTGAGGTGTGACCACGTTGCGTTTTGCGCCGTTTCCTGTCGCGGACACTAGGCCGACCCACACAAGTGAGGTACCGTTTTTCTCATAAGACTTTGGGGAACGAGGGGTGGGTGGAAATTTGTGGATCCACGCAGATTCCGGAACTTTCCACGACAGAAATGTGGGGAAAATGTGTTTTTTTAGACAATTTTTTAGGTTTGCAAGGGATTCTGGGTAACAGACCCTGGTGGGAGGCAGTCAAGTAACCCCATCCTGGATTCCCCTGGGTGTCTAGTTTTCAAAAATGTATAGGTTTGCTAGGTTTCCCAAGGTGCCCGCAGAGCTAGGGTTCAAAAACTACAGCTAGTCATTTTGCCAAAAAAAGGTCATTTTTCACTGCGAAATTGAGGTGTGACCACGATGCGTTTTAGTTTGTTGACTGTGAGAAGTTGGCCTGGTATATGATGCTCACTAGTTAAAGTGATCACCTTGTACCATGCCAAGCAACCCTTATGGTGTGGTTGTAAGTCAACCTTTTCGGACTAGCTGCCCTAGTGGTAGCATAGGCTAAGCAGTCTTTGAGGCTAAACTCGTGAAGTGTGTTAAGCCAGCTGTTTTACCAAATGTAACCCCCTTTTATACCAATGAAAGGACACCACACAGATATATATTCAAAATATATATGTATTTATTTCTCAAAGTAACCCCTAGTCTCTTTATGAGCACAGGAGCACAAATCGTCAAACAAGATTACAGTAGAATACACAGAAGTTTCACTTTATATGGATAGGCCCTGGTGGCCGCTCGAACCATATACTAAAATAGTGGTATAAGTACCACGAACAGAAAAGGGAATAGGCCTAGGGCCTCTAGAATCGCTGGGCCTACAAGGAGCTAACTTCAGTTAGTGACCAGGAGGTCCACGGGTGGCGTGTGCAGAGCAAATAGTCACACGCGTGCTCCCATAGGTTTCAATGGGTGCGTAAAAAGTACAAAGTTACTGCAAAGAGGATCTTCCGGATGGACTAGGAACTCAAGATTTGGAACACAGGCACTAGAGATGTAATACTACACTTGGGCACAGGAGTGCCAGCTTTACCTCACCCACAGGAAGCGGGTGCATAGGCCTCGAAGTGCATCGGGTTTCTTCTATCTGTTCCGTGGAGCCTGAAGACAAAGATGCTGCAGGCGGTCGGTCCGGGAGAGATGCGGTGGATCCAAGAGTGGATCGGAGATGTTGAAGACCTGTAAGCAGAGGGGACAGTGTTCACAGTCACTAGCCAGTGACCAGCGTGGCACCAGGTGGGTACCAGGCAATGTCGGGTGCAAACAGGAAGAAAGGTGTAGCTTGTCTCTGCAGCCACGTGGTCCCTGGAGGTCGACGACATCCAGGAGTCGGTTCACGAGCTGTCCCACGCAGGTTCTCGCTGTCGGCTGTGTCGGCGACTTGATCGAAGCAAACAAACCTTGGCAAAAGCAATTGTTGTAGGAGATGAAATAAGCTGATGGTTCTGACCAGCAAGGTCAGAAGGACTGCTCCTTTGGAGGGGAGCAAGGGCCAGTCTGAAGCAACCAGACCAGTGGTGTATTTTGTGAAGTCCGTCGCCAAGATGGCTACTAGCCAGCGGGCCAGCAACCGGTTAGGCGCGTCGAGTGGCAAAATGCAGAAGGGCCCCACGCAGATCGTGGAGATGCTGGAGGGATCACCTTTGGTGCAGATGCTGCTCGGGTGTTGGGCTTCTCAGATCCCAAAGCACAACTTGGAGGGAGCCTTGGTTGTTGCACTTGTCAGCTTGTCGTGGTCGTTTCAAGATGGCTGGCTCCACGTGTCTCGGTGCCTCCACGGGTCTCCTCTTTTCAGGGACTGTGGATCGGGCGGTGAGAGGTCTGGAGGTCCAGGTCTTGTCAGTCTCTGGGCTCGGGCTCCGGCAGGAGGCGGCGGCAAAGCAGATGTTGATTCGCTGGATGGTGCTTGCGTTAGCAAGGTGGTCACTCCCTGACCACAGGGGAGATTTCCTTCAGTCTTCTGTGCAGCAGAATGTCGAAGTTCCCGTCTTCTTCTTAGTTTCAAGTTGATTCCAGGATGTCTGAAGTCTTAGGACACAGCTCCTACCTTTAAGCGGATTCTAGGGGCCGGACTACCTGCTAGGTCCCTCCCTATGGGTGGGACCAGGAAGGGGGGTGGTTACACCCCCAATCCTTTGTCCAGCTCGCCCCAGGCCCAGGACTGGTGTGCCCCAGGACCGGTTTGAACTGGCATATGCACCGAGGCTCCTTGTGAGCCACAGGCATGTCTGGTTTCTTTCAAGCCCTACCTGACCAATACACAAAATCCTGTCTGGGGTGGTGCACGCACCTCCCCTGGCAGGAAACCCTTTGTCCACACCTCCCAAGCTGGAAGGACTCCCAGCAGCAGGAGGGCAGACTTGTGTCTGTGGTGGCAGCATCCATTTTGTGGAGCTGAGGCTATGTCTGATTTTACCCGGGTTTCAGGTACTGTACATGTCGTGTCCCTCTAGAAGGGTGGAATGCTAACCCCGTCACCAGAATTGGCGAGGGGTTAGTATTCCAATTCGTATGACACCTTACTCGACATGTTTTGATAAAGCCAAACCAAAGATAGCATTTAACCGCGAGGTTCATAATGCACTTAAGAGTATATGGTATGACGGTATCTGGAAACAGTAGAAGGAAGTTGTTCCGACCACTGCAGACAGGCTCAGCTCATGCCAGAGCACCATCTCACATGGAACCAAGCACTCTGCCTTCAGGATTGTTAAGGCCTGCCATAGGAGTGACTTATAGGTTACCAGGTGTCCCATTTAAGGTTAGGTATAGGTATAATACACCTAAGTAAGAGGTGATTACACCAACTTACCCCAGCTGAGTGATCAGCCAGTCGTGTCAAATTGTTAGGCCAAGCCTGGGGTGGCATAATACATGCTTCAGCCCTTGGCAGGCCTTGGGTACACCAATGCCCTGGGTACCTAGTGTACACTGGTACAGGGGCTGACAGGGTGATCCACTTCCAATTGGTTATGCACCTAGGGTGCATAGTTTTAATTTAGTAGAGAGAACAGCAGGCTGGGGGTCTGATTGGCAGGCCCACAGCCTCAATATGTCAAAAACCAGTGAAGCAAAAAGCAAAAATTTGGGGTGACCATAGGATAGCAGACCCTACTCTCCTACACAACCCCCCCCCAAACGCTGGGACATTAAACTAGCCTTGACCAGTCTCGTCTTCATGTCCTAAGTGGAAGTACCTGGAGAGACCATCTGCATTCCCATGGTCAGTACCTTTCCGGTGCTCCACTGTAAAGTCCATCCCCTGTAGGGAAATGGACCACCTAAGCAGTTTGGGGTTTTCACCCTTCATCTGATTTAGCCACAAGAGGGGCTTATGGTCGGTCTGAATCTTGAAGTGAGTGCCAAACAAGTATGGCCTCAGCTTCTTCAGGGCCCACACCACAGCAAAGGCCTCCCTCTCAATAGCTGACCAATTCTTCTCTCTGGGGGTCAACCTTCTGCTAACAAAAGCAATGGGTTGGTCTTGACCATCTACATTAAGTTGTGACAGCACAGCTCCCACACCCAACTCAGAAGCATCTGTTTGGACAATAAACTCTTTGGAGTAGTCAGGACTTTTCAGGATAGGTGCAGAGCACATGGCCTCCTTCAGGTCATCAAATGCCTTTTGACAGCTTACTGTCCACTGAACCTTTTTGGGCATCTTCTTGGATGTCAGATCATTAAGAGGAGTCACAATGGACCCATAGTTCTTAACAAACTTTTATGTAGTACCCAGTCAAGCCCAAGAAAGCTCGAACTTGAGTCTGGGTGGTTGGAGGGGACCAGTCCTTGATGGATTGTATCTTACTCTCCAGTGGTTGAACTTGGCCTCCACCTACAAGGTGGCCCAAATATACAACCTTACTCTGCCCTATCTGGCACTTAGTAGCCTTGATAGTGAGGCCTGCCCTTTGCAGAGCCTCAAGAGCCTTCTTCAGGTGGATCAGGTGATCCTCCCAGGTGGAGCTGAAGACAGCAATGTCATCAAGATATGCTGCGCAAAAGTCATCCAACCCAGTAAGGACTTGATTCACCAGCCTTTGGAAGGTGGCAGGTGCATTCTTCAGACCAAAGGGCATCACCACAAACTGGTAGTGCCCACCTGGGGTTGAGAATGCTGTTTTGGCCTTAGACTCCTCAGCTAATCTGATTTGCCAATAGCCAGCTGTTAAGTCAAATGTGCTCAAAAACTTTGCAGAAGCTAGTTTGTCTATGAGCTCATCTGCCCTTGGAATAGGGTGTGCATCTGTCCTGGTGACAGCATTGAGACCCCTGTAGTCCACACATAACCTCATCTCTCTCTTGCCATCTTTGGTGTGAGGTTTGGGGACCAGAACCACTGGGCTAGCCCAGGGGCTCTCTGAGGGTTCAATGACACCTAATTCCAGCATTTTATGTACCTCAGCCTTTATACAGTCCCTGACGTGGTCAGGTTGTCTGTAAAGCTTGTTCTTTACAGGCAGACTGTCACCAGTGTCCACCACATGGGTACACCAGTCAGTTTGACTAGGTATCAAGGAAAACATATGTGAAAATGATTGTAGAACCTGTCTACATTCAGTCTGTTGATGGGCAGTGAGGTTGCCTCCAAGGGTCACTCCTTCAACTGAGCCATCTTCAGGGTTCTGAGACAACAGGTCTGGGAGAGGGTCACTCTCTTCCTCCTGTCCCTCATCTGTAGCCATGAGCAAGCCCATGTCTGCCCTGTCAACATATGCTTTAAGCCTGTTAACATGGAGTACCCTGTGGGGACTCCTGGGAGTTCCTAGGTCGACCAAGTAGGTGACCTCTCCCTTCTTTTCCAGGATTGTATGGGGTCCAGACCATTTGTCTTGGAGTGCTGCTGGGGCCACTGGCTCCAACACCCATACCTTCTGTCCTGGCTGAAACTCAACCAAGACAGCCTTTTGGTCATGCCAAGCTTTCTGTAAGGCCTGGCTTGCCTCAAGGTTTTTGGATGCCTTCTCCATATACTCAGCCATCCTGGAGCGGAGACCAAGTACATAGTCCACTATGTCTAGCTTAGGCTTTTTGAGAGGTAACTCCCATCCTTCCTTCGCCAAACACAGTGGGCCTCTTACAGGGTGCCCAAACAACAATTCAAAGGGGCTGTAGCCAACTCCTTTTTGTGGGACCTCTCTGTAAGCAAACAGAAGGCAGGGTAGAAGGATGTCCCATCTTCGCCTGAGCTTTTCAGGTAATCCTTTGATCATACCCTTTAGGGTCTTGTTGAATCTCTCAACAAGCCCATTGCATTGTGGGTGATAAGGGGTGGTGAACTTGTAGTTGACACCACATTCCTTCCACATAGCTGTCAAGTATCCTGACATAAAGTTGGTACCTCTGTCAGATACTACCTCCTTAGGAAACCCCACTCTGGAGAATACTCCCAGCAGGGCCCTGGCCACAACAGGAGCTGTAGTGGTCCTAAGGGGAATTGCCTCTGGATACCTGGTGGCATGATCCACTACCACCAGTATAAATCTGTGCCCAGATGCAGTGGGAGGATCCATGGGACCCACTATATCTATTCCCACTCTTTCAAAGGGGACCCCCACCACAGGTAGTGGTATTAGGGGGGCCTTTGTTGTGCCACCTGATTTGCCACTGGCTTGGCAGGTCACACAGGAGCGACAAAACTCCTTTGTATCTTCATTCATATGAGGCCAGTGAAAGTGAGGGACAAGCCTGTCCCAAGTCTTGTTCTGGCCTAAGTGTCCTGCTAAAGGAATATCATGGGCCAAGGTAAGAAGGAAGCCCCTAAATTGCAGAGGTATAACCAACCTCCTGGTAGCACCAGGCTTGGGGTCTCTAGCCTCTGAATAAAGGAGCCCTTCATCCCAATACACTTTATGGGTACCTTGAGCATTCCCAGCAGCCTCAGCAGCAGCCAGCTGTCTGAGGGGTTCAAGAGAGGGACAGGATAACTGAGCCTGCCTCAAGTCAGCCCTTGAAGGTCCCCCTGTCCCCAGAAACTCAACCTGATCAGGTTCAAGCTCTTCAGGGACAGTTCCTTCAGGGTCCTCTAGATCAGCTTCCTGGGAAGGCTGATCATCACTCTGAGGCAGAGGGGAAGGCACAGCCTTGACCCTCCTGTTCTTCTTCTTGGTAGGTGCTTGGTCCATTGTTCCAGGATCCAAGACCTGAGGTTCAGTGAGGCACTTTTTGGCCTGTGACCTAGTCACAGCAAGGACATGTGATGATATACCTAACATCTCTGCATGAGTCCTGTACTCCACTTCTGACCATAGAGAACTCTCTAGGTCATTGCCCAACAAACATTCTACTGGGAGGTCTGCACTAACCACAACCCTTTTGAGGCCAGTTACCCCTCCCCATGAGAAGTTAACAACTGCCACACTATGTGAAGTAGTGGCATTGCTGGCATTGGTCACCAGGTAGTTCTCACCTGGTATGTACTGTCCAGGGTCCACAAAGCCTGGTGTCACCATAGTGACACTGGCACATGTGTCCCTGTAGGCTTGAGCCACTTTGTCATTAATTAAAGGAGTCTGTCTGTTCTTGCCCAGGTTACTGGGGCTCACAGTCAGGGACAAATCAATGTCCCCATCACAGATCAAGACTGCCTGTGTCAGGGTTCTGTCTAAGTCAGAATCTCCTTCAGTTCCCATAGTGATTCCCACTACACCCTTTGTCTGGGGACCAACACTGCTAACAGTAGTACTGGGAGCAGGTGCCTTAGGGGCAACAGTGTTTGGGGCTCCACCCTTTTTGCAATCACTAGTCCAGTGAGTTGTATTTTTGCAATGATTGCACCAGGGTTTCTTTTGACCTTCTTTCTTCTTTTTGGACTGTTGTTGGGACCCACCCTCCTTAGCAGTAGTTTGGGGCCCTGTTGAAGACTTCTGGTCTTTAGGTTTCTGATCTCCACCCTTTTGGTCTGTTTTCTTCTGATCACCCCCTTGGCCCTGGTTCTGGTTCTTTTGCTTAACCCTGGTTCTGACCCATTTGTCTGCCTTCTTTCCCAATTCTTGGGGAGAGGTCAGATCAGAGTCAACCAAGTGTTGATGCAGTTGCTGGTTTTGACAGTTATTTAAAATCTGTTCTCTCATCATCAAATTATACAATCCTGTAAAATCAGATACCTTACTTCCCAGCAACCAACCCTCCAAAGCCTTAGTGGCACATTCAACATATTCAGACCAGTCCTGAGTCTGTGTCTTTTGGGTGTCTCTGAACATTAACCTGTACTGTTCAGTGGTTAAGCCTAACCCATCAACTAGAACACTCTTCAGGACTCTGTAATTTCTGACATCCTCTTCTCTAACAGTGAGTAGTCTGTCTCTGCCTCTTCCTTCAAAGTAGAGCCAGAGGATTGCTGCCCACTGGTCTTCAGGAACCTGCTGTACTTTGCAGGCTCTCTCAAGATCAGTTATCCATTTGTGGATGTCATCCCCACTTTTGTAGGGGGGCACAACCTTAGACAGGTTCCTATTATCAAAGACCCTATCTTTGTCCTTAGGGACAATGCTGCCACCAGTGGGTATAGACCCACTCTCTCTAGGTTGCCTAGCCTTGTTCAGTTTTTCTTCCATCAGGGCTACTTCTAGCTCCTGCTTCCTGATCCTCAGCTGGGCTTCCTGCATTCTGGCCTCATGTTCCCTCCTCTGAGGGGTGGTCATCCTTTTCCTGGAGTGACCTTGAGAGCCTCTAGAGCCATGGGAAGCATTGGAGTCACCTGAGCGATTCCTTTGCCTCCCAAGCCCTGTGTTAAGTCCACTGGGGGGATCCAATGGGGTAAACCCACTGTCAATCCCCAATAGCCTTAGTTTAGCTGGGCCAAGTATAACACTTGGCACTGGGCTAGTTCTCCCTTCATCATCACTACTTTCTGTATCCTCACCACTTTCCTCCCCTGTAGTATGATTCTCATCTAAGGGATGGCTATTGGAACTGGGTACCTCTGTAGCATCTTCAGAAGGGGGCCCTCCTGTTCCTGACCCTAAGGGGGCTAACTGGGAAGCTTTCCTGAGTTCTCTCTGATTCTCATCATTTTGTAAGAGTTCTCTGAGCTCAGCAGAGGTAGGGTTCTTGGGCTGTTTAAGGCCTCTAAGAGTTGCCAAATGCCTGAGCTCATTATGATTAAGGGTAGCAAAGCTGGATGGTGCCCTCTGGGGGTCACTCTCAACAGAGATGGGTACAGTGGACCCCTCTGCCCCGGCCATTGCTCTTAAGTGTGGGTGGATGTGTTGCAATCTACCTACACTTGGGTTTACCTACTAAACCTATCTAGTAGTTGTAGTCAGGGTGTGCTACTCCCTTTGCTCTACAACAACTAAGTTCAGTAGAACTTATGTATATCTAATCTTGTTTTATATGTACCTACAGGTACCTATGTGATCTTTCAATTGGTAACCAAGAGATTACAATGGTAAAACACAGCAAGCTCAAATCCAACCGCTGCTCACCAATGTGAGAAGTTGGCCTGGTATATGATGCTCACTAGTTAAAGTGATCACCTTGTACCATGCCAAGCAACCCTTATGGTGTGGTTGTAAGTCAACCTTTTCGGACTAGCTGCCCTAGTGGTAGCGTAGGCTAAGCAGTCTTTGAGGCTAAACTCGTGAAGCGTGTTAAGCCAGCTGTTTTACCAAATATAACCCCCTTTTATACCAATGAAAGGACACCACACAGATATATATTCAAAATATATATGTATTTATTTCTCAAAGTAACCCCTAGTCTCTTTATGAGCACAGGAGCACAAATCGTCAAACAAGATTACAGTAGAATACACAGAAGTTGCACTTTATATGGATAGGCCCTGGTGGCCACTCGAACCATATACTAAAATAGTGGTATAAGTACCACGAACAGAAAAGGGAAAAGGCCTAGGGCCCCTAGAATCGCTGGGCCTACAAGGAGCTAACTTCAGTTAGTGACCAGGAGGTCCACGGGTGGCGTGTGCAGAGCAAATAGTCACACGCGTGCTCCCATAGGTTTCAATGGGTGCGTAAAAAGTACAAAGTTACTGCAAAGAGGATCTTCCGGATGGACTAGGAACTCAAGATTTGGAACACAGGCACTAGAGATGTAATACTACACTTGGGCACAGGTGTGCCAGCTTTACCTCACCCACAGGAAGCGGGTGCATAGGCCTCGAAGTGCGTCGGGTTTCTTCTATCTGTTCCGTGGAACCTGAAAACAAAGATGCTGCAGGCGGTCGGTCCGGGAGAGATGCGGTGGATCCAAGAGTGGATCGGAGATGTTGAAGACCTGTAAGCAGAGGGGACAGTGTTCACAGTCACTAGCCAGTGACCAGCGTGGCACCAGGTGGGTACCAGGCAATGTCGGGTGCAAACAGGAAGAAAGGTGTAGCTTGTCTCTGCAGCCACGTGGTCCCTGGAGGTCGACGACGTCCAGGAGTCGGTTCACGAGCTGCCCACGCAGGCTCTCGCTGTCGGCGGTGTCGGCGACTTGATCGAAGCAAACAAGCCTTGGCAAAAGCAATTGTTGTAGGAGATGAAATAAGCTGATGGTTCTGACCAGCAAGGTCAGAAGGTCTGCTCCTTTGGAGGGGAGCAAGGGCCAGTCTGGAGCAACCAGACCAGCAGTGTATTTTGTAGAGTTCGTCGCCAAGATGGCTACGAGCCAGCGGGCCAGCAACCGGTTAGGCGCGTCGAGTGGCAAAATGCAGAAGGGCCCCACGCAGATCGTGGAGATGCTGGAGGGCTCACCTTTGGTGCAGATGCTGCTCGGGGGTTGGGCTTCTCAGATCCCAAAGCACAACTTGAAGGGAGCCTCGGTTGTTGCACTTGTCAGCTTGTCGTGGTCGTTTCAAGATGGCTGGCTCCACGTGTCTCGGTGCCTCCACGGGTCTCTTCTTTTCAGGGACTGTGGATCGGGTGGTGAGAGGTCTGGAGGTCCAGGTCTTGTCAGTCTCTGGGCTCGGGCTCCGGCGGGAGGCGGCGGCAAAGCAGACGTTGATTCGCTGGATGGTGCTTGCGTTAGCAAGGTGGTCACTCCCTGACCACAGGGGAGATTGGCTTCAGTCCTCTGTGCAGCAGAGCGTCGAAGTTCCCGTCTTCTTCTTAGTGTTAAGTTGATTCCAGGATGTCTGAAGTCTTAGGACACAGCTCCTACCTTTAAGCGGATTCTAGGGGCCGGACTACCTGCTAGGTCCCTCCCTATGGGTGGGACCAGGAAGGGGGGTGGTTACACCCCCAATCCTTTGTCCAGCTCGCCCCAGGCCCGGGACTGGTGTGCCCCAGGACCGGTTTGAACTGGCATATGCACCGAGGCTCCTTGTGAGCCACAGGCATGTCTGGTTTCTTTCAAGCCCTACCTGACCAATACACAAAATCCTTTCTGGGGTGGTGCACGCACCTCCCCTGGCAGGAAACCATTTGTCCACACCTCCCAAGCTGGAAGGACTCCCAGCAGCAGGAGGGCAGACTTGTGTCTGTGGTGGCAGCATCCATTTTGTGGAGCTGAGGCTATGTCTGATTTTACCCGGGTTTCAGGTACTGTACATGTCGTGTCCCTCTAGAAGGGTGGAATGCTAACCCCGTCGCCAGAATTGGCGAGGGGTTAGTATTCCAATTCGTATGACACCTTACTCGACATGTTTTGATAAAGCCAAACCAAAGATAGCATTTAACCGCGAGGTTCATAATGCACTTAAGAGTATATGGTATGACGGTATCTGGAAACAGTAGAAGGAAGTTGTTCCGACCACTGCAGATAGGCTCAGCTCATGCCAGAGCACCATCTCACATGGAACCAAGCACTCTGCCTTCAGGATTGTTAAGGCCTGCCATAGGAGTGACTTATAGGTTACCATGTGTCCCATTTAAGTTTAGGTATAGGTATACTACACCTAAGTAAGAGGTGATTATACCAACTTACCCCAGCTGAGTGATCAGCCAGTCGTGTCAAATTGTTAGGCCAAGCCTGGGGTGGCATAATACATGCTTCAGCCCTTGGCAGGCCTTGGGTACACCAATGCCCTGGGTACCTAGTGTACACTGGTACAGGGGCTGACAGGGTGATCCACTTCCAATTGGCAGGCCCACAGCCTCAATCTGTCAAAAACCAGTGAAGCAAAAAGCAAAAATTTGGGGTGACCATAGGATAGCAGACCCTACTCTCCTACAGGAAACCTAGGAAACCTAGCAAACCTATACATTTTTGAAAACTAGACACCCAGGGGAATCCAGGAAGGGGTGACTTGACTGCCTCCCACCAGGGTCTGTTACCCAGAATCCCTTGCAAACCTAAAAAATTGTCCAAAAAAACACATTTTCCCAACATTTCTGTGGTGGAAAGTTCCGGAATCTTCGTGGATCCACAAATTTCCACCCACCCCGCGTTCCCCAAAGTCTTACGAGAAAAACTGTACCTCACTTGTGTGGGTCGGTCTAGTGCCTACGACAGGAAACGAAGTAAAACGCATCGTGGTCACACCTCAATTTCGCAGTGAAAAATGACCCTTTTTTGGCAAAATGACTAGCTGTAGTTTTTGAACCCTAGCTCTGCGGGTACCTTGGGAAACCTAGCAAACCTATACATTTTTGAAAACTAGACACCCAGGGGAATCCAGGATGGGGTGACTTTACTGGCACAACCAGGGTCTGTTACCCAGAATCCCTTGCAAACCTAAAAAATTGTCCAAAAAAACACATTTTCCCACATTTCTGTGGTGGAAAGTTCCGGAATCTGCGTGGATACACAAATTTCCACCCACCCCGCATTCCCCAAAGTCTTATGAGAAAAACGGTACCTCACTTGTGTGGGTCCGCCTAGTGCCCGCGACAGGAAACGACGCAAAACGCACTGTGGTCACATCTCAATTTCGCAGTGAAAAATTACCCTTTTTTGGCAAAATGACTAGCTGTAGTTTTTTAACCCTACCTCTGCGGACACCTTGGGAAACCTAGCAAACCTATACATTTTTGAAAACCAGACAGCCAGGGGAATCCAGGATGGGGTGACTTGACTGCCTCCCACCAGGGTCTGTTACCCAGAATCCCTTGCAAACCTAAAAAATTGTCAAAAAAAAACACATTTTCCCCATATTTCTGTAGTGGAAAGTTCCGGAATCTGCGTGGATCCACAAATTTCCACCCACCCCACGTTCCCCAAAGTCTTACGAGAAAAACGGTACCTCACTTGTGTGGGTCAGCCTAGTGCCCGCGACAGGAAACGGCTCAAAACGCAATGTGGTCACACCTCAATTTGGCAGTGAAAAATGACCCTTTTTTGGCAAAATGACTAGCTGTAGTTTTTGAACCCTAGCTCTGCGGGCACCTTGGGAAACCTAGCACACCTATACATTTTTGAAAACTAGACACCCAGGGGAATCCATGATGGGGTGACTTGAGTGCCTCCCACCAGGGTCTGTTACCCAGAATCCCTTGCAAACCCCAAAAATTATAAAAAAAAACACATTTTCCCAACATTTCTGTGGTGGAAAGTTCCGGAATCTGCGTGGATCCACAAATTTCCACCCATCCCACGTTCCTCAAAGTCTTACTAGAAAAACGGTACCTCACTTGTGTGGGTCGGCCTAGTGCCCACGACAGGAAACGGCGCAAAACGCAACGTGGTCACACCTCAATTTCGCAGTGAAAAATGACCCTTTTTTGGCAAAATGACTAGTTGTAGTTTTTTAGCCCTAGCTCTGCGGGCACCTTGGGAAACCTTGCAAACCTATACATTTTTTAAAACTAGACACCCAGGGGAATCCAGGATGGGGTGACTTGACTGCCTCCCACCCGGGTCTGTTACCCAGAATCCCTTGCAAACCCCGAAAATTATTAAAAAAAACACATTTTCCCAACATTTCTGTGGTGGAAAGTTCCGGAATCTGCATGGATCCACAAATTTCCACCCATCCCGCGTTCCTCAAAGTCTTATGAGAAAATTGGTACCTCACTTGTGTGGGTCGGCCTAGTGCCCGCGACAGGAAACGGCGCAAAACGCATCGTGGTCACACCTCAATTTCGCAGTGAAAAATGACCCTTTTTTGGCAAAACGACTAGCTGTAGTTTGTGAACCCTAGCTCTGCGGGCACCTTGGGAAACCTAGCAAACCTATATATTTTTGAAAACTAGACACCCAGGGGAATCCAGGATGGGGTGACTTGACTGCCTCCCACCAGGGTCTGTTACCCAGAATCCCTTGCAAACCTAAAAAATTATCAAAAGAACACATTTTCCCCACATTTCTGTAGTGGAAAGTTCCGGAATCTGCTTGGATCCACAAATTTCCACCCACCCCGCGTTCCCCAAAGTCTCACAAGAAAAACGGTACCTCACTTGTGTGGGTCGGCCTAGTGCCCGCGACAGGAAACGGCGCAAAACGCAACGTGGTCACATCTCAATTTCGCAGTGAAAAATGACCCTTTTTTGGCAAAATGACTAGCTGTAGTTTTTTAGCCCTAGCTTTGCGGGCACCTTGGGAAACCTAGCAAACCTATACATTTTTGAAAACTAGACACCCAGGGGAATCCAGGATGGG
Organism: Triturus cristatus; assembly: GCF_964204655.1. Classification (NCBI taxonomy): domain Eukaryota; kingdom Metazoa; phylum Chordata; class Amphibia; order Caudata; family Salamandridae; genus Triturus; species Triturus cristatus. The sequence continues at coordinate 750,009,423 of NC_140579.1, forward strand.
GTGACTTGACTGCCTCCCACCAGGGTCTGTTACCCAGAATCCCTTGCAAACCTAAAAAATTATCAAAAAAACACATTTTCCCCATATTTCTGTAGTGGAAAGTTCCGGAATCTGCGTGGATCCACAAATTTCCACCCATCTCGCGTTCCCCAAAGTCTTACAAGAAAAACGGTACCTCACTTGTGTGGGTCGGCCTAGTGCCCACGACAGGAAACGGTGCAAAACGCAACGTGGTCACATCTCAATTTCGCAGTGATAAATGACCCTTTTTTGGCAAAATGACTAGCTGTAGTTTTTTAGCCCTAGCTCTGCGGGCACCTTGGGAAACCTAGCAAACCTATACATTTTTGAAAACTAGACACCCAGGGGAATCCAGGATGGGGTGATTTGACTGCCTCCCACCAGGGTCTGTTACCCAGAATCCCTTGCAAACCCCAAAAATTATCAAAAAAAACACATTTTCCCAACATTTCTGTGGTGGAAAGTTCCGGAATCTGCGTGGATCCACAAATTTCCACCCATCTCGCGTTCCTCAAAGTCTTATGAGAAAAATGGTACCTCACTTGTGTGGGTCGGCCTAGTGCCCGCGACAGGAAACGGCGCAAAACGCATCGTGGTCACACCTCAATTTCGCAGTGAAAAATGACCCTTTTTGGCAAAACGACTAGCTGTAGTTTTTGAACCCTAGCTCTGCGGGCACCTTGGGAAACCTAGCAAACCTATACATTTTAGAAAACTAGACACCCAGGGGAATCCAGGATGGGGTGACTTGACTGTCTCCCACCAGGGTCCGTTACCCAGAATCCCTTGCAAACCTAAAAAATTGTCCAAAAAAACACATTTTCCCCATATTTCTGTGGTGGAAAGTTCCGGAATCTGCGTGGATCCACAAATTTCCACCCATCCCGCGTTCCTAAAAGTCATACGAGAAAAACGGTACCTCACTTGTGTGGGTTGGCCTAGTGCCCGCGACAGCAAAAGGCGCAAAACGCAACGTGGTCACACCTCAATTTCGCAGTGAAAAATGACCCTTTTTTGGCAAAATGTCTAGCTGTAGTTTTTGAACCCTAGCTCTGCGGGCACCTTGGGAAACCTAGCAAACCTATACATTTTTGAAAACTAGACACCCAGGGGAATCCAGGATGGGGTGACTTGACTGCCTCCCACCAGGGTCTGTTACCCAGAATCCCTTGCAAACCTAAAAAATTGTCAAAAAAAACACATTTTCCCCACATTTCTGTAGTGGAAAGTTCTGGAATCTGCGTGGATCCACAAATTTCCACCCACCCCGCGTTCCCCAAAGTCTTACGAGAAAAACGGTACCTCACTTGTGTGGGTCGGCATAGTGCCCCCAACAGGAAACGGCGCAAAACGCAACGTGGTCACACCTCAATTTCGCAGTGAAAAATGACCCTTTTTTGGCAAAATGACTAGCTGTAGTTTTTGGACCCTAGCTCTGCGGGCACCTTGGGAAACCTAGCAAACCTATACATTTTTGAAAACTAGACACCCAGGGGAATCCAGGATGGGGTGACTTGACTGCCTCCCACCAGGGTCTGTTACCCAGAATCCCTTGCAAACCTAAAGAATCGTCTAAAAAAACAAATTTTCCCCACATTTCTGTCGTAGAAAGTTCCGGAATCTGCGTGGATCCACAAATTTCCACCCACCCCTCGTTCCCCAAAGTCTTACAAGAAAAACGGTATCTCACTTGTGTGGGTCGGCCTAGTGCCCGTGACAGGAAATGGCGTAAAACGTATCGTGGTCACACCTCAATTTCGCAGTGAAAAATGACCCTTTTTTGGCAAAACGACTAGCTGTTGTTTTTGAACCCTAGCTCTGCGGGCACCTTGGGAAACCTAGCAAACCTATACATTTTTGAAAACTAGACACCCAGGGGAATCCAGGATGGAGTGATTTGACTGCCTCCCACCAGGGTCTGTTACCCAGAATCCCTTGCAAACCTAAAAAATTGTCCAAAAAACACATTTTCCCCACATTTCTGTGGTGGAAAGTTCCGGAATCTGCGTGGATCAACGAATTTCCACCCACCCCGCGTTCCCCAAAGTCTTACGAGAAAAACAGTACCTCACTTGTGGTGGTCGGCCTAGTGCCCGCGACAGGATACGGCGTAAAACGCATCGTGGTCACACCTCAATTTCGCACTGAAAAATGACCCTTTTTTGGCAAAACGACTAGCTGTAGTTTTTGAACCCTAGCTCTGCGGGCACCTTGGGAAACCTAGCAAACCTATACATTTTTGAAAACTAGACACCCAGGGGAATCCAGGATGGGGTGACTTGACTGGCACAACCAGGGTCTGTTACCCAGAATCCCTTGCAAACCTAAAAAATTGTCAAAAAAGAACACATTTTCCCCACATTTCTGTGGTGGAAAGTTCCGGAATCTGCGTTGATCCACAAATTTCCACACACCCCGCGTTCCCCAAAGTCTTACGAGAAAAACGGTACCTCTTTTGTGTGGGTCGGCCTAGTGCCTGCGACAGGAAACGGCGCAAAACGCAACGTGGTCACATCTCAATTTCGCAGTGAAAAATGACCCTTTTTTGGCAAAACGACTAGCTGTAGTTTTTGAACCCTAGCTCTGCGGGCACCTTGGGAAACCTAGCAAACCTATATATTTTTGAAAACTAGACACCCAGGGGAATCCAGGATGGGGTGACTTGACTGCCTCCCACCAGGGTCTGTTACCCAGAATCCCTTGCAAACCTAAAAAATTGACAAAAAAAACACATTTTCCCCATATTTTTGTAGTGGAAAGTTCCGGAATCTGCGTGGATCCACAAATTTCCACCCACCCCGCATTTCCCAAAGTCGTACGAGAAAAACGGTACCTCACTTGTGTGGGTCGGCCTAGTGCCCGCGACAGGAAACGGCGCAAAACGCAACGTGGTCACACCTCAATTTCGCAGTGAAAAATGACCCTTTTTTGGCAAAATGTCTAGCTGTAGTTTTTCAACCCTAGCTCTGCGGGCACCTTGGGAAACCTAGCAAACCTATACATTTTTGAAAACTAGACACCCAGCGGAATCCAGGATGGGGTGACTTGACTGCCTCCCACCAGGGTCTGTTACCCAGAATCCCTTGCAAACCTAAAAAATTGTCAAAAAAAACACATTTTCCCCACATTTCTGTAGTGGAAAGATCCGGAATCTGTGTGGATCCACAAATTTACACGCACCCCGCGTTCCCCAAAGTCTTACGAGAAAAACGGTACCTCACTTGTGTGGGTCGGCCTAGTGCCCGCGACAGGAAACGGCGCAAAACGCAATGTGGTCACACCTCAATTTCGCAGTGAAAAATGACCCTTTTTTGGCAAAATGACTAGCTGTAGTTTTTGGACCCTAGCTCTGCTGGCACCTTGGGAAACCTAGCAAACCTATACATTTCTGAAAACTAGACACCCAGGGGAATCCAGGATGGAGTGATTTGACTGCCTCCCACCAGGGTCTGTTACCCAGAATCCCTTGCAAACCTAAAAAATTGTCCAAAAAAACACATTTTCACCATATTTCTGTGGTGGAAAATTCCGCAATCTGCGTGGATCCACAAATTTCCACACACCCCGCGTTCCGCAAAGTCTTACGAGAAAATTGGTATCTCACTTGTGTGGGTCGGCCTAGTGCCTGCGACAGGAAATGGCGCAAAACGCAACGTGGTCACATCTCATTTGCGCATTGAAAAATTACCCTTTTTTGGCAAAACGACTAGCTGTAGTTTTTTAACCCTAGCTCTGCAGGCACCTTGGGAAACCTAGCAAACCTTTAAATTTTTGAAAACTAGACAACCAGGGGAATCCAGGATGGGGTGACTTGACTGCCTCGCACCAGGGTCTGTTACCCAGAATCCCTTGCAAACCGAAAAAATTGTCCAAAAAAACACATTTTCCCCACATTTCTGTGGTGGAAAGTTCCGGAATCTGCGTGGATCCACAAATTTCCACCCACCCCGCGTTCCCCAAAGTCTTACGAGAAAAACGGTACCTCACTTGTGTGGGTCGGCCTAGTGCCCGCGACAGGACACGGCGTAAAACGCATCGTGGTCACACCTCAATTTCGCAGTGAAAAATGACCCTTTTTTGGCAAAACGACTAGCTGTAGTTTTTGAACCCTAGCTCTGCGGGCACCTTGGGAAACCTAGCAAACCTATATATTTTTGAAAACTAGACACCCAGGGGAATCCAGGATGGGGTGACTTGACTGCCTCCCACCAGGGTCTGTTACCCAGAATCCCTTGCAAACCTAAAAAATTGTCCAAAAAAACACATTTTCCCCACATTTCTGTAGTGGAAAGTTCCGGAATCTGCGTGGATCCACAAATTTCCACCCACCCTGCATTTCCCAAAGTCGTACGAGAAAAACGGTACCTCACTTGTGTGGGTCGGCCTAGTGCCCACGACAGGAAACGGCGCAAAACGCAATGTGGTCACATCTCAATTTCGCAGTGAAAAACCCTTTTTTGGCAAAATGACTAGCTGTAGTTTTTGAACCCTAGGTCTGCGGGCACCTTGGGAAACCTAGAAAACCTATACATTTTTGAAAACTAGACACCCAGGGGAATCCAGGATGGGGTGACATGACTGCCTCCCACCAGGGTCTGTTACCGAGAATCCCTTGCAAACCCCAAAAATTATCAAAAAAAACACATTTTCCCAACATTTCTGTGGTGGAAAGTTCCGGAATCTGCGTGGATCCACAAATTTCCACCCATCCCGCGTTCCTCAAAGTCTTATGAGAAAAATGGTACCTCACTTGTGTGGGTCGGCCTAGTGCCCGCGACAGGAAACGGCGCAAAACTCATCGTGGTCACACCTCAATTTCGCAGTGAAAAATGACCCTTTTTTGGCAAAACGACTAGCTGTAGTTTTTGAACCCTAGCTCTGCGGGCACCTTGGGAAATGTAGGAAGGTGGATGTCTGACTATGGTTACCTCAATTTTTTGCCTAGTGTCTAGCTGGTTTTTCGACTTAGTAGGCCTGAGATCCTGCCATTCAGGGTCTCAGCCTGTCTGCTCTCACTCTAAAATGGACTCCATGCACTCTAGGTGCATAACCCATTGGAATTAGATCACCCTGTGAGCCCCTGTACCAGTGTACACTAGGTACCCAGGGCATTGGTGTATCTAAGGTCTGCCAGGGGCTGAAGCATGTATTATGCCACCCCAGGCTTGGCCTAACAAATTTGACACAACTGGCTGACCACTCAGCTGGGGTAAGTTGGTGTAACCACCTCTTACTTAGGTGTAGTATACCTATACCTAACCTTAAATGGGACACATGTTAACCTATAAGTCACTCCTATGGCAGGCCTTAATAATCCTGGAGGCAGAGTGCTTGGTTCCATGTGAGATGGTGCTCTGGCATGAGCTGAGCCTGTCTGCAGTGGTTGGAACAACTTCCTTCTACCGTTTCCAGATATCGTCATACCATATACTCTTAAGTGCATTATGAACCTCGCGGTTAAATGCTATCTTTGGTTTGGCTTTATCAAAACATGTCGAGTAAGGTGTCATACGAATTGGAATACTAACCCCTCGCCAATTCTGGCGACGGGGTTAGCATTCCACCCTTCTAGAGGGACACGACATGTACCGTACCTGAAACCCGGGTAAAATCAGACCTAGCCTCAGCTCCACAAAATGGATGCTGCCACCACAGACACACGTCTGCCCTCCTGCTGCTGGGAGTCCTTCCAGCTTGGGAGGTGTGGACAAAGGGTTTCCTGCCAGGGGAGGTGCGAGCACCACCCCAGACAGGATTTTGTGTATTGGTCAGGTAGGGCTTGAAAGAAACCAGACATGCCTGAGGCTCACAAGGAGCCTCGGTGCATATGCCAGTTCAATCCGGTCCTGGGGCACACCAGCCCCGGACCTGGGGTGAGCTGGACAAAGGATTGGGGGTGTAACCACCCCCCTTCCTGGTCCCACACTTAGGGAGGGACCTAGCAGGTAGTCCGGCCCCTAGAATCCGCCTAAAGGTAGGAGCTGTGTCCTAAGACTTCAGACATCCTGGAATCAACTTGAAAGTAAGAAGAAGACGGGAACTTCGACGCTCTGCTGCACAGAGGACTGAAGCCAATCTCCCCTGTGGTCAGGGAGTGACCACCTTGCTAACGCAAGCACCATCCAGCGAATCAACATCTGCTTTGCCGCCGCCTCCCACTGGAGCCCGAGCCCAGAGACTGACAAGACCTGGACCTCCAGACCTCTCACCGCCCGATCCACAGTCCCTGAAAAAGAGAGACCCGTGGAGGCAACGAGACACGTGGAGCCAGCCATCTTGAAACGACCACGACAAGCTGCAAGTGCAACAACCGAGGCTCCCTCCAAGTTGTGCTTTGGGATCTGAGAAGCCCAACCCTCGAGCAGCATCTGCACCAAAGGTGAGCCCTCCAGCATCTCCACGATCTGCATGGGGCCCTTCTGCATTTTGCAACTCGACGCGCCTAACCGGTTGCTGGCCTGCTGGCTAGTAGCCATCTTGGCGACGAACTTCAAGAAATACACTGATGGTCTGGTTGCCCCTGACTGGCCCTTGCTCCCCTCCAAAGGAGCAGTCCCTCTGACCTTGCTGGTCAGAACCATCAGCTTATTTCGTTTTCCACAACAATTGCTTTTGCCAAGGCTTGTTTGCTTCGATCAAGTCGCCGACACCGCCGACAGCGAGGGACAGCTCGTGAATTGACTCCTGGACGTCGTCGACCTTCAGGGACCACGTGGCTGCAGAGACAAGCTACACCTTTCTTCCTGTTTGCACCCGACATCGCCTGGTACCCACCTGGTGCCACACTGGTCACTGGCTAGTGACTGTGAACACTGTCCCCTCTGCTTACAGGTCTTCTACAACTCCGATCCACCCTTGGATCCACCGCATCCCTTCCGGACCGACCGCCTGCAGCATCTTTGTCCACAGGCTCCATTGAACAGATAGAAGAAACCCGACGCACTTCGACACCTACGCACCCGCTTCCTGTGGGTGAGGTAAAGCTGGCACTCCGGTGCCCCAGTGTAGAGTATCATCTCTAGTGTCTGTGTTTCCAATCTTGAGTTCATAGTCCACCCGGAAGATCCTTTTTGCAGTAACTTTGTACTTTTTACGCACCCATTGAAAACCTATGGGAGCACGCCTGTGACTATTTGCTCTGCACACGCAACCCGTGGACCTCCTGGTCACTAACTAAAGTTAGCTCCTTGTAGGCCCAGCGATTCTAGAGGCCCTAGGCCTTTTCCCTTTTCTGTTCGTGGTACTTATACCACTATTTTAGTATATGGTTTGAGCGGCCACCAGGGCCTATCCATATAAAGTGCAACTTCTGTGTATTCTACTGTAATCTTGTTTGACGATTTGTGCTCCTGTGCTCATAAAGAGACTAGGGGTTACTTTGAGAAATAAATACATATATATTTTGAATATATATCTGTGTGGTGTCCTTTCATTGGTATAAAAGGGGGTTGCATTTGGTAAAACAGCTTGCTTAACACGTTTCACGAGTTTAGCCTCAAAGACTGCTTAGCCTACGCTACCACTAGGGCAGCTAGTCCGAAAAGGTTGACTTACAACCACACCATAAGGGTTGCTTGGCATGGTACAAGGTGGTCACTTTAACTAGTGAACATCATATACCAGGCCAACTTCTCACATTGGTGAGCAGCGGTTGGATTTGAGCTTGCTGTGTTTTACCATTGTAATCTCTTGGTTACCAATTGAAAGATCACATAGGTACCTATAGGTACATATAAAACAAGATTAGATATACTTAAGTTCTACTGAACTTAGTTGTTGTAGAGCAAAGGGAGTAGCACACCCTGACTACAACTACTAGATAGGTTTAGTAGGTAAACCCAAGTGTAGGTAGATTGCAACACATCCACCCACACTTAAGAGCAATGGCTGGGGCAGAGGGGTCCACTGTACCCATCTCTGTTGAGAGTGACCCCCAGAGGGCACCATCCATCTTTGCTACCCTTAATCAAAATGAGCTCAGGCAGTTGGCAAATATCAGGGGCCTTAAACAGCCCAAGAATCCTACTTCTGCTGAACTCAGGGAGCTTTTACAGGCTGATGAAGATCAGAAAGCTCTCAGGAAAGCCTCCCAGTTAGGCCCCTTAGGGACAGGAACAGGAGGCCCCCCTTCTGAAGATGCTGAAGATGCTACTGAAGTACCCCTTTCCAATAGCCATCCCTTAGATGAGAATCATACTACAGAGGAGGAAAGTGGTGAGGATACAGATGCTAGTGGGGATGAAGGGAGAACTAGCCCAGTGCCAAGTGTTATACGTGGCCCAGCTAACCTAAGGCTATTGGGGACTGACAATGGGATCATCCCAATGGATCTCCCCAGTGGACTTAACCAGGGGCTTGGGAGGCAAAGGAATCACTCAGGTGAGTCTAATGCTTCTCATGCCTCTAGAGGCTCTCAAGGTCACCCCAGAAGGAGAATGACCACCCCTCAGAGGAGGGAACATGAGGCCAGAATGCAGGAAGCTCAGCTGAGAATCAGGAGACAGGAGCTAGAAGTAGCGCTGATGGAAGAGAAACTGAGTAAGGCTAGGCAACCTAGAGAGAGTGGGTCTATACCCACTGGTGGCAGCATTGTCCCTAAGGACAAAGATAGGGTCTTTGATAATAGGAACCTGTCTAAGGTTGTGCCCCCCTACAAAAGTGGGGATGACATCCACAAATGGATGACTGCTCTTGAGAGAGCCTGCAAAGTGCAGCAGGTTCCTGAAGACCAGTGGGCAGCAATCTTATGGCTCTCCTTTGAAGGAAGAGGCAGAGATAGACTCCTCACTGTTAGGGAGGAGGATGTCAGAAATTACAGAACCCTGAAGAGTGTCCTAGTTGATGGGTTAGGCTTAACCACTGAACAGTACAGGTTAATGTTCAGAGATACCCAGAAGACACAGACTCAGGACTGGTCTGAATATGTGGAATGTGCCGCTAAGGCTTTGGAGGGTTGGTTGCTGGGAAGTAAGGTGTCTGATTATACAGGATTGTACAATTTGATGATGAGAGAGCAGATTTTAAGTAATTGTCAAAACCAGCTTCTCCATCAACACCTGGTAGACTCAGATTTGACCTCTCCCCAAGAATTGGGAAAGAGGGCAGATAAATGGGTCAGGACCAGGATCAGGCCTAAAAACCAGGGTGGTGACCAAAAGAAAGATACCACCAAGCCTCAAGAGAAGGGTGGGGATAAAGCAAAATAGAAACCTTCCTCAGGGCCCCAAAACTCCACACAGGGTGGTGGGTCCCAAGCTCCCTCCTCTACCACAGCTAAAAAGCCTTACTGCCATGAATGTAAAATTCCTGGGCATTGGAAAACTGACAGCAGTTGCCCAAAGGCTAAAAACAAAACTGTTCCTCCAATTACTCCTGTCACACCACCTATTACTGTCAGCAGTAATCCCCCAGGTGGTGGGAGTGCCCCCAGAAATTTGGGTGGGTTTACTTGGGGAACACAGGGGGACCCTGGCTTAGCCAATTCCCCTACAGCAACTACTCTTGTCTGTGATGGTGGCATGGGGTTTGCCAACTTCACTGCCTGTCCCAACACTTTGGGTAGGTACAGACAAGAGCCCTACATCAATGGCACAGAAGCTGAGGCCTACAGAGACACTGGAGCTAGCATCACTATGGTGGCCCATTGGCTAGTTCCCTCTGAGCAGCTTTTGCCTGGTTTCTCCTACCAGGTAACTAACATTGATGGCAAACAGAACAGTCATCCCATGGCAGAGGTATGTCTCAGCTGGGGAGGTGTCACTGGCCCTAAAAGGGTGGCAGTGTCCCCAACCTTGCCTGTAGACTGCTTACTGGGGAATGACTTAGAACTCTCAGCCTGGGCTGGAGTTGAACAAGACACCCATTCTAAAATGGTAGGCCTTTCACAAAAGGGTAGTGGGGTTGTGCCATTCACAACCCCTGTCCAAATAGATTTCCTCCCTGGAAAGGTTGGAAGGGCAGTGGTAGCCACAGCCCAGGCAAGGACAGACTTCCCTGTAGAGACTGGCAGAGCTGTGACAGTCACAGCTCAAACACAAACTGAGTGCCCCCCTGAAAAGGTTGGCAAGGCTGTGATGGTCTCAGCCTATACTCAGACTGACATAGGTGTAGTGAAGCCTGAAACTATGGATCACTCCACACAAACAGAGAGTAGTGGGGAGGAAGAAAAGTCTCCCTCTCCCCAGACATTAGGAAAAAGTCAGCCTCCTCAGGGAGCTGACCTCGCCCCTTGTGAAGGAACTGCCCCAGAGGTAGCCAGGCCTGGCCTGGCAGAGCCTCTGATGTCAGTGGCCCCTTCCAAGGTGGGACCCAGTCTGGTGCAGGTAGCCTGCCTCTCTCTACCCTGCCTCAGTCAGCCCAGGGCTTCAGAGGTCAGGGAGGCCAGTGGACCCCAAGAGGGCCCCTGTCCCCAAGAACCCCCCATCAAAAGAATGAGGCTTGCCTGGCTAGTAGCCCTAGCCAGGTGATGGGTAAAAACATTCCTGAGGGATCTCCTTTTCAGGTAGTTAGGGACCTCCCCCAGAGGGATTCTGTTGGGCACAGGCAAACATGGGACCTTAGGGCCCCAAACCTGACCTATCCCTCCAGTAAGCCCACAAAAGGGACCCAGCCTTCAGCTTTAGGTAGCCAGAGGCTGACCCTGAGAGCACAGTGCAACTCAGTTAAGGAAAGAAAGGCATCCATGGTGGAGGATGATTGGAGGAAGCGGAGGCCTCACTTTGAGGACACTCACTTCAGTACTCCATCTCAACACCAGCCTTTTACTTTGCTAAGACACACCAAAGGTAGAGATTCCCTATGGTGGAGACCCTCTGATACCCTTAGGGTGAGGGATTGCTTAGTGGACCATGAGACAGGGGGTAACCATGCCAGTGCTGGTTCCTCCTTATATGGCCACTTGGGCAATATAGGCTTACCTGGTCAAGGTCAGCCTTATCTCCCTTCGTTTGGGGGGGGGGGGTTGTGTAGGAAGGTGGATATCTGACTATGGTTACCCCCAATTTTTTGCCTAGTGTCTAGCTGGTTTTTCGACTTAGTAGGCCTGAGATCCTGCCATTCAGGGTCTCAGCCTGTCTGCTCTCACTCTAAAATGGACTCCATGCACTCTAGGTGCATAACCCATTGGAATTAGATCACCCTGTGAGCCCCTGTACCAGTGTACACTAGGTACCCAGGGCATTGGTGTATCTAAGGCCTGTAGTGGAAAGTTCCGGAATCTGCGTGGATCCACAAATTTCCACCCACCCTGCATTTCCCAAAGTCGTACGAGAAAAACGGTACCTCACTTGTGTGGGTCGGCCTAGTGCCCACGACAGGAAACGGCGCAAAACGCAACGTGGTCACATCTCAATTTCGCAGTGAAAAACCCTTTTTTGGCAAAATGACTAGCTGTAGTTTTTGAACCCTAGGTCTGCGGGCACCTTGGGAAACCTAGCAAACCTATACATCTTTGAAAACTAGACACCCAGGGGAATCCAGGATGGGGTGGCATGACTGCCTCCCACCAGGGTCTGTTACCGAGAATCCCTTGCAAACCCCAAAAATTATCAAAAAAAACACATTTTCCCAACATTTCTGTGGTGGAAAGTTCCGGAATCTGCGTGGATCCACAAATTTCCACCCATCCCGCGTTCCTCAAAGTCTTATGAGAAAAATGGTACCTCACTTGTGTGGGTCGGCCTAGTGCCCGCGACAGGAAACGGCGCAAAACTCATCGTGGTCACACCTCAATTTCGCAGTGAAAAATGACCCTTTTTTGGCAAAATGTCTAGCTGTAGTTTTTGAACCCTAGCTTTGCGGGCACCTTGGGAAACCTAGCAAACCTATACATTTTTGAAAACTAGACACCCAGGGGAATCCAGGATGGGGTGACTTGACTGCCTCCCACCAGGGTCTGTTACCCAGACTCCCTTGCAAACCTAAAGAATTGTCTAAAAAAACACATTTTCCCCACATTTCTGTCGTGGAAAGTTCCGGAATCTGCGTGGATCCACAAATTTCCACCCACCCCTCGTTCCCCAAAGGCTTACAAGAAAAACGGTAACTCACTTGTGTGGGTCGGCCTAGTGCCCGCGACAGGAAACGGCGTAAAACGCATCGTGGTCACACCTCAATTTCGCAGTGAAAAATGACCCTTTTTTGGCAAAACGACTAGCTGTAGTTTTTGAACCCTAGCTCTGCGGGCACCTTGGGAAACCTAGCAAACCTATACATTTTTGAAAACTAGACACCCAGGGGAATTCAGGATGGGGTGACTTGACTGCCTCCCACCAGGGTCTGTTACCCAGAATCCCTTGCAAACCTAAAAAATTGTCAAAAAAAACACATTTTCCCCACATTTCTGTAGTGGAAAGTTCCGGAATCTGCGTGGATCCATAAATTTCCACCCACCCCGCATTTCCCAAAGTCGTACGAGAAAAACGGTACCTCACTTGTGTGGGTCGGCCTAGTGCCCACGACAGGAAACGGCGCAAAACGCAACGTGGTCACATCTCAATTTCGCAGTGGAAAACCCTTTTTTGGCAAAATGACTAGCTGTAGTTTTTGAACCCTAGCTCTGCGGGCACCTTGGGAAACCTAGCAAACCTATACATTTTTGAAAACTAGACACCCAGGGGAATCCAGGATGGGGTGACATGACTGCCTCCCACCAGGGTCTGTTACCGAGAATCCCTTGCAAACCCCAAAAATTATCAAAAAAAACACATTTTCCCAACATTTCTGTGGTGGAAAGTTCCGGAATCTGCGTGGATCCACAAATTTCTACCCATCCCGCGTTCCTCAAAGTCTTACGAGAAAAACAGTACCTCACTTGTGTGGGTCGGCCTAGTGCCCGCGACAGGAAACGGCGCAAAACGCAACGTGGTCACACCTCAATTTCGCAGTGAAAAATGACCCTTTTTTGGCAAAATGTCTAGCTGTAGTTTTTGAACCCTAGCTCTGCGGGCACCTTGGGAAACCTAGCAAACCTATACATTTTTTAAAACTAGACACCCAGGGGAATCCAGGATGGGGTGACTTGACTGCCTCCCACCACGGTCTGTTACCCAGAATCCCTTGCAAACCTAATAAATTGTCCAAAAAACACATTTTCGCAACATTTCTGTGGTGGAAAGTTCCGGAATCTGCGTGGATCCACAAATTTCCACCCATCCCGCGTTCCTAAAAGTCTTATGAGAAAAATGGTACCTAACTTGTGTGGGTCGGCCTAGTGCCCGCGACAGGAAACGGCGCAAAACTCATCGTGGTCACACCTCAATTTCGCAGTGAAAAATGACCCTTTTTTGGCAAAACGACTAGCTGTAGTTTTTGAACCCTAGCTCTGCGGGCACCTTAGGAAACCTATACATTTTTGAAAACTAGACACCCAGGGGAATCCAGGATGGGGTGACTTGACTGCCTCCCGCCAGGATCTGTTACCCAGAATCCCTTGCAAACCTAAATAATTGTCAAAAAAAACACATTTTCCTCACATTTCTGTAGTGGAAAGTTCCAAAAACTGCGTGGATCCACAAATTTCCACCCACCCCGCGTTCCCCAAAGTCTTACGAGAAAATTGGTACCTCACTTGTGTTGGTCGGCCTAGTGCCCGCGACAGTAAACGGCGCAAAACGCAACGTGGTCACACCTCAATTTCGCAGTGAAAAACTGACCCTTTTTTGGCAAAATGACTAGCTGTAGTTTTTGAACCCTAGCTCTGCGGGCACCTTGGGAAACCTAGCAAACCTATACATTTTTGAAAACTAGACACCCAGGGGAATCCAGGATGGGGTGACTTGAGTGCCTCGCACCAGGGTCTGTTACCCAGAATCCCTTGCAAACCCCAAAAATTATAAAAAAAACCACATTTTCCCAACATTTCTGTGGTGGAAAGTTCCGGAATCTGCGTGGATCCACAAATTTCCACCCATCCCGCGTTCCTCAAAGTCTTACGAGAAAAACGGTACCTCACTTGTGTGGGTCGGCCTAGTGCCCGCGACAGGAAACGGCACAAAACGCAACGTGGTCACACCTCAATTTCGCAGTGGAAAATGACCCTTTTTTGGCAAAATGACTAGCTGAAGTTTTTGAACCCTAGCTCTGCGGGCACCTTGGGAAACCTAGCAAACCTATACATTTTTAAAAACTAGACACCCAGGGGAATCCAGGATGGGGTGACTTGACTGCCTCCCACCAGGGTCTGTTACCCAGAATCCCTTGCAAACCTAAAGAATTGTCTAAAAAAACACATTTTCCCCACATTTCTGTCGTGGAAAGTTCCGGAATCTGCGTGGATCCACAAATTTCCACCCACCCCTCGTTCCCCAAAGTCTTATGAGAAAAACGGTAACTCACTTGTGTGGGTCGGCCTAGTGCCTGCGACAGGAAACGGCGTAAAACGCATCGTGGTCACACCTCAATTTTGCAGTGAAAAATGACCCTTTTTTGGCAAAACGACTAGCTGTTGTTTTTGAACCCTAGCTCTGCGGGCACCTTGGGAAACCTAGCAAACCTATACATTTTTGAAAACTAGACACCCAGGGTAATCCAGGATGGGGTGACTTGACTGCCTCCCACCAGGGTCTGTTACCCAGAATCCCTTGCAAACCTAAAAAATTGTCCAAAAAAACACATTTTCCCCACATTTCTGTAGTGGAAAGTTCCGGAATCTGCGTGGATCCACAAATTTCCACCCACCTCGTGTTTCCCTAAGTCTTATGAGAAAAACAGTACCTCACTTGTGTGGGTCGGCCTAGTGCCCACGACAGGAAACGGCGCAAAACTCAACGTGGTCACATCTCAATTTCACAGTGAAAAACCCTTTTTTGGCAAAATGACTAGCTGTTGTTTTTGAACCCTAGCTCTGCGGGCACCTTGGGAAACCTAGCAAACCTATACATTTTTGAAAACTAGACACCCAGGGGAATCCAGGATGGAGTGACTTGACTGCCTCCCACCAGGGTCTGTTACCCAGAATCCCTTACAAACCTAAAAAATTGTCCAAAAAAACACATTTTCCCCACATTTCTGTGGTGGAAAGTTCCAGAATCTGCTTGGATCCACAAATTTCCACCCACCCCGCGTTCCCCAAAGTCTTATGAGAAAAACAGTACCTCACTTGTGTGGGTCGGCCTAGTGCCCACGACAGGAAACGGCGTAAAACGCATCGTGGTCACACCTCAATTTCGCAGTGAAAAATGACCCTTTTTTGGCAATACGACTAGCTGTTGTTTTTGAACCCTAGCTCTGCGGGCACCTTGGGAAACCTAGCAAACCTATACATTTTTGAAAACTAGACACCCAGGGGAATCCAGGATTGGGTGACTTGACTGGCACAACCAGGGTCTGTTACCCAGAATCTCTTGCAAACCTAAAAAATTGTCAAAAAAGAACACATTTTCCCCACATTTCTGTAGTGGAAAGTTCCGGAATTTGCGTGGATCCACAAATTTCCACCCACCCTGCATTCCCCAAAGTCTAACGAGAAAAACGGTAGCTCACTTGTGTGGGTCGGCCTAGTGCCCGCGACAGGAAACGGCGTAAAACGCATCGTGGTCACACCTCAATTTCGCAGTGAAAAATGACCCTTTTTTGGCAAAATGACTAGCTGTAGTTTTTGAACCCTAGCTCTGCGGGCACCTTGGGAAACCTAGCAAACCTATACATTTTTGAAATCTAGACACTCAGGGGAATCCAGGATGGGGTGACTTGACTGCCTCCCACCAGGGTCCGTTACCCAGAATCCCTTGCAAACCCCAAAAATTATCCCAAAAAAACACATTTTCCCAACATTTCTGTGGTGGAAAGTTCCGGAATCTGCGTGGATCCACAAATTTCCACCCATCCCGCATTCCTCAAAGTCTTGCGAGAAAAACGGTACCTCACTTGTGTGGGTCGGCCTAGTGACCGCGACAGGAAACGGCGCAAAACGCAACGTGGTCACACCTCAATTTCGCAGTGAAAAATTACCCTTTTTTGGCAAAATGTCTAGCTGTAGTTTTTTAACCCTAGCTCTGCGGGCACCTTGGGAAACCTAGCAAACCTATACATTTTTGAAAACTAGACACCCAGGGGAATCCAGGATGGGGTGACTTGACTGCCTCCCACCAGGGTCTGTTACCCAGAATCCCTTGCAAACTTAAAAAATTGTCAAAAAAAACACATTTTCCCCACATTTCTGTAGTGGAAAGTTCCGGAATCTGCGTGGATCCACAAATTTCCACCCACCCCACGTTCCCCAAAGTCTTACGAGAAAAACGGTACCTCACTTGTGTGGGTCGGCACAGTGCCTGCGACAAGAAACGGCGCAAAACGCAACATGGTCACATCTCAATTTCGCAGTGGAAAACCCTTTTTTGGCAAAATGACTAGCTGTAGTTTTTGAACCCTAGCTCTGCGGGCACCTTGGGAAACCTAGCAAACCTATACATTTTTAAAAACTAGACACCCAGGGGAATCCAGGATTGGGTGACTTGACTGGCACAACCAGGGTCTGTTACCCAGAATCCCTTGCAAACCTAAAAAATTGTCAAAAAAGAACACATTTTCCCCACATTTCTGTAGTGGAAAGTTCCGGAATTTGCGTGGATCCACAAATTTCCACCCACCCCGCATTCCCCAAAGTCTAACGAGAAAAACGGTAGCTCACTTGTGTGGGTCGGCCTAGTGCCCGCGACAGGAAACGGCGTAAAACGCATCGTGGTCACACCTCAATTTCGCAGTGAAAAATGACCCTTTTTTGGCAAAATGACTAGCTGTAGTTTTTGAACCCTAGCTCTGCGGGCACCTTGGGAAACCTAGCAAACCTATACGTTTTTGAAAACTAGACACCCAGGGGAATCCAGGATGGGGTGACTTGACTGCCTCGCACCAGGGTCTGTTACCCAGAATCCCTTGCAAACCTAAAGAATTGTCCAAAAAAACACATTTTCCCCACATTTCTGTGGTGGAAAGTTCCGGAATCTGCGTGGATCCACAAATTTCCACCCACCACGCATTCCCCAAAGTCTAACGAGAAAAATGGTACCTCACTTGTGTGGGTCGGCCTAGTGCCCGCGACAGGAAACGGCGTAAAACGCATCGTGGTCACACCTCAATTTCGCAGTGAAAAATGACCCTTTTTTGGCAAAACGACTAGCTGTAGTTTTTGAACCCTAGCTCTGCGGGCACCTTGGGAAACCTAGCAAACCTATACATTTTTGAAAACTAGACACCCAGGGGAATCCAGGATGGGGTGACTTGACTGGCACAACCAGGGTCTGTTACCCAGAATCCCTTGCAAACCTAAAAAATTGTCCCAAAAACCACATTTTCCCCATATTTCTGTGGTGGAAAGTTCCGGAATCTACGTGGATCCACAAATTTCCACCCACCCCGCGTTCCCCAAATTCTTATGAGAAAAACGGTACCTCACTTGTGTGGGTCGGCCTAGTGCCCGCGACAGGAAACGGCGCAAAACGCACCGTGGTCACATCTCAATTTCGCAGTGAAAAATTACCCTTTTTTGGCAAAATGACTAGCTGTAGTTTTTTAACCCTAGCTCTGCGGGCACCTTGGGAAACCTAGCAAACCTATACATTTTTGAAAACTAGACACCCAGGGGAATCCAGGATGGGGTGACTTGACAGGCACAACCAGGGTCTGTTACCCAGAATCCCTTGCAAACCTAAAAAAATTGTCAAAAAAGAACACATTTTCTCCACATTTCTGTAGTGGAAAGTTCCGGAATCTGCGTGGATCCACAAATTTCCACACACCCCGCGTTCCCCAAAGTCTTACGAGAAAAACGGTACCTCACTTGTGTGGGTCGGCACAGTGCCTGCGACAAGAAACGGCGCAAAACGCAACATGGTCACATCTCAATTTCGCAGTGAAAAATGACCCTTTTTTGGCAAAACGACTAGCTGTAGTTTTTGAACCCTAGCTCTGCGGGCACCTTGGGAAACCTAGCAAACCTATACGTTTTTGAAAACTAGACACCCAGGGGAATCCAGGATGGGGTGACTTGACTGCCTCGCACCAGGGTCTGTTACCCAGAATCCCTTGCAAACCTAAAGAATTGTCCAAAAAAACACATTTTCCCCACATTTCTGTGGTGGAAAGTTCCGGAATCTGCGTGGATCCACAAATTTCCACCCATCCCGCATTCCTCAAAGTCTTGCGAGAAAAACGGTACCTCACTTGTGTGGGTCGGCCTAGTGCCCGCGACAGGAAACGGCGCAAAACGCAACGTGGTCACACCTCAATTTCGCAGTGAAAAATGACCCTTTTTTGGCAAAATGTCTAGCTGTAGTTTTTGAACCCTAGCTCTGCGGGCACCTTGGGAAACCTAGCAAACCTATACATTTTTGAAAACTAGACACCCAGGGGAATCCAGGATGGGGTGACTTGACTGCCTCCCACCAGGGTCTGTTACCCAGAATCCCTTGCAAACTTAAAAAATTGTCAAAAAAAACACATTTTCCCCACATTTCTGTAGTGGAAAGTTCCGGAATCTGCATGGATCCACAAATTTCCACCCACCCCATGTTCCCCAAAGTCTTACGAGAAAAACGGTACCTCACTTGTGTGGGTCGGCACAGTGCCTGCGACAAGAAACGGCGCAAAACGCAACATGGTCACATCTCAATTTCGCAGTGGAAAACCCTTTTTTGGCAAAATGACTAGCTGTAGTTTTTGAACCCTAGCTCTGCGGGCACCTTGGGAAACCTAGCAAACCTATACATTTTTGAAAACTAGACACCCAGGGGAATCCAGGATTGGGTGACTTGACTGGCACAACCAGGGTCTGTTACCCAGAATCTCTTGCAAACCTAAAAAATTGTCAAAAAAGAACACATTTTCCCCACATTTCTGTAGTGGAAAGTTCCGGAATTTGCGTGGATCCACAAATTTCCACCCACCCCGCATTCCCCAAAGTCTAACGAGAAAAACGGTAGCTCACTTGTGTGGGTCGGCCTAGTGCCCGCGACAGGAAACGGCGTAAAACGCATCGTGGTCACACCTCAATTTCGCAGTGAAAAATGACCCTTTTTTGGCAAAATGACTAGCTGTAGTTTTTGAACCCTAGCTCTGCGGGCACCTTGGGAAACCTAGCAAACCTATACGTTTTTGAAAACTAGACACCCAGGGGAATCCAGGATGGGGTGACTTGACTGCCTCGCACCAGGGTCTGTTACCCAGAATCCCTTGCAAACCTAAAGAATTGTCCAAAAAAACACATTTTCCCCACATTTCTGTGGTGGAAAGTTCCGGAATCTGCGTGGATCCACAAATTTCCACCCACCACGCATTCCCCAAAGTCTAACGAGAAAAACGGTACCTCACTTGTGTGGGTCGGCCTAGTGCCCGCGACAGGAAACGGCGTAAAACGCATCGTGGTCACACCTCAATTTCGCAGTGAAAAATGACCCTTTTTTGGCAAAACGACTAGCTGTAGTTTTTGAACCCTAGCTCTGCGGGCACCTTGGGAAACCTAGCAAACCTATACATTTTTGAAAACTAGACACCCAGGGGAATCCAGGATGGGGTGACTTGACTGGCACAACCAGGGTCTGTTACCCAGAATCCCTTGCAAACCTAAAAAATTGTCCCAAAAACCACATTTTCCCCATATTTCTGTGGTGGAAAGTTTCGGAATCTACGTGGATCCACAAATTTCCACCCACCCCGCGTTCCCCAAATTCTTATGAGAAAAACGGTACCTCACTTGTGTGGGTCGGCCTAGTGCCCGCGACAGGAAACGGCGCAAAACGCACCGTGGTCACATCTCAATTTCGCAGTGAAAAATTACCCTTTTTTGGCAAAATGACTAGCTGTAGTTTTTTAACCCTAGCTCTGCGGGCACCTTGGGAAACCTAGCAAACCTATACATTTTTGAAAACTAGACACCCAGGGGAATCCAGGATGGGGTGACTTGACTGGCACAACCAGGGTCTGTTACCCAGAATCCCTTGCAAACCTAAAAAAATTGTCAAAAAAGAACACATTTTCTCCACATTTCTGTAGTGGAAAGTTCCGGAATCTGCGTGGATCCACAAATTTCCACACACCCCGCGTTCCCCAAAGTCTTACGAGAAAAACGGTACCTCACTTGTGTGGGTCGGCACAGTGCCTGCGACAAGAAACGGCGCAAAACGCAACATGGTCACATCTCAATTTCGCAGTGAAAAATGACCCTTTTTTGGCAAAACGACTAGCTGTAGTTTTTGAACCCTAGCTCTGCGGGCACCTTGGGAAACCTAGCAAACCTATACGTTTTTGAAAACTAGACACCCAGGGGAATCCAGGATGGGGTGACTTGACTGCCTCGCACCAGGGTCTGTTACCCAGAATCCCTTGCAAACCTAAAGAATTGTCCAAAAAAACACATTTTCCCCACATTTCTGTGGTGGAAAGTTCCGGAATCTGCGTGGATCCACAAATTTCCACCCACCACGCATTCCCCAAAGTCTAACGAGAAAAACGGTACCTCACTTGTGTGGGTCGGCCTAGTGCCCGCGACAGGAAACGGCGTAAAACGCATCGTGGTCACACCTCAATTTCGCAGTGAAAAATGACCCTTTTTTGGCAAAACGACTAGCTGTAGTTTTTGAACCCTAGGTCTGCGGGCACCTTGGGAAACCTAGCAAACCTATACATTTTTGAAAACTAGACACCCAGGGGAATCCAGGATGGGGTGACTTGACTGGCACAACCAGGGTCTGTTACCCAGAATCCCTTGCAAACCTAAAAAAATTGTCAAAAAAGAACACATTTTCTCCACATTTCTGTAGTGGAAAGTTCCGGAATCTGCGTGGATCCACAAATTTCCACACACCCCGCGTTCCCCAAAGTCTTACGAGAAAAACGGTACCTCACTTGTGTGGGTCGGCCTAGTGCCTGCGACAAGAAACGGCGCAAAACGCAACATGGTCACATCTCAATTTCGCAGTGAAAAATGACCCTTTTTTGGCAAAACGACTAGCTGTAGTTTTTGAACCCTAGCTCTGCGGGCACCTTGGGAAACCTAGCAAACCTATACGTTTTTGAAAACTAGACACCCAGGGGAATCCAGGATGGGGTGACTTGACAGCCTCGCACCAGGGTCTGTTACCCAGAATCCCTTGCAAACCTAAAAAATTGTCCAAAAAACACATTTTCCCCACATTTCTGTGGTGGAAAGTTCCGGAATCTGCGTGGATCCACAAATTTCCACCCACCACGCATTCCCCAAAGTCTAACGAGAAAAACGGTACCTCACTTGTGTGGGTCGGCCTAGTGCCCGCGACAGGAAACGGCGTAAAACGCATCGTGGTCACACCTCAATTTCGCAGTGAAAAATGACCCTTTTTTGGCAAAACGACTAGCTGTAGTTTTTGAACCCTAGGTCTGCGGGCACCTTGGGAAACCTAGCAAACCTATATATTTTTGAAAACTAGACACCCAGGGGAATCAAGGATGGGGTGACTTAACTGCCTCCCACCAGGGTCTGTTAGCCAGAATCCCTTGCAAACCCCAAAAATTATTTTAAAAAACACAGTTTCCCAACATTTCTGTGGTGGAAAGTTCCGGAATCTGCGTGGATCCACAAATTTCCACCCATCCAGCGTTCCTCAAAGTCTTATGAGAAAAACGGTACCTCACTTGTGTGGGTCGGACTAGTGCCCGCGACAGGAAACGGCGCAAAACGCAACGTGGTCACACCTCAATTTCGCAGTGAAAAATGACCCTTTTTTGGCAAAATGTCTAGCTGTAGTTTTTGAACCCTAGCTCTGCGGGCACCTTGGGAAACCTAGCAAACCTATACATTTTTGAAAACTAGACACCCAGGGGAATCCAGGATGGGGTGACTTGACTGCCTCCCACCAGGGTCTGTTACCCAGAATCCCTTGCAAACCTAAAAAATTGTCCAAAAAAACACATTTTCCCCACATTTCTGTAGTGGAAAGTTCCGGAATCTGCGTGGATCCACAAATTTCCACCCACCCCGTGTTCCCCAAAGTCTTATGAGAAAAACGGTACCTCACTTGTGTAGGTCAGCCTAGTGCCCTCGACAGGAAACGGCGCAAAACGCAACGTGGTCACACCTCAATTTTGCAGTGAAAAATGACCCTTTTTTGGCAAAATGACTAGCTGTAGTTTTTGGACCCTAGCTCTGCGGGCACCTTGGGAAACCTAGCAAACCTATACATTTTTGAAAACTAGACACCCAGGGGAATCCAGGATGGGGTGACTTGACTGCCTCCCACCAGGGTCTGTTACCCAGAATCCCTTGCAAACCTAAAGAATTGTCTAAAAAAACACATTTTCCCAACATTTCTGTCGTGGAAAGTTCCGGAATCTGCGTGGATCCACAAATTTCCACCCACCCCTCGTTCCCCAAAGTCTTACGAGAAAAACGGTAACTCACTTGTGTGGGTCAGCCTAGTGCCCGCGACAGGAAACGGCGTAAAACGCATCGTGGTCACACCTCAATTTCGCAGTGAAAAATGACCCTTTTTTGGCAAAACGACTAGCTGTCGTTTTTGAACCCTAGCTCTGCGGGCACCTTGGGAAACCTAGCAAACCTATACATTTTTGAAAACTAGACACCCAGGGGAATCCAGGATGGAGTGACTTGACTGCCTCCCACCAGGGTCTGTTACCCAGAATCCCTTGCAAACCTAATACATTTTCCAAAAAAACACATTTTCCCCACATTTCTATGGTGGAAAGTTCCGGAATCTGCGTGGATCCACAAATTTCCACCCACCCCGCGTCCCCCAAAGTCTTACGAGAAAAACGGTACCTCACTTGTGTGGGTCGGCCTAGTGCCCGCGACAGGAAACGGCGTAAAACGCATCGTGGTCACACCTCAATTTCGCAGTGAAAAATGACCCTTTTTTGGCAAAACGACTAGCTGTAGTTTTTGAACCCTAGCTCTGCGGGCACCTTGGGAAACCTAGCAAACATATACATTTTTGAAAACTAGACACCCAAGGGAATCCAGGATGGGGTGACTTGACTGGCACAACCAGGGTCTGTTACCCAGAATCCCTTGCAAACCTAAAAAATTGTCCAAAAAAACACATTTTCCCCACATTTCTGTGGTGGAAAGTTCCGGAATCTGCGTGGATCCACAAATTTCCACCCACCCCGCGTTCCCCAAAATCTTATGAGAAAAACGGTACCTCACTTGTGTGGGTCGGCCTAGTGCCCGCGACAGGAAACGGCGCAAAACGCACCGTGGTCACATCTCAATTTCGCAGTGAAAAATTACCCTTTTTTGGCAAAATGACTAGCTGTAGTTTTTTAACCCTAGCTCTGCGGGCACCTTGGGAAACCTAGCAAACCTATACATTTTTGAAAACTAGACAGCCAGGGGAATCCAGGGTGGGGTGACTTGACTGCCTCCCACCAGGGTCTGTTACCCAGAATCCCTTGCAAACCTAAAAAATTGTCAAAAAAGAACACATTTTCCCCACATTTCTGTAGTGGAAAGTTCCAGACTCTGCGTGGATCCACAAATTTCCACTCACCCCGCGTTCCCCAAAGTGGTATGAGAAAAACGGTACCTCACTTGTGTGGGTCGGCCTAGTGCCTGCGACAGGAAACGGCGCAAAACGCAACGTGGTCACATCTCAATTTCCCAGTGAAAAATGACCCTTTTTTGGCAAAACGACTAGCTGTAGTTTTTGAACCCTAGCTCTGCGGGCACCTTGGGAAACCTAGCAAACCTATACATTTTTGAAAACTAGACACCCAGGGGAATCCAGGATGGGGTTACTTGACTGCCTCCCACCAGGGTCTGTTACCCAGAATCCCTTGCAAACCTGAAATTTTTTTTTTAAAAACATATTTTCCCCACATTTCTGTAGTGGAAAGTTCCGGAATCTGCGTGGATCCACAAATTTCCACCCACCCCGCGTTCCCCAAAGTCTTACGAGAAAAACGGTACCTCACTTGTGTGGGTCGGCCTAGTGCCCACGACAGGAAACGGCGCAAAACGCAACGTGGTCACACCTCAATTTCGCAGTGAAAAATTACCCTTTTTTGGCTAAATGTCTGGCTGTAGTTTTTGAACCCTAGCTCTGCGGGCACCTTGAAAAACCTAGCAAACCTATACATTTTTGAAAACTAGACACCCAGGGGAATCCAGGATGGGGTGACTTGACTGCTTCCCACCAGGGTCTGTTACCCAGAATCTCTTGCAAACCCCAAACATTATAAAAAAAACACATTTTCGCAACATTTCTGTGGTGGAAAGTTCAGGAATCTGCTTGGATCCACAAATTTCCACCCATCCCGCGTTTCTCAAAGTCTTACGAGAAAAAGGGTACCCAACTTGTGTGGGTCGGCCTAGTGCCCGCGACAGGAAACGGCGTAAAACGCATCGTGGTCACACCTCAATTTCGCAGTGAAAAATGACCCTTTTTTGGCAGAACGACTAGCTGTAGTTTTTGAACCCTAGCTCTGCGGGCACCTTGGGAAACCTAGCAAACCTATATATTTTTGAAAACTACACACCCAGGGGAATCCAGGATTGGGTGACTTGACTGCCTCCCACCAGGGTCTGTTACCCAGAGTCCCTTGCAAACCTAAAAAATTGTCAAAAAAAACACATTTTCCCTACATTTCTGTAGTGGAAAGTTCCGGAATATGCGTGGATCCACAAATTTCCACCCACCCCGCGTTTCCCAAAGTCGTATGAGAAAAACGGTACCTCACTTGTGTGGGTCGGCCTAGTGCCCACGACAGGAAACGGCGCAAAACGCAACGTGGTCACATCTCAATTTCGCAGTGAAAAATGACCCTTTTTTGGCAAAATGACTAGCTGTAGTTTTTGAACCCTAGCTCTGCGGGCACCTTGGGAAACCTAGCAAACCTATACATTTTTGAAAACTAGACACCCAGGGGAATCCAGGATGGGGTGACTTGACTGCCTCCCACCAGGGTCTGTTACCCAGAATCCCTTGCAAACCTAAAAAATTGTCAAAAAAGAACACATTTTCCCCACATTTCTGTAGTGGAAAGTTCCGGAATCTGCGTGGATCCACAAATTTCCACGCACCCCGCGTTCCCCAAAGTCGTACGAGAAAAACGGTACCTCACTTGTGTGGGTCGGCCTAGTGCCTGCGACAGGAAACGGTGCAAAACGCAACGTGGTCACATCTCAATTTCCCAGTGAAAAATGACCCTTTTTTGGCTAAATGTCTAGCTATAGTTTTTGAACCCTAGCTCTGCGGGCACCTTGAAAAACCTAGCAAACCTATACATTTTTGAAAACTAGACACCCAGGGGAATCCAGGATGGGGTTACTTGACTGCCTCCCACCAGGGTCTGTTACCCAGAATCACTTGCAAACCTAAAAAAAAATTTTTAAAAACACATTTTCCCCACATTTCTGTAGTGGAAAGTTCTGGAATCTGCGTGGATCCACAAATTTCCACCCACCCCGCGTTCCCCAAAGTCTTACGAGAAAAACGATACCTCACTTGTGTGGGTCGGCCTAGTGCCCGCAACAGGAAACGGCGCAAAACGCAACGTGGTCACACCTCAATTTCGCAGTGAAAAATTACCCTTTTTTGGCTAAATGTCTAGCTGTAGTTTTTGAACCCTAGCTCTGCGGGCACCTTGAAAAACCTAGCAAACCTATACATTTTTGAAAACTAGACACCCAGGGGAATCCAGGATGGGGTGACTTGACTGCTTCCCACCAGGGTCTGTTACCCAGAATTCCTTGCAAACCTAAAAAATTGTCTAAAAAAACACAATTTCCCCGCATTTCTGTAGTGGAAAGTTCCAGAATCTGCGTGGAGCCACAAATTTCCACCCACCCCGCGTTCCCCAAAGTCTTATGAGAAAAAGGGTACCCAACTTGTGTGGGTCGGCCTAGTGCCCGCAACAGAAAACGGCGCAAAACGCAACGTGGTCACACCTCAATTTCACAGTGAAAAATGACCCTTTTTTGGCAAAATGTCTAGCTGTAGTTTTTGAACACTAGCTCTGCGGGCACCTTGGGAAACCTAGCAAACCTATACATTTTTGAAAACTACACACCCAGGGGAATCCAGGATTGGGTGACTTGACTGCCTCCCACCAGGGTCTGTTACCCAGAATCCCTTGCAAACCTAAAAAAGTGTAAAAAAAAACACATTTTCCCTACATTTCTGTAGTGGAAAGTTCCGGAATATGCGTGGATCCACAAATTTCCACCCACCCCGCGTTTCCCAAAGTCGTATGAGAAAAACAGTACCTCACTTGTGTGGGTCGGCCTAGTGCCCACGACAGGAAACGGCGCAAAACGCAACGTGGTCACATCTCAATTTCGCAGTGAAAAATGACCCTTTTTTGGCAAAATGACTAGCTGTAGTTTTTGAACCCTAGCTCTGCGGGCACCTTGGGAAACCTAGCAAACCTATACATTTTTGAAAACTAGACACCCAGGGGAATCCAGGATGGGGTTACTTGACTGCCTCCCACCAGGGTGTGTTACCCAGAATCCCTTGCAAACCTAAAAAATTGTCTAAAAAAACACATTTTCCCCACATTTCTGTCGTGGAAAGTTCCGGAATCTGCGTGGATCCACAAATTTCCACCCACCCCGCGTTTCCCAAAGTCGTATGAGAAAAACGGTACCTCACTTGTGTGGGTCGGCCTAGTGCCCACGACAGGAAACGGCGCAAAACACAACGTGGTCACATCTCAATTTCGCAGTGAAAAATGACCCTTTTTTGGCAAAATGACTAGCTGTAGTTTTTGAACCCTAGCTCTGCGGGCACCTTGGGAAACCTAGCAAACCTATACATTTTTGAAAACTACACACCCAGGGGAATCCAGGATGGGGTGACTTGACTGCCTCCCACCAGGGTCTGTTACCCAGAATCCCTTGCAAACCTAAACAATTGTCAAAAAAGAACACATTTTCCCCACATTTCTGTAGTGGAAAGTTCCGGAATCTTCGTGGATCCACAAATTTCCACCCACCCCGCGTTCCCCAAAGTCTTACGAGAAAAACGGTACCTCACTTGTGTGGGTCGGCCTAGTGCCCGCGACAGGAAACGGCGTAAAACGCATCGTGGTCACACCTTAATTTCGCAGTGAAAAATGACCCTTTTTTGGCAGAACGACTAGCTGTAGTTTTTGAACCCTAGCTCTGCGGGCACCTTGGGAAACCTAGCAAACCTATACATTTTTGAAAACTACACACCCAGGGGAATCCAGGATTGGGTGACTTGACTGCCTCCCACCAGGGTCTGTTACCCAGAATCCCTTGCAAACCTAAAAAATTGTCAAAAAAAACACATTTTCCCTACATTTCTGTAGTGGAAAGTTCCGGAATATGCGTGGATCCACAAATTTCCACCCACCCCGCGTTTCCCAAAGTCGTATGAGAAAAACGGTACCTCACTTGTGTGGGTCGGCCTAGTGCCCACGACAGGAAACGGCGCAAAACGCAACGTGGTCACATCTCAATTTCGCAGTGAAAAATGACCCTTTTTTGGCAAAATGACTAGCTGTAGTTTTTGAACCCTAGCTCTGCGGGCACCTTGGGAAACCTAGCAAACCTATACATTTTTGAAAACTAGACACCCAGGGGAATCCAGGATGGGGTGACTTGACTGCCTCCCACCAGGGTCTGTTACCCAGAATCCCTTGCAAACCTAAAAAATTGTCAAAAAAGAACACATTTTCCCCACATTTCTGTAGTGGAAAGTTCCGGAATCTGCGTGGATCCACAAATTTCCACTCACCCCGCGTTCCCCAAAGTCGTACGAGAAAAACGGTACCTCACTTGTGTGGGTCGGCCTAGTGCCTGCGACAGGAAACGGCGCAAAACGCAACGTGGTCACATCTCAATTTCCCAGTGAAAAATGACCCTTTTTTGGCAAAACGACTAGCTGTAGTTTTTGAACCCTAGCTCTGCGGGCACCTTGGGAAACCTAGCAAACCTATACATTTTTGAAAACTAGACACCCAGGGGAATCCAGGATGGGGTTACTTGACTGCCTCCCACCAGGGTCTGTTACCCAGAATCCCTTGCAAACCTAAAAAAAAAATTTTCAAAACACATTTTCCCCACATTTCTGTAGTGGAAAGTTCCGGAATCTGCGTGGATCCACAAATTTCCACCCACCCCGCGTTCCCCAAAGTCTTACGAGAAAAACGGTACCTCACTTGTGTGGGTTGGCCTAGTGCCCGCGACAGGAAACGGCGCAAAACGCAACGTGGTCACACCTCAATTTCGCAGTGAAAAATTACCCTTTTTTGGCTAAATGTCTAGCTGTAGTTTTTGAACCCTAGCTCTGCGGGCACCTTGGGAAACCTAGCAAACCTATACATTTTTGAAAACTAGACACCCAGGGGAATCCAGGATGGGGTGACTTGACTGCCTCCCACCAGGGTCTGTTACCCAGAATCTCTTGCAAACCCCAACCATTATAAAAAAAAACCATTTTCCCAACATTTCTGTGGTGGAAAGTTCCGGAATCTTCGTGGATCCACAAATTTCCACCCACCCCGCGTTCCCCAAAGTCTTACGAGAAAAACGGTACCTCACTTGTGTGGGTCGGCCTAGTGCCCGCGACAGGAAACGGCGTAAAACGCATCGTGGTCACACCTCAATTTCGCAGTGAAAAATGACCCTTTTTTGGCAGAACGACTAGCTGTAGTTTTTGAACCCTAGCTCTGCGGGCACCTTGGGAAACCTAGCAAACCTATACATTTTTGAAAACTACACACCCAGGGGAATCCAGGATTGGGTGACTTGACTGCCTCCCACCAGGGTCTGTTACCCAGAATCCCTTGCAAACCTAAAAAATTGTCAAAAAAAACACATTTTCCCTACATTTCTGTAGTGGAAAGTTCCGGAATATGCGTGGATCCACAAATTTCCACCCACCCCGCGTTTCCCAAAGTCGTATGAGAAAAACGGTACCTCACTTGTGTGGGTCGGCCTAGTGCCCACGACAGGAAACGGCGCAAAACGCAACGTGGTCACATCTCAATTTCGCAGTGAAAAATGACCCTTTTTTGGCAAAATGACTAGCTGTAGTTTTTGAACCCTAGCTCTGCGGGCACCTTGGGAAACCTAGCAAACCTATACATTTTTGAAAACTAGACACCCAGGGGAATCCAGGATGGGGTGACTTGACTGCCTCCCACCAGGGTCTGTTACCCAGAATCCCTTGCAAACCCCAAAAATTGTCAAAAAAGAACACATTTTCCCCACATTTCTGTAGTGGAAAGTTCCGGAATCTGCGTGGATCCACAAATTTCCACTCACCCCGCGTTCCCCAAAGTCGTACGAGAAAAACGGTACCTCACTTGTGTGGGTCGGCCTAGTGCCTGCGACAGGAAACGGCGCAAAACGCAACGTGGTCACATCTCAATTTCCCAGTGAAAAATGACCCTTTTTTGGCAAAACGACTAGCTGTAGTTTTTGAACCCTAGCTCTGCGGGCACCTTGGGAAACCTAGCAAACCTATACATTTTTGAAAACTAGACACCCAGGGGAATCCAGGATGGGGTTACTTGACTGCCTCCCACCAGGGTCTGTTACCCAGAATCCCTTGCAAACCTAAAAAAAAAATTTTCAAAACACATTTTCCCCACATTTCTGTAGTGGAAAGTTCCGGAATCTGCGTGGATCCACAAATTTCCACTCACCCCACGTTCCCCAAAGTCTTACGAGAAAAAGGGTACCCAACTTGTGTGGTTCGGCCTAGTGCCCGCAAAAGGAAACGGCGCAAAACGCAACGTGGTCACACCTCAATTTCGCAGTGAAAAATGACCCTTTTTTGGCAAAATGTCTAGCTGTAGTTTTTGAACACTAGCTCTGCGGGCACCTTGGGAAACCTAGCAAACCTATACATTTTTTAAAACTAGACACCCAGGGGAATCCAGGATGGGGTGACTTGACTGCCTCCCACCAGGGTCTGTTATCCAGAATGCCTTGCAAACCTAAAAAATTGTCCCAAAAAACACATTTTCCCCACATTTCTGTGGTGGAAAGTTCCGGAATCTTCGTGGATCCACAAATTTCCACCCACCCCGCGTTCCCCAAAGTCTTACGAGAAAAACGGTACCTCACTTGTGTGGGTCGGCCTAGTGCCCACGACAGGAAACGGCGTAAAACGCATCGTGGTCACACCTCAATTTCGCAGTGAAAAATAACCCTTTTTTGGCAGAACGACTAGCTGTAGTTTTTGAACCCTAGCTCTGCGGGCACCTTGGGAAACCTAGCAAACCTATACATTTTTGAAAACTACACACCCAGGGGAATCCAGGATTGGGTGACTTGACTGCCTCCCACCAGGGTTTGTTACCCAGAATCCCTTGCAAACCTAAAAAATTGTCAAAAAAAACACATTTTCCCTACATTTCTGTAGTGGAAAGTTCCAGAATATGCGTGGATCCACAAATTTCCACCCACCCCGCGTTTCCCAAAGTCGTATGAGAAAAACGGTACCTCACTTGTGTGGGTCGGCCTAGTGCCCACGACAGGAAACGGCGCAAAACGCAACGTGGTCACATCTCAATTTCGCAGTGAAAAATGACCCTTTTTTGGCAAAATGACTAGCTGTAGTTTTTGAACCCTAGCTCTGCGGGCACCTTGGGAAACCTAGCAAACCTATACATTTTTGAAAACTAGACACCCAGGGGAATCCAGGATGGGGTGACTTGACTGCCTCCCACCAGGGTCTGTTACCCAGAATCCCTTGCAAACCTAAAAAATTGTCAAAAAAGAACACATTTTCCCCACATTTCTGTAGTGGAAAGTTCCGGAATCTGCGTGGATCCACAAATTTCCACTCACCCCACGTTCCCCAAAGTCGTACGAGAAAAACGGTACCTCACTTGTGTGGGTCGGCCTAGTGCCTGCGACAGGAAACGGCGCAAAACGCAACGTGGTCACATCTCAATTTCCCAGTGAAAAATGACCCTTTTTTGGCAAAACGACTAGCTGTAGTTTTTGAACCCTAGCTCTGCGGGCACCTTGGGAAACCTAGCAAACCTATACATTTTTGAAAACTAGACACCCAGGGGAATCCAGGATGGGGTGACTTGGCTGCCTCCCACCAGGGTCTGTTACCCAGAATTCCTTGCAAACCTAAAAAATTGTCTAAAAAAACACATTTTCCCCACATTTCTGTAGTGGAAAGTTCCGGAATCTGCGTGGATCCACAAATTTCCACCCACCCCGCGTTCCCCAAAGTCTTACGAGAAAAACGGTACCTCACTTGTGTGGGTCGGCCTAGTGCCCGCGACAGGAAACGGCGCAAAACGCAACGTGGTCACACCTCAATTTCGCAGTGAAAAATTACCCTTTTTTGGCTAAATGTCTAGCTGTAGTTTTTGAACCCTAGCTCTGCGGGCACCTTGGGAAACCTAGCAAACCTATACATTTTTGAAAACTAGACACCCAGGGGAATCCAGGATGGGGTGACTTGGCTGCCTCCCACCAGGGTCTGTTACCCAGAATTCCTTGCAAACCTAAAAAATTGTCTAAAAAAACACATTTTCCCCACATTTCTGTAGTGGAAAGTTCCGGAATCTGCGTGGAGCCACAAATTTCCACCCACCCCGCGTTCCCCAAAGTCTTATGAGAAAAACAGTATCCAACTTGTGTGGGTCGGCCTAGTGCCCGCAACAGGAAACGGCACAAAACGCAACGTGGTCACACCTCAATTTCACAGTGAAAAATGACCCTTTTTTGGCAAAATGTCTAGCTGTAGTTTTTGAACCCTAGCTCTGCGGGCACCATGGGAAACCTAGCAAACCTATTCATTTTTGAAAACTAGACACCCAGGAGAATCCAGGATGGGGTGACTTGACTGCCTCCCACCAGGGTCTGTTACCCAGAATCCCTTGCAAACCTAAACAATTGTCAAAAAAAACACATTTTCCCCACATTTCTGTAGTGGAAAGTTCCAGAATCTGCGTTGATCCACAAATTTCCACCCAACCCGCGTTTCCCAAAGTCTTACGAGAAAAACGGTACCTCACTTGTGTGGGTCGGCCTAGTGCCCGCGACAGGAAACGGCGCAAAACGCAACGTGGTCACACCTCAATTTCGCAGTGAAAAATGACCCTTTTTTGGCAAAATGACTAGCTGTAGTTTTTGAACCCTAGCTCTGCGGGCACGTTGGGAAATATGAGAAGTTGGCCTGGTATATGATGTTCACTAGTTAAAGTGACCACCTTGTACCATGCCAAGCAACCCTTATGGTGTGGTTGTAAGTCAACCTTTTCGGACTAGCTGCCCTAGTGGTAGCGTAGGCTAAGCAGTCTTTGAGGCTAAACTCGTGAAGCGTGTTAAGCCAGCTGTTTTACCAAATGCAACCCCCTTTTATACCAATGAAAGGACACCACACAGATATATATTCAAAATATATATGTATTTATTCCTCAAAGTAACCCCTAGTCTCTTTATGAGTACAGGAGCACAAATCGTCAAACAAGATTACAGTAGAATACACAGAAGTTGCACTTTATATGGATAGGCCCTGGTGGCCGCTCAAACCATATACTAAAATAGTGGTATAAGTACCACGAACAGAAAAGGAAAAAGGCCTAGGGCCTCTAGAATCGCTGGGCCTACAAGGAGCTAACTTCAGTTAGTGACCAGGAGGTCCACGGGTTGCGTGTGCAGAGCAAATAGTCACACGCGTGCTCCCATAGGTTTTCAATGGGTGCGTAAAAAGTACAAAGTTACTGCAAAAAGGATCTTCCGGATGGACTATGAACTCAGGATTGAAAACACAGACACTAGAGATGTAACTCTACACTTGGGCACCAGAGTGCCAGCTTTACCTCACCCACAGGAAGCGGGTGCATAGGTGTCGATGTGCGTCGGGTTTCTTCTATCTGTTCAATGGAGCCTGTGGACAAAGATGCTGCAGGCGGTCGGTCCGGAAGGGATGCGGTGGATCCAAGGGTGGATCGGAGTTGTAGAAGACCTGTAAGCAGAGGGGACAGTGTTCACAGTCACTAGCCAGTGACCAGCGTGGCACCAGGTGGGTACCAGGCGATGTCGGGTGCAAACAGGAAGAAAGGTGTAGCTTGTCTCTGCAGCCATGTCGTCCCTGAAGGTCGACGACATCCAGGAGTCAATTCACGAGCTGTCCCACGCCGGCTCTCGCTGTCGGCGCTGTCGGCGACTTGATCGAAGCAAACAAGCCTTGGCAAAAGCAATTGTTGTGGAAAATGAAATAAGCTGATGGTTCTGACCAGCAAGGTCAGAGGGATTGCTCCTTTGGAGGGGAGCAAGGGCCAGTCTGGAGCAACCAGACCAGAGGTGTATTTCTTGATGTTCGTTGCCAAGATGGCCACTAGCCAACGGGCCAGCAACCGGTTAGGCATGTCGAGTGGCAAAATGCAGAAGGGCCCCACACAGATCGTGGAGATGCTGGAGAGCTCACCTTTGGTGCAGATGCTGCTCGAGGGTTGGGCTTCTCAGATCCCAAAGCACAACTTGGAGGGAGCCTCGGTTGTTGCACTTGCAGCTTGTCGTGGTCGTTTCAAGATGGCTGGCTCCACGTGTCTCGTTGCCTCCACGGGTCTCCTCTTTTCAGGGACTGTGGATCGGGTGGTGAGAGGTCTGGAGGTCCAGGTCTTGTCAGTCTCTGGGCTCGGGCTTCGGCGGGAGGCGGCGGCAAAGCAGACGTTGATTCGCTCGATGGTGCTTGCGTTAGCAAGGTGGTCACTCCCTGACCACAGGGGAGATTTCCTTCAGTCTTCTGTGCAGCAGAATGTTGAAGTTCCCGTCTTCTTCTTAGTTTCAAGTTGATTCCAGGATGTCTGAAGTCTTAGGACACAGCTCCTACCTTTAAGCGGATTCTAGGGGCCGGACTACCTGCTAGGTCCCTCCCTAAGGGTGGGACCAGGAAGGGGGGTGGTTACACCCCCAATCCTTTGTCCAGCTCGCCCCAGGCCCGGGACTGGTGTGCCCCAGGACCGGATTGAACTGGCATATGCACCGAGGCTCCTTGTGAGCCTCAGGCATGTCTGGTTTCTTTCAAGCCCTACCTGACCAATACACAAAATCCTGTCTGGGGTGGTGCATGCACCTTCCCTGGCAGGAAACCCTTTGTCCACACCTCCCAAGCTGGAAGGACTCCCAGCAGCAGGAGGGCAGACTTGTGTCTGTGGTGGCAGCATCCATTTTGTGGAGCTGAGGCAATGTCTGATTTTACCCGGGTTTTTGGTACTGTACATGTCGTGTCCCTCTAGAAGGGTGGAATGCTAACCCCGTCGCCAGAATTGGCGAGGGGTTAGTATTTCTAATTCATATGACACCTTACTCGACATGTTTTGATAAAGCCAAACCAAAGATAGCATTTAACCGCGAGGTTCATAATGCACTTAAGAGTATATGGTATGACGATATCTGGAAACAGTAGAAGGAAGTTGTTCCGACCACTGCAGACAGGCTCAGCTCATGCCAGAGCACCATCTCACATGGAACCAAGCACTCTGCCTTCAGGATTGTAAAGGCCTGCCATAGGAGTGACTTATAGGTTGACATGTGTCCCATTTAAGGTTAGGTATAGGTATACTACACCTAAGTAAGAGGTGGTTACACCAACTTACCCCAGCTGAGTGATCAGCCAGTTGTGTCAAATTTGTTAGGCCAGGCCAGGGGTGGCACAATACATGCTTCAGCCCCTGGTAGGCCTTAGATACACCAATGCCCTGGGTACCTAGTGTACACTGGTACAGGGGCTCACAGGGTGATCCACTTCCAATTGGTTATGCACCTAGGGTGCATAGTGTAAATTTAGTAGAGAGAACAGCAGGTTGGGGGTCTGATTGGCAGGCCCACAGCCTCAATATGTCAAAAACCAGTGAAGCAAAAAGCAAAAATTTGGGGTGACCATAGGATAGCAGACCCTACTCTCCTACACGACCCCCCCCCAAACGCTGGGACATTAAACTAGCCTTGACCAGTCTCGTCTTCATGTCCTAAGTGGAAGTACCTGGAGAGACCATCTGCATTCCCATGGTCAGTACCTGGCCGGTGCTCCACTGTAAAGTCCATCCCCTGTAGGGAAATGGACCACCTAAGCAGTTTGGGGTTTTCACCCTTCATCTGATTTAGCCACAAGAGGGGCTTATGGTCGGTCTGAATCTTGAAGTGAGTGCCAAACAAGTATGGCCTCAGCTTCTTCAGGGCCCACACCACAGCAAAGGCCTCCCTCTCAATAGCTGACCAATTCTTCTCTCTGGGGGTCAACCTTCTGCTAATAAAAGCAATGGGTTGGTCTTGACCATCTACATTAAGTTGTGACAGCACAGCTCCCACACCCAACTCAGAAGCATCTGTTTGGACAATAAACTCTTTGGAGTAGTCAGGACTTTTCAGGATAGGTGCAGAGCACATGGCCTCCTTCAGGTCATCAAATGCCTTTTGACAGCTTACTGTCCACTGAACCTTTTTGGGCATCTTCTTGGATGTCAGATCATTAAGAGGAGTCACAATGGACCCATAGTTCTTAACAAACTTCCTGTAGTACCCAGTCAAGCACAAGAAAGCTCGAACTTGAGTCTGGGTGGTTGGAGGGGACCAGTCCTTGAAGGATTGTATCTTACTCTCCAGTGGTTGAACTTGGCCTCCACCTACAAGGTGGCCCAAATACACAACCTTACTCTGCCCTATCTGGCACTTAGTGGCCTTGATAGTGAGGCCTGCCCTTTGCAGAGCCTCAAGAGCCTTCTTCAGGTGGATCAGGTGATCCTCCCAGGTGGAGCTAAAGACAGCAATGTCATCAAGATATGCTGCGCAAAAGTCATCCAACCCAGTAAGGACTTGATTCACCAACCTTTGGAAGGTGGCAGGTGCATTCTTCAGACCAAAGGGCATCACCACAAACTGGTAGTGCCCACCTGGGGTTGAGAATGCTGTTTTGGCCTTAGACTCCTAGCTAATCTGATTTGCCAATAGCCAGCTGTCAAGTCAAATGTGCTCAAAAACTTAGCAGAAGCTAGTTTGTCTATGAGCTCATCTGCCCTTGGAATAGGGTGTGCATCTGTCCTGGTGACAGCATTGAGTCCTCTGTAATCCACACAGAACCTCATCTCTCTCTTGCCATCTTTGGTGTGAGGTTTGGGGACCAGAACCACTGGGCTAGCCCAGGGGCTCTCTGAGGGTTCAATGACACCTAATTCCAGCATTTTATGTACCTCAGCCTTTATACAGTCCCTGACGTGGTCAGGTTGTCTGTAAAGCTTGTTCTTTACAGGCAGACTGTCACCAGTGTCCACCACATGGGTACACCAGTCAGTTTGGCTAGGTATTAGGGAAAACAGATGTTGAAATGATTGTAGAACTTGTCTACCTTCAGTCTGTTGATGGGCAGTGAGGTTGCCTCCAAGGGTCACTCCTTCAACTGAGCCATCTTCAGGGTTCTGAGACAACAGGTCTGGGAGAGGGTCACTCTCTTCCTCCTGTCCCTCATCTGTAGCCATGAGCAAGCCCATGTCTGCCCTGTCAAAATATGCTTTTAACCTGTTAACATGGAGTACCCTGTGGGGACTCCTGGGAGTTCCTAGGTCCACCAAGTAGGTGACCTCTCCCTTCTTTTCCAGGATTGTATGGGGTCCAGACCATTGGTCTTGGAGTGCTGCTGGGGCCACTGGCTCCAACACCCATACCTTCTGTCCTGGCTGAAACTCAACCAAGACAGCCTTTTGGTCATGCCAAGCTTTCTGTAAGGCCTGGCTTGCCTCAAGGTTTTTGGATGCCTTCTCCATATACTCAGCCATCCTGGAGCGGAGACCAAGTACATAGTCCACTATGTCTTGTTTAGGCTTTTTGAGAGGTAACTCCCATCCTTCCTTCACTAAACACAGTGGGCCTCTTACAGGGTGCCCAAACAACAATTCAAAGGGGCTGTAGCCAACCCCCTTTTGTGGGACCTCTCTGTAAGCAAACAGAAGGCAGGGTAGAAGGATGTCCCATCTTCGCCTGAGCTTTTCAGGTAATCCTTTGATCATACCCTTTAGGGTCTTGTTGAATCTCTCAACAAGCCCATTGCATTGTGGGTGATAAGGGGTGGTGAACTTGTAGTTGACACCACACTCCTTCCACATAGCTGTCAGGTATCCTGACATGAAGTTGGTACCTCTGTCAGAAACTACCTCCTTAGGAAACCCCACTCTGGAGAATACTCCCAGCAGGGCCCTGGCCACAACAGGTGCTGTAGTGGTCCTAAGGGGAATTGCCTCTGGATACCTGGTGGCATGATCCACTACCACCAGTATAAATCTGTGCCCAGATGCAGTGGGAGGATCCATGGGACCCACTATATCTATTCCCACTCTTTCAAAGGGGACCCCCACCACAGGTAGTGGTATTAGGGGGGCCTTTGTTGTGCCACCTGATTTGCCACTGGCTTGGCAGGTCACACAGGAGCGACAAAACTCCTTTGTATCTTCATTCATGTGAGGCCAGTGAAAGTGAGGGACAAGCCTGTCCCAAGTCTTATTCTGGCCTAAGTGTCCTGCTAAAGGAATATCATGGGCCAAGGTAAGAAGGAAGCCCCTAAATTGCAAAGGTATAACCAACCTCCTGGTTGCACCAGGCTTGGGGTTTCTAGCCTCTGAATAAAGGAGGCCATCATCCCAATACACTTTATGGGTACCTTGAGCATTCCCAGCAGCCTCAGCAGCAGCCAGCTGTCTGAGGGGTTCAAGAGAGGGACAGGATAACTGAGCCTGCCTCAAGTCAGCCCTTGAAGGTCCCCCTGTCCCCAGAAACTCAACCTGATCAGGTTCAAGCTCTTCAGGGACAGTTCCTTCAGGGTTCTCTAGATCAGCTTCCTGGGAAGGTTGATCATCACTCTGAGGCAGGGGGGAAGGCAGAGCCTTGACCCTCCTGTTCTTCTTCTTGGTAGGTGCTTGGTCCATTGTTCCAGGATCCAAGACCTGAGGTTCAGTAAGGCACTTTTTGGCCTGTGACCTGGTCACAGCAAGGACATGTGGTGATATACCTAACATCTCTGCATGTGTCCTGTACTCCACTTCAGACCATAGAGAACTCTCTAGGTCATTGCCCAACAAAC
Source organism: Triturus cristatus (assembly GCF_964204655.1). Taxonomy (NCBI): domain Eukaryota; kingdom Metazoa; phylum Chordata; class Amphibia; order Caudata; family Salamandridae; genus Triturus; species Triturus cristatus. The sequence continues at coordinate 750,047,447 of NC_140579.1, forward strand.
ATTCTACTGGGAGGTCTGCACTAACCATAACCCTTTTGAGGCCAGTTACCCCTCCCCATGAGAAGTTAACAACTGCCACACTATGTGAAGTAGTGGCATTGCTGGCATTGGTCACCAGGTAATTCTCACCTGGTATGTACTGTCCAGGGTCCACAAAGCCTGGTGTCACCATAGTGACACTGGCACATGTGTCCCTGTAGGCTTGAGGCACTTTTTCATTAATTAAAGAAGTCTGTCTGTACTTGCCCAGGTTACTGGGGCTCACAGTCAGGGACAAATCAATGTCCCTATCACAGATCAAGACTGTCTGTGTCAGGGTTCTGTCTAAGTCAGAATCTCCTTCAGTTCCCATAGTGATTCCCACTACACCCTTTGTCTGGGGACCAACACTGCTAACAGTAGTACTGGGAGCAGGTGCCTTAGGGGCAACAGTGTTGGGGGCTCCACCCTTTTTACAATCACTAGTCCAGTGAGTTGTATTCTTGCAATGATTGCACCAGGGTTTCTTTTGACCTTCTTTCTTCTTTCCTTTAGGCTGGGACCCACCCTCTTTAGCAGTAGTTTGGGGCCCTGTTGAAGACTTCTGGTCTTTAGATTTCTGATCTCCACCCTTTTGGTCTGTTTTCTTCTGATCACCCCCTTGGCCCTAGTGCTGGTTCTTTTGCTTAACCCTGGTTCTGACCCACTTGTCTGCCTTCTTTCCCAATTCTTGGGGAGATGTCAGATCAGAGTCAACCAAGTGTTGATGCAGTTGCTGGTTTTGACAGTTATTTAAAATCTGTTCTCCCATCATCAAATTGTACAATCCTGTATAATCAGATACCTTACTTCCCAGCAACCAACCCTCCAAAGCCTTAGTGGCACATTCAATGTATTCAGACCAGTCCTGAGTCTGTGTCTTTTGGGTGTCGCTGAACATTAACCTGTACTGTTCAGTGGTTAAGCCTAACCCATCAACTAGGACACTCTTCAGGGCTCTGTAATTTCTGACATCCTCCTCCCTAACAGTGAGGAGTCTGTCTCTGCCTCTTCCTTCAAAGGAGAGCCAGAGGATTGCTGCCCACTGGTCTTCAGGAACCTGCTGCACTTTGCAGGCTCTCTCAAGAGCAGTCATCCATTTGTGGATGTCGTCCCCACTTTTGTAGGGGGGCACAACCTTAGACAGGTTCTTATTATCAAAGACCCTATCTTTGTCCTTAGGGACAATGCTGCCACCAGTGGGTATAGACCCACTCTCTCCAGGTTGCCTAGCCTTGTTCAGTTTCTCTTCCATCAGGGCTACCTCTAGCTCCTGCTTCCTGATCCTCAGCTGGGCTTCCTGCATTCTGGCCTCATGCTCCCTCCTCTGAGGGGTGGTCATCCTTCTCCTGGAGTGACCTTGAGAGCCTCTAGAGGCATGAGAAGCATTGGATTCACCTGAGTGATTCCTTTGCCTCCCAGACCCCTGGTTAAGTCCACTGGGGAGATCCAATGGGATGATCCCATTGTCAGTCCCCAATAGCCTTAGTTTAGCTGGGCCAAGTATAACACTTGGCACTGGGCTAGTTCTCCCTTCATCCTCACTACTTTCTGTATCCTCCCCACTTTCCTCCTCTATAGTATGATTCTCATCTAAGGGATGGCTATTGGAAAGGGGTACTTCAGTAGCATCTTCAGAAGGGGGGCCTCCTGTTCCTGTCCCTAAGGGGCCTGTGAGAAGTTGGCCTGGTATATGATGCTCACTAGTTAAAGTGATCACCCTGTACCATGCCAAGCAACCCTTATGGTGTGGTTGTAAGTCAACCTTTTCGGACTAGCTGCCCTAGTGGTAGCGTAGGCTAAGCAGTCTTTGAGGCTAAACTCGTGAAGCGTGTTAAGCCAGCTGTTTTACCAAATGTAACCCCCTTTTATACCAATGAAAGGACACCACACAGATATATATTCAAAATATATATGTATTTATTTCTCAAAGTAACCCCTAGTCTCTTTATGAGCACAGGAGCACAAATCGTCAAACAAGATTACAGTAGAATACACAGAAGTTGCACTTTATATGGATAGGCCCTGGTGGCCACTCAAACCATATACTAAAATAGTGGTATAAGTACCACAAACAGAAAAGGGAAAAGGCCTAGGGCCTCTAGAATCGCTGGGCCTACAAGGAGCTAATGTCAGTTAGTGACCAGGAGGTCCACGGGTGGTGTGTGCAGAGCAAATAGTCACACGCGTGCTCCCATAGGTTTCAATGGGTGCGTAAAAAGTACAAAGTTACTGCAAAGAGGATCTTCCGGATGGACTAGGAACTCAAGATTTGGAACACAGGCACTAGAGATGTAATACTACACTTGGGCACAGGTGGGCCAGCTTTACCTCACCCACAGGAAGCGGGTGCATAGGCCTCGAAGTGCGTCGGGTTTCTTCTATCTGTTCCGTGGAGCCTGAAGACAAAGATGCTGCAGGCGGTCGGTCCGGGAGAGATGCAGTGGATCCAAGAGTGGATCGGAGATGTTGAAGACCTGTAAGCAGAGGGGACAGTGTTCACAGTCACTAGCCAGTGACCGGCGTGGCACCAGGTGGGTACCAGGCAATGTCGGGTGCAAACAGGGAGAAAGGTGTAGCTTTTCTCTGCAGCCACGTGGTCCCTGGAGGTCGACGACGTCCAGGAGTCGAGTCACGAGCTGTCCCATGCAGGCTCTCGCTGTCGGCAGTGTCGTCGACTTGATCGAAGCAAACAAGCCTTGGCAAAAGCAATTGTTGTAGGAAAAGAAAATAAGCTGATGGTTCTGACCAGCAAGGTCAGAAGGACTGCTCCTTTGGAGGGGAGCAAGGGCCAGTCTGGAGCAACCAGACCAGCAGTGTATTTCTTGAAGTTCGTCGCCAAGATGGCTACTAGCCAGCGGGCCAGCAACCGGTTAGGCGCGTCAAGTGGCAAAATGCAGAAGGGCCCCACGCAGATCGTGGAGATGCTGGAGGGCTCACCTTTGGTGCAGATGCTGCTCGGGTGTTGGGCTTCTCAGATCCCAAAGCACAACTTGGAGGAAGCCTCGGTTGTTGCACTTGTCAGCTTGTCGTAGTCGTTCCAAGATGGCCAGCTCCACGTGTCTCGGTGCCTCCACGGGTCTCCTCTTTTCAGGGACTGTGGATCGGGCGGTGAGAGGTCTGAAGGTCCAGGTCTTGTCAGTCTCTGGGCTCGGGCTCCGGCGGGAGGCGGCGGCAAAGCAGACGTTGATTCGCTGGATGGTGCTTGCGTTAGCAAGGTGGTCACTCCCTGACCACAGGGGAGATTGGCTTCAGTCCTCTGTGCAGCAGAGCGTCGAAGTTCCCGTCTTCTTCTTAGTGTTAAGTTGATTCCAGGATGTCTGAAGTCTTAGGACACAGCTCCTACCTTTAAGCGGATTCTAGGGGCCGGACTACCTGCTAGGTCCCTCCCTATGGGTGGGACCAGGAATGGGGGTGGTTACACCCCCAATCCTTTGTCCAGCTCGCCCCAGGCCCGGGACTGGTGTGCCCCAGGACCGGTTTGAACTGGCATATGCACCGAGGCTCCTTGTGAGCCACAGGCATGTCTGGTTTCTTTCAAGCCCTACCTGACCAATACACAAAATCCTGTCTGGGGTGGTGCACGCACCTCCCCTGGCAGGAAACCCTTTGTCCACACCTCCCAAGCTGGAAGGACTCCCAGCAGCAGGAGGGCAGACTTGTGTCTGTGGTGGCAGCATCCATTTTGTGGAGCTGAGGCTTCAGGTACTGTACATGTCGTGTCCCTCTAGAAGGGTGGAATGCTAACCCCGTCGCCAGAATTGGCGAGGGGTTAGTATTCCAATTTGTATGACACCTTACTCGACATGTTTTGATAAAGCCAAACCAAAGATAGCATTTAACCGCGAGGTTCATAATGCACTTAAGAGTATATGGTATGACGATATCTGGAAACAGTAGAAGGAAGTTGTTCCGACCACTGCAGACAGGCTCAGCTCATGCCAGAGCACCATCTCACATGGAACCACGCACTCTGCCTTCAGAATTGTTAAGGCCTGCCATAGGAGTGACTTATAGGTTACCAGGTGTCCCATTTAAGGTTAGGTATAGGTATACTACACCTAAGTAAGAGGTGATTACACCAACTTACCCCAGCTGAGTGATCAGCCAGTTGTGTCAAATTGTTAGGCCAAGCCTGGGGTGGCATAATACATGCTTCAGCCCCTGGCAGGCCTTGGGTACACCAATGCCCTGGGTACCTAGTGTACACTGGTACAGGGGCTGACAGGGTGATCCACTTCCAATTGGTTATGCACCTAGGGTGCATAGTTTTAATTTAGTAGAGAGAACAGCAGGCTGGGGGTCTGATTGGCAGGCCCACAGCCTCAATATGTCAAAAACCAGTGAAGCAAAAAGCAAAAATTTGGGGTGACCATAGGATAGCAGACCCTACTCTCCTACACAACCCCCCCCCAAACGCTGGGACATTAAACTAGCCTTGACCAGTCTCGTCTTCATGTCCTAAGTGGAAGTACCTGGAGAGACCATCTGCATTCCCATGGTCAGTACCTGGCCGGTGCTCCACTGTAAAGTCCATCCCCTGTAGGGAAATGGACCACCTAAGCAGTTTGGGGTTTTCACCCTTCATCTGATTTAGCCACAAGAGGGGCTTATGGTCGGTCTGAATCTTGAAGTGAGTGCCAAACAAGTATGGCCTCAGCTTCTTCAGGGCCCACACCACAGCAAAGGCCTCCCTCTCAATAGCTGACCAATTCTTCTCTCTGGGGGTCAACCTTCTGCTAATAAAAGCAATGGGTTGGTCTTGACCATCTACATTAAGTTGTGACAGCACAGCTCCCACACCCAACTCAGAAGCATCTGTTTGGACAATAAACTCTTTGGAGTAGTCAGGACTTTTCAGGATAGGTGCAGAGCACATGGCCTCCTTCAGGTCATCAAATGCCTTTTGACAGCTTACTGTCCACTGAACCTTTTTGGGCATCTTCTTGGATGTCAGATCATTAAGAGGAGTCACAATGGACCCATAGTTCTTAACAAACTTCCCGTAGTACCCAGTCAAGCCCAAGAAAGCTCGAACTTGAGTCTGGGTGGTTGGAGGGGACCAGTCCTTGATGGATTGTATCTTACTCTCCAGTGGTTGAACTTGGCCTCCACCTACAAGGTGGCCCAAATATACAACCTTACTCTGCCCTATCTGGCACTTTGTAGCCTTGATAGTGAGGCCTGCCCTTTGCAGAGCCTCAAGAGCCTTCTTCAGGTGGATCAGGTGATCCTCCCAGGTGGAGCTAAAGACAGCAATGTCATCCAGATATGCTGCGCAAAAGTCATCCAACCCAGTAAGGACTTGGTTCACCAGCCTTTGGAAGGTGGCAGGTGCATTCTTCAGACCAAAGGGCATCACCACAAACTGGTAGTGCCCACCTGGGGTTGAGAATGCTGTTTTGGCCTTAGACTCCTCAGCTAATCTGATTTGCCAATAGCCAGCTGTTAAGTCAAATGTGCTCAAAAACTTTGCAGAAGCTAGTTTGTCTATGAGCTCATCTGCCCTTGGAATAGGGTGTGCATCTGTCCTGGTGACAGCATTGAGTCCTCTGTAATCCACACAGAACCTCATCTCTCTCTTGCCATCCTTGGTGTGAGGTTTGGGGACCAGAACCACTGGGCTAGCCCAGGGGCTCTCTGAGGGTTCAATGACACCTAATTCCAGCATTTTATGTACCTCAGCCTTTATACAGTCCCTGACGTGGTCAGGTTGTCTGTAAAGCTTGTTCTTTACAGGCAGACTGTCACCAGTGTCCACCACATGGGCACACCAGTCAGTTTGACTAGGTATCAAGGAAAACATATGTGAAAATGATTGTAGAACCTGTCTACATTCAGTCTGCTGATGGGCAGTGAGGTTGCCTCCAAGGGTCACTCCTTCAACTGAGCCATCTTCAGGGTTCTGAGACAACAGGTCTGGGAGAGGGTCACTCTCTTCCTCCTGTCCCTCATCTGTAGCCATGAGCAAGCCCATGTCTGCCCTGTCAACATATGCTTTAAGCCTGTTAACATGGAGTACCCTGTGGGGACTCCTGGGAGTTCCTAGGTCGACCAAGTAGGTGACTTCTCCCTTCTTTTCCAGGATTGTATGGGGTCCAGACCATTTGTCTTGGAGTGCTGCTGGGGCCACTGGCTCCAACACCCATACCTTCTGTCCTGGCTGAAACTCAACCAAGACAGCCTTTTGGTCATGCCAAGCTTTCTGTAAGGCCTGGCTTGCCTCAAGGTTTTTGGATGCCTTCTCCATATACTCAGCCATCCTGGAGCGGAGACCAAGTACATAGTCCACTATGTCTAGCTTAGGCTTTTTGAGAGGTAACTCCCATCCTTCCTTCACCAAACACAGTGGGCCTCTCACAGGGTGCCCAAACAACAATTCAAAGGGGCTGTAGCCAACTCCTTTTTGTGGGACCTCTCTGTAAGCAAACAGAAGGCAGGGTAGAAGGATGTCCCATCTTCGCCTGAGCTTTTCAGGTAATCCTTTGATCATACCCTTTAGGGTCTTGTTGAATCTCTCAACAAGCCCATTGCATTGTGGGTGATAAGGGGTGGTGAACTTGTAGTTGACACCACATTCCTTCCACATAGCTGTCAAGTATCCTGACATAAAGTTGGTACCTCTGTCAGATACTACCTCCTTAGGAAACCCCACTCTGGAGAATACTCCTAGCAGGGCCCTGGCCACAACAGGAGCTGTAGTGGTCCTAAGGGGAATTGCCTCTGGATACCTGGTGGCATGATCCACTACCACCAGTATAAATCTGTGCCCAGATGCAGTGGGAGGATCCATGGGACCCACTATGTCTATTCCCACTCTTTCAAAGGGGACCCCCACCACAGGTAGTGGTATTAGGGGGGCCTTTGTTGTGCCACCTGATTTGCCACTGGCTTGGCAGGTCACACAGGAGCGACAAAACTCCTTTGTATCTTCATTCATATGAGGCCAGTGAAAGTGAGGGACAAGTCTGTCCCAAGTCTTGTTCTGGCCTAAGTGTCCTGCTAAAGGAATGTCATGGGCCAAGGTAAGAAGGAAGCCCCTAAATTGCAGAGGTATAACCAACCTCCTGGTAGCACCAGGCTTGGGGTCTCTAGCCTCTGAATAAAGGAGCCCTTCATCCCAATACACTTTATGGGTACCTTGAGCATTCCCAGCAGCCTCAGCAGCAGCCAGCTGTCTGAGGGGTTCAAGAGAGGGACAGGATAACTGAGCCTGCCTCAAGTCAGCCCTTGAAGGTCCCCCTGTCCCCAGAAACTCAACCTGATCAGGTTCAAGCTCTTCAGGGACAGTTCCTTCAGGGTCCTCTAGATCAGCTTCCTGGGAAGGCTGATCATCACTCTGAGGCAGGGGGGAAGGCACAGCCTTGACCCTCCTGTTCTTCTTCTTGGTAGGTGCTTGGTCCATTGTTCCAGGATCCAAGACCTGAGGTTCAGTGAGGCACTTTTTGGCCTGTGACCTGGTCACAGCAAGGACATGTGATGATATACCTAACATCTCTGCATGAGTCCTGTACTCCACTTCTGACCATAGAGAACTCTCTAGGTCATTGCCCAACAAACATTCTACTGGGAGGTCTGCACTAACCACAACCCTTTTGAGGCCAGTTACCCCTCCCCATGAGAAGTTAACAACTGCCACACTGTGTGAAGTAGTGGCATTGCTGGCATTGGTCACCAGGTAGTTCTCACCTGGTATGTACTGTCCAGGGTCCACAAAGCCTGGTGTCACCATAGTGACACTGGCACATGTGTCCCTGTAGGCTTGAGCCACTTTGTCATTAATTAAAGGAGTCTGTCTGTACTTGCCCAGGTTACTGGGGCTCACAGTCAGGGACAAATCAATGTCCCCATCACAGATCAAGACTGCCTGTGTCAGGGTTCTGTCTAAGTCAGAATCTCCTTCAGTTCCCATAGTGATTCCCACTACACCCTTTGTCTGGGGACCAACACTGCTAACAGTAGTACTGGGAGCAGGTGCCTTAGGGGCAACAGTGTTGGGGGCTCCACCCTTTTTGCAATCACTAGTCCAGTGAGTTGTATTTTTGCAATGATTGCACCAGGGTTTCTTTTGACCTTCTTTCTTCTTTTTGGACTGTTGTTGGGACCCACCCTCCTTAGCAGTAGTTTGGGGCCCTGTTGAAGACTTCTGGTCTTTAGATTTCTGATCTCCACCCTTTTGGTCTGTTTTCTTCTGATCACCCCCTTGGCCCTGGTTCTGGTTCTTTTGCTTAACCCTGGTTCTGACCCATTTGTCTGCCTTCTTTCCCAATTCTTGGGGAGAGGTCAGATCAGAGTCAACCAAGTGTTGATGCAGTTGCTGGTTTTGACAGTTATTTAAAATCTGTTCTCTCATCATCAAATTATACAATCCTGTAAAATCAGATACCTTACTTCCCAGCAACCAACCCTCCAAAGCCTTAGTGGCACATTCAACATATTCAGACCAGTCCTGAGTCTGTGTCTTTTGGGTGTCTCTGAACATTAACCTGTACTGTTCAGTGGTTAAGCCTAACCCATCTACCAGAACACTCTTCAGGACTCTGTAGTTTCTGACATCCTCTTCTCTAACAGTGAGGAGTCTGTCTCTGCCTCTTCCTTCAAAGGAGAGCCAGAGGATTGCTGCCCACTGGTCTTCAGGAACCTGCTGTACTTTGCAGGCTCTCTCAAGAGCAGTTATCCATTTGTGGATGTCATCCCCACTTTTGTAGGGGGGCACAACCTTAGACAGGTTCCTATTATCAAAGACCCTATCTTTGTCCTTAGGGACAATGCTGCCACCAGTGGGTATAGACCCACTCTCTCTAGGTTGCCTAGCCTTGTTCAGTTTTTCTTCCATCAGGGCTACTTCTAGCTCCTGCTTCCTGATCCTCAGCTGGGCTTCCTGCATTCTGGCCTCATGTTCCCTCCTCTGAGGGGTGGTCATCCTTTTCCTGGAGTGACCTTGAGAGCCTCTAGAGCCATGAGAAGCATTGGAGTCACCTGAGCGATTCCTTTGCCTCCCAAGCACTGTGTTAAGTCCACTGGGGAGATCCAATGGGGTAAACCCACTGTCAATCCCCAATAGCCTTAGTTTAGCTGGGCCAAGTATAACACTTGGCACTGGGCTAGTTCTCCCTTCATCATCACTACTTTCTGTATCCTCACCACTTTCCTCCCCTGTAGTATGATTCTCATCTAAGGGATGGCTATTGGAACTGGGTACCTCTGTAGCATCTTCAGAAGGGGGGCCTCCTGTTCCTGACCCTAAGGGGGCTAACTGGGAAGCTTTCTTGAGTTCTCTCTGATTCTCATCATTCTGTAAGAGTTCTCTGAGCTCAGCAGAGGTAGGGTTCTTGGGCTGTTTAAGGCCTCTAAGAGTTGCCAAATGCCTGAGCTCATTCTGATTAAGGGTAGCAAAGCTGGATGGTGCCCTCTGGGGGTCACTCTCAACAGAGGTGGGTACAGTGGACCCCTCTGCCCCGGCCATTGCTCTTAAGTGTGGGTGGGTGTGTTGCAATCTACCTACACTTGGGTTTGCCTACTAAACCTATCTAGTAGTTGTAGTCAGGGTGTGCTACTCCCTTTGCTCTACAACAACTAAGTTCAGTAGAACTTATGTATATCTAATCTTGTTTTATATGTACCTACAGGTACCTATGTGATCTTTCAATTGGTAACCAAGAGATTACAATGGTAAAACACAGCAAGCTCAAATCCAACCGCTGCTCACCAATGTGAGAAGTTGGCCTGGTATATGATGCTCACTAGTTAAAGTGATCACCCTGTACCATGCCAAGCAACCCTTATGGTGTGGTTGTAAGTAAACCTTTTCGGACTAGCTGCCCTAGTGGTAGCGTAGGCTAAGCAGTCTTTGAGGCTAAACTCGTGAAGCGTGTTAAGCCAGCTGTTTTACCAAATGTAAACCCCTTTTATACCAATGAAAGGACACCACACAGATATATATTCAAAATATATATGTATTTATTTCTCAAAGTAACCCCTAGTCTCTTTATGAGCACAGGAGCACAAATCGTCAAACAAGATTACAGTAGAATACACAGAAGTTGCACTTTATATGGATAGGCCCTGGTGGCCACTCAAACCATATACTAAAATAGTGGTATAAGTACCACGAACAGAAAAGGGAAAAGGCCTAGGGCCTCTAGAATCGCTGGGCCTACAAGGAGCTAACGTCAGTTAGTGACCAGGAGGTCCACGGGTGGCGTGTGCAGAGCAAATAGTCACACGCGTGCTCCCATAGGTTTCAATGGGTGCGTAAAAAGTACAAAGTTACTGCAAAGAGGATCTTCCGGATGGACTAGGAACTCAAGATTTGGAACACAGGCACTAGAGATGTAATACTACACTTGGGCACAGGTGTGCCAGCTTTACCTCACCCACAGGAAGCGGGTGCATAGGCCTCGAAGTGCGTCGGGTTTCTTCTATCTGTTCCGTGGAGCCTGAAGACAAAGATGCTGCAGGCGGTCGGTCCGGAAGAGATGCAGTGGATCCAAGAGTGGATCGGAGATGTTGAAGACCTGTAAGCAGAGGGGACAGTGTTCACAGTCACTAGCCAGTGACCGGCGTGGCACCAGGTGGGTACCAGGCAATGTCGGGTGCAAACAGGGAGAAAGGTGTAGCTTGTCTCTGCAGCCACGTGGTCCCTGGAGGTCGACGACGTCCAGGAGTCGAGTCACAAGCTGTCCCACGCAGGCTCTCGCTGTCGGCGGTGTCGGCGACTTGATCGAAGCAAACAAGCCTTGGCAAAAGCAATTGTTGTAGGAAAAGGAAATAAGCTGATGGTTCTGACCAGCAAGGTCAGAAGAACTGCTCCTTTGGAGGGGAGCAAGGGCCAGTCTGGAGCAACCAGACCAGCGGTGTATTTCTTGAAGTTCGTCGCCAAGATGGCTACTAGCCAGCGGGCCAGCAACCGGTTAGGCGCGTCGAGTGGCAAAATGCAGAAGGGCCCCACGCAGATCGTGGAGATGCTGGAGGGCTCACCTTTGGTGCAGATGCTGCTCGGGTGTTGGGCTTCTCAGATCCCAAAGCACAACTTGGAGGAAGCCTCAGTTGTTGCACTTGTCAGCTTGTCGTAGTCGTTCCAAGATGGCCGGCTCCACGTGTCTCGGTGCCTCCACGGGTCTCCTCTTTTCAGGGACTGTGGATCGGGCGGTGAGAGGTCTGGAGGTCCAGGTCTTGTCAGTCTCTGGGCTCGGGCTCCGGCGGGAGGCGGCGGCAAAGCAGACGTTGATTCGCTGGATGGTGCTTGCGTTAGCAAGGTGGTCACTCCCTGACCACAGGGGAGATTGGCTTCAGTCCTCTGTGCAGCAGAGCGTCGAAGTTCCCGTCTTCTTCTTAGTGTTAAGTTGATTCCAGGATGTCTGAAGTCTTAGGACACAGCTCCTAACTTTAAGCGGATTCTAGGGGCCGGACTACCTGCTAGGTCCCTCCCTATGGGTGGGACCAGGAAGGGGGGTGGTTACACCCCCAATCCTTTGTCCAGCTCGCCCCAGGCCCGGGACTGGTGTGCCCCAGGACCGGTTTGAACTGGCATATGCGCCGAGGCTCCTTGTGAGCCACAGGCATGTCTGGTTTCTTTGAAGCCCTACCTGACCAATACACAAAATCCTGTCTGGGGTGGTGCACGCACCTCCCCTGGCAGGAAACCCTTTGTCCACACCTCCCAAGCTGGAAGGACTCCCAGCAGCAGGAGGGCAGACTTGTGTCTGTGGTGGCAGCATCCATTTTGTGGAGCTGAGGCTATGTCTGATTTTACCCGGGTTTCAGGTACTGTACATGTCGTGTCCCTCTAGAAGGGTGGAATGCTAACCCCGTCGCCAGAATTGGCGAGGGGTTAGTATTCCAATTTGTATGACACCTTACTCGACATGTTTTGATAAAGCCAAACCAAAGATAGCATTTAACCGCGAGGTTCATAATGCACTTAAGAGTATATGGTATGACGATATCTGGAAACAGTAGAAGGAAGTTGTTCCGACCACTGCAGACAGGCTCAGCTCATGCCAGAGCACCATCTCACATGGAACCACGCACTCTGCCTTCAGGATTGTTAAGGCCTGCCATAGGAGTGACTTATAGGTTACCAGGTGTCCCATTTAAGGTTAGGTATAGGTATACTACACCTAAGTAAGAGGTGATTACACCAACTTACCCCAGCTGAGTGATCAGCCAGTTGTGTCAAATTGTTAAGCCAAGCCTGGGGTGGCATAATACATGCTTCAGCCCCTGGCAGGCCTTGGGTACACCAATGCCCTGGGTACCTAGTGTACACTGGTACAGGGGCTGACAGGGTGATCCACTTCCAATTGGTTATGCACCTAGGGTGCATAGTTTTAATTTAGTAGAGAGAACAGCAGGCTGGGGGTCTGATTGGCAGGCCCACAGCCTCAATATGTCAAAAACCAGTGAAGCAAAAAGCAAAAATTTGGGGTGACCATAGGATAGCAGACCCTACTCTCCTACAGGGCCTAACTGGGAGGCTTTCCTGAGAGCTTTCTGATCTTCATCAGCCTGTAAAAGCTCCCTGAGTTCAGCAGAAGTAGGATTCTTGGGCTGTTTAAGGCCCCTGATATTTGCCAACTGCCTGAGCTCATTTTGATTAAGGGTAGCAAAGATGGATGGTGCCCTCTGGGGGTCACTCTCAACAGAGATGGGTACATTGGACCCCTCTGCCCCAGCCATTGCTCTTAAGTGTGGGTGGATGTGTTGCAATCTACCTACACTTGGGTTTACCTACTAAACCTATCTAGTAGTTGTAGTCAGGGTGTGCTACTCCCTTTGCTCTACAACAACTAAGTTCAGTAGAACTTAAGTATATCTAATCTTGTTTTATATGTACCTATAGGTACCTATGTGATCTTTCAATTGGTAACCAAGAGATTACAATGGTAAAACACAGCAAGCTCAAATCCAACCGCTGCTCACCAATGTGAGAAGTTGGCCTGGTATATGATGTTCACTAGTTAAAGTGACCACCTTGTACCATGCCAAACAACCCTTATGGTGTGGTTGTAAGTCAACCTTTTCGGACTAGCTGCCCTAGTGGTAGCGTAGGCTAAGCAGTCTTTGAGGCTAAACTCGTGAAGCGTGTTAAGCCAGCTGTTTTACCAAATGCAACCCCCTTTTATACCAATGAAAGGACACCACACAGATATATATTCAAAATATATATGTATTTATTTCTCAAAGTAACCCCTAGTCTCTTTATGAGCACAGGAGCACAAATCGTCAAACAAGATTACAGTAGAATACACAGAAGTTGCACTTTATATGGATAGGCCCTGGTGGCCGCTCAAACCATATACTAAAATAGTGGTATAAGTACCACGAACAGAAAAGGGAAAAGGCCTAGGGCCTCTAGAATCGCTGGGCCTACAAGGAGCTAACTTCAGTTAGTGACCAGGAGGTCCACGGGTTGCGTGTGCAGAGCAAATAGTCACACGCGTGCTCCCATAGGTTTTCAATGGGTGCGTAAAAAGTACAAAGTTACTGCAAAAAGGATCTTCCGGATGGACTATGAACTCAGGATTGGAAACACAGACACTAGAGATGTTACTCTACACTTGGGCACCGGAGTGCCAGCTTTACCTCACTGTGAGAAGTTGGCCTGGTATATGATGTTCACTAGTTAAAGTGACCACCTTGTACCATGCCAAGCAACCCTTATGGTGTGGTTGTAAGTCAACCTTTTCGGACTACCTGCCCTAGTGGTAGCCTAGGCTAAGCAGTCTTTGAGGCTAAACTCGTGAAGCGTGTTAAGCCAGCTGTTTTACCAAATGCAACCCCCTTTTATACCAATGAAAGGACACCACACAGATATATATTCAAAATATATATGTATTTATTTCTCAAAGTAACCCCTAGTTTCTTTATGTGCACAGGAGCACAAATCGTCAAACAAGATTACAGTAGGATACACAGAAGTTGCACTTTATATGGATAGGCCCTGGTGGCCGCTCAAACCATATACTAAAATAGTGGTATAAGTACCACGAACAGAAAAGGGAAAAGGCCTAGGGCCTCTAGAATCGCTGGGCCTACAAGGAGCTAACTTCAGTTAGTGACCAGGAGGTCCATGGGTTGCGTGTGCAGAGCAAATAGTCACACGTGTGCTCCCATAGGTTTTCAATGGGTGCGTAAAAAGTACAAAGTTACTGCAAAAAGGATCTTCCGGATGGACTATGAACTCAGGATTGGAAACACAGACACTAGAGATGTTACTCTACACTTGGGCACCGGAGTGCCAGCTTTACCTCACCCACAGGAAGCGGGTGCATAGGTGTCGAAGTGCGTCGGGTTTCTTCTATCTGTTCAATGGAGCCTGTGGACAAAGATGAGCAGGCGGTCGGTCCGGAAGAGATGCGGTGAATCCAAGGGTGGATCAGAGTTGTAGAAGACCTGTAAGCAGAGGGGACAGTGTTCACAGTCACTAGCCAGTGACCAGCGTGGCACCAGGTGGGTACCAGGCGATGTTGGGTGCAAACAGGAAGAAATGTGCAGCTTGTCTCTGCAGCCACGTGGTCCCTGAAGGTTGACGACGTCCAGGAGTTGGTTCACGAGCTGTCCTACGCAGGCTCTCGCTGTTAGCGGTGTTGGCGACTTGATCGAAACAAACAAGCCTTGGCAAAAGCAATTGTTGTGGAAAACGAAATAAGCTGATGGTTCTGACCAGCAAGGTCAGAGGGATTGCTCCTTTGGAGGGGAGCAAGGGCCAGTCTTGAGCAACCAGGTCAGTGGTGTATTTCTTGAAGTTCATCGCCAAGATGGCCACTAGCCAACGGGCCAGCAACCGGTTAGGCGCGTCGAGTGGCAAAAATGCAGAAGAGCCCCACGCAGATCGGGGAGATGCTGGAGGGCTCACCTTTGGTGCAGATGCTGCTCGAGGGTTGGGCTTCTCAGATCCCAAAGCACAACTTGGAGGGAGCCTCGGTTGTTGCGCTTGCAGCTTGTCGTGGTCGTTTCAAGATGGCTGGCTCCACCTGTCTCGGTGCCTCCACGGGTCTCCTCTTTTCAGGGACTGTGGATCGGGTGGTGAGAGGTCTGGAGGTCCAGGTCTTGTCAGTCTCTGGGCTCGGGCTCTGGCGGGAGGCGGCAGCAAAGCAGACGTTGATTCGCTGGATGGTGCTGGCGTTAGCAAGGTGGTCACTCCCTGACCACAGGGGAGATTTCCTTCAGTCTTCTGTGCAGCAGAAAGTCGAAGTTCCCGTCTTCTTCTTAGTTTCAAGTTGATTCCAGGATGTCTGAAGTCTTAGGACACAGCTCCTACCTTTAAGCGGATTCTAGGGGCCGGACTACCTGCTAGGTCCCTCCCTAAGGGTGGGACCAGGAAGGGGGGTGGTTACACCCCCAATCCTTTGTCCAGCTCGCCCCAGGTCCAGGGCTGGTGTGCCCCAGGACCGGTTTGAACTGGCATATGCACCGAGGCTCCTTGTGAGCCTCAGGCATGTCTGGTTTCTTTCAAGCCCTACCTGACCAATACACAAAATCCTGTCTGGGGTGGTGCATGCACCTCCCCTGGCAGGAAACCCTTTGTCCACACCTCCCAAGCTGCAAGGACTCCCAGCAGCAGGAGGGCAGACTTGTGTCTGTGGTGGCAGCATCCATTTTGTGGATCTGAGGCTATGTCTGATTTTACCCGGGTTTCAGGTACTGTACATGTCGTGTCCCTCTAGAAGGGTGGAATGCTAACCCCGTCGCCAGAATTGGCGAGGGGTTAGTATTCCAATTCGTATGACACCTTACTCGACATGTTTTGATAAAGCCAAACCAAAGATAGCATTTAACCGCGAGGTTCATAATGCACTTAAGAGTATATGGTATGACGATATCTGGAAACAGTAGAAGGAAGTTGTTACGACCACTGCAGACAGGCTCAGCTCATGCCAGAGCACCATCTCACATGGAACCAAGCACTCTGCCTTCAGGATTGTCAAGGCCTGCCATAGGAGTGACTTATAGGTTAACATGTGTCCCATTTAAGGTTAGGTATAGGTATACTACACCTAAGTAAGAGGTGGTTACACCAACTTACCCCAGCTGAGTGATCAGCCAGTTGTGTCAAATTGGTTAGGCCAGGCCAGGGGTGGCACAATACATGCTTCAGCCCCTGGTAGGCCTTAGATACACCAATACCCTGGGTACCTAGTGTACACTGGTACAGGGGCTCACAGGGTGATCTAGTTCCAATTGGTTATGCACCTAGAGTGCATAGTGTAAATTTAGAAGAGAGAACAGCAGGCTGGGGGTCTGATTGGCAGGCCCACAGCCTCAATATGTCAAAAACCAGTGAAGCAAAAAGCAAAAATTTGGGGTGACCATAGGATAGCAGACCCTACTCTCCTACACAACCCCCCCCCCCAAACGCTGGGACATTAAACTAGCCTTGACCAGTCTCGTCTTCATGTCCTAAGTGGAAGTACCTGGAGAGACCATCTGCATTCCCATGGTCAGTACCTGGCCGGTGCTCCACTGTAAAGTCCATCCCCTGTAGGGAAATGGACCACCTAGGCAGTTTGGGGTTTTCACCCTTTATCTGATTTAGCCACAAGAGGGGCTTATGGTCGGTCTGAATCTTGAAGTGAGTGCCAAACAAGTATGGCCTCAGCTTCTTCAGGGCCCACACCACAGCAAAGGCCTCCCTCTCAATAGCTGACCAATTCTTCTCTCTGGGGGTCAACCTTCTGCTAATAAAAGCAATGGGTTGGTCTTGACCATCTACATTAAGTTGTGACAGCACAGCTCCCACACCCAACTCAGAAGCATCTGTTTGGACAATAAACTCTTTGGAGTAGTCAGGACTTTTCAGGATAGGTGCAGAGCACATGGCCTCCTTCAGGTCATCAAATGCCTTTTGACAGCTTACTGTCCACTGAACCTTTTTGGGCATCTTCTTGGATGTCAGATCATTAAGAGAAGTCACAATGGACCCATAGTTCTTAACAAACTTCCTGTAGTACCCAGTCAAGCCCAAGAAAGCTCGAACTTGAGTCTGGGTGGTTGGAGGAGACCAGTTCTTGATGGATTGTATCTTACTCTCCAGTGGTTGAACTTGGCCTCCATCTACAAGGTGGCCCAAATACACAACCTTACTCTGCCCTATCTGGCACTTAGTGGCCTTGATAGTGAGGCCTGCCCTTTGCAGAGCCTCAAGAGCCTTCTTCAGGTGGATCAGGTGATCCTCCCAGGTGGAGCTAAAGACAGCAATGTCATCAAGATATGCTGCGCAAAAGTCATCCAACCCAGTAAGGACTTGATTCACCAACCTTTGGAAGGTGGCAGGTGCATTCTTCAGACCAAAGGGCATCACCACAAATTGGTAGTGCCCACCTGGGGTTGAGAATGCTGTTTTGGCCTTAGACTCCTCAGCTAATCTGATTTGCCAATAGCCAGCTGTCAAGTCAAATGTGCTCAAAAACTTAGCAGAAGCTAGTTTGTCTATGAGCTCATCTGCCCTTGGAATAGGGTGTGCATCTGTCCTGGTGACAGCATTGAGTCCTCTGTAATCCACACAGAACCTCATCTCTCTCTTGCTATCTTTGGTGTGAGGTTTGGGGACCAGAACCACTGGGCTAGCCCAGGGGCTCTCTGAGGGTTCAATGACACCTAATTCCAGCATTTTATGTACCTCAGCCTTTATACAGTCCCTGACGTGGTCAGGTTGTCTGTAAAGCTTGTTCTTTACAGGCAGACTGTCACCAGTGTCCACCACATGGGTACACCAGTCAGTTTGGCTAGGTATTAGGGAAAACAGATGTTGAAATGATTGTAGAACTTGTCTACATTCAGTCTGTTGATGATCAGTGAGGTTGCCTCCAAGGGTCACTCCTTCAACTGAGCCATCCTCAGGGTTCTGAGACAACAGGTCTGGGAGAGGGTCACTGTAGGAGAGTAGGGTCTGCTATCCTATGGTCACCCCAAATTTTTGTTTTTTGCTTCACTGGTTTTTGACATATTGAGGCTGTGGGCCTGCCAATCAGACCCCCAGCCTGCTGTTCTCTCTACTAAATTAAAACTATGCACCCTAGGTGCATAACCAATTGGAAGTGGATCACCCTGTCAGCCCCTGTACCAGTGTACACTAGGTACCCAGGGCATTGGTGTACCCAAGGCCTGCCAGGGGCTGAAGCATGTATTATGCCACCCCAGGCTTGGCCTAACAATTTGACACAACTGGCTGATCACTCAGCTGGGGTAAGTTGGTGTAATCACCTCTTACTTAGGTGTAGTATACCTATACCTAACCTTAAATGGGACACCTGGTAACCTATAAGTCACTCCTATGGCAGGCCTTAACAATCCTGAAGGCAGAGTGCTTGGTTCCATGTGAGATGGTGCTCTGGCATGAGCTGAGCCTGTCTGCAGTGGTCGGAACAACTTCCTTCTACTGTTTCCAGATATCGTCATACCATATACTCTTAAGTGCATTATGAACCTCGCGGTTAAATGCTATCTTTGGTTTGGCTTTATCAAAACATGTTGAGTAAGGTGTCATACGAATTGGAATACTAACCCCTCACCAATTCTGGCGACGGGGTTAGCATTCCACCCTTCTAGAGGGACACGACATGTACAGTACCTGAAACCCGGGTAAAATCAGACATAGCCTCAGCTCCACAAAATGGATGCTGCCACCACAGACACAAGTTTGCCCTCCTGCTGCTGGGAGTCCTTCCAGCTTGGGAGGTGTGGACAAAGGGTTTCCTGCCAGGGGAGGTGCATGCACCACCCCAGACAGGATTTTGTGTATTGGTCAGGTAGGGCTTGAAAGAAACCAGACATGCCTGTGGCTCACAAGGAGCCTCGGTGCATATGCCAGTTCAAACCGGTCCTGGGGCACACCAGTCCCGGGCCTGGGGCGAGCTGGACAAAGGATTGGGGGTGTAACCACCCCCCTTCCTGGTCCCACCCATAGGGAGGGACCTAGCAGGTAGTCCGGCCCCTAGAATCCGCTTAAAGGTAGGAGCTGTGTCCTAAGACTTCAGAAATCCTGGAATCAACTTGAAACTAAGAAGAAGACGGGAACTTCGACGCTCTGCTGCACAGAGGACTGAAGCCAATCTCCCCTGTGGTCAGGGAGTGACCACCTTGCTAACGCAAGCACCATCCAGCGAATCAACGTCTGCTTTGCCGCCGCCTCCCGCCGGAGCCCGAGCCCAGAGACTGACAAGACCTGGACCTCCAGACCTCTCACTGCCCGATCCACAGTCCCTGAAAAGAGGAGACCCGTGGAGGCACCGAGACACGTGGAGCCAGCCATCTTGAAACGACCACGACAAGCTGACAAGTGCAACAACCGAGGCTCCCTCCAAGTTGTGCTTTGGGATCTGAGAAGCCCAACCCTCGAGCAGCATCTGCACCAAAGGTGAGCCCTCCAGCATCTCCACGATCTGCGTGGGGCCCTTCTGCATTTTGCCACTCGACGCGCCTAACCGGTTGCTGGCCCGCTGGCTAGTAGCCATCTTGGCAACGAACTTTAAAAAATACACCACTGGTCTGGTTGCTCCAGACTGGCCCTTGCTCCCCTCCAAAGGAGCAGTCCCTCTGACCTTGCTGGTCAGAACCATCAGCTTATTTCATCTCCTACAACAATTGCTTTTGCCAAGGTTGGTTTGCTTCGATCAAGTCGCCGACACCGCCGTCAGCGAGAGCCTGCATGGGACAGCTCGTGAACCGACTCCTGGGCGTCGTCGACCTCCAGGGACCACGTGGCTGTAGAGACAAGCTACACCTTTCTTCCTGTTTGCACCCGACATTGCCTGGTACCCACCTGGTGCCACGCTGGTCACTGGCTAGTGACTGTGAACACTGTCCCCTCTGCTTACAGGTCTTCAACATCTCCGATCCACTCTTGGATCCACCGCATCTCTCCCGGACCGACCGCCTGCAGCATCTTTGTCTTCAGGCTCCACGGAACAGATAGAAGAAACCCGACGCACTTCGAGGCCCATGCACCCGCTTCCTGTGGGTGAGGTAAAGCTGGCACTCCTGTGCCCAAGTGTAGTATTACATCTCTAGTGCCTGTGTTCCAAATCTTGAGTTCCTAGTCCATCCGGAAGATCCTCTTTGCAGTAACTTTCTACTTTTTACGCACCCATTGAAACCTATGGGAGCACGCGTGTGACTATTTGCTCTGCACACGCCACCCGTGGACCTCCTGGTCACTAACTGAAGTTAGCTCCTTGTAGGCCCAACGATTCTAGAGGCCCTAGGCCTTTTCCCTTTTCTGTTCGTGGTACTTATACCACTATTTTAGTATATGGTTCGAGCGGCCACCAGGGCCTATCCATATAAAGTGCAACTTCCGTGTATTCTACTGTAATCTTGTTTGACGATTTGTGCTCCTGTGCTCATAAAGAGACTAGGGGTTACTTTGAGAAATAAATACATATATGTTTTGAATATATATCTGTGTGGTGTCCTTTCATTGGTATAAAAGGGGGTTGCATTTGGTAAAACAGCTGGCTTAACACGCTTCACGAGTTTAGCCTCAAAGACTGCTTAGCCTATGCTACCACTAGGGCAGGTAGTCCGAAAAGGTTGACTTACAACCACACCATAAGGGTTGCTTGGCATGGTACAAGGTGATCACTTTAACTAGTGAGCATCATATACCAGGCCAACTTCTCACATTGGTGAGCAGCGGTTGGATTTGAGCTTGCTGTGTTTTACCATTGTAATCTCTTGGTTACCAATTGAAAGATCACATAGGTACCTGTAGGTACATATAAAACAAGATTAGATATACATAAGTTCTACTGAACTTAGTTGTTGTAGAGCAAAGGGAGTAGCACAACCTGACTACAACTACTAGATAGGTTTAGTAGGTAAACCCAAGTGTAGGTAGATTGCAACACATCCACCCACACTTAAGAGCAATGGCTGGGGCAGAGGGGTCCACTGTACCCATCTCTGTTGAGAGTGACCCCCAGAGGGCACCATCCATCTTTGCTACCCTTAATCAGAATGAGCTCAGGCATTTGGCAACTCTTAGAGGCCTTAAACAGCCCAAGAACCCTACCTCTGCTGAGCTCAGAGAACTCTTGCAAAATGATGAAAATCAGAGAGAGCTCAAGAAAGCTTCCCAGTTAGCCCCCTTAGGGTCAGGAACAGGAGGCCCCCCTTCTGAAGATGCTACAGAAGTACCCCTTTCCAATAGCCATCCCTTAGATGAGAACCATACTACAGAGGAGGACAGTGGAGAAGATACAGAGAGTAGTGATGATGAAGGGAGAACTAGCCCAGTGCCAAGTGTTATACTTGGCCCAGCTAAACTAAGGCTATTGGGGACTGACAATGGGATCATCCCATTGGACCTCCCCAGTGGACTTAACCAGGGGCTTGGGAGGCAAAGGAATCGCTCAGGTGACTCCAATGCTTCTCATGCCTCTAGAGGCTCTCAAGGTCACTCCAGGAAAAGGATGACCACCCCTCAGAGGAGGGAACATGAGGCCAGAATGCAGGAAGCCCAGCTGAGGATCAGGAAGCAGGAGCTAGAAGTAGCCCTGATGGAAGAAAAACTGAGTAAGGCTAGGCAACCTAGAGAGAGTGGGTCTATACCCACTGGTGGCAGCATTGTCCCTAAGGACAAAGATAGGGTCTTTGATAATAGGAACCTGTCTAAGGTTGTGCCCCCCTACAAAAGTGGGGATTACATCCACAAATCGATAACTGCTCTTGAGAGAGCCTGCAAAGTACAGCAGGTTCCTGAAGACCAGTGGGCAGCAATCCTCTGGCTCTCCTTTGAAGGAAGAGGCAGAGACAGACTCCTCACTGTTAGAGAAGAGGATGTCAGAAATTACAGAGTCCTGAAGAGTGTTCTAGTTGATGGGTTAGGCTTAACCACTGAACAGTACAGGTTAATGTTCAGAGACACCCAAAAGACACAGACTCAGGACTGGTCTGAATACATTGAATGTGCCACTAAGGCTTTGGAGGGTTGGTTGCTGGGAAGTAAGGTATCTGATTTTACAGGATTGTATAATTTGATGATGAGAGAACAGATTTTAAATAACTGTCAAAACCAGCAACTGCATCAACACTTGGTTGACTCTGATCTGACCTCTCCCCAAGAATTGGGAAAGAAGGCAGACAAATGGGTCAGAACCAGGGTTAAGCAAAAGAACCAGAACCAGGGCCAAGGGGGTGATCAGAAGAAAACAGACCAAAAGGGTGGAGATCAGAAATCTAAAGACCAGAAGTCTTCAACAGGGCCCCAAACTGCTGCTAAGGAGGGTGGGTCCCAACAACAATCCAAGGGAAAGAAGAAAGAAGGTCAAAAGAAACCCTGGTGCAATCATTGCAAGAATACAACTCACTGGACTAGTGATTGTAAGAAGGGTGGAGCCCCCAACACTGTTGCCCCTAAGGCACCTGCTCCCAGTACTACTGTTAGCAGTGTTGGTCCCCAGACAAAGGGTGTAGTGGGAATCACTATGGGAACTGAAGGAGATTCTGACTTAGACAGAACCCTGACACAGGCAGTCTTGATCTGTGATGGGGACATTGATTTGTTCCTGACTGTGAGCCCCAGTAACCTGAGCAACTACAGACAGACTCCTTTAATTAACGAAAAAGTGGCTCAAGCCTACAGGGACACATGTGCCAGTGTCACTATGGTGAATACCAGGCTTTGTGGACCCTGGACAGTACATACCAGGTGAGAACTGCCTGGTGACCAATGCCAGCAATGCCACTACTTCACATAGTGTGGCAGTTGTTAACTTCTCATGGGGAGGGGTAACTGGCCTCAAAAGGGTTGTGGTTAGTGCAGACCTCCCAGTAGAATGTTTGTTGGGCAATGACCTAGAGAGTTCTCTATGGTCAGAAGTGGAGTACAGGACTCATGCAGAGATGTTAGGTATATCATCACATGTCCTTGCTGTGACCAGGTCACAGGCCAAAAAGTGCCTCACTGAACCTCAGGTCTTGGATCCTGGAACAATGGACCAAGCACCTACCAAGAAGAAGAACAGGAGGGTCAAGGCTGTGCCTCCCCCCCTGCCTCAGAGTGATGATCAGCCTTCCCAGGAAGCTGATCTAGAGGACCCTGAAGGAACTGTCCTTGAAGAGCTTGAACCTGATCAGGTTGAGTTTCTGGGGACAGGGGGACCTTCAAGGGCTGACTTGAGGCAGGCTCAGTTATCCTGTCCCTCTCTTGAACCCCTCAGACAGCTGGCTGCTGCTGAGGCTGCTGGGAATGCTCAAGGTACCCATAAAGTGTATTGGGATGAAGGGCTCCTTTATTCAGAGGCTAGAGACCCCAAGCCTGGTGCTACCAGGAGGTTGGTTATACCTCTGCAATTTAGGGGCTTCCTTCTTACCTTGGCCCATGATATTCCTTTAGCAGGACACTTAGGCCAGAACAAGACTTGGGACAGACTTGTCCCTCACTTTCACTGGCCTCACATGAATGAAGATACAAAGGAGTGTTGTCGCTCCTGTGTGACCTGCCAAGCCAGTGGCAAATCAGGTGGCACAACAAAGGCCCCCCTAATACCACTACCTGTGGTGGGGGTCCCCTTTGAAAGAGTGGGAATAGATATAGTGGGTCCCATGGATCCTCCCACTGCATCTGGGCACAGATTTATACTGGTGGTAGTGGATCATGCCACCAGGTATCCAGAGGCAATTCCCCTTAGGACCACTACAGCTCCTGTTGTGGCCAGGGCCCTGCTGGGAGTATTCTCCAGAGTGGGGTTTCCTAAGGAGGTAGTATCTGACAGAGGTACCAACTTTATGTCAGGATACTTGACAGCTATGTGGAAGGAATGTGGTGTCAACTACAAGTTCACCACCCCTTATCACCCACAATGCAATGGGCTTGTTGAGAGATTCAACAAGACCCTAAAGGGTATGATCAAAGGATTACCTGAAAAGCTCAGGCGAAGATGGGACATCCTTCTACCCTGCCTTCTGTTTGCTTACAGAGAGGTCCCACAAAAAGGAGTTGGCTACAGCCCCTTTGAATTGTTGTTTGGGCACCCTGTAAGAGGCCCACTGTGTTTAGTGAAGGAAGGATGGGAGTTACCTCTCAAAAAGCCTAAGCAAGACATAGTGGACTATGTACTTGGTCTCCGCTCCAGGATGGCTGAGTATATGGAGAAGGCATCCAAAAACCTTGAGGCAAGCCAGGCCTTACAGAAAGCTTGGCATGACCAAAAGGCTGTCTTGGTTGAGTTTCAGCCAGGACAGAAGGTATGGGTGCTGGAGCCAGTGGCCCCAGCAGGACTCCAAGACAAATGGTCTGGACCCCATACAATCCTGGAAAAGAAGGGAGAGGTCACCTACTTGGTAGACCTAGGAACTCCCAGGAGTCCCCACAGGGTACTCCATGTTAACAGGCTTAAAGCATATGTTGACAGGGCAGACATGGGCTTGCTCATGGCTACAGACGAGGGACAGGAGGAAGAGAGTGGCCCTCTCCCAGACCTGTTGTCTCAGAACCCTGAAGATGGCTCAGTTGAAGGAGTGACCCTTGGAGGCAACCTCACTGCCCATCAGCAGACTGAATGTAGACAGGTTCTACAATCATTTTCACATATGTTTTCCTTGATACCTAGTCAAACTGACTGGTGTACCCACGTGGTGGACACTGGTGACAGTCTGCCTGTAAAGAACAAGCTTTACAGACAACCTGACCACGTCAGGGACTGTATAAAGGCTGAGGTACATAAAATGCTGGAATTAGGTGTCATTGAACCCTCAGAGAGCCCCTGGGCTAGCCCAGTGGTTCTGGTCCCCAAACCTCACACCAAAGATGGCAAGAGAGAGATGAGGTTCTGTGTGGATTACAGAGGTCTCAATGCTGTCACCAGGACAGATGCACACCCTATTCCAAGGGCAGATGAGCTCATAGACAAACTAGCTTCTGCAACGTTTTTGAGCACATTTGACTTAACAGCTGGCTATTGGCAAATCAGATTAGCTGAGGAGTCTAAGGCCAAAACAGCATTCTCAACCCCAGGTGGGCACTACCAGTTTGTGGTGATGCCCTTTGGTCTGAAGAATGCACCTGCCATCTTCCAAAGGCTGGTGAACCAAGTCCTTACTGGGTTGGATGACTTTTGCGCAGCATATCTTGATGACATTGCTGTCTTTAGCTCCACCTGGGAGGATCACCTGATCCACCTGAAGAAGGCTCTTGAGGCTCTGCAAAGGGCAGGCCTCACTATCAAGGCTACTAAGTGCCAGATAGGGCAGAGTAAGGTTGTATATTTGGGCCACCTTGTAGGTGGAGGCCAAGTTCAACCACTGGAGAGTAAGATACAATCCATCAAGGACTGGTCTCCTCCAACCACCCAGACTCAAGTTCGAGCTTTCTTGGGCTTGACTGGGTACTACAGGAAGTTTGTTAAGAACTATGGGCCCATTGTGACTCCTCTTAATGATCTGACATCCAAGAAGATGCCCAAAAAGGTTCAGTGGACAGTAAGCTGTCAAAAGGCATTTGATGACCTGAAGGAGGCCATGTGCTCTGCACCTATCCTGAAAAGTCCTGACTACTCCAAAGAGTTTATTGTCCAAACAGATGCTTCTGAGTTGGGTGTCGGAGCTGTGCTGTCACAACTTAATGTAGATGGTCAAGACCAACCCATTGCTTTTATTAGCAGAAGGTTGACCCCCAGAGAGAAGAATTGGTCAGCTATTGAGAGGGAGGCCTTTGCTGTGGTGTGGGCCCTGAAGAAGCTGAGGCCATACTTGTTTGGCACTCACTTCAAGATTCAGACCGACCATAAGCCCCTCTTGTGGCTAAATCAGATAAAGGGTGAAAACCCCAAACTGCCTAGGTGGTCCATTTCCCTACAGGGGATGGACTTTACAGTGGAGCACCGGCCAGGTACTGACCACGGGAATGCAGATGGTCTCTCCAGGTACTTCCACTTAGGACATGAAGACGAGACTGGTCAAGGCTAGTTTAATGTCCCAGCGTTTGGGGGGGGTTGTGTAGGAGAGTAGGGTCTGCTATCCTATGGTCACCCCAAATTTTTGCTTTTTGCTTCACTGGTTTTTGACATGTTGAGGCTGTGGGCCTGCCAATCAGACCCCCAGCCTGCTGTTCTCTCTACTAAATTAAAACTATGCACCCTAGGTGCATAACCAATTGGAAGTGGATCACCCTGTCAGCCCCTGTACCAGTGTACACTAGGTACCCAGGGCAATGGTGTACCCAAGGCCTGCCAGGGGCTGAAGCATGTATTATGCCACCCCAGGCTTGGCCTAACAATTTGACACAACTGGCTGATCACTCAGCTGGGGTAAGTTGGTGTAATCACCTCTTACGTAGGTGTAGTATACCTATACCTAACCTTAAATGGGACACCTGGTAACCTATAAGTCACTCCTATGGCAGGCCTTAACAATCCTGAAGGCAGAGTGCTTGGTTCCATGTGAGATGGTGCTCTGGCATGAGCTGAGCCTGTCTGCAGTGGTCGGAACAACTTCCTTCTACTGTTTCCAGATATCGTCATACCATATACTCTTAAGTGCATTATGAACCTCGCGGTTAAATGCTATCTTTGGTTTGGCTTTATCAAAACATGTCGAGTAAGGTGTCATACGAATTGGAATACTAACCCCTCGCCAATTCTGGCGACGGGGTTAGCATTCCACCCTTCTAGAGGGACACGACATGTACAGTACCTGAAACCCGGGTAAAATCAGACATAGCCTCAGCTCCACAAAATGGATGCTGCCACCACAGACACAAGTCTGCCCTCCTGCTGCTGGGAGTCCTTCCAGCTTGGGAGGTGTGGAAAAAGGGTTTCCTGCCAGGGGAGATGCATGCACCACCCCAGACAGGATTTTGTGTATTGGTCAGGTAGTGCTTGAAAGAAACCAGACATGCCTGTGGCTCACAAGGAGCCTCGGTGCATATGCCAGTTCAAACCGGTCCTGGGGCACACCAGTCCCGGGCCTGGGGCGAGCTGGACAAAGGATTGGGGGTGTAACCACCCCCCTTCCTGATCCCACCCATAGGGAGGGACCTAGCAGGTAGTCCGGCCCCTAGAATCCGCTTAAAGGTAGGAGCTGTGTCCTAAGACTTCAGACATCCTGGAATCAACTTGAAACTAAGAAGAAGACGGGAACTTCGACATTCTGCTGCACAGAAAACTGAAGGAAATCTCCCCTGTGGTTAGGGAGTGACCACCTTGCTAACGCAAGCACCATCCAGCGAATCAACGTCTGCTTTGCTGCCACCTCCCGCCGGAGCCCGAGCCCAGAGACTGACAAGACCTGGACCTCCAGACCTCTCACTGCCCGATCCACAGTCCCTGAAAAGAAGAGACCCGTGGAGGCACCGAGACACGTGGAGCCAGCCATCTTGAAACGACCACGACAAGCTGACAAGTGCAACAACCGAGGCTCCCTCCAAGTTGTGCTTTGGGATCTGAGAAGCCCAACCCTCAAGCAGCACCTGCACCAAAAGTGAGCCCTCCAGCATCTCCACGATCTGCATGGGGCCCTTCTGCATTTTGCCACTCGACGCGCCTAACCGGTTGCTGGCCCGCTGGCTAGTAGCCATCTTGGCGACGAACTTTACAAAATACACCACTGGTATGGTTGCTCCAGACTGGCCCTTGCTCCCCTCCAAAGGAGCAGTCCCTCTGACCTTGCTGGTCAGAACCATCAGCTTATTTCATCTCCTACAACAATTGCTTTTGCCAAGGTTTGTTTGCTTCGATCAAGTCGCTGACACCGCCGACAGCGAGAGCCTGCGTGGGACAGCTCGTGAACCGACTCCTGGGCTTTGTCGATCTCCAGGGACCACGTGGCTGTAGAGACAAGCTACACCTTTCTTCCTGTTTGCACCCGACATTGCCTGGTACCCACCTGGTGCCACGCTGGTAACTGGCTAGTGACTGTGAACACTGTCCCCTCTGCTTACAGGTCTTCAACATCTCCGATCCACTCTTGGATTCACCGCATCTCTCCCAGACCGACCGCCTGCAGCATCTTTGTCTTCAGGCTCCACGGAACAGATAGAAGAAACCCGACGCACTTCGAGGCCTATGAACCCGCTTCCTGTGGGTGAGGTAAAGCTGGCACTCCTGTGCCCAAGTGTAGTATTACATCTCTAGTGCCAGTGTTCCAAATCTTGAGTTCCTAGTCCATCCGGAAGATCCTCTTTGCAGTAACTTTGTACTTTTTACGCACCCATTGAAACCTATGGGAGCACGCGTGTGACTATTTGCTCTGCACACGCCACCCGTGGACCTCCTGGTCACTAACTGAAGTTAGCTCCTTGTAGGCCAAGCGATTCTAGAGGCCCTAGGCCTTTTCCCTTTTCTGTTCGTGGTACTTATACCACTATTTTAGTATATGGTTCGAGCGGCCACCAGGGCCTATCCATATAAAGTGCAACTTCCGTGTATTCTACTGTAATCTTGTTTGACGATTTGTGCTCCTGTGCTCATAAAGAGACTAGGGGTTACTTTGAGAAATAAATACATATATATTTTGAATATATATCTGTGTGGTGTCCTTTCATTGGTATAAAAGGGGGTTGCATTTGGTAAAACAGCTGGCTTAACACGCTTCACGAGTTTAGCCTCAAAGACTACTTAGCCTACGCTACCACTAGGGCAGCTAGTCCGAAAAGGTTGACTTACAAACACACCATAAGGGTTGCTTGGCATGGTACAAGGTGATCACTTTAACTAGTGAGCATCATATACCAGGCCAACTTCTCACAGTCACTCTCTTCCTCCTGTCCCTCATCTGTAGCCATGAGCAAGCCCATGTCTGCCCTGTCAACATATGCTTTTAACCTGTTAACATGGAGTACCCTATAGGGACTCCTGGGAGTTCCTAGGTCCACCAAGTAGGTAACCTCTCCCTTCTTTTCCAGGATTGTATGGGGTCCAGACCATTTGTCTTGGAGTGCTGCTGGGGCCACTGGCTCCAACAACCATACCTTCTGTCCTGGCTGAAACTCAACCAAGACAGCCTTTTGGTCATGCCAAGCTTTCTGTAAGGCCTGGCTTGCCTCAAGGTTTTTGGATGCCTTCTCCATATACTCAGCCATCCTGGAGCGGAGACCAAGTACATAGTCCACTATGTCTTGTTTAGGCTTTTTGAGAGGTAACTCCCATCCTTCCTTCACTAAACACAGTGGGCCTCTCACAGGGTGCCCAAACAACAATTCAAAGGGGCTGTAACCAACTCCTTTTTGTGGGACCTCTCTGTAAGCAAACAGAAGGCAGGGTAGAAGGATGTCCCATCTTCGCCTGAGCTTTTCAGGTAATCCTTTGCTCATACCCTTTAGGGTCTTGTTGAATCTCTCAACAAGCCCATTGCATTGTGGGTGATAAGGGGTGGTGAACTTATAGTTGACACCACATTCTTTCCACATAGCTGTCAAGTATCCTGACATGAAGTTGGTACCTCTGTCAGAAACTACCTCCTTAGGAAACCCCACTCTGGAGAATACTCCCAGCAGGGCCCTGGCCACAACAGGAGCTGTAGTGGTCCTAAGGGGAATTGCCTCTGGATACCTGGTGGCATGATCCACTACCACCAGTATAAATCTGTGCCCAGATGCAGTGGGAGGATCCATGGGACCCACTATATCAATTCCCACTCTTTCAAAGGGGACCCCCACCACAGGTAGTGGTATTAGGGGGGCCTTTGTTGTGCCACCTGATTTGCCACTGGCTTGGCAGGTCACACAGGAGCGACAAAACTCCTTGGTATCTTCATTCATGTGAGGCCAGTGAAAGTGATGGACAAGCCTGTCCCAAGTCTTGTTCTGGCCTAAGTGTCCTGCTAAAGGAATATCATGGGCCATGGTAAGAAGGAAGCCCCTAAATTGCAGAGGTATAACCAACCTCCTGGTTGCACCAGGCTTGGGGTCTCTAGCCTCTGAATAAAGGAGCCCTTCATCCCAATACACTTTATGGGTACCTTGAGCATTCCCAGCAGCCTCAGCAGCAGCCAGCTGTCTGAGGGGTTCAAGAGAGGGACAGGATAACTGAGCCTGCCTCAAGTCAGCCCTTGAAGGTCCCCCTGTCCCCAGAAACTCAACCTGATCAGGTTCAAGCTCTTCAGGGACAGTTCCTTCAGGGTCCTCTAGATCAGCTTCCTGGGAAGGTTGATCATCACTCTGAGGCAGGGGGGAAGGCACAGCCTTGACCCTCCTGTTCTTCTTCTTGGTAGGTGCTTGGTCCATTGTTCCAGGATCCAAGACCTGAGGTTCAGTAAGTCACTTTTTGGCCTGTGACCTGGTCACAGCAAGTACATGTGGTGATATACCTAACATCTCTGCATGTGTCCTGTACTCCACTTCAGACCATAGAGAACTCTCTAGGTCATTGCCCAACAAACATTCTACTGGGAGGTCTGCACTAACCACAACCCTTTTGAGGCCAGTTACCCCTCCCCATGAGAAGTTAACAACTGCCACACTATGTGAAGTAGTGGCATTGCTGGCATTGGTCACCAGGTAATTCTCACCTGGTATGTACTGTCCAGGGTCCACAAAGCCTGGTGTCACCATAGTGACACTGGCACATGTGTCCCTGTAGGCTTGAGCCACTTTTTCATTAATTAAAGGAGTCTGGCTGTACTTGCCCAGGTTACTGGGGCTAACAGTCAGGGACAAATCAATGTCCCCATCACAGATCAAGACTGCCTGTGTCAGGGTTCTGTCTAAGTCAGAATCTCCTTCAGTTCCCATAGTGATTCCCACTACACCCTTTGTCTGGGGACCAACACTGCTAACAGTAGTACTGGGAGCAGGTGCCTTAGGGGCCACTGTGTTGGGGGCTCCACCCTTCTTACAATCACTAGTCCAGTGAGTTGTATTCTTGCAATGATTGCACCAGGGTTTCTTTTGACCTTCTTTCTTCTTTCCCTTGGATTGTTGTTGGGACCCACCCTCCTTAGCAGAAGTGTGGGGCCCTGTTGAAGACTTCTGGTCTTTAGATTTCTGATCTCCACCCTTTTGGTCTGTTTTCTTCTGATCACCCCCTTGGCCCTGGTTCTGGTTCTTTTGCTTAACCCTGGTTCTGACCCATTTGTCTGCCTTCTTTCCCAATTCTTGGGGAGAGGTCAGATCAGAGTCAACCAAGTGTTGATGCAGTTGCTGGTTTTGACAGTTATTTAAAATCTGTTCTCTCATCATCAAATTGTACAATCCTGTATAATCAGATACCTTACTTCCCAGCAACCAACCCTCCAAAGCCTTAGTGGCACATTCAATGTGTTCAGACCAGTCCTGAGTCTGTGTCTTCTGGGTGTCTCTGAACATTAACCTCTACTGTTCAGTGGTTAAGCCTAACCCATCAACTAGAACACTCTTCAGGGCTCTGTAATTTCTGACATCCTCCTCCCTAACAGTGAGGAGTCTGTCTCTGCCTCTTCCTTCAAAGGAGAGCCAGAGGATTGCTGCCCACTGGTCTTCAGGAACCTGCTGCACTTTGCAGGCTCTCTCAAGAGCAGTTATCGATTTGTGGATGTAATCCCCACTTTTGTAGGGGGGCACAACCTTAGACAGGTTCCTATTATCAAAGACCCTATCTTTGTCCTTAGGGACAATGCTGCCACCAGTGGGTATAGACCCACTCTCTTTAGGTCGCCTAGCCTTACTCAGTTTCTCTTCCATCAGAGCTACTTCTAGCTCCTGTTTCCTGATTCTCAGCTGAGCTTCCTGCATTCTGGCCTCATGTTCCCTCCTCTGAGGGGTGGTCATCCTTCTCCTGGAGTGACCTTGAGAGCCTCTAGAGGCATGAGAAGCATTGGATTCACCTGAGTGATTCCTTTGCCTCCCAGACCCCTGGTTAAGTCCACTGGGGAGATCCAATGGGATGATCCCATTGTCAGTCCCCAATAGCCTTAGTTTAGCTGGGCCAAGTATAACACTTGGCACTGGCCTAGTTCTCCCTTCTTCCTCACTACTTTCTGTATCCTCCCCACTTTCCTCCTCTGTAGTATGATTCTCATCTAAGGGATGGCTATTGGAAAGGGATACTTCAGTAGCATCTTCAAAAGGGGGGCCTCCTGTTCCTGTCCCTAAGGGGCCTAACTGGGAGGCTTTCCTGAGAGCTTTCTGATCTTCATAAGACTGTAAGAACTCTCTAAGTTCAGCAGAAGTAGGATTCTTGGGCTGTTTAAGGCCCCTGATATTTGCCAACTGCCTGAGCTCATTTTGATTAAGGGTAGCAAAGATGGATGGTGCCCTCTGGGGGTCACTCTCAACAGAGATGGGTACATTGGACCCCTCTGCCCCAGCCATTGCTCTTAAGTGTGGGTGGATGTGTTGCAATCTACCTACACTTGGGTTTACCTACTAAACCTATCTAGTAGTTGTAGTCAGGGTGTGCTACTCCCTTTGCTCTACAACACTAAGTTCAGTAGAACTTAAGTATATCTAATCTTGTTTTATATGTACCTACAGGTACCTATGTGATCTTTCAATTGGTAACCAAGAGATTACAATGGTAAAACACAGCAAGCTCAAATCCCACCGCTGCCACCAATGTGAGAAGTTGGCCTGGTATATGATGTTCACTAGTTAAAGTGACCGCCTTGTACCATGCCAAGCAACCCTTATGGTGTGGTTGTAAGTCAACCTTTTCGGACTAGCTGCCCTAGTCGTAGCGTAGGCTAAGCAGTCTTTGAGGCTAAACTCGTGAAGCGTGTTAAGCCAGCTGTTTTACCAAATGCAACCCCCTTTTATACCAATGAAAGGACACCACACAGATATATATTCAAAATATATATGTATTTATTTCTCAAAATAACCCCTAGTCTCTTTATGAGCACAGGAGCACAAATCGTCAAACAAGATTACAGTAGGATACACAGAAGTTGCACTTTATATGGATAGGCCCTGGTGGCCGCTCAAACCATATACTAAAATAGTGGTATAAGTACCACGAACAGAAAAGGGAAAAGGCCTAGGGCCTCTAGAATTGCTGGGCCTACAAGGAGCTAACTTTAGTTAGTGACCAGGAGGTCCACGGGTTGCGTGTGCAGAGCAAATAGTCACACGCGTGCTCCCATAGGTTTTCAATGGGTGCGTAAAAAGTACAAAGTTACTGCAAAAAGGATCTTCCGGATGGACTATGAACTCAGGATTGGAAACACAGACACTAGAGATGTTACTCTACACTTGGGCACTGGAGTGCCAGCTTTACCTCACCCACAGGAAGCGGGTGCATAGGTGTCGAAGTGCGTCGGGTTTCTTCTATCTGTTCAATGGAGCCTGTGGACAAAGATGCTGCCGGCGGTCGGTCCGGAAGAGATGCGGTGAATCCAAGGGTGGATCGGAGTTGTAGAAGACCTGTAAGCAGAGGGGACAGTGTTCACAGTCACTAGCCAGTGACCAGCGTGGCACCAGGTGGGTACCAGGCGATGTCGGGTGCAAACAGGAAGAAAGGTGCAGCTTGTCTCTGCAGCCACGTGGTCCCTGAAGGTCGACGACATCCAGGAGTCGGTTCACGAGCTGTCCCACGCAGGCTCTCGCTGTCGGCGGTGTTTGCGACTTGATCAAAACAAACAAGCCTTGGCAAAAGCAATTGTTGTGGAAAACAAAATAAGCTGATGGTTCTGACCAGCAAGGTCAGAGGGATTGCTCCTTTGGAGGGGAGCAAGGGCCAGTCTGGAGCAACCAGACCAGCGGTGTATTTTTTGAAGTTCATCGCCAAGATGGCCACTAGCCAACAGGCCAGCAACCGGTTAGGCGCCTCGAGTGGCAAAAATGCAGAAGGGCCCCACGCAGATCGGGGAGATGCTGGAGGGCTCACCTTTGGTGCAGATGCTGCTCGAGGGTTGGGCTTCTCAGATCCCAAAGCACAACTTGGAGGGAGCCTCGGTTGTTGCGCTTGCAGCTTGTCGTGGTCGTTTCAAGATGGCTGGCTACACGTGTCTCGGTGCCTCCACGGGTCTCCTCTTTTCAGGGACTGTGGATCGGGCGGTGAGAGATCTGGAGGTCCAGGTCTTGTCAGTCTCTGGGCTCGGGCTCCAGCGGGAGGCGGCGGCAAAGCAGACGTTGATTCGCTGGATGGTGCTTGCGTTAGCAAGGTGGTCACTCCCTGACCACAGGGGAGATTTCCTTCAGTCTTCTGTGAAGCAGAATGTCGAAGTTCCCGTCTTCTTCTTAGTTTCAAGTTGATTCCAGGATGTCTGAAGTCTTAGGACACAGCTCCTACCTTTAAGCGGATTCTAGGGGCCGGACTACCTGCTAGGTCCCTCCCTACGGGTGGGACCAGGAAGGGGGGTGGTTACACCCCCAATCCTTTGTCCAGCTCGCCCCAGGTCCAGGGCTGGTGTGCCCCAGGACCGGTTTGAACTGGCATATGCACCGAGGCTCCTTGTGAGCCTCAGGCATGTCTGGTTTCTTTCAAGCCCTACCTGACCAATACACAAAATCCTGTCTGGGGTGGTGCATGCACCTCCCCTGGCAGGAAACCCTTTGTCCACACCTCCCAAGCTGGAAGGACTCCCAGCAGCAGTAGGGCAGACTTGTGTCTGTGGTGGCAGCATCCATTTTGTGGAGCTGAGGCTATGTCTGATTTTACCCGGGTTTCAGGTACTGTACATGTCGTGTCCCTCTAGAAGGGTGGAATGCTAACCCCGTCGCCAGAATTGGCGAGGGGTTAGTATTCCAATTCGTATGACACCTTACTCGACATGTTTTGATAAAGCCTGTAGGAGAGTAGGGTCTGCTATCCTATGGTCACCCCAAATTTTTGTTTTTTGCTTCACTGGTTGTTGACATATTGAGGCTGTGGGCCTGCCAATCAGACCCCCAGCCTGCTGTTCTCTCTACTAAATTAACACTATGCACCCTAGGGGCATAACCAATTGGAAGTGGATCACCCTGTCAGCCCCTGTACCAGTGTACACTAGGTACCCAGGGCATTGGTGTACCCAAGGTCTGCCAGGGGCTGAAGCATGTATTATGCCACCCCAGGCTTGGCCTAACAATCTGACACAACTGGCTGATCACTCAGCTGGGGTAAGTTGGTGTAATCACCTCTTACTTAGGTGTAGTATACCTATACCTAACCTTAAATGGGACACCTGGTAACCTATAAGTCACTCCTATGGCAGGCCTTAACAATCCTGAAGGCAGAGTGCTTGGTTCCATGTGAGATGGTGCTCTGGCATGAGCTGAGCCTGTCTGCAGTGGTCGTAACAACTTCCTTCTACTGTTTCCAGATATCGTCATACCATATACTCTTAAGTGCATTATGAACTTCGCGGTTAAATGCTATCTTTGGTTTGGCTTTATCAAAACATGTCGAGTAAGGTGTCATACGAATTGGAATACTAACCCCTCGCCAATTCTGGTGACGGGGTTAGCATTCCACCCTTCTAGAGGGACACGACATGTACAGTACCTGAAACCCGGGTAAAATCAGACATAGCCTCAGCTCCACAAAATGGATGCTGCCACCACAGACACAAGTCCGCCCTCCTGCTGCTGGGAGTCCTTCCAGCTTGGGAGGTGTGGACAAAGGGTTTCCTGCCAGAGGAGGTGCATGCACCACCCCAGACAGGATTTTGTGTATTGGTCAGGTAGGGCTTGAAAGGAACCAGACATGCCTGTGGCTCACAAGGAGCCTCGGTGCATATGCCAGTTCAAACCGGTCCTGGGGCACACCAGTCCCGGGGCAAGCTGGACAAAGGATTGGGGGTGTAACCACCCCCCTTCCTGGTCCCACCCCTAGGGAGGGACCTAGCAGGTAGTCCGGCCCCTAGAATCCGCTTAAAGGTAGGAGCTGTGTCCTAAAACTTCAGACATCCTGGAATCAACTTGAAACTAAGAAGAGGACGGGAACTTCGACATTCTGCTGCACAGAAGACTGAAGAAAATCTCCCCTGTGGTCAGGGAGTGACCACCTTGCTAACGCAAGCACCATCCAGCGAATCAACGTCTGCTTTGCCGCCGCCTCCCGCCGGAGCCCGAGCCCAGAGACTGACAAGACCTGGACCTCCAGACCTCTCACCGCCCGATCCACAGTCCCTGAAAAGAGGAGACCCGTGGAGGCACCGAGACACGTGGAGCCAGCCATCTTGAAACGACCACGACAAGCTGCAAGCGCAACAACCAAGGCTCCCTCCAAGTTGTGCTTTGGTATCTGAGAAGCCCAACCCTCGAGCAGCATCTGCACCAAAGGTGGGCCCTCCAGCATCTCCACGATCTGCGTGGGGCCCTTCTGCATTTTGCCACTCGACGCGCCTAACCGGTTGCTGGCCCGCTGGCTAGTGGCCATCTTGGCGACGAACTTCAAGAACTACACCACTGGTCTGGTTGCTCCAGACTGGCCCTTGTTCCCCTCCAAAGGAGCAATCCCTCTGACCTTGCTGGTCAGAACCATCAGCTTATCTTGTTCTCCACAACAATTGCTTTTGCCAAGGCTTATTTGCTTCAATCAAGTCGCCGACACCGCCGACAGCGAGAGCCGGCGTGGGACAGCTCGTGAACCGACTCCTGGACGTCGTCGACCTTCAGGGACCACGTGGCTCCAGAGACAAGCTACACCTTTCTTCCTGTTTGCACCCGACATCGCCTGGTACCCACCTGGTGCCACGCTGGTCACTGGCTAGTGACTGTGAACACTGTCCCCTCTGCTTACAGGTCTTCAACATCTCCGATCCACTCTTGGATCCACCGCATCTCTCCCGGACCGACCGCCTGCAGCATCTTTGTCTTCAGGCTCCACGGAACAGATAGAAGAAACCCGACGCACTTCGACACCTATGCACCCGCTTCCTGTGGGTGAGGTAAAGTTGGCACTCCGGTGCCCAAGTGTAGAGTATCATCTCTAGTGCCTGTGTTTACAATCTTGAGTTCCTAGTCCATCCGGAAGATCCTTTTTGCAGTAACTTTGTACTTTTTACGCACCCATTGAAACCTAAGGGAGCACGCGTGTGACTATTTGCTCTGCACACGCCACCCGTGGACCTCCTGGTCACTAACTGAAGTTAGCTCCTTGTAGGCCCAGCGATTCTAGAGGCCCTAGGCCTTTTCCCTTTTCTGTTCGTGGTACGTATACCACTATTTTAGTATATTGTTTGAGCGGCCACCAGGGCCTATCCATATAAAGTGCAACTTCTGTGTATTCTACTGTAATCTTGTTTGACGATTTGTGCTCCTGTGCTCATAAAGAGACTAGGGGTTACTTTGAGAAATAAATACATATATATTTTGAATATATATCTGTGTGGTGTCCTTTCATTGGTATAAAAGGGGGTTACATTTGGTAAAACAACCTGCTTAACACGCTTCACAAGTTTAGCCTCAAAGACTGCTTAGCCTACGCTACCACTAGGGCAGCTAGTCCGAAAAGGTTGACTTACAACCACACCATAAGGGTTGCTTGGCATGGTACAAGGTGATCACATTAACTAGTGAGCATCATATACCAGGCCAACTTCTCACAAAGCCAAACCAAAGATAGCATTTAACTGCAAGGTTCATAATGCACTTAAGAGTATATGGTATGACGATATCTGGAAACAGTAGAAGGAAGTTGTTCCGACCACTGCAGACAGGCTCAGCTCATGCCAGAGCACCATCTCACATGGAACCAAGCACTCTGCCTTCAGGATTGTTAAGGCCTGCCATAGGAGAGACTTATAGGTTGACATGTGTCCCATTTAAGGTTAGGTATAGGTATACTACACCTAAGTAAGAGGTGGTTACACCAACTTACCCCAGCTGAGTGATCAGCCAGTTGTGTCAAATTTGTTAGGCCAGGCCAGGGGTGGCACAATACATGCTTCAGCCCCTGGTAGGCCTTAGATACACCAATGCCCTGGGTACCTAGTGTACACTGGTACAGGGGCTCACAGGGTGATCCACTTCCAATTGGTTATGCACCTAGGGTGCATAGTGTAAATTTAGTAGAGAGAACAGCAGGCTGGGGGTCTGATTGGCAGGCCCACAGCCTCAATATGTCAAAAACCAGTGAAGCAAAAAGCAAAAATTTGGGGTGACCATAGGATAGCAGACCCTACTCTCCTACAGGAAACCTAGCAAACCTATACATTTTTGAAAACTAGACACCCAGGGGAATCCAGGATGGGGTGACTTGACTGCCTCCCACCAGGGTCTGTTACCCAGAATCCCTTGCAAACCCCAAACATTATAAAAAAAAACACATTTTCCCAACATTTCTGTGGTGGAAAGTTCAGGAATCTGCGTAGATCCACAAATTTCCACCCATCCCGCGTTTCTCAAAGTCTTACGAGAAAAACGGTACCTCACTTGTGTGGGTCGGCCTAGTGCCCGCGATAGGAAACGGTGCAAAACGCAACGTGGTCACACCTCAATTTCGCAGTGAAAAATGAGCCTTTTTTAGCAAAATGTCTAGCTGTTGTTTTTGAACCCTAGCTCTGCGGGCACCTTGGGAAACCTAGCAAACCTATACATTTTTGAAAACTAGACACCCAGGGGAATCCAGGATGGGGTGACTTGACTGCCTCCCACCAGGGTCTGTTACCCAGAATCAATTGCAAACCTAAAAAATTGTCTAAAAAAACAAATTTTCCCCACATTTCTGTCGTGGAAAGTTCTGGAATCTGCGTGGATCCACAAATTTCCAACCACCCCGCGTTCCCCAAAGTCTTACGAGAAAAACAGTAACTCACTTGTGTGGGTCGGCCTAGTGCCCGCGACAGGAAACGGCGCAAAACGCATCGTGGTCACACCTCAATTTCGCAGTGAAAAATGACCCTTTTTTGGCAAAACGACTAGCTCTAGTTTTTGAACACTAGCTCTGCGGGCACCTTGGGAAACCTAGCAAACCTATACATTTTTGAAAACTAGACACCCAGGGGAATCCAGGATGGGGTGACTTGACTGCCTCCCACCAGGGTCTGTTACCCAGAATCCCTTGCAAATCTAAAGAATTGTCTAAAAAAACACATTTTCCCCACATTTCTGTCGTGGAAAGTTCCGGAATCTGCGTGGATCCACAAATTTCCACCCACCCCTCGTTCCCCAAAGTCTTACGAGAAAAACTGTACCTCACTTGTGTGGGTCGGCCTAGTGCCCGCGACAGGAAACGACGCAAAACGCAACGTGGTCGCACCTCAATTTCGCAGTGAAAAATGACCCTTTTTTGGCAAAATGACTAGCTGTAGTTTTTGAACCCTAGCTCTGCGGGCACCTTGGGAAACCTAGCAAACCTATACATTTTTGAAAACTAGACACCCCGGGGAATCCAGGATGGGGTGACTTGACTGCCTCCCACCAGGGTCTATTACCCAGAATCCCTTGCAAACCCAAACAATTATAAAAAAAAACACATTTTCCCAACGTTTCTGTGGTGGAAAGTTCCGGAATCTGCGTGGATCCACAAATTTCCACCCACCCCACGTTCCCCAAAGTCTTACGAGAAAAATGGTACCTCACTTGTGTGGGTCGGCCTAGTGCCTACGACAGGAAACGGCGCAAAACGCAACATGGTCACACCTCAATTTCGCAGTGAAAAATGACCCTTTTTTGGCAAGATGACTAGCTGTAGTTTTTGAACCCTAGCTCTGCGGGCACCTTGGGAAACCTAGCAAACCTATACATTTCTGAAAACTAGACACCCAGGGGAATCCAGGATGGGGTTACTTGACTGCCTCCCACCAGGGTCTGTTACCCAGAATCCCTTGCATACCTAAAAAATTGTCCAAAAAAACACATTTTCCCCACATTTCTCTTGGGGAAATTTCCGGAATCTGCGTGGATCCACAAATTTCCACCCACCCCGCGTTCCCCAAAGTCTTACGAGAAAAACGGTACCTCACTTGTGTGGGTCGGCCTAGTGCCCGCGACAGGAAACGGCGCAAAAGGCAACGTGGTCACACCTCAATTTCGCAGTGAAAAATGACCCTTTTTTGGCAAAATGACTAGCTGTAGTTTTTGAACCCTAGCTCTGCGGGCACCTTGGGAAACCTAGCAAACCTATACATTTTTGAAAACTAGACACCCCGGGGAATCCAGGATGGGGTGACTTGACTGCCTCCCACCAGGGTCTGTTACCCAGAATCCCTTGCAAACCCAAACAATTATAAAAAAAACCACATTTTTCCAACGTTTCTGTGATGGAAAGTTCCGGAATCTGCGTGGATCCACAAATTTCCACCCACCCCACGTTCCCCAAAGTCTTACGAGAAAAATGGTACCACACTTGTGTGGGTCGGCCTAGTGCCCGCGACAGGAAACGGCGCAAAACGCATCGTGGTCACACCTCAATTTCGCAGTGAAAAATGACCTTTTTTTGGCAAAACGACTAGCTGTAGTTTTTGAACCCTAGCTCTGCAGGCACCTTGGGAAACCTAGCAAACCTATACATTTTTGAAACTAGACACCCAGGGGAATCTAGGATGGGGTGACTTGACTGCCTCCCACCAAGGTCTGTTACCCAGAATCCCTTGCAAACCCAATTATCAAAAAAAACACATTTTCCCAACATTTCTGTGGTGGAAAGTTCCGGAATCTGTGTGGATCCACAAATTTCCACCCACCCCACGTTCCCCAAAGTCTTACGAGAAAAACGGTACCTCACTTGTGTGGGTCGGCCT
This sequence comes from Triturus cristatus, assembly GCF_964204655.1. Taxonomy (NCBI): domain Eukaryota; kingdom Metazoa; phylum Chordata; class Amphibia; order Caudata; family Salamandridae; genus Triturus; species Triturus cristatus. The sequence goes on from NC_140579.1 coordinate 750,087,989, forward strand.
AGTGCCCGCGACAGGAAACGGCGCAAAACGCAACGTGGTCACACCTCAATTTCGCAGTGAAAAATGACCTTTTTTTGGCAAAACGACTAGCTGTAGTTTTTGAACACTAGCTCTGCGGGCACCTTGGGAAACCTAGCAAACCTATATATTTTTGAAAACTAGACACCCAGGGGAATCCAGGATGGGGTGACTTGACTTCCTCCCACCAGGGTGTGTTACCCAGAATCCCATGCAAACCTAAAAAATTGTCAAAAAAAACACATTTTCCCCACATTTCTGTGGTGGAAAGTTCCGGAATCTGCGTGGATCCACAAATTTCCACCCACCCCGCGTTCCCCAAAGTCTTACGAGAAAAACAGTACCTCACTTGTGTGGGTCGGCCTAGTGCCCGCGACAGAAACCGGCGCAAAACGCAACGTGGTCACATCTCAATTTCGCAGTGAAAAATGACCCTTTTTTGGCAAAATGACTAGCTGTAGTTTTTTAACCCTAGCTCTGCGGGCACCTTGGGAAACCTAGCAAACCTATACATTTTTGAAAACTAGACACCCAGGGGAATCCAGGATGGGGTGACTTGACTGCCTCCCACCAGGGTCTGTTACCCAGAATCCCTTGCAAACCTAAAAAATTGTAAAAAATACCACATTTTCCCCACATTTCTGTAGTGGAAAGTTCCGGAATCTGCGTGGATCCACAAATTTCCACCCACCCCGCGTTCCCCAAAGTCTTACGAGAAAAACGGTACCTCACTTGTGTGGGTCGGCCTAGTGCCCGCGACAGGAAACGGCGCAAAACGCAATGTGGTCACACCTCAATTTCGCAGTGAAAAATGACCCTTTTTTGGTAAAATGACTAGCTGTAGTTTTTGAACCCTAGCTCTGCGGGCACCTTGGGAAACCTAGCAAACCTATACATTTTTTAAAACTAGACACCCAGGGGAATCCAGGATGGAGTGACTTGAGTGCCTCCCACCAGGGTCTGCTACCCAGAAACCCTTGCAAACCCCAAAAATTATTAAAAAAAACACATTTTCCCAACATTTCTGTGGTGGAAAAATCCGGATCTGCGTGGATCCACAAATTTCCACCCATCCCGCGTTCCTCAAAGTCTTACGAGAAAAACGGTACCTCACTTGTGTGGGTCGGCCTAGTGCCCGCGACAGGAAACGGCACAAAACGCAACGTGGTCACACCTCAATTTCGCAGTGAAAAATGACCCTTTTTTGGTAAAATGACTAGCTGTAGTTTTTGAACCCTAGCTCTGCGGGCACCTTGGGAAACCTAGCAAACCTATACATTTTTGAAAACTAGACACCCAGGGGAATCCAGGATGGAGTGACTTGAGTGCCTCCCACCAGGGTCTGTTACCCAGAATCCCTTGCAAACCTAAAAAATTGTCCAAAAAAACACATTTTCCCCACATTTCTGTCGTGGAAAGTTCCGGAATCTGCGTGGATCTACAAATTTCCACCCACCCCTCGTTCCCCAAAGTCTTACAAGAAAAACGGTAACTCACTTGTGTGGGTCGGCCTAGTGCCCGCGACAGGAAACGGCGCAAAACGCAACGTGGTCACACCTCAATTTCGCAGTGAAAAATGACCCTTTTTTGGCAAAATGACTAGCCGTAGTTTTTGAACCCTAGCTCTGCGGGCACCTTGGGAAACCTAGCAAACCTATACATTTTTGAAAACTAGACACCCAGGGGAATCCAGTATGGGGTGACTTGACTGCCTCCCACCAGGGTCTGTTACCCAGAATCCCTTGCAAACCCCAAAAATTATCAAAAAAAACACATTTTCCCAACATTTCTGTGGTGGAAAGTTCCGGAATCTGCGTGGATCCACAAATTTCCACCCATCCCGCGTTCCTCAAAGTCTTACGAGAAAAACGGTACCTCACTTGTGTGGGTCGGCCTAGTGCCCGCGACAGGAAACGGCAGAAAACGCAACATGGTCACACCTCAATTTCGCAGTGAAAAATGACCCTTTTTGGCAAAATGTCTAGCTGTAGTTTTTGAACCCCAGCTCTGCGGGCACCTTGGGAAACCTAGCAAACCTACACATTTTTGAAAACTAGACACCCAGGGGAATCCAGGATGCGGTGACTTGACTGCCTCCCACCAAGGTCTGTTACCCAGAATCCCTTGCAAACCCAAACAATTATAAAGAAAAACACATTTTCCCAACATTTCTGTGGTGGAAAGTTCCGGAATCTGCGTGGATCCACAAATTTCTACCCACCCCACGTTCCCCAACGTCTTACGAGAAAAACGGTACCTCACTTGTGTGGGTCGGCCTAGTGCCTGTGACAGGAAACGGCGCAAAACGCAACGTGGTCACATCTCAATTTCGCAGTGAAAAATGAACCTTTTTTGGCAAAATGACTAGCTGTAGTTTTTGAACCCTAGCTCTGCGGGCACCTTGGGAAATGTAGGAGAGTAGGGTCTGCTATCCTATGGTCACCCCAAATTTTTGCTTTTTGCTTCACTGGTTTTTGACATATTGAGGCTGTGGGCCTGCCAATCAGACCCCCAGCCTGCTGTTCTCTCTACTAAATTTACACTATGCACCCTAGGTGCATAACCAATTGAAAGTGGATCACCCTGTGAGCCCCTGTACCAGTGTACACTAGGTACCCAGGGCATTGGTGTATCTAAGGCCTGCCAGGGGCTGAAGCATGTATTATGCCACCCCAGGCTTGGCCTAACAAATTTGACACAACTGGCTGATCACTCAGCTGGGGTAAGTTAGTGTAAACACCTCTTACTTAGGTGTAGTATACCTATACCTAACCTTAAAAGGGACACATGTTAACCTATAAGTCACTCCTATGGCAGGCCTTAACAATCCTGAAGGCAGAGTGCTTGGTTCCATGTGAGATGGTGCTCTGGCATGAGCTGAGCCTGTCTGCAGTAGTCGGAACCACTTCCTTCTACTGTTTCCAGATATCGTCATACCATATACTCTTAAGTGCATTATGAACCTCGTGGTTAAATGCTAACTTTGGTTTGGCTTTATCAAAACATGTCGAGTAAGGTGTCATACGACTTGGAATACTAACCCCTCGCCAATTCTGGCGACGGGGTTAGCATTCCACCCTTCTAGAGGGACACGACATGTACAGTACCTGAAACCCGGGTAAAATCAGACATAGCCTCAGCTCCACAAAATGGATGCTGCCACCACCGACACAAGTCTGCCCTCCTGCTGCTGGGAGTCCTTCCAGCTTGGGAGGTGTGGACAAAGGGTTTCCTGCCAGGGGAGGTGTGTGCACCACCCCAGACAGGATTTTGTGTATTGGTCAGGTAGGGCTTGAAAGAAACCAGACATGCCTGTGGCTCACAAGGAGCCTTGGTGCATATGCCAGTTCAAACCGGTCCTGGGGCACACCAGCCCTGGACCTGGGGCGAGCTGGACAAAGGATTGGGGGTGTAACCACCCCCCTTCCTGGTCCCACCCTTAGGGAGGGACCTAGCAGGTAGTCCGGCCCCTAGAATCCGCTTAAAGGTAGGAGCTGTGTCCTAAGACTTCAGACATCCTGGAATCAACTTGAAACTAAGAAGAAGACGGGAACTTTGACATTCTGCTGCACAGAAGACTGAAGGAAATCTCCCCTGTGGTCAGGGAGTGACCACCTTGCTAACGCAAGCACCATCCAGGGAATCAACATCTGCTTTGCCGTCGCCTCCCACCGGAGCCCGAGCCCAGAGACTGGCAAGACCTGGACCTCCAGACCTCTCACCGCCCGATCCACAGTCCCTGAAAAGAGGAGACCCGTGGAGGCAACGAGACACGTGGAGCCAGCCATCTTGAAACGACCACGACAAGCTGCAAGTGCAACAACCGAGGCTCCCTCCAAGTTGTGCTTTGGGATCTGAGAAGCCCAACCCTCGAGCAGCATCTGCACCAAAGGTGAGCCGTCCAGCATCTCCACGATCTGCGTGGGGCCCTTCTGCATTTTGCCACTCGACGCGCCTAACCGGTTGCTGGCCCGCTCGCTAGTGGCCATCTTGGCGATGAACTTCAAGAACTACACCACTGGTCTGGTTGCTCCAGACTGGCCCTTGTTCCCCTCCAAAGGAGCAATCCCTCTGACCTTGCTGGTCAGAACCATCAGCTTATCTTGATCTCCACAACAATTGCTTTTGCCAAGGCTTGTTTGCTTCGATCAAGTCGCCGACACCGCCGACAGCGAGAGCCAGCATGGGACAGCTCGTGAACCGACTCCTGGACGTCGTCGACCTCCGGGGACCACGTGGCTGCAGAGACAAGCTACACCTTTCTTCCTGTTTGCACCCGACATCGCCTGGTACCCACCTGGTGCCACGCTGGTCACTGGCTAGTGACTGTGAACACTGTCCCCTCTGCTTACAGGTCTTCTACAACTCCGATCCACTCTTGGATCCACCGCATCCCTTCCGGACCGACCGCCTGCAGCATCTTTGTCCACAGGCTCCATTGACCCGATAGAAGAAACCCAACGCACTTCGACACCTATGCACCCGCTTCCTGTGGGTGAGGTAAAGCTGGCACTCCGGTGCCCAAGTGTAGAGTAACATCTCTAGTGTCTGTGTTTCCAATCTTAAGGTCATAGTCCATCCGGAAGATCCTTTTTTGCAGTAACTTTGTACTTTTTACGCACCTATTGAAAACCTATGGGAGCACGCGTGTGACTATTTGCTCTGCACACGCACCCCGTGGACCTCCTGGTCACTAACTGAAGTTAGCTCCTTGTAGGCCCAGCGATTCTAGAGGCCCTAGGCCTTTTCCCTTTTCTGTTCGTGGTACTTATACCACTATTTTAGTATATGGTTTGAGCGGCCACCAGGGCCTGTCCATATAAAGTGCAACTTCTGTGTATTCTACTGTAATCTTGTTTGACGATTTGTGCTCCTGTGCTCATAAAGAGACTAGGGGTTACTTTGAGAAATAAATACATATATATTTTGAATATATATCTGTGTGGTGTCCTTTCATTGGTATAAAAGGGGGTTGCATTTGGTAAAACAGCTGGCTTAACACGCTTCACGAGTTTAGCCTCAAAGACTGCTTAGCCTACGCTACCACTAGGGCAGCTAGTCCGAAAAGGTTGACTTACAACCACACCATAAGGGTTGCTTGGCATGGTACAAGGTGATCACTTTAACTAGTGAGCATCATATACCAGGCCAACTTCTCACATTGGTGAGCAGCGGTTGGATTTGAGCATGCTGTGTTTTACCATTGTAATCTCTTGGTTACCAATTGAAAGATCACATAGGTACCTGTAGGTACATATAAAACAAGATTAGATATACATAAGTTCTACTGAACTTAGTGTTGTAGAGCAAAGGGAGTAGCACACCCTGACTACAACTACTAGATAGGTTTAGTAGGTAAACCCAAGTGTAGGTAGATTGTAACACATCCACCCACACTTAAGAGCAATGGCTGGGGCAGAGGGGTCCACTGTACCCATCTCTGTTGAGAGTGACCCCCAGAGGGCACCATCCATCTTTGCTACCCTTAATCAAAATGAGCTCAGGCAGTTGGCAAATATCAGGGGCCTTAAACAGCCCAAGAATCCTACTTCTGCTGAACTCAGGGAGCTTTTACAGGCTGATGAAGATCAGAAAGCTCTCAGGAAAGCCTCCCAGTTAGGCCCCTTAGGGACAGGAACAGGAGGCCCCCCTTCTGAAGATGCTACTGAAGTACCCCTTTCCAATAGCCATCCCTTAGATGAGAATCATACTACAGAGGAGGAAAGTGGGGAGGATACAGAAAGTAGTGAGGATGAAGGGAGAACTAGCCCAGTGCCAAGTGTTATACTTGGCCCAGCTAAACTAAGGCTATTGGGGACTGACAATGGGATCATCCCATTGGATCTCCCCAGTGGACTTAACCAGGGGACTGGGAGGCAAAGGAATCACTCAGGTGAATCTAATGCTTCTCATGCCTCTAGAGGCTCTCAAGGTCACTCCAGGAGAAGGATGACCACTCCTCAGAGGAGGGAACATGAGGCCAGAATACAGGAAGCCCAGCTGAGGATCAGGAAGCAGGAGCTAGAGGTAGCCCTGACGGAAGAGAAACTGAACAAGGCTAGGCAACCTAGAGAGAGTGGGTCTATACCCACTGGTGGCAGCATTGTCCCTAAGGACAAAGATAGGGTCTTTGATAATAGGAACCTGTCTAAGGTTGTGCCCCCCTTCAAAAGTGGGGATGACATCCACAAATGGATGACTGCTCTTGAGAGAGCCTGCAAAGTGCAGCAGGTTCCTGAAGACCAGTGGGCAGCAATCCTCTGGCTCTCCTTTGAAGGAAGAGGCAGAGACAGACTCCTCACTGTTAGGGAGGAGGATGTCAGAAATTACAGAGCCCTGAAGAGTGTCCTAGTTGATGGGTTAGGCTTAACCACTGAACAGTACAGGTTAATGTTCAGAGACACCCAGAAGACACAGACTCAGGACTGGTCTGAATACATTGAATGTGCCACTAAGGCTTTGGAGGGTTGGTTGCTGGGAAGTAAGGTATCTGATTATACAGGATTGTACAATTTGATGATGAGAGAACAGATTTTAAATAACTGTCAAAACCAGCAACTGCATCAACACTTGGTTGACTCTGATCTGACCTCTCCCCAAGAATTGGGAAAGAAGTCAGACAAATGGGTCAGAACCAGGGTTAAGCAAAAGAACCAGAACCAGGGCCAAGGGGGTGATCAGAAGAAAACAGACCAAAAGGGTGGAGATCAGAAATCTAAAGACCAGAAGTCTTCAACAGGGCCCCAAACTACTGCTAAGGAGGGTGGGTCCCAACAACAATCCAAGGGAAAGAAGAAAGAAGGTCAAAAGAAACCCTGGTGCAATGATTGCAAGAATACAATTCACTGGACTAGTGATTGTAAGAAGGGTGGAGCCCCCAACACTGTTGCCCCTAAGGCACCTGCTCCCAGTACTACTGTTAGCAGTGTTGGTCCCCAGACAAAGGGTGTAGTGAGAATCACTATGGGAACTGAAGGAGATTCTGACTTAGACAGAACCCTGACACAGGCAGTCTTGATCTGTGATGGGGACATTGATTTGTCCCTGACTGTGAGCCCCAGTAACCTGGGCAAGTACAGACAGACTCCTTTAATTAATGAAAAAGTGGCTCAAGCCTACAGGGACACATGTGCCAGTGTCACTATGGTGACACCAGGCTTTGTGGACCCTGGACAGTACATACCAGGTGAGAATTACCTGGTGACCAATGCCAGCAATGCCACTACTTCACATAGTGTGGCAGTTGTTAACTTCTCATGGGGAGGGGTAACTGGCCTCAAAAGGGTTGTGGTTAGTGCAGACCTCCCAATAGAATGTTTGTTGGGCAATGACCTAGAGAGTTCTCTATGGTCAGAAGTGGAGTACAGGACTCATGCAGAGATGTTAGGTATATCATCACATGTCCTTGCTGTGACCAGGTCACAGGCCAAAAAGTGCCTCACTGAACCTCAGGTCTTGGATCCTGGAACAATGGACCAAGCACCTACCAAGAAGAAGAACAGGAGGGTCAAGGCTGTGCCTTCCCCCCTGCCTCAGAGTGATGATCAGCCTTCCCAGGAAGCTGATCTAGAGGACCCTGAAGGAACTGTCCCTGAAGAGCTTGAACCTGATCAGGTTGAGTTTCTGGGGACAGGGGGACCTTCAAGGGCTGACTTGAGGCAGGCTCAGTTATCCTGTCCCTCGCTTGAACCCCTCAGACAGCTGGCTGCTGCTGAGGCTGCTGGGAATGCTCAAGGTACCCATAAAGTGTATTGGGATGAAGGGCTCCTTTATTCAGAGGCTAGAGACCCCAAGCCTGGTGCAACCAGGAGGTTGGTTATACTTCTGCAATTTAGGGGCTTCCTTCTTACCTTGGCCCATGATATTCCTTTAGCAGGACACTTAGGCCAGAACAAGACTTGGGACAGACTTGTCCCTCACTTTCACTGGCCTCACATGAAGGAAGATACAAAGGAGTTTTGTCGCTCCGGTGTGACCTGCCAAGCCAGTGGCAAATCAGGTGGCACAACAAAGGCCCCCCTAATACCACTACCTGTGGTGGGGGTCCCCTTTGAAAGAGTGGGAATAGACATAGTGGGTCCCATGGATCATCCCACTGCATCTGGGCACAGATTTATACTGGTGGTAGTGGATCATGCCACCAGGTATCCAGAGGCAATTCCCCTTAGGACCACTACAGCACCTGTTGTGGCCAGGGCCCTGCTGGGAGTATTCTCCAGAGTGGGGTTTCCTAAGGAGGTAGTTTCTGACAGAGGTACCAACTTCATGTCAGGATACTTGACAGCTATGTGGAAGGAATGTGGTGTCAACTACAAGTTCACCACCCCTTATCACCCACAATGCAATGGGCTTGTTGAGAGATTCAACAAGACCCTAAAGGGTATGATCAAAGGATTACCTGAAAAGCTCAGGCGAAGATGGGACATCCTTCTACCCTGCCTTCTGTTTGCTTACAGAGAGGTCCCACAAAAAGGAGTTGGCTACAGCCCCTTTGAATTGTTGTTTGGGCACCCTGTAAGAGGCCCACTGTGCTTGGTGAAGGAAGGATGGGAGTTACCTCTCAAAAAGCCTAAGCAAGACATAGTGGACTATGTACTTGGTCTCCGCTCCAGGATGGCTGAGTATATGGAGAAGGCATCCAAAAACCTTGAGGCAAGCCAGGCCTTACAGAAAGCTTGGCATGACCAAAAGGCTGTCTTGGTTGAGTTTCAGCCAGGACAGAAGGTATGGGTGTTGGAGCCAGTGGCCCCAGCAGCACTCCAAGACAAATGGTCTGGACCCCATACAATCCTGGAAAAGAAGGGAGAGGTCACCTACTTGGTGGACCTAGGAACTCCCAGGAGTCCCCACAGGGTACTCCATGTTAACAGGTTAAAAGCATATGTTGACAGGGCAGACATGGGCTTGCTCATGGCTGCAGATGAGCGACAGGAGGAAGAGAGTGACACTCTCCCAGACCTGTTGTCTCAGAACCCTAAAGATGGCTCAGTTGAAGGAGTGACCCTTGGAGGCAACCTCACTGCCCATCAGCAGACTGAATGTAGACAAGTTCTACAATCATTTCAACATCTGTTTTCCCTAATACCTAGCCAAACTGACTGGTGTACCCATGTGGTGGACACTGGTGACAGTCTGCCTGTAAAGAACAAGCTCTACAGACAACCTGACCACGTCAGGGACTGTATAAAGGCTGAGGTACATAAAATGCTGGAATTAGGTGTCATTGAACCCTCAGAGAGCCCCTGGGCTAGCCCAGTGGTTCTGGTCCCCAATCCTCACACCAAAGATGGCAAGAGAGAGATGAGGTTCTGTGTGGACTACAGGGGTCTCAATGCTGTCACCAGGACAGATGCACACCCTATTCCAAGGGCAGATGAGCTCATAGACAAACTAGCTTCTGCTAAGTTTTTGAGCACATTTGACTTGACAGCTGGCTATTGGCAAATCAGATTAGCTGAGGAGTCTAAGGCCAAAACAGCATTCTCAACCCCAGGTGGGCACTACCAGTTTGTGGTGATGCCCTTTGGTCTGAAGAATGCACCTGCCACCTTCCAAAGGTTGGTGAATCAAGTCCTTACTGGGTTGGATGACTTTTGTGCAGCATTTCTTGATGACATTGCTGTCTTTAGCTCCACCTGGGAGGATCACCCGATCCACCTGAAGAAGGCTCTTGAGGCTCTGCAAAGGGCAGGCCTCACTATCAAGGCTACTAAGTGAAAGATAGGGCAGAGTAAGGTTGTGTATTTGGCCCACCTTGTAGGTGGAGGCCAAGTTCAACCACTGGAGAGTAAGATACAATCCATCAAGGACTGGTCTCCTCCAACCACCCAGACTCAAGTTCGAGCTTTCTTGGGCTTGACTGGGTACTACAGGAAGTTTGTTAAGAACTATGGGTCCATTGTGACTCCTCTTAATGATCTGACATCCAAGAAGATGCCCAAAAAGGTTCAGTGGACAGTAAGCTGTCAAAAGGCATTTGATGACCTGAAGGAGGCCATGTGCTCTGCACCTATCCTGAAAAGTCCTGACTATTCCAAAGAGTTTATTGTCCAAACAGATGCTTCTGAGTTGGGTGTGGGAGCTGTGCTGTCACATCTTAATGTAGATGGTCAAGACCAACCCATTGCTTTTATTAGCAGAAGGTTGACCCCCAGAGAGAAGAATTGGTCAGCTATTGAGAGGGAGGCCTTTGCTGTGGTGTGGGCCCTGAAGAAGCTGAGGCCATACTTGTTTGGCACTCACTTCAAGACTCAGACCGACCATAAGCCCCTATTGTGGCTAAATCAGATGAAGGGTGAAAACCCCAAACTGCTTAGGTGGTCCATTTCCCTACAGGGGATGGACTTTACAGTGGAGCACCGGCCAGGTACTGACCATGGGAATGCAGATGGTCTCTCCAGGTACTTCCACTTAGGACATGAAGACGAGACTGGTCAAGGCTAGTTTAATGTCCCAGCGTTTGGGGGGGGTTGTGTAGGAGAGTAGGGTCTGCTATCCTATGGTCACCCCAAATTTTTGCTTTTTGCTTCACTGGTTTTTTACATATTGAGGCTGTGGGCCTGCCAATCAGACCCCCAGCCTGCTGTTCTCTCTACTAAATTTACACTATGCACCCTAGGTGCATAACCAATTGGAAGTGGATCACCCTGTGAGCCCCTGTACCAGTGTACACTAGGTACCCAGGGCATTGGTGTATCTAAGGCCTGCCAGGGGCTGAAGCATGTATTATGCCACCCCAGGCTTGGCCTAACAAATTTGACACAACTGGCTAATCACTCAGCTGGGGTAAGTTGGTGTAACCACCTCTTACTTAGGTGTAGTATACCTATACCTAACCTTAAAAGGGACACAAGTTAACCTATAAGTCACTCCTATGGCAGGCCTTAACAATCCTGAAGGCAGAGTGCTTGGTTCCATGTGAGATGGTGCTCTGGCATGAGCTGAGCCTGTCTGCAGTGGTCGGAACAACTTCCTTCTACTGTTTCCAGATATCGTCATACCATATACTCTTAAGTGCATTATGAACCTCGCGGTTAAATGCTAACTTTGGTTTGGCTTTATCAAAACATGTCGAGTAAGGTGTCATACGAATTGGATTACTAACCCCTCGCCAATTCTGGCAATGGGGTTAGCATTCCACCCTTCTAGAGACACACAACATGTACAGTACCTGAAACCCGGGTAAAATCAGACATAGCCCCAGCTCCACAAAATGGATGCTGCCACCACAGACACAAGTCTGCCCTCCTGCTGCTGGGAGTCCTTCCAGCTTGGGAGGTGTGGACAAAGGGTTTCCTGCCAGGGGAGGTGCGTGCACCACCCCAGACAGGATTTTGTGTATTGGTCAGGTAGGGCTTGAAAGAAACCAGACATGCCTGTGGCTCACAAGGAGCCTCGGTGCATACGCCAGTTCAAACCGGTCCTGGGGCACACCAGCCCTGGACCTGGGGCGAGCTGGACAAAGGATTGGGGGTGTAACCACCCCCCTTCCTGGTCCCACACTTAGGGAGGGACCTAGCAGGTAGTCCGGCCCCTAGAATCCGCTTAAAGGTAGGAGCTGTGTCCTAAGACTTCAGACATCCTGGAATCAACTTGAAACTAAGAAGAAGACGGGAACTTCGACATTCTGCTGCACAGAAGACTGAAGGAAATCTCCCCTGTGGTCAGGGAGTGACCACCTTGCTAACGCAAGCACCATCCAGCGAATCAACGTCTGCTTTGCCGCCGCCTCCCACCGGAGCCCGAGCCCAGAGACTGACAAGACCTGGACCTCCAGACCTCTCACCACCCGATCCACAGTCCCTGAAAAGAGGAGACCCGTGGAGGCAACGAGACACGTGGAGCCAGCCATCTTGAAACGACCACGACAAGCTGCAAGTGCAACAACCGAGGCTCCCTCCAAGTTGTGCTTTGAGATCTGAGAAGCCCAACCCTCGAGCAGCATCTGCACCAAAGGTGAGCCCTCCAGCATCTCCACGATCTGCGTGGGGCCCTTCTGCATTTTGCCACTCGACGCGCCTAACCAGTTGCAGGCCCGCTGGATAGTGACCATCTTGGCGACGAACTTCAAGAACTACACCGCTGGTCTGGTTGCTCCAGACTGCCCCTTGTTCCCCTCCAAAGGAGCAATCCCTCTGACCTTGCTGGTCAGAACCATCAGCTTATCTTGTTCTCCACAACAATTGCTTTTGCCAAGGCTTGTTTGCTTCGATCAAGTCGCCGACACCGCCGACAGTGAGAGCCTGCGTGGGACAGCTCGTGAACCGACTCCTGGACATCGTCGACCTCCAGGGACCACGTGGCTGCAGAGACAAGCTACACCTTTCTTCCTGTTTGCACCCGATATCGCCTGGTACCCACCTGGTGCCACGCTGGTCACTGGCTAGTGACTGTGAACACTGTCCCCTCTGCTTACAGGTCTTCTACAACTCCGATCCACTCTTGGATCCACCGCATCCCTTCCGGACCGACCGCCTGCAGCATCTTTGTCCACAGGCTTCATTGACCCGATAGAAGAAACCCGACGCACTTCGACACCTATGCACCCGCTTCCTGTGGGTGAGGTAAAGCTGGCACTCCGGTGCCCAAGTGTAGAGTAACATCTCTAGTGTCTGTGTTTCCAATCCTAAGGTCATAGTCCATCCGGAAGATCCTTTTTTGCAGTAACTTTGTACTTTTTACGCACCTATTGAAAACCTATGGGAGCACGCGTGTGACTATTTGCTCTGCACACGCACCCCGTGGACCTCCTGGTCACTAACTGAAGTTAGCTCCTTGTAGGCCCAGCGATTCTAGAGGCCCTAGGCCTTTTCCCTTTTCTGTTCGTGGTACTTATACCACTATTTCAGTATATGGTTTGAGCGGCCACCAGGGCCTGTCCATATAAAGTGCAACTTCTGTGTATTCTACTGTAATCTTGTTTGACGATTTGTGCTCCTGTGCTCATAAAGAGACTAGGGGTTACTTTGAGAAATAAATACATATATATTTTGAATATATATCTGTGTGGTGTCCTTTCATTGGTATAAAAGGGGGTTGCATTTGGTAAAACAGCTGGCTTAACACGCTTCACGAGTTTAGCCTCAAAGACTGCTTAGCCTACGCTACCACTAGGGCAGCTAGTCCGAAAAGGTTGACTTACAACCACACCATAAGGGTTGCTTGGCATGGTACAAGGTGATCACTTTAACTAGTGAGCATCATATACCAGGCCAACTTCTCACAGGAAACCTAGCAAACCTATACATTTTTGAAAATTAGACACCCAGAGGAATCCAGGATGGGTTTACTTGACTGCCTCCCACCAGGGTCTGTTACCCAGAATCCCTTGCAAACCTAAAAAATTGTCCAAAAAACCACATTTTCCCCACATTTCTGTCGTGGAAAGTTCCGGAATCTGCGTGGATCCACAAATTTCCACCCACCCCGCGTTCCCCAAAGTCTTACGAGAAAAACGGTACCTCACTTGTGTGGGTCGGCCTAGTGCCCGCGACAGGAAACGGCGCAAAACGCAACGTGGTCACACCTCAATTTCGCAGTGAAAAATGACCCTTTTTTGGTAAAATGACTAGCTGTAGTTTTTGAACCCTAGCTCTGCGGGCACCTTGGGAAACCTAGCAAACCTATACATTTTTGAAAACTAGACACCCAGGGGAATCCAGGATGGAGTGACTTGACTGCCTCCCACCAGGGTCTGTTACCCAGAATCCCTTGCAAACCTCAAAAATTATCAAAAAAACACATTTTCCCAACATTCCTGTAGTGGAAAGTTCCGGAATCTGCGTGGATCCACAAATTTCCACCCACCCCGCATTCCCCAACGTCTTACGAGAAAAACGGTACCTCACTTGTGTGGGTCGGCCTAGTGCCCGCGACAGGAAACGGCGCAAAACGCAATGTGGTCACACCTCAATTTCGCAGTGAAAAATGACCCTTTTTTGGTAAAATGACTAGCTGTAGTTTTTGAACCCTAGCTCTGCGGGCACCTTGGGAAACCTAGCAAACCTATACATTTTTGAAAACTAGACATCCAGGGGAATCCAGGATGGGGTGACTTGAGTTCCTCCCACCAGGGTCTGTTACCCAGAATCCCTTGCAAACCCCAAAAATTATCAAAAAAAACAAATTTTCCCAACATTTCTGTGGTGGAAAGTTCCGGAATCTGCGTGGATCCACAAATTTCCACCCATCCCGCGTTCCTCAAAGTCTTACGAGAAAAACGGTACCTCACTTGTGTGGGTCGGCCTAGTGCCCGCGACAGGAAACGGCGCAAAACACAACATGGTCACACCTCAATTTCGCAGTGAAAAATGACCCTTTTTTGGCAGATTACTAGCTGTAGTTTTTGAACCCTAGCTCTGCGGGCACCTTGGGAAACCTAGCAAACCTATACATTTTTGAAAACTAGACACCCAGGGGAATCCAGGATGGAGTGACTTGACTGCCTCCCACCAGGGTCTGTTACCCAGAATCCCTTGCAAACCTCAAAAATTATCAAAAAAACACATTTTCCCAACATTCCTGTAGTGGAAAGTTCCGGAATCTGCGTGGATCCACAAATTTCCACCCACCCCGCATTCCCCAAAGTCTTACGAGAAAAACGGTACCTCACTTGTGTGGGTCGGCCTAGTGCCCGCGACAGGAAACGGCAGAAAACGCAACATGGTCACACCTCAATTTCGCAGTGAAAAATGACCCTTTTTGGCAAAATGTCTAGCTGTAGTTTTTGAACCCCAGCTCTGCGGGCACCTTGGGAAACCTAGCAAACCTATACATTTTTGAAAACTAGACACCCAGGGGAATCCAGGATGGGGTGACTTGACTGCCTCCCACCAAGGTCTGTTACCCAGAATCCCTTGCAAACCCAAACAATTATCAAAAAAAACACATTTTCCCAACATTTCTGTGGTGGAAAGTTCCGGAATCTGCGTGGATCCACAAATTTCCACCCACCCCACGTTCCCCAAAGTCTTACGAGAAAAACGGTACCTCACTTGTGTGGGTCGGCCTAGTGCCTGCGACACGAAACGGCGCAAAACGCAACGTGGTCACATCTCAATTTCGCAGTGAAAAATGACCCTTTTTTGGCAAAATGACTAGCTGTAGTTTTTTAACCCTAGCTCTACGGGCACTTTGGGAAACCTAGCAAGCCTATACATTTTTGAAAATTAGACACCCAGAGGAATCCAGGATGGGTTTACTTGACTGCCTCCCACCAGGGTCTGTTACCCAGAATCCCTTGCAAACCTAAAAAATTGTCCAAAAAAACACATTTTCCCCACATTTCTGTTGTGGAAAGTTCCGGAATCTGCGTGGATCTACAAATTTCCACCCACCCCTTGTTCCCCAAAGTCTTACGAGAAAAACAGTAACTCACTTGTGTGGGTCGGCCTAGTGCCCGCGACTGGAAACGGCGCAAAACGCAACGTGGTCACACCTCAATTTCGCAGTGAAAAATGACCCTTTTTTGGCAAAATGACTAGCTGTAATTTTTGAATCCTAGCTCTGCGGGCACCTGGGGAAACCTAGCAAACCTATACATTTTTTAAAACTAGACACCCAGGGGAATCCAGGATGGAGTGACTTGACTGCCTCCCACCAGGGTCTGTTACCCAGAATCCCTTGCAAACCCCAAAACTTATAAAAAAAAACACATTTTCCCAACATTCCTGTGGTGGAAAGTTCCGGAATCTGCGTGGATCCACAAATTTCCACCCATCCTGCGTTCCTCAAAGTCTTACGAGAAAAACGGTACCTCACTTTTGTGGGTCGGCCTAGTGCCCGCGAAAGAAAACGGCGCAAAACGCAACGTGGTCACACCTCAATTTCGCAGTGAAAAATTACCCTTTTTTGGCAAAACGACTAGCTGTAGTTTTTGAACACTAGCTCTGCGGGCACCTTGGGAAACCTAGCAAACCTATACATTTTTGAAAACTAGACACCCAGGGGAATCCAGGATGGGGTTACTTGACTGCCTCCCACCAGGGTCTGTTACCCAGAAACCCTTGCAAACCTAAACAATTGTCAAAAATACCACATTTTCCCCACATTTCTGTAGTGGAAAGTTCCGGAATCTGCGTGGATCCACAAACTTCCACCCACCCCGCGTTCCCCAAAGTCTTATGAACAAAATGGTACCTCACTTGTGTGGGTCGGCCTAGTGCCCGCGACAGGAAACGGCGCAAAACGCAACGTGGTCACACCTCAATTTCGCAGAGAAAGATGACCCTTTTTTGGCAAAATGACTAGCTGTAGTTTTTGAACCCTAGCTCTGCGGGCACCTTGGGAAACCTAGCAAACCTATACATTTTTGAAAACTAGACACCCAGGGGAATCCAGGATGGAGTGACTTGACTGCCTCCCACCAGGGTCTGTTACCCAGAATCCCTTGCAAACCCCAAAAATTATTAAAAAAAACAAATTTTCCCAACATTTCTGTGGTGGAAAGTTCCGGAATCTGCGTGGATCCACAAATTTCCACCCATCCCGCGTTCCTCAAAGTCTTATGAGAAAAACGGTACCTCACTTGTGTGGGTCGGCCTAGTGCCCGCGACAGGAAACGGCGAAAAATGCAACATGGTCACACCTCAATTTCGCAGTGAAAAATGACCCTTTTTTGGCAAAACGACTAGCTGTCGTTTTTGAACCCTAGCTCTGCGGACACCTTGGGAAACCTAGCAAACCTATACATTTTTGAAAACTAGACAGCCAGGGGAATCAAGGATGGGATGACTTGACTGCCTCCCACCAGGGTCTGTTACCCACAATCCCTTGCACACCTAAAAAATTGTCAAAAAATAACACATTTTCCCCACATTTCTGTAGTGGAAAGTTCCGGAATCTGCGTGGATCCACAAATTTCCACACACCCCGCGTTCCCCAAAGTCTTACAAGAAAAACGGTACCTCACTTGTGTGGGTCGGCCTAGTGCCTGCAACAGGAAACGGCGCAAAACACAACGTGGTCACATCTCAATTTCGCAGTGAAAAATGACCCTTTTTTGGCAAAACGACTAGCTTTAGTTTTTGAACCCTAGCTCTGCGGGCACCTTGGGAAACCTAGCAAACCTATACATTTTTGAAAACTAGACACTCAGGGGAATCCAGGATGGGGTGACTTGACTGCCTCCCACCAGGGTCTGTTACCCAGAATCCCTTGCAAACACCAAAAATTATCAAAAAAAATACATTTTCCCAACATTTCTGTGGTGGAAAGTTCCGGAATCTGCGTGGATCCACAAATTTCCACCCATCCCGTGTTCCTCAAAGTCTTACGAGAAAAACGGTACCTCACTTGTGTGGGTCGGCCTATTGCCCGCGACAGGAAACGGCGCAAAACGCAACGTGGTCACACCTCAATTACGCAGTGAAAAATGACCCTTTTTTGTCAAAATGACTAGCTGTAGTTTTTGGACCCTAGCTCTGCGGGCCCCTTGGGAAACCTAGCAAACCTATACATTTTTGAAAACTAGACACCCATGGGAATCCAGTATGGGGTGATTTGACTGCCTCCCACCAGGGTCTGTTACCCAGAATCCCTTGCAAACCTAAAGAATTGTCTAAGAAAACATATTTTCCCCACATTTCTGTCGTGGAAAGTTCCGGAATCTGCGTGGATCCACAAATTTCCACCCACCACTCGTTTCCCAAAGTCTTACGAGAAAAACGGTAACTCACTTGTGTGGGTCGGCCTAGTGCCCGCGACAGGAAACGGCGTAAAACGCATCGTGGTCACACCTCAATTTTGCAGTGAAAAATTACCCTTTTTTGGCAAAATGACTAGCTGTTGTTTTTGAACCCTAGCTCTGCGGGCACCTTGGGAAACCTAGCAAACCTATACATTTTTTAAAACTAGACACCCAGGGGAATCCAGGATGGAGTGACTTGACTGCCTCCCACCAGGGTCTGTTACCCAGAATCCCTTGCAAACCTAAAAAATTGTCCAAAAAAACACATTTTCCCCACATTTCTGTGTTGGAAAGTTCCGGAATCTGCGTGGATCCACAAATTTCCACCCACCCCGTGTTCCCCAAAGTCTTACGAGAAAAACGGTACCTCACTTGTGTGGGTCGGCCTAGTGCCCGCGACAGGAAACGGCGTAAAACGCATTGTGGTCACACCTCAATTTCGCAGTGAAAAATGACCCTTTTTTGGCAAAACGACTAGCTGTAGTTTTTGAACCCTAGCTCTGCAGGCACCTTGGGAAACCTAGCAAACCTATACATTTTTGAAAACTAGACACCCAGGGGAATCCAGGATGGGGTGACTTGACTGGCACAACCAGGGTCTGTTACCCAGAATCCCTTGCAAACCTAAAACTAAAAAATTGTCAAAAAAGAACACATTTTCCCCACATTTCTGTAGTGGAAAGTTCCGGAATCTGCGTGGATCCACAAATTTCCACACACCCCGCGTTCCCCAAAGTCTTACGAGAAAAACGGTACCTCACTTGTGTGGGTCGGCCTAGTGCCTGCGACAGGAAACGGCGCAAAACGCAACGTGGTCACATCTCAATTTCGCAGTGAAAAATGACCCTTTTTTGGCAAAACGACTAGCTGTAGTTTTTGAACCCTAGCTCTGCGAACACCTTGGGAAACCTAGCAAACCTATACATTTTTGAAAACTAGACACCCAGGGGAATCCAGGAAGGGTGACTTGACTGCCTCCCACCAGGGTCTGTTGCCCAGAATCCCTTGCAAACCCCAAAAATTATCAAAAAAACCACATTTTCCCAACATTTCTGTGGTGGAAAGTTCCGGAATCTGCGTGGATCCACAAATTTCCACCCATCCCGCATTCCTCAAAGTCTAACGAGAAAAACGGTACCTCACTTGTGTGGGTCGGCCTATTGCCCGCAACAGGAAACGGCGCAAAACTCAACATGGTCACACCTCAATTACGCAGTGAAAAATGACCCTTTTTTGGCAAAATGACTAGCTGTAGTTCTTGGACCCTAGCTCTGCGGGCACCTTGGGAAACCTAGCAAACCATATATTTTTGAAAACTAGACACCCATGGGAATCCAGGATGGGGTGACTTGACTGCCTCCCACCAGGGTCTGTTACCCAGAATCCCTTGCAAACCTAAAGAATTGTCTAAAAATACATCTTTTCCCCACATTTCGGTCGTGGAAAGTTCCGGAATCTGCGTGGATCCACAAATTTCCACCCACCACTCGTTTCCCAAAGTCTTACGAGAAAAACGGTAACTCACTTGTGTGGGTCGGCCTAGTGCCCGCGACAGGAAACGGCATAAAACGCATTGTGGTCACACCTCAATTTCGCAGTGAAAAATAACCCTTTTTTGGCAAAATGTCTAGCTGTAGTTTTTGAATCCTAGCTCTGCGGGCACCTTGGGAAACCTAGCAAACCTATACATTTTTGAAAACTAGACACCCAGGGGAATCCAGGATGGAGTGACTTGACTGCCTCCCACCAGGGTCTGTTACCCAGAATCCCTTGCAAACCCCAAAAATTATCAAAAAAAACACATTTTCCCAACATTCCTGTGGTGGAAAGTTCCGGAATCTGCGTGGATCCACAAATTTCCACCCATCCCGCGTTCCTCAAAGTCTTACGAGAATAACGGTACCTCACATGTGTGGGTCGGCCTAGTGCCCGCGAAAGGAAACGGCGCAAAACGCAACGTGGTCACACCTCAATTTCGCAGTGAAAAATGACCCTTTTTTGGCAAAACGACTAGCTCTAGTTTTTGAACACTAGCTCTGCGGGCACCTTGGGAAACCTAGCAAACCTATACATTTTTGAAAACTAGACACCAAGGGGAATCCAGGATAGGGTGACTTGACTGCCTCCCACCAGGGTCTGTTACCCAGAATCCCATGCAAACCTAAAAAATTGTCAAAAAAACCACATTTTCCCCACATTTCTGTGGTGGAAAGTTCCGGAATCTGCGTGGATCCACAAATTTCCACCCACCCCGCGTTCCCCAAAGTCGTACGAGAAAAACGGTACCTCACTTGTGTGGGTCGGCCTAGTGCCCGCGACAGGAAACGGCGCAAAACGCAACGTGGTCACATCTCAATTTCGCAGTGAAAAAGGACCCTTTTTTGGCAAAATGACTAGCTGTAGTTTTTTAACCCTAGCTCTGCGAACACCTTGGGAAACCTAGCAAACCTATACATTTTTGAAAACTAGACACCCATGGGAATCCAGGATGGGGTGATTTGACTGCCTCCCACCAGGGTCTGTTACCCAGAATCCCTTGCAAACCTAAAAATTGTCTAAAAAAACATATTTTCCCCACATTTCTGTCGTGGAAAGTTCCGGAATCTGCGTGGATCCACAAATTTCCACCCACCACTCGTTTCCCAAAGTCTTACGAGAAAAACGGTAACTCACTTGTGTGGGTCGGCCTAGTGCCCGCGACAGGAAACGGCGTAAAACGCATCGTGGTCACATCTCAATTTTGCAGTGAAAAATGACCCTTTTTTGGCAAAATGACTAGCTGTTGTTTTTGAACCCTAGCTCTGCGGGCACCTTGGGAAACCTAGCAAACCTATACATTTTTTAAAACTAGACACCCAGGGGAATCCAGGATGGAGTGACTTGACTGCCTCCCACCAGGGTCTGTTACCCAGAATCCCTTGCAAACCTAAAAAATTGTCCAAAAAAACACATTTTCCCCACATTTCTGTGTTGGAAAGTTCCGGAATCTGCGTGGATCCACAAATTTCCACCCACCACTCGTTTCCCAAAGTCTTACGAGAAAAACGGTACCTCACTTGTGTGGGTCGGCCTAGTGCCCGCGACAGGAAACGGCGTAAAACGCATTGTGGTCACACCTCAATTTCGCAGTGAAAAATGACCCTTTTTTGGCAAAACGACTAGCTGTAGTTTTTGAACCCTAGCTCTGCGGGCACCTTGGGAAACCTAGCAAACCTATACATTTTTGAAAACTAGACACCCAGGGGAATCCAGGATGGGGTTACTTGACTGCCTCCCACCAGGGTCTGTTACCCAGAAACCCTTGCAAACCTAAAAAATTGTCAAAAATACCACATTTTCCCCACATTTCTGTAGTGGAAAGTTCCGGAATCTGCGTGGATCCACAAACTTCCACCCACCCCACGTTCCCCAAAGTCTTATGAACAAAATGGTACCTCACTTGTGTGGGTCGGCCTAGTGCCCGCGACAGGAAACGGCGCAAAACGCAACGTGGTCCCACCTCAATTTCGCAGAGAAAAATGACCCTTTTTTGGCAAAATGACTAGCTGTAGTTTTTGAACCCTAGCTCTGCGGGCACCTTGGGAAACCTAGCAAACCTATACATTTTTGAAAACTAGACACCCAGAGGAATCCAGGATGGGGTGACTTGAGTGCCTCCCACCAGGGTCTGATACCCAGAATCCCTTGCAAACCCCAAAAATTATTAAAAAAAACAAATTTTCCCAACATTTCTGTGGTGGAAAGTTCCGGAATCTGCGTGGATCCACAAATTTCCACCCATCCCGCGTTCCTCAAAGTCTTATGAGAAAAACGGTACCTCACTTGTGTGGGTCGGCCTAGTGCCCGCGACAGGAAACGGCGCAAAATGCAACATGGTCACACCTCAATTTCGCAGTGAAAAATGACCCTTTTTTGGCAAAATGTCTAGCTGTAGTTTTTGAACCCTAGCTCTGCGGGCACCTTGGGAAACCTAGCAAACCTATACATTTTTGAAAACTAGACACGCAGGGGAATCCAGGATAGGGTGACTTGACTGCCTCCCACCAGGGTCTGTTACCCAGAATCCCTTGCAAACCTAAAGAATTGTCTAAAAATACATCTTTTCCCCACATTTCGGTCGTGGAAAGTTCCGGAATCTGCGTGGATCCACAAATTTCCACCCACCACTCGTTTCCCAAAGTCTTATGAGAAAAACGGTAACTCACTTGTGTGGGTCGGCCTAGTGCCCGCGACAGGAAACGGCGTAAAACGCATTGTGGTCACACCTCAATTTCGCAGTGAAAAATAACCCTTTTTTGGCAAAACGACTAGCTGTAGTTTTTGAACCCTAGCTCTGCGGGCACCTTGGGAAACCTAGCAAACCTATACATTTTTGAAAACTAGACACCCAGAGGAATCCAGGATGGGGTGACTTGACTGGCACAACCAGGGTCTGTTACCCAGAATCCCTTGCAAACCTAAAAAATGTCCAAAAAAACACATTTTCCCCACATTTCTGTGGTGGAAAGTTCCGGAATCTGCGTGGATCCACAAATTTCCACCCACCCCGCGTTCCCCAAAGTCTTATGAGAAAAACAGTACCTCACTTGTGTGGGTCGGCCTAGTGCCCGCGACAGGAAACGACACAAAACGCACCGTGGTCACATCTCAATTTCGCAGTGAAACATTACCCTTTTTTGGCAAAATGACTAGCTGTAGTTTTTGGACCCTAGCTCTGCGGGCACCTTGGGAAACCTAGCAAACCTATACATTTTTGAAAACTAGACAGCCAGGGGAATCCAGGATGGGGTGACTTGACTGCCTCCCACCAGGGTCTGATACCCAGAATCCCTTGCAAACCTAAAAAATTGTCAAAAAAGAACACATTTTCCCCACATTTCTGTAGTGGAAAGTTCCGGAATCTGCGTGGATCCACAAATTTCCACACACCCCGCGTTCCCCAATGTCTTACAAGAAAAACGGTACCTCACTTGTGTGGGTAGGGCTAGTGCCTGCGACAGGAAACGGCGCAAAACGCAACGTGGTCACACCTCAATTTCGCAGTGAAAAATGACCCTTTTTTGGCAAAATGACTAGCTGTAGTTTTTTAACCCTAGCTCTGCGAACACCTTGGGAATCCTAGCAAACCTATACATTTTTGAAAACTAGACACCCAGGGGAATCCAGGATGGGGTGACTTGACTGCCTCCCACCAGGGTCTGTTACCCAGAATCCCTTGCAAACACCAAACATTATAAAAAAAAACACATTTTCCCAACATTTCTGTGGTGGAAAGTTCCGGAATCTGCGTGGATCCACAAATTTCCACCCACCCCGCGTTCCCCAAAGTCTTACGAGAAAAACGGTACCTCACTTGTGTGGGTCGGCCTAGGGCCCGCGACAGGAAATGGCGCAAAACGCAACGTGGTCACACCTCAATTTCGCAGTGAAAATTGACCCTTTTTTGGCAAAATGACTAGCTGTAGTTTTTGAACCCTAGCTCTGCGGGCACCTTGGGAAACCTAGCAAACCTATACATTTTTGAAAACTAGACTCCCAGGGGAATCCAGGATGGGGTGACTTGACTGCCTCCCACCAGGGTCTGTTACCCAGAATCCCTTGCAAACCTAAAAAATTGTCTAAAAAACCACATTTTCCCCACATTTCTGTCGTGGAAAGTTCCGGAATCTGCGTGCATCCACAAATTTCCACGCACCCCTCGTTCCCCAAAGTCTTACTAGAAAAACGGTAACTCACTTGTGTGGGTCGGCCTAGTGCCCGCGACAGGAAACGGCGTAAAACGCATCGTGGTCACACCTCAATTTCGCAGTGAAAAATGACCCTTTTTTGGCAAAACGACTAGCTGTCGTTTTTGAACCCTAGCTCTGCGGACACCTTGGGAAACCTAGCAAACCTATACATTTTTGAAAACTAGACAGCCAGGGGAATCCAGGATGGGATGACTTGACTGCCTCCCACCAGGGTCTGTTACCCACAATCCCTTGCACACCTAAAAAATTGTCAAAAAATAACACATTTTCCCCACATTTCTGTAGTGGAAAGTTCCGGAATCTGCGTGGATCCACAAATTTCCACACACCCCGCGTTCCCCAAAGTCTTACAAGAAAAACGGTACCTCACTTGTGTGGGTCGGCCTAGTGCCTGCAACAGGAAACGGCGCAAAACACAACGTGGTCACATCTCAATTTCGCAGTGAAAAATGACCCTTTTTTGGCAAAACGACTAGCTTTAGTTTTTGAACCCTAGCTCTGCGGGCACCTTGGGAAACCTAGCAAACCTATACATTTTTGAAAACTAGACACTCAGGGGAATCCAGGATGGGGTGACTTGACTGCCTCCCACCAGGGTCTGTTACCCAGAATCCCTTGCAAACACCAAAAATTATCAAAAAAAATACATTTTCCCAACATTTCTGTGGTGGAAAGTTCCGGAATCTGCGTGGATCCACAAATTTCCACCCATCCCGTGTTCCTCAAAGTCTTACGAGAAAAACGGTACCTCACTTGTGTGGGTCGGCCTATTGCCCGCGACAGGAAACGGCGCAAAACGCAACGTGGTCACACCTCAATTACGCAGTGAAAAATGACCCTTTTTTGTCAAAATGACTAGCTGTAGTTTTTGGACCCTAGCTCTGCGGGCCCCTTGGGAAACCTAGCAAACCTATACATTTTTGAAAACTAGACACCCATGGGAATCCAGGATGGGGTGATTTGACTGCCTCCCTCCAGGGTCTGTTACCCAGAATCCCTTGCAAACCTAAAGAATTGTCTAAGAAAACATATTTTCCCCACATTTCTGTCGTGGAAAGTTCCGGAATCTGCGTGGATCCACAAATTTCCACCCACCACTCGTTTCCCAAAGTCTTACGAGAAAAACGGTAACTCACTTGTGTGGGTCGGCCTAGTGCCCGCGACAGGAAACGGCGTAAAACGATTGGGGATCACTCCTCAATTTTGCAGTGAAAAATTACCCTTTTTTGGCAAAATGACTAGCTGTTGTTTTTGAACCCTAGCTCTGCGGGCACCTTGGGAAACCTAGCAAACCTATACATTTTTTAAAACTAGACACCCAGGGGAATCCAGGATGGAGTGACTTGACTGCCTCCCACCAGGGTCTGTTACCCAGAATCCCTTGCAAACCTCAAAAATTGTCCAAAAAAACACATTTTCCCAACATTTCTGTGTTGGAAAGTTCCGGAATCTGCGTGGATCCACAAATTTCCACCCACCCCGTGTTCCCCAAAGTCTTACGAGAAAAACGGTACCTCACTTGTGTGGGTCGGCCTAGTGCCCGCGACAGGAAACGGCGTAAAACGCATTGTGGTCACACCTCAATTTCGCAGTGAAAAATGACCCTTTTTTGGCAAAACGACTAGCTGTAGTTTTTGAACCCTAGCTCTGCAGGCACCTTGGGAAACCTAGCAAACCTATACATTTTTGAAAACTAGACACCCAGGGGAATCCAGGATGGGGTGACTTGACTGGCACAACCAGGGTCTGTTACCCAGAATCCCTTGCAAACCTAAAACTAAAAAATTGTCAAAAAAGAACACATTTTCCCCACATTTCTGTAGTGGAAAGTTCCGGAATCTGCGTGGATCCACAAATTTCCACACACCCCGCGTTCCCCAAAGTCTTACGAGAAAAACGGTACCTCACTTGTGTGGGTCGGCCTAGTGCCTGCGACAGGAAACGGCGCAAAAAGCAACGTGGTCACATCTCAATTTCGCAGTGAAAAATGACCCTTTTTTGGCAAAACGACTAGCTGTAGTTTTTGAACCCTAGCTCTGCGAACACCTTGGGAAACCTAGCAAACCTATACATTTTTGAAAACTAGACACCCAGGGGAATCCAGGAAGGGTGACTTGACTGCCTCCCACCAGGGTCTGTTGCCCAGAATCCCTTGCAAACCCCAAAAATTATCAAAAAAACCACATTTTCCCAACATTTCTGTGGTGGAAAGTTCCGGAATCTGCGTGGATCCACAAATTTCCACCCATCCCGCGTTCCTCAAAGTCTAACGAGAAAAACGGTACCTCACTTGTGTGGGTCGGCCTATTGCCCGCAACAGGAAACGGCGCAAAACTCAACATGGTCACACCTCAATTACGCAGTGAAAAAGTGACCCTTTTTTGGCAAAATGACTAGCTGTAGTTCTTGGACCCTAGCTCTGCGGGCACCTTGGGAAACCTAGCAAACCTATACATTTTTGAAAACTAGACACCCATGGGAATCCAGGATGGGGTGACTTGACTGCCTCCCACCAGGGTCTGTTACCCAGAATCCCTTGCAAACCTAAAGAATTGTCTAAAAATACATCTTTTCCCCACATTTCGGTCGTGGAAAGTTCCGGAATCTGCGTGGATCCACAAATTTCCACCCACCACTCGTTTCCCAAAGTCTTACGAGAAAAACGGTAACTCACTTGTGTGGGTCGGCCTAGTGCCCGCGACAGGAAACGGCGTAAAACGCATTGTGGTCACACCTCAATTTCGCAGTGAAAAATGACCCTTTTTTGGCAAAACGACTAGCTGTAGTTTTTGAACCCTAGCTCTGCGGGCACCTTGGGAAACCTAGCAAACCTATACATTTTTGAAAACTAGACACCCAGGGGAATCCAGGATGGGGTGACTTGACTGGCACAACCAGGGTCTGTTACCCAGAATCCCTTGCAAACCTAAAAAATTGTCCAAAAAAACACATTTTCCCCACATTTCTGTGGTGGAAAGTTCCGGAATCTGCGTGGATCCACAAATTTCCACCCACCCCGCGTTCCCCAAAGTCTTATGAGAAAAACAGTCCTCACTTGTGTGGGTCGGCCTAGTGCCCGCGACAGGAAACGACAAAAAACGCACCGTGGTCACATCTCAATTTCGCAGTGAAACATTACCCTTTTTTGGCAAAATGACTAGCTGTAGTTTTTGGACCCTAGCTCTGCGGGCACCTTGGGAAACCTAGCAAACCTATACATTTTTGAAAACTAGACAGCCAGGGGAATCCAGGATGGGGTGACTTGACTGCCTCCCACCAGGGTCTGATACCCAGAATCCCTTGCAAACCAAAAAAAATTGTCAAAAAAGAACACATTTTCCCCACATTTCTGTAGTGGAAAGTTCCAGAATCTGCGTGGATCCACAAATTTCCACACACCCCGCGTTCCCCAATGTCTTACAAGAAAAACGGTACCTCACTTGTGTGGGTAGGGCTAGTGCCTGCGACAGGAAACGGCGCAAAACGCAACGTGGTCACATCTCAATTTTGCAGTGAAAAATGACCCTTTTTTGGCAAAATGACTAGCTGTAGTTTTTTAACCCTAGCTCTGCGAACACCTTGGGAATCCTAGCAAACCTATACATTTTTGAAAACTAGACACCCAGGGGAATCTAGGATGGGGTGACTTGACTGCCTCCAACCAGGGTCTGTTACCCAGAATCCCTTGCAAACACCAAACATTATCAACAAAAACACATTTTCCCAACATTTCTGTGGTGGAAAGTTCCGGAATCTGCGTGGATCCACAAATTTCCACCCACCCCGCGTTCCCCAAAGTCTTACGAGAAAAACGGTACCTCACTTGTGTGGGTCGGCCTAGTGCCCGCGACAGGAAACGGCGCAAAACGCAACGTGGTCACACCTCAATTTCGCAGTGAAAAATGACCCTTTTTTGGCAAAATGACTAGCTGTAGTTTTTGAACCCTAGCTCTGCGGGCCCCTTGGGAAACCTAGCAAACCTATACATTTTTGAAAACTAGACACCCATGGGAATCCAGGATGGGGTGATTTGACTGCCTCCCACCAGGGTCTGTTACCCAGAATCCCTTGCAAACCTAAAGAATTGTCTAAGAAAACATATTTTCCCCACATTTCTGTCGTGGAAAGTTCCGGAATCTGCGTGGATCCACAAATTTCCACCCACCACTCGTTTCCCAAAGTCTTACGAGAAAAACGGTAACTCACTTGTGTGGGTCGGCCTAGTGCCCGCGACAGGAAACGGCGTAAAACGCATCGTGGTCACACCTCAATTTTGCAGTGAAAAATTACCCTTTTTTGGCAAAATGACTAGCTGTTGTTTTTGAACCCTAGCTCTGCGGGCACCTTGGGAAACCTAGCAAACCTATACATTTTTTAAAACTAGACACCCAGGGGAATCCAGGATGGAGTGACTTGACTGCCTCCCACCAGGGTCTGTTACCCAGAATCCCTTGCAAACCTAAAAAATTGTCCAAAAAAACACATTTTCCCCACATTTCTGTGTTGGAAAGTTCCGGAATCTGCGTGGATCCACAAATTTCCACCCACCCCGTGTTCCCCAAAGTCTTACGAGAAAAACGGTACCTCACTTGTGTGGGTCGGCCTAGTGCCCGCGACAGGAAACGGCGTAAAACGCATTGTGGTCACACCTCAATTTCGCAGTGAAAAATGACCCTTTTTTGGCAAAACGACTAGCTGTAGTTTTTGAACCCTAGCTCTGCAGGCACCTTGGGAAACCTAGCAAACCTATACATTTTTGAAAACTAGACACCCAGGGGAATCCAGGATGGGGTGACTTGACTGGCACAACCAGGGTCTGTTACCCAGAATCCCTTGCAAACCTAAAACTAAAAAATTGTCAAAAAAGAACACATTTTCTCCATATTTCTGTAGTGGAAAGTTCCGGAATCTGCGTGGATCCACAAATTTCCACACACCCCGCGTTCCCCAAAGTCTTACGAGAAAAACGGTACCTCACTTGTGTGGGTCGGCCTAGTACCTGCGACAGGAAACGGCGCAAAACGCAACGTGGTCACATCTCAATTTCGCAGTGAAAAATGACCCTTTTTTGGCAAAACGACTAGCTGTAGTTTATGAACCCTAGCTCTGCGAACACCTTGGGAAACCTAGCAAACCTATACATTTTTGAAAACTAGACACCCAGGGGAATCCAGGAAGGGTGACTTGACTGCCTCCCACCAGGGTCTGTTGCCCAGAATCCCTTGCAAACCCCAAAAATTATCAAAAAAACCACATTTTCCCAACATTTCTGTGGTGGAAAGTTCCGGAATCTGCGTGGATCCACAAATTTCCACCCATCCCGCGTTCCTCAAAGTCTAACGAGAAAAACGGTACCCCACTTGTGTGGGTCGGCCTATTGCCCGCAACAGGAAACGGCGCAAAACTCAACATGGTCACACCTCAATTACGCAGTGAAAAATGACCCTTTTTTGGCAAAATGACTAGCTGTAGTTTTTGGACCCTAGCTCTGCGGGCACCTTGGGAAACCTAGCAAACCTATACATTTTTGAAAACTAGACACCCATGGGAATCCAGGATGGGGTGACTTGACTGCCTCCCACCAGGGTCTGTTACCCAGAATCCCTTGCAAACCTAAAGAATTGTCTAAAAATACATCTTTTCCCCACATTTCGGTCGTGGAAAGTTCCGGAATCTGCGTGGATCCACAAATTTCCACCCACCACTCGTTTCCCAAAGTCTTACGAGAAAAACGGTAACTCACTTGTGTGGGTCGGCCTAGTGCCCGCGACAGGAAACGGCGTAAAACGCATTGTGGTCACACCTCAATTTCGCAGTGAAAAATAACCCTTTTTTGGCAAAACGACTAGCTGTAGTTTTTGAACCCTAGCTCTGCGGGCACCTTGGGAAACCTAGCAAACCTATACATTTTTGAAAACTAGACACCCAGGGGAATCCAGGATGGGGTGACTTGACTGGCACAACCAGGGTCTGTTACCCAGAATCCCTTGCAAACCTAAAAAATTGTCCAAAAAAACACATTTTCCCCACATTTCTGTGGTGGAAAGTTCCGGAATCTGCGTGGATCCACAAATTTCCACCCACCCCGCGTTCCCCAAAGTCCTATGAGAAAAACAGTACCTCACTTGTGTGGGTCGGCCTAGTGCCCGCGACAGGAAACGACAAAAAACGCACCGTGGTCACATCTCAATTTCGCAGTGAAACATTACCCTTTTTTGGCAAAATGACTAGCTGTAGTTTTTGGACCCTAGCTCTGCGGGCACCTTGGGAAACCTAGCAAACCTATACATTTTTGAAAACTAGACAGCCAGGGGAATCCAGGATGGGGTGACTTGACTGCCTCCCACCAGGGTCTGATACCCAGAATCCCTTGCAAACCTAAAAAATTGTCAAAAAAGAACACATTTTCCCCACATTTCTGTAGTGGAAAGTTCCGGAATCTGCGTGGATCCATAAATTTCCACACACCCCGCGTTCCCCAATGTATTACAAGAAAAACGGTACCTCACTTGTGTGGGTAGGGCTAGTGCCTGCGACAGGAAACGGCGCAAAACGCAACGTGGTCACATCTCAATTTTGCAGTGAAAAATGACCCTTTTTTGGCAAAATGACTAGCTGTAGTTTTTTAACCCTAGCTCTGCGAACACCTTGGGAATCCTAGCAAACCTATACATTTTTGAAAACTAGACACCCAGGGGAATCCAGGATGGGGTGACTTGACTGCCTCCAACCAGGGTCTGTTACCCAGAATCCCTTGCAAACACCAAACATTATCAACAAAAACACATTTTCCCAACATTTCTGTGGTGGAAAGTTCCGGAATCTGCGTGGATCCACAAATTTCCACCCACCCCGCGTTCCCCAAAGTCCTACGAGAAAAACGGTACCTCACTTGTGTGGGTCGGCCTAGTGCCCGCGACAGGAAACGGCGCAAAACGCAACGTGGTCACACCTCAATTTCGCAGTGAAAAATGACCCTTTTTTGGCAAAATGACTAGCTGTAGTTTTTGAACCCTAGCTCTGCGGGCACCTTGGGAAACCTAGCAAACCTATACATTTTTGAAAACTAGACTCCCAGGGGAATCCAGGATGGGGTGACTTGACTGCCTCCCACCAGGGTCTGTTACCCAGAATCCCTTGCAAACCTAAAAAATTGTCTAAAAAAACACATTTTCCCCACATTTCTGTCGTGGAAAGTTCCGGAATCTGCGTGCATCCACAAATTTCCACGCACCCCTCGTTCCCCAAAGTCTTACTAGAAAAACGGTAACTCACTTGTGTGGGTCGGCCTAGTGCCCGCGACAGGAAACGGCGTAAAACGCATCGTGGTCACACCTCAATTTCGCAGTGAAAAATGACCCTTTTTTGGCAAAACGACTAGCTGTCGTTTTTGAACCCTAGCTCTGCGGGCACCTTGGGAAACCTAGCAAACCTATACATTTTTGAAAACTAGACAGCCAGGGGAATCCAGGATGGGGTGACTTGACTGCCTCCCACCAGGGTCTGTTACCCAGAATCCCTTGCACACCTAAAACATTGTCAAAAAAGAACACATTTTCCCCACATTTCTGTAGTGGAAAGTTCCGGAATCTGCGTGGATCCACAAATTTCCACACACCCCGCGTTCCCCAAAGTCTTACAAGAAAAACGGTACCTCACTTGTGTGGGTCGGCCTAGTGCCTGCAACAGGAAACGGCGCAAAACACAACGTGGTCACATCTCAATTTCGCAGTGAAAAATGACCCTTTTTTGGCAAAACGACTAGCTTTAGTTTTTGAACCCTAGCTCTGCGGGCACCTTGAGAAACCTAGCAAACCTATACATTTTTGAAAACTAGACACCCAGGGGAATCCAGGATGGGGTGACTTGACTGCCTCCCACCAGGGTCTGTTACCGAGAATCCCTTGCAAACCTAAAAAATTGTCCAAAAAAACACATTTTCCCCACATTTCTGTGGTGGAAAGTTCCGGAATCTGCGTGGATCCACAAATTTCCACCTAACCCGCGTTCCCCATAGTCTTACGAGAAAAACGGTACCTCACTTGTGTGGGTCTGCCTAGTGCCTGCGACAGGAAACGGCGTAAAACGCATCGCGGTCACACCTGAATTTCGCAGTGAAAAATGACCCTTTTTTGGCAAAACGACTAGCTGTAGTTTTTGAACCCTAGCTCTGCAGGCACCTTGGGAAACCTAGCAAACCTATACATTTTTGAAAACTAGACACCCAGGGGAATCCAGGATGGGGTGACTGGACTGCCTCCCACCAGGGTCTGTTACCCAGAATCCCTTGCAAACCTAAACAATTGTCAAAAAAAACCTATTTTCCCCACATTTCTGTGCTGGAAAGTTCCCGAATCTGCGTGAATCCACAAATTTTCACCCACCCCGCGTTTCCCAAAGTCTTACGAGAAAAATGGTACCTCACTTGTGTGGGTCGGCCTAGTGCCTGCGACAGGAAACGGCGCAAAACGCAACGTGGTCACATCTCAATTTCGCTGTGAAAAATGACCCTTTTTTGGCAAAATGACTAGCTGTAGTTTTTTAACCCTAGCTCTGCGGGCACCTTGGGAAACCTAGCAAACCTATACATTTTTGAAAACTAGACACCCAGGGGAATCTAGGATGGGGTGACTTGACTGCCTCCCACCAGGGTGTGATACCCAGAATCCCTTGCAAACCTAAAAAATTGTAAAAAAAACCACATTTTCCCCACATTTCTGTAGTGGAAAGTTCCGGAATCTGCGTGGATCCACAAATTTCCACCCACCCCGCGTTCCCCAAAGTATTACGAGAAAAATGGTACCTCACTTGTGTGGGTCGGCCTAGTGCCCGCGACAGGAAACGGCGCAAAACGCAACGTGGTCACACCTCAATTTCGCAGTGAAAAATGACCCTTTTTTGGCAAAATGACTAGCTGTAGTTTTTGAACCCTAGCTCTGCGGGCACCTTGGGAAATGTGAGAAGTTGGCCTGGTATATGATGTTCACTAGTTAAAGTGACCACCTTGTACCATGCCAAGCAACCCTTATGGTGTGGTTGTAAGTCAACCTTTTCGGACTAGCTGCCCTAGTGGTAGCGTAGGCTAAGCAGTCTTTGAGGCTAAACTCGTGAAACGTGTTAAGCAGGCTGTTTTACCAAATGTAACCCCCTTTTATACCAATGAAAGGACACCACACAGATATATATTGAAAATATATATGTATTTATTTCTCAAAGTATCCCCTAGACTCTTTATGAGCATAGGAGCACAAATCGTTAAACAAGAATACGTTAGAATACACAGAAGTTGCACTTTATATGGATAGGCCCTGGTGGCCGCTCGAACCATATTCTAAAATAGTGGTATAAGTACCACGAACAGAAAAGGGAAAAGGCCTAGGGCCTCTAGAATCGCTGGGCCTACAAGGAGCTAACTTTAGTTAGTGACCAGGTGGTCGACGGGTTGCGTGTGCAGAGCAAATAGTGACACGCGTGCTCCCATAGGTTTTCAATGGGTGCGTAAAAGTTGCAAAGTTACTGCAAAAAGGATCTTCCGGATGGACTATGAACTCAAGATTGGAAACACAGACACTAGAGATGATTCTCTACACTTGGGCACCGGAGTGCCAGCTTTACCTCACCCACAGGAAGCGGGTGCATAGGCCTCGAAGTGCGTCGGGTTTCTTCTATCTGTTAAGTGGAGCCTGTGGACAAAGATACTGCAGGCGGTCGGTCCGGAAGGGATGCGGTGGATCCAAGAGTGGATCAGAGTTGTAGAAGACCTGTAAGCAGAGGGGACAGTGTTCACAGTCACTAGCCAGTGACCAGCGTGGCACCAGGTGGGTACCAGGCGATGTCGGGTGCAAACAGGAAGAAAGGTGTAGCTTGTCTCTGCAGCCACGTGGTCCCTGAAGGTCGACGACGTCCAGGAGTCGGTTCACGAGCTGTCCCACGCAGGCTCTCGCTGTCGGCGACTTGGTCGAAGCAAACAAGCCTTGGCAAAAGCAATTGTTGTGGAAAACAAAATAAGCTGATGGTTCTGACCAGCAAGGTCAGAGGGACTGCTCCTTTGGAGGGGAGCAAGGGCCAGTCTGGAGCAACCAGACCAGCGGTGTATTTCTTGAAGTTCGTTGCCAAGATGGCCACTAGCCAGCGGGCCAGCAACCGGTTAGGCGCGTCGAGTGGCAAAATGCAGAAGGGCCCCATGCAGATCGTGGAGAAGCTGGAGGGCTCACCTTTGGTGCAGATGCTGCTCGGGTGTTGGGCTTCTCAGATCCCAAAGCACAACTTGGAGGAAGCCTCGGTTGTTGCGCTTGCAGCTTGTCGTGGTCTTTTCAAGATGGCTGGCTCCACGTGTCTTGGTGCCTCCACGGGTCTCCTCTTTTCAGGGACTGTGGATCGGGCGGTGAGAGGTCTGGAGGTCCAGGTCTTGTCAGTCTCTGGGCTCGGGCTCCGGCGGGAGGCGGCGACAAAGCAGACGTTGATTCGCTGGATGGTGCTTGCGTTAGCAAGGTGGTCACTCCCTGACCACAGGGGAGATTGGCTTCAGTCCTCTGTGCGGCAGAGCGTCGAAGTTCCCGTCTTCTTCTTAGTTTCAAGTCGATTCCAGGATGTCTGAAGTCTTAGGACACAGCTCCTACCTTTAAGCGGATTCTAGGGGCCGGACTACCTGCTAGGTCCCTCCCTAAGGGTGGGACCAGGAAGGGGGGTGGTTACACCCCCAATCCTTTGTCCAGCTCGCCCCAGGCCCGGGACTGGTGTGCCCCAGGACCGGATTGAACTGGCATATGCACCGAGGCTCCTTGTGAGCCTCAGGCATGTCTGGTTTCTTTCAAGCCCTACCTGACCAATACAAAAAATCCTGTCTGGGGTGGTGCACGCACCTCCCCTGGCAGGAAACCCTTTGTCCACACCTCCCAAGCTGGAAGGACTCCCAGCAGCAGGAGGGCAGACTTGTGTCTGTGGTGGCAGCATCCATTTTGTGGAGCTGAGGCTATGTCTGATTTTACCCGGGTTTCAGGTACTGTACATGTCGTGTCCCTCTAGAAGGGTGGAATGCTAACCCCGTCGCCAGAATTGGCGAGGGGTTAGTATTCCAATTCGTATGACACCTTACTCGACATGTTTTGATAAAGCCAAACCAAAGATAGCATTTAACCGCGAGGTTCATAATGCACTTAAGAGTATATGGTATGACGATATCTGGAAACAGTAGAAGGAAGTGGTTCCGACCACTGCAGACAGGCTCAGCTCATGCCAGAGCACCATCTCACATGGAACCAAGCACTCTGCCTTCAGGATTGTTAAGGCCTGCCATAGGAGTGACTTATAGGTTACCAGGTGTCCCATTTAAGGTTAGGTATAGTGTAGGAGAGTAGGGTCTGCTATCCTATGGTCACCCCAAATTTTTGCTTTTTGCTTCACTGGTTTTTGACATATTGAGGCTGTGGGCCTGCCAATCAGACCCCCAGCCTGCTGTTCTCTCTACTAAATTTACACTATGCACCCTAGGTGCATAACCAATTGGAAGTGGATCACCCTGTGAGCCCCTGTACCAGTGTACACTAGGTACCCAGGGCATTGGTGTATCTAAGGCCTGCCAGGGGCTGAAGCATGTATTATGCCACCCCAGGCTTGGCCTAACATATTTGACACAACTGGCTAATCACTCAGCTGGGGTAAGTTGGTGTAACCACCTCTTACTTAGGTGTAGTATACCTATACCTAACCTTAAAAGGGACACAAGTTAACCTATAAGTCACTCCTATGGCAGGCCTTAACAATCCTGAAGGCAGAGTGCTTGGTTCCATGTGAGATGGTGCTCTGGCATGAGCTGAGCCTGTCTGCAGTGGTCGGAACAACTTCCTTCTACTGTTTCCAGATATCGTCATACCATATACTCTTAAGTGCATTATGAACCTCGCGGTTAAATGCCATCTTTGGTTTGGCTTTATCAAAACATGTCGAGTAAGGTGTCATACGAATTGGATTACTAACCCCTCGCCAACTCTGGCGACGGGGTTAGCATTCCACCCTTCTAGAGAGACACGACATGTACAGTACCTGAAACCCGGGTAAAATCAGACATAGCCTCAGCTCCACAAAATGGATGCTGCCACCACAGACACAAGTCTGCCCTCCTGCTGCTGGGAGTCCTTCCAGCTTGGGAGGTGTGGACAAAGGTTTTCCTGCCAGGGGAGGTGCGTGCACCACCCCAGACAGGATTTTGTGTATTGGTCAGGTAAGGCTTGAAAGAAACCAGACATGCCTGAGGCTCACAAGGAGCCTCGGTGCATACGCCAGTTCAAACCGGTCCTGGGGCACACCAGCCCTGGACCTGGGGCGAGCTGGACAAAGGATTGGGGGTGTAACCACCCCCCTTCCTGGTCCCACCCTTAGGGAGGGACCTAGCAGGTAGTCCGGCCCCTAGAATCCGCTTAAAGGTAGGAGCTGTGTCCTAAGACTTCAGACATCCTGGAATCAACTTGAAACTAAGAAGAAGACGGGAACTTCGACATTCTGCTGCACAGAAGACTGAAGGAAATCTCCCCTGTGGTCAGGGAGTGACCACCTTGCTAACGCAAGCACCATCCAGCGAATCAACATCTGCTTTGCCGCCGCCTCCCACCGGAGCCCGAGCCCAGAGACTGACAAGACCTGGACCTCCAGACCTCTCACCGCCCGATCCACAGTCCCTGAAAAAGAGAGACCCGTGGAGGCAACGAGACACGTGGAGCCAGCCATCTTGAAACGACCACGACAAGCTGCAAGTGCAACAACCGAGGATCCCTCCAAGTTGTGCTTTGGGATCTGAGAAGCCCAACCCTCGAGCAGCGTCTGCACCAAAGGTGAGCCCTCCAGCATCTCCACGATCTGAGTGGGGCCCTTCTGCATTTTGCCACTCGATGCGCCTAACCGGTTGCTGGCCCGCTGGCTAGTGGCCATCTTGGCGACGAACTTCAAGAAATACACTGCTGGTCTGGTTTCCCCAGACTGGCCCTTGCTCCCCTCCAAAGGAGCAGTCCCTCTGACCTTGCTGGTCAGATCCATCAGCTTATTTCGTTTTCCACAATAATTGCTTTTGCCAAGGCTTGTTTTCTTCAATCAAGTCGCCAACAGCGCCGACAGCGAGAGCCTGCATGGGACAGCTCGTGACCTGACTCCTGGATGTCGTCGACCTTCAGGGACCACGTGGCTGCAGAGACAAGCTACACCTTTCTTCCTGTTTGCACCCGACATCGCCTGGTACCCACCTGGTGCCACGCTGGTCACTGGCTAGTGACTGTGAACACTGTCCCCTCTGCTTACAGGTCTTCTACAACTCCGATCCACTCTTGGATCCACTGCATCCCTTCCGGACCGACCGCCTGCAGCATCTTTGTCCACAGGCTCCATTGAACAGATAGAAGAAACCCGACGCACTTCGAGGCCTATGCACCCGCTTCCTGTGGGTGAGGTAAAGCTGGCACTCCGGTGCCCAAGTGTAGAGTATCATCTCTAGTGTCTGTGTTTCCAATCTTGAGTTCATAGTCCACCCGGAAGATCCTCTTTGCAGTAACTTTGTAACTTTTACGCACCCATTGAAAACCTATGGGAGCACACGTGTGACTATTTGCTCTGCACACGCAACCCGTGGACCTCCTGGTCACTAACTGAAGTTAGCTCCTTGTAGGCCCAGCGATTCTAGAGGCCCTAGGCCTTTTCCCTTTTCTGTTCGTGGTACTTATACCACTATTTTAGTATATGGTTTGAGCGGCCACCAGGGCCTATCCATATAAAGTGCAACTTCTGTGTATTCTACTGTAATCTTGTTTGACGATTTGTGCTCCTGTGCTCATAAAGAGACTAGGGGTTACTTTGAGAAATAAATACATATATATTTTGAAAATATATCTGTGTGGTGTCCATTCATTGGTATAAAAGGGGGTTGCATTTGGTAAAACCGTTTGCTTAACACGTTTCACGAGTTTAGCCTCAAAGACTGCTTAGCCTACGCTACCACTAGGGCAGCTGGTCCGAAAAGGTTGACTTACAACCACACCATAAGGGTTGCTTGGCATGGTACAAGGTGGTCCCTTTATTTATTGAACATCATATACCAGGCCAACTTCTCACATATAGGTATACTACACCTAAGTAAGAGGTGATTACACCAACTTACCCCAGCTGAGTGATCAGCCAGTTGTGTCAAATTTGTTAGGCCAGGCCAGGGGTGGCACAATACATGCTTCAGCCCCTGGTAGGCCTTAGATACACCAATGCCCTGGGTACCTAGTGTACACTGGTACAGGGGCTCACAGGGTGATCCACTTCCATTTGTTATGCACCTAGGGTGCATAGTGTGAATTTAGTAGAGAGAACAGCAGGCTGGGGGTCTGATTGGCAGGCCCACAGCCTCAATATGTCAAAAACCAGTGAAGCAAAAAGCAAAAATTTGGGGTGACCATAGGATAGCAGACCCTACTCTCCTACACAACCCCCCCAAACGCAGGGACATTAAACTAGCCTTGACCAGTCTCGTCTTCATGTCCTAAGTGTTAGTACCTGGAGAGACCATCTGCATTCCCATGGTCAGTACCTGGCCGGTGCTCCACTGTAAAGTCCATCCCCTGTAGGGAAATGGACCACCTAAGCAGTTTGGGGTTTTCACCCTTCATCTGAGTTAGCCACAAGAGGGGCTTATGGTCGGTCTGAATCGTGAAGTGAGTGCCAAACAAGTATGGCCTCAGCTTCTTCAGGGCCCACACCACAGCAAAGGCCTCCCTCTCAATAGCTGACCAATTCTTCTCTCTGGGGGTCAACCTTCTGCTAATAAAAGCAATGGGTTGGTCTTGACCATCTACATTAAGTTGTGACAGCACAGCTCCCACGCCCAACTCAGAAGCATCTGTTTGGACAATAAACTCTTTGGAGTAGTCAGGACTTTTCAGGATAGGTGCAGAGCACATGGCCTCCTTCAGGTCATCAAATGCCTTTTGACAGCTTACTGTCCACTGAACCTTTTTGGGCATCTTCTTGGATGTCAGATTATTAAGATGAGTCACAATGGACCCATAGTTCTTAACAAACTTCCTGTAGTACCCAGTCAAGCCCAAGAAAGCTCGAACTTGAGTCTGGGTGGTTGGAGGAGACCAGTCCTTGATGGATTGTATCTTACTCTCCAGTGGTTGAACTTGGCCTCCACCTACAAGGTGGCCCAAATACACAACCTTACTCTGCCCTATCTGGCACTTAGTAGCCTTGATAGTGAGGCCTGCCCTTTGCAGAGCCTCAAGAGCCTTCTTCAGGTGGATCAGGTGATCCTCCCAGGTGGAGCTAAAGACAGCAATGTCATCAAGATATGCTGCACAAAAGTCATCCAACCCAGTAAGGACTTGGTTCACCAGCCTTTGGAAGGTGGCAGGTGCATTCTTCAGACCAAAGGGCATCACCACAAATTGATAATGCCCACCTGGGGTTGAGAATGCTGTTTTGGCGTTAGACTCCTCAGCTAATCTGATTTGCCAATAGCCAGCTGTTAAGTCAAATGTGCTCAAAAACTTAGCAGAAGCTAGTTTGTCTATGAGCTCATCTGCCATTGGAATAGGGTGTCCATCTGTCCTGGTGACAGCATTGAGACCCCTGTAGTCCACACAGAACCTCATCTCTCTCTTGCCATCTTTGGTGTGAGGTTTGGGGACCAGAACCACTGGGCTAGCCCAGGGGCTCTCTGAGGGTTCAATGACACCTAATTCCAGCATTTTGTGTACCTCAGCCTTTATACAGTCCCTGACGTGGTCAGGTTGTCTGTAGAGCTTGTTCTTTACAGGCAGACTGTCACCAGTGTCCACCACATGGGTACACCAGTCAGTTTGGCTAGGTATTAGGGAAAACAGATGTTGAAATGATTGTAGAACTTGTCTACATTCAGTCTGCTGATGGGCAGTGAGGTTGCCTCCAAGGGTCACTCCTTCAACTGAGCCATCTTCAGGGTTCTGAGACAACAGGTCTGGGAGAGGGTCACTCTCTTCCTCCTGTCCCTCATCTGTAGCCATGAGCAAGCCCATGTCTGCCCTGTCAACATATGCTTTTAACCTGTTAACATGGAGTACCCTGTGGGGACTCCTGGGAGTTCCTAGGTCCACCAAGTAGGTGACCTCTCCCTTCTTTTCCAGGATTGTATGGGGTCCAGACCATTTGTCTTGGAGTGCTGCTGGGGCCACTGGCTCCAACACCCATACCTTCTGTCCTGGCTGAAACTCAACCAAGACAGCCTTTTGGTCATGCCAAGCTTTCTGTAAGGCCTGGCTTGCCTCAAGGTTTTTGGATGCCTTCTCCATATACTCAGCCATCCTGGAGCGGAGACCAAGTACATAGTCCACTATGTCTTGTTTAGGCTTTTTGAGAGGTAACTCCCATCCTTCCTTCACTAATCACAGTGGGCCTCTTACAGGGTGCCCAAACAACAATTCAAAGGGGCTGTAGCCAACCCCCTTTTGTGGGACCTCTCTGTAAGCAAACAGAAGGCAGGGTAGAAGGATGTCCCATCTTCGCCTAAGCTTTTCAGGTAATCCTTTGATCATACCCTTTAGGGTCTTGTTGAATCTCTCAACAAGCCCATTGCCTTGTGGGTGATAAGGGGTGGTGAACTTGTAGTTGACACCACATTCCTTCCACATAGCTGTCAAGTATCCTGACATGAAGTTGGTACCTCTGTCAGAAACCACCTCCTTAGGAAACCCCACTCTGGAGAATACTCCCAGCAGGGCCCTGGCCACAACAGGAGCTGTAGTGGTCCTAAGGGGAATTGCCTCTGGATACCTGGTGGCATGATCCACTACCACCAGTATAAATCTGTGCCCAGATGCAGTGGGAGGATCCATGGGACCCACTATATCTATTCCCACTCTTTCAAAGGGGACCCCCACCACAGGTAGTGGTATGAGGGGGGCCTTTGTTGTGCCACCTGATTTGCCACTGGCTTGGCAGGTCACACAGGAGCGACAAAACTCCTTGGTATCTTCATTCATGTGAGGCCAGTGAAAGTGAGGGACAAGTCTGTCCCAAGTCTTGTTCTGGCCTAAGTGTCCTGCTAAAGGAATATCATGGGCCAAGGTAAGAAGGAAGCCCCTAAATTGCATAGGTATAACCAACCTCCTGGTAGCACCAGGCTTGGGGTCTCTAGCCTCTGAATAAAGGAGCCCTTCATCCCAATACACTTTATGGGTACATTGAGCATTCCCAGCAGCCTCAGCAGCAGCCAGCTGTCTGAGGGGTTCAAGAGAGGGACAGGATAACTGAGCCTGCCTCAAGTCAGCCCTTGAAGGTCCCCCTGTCCCCAGAAACTCAACCTAATCAGGTTCAAGCTCTTCAGGGACAGTTCCTTCAGGGTCCTCTAGATCAGCTTCCTGGGAAGGTTGATCATCACTCTGAGGCAGGGGGGAAGGCACAGCCTTGACCCTCCTGTTCTTCATCTTGGTAGGTGCTTGGTCCATTGTTCCAGGATCCAAGACCTGTGGTTCAGTAAGGCAATTTTTGGCCTGTGACCTGGTCACAGCAAGGACATGTGGTGATATACCTAACATCTCTGCATGTGTCCTGTACTCCACTTCAGACCATAGAGAACTCTCTAGGTCATTGCCCAACAAACATTCTACTGGGAGGTCTGCACTAACCACAACCCTTTTGAGGCCAGTTACCCCTCCCCATGAGAAGTTAACAACTGCCACACAATGTGAAGTAGTGGCATTGCTGGCATTGGTCACCAGGTAATTCTCACCTGGTATGTACTGTCCAGGGTCCACAAAGCCTGGTGTCACCATAGTGACACTGGCACATGTGTCCCTGTAGGCTTGAGCCACTTTTTCATTAATTAAAGGAGTCTGTCTGTACTTGCCCAGGTTACTGGGGCTCACAGTCAGGGACAAATCAATGTCCCCATCACAGATCAAGACTGCCTGTGTCAGGGTTCTGTCTAAGTCAGAATCTCCTTCAGTTCCCATAG
Source organism: Triturus cristatus (assembly GCF_964204655.1). Classification (NCBI taxonomy): domain Eukaryota; kingdom Metazoa; phylum Chordata; class Amphibia; order Caudata; family Salamandridae; genus Triturus; species Triturus cristatus. Next base: position 750,129,405 of record NC_140579.1, read on the forward strand.
TGATTCCCACTACACCCTTTGTCTGGGGACCAACACTGCTAACAGTAGTACTGGGAGCAGGTGCCTTAGGGGCAACAGTGTTTGGGGCTCCACCCTTTTTACAATCACTAGTCCAGTGAGTTGTATTCTTGCAATGATTGCACCAGGGTTTCTTTTGACCTTCTTTCTTCTTCCCTTTAGGCTGGGACCCACCCTCTTTAGCAGTAGTTTGGGGCCCTGTTGAAGACTTCTGGTCTTTAGATTTCTGATCTCCACCCTTTTGGTCTGTTTTCTTCTGATCACCCCCTTGGCCCTGGTTCTGGTTCTTTTGCTTAACCCTGGTTCTGACCCATTTGTCTGCCTTCTTTCCCAATTCTTGGGGAGAGGTCAGATCAGAGTCAACCAAGTGTTGATGCAGTTGCTGGTTTTGACAGTTATTTAAAATCTGTTCTCTCATCATCAAATTGTACAATCCTGTATAATCAGATACCTTACTTCCCAGCAACCAACCCTCCAAAGCCTTAGTGGCACATTCAATGTATTCAGACCAGTCCTGAGTCTGTGTCTTCTGGGTGTCTCTGAACATTAACCTGTACTGTTCAGTGGTTAAGCCTAACCCATCAACTAGGACACTCTTCAGGGCTCTGTAATTTCTGACATCCTCCTCCCTAACAGGGAGGAGTCTGTCTCTGCCTCTTCCTTCAAAGGAGAGCCAGAGGATTGCTGCCCACTGGTCTTCAGGAACCTGCTGCACTTTGCAGGCTCTCTCAAGAGCAGTCATCCATTTGTGGATGTCATCCCCACTTTTGTAGGGGGGCACAACCTTAGACAGGTTCCTATTATCAAAGACCCTATCTTTGTCCTTAGGGACAATGCTGCCACCAGTGGGTATAGACCCACTCTCTCTAGGTTGCCTAGCTTTGTTCAGTTTCTCTTCCATCAGGGCTACCTCTAGCTCCTGCTTCCTGATCCTCAGCTGGGCTTCCTGCATTCTGGCCTCATGTTCCCTCCTCTGAGGGGTGGTCATCCTTCTCCTGGAGTGACCTTGAGAGCCTCTAGAGGCATGAGAAGCATTAGATTCACCTGAGTGATTCCTTTGCCTCCCAGACCCCTGGTTACGTCCACTGGGGAGATCCAATGGGATGATCCCATTGTCAGTCCCCAATAGCCTTAGTTTAGCTGGGCCAAGTATAACACTTGGCACTGGGCTAGTTCTCCCTTCATCCTCACTACTTTCTGTATCCTCACCACTTTCCTCCTCTGTAGTATGATTCTCATCTAAGGGATGGCTATTGGAAAGGGGTACTTCAGTAGCATCTTCAGAAGGGGTGCCTCCTGTTCCTGTCCCTAAGGGGCCTAACTGGGAGGCTTTCCTGAGAGCTTTCTGATCTTCATCAGCCTGTAAAAGCTCTCTGAGTTCAGCAGAAGTAGGATTCTAGGGCTGTTTAAGGCCCCTGATATTTGCCAACTGCCTGAGCTCATTTTGATTAAGGGTAGCAAAGATGGATGGTGCCCTCTGGGGGTCACTCTCAACAGAGATGGGTACAGTGGACCCCTCTGCCCCAGCCATTGCTCTTAAGTGTGGGTGGATGTGTTGCAATCTACCTACACTTGGGTTTACCTACTAAACCTATCTAGTAGTTGTAGTCAGGGTGTGCTACTCCCTTTGCTCTACAACACTAAGTTCAGTAGAACTTAAGTATATCTAATCTTGTTTTATATGTACCTATAGGTACCTATGTGATCTTTCAATTGGTAACCAAGAGATTACAATGGTAAAACACAGCAAGCTCAAATCCAACCGCTGCTCACCAATGTGAGAAGTTGGCCTGGTATATGATGCTCACTAGTTAAAGTGATCACCTTGTACCATGCCAAGCAACCCTTATGGTGTGGTTGTAAGTCAACCTTTTCGGACTAGCTGCCCTAGTGGTAGCGTAGGCTAAGCAGTCTTTGAGGCCAAACTCGTGAAGCGTGTTAAGCCAGCTGTTTTACCAAATGTAACCCCCTTTTATACCAATGAAAGGACACCACACAGATATATATTCAAAATATATATGTATTTATTTCTCAAAGTAACCCCTAGTCTCTTTATGAGCACAGGAGCACAAATCGTCAAACAAGATTACAGTAGAATACACAGAAGTTGCACTTTATATAGATAGGCCCTGGTGGCTGCTCAAACCATATACTAAAATAGTGGTATAAGTACCACGAACAGAAAAGGGAAAAGGCCTAGGGCCTCTAGAATCGCTGGGCCTACAAGGAGCTAACTTCAGTTAGTGACCAGGAGGTCCACGGGGTGAGTGTGCAGAGCAAATAGTCACACGCGTGCTCCCATAGGTTTTCAATGGGTGCGTAAAAAGTACAAAGTTACTGCAAAAAGGATCTTCCGGATGGACTATGACCTTAAGATTGGAAACAGAGACACTAGAGATGTTACTCTACACTTGGGCACCGGAGTGCCAGCTTTACCTCACCCACAGGAAGCGGGTGCATAGATGTCGAAGTGCGTCGGGTTTCTTCTATCGGGTCAATGGAGCCTGTGGACAAAGATGCTGCAGGCGGTCGGTCCGGAAGGGATGCGGTGGATCCAAGAGTGGATCGGAGTTGTAGAAGACCTGTAAGCAGAGGGGACAGTGTTCACAGTCACTAGCCAGTGACCAGCGTGGCACCAGGTGGGTACCAGGCGATGTCGGGTGCAAACAGGAAGAAAGGTGTAGCTTGTCTCTGCAGCCACGTGGTCCCTGGAGGTCGATGACGTCCAGGAGTCGGTTCACAAACTGTCCCACGCAGGCTCTCGCTGTCGGCGGTGTCGGCGACTTGATAAAAGCAAACAAGCCTTGGCAAAAGCAATTGTTGTGGAGAACAAAATAAGCTGATGGTTCTGACCAGCAAGGTCAGAGGGACTGCTCCTTTGGAGGGGAGCAAGGGCCAGTCTGGAGCAACCAGACCAGCGGTGTGTTTCTTGAAGTTCGTCGCCAAGATGGCCACTAGCCAGCGGGCCAGCAACCAGTTAGGCGTGTCGAGTGGCAAAATGCAGAAGGGCCCCACGCAGATCATGGAGATGCTGGAGGGCTCACCTTTGGTGCAGATGCTGCACGAGGGTTGGGCTTCTCAGATTCCAAAGCACAACTTGGAGGGAGCCTCGGTTGTTGCACTTGCAGCTTGTCGTGGTCGTTTCAAGATGGCTGGCTCCACGTGTCTCGTTGCCTCCACGGGTCTCCTCTTTTCAGGGACTGTGGATCGGGCGGTGAGAGGTCTGGAGGTCCAGGTCTTGTCAGTCTCTGGGCTCGGGCTCCGGCGGGAGGCGGCGGCAAAGCAGATGTTGATTCGCTGGATGGTGCTTGCGTTGCAAGGTGGTCACTCCCTGACCACAGGGGAGATTTCCTTCAGTCTTCTGTGCAGCAGAATGTCGAAGTTCCCGTCTTCTTCTTAGTTTCAAGTTGATTCCAGGATGTCTGAAGTCTTAGGACACAGCTCCTACCTTTAAGCGGATTCTAGGGGCCGGACTACCTGCTAGGTCCCTCCCTAAGGGTGGGACCAGGAAGGGGGGTGGTTACACCCCCAATCCTTTGTCCAGCTCGCCCCAGGCCCGGGACTGGTGTGCCCCAGGACCGGATTTAACTGGCATATGCACCGAGGCTCCTTGTGAGCCTCAGGCATGTCTGGTTTCTTTCAAGCCCTACCTGACCAATACACAAAATCCTGTCTGGGGTGGTGCACGCACCTCCCCTGGCAGGAAACCCTTTGTCCACACCTCCCAAGCTGGAAGGACTCCCAGCAGCAGGAGGGCAGACTTGTGACTGTGGTGGCAGCATCCATTTTGTGGAGCTGAGGCTATGTCTGATTTTACCCGGGTTTCAGGTACTGTACATGTCGTGTCCCTCTAGAAGGGTGGAATGCTAACCCCGTCGCCAGAATTGGCGAGGGGTTAGTATTCCAATTCGTATGACACCTTACTCGACATGTTTTGATAAAGCCAAACCAAAGATAGCATTTAACCGCCAGGTTCATAATGCACTTAAGAGTATATGGTATGACGATATCTGGAAACAGTAGAAGGAAGTTGTTCCGACCACTGCAGACAGGCTCAGCTCATGCCAGAGCACCATCTCACATGGAACCAAGCACTCTGCCTTCAGGATTGTTAAGGCCTGCCATAGGAGTGACTTATAGGTTAACATGTGTCCCATTTAAGGTTAGGTATAGGTATACTACACCTAAGTAAGAGGTGGTTACACCAACTTACCCCAGCTGAGTGATCAGCCAGTTGTGTCAAATTTGTTAGGCCAGGCCAGGGGTGGCACAATACATGCTTCAGCCCCTGGTAGGCCTTAGATACACCAATGCCCTGGGTACCTAGTGTACACTGGTACAGGGGCTCACAGGGTGATCCACTTCCAATTGGTTATGCACCTAGGGTGCATAGTGTAAATTTAGTAGAGAGAACAGCAGGCTGGGGGTCTGATTGGCAGGCCCACAGCCTCAATATGTCAAAAACCAGTGAAGCAAAAAGCAAAAATTTGGGGTGACCATAGGATAGCAGACCCTACTCTCCTACACAACCCCCCCCCCCCCAAACGCTGGGACATTAAACTAGCCTTGACCAGTCTCGTCTTCATGTCCTAAGTGGAAGTACCTGGAGAGACCATCTGCATTCCCATGGTCAGTACCTGGCCGGTGCTCCACTGTAAAGTCCATCCCCTGTAGGGAAATGGACCACCTAAGCAGTTTGGGGTTTTCACCCTTCATCTGATTTAGCCACAAGAGGGGCTTATGGTCGGTCTGAATCTTGAAGTGAGTGCCAAACAAGTATGGCCTCAGCTTCTTCAGGGCCCACACCACAGCAAAGGCCTCCCTCTCAATAGCTGACCAATTTCTTCTCTCTGGGGGTCAACCTTCTGCTAATAAAAGCAATGGGTTGGTCTTGACCATTGTAGGAGAGTATGGTCTGCTATCCTATGGTCACCCCAAATTTGTGCTTTTTGCTTCACTGGTTTTTGACATATTGAGGCTGTGGGCCTGCCAATCAGACCCCCAGCCTGCTGTTCTCTCTACTAAATTAACACTATGCACCCTAGGTGCATAACCAATTGGAAGTGGATCACCCTGTCAGCCCCTGTACCAGTGTACACTAGGTACCCAGGGCATTGGTGTACCCAAGGCCTGCCAGGGGCTGAAGCATGTATTATGCCACCCCAGGCTTGGCCTAACAATCTGACACAACTGGCTGATCACTCAGCTGGGGTAAGTTGGTGTAATCACCTCTTACTTAGGTGTAGTATACCTATACCTAACCTTAAATGGGACACATGGTAACCTATAAGTCACTCCTATGGCAGGCCTTAACAATCCTGAAGGCAGAGTGCTTGGTTCCATGTGAGATGGTGCTCTGGCATGAGCTGAGCCTGTCTGCAGTGGTCGGAACAACTTCCTTCTACTGTTTCCAGATATCGTCATACCATATACTCTTAAGTGCATTATGAACCTCGCGGTTAAATGCTATCTTTGGTTTGGCTTTATCAAAACATGTCGAGTAAGGTGTCATACGAATTGGAATACTAACCCCTCGCCAATTCTGGCGATGGGGTTAGCATTCCACCCTTCTAGAGGGACACGACATGTACAGTACCTGAAACCCGGGTAAAATCAGACATAGCCTCAGCTCCACAAAATGGATGCTGCCACCACAGACACAAGTCTGCCCTCCTGCTGCTGGGAGTCCTTCCAGCTTCGGAGGTGTGGACAAAGGGTTTCCTGCCAGGGGAGGTGCATGCACCACCCCAGACAGGATTTTGTGTATTGGTCAGGTAGGGCTTGAAAGGAACCAGACATGCCTGTGGCTCACAAGGAGCCTCGGTGCATATGCCAGTTCAAACCGGTCCTGGGGCACACCAGTCCCAGGCCTGGGGCGAGCTGGACAAAGGATTGGGGGTGTAACCACCCCCCTTCCTGGTCCCACCCATAGGGAGGGACCTAGCAGGTAGTCCGGCCCCTAGAATCCGCTTAAAGGTAGGAGCTGTGTCCTAAGACTTCAGACATCCTGGAATCAACTTGAAACTAAGAAGAGGACGGGAACTTCGACCTTCTGCTGCACAGAAGACTGAAGGAAATCTCCCCTGTGGTCAGGGAGTGACCACCTTGCTAACGCAAGCACCATCCAGCGAATCAACGTCTGCTTTGCCGCCGCCTCCCGCCGGAGCCCGAGCCCAGAGACTGACAAGACCTGGACCTCCAGACCTCTCACTACCCGATCCACAGTCCCTGAAAAGAGGAGACCCGTGGAGGCAACGAGACACGTGGAGCCAGCCATCTTGGAACGACGACGACAAGCTGCAAGCGCAACAACCGAGGCTCCCTCCAAGTTGTGCTTTGGAATCTGAGAAGCCCAACACCCGAGCAGCATCTGCACCAAAGGTGAGCCCTCCAGCATCTCCACGATCTGCGTGGGGCCCTTCTGCATTTTGCCACTCGACGCGCCTAACCGGTTGCTGGCCCGCTGGCTAGTGGCCATCTTGGCAACGATCTTCAAGAAATACACCACTGGTCTGGTTGCTCCAGACTGGCCCTTGCTCCCCTCCAAAGGAGCAGTCCCTCTGACCTTGCTGGTCAGAACAATCAGCTTATCTTGTTCTCCACAACAATTGCTTTTGCCAAGGCTTGTTTGCTTCGATCAAGTCGCCAACACCGCCGACAGCGAGAGCCTGCGTGGGACAGCTCGTGAACCGACTCCTGGACGTCGTCGACCTCCAGGGACCACGTGGCTGCAGAGACAAGCTACACCTTTCTTCCTGTTTGCACCCGACATTGCCTGGTACCCACCTGGTGCCACGCTGGTCACTGGCTAGTGACTGTGAACACTGTCCCCTCTGCTTACAGGTCTTCTACAACACCGATCCACTCTTGGATCCCCCGCATCTCTCCCGGACCGACCGCCTGCAGCATCTTTGTCTTCAGGCTCCACGGAACAGATAGAAGAAACACGACGCACTTCGACACCTATGCACCCGCTTCCTGTGGGTGAGGTAAAGTTGACACTCCAGTTCCCAAGTGTAGAGTATCATCTCTAGTGCCTGTGTTTCCAATCTTGAGTTCCTAGTCCATCCGGAAGATCCTTTTTGCAGTAACTTTGTACTTTTTACGCACCCATTGAAACCTATGGGAGCACGCGTGTGACTATTTGCTCTGCACACGCCACCCGTGGACCTCCTGGTTACTAACTGAAGTTAGCTCCTTGTAGGACCAGCGATTCTAGAGGCCCTAGGCCTTTTCCCTTTTCTGTTCGTGGTACTTATACCACTATTTTAGTATATGGTTTGAGCCGCCACCAGGGCCTATCCATATAAAGTGCAACTTCTGTGTATTCTACTGTAATCTTGTTTGACGATTTGTGCTCCTGTGCTCATAAAGAGACTAGGGGTTACTTTGAGAAATAAATACATATATATTTTGAATATATATCTGTGTGGTGTCCTTTCATTGGTATAAAAGGGGGTTACATTTGGTAAAACAGCCTGCTTAACACGCTTCACGAGTTTCGCCTCAAAGACTGCTTAGCCTACGCTACCACTAGGGCAGCTAGTCCGAAAAGGCTGACTTACAACCACACCATAAGGGTTGCTTGGCATGGTACAAGGTGATCACATTAACTAGTGAGCATCATATACCAGGCCAACTTCTCACAACCATCTACATTAAGTTGTGACAGCACAGCTCCCACACCCAACTCAGAAGCATCTGTTTGGACAATAAACTCTATGGAGTAGTCAGGACTTTTCAGGATAGGTGCAGAGCACATGGCCTCCTTCAGGTCATCAAATGCCTTTTGACAGCTTACTGTCCACTGAACCTTTTTGGGCATCTTCTTGGATGTCAGATCATTAAGAGGAGTCACAATGGACTCATAGTTCTTAACAAACTTCCTGTAGTACCCAGTCAAGCCCAAGAAAGCTCGAAATTGAGTCTGGGTGGTTGGAGGGGACCAGTCCTTGATGGATTGTATCTTACTCTCCAGTGGTTGAACTTGGCCTCCACCTACAAGGTGGCCCAAATACACAACCTTACTCTGCCCTATCTGGCACTTGGTGGCCTTGATAGTGAGGCCTGCCCTTTGCAGAGCCTCCAGAGCCTTCTTCAGGTGGATCAGGTGATCCTGCCAGGTGGAGCTAAAGACAGCAATGTCATCAAGATATGCTGCGCAAAAGTCATCCAACCCAGTAAGGACTTGATTCACCAACCTTTGGAAGGTGGCAGGTGCATTCTTCACACCAAAGGGCATCACCACAAATTGGTAGTGCCCACCTGGGGTTGAGAATGCTGTTTTGGCCTTAGACTCCTTAGCTAATCTGATTTGCCAATAGCCAGCTGTCAAGTCAATTGTGCTCAAAAACTTAGCAGAAGCTAGTTTGTCTATGAGCTCATCTGCCCTTGGAATAGGGTGTGCATCTGTCCTGGTGACAGCATTGAGTCCTCTGTAATCCACACAGAACCTCATCTCTCTCTTGCCATCTTTGGTGTGAGGTTTGGGGACTAGAACCACTGGGCTAGCCCAGGGGCTCTCTGAGGGTTCAATGACACCTAATTCCAGCATTTTATGTACCTCAGCCTTTATACAGTCCCTAACGTGGTCAGGTTGCCTGTAAAGCTTGTTCTTTACAGGCAGACTGTCACCAGTGTCCACCACATGGGTACACCAGTTAGTTTGGCTAGGTATTAGGGAAAATAGATGTTGAAATGATTGTAGAACTTGTCTACATTCAGTCTGCTGATGGGCAGTGAGGTTGCCTCCAAGGGTCACTCCTTCAACTGAGCCATCTTCAGGGTTCTGAGACAACAGGTCTGGGAGAGGGTCACTCTCTTCCTCCTGTCCCTCATCTGTAGCCATGAGCAAGCCCATGTCTGCCCTGTCAACATATGCTTTTAACCTGTTAACATGGAGTACCCTGTGGGGACTCCTGGGAGTTCCTAGGTCCACCAAGTAGGTAACCTCTCCCTTCTTTTCCAGGATTGTATGGGGTCCAGACCATTTGTCTTGGAGTGCTGCTGGGGCCACTGGCTCCAACACCCATACCTTCTGTCCTGGCTGAAACTCAACCAAGACAGCCTTTTGGTCATGCCAAGCTTTCTGTAAGGCCTGGCTTGCCTCAAGGTTTTTGGATGCCTTCTCCATATACTCAGCCATCCTGGAGCGGAGACCAAGTACATAGTCCACTATGTCTTGTTTAGGCTTTTTGAGAGGTAACTCCCATCCTTCCTTCACTAAACACAGTGGGCCTCTTACAGGGTGCCCAAACAACAATTCAAAGGGGCTGTAGCCAACCCCCTTTTGTGGGACCTCTCTGTAAGCAAACAGAAGGCAGGGTAGAAGGATGTCCCATCTTCGCCTTAGCTTTTCAGGTAATCCTTTGATCATACCCTTTAGGGTCTTGTTGAATCTCTCAACAAGCCCATTGCATTGTGGGTGATAATGAGTGGTGAACTTGTAGTTGACACCACATTCCTTCCACATAGCTGTCAAGTATCCTGACATGAAGTTGGTACCTCTGTCAGAAACTACCTCCTTAGGAAACCCCACTCTGGAGAATACTCCCAGCAGGGCCCTGGCCACAACAGGTGCTGTAGTGGTCCTAAGGGGAATTGCCTCTGGATACCTGGTGGCATGATCCACTACCACCAGTATAAATCTGTGCCCAGATGCAGTGGGTGGATCCATGGGACCCACTATATCTATTCCCACTCTTTCAAAGGGGACCCCCACCACAGGTAGTGGTATTAGGGGGGCCTTTGTTGTGCCACCTGATTTGCCACTGGCTTGGCAGGTCACACAGGAGCGACAAAACTCCTTTGTATCTTCATTCATGTGAGGCCAGTGAAAGTGAGGGACAAGCCTGTCCCAAGTCTTGTTCTGGCCTAAGTGTCCTGCTAAAGGAATATCATGGGCCAAGGTAAGAAGGAAGCCCCTAAATTGCAGAGGTATAACCAACCTCCTGGTAGCACCAGGCTTGGGGTCTCTAGCCTCTGAATAAAGGAGCCCTTCATCCCAATACACTTTATGGGTACCTTGAGCATTCCCAGCAGCCTCAGCAGCAGCCAGCTGTCTGAGGGGTTCAAGAGAGGGACAGGATAACTGAGCCTGCCTCAAGTCAGCCCTTGAAGGTCCCCCTGTCCCCAGAAACTCAACCTGATCAGGTTCAAGCTCTTCAGGGACAGTTCCTTCAGGGTCCTCTAGATCAGCTTCCTGGGAAGGTTGATCATCACTCTGAGGCAGGGGGGAAGGCACAGCCTTGACCCTCCTGTTCTTCTTCTTGGTAGGTGCTTGGTCCATTGTTCCAGGATCCAAGACCTGTGGTTCAGTAAGGCAATTTTTGGCCTGTGACCTGGTCACAGCAAGGACATGTGGTGATATACCTAACATCTCTGCATGTGTCCTGTACTCCACTTCAGACCATAGAGAACTCTCTAGGTCATTGCCCAACAAACATTCTACTGGGAGGTCTGCACTAACCACAACCCTTTTGAGGCCAGTTACCCCTCCCCATGAGAAGTTAACAACTGCCACACTATGTGAAGTAGTGGCATTGCTGGCATTGGTCACCAGGTAATTCTCACCTGGTATGCACTGTCCAGGGTCCACAAAGCCTGGTGTCACCATAGTGACACTGGCACATGTGTCCCTGTAGGCTTGAGCCACTTTTTCAATAATTAAAGGAGTCTGTCTGTACTTGCCCAGGTTACTGGGGCTCACAGTCAGGGACAAATCAATGTCCCCATCACAGATCAAGACTGCCTGTGTCAGGGTTCTGTCTAAGTCAGAATCTCCTTCAGTTCCCATAGTGATTCCCACTACACCCTTTGTCTGGGGACCAACACCGCTAACAGTAGTACTGGGAGCAGGTGCCTTAGGGGCAACAGTGTTGGGGGCTCCACCCTTTTTACAATCACTAGTCCAGTGAGTTGTATTCTTGCAATGATTGCACCAGGGTTTCTTTTGACCTTCTTTCTTCTTCCCTTTAGGCTGGGACCCACCCTCTTTAGCAGTAGTTTGGGGCCCTGTTGAAGACTTCTGGTCTTTAGATTTCTGATCTCCACCCTTTTGGTCTGTTTTCTTCTGATCACCCCCTTGGCCCTGGTTGTGGTTCTTTTGCTTAACCCTGGTTCTGACCCATTTGTCTGCCTTCTTTCCCAATTCTTGGGGAGAGGTCAGATCAGAGTCAACCAAGTGTTGATGCAGTTGCTGGTTTTGACAGTTATTTAAAATCTGTTCTCTCATCATCAAATTGTACAATCCTGTATAATCAGATACCTTACTTCCCAGCAACCAACCCTCCAAAGCCTTAGTGGCACATTCAATGTATTCAGACCAGTCCTGAGTCTGTGTCTTCTGGGTGTCTCTGAACATTAACCTGTACTGTTCAGTGGTTAAGCCTAACCCATCAACTAGGACACTCTTCAGGGCTCTGTAATTTCTGACATCCTCCTCCCTAACAGTGAGGAGTCTGTCTCTGCCTCTTCCTTCAAAGGAGAGCCAGAGGATTGCTGCCCACTGGTCTTCATGAACCTGCTGCACTTTGCAGGCTCTCTCAAGAGCAGTCATCCATGTGTGGATGTCATCCCCACTTTTGTAGGGGGGCACAACCTTAGACAGGTTCCTATTATCAAAGACCCTATCTTTGTCCTTAGGGACAATGCTGCCACCAGTGGGTATAGACCCACTCTCTCTAGGTTGCCTAGCTTTGTTCAGTTTCTCTTCCATCAGGGCTACCTCTAGCTCCTGCTTCCTGATCCTCAGCTGGGCTCCCTGCATTCTGACCTCATGTTCCCTCCTCTGAGGGGTGGTCATCCTTCTCCTGGAGTGACCTTGAGAGCCTCTAGAGGCATGAGAAGCATTAGATTCACCTGAGTGATTCCTTTGCCTCCCAGACCCCTGGTTAAGTCCACTGGGGAGATCCAATGGGATGATCCCATTGTCAGTCCCCAATAGCCTTAGTTTAGCTGGGCCAAGTATAACACTTGGCACTGAGCTAGTTCTCCCTTCATCCTCACTACTTTCTGTATCCTCACCACTTTCCTCCTCTGTAGTATGATTCTCATCTAAGGGATGGCTATTGGAAAGGGGTACTTCAGTAGCATCTTCAGAAGGGGGGCCTCCTGTTCCTGTCCCTAAGGGGCCTAACTGGGAGGCTTTCCTGAGAGCTTTCTGATCTTCATCAGCCTGTAAAAGCTCTCTGAGTTCAGCAGAAGTAGGATTCTTGGGCTGTTTAAGGCCCCTGATATTTGCCAACTGCCTGAGCTCATTTTGATTAAGGGTAGCAAAGATGGATGGTGCCCTCTGGGGGTCACTCTCAACAGAGATGGGTACAGTGGACCCCTCTGCCCCAGCCATTGCTCTTAAGTGTGGGTGGATGTGTTGCAATCTACATACACTTGGGTTTACCTCCTAAACCTATCTAGTAGTTGTAGTCAGGGTGTGCTACTCCCTTTGCTCTACAACACTAAGTTCAGTAGAACTTAAGTATATCTAATCTTGTTTTATATGTACCTATAGGTACCTATGTGATCTTTCAATTGGTAACCAAGAGATTACAATGGTAAAACACAGCAAGCTCAAATCCAACCGCTGCTCACCAATGTGAGAAGTTGGCCTGGTATATGATGCTCACTAGTTAAAGTGATCACCTTGTACCATGCCAAGCAACCCTTATGGTGTGGTTGTAAGTCAACCTTTTCGGACTAGCTGCCCTAGTGGTAGCGTAGGCTAAGCAGTCTTTGAGGCTAAACTCGTGAAGCGTGTTAAGCCAGCTGTTTTACCAAATGTAACCCCCTTTTATACCAATGAAAGGACACCACACAGATATATATTCAAAATATATATGTATTTATTTCTCAAAGTGACCCCTAGTCTCTTTATGAGCACAGGAGCACAAATCGTCAAACAAGATTACAGTAGAATACACAGAAGTTGCACTTTATATGGATAGGCCCTGGTGGCCGCTCAAACCATATACCAAAATAGTGGTATAAGTACCACGAACATAAAAGGGAAAAGGCCTAGGGCCTCTAGAATCGCTGGGCCTACAAGGAGCTAACTTCAGTTAGTGACCAGGAGGTCCACGGGGTGCGTGTGCAGAGCAAATAGTCACACGCGTGCTCCCATAGGTTTTCAATGGGTGCGTAAAAAGTACAAAGTTACTGCAAAAAGGATCTTCCGGTGTGACTATGACCTTAAGATTGGAAACACAGACACTATAGATGTTACTCTACTCTTGGGCACCGGAGTGCCAGCTTTACCTCACCCACAGGAAGCGGGTGCATAGGTGTCGAAGTGCGTTGGGTTTCTTCTATCGGGTCAATGGAGCCTGTGGACAAAGATGCTGCAGGCGGTCGGTCCGGAAGGGATGCGGTGGATCCAAGAGTGGATCAGAGTTGTAGAATACCTGTAAGCAGAGGGGACAGTGTTCACAGTCACTAGCCAGTGACCAGCGTGGCACCAGGTGGGTACCAGGCGATGTCGGGTGCAAACAGGAAGAAAGGTGTGGCTTGTCTCTGCAGCCACGTGGTCCCTGGAGGTCGACGACATCCAGGAGTCGGTTCACGAGCTGTCCCACGCAGGCTCTCGCTGTCGGCGGTGTCAGTGACTTGATCGAAGCAAACAAGCCTTGGCAAAAGCAATTGTTGTGGAGAAAAAGATAAGCTGATGGTTCTGACCAGCAAGGTCAGAGGGACTGCTCCTTTGGAGGGGAGCAAGGGCCAGTCTGGAGCAATCAGACCAGCAGTGTGTTTCTTGAAGTTCGTCGCCAAGATGGCCACTAGCCAGCGGGCCAGCAACCGGTTAGGCGCGTCGAGTGGCAAAATGCAGAAGGGCCCCACGCAGATCGTGGAGATGCTGGAGGGCTCACCTTTGGTGCAGATGCTGCTCGTGGGTTGGGCTTCTCAGATCCCAAAGCACAACTTGGAGGGAGCCTCGGTTGTTGCACTTGCAGCTTGTCGTGGTCGTTTCAAGATGGCTGGCTCCACGTGTCTCGTTGCCTCCACGGATCTCCTCTTTTCAGGGACTGTTGATCGGGCGGTGAGAGGTCTGGAGGTCCAGGTCTTGTCAGTCTCTGGGCTCGGGCTCCGGCGGGAGGCGGCGGCAAAGCAGACGTTGATTCGCTGGATGGTGCTTGCGTTAGCAAGGTGGTCACTCCCTGACCACAGGGGAGATTTCCTTCAGTCTTCTGTGCAGCAGAATGTCGAAGTTCCCGTCTTCTTCTTAGTTTCAAGTTGATTCCAGGATGTCTGAAGTCTTAGGACACAGCTCCTACCTTTAAGCGGATTCTAGGGGCCGGACTACCTGCTAGGTCCCTCCCTAAGGGTGGGACCAGGAACGGGGGTGGTTACACCCCCAATCCTTTGTCCAGCTCGCCCCAGGCCCGGGACTGGTGTGCCCCAGGACCGGATTGAACTGCCAAGCTGGAAGGACTCCCAGCAGCAGGAGGGCAGACTTGTGACTGTGGTGGCAGCATCCATTTTGTGGAGCTGAGGCTATGTCTGATTTTACCCGGGTTTCAGGTACTGTACATGTCGTGTCCCTCTAGAAGGGTGGAATGCTAACCCCGTCGCCAGAATTGGCGAGGGGTTAGTATTCCAATTCGTATGACACCTTACTCGACATGTTTTGATAAAGCCAAACCAAAGATAGCATTTAACCGCCAGGTTCATAATGCACTTAAGAGTATATGGTATGACGATATCTGGAAACAGTAGAAGGAAGTTGTTCCGACCACTGCAGACAGGCTCAGCTCATGCCAGAGCACCATCTCACATGGAACCAAGCACTCTGCCTTCAGGATTGTTAAGGCCTGCCATCGGAGTGACTTATAGGTTAACATGTGTCCCATTTAAGGTTAGGTATAGGTATACTACACCTAAGTAAGAGGTGGTTACTCCAACTTACCCCAGCTGAGTGATCAGCCAGTTGTGTCAAATTTGTTAGGCCAGGCCAGGGGTGGCACAATACATGCTTCAGCCCCTGGCAGGCCTTAGATACACCAATGCCCTGGGTACCTAGTGTACACTGGTACAGGGGCTCACAGGGTGATCCACTTCCAATTGGTTATGCACCTAATGTGCATAGTGTAAATTTAGTAGAGAGAACAGCAGGCTGGGGGTCTGATTGGCAGGCCCACAGCCTCAATATGTCAAAAACCAGTGAAGCAAAAAGCACAAATTTGGGGTGACCATAGGATAGCAGACCCTACTCTCCTACAGTCGGCCTATTGCCCGCGACAGGAAACGGCGCAAAATGCAACGTGGTCACACCTCAATTACGCAGTGAGAAATGACCCTTTTTTGGCAAAATGACTAGCTGTAGTTTTTGGACCCTAGCTCTGCGGGCACCTTGGGAAACCTAGCAAACCTATACATTTTTGAAAACTAGACACCCATGGGAATCCAGGATGGGGTGACTTGACTGCCTCCCACCAGGGTCTGTTACCCAGAATCCCTTGCAAACCTAAAGAATTGTCTAAAAGAACACATTTTCCCCACATTTCTGTCGTGGAAAGTTCCGGAATCTGCGTGGATCCACAAATTTCCACCCACCACTCGTTCCCCAAAGTCTTACGAGAAAAACGGTAACTCACTTGTGTGGGTCGGCCTAGTGCCCGCGACAGGAAACGGCGTAAAACGCATCGTGGTCACACCTCAATTTTGCAGTGAAAAATGACCCTTTTTTGGCAAAACGACTAGCTGTTGTTTTTGAACCCTAGCTCTGCGGGCACCTTGGGAAACCTAGCAAACCTATACATTTTTGAAAACTAAACACCCAGGGGAATCCAGGATGGAGTGACTTGACTGCCTCCCACCAGGGTCTGTTACCCAGAATCCCTTGCAAACCTAAAAAATTGTCCAAAAAAACACATTTTCCCCACATTTCTGTGGTGGAAAGTTCCGGAATCTGCGTGGATCCACAAATTTCCACCCACCCCGCGTTCCCCAAAGTCTTACGAGAAAAACGGTACCTCACTTGTGTGGGTCGGCCTAGTGCCCGCGACAGGAAACGGCGTAAAACGCATCGTGGTCACACCTCAATTTCGCAGTGAAAAATGACCCTTTTTTGGCAAAACGACTAGCTGTAGTTTTTGAACCCTAGCTCTGCGGGCACCTTGGGAAACCTAGCAAACCTATACATTTTTGAAAACTAGACACCCAGGGGAATCCAGGATGGGGTGACTTACCCAGAATCCCTTGCAAACCTAAAACATTGTCAAAAAAACCACATTTTCCTCATATTTCTGTAGTGTAAAGTTCCGGAATCTGCGTGGATCCACAAATTTCCATGCACCCCGCGTTCCCCAAAGTCTTACGAGAAAAACGGTACCTCACTTGTGTGGGTCGGCCTATTGCCCGCGACAGGAAACGGCGCAAAACGCAACGTGGTCACACCTCAATTTCGCAGTGAAAAATGACCCTTTTTTGGCAAAATGACTAGCTGTAGTTTTTGGACCCTAGCTCTGCAGGCACCTTGGGAAACCTAGCAAACCTATACATTTTTGAAAACTAGACAGCCAGGGGAATCCAGGATGGGGTGACTTGACTGCCTCCCACCAGGGTCTGTTACCCAGAATCCCTTGCAAACCTAAAGAATTGTCTAAAAAAACACATTTTCCCCACATTTCTGTAGTGGAAAGTTCCGGAATCTGCGTGGATCCACAAATTTCCACACACCCCGCGTTCCCCAAAGTCTTACAAGAAAAACGGTACCTCACTTGTGTGGGTAGGCCTAGTGCCTGCGACAGGAAACGGCGCAAAACGCAACGTGGTCACATCTCAATTTCGCAGTGAAAAATGACCCTTTTTTGGCAAAACGACTAGCTGTAGTTTTTTAACCCTAGCTCTGCGGGCACCTTCGGAAACCTAGCAAACCTATACATTTTTGAAAACTAGACACCCAGGGGAATCCAGGATAGGGTGACTGGACTGCCTCCCACCAGGGTCTGTTACCCAGAATCCCTTGCAAACCTAAAAATTTGTCAAAAATAACACATTTTCCGCACATTTCTGTGCTGGAAAGTTCCGGAATCTGCGTGGATCCACAAATTTCCACCCACCCCGCGTTCCCCAACGTCTTACGAGAAAAACGGTACCTCACTTGTGTGGGTCGGCCTAGTGCCTGCGACAGGAAACGGCGCAAAACGCAATGTGGTCACATCTCAATTTTGCTGTGAAAAATGACCCTTTTTTGGCAAAATGACTAGCTGTAGTTTTTTAACCCTAGCTCTGCGGGCACCTTGGGAAACCTAGCAAACCTATACATTTTTGAAAACTAGACACCCAGGGGAATCCAGGATAGGGTGACTGGACTGCCTCCCACCAGGGTCTGTTACCCAGAATCCCTTGCAAACCTAATCAATTGTCAAAAAAACCACATTTTCCCCATATTTCTGTAGTGGAAAGTTCCGGAATCTGCGTGGATCCACAAATTTCCACCCACCCCGCGTTCCCCAAAGTCTTACGAGAAAAACGGTACCTCACTTGTGTGGGTCGGCCTAGTGCCCGCGACAGGAAACGGCGCAAAACGCAACGTGGTCACACCTCAATTTCGCAGTGAAAAATGACCCTTTTTTGGCAAAATGACTAGCTGTAGTTTTTGAACCCTAGCTCTGCGAGACCTTGGGAAACCTAGCAAACCTATACATTTTTGAAAACTAGACACGCAGGGGAATCCAGGATAGGGTGACTTGACTGCCTCCCACCAGGGTCTGTTACCCAGAATCCCTTGCAAACCTAAAGAATTGTCTAAAAAAACACATTTTCCCCACATTTCTGTCATGGAAAGTTCCGGAATCTGCGTGGATCCACAAATTTCCACGCACCCCTCGTTCCCCAAAGTCTTACGAGAAAAACGGTAACTCACTTGTGTGGGTCGGCCTAGTGCCCACGACAGGAAACGGCGTAAAACGCATCGTGGTCACACCTCAATTTCGCAGTGAAAAATGACCCTTTTTTGGCAAAACGACTAGCTGTCATTTTTGAACCCTAGCTCTGCGGGCACCTTGGGAAACGTAGCAAACCTATACATTTTTGAAAACTAGACACCCAGGGGAATCCAGGATGGAGTGACTTGACTGCCTCCCACCAGGGTCTGTTACCCAGAATCCCTTGCAAACCTAATAAATTGTCCAAAAAAACACATTTTCCCCACATTTCTGTGGTGGAAAGTTCCGGAATCTGCGTGGATCCACAAATTTCCACCCACCCCACGTTCCCCAAAGTCTTACGAGAAAAACGGTACCTCACTTGTGTGGGTCGGCCTAGTGCCCGCAACAGGAAACAGCATAAAACGCATCGTGGTCACACCTCAATTTCGCAGTGAAAAATGACCCTTTTTTGGCAAAACGACTAGCTGTCGTTTTTGAACCCTAGCTCTGCGGGCACCTTGGGAAACCTAGCAAACCTATACATTTTTGAAAACTAGACACCCATTGGAATCCAGGATTGGGTGACTTTACTGGCACAACCAGGGTCTGTTACCCAGAATCCCTTGCAAACCTAAAAAATTGTCCAAAAAAACACATTTTCCCCACATTTCTGTGGTGGAAAGTTCCGGAATCTGCGTGGATCCACAAATTTCCACCCACCCCGCGTTCCCCAAAGTCTTATGAGAAAAACGGTACCTCACTTGTGTGGGTCGGCCTAGTGCCCATGACAGGAAACGACGCAAAACGCACAGTGGTCACATCTCAATTTCGCAGTGAAAAATTACCCTTTTTTGGCAAAATGACTAGCTGTAGTTTTTTAACCCTAGCTCTGCGGGCACCTTGGGAAACCTAGCAAACCTATACATTTTTGAAAACTAGACAGCCAGGGGAATCCAGGATGGGATGACTTGACTGCCTCCCACCAGGGTCTGTTACCCAGAATCCCTTGCAAACCTAAAAAATTGTCAAAAAAGAACACATTTTCCCCACATTTCTGTAGTGGAAAGTTCCGGAATCTGCGTGGATCCACAAATTTCCACACGCCCCGCGTTCCCCAAAGTCTTACAAGAAAAACGGTACCTCACTTGTGTGGGTCGGCCTAGTGCCTGCGACAGGAAACGGCGCAAAACGCAACGTGGTCACATCTCAATTTCGCAGTGAAAAATGACCCTTTTTTGGCAAAACGACTAGCTGTTGTTTTTGAACCCTAGCTCTGCGGGCACCTTGGGAAACCTAGCAAACCTATACATTTTTGAAAACTAGACACCCAGGGGAATCCAGGATGGAGTTACTTGACTGCCTCCCACCAGGGTCTGTTACCCAGAATCCCTTGCAAACCTAAAAAATTGTCCAAAAAAACAAATTCTCCCCACATTTCTGTGGTGGAAAGTTCCGGAATCTGCGTGGCTCCACAAATTTCCACCCACCCCGTGTTCCCCAAAGTCTTATGAGAAAAACCGTACCTCACTTGTGTGGGTCGGCCTAGTGCCCGCGACAGGAAACGGCGTAAAACGCATCGTGGTCACACCTCAATTTCGCAGTGAAAAATTACCCTTTTTTGGCAAAACGACTAGCTGTAGTTTTTGAACCCTAGCTCTGCGGGCACCTTGGGAAACCTAGCAAACCTATACATTTTTGAAAACTAGACACCCAGGGGAATCCAGGATGGGGTGACTTGACTGGCACAACCAGGGTCTGTTACCCAGAATCCCTTGCAAACCTAAAAAATTGTCAAAAAAGAACACATTTCTGTAGTGGAAAGTTCTGGAATCTGCGTGGATCCACAAATTTCCACACACCCCGCATTCCCCAAAGTCTTACGAGAAAAACGGTACCTCACTTGTGTGGGTCGGCCTAGTGCCTGCGACAGGAAACGGCGCAAAACGCAATGTGGTCACATCTCAATTTCGCAGTGAAAAATGACCCTTTTTTGGTTTAACGACTAGCTGTAGTTTTTGAACCCTTGCTCTGCGAGCACCTTGGGAAACCTAGCAAACCTATAAATTTTTGAAAACTAGACACCCAGGGGAATCCATGATGGGGTGACTTGACTGCCTCCCACCAGGGTCTGTTACCCAGAATCCATGGCAAACCTAATAAATTGTCCAAAAAAACACATTTTCCCCAAATTTCTGTGGTGGAAAGTTCCGGAATCTGCGTGGATCCACAAATTTCCACCCACCCCGCGTTCCCCAAAGTCTCACGAGAAAAACGGTACCTCACTTGTGTGGGTCGGCCTACTGCCTGCGACAGGAAACGGCGTAAAACGCATCGTGGTCACACCTCAATTTCGCAGTGAAAAATGACCCTTTTTTGGCAAAACGACTAGCTGTAGTTTTTGAACCCTAGCTCTGCGGGCACCTTGGTAAACCTAGCAAACCTATACATTTTTGAAAACTAGACACCCAGGGGAATCCAGGATGGGGTGAATGGACTGCCTCCCACCAGGGTCTGTTACCCAGAATCCCTTGCAAACCTAAAGAATTGTCTAGAAAAACACATTTTCCCCACATTTCTGTAGTGGAAAGTTCCGGAATCTGCGTGGATCCACAAATTTCCACCCACCCCGCGTTCCCCAAAGTCTTACAAGAAAAACGGTACCTCACTTGTGTGGGTCGGCCTAGTGCCCGCGACAGGAAACGGCGCAAAACGCAACGTGGTCACACCTCAATTTCGCAGTGAAAAATGACGCTTTTTTGGCAAAATGACTAGCTGTAGTTTTTGAACCCTAGCTCTGCGGGCACCTTGGGAAACCTAGCAAACCTATACATTTTTGAAAACTAGACACCCAGGGGAATCCAGGATGGGGTGACTTGACTGCCTCCCACCAGGGTCTGTTACCCAGAATCCCTTGCAAACCTAAAAAATTGTCAAAAAAAACACATTTTCCCCACATTTCTGTAGTGGAATGTTCCGGAATCTGCGTGGATCCACAAATTACCACTCACCCCGCGTTCCCCTAAGTCTTACGAGAAAAACGGTACCTCACTTGTGTGGGTCGGCCTAGTGCCCGCGACAGGAAACGGCGCAAAACGCAACGTGGTCACACCTCAATTTCGCAGTGAAAAATGACCCTTTTTGGCAAAATGACTAGCTGTAGTTTTTGAACCCTAGCTCTGCGGGCACCTTGGGAAACCTAGCAAACCTATACATTTTTGAAAACTAGACACCCAGGGGAATCCAGGATGGGGTGACTTGACTGGCACAACCAGGGTCTGTTACCCAGAATCCCTTGCAAACCTAAAAAATTGTCAAAAAAGAACACATTTCTGTAGTGGAAAGTTCTGGAATCTGCGTGGATCCACAAATTTCCACACACCCCGCATTCCCCAAAGTCTTACGAGAAAAACGGTACCTCACTTGTGTGGGTCGGCCTAGTGCCTGCGACAGGAAACGGCGCAAAACGCAATGTGGTCACATCTCAATTTCGCAGTGAAAAATGACCCTTTTTTGGTTTAACGACTAGCTGTAGTTTTTGAACCCTTGCTCTGCGAGCACCTTGGGAAACCTAGCAAACCTATAAATTTTTGAAAACTAGACACCCAGGGGAATCCATGATGGGGTGACTTGACTGCCTCCCACCAGGGTCTGTTACCCAGAATCCCTTGCAAACCTAAAAAATTGTCCAAAAAAACACATTTTCCCCACATTTCTGCGGTGGAAAGTTCCGGAATCTGCGTGGATCCACAAATTTCCACCCACCCCGCGTTCCCCAAAGTCTTACGAGAAAAACAGTACCTCATTTGTGTGGGTCGGCCTAGTGCCCACGACAGGAAACGGCACAAAACGCAACGTGGTCACATCTCAATTTCGCAGTGAAAAATGACCCTTTTTTGGCAAAATGTCTAGCTGTAGTTTTTGAACCCTAGCTCTGCGGGCACCTTGGGAAACCTAGCAAACCTATACATTTTTGAAAACTAGACAGCCAGGGGAAACCAGGATGGGGTGACTTGACTGCCTCCCACCAGGGTCTGTTACCCAGAATCCATGGCAAACCTAATAAATTGTCCAAAAAAACACATTTTCCCCAAATTTCTGTGGTGGAAAGTTCCGGAATCTGCGTGGATCCACAAATTTCCACCCACCCCGCGTTCCCCAAAGTCTCACGAGAAAAACGGTACCTCACTTGTGTGGGTCGGCCTAGTGCCTGCGACAGGAAACGGCGTAAAACGCATCGTGGTCACACCTCAATTTCGCAGTGAAAAATGACCCTTTTTTGGCAAAACGACTAGCTGTAGTTTTTGAACCCTAGCTCTGCGGGCACCTTGGGAAACCTAGCAAACCTATAAATTTTTGAAAACTAGACACCCAGGGGAATCCAGGATGGGGTGAATGGACTGCCTCCCACCAGGGTCTGTTACCCAGAATCCCTTGCAAACCTAAAGAATTGTCTAGAAAAACTCATTTTCCCCACATTTCTATAGTGGAAAGTTCCGGAATCTGCGTGGATCCACAAATTTCCACCCACCCCGCGTTCCCCAAAGTCTTACAAGAAAAACGGTACCTCACTTGTGTGGGTCGGCCTAGTGCCCGCGACAGGAAACGGCGCAAAACGCAACGTGGTCACACCTCAATTTCGCAGTGAAAAATGACCCTTTTTTGGCAAAATGACTAGCTGTAGTTTTTGAACCCTAGCTCTGCGGGCACCTTGGGAAACCTAGCAAACCTATACATTTTTGAAAACTAGACACCCAGGGGAATCCAGGATGGGGTGACTTGACTGCCTCCCACCAGGGTCTGTTACCCAGAATCCCTTGCAAACCCCAAAAATTATCAAAAAAAACACATTTTCCCAACATTCCTGTGGTGGAAAGTTCCGGAATCTGCGTGGATCCACAAATTACCACTCACCCCGCGTTCCCCTAAGTCTTACGAGAAAAACGGTACCTCACTTGTGTGGGTCGGCCTAGTGCCCGCGACAGGAAACGGCGCAAAACGCAACGTGGTCACATCTCAATTTCGCAGTGAAAAATGACCCTTTTTGGCAAAATGACTAGCTGTAGTTTTTGAACCCTAGCTCTGCGGGCACCTTGGGAAACCTAGCAAACCTATACATTTTTGAAAACTAGACACCCAGGGGAATCCAGGATGGGGTGACTTGATTGCCTCCCACCAGGGTCTGTTACCCAGAATCCCTTGCAAACCTAAAAAAATATTCAAAAAAACAAATTTTCCCCACATTTCTGTGGTGGAAAGTTCCGGAATCTGCGTGGATCCACAAGTTTCCACCCACCCCGTGTTCCCCAAAGTCTTATGAGAAAAACGGTACCTCACTTGTGTGGGTCAGACTAGTGCCCGCGACAGGAAACGGCGCAAAACGCAACGTGGTCACACCTCAATTTCGCAGTGAAAAATGACCCTTTTTTGGCAAAACGACTAGCTGTAGTTTTTGAACCCTAGCTCTGCGGGCACCTTGGGAAACCTAGCAAACCTATACATTTTTGAAAACTAGACACCCAGGGGAATTCAGGATGGGGTGACTTGACTGGCACAACCAGGGTCTGTTACCCAAAATCCCTTGCAAACCTAAAAAATTGTCAAAAAAGAACACATTTCTGTAGTGGAAAGTTCTGGAATCTGCGTGGATCCACAAATTTCCACACACCCCGCATTCCCCAAAGTCTTACGAGAAAAACGGTACCTCACTTGTGTGGGTCGGCCTAGTGCCTGCGACAGCAAACGGCGCAAAACGCAACGTGGTCACATCTCAATTTCGCAGTGGAAAATGACCCTTTTTTGGTAAAACGACTAGCTGTAGTTTTTGAACCCTAGCTCTGCGAGCACCTTGGGAAACCTAGCAAACCTATACATTTTTTGAAAACTAGACACCCAGGGGAATCCATGATGGGGTGACTTGACTGCCTCCCACCAGGGTCTGTTACCCAGAATCCCTTGCAAACCTAAAAAATTGTCCAAAAAAACACATTTTCCCCACATTTCTGCGGTGGAAAGTTCCGGAAACTGCGTGGATCCACAAATTTCCACCCACCCCGCGTTTCCCAAAGTCTTACGAGAAAAACGGTACCTCATTTGTGTGGGTCGGCCTAGTGCCCACGACAGGAAACGGCACAAAACGCAACGTGGGCACATCTCAATTTCGCAGTGAAAAATGACCCTTTTTTGGCAAAATGTCTAGCTGTAGTTTTTGAACCCTAGCTCTGCGGGCACCTTGGGAAACCTAGCAAACCTATACATTTTTGAAAACTAGACAGCCAGGGGAATCCAGGATGGGGTGACTTGACTGCCTCCCACCAGGGTCTGTTACCCAGAATCCCTTGCAAACCTAAAAAATTGTCAAAAAAAACACATTTTGCCCATATTTCTGTAGTGGAATGTTCCGGAATCTGCGTGGATCCACAAATTTCCACCCACCCCGCGTTCCCCAAAGTCTTACAAGAAAAACGGTTCCTCACTTGTGTGGGTCGGCCTAGTGCCCGCGACAGGAAACGGCGCAAAACGCAACGTGGTCACACCTCAATTTCGCAGTGAAAAATGACCCTTTTTTGGCAAAATGACTAGCTGTAGTTTTTGAACCCTAGCTCTGCGGGCACCTTGGGAAACCAAGCAAACCTATACATTTTTGAAAACTAGACACCCAGAGGAATCCAGGATGGGGTGACTTGACTGCCTCCCACCAGGGTCTGTTACCCAGAATCCCTTGCAAACCCCCAAAATTATAAAAAAAACCACATTTTTCCAACATTCCTGTGGTGGAAAGTTCCGGAATCTGCGTGGATCCACAAATTTCCACCCATCCCACGTTCCTCAAAGTCTTACAAGAAAAACGGTACCTCACTTGTGTGGGTCGGCCTAGTGCCCGCGACAGGAAACGGCGCAAAACGCAACGTGGTCACACCTCAATTTCGCAGTGAAAAATGACCCTTTTTTGGCAAAACGACTAGCTCTAGTGTTTGAACACTAGCTCTGCGGGCACCTTGGGAAACCTAGCAAACCTATACATTTTTGAAAACTAGACACCAAGGGGAATCCAGGATGGGGTGACTTGACTGCCTCCCACCAGGGTCTGTTACCCGGAATCCCTTGCAAACCTAACAAATTGTCAAAAAAAACACATTTTCCCCTCATTTCTGTAGTGGAATGTACCGGAATCTGCGTGGATCCACAAATTACCACTCACCTCGCGTTCCCCTAAGTCTTACGAGAAAAACGGTACCTCACTTGTGAGGGTCGGCCTAGTGCCCGCGACAGGAAACGGCGCAAAACGCAACGTGGTCACACCTCAATTTCGCAGTGAAAAATGACCCTTTTTTGGCAAAATGACTAGCTGTAGTTTTTGGACCCTAGCTCTGCGAGCACCTTGGGAAACCTAGCACACCTATACATTTTTGAAAACTAGACACCCAGGGGAATCCAGGATGGGGTGACTTGACTGCCTCCCACCAGGGTCTGTTACCCAGAATCCCTTGCAAACCTAAAGAATTGTCTAGAAAAACACATTTTCCCCACATTTCTGTCTTGGAAAGTTCCGGAATCTGCGTGGATCCACAAATTTCCACCCACCCCTTGTTCCCCAAAGTCTTACGAGAAAAACGGTAACTCACTTGTGTGGGTCGGCCTAGTGCCCGCGACAGGAAACGGCGCAAAACGCAACATGGTCACACCTCAATTTCGCAGTGAAAAATGACCCTTTTTTGGCAAAACGACTAGCTGTTGTTTTTGAACCCTAGCTCTGCGGGCACCTTGGGAAACCTAGCAAACCTATACATTTTTGAAAACAAGAGACCCAGGGGAATCCAGGATGGAGTTACTTGACTGCCTCCCACCAGGGTCTGTTACCCAGAATCCCTTGCAAACCTAAAAAATTGTCCAAACAAACAAATTTTCCCCACATTTCTGTGGTGGAAAGTTCCGGAATCTGCGTGGATCCACAAGTTTCCACACACCCCGTGTTCCCCAAAGTCTTATGAGAAAAACGGTACCTCACTTGTGTGGGTCGGACTAATGCCCGCGACAGGAAACGGCGTAAAACGCATCGTGGTCACACCTCAATTTCGCAGTGAAAAATGACCCTTTTTTGGCAAAACGACTAGCTGTAGTTTTTGAACCCTAGCTCTGCGGGCACCTTGGGAAACCTAGCAAACCTATACATTTTTGAAAACTAGACACCCAGGGGAATCCAGGATGGGGTGACTTGACTGGCACAACCAGGGTCTGTTACCCAGAATCCCTTGCAAACCTAAAAAATTGTCAAAAAAGAACACGTTTCTGTAGTGGAAAGTTCTGGAATCTGCGTGGATCCACAAATTTCCACACACCCCGCATTCCCCAAAGTCTTACGAGAAAAACGGTACCTCACTTGTGTGGGTCGGCCTAGTGCCTGCGACAGGAAACGGCGCAAAACGCAACGTGGTCACACCTCAATTTCGCAGTGAAAAATGACCCTTTTTTGGCAAAATGACTAGCTGTAGTTTTTGGACCCTAGCTCTGCGGGCACCTTGGGAAACCTAGCAAACCTATACATTTTTGAAAACTAGACACCCAGGGGAATCCACGATGGGGTGACTTGACTGCCTCCCACCAGGGTCTGTTACCCAGAATCCTTTGCAAACCTAAAAAATTGTCCAAAAAAACACATTTTCCCCACATTTCTGTGGTGGAAAGTTCCGGAATCTGCGTGGATCCACAAATTTCCACCCACCCCGAGTTTCCCAAAGTCTTACGAGAAAAACGGTACCTCACTTGTGTGGGTCGGCCTAGTGCCCGCGACAGGAAACGGCGCAAAACGCAACGTGGTCACACCTCAATTTCGCAGTGAAAAATGACCCTTTTTTGGCAAAACGACTAGCTCTAGTGTTTGAACACTAGCTCTGCGGGCACCTTGGGAAACCTAGCAAACCTATACATTTTTGAAAACTAGACACCAAGGGGAATCCAGGATGGGGTGACTTGACTGCCTCCCACCAGGGTCTGTTACCCAGAATCCCTTGCAAACCTAAAAAATTGTCAAAGAAAACACATTTTCCCCACATTTCTGTAGTGGAATGTACCGGAATCTGCGTGGATCCACAAATTACCACTCACCTCGCGTTCCCCTAAGTCTTACGAGAAAAACGGTACCTCACTTGTGAGGGTCGGCCTAGTGCCCGCGACAGGAAACGGCGCAAAACGCAACGTGGTCACACCTCAATTTCGCAGTGAAAAATGACCCTTTTTTGGCAAAATGACTAGCTGTAGTTTTTGGACCCTAGCTCTGCGGGCACCTTAGGAAACCTAGCACACCTATACATTTTTGAAAACTAGACACCCAGGGGAATCCAGGATGGGGTGACTTGACTGCCTCCCACCAGGGTCTGTTACCCAGAATCCCTTGCAAACCTAAAGAATTGTCTAGAAAAACACATTTTCCCCACATTTCTGTCTTGGAAAGTTCCGGAATCTGCGTGGATCCACAAATTTCCACCCACCCCTTGTTCCCCAAAGTCTTACGAGAAAAACGGTAACTCACTTGTGTGGGTCGGCCTAGTGCCCGTGACAGGAAACGGCGCAAAACGCAACATGGTCACACCTCAATTTCGCAGTGAAAAATGACCCTTTTTTGGCAAAACGACTAGCTGTTGTTTTTGAACCCTAGCTCTGCGGGCACCTTGGGAAACCTAGCAAACCTATACATTTTTGAAAACAAGAGACCCAGGGGAATCCAGGATGGAGTTACTTGACTGCCTCCCACCAGGGTCTGTTACCCAGAATCCCTTGCAAACCTAAAAAATTGTCCAAAAAAACAAATTTTCCCCACATTTCTGTGGTGGAAAGTTCCGGAATCTGCGTGGATCCACAAGTTTCCACCCACCCCGTGTTCCCCAAAGTCTTATGAGAAAAACGGTACCTCACTTGTGTGGGTCGGACTAGTGCCCGCGACAGGAAACGGCGTAAAACGCATCGTGGTCACACCTCAATTTCGCAGTGAAAAATGACCCTTTTTTGGCAAAACGACTAGCTGTAGTTTTTGAACCCTAGCTCTGCGGGCACCTTGGGAAACCTAGCAAACCTATACATTTTTGAAAACTAGACACCCAGGGGAATCCAGGATGGGGTGACTTGACTGGCACAACCAGGGTCTGTTACCCAGAATCCCTTGCAAACCTAAAAAATTGTCAAAAAAGAACACGTTTCTGTAGTGGAAAGTTCTGGAATCTGCGTGGATCCACAAATTTACACACACCCCGCATTCCCCAAAGTCTTACGAGAAAAACGGTACCTCACTTGTGTGGGTCGGCCTAGTGCCTGCGACAGGAAACGGCGCAAAACGCAACGTGGTCACACCTCAATTTCGCAGTGAAAAATGACCCTTTTTTGGCAAAACGACTAGCTCTAGTGTTTGAACACTAGCTCTGCGGGCACCTTGGGAAACCTAGCAAACCTATACATTTTTGAAAACTAGACACCAAGGGGAATCCAGGATGGGGTGACTTGACTGCCTCCCACCAGGGTCTGTTACCCGGAATCCCTTGCAAACCTAAAAAATTGTCAAAAAAAACACATTTTCCCCTCATTTCTGTAGTGGAATGTACCGGAATCTGCGTGGATCCACAAATTACCACTCACCTCGCGTTCCCCTAAGTCTTACGAGAAAAACGGTACCTCACTTGTGAGGGTCGGCCTAGTGCCCGCGACAGGAAACGGCGCAAAACGCAACGTGGTCACACCTCAATTTCGCAGTGAAAAATGACCCTTTTTTGGCAAAATGACTAGCTGTAGTTTTTGGACCCTAGCTCTGCGAGCACCTTGGGAAACCTAGCACACCTATACATTTTTGAAAACTAGACACCCAGGGGAATCCAGGATGGGGTGACTTGACTGCCTCCCACCAGGGTCTGTTACCCAGAATCCCTTGCAAACCTAAAGAATTGTCTAGAAAAACACATTTTCCCCACATTTCTGTCTTGGAAAGTTCCGGAATCTGCGTGGATCCACAAATTTCCACCCACCCCTTGTTCCCCAAAGTCTTACGAGAAAAACGGTAACTCACTTGTGTGGGTCGGCCTAGTGCCCGCGACAGGAAACGGCGCAAAACGCAACATGGTCACACCTCAATTTCGCAGTGAAAAATGACCCTTTTTTGGCAAAACGACTAGCTGTTGTTTTTGAACCCTAGCTCTGCGGGCACCTTGGGAAACCTAGCAAACCTATACATTTTTGAAAACAAGAGACCCAGGGGAATCCAGGATGGAGTTACTTGACTGCCTCCCACCAGGGTCTGTTACCCAGAATCCCTTGCAAACCTAAAAAATTGTCCAAACAAACAAATTTTCCCCACATTTCTGTGGTGGAAAGTTCCGGAATCTGCGTGGATCCACAAGTTTCCACACACCCCGTGTTCCCCAAAGTCTTATGAGAAAAACGGTACCTCACTTGTGTGGGTCGGACTAATGCCCGCGACAGGAAACGGCGTAAAACGCATCGTGGTCACACCTCAATTTCGCAGTGAAAAATGACCCTTTTTTGGCAAAACGACTAGCTGTAGTTTTTGAACCCTAGCTCTGCGGGCACCTTGGGAAACCTAGCAAACCTATACATTTTTGAAAACTAGACACCCAGGGGAATCCAGGATGGGGTGACTTGACTGGCACAACCAGGGTCTGTTACCCAGAATCCCTTGCAAACCTAAAAAATTGTCAAAAAAGAACACGTTTCTGTAGTGGAAAGTTCTGGAATCTGCGTGGATCCACAAATTTCCACACACCCCGCATTCCCCAAAGTCTTACGAGAAAAACGGTACCTCACTTGTGTGGGTCGGCCTAGTGCCTGCGACAGGAAACGGCGCAAAACGCAACGTGGTCACACCTCAATTTCGCAGTGAAAAATGACCCTTTTTTGGCAAAATGACTAGCTGTAGTTTTTGGACCCTAGCTCTGCGGGCACCTTGGGAAACCTAGCAAACCTATACATTTTTGAAAACTAGACACCCAGGGGAATCCACGATGGGGTGACTTGACTGCCTCCCACCAGGGTCTGTTACCCAGAATCCTTTGCAAACCTAAAAAATTGTCCAAAAAAACACATTTTCCCCACATTTCTGTGGTGGAAAGTTCCGGAATCTGCGTGGATCCACAAATTTCCACCCACCCCGAGTTTCCCAAAGTCTTACGAGAAAAACGGTACCTCACTTGTGTGGGTCAGCCTAGTGCCCGCGACAGGAAACGGCGCAAAACGCAACGTGGTCACACCTCAATTTCGCAGTGAAAAATGACCCTTTTTTGGCAAAACGACTAGCTCTAGTGTTTGAACACTAGCTCTGCGGGCACCTTGGGAAACCTAGCAAACCTATACATTTTTGAAAACTAGACACCAAGGGGAATCCAGGATGGGGTGACTTGACTGCCTCCCACCAGGGTCTGTTACCCAGAATCCCTTGCAAACCTAAAAAATTGTCAAAGAAAACACATTTTCCCCACATTTCTGTAGTGGAATGTACCGGAATCTGCGTGGATCCACAAATTACCACTCACCTCGCGTTCCCCTAAGTCTTACGAGAAAAACGGTACCTCACTTGTGAGGGTCGGCCTAGTGCCCGCGACAGGAAACGGCGCAAAACGCAACGTGGTCACACCTCAATTTCGCAGTGAAAAATGACCCTTTTTTGGCAAAATGACTAGCTGTAGTTTTTGGACCCTAGCTCTGCGGGCACCTTAGGAAACCTAGCACACCTATACATTTTTGAAAACTAGACACCCAGGGGAATCCAGGATGGGGTGACTTGACTGCCTCCCACCAGGGTCTGTTACCCAGAATCCCTTGCAAACCTAAAGAATTGTCTAGAAAAACACATTTTCCCCACATTTCTGTCTTGGAAAGTTCCGGAATCTGCGTGGATCCACAAATTTCCACCCACCCCTTGTTCCCCAAAGTCTTACGAGAAAAACGGTAACTCACTTGTGTGGGTCGGCCTAGTGCCCGTGACAGGAAACGGCGCAAAACGCAACATGGTCACACCTCAATTTCGCAGTGAAAAATGACCCTTTTTTGGCAAAACGACTAGCTGTTGTTTTTGAACCCTAGCTCTGCGGGCACCTTGGGAAACCTAGCAAACCTATACATTTTTGAAAACAAGAGACCCAGGGGAATCCAGGATGGAGTTACTTGACTGCCTCCCACCAGGGTCTGTTACCCAGAATCCCTTGCAAACCTAAAAAATTGTCCAAAAAAACAAATTTTCCCCACATTTCTGTGGTGGAAAGTTCCGGAATCTGCGTGGATCCACAAGTTTCCACCCACCCCGTGTTCCCCAAAGTCTTATGAGAAAAACGGTACCTCACTTGTGTGGGTCGGACTAGTGCCCGCGACAGGAAACGGCGTAAAACGCATCGTGGTCACACCTCAATTTCGCAGTGAAAAATGACCCTTTTTTGGCAAAACGACTAGCTGCAGTTTTTGAACCCTAGCTCTGCGGGCACCTTGGGAAACCTAGCAAACCTATACATTTTTGAAAACTAGACACCCAGGGGAATCCAGGATGGGGTGACTTGACTGGCACAACCAGGGTCTGTTACCCAGAATCCCTTGCAAACCTAAAAAATTGTCAAAAAAGAACACGTTTCTGTAGTGGAAAGTTCTGGAATCTGCGTGGATCCACAAATTTACACACACCCCGCATTCCCCAAAGTCTTACGAGAAAAACGGTACCTCACTTGTGTGGGTCGGCCTAGTGCCTGCGACAGGAAACGGCGCAAAACGCAACGTGGTCACACCTCAATTTCGCAGTGAAAAATGACCCTTTTTTGGCAAAATGACTAGCTGTAGTTTTTGGACCCTAGCTCTGCGGGCACCTTGGGAAACCTAGCAAACCTATACATTTTTGAAAACTAGACACCCAGGGGAATCCACGATGGGGTGACTTGACTGCCTCCCACCAGGGTCTGTTACCCAGAATCCTTTGCAAACCTAAAAAATTGTCCAAAAAAACACATTTTCCCCACATTTCTGTGGTGGAAAGTTCCGGAATCTGCGTGGATCCACAAATTTCCACCCACCCCGAGTTTCCCAAAGTCTTACGAGAAAAACGGTACCTCATTTGTGTGGGTCGGCCTAGTGCCCACGACAGGAAACGGCGCAAAACGCAACGTGGTCACATCTCAATTTCACAGTGAAAAATGACCCTTTTTTGGCAAAATGTCTAGCTGTAGTTTTTGAACCCTAGCTCTGCGGGCATCTTGGGAAATGTGAGAAGTTGGCCTGGTATATGATGTTCACTAGTTAAAGTGACCACCTTGTACCATGCCAAGCAACCCTTATGGTGTGGTTGTAAGTCAACCTTTTCGGACTAGCTGCCCTAGTGGTAGCGTAGGCTAAGCAGTCTTTGAGGCTAAACTTGTGAAGCGTGTTAAGCCAGCTGTTTTACCAAATGTAACCCCCTTTTATACCAATGAAAGGACACACACAGATATATATTGAAAATATATATGTATTTATTTCTCAAAGTATCCCCTAGACTCTTTATGAGCACAGGAGCACAAATCGTCAAACAAGATTACAGTAGGATACACAGAAGTTGCACTTTATATGGATAGGCCCTGGTGGCCGCTCAAACCATATACTAAAATAGTGGTATAAGTACCACGAACAGAAAAGGGAAAAGGCCTAGGGCCTCTAGAATCGCTGGGCCTACAAGGAGCTAACTTCAGTAAGTGACCAGAAGGTCCACGGGTTGCGTGTGCAGAGCAAATAGTCACACGCGTGCTCCCATAGGTTTTCAATGGGTGCGTAAAAAGTACAAAGTTACTGCAAAAAGGATCTTCTGGATGGACTATGAACTCAAGATTGGAAACAAAGACACTAGAGATGATTCTCTACACTTGGGCACCGGAGAGCCAGCTTTACCTCACCCACAGGAAGCGGGTGCATAGGCCTCGAAGTGCGTCGGGTTTCTTCTATCTGTTCAGTGGAGCCTGTGGACAAAGATGCTGCAGGCGGTCGGTCCGGAAGAGATGCGGTGGATCCAAGGGTGGATCGGAGTTGTAGAAGACCTGTAAGCAGAGGGGACAGTGTTCACAGTCACTAGCCAGTGACCAGCGTGGCACCAGGTGTGCACCAGGCGATGTTGGGTGCAAACAGGAAGAAAGGTGTAGCTTGTCTCTGCAGCCACGTGGTCCCTGAAGGTCGACGATGTCCAGGCGTCGGTTCACAAGCTGTACCACGCAGGCTCTCGCTGACGGCGGTGTCGGCGACTTGATCGAAGCAAACAAGCCTTTGCAAAAGCAATTGTTGTGGAAAACGAAATAAGCTGATGGTTCTGACCAGCAAGGTCAGAGGGACTGCTCCTTTGGAGGGGAGCAAGGGCCAGTGTGGAGCAACCAGACCAGTGGTGTAGTTCTTGTAGTTCGTTGCCAAGATGGCCACTAGCCAGCGGGCCATCAACCGGTTGGGCGCATCGAGTGGCAAAATGCAGAAGGGCCCCACGCAGATCGTGGAGATGCTGGAGGGTTCACCTTTGGTGCAAACACTGCTCGAGGGTTGGGCTTCTCAGATCCCAAAGCACAACTTGGAGGGAGCCTCGGTTGTTGCACTTGCAGCTTGTCGTGGTCGTTTCAAGATGGCTGGCTCCACGTGTCTCGTTGCCTCCACGGGTCTCCTCTTTTCAGGGACTGTGGATCGGGCGGTGAGAGGTCTGGAGGTCCAGGTCTTGTCAGTCTCTGGGCTCGGGCTCCGGCGGGAGGCGGCGGCAAAGCAGACGTTGATTCGCTGGATGGTGCTTGCGTTAGCAAGGTGGTCACTCCCTGACCGCAGGGGAGATTTCCTTCAGTCTTCTGTGCAGCAGAATGTCGAAGTTCCCGTCTTCTTTTTAGTTTCAAGTTGATTCCAGGATGTCTGAAGTCTTAGGACACAGCTCCTACCTTTAATCGGATTCTAGGGGCCGGACTACCTGCTAGGTCCCTCCCTAAGGGTGGGACCAGGAAGGGGGGTGGTTACACCCCCAATCCTTTGTGCAGCTCGCCCCAGGTCCAGGGCTGGTGTGCCCCAGGACCAGTTTGAACTGGCATATGCACCGAGGGTCCTTGTGAGCCTCAGGCATGTGTGGTTTCTTTCAAGCCCTACCTGACCAATACACAAAATCCTGTCTGGGGTGGTGCATGCACCTCCCCTGGCAGGAAACCCTTTGTCCACACCTCCCAAGCTGGAAGGACTCCCAGCAGCAGGAGGGCAGACTTGTGTCTGTGGTGGCAGCATCCATTTTGTGGAGCTGAGGCTATGTCTGATTTTACCCGGGTTTCAGATACTGTACATGTCGTGTCCCTCTAGAAGGGTGGAATGCTAACCCCGTCGCCAGAATTGGCGAGGGGTTAGTATTCCAATTCGTAGGACACGTTACTCGACATGTTTTGATAAAGCCTGTGAGAAGTTGGCCTGGTATATGCTGTTCACTAGTTCTAGTGACCACCTTGTACCATGCCAAGCAACCCTTATGGTGTGGTTGTAAGTCAACCTTTTTTTGGACTAGCTGCCCTAGTGGTAGCGTAGGCTAAGCAGTCTTTGAGGCTAAACTCGTGAAGCGTGTTAAGCAAGCTGTTTTACCAATAGTAACCCCCTTTTATACCAATGAAAGGACACCACACAGATATATATTCAAAATATATATGTATTTATTTCTCAAAGTAACCCCTAGTCTCTTTATGAGCACAGGAGCACAAATCGTCAAACAAGATTACAGTAGAATACACAGAAGTTGCACTTTATATGGATAGGCCCTGGTGGCCACTCGAACCATATACTAAAATAGTGGTATAAGTACCACGAACAGAAAAGGGAAAAGGCCTAGGGCCTCTAGAATCGCTGGGCCTACAAGGAGCTAACGTCAGTTAGTGACCAGGAGGTCCACGGGTGGCGTGTGCAGAGCAAATAGTCACACGCGTGCTCCCATAGGTTTCAATGGGTGCGTAAAAAGTACAAAGTTACTGCAAAAGGAATCTTCCGGATGACCTAGGAACTTAAGACTTGGAACACAGGCACTAGAGATGTATTACTACACTTGGGCACAGGTGTGCCAGCTTTACCTCACCCACAGGAAGCGGGTGCATAGGCCTCGAAGTGCGTCGGGTTTCTTCTATCTGTTCCGTGGGGCCTGTAGACAAAAGTGCTGCAGGCGGTCGGTCGGGAAGAGATGCAGTGGATCCAAGAGTGGATCGGAGATGTTGAAGACCTGTAAGCAGAGGGGACAGTGTTCACAGTCACTAGCCAGTGACCAGCGTGGCACCAGGTGGGTGCCAGGCGATGTCGGGTGCAAACAGGAAGGAAGGTGTAGCTTGACTCTGCAGCCACGTGGTCCCTGAAGGTCGACGACGTCCAGGAGTCGAGTCACGAGCTGCTCCACGCAGGCTCTCGCTGTCGGCGGTGTCGGCGACTTGATCGAAGCAAACAAGCCTTGGCAAAAGCAATTGTTGTAGGCAAGGAGTTTAAGCTGATGGTTCTGACCAGCAAGGTCAGAGGAACTGCTCCTTTGGAGGGGAGCAAGGGCCAGTCTGGAGCAACCAGACCAGCGGTGTTTGTCGTAGATTTCGTCGCCAAGATGGCCACTAGCCAGCGGGCCAGCAACCGGTTAGGCGCGTCGAGTGGCAAAATGCAGAAGGGCCCCACGCAGATCGTGGAGATGCTGGAGGGCTCACCTTTGGTGCAGATGCTGCTCGAGGGTTGGGCTTCTCAGGACCCAAAGCACAACTTGGAGGGAGCCTCGGTTGTTGCACTGGTCAGCTTGTCGTAGTCGTTTCAAGATGGCTGGCTCCACGTGTCTCGGTGCCTCCACGGGTCTCCTCTTTGCAGGGACTGTGGATCGGGCGGTGAGAGGTCTGGAGGTCCAGGTCTTGTCAGTCTCTGGGCTCGGGCTCCGGCGGGAGGCGGCGGCAAAGCAGACGTTGATTCGCTGGATGGTGCTTGCGTTAGCAAGGTGGTCACTCCCTGACCACAGGGGAGATTGGCTTCAGTCCTCTGTGCAGCAGAGCGTCGAAGTTCCCGTCTTCTTCTTAGTTTTAAGTTGATTCCAGGATGTCTGAAGTCTTAGGACACAGCTCCTACCTTTATTCGGATTCTAGGGGCCGGACTACCTGCTAGGTCCCTCCCTATGGGTGGGACCAGGAAGGGGGGTGGTTACACCCCCAATCCTTTGTCCAGCTCGCCCCAGGCCCGGGACTGGTGTGCCCCAGGACCGGTTTGAACTGGCATATGCCCCGAGGCTCCTTGTGAGCCACAGGCATGTCTGGTTTCTTTCAAGCCCTACCTGACCAATACACAAAATCCTGTCTGGGGTGGTGCATGCACCTCCCCTGGCAGGAAACCCTTTGTCCACACCTCCCAAGCTGGAAGGACTCCCAGCAGCAGGAGGGCAGACTTGTGTCTGTGGTGGCAGCATCCATTTTGTGGAGCTGAGGCTATGTCTGATTTTACCCGGGTTTCAGGCACTGTACATGTCGTGTCCCTCTAGAAGGGTGGAATGCTAACCCCGTCGCCAGAATTGGCGAGGGGTTAGTATTCCAATTCGTATGACACCTTACTCGACATGTTTTGATAAAGCCAAACCAAAGATAGCATTTAACCGCGAGGTTCATAATGCACTTAAGAGTATATGGTATGACGATATCTGGAAACAGTAGAAGGAAGTTGTTCCGACCACTGCAGACAGGCTCAGCTCATGCCAGAGCACCATCTCACATGGAACCAAGCACTCTGCCTTCAGGATTGTTAAGGCCTGCCATAGGAGTGACTTATAGGTTACCAGGTGTCCCATTTAAGTTTAGGTATAGGTATACTACACCTAAGTAAGAGGTGATTACACCAACTTACCCCAGCTGAGTGATCAGCCAGTTGTGTCAGATTGTTAGGCCAAGCCTGGGGTGGCATAATACATGCTTCAGCCCCTGGCAGGCCTTGGATACACCAATGCCCTGGGTACCTAGTGTACACTGGTACAGGGGCTGACAGGGTGATCCAACCAATTGGGTATGTACCTAGGGTACATGGAGTCCATTTTACAGAGAGAGCAGATAGCCTGAGAGCCTGAATGGCAGGATCTCAGGCCAACTAAGTCGAAAAACCAGCTAGACACTAGGCAAAAATTTGGGGGTAACCATAGTCAGATATCCACCTTCCTACACAACCCCCCCCCAAACGAAGGGAGATAAGGCTGACCTTGACCAGGTAAGCCTATATTGCCCAAGTGGCCATATAAGGAGGAACCAGCACTGGCATGGTTACCCCCTGTCTCATGGTCCACTAAGCAATCCCTCACCCTAAGGGTATCAGAGGGTCTCCACCATAGGGAATCTCTACCTGTGGTGTGTCTTGGCAAAGTAAAAGGCTGGTGTTGAGATGGAGTACTGAAGTGAGTGTCCTCAAAGTGAGGCCTCAGCTTCCTCCAATCATCCTCCACCATGGATGCCTTTCTTTCTTTAACTGAGTTGCACTGTGCTCTCAGGGTCAGCCTCTGGCTACCTAAAGCTGGAGGCTGGGTCCCTTTTGTGGGCTTACTGGAGGGACAGGTCAGGTTTGGGGCCCTAAGGTCCCATGTTTGCCTGTGCCCAACAGAATCCCCCTGGGGGAGGTCCCTAACTACCTGTAAAGGAGATCCCTCAGGAATGTTTTTACCCATCACCTGACTAGGGCTACTAGCCAGGCAATCCTCATTCTTTTGATGGGGGGGTTCTTGTGGACAGGGGCCCTCTGGGGGTCCACTGGCCTCCCTGACCTCTGCAGCCCTGGGCTGACTGAGGCAGGGTAGAGAGAGGCAGGCTACCTGCACCAGACTGGATCCCACCTTGGAAGGGGCCACTGACATCAGAGGCTCTGCCAGGCCAGGCCTGGCTACCTCTGGGGCAGTTCCTTCACAAGGGGTGAGGTCAGATCCCTGAGGAGGCTGACCTTTTCCTAATGTCTGGGGAGAGGGAGACTTTTCTTCCTCCCCACTACTCTCAGTTTGTGTGGAGTGATCCATTGTTTCAGGCTTCACTACACCTATGTCAGTCTGAGTATAGGCTGAGACCATTACAGCCTTGCCAACCTTTTCAGGGGGGCACTCAGTTTGTGTTTGAGCTGTGACTGTCACAGCTCTGCCAGTCCCTACAGGGAAGTCTGTCTGTGCCTGGGCTGTGGCTACCACTGCCCTTCCAACCTTTTCAGGGAGGAAATCTATTTGGACAGGGGTTGTGAATGGCACAACCCCCCTACCCTTTTGTGAAAGGCCTACCATTTTAGAATGGGTGTCTTGTTCAACTCCAGCCCAAGCTGAGAGTTCTAAGTCATTCCCCAGTAAGCAGTCTACAGGCAAGGTTGGGGACACTGCTACCCTTTTAGGGCCAGTGACCCCTCCCCAGCTGAGACATACCTCTGCCATGGGATGACTGTTCTGTTTGCCATCAATGTTAGTCACCTGGTAGGAGAAACCGGGCAAAAGCTGCTCAGAGGGAACTAGCCAATGGGCCACCATTGTGATGCTAGCCCCAGTGTCTCTGTAGGCCTCAGCTTTTGTACCATTGATGTAGGGCTCCTGTCTGTACCTACCCAAAGTGTTGGGACAGGCAGTGAAGTTGGCAAACCCCATGCCACCATCACAGACAAGAGTGGTTGCTGTAGGGGAATTGGCTAAGCCAGGGTCCCCCTGTGTTCCCCAAGTAAACCCACCCAGATTTCTGGGGGCACTCCCACCACCTGGGGGATTACTGCTGACAGTAATAGGTGGTGTGACAGGAGTAATTGGAGGAACAGTTTTGTTTTTAGCCCTTGGGCAACCGCTGTCAGTTTTCCAATGCCCAGGAGTTTTACACTCATGGCAGTAGGGCTTTTTAGCTGTGGTAGAGGAGGGAGCTTGGGACCCACCACCCTGTGTGGAGTTTTGGGGCCCTGAGGAAGGTTTCTCTTTTTCTTTATCCCCACCCTTCTCTTGAGGCTTGGTGGTATCTTTCTTTTGGTCACCACCCTGGTTTTTAGGCCTGATCCTGGTCCTGACCCATTTATCTGCCCTCTTTCCCAATTCTTGGGGAGAGGTCAAATCTGAGTCTACCAGGTGTTGATGGAGAAGCTGGTTTTGACAATTACTTAAAATCTGCTCTCTCATCATCAAATTGTACAATCCTGTATAATCAGACACCTTACTTCCCAGCAACCAACCCTCCAAAGCCTTAGTGGCACATTCCACATATTCAGACCAGTCCTGAGTCTGTGTCTTCTGGGTGTCTCTGAACATTAACCTGTACTGTTCAGTGGTTAAGCCTAACCCATCAACTAGGACACTCTTCAGGACTCTGTAATTTCTGACATCCTCTTCTCTAACAGTGAGGAGTCTATCTCTGCCTCTCCCCTCAAAGGAGAGCCATAAGATTGCTGCCCACTGGTCTTCAGGAACCTGCTGCACTTTGCAGGCTCTCTCAAGAGCAGTCATCCATTTGTGGATGTCATCCCCACTTTTGTAGGGGGGCACAATCTTGGACAGGTTCCTATTGTCAAAGACCCTATCTTTGTCCTTAGGGACAATGCTGCCACCAGTGGGTATAGACCCACTCTCTTTATGCTGTCTAGCCTTGCTAAGTTTCTCTTCCATCAGGGCTACTTCTAGCTCCTGCTTCCTGATCCTCAGCTGAGCCTCTTGCATCTTGGCCTCATGTTCCCTCCTCTGAGGGGTGGTCATCCTTCTCCTGGAGTGACCTTGAGAGCCTCTAGAGCCATGGGAAGCATTGGAGTCACCTGAGCGATTCCTTTGCCTTCCCAGCCCTGTGTTAAGTCCACTGGGGAGATCCAGTGGGTTGAACCCACTGTCAGTCCCCAATAGCCTTGGTTTAGCTGGGCCAAGTATAACACTTGGCACTGGGCTAGTTCTCCCTTCATCCTCACTACTGTCAGTATCCTTTTCACTCTCATCCTCTGTGGTAGGCATCCCATCTAAGGGGTGACTATTGGGAAGGGGTACTTCAGTGGCATCTTTAGAAGGGGGGCCTCCTGTTCCTGTCCCTAAGGGGGCTAACTGGGAAGCTTTCTTGAGTGCTCTCTGATTCTCATCATTCTGTAAGAGCTCTCTGAGCTCAGCAGAGTTTGGGTTCTTGGGCTGTTTAAGGCCTCTAAGAGTTGCCAAATGCCTGAGCTCATTCTGATTAAGGGTAGCAAAGCTGGATGGTGCCCTCTGGGGGTCACTCTCAACAGAGATGGGTACAGTGGACCCCTCTGCCCCGGCCATTGCTCTTAAGTGTGGGTGGATGTGTTGCAATCTACCTACACTTGGGTTTACCTACTAAACCTATCTAGTAGTTGTAGTCAGGGTGTGCTACTCCCTTTGCTCTACAACAACTAAGTTCAGTAGAACTTATGTATATCTAATCTTGTTTTATATGTACCTACAGGTACCTATGTGATCTTTCAATTGGTAACCAAGAGATTACAATGGTAAAACACAGCAAGCTCAAATCCAACCGCTGCTCACCAATGTGAGAAGTTGGCCTGGTATATGCTGTTCACTAGTTCTAGTGACCACCTTGTACCATGCCAAGCAACCCTTATGGTGTGGTTGTAAGTCAACCTTTTTTTGGACTAGCTGCCCTAGTGGTAGCGTAGGCTAAGCAGTCTTTGAGGCTAAACTCGTGAAGCGTGTTAAGCAAGCTGTTTTACCAATAGTAACCCCCTTTTATACCAATGAAAGGACACCACACAGATATATATTCAAAATATATATGTATTTATTTCTCAAAGTAACCCCTAGTCTCTTTATGAGCACAGGAGCACAAATCGTCAAACAAGATTACAGTAGAATACACAGAAGTTGCACTTTATATGGATAGGCCCTGGTGGCCACTCGAACCATATACTAAAATAGTGGTATAAGTACCACGAACAGAAAAGGGAAAAGGCCTAGGGCCTCTAGAATCGCTGGGCCTACAAGGAGCTAACGTCAGTTAGTGACCAGGAGGTCCACGGGTGGCGTGTGCAGAGCAAATAGTCACACGCGTGCTCCCATAGGTTTCAATGGGTGCGTAAAAAGTACAAAGTTACTGCAAAAGGAATCTTCCGGATGACCTAGGAACTTAAGACTTGGAACACAGGCACTAGAGATGTATTACTACACTTGGGCACAGGTGTGCCAGCTTTACCTCACCCACAGGAAGCGGGTGCATAGGCCTCGAAGTGCGTCGGGTTTCTTCTATCTGTTCCGTGGGGCCTGTAGACAAAAGTGCTGCAGGCGGTCGGTCGGGAAGAGATGCAGTGGATCCAAGAGTGGATCGGAGATGTTGAAGAC
Source organism: Triturus cristatus (assembly GCF_964204655.1). NCBI lineage: Eukaryota > Metazoa > Chordata > Amphibia > Caudata > Salamandridae > Triturus > Triturus cristatus. The sequence goes on from NC_140579.1 coordinate 750,170,562, forward strand.
CTGTAAGCAGAGGGGACAGTGTTCACAGTCACTAGCCAGTGACCAGCGTGGCACCAGGTGGGTGCCAGGCGATGTCGGGTGCAAACAGGAAGGAAGGTGTAGCTTGACTCTGCAGCCACGTGGTCCCTGAAGGTCGACGACGTCCAGGAGTCGAGTCACGAGCTGCTCCACGCAGGCTCTCGCTGTCGGCGGTGTCGGCGACTTGATCGAAGCAAACAAGCCTTGGCAAAAGCAATTGTTGTAGGCAAGGAGTTTAAGCTGATGGTTCTGACCAGCAAGGTCAGAGGAACTGCTCCTTTGGAGGGGAGCAAGGGCCAGTCTGGAGCAACCAGACCAGCGGTGTTTGTCGTAGATTTCGTCGCCAAGATGGCCACTAGCCAGCGGGCCAGCAACCGGTTAGGCGCGTCGAGTGGCAAAATGCAGAAGGGCCCCACGCAGATCGTGGAGATGCTGGAGGGCTCACCTTTGGTGCAGATGCTGCTCGAGGGTTGGGCTTCTCAGGACCCAAAGCACAACTTGGAGGGAGCCTCGGTTGTTGCACTGGTCAGCTTGTCGTAGTCGTTTCAAGATGGCTGGCTCCACGTGTCTCGGTGCCTCCACGGGTCTCCTCTTTGCAGGGACTGTGGATCGGGCGGTGAGAGGTCTGGAGGTCCAGGTCTTGTCAGTCTCTGGGCTCGGGCTCCGGCGGGAGGCGGCGGCAAAGCAGACGTTGATTCGCTGGATGGTGCTTGCGTTAGCAAGGTGGTCACTCCCTGACCACAGGGGAGATTGGCTTCAGTCCTCTGTGCAGCAGAGCGTCGAAGTTCCCGTCTTCTTCTTAGTTTTAAGTTGATTCCAGGATGTCTGAAGTCTTAGGACACAGCTCCTACCTTTATTCGGATTCTAGGGGCCGGACTACCTGCTAGGTCCCTCCCTATGGGTGGGACCAGGAAGGGGGGTGGTTACACCCCCAATCCTTTGTCCAGCTCGCCCCAGGCCCGGGACTGGTGTGCCCCAGGACCGGTTTGAACTGGCATATGCCCCGAGGCTCCTTGTGAGCCACAGGCATGTCTGGTTTCTTTCAAGCCCTACCTGACCAATACACAAAATCCTGTCTGGGGTGGTGCATGCACCTCCCCTGGCAGGAAACCCTTTGTCCACACCTCCCAAGCTGGAAGGACTCCCAGCAGCAGGAGGGCAGACTTGTGTCTGTGGTGGCAGCATCCATTTTGTGGAGCTGAGGCTATGTCTGATTTTACCCGGGTTTCAGGCACTGTACATGTCGTGTCCCTCTAGAAGGGTGGAATGCTAACCCCGTCGCCAGAATTGGCGAGGGGTTAGTATTCCAATTCGTATGACACCTTACTCGACATGTTTTGATAAAGCCAAACCAAAGATAGCATTTAACCGCGAGGTTCATAATGCACTTAAGAGTATATGGTATGACGATATCTGGAAACAGTAGAAGGAAGTTGTTCCGACCACTGCAGACAGGCTCAGCTCATGCCAGAGCACCATCTCACATGGAACCAAGCACTCTGCCTTCAGGATTGTTAAGGCCTGCCATAGGAGTGACTTATAGGTTACCAGGTGTCCCATTTAAGTTTAGGTATAGGTATACTACACCTAAGTAAGAGGTGATTACACCAACTTACCCCAGCTGAGTGATCAGCCAGTTGTGTCAGATTGTTAGGCCAAGCCTGGGGTGGCATAATACATGCTTCAGCCCCTGGCAGGCCTTGGATACACCAATGCCCTGGGTACCTAGTGTACACTGGTACAGGGGCTGACAGGGTGATCCAACCAATTGGGTATGTACCTAGGGTACATGGAGTCCATTTTACAGAGAGAGCAGATAGCCTGAGAGCCTGAATGGCAGGATCTCAGGCCAACTAAGTCGAAAAACCAGCTAGACACTAGGCAAAAATTTGGGGGTAACCATAGTCAGATATCCACCTTCCTACAAAGCCAAACTAAAGATAGCATTTAACCGCGAGGTTCATAATGCACTTAAGAGTATATGGTATGACGATATCTGGAAACAGTAGAAGGAAGTGGTTCCGACCACTGCAGACAGGCTCAGCTCATGCCAGAGCACCATCTCACATGGAACCAAGCACTCTGCCTTCAGGATTGTTAAGGCCTGCCATAGGAGTGACTTATAGGTTACCAGGTGTCCCATTTAAGGTTAGGTATAGGTATACTACACCTAAGTAAGAGGTGGTTACACCAACTTACCCCAGCTGAGTGATCAGCCAGTTGTGTCAAATTTGTTAGGCCAGGCCAGGGGTGGCACAATACATGCTTCAGCCCCTGGTAGGCCTTAGATACACCAATGCCCTGGGTACCTAGTGTACACTGGTACAGGGGCTCACAGGGTGATCCACTTCCAATTGGTTATGCACCTAGGGTGCATAGTGTAAATTTAGTAGAGAGAACAGCAGGCTGGGGGTCTGATTGGCAGGCCCACAGCCTCAATATGTCAAAAACCAGTGAAGCAAAAAGCAAAAATTTGGGGTGACCATAGGATAGCAGACCCTACTCTCCTACACAACCCCCCCAAACGCAGGGACATTAAACTAGCCTTGACCAGTCTCGTCTTCATGTCCTAAGTGGAAGTACCAAAACGCAACGTGGTCACACCTCAATTTCGCAGTGAAAAATGACCCTTTTTTGGCAAAACGACTAGCTCTAGTTTTTGAACACTAGCTCTGCGGGCACCTTGGGAAACCTAGCAAAGCTATACATTTTTGAAAACTAGACACCAAGGGGAATCCAGGATGGGGTGACTTGACTGCCTCCCACCAGGGTCTGTTACCCAGAATCCCTTGCAAACCTAAAAAATTGTCAAAAAAAACACATTTTCCCCACATTTCTGTAGTGGAATGTTCCGGAATCTGCGTGGATCCACAAATTACCACTCACCCCGCGTTCCCCAAAGTCTTACGAGAAAAACGGTACCTCACTTGTGTGGGTCGGTGTAGGAGAGTAGGGTCTGCTATCCTATGGTCACCCCAAATTTTTGCTTTTTGCTTCACTGGTTTTTGACATATTGAGGCTGTGGGCCTGCCAATCAGACCCCCAGCCTGCTGTTCTCTCTACTAAATTAAAACTATGCACCCTAGGTGCATAACCAATTGGAAGTGGATCACCCTGTCAGCCCCTGTACCAGTGTACACTAGGTACCCAGGGCATTGGTGTACCCAAGGCCTGCCAGGGGCTGAAGCATGTATTATGCCACCCCAGGCTTGGCCTAACAATCTGACACAACTGGCTGATCACTCAGCTGGGGTAAGTTGGTGTAATCACCTCTTACTTAGGTGTAGTATACCTATACCTAACCTTAAATGGGACACCTGGTAACCTATAAGTCACTCCTATGGCAGGCCTTAACAATCCTGAAGGCAGAGTGCTTGGTTCCATGTGAGATGGTGCTCTGGCATGAGCTGAGCCTGTCTGCAGTGGTCGGAACAACTTCCTTCTACTGTTTCCAGATATCGTCATACCATATACTCTTAAGTGCATTATGAACCTCGCGGTTAAATGCTAACTTTGGTTTGGCTTTATCAAAACATGTCGAGTAAGGTGTCATACGAATTGGAATACTAACCCCTCGCCAATTCTGGCGACGGGGTTAGCATTCCACCCTTCTAGAGGGACACGACATGTACAGTACCTGAAACCCGGGTAAAATCAGACATAGCCTCAGATCCACAAAATGGATGCTGCCACCACAGACACAAGTCTGCCCTCCTGCTGCTGGGAGTCCTTCCAGCTTGGGAGGTGTGGACAAAGGGTTTCCTGCCAGGGGAGGTGCGTGCACCACCCCAGACAGGATTTTGTGTATTGGTCAGGTAGGGCTTGAAAGAAACCAGACATGCCTGTGGCTCACAAGGAGCCTCGGTGCATATGCCAGTTCAAACTGGTCCTGGGGCACACCAGCCCTGGACCTGGGGCGAGCTGCACAAAGGATTGGGGGTGTAACCACCCCCCTTCCTGGTCCCACCCTTAGGGAGGGACCTAGCAGGTAGTCCGGCCCCTAGAATCCGATTAAAGGTAGGAGCTGTGTCCTAAGACTTCAGACATCCTGGAATCAACTTGAAACTAAAAAGAAGACGGGAACTTCGACATTCTACTGCACAGAAGACTGAAGGAAATCTCCCCTGCGGTCAGGGAGTGACCACCTTGCTAACGCAAGCACCATCCAGCGAATCAACGTCTGCTTTGCCGCCGCCTCCCGCCGGAGCCCGAGCCCAGAGACTGACAAGACCTGGACCTCCAGACCTCTCACCGCCCGATCCACAGTCCCTGAAAAGAGGAGACCCGTGGAGGCACCGAGACACGTGGAGCCAGCCATCTTGAAACGACCACGACAAGCTGACAAGTGCAACAACCGAGGCTCCCTCCAAGTTGTGCTTTGGGATCTGAGAAGCCCAACACCCGAGCAGCATCTGCACCAAAGGTGAGCCCTCCAGCATCTCCACGATCTGCGTGGGGCCCTTCTGCATTTTGCCACTCGACGCGCCTAACCGGTTGCTGGCCCGCTGGCTAGTAGCCATCTTGGCGACGAACTCTACAAAATACACCGCTGGTCTGGTTGCTCCAGACTGGCCCTTGCTCCCCTCCAAAGGAGCAGTCCTTCTGACCTTGCTGGTCAGAACCATCAGCTTATTTCATCTCCTAAAACAATTGCTTTTGCCAAGGTTTGTTTGCTTCGATCAAGTCGCCGACACCGTCGACAGCGAGAGCCTGCGTGGGACAGCTCGTGAACCGACTCCTGGACGTCGTCGATCTCCAGGGACCACGTGGCTGCAGAGACAAGCTACACCTTTCTTCCTGTTTGCACCCGACATTGCCTGGTACCCACCTGGTGCCACTCCGGTCACTGGCTAGTGGCTGTGAACACTGTCCCCTCTGCTTACAGGTCTTCAACATCTCCGATCCACTCTTGGATCCACTGCATCTCTCCCGGACCGACCGCCTGCAGCATCTTTGTCTTCAAGCTCCACGGAACAGATAGAAGAAACCCGACGCACTTCGAGGCCTATGCACCCGCTTCCTGTGGGTGAGGTAAAGCTGGCACACCTGTGCCCAAGTGTAGTAATACATCTCTAGTGCCTGTGTTCCAAATCTTGAGTTCCTAGTCCATCCGGAAGATCCTCTTTGCAGTAACTTTGTACTTTTTACGCACCCATTGAAACCTATGGGAGCACGCGTGTGACTATTTGCTCTGCACACGCCACCCGTGGACCTCCTGGTCACTAACTGAAGTTAGCTCCTTGTAGGCCCAGCGATTCTAGAGGCCCTAGGCCTTTTCCCTTTTCTGTTCGTGGTACTTATACCACTATTTTAGTATATGGTTTGAGCGGCCACCAGGGCCTATCCATATAAAGTGCAACTTCTGTGTATTCTACTGTAATCTTGTTTGACGATTTCTGCTCCTGTGCTCATAAAGAGACTAGGGGTTACTTTGAGAAATAAATACATATATATTTTGAATATATATCTGTGTGGTGTCCTTTCATTGGTATAAAAGGGGGTTGCATTTGGTAAAACAGCTGGCTTAACACGCTTCACGAGTTTAGCCTCAAAGACTGCTTAGCCTACGCTACCACTAGGGCAGCTAGTCCGAAAAGGTTGACTTACAACCACACCATAAGGGTTGCTTGGCATGGTACAAGGTGATCACTTTAACTAGTGAGCATCATATACCAGGCCAACTTCTCACATTGGTGAGCAGCGGTTGGATTTGAGCTTGCTGTGTTTTACCATTGTAATCTCTTGGTTACCAATTGAAAGATCACATAGGTACCTGTAGGTACATATAAAACAAGATTAGAAATACATAAGTTCTACTGAACTTAGTTGTTGTAGAGCAAAGGGAGTAGCACACCCTGACTACAACTACTAGATAGGTTTAGTAGGTAAACACAAGTGTAGGTAGATTGCAACACATCCACCCACACTTAAGAGCAATGGCCGGGGCAGAGGGGTCCACTGTACCCATCTCTGTTGAGAGTGACCCCCAGAGGGCACCATCCAGCTTTGCTACCCTTAATCAGAATGAGCTCAGGCATTTGGCAACTCTTAGAGGCCTTAAACAGCCCAAGAACCCTACCTCTGCTGAGCTCAGAGAACTCTTACAGAATGATGAGAATCAGAGAGAACTCAAGAAAGCTTCCCAGTTAGCCCCCTTAGGGTCAGGAACAGGAGGCCCCCCTTCTGAAGATGCTACAGAGGTACCCAGTTCCAATAGCCATCCCTTAGATGAGAATAATACTACAGGGGAGGAAAGTGGTGAGGATACAGAAAGTAGTGATGATGAAGGGAGAACTAGCCCAGTGCCAAGTATTATACTTGGCCCAGCTAAACTAAGGCTATTGGGGACTGACAATGGGTTTACCCCATTGGATCTCCCCAGTGGACTTAACACAGGGCTTGGGAGGCAAAGGAATCGCTCAGGTGACTCCAATGCTTCTCATGGCTCTAGAGGCTCTCAAGGTCACTCCAGGAAAAGGATGACCACCCCTCAGAGGAGGGAACATGAGGCCAGAATGCAGGAAGCCCAGCTGAGGATCAGGAAGCAGGAGCTAGAAGTAGCCCTGATGGAAGAAAAACTGAACAAGGCTAGGCAACCTAGAGAGAGTGGGTCTATACCCACTGGTGGCAGCATTGTCCCTAAGGACAAAGATAGGGTCTTTGATAATAGGAACCTGTCTAAGGTTGTGCCCCCCTACAAAAGTGGGGATGACATCCACAAATGGATAACTGCTCTTGAGAGAGCCTGCAAAATACAGCAGGTTCCTGAAGACCAGTGGGCAGCAATCCTCTGGCTCTCCTTTGAAGGAAGAGGCAGAGACAGACTCCTCACTGTTAGAGAAGAGGATGTCAGAAATTACAGAGTCCTGAAGAGTGTTCTGGTAGATGGGTTAGGCTTAACCACTGAACAGTACAGGTTAATGTTCAGAGACACCCAAAAGACACAGACTCAGGACTGGTCTGAATATGTTGAATGTGCCACTAAGGCTTTGGAGGGTTGGTTGCTGGGAAGTAAGGTATCTGATTTTACAGGATTGTATAATTTGATGATGAGAGAACAGATTTTAAATAACTGTCAAAACCAGCAACTGCATCAACACTTGGTTGACTCTGATCTGACCTCTCCCCAAGAATTGGGAAAGAAGGCAGACAAATGGGTCAGAACCAGGGTTAAGCAAAAGAACCAGAACCAGGGCCAAGGGGGTGATCAGAAGAAAACAGACCAAAAGGGTGGAAATCAGAAATCTAAAGACCAGAAGTCTTCAACAGGGCCCCAAACTACTGCTAAGGAGGGTGGGTCCCAACAACAGTCCAAAAAGAAGAAAGAAGGTCAAAAGAAACCCTGGTGCAATCATTGCAAAAATACAACTCACTGGACTAGTGATTGCAAAAAGGGTGGAGCCCCCAACACTGTTGCCCCTAAGGCACCTGCTCCCAGTACTACTGTTAGCAGTGTTGGTCCCCAGACAAAGGGTGTAGTGGGAATCACTATGGGAACTGAAGGAGATTCTGACTTAGACAGAACCCTGACACAGGCAGTCTTGATCTGTGATGGGGACATTGATTTGTCCCTGACTGTGAGCCCCAGTAACCTGGGCAAGTACAGACAGACTCCTTTAATTAATGACAAAGTGGCTCAAGCCTACAGGTACACATGTGCCAGTGTCACTATGGTGACACCAGGCTTTGTGGACCCTGGACAGTACATACCAGGTGAGAACTACCTGGTGACCAATGCCAGCAATGCCACTACTTCACATAGTGTGGCAGTTGTTAACTTCTCATGGGGAGGGGTAACTGGCCTCAAAAGGGTTGTGGTTAGTGCAGACCTCCCAGTAGAATGTTTGTTGGGCAATGACCTAGAGAGTTCTCTATGGTCAGAAGTGGAGTACAGGACTCATGCAGAGATGTTAGGTATATCATCACATGTCCTTGCTGTGACCAGGTCACAGGCCAAAAAGTGCCTCACTGAACCTCAGGTCTTGGATCCTGGAACAATGGACCAAGCACCTACCAAGAAGAAGAACAGGAGGGTCAAGGCTGTGCCTTCCCCCCTGCCTCAGAGTGATGATCAGCCTTCCCAGGAAGCTGATCTAGAGGACCCTGAAGGAACTGTCCCTGAAGAGCTTGAACCTGATCAGGTTGAGTTTCTGGGGACAGGGGGACCTTCAAGGGCTGACTTGAGGCAGGCTCAGTTATCCTGTCCCTCTCTTGAACCCCTCAGACAGCTGGCTGCTGCTGAGGCTGCTGGGAATGCTCAAGGTACCCATAAAGTGTATTGGGATGAAGGGCTCCTTTATTCAGAGGCTAGAGACCCCAAGCCTGGTGCTACCGGGAGGTTGGTTATACCTCTGCAATTTAGGGGCTTCCTTCTTACCTTGGCCCATGATATTCCTTTAGCAGGACACTTAGGCCAGAACAAGACTTGGGACAGGCTTGTCCCTCACTTTCACTGGCCTCATATGAATGAAGATACAAAGGAGTTTTGTCGCTCCTGTGTTACCTGCCAAGCCAGTGGCAAATCAGGTGGCACAACAAAGGCCCCCCTAATACCACTACCTGTGGTGGGGGTCCCCTTTGAAAGAGTGGGAATAGACATAGTGGGTCCCATGGATCCTCCCACTGCATCTGGGCACAGATTTATACTGGTGGTAGTGGATCATGCCACCAGGTATCCAGAGGCAATTCCCCTTAGGACCACTACAGCTCCTGTGGTGGCCAGGGCCCTGCTGGGAGTATTCTCCAGAGTGGGGTTTCCTAAGGAGGTAGTATCTGACAGAGGTACCAACTTTATGTCAGGATACTTGACAGCTATGTGGAAGGAATGTGGTGTCAACTACAAGTTCACCACCCCTTATCACCCACAATGCAATGGGCTTGTTGAGAGATTCAACAAGACCCTAAAGGGTATGATCAAAGGATTACCTGAAAAGCTCAGGCGAAGATGGGACATCCTTCTACCCTGCCTTCTGTTTGCTTACAGAGAGGTCCCACAAAAAGGAGTTGGCTACAGCCCCTTTGAATTGTTGTTTGGGCACCCTGTGAGAGGCCCACTGTGTTTGGTGAAGGAAGGATGGGAGTTACCTCTCAAAAAGCCCAAGCTAGACATAGTGGACTATGTACTTGGTCTCCGCTCCAGGATGGCTGAGTATATGGAGAAGGCATCCAAAAACCTTGAGGCAAGCCAGGCCTTACAGAAAGCTTGGCATGACCAAAAGGCTGTCTTGGTTGAGTTTCAGCCAGGACAGAAGGTATGGGTGTTGGAGCCAGTGGCCCCAGCAGCACTCCAAGACAAATGGTCTGGACCCCATACAATCCTGGAAAAGAAGGGAGAGGTCACCTACTTGGTCGACCTAGGAACTCCCAGGAGTCCCCACAGGGTACTCCATGTTAACAGGCTTAAAGCATATGTTGACAGGGCAGACATGGGCTTGCTCATGGCTACAGATGAGGGACAGGAGGAAGAGAGTGACCCTCTCCCAGACCTGTTGTCTCAGAACCCTGAAGATGGCTCAGTGGAAGGAGTGACCCTTGGAGGCAACCTCACTGCCCATCAGCAGACTGAATGTAGACAGGTTCTACAATCATTTTCACATATGTTTTCCTTGATACCTAGTCAAACTGACTGGTGTACCCATGTGGTGGACACTGGTGACAGTCTGCCTGTAAAGAACAAGCTTTACAGACAACCTGACCACGTCAGGGACTGTATAAAGGCTGAGGTACATAAAATGCTGGAATTAGGTGTCATTGAACCCTCAGAGAGCCCCTGGGCTAGCCCAGTGGTTCTGGTCCCCAAACCTCACACCAAAGATGGCAAGAGAGAGATGAGGTTCTGTGTGGACTACAGGGGTCTCAATGCTGTCACCAGGACAGATGCACACCCTATTCCAAGGGCAGATGAGCTCATAGACAAACTAGCTTCTGCAAAGTTTTTGAGCACATTTGACTTAACAGCTGGCTATTGGCAAATCAGATTAGCTGAGGAGTCTAAGGCCAAAACAGCATTCTCAACCCCAGGTGGGCACTACCAGTTTTTGGTGATGCCCTTTGGTCTGAAGAATGCACCTGCCACCTTCCAAAGGCTGGTGAACCAAGTCCTTACTGGGTTGGATGACTTTTGCGCAGCATATCTTGATGACATTGCTGTCTTTAGCTCCACCTGGGAGGATCACCTGATCCACCTGAAGAAGGCTCTTGAGGCTCTGCAAAGGGCAGGCCTCACTATCAAGGTTACTAAGTGCCAGATAGGGCAGAGTAAGGTTGTATATTTGGGCCACCTTGTGTGTGGAGGCCAAGTTCAACCACTGGAGAGTAAGATACAATCCATCAAGGACTGGTCCCCTCCAACCACCCAGACTCAAGTTCGAGCTTTCTTGGGCTTGACTGGGTACTACAGGAAGTTTGTTAAGAACTATGGGTCCATTGTGACTCCTCTTAATGATCTGACATCCAAGAAGATGCCCAAAAAGGTTCAGTGGACAGTAAGCTGTCAAAAGGCATTTGATGACCTGAAGGAGGCCATGTGCTCTGCACCTATCCTGAAAAGTCCTGACTACTCCAAAGAGTTTATTGTCCAAACAGATGCTTCTGAGTTGGGTGTGGGAGCTGTGCTGTCACAACTTAATGTAGATGGTCAAGACCAACCCATTGCTTTTATTAGCAGAAGGTTGACCCCCAGAGAGAAGAATTGGTCAGCTATTGAGAGGGAGGCCTTTGCTGTGGTGTGGGCCCTGAAGAAGCTGAGGCCATACTTGTTTGGCACTCACTTCAAGATTCAGACCGACCATAAGCCCCTCTTGTGGCTAAATCAGATGAAGGGTGAAAACCCCAAACTGCTTAGGTGGTCCATTTCCCTACAGGGGATGGACTTTACAGTGGAGCACCGGCCAGGTACTGACCATGGGAATGCAGATGGTCTCTCCAGGTACTTCCACTTAGGACATGAAGACGAGACTGGTCAAGGCTAGTTTAATGTCCCAGCGTTTGGGGGGGGGTTGTGTAGGAGAGTAGGGTCTGCTATCCTATGGTCACCCCAAATTTTTGCTTTTTGCTTCACTGGTTTTTGACATATTGAGGGTGTGGGCCTGCCAATCAGACCCCCAGCCTGCTGTTCTCTCTACTAAATTAAAACTATGCACCCTAGGTGCATAACCAATTGGAAGTGGATCACCCTGTCAGCCCCTGTACCAGTGTACACTAGGTACCCAGGGCATTGGTGTACCCAAGGCCTGCCAGGGGCTGAAGCATGTATTATGCCACCCCAGGCTTGGCCTAACAATCTGACACAACTGGCTGATCACTCAGCTGGGGTAAGTTGGTGTAATCACCTCTTACTTAGGTGTAGTATACCTATACCTAACCTTAAATGGGACACCTGGTAACCTATAAGTCACTCCTATGGCAGGCCTTAACAATCCTGAAGGCAGAGTGCTTGGTTCCATGTGAGATGGTGCTCTGGCATGAGCTGAGCCTGTCTGCACTGGTCGGAACAACTTCCTTCTACTGTTTCCAGATATCGTCATACCATATACTCTTAAGTGCATTATGAACCTCGCGTTTAAATGCTAACTTTGGTTTGGCTTTATCAAAACATGTCGAGTAAGGTGTCATACGAATTGGAATACTAACCCCTCGCCAATTCTGGCGACTGGGTTAGCATTCCACCCTTCTAGAGGGACACGACATGTACAATACCTGAAACCCGGGTAAAATCAGACATAGCCTCAGATCCACAAAATGGATGCTGCCACCACAGACACAAGTCTGCCCTCCTGCTGCTGGGAGTCCTTCCAGCTTGGGAGGTGTGGACAAAGGGTTTCCTGCCAGGGGAGGTGCGTGCACCACCCCAGACAGGATTTTGTGTATTGGTCAGGTAGGGCTTGAAAGAAACCAGACATGCCTGTGGCTCACAAGGAGCCTCGGTGCATATGCCAGTTCAAACCGGTCCTGGGGCACACCAGTCCCGGGCCTGGGGCGAGCTGGGCAAAGGATTGGGGGTGTAACCACCCCCCTTCCTGGTCCCACCCATAGGGAGGGACCTAGCAGGTAGTCCGGCCCCTAGAATCCGCTTAAAGGTAGGAGCTGTGTCCTAAGACTTCAGACATCCTGGAATCAACTTAACACTAAGAAGAAGATGGGAACTTCGACGCTCTGCTGCACAGAGGACTGAAGCCAATCTCCCCTGTGGTCAGGGAGTGACCACCTTGCTAACGCAAGCACCATCCAGCGAATCAACGTCTGCTTTGCCGCCGCCTCCCGCCGGAGCCCGAGCCCAGAGACTGACAAGACCTGGACCTCCAGACCTCTCACCGCCCGATCCACAGTCCCTGAAAAGAGGAGACCCGTGGAGGCACCGAGACACGTGGAGCCAGCCATCTTGAAACGACCATGACAAGCTGACAAGTGCAACAACCGAGGCTCCCTCCAAGTTGTGCTTTGGGATCTGAGAAGCCCACCACCCGAGCAGCATCTGCACCAAAGGTGAGCCCTCCAGCATCTCCACGATCTGCGTGGGGCCCTTCTGCATTTTGCCACTCGACGCGCCTAACCAGTTGCTGGCCCGCTGGCTAGTAGCCATCTTGGCAACGAACTCTACGAAATACACCGCTGGTCTGGTTGCTCCAGACTGGCCCTTGCTCCCCTCCAAAGGAGCAGTCCTTCTGACCTTGCTGGTCAGAACCATCAGCTTATTTCATCTCCTACAACAATTGCTTTTGCCAAGGCTTGTTTGCTTCGATCAAGTCGCCGACACCGCCGACAGCGAGAGCCTGCGTGGGACAGCTCGTGAACCGACTCCTGGATGTCGTCAATCTCCAGGGACCACGTGGCTGCAGAGACAAGCTACACCTTTCTTCCTGTTTGCACCCGACATTGCCTGGTACCCACCTGGTGCCACGCCGGTCACTGGCTAGTGGCTGTGAACACTGTCCCCTCTGCTTACAGGTCTTCAACATCTCCGATCCACTCTTGGATCCACTGCATCTCTCCCGGACCGACCGCCTGCAGCATCTTTGTCTTCAAGCTCCACGGAACAGATAGAAGAAACCCGACGCACTTCGAGGCCTATGCACCCGCTTCCTGTGGGTGAGGTAAAGCTGGCACACCTGTGCCCAAGTGTAGTAATACATCTCTAGTGCCTGTGTTCCAAATCTTGAGTTCCTAGTCCATCCGGAAGATCCTCTTTGCAGTAACTTTGTACTTTTTACGCACCCATTGAAACCTATGGGAGCACGCGTGTGACTATTTGCTCTGCACACGCCACCCGTGGACCTCCTGGTCACTAACTGAAGTTAGCTCCTTGTAGGCCCAGCGATTCTAGAGGCCCTAGGCCTTTTCCCTTTTCTGTTCGTGGTACTTATACCACTATTTTAGTATATGGTTTGAGCGGCCACCAGGGCCTATCCATATAAAGTGCAACTTCTGTGTATTCCACTGTAATCTTGTTTGACGATTTGTGCTCCTGTGCTCATAAAGAGACTAGGGGTTACTTTGAGAAATAAATACATATATATTTTGAATATATATCTGTGTGGTGTCCTTTCATTGGTATAAAAGGGGGTTGCATTTGGTAAAACAGCTGGCTTAACACGCTTCACGAGTTTAGCCTCAAAGACTGCTAAGCCTACGCTACCACTAGGGCAGCTAGTCCGAAAAGGTTGAGTTACAACCACACCATAAGGGTTGCTTGGCATGGTACAAGGTGATCACTTTAACTAGTGAGCATCATATACCAGGCCAACTTCTCACAGTCGGCCTCGTGCCCGCGACAGGAAACGGCGCAAAACGCAACGTGGTCACACATCAATTTCGCAGTGAAAAATGACCCTTTTTTGGCAAAATGACTAGCTGTAGTTTTTGGACCCTAGCTCTGCGGGCACCTTGGGAAACCTAGAAAACCTATACATTTTTCAAAACTAGACACCCAGGGGAATCCAGGATGGGGTGACTTGACTGCCTCCCATCAGGGTCTGTTACCCAGAATCCCTTGCAAACCTAAAAAATTGTCCAAAAAAACAAATTTTCCCCACATTTCTGTGGTGGAAAGTTCCGGAATCTGCGTGGATCCACAAGTTTCCACCCACCCCGTGTTCCCCAAAGTCTTATGAGAAAAACGGTACCTCACTTGTGTGGGTCAGACTAGTGCCCGCGACAGGAAACGGCGTAAAACGCATCGTGGTCACACCTCAATTTCGCAGTGAAAAATGACCCTTTTTTGGAAAAACGACTAGCTGTAGTTTTTGAACCCTAGCTCTGCGGGCACCTTGGGAAACCTAGCAAACCTATACATTTTTGAAAACTAGACACCCAGGGGAATCCAGGATGGGGTGACTTGACTGGCACAACCAGGGTCTGTTACCCAGAATCCCTTGCAAACCTAAAAAATTGTCAAAAAAGAACACATTTCTGTAGTGGAAAGTTCTGGAATCTGCGTGGATCCACAAATTTCCAAACACCCCGCATTCCCCAAAGTCTTACGAGAAAAACGGTATCTCACTTGTGTGGGTCGGCCTAGTGCCTGCGACAGGAAACGGCGCAAAACGCAACGTGGTCACATCTCAATTTCGCAGTGAAAAATGACCCTTTTTTGGTAAAACGACTAGCTGTAGTTTTTGAACCCTAGCTCTGCGAGCACCTTGGGAAACCTAGCAAATCTATACATTTTTGAAAACTAGACACCCAGGGGAATCCATGATGCGGTGACTTGACTGCCTCCCACCAGGGTCTGTTACCCAGAATCCCTTGCAAACCTAAAAAATTGTCCAAAAAAACACATTTTCCCCACATTTCTGCGGTGGAAAGTTCCGGAATCTGTGTGGATCCACAAATTTCCACCCACCCCGCGTTTCCCAAAGTCTTACGAGAAAAACGGTACCTCATTTGTGTGGGTCGGCCTAGTGCCCACGACAGGAAACGGCACAAAACGCAACGTGGTTAAATCTCAATTTCGCAGTGAAAAATGACCCTTTTTTGGTAAAATGTCTAGCTGTAGTTTTTGAACCCTAGCTCTGCGGGCACCTTGGGAAACCTAGCAAACCTATACATTTTTGAAAACTAGACAGCCAGGGGAAACCAGGATGGGGTGACTTGACTGCCTCCCACCAGGGTCTGTTACCCAGAATCCATGGCAAACCTAATAAATTGTCCAAACAAACACATTTTCCCCAAATTTCTGTGGTGGAAAGTTCCGGAATCTGCGTGGATCCACAAATTTCCACCCACCCCGCGTTCCCCAAAGTCTTACGAGAAAAACGGTAGCTCACTTGTGTGGGTCGGCCTAGTGCCCGCGACAGGAAACGGCATAAAACGGATCGTGGTCACACCTCAATTTCGCAGTGAAAAATAACCCTTTTTTGGCAAAATGACTAGCTGTAGTTTTTGAACCCTAGCTCTGCGGGCACCTTGGGAAACCTAGCAAACCTATACATTTTTGAAAACTAGACACCCAGGGGAATCCAGGATGGGGTGACTTGACTGGCACAACCAGGGTCTGTTACCCAGAATCCCTTGCAAACCTAAAAATTTGTCCAAAAAAACAAATTTTCCCCACATTTCTGTGGTGGAAAGTTCCGGAATCTGCGTGGATCCACAAATTTCCACCCACCCCGCGTTCCCCAAAGTCTTTTGAGAAAAACCGTACCTCACTTGTGTGGGTCGGCCTAGTGCCCGCGACAGGAAACGGCGTAAAACGCATCGTGGTCACACCTCAATTTCGCAGTGAAAAATGACCCTTTTTTGGCAAAACGACTAGCTGTAGTTTTTGAACCCTAGCTCTGCGGGCACCTTGGGAAACCTAGAAAACCTATACATTTTTGAAAACTAGACACCCAGGGGAATCCAGGATGGGGTGACTTGACTGGCACAACCAGGGTCTGTTACCCAGAATCCCTTGCAAACCTAAAAAATTGTCCAAAAAAACAAATTTTCCCCTGATTTCTGTGGTGGAAAGTTCCGGAATCTGCGTGGATCCACAAATTTCCACCCACCCCGCATTCCCCAAAGTCTTACGAGAAAAACGGTACCTCACTTGTGTGGGTCGGCCTAGTGCCTGCGACAGGAAACGGCGCAAAACGCAACGTGGTCACATCTCAATTTCGCAGTGAAAAATGACCCTTTTTTGGTAAAACGACTAGCTGTAGTTTTTGAACCCTAGCTCTGCGAGCACCTTGGGAAACCTAGCAAACCTATAAATTTTTGAAAACTAGACACCCAGGGGAATCCATGATGGGGTGACTTGACTGCCTCCCACCAGGGTCTGTTACCCAGAATCCCTTGCAAACCTAAAAAATTGTCCAAAAAAACACATTTTCCCCACATTTCTGCGGTGGAAAGTTCCGGAATCTGCGTGGATCCACAAATTTCCACCTACCCCGCGTTTCCCAAAGTCTTACGAGAAAAACGGTACCTCATTTGTGTGGGTCGGCCTAGTGCCCACGACAGGAAATGGCACAAAACGCAACGTGGTCACATCTCAATTTCGCAGTGAAAAATGACACTTTTTTGGCAAAATGTCTAGCTGTAGTTTTTGAACCCTAGCTCTGCGGGCACCTTGGGAAAGCTAGCAAACCTATACATTTTTGAAAACTAGACAGCCAGGGGAAACCAGGATGGGGTGACTTGACTGCCTCCCACCAGGGTCTGTTACCCAGAATCCATGGCAAACCTAATAAATTGTCCAAAAAAACACATTTTCCCCAAATTTCTGTGGTGGTAAGTTCCTGAATCTGCGTGGATCCACAAATTTCCACCCACCCCGCATTCCCCAAAGTCTTACGAGAAAAACGGTACCTCACTTGTGTGGGTCGGCCTAGTGCCTGCGACAGGAAACGGCGCAAAACGCAACGTGGTCACATCTCAATTTCGCAGTGAAAAATGACCCTTTTTTGGTAAAACGACTAGCTGTAGTTTTTGAACCCTAGCTCTGCGAGCACCTTGGGAAACCTAGCAAACCTATAAATTTTTGAAAACTAGACACCCAGGGGAATCCATGATGGGGTGACTTGACTGCCTCCCACCAGGGTCTGTTACCCAGAATCCCTTGCAAACCTAAAAAATTGTCCAAAAAAACACATTTTCCCCACATTTCTGCGGTGGAAAGTTCCGGAATCTGCGTGGATCCACAAATTTCCACCTACCCCGCGTTTCCCAAAGTCTTACGAGAAAAACGGTACCTCATTTGTGTGGGTCGGCCTAGTGCCCACGACAGGAAATGGCACAAAACGCAACGTGGTCACATCTCAATTTCGCAGTGAAAAATGACACTTTTTTGGCAAAATGTCTAGCTGTAGTTTTTGAACCCTAGCTCTGCGGGCACCTTGGGAAACCTAGCAAACCTATACATTTTTGAAAACTAGACAGCCAGGGGAAACCAGGATGGGGTGACATGACTGCCTCCCACCAGGGTCTGTTACCCAGAATCCATGGCAAACCTAATAAATTGTCCAAAAAAACACATTTTCCCCAAATTTCTGTGGTGGTAAGTTCCGGAATCTGCGTGGATCCACAAATTTCCACCCACCCCGTGTTCCCCAAAGTCTCACGAGAAAAACGGTACCTCACTTGTGTGGGTCGGCCTAGTGCCTGCGACAGGAAACGGCATAAAACGCATCGTGGTCACACCTCAATTTCGCAGTGAAAAATGACCCTTTTTTGGCAAAACTACTAGCTGTAGTTTTTGAACCCTAGCTCTGCGGGCACCTTGGGAAACCTAGCAAACCTATAAATTTTTGAAAACTAGACACCCAGGGGAATCCAGGATGGGGTGAATGGACTGCCTCGCACCAGGGTCTGTTACCCAGAATCCCTTGCAAACCTAAAGAATTGTCTAGAAAAACACATTTTCCCCACATTTCTGTAGTGGAAAGTTCCGGAATCTGCGTGGATCCACAAATTTCCACCCACCCCGCGTTCCCCAAAGTCTTACAAGAAAAACGGTACCTCACTTGTGTGGGTCGGCCTAGTGCCCGCGACAGGAAACGGCGCAAAACGCAACGTGGTCACACCTCAATTTCGCAGTGAAAAATGACCCTTTTTTGGCAAAACGACTAGCTCTAGTGTTTGAACACTAGCTCTGCGGGCACCTTGGGAAACCTAGCAAACCTATACATTTTTGAAAACTAGACACCAAGGGGAATCCAGGATGGGGTGACTTGACTGCCTCCCACCAGGATCTGTTACCCAGAATCCCTTGCAAACCTAAAACATTGTCAAAAAAAACACATTTTCCCCACATTTCTGTAGTGGAATGTACCGGAATCTGCGTGGATCTACAAATTACCACTCACCCCGCGTTCCCCTAAGTCTTACGAGAAAAACGGTACCTCACTTGTGTGGGTCGGCCTAGTGCCCGCGACAGGAAACGGCGCAAAACGCAACGTGGTCACACCTCAATTTCGCAGTGAAAAATGACCCTTTTTTGGCAAAATGACTAGCTGTAGTTTTTGGACCCTAGCTCTGCGGGCACCTTGGGAAACCTAGCACACCTATACATTTTTGAAAACTAGACACCCAGGGGAATCCAGGATGGGGTGACTTGACTGCCTCCCACCAGGGTCTGTTACCCAGAATCCCTTGCAAACCTAAAGAATTGTCTAGAAAAACACATTTTCCCCACATTTCTGTCTTGGAAAGTTCCGGAATCTGCGTGGATCCACAAATTTCCACCCACCCCTTGTTCCCCAAAGTCTTACGAGAAAAACGGTAACTCACTTGTGTGGGTCGGCCTAGTGCCCGCGACAGGAAACGGCGCAAAACGCAACATGGTCACACCTCAATTTCGCAGTGAAAAATGACCCTTTTTTGGCAAAACGACCAGCTGTTGTTTTTGAACCCTAGCTCTGCGGGCACCTCGGGAAACCTAGCAAACCTATACATTTTTGAAAACAAGACACCCAGGGGAATCCAGGATGGAGTTACTTGACTGCCTCCCACCAGGGTCTGTTACCCAGAATCCCTTGCAAACCTAAAAAATTGTCCAAAAAAACAAATTTTCCCCACATTTCTGTGGTGGAAAGTTCCGGAATCTGCGTGGATCCACAAGTTTCCACCCACCCCGTGTTCCCCAAAGTCTTATGAGAAAAACGGTACCTCACTTGTGTGGGTCGGCCTAGTGCCCGCGACAGGAAACGGCGTAAAACGCATCGTGGTCACACCTCAATTTCGCAGTGAAAAATGACCCTTTTTTGGCAAAACGACTAGCTGTAGTTTTTGAACCCTAGCTCTGTGGGCACCTTGGGAAACCTAGCAAACCTATACATTTTTGAAAACTAGACACCCAGGGGAATCCAGGATGGGGTGACTTGACTGGCACAACCAGGGTCTGTTACCCAGAATCCCTTGCAAACCTAAAAAATTGTCAAAAAAGAACACGTTTCTGTAGTGGAAAGTTCTGGAATCTGCGTGGATCCACAAAATTCCACACACCCCGCATTCCCCAAAGTCTTACGAGAAAAACGGTACCTCACTTGTGTGGGTCGGCCTAGTGCCTGCGACAGGAAATGGCGCAAAACGCAACGTGGTCACATCTCAATTTCGCAGTGAAAAATGACCCTTTTTTGGTAAAACGACTAGCTGCAGTTTTTGAACCCTAGCTCTGCGAGCACCTTGGGAAACCTAGCAAACCTATACATTTTTGAAAACTAGACACCCAGGGGAATCCATGATGGGGTGACGTGACTGCCTCCCACCAGGGTTTGTTACCCAGAATCCCTTGCAAACCTAAAAAATTGTCCAAAAAAACACATTTTCCCCACATTTCTGCGGTGGAAAGTTCCGGAAACTGCGTGGATCCACAAATTTCCACCCACCCCGCGTTTCCCAAAGTCTTACGAGAAAAACGGTGCCTCATTTGTGTGGGTCGGCCTAGTGCCCACGACAGGAAACGGCACAAAACGCAACGTGGGCACATCTCAATTTCGCAGTGAAAAATGACCCTTTTTTGGCAAAATGTCTAGCTGTAGTTTTTGAACCCTAGCTCTGCGGGCACCTTGGGAAACCTAGCAAACCTATACATTTTTGAAAACTAGACAGCCAGGGGAATCCAGGATGGGGTGACTTGACTGCCTCCCACCAAGGTCTGTTACCCAGAATCCCTTGCAAACCCCCAAAATTATAAAAAAAAACACATTTTCCCAACATTCCTGTGGTGGAAAGTTCCGGAATCTGCGTGGATCCACAAATTTCCACCCATCCCGCGTTCCTCAAAGTCTTACAAGAAAAACGGTACCTCACTTGTGTGGGTCGGCCTAGTGCCCGCGACAGGAAATGGCGCAAAACGCAACGTGGTCACACCTCAATTTCGCAGTGAAAAATGACCCTTTTTTGGCAAAACGACTAGCTCTAGTGTTTGAACACTAGCTCTGCGGGCACCTTGGGAAACCTAGCAAACCTATACATTTTTGAAAACTAGACACCAAGGGGAATCCAGGATGGGGTGACTTGACTGCCTCCCACCAGGATCTGTTACCCAGAATCCCTTGCAAACCTAAAAAATTGTCAAAAAAAACACATTTTCCCCACATTTCTGTAGTGGAATGTACCGGAATCTGCGTGGATCCACAAATTACCACTCACCCCGCGTTCCCCTAAGTCTTACGAGAAAAACGGTACCTCACTTGTGTGGGTCGGCCTAGTGCCCGCGACAGGAAACGGCGCAAAACGCAACGTGGTCACACCTCAATTTCGCAGTGAAAAATGACCCTTTTTTGGCAAAATGACTAGCTGTAGTTTTTGGACCCTAGCTTTGCGGGCACCTTGGGAAACCTAGCAAACCTATACATTTTTGAAAACTAGACACCCAGGGGAATCCAGGATGTGGTGACTTGACTGCCTTCCACCAGGGTCTGTTTCCCAGAATCCCTTGCAAACCTAAAATATTATCCAAAAAAACAAATTTTCCCCACATTTCTGTGGTGGAAAGTTCCGGAATCTGCGTGGATCCACAAGTTTCCACCCACCCCGTGTTCCCCAAAGTCTTATGAGAAAAACGGTACCTCACTTGTGTGGGTCGGACTAGTGCCCGTGACAGGAAACGGCGTAAAACGCATCGTGGTCACACCTCAATTTCGCAGTGAAAAATGACCCTTTTTTGGCAAAACGACTAGCTGTAGTTTTTGAACCCTAGCTCTGCGGGCACCTTGGGAAACCTAGCAAACCTATACATTTTTGAAAACTAGACACCCAGGGGAATCCAGGATGGGGTGACTTGACTGCCTCCCACCAGGGTCTGTTACCCAGAATCCCTTGCAAACCTAAACAATTGTCCAAAAAAACACATTTTCCCCACATTTCTGCGGTGGAAAGTTCCGGAAACTGCGTGGATCCACAAATTTCCACACACCCCGCATTCCCCAAAGTCTTACGAGAAAAACGGTACCTCACTTGTGTGGGTCGGCCTAGTGCCTGCGACAGAAAACGGCGCAAAACGCAACGTGGTCACATCTCAATTTCGCAGTGAAAAATGACCCTTTTTTGGTAAAACGACTAGCTCTAGTGTTTGAACACTAGCTCTGCGGGCACCTTGGGAAACCTAGCAAACCTATACATTTTTGAAAACTAGACACCAAGGGGAATCCAGGATGGGGTGACTTGACTGCCTCCCACCAGGATCTGTTACCCAGAATCCCTTGCAAACCTAAAACATTGTCAAAAAAAACACATTTTCCCCACATTTCTGTAGTGGAATGTACCGGAATCTGCGTGGATCTACAAATTACCACTTACCCCGCGTTCCCCTAAGTCTTACGAGAAAAACGGTACCTCACTTGTGTGGGTCGGCCTAGTGCCCGCGACAGGAAACGGCGCAAAACGCAACGTGGTCACACCTCAATTTCGCAGTGAAAAATGACCCTTTTTTGGCAAAATGACTAGCTGTAGTTTTTGGACCCTAGCTCTGCGGGCACCTTGGGAAACCTAGCACACCTATACATTTTTGAAAACTAGACACCCAGGGGAATCCAGGATGGGGTGACTTGACTGCCTCCCACCAGGGTCTGTTACCCAGAATGCCTTGCAAACCTAAAAAATTGTCCAAAAAAACAAATTTTCCCCACATTTCTGTGGTGGAAAGTTCCGGAATCTGCGTGGATCCACAAGTTTCCACCCACCCCGTGTTCCCCAAAGTCTTATGAGAAAAACGGTACCTCACTTGTGTGGGTCGGCCTAGTGCCCGCGACAGGAAACGGCGTAAAACGCATCGTGGTCACACCTCAATTTCGCAGTGAAAAATGACCCTTTTTTGGCAAAACGACTAGCTGTAGTTTTTGAACCCTAGCTCTGTGGGCACCTTGGGAAACCTAGCAAACCTATACATTTTTGAAAACTAGACACCCAGGGGAATCCAGGATGGGGTGACTTGACTGGCACAACCAGGGTCTGTTACCCAGAATCCCTTGCAAACCTAAAAAATTGTCAAAAAAGAACACGTTTCTGTAGTGGAAAGTTCTGGAATCTGCGTGGATCCACAAATTTCCACACACCCCGCATTCCCCAAAGTCTTACGAGAAAAACGGTACCTCACTTGTGTGGGTCGGCCTAGTGCCTGCAACAGGAAATGGCGCAAAACGCAACGTGGTCACATCTCAATTTCGCAGTGAAAAATGACCCTTTTTTGGTAAAACGACTAGCTGCAGTTTTTGAACCCTAGCTCTGCGAGCACCTTGGGAAACCTAGCAAACCTATACATTTTTGAAAACTAGACACCCAGGGGAATCCATGATGGGGTGACGTGACTGCCTCCCACCAGGGTCTGTTACCCAGAATCCCTTGCAAACCTAAAAAATTGTCCAAAAAAACACATTTTCCCCACATTTCTGCGGTGGAAAGTTCCGGAAACTGCGTGGATCCACAAATTTCCACCCACCCCGCGTTTCCCAAAGTCTTACGAGAAAAACGGTGCCTCATTTGTGTGGGTCGGCCTAGTGCCCACGACAGGAAACGGCACAAAACGCAACGTGGGCACATCTCAATTTCGCAGTGAAAAATGATCCTTTTTTGGCAAAATGTCTAGCTGTAGTTTTTGAACCCTAGCTCTGCGGGCACCTTGGGAAACCTAGCAAACCTATACATTTTTGAAAACTAGACAGCCAGGGGAATCCAGGATGGGGTGACTTGACTGCCTCCCACCAGGGTCTGTTACCCAGAATCCCTTGCAAACCCCCAAAATTATAAAAAAAAACACATTTTCCCAACATTCCTGTGGTGGAAAGTTCCGGAATCTGCGTGGATCCACAAATTTCCACCCATCCCGCGTTCCTCAAAGTCTTACAAGAAAAACGGTACCTCACTTGTGTGGGTCGGCCTAGTGCCCGCGACAGGAAATGGCGCAAAACGCAACGTGGTCACACCTCAATTTCGCAGTGAAAAATGACCCTTTTTTGGCAAAACGACTAGCTCTAGTGTTTGAACACTAGCTCTGCGGGCACCTTGGGAAACCTAGCAAACCTATACATTTTTGAAAACTAGACACCAAGGGGAATCCAGGATGGGGTGACTTGACTGCCTCCCACCAGGATCTGTTACCCAGAATCCCTTGCAAACCTAAAAAATTGTCAAAAAAAACACATTTTCCCCACATTTCTGTAGTGGAATGTACCGGAATCTGCGTGGATCCACAAATTACCACTCACCCCGCGTTCCCCTAAGTCTTACGAGAAAAACGGTACCTCACTTGTGTGGGTCGGCCTAGTGCCCGCGACAGGAAACGGGGCAAAACGCAACGTGGTCACACCTCAATTTCGCAGTGAAAAATGACCCTTTTTTGGCAAAATGACTAGCTGTAGTTTTTGGACCCTAGCTTTGCGGGCACCTTGGGAAACCTAGCAAACCTATACATTTTTGAAAACTAGACACCCAGGGGAATCCAGGATGTGGTGACTTGACTGCCTTCCACCAGGGTCTGTTTCCCAGAATCCCTTGCAAACCTAAAATATTATCCAAAAAAACAAATTTTCCCCACATTTCTGTGGTGGAAAGTTCCGGAATCTGCGTGGATCCACAAGTTTCCACCCACCCCGTGTTCCCCAAAGTCTTATGAGAAAAACGGTACCTCACTTGTGTGGGTCGGACTAGTGCCCGTGACAGGAAACGGCGTAAAACGCATCGTGGTCACACCTCAATTTCGCAGTGAAAAATGACCCTTTTTAGGCAAAACGACTAGCTGTAGTTTTTGAACCCTAGCTCTGCGGGCACCTTGGGAAACCTAGCAAACCTATACATTTTTGAAAACTAGACACCCAGGGGAATCCAGGATGGGGTGACTTGACTGCCTCCCACCAGGGTCTGTTACCCAGAATCCCTTGCAAACCTAAACAATTGTCCAAAAAAACACATTTTCCCCACATTTCTGCGGTGGAAAGTTCCGGAAACTGCGTGGATCCACAAATTTCCACACACCCCGCATTCCCCAAAGTCTTACGAGAAAAACGGTACCTCACTTGTGTGGGTCGGCCAAGTGCCTGCGACAGAAAACGGCGCAAAACGCAACGTGGTCACATCTCAATTTCGCAGTGAAAAATGACCCTTTTTTGGTAAAACGACTAGCTGTAGTTTTTGAACCCTAGCTCTGCGAGCACCTTGGGAAACCTAGCAAACCTATACATTTTTTGAAAACTAGACACCCAGGGGAATCCATGATGGGGTGACTTGACTGCCTCCCACCAGGGTCTGTTACCCAGAATCCCTTGCAAACCTAAAAAATTGTCCAAAAAAACACATTTTCCCCACATTTCTGCGGTGGAAAGTTCCGGAAACTGCGTGGATCCACAAATTTCCACCCACCCCGCGTTTCCCAAAGTCTTACGAGAAAAACGGTACCTCATTTGTGTGGGTCGGCCTAGTGCCCACGACAGGAAACGGCACAAAACGCAACGTGGGCACATCTCAATTTCGCAGTGAAAAATGACCCTTTTTTGGCAAAATGTCTAGCTGTAGTTTTTGAACCCTAGCTCTGCGGGCACCTTGGGAAACCTAGCAAACCTATACATTTTTGAAAACTAGACAGCCAGGGGAATCCAGGATGGGGTGACTTGACTGCCTCCCACCAGGGTCTGTTACCCAGAATCCCTTGCAAACCCCCAAAATTATAAAAAAAAACACATTTTCCCAACATTCCTGTGGTGGAAAGTTCCGGAATCTGCGTGGATCCACAAATTTCCACCCATCCCGCGTTCCTCAAAGTCTTACAAGAAAAACGGTACCTCACTTGTGTGGGTCGGCCTAGTGCCCGCGACAGGAAACGGCGCAAAACGCAACGTGGTCACACCTCAATTTCGCAGTGAAAAATGACCCTTTTTTGGCAAAACGACTAGCTCTAGTGTTTGAACACTAGCTCTGCGGGCACCTTGGGAAACCTAGCAAACCTATACATTTTTGAAAACTAGACACCAAGGGGAATCCAGGATGGGGTGACTTGACTGCCTCCCACCAGGATCTGTTACCCAGAATCCCTTGCAAACCTAAAAAATTGTCAAAAAAAACACATTTTCCCCACATTTCTGTAGTGGAATGTACCGGAATCTGCGTGGATCTACAAATTACCACTCACCCCGCGTTCCCCTAAGTCTTACGAGAAAAACGGTACCTCACTTGTGTGGGTCGGCCTAGTGCCCGCGACAGGAAACGGCGCAAAACGCAACGTGGTCACACCTCAATTTCGCAGTGAAAAATGACCCTTTTTTGGCAAAATGACTAGCTGTAGTTTTTGGACCCTAGCTCTGCGGGCACCTTGGGAAACCTAGCACACCTATACATTTTTGAAAACTAGACACCCAGGGGAATCCAGGATGGGGTGACTTGACTGCCTCCCACCAGGGTCTGTTACCCAGAATCCCTTGCAAACCTAAAGAATTGTCTAGAAAAACACATTTTCCCCACATTTCTGTCTTGGAAAGTTCCGGAATCTGCGTGGATCCACAAATTTCCACCCACCCCTTGTTCCCCAAAGTCTTACGAGAAAAACGGTAACTCACTTGTGTGGGTCGGCCTAGTGCCCGCGACAGGAAACGGCGCAAAACGCAACATGGTCACACCTCAATTTCGCAGTGAAAAATGACCCTTTTTTGGCAAAACGACCAGCTGTTGTTTTTGAACCCTAGCTCGGCGGGCACCTTGGGAAACCTAGCAAACCTATACATTTTTGAAAACAAGACACCCAGGGGAATCCAGGATGGAGTTACTTGACTGCCTCCCACCAGGGTCTGTTACCCAGAATCCCTTGCAAACCTAAAAAATTGTCCAAAAAAACAAATTTTCCCCACATTTCTGTGGTGGAAAGTTCCGGAATCTGCGTGGATCCACAAGTTTCCACCCACCCCGTGTTCCCCAAAGTCTTATGAGAAAAACGGTACCTCACTTGTGTGGGTCGGCCTAGTGCCCGCGACAGGAAACGGCGTAAAACGCATCGTGGTCACACCTCAATTTCGCAGTGAAAAATGACCCTTTTTTGGCAAAACGACTAGCTGTAGTTTTTGAACCCTAGCTCCGCGGGCACCTTGGGAAACCTAGCAAACCTATACATTTTTGAAAACTAGACACCCAGGGGAATCCAGGATGGGGTGACTTGACTGGCACAACCAGGGTCTGTTACCCAGAATCCCTTGCAAACCTAAAAAATTGTCAAAAAAGAACACGTTTCTGTAGTGGAAAGTTCTGGAATCTGCGTGGATCCACAAATTTCCACACACCCCGCATTCCCCAAAGTCTTACGAGAAAAACAGTACCTCACTTGTGTGGGTCGGCCTAGTGCCTGCGACAGGAAATGGCGCAAAACGCAACGTGGTCACATCTCAAATTCGCAGTGAAAAATGACCCTTTTTTGGTAAAACGACTAGCTGCAGTTTTTGAACCCTAGCTCTGCGAGCACCTTGGGAAACCTAGCAAACCTATACATTTTAGAAAACTACACACCCAGGGGAATCTAGGATGGGGTGACTTGACTGCCTCCCACCAGGGTCTGTTACCCAGAATCCCTTGCAAACCTAAAAAATTGTCCAAAAAAACACATTTTCCCCACATTTCTGCGGTGGAAAGTTCCGGAAACTGCGTGGATCCACAAATTTCCACCCACCCCGCGTTTCCCAAAGTCTTACGAGAAAAACGGTACCTCATTTGTGTGGGTCGGCCTAGTGCCCACGACAGGAAACGGCACAAAACGCAACGTGGGCACATCTCAATTTCGCAGTGAAAAATGACCCTTTTTTGGCAAAATGTCTAGCTGTAGTTTTTGAACCCTAGCTCTGCGGGCACCTTGGGAAACCTAGCAAACCTATACATTTTTGAAAACTAGACAGCCAGGGGAATCCAGGATGGGGTGACTTGACTGCCTCCCACCAGGGTCTGTTACCCAGAATCCCTTGCAAACCCCCAAAATTATAAAAAAAAAAACATTTTCCCAACATTCCTGTGGTGGAAAGTTCCGGAATCTGCGTGGATCCACAAATTTCCACCCATCCCGCGTTCCTCAAAGTCTTACAAGAAAAACGGTACCTCACTTGTGTGGGTCGGCCTAGTGCCCGCGACAGGAAACGGCGCAAAACGCAACGTGGTCACACCTCAATTTCGCAGTGAAAAATGACCCTTTTTTGGCAAAATGTCTAGCTGTAGTTTTTGAACCCTAGCTCTGCGGGCACCTTGGGAAACCTAGCAAACCTATACATTTTAGAAAACTACACACCCAGGGGAATCTAGGATGGGGTGACTTGACTGCCTCCCACCAGGGTCTGTTACCCAGAATCCCTTGCAAACCTAAAAAATTGTCCAAAAAAACACATTTTCCCCACATTTCTGCGGTGGAAAGTTCCGGAAACTGCGTGGATCCACAAATTTCCACCCACCCCGCGTTTCCCAAAGTCTTACGAGAAAAACGGTACCTCATTTGTGTGGGTCGGCCTAGTGCCCACGACAGGAAACGGCACAAAACGCAACGTGGGCACATCTCAATTTCGCAGTGAAAAATGACCCTTTTTTGGCAAAATGTCTAGCTGTAGTTTTTGAACCCTAGCTCTGCGGGCACCTTGGGAAACCTAGCAAACCTATACATTTTTGAAAACTAGACAGCCAGGGGAATCCAGGATGGGGTGACTTGACTGCCTCCCACCAGGGTCTGTTACCCAGAATCCCTTGCAAACCCCCAAAATTATAAAAAAAAACACATTTTCCCAACATTCCTGTGGTGGAAAGTTCCGGAATCTGCGTGGATCCACAAATTTCCACCCATCCCGCGTTCCTCAAAGTCTTACAAGAAAAACGGTACCTCACTTGTGTGGGTCGGCCTAGTGCCCGCGACAGGAAACGGCGCAAAACGCAACGTGGTCACACCTCAATTTCGCAGTGAAAAATGACCCTTTTTTGGCAAAACGACTAGCTCTAGTGTTTGAACACTAGCTCTGCGGGCACCTTGGGAAACCTAGCAAACCTATACATTTTTGAAAACTAGACACCAAGGGGAATCCAGGATGGGGTGACTTGACTGCCTCCCACCAGGATCTGTTACCCAGAATCCCTTGCAAACTTAAAAAATTGTCAAAAAAAACACATTTTCCCCACATTTCTGTAGTGGAATGTACCGGAATCTGCGTGGATCTACAAATTACCACTCACCCCGCGTTCCCCTAAGTCTTACGAGAAAAACGGTACCTCACTTGTGTGGGTCGGCCTAGTGCCCGCGACAGGAAACGGCGCAAAACGCAACGTGGTCACACCTCAATTTCGCAGTGAAAAATGACCCTTTTTTGGCAAAATGACTAGCTGTAGTTTTTGGACCCTAGCTCTGCGGGCACCTTGGGAAACCTAGCACACCTATACATTTTTGAAAACTAGACACCCAGGGGAATCCAGGATGGGGTGACTTGACTGCCTCCCACCAGGGTCTGTTACCCAGAATCCCTTGCAAACCTAAAGAATTGTCTAGAAAAACACATTTTCCCCACATTTCTGTCTTGGAAAGTTCCGGAATCTGCGTGGATCCACAAATTTCCACCCACCCCTTGTTCCCCAAAGTCTTACGAGAAAAACGGTAACTCACTTGTTTGGGTCGGCCTAGTGCCCGCGACAGGAAACGGCGCAAAACGCAACATGGTCACACCTCAATTTCGCAGTGAAAAATGACCCTTTTTTGGCAAAACGACCAGCTGTTGTTTTTGAACCCTAGCTCGGCGGGCACCTTGGGAAACCTAGCAAACCTATACATTTTTGAAAACAAGACACCCAGGGGAATCCAGGATGGAGTTACTTGACTGCCTCCCACCAGGGTCTGTTACCCAGAATCCCTTGCAAACCTAAAAAATTGTCCAAAAAAACAAATTTTCCCCACATTTCTGTGGTGGAAAGTTCCGGAATCTGCGTGGATCCACAAGTTTCCACCCACCCCGTGTTCCCCAAAGTCTTATGAGAAAAACGGTACCTCACTTGTGTGGGTCGGCCTAGTGCCCGCGACAGGAAACGGCGTAAAACGCATCGTGGTCACACCTCAATTTCGCAGTGAAAAATGACCCTTTTTTGGCAAAACGACTAGCTGTAGTTTTTGAACCCTAGCTCCGCGGGCACCTTGGGAAACCTAGCAAACCTATACATTTTTGAAAACTAGACACCCAGGGGAATCCAGGATGGGGTGACTTGACTGGCACAACCAGGGTCTGTTACCCAGAATCCCTTGCAAACCTAAAAAATTGTCAAAAAAGAACACGTTTCTGTAGTGGAAAGTTCTGGAATCTGCGTGGATCCACAAATTTCCACACACCCCGCATTCCCCAAAGTCTTACGAGAAAAACAGTACCTCACTTGTGTGGGTCGGCCTAGTGCCTGCGACAGGAAATGGCGCAAAACGCAACGTGGTCACATCTCAAATTCGCAGTGAAAAATGACCCTTTTTTGGTAAAACGACTAGCTGCAGTTTTTGAACCCTAGCTCTGCGAGCACCTTGGGAAACCTAGCAAACCTATACATTTTTGAAAACTAGACACCCAGGGGAATCCATGATGGGGTGACTTGACTGCCTCCCACCAGGGTCTGTTACCCAGAATCCCTTGCAAACCTAAAAAATTGTCCAAAAAAACACATTTTCCCCACATTTCTGTGGTGGAAAGTTCCGGAATCTGCGTGGATCCACAAATTTCCACCCACCCCGAGTTTCCCAAAGTCTTACGAGAAAAACGGTACCTCATTTGTGTGGGTCGGCCTAGTGCCCACGACAGGAAACGGCGCAAAACGCAACGTGGTCACATCTCAATTTCGCAGTGAAAAATGACCCTTTTTTGGCAAAATGTCTAGCTGTAGTTTTTGAACCCTAGCTCTGCGGGCATCTTGGGAAATGTGAGAAGTTGGCCTGGTATATGATGTTCACTAGTTAAAGTGACCACCTTGTACCATGCCAAGCAACCCTTATGGTGTGGTTGTAAGTCAACCTTTTCGGACTAGCTGCCCTAGTGGTAGCGTAGGCTAAGCAGTCTTTGAGGCTAAACTCATGAAGCGTGTTAAGCCAGCTGTTTTACCAAATGTAACCCCCTTTTATACCAATGAAAGGACACCACACAGATATATATTGAAAATATATATGTATTTATTTCTCAAAGTATCCCCTAGACTCTTTATGAGCACAGGAGCACAAATCGTCAAACAAGATTACAGTAGGATACACAGAAGTTGCACTTTATATGGATAGGCCCTGGTGGCCGCTCAAACCATATACTAAAATAGTGGTATAAGTACCACGAACAGAAAAGGGAAAAGGCCTAGGGCCTCTAGAATCGCTGGGCCTACAAGGAGCTAACTTCAGTTAGTGACCAGGAGGTCCACGGGTTGCGTGTGCAGAGCAAATAGTCACACACGTGCTCCCATAGGTTTTCAATGGGTGCGTAAAAAGTACAAAGTTACTGCAAAAAAGATCTTCCGGATGGACTATGAACTCAAGATTGGAAACACAGACACTAGAGATGATTCTCTACACTTGGGCACCGGAGTGCCAACTTTACCTCACCCACAGGAAGCGGGTGCATAGGCCTCAAAGTGCGTCGGGTTTCTTCTATCTGTTCAGTGGAGCCTGTGGACAAAGATGCTGCAGGCGGTCGGTCCGGAAGAGATGCGGTGGATCCAAGGGTGGATCGGAGTTGTAGAAGACCTGTAAGCAGAGGGGACAGTGTTCAGAGTCACTAGCCAGTGACCAGCGTGGCACCAGGTGTGTACCAGGCGATGTTGGGTGCAAACTGGAAGAAAGGTGTAGCTTGTCTCTGCAGCCACGTGGTCCCTGAAGGTCGACGACGTCCAGGAGTCGGTTCACGAGCTGTCCCACGCAGGCTCTCGCTGACGGCGGTGTCGGCGACTTGATCGAAGCAAACAAGCCTTGGCAAAATCAATTGTTGTGGAAAACGAAATAAGCTGATGGCTCTGACCAGCAAGGTCAGAGGGACGGCTCCTTTGGAGGGGAGCAAGGGCCAGTGTGGTGCAACCAGACCAGTGGTGTAGTTCTTGTAGTTCGTAGCCAAGATGGCCACTAGCCAGCAGGCCATCAACCGGTTGGGCGCGTTGAGTGGCAAAATGCAGAAGGGCCCCACGCAGATCGTGGAGATGCTGGAGGGTTCACCTTTGGTGCAAACACTGCTCGAGGGTTGGGCTTCTCAGATCCCAAAGCACAACTTGGAGGGAGCCTCGGTTGCTGCACTTGCAGCTTGTCGTGGTCATTTCAAGATGGCTGGCTCCACGTGTGTCGTTGCCTCCACGGGTCTCCTCTTTTCAGGGACTGTGGATCGGGCGGTGAGAGGTCTGGAGGTCCAGGTCTTGTCAGTCTCTGGGCTCGGGCTCCGGCGGGAGGCGGTGGCAAAGCAGACGTTGATTCGCTGGATGGTGCTTGCGTTAGCAAGGTGGTCACTCCCTGACCACAGGGGAGATTTCCTTCAGTCTTCTGTGCAGCAGAGCGTCAAAGTTCCCGTCTTCTTCTTAGTTTCAAGTTTATTCCAGGATGTCTGAAGTCTTTAAGCGGATTCTAGGGGCCGGACTACCTGCTAGGTCCCTCCCTAAGGGTGGGACCAGGAAGGGGGGTGGTTACACCCCCAATCCTTTGTGCAGCTCGCCCCAGGTCCAGGGCTGGTGTGCCCCAGGACCGGTTTGAACTGGCATATGCACCGAGGGTCCTTGTGAGCCTCAGGCATGTGTGGTTTCTTTCAAGCCCTACCTGACCAATACACAAAATCCTGTCTGGGGTGGTGCATGCACCTCCCCTTGCAGGAAACCCTTTGTCCACACCTCCCAAGCTGGAAGGACTCCCAGCAGCAGGAGGGCAGACTTGTGTCTGTGGTGGCAGCATCCATTTTGTGGAGCTGAGGCTATGTCTGATTTTACCCGGGTTTCAGGTACTGTACATGTCGTGTCCCTCTAGAAGGGTGGAATGCTAACCCCGTCGCCAGAATTGGCGAGGGGTTAGTATTCCAATTCGTATGACACCTTACTCAACATGTTTTGATAAAGCCAAACCAAAGATAGCATTTAACCGCGTGGTTCATAATGCACTTAAGAGTATATGGTATGACGATATCTGGAAACAGTAGAAGGAAGTGGTTCCGACCACTGCAGACAGGCTCAGCTCATGCCAGAGCACCATCTCAAATGGAACCAAGTACTCTGCCTTCAGGATTGTTAAGGCCTGCCATAGGAGTGACTTGTAGGTTACCAGGTGTCCCATTTAAGGTTAGGTATAGGTATACTACACCTAAGTAAGAGGTGGTTACACCAACTTACCCCAGCTGAGTGATCAGCCAGTTGTGTCAAATTTGTTAGGCCAGGCCAGGGGTGGCACAATACATGCTTCAGCCCCTGGTAGGCCTTAGATACACCAATGCCCTGGGTACCTAGTGTACACTGGTACAGGGGCTCACAGGGTGATCCACTTCCAATTGGTTATGCACCTAGGGTGCATAGTGTAAATTTAGTAGAGAGAACAGCAGGCTGGGGGTCTGATTGGCAGGCCCACAGCCTCAATATGTCAAAAACCAGTGAAGCAAAAAGCAAAAATTTGGGGTGACCATAGGATAGCAGACCCTACTCTCCTACACAACCCCCCCCAAACGCAGGGACATTAAACTAGCCTTGACCAGTCTCGTCTTCATGTCCTAAGTGGAAGTACCTGGAGAGACCATCTGCATTCCCATGGTCAGTACCTGGCCGGTGCTCCACTGTAAAGTCCATCCCCTGTAGGGAAATGGACCACCTAAGCAGTTTGGGGTTTTCACCCTTCATCTGATTTAGCCACAAGAGGGGCTTATGGTCGGTCTGAATCTTGAAGTGAGTGCCAAACAAGTATGGCCTCAGCTTCTTCAGGGCCCACACCACAGCAAAGGCCTCCCCCTCAATAGCTGACCAATTCTTCTCTCTGGGGGTCAACCTTCTGCTAATAAAAGCAATGGGTTGGTCTTGACCATCTACATTAAGTTGTGACAGCACAGCTCCCACACCCAACTCAGAAGCATCTGTTTGGACAATAAACTCTTTGGAGTAGTCAGGACTTTTCAGGATAGGTGCAGAGCACATGGCCTCCTTCAGGTCATCAAATGCCTTTTGACAGCTTACTGTCCACTGAACCTTTTTGGGCATCTTCTTGGATGTCAGATCATTAAGAGGAGTCACAATGGACCCATAGTTCTTAACAAACTTCCTGTAGTACCCAGTCAAGCCCAAGAAAGCTCGAACTTGAGTCTGGGTGGTTGGAGGGGACCAGTCCTTGATGGATTGTATCTTACTCTCCAGTGGTTGAACTTGGCCTCCACCTACAAGGTGGCCCAAATACACAACCTTACTCTGCCCTATCTGGCACTTAGTAGCCTTGATAGTGAGGCCTGCCCTTTGCAGAGCCTCAAGAGCCTTCTTCAGGTGGATCAGGTGATCCTCCCAGGTGGAGCTAAAGACAGCAATGTCATCAAGATATGCTGCTCAAAAGTCATCCAACCCAGTAAGGACTTGATTCACCAACCTTTGGAAGGTGGCAGGTGCATTCTTCAGACCAAAGGGCATCACCACAAATTGGTAGTGCCCACCTGGGGTTGAGAATGCTGTTTTGGCCTTAGACTCCTCGGCTAATCTGATTTGCCAATAGCCAGCTGTCAAGTCAAATGTGCTCAAAAACTTAGCAGAAGCTAGTTTGTCTATGAGCTCATCTGCCCTTGGAATAGGGTGTGCATCTGTCCTGGTGACAGCATTGAGTCCTCTGTAATCCACACAGAACCTCATCTCTCTCTTGCCATCTTTGGTGTGAGGTTTGGGGACCAGAACCACTGGGCTAGCCCAGGGGCTCTCTGAGGGTTCAATGACACCTAACTCCAGCATTTTATGTACCTCAGCCTTTATACAGTCCCTGACGTGGTCAGGTTGTCTGTAAAGCTTGTTCTTTACAGGCAGACTGTCACCAGTGTCCACCACATGGGTACACCAGTCAGTTTGGCTAGGTATTAGGGAAAACAGATGTTGAAATGATTGTAGAACTTGTCTACATTCAGTCTGTTGATGATCAGTGAGGTTGCCTCCAAGGGTCACTCCTTCAACTGAGCCATCCTCAGGGTTCTGAGACAACAGGTCTGGGAGAGGGTCACTCTCTTCCTCCTGTCCCTCATCTGTAGCCATGAGCAAGCCCATGTCTGTCCTGTCAACATATGCTTTTAACCTGTTAACATGGAGTACCCTATGGGGACTCCTGGGAGTTCCTAGGTCCACCAAGTAGGTAACCTCTCCCTTCTTTTCCAGGATTGTATGGGGTCCAGACCATACCTTCTGTCCTGGCTGAAACTCAACCAAGACAGCCTTTTGGTCATGCCAAGCTTTCTGTAAGGCCTGGCTTGTCTCAAGGTTTTTGGATGCCTTCTCCATATACTCAGCCATCCTGGAGCAGAGACCAAGTACATAGTCCACTATGTCTTATTTAGGCTTTTTGAGAGGTAACTCCCATCCTTCCTTCACTAAACACAGTGGGCCTCTTACAGGGTGCCCAAACAACAATTCAAAGAGGCTGTAGCCAACCCCCTTTTGTGGGACCTCTCTGTAAGCAAACAGAAGGCAGGGTAGAAGGATGTCCCATCTTCGCCTGAGCTTTTCAGGTAATCCTTTGATCATACCCTTTAGGGTCTTGTTGAATCTCTCAACAAGCCCATTGCATTGTGGGTGATAAGGGGTGGTGAACTTGTAGTTGACACCACACTCCTTCCACATAGCTGTCAAGTATCCTGACATAAAGTTGGTACCTCTGTCAGAAACTACCTCCTTAGGAAACCCCACTCTGGAGAATACTCCCAGCAGGGCCCTGGCCAAAACAGGTGCTGTACTGGTCCTAAGGGGAATTGCCTCTGGATACCTGGTGGCATGACCCACTACCACCAGTATAAACCTGTGCCCAGATGCAGTGGGAGGATCCATGGGACCCACTATATCTATTCCCACTCTTTCAAAGGGGACCCCCACCACTGGTAGTGGTATTAGGGGGGCCTTTGTTGTGCCACCTGATTTGCCACTGGCTTGGCAGGTAACACAGGAGCGACAAAACTCCTTTGTATCTTCATTCATGTGAGGCCAGTGAAAGTGAGGGACAAGCCTGTCCCAAGTCTTATTCTGGCCTAAGTGTCCTGCTAAAGGAATATCATGGGCCAAGGTAAGAAGGAAGCCCCTAAATTGCAGAGGTATAACCAACCTCCTGGTTGCACCAGGCTTGGGGTCTCTAGCCTCTGAATAAAGGAGCCCTTCATCCCAATACACTTTATGGGTACCTTGAGCATTCCCAGCAGCCTCAGCAGCAGCCAGCTGTCTGAGGGGTTCAAGAGAGGGGCAGGATAACTGAGCCTGCCTCAAGTCAGCCCTTGAAGGTCCCCCTGTCCCCAGAAACTCAACCTGATCAGGTTCAAGCTCTTCAGGGACAGTTCCTTCAGGGTCCTCTAGATCAGCTTCCTGGGAAGGTTGATCATCACTCTGAGGCAGGGGGGAAGGCACAGCCTTGACCCTCCTGTTCTTCTTCTTGGTAGGTGCTTGGTCCATTGTTCCAGGATCCAAGACCTGAGGTTCAGTCAGGCACTTTTTGGCCTGTGACCTGGTCACAGCAAGGACATTTGGTGAGATACCTAACATCTCTGCATGTGTCCTGTACTCCACTTCCGACCATAGAGAACTCTCTAGGTCATTGCCAAACAAACATTCTACTGGGAGGTCTGCACTAACCACAACCCTTTTGAGGCCAGTTACCCCTCTCCATGAGAAGTTAACAACTGCCACACTGTGTGAAGTAGTGGCATTGCTGGCATTGGTCACCAGGTAATTCTCACCTGGTATGTACTGTCCAGGGTCCACAAAGCCTGGTGTCACCATAGTGACACTGGCACATGTGTCCATGTAGGCTTGAGCCACTTTTTCATTAATTAAAGGAGTCTGTCTGTACTTGCCCAGGTTACTGGGGCTCACAGTCAGGGACAAATCAATGTCCCCATCACAGATCAAGACTGCCTGTGTCAGGGTTCTGTCTAAGTCAGAATCTCCTTCAGTTCCCATAGTGATTCCCACTACACCCTTTGTCTGGGGACCAACACTGCTAACAGAAGTACTGGGAGCAGGTGCCTTAGGGGCAACAGTGTTGGGGGCTCCACCCTTCTTACAATCACTAGTCCAGTGAGTTGTATTCTTGCAATGATTGCACCAGGGTTTCTTTTGACCTTCTTTCTTCTTTCCCTTGGATTGTTGTTGGGACCCACCCTCCTTAGCAGTAGTTTGGGGCCCTGTTGAAGACTTCTGGTCTTTAGATTTATGATCTCCACCCTTTTGGTCTGTTTTGTTCTGATCACCCCCTTGGCCCTGGTTCTGGTTCTTTTGCTTAACCCTGGTTCTGACCCATTTGTCTGCCTTCTTTCCCAATTCTTGGGGAGAGGTCAGATCAGAGTCAACCAAGTGTTGATGCAGTTGCTGGTTTTGACAGTTATTTAAAATCTGTTCTCTCATCATCAAATTGTACAATCCTGTATAATCAGATACCTTACTTCCCAGCAACCAACCCTCCAAAGCCTTAGTGGCACATTCAATGTATTCAGACCAGTCCTGAGTCTGTGTCTTCTGGGTGTCTCTGAACATTAACCTGTACTGTTCAGTGGTTAAGCCTAACCCATCAACTAGAACACTCTTCAGGGCTCTGTAATTTCTGACATCCTCCTCCCTAACAGTGAGGAGTCTGTCTCTGCCTCTTCCTTCAAAGGAGAGCCAGAGGATTGCTGCCCACTGGTCTTCAGGAACCTGCTGCACTTTGCAGGCTCTCTCAAGAGCAGTCATCCATTTGTGGATGTCGTCCCCACTTTTGTAGGGGGGCACAACCTTAGACAGGTTCCTATTATCAAAGACCCTATCTTTGTCCTTAGGGACAATGCTGCCACCAGTGGGTATAGACCCACTCTCTTTAGGTTGCCTAGCCTTGTTCAGTTTCTCTTCCATCATGGCTACCTCTAGCTCCTGCTTCCTGATCCTCAGCTGGGCTTCCTGCATTCTGGCCTCATGCTCCCTCCTCTGAGGGGTGGTCATCCTTCTCCTGGAGTGACCTTGAGAGCCTCTAGAGGCATGAGAAGCATTGGATTCACCTGAGTGATTCCTTTGCCTCCCAGACCCCTGGTTAAGTCCACTGGGGAGATCCAATGGGATGATCCCATTGTCAGTCCCCAATAGCCTTAGTTTAGCTGGGCCAAGTATAACACTTGGCACTGGGCTAGTTCTCCCTTCATCCTCACTACTTTCTGTATCCTCCCCACTTTCCTCCTCTGTAGTATGATTCTCATATAAGGGATGGCTATTGGAAAGGGGTACTTCAGTAGCATCTTCAGAAGGGGGGCCTCCTGTTCCTGTCCCTAAGGGGCCTAACTGGGAGGCTTTCCTGAGAGCTTTCTGATCTTCATCAGCCTGTAAAAGCTCCCTGAGTTCAGCAGAAGTAGGATTCTTGGGCTGTTTAAGGCCCCTGATATTTGCCAACTGCCTGAGCTCATTTTGATTAAGGGTAGCAAAGATGGATGGTGCCCTCTGGGGGTCACTCTCAACAGCGATGGGTACAGTGGACCCCTCTGCCCCAGCCATTGCTCTTAAGTGTGGGTGTATGTGTTGCAATCTACCTACACTTGGGTTTACCTACTAAACCTATCTAGTAGTTGTAGTCAGGGGGTGCTACTCCCTTTGCTCTACAACACTAAGTTCAGTAGAACTTAAGTATATCTAATCTTGTTTTATATGTACCTACAGGTACCTATGTGATCTTTCAATTGGTAACCAAGAGATTACAATGGTAAAACACAGCAAGCTCAAATCCAACCGCTGCTCACCAATGTGAGAAGTTGGCCTGGTATATGATGTTCACTAGTTAAAGTGACCACCTTGTACCATGCCAAGCAACCCTTATGTTGTGGTTGTAAGTCAACCTTTTCGGAATAGCTGCCCTAGTGGTAGCGTAGGCTAAGCAGTCTTTGAGGCTAAACTCGTGAAGCGTGTTAAGCCAGCTGTTTTACCAAATGTAACCCCCTTTTATACCAATGAAAGGACACCACACAGATAGATATTGAAAATATATATGTATTTATTTCTCAAAAAATCCCCTAGACTCTTTATGAGCACAGGAGCACAAATTGTCAAACAATATTACAGTAGGATACACAGAAGTTGCACTTTATATGGATAGGCCCTGGTGGCCGCTCAAACCATATACTAAAATAGTGGTATAAGTACCACGAACAGAAAAGGGAAAAGGCCTAGGGCCTCTAGAATCACTGGGCCTACAAGGAGCTAACTTCAGTTAGTGACCAGGAGGTCCACGGGTTGCGTGTGCAGAGCAAATAGTCACACGCGTGCTCCCATAGGTTTTCAATGGGTGCGTAAAAAGTACAAAGTTACTGCAAAAAGGATCTTCCGGATGGACTATTACCTCAAGATTGGAAACACAGACACTAGAGATGATTCTCTATACTTGGGCACCGGAGTGCCAGCTTTACCTCACCCACAGGAAGCGGGTGCATAGGCCTCGAAGTGAGTCGGGTTTCTTCTATCTGTTCAGTGGAGCCTGTGGACAAAGATGCTGCAGGCGGTCGGTCCGGAAGAGATGCGGTGGATCCAAGGGTGGATCGGAGTTGTAGAAGACCTGTAAGCAGAGGGGACAGTGTTCACAGTCACTAGCCAGTGACCAGCGTGGCACCAGGTGGGTACCAGGCGATGTCGGGTGCAAACAGGAAGAAAGGTGTAGCTTGTCTCTGCAGCCACGTGGTCCCTGAAGGTCGACGACATCCAGGAGCTGGTTCACAAGCTGTCCCACGCAGGCTCTCGCTGTCAGCGGTGTCGGCGACTTGATCGAAGCAAACAAGCCTTGGCAAAAGCAATTGTTGTGGAAAACAAAATAAGCTGATGGTTCTGACCAGCAAGGTCAGAGGGACTCTCCTTTGGAGGGGAGCAAGGGCCAGTCTGGAGCAACCAGACCAGCAGTGTAGTTCTTGTAGTTCGTCGCCAAGATGGCCACTAGCCAGCGGGCCAGCAACCGGTTAGGCGCATCGAGTGGCAAAATGCAGAAGGGACCCACACAGATCGTGGAGATGCTGGAGGGCTCACCTTTGGTGCAGATGCTGCTCGGGTGTTGGGCTTCTCAGATCCCAAAGCACAACTTGGAGGGAGCCTCGGTTGTTGAACTTGCAGCTTGTCGTGGTCGTTTCAAGATGGCTGGCTCCACGTGTCTCGTTGCCTCCACGGGTCTCCTCTTTTCAGGGACTGTGGATCGGGCGGTGAGAGGTCTGGAGGTCCAGGTCTTGTCAGTCTCTGGGCTCGGGCTCCGGCGGGAGGCGGCGGCAAAGCAGACGTTGATTCGCTGGATGGTGCTTGCGTTAGCAAGGTGGTCACTCCCTGACCACAGGGGAGATTTCCTTCAGTCTTCTGTGCAGCAGAATGTCGAAGTTCCCGTCTTCTTCTTAGTTTCAAGTTGATTCCAGGATGTCTGAAGTCTTAGGACACAGCTCCTACCTTTATGCGGATTCTATGGGCCGGACTACCTGCTAGGTCCCTCCCTAAGGGTGGGACCAGGAAGGGGGGTGGTTACACCCCCAATCCTTTGTCCAGCTCGCCCCAGGTCCAGGGCTGGTGTGCCCCAGGACCGGTTTGAACTGGCATATGCACCGAGGCTCCTTGTGAGCCTCAGGCATGTGTGGTTTCTTTCAAGCCCTACCTGACCAATACACTCCCAGCAGCAGGAGGGCAGACTTGTGTCTGTGGTGGCAGCATCCATTTTGTGGAGCTGAGGCTATGTCTGATTTTACCCGGGTTTCAGGTACTGTACATGTCGTGTCCCTCTAGAAGGGTGGAATGCTAACCCCATCGCCAGAATTGGCGAGGGGTTAGTATTCCAATTCATATGACACCTTACTCGACATGTTTTGATAAAGCCAAACCAAAGATAGCATTTAACCGCGAGGTTCATAATGCACTTAAGAGTATATGGTATGACGATATCTGGAAACAGTAGAAGGAAGTGGTTCCGACCACTGCAGACAGGCTCAGCTCATGCCAGAGCACCATCTCACATGGAACCAAGCACTCTGCCTTCAGGATTGTTAAGGCCTGCCATAGGAGTGACTTATAGGTTACCAGGTGTCCCATTTAAGGTTAGGTATAGGTATACTACACCTAAGTAAGAGGTGGTTACACCAACTTACCCCAGCTGAGTGATCAGCCAGTTGTGTCAAATTTGTTAGGCCAGGCCAGGGGTGGCACAATACATGCTTCAGCCCCTGGTAGTCCTTAGATACACCAATGCCCTGGGTACCTAGTGTACACTGGTACAGGGGTTCACAGGGTGATCCACTTACAATTGGTAATGCACCTAGGGTGCATAGTGTAAATTTAGTAGAAAGAACAGCAGGCTGGGGGTCTGATTGGCAGGCCCACAGCCTCAATATGTCAAAAACCAGTGAAGCAAAAAGCAAAAATTTGGGGTGACCATAGGATAGCAGACCCTACTCTCCTACAGGAAACCTAGCAAACCTAAACATTTTTGAAAACTAGACACCCAGGGGAATCCAGGTTGGGGTGACTTGACTGCCTCCCACCAGGGTCTGTTACCCAGAATCCCTTGCAAACATAAAGAACTGTCTAAAAAAACCCATTTTCCCCACATTTCTGTCGTGGAACATTCCGGAATCTGCGTGGATCCACAAATTTCCACCCACCCCTCGTTCCCCAAAGTCTTACGAGAAAAACGGTAACTCACTTGTGTGGGTCGGCCTAGTGCCCGCGACAGGAAACGGCATAAAACGGATCGTGGTCACACCTCAATTTCGCAGTGAAAAATAACCCTTTTTTGGC
This sequence comes from Triturus cristatus, assembly GCF_964204655.1. Lineage (NCBI taxonomy): Eukaryota > Metazoa > Chordata > Amphibia > Caudata > Salamandridae > Triturus > Triturus cristatus. The sequence goes on from NC_140579.1 coordinate 750,211,893, forward strand.
AAAACGACTAGCTGTAGTTTTTGAACCCTAGCTCTGCGGGCACCTTGGGAAACCTAGCAAACCTATACATTTTTGAAAACTAGACACCCAGGGGAATCCAGGATGGGGTGACTTGACTGGCACAACCAGGGTCTGTTACCCAGAATCCCTTGCAAACCTAATAAATTGTCCAAAAAAACATATTTTCCCCACATTTCTGTGGTGGAAAGTTCCGGAATCTGCATGGATCCACAAATTTCCACCCACCCCGCGTTCCCCAAAGTCTTACGAGAAAAACGGTACCTCACTTGTGTGGGTTGGCCTAGTGCCCGCGACAGGAAACGGCATAAAACGCATCGTGGTCACACCTCAATTTCGCAGTGAAAAATTACCCTTTTTTGGCAAAATGACTAGCTGTAGTTTTTTAACCCTAGCTCTGCGGGCACCTTGGGAAACCTAGCAAACCTATACATTTTTGAAAACTAGACAGCCAGGGGAATCCAGGATGGGGTGACTTGACTGCCTCCCACCAGGGTCTGTTACCCAGAATCCCTTGCAAACCTAATAAATTGTCAAAAAAAACACATTTTCCCCACATTTCTGTAGTGGAATGTTCCGGAATCTGCGTGGATCCACAAATTTCCACCCACCCCACGTTCCCCAAAGTCTTACGAGAAAAACGGTAACTCACTTGTGTGGGTCGGCCTAGTGCCCGCGACAGGAAATGGCGTAAAACGCATCGTGGTCACACCTCAATTTCGCAGTGAAAAATGACCCTTTTTTGGCAAAACGACTAGCTGTTGTTTTTAAACCCTAGCTCTGCGGGCACCTTGGGAAACCTAGCAAACCTATACATTTTTGAAAACTAGACACCCAGGGGAATCCAGGATGGAGTTACTTGACTGCCTCCCACCAGGGTCTGTTACCCAGAATCCCTTGCAAACCTAAAAAATTGTCAAAAAAGAACACATTTTCCCCACATTTCTGTAGTGGAAAGTTCCGGAATCTGCGTGGATCCACAAATTTCCACGCACCCCGCGTTCCTCAAAGTCTTACGAGAAAAACGATACCTCACTTGTGTGGGTCGGCCTAGTGCCCGCGACAGGAAACGGCGCAAAACGCAACGTGGTCACACCTCAATTTCGCAGTGAAAAATGACCCTTTTTTGGGAAAATGACTAGCTGTAGTTTTTGGACCCTAGCTCTGCGGGTACCTTGGGAAGCCTAGCAAACCTATACATTTTTTAAAACTAGACACCCAGGAGAATCCAGGATGGGGTGACTTGACTGCCTCCCACCAGGGTCTGTTACCCAGAATCCCTTGCAAACCTAAAAAATTGTCAAAAAAGAACACATTTTCCCCACATTTCTGTAGTGGAAAGTTCCGGAATCTGCGTGGATCCACAAATTTCCACGCACCCCGCGTTTCTCAAAGTCTTACGAGAAAAACGATACCTCACTTGTGTGGGTCGGCCTAGTGCCCGCGACAGGAAACGGCGTAAAACGCATCGTGGTCACACCTCAATTTCGCACTGAAAAATGACCCTTTTTTGGCAAAACGACTAGCTGTCGTTTTTGAACCCTAGCTCTGCGGGCATCTTGGGAAACCTGGCAAACCTATAAATTTTTGAAAACTAGACACCCAGGGGAATCCAGGATGGGGTGACTTGACTGGAACAACCAGGGTCTGTTACCCAGAATCCCTTGCAAACCTAAAAAATTGTCAAAAAAGAACACATTTTCCCCACATTTCTGTAGTGGAAAGTTCCGGAATCTGCGTGGATCCACAAATTTCCATGCACCCCGCGTTCCTCAAAGTCTTACGAGAAAAACGATACCTCACTTGTGTGGGTCGGCCTAGTGCCCGCGACAGGAAACGGCATAAAACGCATCGTGGTCACACCTCAATTTCGCACTGAAAAATGACCCTTTTTTGGCAACACGACTAGCTGTCGTTTTTGAACCCTAGCTCTGCGGGCATCTTGGGAAACCTAGCAAACCTATACATTTTTGAAAACTAGACACCCAGGGGAATCCAGGATGGGGTGACTTGACTGGCACAACCAGGGTCTGTTACCCAGAATCCCTTGCAAACCTAATAAATTGTCCAAAAAAACACATTTTCCCCACATTTCTGTGGTGGAAAGTTCCGGAATCTGCGTGGATCCACAAATTTCCACCCACCCCGCGTTCCCAAAAGTCTTACGAGAAAAACAGTACCTCACTTGTGTGGGTCGGCCTAGTGCCCGCGACAGGAAACGGCATAAAACGCATCGTTGTCACACCTCAATTTCGCAGTGAAAAATGACCCTTTTTTGGCAAAACGACTAGCTCTAGTTTTTGAACCCTAGCTCTGCGGGCACCTTGGGAAACCTAGCAAACCTATACATCTTTGAAAACTAGACACCCAAGGGAATCCAGGATGGGGTGACTTGACTGGCACAACCAGGGTCTGTTACCCAGAATCCCTTGCAAACCTAAAAAATTGTCCAAAAAAATACATTTTCCCCACATTTCTGTGGTGGAAAGTTCCGGAATCTGCGTGGATCCACAAATTTCCACCCACCCCGCGTTCCCCAAAGTCTTATGAGAAAAACGGTACCTCACTTGTGTGGGTCGGCCTAGTGCCCGCGACAGGAAACGATGCAAAACGCACCGTGATCACATCTCAATTTCGCAGTGAAAAAATTACCCTTTTTTGGCAAAATGACTAGCTGTAGTTTTTTAACCCTAGCTCTGCGGGCACCTTGGGAAACCTAGCAAACCTATACATTTTTGAAAACTAGACAGCCAGGGGAATCCAGGATGGGGTGACTTGACTGCCTCCCACCAGGGTCTGTTACCCAGAATCCCTTGCAAACCTAAAAAATTGTCAAAAAACAACACATTTTCCCCACATTTCTGTAGTGGAATGTTCCAGAATCTGTGTGGATCTACAAATTTCCACCTACCCCCATTCCCCAAAGTCTTACGAGAAAAACGGTACCTCACTTGTGTGGGTCGGCCTAGTGCCCGCGACAGGAAACGGCGTAAAACGCATCGTGGTCACACCTCAATTTCGCAGTGAAAAATGACCCTTTTTTGGCAAAACGACTAGCTGTAGTTTTTTAACCCTAGCTCTGCGGGCACCTTGGGAAACCTAGCAAACCTATACATTTTTGAAAACAAGACACCCAGGGGAATCCAGGATGGGGTGACTGGACTGCCTCCCACCAGGGTCTGTTACCCAGAATCCCTTGCAAACCTAAAAAATTGTCCAAAAAAACACATTTTCCCCACATTTCTGTGCTGGAAAGTTCCGGAATCTGCGTGGATCCACAAATTTCCACCCACCCCGCGTTCCCCAACGTCTTTCGAGAAAAATGGTACCTCACTTGTGTGGTTCGGCCTTGTGCCTGCATCAGGAAATGGCGCAAAACGCAACGTGGTCACATCTCAATTTCGCAGTGAAAAATGACCCTTTTTTGGCAAAATGACTAGCTGTAGTTTTTTAACCCTAGCTCTGCGGGCACCTTGGGAAACCTAGCAAACCTACACATTTTTTAAAACTAGACACCCAGGGGAATCCAGGATGGGTTGACTTGACTGCCTCCCACCAGGGTGTGATACCCAGAATCCCTTGCAAACCTAAAAAATTGTCAAAAAAACCACATTTTCCCCACATTTCTGTAGTGGAAAGTTCCGGAATCTGCGTGGATCCACAAATTTCCACCCACCCCGCGTTCCCCAAAGTCTTACGAGAAAAACGGTACCTCACTTGTGTGGGTCGGCCTAGTGCCCGCGACAGGAAACGGCGCAAAACGCAAAGTGGTCACACCTCAATTTCGCAGTGAAAAATTACCCTTTTTTGGCAAAATGACTAGCTGTAGTTTTTGAACCCTAGCTCTGCGGGCACCTTGGGAAACCTAGCAAACCTATACATTTTTGAAAACTAGACAGCCAGGGGAATCCAGGATGGGGTGACTTGACTGCCTCCCACCAGGGTCTGTTACCCAGAATCCCTTGCAAACCTAAAGAGTTGTCTAAAAAAATACATTTTCCCCACATTTCTGTCGTGGAAAATTCCGGAATCTGCGTGGATCCACAAATTTCCACCCACCCCTCGTTCCCCAAAGTCTTACAAGAAAAACGGTAACTCACTTGTGTGGGTCGGCCTAGTGCCCGCGACAGGAAACAGCATAAAACGCATCGTGGTCACACCTCAATTTCGCAGTGAAAAATGACCCTTTTTTGGCAAAACGACTAGCTGTCGTTTTTGAACCCTAGCTCTGCTGGCACCTTGGGAAACCTAGCAAACCTATACATTTTTGAAAACTAGACTCCCAGGGGAATCCAGGATGGGGTGACTTGACTGGCACAACCAGGGTCTGTTACCCAGAATCCCTTGCAAACCTAAAAAATTGTCCAAAAAACCACATTTTCCCCACATTTCTGTGGTGGAAAGTTACGGAATCTGCGTGGATCCACAAATTTCCACCCACCCCGCGTTCCCCAAAGTCTTATGAGAAAAACGGTACCTCACTTGTGTGGGTCGGCCTAGTGCCCGCGACAGGAAACGATGCAAAACGCACCGTGGTCACATCTCAATTTCGCAGTGAAAAATTACCCTTTTTTGGCAAAACGACTAGCTGTAGTTTTTGAACCCTAGCTCTGCGGGCACCTTGGGAAACCTAGCAAACCTATACATTTTTGAAAACTAGACAGCCAGGGGAATCCAGGATGGGGTGACTTGACTGCCTCCCACCAGGGTCTGTTACCCAGAATCACTTGCAAACCTAAAAAATTGTCAAAAAAGAACACATTTTCCCCACATTTCTGTAGTGGAAAGTTCCGGAATCTGCGTGGATCCACAAATTTCCACACACCCCGTGTTCCCCAAAGTCTTACAAGAAAAACGGTACCTCACTTGTGTGGGTCGGCCTAGTGCCTGCGACAGGAAACGGCGCAAAACGCAACGTGGTCACATCTCAATTTCGCAGTGAAAAATGACCCTTTTTTGGCAAAACGACTAGCTGTAGTTTTTGAACCCTAGCTCTGCGGGCACCTTGGGAAACCTAGCAAACCTATACATTTTTGAAAACTAGACACCCAGGGAAATCCAGGATGGGGTGACTTTACTGCCTCCCACCAGGGTCTGTTACCCAGAATCCCTTGCAAACCTAAAAAATTGTCAAAAAAGAACACATTTTCCCCACATTTCTGTAGTGGAAAGTTCCGGAATCTGCGTGGATCCACAAATTTCCACACACCCCGTGTTCCCCAAAGTCTTACAAGAAAAACGGTACCTCACTTGTGTGGGTCGGCCTAGTGCCTGCGACAGGAAACGGCGCAAAACGCAACGTGGTCACATCTCAATTTCGCAGTGAAAAATGACCCTTTTTTGGCAAAACGACTAGCTGTAGTTTTTGAACCCTAGCTCTGCGGGCACCTTGGGAAACCTAGCAAACCTATACATTTTTGAAAACTAGAAACCCAGGGGAATCCAGGATGGGGTGACTTGACTGCCTCCCACCAGGGTCTGTTACCTAGAATCCCTTGCAAACCTAAATCATTGTCCAAAAAAACACATTTTCCCCCCATTTCTGTGGTGGAAAGTTCCGGAATCTGCGTGGATCCACAAATTTCCACCCACCCCGCGTTCCCCAAAGTCTTATGAGAAAAACGGTACCTCACTTGTGTGGGTCGGCCTAGTGCCCGCGACAGGAAACGATGCAAAACGCACCGTGGTCACATCTCAATTTCGCAGTGAAAAATTACCCTTTTTTGGCAAAACGACTAGCTGTAGTTTTTGAACCCTAGCTCTGCGGGCACCTTGGGAAACCTAGCAAACCTATACATTTTTGAAAACTAGACAGCCAGGGGAATCCAGGATGGGGTGACTTGACTGCCTCCCACCAGGGTCTGTTACCCAGAATCACTTGCAAACCTAAAAAATTGTCAAAAAAGAACACATTTTCCCCACATTTCTGTAGTGGAAAGTTCCGGAATCTGCGTGGATCCACAAATTTCCACACACCCCGTGTTCCCCAAAGTCTTACAAGAAAAACGGTACCTCACTTGTGTGGGTCGGCCTAGTGCCTGCGACAGGAAACGGCGCAAAACGCAACGTGGTCACATCTCAATTTCGCAGTGAAAAATGACCCTTTTTTGGCAAAACGACTAGCTGTAGTTTTTGAACCCTAGCTCTGCGGGCACCTTGGGAAACCTAGCAAACCTATACATTTTTGAAAACTAGACACCCAGGGAAATCCAGGATGGGGTGACTTTACTGCCTCCCACCAGGGTCTGTTACCCAGAATCCCTTGCAAACCTAAAAAATTGTCAAAAAAGAACACATTTTCCCCACATTTCTGTAGTGGAAAGTTCCGGAATCTGCGTGGATCCACAAATTTCCACACACCCCGTGTTCCCCAAAGTCTTACAAGAAAAACGGTACCTCACTTGTGTGGGTCGGCCTAGTGCCTGCGACAGGAAACGGCGCAAAACGCAACGTGGTCACATCTCAATTTCGCAGTGAAAAATGACCCTTTTTTGGCAAAACGACTAGCTGTAGTTTTTGAACCCTAGCTCTGCGGGCACCTTGGGAAACCTAGCAAACCTATACATTTTTGAAAACTAGAAACCCAGGGGAATCCAGGATGGGGTGACTTGACTGCCTCCCACCAGGGTCTGTTACCTAGAATCCCTTGCAAACCTAAATCATTGTCCAAAAAAACACATTTTCCCCCCATTTCTGTGGTGGAAAGTTCCGGAATCTGCGTGGATCCACAAATTTCCACCCACCCCGCGTTCCCCATAGTCTTACGAGAAAAACGGTACCTCACTTGTGTGGGTCGGCCTAGTGCCTGCGACAGGAAACGGCGTAAAACGCATCGTGGTCACACCTTAATTTCGCAGTGAAAAATGACCCTTTTTTGGCAAAACGACTAGCTGTAGTCTTTGAACCCTAGCTCTGCGGGCACCTTGGGAAATGTGAGAAGTTGGCCTGGTATATGATGCTCACTAGTAAAAGTGATCACCTTGTACCATGCCAAGCAACCCTTATGGTGTGGTTGTAAGTCAACCTTTTCGGACTAGCTGCCCTAGTGGTAGCGTAGGCTAAGCAGTCTTTGAGGCTAAACTCGTGAAGCGTGTTAAGCCAGCTGTTTTACCAAATGTAACCCCCTTTTATACCAATGAAAGGACACCACACAGATATATATTCAAAATATATATGTATTTATTTCTCAAAGTAACCCCTAGTCTCTTTATGAGCACAGGAGCACAAATCGTCAAACAAGATTACAGTAGAATACACAGAAGTTGCACTTTATATGGATAGGCCCTGGTGGCCGCTCAAACCATATACTAAAATAGTGGTATAAGTACCACGAACAGAAAAGGGAAAAGGCCTAGGGCCTCTAGAATCGCTAGGCCTACAAGGAGCTAACTTCAGTTAGTGACCACGAGGTCCACGGGTGGCGTGTGCAGAGCAAATAGTCACACGCGTGCTCCCATAGGTTTCAATGGGTGCGTAAAAAGTACAAAGTTACTGCAAAGAGGATCTTCCGGATGGACTAGGAACTCAAGATTTGGAACACAGGCACTAGAGATGTATTACTACACTTGGGCACAGGTGTGCCAGCTTTACCTCACCCACAGGAAGCGGGTGCATAGGCCTCGAAGTGCGTCGGGTTTCTTCTATCTGTTCCGTGGAGCCTGAAGACAAAGATGCTGCAGGCGGTCGGTCCGGGAGAGATGCAGTGGATCCAAGAGTGGATCGGAGATGTTGAAGACCTGTAAGCAGAGGGGACAGTGTTCACAGTCACTAGCCAGTGACCAGCGTGGCACCAGGTGGGTACCAGGCAATGTCGTGTGCAAACAGGAAGAAAGGTGTAGCTTGTCTCTGCAGCCACGTGGTCCCTGGAGGTCGACGACGTCCAGCAGTCGGTTCACGAGCTGTACCACGCAGGCTCTCGCTGTCGGCGGTGTCGGCGACTTGATCGATGCAAACAAGCCTTGGCAAAAGCAATTGTTGTAGGAGGTGAAATAAGCTGATGGTTCTGACCAGCAAGGTCAGAAGGACTGCTCCTTTGGAGGGGAGCAAGGGCCTGTCTGGAGCAACCAGACCAGTTGTGTATTTCGTAGAGTTCGTCGCCAAGATGCCTACTAGCCAGCGGGCCAGCAACCGGTTAGGCGCGTCGAGTGGCAAAATGCAGAAGGGCCCCACACAGATCGTGGAGATGCTGGAGGGCTCACCTTTGGTGCAGATGCTGCTCGGGTGTTGGGCTTCTCTGATCCCAAAGCACAACTTGGAGGGAGCCTCGGTTGTTGCACTTGTCAGCTTGTTGTAGTCGTTCCAAGATGGCTGGCTCCACATGTCTCGGTGCCTCCACGGGTCTCCTCTTTTCAGGGACTGTGGATCGGGCGGTGAGAGGTCTGGAGGTCCAGGTCTTGTCAGTCTCTGGGCTCGGGCTCCGGCGGGAGGTGGCGGCAAAGCAGACGTTGATTCGCTGGATGGTGCTTGCGTTAGCAAGGTGGTCACTCCCTGACCACAGGGGAGATTGGCTTCAGTCCTCTGTGCAGCAGAGCATCGAAGTTCCCGTCTTCTTCTTAGTGTTAAGTTGATTCCAGGATGTCTGAAGTCTTAGGACACAGCTCCTACCTTTAAGCGGATTCTAGGGGCCGGACTACCTGCTAGGTCCCTCCCTATGGGTGGGACCAGGAAGGGGGGTGGTTACACCCCCAATCCTTTGTCCAGCTCGCCCCAGGCCCGGGACTGGTGTGCCCCAGGACCGGTTTGAACTGGCATATGCACCGAGGCTCCTTGTGAGCCACAGGCATGTCTGGTTTCTTTCAAGCCCTACCTGACCAATACACAAAATCCTGTCTGGGGTGGTGCATGCACCTCCCCTGGCAGGAAACCCTTTGTCCACACCTCCCAAGCTGGAAGGACTCCCAGCAGCAGGAGGGCAGACTTGTGTCTGTGGTGGCAGCATCCATTTTGTGGAGCTGAGGCTATGTCTGATTTTACCCGGGTTTCAGGTACTGTACATGTCGTGTCCCTCTAGAAGGGTGGAATGCTAACCCCTTCGCCAGAATTGGCGAGGGGTTAGTATTCCAATTTGTATGACACCTTACTCGACATGTTTTGATAAAGCCAAACCAAAGATAGCATTTAACCACGAGGTTCATAATGCACTTAGGAGTATATGGTATGACGATATCTGGAAACAGTAGAAGGAAGTTGTTCCGACCACTGCAGACAGGCTCAGCTCATGCCAGAGCACCATCTCACATGGAACCAAGCACTCTGCCTTCAGGATTGTTAAGGCCTGCCATAGGAGTGACTTATAGGTTACCATGTGTCCCATTTAAGGTTAGGTATAGGTATACTACACCTAAGTAAGAGGTGATTACACCAACTTACCCCAGCTGAGTGATCAGCCAGTTGTGTCAGATTGTTAGGCCAAGCCTGGGGTGGCATAATACATGCTTCAGCCCTTGGCAGGCCTTGGGTACACCAATGCCCTGGGTGCCTAGTGTACACTGGTACAGGGGCTGACAGAGTGATCCACTTCCAATTGGTTATGCACCTAGGGTGCATAGTTTTAATTTAGTAGAGAGAACAGCAGGCTGGGGGTCTGATTGGCAGGCCCACAGCCTCAATATGTCAAAAACCAGTGAAGCAAAAAGCAAACATTTGGGGTGACCATAGGATAGCAGACCCTACTCTCCTACACAACCCCCCCCCCAAACGCTGGGACATTAAACTAGCCTTGACCAGTCTCGTCTTCATGTCCTAAGTGGAAGTACCTGGAGAGACCATCTGCATTCCCATGGTCAGTACATGGCCGGTGCTCCACTGTAAAGTCCATACCCTGTAGGGAAATGGACCACCTAAGCAGTTTGGGGTTTTCACCCTTCATCTGATTTAGCCACAAGAGGGGCTTATGGTCGGTCTGAATCTTGAAGTGAGTGCCAAACAAGTATGGCCTCAGCTTCTTCAGGGCCCACACCACAGCAAAGGCCTCCCTCTCAATAGCTGACCAATTCTTCTCTCTGGGGTCAACCTTCTGCTAATAAAAGCAATGGGTTGGTCTTGACCATCTACATTAAGTTGTGACAGCACAGCTCCCACACCCAACTCAGAAGCATCTGTTTGGACAATAAACTCTTTGGAGTAGTCAGGACTTTTCAGGATAGGTGCAGAGCACATGGCCTCCTTCAGGTCATCAAATGCCTTTTGACAGCTTACTGTCCACTGAACCTTTTTGGGCATCTTCTTGGATGTCAGATCATTAAGAGGAGTCACAATGGACCCATAGTTCTTAACAAACTTCCTGTAGTACCCAGTCAAGCCCAAGAAAGCTCGAACTTGAGTCTGGGTGGTTGGAGGGGACCAGTCCTTGATGGATTGTATCTTACTCTCCAGTGGTTGAACTTGGCCTCCACCTACAAGGTGGCCCAAATATACAACCTTACTCTGCCCTATCTGGCACTTAGTAGCCTTGATAGTGAGGCCTGCCCTTTGCAGAGCCTCAAGAGCCTTCTTCAGGTGGATCAGGTGATCCTCCCAGGTGGAGCTAAAGACAGCAATGTCATCAAGATATGCTGCGCAAAAGTCATCCAACCCAGTAAGGACTTGGTTCACCAGCCTTTGGAAGGTGGCAGGTGCATTCTTCAGACCAAAGGGCATCACCACAAACTGGTAGTGCCCACCTGGGGTTGAGAATGCTGTTTTGGCCTTAGACTCCTCAGCTAATCTGATTTGCCAATAGCCAGCTGTTAAGTCAAATGTGCTCAAAAACTTTGCAGAAGCTAGTTTGTCTATGAGCTCATCTGCCCTTGGAATAGGGTGTGCATCTGTCCTGGTGACAGCATTGAGTCCTCTGTAATCCACACAGAACCTCATCTCTCTCTTGCCATCTTTGGTGTGAGGTTTGGGGACCAGAACCACTGGGCTAGCCCAGGGGCTCTCTGAGGGTTCAATGACACCTAATTCCAGCATTTTATGTACCTCAGCCTTTATACAGTCCCTGACGTGGTCAGGTTGTCTGTAAAGCTTGTTCTTTACAGGCAGACTGTCACCAGTGTCCACCACATGGGTACACCAGTTAGTTTGACTAGGTATCAAGGAAAACATATGTGAAAATGATTGTAGAACCTGTCTACATTCAGTCTGCTGATGGGCAGTGAGGTTGCCTCCAAGGGTCACTCCTTCAACTGAGCCATCTTCAGGGTTCTGAGACAAAAGGTCTGGGAGAGGGTCACTCTCTTCCTCCTGTCCCTCATCTGTAGCCATGAGCAAGCCCATGTCTGCCCTGTCAACATATGCTTTGAGCCTGTTAACATGGAGTACCCTGTGGGGACTCCTGGGAGTTCCTAGGTCGACCAAGTAGGTGACCTCTCCCTTCTTTTCCAGGATTGTATGGGGTCCAGACCATTTGTCTTGGAGTGCTGCTGGGGCCACTGGCTCCAACACCCATACCTTCTGTCCTGGCTGAAACTCAACCAAGACAGCCTTTTGGTCATGCCAAGCTTTCTGTAAGGCCTGGCTTGCCTCAAGGTTTTTGGATGCCTTCTCCATATACTCAGCCATCCTGGAGCGGAGACCAAGTACATAGTCCACTATGTCTAGCTTAGGCTTTTTGAGAGGTAACTCCCATCCTTCCTTCACCAAACACAGTGGGCCTCTCACAGGGTGCCCAAACAACAATTCAAAGGGGCTGTAGCCAACTCCTTTTTGGGGGACCTCTCTGTAAGCAAACAGAAGGCAGGGTAGAAGGATGTCCCATCTTCGCCTGAGCTTTTCAGGTAATCCTTTGATCATACCCTTTAGGGTCTTGTTGAATCTCTCAACAAGCCCATTGCATTGTGGGTGATAAGGGGTGGTGAACTTGTAGTTGACACCACATTCCTTCCACATAGCTGTCAAGTATCCTGACATAAAGTTGGTACCTCTGTCAGATACTACCTCCTTAGGAAACCCCACTCTGGAGAATACTCCCAGCAGGGCCCTGGCCACAACAGGAGCTGTAGTGGTCCTAAGGGGAATTGCCTCTGGATACCTGGTGGCATGATCCACTACCACCAGTATAAATCTGTGCCCAGATGCAGTGGGAGGATCCATGGGACCCACTATGTCTATTCCCACTCTTTCAAAGGGGACCCCCACCACAGGTAGTGGTATTAGGGGGGCCTTTGTTGTGCCACCTGATTTGCCACTGGCTTGGCAGGTAACACAGGAGCGACAAAACTCCTTTGTATCTTCATTCATATGAGGCCAGTGAAAGTGAGGGACAAGCCTGTCCCAAGTCTTGTTCTGGCCTAAGTGTCCTGCTAAAGGAATATCATGGGCCAAGGTAAGAAGGAAGCCCCTAAATTGCAGAGGTATAACCAACCTCCTGGTAGCACCAGGCTTGGGGTCTCTAGCCTCTGAATAAAGGAGCCCTTCATCCCAATACACTTTATGGGTACCTTGAGCATTCCCAGCAGCCTCAGCAGCAGCCAGCTGTCTGAGGGGTTCAAGAGAGGGACAGGATAACTGAGCCTGCCTCAAGTCAGCCCTTGAGGGTCCCCCTGTCCCCAGAAACTCAACCTGATCAGGTTCAAGCTCTTCAGGGACAGTTCCTTCAGGGTCCTCTAGATCAGCTTCCTGGGAAGGCTGATCATCACTCTGAGGCAGGGGGGAAGGCACAGCCTTGACCCTCCTGTTCTTCTTCTTGGTAGGTGCTTGGTCCATTGTTCCAGGATCCAAGACCTGAGGTTCAGTGAGGCACTTTTTGGCCTGTGACCTAGTCACAGCAAGGACATGTGATGATATACCTAACATCTCTGCATGAGTCCTGTACTCCACTTCTGACCATAGAGAACTCTCTAGGTCATTGCCCAACAAACATTCTACTGGGAGGTCTGCACTAACCACAACCCTTTTGAGGCCAGTTACCCCTCCCCATGAGAAGTTAACAACTGCCACACTATGTGAAGTAGTGGCATTGCTGGCATTGGTCACCAGGTAGTTCTCACCTGGTATGTACTGTCCAGGGTCCACAAAGCCTGGTGTCACCATAGTGACACTGGCACACGTGTCCCTGTAGGCTTGAGCCACTTTGTCATTAATTAAAGGAGTCTGTCTGTACTTGCCCAGGTTACTGGGGCTCACAGTCAGGGACAAATCAATGTCCCCATCACAGATCAAGACTGCCTGTGTCAGGGTTCTGTCTAAGTCAGAATCTCCCTCAGTTCCCATAGTGATTCCCACTATACCCTTTGTCTGGGGACCAACACTGCTAACAGTAGTACTGGGAGCAGGTGCCTTAGGGGCAACAGTGTTGGGGGCTCCACCCTTTTTGCAATCACTAGTCCAGTGAGTTGTATTCTTGCAATGATTGCACCAGGGTTTCTTTTGACCTTCTTTCTTCTTTTTGGACTGTTGTTGGGACCCACCCTCCTTAGCAGTAGTTTGGGGCCCTGTTGAAGACTTCTGGTCTTTAGATTTCTGATCTCCACCCTTTTGGTCTGTTTTCTTCTGATCACCCCCTTGGCCCTGGTTCTGGTTCTTTTGCTTAACCCTGGTTCTGACCCATTTGTCTGCCTTCTTTCCCAATTCTTGGGGAGAGGTTAGATCAGAGTCAACCAAGTGTTGATGCAGTTGCTGGTTTTGACAGTTATTTAAAATCTGTTCTCTCATCATCAAATTATACAATCCTGTAAAATCAGATACCTTACTTCCCAGCAACCAACCCTCCAAAGCCTTAGTGGCACATTCAACATATTCAGACCAGTCCTGAGTCTGTGTCTTTTGGGTGTCTCTGAACATTAACCTGTACTGTTCAGTGGTTAAGCCTAACCCATCTAACAGAACACTCTTCAGGACTCTGTAGTTTCTGACATCCTCTTCTCTAACAGTGAGGAGTCGGTCTCTGCCTCTTCCTTCAAAGGAGAGCCAGAGGATTGCTGCCCACTGGTCTTCAGGAACCTGCTGTACTTTGCAGGCTCTCTCAAGAGCAGTTATCCATTTGTGGATGTCATCCCCACTTTTGTAGGGGGGCACAACCTTAGACAGGTTCCTATTATCAAAGATCCTATCTTTGTCCTTAGGGACAATGCTGCCACCAGTGGGTATAGACCCACTCTCTCTAGGTTGCCTAGCCTTGTTCAGTTTTTCTTCCATCAGGGCTACTTCTAGCTCCTGCTTCCTGATCCTCAGCTGGGCTTCCTGCATTCTGGCCTCATGTTCCCTCCTCTGAGGGGTGGTCATCCTTTTCCTGGAGTGACCTTGAGAGCCTCTAGAGCCATGGGAAGCATTGGAGTCACCTGAGCGATTCCTTTGCCTCCCAAGCCCTGTGTTAAGTCCACTGGGGAGATCCAATGGGGTAAACCCACTGTCAATCCCCAATAGCCTTAGTTTAGCTGGGCCAAGTATAACACTTGGCACTGGGCTAGTTCTCCCTTCATCATCACTACTTTCTGTATCCTCACCACTTTCCTCCCCTGTAGTATGATTCTCATCTAAGGGATGGCTATTGGAACTGGGTACCTCTGTAGCATCTTCAGAAGGGGGGCCTCCTGTTCCTGACCCTAAGGGGGCTAACTGGGAAGCTTTCCTGAGTTCTCTCTGATTCTCATCATTTTGTAAGAGTTCTCTGAGCTCAGCAGAGGTAGGGTTCTTGGGCTGTTTAAGGCCTCTAAGAGTTGCCAAATGCCTGAGCTCATTCTGGTTAAGGGTAGCAAAGCTGGATGGTGCCCTCTGGGGGTCACTCTCAACAGAGATGGGTACAGTGGACCCCTCTGCCCCGGCCATTGCTCTTAAGTGTGGGTGGATGTGTTGCAATCTACCTACACTTGGGTTTACCTACTAAACCTATCTAGTAGTTGTAGTCAGGGTGTGCTACTCCCTTTGCTCTACAACAACTAAGTTCAGTAGAACTTATGTATATCTAATCTTGTTTTATATGTACCTACAGGTACCTATGTGATCTTTCAATTGGTAACCAAGAGATTACAATGGTAAAACACAGCAAGCTCAAATCCAACCGCTGCTCACCAATGTGAGAAGTTGGCCTGGTATATGATGCTCACTAGTTAAAGTGATCACCTTGTACCATGCCAAGCAACCCTTATGGTGTGGTTGTAAGTCAACCTTTTCGGACTAGCTGCCCTAGTGGTAGCGTAGGCTAAGCAGTCTTTGAGGCTAAACTCGTGAAGCGTGTTAAGCCAGCTGTTTTACCAAATGTCACCCCCTTTTATACCAATGAAAGGACACCACACAGATATATATTCAAAATATATATGTATTTATTTCTCAAAGTAACCCCTAGTCTCTTTATGAGCACAGGAGCACAAATCGTCAAACAAGATTACAGTAGAATACACAGAAGTTGTACTTTATATGGATAGGCCCTGGTGGCCGCTCAAACCATATACTAAAATAGTGGTATAAGTACCACGAACAGAAAAGGGAAAAGGCCTAGGGCCTCTAGAATCGCTGGGCCTACAAGGAGCTAACCTCAGTTAGCGACCAGGAGGTCCACGGGTGGCGTGTGCAGAGCAAATAGTCACACGCGTGCTCCCATAGGTTTCAATGGGTGCGTAAAAAGTACAAAGTTACTGCAAAGAGGATCTTCCGGATGGACTAGGAACTCAAGATTTGGAACACAGGCACTAGAGATGTATTACTACACTTGGGCACAGGTGTGCCAGCTTTACCTCACCCACAGGAAGCGGGTGCATAGGCCTCGAAGTGCGTCGGGTTTCTTCTATCTGTTCCGTGGAGCCTGAAGACAAAGATGCTGCAGGCGATCGGTCCGGGAGAGATGCAGTGGATCCAAGAGTGGATCGGAGATGTTGAAGACCTGTAAGCAGAGGGGACAGTGTTCACAGTCACTAGCCAGTGACCAGCGTGGCACCAGGTGGGTACCAGGCAATGTCGGGTGCAAACAGGAAGAAAGGTGTAGCTTGTCTCTGCAGCCACGTGGTCCCTGGAGGTCGACGACGTCCAGGAGTCGGTTCACGAGCTGTCCCACTCAGACTCTCGCTGTCGGCGGTGTCGGCGACTTGATCGATGCAAACAATCCTTGGCAAAAGCAATTGTTGTAGGAGGTGAAATAAGCTGATGGTTCTCACCAGCAAGGTCAGAAGGACTGCTCCTTTGGAGGGGAGCAAGGGCCAGTCTGGAGCAACCAGACCAGCAGTGTATTTTGTAGAGTTCGTCGCCAAGATGGCTACTAGCCAGCGGGCCAGCAACCGGTTAGGCGCGTCGAGTGGCAAAATGCAGAAGGGCCCCACGCAGATCGTGGAGATGCTGGAGGGCTCACCTTTGGTACAGATGCTGCTCGGGTGTTGGGCTTCTCAGATCCCAAAGCACAACTTGGAGGGAGCCTTGGTTGTTGCACTTGTCAGCTTGTCGTAGTCGTTCCAAGATGGCTGGCTCCACGTGTCTCGGTGCCTCCACGGGTCTCCTCTTTTCAGGGACTGTGGATCGGGCGGTGAGAGGTCTGGAGGTCCAGGTCTTGTCAGTCTCTGGGCTCGGGCTCCGGCGGGAGGCGGCGGCAAAGCAGGCGTTGATTCGCTGGATGGTGCTTGCGTTAGCAAGGTGGTCACTCCCTGACCACAGGGGAGATTGGCTTCAGTCCTCTGTGCAGCAGAGCGTCGAAGTTCCCGTCTTCTTCTTAGTGTTAAGTTGATTCCAGGATGTCTGAAGTCTTAGGACACAGCTCCTACCTTTAAGCGGATTCTAGGGGCCGGACTACCTGCTAGGTCCCTCCCTATGGGTGGGACCAGGAAGGGGGGTGGTTACACCCCCAATCCTTTGTCCAGCTCGCCCCAGGCCCGGGACTGGTGTGCCCCAGGACCGGTTTGAACTGGCATATGCACCGAGGCTCCTTGTGAGCCACAGGCATGTCTGGTTTCTTTCAAGCCCTACCTGACCAATACACAAAATCCTGTCTGGGGTGGTGCATGCACCTCCCCTGGCAGGAAACCCTTTGTCCACACCTCCCAAGCTGGAAGGACTCCCAGCAGCAGGAGGGCAGACTTGTGTCTGTGGTGGCAGCATCCATTTTGTGGAGCTGAGGCTATGTCTGATTTTACCCGGGTTTCAGGTACTGTACATGTCGTGTCCCTCTAGAAGGGTGGAATGCTAACCCCGTCACCAGAATTGGCGAGGGGTTAGTATTCCAATTCGTATGACACCTTACTCGACATGTTTTGATAAAGCCAAACCAAAGATAGCATTTAACCGCGAGGTTCATAATGCACTTAGGAGTATATGGTATGACGATATCTGGAAACAGTAGAAGGAAGTTGTTCCGACCACTGCAGACAGGCTCAGCTCATGCCAGAGCACCATCTCACATGGAACCAAGCACTCTGCCTTCAGGATTGTTAAGGCCTGCCATAGGAGTGACTTATAGGTTACCATGTGTCCCATTTAAGGTTAGGTATAGGTATACTACACCTAAGTAAGAGGTGATTACACCAACTTACCCCAGCTGAGTGATCAGCCAGTTGTGTCAGATTGTTAGGCCAAGCCTGGGGTGGCATAATACATGCTTCAGCCCTTGGCAGGCCTTGGGTACACCAATGCCCTGGGTGCCTAGTGTACACTGGTACAGGGGCTGACAGGGTGATCCACTTCCAATTGGTTATGCACCTAGGGTGCATAGTTTTAATTTAGTAGAGAGAACAGCAGGCTGGGGGTCTGATTGGCAGGCCCACAGCCTCAATATGTCAAAAACCAGTGAAGCAAAAAGCAAAAATTTGGGGTGACCATAGGATAGCAGACCCTACTCTCCTACAGGAAACCTAGCAAACCTATAAATTTTTTAAAACTAGACACCCAGGGGAATCCAGGATGGGGTGACTGGACTGCCTCCCACCAGGGTCTGTTACCCAGAATCCCTTGCAAACCTAAAAAATTGTCCAAAAAAACACATTTTCCACACATTTCTATGCTGGAAAGTTCCGGAATCTATGTGGATCCACGAATTTCCACCCACCCCGCGTTCCCCAACGTCTTACAAGAAAAACGGTACCTCACTTGTGTGGGTCGGCCTAGTGCCTGCGACAGGAAACGGCGCAAAACGCAACGTGGTCACATCTCAATTTCGCAGTAAAAATGACCCTTTTTTGGCAAAATGACTAGCTGTAGTTTTTTAACCCTAGCTCTGTGGGCACCTTGGTAAACCTAGCAAACCTCTACATTTTTGAAAACTAGACACCCAGGGGAATCCACGATGGGGTGACTTGACTGCCTCCCACCAGGGTGTGTTGCCCAGAATCCCTTGCAAACCTAAAAAATTGTCAAAAAAAACACATTTTCCCCACATTTCTGTAGTGGAAAGTTCCGGAATCTGCGTGGATCCACAAATTTCCACCCACCCCGCGTTCCCCAAAGTCTTACGAGAAAAACGGTACCTCACTTGTGTGGGTCGGCCTAGTGCCCGCGACAGGAAACGGCACAAAACGCAACGTGGTCACACCTCAATTTCGCAGTGAAAAATGACCCTTTTTTGGCAAAATGACTAGCTGTAGTTTTTGAACCCTAGCTCTGCGGGCACCTTGGGAAATGTGAGAAGTTGGCCTGGTATATGATGCTCACTAGTTAAAGTGATCACCTTGTACCATGCCAAGCAACCCTTATGATGTGGTTGTAAGTCAACCTTTTCAGACTAGCTGCCCTAATGGTAGCGTAGGCTAAGCAGTCTTTGAGGCTAAACTCGTGAAGCGTGTTAAGCCAGCTGTTTTACCAAATGCAACCCCCTTTTATACCAATGAAAGGACACCACACAGATATATATTCAAAATATATATGTATTTATTTCTCAAAGTAACCCCTAGTCTCTTTATGAGCACAGGAGCACAAATCGTCAAACAAGATTACAGTAGAATACACAGAAGTTGCACTTTATATGGATAGGCCCTGGTGGCCACTCGAACCATATACTAAAATAGTGGTATAAGTACCACGAACAGAAAAGGGAAAAGGCCTAGGGCCTCTAGATTCGCTGGGCCTACAAGGAGCTAACTTCAGTTAGTGACCAGGAGGTCCACGGGTGGCATGTGCAGAGCAAATAGTCACACGCGTGCTCCCATAGGTTTCAATGGGTGCGTAAAAAGTACAAATTTACTGCAAAGAGGATCTTCCGGATGGACTAGGAACTCAAGATTTGGAACACAGGCACTAGAGATGTAATACTACACTTGGGCAGAGGTGTGCCAGCTTTACCTCACCCACAGGAAGCGGGTGCATAGGCCTCGAAGTGCGTCGGGTTTCTTCTATCTGTTCCGTGGAGCTTGAAGACAAGGATGCTGCAGGCGGTCGGTCCGGGAGAGATGCCGTGGATCCAAGAGTGGATCAGAGATGTTGAAGACCTGTAAGCAGAGGGGACAGTGTTCACAGTCACTAGCCAGTGACCAGCGTGGCACCAGGTGGGTACCAGGCAATGTCGGGCGCAAACAGGAAGAAAGGTGTAGCTTGTCTCTGCAGCCACGTGGTCCCTGGAGGTCGACGACGTCCAGGAGTCGGTTCACGAGCTGTCCCACGCAGGCTCTCGCTGTCGGCGGTGTCGGCGACTTGATCGAAGCAAAAAAGCCTTGGCAAAAGCAATTATTGTAGGAGAGGAAATAAGCTGATGGTTCTGACCAGCAAGGTCAGAAGAACTGCTCCTTTGGAGGGGAGCAAGGGCCAGTATGGAGCAACCAGACCAGTGGTGTATTTTGGAAAGTTCGTCGCCAAGATGGCTACTAGCCAGCGGGCCAGCAACCGGTTAGGCACGTCGAGTGGCAAAACGCAGAAGGGCCCCACGCAGATCGTGGAGATGCTGGAGGGCTCACCTTTGGTGCAGATGCTGCTCGGGTGTTGGGCTTCTCAGATCCCAAAGCACAACTTGGAGGGAGCCTCGGTTGTTGCACTTGTCAGCTTGTCGTGGTCATTTCAAGATGGCTGGCTCCACGTGTCTCGGTGCCTCCACGGGTCTCCTCTTTTCAGGGACTGTGGATCGGGCGCTGAGAGGTCTGGAGGTCTAGGTCTTGTCAGTCTCTGGGCTCGGGCTCCGGCGGGAGGCGGCAGCAAAGCAGACGTTGATTCGCTGGATGGTGCTTGCGTTAGCAAGGTGGTCACTCCCTGACCACAGGGGAGATTTCCATCAGTCTTCTGTGCAGCAGAATGTCAAAGTTCCCATCTTCTTCTTAGTTTCAAGTTGATTCCAGGATGTCTGAAGTCTTAGGACACAGCTCCTACCTTTAAGCGGATTCTAGGGGACGGACTACCTGCTAGGTCCCTCCCTATGGGTGGGACCAGGAAGGGGGGTGGTTACACCCCCAATCCTTTGTCCATCTCGCCCCAGGCCCGGGACTGGTGTGCCCCAGGACCGGTTTGAACTGGCATATGCACCGAGGCTCCTTGTGAGCCACAGGCATGTCTGGTTTCTTTCAAGCCCTACCTGACCAATACACAAAATCCTGTCTGGGGTGGTGCATGCACCTCCCCTGGCAGGAAACCCTTTGTCCACACCTCCCAAGCTGGAAGGACTCCCAGCAGCAGGAGGGCAGACTTGTGTCTGTGGTGGCAGCATCCATTTTGTGGAGCTGAGGCTATGTCTGATTTTACCCGGGTTTCAGGTACTGTACATGTCGTGTCCCTCTAGAAGGGTGGAATGCTAACCCCGTCGCCAGAATTGGCGAGGGGTTAGTATTCCAATTCGTATGACACCTTACTCGACATGTTTTGATAAAGCCAAACCAAAGTTAGCATTTAACCGCGAGGTTCATAATGCACTTAAGAGTATATGGTATGACGATATCTTGAAACAGTAGAAGGAAGTTGTTCCGACCACTGCAGACAGGCTCAGCTCATGATAGAGCACCATCTCACATGGAACCAAGCACTCTGCCTTCAGGATTGTTAAGGCCTGCCATAGGAGTGACTTATAGGTTACCATGTGTCCCATTTAAGGTTAGGTATAGGTATACTACACCTAAGTAAGAGGTGATTACACCAACTTACCCCAGCTGAGTGATCAGCCAGTGGTGTCAGATTGTTAGGCCAAGCCTGGGGTGGCATAATACATGCTTCAGCCCCTGGCAGGCCTTGGGTACACCAATGCCCTGGGTACCTAGTGTACACTGGTACAGGGGCTGACAGGGTGATCCACTTCCAATTGGTTATGCACCTAGGGTGCATAGTTTTAATTTAGTAGAGAGAACAGCAGGCTGGGGGTCTGATTGGCAGGCCCACAGCCTCAATATGTCAAAAACCAGTGAAGCAAAAAGCAAAAATTTGGGGTGACCATAGGATAGCAGACCCTACTCTCCTACACAACCCCCCCCCAAACGCTGGGACATTAAACTAGCCTTGACCAGGCTCGTCTTCATGTCCTAAGTGGAAGTACCTGGAGAGACCATCTGCATTCCCATGGTCAGTACCTGGCCGGTGCTCCACTGTAAAGTCCATCCCCTGTAGGGAAATGGACCACCTAAGCAGTTTGGGGTTTTCACCCTTCATCTGATTTAGCCACAAGAGGGGCTTATGGTCGGTCTGAATCTTGAAGTGAGTGCCAAACAAGTATGGCCTCAGCTTCTTCAGGGCCCACACCACAGCAAGGGCCTCCCTCTCAATAGCTGACCAATTCTTCTCTCTGGGGGTCAACCTTCTGCTAATAAAAGCAATGGGTTGGTCTTGACCATCTACATTAAGTTGTGACAGCACAGCTCCCACACCCAACTCAGAAGCATCTGTTTGGACAATAAACTCTTTGGAGTAGTCAGGACTTTTCAGGATAGGTGCAGAGCACATGGCCTCCTTCAGGTCATCAAATGCCTTTTGACAGCTTACTGTCCACTTGTGAGAAGTTGGCCTGGTATATGATGCTCACTAGTTAAAGTGATCACCTTGTACCATGCCAAGCAACCCTTATGGTGTGGTTGTAAGTCAACCTTTTCGGACTAGCTGCCCTAGTGGTAGCGTAGGCTAAGCAGTCTTTGAGGCTAAACTCGTGAAGCGTGTTAAGCCAGCTGTTTTACCAAATGTAACCCCCTTTTATACCAATGAAAGGACACCACACAGATATATATTCAAAATATATATGTATTTATTTCTCAAAGTAACCCCTAGTCTCTTTATGAGCACAGGAGCACAAATCGTCAAACAAGATTACAGTAGAATACACAGAAGTTGCACTTTATATGGATAGGCCCTGGTGGCCGCTCAAACCATATACTAAAATAGTTGTATAAGTACCACGAACAGAAAAGGGAAAAGGCCTAGGGCCTCTAGAATCGCTGGGCCTACAAGGAGCTAACTTCAGTTAGTGACCAGGAGGTCCACGGGTGGTGTGTGCAGAGCAAATAGTCACACGCGGGCTCCCATAGGTTTCAATGGGTGCGTAAAAAGTACAAAGTTACTGCAAAGAGGATCTTCCGGATGGACTAGGAACTCAAGATTTGGAACACAGGCACTAGAGATGTAATACTACACTTGGGCACAGGTGTGCCAGCTTTACCTCACCCACAGGAAGCGGGTGCATGGGCCTCGAAGTGCGTCGGGTTTCTTCTATCTGTTCCGTGGAGCCTGAAGACAAAGATGCTGCAGGCGGTCGGTCCGGGAGAGATGCAGTGGATCCAAGAGTGGATCGGGGATGTTGAAGACCTGTAAGCAGAGGGGACAGTGTTCACAGTCACTAGCCAGTGACCGGCGTGGCACCAGGTGGGTACCAGGCGATGTCGGGTGCAAACAGGAAGAAAGGTGTAGCTTGTCTCTGCAGCCACGTGGTCCCTGGAGGTCAACGACATCCAGGAGTCGGTTCACGAGCTGTACCACGCAGGCTCTCGCTGTCGGCGGTGTCGGAGACTTGATCGAAGCAAACAAGCCTTGGCAAAAGCAATTGTTGTAGGAGATGAAATAAGCTGATGGTTCTGACCATCAAGGTCAGAAGGACTGCTCCTTTGGAGGGGAGCAAGGGCCAGTCTGGAGCAACCAGACCAGTGGTGTATTTCGGAAAGTTCGTCGCCAAGATAGCTACTAGCCAGCGGGCCAGCAACCGGTTAGGTGCGTCGAGTGGCAAAACGCAGAAGGGCCCCACGCAGATCGTGGAGATGCTGGAGGGCTCACCTTTGGTGCAGATGCTGCTCGCGTGTTGGGCTTCTCAGATCCCAAAGCACAACTTGGAGGGAGCCTCGGTTGTTGCACTTGTCAGCTTGTCGTGGTCATTTCAAGATGGCTGGCTCCACGTGTCTCGGTGCCTCCACGGGTCTCCTCTTTTCAGGGACTGTGGATCGGGCAGTGAGAGGTCTGGAGGTCCAGGTCTTGTCAGTCACTGGGCTTGGGCTCCGGCGAGAGGAGGCGGCAAAGCAGACGTTGATTCGCTGGATGGTGCTTGCGTTAGCAAGGTGGTCACTCCCTGACCACAGGGGAGATTTCCTTCAGTCTTCTGTGCAGCAGAATGTCGAAGTTCCCGTCTTCTTCTTAGTTTCAAGTTGATTCCAGGATGTCTGAAGTCTTAGGACACAGCTCCTACCTTTAAGCGGATTCTAGGGGCCGGACTACCTGCTAGGTCCCTCCCTATGGGTGGGACCAGGAAGGGGGGTGGTTACACCCCCAATCCTTTGTCCAGCTCGCCCCAGGCCCGGGACTGGTGTGCCCCAGGACCGGTTTGAACTGGCATATGCACCGAGGCTCCTTGTGAGCCACAGGCATGTCTGGTTTCTTTCAAGCCCTACCTGACCAATACACAAAATTCTGTCTGGGGTGGTGCATGCACCTCCCCTGGCAGGAAACCCTTTGTCCACACCTCCCAAGCTGGAAGGACTCCCAGCAGCAGGAGGGCAGACTTGTGTCTGTGGTGGCAGCATCCATTTTGTGGAGCTGAGGCTATGTCTGATTTTACCCGGGTTTCAGGTACTGTACATGTCGTGTCCCTCTAGAAGGGTGGAATGCTAACCCCGTCACCAGAATTGGCGAGGGGTTAGTATTCCAATTCGTATGACACCTTACTCGACATGTTTTGATAAAGCCAAACCAAAGTTAGCATTTAACCGCGAGGTTCATAATGCACTTAAGAGTATATGGTATGACGATATCTGGAAACAGTAGAAGGAAGTTGTTCCGACCACTGCAGACAGGCTCAGCTCATGATAGAGCACCATCTCACATGGAACCAAGCACTCTGCCTTCAGGATTGTTAAGGCCTGCCATAGGAGTGACTTATAGGTTACCATGTGTCCCATTTAAGGTTAGGTATAGGTATACTACACCTAAGTAAGAGGTGATTACACCAACTTACCCCAGCTGAGTAATCAGCCAGTGGTGTCAGATTGTTAGGCCAAGCCTGGGGTGGCATAATACATGCTTCAGCCCCTGGCAGGCCTTGGGTACACCAATGCCCTGGGTACCTAGTGTACACTGGTACAGGGGCTGACAGGGTGATCCACTTCCAATTGGTTATGCACCTAGGGTGCATAGTTTTAATTTATTAGAGAGAACAGCAGGCTGGGGGTCTGATTGGCAGGCCCACAGCCTCAATATGTCAAAAACCAGTGAAGCAAAAAGCAAAAATTTGGGGTGACCATAGGATAGCAGACCCTACTCTCCTACACAACCCCCCCCCCAAACGCTGGAACATTAAACTAGCCTTGACCAGTCTCGTCTTCATGTCCTAAGTGGAAGTACCTGGAGAGACCATCTGCATTCCCATGGTCAGTACCTGGCCGGTGCTCCACTGTAAAGTCCATCCCCTGTAGGGAAATGGACCACCTAAGCAGTTTGGGGTTTTCACCCTTCATCTGATTTAGCCACAAGAGGGGCTTATGGTCGGTCTGAATCTTGAAGTGAGTGCCAAACAAGTATGGCCTCAGCTTCTTCAGGGCCCACACCACAGCAAAGGCCTCCCTCTCAATAGCTGACCAATTCTTCTCTCTGGGGGTCAACCTTCTGCTAATAAAAGCAATGGGTTGGTCTTGACCATCTACATTAAGTTGTGACAGCACAGCTCCCACACCCAACTCAGAAGCATCTGTTTGGACAATAAACTCTTTGGAGTAGTCAGGACTTTTCAGGATAGGTGCAGAGCACATGGCCTCCTTCAGGTCATCAAATGACTTTTGACAGCTTACTGTCCACTTGTGAGAAGTTGGCCTGGTATATGATGCTCACTAGTTAAAGTGATCACCTTGTACCATGCCAAGCAACCCTTATGGTGTGGTTGTAAGTCAACCTTTTCGGACTAGCTGCCCTAGTGGTAGCGTAGGCTAAGCAGTCTTTGAGGCTAAACTCGTGAAGCGTGTTAAGCCAGCTGTTTTACCAAATGTAACCCCCTTTTATACCAATGAAAGGACACCACACAGATATATATTCAAAATATATATGTATTTATTTCTCAAAGTAACCCCTAGTCTCTTTATGAGCACAGGAGCACAAATCGTCAAACAAGATCACAGTAGAATACACAGAAGTTGCACTTTATATGGATAGGCCCTGGTGGCCGCTCAAACCATATACTAAAATAGTGGTATAAGTACCACGAACAGAAAAGGGAAAAGTCCTAGGGCCTCTAGAATCGCTGGGCCTACAAGGAGCTAACTTCAGTTAGTGACCAGGAGGTCCACGGGTGGCGTGTGCAGAGCAAATAGTCACACGCGGACTCCCATAGGTTTCAATGGGTGCGTAAAAAGTACAAAGTTACTGCAAAGAGGATCTTCCGGATGGACTAGGAACTCAAGATTTGGAACACAGGCACTAGAGATATAATACTACACTTGGGCACAGGTGTGCCAGCTTTACCTCACCCACAGGAAGCGGGTGCATAGGCCTCGAAGTGCGTCGGGTTTCTTCTATCTGTTCCGTGGAGCCTGAAGACAAAGATGCTGCAGGCGGTCGGTCCGGGAGAGATGCAGTGGATCCAAGAGTGGATCGGGGATGTTGAAGACCTGTAAGCAGAGGGGACAGTGTTCACAGTCACTAGCCAGTGACCGGCGTGGCACCAGGTGGGTACCAGGCGATGTCGGGTGCAAACAGGAAGAAAGGTGTAGCTTGTCTCTGCAGCCACGTGGTCCCTGGAGGTCGACGACGTCCAGGAGTCAGTTCACGAGCTGTCCCACGCAGGCTCTCGCTGTCGGCGGTGTCGGCGACTTGATCGAAGCAAACAAGCCTTGGCAAAAGCAATTGTTGTAGGAGATGAAATAAGCTGATGGTTCTGACCAGCAAGGTCAGAAGGACTGCTCCTTTGGAGGGGAGCAAGGGCCAGTCTGGAGCAACCAGACCAGCGGTGTATTTTGTAAAGTTCGTCGCCAAGATGGCTACTAGCCAGCGGGCCAGCAACCGGGTAGGCGCGTCGAGTGGCAAAATGCAGAAGGGCCCCACGCAGATCGTGGAGATGCTGGAGGGCTCACCTTTGGTGCAGATGCTGCTCGAGGGTTTGGCTTCTCAGATCCCAAAGCACAACTTGGAGGGAGCCTCGGTTGTTGCACTTGTCAGCTTGTCGTGGTCATTTCAAGATGGCTGGCTCCACGTGTCTCGATGCCTCCACGGGTCTCCTCTTTTCAGGGACTGTGGATCGGGCGGTGAGAGGTCTGGAGGTCCAGGTCTTGTCAGTCTCTGGGCTCGGGCTCAGGCGGGAGGCGGCGGCAAAGCAGACGTTGATTCGCTGGATGGTGCTTGCGTTAGCAAGGTGGTCACTCCCTGACCACAGGGGAGATTGGCTTCAGTCCTCTGTGCAGCAGAGCGTCGAAGTTCCCGTCTTCTTCTTAGTGTTAAGTTGATTCCAGGATGTCTGAAGTCTTAGGACACAGCTCCTACCTTTAAGCGGATTCTAGGGGCCGGACTACCTGCTAGGTCCCTCCCTATGGGTGGGACCAGGAAGGGGGGTGGTTACACCCCAAATCCTTTGTCCAGCTCGCCCCAGGCCCGGGACTGGTGTGCCCCAGGACCGGTTTGAACTGGCATATGCACCGAGGCTCCTTGTGAGCCACAGGCATGTCTGGTTTCTTTCAAGCCCTACCTGACCAATACACAAAATCCTGTCTGGGGTGGTGCACGCACCTCCCCTGGCAGGAAACCCTTTGTCCACACCTCTCAAGCTGGAAGGACTCCCAGCAGCAGGAGGGCAGACTTGTGTCTGTGGTGGCAGCATCCATTTTGTGGAGCTGAGGCTATGTCTGATTTTACCCGGGTTTCAGGTACTGTACATGTCGTGTCCCTCTAGAAGGGTGGAATGCTAACCCCGTCGCCAGAATTGGCGAGGGGTTAGTATTCCAATTCGTATGACACCTTACTCGACATGTTTTGATAAAGCCAAACCAAAGATAGCATTTAACCGCGAGGTTCATAATGCACTTAAGAGTATATGGTATGACGATATCTGGAAACAGTAGACGGAAGTTGTTCCGACCACTGCAGACAGGCTCAGCTCATGCCAGAGCACCATCCCACCTGGAACCAAGCACTCTGCCTTCAGGATTGTTAAGGCCTGCCATAGGAGTGACTTATAGGTTACCAGGTGTCCCATTTAAGGTTAGGTATAGGTATACTACACCTAAGTAAGAGGTGATTACACCAACTTACCCCAGCTGAGTGATCAGCCAGTTGTGTCAAATTGTTAGGCCAAGCCTGGGGTGGCATAATACATGCTTCAGCCCTTGGCAGGCCTTAGATACACCAATGCCCTGGGTACCTAGTGTACACTGGTACAGGGGCTCACAGGGTGATCCAACCAATTGGGTATGTACCTAGGGTACATGGAGTCCATTTTAAAGAGAGAACAGATGGACTGAGATCCTGAATGGCAGGATCTCAGGCCAACTAAGTCGAAAAACCAGCTAGACACTAGGCAAAAAATTGGGGGTAACCATAGTCAGATATCCACCTTCCTACACAACCCCTCCCCAAACGAAGGGAGATAAGGCTGACCTTGACCAGGTAAGCCTATATTTCCCAAGTGGCCATATAAGGAGGAACCAGCACTGGCATGGTTACCCCCTGTCTCATGGTCCACTAAGCAATCCCTCACCCTAAGGGTATCAGAGGGTCTCCACCATAGGGAATCTCTACCTTTGGTGTGTCTTGGCAAAGTAAAAGGCTGGTGTTGAGACGGAGTACGGAAGTGAGTGTCCTCCAAGTGAGGCCTCAGCTTCCTCCAATCATCCTCCACCATGGATGCCTTTCTTTCCTTAACTGAGTTGCACTGTGCTCTCAGGGTCAGCCTCTGGCTACCTAAAGCTGGAGGCTGGGTCCCTCTTGTGGGCTTACTGGAGGGACAGGTCAGGTTTGGGGCCCTAAGGTCCCATGTTTGCCTGTGCCCAACAGAATCCCTCTGGGGGAGGTCCCTAACTACCTGTAAAGGAGATCCCTCAGGAATGTTTTTACCCATCACCTGACCAGGGCTACTAGCCAGGCAATCCTCATTCTTTTGATGGGGGGGTTCTTGTGGACAGGGGCCCTCTGGGGGTCCACTGGCCTCCCTGACCTCTGCAGCCCTGGGCTGACTGAGGCAGGGTAGAGAGAGGCAGGCTACCTGCACCAGACTGGGTCCCACCTTGGAAGGGGCCACTGACATCAGAGGCTCTGCCAGGCCAGGCCTGGCTACCTCTGGGGCAGTTCCTTCACAAGGGGTGAGGTCAGCTCCCTGAGGAGGCTGACTTTTTCCTAATGTCTGGGGAGAGGGAGACTTTTCTTCCTCCCCACTACTCTCTGTTTGTGTGGAGTGATCCATAGTTTCAGGCTTCACTACACCTATGTCAGTCTGAGTATAGGCTGAGACCATTACAGCCTTGCCAACCTTTTCAGGGGGGCACTCAGTTTGTGTTTGAGCTGTGACTGTCACAGCTCTGCCAGTCTCTACAGGGAAGTCTGTCTGTGCCTGGGCTGTGGCTACCACTGCCCTTCCAACCTTTTCAGGGAGGAAATCTATTTGGACAGGGGTTGTGAATGGCACAACCCCACTACCCTTTTGTGAAAGGCCTACCATTTTAGAATGGGTGTCTTGTTCAACTCCAGCCCAAGCTGAGAGTTCTAAGTCATTCCCCAGTAAGCAGTCTACAGGCAAGGTTGGGGACACTGCCACCCTTTTAGGGCCAGTGACACCTCCCCAGCTGAGACATACCTCTGCCATGGGATGACTGTTCTGTTTGCCATCAATGTTAGTCACCTGGTAGGAGAAACCAGGCAAAAGCTGCTCAGAGGGAACTAGCCAATGGGCCACCATTGTGATGCTAGCTCCAGTGTCTCTGTAGGCCTCAGCTTTGGTACCATTGATGTAGGGCTCCTGTCTGTACCTACCCAAAGTGTTGGGACAGGCAGTGAAGTTGGCAAACCCCATGCCACCATCACAGACAAGAGTAGTTGCTGTAGGGGAATTGGCTAAGCCAGGGTCCCCCTGTGTTCCCCAAGTAAACCCACCCAAATTTTTGGAGGCACTCCCACCCCCTGGGGGATTACTGCTGACAGTAATAGGTGGTGTGACAGGAGTAATTGGAGGAACAGTTTTGTTTGTAGCCCTTGGGCAACTTCTGTCAGTTTTCCAATGCCCAGGAGTTTTACACTCATGGCAGTAAGGCTTTTTACCTGTGGTAGAGGAGGGAGCTTGGGACCCACCACCCTGTGTGGAGTTTTGGGGCCCTGAGGAAGATTTCCCTTTTGCTTTATCCCCACCCTTCTCTTGAGGTTTGGTGGTATCTTTCTTTTGGTCACCACCCTGATTCTTAGGCCTGATCCTGGTCCTGACCCATTTATCTGCCCTCTTTCCCAATTCTTGGGGAGAGGTCAAATCTGAGTCTACCAGGTGTTGATGGAGGAGCTGGTTTTGACAGTTACTTAAAATCTGTTCTCTCATCATCAAATTGTACAATCCTGTATAATCAGATACCTTACTTCCCAGCAACCAACCCTCCAAAGCCTTAGTGGCACATTCAACATATTCAGACCAGTCCTGAGTCTGTGTCTTCTGGGTGTCTCTGAACATTAACCTGTACTGTTCAGTGGTTAAGCCTAACCAATCAACTAGGACACTCTTCAGGACTCTGTAATTTCTGACATCCTCCTCCCTAACAGTGAGGAGTCTGTCTCTGCCTCTTCCTTCAAAGGAGAGCCAGAGGATTGCTGCCCACTGGTCTTCAGGAACCTGCTGCACTTTGCAGGCTCTCTCAAGAGCAGTCATCCATTTGTGGATGTCATCCCCACTTTTGTAGGGGGGCACAACCTTAGACAGGTTCCTATTATCGAAGACCCTATCTTTGTCCTTAGGGACAATGCTGCCACCAGTGGGTATTGACCCACTCTCTCTAGGTTGCCTAGCCTTCCTCAGTTTTTCTTCCATCAGGGCTACTTCTAGCTCCTGCTTCCTGATCCTCAGCTGGGCTTCCTGCATTCTGGCCTCATGTTCCCTCCTCTGAGGGGTGGTCATCCTTTTCCTGGAGTGACCTTGAGAGCCTCTAGAGGCATGAGAAGCATTAGAGTCACCTGAGCTATTCCTTTGCCTCCCAAGCCCCTGGTTAAGTCCACTGGGGAGATCCAATGGGATGATCCCATTGTCAGTCCCCAATAGCCTTAGTTTAGCTGTGCCAAGTATAACACTTGGCACTGGGCTAGTTCTCCCTTCATCATCACTACTCTCTGTATCCTCCCCACTTTCCTCCTCTGTAGTATGGTTCTCATCTAAGGGATGGCTATTGGAAAGGGGTACTTCTGTAGCATCTTCAGAAGGGGGGCCTCCTGTTCCTGACCATAAGGGGGCTAACTGGGAAGCTTTCTTGAGCTCTCTCTGATTTTCATCATTTTGCAAGAGTTCTCTGAGCTCAGCAGAGGTAGGGTTCTTGGGCTGTTTAAGGCCTCTAAGAGTTGCCAAATGCCTGAGCTCATTCTGGTTAAGGGTAGCAAAGATGGATGGTGCCCTCTGGGGGTCACTCTCAACAGAGATAGGTACAGTGGACCCCTCTGCCCCAGCCATTGCTCTTAAGTGTGGGTGGATGTGTTGCAATCTACCTACACTTGGGTTTACCTACTAAACCTATCTAGTAGTTGTAGTCAGGGTGTGCTACTCCCTTTGCTCTACAACAACTAAGTTCAGTAGAACTTATGTATATCTAATCTTGTTTTATATGTACCTACAGGTACCTATGTGATCTTTCAATTGGTAACCAAGAGATTACAATGGTAAAACACAGCAAGCTCAAATCCCACCGCTGCCACCAATGTGAGAAGTTGGCCTGGTATATGATGCTCACTAGTTAAAGTGATCACCTTGTACCATGCCAAGCAACCCTTATGGTGTGGTTGTAAGTCAACCTTTTCGGACTAGCTGCCGTAGTGGTAGTGTAGGCTAAGCAGTCTTTGAGGCTAAACTCGTGAAGCGTGTTAAGCCAGCTGTTTTACCAAATGTAACCCCCTTTTATACCAATGAAAGGACACCACACAGATATATATTCAAAATATATATGTATTTATTTCTCAAAGTAACCCCTAGTCTCTTTATGAGCACAGGAGCACAAATCGTCAAACAAGATTACAGTAGAATACACAGAAGTTGCACTTTATATGG
This sequence comes from Triturus cristatus, assembly GCF_964204655.1. NCBI lineage: Eukaryota > Metazoa > Chordata > Amphibia > Caudata > Salamandridae > Triturus > Triturus cristatus. The sequence continues at coordinate 750,243,379 of NC_140579.1, forward strand.
ATAGGCCCTGGTGGCCGCTCAAACCATATACTAAAATAGTGGTATAAGTACCACGAACAGAAAAGGGAAAAGGCCTAGGGCCTCTAGAATCGCTGGGCCTACAAGGAGCTAACTTCAGTTAGTGACCAGGAGGTCCACGGGTGGCGTGTGCAGAGCAAATAGTCACACGCGGGCTCCCATAGGTTTCAATGGGTGCGTAAAAAGTACAAAGTTACTGCAAAGAGGATCTTCCGGATGGACTAGGAACTCAAGATTTGGAACACAGGCACTAGAGATGTAATACTACACTTGGGCACAGGTGTGCCAGCTTTACCTCACCCACAGGAAGCGGGTGCATAGGCCTCGAAGTGCGTCGGGTTTCTTCTATCTGTTCCGTGGAGCCTGAAGACAAAGATGCTGCAGGCGGTCGGTCCGGGAGAGATGCAGTGGATCCAAGAGTGGATCGGGGATGTTGAAGACCTGTAAGCAGAGGGGACAGTGTTCACAGTCACTAGCCAGTGACCGGCGTGGCACCAGGTGGGTACCAGGCGATGTCGGGTGCAAACAGGAAGAAAGGTGTAGCTTGTCTCTGCAGCCACGTGGTCCCTGGAGGTCGACGACGTCCAGGATTCGGTTCACGAGCTGTCCCACGCAGGCTCTCGCTGTCGGCAGTGTCGGCGACTTGATCGAAGCAAACAAGCCTTGGCAAAAGCAATTGTTGTAGGAGATGAAATAAGCTGATGGTTCTGACCAGCAAGGTCAGAAGGACTGCTCCTTTGGAGGGGAGCAAGGGCCAGTCTGGAGCAACCAGACCAGCAGTGTATTTTGTAAAGTTCGTCGCCAAGATGGCTACTAGCCAGCGGGCCAGCAACCGGGTAGGCGCGTTGAGTGGCAAAATGCAGAAGGGCCCCACGCAGATCGTGGAGATGCTGGAGGGCTCACCTTTGGTGGAGATGCTGCTCGAGGGTTGGGCTTCTCAGATCCCAAAGCACAACTTGGAGGGAGCCTCGGTTGTTGCACTTGTCAGCTTGTCGTGGTCGTTTCAAGATGGCTGGCTCCACGTGTCTCGGTGCCTCCACGGGTCTCCTCTTTTCAGGGACTGTGGATCGGGCGGTGAGAGGTCTGGAGGTCCAGGTCTTGTCAGCCTCTGGGCTCGGGCTCCGGCGGGAGGCGGCGGCAAAGCAGACGTTGATTCGCTGGATGGTGCTTGCGTTAGCAAGGTGGTCACTCCCTGACCACAGGGGAGATTGGCTTCAGTCCTCTGTGCAGCAGAGCGTCGAAGTTCCCGTCTTCTTCTTAGTGTTAAGTTGATTCCAGGATGTCTGAAGTCTTAGGACACAGCTCCTACCTTTAAGCGGATTCTAGGGGCCGGACTACCTGCTAGGTCCCTCCCTATGGGTGGGACCAGGAAGGGGGGTGGTTACACCCCCAATCCTTTGTCCAGCTCGCCCCAGGCCCGGGACTGGTGTGACCCAGGACCGGTTTGAACTGGCATATGCACCGAGGCTCCTTGTGAGCCACAGGCATGTCTGGTTTCTTTCAAGCCCTACCTGACCAATACACAAAATCCTGTCTGGGGTGGTGCACGCACCTCCCCTGGCAGGAAACCCTTTGTCCACACCTCCCAAGCTGGAAGGACTCCCAGCAGCAGGAGGGCAGACTTGTGTCTGTGGTGGCAGCATCCATTTTGTGGAGCTGAGGCTATGTCTGATTTTACCCGGGTTTCAGGTACTGTACATGTCGTGTCCCTCTAGAAGGGTGGAATGCTAACCCCATCTCCAGAATTGGCGAGGGGTTAGTATTCCAATTCGTATGACACCTTACTCGACATGTTTTGATAAAGCCAAACCAAAGATAGCATTTAACCGCGAGGTTCATAATGCACTTAAGAGTATATGGTATGACGATATCTGGAAACAGTAGAAGGAAGTTGTTCCGACCACTGCAGACAGGCTCAGCTCATGCCAGAGCACCATCCCACCTGGAACCAAGCACTCTGCCTTCAGGATTGTTAAGGCCTGCCATAGGAGTGACTTATAGGTTACCAGGTGTCCCATTTAAGGTTAGGTATAGGTATACTACACCTAAGTAAGAGGTGATTACACCAACTTACCCCAGCTGAGTGATCAGCCAGTTGTGTCAAATTGTTAGGCCAAGCCTGGGGTGGCATAATACATGCTTCAGCCCTTGGCAGGCCTTAGATACACCAATGCCCTGGGTACCTAGTGTACACTGGTACAGGGGCTCACAGGGTGATCCAACCAATTGGGTATGTACCTAGGGTACATGGAGTCCATTTTAAAGAGAGAACAGATGGACTGAGATCCTGAATGGCAGGATCTCAGGCCAACTAAGTCGAAAAACCAGCTAGACACTAGGCAAAAAATTGGGGGTAACCATAGTCAGATATCCACCTTCCTACACCACTGAACCTTTTTGGGCATCTTCTTGGATGTCAGATCATTAAGAGGAGTCACAATGGACCAATAGTTCTTAACAAACTTCCTGTAGTACCCAGTCAAGCCCAAGAAAGCTCGAACTTGAGTCTGGGTGGTTGGAGGGGACCAGTCCTTGATGGATTGTATCTTACTCTCCAGTGGTTGAACTTGGCCTCCACCTACAAGGTGGCCCAAATATACAACCTTACTCTGCCCTATCTGGCACTTAGTAGCCTTGATAGTGAGGCCTGCCCTTTGCAGAGCCTCAAGAGCCTTCTTCAGGTGGATCAGGTGATCCTCCCAGGTGGAGCTAAAGACAGCAATGTCATCAAGATATGCTGCGCAAAAGTCATCCAACCCACTAAGGACTTGGTTCACCAGCCTTTGGAAGGTGGCAGGTGCATTCTTCAGACCAAAGGGCATCACCACAAACTGGTAGTGCCCACCTGGGGTTGAGAATGCTGTTTTGGCCTTAGACTCCTCAGCTAATCTGATTTGCCAATAGCCAGCTGTTAAGTCAAATGTGCTCAAAAACTTTGCAGAAGCTAGTTTGTCTATGAGCTCATCTGCCCTTGGAATGGGGTGTGCATCTGTCCTGGTGACAGCATTGAGACCCCTGTAGTCCACACAGAACCTCATCTCTCTCTTGCCATCTTTGGTGTGAGGTTTGGGGACCAGAACCACTGGGCTAGCCCAGGGGCTCTCTTAGGGTTCAATGACACCTAATTCCAGCATTTTATGTACCTCAGCCTTTATACAGTCCCTGACGTGGTCAGGTTGTCTGTAAAGCTTGTTCTTTACAGGCAGACTGTCACCAGTGTCCACCACATGGGTACACCAGTCAGTTTGACTAGGTATCAAGGAAAACATATGTGAAAATGATTGTAGAACCTGTCTACATTCAGTCTGCTGATGGGCAGTGAGGTTGCCTCCAAGGGTCACTCCTTCAACTGAGCCATCTTCAGGGTTCTGAGACAACAGGTCTGGGAGAGGGTCACTCTCTTCCTCCTGTCCCTCATCTGTAGCCATGAGCAAGCCCATGTCTGCCCTGTCAACATATGCTTTAAGCCTGTTAACATGGAGTACCCTGTGGGGACTCCTGGGAGTTCCTAGGTCCACCAAGTAGGTGACCTCTCCCTTCTTTTCCAGGATTGTATGGGGTCCAGACCATTTGTCTTGGAGTGCTGCTGCGGCCACTGGCTCCAACACCCATACCTTCTGTCCTGGCTGAAACTCAACCAAGACAGCCTTTTGGTCATGCCAAGCTTTCTGTAAGGCCTGGCTTGCCTCAAGGTTTTTGGATGCCTTCTCCATATACTCAGCCATCCTGGAGCGGAGACCAAGTACATAGTCCACTATGTCTTGTTTAGGCTTTTTGAGAGGTAACTCCCATCCTTCCTTCACTAAACACAGTGGGCCTCAGTGGGTAGAAGGATGTCCCATCTTCGCCTGAGCTTTTCAGGTAATCCTTTGATCATACCCTTTAGGGTCTTGTTGAATCTCTCAACAAGCCCATTGCATTGTGGGTGATAAGGGGTGGTGAACTTGTAGTTGACACCACATTCCTTCCACATAGCTGTCAAGTATCCTGACATGAAGTTGGTACCTCTGTCAGAAACTACCTCCTTAGGAAACCCCACTCTGGAGAATACTCCCAGCAGGGCCCTGGCCACAACAGGTGCTGTAGTGGTCCTAAGGGGAATTGCCTCTGGATACCTGGTGGCATGATCCACTACCACCAGTATAAATCTGTGCCCAGATGCAGTGGGAGGATCCATGGGACCCACTATGTCTATTCCCACTCTTTCAAAGGGGACCCCCACCACAGGTAGTGGTATTAGGGGGGCCTTTGTTGTGCCACCTGATTTGCCACTGGCTTGGCAGGTCACACAGGAGCGACAAAACTCCTTTGTATCTTCATTCATATGAGGCCAGTGAAAGTGAGGGACAAGCCTGTCCCAAGTCTTATTCTGGCCTAAGTGTCCTGCTAAAGGAATATTATGGGCCAAGGTAAGAAGGAAGCCCCTAAATTGCAGAGGTATAACCAACCTCCTGGTAGCACCAGGCTTGGGGTCTCTAGCCTCTGAATAAAGGAGCCCTTCATCCCAATACACTTTATGGGTACCTTGAGCATTCCCAGCAGCCTCAGCAGCAGCCAGCTGTCTGAGGGGTTCAAGAGAGGGACAGGATAACTGAGCCTGCCTCAAGTCAGCCCTTGAAGGTCCCCCTGTCCCCAGAAACTCAACCTGATCAGGTTCAAGCTCTTCAGGGACAGTTCCTTAGTGTCCTCTAGATCAGCTTCCTGGGAAGGCTGATCATCACTCTGAGGCAGGGGGGAAGGCACAGCCTTGACCCTCCTGTTCTTCTTCTTGGTAGGTGCTTGGTCCATTGTTCCTGGATCCAAGGCCTGAGGTTCAGTGAGGCACTTTTTGGCCTGTGACCTGGTCACAGCAAGGACATGTGATGATATACCTAACATCTCTGCATGAGTCCTGTACTCCACTTCTGACCATAGAGAACTCTCTAGGTCATTGCCCAACAAACATTCTACTGGGAGGTCTGCACTAACCACAACCCTTTTGAGGCCAGTTACCCCTCCCCATGAGAAGTTAACAACTGCCACACTATGTGAAGTAGTGGCATTGCTGGCATTGGTCACCAGGTAATTCTCACCTGGTATGTACTGTCCAGGGTCCACAAAGCCTGGTGTCACCATAGTGACACTGGCACATGTGTCCCTGTAGGCTTGAGCCACTTTTTCATTTATTAAAGGAGTCTGTCTGTACTTGCCCAGGTTACTGGGGCTCACAGTCAGGGACAAATCAATGTCCCCATCACAGATCAAGACTGCCTGTGTCAGGGTTCTGTCTAAGTCAGAATCTCCTTCAGTTCCCATAGTGATTCCCACTACACCCTTTGTCTGGGGACCAACACTGCTAACAGTAGTACTGGGAGCAGGTGCCTTAGGGGCAACAGTGTTGGGGGCTCCACCCTTCTTACAATCACTGGTCCAGTGAGTTGTATTCTTGCAATGATTGCACCAGGGTTTCTTTTGACCTTCTTTCTTCTTTCCCTTAGTTTGTTGTTGGGACCCACCCTCCTTAGCAGTGGTTTGGGGCCCTGTTGAAGACTTCTGGTCTTTAGATTTCTGATCTCCACCCTTTTGGTCTGTTTTCTTCTGATCACCCCCTTGGCCCTGGTTCTGGTTCTTTTGCTTAACCCTGGTTCTGACCCATTTGTCTGCCTTCTTTCCCAATTCTTGGGGAGAGGTCAGATCAGAGTCAACCAAGTGTTGATGCAGTTGCTGGTTTTGACAGTTATTTAAAATCTGTTCTCTCATCATCAAATTGTACAATCCTGTATAATCAGATACCTTACTTCCCAGCAACCAACCCTCCAAAGCCTTAGTGGCACATTCAACATATTCAGACCAGTCCTGAGTCTGTGTCTTTTGGGTGTCTCTGAACATTAACCTGTACTGTTCAGTGGTTAAGCCTAACCCATCTACCAGAACACTCTTCAGGACTCTTCAGGTCAGTAATTTCTGACATCCTCTTCTCTAACAGTGAGGAGTCTGTCTCTGCCTCTTCCTTCAAAGGAGAGCCAGAGGATTGCTGCCCACTGGTCTTCAGGAACCTGCTGTACTTTGCAGGCTCTCTCAAGAGCAGTTATCCATTTGTGGATGTCATCCCCACTTTTGTAGGGGGGCACAACCTTAGACAGGTTCCTATTATCAAAGACCCTATCTTTGTCCTTAGGGACAATGCTGCCACCAGTGGGTATAGACCCACTCTTTCTAGGTTGCCTAGCCTTGTTCAGTTTTTCTTCCATCAGGGCTACTTCTAGCTCCTGCTTCCTGATCCTCAGCTGGGCTTCCTGCATTCTGGCCTCATGTTCCCTCCTCTGAGGGGTGGTCATCCTTTTCCAGGAGTGACCTTGAGAGCCTCTAGAGCCATGAGAAGCATTGGAGTCACCTGAGCGATTCCTTTTCCTCCCAAGCCCTGTGTTAAGTCCACTGGGGAGATCCAATGGGGTAAACCCACTGTCAGTCCCCAATAGCCTTAGTTTAGCTGGGCCAAGTATAACACTTGGCACTGGGCTAGTTCTCCCTTCATCATCACTACTTTCTGTATCAGCACCTTTATCACTCTCATCCTCTGTGGTATTATTGCCATCTAAGGGGTGACTATTGGAACTGGGTACCTCTGTAGCATCTTCAGAAGGGGGGCCTCCTGTTCCTGTCCCTAAGGGGGCTAACTGGGAAGCTTTCTTGAGCTCTCTCTGATTCTCATCATTTTGCAAGAGTTCTCTGAGCTCAGCAGAGGTAGGGTTCTTGGGCTGTTTAAGGCCTCTAAGAGTTGCCAAATGCCTGAGCTCATTCTGATTAAGGGTAGCAAAGATGGATGGTGCCCTCTGGGGGTCACTCTCAACAGAGATGGGTACAGTGAACCCCTCTGCCCCAGCCATTGCTCTTAAGTGTGGGTGGATGTGTTGCAATCTACCTACACTTGGGTTTACCTACTAAACCTATCTAGTAGTTGTAGTCAGGGTGTGCTACTCCCTTTGCTCTACAACAACTAAGTTCAGTAGAACTTATGTATATCTAATCTTGTTTTATATGTACCTACAGGTACCTATGTGATCTTTCAATTGGTAACCAAGAGATTACAATGGTAAAACACAGCAAGCTCAAATCCAACCGCTGCTCACCAATGTGAGAAGTTGGCCTGGTATATGATGCTCACTAGTTAAAGTGATCACCTTGTACCATGCCAAGCAACCCTTATGGTGTGGTTGTAAGTCAACCTTTTCGGACTAGCTGCCCTAGTGGTAGCGTAGGCTAAGCAGTCTTTGAGGCTAAACTCGTGAAGCGTGTTAAGCCAGCTGTTTTACCAAATGCAACCCCCTTTTATACCAATGAAAGGACACCACACAGATATATATTCAAAATATATATGTATTTATTTCTCAAAGTAACCCCTAGTCTCTTTATGAGCACAGGAGCACAAATCGTCAAACAAGATTACAGTAGAATACACAGAAGTTGCACTTTATATGGATAGGCCCTGGTGGCCACTCGAACCATATACTAAAATAGTGGTATAAGTACCACGAACAGAAAAGGGAAAAGGCCTAGGGCCTCTAGAATCGCTGGGCCTACAAGGAGCTAACTTCAGTTAGTGACCAGGAGGTCCAAGGGTGGCCTGTGCAGAGCAAATAGTCACACGCGTGCTCCCATAGGTTTCAATGGGTGCGTAAAAAGTACAAAGTTACTGCAAAGAGGATCTTCCGGATGGACTAGGAACTCAAGATTTGGAACACAGGCACTAGAGATGTAATACTACACTTGGGCACAGGTGTGCCAGCTTTACCTCACCCACAGGAAGCGGGTGCATAGGCCTCGAAGTGCGTTGGGTTTCTTCTATCTGTTCCGTGGAGCTTGAAGACAAGGATGCTGCAGGCGGTCGGTCCGGGAGAGATGCAGTGGATCCAAGAGTGGATCGGAGATGTTGAAGACCTGTAAGCAGAGGGGACAGTGTTCACAGTCACTAGCCAGTGACCAGCGTGGCACCAGGTGGGTACCAGGCAATGTCGGGTGCAAACAGGAAGAAAGGTGTAGCTTGTCTCTGCAGCCACGTGGTCCCTGGAGGTCGACGACGTCCAGGAGTCGGTTCACGAGCTGTCCCACGCAGGCTCTCGCTGTCGGCGGTGTCGGCGACTTGATCAAAGCAAACAAGCCTTGGCAAAAGCAATTGTTGTAGGAGAGGAAATAAGCTGATGGTTCTGACCAGCAAGGTCAGAAGAACTGCTCCTTTTGAGGGGGAGCAAGGGCCAGTCTGGAGCAACCAGACCAGCGGTGTATTTCAGAAAGTTCGTTGCCAAGATGGCTACTAGCCAGCGGGCCAGCAACCGGTTAGGCGCGTCGAGTGGCAAAATGCAGAAGGGCCCCACGCAGATCGTGGAGATGCTGGAGGGCTCACCTTTGGTGCAGATGCTGCTTGGGTGTTGGGCTTCTCAGATCCCAAAGCACAACTTGGAGGGAACCTCGGTTGTTGCACTTGTCAGCTTGTCGTGGTCGTTTCAAGATGGCTGGCTCCACATGTCTCGGTGCCTCCACGGGTCTCCTCTTTTCAGGGACTGTGGATCGGGCGGTGAGAGGTCTGGAGGTCCAGGTCTTGTCAGTCTCTGGGCTCGGGCTCCGGCAGGAGGCGGCGGCAAAGCAGACGTTGATTCGCTGGATGGTGCTTGCGTTAGCAAGGTGGTCACTCCCTGACCACAGGGGAGATTGGCTTCAGTCCTCTGTGCAGCAGAGCGTCGAAGTTCCCGTCTTCTTCTTAGTGTTAAGTTGATTCCAGGATGTCTGAAGTCTTAGGACACAGCTCCTACCTTTAAGCGGATTCTAGGGGCCGGACTACCTGCTAGGTCCCTCCCTATGGGTGGGACCAGGAAGGGGGGTGGTTACACCCCCAATCCTTTGTCCAGCTCGCCCCAGGCCCGGGACTGGTGTGGCCTTGGGTACACCAATGCCCTGGGTACCTAGTGTACACTGGTACAGGGGCTGACAGGGTGATCCACTTCCAATTGGTTATGCACCTAGGGTGCATAGTTTTAATTTAGTAGAGAGAACAGCAGGCTGGGGGTCTGATTGGCAGGCCCACAGCCTCAATATGTCAAAAACCAGTGAAGCAAAAAGCAAAAATTTGGGGTGACCATAGGATAGCAGACCCTACTCTCCTACAGGAAACCTAGCAAACCTATACATTTTTGAAAACTAGACACCCAGGGGAATCCAGGATGGGGTGACTTGACTGCCTCCCACCAGGGTCTGTTACCCAGAATCCCTTGCAAACCCCAAAAATTATCCAAAAAAACACATTTTCCCAAAATTCCTGTGGTGGAAAGTTCCGGAATCTGCATGGATCCACAAATTTCCACCCATCCCGCGTTCCTCAAAGTCTTACGAGAAGAACGGTACCTCACTTGTGTGGGTCGGCCTAGTGCCCGCGACAGGAAACGGCGCAAAACGCAACGTGGTCACACCTCAATTTCGCAGTGAAAAATGACCCTTTTTTGGCAAAATGACTAGCTGTAGTTTTTGGACCCTAGCTCTGCGGGCACCTTGGGAAACCTAGCAAACCTATACATTTTTTAAAACTAGACACCCAAGGGAATCCAGGATGGGGTGACTTGACTGCCTCCCACCAGGGTCTGTTACCCAGAATCCCTTGCAAACCTAAAGAATTGTCTAAAAAACCACATTTTCCCCACATTTCTGTAGTGGAAAGTTCTGGAATCTGCGTGGATCCACAAATTTCCACCCACCCCTCGTTCCCCAAAGTCTTACGAGAAAAACGGTACCTCACTTGTGTGGGTCGGCCTAGTGCCCGCGACAGGAAACGGCGCAAAACGCAACGTGGTCACACCTCAATTTCGCAGTGAAAAATGACCCTTTTTTGGCAAAATGACTAGCTGTAATTTTTGGACCCTAGCTCTGCGGGCACCTTGGGAAACCTAGCAAACCTATACATTTTTGAAAACTAGACACCCAGGGGAATCTAGGATGGGGTGACTTGACTGCCTCCCACCAGGGTCTGTTACCCAGAATCCCTTGCAAACCTAAAAAATTATCAAAAAAAACACATTTTCCCCACATTTCTGTAGTGGAATGTTCCGGAATCTGCATCGATCCACAAATTACCACCCACCCCGCGTTCCCCAAAGTCTTACGAGAAAAATGGTACCTCACTTGTGTGGGTCGGCCTGGTGCCCGCGACAGGAAACGGCGCAAAACACAATGTGGTCACACCTCAATTTCGCAGTGAAAAATGACCCTTTTTTGGCAAAATGACTAGCTGTAGTTTTTGGACCCTAGCTCTGCGGGCACCTTGGGAAACCTAGCAAACCTATACATTTTTGAAAACTAGACACCCAGGGGAATCCAGGATGGGGTGACTTGACTGCCTCCCACCAGGGTCTGTTACCCAGAATCCCTTGCAAACCTAAAGAATTGTCTAAAAAACCACATTTTCCCACATTTCTGTAGTGGAAAGTTCTGGAATCTGCGTGGATCCACAAATTTCCACCCACCCCGCGTTCCCCAAAGTCTTACGAGAAAAACAGTACCTCACTTGTGTGGGTCGGCCTAGTGCCCGCGACAGGAAACGGCGCAAAACGCAACGTGGTCACACCTCAATTTCGCAGTGAAAAATGACCCTTTTTTGGCAAAATGACTAGCTGTAGTTTTTGGACCCTAGCTCTGCGGGCACCTTGGGAAACCTAGCAAACCTATACATTTTTGAAAACTAGACACCCAGGGGAATCCAGGATGGGTTGACTTGACTGCCTCCCACCAGGGTCTGTTACCCAGAATCCCTTGCAAACCTAAAGAATTGTCTAGAAAAACACATTTTCCCCACATTTCTGTCTTGGAAAGTTCCGGAATCTGCGTGGATCCACACATTTCCACCCATCCCTCGTTCCCCAAAGTCTTACGAGAAAAACGGTAACTCACTTGTGTGGGTCAGCCTAGTGCCCGCGACAGGAAACGGCGTAAAACGCATCGTGGTCACACCTCAATTTCGCAGTGAAAAATGACCCTTTTTTGGCAAAACGACTAGCTGTTGTTTTTGAACCCTAGCTCTGCGGGCACCTTGGGAAACCTAGCAAACCTATACATTTTTGAAAACTAGACACCCAGGGGAATCCAGGATGGAGTTACTTGACTGCCTCCCACCAGGGTCTGTTACCCAGAATCCCTTGCAAACCTAAAGAATTGTCTAGAAAAACAAATTTTCCCCACATTTCTGTAGTGGAAAGTTCCGGAATCTGCGTGGATCCACAAACTTCCACCCACCCCGCGTTCCCCAAAGTCTTACGAGAAAAACGGTATCTCACTTGTGTGGGTCGGCCTAGTGCCCGCGACAGGAAACGGCGTAAAACGCAACGTGGTCACACCTCAATTTCGCAGTGAAAAATGACCCTTTTTTGACAAAATGACTAGCTGTAGTTTTTGAACCCTAGCTCTGCGGGCACTTTGGGAAACCTAGCAAACCTATACATTTTTGAAAACTAGACACACAGGGGAATCCAGGATGGGGTGACTTGACTGCCTCCCACCAGGGTCTGTTACCCAGAATCCTTTGCAAACCCCAAAAATTATCAAACAAAACACATTTTCCCAATATTCCTGTGGTGGAAAGTTCCGGAATCTGCGTGGATCCACAAATTTCCACCCATCCCGCGTTCCTCAAAGTCTTACGAGAAAAACGGTACCTCACTTGTGTGGGTCGACCTAGTGCCCGCGACAGGAAACGGCGCAAAACGCAACGTGGTCACACCTCAATTTCGCAGTGAAAAATGACCCTTTTTTGGCAAAACGACTAACTCTAGTTTTTGAACACTAGCTCTGCGGGCACCTTGGGAAACCTAGCAAACCTATACATTTTTGAAAACTAGACTCCCAGGGACTTCCAGGATGGGGTGACTTGACTGCCTCCCACCAGGGTCTGTTACCCAGAATCCCTTGTAAACCTAAAAAATTGTCAAAAAAAACACATTTTCCCCACATTTCTGTATTGGAATGTTCCGGAATCTGCGTGGATCCACAAATTTCCACCCACCCCTCATTCCCCAAAGTCTTACGAGAAAAACGGTAACTCACTTGTGCGGGTCGGCCTAGTGCCCGCGACAGGAAACGGCGTAAAACGCATCGTGGTCACACCTCAATTTCGCAGTGAAAAATGACCCTTTTTTGGCAAAACGACTAGCTGTTGTTTTTGAACCCTAGCTCTGCGGGCACCTTGGGAAACCTAGCAAACCTATACATTTTTGAAAACTAGACACCCAGGGGAATCCAGGATGGAGTTACTTGACTGCCTCCCACCAGGGTCTGTTACCCAGAATCCCCTGCAAACCTAAAAAATTGTCCAAAAAAACACATTTTCCCCACATTTCTGTGGTGGAAAGTTCCGGAATCTGCGTGGATCCACAAATTTCCACCCACCCCGTGTTCCCCAAAGTCTTATGAGAAAAACGGTACCTCACTTGTGTGGGTCGGCCTAGTGCCCGCGACAGGAAACGGCGTAAAACGCATCGTGGTCACACCTCAATTTCGCAGTGAAAAATGACCCTTTTTTGGCAAAACGACTAGCTGTAGATTTTGAACCCTAGCTCTGCGGGCACCTTGGGAAACCTAGCAAACCTATACATTTTTTTGAAAACTAGACACCCAGGGGACTCCAGGATGGGGTGACTTGACTGGCACAACCAGGGTCTGTTACCCAGAATCCCTTGCAAACCTAAAAAATTGTCAAAAAAGAACACATTTTCCCCACATTTCTGTAGTGGAAAGTTCCGGAATCTGCGTGGATCCACAAATTTCCATGCACCCCGCGTTCCTCAAAGTCTTACAAGAAAAACGGTACCTCACTTGTGTGGGTCGGCCTAGTGCCCGCGACAGGAAACGGCGCAAAACGCAACGTGGTCACACCTTAATTTCGCAGTGAAAAATGACCCTTGTTTGGGAAAATGACTAGCTGTAGTTTTTGGACCCTAGCTCTGCGGGCACCTTGGGAAACCTAGCAAACCTATACATTTTTGAAAACTAGACACCCAGGAGAATCCAGGATGGGGTGACTTGACTACCTCCCACTAGGGTCTGTTACCCAGAATCCCTTGCAAACCTAAAGAATTGTCTAAAAAATACACATTTTCCCCACATTTCTGTCGTGGAACGTTCCGGAATCTGCGTGGATCCACAAATTTCCACCCACCCCTCGTTCCCCAAAGTCTTACGAGAAAAACGGTAACTCACTTGTGTGGGTCGGCCTAGTGCCCGCGACAGGAAACGGCGTAAAACGCATCGTGGTCACACCTCAATTTCGCACTGAAAAATGACCCTTTTTTGGCAAAACGACTAGCTGTCGTTTTTGAACCCTAGCTCTGCGGGCACCTTGGGAAACCTAGCAAACCTATACATTTTTGAAAACTAGACACCCAGGGGAATCCAGGATGGGGTGACTTGACTGGCACAACCAGGGTCTGATACCCAGAATCCCTTGCAAACCTAAAAAATTGTCCAAAAAAATACATTTTCCCCACATTTCTGTGGTGGAAAGTTCCGGAATCTGCGTGGATCCACAAATTTTCACCCACCCCGCGTTCCCCAAAGTCTTATGAGAAAAATGGTACCTCACTTGTGTGGGTCGGCCTAGTGCCCGCGACAGGAAACGACACAAAACGCACGGTGGTCACATCTCAATTTCGCAGTGAAAAATTACCCTTTTTTGGCAAAATGACTAGCTGTAGTTTTTTAACCCTAGCTCTGCGGGCACCTTGGGAAACCTAGCAAACCTATACATTTTTGAAAACTAGACAGCCAGGGGAATCCAGGATGGGGTGACTTGACTGCCTCCCACCAGGGTCTGTTACCCAGAATCCCTTGCAAACCTAAAAAATTGTCAAAAAACAACACATTTTCCCCACATTTCTGTAGTGGAAAGTTCCGGAATCTGCGTGAATCCACAAATTTCCACACACCCCGCGTTCCCCAAAGTCTTACAAGAAAAACGGTACCTCACTTGTGTGGGTCGGCCTAGTGCCTGCGACAGGAAACGGCGCAAAACGCAACGTGGTCACATCTCAATTTCGCAGTGAAAAATGACCCTTTTTTGGCAAAACGACTAGCTGTAGTTTTTTAACCCTAGCTCTGCGGGCACCTTGGGAAACCTAGCAAACCTATACATTTTTGAAAACTAGACACCCAGGGGAATCCAGGATGGGGTGACTTGACTGCCTGCTACCAGGGTCTGTTACCGAGAATCCCTTGCAAACCTAAAAAATTGTCCAAAAAAACACATTTTCCCCACATTTCTGTGGTGGAAAGTTCCGGAATCTGCGTGGATCTACAAATTTCCACCTACCTCCGTTCCCCAAAGTCTTACGAGAAAAACGGTACCTCACTTGTGTGGGTCGGCCTAGTGCCCGCGACAGGAAACGGCGTAAAACGCATCGTGGTCACACCTCAATTTCGCAGTGAAAAATGACCCTTTTTTGGCAAAACGACTAGCTGTAGTTTTTGAACCCTAGCTCTGCGGGCACCTTGGGAAACCTAGCTAACCTACACATTTTTGAAAACTAGACACCCAGGGGAATCCAGGATGGGGTGACTTGACTGCCTCCCACCAGGGTGTGATACCCAGAATCCCTTGCAAACCTAAAATATTGTCCAAAAAAACACATTTTCCCCATATTTCTGTGCTGGAAAGTTCCGGAATCTGTGTGGATCCACAAATTTCCACCCACCCCGCGTTCCCCAACGTCTTACGAGAAAAATGGTACCTCACTTGTGTGGGTCGGCCTAGTGCCTGCATCAGGAAACGGTGCAAAACGCAACATGGTCACATCTCAATTTCGCAGTGAAAAATTACCCTTTTTTGGCAAAATGACTAGCTGTAGTTTTTTAACCCTAGCTCTGCGGGCACCTCGGGAAACCTAGCAAACCTATACATTTTTGAAAACTAGACACCCAGGGGAATCCAGGATGGGGTGACTTGACTGCCTCCCACCAGGGTCTGTTACCCAGAATCCCTTGCAAACCTAAAGAATTGTCTAAAAAAAACACATTTTCCCCACATTTCTGTCGTGGAACGTTCCGGAATCTGCGTGGATCCACAAATTTCCACCCACCCCTCGTTCCCCAAAGTCTTACGAGAAAAACGGTAACTCACTTGTGTGGGTCGGCCTAGTGCCCGCGACAGGAAACGGCGTAAAACGCATCGTGGTCACACCTCAATTTCGCACTGAAAAATGACCCTTTTTTGGCAAAACGACTAGCTGTCGTTTTTGAACCATAGCTCTGCGGGCACCTTGGGAAACCTAGCAAACCTATACATTTTTGAAAACTAGACACCCAGGGGAATCCAGGATGGGGTGACTTGACTGGCCCAACCAGGGTCTGATACCCAGAATCCCTTGCAAACCTAATAAATTGTCCAAAAAAACACATTTTCCCCACATTTCTGTGGTGGAAAGTTCCGGAATCTGCGTGGATCCACAAAGTTCCACCCACCCCGCGTTCCCAAAAGTCTTACGAGAAAAACGGTACCTCACTTGTGTGGGTCGGCCTAGTGCCCGCGACAGGAAACGGCATAAAACGAATCGTTGTCACACCTCAATTTCGCAGTGAAAAATGACCCTTTTTTGGCAAAACGACTAGCTGTAGTTTTTGAACCCTAGCTCTGCGGGCACCTTGGGAAACCTAGCAAACCTATACATTTTTGAAAACTAGACACCCAGGGGAATCCAGGATGGGGTGACTTGACTGGCACAACCAGGGTCTGTTACCCAGAATCCCTTGCAAACCTAAAAAATTGTCCAAAAAAATACATTTTCCCCACATTTCTGTGGTGGAAAGTTCCGGAATCTGCGTGGATCCACAAATTTCCACCCACCCCGCGTTCCCCAAAGTCTTATGAGAAAAACGGTACCTCACTTGTGTGGGTCGGCCTAGTGCCCGCGACAGGAAACGACACAAAACGCACCGTGGTCACATCTCAATTTCGCAGTGAAAAATTACCCTTTTTTGGCAAAATGACTAGCTGTAGTTTTTTAACCCTAGCTCTGCGGGCACCTCGGGAAACCTAGCAAACTTATACATTTTTGAAAACTAGACACCCAGGGGAATCCAGGATGGGGTGACTTGACTGGCACAACCAGGGTCTGTTACCCAGAATCCCTTGCAAACCTAAAAATTGTCCAAAAAAATACATTTTCCCCACATTTCTGTGGTGGAAAGTTCTGGAATCTGCGTGGATCCACAAATTTCCACCCACCCCGCGTTCCCCAAAGTCTTATGAGAAAAACGTTACCTCACTTGTGTGGGTCGGCCTAGTACCCGCGACAGGAAACGACGCAAAACGCACCGTGGTCACATCTCAATTTCGCAGTGAAAAATTACCCTTTTTTGGCAAAATGACTAGCTGTAGTTTTTTAACCCTAGCTCTGCGGGCACCTTGGGAAACCTAGCAAACCTATACATTTTTGAAAAACTAGACAGCCAGGGGAATCCAGGATGGGGTGACTTGACTGCCTCCCACCAGGGTCTGTTACCCAGAATCCCTTGCAAACCTAAAAAATTGTCAAAAAACAACACATTTTCCCCATATTTCTGTGGTGGAAAGTTCCGGAATCTGCGTGAATCCACAAATTTCCACACACCCCGCGTTCCCCAAAGTCTTACAAGAAAAACGGTACCTCACTTGTGTGGGTCGGCCTAGTGCCTGCGACAGGAAACGGCGCAAAACGCAACGTGGTCACATCTCAATTTCGCAGTGAAAAATGACCGTTTTTTGGCAAAACGACTAGCTGTAGTTTTTTAAACCTAGCTCTGCGGGCACCTTGGGAAACCTAGCAAACCTATACATTTTTGAAAACTAGACACCCAGGGGAATCCAGGATGGGGTGACTGGACTGTCTCCCACCAGGGTCTGTTACCCAGAATCCCTTGCAAACCTAAAAAATTGTCCAAAAAAACACATTTTCCCCACATTTCTGTGCTGGAAAGTTCCGGAATCTGCGTGGATCCACAAATTTCCACCCATCCCGCGTTCCCCAACGTCTTACGAGAAAAATGGTACCTCACTTGTGTGGGTCGGCCTAGTGCCTGCATCAGGAAACGGCGCAAAACGCAACGTGGTCACATCTCAATTTCGCAGTGAAAAATGACCCTTTTTTGGCAAAATGACTAGCTGTAGTTTTTTAACCCTAGCTCTGCGGGCACCTTGGGAAACCTAGCAAACCTACACATTTTTGAAAACTAGACACCCAGGGGAATCCAGGATGGGGTGACTTGACTAACTCCCACCAGGGTGTGATACCCAGAATCCCTTGCAAACCTAAAAAATTGTCAAAAAAACCACTTTTTCCCCACATTTCTGTAGTGGAAAGTTCCGGAATCTGCGTGGATCCACAAATTTCCACCCACCCCGCGTTCCCCAAAGTCTTATGAGAAAAACGGTAACTCACTTGTGTGGGTCGGCCTAGTGCCCACGACAGGAAACGATGCAAAACGCACCGTGGTCACATCTCAATTTCGCAGTGAAAAATTACCCTTTTTTGGCAAAATGACTAGCTGTAGTTTTTTAACCCTAGCTCTGCGGGCACCTTGGGAAACCTAGCAAACCTATACATTTTTGAAAACTAGACACCCAGGGGAATCCAGGATAGGGTGACTTGACTGCCTCCCACCAGGGTGTGATACCCAGAATCCCTTGCAAACCTAAAAAATTGTCAAAAAAACCACTTTTTCCCCACATTTCTGTAGTGGAAAGTTCCGGAATCTGCGTGGATCCACAAATTTCCACCCACCCCGCGTTCCCCAAAGTCTTATGAGAAAAATGGTAACTCACTTGTGTGGGTCGGCCTAGTGCCCGCGACAGGAAACGATGCAAAACGCACCGTGGTCACATCTCAATTTTCGCAGTGAAAAATTACCCTTTTTTGGCAAAATGACTAGCTGTAGTTTTTTAACCCTAGCTCTGCGGGCACCTTAGGAAACCTAGCAAAAATATACATTTTTGAAAACTAGACAGCCAGGGGAATCCAGGATGGGGTGACTTGACTGCCTCCCACCAGGGTCTGTTACCCAGAATCCCTTGCAAACCTAAAAAATTGTCAAAAAAGAACACATTTTCCCCACATTTCTGTAGTGGAAAGTTCCGGAATCTGCGTGGATCCACAAATTTCCACACACCCCATGTTCCCCAAAGTCTTACAAGAAAAACGGTACCTCACTTGTGTGGGTCGGCCTAGTGCCTGCGACAGGAAACGGCGCAAAACCCAACGTGGTCACATCTCAATTTCGCAGTGAAAAATGACCCTTTTTTGGCAAAACGACTAGCTGTAGTTTTTGAACCCTAGCTCTGCGGGCACCTTGGGAAATGTGAGAAGTTGGCCTGGTATATGATGCTCACTAGTTAAAGTGATCACCTTGTACCATGCCAAGCAACCCTTATGGTGTGGTTGTAAGTCAACCTTTTCGTACTAGCTGCCCTAGTGGTAGCGTAGGCTAAGCAGTCTTTGAGGCTAAACTCGTGAAGCGTGTTAAGCCAGCTGTTTTACCAAATGTAACCCCCTTTTATACCAATGAAAGGACACCACACAGATATATATTCAAAATATATATGTGTTTATTTCTCAAAGTAACCCCTAGTCTCTTTATGAGCACAGGAGCACAAATCGTCAAACAAGATTACAGTAGAATACACAGAAGTTGCACTTTATATGGATAGGCCCTGGTGGCCGCTCAAACCATATACTAAAATAGTGGTATAAGTACCACGAACAGAAAAGGGAAAAGGCCTAGGGCCTCTAGAATCGCTGGGCCTACAAGGAGCTAACTTCAGTTAGTGACCAGGAGGTCCACGGGTGGCGTGTGCAGAGCAAATAGTCACACGCGTGCTCCCATAGGTTTCAATGGGTGCGTAAAAATTACAAAGTTACTGCAAAGAGGATCTTCGGGATGGACTAGGAACTCAAGATTTGGAACACAGGCACTAGAGATGTATTACTACACTTGGGCACAGGTGTGCCAGCTTTACCTCACCCACAGGAAGCGGGTGCATAGGCCTCGAAGTGCGTCGGGTTTCTTCTATCTGTTCCGTGGAGCCTGAAGACAAAGATGCTGCAGGCGGTCGGTCCGGGAGAGATGCAGTGGATCCAAGAGTGGATCGGGGATGCTGAAGACCTGTAAGCAGAGGGGAAAGTGTTCACAGTCACAAGCCAGTGACCAGCGTGGCACCGGGTGGGTACCAGGCAATGTCGGGTGCAAACAGGAAGAAAGGTGTAGCTTGTCTCTGCAGCCACGTGGTCCCTGGAGGTCGACGACGTCCAGGAGTCAGTTCACGAGCTGTCCCACGCAGGCTCTCGCTGTCGGCGGTGTCGGCGACTTGATCGAAGCAAACAAGCCTTGGCAAAAGCAATTGTTGTAGGAGATGAAATAAGCTGATGGTTCTGACCAGCAAGGTCAGAAGGACTGCTCCTTTGGAGGGGAGCAAGGGCCAGTCTGGAGCAACCAGACCAGCGGTGTATTTTGTAGAGTTCGTTGCCAAGATGGCTACTAGCCAGCGGGTCAGCAACCGGTTAGGCGCGTCGAGTGGCAAGATGCAGAAGGGCCCCACGCAGATCGTGGAGATGCTGGAGGGCTCACCTTTGGTGCAGATGCTGCTCGGGTGTTGGGCTTCTCAGATCCCAAAGCACAACTTGGTGGGAGCCTCGGTTGTTGCACTTGTCAGCTTGTCGTGGTCGTTTCAAGATGGCTGGCTCCACGTGTCTCAGTGCCTCCACGGGTCTCCTCTTTTCAGGGACTGTGGATCGGGCGGTGAGAGGTCTGGAGGTCCAGGTCTTGTCAGTCTCTGGGCTCGAGCTCCGGCGGGAGGCGGCGGCAAAGCAGACGTTGATTCGCTGGATGGTGCTTGCGTTAGCAAGGTGGTCACTCCCTGACCACAGGGGAGATTGGCTTCAGTCCTCTGTGCAGCAGAGCTTCGAAGTTCCCGTCTTCTTCTTAGTGTTAAGTTGATTCCAGGATGTCTGAAGTCTTAGGACACAGCTCCTACCTTTAAGCGGATTCTAGGGGCCGGACTACCTGCTAGGTCCCTCCCTATGGGTGGGACCAGGAAGGGGGGTGGTTACACCCCCAATCCTTTGTCCAGCTCGCCCCAGGCCCGGGACTGGTGTGCCCCAGGACCGGTTTGAACTGGCATATGCACCGAGGCTCCTTGTGAGCCACAGGCATGTCTGGTTTCTTTCAAGCCCTACCTGACCAATACACAAAATCCTGTCTGGGGTGGTGCACGCACCTCCCCTGGCAGGAAACCCTTTGTCCACACCTCCCAAGCTGGAAGGACTCCCAGCAGCAGGAGGGCAGACTTGTGTCTGTGGTGGCAGCATCCATTTTGTGGAGCTGAGGCTATGTCTGATTTTACCCGGGTTTCAGGTACTGTACATGTCGTGTCCCTCTAGAAGGGTGGAATGCTAACCCCGTCGCCAGAATTGGCGAGGGGTTAGTATTCCAATTCGTATGACACCTTACTCGACATGTTTTGATAAAGCCAAACCAAAGATAGCATTTAACCGCGAGGTTCATAATGCACTTAAGAGTATATGGTATGACGATATCTGGAAACAGTAGAAGGAAGTTGTTCCGACCACTGCAGACAGGCTCAGCTCATGCCAGAGCACCATCTCACATGGAACCAAGCACTCTGCCTTCAGGATTGTTAAGGCCTGCCATAGGAGTGACTTATAGGTTACCATGTGTCCCATTTAAGGTTAGGTATAGGTATACTACACCTAAGCAAATGGTGATTACACCAACTTACCCCAGCTGACTGATCAGCCAGTTGTGTCAAATTGTTAGGCCAAGCCTGGGGTGGCATAGTACATGCTTCAGCCCCTGGCAGGCCTTGGGTACACCAATGCCCTGGGTACCTAGTGTACACTGGTACAGGGGCTGACAGGGTGATCCACTTCCAATTGGTTATGCACCTAGGGTGCATAGTTTTAATTTAGTAGAGAGAACAGCAGGCTGGGGGTCTGATTGGCAGGCCCACAGCCTCAATATGTCAAAAACCAGTGAAGCAAAAAGCAAAAATTTGGGGTGACCATAGGATAGCAGACCATACTCTCCTACACAACCCCCCCCCAAATGCTGGGACATTAAACTAGCCTTGACCAGTCTCGTCTTCATGTCCTAAGTGGAAGTACCTGGAGAGACCATCTGCATTCCCATGGTCAGTACCTGGCCGGTGCTCCACTGTAAAGTCCATCCCCTGTAGGGAAATGGACCACCTAAGCAGTTTGGGGTTTTCACCCTTCATCTGATTTAGCCACAAGAGGGGCTTATGGTCGGTCTGAATCTTGAAGTGAGTGCCAAACAAGTATGGCCTCAGCTTCTTCAGGGCCCACACCACAGCAAAGGCCTCCCTCTCAATAGCTGACCAATTCTTCTCTCTGGGGGTCAACCTTCTGCTAATAAAAGCAATGGGTTGGTCTTGACCATCTACATTAAGTTGTGACAGCACAGCTCCCACACCAAACTCAGAAGCATCTGTTTGGACAATAAACTCTTTGGAGTAGTCAGGACTTTTCAGGATAGGTGCAGAGCACATGGCCTCCTTCAGGTCATCAAATGCCTTTTGACAGCTTACTGTCCACTGAACCTTTTTGGGCATCTTCTTGGATGTCAGATCATTAAGAGGAGTCACAATGGACCCATAGTTCTTAACAAACTTCCTGTAGTACCCAGTCAAGCCCAAGAATGCTCGAACTTGAGTCTGGGTGGTTGGAGGGGACCAGTCCTTGATGGATTGTATCTTACTCTCCAGTGGTTGAACTTGGCCTCCACCTACAAGGTGGCCCAAATATACAACCTTACTCTGCCCTATCTAGCACTTAGTAGCCTTGATAGTGAGGCCTGCCCTTTGCAGAGCCTCAAGAGCCTTCTTCAGGTGGATCAGGTGATCCTCCCAGGTGGAGCTAAAGACAGCAATGTCATCAAGATATGCTGCGCAAAAGTCATCCAACCCAGTAAGGACTTGGTTCACCAGCCTTTGGAAGGTGGCAGGTGCATTCTTCAGACCAAAGGGCATCACCACAAACTGGTAGTGCCCACCTGGGGTTGAGAATGCTGTTTTGGCCTTAGACTCCTCAGCTAATCTGATTTGCCAATAGCCAGCTGTTAAGTCAAATGTGCTCAAAAACTTTGCAGAAGCTAGTTTGTCTATGAGCTCATCTGCCCTTGGAATAGGGTGTGCATCTGTCCTGGTGACAGCATTGAGACCCCTGTAGTCCACACAGAACCTCATCTCTCTCTTGCCATCTTTGGTGTGAGGTTTGGGGACCAGAACCACTGGGCTAGCCCAGGGGCTCTCTGAGGGTTCAATGACACCTAATTCCAGCATTTTATGTACCTCAGCCTTTATACAGTCCCTGACGTGGTCAGGTTGTCTGTAAAGCTTGTTCTTTACAGGCAGACTGTCACCAGTGTCCACCACATGGGTACACCAGTCAGTTTGACTAGGTATCAAGGAAAACATATGTGAAAATGATTGTAGAACCTGTCTACATTCAGTCTGCTGATGGGCAGTGAGGTTGCCTCCAAGGGTCACTCCTTCAACTGAGCCATCTTCAGGGTTCTGAGACAACAGGTCTGGGAGAGGGTCACTCTCTTCCTCCTGTCCCTCATCTGTAGCCATGAGCAAGCCCATGTCTGCCCTGTCAACATATGCTTTAAGCCTGTTAACATGGAGTACCCTGTGGGGACTCCTGGGAGTTCCTAGGTCGACCAAGTAGGTGACCTCTCCCTTCTTTTCCAGGATTGTATGGGGTCCAGACCATTTGTCTTGGAGTGCTGCTGGGGCCACTGGCTCCAACACCCATTCCTTCTGTCCTGGCTGAAACTCAACCAAGACAGCCTTTTGGTCATGCCAAGCTTTCTGTAAGGCCTGGCTTGCCACAAGGTTTTTGGATGCCTTCTCCATATACTCAGCCATCCTGGAGCGGAGACCAAGTACATAGTCCACTATGTCTAGCTTAGGCTTTTTGAGAGGTAACTCCCATCCTTCCTTCACCAAACACAGTGGGCCTCTTACAGGGTGCCCAAACAACAATTCAAAGGGGCTGTAGCCAACTCCTTTTTGTGGGACCTCTCTGTAAGCAAACAGAAGGCAGGGTAGAAGGATGTCCCATCTTCGCCTGAGCTTTTCAGGTAATCCTTTGATCATACCCTTTAGGGTCTTGTTGAATCTCTCAACAAGCCCATTGCATTGTGGGTGATAAGGGGTGGTGAACTTGTAGTTGACACCACATTCCTTCCACATAGCTGTCAAGTATCCTGACATAAAGTTGGTACCTCTGTCAGATACTACCTCCTTAGGAAACCCCACTCTGGAGAATACTCCCAGCAGGGCCCTGGCCACAACAGGAGCTGTAGTGGTCCTAAGGGGAATTGCCTCTGGATACCTGGTGGCATGATCCACTACCACCAGTATAAATCTGTGCCCAGATGCAGTGGGAGGATCCATGGGACCCACTATATCTATTCCCTCTCTTTCAAAGGGGACCCCCACCACAGGTAGTGGTATTATGGGGGCCTTTGTTGTGCCACCTGATTTGCCACTGGCTTGGCAGGTCACACAGGAGCGACAAAACTCCTTTGTATCTTCATTCATATGAGGCCAGTGAAAGTGAGGGACAAGCCTGTCCCAAGTCTTGTTCTGGCCTAAGTGTCCTGCTAAAGGAATATCATGGGCCAAGGTAAGAAGGAAGCCCCTAAATTGCAGAGGTATAACCAACCTCCTGGTAGCACCAGGCTTGGGGTCTCTAGCCTCTGAATAAAGGAGCCCTTCATCCCAATACACTTTATGGGTACCTTGAGCATTCCCAGCAGCCTCAGCAGCAGCCAGCTGTCTGAGGGGTTCAAGAGAGGGACAGGATAACTGAGCCTGCCTCAAGTCAGCCCTTGAAGGTCCCCCTGTCCCCAGAAACTCAACCTGATCAGGTTCAAGCTCTTCAGGGACAGTTCCTTCAGGGTCCTCTAGATCAGCTTCCTGGGAAGGCTGATCATCACTCTGAGGCAGGGGGGAAGGCACAGCCTTGACCCTCCTGTTCTTCTTCTTGGTAGGTGCTTGGTCCATTGTTCCAGGATCCAAGACCTGAGGTTCAGTGAGGCACTTTTTGGCCTGTGACCTGGTCACAGCAAGGACATGTGATGATATACCTAACATCTCTGCATGAGTCCTGTACTCCACTTCTGACCATAGAGAACTCTCTAGGTCATTGCCCAACAAACATTCTACTGGGAGGTCTGCACTAACCACAACCCTTTTGAGGCCAGTTACCCCTCCCCATGAGAAGTTAACAACTGCCACACTATGAGAAGTAGTGGCATTGCTGGCATTGGTCACCAGGTAGTTCTCACCTGGTATGTACTGTCCAGGGTCCACAAAGCCTGGTGTCACCATAGTGACACTGGCACATGTGTCCCTGTAGGCTTGAGCCACTTTGTCATTAATTAAAGGAGTCTGTCTGTACTTGCCCAGGTTACTGGGGCTCACAGTCAGGGACAAATCAATGTCCCCATCACAGATCAAGACTGCCTGTGTCAGGGTTCTGTCTAAGTCAGAATCTCCTTCAGTTCCCATAGTGATTCCCACTACACCCTTTGTCTGGGGACCAACACTGCTAACAGTAGTACTGGGAGCAGGTGCCTTAGGGGCAACAGTGTTGGGGGCTCCACCCTTTTTGCAATCACTAGTCCAGTGAGTTGTATTTTTGCAATGATTGCACCAGGGTTTCTTTTGACCTTCCTTCTTCTTTTTGGACTGTTGTTGGGACCCACCCTCCTTAGCAGTAGTTTGGGGCCCTGTTGAAGACTTCTGGTCTTTAGATTTCTGATCTCCACCCTTCTGGTCTGTTTTCTTCTGATCACCCCCTTGGCCCTGGTTCTGGTTCTTTTGCTTAACCCTGGTTCTGACCCATTTGTCTGCCTTCTTTCCCAATTCTTGGGGAGAGGTCAGATCAGAGTCAACCAAGTGTTGATGCAGTTGCTGGTTTTGACAGTTATTTAAAATCTGTTCTCTCATCATCAAATTATACAATCCTGTAAAATCAGATACCTTACTTCCCAGCAACCAACCCTCCAAAGCCTTAGTGGCACATTCAACATATTCAGACCAGTCCTGAGTCTGTGTCTTTTGGGTGTCTCTGAACATTAACCTGTACTGTTCAGTGGTTAAGCCTAACCCATCTACCAGAACACTCTTCAGGACTCTGTAATTTCTGACATCCTCTTCTCTAACAGTGAGGAGTCTGTCTCTGCCTCTTCCTTCAAAGGAGAGCCAGAGGATTGCTGCCCACTGGTCTTCAGGAACCTGCTGTACTTTGCAGGCTCTCTCAAGAGCAGTTATCCATTTGTGGATGTCATCCCCACTTTTGTAGGGGGGCACAACCTTAGACAGGTTCCTAGTATCAAAGACCCTATCTTTGTCCTTAGGGACAATGCTGCCACCAGTGGGTATGGACCCACTCTCTCTAGGTTGCCTAGCCTTGTTCAGTTTTTCTTCCATCAGGGCTACTTCTAGCTCCTGCTTCCTGATCCTCAGCTGGGCTTCCTGCATTCTGGCCTCATGTTCCCTCCTCTGAGGGGTGGTCATCCTTTTCCTGGAGTGACCTTGAGAGCCTCTAGAGCCATGAGAAGCATTGGAGTCACCTGAGCGATTCCTCTGCCTCCCAAGCCCTGTGTTAAGTCCACTGGGGAGATCCAATGGGGTAAACCCACTGTCAATCCCCAATAGCCTTAGTTTAGCTGGGCCAAGTATAACACTTGGCACTGGGCTAGTTCTCCCTTCATCATCACTACTTTCTGTATCCTCACCACTTTCCTCCCCTGTAGTATGATTCTCATCTAAGGGATGGCTATTGGAACTGGGTACCTCTGTAGCATCTTCAGAAGGGGGGCCTCCTGTTCCTGACCCTAAGGGGGCTAACTGGGAAGCTTTCCTGAGTTCTCTCTGATTCTCATCATTTTGTAAGAGTTCTCTGAGCTCAGCAGAGGTAGGGTTCTTGGGCTGTTTAAGGCCTCTAAGAGTTGCCAAATGCCTGAGCTCATTCTGGTTAAGGGTAGCAAAGCTGGATGGTGCCCTCTGGGGGTCACTCTCAACAGAGATGGGTACAGTGGACCCCTCTGCCCCGGCCATTGCTCTTAAGTGTGGGTGGATGTGTTGCAATCTACCTACACTTGGGTTTACCTACTAAACCTATCTAGTAGTTGTAGTCAGGGTGTGCTACTCCCTTTGCTCTACAACAACTAAGTTCAGTAGAACTTATGTATATCTAATCTTGTTTTATATGTACCTACAGGTACCTATGTGATCTTTCAATTGGTAACCAAGAGATTACAATGGTAAAACACAGCAAGCTCAAATCCAACCGCTGCTCACCAATGTGAGAAGTTGGCCTGGTATATGATGCTCACTAGTTAAAGTGATCACCTTGTACCATGCCAAGCAACCCTTATGGTGTGGTTGTAAGTCAACCTTTTCGGACTAGCTGCCCTAGTGGTAGCGTAGGCTAAGCAGTCTTTGAGGCTAAACTCGTGAAGCGTGTTAAGCCAGCTGTTTTACCAAATGCAACCCCCTTTTATACCAATGAAAGGACACCACACAGATATATATTCAAAATATATATGTGTTTATTTCTCAAAGTAACCCCTAGTCTCTTTATGAGCACAGGAGCACAAATCGTCAAACAAGATTACAGTAGAATACACAGAAGTTGCACTTTATATGGATAGGCCCTGGTGGCCGCTCAAACCATATACTAAAATAGTGGTATAAGTAACACGAACAGAAAAGGGAAAAGGCCTAGGGCCTCTAGAATCGCTAGGCCTACAAGGAGCTAACTTCAGTTAGTGACCAGGAGGTCCACGGGTGGCGTGTGCAGAGCAAATAGTCACACGCGTGCTCCCATAGGTTTCAATGGGTGCGTAAAAAGTACAAAGTTACTGCAAAGAGGATCTTCCGGATGGACTAGGAACTCAAGATTTGGAACACAGGCACTAGAGATGTATTACTACACTTGGGCACAGGTGTGCCAGCTTTACCTCACCCACAGGAAGCGGGTGCATAGGCCTCGAAGTGCGTCGGGTTTTTTCTATCTGTTCCGTGGAGCCTGAAGACAAAGATGCTGCAGGCGGTCGGTCCGGGAGAGATGCAGTGGATCCAAGAGTGGATCGGGGATGCTGAAGACCTGTAAGCAGAGGGGACAGTGTTCACAGTCACTAGCCAGTGACCAGCGTGGCACCGGGTGGGTACCAGGCAATGTCGGGTGCAAACAGGAAGAAAGGTGTAGCTTGTCTCTGCAGCCACGTGGTCCCTGGAGGTCGACGACGTCCAGGAGTTGGTTCACGAGCTGTCCCACGCAGGCTCTCGCTGTCGGCGGTGTCGGCGACTTGATCGAAGCAAACAAGCCTTGGCAAAAGCAATTGTTGTAGGAGATGAAATAAGCTGATGGTTCTGACCAGAAAGGTCAGAAGGACTGCTCCTTTGGAGGGGAGCAAGGGCCATTCTGGAGCAACCAGACCAGTGGTGTATTTCGTAGAGTTCATCGCCAAGATGGCTACTAGCCAGCGGGCCAGCAACCGGTTAGGCGCGTCGAGTGGCAAGATGCAGAAGGGCCCCACGCAGATCGTGGAGATGCTGGAGGGCTCACCTTTGGTACAGATGCTGCTCGGGTGTTGGGCTTCTCAGATCCCAAAGCACAACTTGGAGGGAGCCTCGGTTGTTGCACTTGTCAGCTTGTTGTGGTCGTTTCAAGATGGCTGGCTCCACGTGTCTCGGTGCCTCCACGGGTCTCCTCTTTTCAGGGACTGTGGATCGGGCGGTGAGAGGTCTGGAGGTCCAGGTCTTGTCAGTCTCTGGGCTTGGGCTCCGGCGGGAGGTGGCGGCAAAGCAGACGTTGATTCGCTGGATGGTGCTTGCGTTAGCAAGGTGGTCACTCCCTGACCACAGGGGAGATTGGCTTCAGTCCTCTGTGCAGCAGAGCGTCGAAGTTCCCATCTTCTTCTTAGTGTTAAGTTGATTCCAGGATGTCTGAAGTCTTAGGACACAGCTCCTACCTTTAAGCGGATTCTAGGGGCCGGACTACCTGCTAGGTCCCTCCCTATGGGTGGGACCAGGAAGGGGGGTGGTTACACCCCCAATCCTTTGTCCAGCTCGCCCCAGGCCTGGGACTGGTGTGCCCCAGGACCGGTTTGAACTGGCATAT
The DNA here is from genome assembly GCF_964204655.1 of Triturus cristatus. Taxonomy (NCBI): domain Eukaryota; kingdom Metazoa; phylum Chordata; class Amphibia; order Caudata; family Salamandridae; genus Triturus; species Triturus cristatus. The sequence continues at coordinate 750,271,617 of NC_140579.1, forward strand.
GCACCGAGGCTCCTTGTGAGCCACAGGCATGTCTGGTTTCTTTCAAGCCCTACCTGACCAATACACAAAATCCTGTCTGGGGTGGTGCACGCACCTCCCCTGGTAGGAAACCCTTTGTCCACACCTCCCAAGCTGGAAGGACTCCCAGCAGCAGGAGGGCAGACTTGTGTCTGTGGTGGCAGCATCCATTTTGTGGAGCTGAGGCTATGTCTGATTTTACCCGGGTTTCAGGTACTGTACATGTCGTGTCCCTCTAGAAGGGTGGAATGCTAACCCCGTCGCCAGAATTGGCGAGGGGTTAGTATTCCAATTCGTATGACACCTTACTCGACATGTTTTGATAAAGCCAAACCAAAGATAGCATTTAACCGCGAGGTTCATAATGCACTTAAGAGTATATGGTATGACGATATCTGGAAACAGTAGAAGGAAGTTGTTCCGACCACTGCAGACAGGCTCAGCTCATGCCAGAGCACCATCTCACATGGAACCAAGCACTCTGCCTTCAGGATTGTTAAGGCCTGCCATAGGAGTGACTTATAGGTTACCATGTGTCCCATTTAAGGTTAGGTATAGGCATACTACACCTAAGCAAGTGGTGATTACACCAACTTACCCCAGCTGACTGATCAGCCAGTTGTGTCAAATTGTTAGGCCAAGCCTGGGGTGGCATAGTACATGCTTCAGCCCCTGGCAGGCCTTGGGTACACCAATGCCCTGGGTACCTAGTGTACACTGGTACAGGGGCTGACAGGGTGATCCACTTCCAATTGGTTATGCACCTAGGGTGCATAGTTTTAATTTAGTAGAGAGAACAGCAGGCTGGGGGTCTGATTGGCAGGCCCACAGCCTCAATATGTCAAAAACCAGTGAAGCAAAAAGCAAAAATTTGGGGTGACCATAGGATAGCAGACCCTACTCTCCTACAGGAAACCTAGCAAACCTATAAATTTTTGGAAACTAGAAACCCAGGGGAATCCAGGATGGGGTGACTCGACTGCCTCCCACCAGGGTCTGTTACCGAGAATCCCTTGCAAACCTAAATCATTGTCCAAAAAAACACATTTTCCCCACATTTCTGTGGTGGAAAGTTCCGGAATCTGCGTGGATCCACAAATTTCCACCCACCCCGCGTTCCCCATAGTCTTACGAGAAAAACGGTACCTCACTTGTGTGGGTCGGCCTAGTGCCTGCGACAGGAAACGGCGTAAAACGCATCGTGGTCACACCTCAATTTCGCAGTGAAAAATGACCCTTTTTTGGCAAAACGACTAGCTGTAGTCTTTGAACCCTAGCTCTGCGGGCACCTTGGGAAACCTGGCAAACCTATAAATTTTTGAAAACTAGACACCCAGGGGAATCCAGGATGGGGTGACTTGTCTGGCACAACCAGGGTCTGTTACCCAGAATCCCTTGCAAACCTAAAAAATTGTCCAAAAAAATACATTTTCCCCACATTTCTGTGGTGGAAAGTTCCGGAATCTGCGTGGATCCACAAATTTCCACCCACCCCGCGTTCCCCAATGTCTTATGAGAAAAACGGTACCTCACTTGTGTGGGTCGGCCTAGTGCCCGCGACAGGAAACGACACAAAACGCACCGTGGTCACATCTCAATTTCGCAGTGAAAAATTACCCTTTTTTGGCAAAATGACTAGCTGTAGTTTTTTAACCCTAGCTCTGCGGGCACCTCGGGAAACCTAGCAAACCTATACATTTTTGAAAACTAGACACCCAGGGGAATCCAGGATGGGGTGACTGGACTGCCTCCCACCAGGGTCTGTTACCCAGAATCCCTTGCAAACCTAAAAAATTGTCAAAAAAAACACATTTTCCCCACATTTCTATGCTGGAAAGTTCCGGAATCTACGTGGATCCACAAATTTCCACCCACCCCGCGTTCCCCAACGTCTTACAAGAAAAACGGTACATTACTTGTGTGGGTCGGCCTAGTGCCTGCGACAGGAAACGGCGCAAAACGCAACGTGGTCACATATCAATTTCGCAGTGAAAAATGACCCTTTTTTGGCAAAACGACTAGCTGTAGTCTTTGAACCCTAGCTCTGCGGGCACGTTGGGAAACCTAGCAAACCTATACATTTTTGAAAACTAGACACCCAGGGGAATCCAGGATGGGGTGACTTGACTGCCTCCCACCAGGGTCTGTTACCCAGAATCCCTTGCAAACCCCAAAAATTATCCAAAAAAACACATTTTCCCAAAATTCCTGTGGTGGAAAGTTCCGGAATCTGCATGGATCCACAAATTTCCACCCATCCCGCGTTCCTCAAAGTCTTACGAGAAAAACGGTACCTCACTTGTGTGGGTCGGCCTAGTGCACGTGACAGGAAACGGCGCAAAACGCAACGTGGTCACACCTCAATTTCGCAGTGAAAAATGACCCTTTTTTGGCAAAACGACTAGCTCTAGTTTTTGAACACTAGCTCTGCGGGCACCTTGGGAAACCTAGCAAACCTATACATTTTTGAAAACTAGACACACAGGGGAATCCAGGATGGGGTGACTTGACTGCCTCCCACCAGGGTCTGTTACCCAGAATCCCTTGCAAACCTAAAGAATTGTCTAAAAAAACACATTTTCCCCACATTTCTGTCGTGGAAAATTCCGGAATCTGCGTGGATCCACAAATTTCCACCCACCCCTCGTTCCCCAAAGTCTTAAGAGAAAAATGGTAACTCACTTGTGTGGGTCGGCCTAGTGCCCGCGACAGGAAACGGCATAAAACGCATCGTGGTCACACCTCAATTTCGCAGTGAAAAATGACCCTTTTTTGACAAAACGACTAGCTGTTGTTTTTGAACCCTAGCTCTGCTGGCACCTTGGGAAACCTAGCAAACCTATACATTTTTGAAAACTAGACTCCCAGGGGAATCCAGGATGGGGTGACTTGACTGGCACAACCAGGGTCTGTTACCCAGAATCCCTTGCAAACCTAAAAAATTGTCAAAAAAAACACATTTTCCCCACATTTCTGTGGTGGAAAGTTCCGGAATCTGCGTGGATCCACAAATTTGCACCCACCCCGCGTTCCCCAAAGTCTTATGAGAAAAACGGTAACTCACTTGTGTGGGTCGGCCTAGTGCCCGCGACAGGAAACGATGCAAAACACACCGTGGTCACATCTCAATTTCGCAGTGAAAAATTACCCTTTTTTGGCAAAATGACTAGCTGTAGTTTTTTAACCCTAGCTCTGCGGGCACCTTAGGAAACCTAGCAAACCTATACATTTTTGAAAACTAGACAGCCAGGGGAATCCAGGATGGGGTGACTTGATTGCCTCCCACCAGGGTCTGTTACCCAGAATCCCTTGCAAACCTAAAAAATTGTCAAAAAAGAACACATTTTCCCCACATTTCTGTAGTGGAAAGTTCCGGAATCTGCGTGGATCCACAAATTTCCACACACCCCGTGTTCCCCAAAGTCTTACAAGAAAAACGGTACCTCACTTGTGTGGGTCGGCCTAGTGCCTGCGACAGGAAACGGCGCAACACCCAACGTGGTCACATCTCAATTTCGCAGTGAAAAATGACCCTTTTTTGGCAAAACGACTAGCTGTAGTTTTTGAACCCTAGCTCTGCGGGCACCTTGGGAAACCTAGCAAACCTATACATTTTTGAAAATTAGAAACCCAGGGGAATCCAGGATGGGGTGACTTGACTGCCTCCCACCAGGGTCTGTTACCGAGAATCCCTTGCAAACCTAAATCATTGTCCAAAAAAACACATTTTCCCCACATTTCTGTGGTGGAAAGTTCCGTAATCTGCGTGGATCCACAAATTTCCACCCACCCCGCGTTCCCCATAGTCTTGCAAAAAAAACGGTACCTCACTTGTGTGGGTCGGCCTAGTGCCTGCGACAGGAAACGGCGTAAAACGCATCGTGGTCACACCTCAATTTCGCAGTGAAAAATGACCCTTTTTTGGCAAAACGACTAGCTGTAGTCTTTGAACCCTAGCTCTGCGGGCACCTCGGGAAACCTAGCAAACCTATAAATTTTTGAAAACTAGACACCCAGGGGAATCCAGGATGGGGTGACTGGACTGCCTCCCACCAGGGTCTGTTACCCAGAATCCCTTGCAAACCTAAAAAATTGTCAAAAAAAACACATTTTCCCCACATTTCTATGCTGGAAAGTTCCGGAATCTACGTGGATCCACAAATTTCCAACCACCCCGCGTTCCCCAACGTCTTACAAGAAAAACGGTACCTCACTTGTGTGGGTCGGCCTAGTGCCTGCGACAGGAAACGGCGCAAAACGCAACGTGGTCACATCTCAATTTCGCAGTGAAAAATGACCCTTTTTTGGCAAAATGACTAGCTGTAGTTTTTTAACCCTAGCTCTGTGGGCACCTTGGTAAACCTAGCAAACCTATACATTTTTGAAAACTAGACACCCAGGGGAATCCAGGATGGGGTTACTTGACTGGCACAACCAGGGTCTGTTACCCAGAATCCCTTGCAAACCTAAAAAATTGTCCAAAAAAATACATTTTCCCCACATTTCTGTGGTGGAAAGTTCAGGAATCTGCGTGGATCCACAAATTTCCACCCACCCCGCGTTCCCCAAAGTCTTATGAGAAAAACGGTACCTCACTTGTGTGGGTCGGCCTAGTGCCCGCGACAGGAAACGGCGTAAAACGCATCGTGGTCACTCCTCAATTTTGCAGTGAAAAATGACCCTTTTTTGGCAAAACGACTAGCTGTAGTCTTTGAACCCTAGCTCTGCGGGCACGTTGGGAAACCTAGCAAACCTATAAATTTTTGAAAACTAGACACCCAGGGGAATCTAGGATGGGGTGACTGGACTGCCTCCCACCAGGGTCTGTTACCCAGAATCCCTTGCAAACCTAAAAAATTGTCAAAAAAACCACATTTTCCCCACATTTCTATGCTGGAAAGTTCCGGAATCTACGTGGATCCACAAATTTCCACCCATCCCGCGTTCCCCAACGTCTTACAAGAAAAACGGTACCTTACTTGTGTGGGTCGGCCTAGTGCCTGCGACAGGAAACGGCGTAAAACGCATCGTGGTCACACCTCAATTTTGCAGTGAAAAATGACCCTTTTTTGGCAAAACGACTAGCTGTAGTCTTTGAACCCTAGCTCTGCGGGCACGTTGGGAAACCTAGCAAACCTATACATTTTTGAAAACTAGACACCCAGGGGAATCCAGGATGGGGTGACTTGACTGCCTCCCACCAGGGTGTGTTGCCCAGAATCCCTTGCAAACCTAAAAAATTGTCAAAAAAAACACATTTTCCCCACATTTCTGTGGTGGAAAGTTCCGGAATCTGCGTGGATCCACAAATTTCCACCCACCCCGCGTTCCCCAAAGTCTTACGAGAAAAACGGTACCTCACTTGTGTGGGTCGGCCTAGTGCCCGCGACAGGAAACAGCGCAAAACGCAACGTGGTCACACCTCAATTTCGCAGTGAAAAATGACCCTTTTTTGGCAAAATGACTAGCTGTAGTTTTTGAACCCTAGCTCTGCGGGCACCTTGGGAAACCTAGCAAACCTATACATTTTTGAAAACTAGACACCCAGGGGAATCCAGGATGGGGTGACTTGACTGCCTCCCACCAGGGTCTGTTACCCAGAATCCCTTGCAAACCCCAAAAATTATCCAAAAAAACACATTTTCCCAAAATTCCTGTGGTGGAAAGTTCCGGAATCTGCATGGATCCACAAATTTCCACCCATCCCGCGTTCCTCAAAGTCTTACGAGAAAAACGGTACCTCACTTGTGTGGGTCGGCCTAGTGCCCGCGACAGGAAACGGCGCAAAACGCAACGTGGTCACACCTCAATTTCGCAGTGAAAAATGACCCTTTTTTGGCAAAACGACTAGCTCTAGTTTTTGAACACTAGCTCTGCGGGCACCTTGGGAAACCTAGCAAACCTATACATTTTTGAAAACTAGACACCCAGGGGAATCCAGGATGGGGTGACTTGACTGCCTCCCACCAGGGTCTGTTACCCAGAATCCCTTGCAAACCTAAAAAATTATCAAAAAAACACATTTTCCCCACATTTCTGTAGTGGAATGTTCCGGAATCTGCGTGGATCCACAAATTACCACCCACCCCGCGTTCCCCAAAGTCCTACGAGAAAAATGGTACCTCACTTGTGTGGGTCGGCCAGGTGCCCGCGACAGGAAATGGCGCAAAACGCAACGTGGTCACACCTCAATTTCGCAGTGAAAAATGACCCTTTTTTGGCAAAATGACTAGCTGTAGTTTTTGGACCCTAGCTCTGCGGGCACCTTGGGAATCCTAGCAAACCTATACATTTTTGAAAACTAGACACCCAGGGGAATCCAGGATGCAGTTACTTGACTGCCTCCCACCAGGGTCTGTTACCCAGAATCCCTTGCAAACCTAAAGAATTGTCTAGCAAAACACATTTTCCCCACATTTCTGTAGTGGAAAGTTCTGGAATCTGCGTGGATCCACAAACTTCCACCCACCCCGCGTTCCCCAAAGTCTTACGAGAAAAACGGTAACCCACTTGTGTGGGTCGGCCTAGTGCACACGACAGTAAACGGCGTAAAACGCAACGTGGTCACACCTCAATTTCGCAGTGAAAAATTACCCTTTTTTGGCAAAATGACTAGCTGTAGTTTTTGAACCCTAGCTCTGCGGGAACCTTGGGAAACCTAGCAAACCTATACATTTTTGAAAACGAAACACACAGGGGAGTCCAGGATGGGGTGACTTGACTGCCTCCCACCAGGGTCTGTTACCCAGAATCCTTTGCAAACCCCAAAAATTATCAAAAAAAACACATTTTCCCAACATTCCTGTGGTTATAAGTTCCGGAATCTGCGTGGATCCACAAATTTCCACCCATCCCGCGTTCCTCAAAGTCTTACGAGAAAAACGGTACCTCACTTGTGTGGGTCGACCTAGTGCCCGCGACAGGAAACGGCGCAAAACGCAACGTGGTCACACCTCAATTTCGCAGTGAAAAATGACCCTTTTTTGGCAAAAAGACTAACTCTAGTTTTTGAACACTAGCTCTGCGGGCACCTTGGGAAACCTAGCAAACCTATACATTTTTGAAAACTAGACACCCAGGGGAATCCAGGATGGGGTGACTTGACTGCCTCCCACCAGGGTCTGTTACCCAGAATCCCTTGCAAACCTAAAAAATTGTCAAAAAAAACACATTTTCCCCACATTTCTGTAGTGGAATGTTCCGGAATCTGCGTGGATCCACAAATTACCACCCACCCCGCGTTCCCCAAAGTCTTACGAGAAAAATGGTACCTCACTTGTGTGGGTCGGCCAGGTGCCCGCGACAGGAAACGGCGCAAAACGCAACGTGGTCACCCCTCAATTTCGCAGTGAAAAATGACCCTTTTTTGGCAAAATGACTAGCTGTCGTTTTTGGACCCTAGCTCTGCGGGCACCTTGGGAAACCTAGCAAACCTATACATTTTTGAAAAGTAGACACCCAGGGGAATCCAGGATGGGGTGACTTGACTGCCTCCCACCAGGGTCTGTTACCCAGAATCCCTTGCAAACCTAAAGAATTGTCTAAAAAACCACATTTTCCCCACATTTCTGTAGTGGAAAGTTTTGGAATCTGCGTGGATCCACAAATTTCCACCCACCCCGCGTTCCCCAAAGTCTTACGAGAAAAACGGTACCTCACTTGTGTGGGTCGGCCTAGTGCCCGCGTCAGGAAACGGCACAAAACGCAACGTGGTCACACCTCAATTTCGCAGTGAAAAATGACCCTTTTTTGGCAAAATGACTAGCTGTAGTTTTTGGACCCTAGCTCTGCGGGCACCTTGGGAAACCTAGCAAACCTATACATTTTTGAAAAGTAGACACCCAGGGGAATCCAGGATGGGTTGACTTGACTGCCTCCCACCAGGGTCTGTTACCCAGAATCCCTTGCAAACCTAAAGAATTGTCTAGAAAAACACATTTTCCCCACATTTCTGTCTTGGAAAGTTCCGGAATCTGCGTGGATCCACAAATTTCCACCCACCCCTCGTTCCCCAAAGTCTTACGAGAAAAACGGTAACTCACTTGTGTGGGTCGGCCTAGTGCCCGCGACAGGAAACGGGGTAAAACGCATCGTGGTCACACCTCAATTTCGCAGTGAAAAATGACCCTTTTTTGGCAAAACGACTAGCTGTTGTTTTTGAACCCTAGCTCTGTGGGCACCTTGGGAAACCTAGCAAACCTATACATTTTTGAAAACTAGACACCCAGGGGAATCCAGGATGGAGTTATTTGACTGCCTCCCACCAGGGTCTGTTACCCAGAATCCCTTGCAAACCTAAAGAATTGTCTAGAAAAACACATTTTCCCCACATTTCTGTAGTGGAAAGTTCCGGAATCTGCGTGGATCCACAAACTTCCACCCACCCCGCGTTCCCCAAAGTCTTACGAGAAAAACGGTACCTCACTTGTGTGGGTCGGCCTAGTGCCCGCGACAGGAAACGGCGTAAAACGCAACGTGGTCACACCTCAATTTCGCAGTGAAAAATGACCCTTTTTTGGCAAAATGACTAGCTGTAGTTTTTGAACCCTAGCTCTGCGGGCACCTTGGGAAACCTAGCAAACCTATACATTTTTGAAAACTAGACACCCAGGGGAATCCAGGATGGGGTGACTTGACTGCCTCCCACCAGGGTCTGTTACCCAGAATCCTTTGCAAACCCCAAAAATTATCAAAAAAACCACATTTTCCCAACATTCCTGTGGTGGAAAGTTCCGGAATCTGCGTGGATCCACAAATTTCCACCCATCCCGCGTTCCTCAAAGTCTTACGAGAAAAACGGTACCTCACTTGTGTGGGTCGATGTGAGAAGTTGGCCTGGTATATGATGCTCACTAGTTAAAGTGATCACCTTGTACCATGCCAAGCAACCCTTTTGGTGTGGCTGTAAGTCAACCTTTTCGGACTAGCTGCCCTAGTGGTAGCGTAGGCTAAGCAGTCTTTGAGGCTAAACTCGTGAAGCGTGTTAAGCCAGCTGTTTTACCAAATGTAACCCCCTTTTATACCAACGAAAGGACACCACACAGATATATATTCAAAATATATATGTATTTATTTCTCAAAGTAACCCCTAGTCTCTTTATGAGCACAGGAGCACAAATCGTCAAACAAGATTACAGTAGAATACACAGAAGTTGCACTTTATATGGATAGGCCCTGGTGGCCACTCAAACCATATACTAAAATAGTGGTATAAGTACCACGAACAGAAAAGGGAAAAGGCCTAGGGCCTCTAGAATCGCTGGGCCTACAAGGAGCTAACGTCAGTTAGTGACCAGGAGGTCCACGGGTGGCGTGTGCAGAGCAAATAGTCACACGCGTGCTCCCATAGGTTTCAATGGGTGCGTAAAAAGTACAAAGTTACTGCAAAGAGGATCTTCCGGATGGACTAGGAACTCAAGATTTGGAACACAGGCACTAGAGATGTAATACTACACTTGGGCACAGGTGTGCCAGCTTTACCTCACCCACAGGAAGCGGGTGCATAGGCCTCGAAGTGCGTCTGGTTTCTTCTATCTGTTCCGTGGAGCCTGAAGACAAAGATGCTGCAGGCGGTCGGTCCGGGAGAGATGCAGTGGATCCAAGAGTGGATCGAGGATGTTGAAGACCTGTAAGCAGAGGGGACAATGTTCACAGTCACTAGCCAGTGACCGGCGTGGCACCAGGGGGGTACCAGGCAATGTCGGGTGCAAACAGGGAGAAAGGTGTAGCTTGTCTCTGCAGCCACGTGGTCCCTGGAGGTCGACGACGTCCAGGAGTCGAGTCACGAGCTGTCCCACGCAGGCTCTCGCTGTCGGCGGTGTCGGTGACTTGATCGAAGCAAACAAGCCTTGGCAAAAGCAATTGTTGTAGGAAAAAGGAAATAAGCTGATGGTTCTGACCAGCAAGGTCAGAAGGACTGCTCCTTTGGAGGGGAGCAAGGGCCAGTCTGGAGCAACCAGACCAGCGGTGTATTTCTTGAAGTTCGTCGCCAAGATGGCTACTAGCCAGCGGGCCAGCAACCGGTTAGGCGCGTCGAGTGGCAAAATGCAGAAGGGCCCCACGCAGATCGTGGAGATGCTGGGGGGCTCACCTTTGGTGCAGATGCTGCTCGGGTGTTGGGCTTCTCAGATCCCAAAGCACAACTTGGAGGAAGCCTCGGTTGTTGCACTTGTCAGCTTGTCGTAGTCATTCCAAGATGGCCGGCTCCACGTGTCTCGGTGCCTCCACGGGTCTCCTCTTTTCAGGGACTGTGGATCGGGCGGTGAGAGGTCTGGAGGTCCAGGTCTTGTCAGTCTCTGGGCTCGGGCTCCGGCGGGAGGCGGCGGCAAAGCAGACGTTGATTCGCTGGATGGTGCTTGCGTTAGCAAGGTGGTCACTCCCTGACCACAGGGGAGATTGGCTTCAGTCCTCTGTGCAGCAGAGCGTCGAAGTTCCCGTCTTCTTCTTAGTATTAAGTTGATTCCAGGATGTCTGAAGTCTTAGGACACAGCTCCTACCTTTAAGCGGATTCTAGGGGCCGGACTACCTGCTAGGTCCCTCCCTATGGGTGGGACCAGGAAGGGGGGTGGTTACACCCCCAATCCTTTGTCCAGCTCGCCCCAGGCCCGGGACTGGTGTGCCCCAGGACCGGTTTGAACTGGCATATGCACCGAGGCTCCTTGTGAGCCACAGGCATGTCTGGTTTCTTTCAAGCCCTACCTGACCAATACACAAAATCCTGTCTGGGGTGGTGCACGCACCTCCCCTGGCAGGAAACCCTTTGTCCACACCTCCCAAGCTGGAAGGACTCCCAGCAGCAGGAGGGCAGACTTGTGTCTGTGGTGGCAGCATCCATTTTGTGGAGCTGAGGCTATGTCTGATTTTACCCGGGTTTCAGGTACTGTACATGTCGTGTCCCTCTAGAAGGGTGGAATGCTAACCCCGTCGCCAGAATTGGCGAGGGGTTAGTATTCCAATTTGTATGACACCTTACTCGACATGTTTTGATAAAGCCAAACCAAAGATCGCATTTAACCGCGAGGTTCATAATGCACTTAAGAGTATATGGTATGACGATATCTGGAAACAGTAGAAGGAAGTTGTTCCGACCACTGCAGACAGGCTCAGCTCATGCCAGAGCACCATCTCACATGGAACCACGCACTCTGCCTTCAGGATTGTTAAGGCCTGCCATAGGAGTGACTTATAGGTTACCAGGTGTCCCATTTAAGGTTAGGTATAGGTATACTACACCTAAGTAAGAGGTGATTACACCAACTTACCCCAGCTGAGTGATCAGCCAGTTGTGTCAAATTGTTAGGCCAAGCCTGGGGTGGCATAATACATGCTTCAGCCCCTGGCAGGCCTTGGGTACACCAATGCCCTGGGTACCTAGTGTACACTGGTACAGGGGCTGACAGGGTGATCCACTTCCAATTGGTTATGCACCTAGGGTGCATAGTTTTAATTTAGTAGAGAGAACAGCAGGCTGGGGGTCTGATTGGCAGGCCCACAGCCTCAATATGTCAAAAACCAGTGAAGCAAAAAGCAAAAATTTGGGGTGACCATAGGATAGCAGACCCTACTCTCCTACACAACCCCCCCCAAACGCTGGGACATTAAACTAGCCTTGACCAGTCTCGTCTTCATGTCCTAAGTGGAAGTACCTGGAGAGACCATCTGCATTCCCATGGTCAGTACCTGGCCGGTGCTCCACTGTAAAGTCCATCCCCTGTAGGGAAATGGACCACCTAAGCAGTTTGGGGTTTTCACCCTTCATCTGATTTAGCCACAAGAGGGGCTTGTGGTCAGTCTGAATCTTGAAGTGAGTGCCAAACAAGTATGGCCTCAGCTTCTTCAGGGCCCACACCACAGCAAAGGCCTCCCTCTCAATAGCTGACCAATTCTTCTCTCTGGGGGTCAACCTTCTGCTAATAAAAGCAATGGGTTGGTCTTGACCATCTACATTAAGTTGTGACAGCACAGCTCCCACACCCAACTCAGAAGCATCTGTTCGGACAATAAACTCTTTGGAGTAGTCAGGACTTTTCAGGATAGGTGCAGAGCACATGGCCTCCTTCAGGTCATCAAATGCCTTTTGACAGCTTACTGTCCACTGAACCTTTTTGGGCATCTTCTTGGATGTCAGATCATTAAGAGGAGTCACAATGGACCCATAGTTCTTAACAAACTTCCTGTAGTACCCAGTCAAGCCCAAGAAAGCTCGAACTTGAGTCTGGGTGGTTGGAGGGGACCAGTCCTTGATGGATTGTATCTTACTCTCCAGTGGTTGAACTTGGCCTCCACCTACAAGGTGGCCCAAATATACAACCTTACTCTGCCCTATCTGGCACTTTGTAGCCTTGATAGTGAGGCCTGCCCTTTGCAGAGCCTCAAGAGCCTTCTTCAGGTGGATCAGGTGATCCTCCCAGGTGGAGCTAAAGACAGCAATGTCATCCAGATATGCTGCGCAAAAGTCATCCAACCCAGTAAGGACTTGGTTCACCAGCCTTTGGAAGGTGGCAGGTGCATTCTTCAGACCAAAGGGCATCACCACAAACTGGTAGTGCCCACCTGGGGTTGAGAATGCTGTTTTGGCCTTAGACTCCTCAGCTAATCTGATTTGCCAATAGCCAGCTGTTAAGTCAAATGTGCTCAAAAACTTTGCAGAAGCTAGTTTGTCTATGAGCTCATCTGCCCTTGGAATAGGGTGTGCATCTGTCCTGGTGACAGCATTGAGTCCTCTGTAATCCACACAGAACCTCATCTCTCTCTTGCCATCCTTGGTGTGAGGTTTGGGGACCAGAACCACTGGGCTAGCCCAGGGGCTCTCTGAGGGTTCAATGACACCTAATTCCAGCATTTTATGTACCTCAGCCTTTATACAGTCCCTGACGTGGTCAGGTTGTCTGTAAAGCTTGTTCTTTACAGGCAGACTGTCACCAGTGTCCACCACATGGGTACACCAGTCAGTTTGACTAGGTATCAAGGAAAACATATGTGAAAATGATTGTAGAACCTGTCTACATTCAGTCTGCTGATGGGCAGTGAGGTTGCCTCCAAGGGTCACTCCTTCAACTGAGCCATCTTCAGGGTTCTGAGACAACAGGTCTGGGAGAGGGTCACTCTCTTCCTCCTGTCCCTCATCTGTAGCCATGAGCAAGCCCATGTCTGCCCTGTCAACATATGCTTTAAGCCTGTTAACATGGAGTACCCTGTGGGGACTCCTGGGAGTTCCTAGGTCGACCAAGTAGGTGACTTCTCCCTTCTTTTCCAGGATTGTATGGGGTCCAGACCATTTGTCTTGGAGTGCTGCTGGGGCCACTGGCTCCAACACCCATACCTTCTGTCCTGGCTGAAACTCAACCAAGACAGCCTTTTGGTCATGCCAAGCTTTCTGTAAGGCCTGGCTTGCCTCAAGGTTTTTGGATGCCTTCTCCATATACTCAGCCATCCTGGAGCGGAGACCAAGTACATAGTCCACTATGTCTAGCTTAGGCTTTTTGAGAGGTAACTCCCATCCTTCCTTCACCAAACACAGTGGGCCTCTCACAGGGTGCCCAAACAACAATTCAAAGGGGCTGTAGCCAACTCCTTTTTGTGGGACCTCTCTGTAAGCAAACAGAAGGCAGGGTAGAAGGATGTCCCATCTTCGCCTGAGCTTTTCAGGTAATCCTTTGATCATACCCTTTAGGGTCTTGTTGAATCTCTCAACAAGCCCATTGCATTGTGGGTGATAAGGGGTGGTGAACTTGTAGTTGACACCACATTCCTTCCACATAGCTGTCAAGTATCCTGACATAAAGTTGGTACCTCTGTCAGATACTACCTCCTTAGGAAACCCCACTCTGGAGAATACTCCTAGCAGGGCCCTGGCCACAACAGGAGCTGTAGTGGTCCTAAGGGGAATTGCCTCTGGATACCTGGTGGCATGATCCACTACCACCAGTATAAATCTGTGCCCAGATGCAGTGGGAGGATCCATGGGACCCACTATGTCTATTCCCACTCTTTCAAAGGGGACCCCCACCACAGGTAGTGGTATTAGGGGGGCCTTTGTTGTGCCACCTGATTTGCCACTGGCTTGGCAGGTCACACAGGAGCGAAAAAACTCCTTTGTATCTTCATTCATATGAGGCCAGTGAAAGTGAGGGACAAGTCTGTCCCAAGTCTTGTTCTGGCCTAAGTGTCCTGCTAAAGGAATGTCATAGGCCAAGGTAAGAAGGAAGCCCCTAAATTGCAGTGGTATAACCAACCTCCTGGTAGCACCAGGCTTGGGGTCTCTAGCCTCTGAATAAAGGAGCCCTTCATCCCAATACACTTTATGGGTACCTTGAGCATTCCCAGCAGCCTCAGCAGCAGCCAGCTGTCTGAGGGGTTCAAGAGAGGGACAGGATAACTGAGCCTGCCTCAAGTCAGCCCTTGAAGGTCCCCCTGTCCCCAGAAACTCAACCTGATCAGGTTCAAGCTCTTCAGGGACAGTTCCTTCAGGGTCCTCTAGATCAGCTTCCTGGGAAGGCTGATCATCACTCTGAGGCAGGGGGGAAGGCACAGCCTTGACCCTCCTGTTTTTCTTCTTGGTAGGTGCTTGGTCCATTGTTCCAGGATCCAAGACCTGAGGTTCAGTGAGGCACTTTTTGGCCTGTGACCTGGTCACAGCAAGGACATGTGATGATATACCTAACATCTCTGCATGAGTCCTGTACTCCACTTCTGACCATAGAGAACTCTCTAGGTCATTGCCCAACAAACATTCTACTGGGAGGTCTGCACTAACCACAACCCTTTTGAGGCCAGTTACCCCTCCCCATGAGAAGTTAACAACTGCCACACTGTGTGAAGTAGTGGCATTGCTGGCATTGGTCACCAGGTAGTTCTCACCTGGTATGTACTGTCCAGGGTCCACAAAGCCTGGTGTCACCATAGTGACACTGGCACATGTGTCCCTGTAGGCTTGAGCCACTTTGTCATTAATTAAAGGAGTCTGTCTGTACTTGCCCAGGTTACTGGGGCTCACAGTCAGGGACAAATCAATGTCCCCATCACAGATCAAGACTGCCTGTGTCAGGGTTCTGTCTAAGTCAGAATCTCCTTCAGTTCCCATAGTGATTCCCACTACACCCTTTGTCTGGGGACCAACACTGCTAACAGTAGTACTGGGAGCAGGTGCCTTAGGGGCAACAGTGTTGGGGGCTCCACCCTTTTTGCAATCACTAGTCCAGTGAGTTGTATTTTTGCAATGATTGCACCAGGGTTTCTTTTGACCTTCTTTCTTCTTTTTGGACTGTTGTTGGGACCCACCCTCCTTAGCAGTAGTTTGGGGCCCTGTTGAAGACTTCTGGTCTTTAGATTTCTGATCTCCACCCTTTTGGTCTGTTTTCTTCTGATCACCCCCTTGGCCCTGGTTCTGGTTCTTTTGCTTAACCCTGGTTCTGACCCATTTGTCTGCCTTCTTTCCCAATTCTTGGGGAGAGGTCAGATCAGAGTCAACCAAGTGTTGATGCAGTTGCTGGTTTTGACAGTTATTTAAAATCTGTTCTCTCATCATCAAATTATACAATCCTGTAAAATCAGATACCTTACTTCCCAGCAACCAACCCTCCAAAGCCTTAGTGGCACATTCAACATATTCAGACCAGTCCTGAGTCTGTGTCTTTTGGGTGTCTCTGAACATTAACCTGTACTGTTCAGTGGTTAAGCCTAACCCATCTACCAGAACACTCTTCAGGACTCTGTAGTTTCTGACATCCTCTTCTCTAACAGTGAGGAGTCTGTCTCTGCCTCTTCCTTCAAAGGAGAGCCAGAGGATTGCTGCCCACTGGTCTTCAGGAACCTGCTGTACTTTGCAGGCTCTCTCAAGAGCAGTTATCCATTTGTGGATGTCATCCCCACTTTTGTAGGGGGGCACAACCTTAGACAGGTTCCTATTATCAAAGACCCTATCTTTGTCCTTAGGGACAATGCTGCCACCAGTGGGTATAGACCCACTCTCTCTAGGTTGCCTAGCCTTGTTCAGTTTTTCTTCCATCAGGGCTACTTCTAGCTCCTGCTTCCTATCCTCAGCTGGGCTTCCTGCATTCTGGCCTCATGTTCCCTCCTCTGAGGGGTGGTCATCCTTTTCCTGGAGTGACCTTGAGAGCCTCTAGAGCCATGGGAAGCATTGGAGTCACCTGAGCGATTCCTTTGCCTCCCAAGCCCTGTGTTAAGTCCACTGGGGAGATCCAATGGGGTAAACCCACTGTCAATCCCCAATAGCCTTAGTTTAGCTGGGCCAAGTATAACACTTGGCACTGGGCTAGTTCTCCCTTCATCATCACTACTTTCTGTATCCTCACCACTTTCCTCCCCTGTAGTATTATTCTCATCTAAGGGATGGCTATTGGAACTGGGTACCTCTGTAGCATCTTCAGAAGGGGGGCCTCCTGTTCCTGACCCTAAGGGGGCTAACTGGGAAGCTTTCTTGAGTTCTCTCTGATTCTCATCATTCTGTAAGAGTTCTCTGAGCTCAGCAGAGGTAGGGTTCTTGGGCTGTTTAAGGCCTCTAAGAGTTGCCAAATGCCTGAGCTCATTCTGATTAAGGGTAGCAAAGCTGGATGGTGCCCTCTGGGGGTCACTCTCAACAGAGATGGGTACAGTGGACCCCTCTGCCCCGGCCATTGCTCTTAAGTGTGGGTAGATGTGTTGCAATCTACCTACACTTGGGTTTGCCTACTAAACCTATCTAGTAGTTGTAGTCAGGGTGTGCTACTCCCTTTGCTCTACAACAACTAAGTTCAGTAGAACTTATGTATATCTAATCTTGTTTTATATGTACCTACAGGTACCTATGTGATCTTTCAATTGGTAACCAAGAGATTACAATGGTAAAACACAGCAAGCTCAAATCCAACCGCTGCTTACCAATGTGAGAAGTTGGCCTGGTATATGATGCTCACTAGTTAAAGTGATCACCTTGTACCATGCCAAGCAACCCTTTTGGTGTGGTTGTAAGTCAACCTTTTCGGACTAGCTGCCCTAGTGGTAGCGTAGGCTAAGCAGTCTTTGAGGCTAAACTCGTGAAGCGTGTTAAGCCAGCTGTTTTACCAAATGTAACCCCCTTTTATACCAATGAAAGGACACCACACAGATATATATTCAAAATATATATGTATTTATTTCTCAAAGTAACCCCTAGTCTCTTTATGAGCACAGGAGCACAAATCGTCAAACAAGATTACAGTAGAATACACAGAAGTTGCACTTTATATGGATAGGCCCTGGTGGCCACTCAAACCATATACTAAAATAGTGGTATAAGTACCACGAACAGAAAAGGGAAAAGGCCTAGGGCCTCTAGAATCGCTGGGCCTACAAGGAGCTAACGTCAGTTAGTGACCAGGAGGTCCACGGGTGGCGTGTGCAGAGCAAATAGTCACACGCGTGCTCCCATAGGTTTCAATGGGTGCGTAAAAAGTACAAAGTTACTGCAAAGAGGATCTTCCGGATGGACTAGGAACTCAAGATTTGGAACACAGGCACTAGAGATGTAATACTACACTTGGGCACAGGTCTGCCAGCTTTACCTCACCCACAGGAAGCGGGTGCATAGGCCTCGAAGTGCGTCGGGTGTCTTCTATCTGTTCCGTGGAGCCTGAAGCCAAAGATGCTGCAGGCGGTCGGTCCGGGAGAGATGCAGTGGATCCAAGAGTGGATCGAGGATGTTGAAGACCTGTAAGCAGAGGGGACAATGTTCACAGTCACTAGCCAGTGACCGGCGTGGCACCAGGGGGGTACCAGGCAATGTCGGGTACAAACAGGGAGAAAGGTGTAGCTTGTCTCTGCAGCCACGTGGTCCCTGGAGGTCGACGACGTCCAGGAGTCGAGTCACGAGCTGTCCCACGCAGGCTCTCGCTGTCGGCGACTTGATCGAAGCAAACAAGCCTTGGCAAAAGCAATTGTTGTAGGAAAAAGGAAATAAGCTGATGGTTCTGACCAGCAAGGTCAGAAGGACTGCTCCTTTGGAGGGGAGCAAGGGCCAGTCTGGAGCAACCAGACCAGCGGTGTATTTCTTGAAGTTCGTCGCCAAGATGGCTACTAGCCAGCGGGCCAGCAACCGGTTAGGCGCGTCGAGTGGCAAAATGCAGAAGGGCCCCACGCAGATCGTGGAGATGCTGGGGGGCTCACCTTTGGTGCAGATGCTGCTCGGGTGTTGGGCTTCTCAGATCCCAAAGCACAACTTGGAGGAAGCCTCGGTTGTTGCACTTGTCAGCTTGTCGTAGTCGTTCCAAGATGGCCGGCTCCACGTGTCTCGGTGCCTCCACGGGTCTCCTCTTTTCAGGGACTGTGGATCGGGCGGTGAGAGGTCTGGAGGTCCAGGTCTTGTCAGTCTCTAGGCTCGGGCTCCGGCGGGAGGCGGCGGCAAAGCAGACGTTGATTCGCTGGATGGTGCTTGCGTTAGCAAGGTGGTCACTCCCTGACCACAGGGGAGATTGGCTTCAGTCCTCTGTGCAGCAGAGCGTCGAAGTTCCCGTCTTCTTCTTAGTATTAAGTTGATTCCAGGATGTCTGAAGTCTTAGGACACAGCTCCTACCTTTAAGCGGATTCTAGGGGCCGGACTACCTGCTAGGTCCCTCCCTATGGGTGGGACCAGGAAGGGGGGTGGTTACACCCCAAATCCTTTGTCCAGCTCGCCCCAGGCCCGGGACTGGTGTGCCCCAGGACCGGTTTGAACTGGCATATGCACCGAGGCTCCTTGTGAGCCACAGGCATGTCTGGTTTCTTTCAAGCCCTACCTGACCAATACACAAAATCCTGTCTGGGGTGGTGCACGCACCTCCCCTGGCAGGAAACCCTTTGTCCACACCTCCCAAGCTGGAAGGACTCCCAGCAGCAGGAGGGCAGACTTGTGTCTGTGGTGGCAGCATCCATTTTGTGGAGCTGAGGCTATGTCTGATTTTACCCGGGTTTCAGGTACTGTACATGTCCCTCTAGAAGGGTGGAATGCTAACCCCGTCGCCAGAATTGGCGAGGGGTTAGTATTTCAATTTGTATGACACCTTACTCGACATGTTTTGATAAAGCCAAACCAAAGATAGCATTTAACCGCGAGGTTCATAATGCACTTAAGAGTATATGGTATGACGATATCTGGAAACAGTAGAAGGAAGTTGTTCCGACCACTGCAGACAGGCTCAGCTCATGCCAGAGCACCATCTCACATGGAACCACGCACTCTGCCTTCAGGATTGTTAAGGCCTGCCATAGGAGTGACTTATAGGTTACCAGGTGTCCCATTTAAGGTTAGGTATAGGTATACTACACCTAAGTAAGAGGTGATTACACCAACTTACCCCAGCTGAGTGATCAGCCAGTTGTGTCAAATTGTTAGGCCAAGCCTGGGGTGGCATAATACATGCTTCAGCCCCTGGCAGGCCTTGGGTACACCAATGCCCTGGGTACCTAGTGTACACTGGTACAGGGGCTGACAGGGTGATCCACTTCCAATTGGTTATGCACCTAGGGTGCATAGTTTTAATTTAGTAGAGAGAACAGCAGGCTGGGGGTCTGATTGGCAGGCCCACAGCCTCAATATGTCAAAAACCAGTGAAGCAAAAAGCAAAAATTTGGGGTGACCATAGGATAGCAGACCCTACTCTCCTACAGTCGACCTAGTGCCCGCGACAGGAAACGGCGCAAAACGCAACGTGGTCACACCTCAATTTTGCAGTGAAAAATGACCCTTTTTTGGCAAAACAACTAACTCTAGTTTTTGAACACTAGCTCTGCGGGCACCTTGGGAAACCTAGCAAACCTATACATTTTTGAAAACTAGACACCCAGGGAAATCCAGGATGGGGTGACTTGACTGCCTCCCACAAGGGTCTGTTACCCAGAATCCCTTGTAAACCTAAAAAATTGTCAAAAAAAACACATTTTCCCCACATTTCTGTAGTGGAATGTTCCGGAATCTGTGTGGATCCACAAATTACCACCCACCCCGCGTTCCCCAAAGTCTTACGAGAAAAACGGTACCTCACTTGTGTGGGTCGGCCTAGTGCCCGCGACAGGAAACGGCGCAAAACGCAACGTGGTCAAACCTCAATTTTGCAGTGAAAAATGACCCTTTTTTGGCAAAATGACTAGCTGTAGTTTTTGGACCCTAGCTCTGCGGGCACCTTGGGAAACCTAGCAAACCTATACATTTTTGAAAACTAGACACCCAGGGGAATCCAAGATGGGGTGACTTGACTGCCTCCCACCAGGGTCTGTTACCCAGAATCCCTTGCAAACCTAAAGAATTGTCTGAAAAACCACATTTTCCCCACATTTCTGTAGTGGAAAGTTCTGAAATCTGCGTGGATCCACAAATTTCCACCCATCCCGCGTTCCCCAATGTCTTACGAGAAAAACGGTACCTCACTTGTGTGGGTCGGCCTAGTGCCCGCGACAGGAAACGGCGCAAAACACAACGTGGTCACACCTCAATTTCGCAGTGAAAAATGACCCTTTTTTGGCAAAATGACTAGCTGTAGTTTTTGGACTCTAGCTCTGCGGGCACCTTGGGAAACCTAGCAAACCTATACATTTTTGAAAACTAGACACCGAGGGGAATTCAGGATGGAGTTACTTGACTGCCTCCCACCAGGGTCTGTAACCCAGAATCCCTTGCAAACCTAAAAAATTGTCCAAAAAAACACATTTTCCCCACATTTCTGTGGTGGAAAGATCCGGAATCTGCGTGGATCCACAAATTTCCACCCACCCCGTGTTCCCCAAAGTCTTATGAGTAAAACGGTACCTCACTTGTGTGGGTCGGCCTAGTGCCCGCGACAGGAAACGGCGTAAAACGCATCGTGGTCAGACCTCAATTTCGCAGTGAAAAATGACCCTTTTTTGGCAAAACGACTAGCTGTAGTTTTTGAACCCTAGCTCTGCGGGCACCTTGGGAAACATAGCAAACCTATACATTTTTTAAACCTAGACACCCAGGAGAATCCAGGATGGGGTGACTTGACTGCCTCCCACCAGGGTCTGTTACCCAGAATCCCTTGCAAACCTAAAGAATTGTCTAAAAAAACACATTTTCCCCACATTTCTGTCGTGGAACGTTCCGGAATCTGCGTGGATCCACAAATTTCCACCCACACCTCGTTCCCCAAAGTCTTACGAGAAAAACGGTAACTCACTTGTGTGGGTCGGCCTAGTGCCCGCGACAGGAAACGGCGTAAAACGCATCGTGGTCACACCTCAATTTCGCACTGAAAAATGACCCTTTTTTGGCAAAACGACTAGCTGTCGTTTTTGAACCCTAGCTCTGCGGGCACCTTGGGAAACCTAGCAAACCTATACATTTTTGAAAACTAGACACCCAGGGGAATCCAGGATGGGGTGACTTGACTGGCACAACCAGGGTCTGTTACCCAGAATCCCTTGCAAACCTAATAAATTGTCCAAAAAAACACATTTTCCCCACATTTCTGTGGTGGAAAGTTCCGGAATCTGCGTGGATCCACAAATTTCCACCCACCCCGCGTTCCCAAAAGTCTTACGAGAAAAACGGTACCTCACTTGTGTGGGTCGGCCTAGTGCCCGCGACAGGAAACGGCATAAAACGCATTGTTGTCACACCTCAATTTCGCAGTGAAAAATGACCCTTTTTTGGCAAAACGACTAGCTGTAGTTTTTGAACCCTAGCTCTGCGGGCACCTTTGGAAACCTAGCAAACCTATACATTTTTGAAAACTAGACACCCAGGGGAATACAGGATGGGGTGACTTGACTGGCACAACCAGGGTCTGTTACCCAGAATCCCTTGCAAACCTAAAAAATTGTCCCAAAAAATACATTTTCCCCACATTTCTGTGGTGGAAAGTTCCGGAATCTGCGTGGATCCACAAATTTCCACCCACCCCGCGTTCCCCAAAGTCTTATGAGAAAAACGGTACCTCACTTGTGTGGGTCGGCCTAGTGCCCGCGACAGGAAACGACACAAAACGCACCGTGGTCACATCTCAATTTCGCAGTGAAAAATTACCCTTTTTTGGCAAAATGACTAGCTGTAGTTTTTTAACCCTAGCTCTGCGGGCACCTCGGGAAACCTAGCAAACCTATACATTTTTGAAAACTAGACACCCAGGGGAATCCAGGATGGGGTGACTTGACTGGCACAACCAGGTTCTGTTACCCAGAATCCCTTGCAAACCTAAAAAATTGTCCAAAAAAATACATTTTCCCCACATTTCTGTGGTGGAAAGTTCCGGAATCTGCGTGGATCCACAAATTTCCACCCACCCCGCATTCCCCAAAGTCTTATGAGAAAAACGGTACCTCACTTGTGTGGGTCGGCCTAGTGCCCGCGACAGGAAACGACACAAAACGCACCGTGGTCACATCTCAATTTCGCAGTGAAAAATTACCCTTTTTTGGCAAAACGACTAGCTGTCGTTTTTGAACCCTAGCTCTGCGGGCACCTCGGGAAACCTAGCAAACGTATACATTTTTGAAAACTAGACAGCCAGGGGAATCCAGAATGGGGTGACTTGACTGCCTCCCACCAGGGTCTGTTACCCAGAATCCCTTGCAAACCTAAAAAATTGTCAAAAAACAACACATTTTCCCCACATTTCTGTAGTGGAAAGTTCTGGAATCTGCGTGAATCCCCAAATTTCCACACACCCCGCGTTCCCCAAAGTCTTACAAGAAAAACGGTACCTCACTTGTGTGGGTCGGCCTAGTGCCTGCGAAAGGAAACGGCGCAAAACGCAACGTGGTCACATCTCAATTTCGCAGTGAAAAATGACCCTTTTTTGGCAAAACGACTAGCTGTAGTTTTTTAACCCTAGCTCTGCGGGCACCTTGGGAAACCTAGCAAACCTATACATTTTTGAAAACTAGACACCCAGGGGAATCCAGGATGGGGTGACTTGACTGCCTCCTACCAGGGTCTGTTACCCAGAATCCCTTGCAAACCTAAAAAATTGTCAAAAAACAACACATTTTCCCCACATTTCTGTGGTGGAAAGTTCCAGAATCTGCGTGGATCTACAAATTTCCACCTACCCCCGTTCCCCAAAGTCTTACGAGAAAAACGGTACCTCACTTGTGTGGGTCGGCCTAGTGCCCGCGACAGGAAACGGCGTAAAACGCATCGTGGTCACACCTCAATTTCGCAGTGAAAAATTACCCTTTTTTGGCAAAATGACTAGCTGTAGTTTTTTAACCCTAGCTCTGCGGGCACCTTGGGAAACCTAGCAAACCTATACATTTTTGAAAACTAGACAGCCAGGGGAATCCAGAATGGGGTGACTTGACTGCCTCCCACCAGGGTCTGTTACCCAGAATCCCTTGCAAACCTAAAAAATTGTCAAAAAACAACACATTTTCCCCACATTTCTGTGGTGGAAAGTTCCAGAATCTGCGTGGATCTACAAATTTCCACCTACCCCCGTTCCCCAAAGTCTTACGAGAAAAACGGTACCTCACTTGTGTGGGTCGGCCTAGTGCCCGCGACAGGGTACGGCGTAAAACGCATCGTGGTCACACCTCAATTTCGCAGTGAAAAATGACCCTTTTTTGGCAAAACGACTAGCTGTAGTTTTTTAACCCTAGCTCTGCGGGCACCTTGGGAAACCTAGCAAACCTATACATTTTTGAAAACTAGACTCCCAGGGGAATCCAGGATGGGGTGACTTGACTGCCTCCCACCAGGGTCTGTTACCCAGAATCCCTTGCAAACCTTAAAAATTGTCAAAAAAAACACATTTTCCCCACATTTCTGTGCTGGAAAGTTCCGGAATCTGCGTGGATCCACAAATTTCCACCCACCCCGCGTTCCCCAACGTCTTACGAGAAAAATGGTATCTCACTTGTGTGGGTCGGCCTAGTGCCTGCATCAGGAAACGGCACAAAACGCAACGTGGTCACATCTCAATTTCGCAGTGAAAAATTACCCTTTTTTAGCAAAATGACTAGCTGTAGTTTTTTAACCCTAGCTCTGCGGGCACCTCGGGAAACCTAGCAAACCTATACATTTTTGAAAACTAGACACCCAGGGGAATCCAGGATGGGGTGACTTGACTGCCTCCCCCCAGGGTCTGTTACCCAGAATCCCTTGCAAACCTAAAGAATTGTCTAAAAAAACACATTTTCCCCACATTTCTGTCGGGGAACGTTCCGGAATCTGCGTGGATCCACAAATTTCCACCCACCCCTCGTTCCCCAAAGTCTTACGAGAAAAACGGTAACTCACTTGTGTGGGTCGGCCTAGTGCCCGCGACAGGAAACGGCGTAAAACGCATCGTGGTCACACCTCAATTTCTCACTGAAAAATGACCCTTTTTTGGCAAAACGACTAGCTGTCGTTTTTGAACCCTAGCTCTGCGGGCACCTTGGGAAACCTAGCAAACCTATACATTTTTGAAAACTAGACACCCAGGGGAATCCAGGATGGGGTGACTTGACTGACACAACCAGGGTCTGTTACCCAGAATCCCTTGCAAACCTAATAAATTGTCCAAAAAAACACATTTTCCCCACATTTCTGTGGTGGAAAGTTCCGGAATCTGCGTGGATCCACAAATTTCCACCCACCCCGCTTTTCCAAAAGTCTTACGAGAAAAACGGTACCTCACTTGTGTGGGTCGGCCTAGTGCCCGCGACAGGAAACGGCATAAAACGCATCGTTGTCACACCTCAATTTGGCAGTGAAAAATGACCCTTTTTTGGCAAAACGACTAGCTGTAGTTTTTGAACCCTAGCTCTGCGGGCACCTTGGGAAACCTAGCAAACCTATACATTTTTGAAAACTAGACACCCAGGGGAATCCAGGATGGGGTGACTTGAGTGGCACAACCAGGGTCTGTTACCCAGAATCCCTTGCAAACCTAAAAAATTGTCCAAAAAAATACATTTTCCCCACATTTCTGTGGTGGAAAGTTCCGGAATCTGCGTGGATCCACAAATTTCCACCCACCCCGCGTTCCCCAAAGTCTTATGAGAAAAACGGTACCTCACTTGTGTGGGTCGGCCTAGTGCCCGCGACAGGAAACGACACAAAACGCACCGTGGTCACATCTCAGTTTCGCAGTGAAAAATTACCCTTTTTTGGCAAAATGACTAGCTGTAGTTTTTTAACCCTAGCTCTGCGGGCACCTTGGGAAACCTAGCAAACCTATACATTTTTGAAAACTAGACAGCCAGGGGAATCCAGGATGGGGTGACTTGACTGCCTCCCACCAGGGTCTGTTACCCAGAATCCCTTGCAAACCTAAAAAATTGTCAAAAAACAACACATTTTCCCCACATTTCTATAGTGGAAAGTTCCGGAATCTGCGTGAATCCACAAATTTCCACACACCCCGCATTACCCAAAGTCTTACAAGAAAAACGGTACCTCACTTGTGTGGGTCGGCCTAGTGCCTGCGACAGGAAACGGCGCAAAACGCAACGTGGTCACATCTCAATTTCGCAGTGAAAAATGACCCTTTTTTGGCAAAACGACTAGCTGTAGTTTTTTAACCCTAGCTCTGCGGGCACCTCGGGAAACCTAGCAAACCTATACATTTTTGAAAACTAGACACCCAGGGGAATCCAGGATGGGGTGACTCGACTGCCTCCTACCAGGGTCTGTTACCGAGAATCCCTTGCAAACCTAAAAAATTGTCCAAAAAAACACATTTTCCCCATATTTCTGTGGTGGAAAGTTCCGGAATCTGCGTGGATCTACAAATTTCCACCTACCCCCGTTCCCCAAAGTCTTACAAAAAAACGGTACCTCATTTGTGTGGGTCGGCCTAGTGCCCGCGACAGGAAACGGCATAAAACGCATCGTGGTCACACCTCAATTTCGCAGTGAAAAATGACCCTTTTTTGGCAAAACGACTAGCTGTAGTTTTTGAACCCTAGCTCTGCGGGCACCTTGGGAAACCTAGCAAACCTATACATTTTTGAAAACTAGACACCCAGGGGAATCCAGGATGGGGTGACTGGACTGCCTCCTACCAGGGTCTGTTACCCAGAATCCCTTGCAAACCTAAAAAATTGTCAAAAAAACCACATTTCCCCCACATTTCTGTAGTGGAAAGTTCCGGAATCTGCGTGGATCCACAAATTTCCACCCACCCCGCGTTCCCCAAAGTATTACGAGAAAAACGGTACCTCACTTGTGTGGGTCGGCCTAGTGCCCGCGACAGGAAACGGCGCAAAACGCAACATGGTCACACCTCAATTTCGCAGTGAAAAATGACCCTTTTTTGGCAAAATGACTAGCTGTAGTTTTTGAACCCTAGCTCTGCGGGAACCTTGGGAAACCTAGCAAACCTATACATTTTTAAAAACTAGACAGCCAGGGGAATCCAGGATGGGGTGACTTGACTGCCTCCCACCAGGGTCTGTTACCCAGAATCCCTTGCAAACCTAAAGAATTGTCTAAAAAAACTCATTTTCCCCACATTTCTGTCGTGGAAAATTCCGGAATCTGCGTGGATCCACAAATTTGCACCCACCCCTCGTTCCCCAAAGTCTTACGAGAAAAACGGTAACTCACTTGTGTGGGTCGGCCTAGTGCCCGCGACAGGAAACGGCATAAAACGCATCGTGGTCACACCTCAATTTCGCAGTGAAAAATGACCCTTTTTTGGCAAAACGACTAGCTGTCGTTTTTGAACCCTAGCTCTGCTGGCACCTTGGGAAACCTAGCAAACCTATACATTTTTGAAAACTAGACTCCCAGGGGAATCCAGGATGGGGTGACTTGACTGGCACAACCAGGGTCTGTTACCCAGAATCCCTTGCAAACCTAAAAAATTGTCCAAAAAAACACATTTTCCCCACATTTCTGTGGTGGAAAGTTCCGGAATCTGCGTGGATCCACAAATTTGCACCCACCCCGCATTCCCCAAAGTCTTATGAGAAAAACGGTAACTCACTTGTGTGGGTCGGCCTAGTGCCCGCGACAGGAAACGATGCAAAACGCACCGTGGTCACATCTCAATTTCGCAGTGAAAAATTACCCTTTTTTGGCAAAATGACTAGCTGTAGTTTTTTAACCCTAGCTCTGCGGGCACCATGGGAAACCTAGCAAACCTATACATTTTTGAAAACTAGACAGCCAGGGGAATCTAGGATGGGCTGACTTGACTGCCTCCCACCAGGGTCTGTTACCCAGAATCCCTTGCAAACCTAAACAATTGTCAAAAAAGAACACATTTTCCCCACATTTCTGTAGTGGAAAGTTCCGGAATCTGCGTGGATCCACAAATTTCCACACACCCCGTGTTCCCCAAAGTCTTACAAGAAAAACGGTACCTCACTTGTGTGGGTCGGCCTAGTGCCTGCGACAGGAAACGGCGCAAAACCCAACGTGGTCACATCTCAATTTCGCAGTGAAAAAGGACCCTTTTTTGGCAAAACGACTAGCTGTAGTTTTTGAACCCTAGCTCTGCGGGCACCTTGGGAAACCTAGCAAACCTATACATTTTTGAAAACTAGAAACCCAGGGGAATCCAGGATGGGTGACTTGACTGCCTCCCACCAGGGTCTGTTACCGAGAATCCCTTGCAAACCTAAATCATTGTCCAAAAAACCACATTTTCCCCACATTTCTGTGGTGGAAAGTTCCGGAATCTGCGTGGATCCACAAATTTCCACCCACCCCGCGTTCCCCAACGTCTTACAAGAAAAACGGTACCTCACTTGTGTGGGTCGGCCTAGTGCCTGCGACAGGAAACGGCGCAAAACGCAACGTGGTCACATCTCAATTTCGCAGTGAAAAATGACCCTTTTTTGGCAAAATGACTAGCTGTAGTTTTTTAACCCTAGCTCTGTGGGCACCTTGGTAAACCTAGCAAACCTATATATTTTTGAAAACTAGACACCCAGGGGAATCCAGGATGGGGTGACTTGACTGGCACAACCAGGGTCTGTTACCCAGAATCCCTTGCAAACCTAAACAATTGTCCAAAAAAATACATTTTCCCCACATTTCTGTGGTGGAAAGTTCCGGAATCTGCGTGGATCCACAAATTTCCACCCACCCCGCGTTCCCCAAAGTCTTATGAGAAAAACGGTACCTCACTTGTGTGGGTCGGCCTAGTGCCCGCGACAGGAAACGACACAAAACGCACCGTGGTCACATCTCAATTTCGCAGTGAAAAATTACCCTTTTTTGGCAAAATGACTAGCTGTAGTTTTTTAACCCTAGCTCTGTGGGCACCTTGGGAAACCTAGCAAACCTATACATTTTTGAAAACTAGACACCCAGGGGAACCCAGGATGGGGTGACTTGACTGGCACAACCAGGGTCTGTTACCCAGAATCCCTTGCAAACCTAAAAAATTGTCCAAAAAAATACATTTTCCCCACATTTCTGTGGTGGAAAGTTCCGGAATCTGCGTGGATCCACAAATTTCCACCCACCCCGCGTTCCCCAAAGTCTTATGAGAAAAACGGTACCTCACTTGTGTGGGTCGGCCTAGTGCCCGCGACAGGAAACAACACAAAACGCACCGTGGTCACATCTCAATTTCGCAGTGAAAAATTACCCTTTTTTGGCAAAATGACTAGCTGTAGTTTTTTAACCCTAGCTCTGCGGGCACCTTGGGAAACCTAGCAAACCTATACATTTTTGAAAACTAGACAGCCAGGGGAATCCAGGATGGGGTGACTTGACTGCCTCCCACCAGGGTCTGTTACCCAGAATCCCTTGCAAACCTAAAGAATTGTCTAAAAAACCACATTTTCCCCACATTTCTGTAGTGGAAAGTTCTGGAATCTGCGTGGATCCACAAATTTCCACCCATCCCGCGTTCCCCAAAGTCTTACGAGAAAAACGGTACCTCACTTGTGTGGGTCGGCCTAGTGCCCACGACAGGAAACGGCGCAAAACGCAATGTGGTCACACCTCAATTTCGCAGTGAAAAATAACCCTTTTTTGGCAAAACGACTAGCTGTAGTCTTTGAACCCTAGCTCTGCGGGCACCTTGGGAAACCTAGCAAACCTATAAATTTTTGAAAACTAGACACCCAGGGGAATCCAGGATGGGGTGACTGGACTGCCTCCCACCAGGGTCTGTTACCCAGAATCCCTTGCAAACCTAAAAAATTGTCAAAAAAAACACATTTTCCCCACATTTCTATGCTGGAAAGTTCCGGAATCTACGGGGATCCACAAATTTCCACCCACCCCGCGTTCCCCAACGTCTTACAAGAAAAACGGTACCTCACTTGTGTGGGTCGGCCTAGTGCCTGCGACAGGAAACGGCGCAAAACGCAACGTGGTCACATCTCAATTTCGCAGTGAAAAATGACCCTTTTTTGGCAAAATGACTAGCTGTAGTTTTTTAACCCTAGCTCTGTAAGAACCTTGGTAAACCTAGCAAACCTATACATTTTTGAAAACTAGACACCCTGGGGAATCCAGGATGGGGTGACTTGACTTCCTCCCACCAGGGTGTGTTGCCCAGAATCCCTTGCAAACCTAAAAAATTGTCAAAAAAAACACATTTTCCCCACATTTCTGTAGTGGAAAGTTCCGGAATCTGCGTGGATCCACAAATTTCCACCCACCCCGCGTTCCCCAAAGTCTTACGAGAAAAACGGTACCTCACTTGTGTGGGTCGGCCTAGTGCCCGCGACAGGAAACGGCGCAAAACGCAACGTGGTCACACCTCAATTTCGCAGTGAAAAATGACCCTTTTTGGCAAAATGACTAGCTGTAGTTTTTGGACCCTAGCTCTGCGGGCACCTTGGGAAACCTAGCAAACCTATACATTTTTGAAAACTAGACACCCAGGGGAACCCAGGATGGGGTGACTTGACTGGCACAACCAGGGTCTGTTACCCAGAATCCCTTGCAAACCTAAAAAATTGTCCAAAAAAATACATTTTCCCCACATTTCTGTGGTGGAAAGTTCCGGAATCTGCGTGGATCCACAAATTTCCACCCACCCCGCGTTCCCCAAAGTCTTATGAGAAAAACGGTACCTCACTTGTGTGGGTCGGCCTAGTGCCCGCGACAGGAAACAACACAAAACGCACCGTGGTCACATCTCAATTTCGCAGTGAAAAATTACCCTTTTTTGGCAAAATGACTAGCTGTAGTTTTTTAACCCTAGCTCTGCGGGCACCTTGGGAAACCTAGCAAACCTATACATTTTTGAAAACTAGACAGCCAGGGGAATCCAGGATGGGGTGACTTGACTGCCTCCCACCAGGGTCTGTTACCCAGAATCCCTTGCAAACCTAAAGAATTGTCTAAAAAACCACATTTTCCCCACATTTCTGTAGTGGAAAGTTCTGGAATCTGCGTGGATCCACAAATTTCCACCCATCCCGCGTTCCCCAAAGTCTTACGAGAAAAACGGTACCTCACTTGTGTGGGTCGGCCTAGTGCCCACGACAGGAAACGGCGCAAAACGCAATGTGGTCACACCTCAATTTCGCAGTGAAAAATAACCCTTTTTTGGCAAAACGACTAGCTGTAGTCTTTGAACCCTAGCTCTGCGGGCACCTTGGGAAACCTAGCAAACCTATAAATTTTTGAAAACTAGACACCCAGGGGAATCCAGGATGGGGTGACTGGACTGCCTCCCACCAGGGTCTGTTACCCAGAATCCCTTGCAAACCTAAAAAATTGTCAAAAAAAACACATTTTCCCCACATTTCTATGCTGGAAAGTTCCGGAATCTACGGGGATCCACAAATTTCCACCCACCCCGCGTTCCCCAACGTCTTACAAGAAAAACGGTACCTCACTTGTGTGGGTCGGCCTAGTGCCTGTGACAGGAAACGGCGCAAAACGCAACGTGGTCACATCTCAATTTCGCAGTGAAAAATGACCCTTTTTTGGCAAAATGACTAGCTGTAGTTTTTTAACCCTAGCTCTGTAAGCACCTTGGTAAACCTAGCAAACCTATACATTTTTGAAAACTAGACACCCTGGGGAATCCAGGATGGGGTGACTTGACTTCCTCCCACCAGGGTGTGTTGCCCAGAATCCCTTGCAAACCTAAAAAATTGTCAAAAAAAACACATTTTCCCCACATTTCTGTAGTGGAAAGTTCCGGAATCTGCGTGGATCCACAAATTTCCACCCACCCCGCGTTCCCCAAAGTCTTACGAGAAAAACGGTACCTCACTTGTGTGGGTCGGCCTAGTGCCCGCGACAGGAAACGGCGCAAAACGCAACGTGGTCACACCTCAATTTCGCAGTGAAAAATGACCCTTTTTGGCAAAATGACTAGCTGTAGTTTTTGGACCCTAGCTCTGCGGGCACCTTGGGAAACCTAGCAAACCTATACATTTTTGAAAACTAGACACCCAGGGGAATCCAGGATGGGGTGACTTGACTGCCTCTCACCAGGGTCTGTTACCCAGAATCCCTTGCACACCTAAAAAATTGTCAAAAAAACCACATTTTCCCCACATTTCTGTAGTGGAATGTTCCGGAATCTGCATGGATCCACAAATTACCACCCACCCCGCGTTCCCCAAAGTCTTACAAGAAAAATGGTACCTCACTTGTGTGGGTCGACCTGGTGCCCGCGACAGGAAACGGCGCAAAACGCAACGTAGGCACACCTCAATTTCGCAGTGAAAAATGACCCGTTTTTGGCAAAATGACTAGCTGTAGTTTTTGGACCCTAGCTCTGCGGGCACCTTGGGAAACCTAGCAAACCTATACATTTTTAAAAACTAGACACCCAGGGGAATCCAGGATGGGGTGACTTGACTGCCTCCCACCAGGGTCTGTTACCCAGAATCCCTTGCAAACCTAAAGAATTGTCTAAAAAACCACATTTTCCCCACATTTCTGTAGTGGAAAGTTCTGGAATCTGCGTGGATCCACAAATTTCCACCCACCCCGCGTTCCCCAAAGTCTTACGAGAAAAACGGTACCTCACTTGTGTGGGTCGGTCTAGTGCCCGCGACAGGAAACGGCGCAAAACACAACGTGGTCACACCTCAATTTCGCAGTGAAAAATGACCCTTTTTTGGCAAAATGACTAGCTGTAGTTTTTGGACCCTAGCTCTGCGGGCACCTTGGGAAACCTAGCAAACCTATACATTTTTGAAAACTAGACACCCAGGGGAATCCAGGATGGGTTGACTTGACTGCCTCCCACCAGGGTCTGTTACCCAGAATCCCTTGCAAACCTAAAGAATTGTCTAGAAAAACACATTTTCCCCACATTTCTGTCTTGGAAAGTTCCGGAATCTGCGTGGATCCACAAATTTCCACCCACCCCTCGTTCCCCAAAGTCTTGCAAGAAAAACGGTAACTCACTTGTGTGGGTCGGCCTAGTGCCCGCGACAGGAAACGGCGTAAAACGCATCGTGGTCACACCTCAATTTCGCAGTGAAAAATGACCCTTTTTTGGCAAAACGACTAGCTGTTGTTTTTGAACCCTAGCTCTGCGGGCACCTTGGGAAACCTAGCAAACCTATACATTTTTGAAAACTAGACACCCAGGGGAATCCAGGATGGAGTTACTTGACTGCCTCCCACCATGGTCTGTTACCCAGAATCCCTTGCAAACCTAAAGAATTGTCTAGAAAAACACATTTTCCCCACATTTCTGTAGTGGAAAGTTCCGGAATCTGCGTGGATCCACAAACTTCCACCCACCCCGCGTTCCCCAAAGTCTTATGAGAAAAACGGTACCTCACTTGTGTGGGTCGGCCTAGTGCCCGCGACAGGAAACGGCGTAAAACGCAACGTGGTCACACCTCAATTTCGCAGTGAAAAATGACCCTTTTTTGGCAAAATGACTAGCTGTAGTTTTTGAACCCTAGCTCTGCGGGCACCTTGGGAAACCTAGCAAACCTATACATTTTTGAAAACTAGACAGCCAGGGGAATCCAGGATGGGGTGACTTGACTGCCTCCCACCAGGGTCTGTTACCCAGAATCCTTTGCAAACCCCAAAAATTATCAAAAAAAACACATTTTCCCAACATTCCTGTGGTGGAAAGTTCCGGAATCTGCGTGGATCCACAAATTTCCACCCATCCCACGTTCCTCAAAGTCTTACGAGAAAAACAGTACCTCACTTGTGTGGGTCGACCTAGTGCCCGCGACAGGAAACGGCGCAAAACGCAACGTGGTCACACCTCAATTTCGCAGTGAAAAATGACCCTTTTTTGGCAAAACGATTCGCTCTAGTTTTTGAACACTAGCTCTGCGGGCACCTTGGGAAACCTAGCAAACCTATACATTTTTGAAAACTAGACACCCAGGGAAATCCAGGATGGGGTGACTTGACTGCCTCCCACCAGGGTCTGTTACCCAGAATCCCTTGTAAACCTAAAAAATTGTCAAAAAAACCACATTTTCCCCACATTTCTGTAGTGGAATGTTCCGGAATCTGTGTGGATCCACAAATTACCACCCACCCCGCGTTCCCTAAAGTCTTACGAGAAAAACGGTACCTCACTTGTGTGGGTCGGCCTAGTGCCCGCGACAGGAAACGGCGCAAAACGCAACGTGGTCAAACCTCAATTTTGCAGTGAAAAATGACCCTTTTTTGGCAAAATGACTAGCTGTAGTTTTTGGACCCTAGCTCTGCGGGCACCTTGGGAAACCTAGCAAACCTATACATTTTTGAAAACTAGACACCCAGAGGAATCCAGGATGGGGTGACTTGACTGCCTCCCACCAGGGTCTGTTACCCAGAATCCCTTGCAAACCTAAAGAATTGTCTAAAAAACCACATTTTCCCCACATTTCTGTAGTGGAAAGTTCTGGAATCTGCGTGGATCCACAAATTTCCACCCATCCCGCGTTCGCCAAAGTCTTACGAGAAAAACGGTACCTCACTTGTGTGGGTCGGCCTTGTGCCCGCGACAGGAAACGGCGCAAAACGCAACGTGGTCACACCTCAATTTCGCAGTGAAAAATGACCCGTTTTTGGCAAAATCACTAGCTGTAGTTTTTGGACCCTAGCTCTGCGGGCACCTTGGGAAACCTAGAAAACCTATACATTTTTGAAAACTAGACACCCAGGGGAATCCAGGATGGGGTGACTTGACTGCCTCCCACCGGGATCTGTTACCCAGAATCCCTTGCAAACCTAAAGAATTGTCTAGAAAAACACATTTACCCCACATTTCTGTCTTGGAAAGTTCCGGAATCTGCGTGGATCCACAAATTTCCACCCACCCCTCATTCCCCAAAGTCTTACAAGAAAAACGGTAACTCACTTGTGTGGGTCGGCCTAGTGCCCGCGACAGGAAACGGCGTAAAACGCATCGTGGTCACACCTCAATTTCGCAGTGAAAAATGACCCTTTTTTGGCAAAACGACTAGCTGTTGTTTTTGAACCCTAGCTCTGCGGGCACCTTGGGAAACCTAGCAAACCTATACATTTTTTTGAAAACTAGACACCCAGGGGACTCCAGGATGGGGTGACTTGACTGGCACAACCAGGGTCTGTTACCCAGAATCCCTTGCAAACCTAAAAAATTGTCAAAAAAGAACACATTTTTCCCATATTTCTGTAGTGGAAAGTTCCGGAATCTGCGTGGATCCACAAATTTCCACGCACCCCGCGTTCCTCAAAGTCTTACGAGAAAAATGGTACCTCACTTGTGTGGGTCGGCCTAGTGCCCGCGACAGGAAACGGCGCAAAACGCAACGTGGTCACACCTCAATTTCGCAGTGAAAAATGACCCTTTTTTGGGAAAATGACTAGCTGTAGTTTTTGGACCCTAGCTCTGCGGGCACCTTGGGAAACCTAGCAAACCTATACATTTTTGAAAACTAGACACCCAGGAGAATCCAGGATGGGGTGACTTGACTGCCTCCCACCAGGGTCTGGTACCCAGAATCCCTTGCAAACCTACAGAATTGTCTAAAAAAACACATTTTCCCCACATTTCTGTCGTGGAACGTTCCGGAATCTGCGTGGATCCACAAATTTCCACCCACCCCTCGTTCCCCAAAGTCTTACGAGAAAAACGGTAACTCACTTGTGTGGGTCGGCCTAGTGCCCGCGACAGGAAACGGCGTAAAACGCATCGTGGTCACACCTCAATTTCGCACTGAAAAATGACCCTTTTTTGGCAAAACGACTAGCTGTCGTTTTTGAACCCTAGCTCTGCGGGCACCTTGGGAAACCTAGCAAACCTATACATTTTTGAAAACTAGACACCCAGGGGAATCCAGGATGGGGTGACTTGACTGGCACAACCAGGGTCTGTTACCCAGAATCCCTTGCAAACCTAATAAATTGTCCAAAAAAACACATTTTCCCCACATTTCTGTGGTGGAAAGTTCCGGAATCTGCGTGGATCCACAAATTTCCACCCACCCCGCGTTCCCAAAAGTCTTACGAGAAAAACGGTACCTCACTTGTGTGGGTCGGCCTAGTGCCCGCGACAGGAAACGGCATAAAACGCATCGTTGTCACACCTCAATTTCGCAGTGAAAAATGACCCTTTTTTGGCAAAACGACTAGCTGTAGTTTTTGAACCCTAGCTCTGCGGGCACCTTGGGAAACCTAGCAAACCTATACATTTTTGAAAACTAGACACCCAGGGGAATCCAGGATGGGGTGACTTGACTGGCACAACCAGGGTCTGTTACCCAGAATCCCTTGCAAACCTAAAATATTGTCCAAAAAAATACATTTTCCCCACATTTCTGTGGTGGAAAGTTCCGGAAGCTGCGTGGATCCACAAATTTCCACCCACCCCGCGTTCCCCAAAGTCTTATGAGAAAAACGGTACCTCACTTGTGTGGGTCGGCCTAGTGCCCGCGACAGGAAACGACACAAAACGCACCGTGGTCACATCTCAATTTCGCAGTGAAA
This sequence comes from Triturus cristatus, assembly GCF_964204655.1. Lineage (NCBI taxonomy): Eukaryota > Metazoa > Chordata > Amphibia > Caudata > Salamandridae > Triturus > Triturus cristatus. The sequence continues at coordinate 750,307,399 of NC_140579.1, forward strand.
AATTACCCTTTTTTGGCAAAATGACTAGCTGTAGTTTTTTAACCCTAGCTCTGCGGGCACCTTGGGAAACCTAGCAAACCTATACATTTTTGAAAACTAGACAGCCAGGGGAATCCAGGATGGAGTGACTTGACTGCCTCCCACCAGGGTCTGTTACCCAGAATCCCTTGCAAACCTAATACATTTTCCAAAAAAACACATTTTCCCCACATTTCTGTGCTGCAAAGTTCCGGAATCTGCGTGGATCCACAAATTTCCACCCACCCCGCGTTCCCCAACGTCTTACGAGAAAAATGGTACCTCACTTGTGTGGGTCGGCCTAGTGCCTGCATCAGGAAACGGCGCAAAACGCAACGTGGTCACATCTCAATTTCGCAGAGAAAAATGACCCTTTTTTGGCAAAATGACTAGCTGTAGTTTTTTAACCCTAGCTCTGCGGGCACCTTGGGAAATGTAGGAGAGTAGGGTCTGCTATCCTATGGTCACCCCAAATTTTTGCTTTTTGCTTCACTGGTTTTTGACATATTGAGGCTGTTGGCCTGCCAATCAGACCCCCAGCCTGCTGTTCTCTCTACTAAATTAAAACTATGCACCCTAGGTGCATAACCAATTGGAAGTGGATCACCCTGTCAGCCCCTGTACCAGTGTACACTAGGTACCCAGGGCATTGGTGTACCCAAGGCCTGCCAAGGGCTGAAGCATGTATTATGCCACCCCAGGCTTGGCCTAACAATTTGACACAACTGGCTGATCACTCAGCTGGGGTAAGTTGGTGTAATCACCTCTTACTAAGGTGTAGTATACCTATACCTAACCTTAAATGGGACACCTGGTAACCTATAAGTCACTCCTATGGCAGGCCTTAACAATCCTGAAGGCAGAGTGCTTGGTTCCATGTGAGATGGTGCTCTGGCATGAGCTGAGCCTGTCTGCAGTGGTCGGAACAACTTCCTTCTACTGTTTCCAGATATCGTCATACCATATACTCTTAAGTGCATTATGAACCTCGCGGTTAAATGCTATCTTTGGTTTGGCTTTATCAAAACATGTCGAGTAAGGTGTCATACGAATTGGAATACTAACCCCTCGCCAATTCTGGCGACGGGGTTAGCATTCCACCCTTCTAGAGGGACACGACATGTACAGTACCTGAAACCCGGGTAAAATCAGACATAGCCTCAGCTCCACAAAATGGATGCTGCCACCACAGACACAAGTCTGCCCTCCTGCTGCTGGGAGTCCTTCCAGCTTGGGAGGTGTGGACAAAGGGTTTCCTGCCAGGGGAGGTGCGTGCACCACCCCAGACAGGATTTTGTGTATTGGTCAGGTAGGGCTTGAAAGAAACCAGACATGCCTGTGGCTCACAAGGAGCCTCGGTGCATATACCAGTTCAAACCGGTCCTGGGGCACACCAGTCCTGGGCCTGGGGCGAGCTGGACAAAGGATTGGGGGTGTAACCACCCCCCTTCCTGGTCCCACCCATAGGGAGGGACCTAGCAGGTAGTCCGGCCCCTAGAATCCGCTTAAAGGTAGGAGCTGTGTCCTAAGACTTCAGACATCCTGGAATCAACTTAACACTAAGAAGAAGACGGGAACTTCGACGCTCTGCTGCACAGAGGACTGAAGCCAATCTCCCCTGTGGTCAGGGAGTGACCACCTTGCTAACGCAAGCACCATCCAGCGAATCAACGTCTGCTTTGCCGCCACCTCCCGCTGGAGCCCGAGCCCAGAGACTGACAAGACCTGGACCTCCAGACCTCTCACTGCCCGATCCACAGTCCCTGAAAAGAAGAGACCCGTGGAGGCACCGAGACACGTGGAGCCAGCCATCTTGAAACGACCACGACAAGCTGACAAGTGCAACAACCGAGGCTCCCTCCAAGTTGTGCTTTGGGATCTGAGAAGCCCAACCACCGAGCAGCATCTGCACCAAAGGTGAGCCCTCCAGCATCTCCACGATCTGCGTGGGGCCCTTCTGCATTTTGCCACTCGACGCACCTAACCGGTTGCTGGCCCGCTGGCTAGTAGCCATCTTGGCGACGAACTCTACAAAATACACTGCTGGTCTGGTTGCTCCAGACTGGCCCTTGCTCCCCTCCAAAGGAGCAGACCTTCTGACCTTGCTGGTCAGAACCATCAGCTTATTTCATCTCCTACAACAATTGCTTTTGCCAAGGCTTGTTTGCTTCGATCAAGTCGCCGACACCGCCGACAGCGAGAGCCTGCATGGGACAGCTCGTGAACCGACTCCTGGGCGTCGTCAACCTCCAGGAACCACGTGGCTGCAGAGACAAGCTACACCTTTCTTCCTGTTTGTACCCGACATTGCCTGGTACCCACCTGGTGCCACGCTGGTCACTGGCTAGTGACTGTGAACACTGTCCCCTCTGCTTACAGGTCTTCAACATCTCCGATCCACTCTTGGATCCACCGCATCTCTCCCGGACCGACCGCCTGCAGCATCTTTGTCTTCAGGCTCCACGGAACAGATAGAAGAAACCCGACGCACTTCGAGGCCTATGCACCCGCTTCCTGTGGGTGAGGTAAAGCTGGCACACCTGTGCCCAAGTGTAGTATTACATCTCTAGTGCCTGTGTTCCAAATCTTGAGTTCCTAGTCCATCCGGAAGATCCTCTTTGCAGTAACTTTGTACTTTTTACGCACCCATTGAAACCTATGGGAGCACGCGTGTGACTATTTGCTCTGCACACGCCACCCGTGGACCTCCTGGTCACTAACTGAAGTTAGCTCCTTGTAGGCCCAGCGATTCTAGGGGCCCTAGGCCTTTTCCCTTTTCTGTTCGTGGTACTTATACCACTATTTTAGTATATGGTTCGAGTGGCCACCAGGGCCTATCCATATAAAGTGCAACTTCTGTGTATTCTACTGTAATCTTGTTTGACGATTTGTGCTCCTGTGCTCATAAAGAGACTAGGGGTTACTTTGAGAAATAAATACATATATATTTTGAATATATATCTGTGTGATGTCCTTTCATTGGTATAAAAGGGGGTTACATTTGGTAAAACAGCTGGCTTAACACGCTTCATGAGTTTAGCCTCAAAGACTGCTTAGCCTACGCTACCACTAGGGCAGCTAGTCCGAAAAGGTTGACTTACAACCACACCATAAGGGTTGCTTGGCATGGTACAAGGTGATCACTTTAACTAGTGAGCATCATATACCAGGCCAACTTCTCACAGGAAACCTAGCAAACCTATACATTTTTGAAAACTAGACACCCAGGGGAATCCAGGATGGGGTGACTTGACTGCCTCCTACCAGGGTCTGTTACCGAGAATCCCTTGCAAACCTAAAAAATTGTCCAAAAAAACACATTTTCCCCACATTTCTGTGGTGGAAAGTTCCGGAATCTGCGTGGATCTACAAATTTCCACCTACCCCCGTTCCCCAAAGTCTTACGAGAAAAACGGTACCTCACTTGTGTGGGTCGGCCTAGTGCCCGCGACAGGAAACGGCATAAAACGCATCGTGGTCACACCTCAATTTCGCAGTGAAAAATGACACTTTTTTGGCAAAACGACTAGCTGTAGTTTTTGAACCCTAGCTCTGCGGGCACCTTGGGAAACCTAGCAAACCTATACATTTTTGAAAACTAGACACCCAGGGGAATCCAGGATGGGGTGACTGGAATGCCTCCCACCAGGGTCTGTTACCCAGAATCCCTTGCAAACCTAAAAAATTGTCCAAAAAAACACATTTTCCCCACATTTCTGTGCTGGAAAGTTCCGGAATCTGCGTGGATCCACAAATTTCCACCCACCCCGCGTTCCCCAACGTCTTACGAGAAAAATGGTACCTCACTTGTGTGGGTCGGCCTAGTGCCTGCATCAGGAAACGGCACAAAACGCAACGTGGTCACATCTCAATTTCGCAGTGAAAAATGACCCTTTTTTGGCAAAATGACTAGCTGTAGTTTTTTAACCCTAGCTCTGCGGGCACCTTGGGAAACCTAGCAAACCTACACATTTTTTAAAACTAGGCACCCAGGGGAATCCAGGATGGGGTGACTTGACTGCCTCCCACCAGGGTGTGATACCCAGAATCCCTTGCAAACCTAAAACATTGTCAAAAAAACCACATTTTCCCCACATTTCTGCAGTGGAAAGTTCCGGAATCTGCGTGGATCCACAAATTTCCACCCACCCCGCGTTCCCCAAAGTCTTACGAGAAAAACGGTACCTCACTTGTGTGGGTCGGCCTAGTGCCCGCGACAGGAAACGGCGCAAAACGCAACGTGGTCACACCTCAATTTCGCAGTGAAAAATGACCCTTTTTTGGCAAAATGACTAGCTGTAGTTTTTGAACCCTAGCTCTGCGGGCACCTTGGGAAACCTAGCAAACCTATACATTTTTGAAAACTAGACTCCCAGGGGAATCCAGGATGGGGTGACTTGACTGGCACAACCAGGGTCTGTTACCCAGAATCCCTTGCAAACCTAAAAAATTGTCCAAAAAAACACATTTTCCCCACATTTCTGTGGTGGAAAGTTCCGGAATCTGCGTGGATCCACAAATTTCCACCCACCCCGCGTTCCCCAAAGTCTTATGAGAAAAACGGTACCTCACTTGTGTGGTTCGGCCTAGTGCCCGCGACAGGAAACGATGCAAAATGCACCGTGGTCACATCTCAATTTCGCAGTGAAAAATTACCCTTTTTTGGCAAAATGACTAGCTGTAGTTTTTTAACCCTAGCTCTGCGGGCACCTTGGGAAACCTAGCAAACCTATACATTTTTGAAAACTAGACAGCCAGGGGAATCTAGGATGGGGTGACTTGACTGCCTCCCACCAGGGTCTGTTACCCAGAATCCCTTGCAAACCTAAAAAATTGTCAAAAAAGAACACATTTTCCCCACATTTCTGTAGTGGAATGTTCCGGAATCTGCGTGGATCCACAAATTTCCACACACCCCGTGTTCCCCAAAGTCTTACAAGAAAAACGGTACCTCACTTGTGTGGGTCGGCCTAGTGCCTGCGACAGGAAAAGGCGCAAAACGCAACGTGGTCACATCTCGATTTCGCAGTGAAAAATGACCCTTTTTTGGCAAAACGACTAGCTGTAGTTTTTGAACCCTAGCTCTGCGGGCACCTTGGGAAACCTAGCAAACCTATACATTTTTGAAAACTAGAAACCCAGGGGAATCCAGGATGGGGTGACTTGACTGCCTCCCACCAGGGTCTGTTACCGAGAATCCCTTGCAAACCTAAATCATTGTCCAAAAAAAACATTTTCCCCACATTTCTGTGGTGGAAAGTTCCGGAATCTGCGTGGATCCACAAATTTCCACCCACCCCGCGTTCCCCATAGTCTTATGAGAAAAACGGTACCTCACTTGTGTGGGTCGGCCTAGTGCCTGCGACAGGAAACGGCGTAAAACGCATCGTGGTCACACCTCAATTTCGCAGTGAAAAATGACCCTTTTTTGGCAAAACGACTAGCTGTAGTCTTTGAACCCTAGCTCTGCGGGCACCTTGGGAAACCTAGCAAACCTATAAATTTTTGAAAACTAGACAACCAGGGGAATCCAGGATGGGGTGACTGGACTGCCTCCCACCAGGGTCTGTTTCCCAGAATCCCCTGCAAACCTAAAAAATTGTCAAAAAAAACACATTTGCCCCACATTTCTATGCTGGAAAGTTCCGGAATCTACGTGGATCCACAAATTTCCACCCACCCCGCGTTCCCCAACATCTTACAAGAAAAACGGTACCTCACTTGTGTGGGTCGGCCTAGTGCCTGCGACAGGAAACGGCGCAAAACGCAACGTGGTCACATCTCAATTTCGCAGTGAAAAATGACCCTTTTTTGGCAAAATGACTAGCTGTAGTTTTTTAACCCTAGCTCTGTGGGCACCTTGGTAAACCTAGCAAACCTATACATTTTTGAAAACTAGACACCCAGGGGAATCCAGGATGGGGTGACTTGACTGCCTCCCACCAGGGTGTGTTGCCCAGAATCCCTTGCAAACCTAAAAAATTGTCAAAAAAAACACATTTTCCCCACATTTCTGTAGTGGAAAGTTCCGGAATCTGCGTGGATCCACAAATTTCCACCCACCCCGCGTTCCCCAAAGTCTTACGAGAAAAACGGTACCTCACTTGTGTGGGTCGGCCTAGTGCCCGCGACAGGAAACGGCGCAAAACGCAACGTGGTCAAACCTCAATTTCGCAGTGAAAAATGACCCTTTTTTGGCAAAATGACTAGCTGTAGTTTTTGAACCCTAGCTCTGCGGGCACCTTGGGAAACCTAGCAAACCTATACATTTTTGAAAACTAGACACCCAGGGGAATCCAGGATGGGGTGACTTGACTGCCTCCCACCAGGGTCTGTTACCCAGAATCCCTTGCAAACCCCAAAAATTGTCAAAAAAAACCCATTTTCCCCATATTTCTGTAGTGGAATGTTCCGGAATCTGCGTGGATCCACAAATTACCACCCACCCCGCGTTCCACAAAGTCTTACGAGAAAAATGGTACCTCACTTGTGTGGGTCGGCTTGGTGCCCGCGACAGGAAACGGCGCAAAACGCAACGTGGTCACACCTCAATTTTGCAGTGAAAAATGACCCTTTTTTGGCAAAATGACTAGCTGTAGTTTTTGGACCCTAGCTCTGCGGGCACCTTGGGAAACCTAGCAAACCTATACATTTTTGAAAACTAGACACCCAGGGGAATCCAGGATGGGGTGACTTGACTGCCTCCCACCAGGGTCTGTTACCCAGATTCCCTTGCAAACCTAAAGAATTGTCTAAAAAACCACATTTTCCCCACATTTCTGTAGTGGAAAGTTCTTGAATCTGCGTGGATCCACAAATTTCCACCCACCCCGTGTTCCCCAAAGTCTTACGAGAAAAACGGTACCTCACTTGTGTGGGTCGGCCTAGTGACCGCGACAGGAAACAGCGCAAAACGCAATGTGGTCACACCTCAATTTCGCAGTGAAAAATGACCCTTTTTTGGCAAAATGACTAGCTGTAGTTTTTGGACCCTAGCTCTGCGGGCACCTTGGGAAACCTAGCAAACCTATACATTTTTGAAAACTAGACACCCAGGGGAATCCAGGATGGGTTGAAATGACTGCCTCCCACCAGGGTCTGTTACCCAGAATCCCTTGCAAACCCCAAAAATTATCCAAAAAAACACATTTTCCCAAAATTCCTGTGGTGGAAAGTTCCGGAATCTGCATGGATCCACAAATTTCCACCCATCCCGCGTTCCTCAAAGTCTTACGAGAAAAACAGTACCTCACTTGTGTGGGTCGGCCTAGTGCCCGCGACAGGAAACGGCGCAAAACGCAACGTGGTCACACCTCAATTTCGCAGTGAAAAATGACCCTTTTTTGGCAAAATGACTAGCTGTAGTTTTTGAACCCTAGCTCTGCGGGCACCTTGGGAAACCTAGCAAACCTATACATTTTTGAAAACTAGACTCCCAGGGGAATCCAGGATGGGGTGACTTGACTGCCTCCCACCAGGGTCTGTTACCCAGAATCCCTTGCAAACCTAAAAAATTGTCAAAAAAGAACACATTTTCCCCACATTTCTGTAGTGGAATGTTCCGGAATCTGCGTGGATCCACAAATTTACACACACCCCGTGTTCCCCAAAGTCTTACAAGAAAAACGGTACCTCACTTGTGTGGGTCGGCCTAGTGCCTGCGACAGGAAAAGGCGCAAAACGCAACGTGGTCACATCTCGATTTCGCAGTGAAAAATGACCCTTTTTTGGCAAAACGACTAGCTGTAGTTTTTGAACCCTAGCTCTGCGGGCACCTTGGGAAACCTAGCAAACCTATACATTTTTGAAAACTAGAAACCCAGGGGAATCCAGGATGGGGTGACTTGACTGCCTCCCACCAGGGTCTGTTACCGAGAATCCCTTGCAAACCTAAATCATTGTCCAAAAAAAACATTTTCCCCACATTTCTGTGGTGGAAAGTTCCGGAATCTGCGTGGATCCACAAATTTCCACCCACCCCGCGTTCCCCATAGTCTTACGAGAAAAACGGTACCTCACTTGTGTGGGTTCGCCTAGTGCCTGCGACAGGAAACGGCGTAAAACGCATCGTGGTCACACCTCAATTTCGCAGTGAAAAATGACCCTTTTTTGGCAAAACGACTAGCTGTAGTCTTTGAACCCTAGCTCTGCGGGCACCTTGGGAAACCTAGCAAACCTATAAATTTTTGAAAACTAGACAACCAAGGGAATCCAGGATGGGGTGACTGGACTGCCTCCCACCAGGGTCTGTTTCCCAGAATCCCTTGCAAACCTAAAAAATTGTCAAAAAAAACACATTTTCCCCACATTTCTATGCTGGAAAGTTCCGGAATCTACGTGGATCCACAAATTTCCACCCACCCCGCGTTCCCCAACATCTTACAAGAAAAACGGTACCTCACTTGTGTGGGTCGGCCTAGTGCCTGCGACAGGAAACGGCGCAAAACGCAACGTGGTCACATCTCAATTTCGCAGTGAAAAATGACCCTTTTTTGGCAAAATTAATAGCTGTAGTTTTTTAACCCTAGCTCTGTGGGCACCTTGGTAAACCTAGCAAACCTATACATTTTTGAAAACTAGACACCCAGGGGAATCCAGGATGGGGTGACTTGACTGCCTCCCACCAGGGTGTGTTGCCCAGAATCCCTTGCAAACCTAAAAAATTGTCAAAAAAAACACATTTTCCCCACATTTCTGTAGTGGAAAGTTCCGGAATCTGCGTGGATCCACAAATTTCCACCCACCCCGCGTTCCCCAAAGTCTTACGAGAAAAACGGTACCTCACTTGTGTGGGTCGGCCTAGTGCCCGCGACAGGAAACGGCGCAAAACGCAACGTGGTCAAACCTCAATTTCGCAGTGAAAAATGACCCTTTTTTGGCAAAATGACTAGCTGTAGTTTTTGGACCCTAGCTCTGCGGGCACCTTGGGAAACCTAGCAAACCTATACATTTTTGAAAACTAGACACCCAGGGGAATCCAGGATGGGGTGACTTGACTGCCTCCCACCAGGGTCTGTTACCCAGAATCCCTTGCAAACCCCAAAAATTATCCAAAAAAACACATTTTCCCAAAATTCCTGTGGTGGAAAGTTCCGGAATCTGCATGGATCCACAAATTTCCACCCATCCCGCGTTCCTCAAAGTCTTACGAGAAAAACGGTACCTCACTTGTGTGGGTCAGCCTAGTGCCCGCGACAGGAAACGGCGCAAAACGCAACGTGGTCACACCTCAATTTCGCAGTGAAAAATGACCCTTTTTTGGCAAAACGACTAGCTCTAGTTTTTGAACACTAGCTCTGCGGGCACCTTGGGAAACCTAGCAAACCTATACATTTTTGAAAACTAGACACCCAGGGGAATCCAGGATGGGGTGACTTGACTGCCTCCCACCAGGGTCTGTTACCCAGAATCCCTTGCAAACCTAAAAAATTGTCAAAAAAAACACATTTTCCCCACATTTCTGTAGTGGAATGTTCCGGAATCTACGTGGATCCATAAATTACCACCCACCCCGCGTTCCCCAAAGTCTTACGAGAAAAATGGTACCTCACTTGTGTGGGTCGGCTTGGTGCCCGCGACAGGAAACGGCGCAAAACGCAACGTGGTCACACCTCAATTTCGCAGTGAAAAATGACCCTTTTTTGGCAAAATGACTAGCTGTAGTTTTTGGACCCTAGCTCTGCGGGCACCTTGGGAAACCTAGCAAACCTATACATTTTTGAAAACTAGACACCCAGGGGAATCCAGGATGGGGTGACTTGACTGCCTCCCACCAGGGTCTGTTACCCAGATTCCCTTGCAAACCTAAAGAATTGTCTAAAAAACCACATTTTCCCCACATTTCTGTAGTGGAAAGTTCTGGAATCTGCGTGGATCCACAAATTTCCACCCACCCCGCGTTCCCCAAAGTCTTACGAGAAAAACGGTACCTCACTTGTGTGGGTCGGCCTAGTGCCCGCGACAGGAAACAGCGCAAAACGCAACGTGGTCACACCTCAATTTCGCAGTGAAAAATGACCCTTTTTTGGCAAAATGACTAGCTGTAGTTTTTGGACCCTAGCTCTGCGGGCACCTTGGGAAACCTAGCAAACCTATACATTTTTGAAAACTAGACACCCAGGGGAATCCAGGATGGGTTGACTTGACTTCCTCCCACCAGGGTCTGTTACCCAGAATCCCTTGCAAACACCAAAAATTATCCAAAAAAACACATTTTCCCAAAATTCCTGTGGTGGAAAGTTCCGGAATCTGCATGGATCCACAAATTTCCACCCATCCCGCGTTCCTCAAAGTCTTACGAGAAAAACAGTACCTCACTTGTGTGGGTCGGCCTAGTGCCCGCGACAGGAAACGGCGCAAAACGCAACGTTGTCACACCTCAATTTCGCAGTGAAAAATGACCCTTTTTTGGCAAAACGACTAGCTCTAGTTTTTGAACACTAGCTCTGCGGGCACCTTGGGAAACCTAGCAAACCTATACATTTTTGAAAACTAGACACCCAGGGAAATCCAGGATGGGGTGACTTGACTGCCTCCCACCAGGGTCTGTTACCCAGATTCCCTTGCAAACCTAAAGAATTGTCTAAAAAACCACATTTTCCCCACATTTCTGTAGTGGAAAGTTCTGGAATCTGCGTGGATCCACAAATTTCCACCCACCCCGCGTTCCCCAAAGTCTTACGAGAAAAACGGTACCTCACTTGTGTGGGTCGGCCTAGTGCCCGCGACAGGAAACAGCGCAAAACGCAACGTGGTCACACCTCAATTTCGCAGTGAAAAATGACCCTTTTTTGGCAAAATGACTAGCTGTAGTTTTTGGACCCTAGCTCTGCGGGCACCTCGGGAAACCTAGCAAACCTATACATTTTTGAAAACAAGACACCCAGGGGAATCCAGGATGGGTTGACTTGACTGCCTCCCACCAGGGTCTGTTACCCAGAATCCCTTGCAAACCTAAAGAATTATCTAAAAAACACATTTTCCCCACATTTCTGTCTTGGAAAGTTCTGGAATCTGCGTGGATCCACAAATTTCCACCCACCCCTCGTTCCCCAAAGTCTTACGAGAAAAACGGTAACTCACTTGTATGGGTCGGCCTAGTGCCCGCGACAGGAAACGGCGTAAAACGCATCGTGGTCACACCTCAATTTCGCAGTGAAAAAACGACTAGCTGTTGTTTTTGAACCCTAGCTCTGCGGGCACCTTGGGAAACCTAGCAAACCTATACATTTTTGAAAACTAGACACCCAGGGGAATCCAGGATGGAGTTACTTGACTGCCTCCACCCAGGGTCTGTTACCCAGAATCCCTTGCAAACCTAAAGAATTGTCTAGAAAAACACATTTTCCCCACATTTCTGTTGTGGAAAGTTCCGGAATCTGCGTGGATCCACAAACTTCCACCCACCCCGCGTTCCCCAAAGTCTTACGAGAAAAACAGTACCTCACTTGTGTGGGTCGGCCTAGTGCCCGCGACAGGAAACGGCGTAAAACGCAACGTGGTCACACCTCAATTTCGCAGTGAAAAATGACTCTTTTTTGCCAAAATGACTAGCTTTAGTTTTTGAACCCTAGCTCTGCGGGCACCTTGGGAAACCTAGCAAACCTATACATTTTTGAAAACTAGACACCCAGGGGAATCCAGGATGGGGTGACTTGACTGCCTCCCACCAGGGTCTGTTACCCAGAATCCTTTGCAAACCCCAAAAATTATCAAAAAAAACACATTTTCCCAACATTCCTGTGGTGGAAAGTTCCGGAATCTGCGTGGATCCACAAATTTCCACCCATCCCGTGTTCCTCAAAGTCTTACGAGAAAAACGGTACCTCACTTGTGTGGGTCGACCTAGTGCCCGCGACAGTAAACGGCGCAAAACGCAACGTGGTCACACCTCAATTTCGCAGTGAAAAATGACCCTTTTTTGGCAAAACGGCTAGCTCTAGTTTTTGAACACTAGCTCTGCGGGCACCTTGGGAAACCTAGCAAACCTATACATTTTTGAAAACTAGACACCCAGGGAAATCCAGGATGGGGTGACTTGACTGCCTCCCACCAGGGTCTGTTACCCAGAATCCCTTGTAAACCTAAAAAATTGTCAAAAAAAACACATTTTCCCCCCATTTCTGTAGTGGAATGTTCCGGAATCTGTGTGGATCCACAAATTACCACCCACCCCGCGTTCCCCAAAGTCTTACGAGAAAAACGGTACCTCACTTGTGTGGGTCGGCCTAGTGCCCGCGACAGGAAACGGCGCAAAACGCAACGTGGTCAAACCTCAATTTCGCAGTGAAAAATGACCCTTTTTTGGCAAAATGACTAGCTGTAGTTTTTGGACCCTAGCTCTGCGGGCACCTTGGGAAACCTAGCAAACCTATACATTTTTGAAAACTAGACACCCAGGGGAATCCAGGATGGGGTGACTTGACTGCCTCCCACCAGGGTCTGTTACCCAGAATCCCTTGCAAACCTAAAGAATTGTCTAAAAAAACCACATTTTCCCCACATTTCTGTAGTGGAAAGTTCTGGAATCTGCGTGGATCCACAATTTTCACCCATCCCGCGTTCCCTAAAGTCTTACGAGAAAAACGGTACCTCACTTGTGTGGGTCGGCCTAGTGCCCGCGACAGGAAACGGCGCAAAACGCAACGTGGTCACACCTCAATTTCGCAGTGAAAAATGACCCTTTTTTGGCAAAATGACTAGCTGTAGTTTTTGGACCCTAGCTCTGCGGGCACCTTGGGAAACCTAGCAAACCTATACATATTTGAAAACTAGACACCCAGGGGAATCCAGGATGGGGTGACTTGACTGCCTCCCACCAGGGTCTGTTACCCAGAATCCCTTGCAAACCTAAAGAATTGTCTAGAAAAACACATTTACCCCACATTTCTGTCTTGGAAAGTTCCGGAATCTGCGTGGATCCACAAATTTCGACCCACCCCTCATTCCCCAAAGTCTTACGAGAAAAACGGTAACTCACTTGTGTGGGTCGGCCTAGTGCCCGCGACAGGAAACGGCGTAAAACGCATCGTGGTCACACCTCAATTACGCAGTGAAAAATGACCCTTTTTTGGCAAAACGACTAGCTGTTGTTTTTGAACCCTAGCTCTGCGGGCACCTTGGGAAACCCAGCAAACCTATACATTTTTGAAAACTAGACACCCAGGGGAATCCAGGATGGAGTTACTTGACTGCCTCCCACCAGGGTCTGTTACCCAGAATCCCTTGCAAACCTAAAAAATTGTCCAAAAAAACAAATTTTCCCCACATTTCTGTGGTGGAAAGTTCCGGAATCTGCGTGGATCCACATGTTTCCACCCACCCCGTGTTCCCCAAAGTCTTATGAGAAAAACGGTACCTCACTTGTGTGGGTCGGCCTAGTGCCCGCGACAGGAAACGGCGTAAAACGCATCGTGGTCTGTAGGAAGGTGGATATCTGACTATGGTTACCCCCAAATTTTTGCCTAGTGTCTAGCTGGTTTTTCGACTTAGTTGGCCTGAGATCCTGCTATTCAGGATCTCAGCCTGGCTGTTCTCTCTTTAAAATGGACTCCATGTACCCTAGGTACATACCTAATTGGTTGAATCACCCTGTCAGCCCCTGTACCAGTGTACACTAGGTACCCATGGCATTGGTGTACCTAAGGCCTGCCAGGGGCTGAAGCATGTATTATGCCACCCCAGGCTTGGCCTAACAATTGGACACAACTGGCTGATCACTCAGCTGGGGTAAGTTGGTGTAATCACCTCTTACTAAGGTGTAGTATACCTATACCTAACCTTAAATGGGACACCTGGTAACCTATAAGTCACTCCTATGGCAGGCCTTAACAATCCTGAAGGCAGAGTGCTTGGTTCCATGTGAGATGGTGCTCTGGCATGAGCTGAGCCTGTCTGCAGTGGTCGGAACAACTTCCTTCTACTGTTTTCAGATATCGTCATACCATATACTCTTAAGTGCATTATGAACCTCGCGGTTAAATGCTATCTTTGGTTTGACTTTATCAAAACATGTCGAGTAAGGTGTCATACGAATTGGATTACTAACCCCTCGCCAATTCTGGCGACGGGGTTAGCATTCCACCCTTCTAGAGGGACACGACATGTACAGTACCTGAAACCCGGGTAAAATCAGACATAGCCTCAGCTCCACAAAATGGATGCTGCCACCACAGACACAAGTCTGCCCTCCTGCTGCTGGGAGTCCTTCCAGCTTGGGAGGTGTGGACAAAGGGTTTCTTGCCAGGGGAGGTGCATGCACCACCCCAGACAGGATTTTGTGTATTGGTCAGGTAGGGCTTGAAAGAAACCAGACATGCCTGTGGCTCACAAGGAGCCTTGGTGCATATGCCAGTTCAAACCGGTCCTGGGCACACCAGTCCCGGGCCTGGGGCGAGCTGGACAAAGGATTGGGGGTGTAACCACCCCCCTTCCTGGTCCCACCCATAGGGAGGGACCTAGCAGGTAGTCCGGCCCCTAGAATCCGCTTAAAGGTAGGAGCTGAAGACTGAAGGAAATCTCCCCTGTGGTCAGGGAGTGACCACCTTGCTAACGCAAGCACCATCCAGCGAATCAACGTCTGCTTTGCCGCCGCCTCCCGCCGGAGCCCGAGCCCAGAGACTGACAAGACCTGGACCTCCAGACCTCTCACCGCCCGATCCACAGTCCCTGAAAAGAGGAGACCCGTGGAGGCACCGAGACACGTGGAGCCAGCCATCTTGAAACGACCACGACAAGCTGACAAGTGCAACAACCGAGGCTCCCTCCAAGTTGTGCTTTGGGATCTGAGAAGCCCAACCCTCCAGCAGCATCTGCACCAAAGGTGAGCCCCCCAGCATCTCCACGATCTGTGTGGGGCCCTTCTGCATTTTGCCACTCGACGCGCCTAACCGGTTGCTGGCCCGCTGGCTAGTAGCCATCTTGTCGACGAACTTTACAAAATACACCACTGGTCTGGTTGCTCCCGACTGGCCCTTGCTCCCCTCCAAAGGAGCAGTCCTTATGACCTTGCTGGTCAGAACCATCAGCTTATTTCATCTCCTACAACAATTGCTTTTGCCAAGGCTTGTTTGCTTCGATCAAGTCGCCGTCACCGCCGACAGCGAGAGCCTGCGTGGGACAGCTAGTAAACCGACTCCTGGACGTCGTCGACCTCCAGGGACCACGTGGCTGCAGAGACAAGCTACACCTTTCTTCCTGTTTGCACCCGACATTGCCTGGTACCCACCTGGTGCCACGCTGGTCACTGGCTAGTGACTGTGAACACTGTCCCCTCTGCTTACAGGTCCTCAACATCTCCGATCCACTCTTGGATCCACCGCATCTCTCCCGGACCGACCACCTGCAGCATCTTTGTCTTCAGGCTCCACGGAACAGATAGAAGAAACCCGATGCACTTCGAGGCCCATGCACCCGCTTCCTGTGGGTGAGGTAAAGCTGGCACACCTATGCCCAAGTGTAGTATTACATCTCTAGTGCCTGTGTTCCAAATCTTGAGTTCCTAGTCCATCCGGAAGATCCTTTTTGCAGTAACTTTGTACTTTTTACGCACCCATTGAAACCTATGGGAGCACGCGTGTGACTATTTGCTCTGCACACGCCACCCGTGGACCTCCTGGTCACTAACTGAAGTTAGCTCCTTGTAGGCCCAGCGATTCTAGAGGCCCTAGGCCTTTTCCCTTTTCTGTTTGTGGTACTTATACCACTATTTTAGTGTATGGTTCGAGCGGCCACCAGGGCCTATCCATATAAAGTGCAACTTCTGTGTATTCTACTGTAATCTTGTTTGACGATTTGTGCTCCTGTGCTCATAAAGAGACTAGGGGTTACTTTGAGAAATAAATACATATATATTTGAATATATATCTGTGTGGTGTCCTTTCATTGGTATAAAAGGGGGTTGCATTTGGTAAAACAGCTGGCTTAACACGCTTCACGAGTTTAGCCTCAAAGACTGCTTAGCCTACGCTACCACTAGGGTAGCTAGTCCGAAAAGGTTGACTTACAACCACACCATAAGGGTTGCTTGGCATGGTACAAGGTGATCACTTTAACTAGTGAGCATCATATACCAGGCCAACTTCTCACATTGGTGAGCAGCGGTTGGATTTGAGCTTGCTGTGTTTTACCACTGTAATCTCTTGGTTACCAATTGAAAGATCACATAGGTACCTGTAGGTACATATAAAACAAGATTAGATATACATAAGTTCTACTGAACTTAGTTGTTGTAGAGCAAAGGGAGTAGCACACCCTGACTACAACTACTAGATAGGTTTAGTAGGTAAACCCAAGTGTAGGTAGATTACAACACATCCACCCACACTTAAGAGCAATGGCTGGGGCAGAGGGGTCCACTGTACCCATCTCTGTTGAGAGTGACCCCAGGGGGCACCATCCATCTTTGCTACCCTTAATCAGAATGAGCTCAGGCATTTGGCAACTCTTAGAGGCCTTACACAGCCCAAGAACCCTACCTCTGCTGAGCTCAGAGAACTCTTGCAAAATGATGAAAATCAGAGAGAGCTCAAGAAAGCTTCCCAGTTAGCCCCCTTAGGGTCAGGAACAGGAGGCCCCCCTTCTGAAGATGCTACAGAGGTACCCAGTTCCAATAGTCACCCCTTAGATGGCAATAATACCACAGAGGAAGAGAGTGATAAAGGTGCTGATACAGAAAGTAGTGATGATGAAGGGAGAACTAGCCCAGTGCCAAGTGTTATACTTGGCCCAGCTAAACTAAGGCTATTGGGGACTGACAATTGGTTTACCCCATTGGATCTCCCCAGTGGACTTAACACAGGGCTTGGGAGGCAAAGGAATCGCTCAGGTGACTCCAATGCTTCTCATGGCTCTAGAGGCTCTCAAGGTCACTCCAGAAAAAGGATGACCACCCCTCAGAGGAGGGAACACGAGGCCAGAATGCAGGAAGCCCAGCTGAGGATCAGGAAGCAGGAGCTAGAAGTAGCCCTGATGGAAGAAAAACTGAGGAAGGCTAGGCAACCTAGAGAGAGTGGGTCTATACCCACTGGTGGCAGCATTGTCCCTAAGGACAAAGATAGGGTCTTTGATAATAGGAACCTGTCTAAGGTTGTGCCCCCCTACAAAAGTGGGGATGACATCCACAAATGGATAACTGCTCTTGAGAGAGCCTGCAAAGTACAGCAGGTTCCTGAAGACCAGTGGGCAGCAATCCTCTGGCTCTCCTTTGAAGGAAGAGGCAGAGACAGACTCCTCACTGTTAGAGAAGAGGATGTCAGAAACTACAGAGTCCTGAAGAGTGTTCTGGTTGATGGGTTAGGCTTAACCACTGAACAGTACAGGTTAATGTTCAGAGACACCCAAAAGACACAGACTCAGGACTGGTCTGAATATGTTGAATGTGCCACTAAGGCTTTGGAGGGTTGGTTGCTGGGAAGTAAGGTATCTGATTATACAGGATTGTACAATTTGATGATGAGAGAACAGATTTTAAGTAACTGTCAAAACCAGCTCCTCCATCAACACCTGGTAGACTCAGATTTGACCTCTCCCCAAGAATTGGGAAAGAGGGCAGATAAATGGGTCAGGACCAGGATCAGGCCTAAGAATCAGGGTGGTGACTAAAAGAAAGATACCACCAAACCTCAAGAGAAGGGAGGGGATAAGGCAAAAGAGAAATCTTCCTCAGGGCCCCAAAACTCCACACAGGGTGGTGGGTCCCAAGCTCCCTCCTCTACCACAGGTAAAAAGCCTTACTGCCATGAGTGTAAAACTCCTGGGCATTGGAAAACTGACAGCAGTTGCCCAAGGGCTACAAACAAAACTGTTCCTCTAATTACTCCTGTCACACCACCTATTACTGTCAGCAGTAATCCCCCAGGTGGTGGGAGTGCCCCCAAAAATTTGGGTGGGTTTACTTGGGGAACACAGGGGGACCCTGGCTTAGCCAATTCCCCTGCAGCAGATACTCTTGTCTGTGATGGTGGCATGGGGTTTGCCAACTTCACTGCCTGTCCCAACACTTTGGGTAGGTACAGACAGGAGCCCTACATCAATGGTACAAAAGCTGAGGCCTACAGAGACACTGGAGCTAGCATCACAATGGTGGCCCATTGGCTAGTTCCCTCTGAGCAGCTTTTGCCTGGTTTCTCCTACCAGGTGACCAACATTGATGGCAAACAGAACAGTCATCCCATGGCAGAGGTATGTCTCAGCTGGGGAGGTGTCACTGGCCCTAAAAGGGTGGCAGTGTCCCCAACCTTGCCTGTAGACTGCTTACTGGGGAATGACTTAGAACTCTCAGCTTGGGCTGGAGTTGAACAAGACACCCATTCTAAAATTGTAGGCCTTTCACAAAAGGGTAGTGGGGTTGTGCCATTCACAACCCCTGTCCAAATAGATTTCCTCCCTGGAAAGGTTGGAAGGGCAGTGGTAGCCACAGCCCAGGCACAGACAGACTTCCCTGTAGAGACTGGCAGAGCTGTGACAGTCACAGCTCAAACACAAACTGAGTGCCCCCCTGAAAAGGTTGGCAAGGCTGTAATGGTCTCAGCCTATACTCAGACTGACATAGGTGTAGTGAAGCCTGAAACTATGGATCACTCCACACAAACAGAGAGTAGTGGGGAGGAAGAAAAGTCTCCCTCTCCCCAGACATTAGGAAAAAGTCAGCCTCCTCAGGGAGCTGACCTCACCCCTTGTGAAGGAACTGCCCCAGAGGTAGCCAGGCCTGGCCTGGCAGAGCCTCTGATGTCAGTGGCCCCTTCCAAGGTGGGACCCAGTCTGGTGCAGGTAGCCTGCCTCTCTCTACCCTGCCTCAGTCAGCCCAGGGCTGCAGAGGTCAGGGAGGCCAGTGGACCCCAAGAGGGCCCCTGTCCACAAGAACCCCCCATCAAAAGAATGAGGATTGCCTGGCTAGTAGCCCTAGTCAGGTGATGGGTAAAAACATTCCTGAGGGATCTCCTTTACAGGTAGTTAGGGACCTCCCCCAGAGGGATTCTGTTGGGTACAGGCAAACATGGGACCTTAGGGCCCCAGACCTGACCTGTCCCTCCAGTAAGCCCACAAAAGGGACCCAGCCTCCAGCTTTAGGTAGCCAGAGGCTGACCCTGAGAGCACAGTGCAACTCAGTTAAGGAAAGAAAGGCATCCATGGTGGAGGGGGATTGGAGGAAGGTGAGGCCTCACTTTGAGGACACTCACTACAGTACTCCATCTCAACACCAGCCTTTTACTTTGCCAAGACACACCAAAGGTAGAGATTCCCTATGGTGGAGACCCTCTGATACCCTTAGGGTGAGGGATTGCTTAGTGGACCATGAGACAGGGGGTAACCATGCCAATGCTGGTTCCTCCTTATATGGCCACTTGGGCAATATAGGCTTACCTGGTCAAGGTCAGCCTTATCTCCCTTCGTTTGGGGGGGGGTTGTGTAGGAAGGTGGATATCTGACTATGGTTACCCCCACATTTTTGCCTAGTGTCTAGCTGGTTTTTCGACTTAGTTGGCCTGAGATCCTGCTATTCAGGATCTCAGCCTGGCTGTTCTCTCTTTAAAATGGACTCCATGTACCCTAGGTACATACCCAATTGGTTGGATCACCCTGTCAGCCCCTGTACCAGTGTACACTAGGTACCCAGGGCATTGGTGTACCCAAGGCCTGCCAGGGGCTGAAGCATGTATTATGCCACCCCAGGCTTGGCCTAACAATTGGACACAACTGGCTGATCACTCAGCTGGGGTAAGTTGGTGTAATCACCTCTTACTAAGGTGTAGTATACCTATACCTAACCTTAAATGGGACACCTGGTAACCTATGAGTCACTCCTATGGCAGGCCTTAACAATCCTGAAGGCAGAGTGCTTGGTTCCATGTGAGATGGTGCTCTGGCATGAGCTGAGCCTGTCTGCAGTGGTCGGAACAACTTCCTTCTACTGTTTTCAGATATCGTCATACCATATACTCTTAAGTGCATTATGAACCTCGCGGTTAAATGCTATCTTTGGTTTGACTTTATCAAAACATGTCGAGTAAGGTGTCATACGAATTGGAATACTAACCCCTCGCCAATTCTGGCGACGGGGTTAGCATTCCACCCTTCTAGAGGGACACGACACGTACAGTACCTGAAACCCGCGTAAAATCAGACATAGCCTCAGCTCCACAAAATGGATGCTGCCACCACAGACACAAGTCTGCCCTCCTGCTGCTGGGAGTCCTTCCAGCTTGGGAGGTGTGGACAAAGGGTTTCCTGCCAGGGGAGGTGCATGCACCACCCCAGACAGGATTTTGTGTATTGGTCAGGTAGGGCTTGAAAGAAACCAGACATGCCTGTGGCTCACAAGGAGCCTCGGTGCATATGCCAGTTCAAACCGGTCCTGGGGCACACCAGTCCCGGGCCTGGGGCGAGCTGGACAAAGGATTGGGGGTGTAACCACCCCCCTTCCTGGTCCCACCCATAGGGAGGGACCTAGCAGGTAGTCCGGCCCCTAGAATCCGCTTAAAGGTAGGAGCTGTGTCCTAAGACTACAGACATCCTGGAATCAACTTGAAACTAAGAAGAAGACGGGAACTTCGACATTCTGCTGCACAGAAGACTGAAGGAAATCTCCCCTGTGGTCAGGGAGTGACCACCTTGCTAACGCAAGCACCATCCAGCGAATCAACGTCTGCTTTGCTGCCGCCTCCCGCCGGAGCCCGAGCCCAGAGACTGACAAGACCTGGACCACCAGACCTCTCACCGCCCGATCCACAGTCCCTGAAAAGAGGAGACCCGTGGAGGCACCGAGACACGTGGAGCCAGCAATCTTGAAACGACCACGACAAGCTGACAAGTGCAACAACCGAGGCTCCCTCCAAGTTGTGCTTTGGGATCTGAGAAGCCCAACCCTCGAGCAGCATCTGCACCAAAGGTAAGCCCTCCAGCATCTCCACGATCTGCGTGGGGCCCTTCTACATTTTGCCACTCGACGCGCCTAACCGGTTGCTGGCCCGCTGGCTAGTAGCCATCTTGGCGACGAACTTTACAAAATACACCGCTGGTCTGGTTGCTCCAGACTGGCCCTTGCTCCCCTCCAAAGGAGCAGTCCTTATGACCTTGCTGGTCAGAACCATCAGCTTATTTCATCTCCTACAACAATTGCTTTTGCCAAGGCTTGTTTGCTTCGATCAAGTCGCCGTCACCGCCGACAGCGAGAGCCTGCGTGGGTCAGTTTGTAAACCGACGCCTGGACGTCGTCGACCTCCAGGGACCACGTGGCTGCAGAGACAAGCTACACCTTTCTTCCTGTTTGCACCCGACATTGCCTGGTACCCACCTGGTGCCACGCTGGTCACTGGCTAGTGACTGTGAACACTGTCCCCTCTGCTTACAGGTCCTCAACATCTCCGATCCACTCTTGGATCCACCGCATCTCTCCCGGACCGACCACCTGCAGCATCTTTGTCTTCAGGCTCCACGGAACAGATAGAAGAAACCCGATGCACTTCGAGGCCCATGCACCCGCTTCCTGTGGGTGAGGTAAAGCTGGCACACCTGTGCCCAAGTGTAGTATTACATCTCTAGTGCCTGTGTTCCAAATCTTGAGTTCCTAGTCCATCCGGAAGATCCTTTTTGCAGTAACTTTGTACTTTTTACGCACCCATTGAAACCTATGGGAGCACGCGTGTGACTATTTGCTCTGCACATGCCACCCGTGGATCTCCTGGTCACTAACTGAAGTTAGCTCCTTGTAGGCCCAGCGATTCTAGAGGCCCTAGGCCTTTTCCCTTTTCTGTTTGTGGTACTTATACCACTATTTTAGTATATGGTTCGAGCGGCCACCAGGGCCTATCCATATAAAGTGCAACTTCTGTGTATTCTACTGTAATCTTGTTTGACGATTTGTGCTCCTGTGCTCATAAAGAGACTAGGGGTTACTTTGAGAAATAAATACATATATATTTGAATATATATCTGTGTGGTGTCCTTTCATTGGTATAAAAGGGGGTTGCATTTGGTAAAACAGCTGGCTTAACACGCTTCACGAGTTTAGCCTCAAAGACTGCTTAGCCTACGCTACCACTAGGGCAGCTAGTCCGAAAAGGTTGACTTACAACCACACCATAAGGGTTGCTTGGCATGGTACAAGGTGATCACTTTAACTAGTGAGCATCATATACCAGGCCAACTTCTCACATGGTCACACCTCAATTTCGCAGTGAAAAATGAAAAGTGACCCTTTTTTGGCAAAACGACTAGCTGTAGTTTTTGAACCCTAGCTCTGCGGGCACCTTGGGAAACCTAGCAAACCTATACATTTTTGAAAACTAGACACCCAGGGGAATCCAGGATGGGGTGACTTGACTGGCACAACCAGGGTCTGTTACCCAGAATCCCTTGCAAACCAAAACAATTGTCAAAAAAGAACACATTTCTGTAGTGGAAAGTTCTGGAATCTGCGTGGATCCACAAATTTCCACACACCCCGCATTCCCCAAAGTCTTACGAGAAAAACGGTACCTCACTTGTGTGGGTCGGCCTAGTGCCTGCGACAGGAAACGGCGCAAAACGCAACGTGGTCACATCTCAATTTCGCAGTGAAAAATGACTCTTTTTTGGCAAAACGACTAGCTGTAGTTTTTGAACCCTAGCTCTGCGAGCACCTTGGGAAACCTAGCAAACCTATACATTTTTGAAAACTAGACACCAAGGGGAATCCACGATGGGGTGACTTGACTGCCTCCCACCAGGGTCTGTTACCCAGAATCCCTTGCAAACCTAAAAAATTGTCCAAAAAAACACATTTTCCCCACATTTCTGTGGTGGAAAGTTCCGGAATCTGCGTGGATCCACAAATTTCCACCCACCCCGCATTTCCCAAAGTCTTACGAGAAAAACGATACCTCATTTGTGTGGGTTGGCCTAGTGCCCACGACAGGAAACAGCGCAAAACGCAACGTGGTCACACCTCAATTTCGCAGTGAAAAATGACCCTTTTTTGGCAAAATGACTAGCTGTAGTTTTTGGACCCTAGCTCTGCGGGCACCTTGGGAAACCTAGCAAACCTATACATTTTGAAAACTAGACACCCAGGGGAATCCAGGATGGGGTGAAATGACTGCCTCCCACCAGGGTCTGTTACCCAGAATCCCTTGCAAACCTAAAGAATTGTATAAAAAAACACATTTTCCCCACATTTCTGTCGTGGAACGTTCCGGAATCTGCGTGGATCCACAAATTTCCACCCACCCCTCGTTCCCCAAAGTCTTACGAGAAAAACGGTAACTCACTTGTGTGGGTCGGCCTAGTGCCCGCGACAGGAAACGGCGTAAAACGCATCGTGGTCACACCTCAATTTCGCAGTGAAAAATTACCCTTTTTTGGCAAAACGACTAGCTGTCGTTTTTGAACCCTAGCTCTGCGGGCACCTTGGGAAACCTAGCAAACCTATACATTTTTGAAAACTGGACACCCAGGGGAATCCAGGATGGGGTGACTTGACTGGCACAACCATGGTCTGTTACCCAGAATCCCTTGCAAACCTAAAAAATTGTCCAAAAAAATACATTTTCCCCACATTTCTGTAGTGGAAAGTTCCGGAATCTGCGTGGATCCATAAATTTCCACCCACCCCGCATTTCCCAAAGTCGTACGAGAAAAACGGTACCTCACTTGTGTGGCTCGGCCTAGTGCCCACGACAGGAAACGGCGCAAAACGCAACGTGGTCACATCTCAATTTCGCAGTGGAAAACCCTTTTTTGGCAAAATGACTAGCTGTATTTTTTTAACCCTAGCTCTGCGGGCACCTTGGGAAACCTAGCAAACCTATACATTTTTGAAAACTAGACAGCCAGGGGAAACCAGGATGGGGTGACTTGACTGCCTCCCACCAGGGTCTGTTACCCAGAATCCATGGCAAACCTAGAAAATTGTCCAAAAAAACACATTTTCCCCAAATTTGTGTGGTGGAAAGTTCCGGAATCTGCGTGGATCCACAAATTTCCACCCACCCCGCGTTCCCCAAAGTCTTACGAGAAAAACGGTACCTCACTTGTGTGGGTCGGCCTAGTGCCCGCGACAGGAAACGGCATAAAACGGATCGTGGTCACATCTCAATTTCGCAGTGAAAAATTACCTTTTTTTGGCAAAATGACTAGCTGTAGTTTTTTAACCCTAGCTCTGCGGGCACCTTGGGAAACCTAGCAAACCTATACATTTTTGAAAACTAGACAGCCAGGGGAAACCAGGATGGGGTGACTTGACTGCCTCCCACCAGGGTCTGTTACCCAGAATCCCTTGCAAACCTAAAGAATTGTCTAAAAAAACACATTTCACCCACATTTCTGTCGTGGAACGTTCCGGAATCTGCGTGGATCCACAAATTTCCACCCACCCCTCATTCCCCAAAGTCTTATGAGAAAAACGGTACCTCACTTGTGTGGGTCGGCCTAGTGCCCGCGACAGGACACGACGCAAAACGCACCGTGGTCACATCTCAATTTCGCAGTGAAAAATTACCTTTTTTTGGCAAAATGACTAGCTGTAGTTTTTTAACCCTAGCTCTGCGGGCACCTTGGGAAATGTTAGAAATGAGGGGGCTCTGGTTGACGCAGGTGTGAACCTACAACAAGCAGGGACCCTTTACTTCTTGTCAGGGCGGAGGATGACTCCCCAGAATAACCCCTGCTCACCCTCTAGGTGCGTGGCGCGAGCAGTCTAGGCTAAGTCTCAGGCGTACACGGTTAAGCAAATGCAATTACACATACAGTAAACCCCCTGCATGCACCACAAATGGACACCAATCCGGTAGTATATAAAAATAAGCTTTTATGTAGTTTCAGCAGAGTTAAATACAAGGCCCAGTAACGTTGAACTGATGGGGCCACAATTCTTAGGAATACGGTAAAGTTCTCTTTGTACGGAAAGTTCTTTAGGCGGGCACAAGGTGACTGTAGGCCTCAGCACACTCTAGGCTGAGGTGGCGACTTGGAAGCCCACGGCAGATGACAGGGAAATAAGAACGTTGCGGACCCTGGATCCGATGCGAGCTCGCGGTCGAGTTCGTAAGTACAGTACCTTGTTTCTTGACGCAAAGGCGGGTGCGGGATTTCAGCGGCTCTTCGACAGGAGAGCGAGGCGGCGTCCGGGGCTCCCACACTTCACGAGGGTGTCTGATCTCCAGGCTCACGACAAGAGCGGGGTGTTGCAGGTGGCGGGTGAACAAAGCGGGGCAGCCGGGCACGCCGATGCGTCCGGGCTGTCCGAGGCTTGGAGATGCTCACAAACGCCGATTCCGGCGGGAGGGTGAAGGTGCACAGCGAGCCTCCACGAGCGAAGTGACGGGGCAGCCCAGCACAGCGTAGGGGGAGCGGCTCCGATCGAGCGAGGCTCTTCCCAAGGCGGGGGCGGCTAAGCAGTCCTGGTCACGGCTCGGGGAGGGACTGCGGCACGAGGGTCACAGCTCCGGCGAGGGAAAGGACACCACGGTCAAGCAGCAGGCGAGTGAAGATCAGGTAGAGCCCAATGGTCCTGGGGCTCCGTTCAGGGGGCAAGCTCAGTTCCAAGCCCTTGGAGATCGTTTTGGAAAAGCACAAGTCTTGAAAGTAAAAATAAAGCAAAGTCTTCAGCAACAGTTTCTCCTCTCCCCTTTGGCAGCGAGGTCACCACTGCAGGCCAATCCCCCAGGATAGGGACAGTCTTCCTCCTACAGCTTTCCCGGTGCCTCCTCCTCAGGCAGAGATTCTTCTTGGTCAAAAGCGGATCTAGTTTCTTAGGAGCAGGGCTCCTCCATTTATACAGCAAATCTTTTGTTCTCCCAGGCCAGGGGGGCCCTTGCCTAGTTCAGTCCGGTTTCTGAGCACTTTGTTTACGTGATGCAGGCTTCTTCTTTCAGAGTGCAGGGCAGAGTCATCAGACGCTCCACAGGGGGTGGAGCCGGCATCGAGGTAGCGGAGCACTGTCCTATTCAGAGCCTAGGAGCACTCCTCCCACCCATCTACCTGTCGATCGTCCTATTCATACCAGGCTGCCTAGCCCTGCCCATCTGGGTTCCCCCAGCCCTGTCACTCACACCAGCCAGACATCAGATACACATCATGCAGAGGCGGCTGAAATGTTTAGGCAAGCAAAGGCCAACTTTCTAAAAGTGACATTTGCAAACCCGGAATATTAAAATAAACCTTGCGAAAAGATGTACCTTATTATTCCGAGTTCAGGCATACTAAACTCGATCTTCTACCATGTTCCCTGGGTCGGTTAGGATCATAGGGTGTAATAATCCAGGCCGCCCATACTGGCCTATGAGAACAGGGTAGCCTTGCAGTAGTGAACAACAAGATGGCGGTAATTCACTACTAGGACATGCCAGGCATCCGGGCTTGTCCTACCTTAGGCTTACAACGCACCCTGCCCGTGGGCCTACCAGAGGGGTGACTAACATGCAGCTAAGGGAAGGTTTTAGGGACTGGCAAGTGTGGGCACTTGTCGGTCGGCGCGTCAGTACCAGACTGCACGCAGGCTCTGCGATGGCAGACCTCAGACATATTTTACCGGCCGCTCCTGTGGGTGGCACAACCAGTGCTGCAAGCCCACCAGCGGTGTTCGCATTTACATGCCCTGGCGCCCCTGGCGCACTTTACTGGGGTCTGACAGTAAATCAAACAGTCCAATCATGGAATCCAACCAACATATACAATTTACATAGGGAGCACTCGCACCACGACACTGGTTGGCAGTGGCACAGCGCGCTGAGCGGCCAACACCATAAAACACATGAGGCACAGCGACAAAAAGAGGAAGGGAGACTCATGCCAAGGTGCCAGGTCTAACACGTGTCCCCTCCAGCTGAAAAGTGGGGGGAACTACCCTACCCCAGGGAGTTCCTCATCACTAAGGCGGAAAAATCTGGACAGACCGTCAGCATTGGCGTGATCTGTACCAGGGCGATGTTCCACCGTGAAATCCATACCCTGTAGGGAAATGGACCACCTCAACAGCTTTGGATTCTCACCCCTCATATGCATCAACCATCTGAGGGGCCTGTGGTCCGTCTGACCCCGGAAGTGAGACCCAAACAAGTAGGGTCTTAGCTTCTTCAGCGCCCAGACCACAGCAAATGCCTCACGCTCAATAGCACTCCACCTTTGTTCCCGTGGAAGTAACCTCCTGCTAAGAAAGGCTACGGGTTGATCTAGGCCCTCCTCATTAATCTGTGAAAGAACAGCCCCCACACCATGCTCTGAAGCGTCTGTCTGAACGATAAACTCTTTGGAGAAGTTGGGAGCCAAGAGCACGGGCGCCGTGCACATAGCAGTTTTCAAGGCCTCAAAAGCTTTCTGACAGGTGTCAGTCCAGATCACTTTCCTGGGCTGCTTCTTCGAAGTCAGCGCTGTCAAGGGGGCAACCATGTTGCCATACCCCTTGACAAACCTCCTGTAGTACCCGGTGAGACCTAGGAAGGCTCTCACCTCCGTCTGGGTTTTGGGCGCCTCCCAATTCAGGATGGTTTCTATCTTGGGCTGAAGGGGTGCCACCTGGCCACTCCCAACTTGGTGTCCCAAGTACACCACGGAACCCTGCCCGATCTGGCACTTACCCGCCTTGATCGTGAGGCCTGCCTTGCGCAGCGCCATCAACACTTCCCCGAGGTGACGCAAGTGTTCCTCCCAAGTGGAGCTGAACACTGCGATGTCATCCAGGTAGGCTGCACTGAACGAATCCAGCCCAGCCAACACCTGGTTGACCAATCTCTGGAAGGTGGCAGGGGCATTCTTCATCCCAAATGGCATAACCCGGAACTGGTAGTGCCCATCTGGGGTGGAAAATGCTGACCTCTCTTTGGCCCCCTCGGTCAAGGCGATCTGCCAATACCCCGACGTTAAATCAAACGTGCTGAGGTAGTTGGCAGCCCCTAGCCGATCGATGAGCTCATCAGCTCTGGGGATGGGGTGTGCGTCGGTCCTAGTGACCGAATTGAGTCCTCTGTAGTCCACACAGAACCGGAGTTCGGGTGTGGCTCCCGGCGCTGCAGCCTTTGGGACCAAGACCACGGGGCTGGCCCAAGGACTGCTAGAAGACTCAATTACCCCGAGGGCAAACATCTTGGAGACCTCCTCCTTGATGCATGTCCTCACCCTGTCAGTCACCCGGTAGGCCTTGTGCCGCACAGGTGGACTATCCCCAGTGTCCACATCATGGACGCACCAATCAGTGACACCAGGGATCAGGGAAAACAGGTCAGAAAACTGTCCCAGCAGCTGGCGACAATCATTCTGTTGCTCAGGGGTCAGGGTGGAAGAGAGGATGACACCATCCACTGACCCATCTTGCTCCTTGGCTGACAGGAGGTCAGGAAGAGGTTCTGTCTCCTCTTCCATTCCAGCATCTGTTGCCAAGAGCATGCCCACTTGGGACCTCTCCAAGTGGGGCTTGAGGCGGTTGACATGTAGGACCCGTAAGGGGTTCCTGGGAGTCTTCAGGTCCACCACGTAGGTAACAGGACTCTTGCGCTCCACCACCTCAAAGGGACCGGTCCACTTATCCTGGAGCGCACATGGCTCCACGGGGGCCACGACCCATACTTTCTGCCCAGGCTGAAGCTCTACCAGAGTGGCATTCTGGTCGTACCACCGCTTCATCTCCTCCTGGCTGGCTTCCAGATTTGCCTCAGCAAGTTGCCTGAAACGCCTAGTCTGATTCCTGAAGGCCAGCATGTAGCTATATACATTCTGGGGAGGTTTCCTGGGAGATTGCTCCCAGCCTTCCTTGACCAGACTTAGAGGTCCTCTGACGGGGTGACCATACAGAAGCTCAAAGGGACTGAACCCCAGAGACTTCTGTGGCACCTCACGGTAAGCGAAGAGAAGGCATGGTAAGAGGACGTCCCACTTGCGCCTCATGGGTCCTTCTAGGCCCATTATCATGCCTTTGAGGGTTCGGTTGAATCTCTCAACCAACCCGTTTCCTTGGGGGTGGTAAGGTGTGGTGAACTTGTAGGTTACACCACACTCTTGCCAAAGAGATTTCATGTACTTGGACATGAAATTGGTACCTCGGTCAGACACCACCTCTAGAGGGAATCCCACTCGGGAGAAAATTCCCATCAGTGCACGTCCCACCACGGGGGCCGTCACTGTCCTCAGAGGGATGGCTTCCGGGTACCGGGTGGCATGGTCCACCAGGACCAGGATGAACCTATTGCCCATCGCTGTCTTGGGGTCCAGTGGCCCTACAATGTCAATCCCCACTCGCTGGAATGGAGTACCGACCACAGGGAATGGCTGGAGTGGAGCCTTCTGCTTCCTTCCACTCTTTCCACTTGCCTGGCAAGTCTGGCATGTCCTGCCGTGAGTATCCGAACTCCTGCGCATTTGAGGCCAATAAAAGTGGGTGACAAGCCTTTCAAAGGTCTTGTCCTGCCCCAAATGCCCTGCCAATGGCACATCGTGAGCCAGCCCCAGTAGGAAGGCTCTGAAGTCCTGGGGTACCACCAGCGCACGGGCTGACCCAGGCTCAGCAACCTTAGGCTCTGTATATAGGAGGTCGTTCTCCCAGTAAACGAAATGCGATCCTGACTGATCACCTGCGGCCTGGGCTGCAGCCTGCTGCCGCATACCCACGAGAGAAGGGCACTCCTTCTGTGCCTTACAAAAGTCCTCCCTGGTGGGACCCCCTTCCTGCTGCCAATGGGTCAGCTCCGGTAGGTCTCCCAGTTCAGCTATCTGTTCCCCTGTAGGCTCCAGGGCATCCCCCTCAAGGTCTGCTTCCTCCTGGACCGTGGGAACTTCAGGGGCCGGCTTCCCGCGCCCCTTGCCCCTTCTCTCTGAGGCCGGCTCCTGGGCCTCCCTCTCAGGCTCCAGGACCTCTCGAGTACCTTTACTGGCTGCCATGGACCGGGTGGTGACACACGCCCAATCCGGCATACCCAACATCTCCAGGTGAGCACTCCGCTCCACCTGAGCCCAAGGTGAGCTCTCCAAATCGTTCCCTAACAAACAGTCTACAGGCATGGCGGGCCTCACAGCTACCTGAAGAGTACCAGAGACCCCCCCCCACTCGAAGGGAACCTGAGCCACCTTGCAGTGTCTCTCTGTGTTGTCAGCGGCAACAACGGGATAGAATGCATTGGGGACCACCTGCTCCTGAGACACCAGGTGACACCTGACAGCTGTCACACTGGCTCCTGTATCTCTAAGAGCTTCCACCCTATGGCCATTTATGGTCACCCACTGCCTGTACTTCTTAGTGTTCTCAGGCAGCTGGGTTGGAGGGACCACTTCACGGTCTCCTAGCGAGACCAGGGACATCTCTGCGGGACCCCACCCACCTTGGACATCCCTCTCCTCCCCCAAGGCTACACTCGTCACCTGCCGGGGTGGAGCACCAGTGGGTGCGGGTTTACCAAACATCGGACACTTCACATCAGAGGCAAAATGCCCCAAATTGTTACACCTGTAACATCTTACGGGCCCCTTCTGAACAGGAGGACCTGTCGGGGCCCCGGTCGGTTTCTGGGGTGGGGGAGGCTGAGAACCCTTCCCTTGGTTCCCTTGGGGATTATTTTGGGGCCCTTTTTGGAACTGCTTCTGTTTACCCCTGTCCCCCCCACTCTTCTGCTGGGGACCCTGCCCACCCTTGGCGGAATCTCCCACGGTACCCTTGTGGACCCTGGTACTGACCCAGCGGTCCGCCTCCTCAGCAAGCTTCCTCGGGTTAGTCAGCTTACTATCGATCAGGTGCTGGCGTAGCTCAGGAAAACAATTACTGGACAAGTGCTCCCATGCCATTAGATCAAGCAGCCCTTGATAATCATTCACCTTACTACCCTTCACCCAACCATCCAGCGCTCTGCAAAAGAAAGTCACATACTCCACATACGTACTATTGGGAATCTTAGTGCAACCCCTGAACCTCTGTCTATATAACTCCGGGGTCAACCCATACCTAGCCATCAATGCTTCCTTCATATGGGCATAAGAATTACGAACATCAACAGGTAAATCTAACAGTGTGTCCCGCCCTTCACTCAGGAACCTTCCCCACAACCCCGCTCCCCAATCTTTCTCAGGGACCCGGTGGGAAGACATGGCTACCTCGTAGGCTCTGAACCACTGCCCGATGTCGTCATTCCTGAAGAACTCCTTCACTACATCCTTGGGAATATAAACTCTTGGTTCCGCCGGTACTGGCGGTGTGCTGCCACCAGAGGGATTAAGCTCCAAACTTTTTGCTTTCAGCTCCAGCTCCCTCAGCTTCATGTCATGCTCTAATTGTAGTTTCTTTTCTTCCATGGCTAATCTTTGTTTTTCCATATCCATCTGCCCATGAAGTTTTGCCATTTCCACCTCGTGTGCCCGGGTTGCTGCCCTGTCCGCCAACTCTTCTGGCGACAGGCATCTGCCAAACTCATGGACACTTTCCGGTGGAACCACTTCCACCTGATTCTCTGGTGCCTTTGACTCATACCAGGCCCTCAGCGCCTTCACAAATTGTTCCTTCTTTTTCAATCCAGTTTGGGCAATCCTGAACTTGGAGCAAAGACCTTTCAAGTCTTCATTGGTACGATTCAGAAGTGCGTCTTCTTCCCAATCTACGTCTTCAAATCCAGAGATTATGGAAGCCGCCCTTCCGGCGGAAAGTGAACCAGGCATGGCTCTAACAACGGAGACTCTTGGCAAAACAAAAACAAATGCTAGCCTTGTGGCTGTGTTACTGGTCTGCTCTCACTACGTGGTGATCAGTGGTTCACTATACGCAAACCGCAAATGCAAATCCGTAAATCCCACCGCTGCCACCAATGTTAGAAATGAGGGGGCTCTGGTTGACGCAGGTGTGAACCTACAACAAGCAGGGACCCTTTACTTCTTGTCAGGGCGGAGGATGACTCCCCAGAATAACCCCTGCTCACCCTCTAGGTGCGTGGCGCGAGCAGTCTAGGCTAAGTCTCAGGCGTACACGGTTAAGCAAATGCAATTACACATACAGTAAACCCCCTGCATGCACCACAAATGGACACCAATCCGGTAGTATATAAAAATAAACTTTTATGTAGTTTCAGCAGAGTTAAATACAAGGCCCAGTAACGTTGAACTGATGGGGCCACAATTCTTAGGAATACGGTAAAGTTCTCTTTGTACGGAAAGTTCTTTAGGCGGGCACAAGGTGACTGTAGGCCTCAGCACACTCTAGGCTGAGGTGGCGACTTGGAAGCCCACGGCAGATGACAGGGAAATAAGAACGTTGCGGACCCTGGATCCGATGCGAGCTCGCGGTCGAGTTCGTAAGTACAGTACCTTGTTTCTTGACGCAAAGGCGGGTGCGGGATTTCAGCGGCTCTTCGACAGGAGAGCGAGGCGGCGTCCGGGGCTCCCACACTTCACGAGGGTGTCTGATCTCCAGGCTCACGACAAGAGCGGGGTGTTGCAGGTGGCGGGTGAACAAAGCGGGGCA
Organism: Triturus cristatus; assembly: GCF_964204655.1. NCBI lineage: Eukaryota > Metazoa > Chordata > Amphibia > Caudata > Salamandridae > Triturus > Triturus cristatus. The sequence goes on from NC_140579.1 coordinate 750,339,821, forward strand.
GCCGGGCACGCCGATGCGTCCGGGCTGTCCGAGGCTTGGAGATGCTCACAAACGCCGATTCCGGCGGGAGGGTGAAGGTGCACAGCGAGCCTCCACGAGCGAGGTGACGGGGCAGCCCAGCACAGCGTAGGGGGAGCGGCTCCGATCGAGCGAGGCTCTTCCCAAGGCGGGGGCGGCTAAGCAGTCCTGGTCACGGCTCGGGGAGGGACTGCGGCACGAGGGTCACAGCTCCGGCGAGGGAAAGGACACCACGGTCAAGCAGCAGGCGAGTGAAGATCAGGTAGAGCCCAATGGTCCTGGGGCTCCGTTCAGGGGGCAAGCTCAGTTCCAAGCCCTTGGAGATCGTTTTGGAAAAGCACAAGTCTTGAAAGTAAAAATAAAGCAAAGTCTTCAGCAACAGTTTCTCCTCTCCCCTTTGGCAGCGAGGTCACCACTGCAGGCCAATCCCCCAGGATAGGGACAGTCTTCCTCCTACAGCTTTCCCGGTGCCTCCTCCTCAGGCAGAGATTCTTCTTGGTCAAAAGCGGATCTAGTTTCTTAGGAGCAGGGCTCCTCCATTTATACAGAAAATCTTTTGTTCTCCCAGGCCAGGGGGGCCCTTGCCTAGTTCAGTCCGGTTTCTGAGCACTTTGTTTACGTGATGCAGGCTACTTCTTTCAGAGTGCAGGGCAGAGTCATCAGACGCTCCACAGGGGGTGGAGCCGGCATCGAGGTAGCGGAGCACTGTCCTATTCAGAGCCTAGGAGCACTCCTCCCACCCATCTACCTGTCGATCGTCCTATTCATACCAGGCTACCTAGCCCTGCCCATCTGGGTTCCCCCAGCCCTGTCACTCACACCAGCCAGACATCAGATACACATCATGCAGAGGCGGCTGAAATGTTTAGGCAAGCAAAGGCCAACTTTCTAAAAGTGACATTTGCAAACCCGGAATATTAAAATAAACCTTGCGAAAAGATGTACCTTATTATTCCGAGTTCAGGCATACTAAACTCGATCTTCTACCATGTTCCCTGGGTCGGTTAGGATCATAGGGTGTAATAATCCAGGCCGCCCATACTGGCCTATGAGAACAGGGTAGCCTTGCAGTAGTGAACAACAAGATGGCGGTAATTCACTACTAGGACATGCCAGGCATCCGGGCTTGTCCTACCTTAGGCTTACAACGCACCCTGCCCGTGGGCCTACCAGAGGGGTGACTAACATGCAGCTAAGGGAAGGTTTTAGGGACTGGCAAGTGTGGGCACTTGTCGGTCGGCGCGTCAGTACCAGACTGCACGCAGGCTCTGCGATGGCAGACCTCAGACATATTTTACCGGCCGCTCCTGTGGGTGGCACAACCAGTGCTGCAAGCCCACCAGCGGTGTTCGCATTTACATGCCCTGGCGCCCCTGGCGCACTTTACTGGGGTCTGACAGTAAATCAAACAGTCCAATCATGGAATCCAACCAACATATACAATTTACATAGGGAGCACTCGCACCGCGACACTGGTTGGCAGTGGCACAGCGCGCTGAGCGGCCAACACCATAAAACACATGAGGCACAGCGACAAAAAGAGGAAGGGAGACTCACGCCAAGGTGCCAGGTCTAACAGGAAACCTAGCAAACCTATACATTTTTGAAAACTAGACAGCCAGGGGAAACCAGGATGGGGTGACTTGACTGCCTCCCACCAGGGTCTGTTACCCAGAATCCATAGCAAACCTAATAAATTGTCCAAAAAAACACATTTTCCCCACATTTCTGTGGTGGAAAGTTCCGGAATCTGCGTGGATCCACAAATTTCCACCCACCCCGCGTTTCCCAAAGTCTTACGAGAAAAACAGTACCTCATTTGTGTGGGTCGGCCTAGTGCCCACGACAGGAAACAGCGCAAAACGCAACGTGGTCACACCTCAATTTCGCAGTGAAAAATGACCCTTTTTTGGCAAAATGACTAGCTGTAGTTTTTGGACCCTAGCTCTGCGGGCACCTTGGGAAACCTAGCAAACCTATACATTTTTGAAAACTAGACACACAGGGGAATCCAGGATGGGGTGAAATGACTGCCTCCCACCAGGGTCTGTTACCCAGAATTCCTTGCAAACCTAAAGAATTGTATAAAAAAACACATTTTCCCCACATTTCTGTCGTGGAACGTTCCGGAATCTGCGTGGATCCACAAATTTCCACCCACCCCTCATTCCCCAAAGTCTTACGAGAAAAACGGTAACTCACTTGTGTGGGTCGGCCTAGTGCCCGCGACAGGAAACGGCGTAAAACGCATCGTGGTCACACCTCAATTTCGCAGTGAAAAATGACCCTTTTTTGGCAAAACGACTAGCTGTCGTTTTTGAACCCTAGCTCTGCGGGCACCTTGGGAAACCTAGCAAACCTATATATTTTTGAAAACTAGACACCCAGGGGAATCCAGGATGGGGTGACTTGACTGGCACAACCAGGGTCTGTTACCCAGAATCCGTTGCAAACCTAAAAAATTGTCCAAAAAAACACATTTTCCCCACATTTCTGTAGTGGAAAGTTCCGGAATCTGCGTGGATCCATAAATTTCCACCCACCCCACATTTCCCAAAGTCGTACGAGAAAAACGGTACCTCACTTGTGTGGGTCGGCCTAGTGCCCACGACAGGAAACGGCGCAAAACGCAACGTGGTCACATCTTAATTTCGCAGTGGAAAACCCTTTTTTGGCAAAATGACTAGCTGTATTTTTTTAAACCTAGCTCTGCGGGCACCTTGGGAAACCTAGCAAACCTATACATTTTTGAAAACTAGACAGCCAGGGGAAACCAGGATGGGGTGACTTGACAGCCTCCCACCAGGGTCTGTTACCCAGAATCCATGGCAAACCTAATAAATTGTCCAAAAAAACACATTTTCCCCAAATTTCTGTGGTGGAAAGCTCCGGAATCTGCGTGGATCCACAAATTTCCACCCACCTCGCGTTCCCAAAGTCTTACGAGAAAAACGGTACCTCACTTGTGTGGGTCGGCCTAGTGCTCGCGACAGGAAACGGCATAAAACGGATCGTGGTCACATCTCAATTTCGCAGTGAAAAATGACCCTTTTTTGGCAAAATGTCTAGCTGTAGTTTTTGAACCCTAGCTCTGCGGGCATCTTTGGAAACCTAGCAAACCTATACATTTTTGAAAACTAGACACCCAGGGGAATCCAGGTAGGGGTGACTTGACTGCCTCCCACCAAGGTCTGTTACCCAGAATCCCTTGCAAACCTAAAGAATTGTCTAAAAAAACACATTTTCCCCACATTTCTGAGGTGGAAAGTTCCGGAATCTGCGTGGATCCACAAATTTCCACCCACCCCTCATTCCCCAAAGTCTTATGAGAAAAACGGTAACTCACTTGTGTGGGTCGGCCTAGTGCCCGCGACAGGAAACGATGCAAAACGCATCGTGGTCACACCTCAATTTCGCAGTGAAAAATGACCCTTTTTTGGCAAAACGACTAGCTGTAGTTTTTGAACCCTAGCTCTGCGGGCACCTTGGGAAACCTAGCAAACCTATACATTAATGAAAACTAGACACCCAGGGGAATCCAGTATGGGGTGACTTGACTGGCACAACCAGGGTCTGTTACCCAGAATCCCTTGCAAACCTAAAAAATTGTCCAAAAAAACACATTTTCCCCACATTTCTGTGGTGGAAAGTTCCGGAATCTGCGTGGATCCACAAATTTCCACCCACCCCGCGTTCCCCAAAGTCTTATGAGAAAAACGGTACCTCACTTGTGTGGGTCGGCCTAGTGCCCACGGCAGGAAACGGCGTAAAACGCATCGTGGTCACACCTCAATTTCGCAGTGAAAAAGGACCCTTTTTTGGCAAAACGACTAGCTGTAGTTTTTGAACCCTAGCTCTGCGGGCACCTTGGAAAACCTAGCAAACCTATACATTTTTGAAAACTAGACACCCAGGGGAATCCAGGATGGGGTGACTTGACTGCCTCCCACCAGGGTCTGTTACCCAGAATCCCTTGCAAACCTAAAAAATTGTCAAAAAAACCTCATTTTCCCCACATTTCTGTAGTGGAAAGTTCCGGAATCTGCGTGGATCCACAAATTTCCACCCACCCCGCATTCCCCAAAGTCTTATGAGAAAAACGGTACCTCACTTGTGTGGGTCGGCCTAGTGCACACGACAGGAAACGGCGCAAAACGCATCGTGGTCACATCTCAATTTCGCAGTGAAAAATGACCCTTTTTTGGCAAAATGTCTAGCTGTAGTTTTTGCACCCTAGCTCTGCGGGCACCTTGGGAAACCTAGAAAACCTATACATTTTTGAAAACTAGACACCCAGGGGAATCCAGGTTGGGGGGACTTGACTGCCTCCCACCAGGGTCTGTTACCCAGAATCCCTTGCAAACCTAAAAAATTGTCAAAAGAAACACATTTTCCCCACATTTCTATAGTGGAAAGTTCCGGAATCTGCGTGGATCCACAAATTTCCATGCACCCCGTGTTCCTCAAAGTCTTACGAGAAAAACGGTACCTCACTTGTGTGGGTCGGCCTAGTGCCCGCGACAGGAAACGGCGCAAAACGCAACGTGGTCACACCTCAATTTCGCAGTGAAAAATGACCCTTTTTTGGCAAAATGACAAGCTGTAGTTTTTGGACCCTAGCTCTGCGGGCACCTTGGGAAACCAAGCAAACCTATATATTTTTGAAAACTAGACACCCAGGGGAATCCAGGATGGGGTGACTTGACTGCCTCCCACCAGGGTCTGTTACCCAGAATCCCTTGCAAACCTAAAGAATTGTCTAGAAAAACACATTTTCCCCACATTTCTGTCGTGGAACGTTCCGGAATCTGCGTGGATCCACAAATTTCCACCCACCCCTCGTTCCCCAAAGTCTTACGAGAAAAATGGTAACTCACTTGTGTGTGTCGGCCTAGTGCCCGCGACAGGAAACGGCATAAAACGCATCGTGGTCACACCTAAATTTCGCAGTGAAAAATGACCCTTTTTTGGCAAAACGACTAGCTGTAGTTTTTGAACCCTAGCTCTGCGGGCACCTTGGGAAACCTAGAAAACCTATACATTTTTGAAAACTAGACACCCAGGGGAATCCAGGATGGGGTGACTTGACTGGCACAACCAGGGTCTGTTACCCAGAATCCCTTGCAAACCTAAAAAATTGTCCAAAAAAACACATTTTCCCCACATTTCTGTGGTGGAAAGTTCCGGAATCTGCGTGGATCCACAAATTTCCACCCACCCCTCGTTCCCCACAGTCTTACGAGAAAAACAGTAACTCACTTGTGTGGGTCGGCCTAGTGCCCGCGACAGGAAACGGCGTAAAACGCATCGTGGTCACACCTCAATTTCGCAGTGAAAAATGACCCTTTTTTGGCAAAACGACTAGCTGTAGTTTTTGAACCCTAGCTCTGCGGGCACCTTGGAAAATCTAGCAAACCTATAAATTTTTGAAAACTAGACACCCAGGGGAATCCAGGATGGAGTGACTTGACTGCCTCCCACCAGGGTCTGTTACCCAGAATCCCTTGCAAACCTAATAAATTGTCCAAAAAAACATATTTTCCCCACATTTCTGTGGTGGAAAGTTCCGGAATCTGCATGGATCCACAAATTTCCACCCACCCCGCGTTCCCCAAAGTCTTACGAGAAAAACGGTACCTCACTTGTGTTGGTTGGCCTAGTGCCCGCGACAGGAAACGGCATAAAACGCATCGTGGTCACACCTCAATTTCGCAGTGTAAAATGACCCTTTTTTGGCAAAACGACTAGCTGTAGTTTTTGAACCCTAGCTCTGCGGGCACCTTGGGAAACCTAGAAAACCTATACATTTTTGAAAACTAGACACCCAGGGGAATCCAGGATGGGGTAACTTGACTGGCACAACCAGGGTCTGTTACCCAGAATCCCTTGCAAACCTAAAAAATTGTCCAAAAAAACACATTTTCCCCACATTTCTGTGGTGGAAAGTTCCGGAATCTGCGTGGATCCACAAATTTCCACCCACCCCTCGTTCCCCACAGTCTTACGAGAAAAATGGTAACTCACTTGTGTGGGTCGGCCTAGTGCCCGCGACAGGAAACGGCGTAAAACGCATCGTGGTCACACCTCAATTTCGCAGTGAAAAATGACCCTTTTTTGGCAAAACGACTAGCTGTAGTTTTTGAACCCTAACTCTGCGGGCACCTTGGAAAATCTAGCAAACCTATAAATTTTTGAAAACTAGACACCCAGGGGAATCCAGGATGGAGTGACTTGACTGCCTCCCACCAGGGTCTGTTACCCATAATCCCTTGCAAACCTAATAAATTGTCCAACAAAACATATTTTCCACACATTTCTGTGGTGGAAAGTTCCGGAATCTGCGTGGATCCACAAATTTCCACCCACCCCGCGTTCCCCAAAGTCTTACGAGAAAAACGGTACCTCACTTGTGTGGGTCGGCCTAGTGCCCGCGACAGGAAACGGCATAAAACGCATCGTGGTCACACCTCAATTTCGCAGTGTAAAATGACCCTTTTTTGGCAAAACGACTAGCTGTAGTTTTTGAACCCTAGCTCTGCGGGCACCTTGGGAAACCTAGCAAACCTATACATTTTTGAAAACTAGACACCCAGGGGAATCCAGGATGGGGTGACTTGACTGGCACAACCAGGGTCTGTTACCCAGAATCCCTTGCAAACCTAAAAAATTGTCAAAAAAAACACATTTTCCCCATATTTCTGTGGTGGAAAGTTCCGGAATCTGCGTGGATCCACTAATTTCCACCCACCCCGCGTTCCCCAAAGTCTTATGAGAAAAACGGTACCTCACTTGTGTGGGTCGGCCTAGTGCCCGCGACAGGAAACGACGCAAAACACACCGTGGTCACATCTCAATTTCGCAGTGAAAAATTACCCTTTTTTGGCAAAATGACTAGCTGTAGTTTTTTAACCCTAGCTCTGCAGGCGCCTTGGGAAACCTAGCAAACCTATACATTTTTGAAAACTAGACAGCCAGGGGAATCCAGGATGGGGTGACTTGACTGCCTCCCACCAAGGTCTGTTACCCAGAATCCCTTGCAAACCTAATAAATTGTCAAAAAAAACACATTTTCCCCACATTTCTGTGGTGGAAAGTTCCGGAATCTGCGTGGATCCACAAATTTCCACCCACCCCGTGTGCCTCAAAGTCTTACGAGAAAAACGGTACCTCACTTGTGTGGGTCGGCCTAGTGCCCGCGACAGGAAACGGCATAAAACGCATCGTGGTCACACCTCAATTTCGCAGTGAAAAATAACCCTTTTTTGGCAAAACGACTAGCTGTAGTTTTTGAACCCTAGCTCTGCGGGCACCTAGGGAAACCTAGCAAACTTATACATTTTTGAAAACTAGACACCCAGGGGAATCCAGGATGGGGTGACTTGACTGGCACAACCAGGGTCTGTTACCCAGAATCCCTTGCAAACCTAAAAAATTGTCCAAAAAAACACATTTTCCCCACATTTCTGTGGTGGAAAGTTCCGGAATCTGCGTGGATCCACAAATTTCCACCCACCCCTCGTTCCCCACAGTCTTACGAGAAAAACGGTAACTCACTTGTGTGGGTCGGCCTAGTGCCCGCGACAGGAAACGGCGTAAAACGCATCGTGGTCACACCTCAATTTCGCAGTGAAAAATGACCCTTTTTTGGCAAAACGACTAGCTGTAGTTTTTGAACCCTAACTCTGCGGGCACCTTGGAAAATCTAGCAAACCTATAAATTTTTGAAAACTAGACACCCAGGGGAATCCAGGATGGAGTGACTTGACTGCCTCCCACCAGGGTCTGTTACCCATAATCCCTTGCAAACCTAATAAATTGTCCAACAAAACATATTTTCCCCACATTTCTGTGGTGGAAAGTTCCGGAATCTGCGTGGATCCACAAATTTCCACCCACCCCGCGTTCCCCAAAGTCTTACGAGAAAAACGGTACCTCACTTGTGTGGGTCGGCCTAGTGCCCGCGACAGGAAACGGCATAAAACGCATCGTGGTCACACCTCAATTTCGCAGTGTAAAATGACCCTTTTTTGGCAAAACGACTAGCTGTAGTTTTTGAACCCTAGCTCTGCGGGCACCTTGGGAAACCTAGCAAACCTATACATTTTTGAAAACTAGACACCCAGGGGAATCCAGGATGGGGTGACTTGACTGGCACAACCAGGGTCTGTTACCCAGAATCCCTTGCAAACCTAAAAAATTGTCAAAAAAAACACATTTTCCCAATATTTCTGTGGTGGAAAGTTCCGGAATCTGCGTGGATCCACAAATTTCCACCCACCCCGCGTTCCCCAAAGTCTTATGAGAAAAACGGTACCTCACTTGTGTGGGTCGGCCTAGTGCCCGCGACAGGAAACGACGCAAAACACACCGTGGTCACATCTCAATTTCGCAGTGAAAAATTACCCTTTTTTGGCAAAATGACTAGCTGTAGTTTTTTAACCCTAGCTCTGCAGGCGCCTTGGGAAACCTAGCAAACCTATACATTTTTGAAAACTAGACAGCCAGGGGAATCCAGGATGGGGTGACTTGACTGCCTCCCACCAAGGTCTGTTACCCAGAATCCCTTGCAAACCTAATAAATTGTCCAAAAAAACACATTTTACCCACATTTCTGTGGTGGAAAGTTCCGGAATCTGCGTGGATCCACAAATTTCCACCCACCCCGCGTTCCCCAAAGTCTTATGAGAAAAACGGTACCTCACTTGTGTGGGTCGGCCTAGTGCCTGCGACAGGAAACGACGCAAAACGCACCGTGGTCACATCTCAATTTCGCAGTGAAAAATGACCCTTTTTTGGCAAAATGTCTAGCTGTAGTTTTTGCACCCAAGCTCTGCGGGCACCTTGGAAAACCTAGAAAACCTATACATTTTTGAAAACTAGACACCCAGGGGAATCCAGGTTGGGGGGACTTGACTGCCTCCCACCAGGGTCTGTTACCCAGAATCCCTTGCAAACCTAAAAAATTGTCAAAAGAAACACATTTTCCCCACATTTCTATAGTGGAAAGTTCCGGAATCTGCGTGGATCCACAAATTTCCATGCACCCCGCGTTCCTCAAAGTCTTACGAGAAAAACGGTACCTCACTTGTGTGGGTCGGCCTAGTGCCCGCGACAGGAAACGGCGCAAAACGCAACGTGGTCACACCTCAATTTCGCAGTGAAAAATGACCCTTTTTTGGCAAAATGACTAGCTGTAGTTTTTGGACCCTAGCTCTGCGGGCACCTTGGGAAACCAAGCAAACCTATACATTTTTGAAAATTAGACACCCAGGGGAATCCAGGATGGGGTGACTTGACTGCCTCCCACCAGGGTCTGTTACCCAGAATCCCTTGCAAACCTAAAGAATTGTCTAGAAAAACATATTTTCCCCACATTTCTGTCGTGGAACGTTCCGGAATCTGCGTGGATCCACAAATTTCCACCCACCCCTCGTCCCCCAAAGTCTTACGAGAAAAATGGTAACTCACTTGTGTGGGTCGGCCTAGTGCCCGCGACAGGAAACGGCATAAAACGCATCGTGGTCACACCTAAATTTCGCAGTGAAAAATGACCCTTTTTTGGCAAAACGACTAGCTGTAGTTTTTGAACCCTAGCTCTGCGGGCACCTTGGGAAACCTAGAAAACCTATACATTTTTGAAAACTAGACACCCAGGGGAATCCAGGATGGGGTGACTTGACTGGCACAACCAGGGTCTGTTACCCAGAATCCCTTGCAAACCTAAAAAATTGTCCAAAAAAACACATTTTCCCCACATTTCTGTGGTGGAAAGTTCCGGAATCTGCGTGGATCCACAAATTTCCACCCACCCCTCGTTCCCCACAGTCTTACGAGAAAAACGGTAACTCACTTGTGTGGGTCGGCCTAGTGCCCGCGACAGGAAACGGCGTAAAACGCATCGTGGTCACACCTCAATTTCGCAGTGAAAAATGACCCTTTTTTGGCAAAACGACTAGCTGTAGTTTTTGAACCCTAGCTCTGCGGGCACCTTGGAAAATCTAGCAAACCTATACATTTTTGAAAACTAGACACCCAGGGGAATCCAGGATGGGGTGACTTGACTGGCACAACCAGGGTCTGTTACCCAGAATCCCTTGCAAACCTAAAAAATTGTCAAAAAAAACACATTTTCCCCATATTTCTGTGGTGGAAAGTTCCGGAATCTGCGTGGATCCACAAATTTCCACCCACCCCGCGTTCCCCAAAGTCTTATGAGAAAAACGGTACCTCACTTGTGTGGGTCGGCCTAGTGCCCGCGACAGGAAACGACGCAAAACGCACCGTGGTCACATCTCAATTTCGCAGTGAAAAATTACCCTTTTTTGGCAAAATGACTAGCTGTAGTTTTTTAACCCTAGCTCTGCAGGCGCCTTGGGAAACCTAGCAAACCTATACATTTTTGAAAACTAGACAGCCAGGGGAATCCATGATGGGGTGACTTGACTGCCTCCCACCAAGGTCTGTTACCCAGAATCCCTTGCAAACCTAATAAATTGTCCAAAAAAACACATTTTCCCCACATTTCTGTGGTGAAAAGTTCCGGAATCTGCGTGGATCCACAAATTTCCACCCACCCCGTGTTCCTCAAAGTCTTACGAGAAAAACGGTACCTCACTTGTGTGGGTCGGCCTAGTGCCCGCGACAGGAAACGGCATAAAACGCATCGTGGTCACACCTCAATTTCGCAGTGAAAAATAACCCTTTTTTGGCAAAACGACTAGCTGTAGTTTTTTAACCCTAGCTCTGCGGGCACCTAGGGAAACCTAGCAAACTTATACATTTTTGAAAACTAGACACCCAGGGGAATCCAGGATGGGGTGACTTGACTGCCTCCCACCAGGGTCTGTTACCCAGAATCCCTTGCACACCTAAAAAATTGTCAAAAAAGAACACATTTTCCCCATATTTCTGTAGTGGAAAGTTCCGGAATCTGCGTGGATCCACAAATTTCCACCCACCCCGCGTTCCCCAAAGTCTTACGAGAAAAATGGTACCTCACTTGTGTGGGTCGGCCTAGTGCCTGCGACAGGAAACGGCGCAAAACGCAACGTGGTCACATCTCAATTTTGCAGTGAAAAATGACCCTTTTTTGTCAAAATGACTAGCTGTAGTTTTTTAACCCTAGCTCTGCGGGCACCTTGGGAAACCTAGCAAACCTATACATTTTTGAAAACTAGACACCCAGGAGAATCCAGGATGGGGTGACTTGACTGGCACAACCAGGGTCTGTTACCCAGAATCCCTTGCAAACCTAAAAAATTGTCAAAAAAGAACACATTTTCCCCACATTTCTGTAGTGGAAAGTTCTGGAATCTGCGTGGATCCACAAATTTCCACACACCCCGCGTTCCCCAAAGTCTTACGAGAAAAACGGTACCTCACTTGTGTGGGTCAGCCTAGTGCCCGCGACAGGAAACGGCATAAAACGCATCGTGGTCACACCTCAATTTCGCAGTGAAAAATGACCCTTTTTTGGCAAAACGACTAGCTGTAGTTTTTGAACCCTAGCTCTGCGGGCACCTTGGAAGATCTAGCAAACCTATACATTTTTGAAAACTAGACACCCAGGGGAATCCAGGATGGAGTGACTTGACTGCCTCCCACCAGGGTCTGTTACCCAGAATCCCTTGCAAACCTAATAAATTGTCCAAAAAAACACATTTTCCCCACATTTCTGTGGTGGAAAGTTCCGGAATCTGTGTGGATCCACAAATTTCCACCCACCCCGCGTTCCCCAAAGTCTTACGAGAAAAACGGTACCTCACTTGTGTGGGTCGGCCTAGTGCCCGCGACAGGAAACGGCATAAAACGCATCGTGGTCACACCTCAATTTCGCAGTGTAAAATGACCCTTTTTTGGCAAAACGACTAGCTGTAGTTTTTGAACCCTAGCTCTGCGGGCACCTTGGGAAACCTAGCAAACCTATACATTTTTGAAAACTAGACACCCAGGGGAATCCAGGATGGGGTGACTTGACTGGCACAACCAGGGTCTGTTACCCAGAATCCCTTGCAAACCTAAAAAATTATCAAAAAATACACATTTTCCTCACATTTCTGTGGTGGAAAGTTCCGGAATCTGCGTGGATCCACAAATTTCCACCCACCCCGCGTTCCCCAAAGTCTTATGAGAAAAATGGTACCTCACTTGTGTGGGTCGGCCTAGTGCCCGCGACAGGAAACGACGCAAAACGCACCGTGGTCACATCTCAATTTCGCAGTGAAAAATTACCCTTTTTTGGCAAAATGACTAGCTGTAGTTTTTTAACCCTAGGTCTGCAGGCGCCTTGGGAAACCTAGCAAACCTATACATTTTTGAAAACTAGACAGCCAGGGGAATCCAGAATGGGGTGACTTGACTCCCTCCCACCAAGGTCTGTTACCCAGAATCCCTTGCAAACCTATTAAATTGTCCAAAAAAACACATTTTCCCCACATTTCTGTGGTGGAAAGTTCCGGAATCTGCGTGGATCCACAAATTTCCACCAACCCATTGTTCCTCAAAGTCTTACGAGAAAAACGGTACCTCACTTGTGTGGGTGGGCCTAGTGCCCGCGACAGGAAACGGCATAAAACGCATCGTGGTCACACCTCAATTTCGCAGTGAAAAATAACCCTTTTTTGGCAAAACGACTAGCTTTAGTTTTTGAACCCTAGCTCTGCGGGCACCTAGGGAAACCTAGCAAACCTATACATTTTTGAAAACTAGACACTCAGGGAAATCCAGCATGGGGTGACTTGACTGGCACAACCAGGGTCTGTTACCCAGAATCCCTTGCAAACCTAAAAAATTGTACAAAAAAACACATTTTCCCCACATTTCTGTGGTGGAAAGTTCCGGAATCCGCGTGGATCCACAAATTTCCACCCACCCCGCGTTCCCCAAAGTCTTATGAGAAAAACGGTACCTCACTTGTGTGGGTCGGCCTAGTGCCCGCGACAGGAAACGACGCAAAACGCACCGTGGTCACATCTCAATTTCGCAGTGAAAAATTACCCTTTTTTGGCAAAATGACTAGCTGTAGTTTTTTAACCTTAGCTCTGCGGGCACCTTGGGAAACCTAGCAAACCTATACATTTTTGAAAACTAGACAACCAGGGGAATCCAGGATGGGGTGACTTGACTGCCTCCCACCAGGGTCTGTTACCCAGAATCCCTTGCAAACCTAAAAAATCATCCAAAAAAACACATTTTCCCCACATTTCTGTGGTGGAAAGTTCCGGAATCTGCGTGGATCCACAAATTTCCATCCACCCCGCGTTCCCCAAAGTCTTATGAGAAAAACGGTACCTCACTTGTGTGGGTCGGCCTAGTGCCCGCGACAGGAAACGACGCAAAAGGCACCGTGGTCACATCTCAATTTCGCAGTGAAAAATTACCCTTTTTTGGCAAAACGACTAGCTGTAGTTTTTGAACCCTAGCTCTGCGGTCACCTTGGGAAACCTAGCAAACCTATACATTTTTGAAAACTAGACATCCAGGGGAATCCACGATGGGGTGACTTGACTGCCTTCCACCAGGGTCTGTTACCCAGAATCCCTTGCAAACCTAAAAAATTGTCCAAAAAAACACATTTTCCCCACATTTCTGTGGTGGAAAGTTCCGGAATCTGCGTGGATCCACAAATTTCCACCCACCCCGCGTTTCCCAAAGTCTTACGAGAAAAACAGTACCTCACTTGTCTGGGTCGGCCTAGTGCCCACGACAGGAAACGGCGCAAAACGCAACGTGGTCACATCTCAATTTCGCAGTGAAAAATTACCCTTTTTTGGCAAAATGTCTAGCTGTAGTTTTTGAACCCTAGCTCTGCGGGCATCTTGGGAAACCTAGCAAACCTATACATTTTTGAAACCTAGACACCCAGGGGAATCCAGGATGGAGTGACTTGACTGCCTCCCACCAGGGTCTGTTACCCAGAATCCCTTGCAAACCTAATAAATTGTCCAAAAAAACACATTTTCCCCATATTTCTGTGGTGGAAAGTTCCGGAATCTGCGTGGATCCACAAATTTCCACCCACCCTGCGTTCCCCAAAGTCTTACGAGAAAAACGGTACCTCACTTGTGTGGGTCGGCCTAGTGCCCGCGACAGGAAACGGCATAAAACGCATCGTGGTCACACCTCAATTTCGCAGTGTAAAATGACCCTTTTTTGGCAAAACGACTAGCTGTAGTTTTTGAACCCTAGCTCTGCGGGCACCTTGGGAAACCTAGCAAACCTATACATTTTTGAAAACTAGACACCCAGGGGAATCCAGGATGGGGTGACTTGACTGGCACAACTAGGGTCTGTTACCCAGAATCCCTTGCAAACCTAAAAATTTTTCAAAAAAAACACATTTTCCCCACATTTCTGTGGTGGAAAGTTCCGGAATCTGCGTGGATCCACAAATTTCCACCCACCCCGCGTTCCCCAAAGTCTTATGAGAAAAATGGTACCTCACTTGTGTGGGTCGGCCTAGTGCCCGCGACAGGAAACGACGCAAAACGCACCGTGGTCACATCTCAATTTCGCAGTGAAAAATTACCCTTTTTTGGCAAAATGACTAGCTGTAGTTTTTTAACCCTAGCTCTGCAGGCGCCTTGGGAAACCTAGCAAACCTATACATTTTTGAAAACTAGACAGCCAGGGAAATCCAGGATGGGGTGACTTGACTGCCTCCCACCAAGGTCTGTTACCCAGAATCCCTTGCAAACCTAATAAATTGTCCAAAAAAACACATTTTCCCCACATTTCTGTGGTGGAAAGTTCCGGAATCTGCGTGGATCCACAAATTTCCACCCACCCCGTGTTCCTCAAAGTCTTACGACAAAAACGGTACCTCACTTGTGTGGGTCGGCCTAGTGCCCGCGACAGGAAACGGCATAAAACGCATCGTGGTCACACCTCAATTTCGCAGTGAAAAATAACCCTTTTTTGGCAAAACGACTAGCTGTAGTTTTTGAACCCTAGCTCAGCGGGCACCTAGGGAAACCTAGCAAACTTATACATTTTTGAAAACTAGACACCCAGGGGAATCCAGGATGGGGTGACTTGACTGGCACAACCAGGGTCTGTTACCCAGAATCCCTTGCAAACCTAAAAAATTGTCAAAAAAACCACATTTTACCCACATTTCTGTGGTGGAAAGTTCCGGAATCTGCGTGGATCCACAAATTTCCACCCACCCCGCGTTCCCCAAAGTCTTATGAGAAAAAAGGTACCTCACTTGTGTGGGTCGGCCTAGTGCCCGCGACAGGAAATGACGCAAAACGCAACGTGGTCACATCTCAATTTCGCAGTGAAAAATGACCCTTTTTTGGCAAAATGACTAGCTGTAGTTTTTTAACCCTAGCTCTGCGGGCACCTTGGGAAACCTACCAAACCTATACATTTTTGAAAACTAGACAGCCAGGGGAATCCAGGATGGGGTGACTTGACTGCCTCCCACCAGGGTCTGTTACCCAGAATCCCTTGCAAACCTAAAAAATTGTCAAAAAAGAACACATTTTCCCAACATTTCTGTAGTGGAAAGTTCTGGAATCTGCGTGGATCCACAAAATTCCACACACCCTGCGTTCCCCAAATCTTACGAGAAAAATGGTACCTCACTTGTATGGGTCGGCCTAGTGCCTGCGACAGGAAACGGCGCAAAACGCAACGTGGTCACATCTCAATTTCGCAGTGAAAAATGACCCTTTTTTGGCAAAACGACTAGCTGTAGTTTTTGAACCCTAGCTCTGCGGGCACCTTGGGAAACCTAGCAAACCTATACATTTTTGAAAACTAGACACCCAGGGGAATCCAGGATGGGGTGACTTGACTGGCACAACCATGGTCTGTTACCCAGAATCCCTTGCAAACCTAAAAAATTGTCCAAAAAAACACATTTTCCCCACATTTCTGTGGTGGAAAGTTCCGGAATCTGCGTGGATCCACAAATTTCCACCCACCCCTCGTTCCCCACAGTCTTACGAGAAAAACGGTAACTCACTTGTGTGGGTCGGCCTAGTGCCCGCGACAGGAAACGGCGTAAAACGCATCGTGGTCACACCTCAATTTCGCAGTGAAAAATGACCCTTTTTTGGCAAAACGACTAGCTGTAGTTTTTGAACCCTAGCTCTGCGGGCACCTTGGGAAACCTAGCAAACCTATACATTTTTGAAAACTAGACACCCAGGGGAATCCAGGATGGGGTGACTTGACTGGCACAACCAGGGTCTGTTACCCAGAATCCCTTGCAAACCTAATAAATTGTCCAAAAAAACACATTTTCCCCACATTTCTGTGGTGGAAAGTTCCGGAATCTGCTTGGTTCCACAAATTTCCACCAACCCATTGTTCCTCAAAGTCTTACGAGAAAAACAGTACCTCACTTGTGTGGGTCGGCCTAGTGCCCGCGACAGGAAACGGCATAAAACGCATCGTGGTCACACCTCAATTTCGCAGTGAAAAATAACCCTTTTTTGGCAAAACAACTAGCTGTAGTTTTTGAACCCTAGCTCTGCGGGCACCTAGGGAAACCTAGCAAACCTATACATTTTTAAAAACTAGACACCCAGGGGAATCCAGGATGGGGTGACTTGACTGGCACAACCAGGGTCTGTTACCCAGAATCCCTTGCAAACCTAAAAAATTGTCAAAAAAACCACATTTTCCCCACATTTCTGTGGTGGAAAGTTCCGGAATCTGCGTGGATCCACAAATTTCCACCCACCCTGTGTTCCCCAAAGTCTTATGAGAAAAACGGTACCTCACTTGTGTGGGTCGGCCTAGTGCCCGCGACAGGAAACGGCATAAAACGCATCGTGGTCACACCTCAATTTCGCAGTGTAAAATGACCCTTTTTTGGCAAAACGACTAGCTGTAGTTTTTGAACCCTAGCTCTGCGGGCACCTTGGGAAACCTAGCAAACCTATACATTTTTGAAAACTAGACACCCAGGGGAATCCAGGATGGGGTGACTTGACTGGCACAACCAGGGTCTGTTACCCAGAATCCCTTGCAAACCTAAAAAATTGTCCAAAAAAACACATTTTCCCCACATTTCTGTGGTGGAAAGTTCCGGAATCTGCGTGGATCCACAAATTTCCACCCACCCCGCGTTCCCCAAAGTCTTATGAGAAAAATGGTACCTCACTTGTGTGGGTCGGCCTAGTGCCCGCGACAGGAAACGACGCAAAACGCAACGTGGTCACATCTCAATTTCGCAGTGAAAAATGACCCTTTTTTGGCAAAATGACTAGCTGTAGTTTTTGGACCCTAGCTCTGCGGGCACCTTGGGAAACCTAGCAAACCTATAAATTTTTGAAAACTAGACACCCAGGGTAATCCAGGATGGGGTGACTTGACTGGCACAACCAGGGTCTGTTACCCAGAATCCCTTGCAAACCTAAAAAATTGTCCAAAAATACACATTTTCCCCACATTTCTGTGGTGGAAAGTTCCGGAATCTGCGTGGATCCACAAATTTCCACCCACCCCGCGTTCCCCAAAGTCTTATGAGAAAAACGGTACCTCACTTGTGTGGGTCAGCCTAGTGCCCGCGACAGGAAACGACACAAAACGCACCGTGGTCACATCTCAATTTCGCAGTGAAAAATTACCCTTTTTTGGCAAAATGACTAGCTGTAGTTTTTTAACCCTAGCTCTGCGGGCACCTTGGGAAACCTAGCAAACCTATACATTTTTGAAAACTAGACAACCAGGGGAATCCAGGATGGGGTGACTTGTCTGCCTCCCACCAGGGTCTGTTACCCAGAATCCCTTGCAAACCTAAAAAATTGTCCAAAAAAACACATTTTCCCCACATTGCTGTGGTGGAAAGTTCCGGAATCTGCGTGGATCCACAAATTTCCACCCACCCCGCGTTTCCCAAAGTCTTACGAGAAAAACGGTACCTCACTTGTCTGGGTCGGCCTAGTGCCCACGACAGGAAAGGGCGCAAAACGCAACGTGGTCACGTCTCAATTTCGCAGTGAAAAATGACCCTTTTTTGGCAAAATGTCTAGCTGTAGTTTTTGAACCCTAGCTCTGCGGGCATCTTGGGAAACCTAGCAAACCTATACATTTTTGAAAACTAGACACCCAGGGGAATCCAGGATGGAGTGACTTGACTGCCTCCCACCAGGGTCTGTTACCCAGAATTCCTTGCAAACCTAATAAATTGTCCAAAAAAACACATTTTCCCCACATTTCTGTGGTGGAAAGTTCCGGAATCTGCGTGGATCCACAAAATCCCACCCACCCCGCGTTTCCCAAAGTCTTACGAGAAAAACGGTACCTCACTTGTCTGGGTCGGCCTAGTGCCCACGACAGGAAACGGCGCAAAACGCAAAGTGGTCACATCTCAATTTCGCAGTGAAAAATGACCCTTTTTTGGCAAAATGTCTAGCTGTAGTTTTTTAACCCTAGCTCTGCGGGCATCTTGGGAAACCTAGCAAACCTATACATTTTTGAAAACTAGACACCCAGGGGAATCCAGAATGGAGTGACTTGACTGCCTCCCACCAGGGTCTGTTACCCAGAATCCCTTGCAAACCTAATAAATTGTCCAAAAAACCACATTTTCCCCACATTTCTGTGGTGGAAAGTTCCGGAATCTGCGTGGATCCACAAAATTCCACCCACCCCGCGTTCCCCAAAGTCTTACGAGAAAAACGGTACCTCACTTGTGTGGGTCGGCCTAGTGCCCGCGACAGGAAACGGCATAAAACGCATCGTGGTCACACCTCAATTTCGCAGTGTAAAATGACCCTTTTTTGGCAAAACGACTAGCTGTAGTTTTTGAACCCTAGCTCTGCGGGCACCTTGGGAAACCTAGCAAACCTATACATTTTTGAAAACTAGACACCCAGGGGAATCCAGGATGGGGTAACTTGACTGGCACAACCAGGGTCTGTTACCCAGAATCCCTTGTAAACCTAAAAAATTGTCAAAAAAAACACATTTTCCCCACATTTCTGTGGTGGAAAGTTCCGGAATCTGCGTGGATCCACAAATTTCCACCCACCCCACGTTCCCCAAAGTCTTATGAGAAAAATGGGACCTCACTTGTGTGGGTCAGCCTAGTGCCCGCGACAGGAAACGACGCAAAACGCACCGTGGTCACATCTCAATTTCGCAGTGAAAAATTACCCTTTTTTGGCAAAATGACTAGCTGTAGTTTTTTAACCCTAGCTCTGCAGGCGCCTTGGGAAACCTAGCAAACCTATAAATTTTTGAAAATTAGACAGCCAGGGAAATCCAGGATGGGGTGACTTGACTGCCTCCCACCAAGGTCTGTTACCCAGAATCCCTTGCAAACCTAATAAATTGTCCAAAAAAACACATTTTCCCCACATTTCTGTGGTGGAAAGTTCCGGAATCTGCGTGGATCCACAAATTTCCACCCACCCCGTGTTCCTCAAAGTCTTACGACAAAAACGGTACCTCACTTGTGTGGGTCCGCCTAGTGCCCGCGACAGGAAACGGCATAAAACACTTCGTGGTCACACCTCAATTTCTCAGTGAAAAATAACCCTTTTTTGGCAAAACGACTAGCTGTAGTTTTTGAACCCTAGCTCTGCGGGCACCTACGGAAACCTAGCAAACTTATACATTTTTGAAAACTAGACACCCAGGGGAATCCAGGATGGGGTGACTTGACTGGCACAACCAGGGTCTGTTACCCAGAATCCCTTGCAAACCTAAAAAATTGTCAAAAAAAACACATTTTACCCACATTTCTGTGGTGGAAAGTTCCGGAATCTGCGTGGATCCACAAATTTCCACCCACCCCGCGTTCCCCAAAGTCTTATGAGAAAAACGGTACCTCACTTGTGTGGGTCGGCCTAGTGCCCGCGACAGGAAACGACGCAAAACGCACCGTGGTCACATCTCAATTTCGCAGTGAAAAATTACCCTTTTTTGGCAAAATGACTAGCTGTAGTTTTTTAACCCTAGCTCTGCGGGCACCTTGGGAAACCTAGCAAACCTATACATTTTTGAAAACTAGACAGCCAGGGGAATCCAGGATGGGGTGACTTGACTGCCTCCCACCAGGGTCTGTTACCCAGAATCCCTTGCAAACCTAAACAATTGTCAAAAAAGAACACATTTTCCCCACATTTCTGTAGTGGAAAGTTCTGGAATCTGCGTGGATCCACAAATTTCCACACACCCCGCGTTCCCCAAAGTCTTACGAGAAAAATGGTACCTCACTTGTGTGGGTCGGCCTAGTGCCTGCGACAGGAAACGGCGCAAAACGCAACGTGGTCACATCTCAATTTCGCAGTGAAAAATGACCCTTTTTTGGCAAAACGACTAGCTGTAGTTTTTGAACCCTAGCTCTGCGGGCACCTTGGGAAACCTAGCAAACCTATACATTTTTGAAAACTAGACACCCAGGGGAATCCAGGATGGGGTGACTTGACTGCCTCCCACCAGGGTCTGTTACCCAGAATCCCTTGAAAAACCTAAAGAATTGTCTAGAAAAACACATTTTCCCCACATTTCTGTCGTGGAACGTTCCGGAATCTGCGTGGATCCACAAATTTCCACCCACCCCTCGTTCCCCAAAGTCTTACGAGAAAAATGGTAACTCACTTGTGTGGGTCGGCCTAGTGCCCGCGACAGGAAACGGAATAAAACGCATCGTGGTCACACCTCAATTTCGCAGTGAAAAATGACCCTTTTTTTGCAAAACGACTAGCTGTAGTTTTTGAACCCTAGCTCTGCGGGCAACTTGGGAAACCTAGCAAACCTATACATTTTTGAAAACTAGACACCCAGGGGAATCTAGGATGTGGTGACTTGACTGGCACAACCATGGTCTGTTACCCAGAATCCCTTGCAAACCTAAAAAATTGTCCAAAAAAACACATTTTCCCCACATTTCTGTGGTGGAAAGTTCCGGAATCTGCGTGGATCCACAAATTTCTACCCACCCCTCGTTCCCCACAGTCTTACGAGAAAAACGGTAACTCACTTGTGTGGGTCGGCCTAGTGCCCGCGACAGGAAACGGCGTAAAACGCATCGTGGTCACTCCTCAATATCGCAGTGAAAAATGACCCTTTTTTGGCAAAACGACTAGCTGTAGTTTTTGAACCCTAGCTCTGCGGGCACCTTGGAAAATCTAGCAAACCTATAAATTTTTGAAAACTAGACACCCAGGGGAATCCAGGATGGAGTGACTTGACTGCCTCCCACCAGGGTCTGTTACCCAGAATCCCTTGCAAACCTAATAAATTGTCCAAAAAAACACATTTTCCCCATATTTCTGTGGTGGAAAGTTCCGGAATCTGCGTGGATCCACAAATTTCCACCCACCCCGCGTTCCCCAAAATCTTACGAGAAAAACGGTACCTCACTTGTGTGGGTCGGCCTAGTGCCCGTGACAGGAAACGGCATAAAACGCATCGTGGTCACACCTCAATTTCGCAGTGTAAAATGACCCTTTTTTGGCAAAACGACTAGCTGTAGTTTTTGAACCCTAGCTCTGTGGGCACCTTGGGAAATGTGAGAAGTTGGCCTGGTATATGCTGGTCACTAGTTCTAGTGACCACCTTGTACCATGCCAAGCAACCCTTATGGTGTGGTTGTAAGTCAACCTTTTCGGACTAGCTGCCCTAGTGGTAGCGTAGGCTAAGCAGTCTTTGAGGCTAAACTCGTGATGCGTGTTAAGCAAGCTGTTTTACCAATAGTAACCCCCTTTTATACCAATGAAAGGACACCACACAGATATATATTCAAAATATATATGTATTTATTTCTCAAAGTAACCCCTAGTCTCTTTATGAGCACAGGAGCACAAATCGTCAAACAAGATTATCACAGAATACACAGAAGTTGCACTTTATATGGATAGGCCCTGGTGGCCACTCGAACCATATACTAAAATAGTGGTATAAGTACCACGAACAGAAAAGGGAAAAGGCCTAGGGCCTCTAGAATCGCTGGGCCTACAAGGAGCTAACGTCAGTTAGTGACCAGGAGGTCCACGGGTGGCGTGTGCAGAGCAAATAGTCACACGCGTGCTCCCATAGGTTTCAATGGGTGCGTAAAAAGTACAAAGTTACTGCAAAAGGAATCTTCCGGATGACCTAGGAACTTAAGATTTGGAACACAGGCACTAGAGATGTAATACTACACTTGGGCACAGGTGTGCCAGCTTTACCTCACCCACAGGAAGCGGGTGCATAGGCCTCGAAGTGCGTCGGGTTTCTTCTATCTGTTCCGTGGGGCCTGTGGGCAAAAGTGCTGCAGGCGGTCGGTCGGGAAGAGATGCAGTGGATCCAAGAGTGGATCGGAGATGTTGAAGACCTGAAAGCAGAGGGGACAGTGTTCACAGTCACTAGCCAGTGACCAGCGTGGCACCAGGTGGGTACCAGGCGATGTCGGGTGCAAACAGGAAGGAAGGTGTAGCTTGACTCTGCAGCCACGTGGTCCCTGAAGGTCGACGACGTCCAGGAGTCGAGTCACGAGCTGTCCCACGCAGGCTCTCGCTGTCGGCGGTGTCGGCGACTTGATCGAAGCAAACAAGCCTTGGCAAAAGCAATTGTTGTAGGCAAGGAGTTTAAGCTGATGGTTCTGACCAGCAAGGTCAGAGGAACTGCTCCTTTGGAGGGGAGCAAGGGCCAGTCTGGAGCAACCAGACCAGCGGTGTTTGTCGTAGATTTCGTCGCCAAGATGGCCACTAGCCAGCGGGCCAGCAACCGGTTAGGCGCGTCGAGTGGCAAAATGCAGAAGGGCCCCACGCAGATCGTGGAGATGCTGGAGGGCTCACCTTTGGTGCAGATGCTGCTCGAGGGTTGGGCTTCTCAGGACCCAAAGCACAACTTGGAGGGAGCCTCGGTTGTTGCACTGGTCAGCTTGTCGTAGTCGTTTCAAGATGGCTGGCTCCACGTGTCTCGGTGCCTCCACGGGTCTCCTCTTTGCAGGGACTGTGGATCGGGCGGTGAGAGGTCTGGAGGTCCAGGTCTTGTCAGTCTCTGGGCTCGGGCTCCGGCGGGAGGCGGCGGCAAAGCAGATGTTGATTCGCTGGATGGTGCTTGCGTTAGCAAGGTGGTCACTCCCTGACCACAGGGGAGATTGGCTTCAGTCCTCTGTGCAGCAGAGCGTCGAAGTTCCCGTCTTCTTCTTAGTTTTAAGTTGATTCCAGGATGTCTGAAGTCTTAGGACACAGCTCCTACCTTTATTCGGATTCTAGGGGCCGGACTACCTGCTAGGTCCCTCCCTATGGGTGGGACCAGGAAGGGGGGTGGTTACACCCCCAATCCTTTGTCCAGCTCGCCCCAGGCCCGGGACTGGTGTGCCCCAGGACCGGTTTGAACTGGCATATGCACCGAGGCTCCTTGTGAGCCACAGGCATGTCTGGTTTCTTTCAAGCCCTACCTGACCAATACACAAAATCCTGTCTGGGGTGGTGCACGCACCTCCCCTGGCAGGAAACCCTTTGTCCACACCTCCCAAGCTGGAAGGACTCCCAGCAGCAGGAGGGCAGACTTGTGTCTGTGGTGGCAGCATCCATTTTGTGGAGCTGAGGCTATGTCTGATTTTACCCGGGTTTCAGGCACTGTACATGTCGTGTCCCTCTAGAAGGGTGGAATGCTAACCCCGTCGCCAGAATTGGCGAGGGGTTAGTATTCCAATTCGTATGACACCTTACTCGACATGTTTTGATAAAGCCAAACCAAAGATAGCATTTAACCGCGAGGTTCATAATGCACTTAAGAGTATATGGTATGACGATATCTGGAAACAGTAGAAGGAAGTTGTTCCGACCACTGCAGACAGGCTCAGCTCATGCCAGAGCACCATCTCACATGGAACCAAGCACTCTGCCTTCAGGATTGTTAAGGCCTGCCATAGGAGTGACTTATAGGTTACCAGGTGTCCCATTTAAGGTTAGGTATAGGTATACTACACCTAAGTAAGAGGTGATTACACCAACTTACCCCAGCTGAGTGATCAGCCAGTTGTGTCAAATTGTTAGGCCAAGCCTGGGGTGGCATAATACATGCTGCAGCCCTTGGCAGGCCTTGGGTACACCAATGCACTGGGTACCTAGTGTACACTGGTACAGGGGCTGACAGGGTGATCCACTTCCAATTGGTTATGCACCTAGGGTGCATAGTTTTAATTTAGTAGAGAGAACAGCAGGCTGGGGGTCTGATTGGCAGGCCCACAGCCTCAATATGTCAAAAACCAGTTAAGCAAAAAGCAAAAATTTGGGGTGACCATAGGATAGCAGACCCTACTCTCCTACACAACCCCCCCCCAAACGCTGGGACATTAAACTAGCCTTGACCAGTCTAGTCTTCATGTCCTAAGTGGAAGTACCTGGAGAGACCATCTGCATTCCCATGGTCAGTACCTGGCCGGTGCTCCACTGTAAAGTCCATCCCCTGTAGGGAAATGGACCACCTAAGCAGTTTGGGGTTTTCACCCTTCATCTGATTTAGCCACAAGAGGGGCTTATGGTCGGTCTGAATCTTGAAGTGAGTGCCAAACAAGTATGGCCTCAGCTTCTTCAGGGCCCACACCACAGCAAAGGCCTCCCTCTCAATAGCTGACCAATTCTTCTCTCTGGGGGTCAACCTTCTGCTAATAAAAGCAATGGGTTGGTCTTGACCATCTACATTAAGTTGTGACAGCACAGCTCCCACACCCAACTCAGAAGCATCTGTTTGGACAATAAACTCTTTGGAGTAGTCAGGACTTTTCAGGATAGGTGCAGAGCACATGGCCTCCTTCAGGTCATCAAATGCCTTTTGACAGCTTACTGTCCACTGAACCTTTTTGGGCATCTTCTTGGATGTCAGATCATTAAGAGGAGTCACAATGGACCCATAGTTCTTAACAAACTTCCTGTAGTACCCAGTCAAGCCCAAGAAAGCTCGAACTTGAGTCTGGGTGGTTGGAGGGGACCAGTCCTTGATGGATTGTATCTTACTCTCCAGTGGTTGAACTTGGCCTCCACCTACAAGGTGGCCCAAATATACAACCTTACTCTGCCCTATCTGGCACTTAGTAGCCTTGATAGTGAGGCCTGCCCTTTGCAGAGCCTCAAGAGCCTTCTTCAGGTGGATCAGGTGATCCTCCCAGGTGGAGCTAAAGACAGCAATGTCATCAAGATATGCTGCGCAAAAGTCATCCAACCCAGTAAGGACTTGGTTCACCAGCCTTTGGAAGGTGGCAGGTGCATTCTTCAGACCAAAGGGCATCACCACAAACTGGTAGTGCCCACCTGGGGTTGAGAATGCTGTTTTGGCCTTAGACTCCTCAGCTAATCTGATTTGCCAATAGCCAGCTGTTAAGTCAAATGTGCTCAAAAACTTTGCAGAAGCTAGTTTGTCTATGAGCTCATCTGCCCTTGGAATAGGGTGTGCATCTGTCCTGGTGACAGCATTGAGTCCTCTGTAATCCACACAGAACCTCATCTCTCTCTTGCCATCTTTGGTGTGAGGTTTGGGGACCAGAACCACTGGGCTAGCCCAGGGGCTCTCTGAGGGTTCAATGACACCTAATTCCAGCATTTTATGTACCTCAGCCTTTATACAGTCCCTGACGTGGTCAGGTTGTCTGTAAAGTTTGTTCTTTACAGGCAGACTGTCACCAGTGTCCACCACATGGGTACACCAGTCAGTTTGACTAGGTATCAAGGAAAACATATGTGAAAATGATTGTAGAACCTGTCTACATTCAGTCTGCTGATGGGCAGTGAGGTTGCCTCCAAGGGTCACTCCTTCAACTGAGCCATCTTCAGGGTTCTGAGACAACAGGTCTGGGAGAGGGTCACTCTCTTCCTCCTGTCCCTCATCTGTAGCCATGAGCAAGCCCATGTCTGCCCTGTCAACATATGCTTTAAGCCTGTTAACATGGAGTACCCTGTGGGGACTCCTGGGAGTTCCTAGGTCGACCAAGTAGGTGACCTCTCCCTTCTTTTCCAGGATTGTATGGGGTCCAGACCATTTGTCTTGGAGTGCTGCTGGGGCTACTGGCTCCAACACCCATACCTTCTGTCCTGGCTGAAACTCAACCAAGACAGCCTTTTGGTCATGCCAAGCTTTCTGTAAGGCCTGGCTTGCCTCAAGGTTTTTGGATGCCTTCTCCATATACTCAGCCATCCTGGAGCGGAGACCAAGTACATAGTCCACTATGTCTAGCTTAGGCTTTTTGAGAGGTAACTCCCAGCCTTCCTTCACCAAACACAGTGGGCCTCTCACAGGGTGCCCAAACAACAATTCAAAGGGGCTGTAGCCAACTCCTTTTTGTGGGACCTCTCTGTAAGCAAACAGAAGGCAGGGTAGAAGGATGTCCCATCTTCGCCTGAGCTTTTCAGGTAATCCTTTGATCATACCCTTTAGGGTCTTGTTGAATCTCTCAACAAGCCCATTGCATTGTGGGTGATAAGGGGTGGTGAACTTGTAGTTGACACCACATTCCTTCCACATAGCTGTTAAGTATCCTGACATAAAGTTGGTACCTCTGTCAGATACTACCTCCTTAGAACCCCACTCTGGAGAATACTCCCAGCAGGGCCCTGGCCACAACAGGAGCTGTAGTGGTCCTAAGGGGAATTGCCTCTGGATACCTGGTGGCATGATCCACTACCACCAGTATAAATCTGTGCCCAGATGCAGTGGGAGGATCCATGGGACCCACTATGTCTATTCCCACTCTTTCAAAGGGAACCCCCACCACAGGTAGTGGTATCAGGGGGGCCTTTGTTGTGCCACCTGATTTGCCACTGGCTTGGCAGGTAACACAGGAGCGACAAAACTCCTTTGTATCTTCATTCATATGAGGCCAGTGAAAGTGAGGGACAAGTCTGTCCCAGGTCTTGTTCTGGCCTAGGTGTCCTGCTAAAGGAATATCATGGGCCAAGGTAAGAAGGAAGCCCCTAAATTGCAGAGGTATAACCAACCTCCTGGTTGCACCAGGCTTGGGGTCTCTAGCCTCTGAATAAAGGAGCCCTTCATCCCAATACACTTTATGGGTACCTTGAGCATTCCCAGCAGCCTCAGCAGCAGCCAGCTGTCTGAGGGGTTCAAGAGAGGGACAGGATAACTGAGCCTGCCTCAAGTCAGCCCTTGAAGGTCCCCCTGTCCCCAGAAACTCAACCTGGTCAGGTTCAAGCTCTTCAGGGACAGTTCCTTCAGGGTCCTCTAGATCAGCTTCCTGGGAAGGCTGATCATCACTCTGAGGCAGGGGGGAAGGCACAGCCTTGACCCTCCTGTTCTTCTTCTTGGTAGGTGCTTGGTCCATTGTTCCAGGATCCAAGACCTGTGGTTCAGTGAGGCACTTTTTGGCCTGTGACCTGGTCACAGCAAGGACATGTGATGATATACCTAACATCTCTGCATGAGTCCTGTACTCCACTTCTGACCATAGAGAACTCTCTAGGTCATTGCCCAACAAACATTCTACTGGGAGGTCTGCACTAACCACAACCCTTTTGAGGCCAGTTACCCCTCCCCATGAGAAGTTAACAACTGCCACACTATGTGAAGTAGTGGCATTGCTGGCATTGGTCACCAGGTAGTTCTCACCTGGTATGTACTGTCCAGGGTCCACAAAGCCTGGTGTCACCATAGTGACACTGGCACATGTGTCCCTGTAGGCTTGAGCCACTTTGTCATTAATTAAAGGAGTCTGTCTGTACTTGCCCAGGTTACTGGGGCTCACAGTCAGGGACAAATCAATGTCCCCATCACAGATCAAGACTGCCTGTGTCAGGGTTCTGTCTAAGTCAGAATCTCCTTCAGTTCCCATAGTGATTCCCACTACACCCTTTGTCTGGGGACCAACACTGCTAACAGTAGTACTGGGAGCAGGTGCCTTAGGGGCAACAGTGTTGGGGGCTCCACCCTTTTTGCAATCACTAGTCCAGTGAGTTGTATTCTTGCAATGATTGCACCAGGGTTTCTTTTGACCTTCTTTCTTCTTTTTGGACTGTTGGGACCCACCCTCCTTAGTAGTAGTTTGGGGCCCTGTTGAAGACTTCTGGTCTTTAGGTTTCTGATCTCCACCCTTTTGGTCTGTTTTCTTCTGATCACCCCCTTGGCCCTGGTTCTGGTTCTTTTGCTTAACCCTGGTTCTGACCCATTTGTCTGCCTTCTTTCCCAATTCTTGGGGAGAGGTCAGATCAGAGTCAACCAAGTGTTGATGCAGTTGCTGGTTTTGACAGTTATTTAAAATCTGTTCTCTCATCATCAAATTATACAATCCTGTAAAATCAGATACCTTACTTCCCAGCAACCAACCCTCCAAAGCCTTAGTGGCACATTCAATGTATTCAGACCAGTCCTGAGTCTGTGTCTTTTGGGTGTCTCTGAACATTAACCTGTACTGCTCAGTGGTTAAGCCTAACCCATCAACTAGAACACTCTTCAGGACTCTGTAGTTTCTGACATCCTCTTCTCTAACAGTGAGGAGTCTGTCTCTGCCTCTTCCCTCAAAGGAGAGCCAGAGGATTGCTGCCCACTGGTCTTCAGGAACCTGCTGTACTTTGCAGGCCCTCTCAAGAGCAGTTATCCACTTGTGGATGTCATCCCCACTTTTGTAGGGGGGCACAACCTTAGACAGGTTTCTATTATCGAAAACCCTATCTTTGTCCTTAGGGACAATGCTGCCACCAGTGGGTATAGACCCACTCTCTTTATGCTGTCTAGCCTTGCTAAGTTTCTCTTCCATCAGGGCTACTTCTAGCTCCTGCTTCCTGATCCTCAGCTGAGCTTCTTGCATCTTGGCCTCATGTTCCCTCCTCTGAGGGGTGGTCATCCTTCTCCTGGAGTGACCTTGAGAGCCTCTAGAGCCATGGGAAGCATTGGAGTCACCTGAGCGATTCCTTTGCCTTCCAAGCCCTGTGTTAAGTCCACTGGGGAGATCCAGTGGGGTGAACCCACTGTCAGTCCCCAATAGCCTTAGTTTAGCTGGGCCAAGTATAACACTTGGCACTGGGCTAGTTCTCCCTTCATCCTCACTACTGTCAGTATCCTTTTCACTCTCATCCTCTGTGGTAGGCATCCCATCTAAGGGGTGACTATTGGAAAGGGGTACCTCAGTGGCATCTTCAGAAGGGGGGCCTCCTGTTCCTGTCCCTAAGGGGGCTAACTGGGAAGCTTTCCTGAGCTCTTTTTGATTTTCATCTTCTTGCAAGAGCTCTCTGAGCAAAGCAGAGGTAGGGTTCTTGGGCTGTTTAAGGCCTCTAAGAGTTGCCAGCTGCCTGAGCTCATTTTGATTAAGGGTAGCATAGATGGATGGTGCCCTCGGGGGGTCACTCTCAACAGAGATGGGTACAGTGGACCCCTCTGCCCCAGCCATTGCTCTTAAGTGTGGGTGGATGTGTTGCAATCTACCTACACTTGGGTTTACCTACTAAACCTATCTGGTAGTTGTAGTCAGGGTGTGCTACTCCCTTTGCTCTACAACAACTAAGTTCAGTAGAACTTAAGTATATCTAATCTTGTTTTATATGTACCTACAGGTACCTATGTGATCTTTCAATTGGTAACCAAGAGATTACAATGGTAAAACACAGCAAGCTCAAATCCAACCGCTGCTCACCAATGTGAGAAGTTGGCCTGGTATATGCTGGTCACTAGTTCTAGTGACCACCTTGTACCATGCCAAGCAACCCTTATGGTGTGGTTGTAAGTCAACCTTTTCGGACTAGCTGCCCTAGTGGTAGCGTAGGCTAAGCAGTCTTTGAGGCTAAACTCGTGATGCGTGTTAAGCAAGCTGTTTTACCAATAGTAACCCCCTTTTATACCAATGAAAGGACACCACACAGATATATATTCAAAATATATATGTATTTATTTCTCAAAGTAACCCCTAGTCTCTTTATGAGCACAGGAGCACAAATCGTCAAACAAGATTATCACAGAATACACAGAAGTTGCACTTTATATGGATAGGCCCTGGTGGCCACTCGAACCATATACTAAAATAGTGGTATAAGTACCACGAACAGAAAAGGGAAAAGGCCTAGGGCCTCTAGAATCGCTGGGCCTACAAGGAGCTAACGTCAGTTAGTGACAAGGAGGTCCACGGGTGGCGTGTGCAGAGCAAATAGTCACACGCGTGCTCCCATAGGTTTCAATGGGTGCGTAAAAAGTACAAAGTTACTGCAAAAGGAATCTTCCGGATGACCTAGGAACTTAAGATTTGGAACACAGGCACTAGAGATGTAATACTACACTTGGGCACAGGTGTGCCAGCTTTACCTCACCCACAGGAAGCGGGTGCATAGGCCTCGAAGTGCGTCGGGTTTCTTCTATCTGTTCCGTGGGGCCTGTGGGCAAAAGTGCTGCAGGCGGTCGGTCGGGAAGAGATGCAGTGGATCCAAGAGTGGATCGGAGATGTTGAAGACCTGAAAGCAGAGGGGACAGTGTTCACAGTCACTAGCCAGTGACCAGCGTGGCACCAGGTGGGTACCAGGCGATGTCGGGTGCAAACAGGAAGGAAGGTGTAGCTTGACTCTGCAGCCACGTGGTCCCTGAAGGTCGACGACGTCCAGGAGTCGAGTCACAAGCTGTCCCACGCAGGCTCTCGCTGTCGGCGGTGTCGGCGACTTGATCGAAGCAAACAAGCCTTGGCAAAAGCAATTGTTGTAGGCAAGGAGTTTAAGCTGATGGTTCTGACCAGCAAGGTCAGAGGAACTGCTCCTTTGGAGGGGAGCAAGGGCCAGTCTGGAGCAACCAGACCAGCGGTGTTTGTCGTAGATTTCGTCGCCAAGATGGCCACTAGCCAGCGGGCCAGCAACCGGTTAGGCGCGTCGAGTGGCAAAATGCAGAAGGGCCCCACGCAGATCGTGGAGATGCTGGAGGGCTCACCTTTGGTGCAGATGCTGCTCGAGGGTTGGGCTTCTCAGGACCCAAAGCACAACTTGGAGGGAGCCTCGGTTGTTGCACTGGTCAGCTTGTCGTAGTCGTTTCAAGATGGCTGGCTCCACGTGTCTCGGTGCCTCCACGGGTCTCCTCTTTGCAGGGACTGTGGATCGGGCGGTGAGAGGTCTGGAGGTCCAGGTCTTGTCAGTCTCTGGGCTCGGGCTCCGGCGGGAGGCGGCGGCAAAGCAGACGTTGATTCGCTGGATGGTGCTTGCGTTAGCAAGGTGGTCACTCCCTGACCACAGGGGAGATTGGCTTCAGTCCTCTGTGCAGCAGAGCGTCGAAGTTCCCGTCTTCTTCTTAGTTTTAAGTTGATTCCAGGATGTCTGAAGTCTTAGGACACAGCTCCTACCTTTATTCGGATTCTAGGGGCCGGACTACCTGCTAGGTCCCTCCCTATGGGTGGGACCAGGAAGGGGGGTGGTTACACCCCCAATCCTTTGTCCAGCTCGCCCCAGGCCCGGGACTGGTGTGCCCCAGGACCGGTTTGAACTGGCATATGCACCGAGGCTCCTTGTGAGCCACAGGCATGTCTGGTTTCTTTCAAGCCCTACCTGACCAATACACAAAATCCTGTCTGGGGTGGTGCACGCACCTCCCCTGGCAGGAAACCCTTTGTCCACACCTCCCAAGCTGGAAGGACTCCCAGCAGCAGGAGGGCAGACTTGTGTCTGTGGTGGCAGCATCCATTTTGTGGAGCTGAGGCTATGTCTGATTTTACCCGGGTTTCAGGCACTGTACATGTCGTGTCCCTCTAGAAGGGTGGAATGCTAACCCCGTCGCCAGAATTGGCGAGGGGTTAGTATTCCAATTCGTATGACACCTTACTCGACATGTTTTGATAAAGCCAAACCAAAGATAGCATTTAACCGCGAGGTTCATAATGCACTTAAGAGTATATGGTATGACGATATCTGGAAACAGTAGAAGGAAGTTGTTCCGACCACTGCAGACAGGCTCAGCTCATGCCAGAGCACCATCTCACATGGAACCAAGCACTCTGCCTTCAGGATTGTTAAGGCCTGCCATAGGAGTGACTTATAGGTTACCAGGTGTCCCATTTAAGGTTAGGTATAGGTATACTACACCTAAGTAAGAGGTGATTACACCAACTTACCCCAGCTGAGTGATCAGCCAGTTGTGTCAAATTGTTAGGCCAAGCCTGGGGTGGCATAATACATGCTGCAGCCCTTGGCAGGCCTTGGGTACACCAATGCCCTGGGTACCTAGTGTACACTGGTACAGGGGCTGACAGGGTGATCCACTTCCAATTGGTTATGCACCTAGGGTGCATAGTTTTAATTTAGTAGAGAGAACAGCAGGCTGGGGGTCTGATTGGCAGGCCCACAGCCTCAATATGTCAAAAACCAGTGAAGCAAAAAGCAAAAATTTGGGGTGACCATAGGATAGCAGACCCTACTCTCCTACAGGAAACCTAGCAAACCTATACATTTTTGAAAACTAGACAGCCAGGGGAATCCAGGATGGGGTGACTTGACTGCCTCCCACCAGGGTCTGTTACCCAGAATCCCTTGCAAACCTAAACAATTGTCAAAAAAGAACACATTTTCCCCACATTTCTGTAGTGGAAAGTTCTGGAATCTGCGTGGATCCACAAATTTCCACACACCCCGCGTTCCCCAAAGTCTTACGAGAAAAATGGTACCTCACTTGTGTGGGTCGGCCTAGTGCCTGCGACAGGAAACGGCGCAAAACGCAACGTGGTCACATCTCAATTTCGCAGTGAAAAATGACCCTTTTTTGGCAAAACGACTAGCTGTAGTTTTTGAACCCTAGCTCTGCGGGCACCTTGGGAAACCTAGCAAACCTATACATTTTTGAAAACTAGACACCCAGGGGAATCCAGGATGGGGTGACTTGACTGCCTCCCACCAGGGTCTGTTACCCAGAATCCCTTGCAAACCTAAAGAATTGTCTAGAAAAACACATTTTCCCCACATTTCTGTCGTGGAACGTTCCGGAATCTGCGTGGATCCACAAATTTCCACCCACCCCTCGTTCCCCAAAGTCTTACGAGAAAAATGGTAACTCACTTGTGTGGGTCGGCCTAGTGCCCGCGACAGGAAACGGAATAAAACGCATCGTGGTCACACCTCAATTTCGCAGTGAAAAATGACCCTTTTTTTGCAAAACGACTAGCTGTAGTTTTTGAACCCTAGCTCTGCGGGCAACTTGGGAAACCTAGCAAACCTATACATTTTTGAAAACTAGACACCCAGGGGAATCTAGGATGTGGTGACTTGACTGGCACAACCATGGTCTGTTACCCAGAATCCCTTGCAAACCTAAAAAATTGTCCAAAAAAACACATTTTCCCCACATTTCTGTGGTGGAAAGTTCCGGAATCTGCGTGGATCCACAAATTTCTACCCACCCCTCGTTCCCCACAGTCTTACGAGAAAAACGGTAACTCACTTGTGTGGGTCGGCCTAGTGCCCGCGACAGGAAACGGCGTAAAACGCATCGTGGTCACTCCTCAATATCGCAGTGAAAAATGACCCTTTTTTGGCAAAACGACTAGCTGTAGTTTTTGAACCCTAGCTCTGCGGGCACCTTGGAAAATCTAGCAAACCTATAAATTTTTGAAAACTAGACACCCAGGGGAATCCAGGATGGAGTGACTTGACTGCCTCCCACCAGGGTCTGTTACCCAGAATCCCTTGCAAACCTAATAAATTGTCCAAAAAAACACATTTTCCCCATATTTCTGTGGTGGAAAGTTCCGGAATCTGCGTGGATCCACAAATTTCCACCCACCCCGCGTTCCCCAAAATCTTACGAGAAAAACGGTACCTCACTTGTGTGGGTCGGCCTAGTGCCCGTGACAGGAAACGGCATAAAACGCATCGTGGTCACACCTCAATTTCGCAGTGTAAAATGACCCTTTTTTGGCAAAACGACTAGCTGTAGTTTTTGAACCCTAGCTCTGTGGGCACCTTGGGAAACCTAGCAAACCTATACATTTTTGAAAACTAGACACCCAGGAGAATCCAGGATGGGGTGACTTGACTGGCACAACCACGGTCTGTTACCCAGAATCCCTTGCAAACCTAAAAAATTGTCCAAAAAAACACATTTTCCCCACATTTCTGTGGTGGAAAGTTCCGGAATCTGCGTGGATCCACAAATTTCCACCCACCCCGCGTTCCCCAAAGTCTTATGAGAAAAACGGTACCTCACTTGTGTGGGTCGGCCTAGTGCCCATGACAGGAAACGGCGCAAAACGCAACGGGGTCACATCTCAATTTCGCAGTGAAAAATGACCCTTTTTTGGCAAAATGACTAGCTGTAGTTTTTTAACCCTAGCTCTGCGGGCACCTCGGGCAACCTAGCAAACCTATACATTTTTGAAAATTAGACAGCCAGGGGAATCCAGGATGGGGTGACTTGACTGCCTCCCACCAAGGTCTGTTACCCAGAATCCCTTGCAAATGTAATCAATTGTCCAAAAAAACACATTTTCCCCACATTTCTGTGGTGGAAAGTTCCGGAATCTGCGTGGATCCACAAATTTCCACCAACCCATTGTTCCTCAAAGTCTTACGAGAAAAACGGTACCTCACTTGTGTGGGTCGGCCTAGTGCCCGCAACAGGAAACGGCATAAAACTCATCGTGGTCACACCTCAATATCGCAGTGAAAAATAACCCTTTTTTGGCAAAACGACTAGCTGTAGTTTTTGAACCCTAGCTCTGCGGGCACCTTGGGAAACCTAGCAAACCTATACATTTTTGAAAACTAGACACCCAGGGGAATCCAGGATGGGGTGACTTGACTGGCACAACCAGGGTCTGTTACCCAGAATCCCTTGCAAACCTAAAAAATTGTCCAAAAAAACACATTTTCCCCACATTTCTGTGGTGGAAAGTTCCGGAATCTGCATGGATCCACAAATTTCCACCCACCCCGCGTTCCCCAAAGTCTTATGAGAAAAATGGTACCTCACTTGTGTGGGTCGGCCTATTGCCCGCGACAGGAAACGACGCAAAACGCACCATGGTCACATCTCAATTTCGCAGTGAAAAATTACCCTTTTTTGGCAAAATGACTAGCTGTAGTTTTTTAACCCTAGCTCTGCAGGCGCCTTGGGAAATGTAGGTGAGTAGGGTCTGCTATCCTATGGTCACCCCAAATTTTTGCTTTTTGCTTCACTGGTTTTTGACATATTGAGGCTGTGGGCCTGCCAATCAGACCCCCAGCCTGCTGTTCTCTCTACTAAATTAAAACTATGCACCCTAGGTGCATAACCAATTGGAAGTGGATCACCCTGTCAGCCCCTGTACCAGCGTACACTAGGTACCCAGGGCATTGGTGTACCCAAGGCCTGCCAGGGGCTGAAGCATGTATTATGCCACCCCAGGCTTGGCCTAACAATTTGACACAACTGGCTGATCACTCAGCTGGGGTAAGTTGGTGTAATCACCTCTTACTTAGGTGTAGTATACCTATACCTAACCTTAAATGGGACACCTGGTAACCT
This sequence comes from Triturus cristatus, assembly GCF_964204655.1. NCBI lineage: Eukaryota > Metazoa > Chordata > Amphibia > Caudata > Salamandridae > Triturus > Triturus cristatus. Next base: position 750,375,194 of record NC_140579.1, read on the forward strand.
ATAAGTCACTCCTATGGCAGTCCTTAACAATCCTGAAGGCAGAGTGCTTGGTTCCATGTGAGATGGTGCTCTGGCATGAGCTGAGCCTGTCTGCAGTGGTCGGAACAACTTCCTTCTACTGTTTCCAGATATCGTCATACCATATACTCTTAAGTGCATTATGAACCTCGCGGTTAAATGCTATCTTTGGTTTGGCTTTATCAAAACATGTCGAGTAAGGTGTCATACCAATTGGAATACTAACCCCTCGCCAATTCTGGCGACGGGGTTAGCATTCCACCCTTCTAGAGGGACACGACATGTACAGTACCTGAAACCCGGGTAAAATCAGACATAGCCTCAGCTCCACAAAATGGATGCTGCCACCACAGACACAAGTCTGCCCTCCTGCTGCTGGGAGTCCTTCCAGCTTGGGAGGTGTGGACAAAGGGTTTCCTGCCAGGGGAGGTGCATGCACCACCCCAGACAGGATTTTGTGTATTGGTCAGGTAGGGCTTGAAAGAAACCAGACATGCCTGTGGCTCACAAGGAGCCTCGGTGCATATGCCAGTTCAAACCGGTCCTGGGGCACACCAGTCCCGGGCCTGGGGCGAGCTGGACAAAGGATTGGGGGTGTAACCACCCCCCTTCCTGGTCCCACCCATAGGGAGGGACCTAGCAGGTAGTCCGGCCCCTAGAATCCGCTTAAAGGTAGGAGCTGTGTCCTAAGACTTCAGACATCCTGGAATCAACTTAAAACTAAGAAGAAGACGGGAACTTCAATGCTCTGCTGCACAGAGGACTGAAGCCAATCTCCCCTGTGGTCAGGGAGTGACCACCTTGCTAACGCAAGCACCATCCAGCGAATCAACATCTGCTTTGCCGCCGCCTCCCGCCGGAGCCCGAGCCCAGAGACTGACAAGACCTGGACCTCCAGACCTCTCACCGCCCGATCCACAGTCCCTGAAAAGAGGAGACCCGTGGAGGCACCGAGACACGTGGAGCCAGCCATCTTGAAACGACCACGACAAGCTGACAAGTGCAACAACCGAGACTCCCTCCAAGTTGTGCTTTGGGATCTGAGAAGCCCAACTCTCGAGCAGCATCTGCACCAAAGGTGAGCCCTCCAGCATCTCCACGATCTGCGTGGGGCCCTTCTGCATTTTGCCACTCGACGCGTCTACCCGGTTGCTGGCCCGCTGGCTAGTAGCCATCTTGGCGACGAACTTTACAAAATACACCACTGGTCTGGTTGCTCCAGACTGGCCCTTGCTCCCCTCCAAAGGAGCAGTCCCTTTGACCTTGCTGGTCAGAACCATCAGCTTATTTCATCTCCTACAACAATTGCTTTTGCCAAGGCTTGTTTGCTTTGATCAAGTCGCCGACACCGCCGACCGCGAGAGGCTGCGTAGGACAGCTCGTGAACCGACTCCTGGACGACGTCGACCTCCAGGGACCACGTGGCTGCAGAGACAAGCTACACCTTTCTTCCTGTTTGCACCCGACATTGCCTGGTACCCACCTGGTGCCACGCCGGTCACTGGCTAGTGACTGTGAACACTGTCCCCTCTGCTTACAGGTCTTCAACATCTCCGATCCACTCTTGGATCCACTGCATCTCTCCCGGACCGACCGCCTGCAGCATCTTTGTCTTCAAGCTCCACGGAACAGAGAGAAGAAACCCCACGCACTTCGAGGCCTATGCACCCGCTTCCTGTGGGTGAGGTAAAGCTGGCACACCTGTGCCCAAGTGTAGTATTACATCTCTAGTGCCTGTGTTCCAAATCTTGAGTTCCTAGTCCATCCGGAAGATCCTCTTTGCAGTAACTTTGTACTTTTTACGCACCCATTGAAACCTATGGGAGCATGCGTGTGACTATTTGCTCTGCACACGCCACCCGTGGACCTCCTGGTCACTAACTGAAGTTAGCTCCTTGTAGGCCCAGCGATTCTAGAGGCCCTAGGCCTTTTCCCTTTTCTGTTCGTGGTACTTATACCACTATTTTAGTATATGGTTTGAGCGGCCACCAGGGCCTATCCATATAAAGTGCAACTTCTGTGTATTCTACTGTAATCTTGTTTGACGATTTGTGCTCCTGTGCTCATAAAGAGACTAGGGGTTACTTTGAGAAATAAATACATATATATTTTGAATATATATCTGTGTGGTGTCCTTTCATTGGTATAAAAGGGGGTTGCATTTGGTAAAACAGCTGGCTTAACACGCTTCACGAGTTTAGCCTCAAAGACTGCTTAGCCTACGCTACCACTAGGGCAGCTAGTCCGAAAAGGTTGACTTACAACCACACCATAAGAGTTGCTTGGCATGGTACAAGGTGATCACTTTAACTAGTGAGCATCATATACCAGGCCAACTTTTCACATTGGTGAGCAGCGGTTGGATTTGAGCTTGCTGTGTTTTACCATTGTAATCTCTTGGTTACCAATTGAAAGATCACATAGGTACCTGTAGGTACATATAAAACAAGATTAGATATACATAAGTTCTACTGAACTTAGTTGTTGTAGAGCAAATGGAGTAGCACACCCTGACTACAACTACTAGATAGGTTTAGTAGGCAAACCCAAGTGTAGGTAGATTGCAACACATCCACCCACACTTAAGAGCAATGGCCGGGGCAGAGGGGTCCATTGTACCCATCTCTGTTGAGAGTGACCCCCAGAGGGCACCATCCAGCTTTGCTACCCTTAACCAGAATGAGCTCAGGCATTTGGCAACTCTTAGAGGCCTTAAGCAGCCCAAGAACCCTACCTCTGCTGAGCTCAGAGAACTCTTGCAAAATGATGAGAATCAGAGAGAACTCAAGAAAGCTTCCCAGTTAGCCCCCTTAGGGTCAGGAACAGGAGGCCCCCCTTCTGAAGATGCTACAGAGGTACCCAGTTCCAATAGCCATCCCTTAGATGAGAATCATACTACAGGGGAGGAAAGTGGTGAGGATACAGAAAGTAGTGAGGATGAAGGGAGAACTAGCCCAGTGCCAAGTGTTATACTTGGCCCAGCTAAACTAAGGCTATTGGGGATTGACAGTGGGTTTACCCCATTGGATCTCCCCAGTGGACTTAACACAGGGCTTGGGAGGCAAAGGAATCGCTCAGGTGACTCCAATGCTTCCCATGGCTCTAGAGGCTCTCAAGGTCACTCCAGGAAAAGGATGACCACCCCTCAGAGGAGGGAACATGAGGCCAGAATGCAGGAAGCCCAGCTGAGGATCAGGAAGCAGGAGCTAGAAGTAGCCCTGATGGAAGAAAAACTGAACAAGGCTAGGCAACCTAGAGAGAGTGGGTCTATACCCACTGGTGGCAGCATTGTCCCTAAGGACAAAGATAGGGTCTTTGATAATAGGAACCTGTCTAAGGTTGTGCCCCCCTACAAAAGTGGGGATGACATCCACAAATGGATAACTGCTCTTGAGAGAGCCTGCAAGGTACAGCAGGTTCCTGAAGACCAGTGGGCAGCAATCCTCTGGCTCTCCTTTGAAGGAAGAGGCAGAGACAGACTCCTCACTGTTAGAGAAGAGGATGTCAGAAATTACAGAGTCCTGAAGAGTGTTCTGGTAGATGGGTTAGGCTTAACCACTGAACAGTACAGGTTAATGTTCAGAGACACCCAAAAGACACAGACTCAGGACTGGTCTGAATATGTTGAATGTGCCACTAAGGCTTTGGAGGGTTGGTTGCTGGGAAGTAAGGTATCTGATTTTACAGGATTGTATAATTTGATGATGAGAGAACAGATTTTAAATAACTGTCAAAACCAGCAACTGCATCAACACTTGGTTGACTCTGATCTGACCTCTCCCCAAGAATTGGGAAAGAAGGCAGACAAATGGGTCAGAACCAGGGTTAAGCAAAAGAACCAGAACCAGGGCCAAGGGGGTGATCAGAAGAAAACAGACCAAAAGGGTGGAGATCAGAAATCTAAAGACCAGAAGTCTTCAACAGGGCCCCAAACTACTGCTAAGGAGGGTGGGTCCCAACAACAGTCCAAAAAGAAGAAAGAAGGTCCAAAGAAACCCTGGTGCAATCATTGCAAAAATACAACTCACTGGACTAGTGATTGCAAAAAGGGTGGAGCCCCCAACACTGTTGCCCCTAAGGCACCTGCTCCCAGTACTACTGTTAGCAGTGTTGGTCCCCAGACAAAGGGTGTAGTGGGAATCACTATGGGAACTGAAGGAGATTCTGACTTAGACAGAACCCTGACACAGGCAGTCTTGATCTGTGATGGGGACATTGATTTGTCCCTGACTGTGAGCCCCAGTAACCTGGGCAAGTACAGGCAGACTCCTTTAATAAATGAAAAAGTGGCTCAAGCCTTCCGCGGCACATGTGCCAGTGTCACTATGGTGACACCAGGCTTTGTGGACCCTGGACAGTACATACCAGGTGAGAACTACCTGGTGACCAATGCCAGCAATGCCACTACTTCACATAGTGTGGCAGTTGTTAACTTCTCATGGGGAGGGGTAACTGGCCTCAAAAGGGTTGTGGTTAGTGCAGACCTCCCAGTAGAATGTTTGTTGGGCAATGACCTAGAGAGTTCTCTATGGTCAGAAGTGGAGTACAGGACTCATGCAGAGATGTTAGGTATATCATCACATGTCCTTGCTGTGACCAGGTCACAGGCCAAAAAGTGCCTCACTGAACCTCAGGTCTTGGATCCTGGAACAATGGACCAAGCACCTACCAAGAAGAAGAACAGGAGGGTCAAGGCTGTGCCTTCCCCCCTGCCTCAGAGTGATGATCAGCCTTCCCAGGAAGCTGATCTAGAGGACCCTGAAGGAACTGTCCCTGAAGAGCTTGAACCTGATCAGGTTGAGTTTCTGGGGACAGGGGGACCTTCAAGGGCTGACTTGAGGCAGGCTCAGTTATCCTGTCCCTCTCTTGAACCCCTCAGACAGCTGGCTGCTGCTGAGGCTGCTGGGAATGCTCAAGGTACCCATAAAGTGTATTGGGATGAAGGGCTCCTTTATTCAGAGGCTAGAGACCCCAAGCCTGGTGGTACCAGGAGGTTGGTTATACCTCTGCAATTTAGGGGCTTCCTTCTTACCTTGGCCCATGATATTCCTTTAGCAGGACACTTAGGCCAGAACAAGACTTGGGACAGGCTTGTCCCTCACTTTCACTGGCCTCATATGAATGAAGATACAAAGGAGTTTTGTCGCTCCTGTGTGACCTGCCAAGCCAGTGGCAAATCAGGTGGCACAACAAAGGCCCCCCTAATACCACTACCTGTGGTGGGGGTCCCCTTTGAAAGAGTGGGAATAGACATAGTGGGTCCCATGGATCCCCCCACTGCATCTGGGCACAGATTTATACTGGTGGTAGATGATCATGCCACCAGGTATCCAGAGGCAATTCCCCTTAGGACCACTACAGGTCCTGTTGTGGCCAGGGCCCTGCTGGGAGTATTCTCCAGAGTGGGGTTTCCTAAGGAGGTAGTATCTGACAGAGGTACCAACTTTATGTCAGGATACTTGACAGCTATGTGGAAGGAATGTGGTGTCAACTACAAGTTCACCACCCCTTATCACCCACAATGCAATGGGCTTGTTGAGAGATTCAACAAGACCCTAAAGGGTATGATCAAAGGATTACCTGAAAAGCTCAGGCGAAGATGGGACATCCTTCTACCCTGCCTTCTGTTTGCTTACAGAGAGGTCCCACAAAAAGGAGTTGGCTACAGCCCCTTTGAATTGTTGTTTGGGCACCCTGTAAGAGGCCCACTGTGTTTGGTGAAGGAAGGATGGGAGTTACCTCTCAAAAAGCCTAAGCTAGACATAGTGGACTATGTACTTGGTCTCCGCTCCAGGATGGCTGAGTATATGGAGAAGGCATCCAAAAACCTTGAGGCAAGCCAGGCCTTACAGAAAGCTTGGCATGACCAAAAGGCTGTCTTGGTTGAGTTTCAGCCAGGACAGAAGGTATGGGTGTTGGAGCCAGTGGCCCCAGCAGCACTCCAAGACAAATGGTCTGGACCCCATACAATCCTGGAAAAGAAGGGAGAGGTCACCTACTTGGTCGACCTAGGAACTCCCAGGAGTCCCCACAGGGTACTCCATGTTAACAGGCTTAAAGCATATGTTGACAGGGCAGACATGGGCTTGCTCATGGCTACAGATGAGGGACAGGAGGAAGAGAGTGACCCTCTCCCAGACCTGTTGTCTCAGAACCCTGAAGATGGCTCAGTTGAAGGAGTGACCCTTGGAGGCAACCTCACTGCCCATCAGCAGACTGAATGTAGACAGGTTCTACAATCATTTTCACATATGTTTTCCTTGATACCTAGTCAAACTGACTGGTGTACCCATGTGGTGGACACTGGTAACAGTCTGCCTGTAAAGAACAAGCTTTACAGGCAACCTGACCATGTCAGGGACTGTATAAAGGCTGAGGTACATAAAATGCTGGAATTAGGTGTCATTGAACCCTCAGAGAGCCCCTGGGCTAGCCCAGTGGTTCTGGTCCCCAAACCTCACACCAAAGATGGCAAGAGAGAGATGAGGTTCTGTGTGGATTACAGAGGACTCAATGCTGTCACCAGGACAGATGCACACCCTATTCCAAGGGCAGATGAGCTCATAGACAAACTAGCTTCTGCAAAGTTTTTGAGCACATTTGACTTAACAGCTGGCTATTGGCAAATCAGATTAGCTGAGGAGTCTAAGGCCAAAACAGCATTCTCAACCCCAGGTGGGCACTACCAGTTTGTGGTGATGCCCTTTGGTCTGAAGAATGCACCTGCCACCTTCCAAAGGCTGGTGAACCAAGTCCTTACTGGGTTGGATGACTTTTGCGCAGCATATCTTGATGACATTGCTGTCTTTAGCTCCACCTGGGAGGATCACCTGATCCACCTGAAGAAGGCTCTTGAGGCTCTGCAAAGGGCAGGCCTCACTATCAAGGCTACTAAGTGCCAGATAGGGCAGAGTAAGGTTGTATATTTGGGCCACCTTGTAGGTGGAGGCCAAGTTCAACCACTGGAGAGTAAGATACAATCCATCAAGGACTGGTCCCCTCCAACCACCCAGACTCAAGTTCGAGCTTTCTTGGGCTTGACTGGGTACTACAGGAAGTTTGTTAAGAACTATGGGTCCATTGTGACTCCTCTTAATGATCTGACATCCAAGAAGATGCCCAAAAAGGTTCAGTGGACAGTAAGCTGTCAAAAGGCATTTGATGACCTGAAGGAGGCCATGTGCTCTGCACCTATCCTGAAAAGTCCTGACTACTCCAAAGAGTTTATTGTCCAAACAGATGCTTCTGAGTTGGGTGTGGGAGCTGTGCTGTCACAACTTAATGTAGATGGTCAAGACCAACCCATTGCTTTTATTAGCAGAAGGTTGACACCCAGAGAGAAGAATTGGTCAGCTATTGAGAGGGAGGCCTTTCCTGTGGTGTGGGCCCTGAAGAAGCTGAGGCCATACTTGTTTGGCACTCACTTCAAGATTCAGACCGACCATAAGCCCCTCTTGTGGCTAAATCAGATGAAGGGTGAAAACCCCAAACTGCTTAGGTGGTCCATTTCCCTACAGGGGATGGACTTTACAGTGGAGCACCGGCCAGGTACTGACCATGGGAATGCAGATGGTCTCTCCAGGTACTTCCACTTAGGACATGAAGACGAGACTGGTCAAGGCTAGTTTAATGTCCCAGCGTTTGGGGGGGGGGTTGTGTAGGAGAGTAGGGTCTGCTATCCTATGGTCACCCTAAATTTTTGCTTTTTGCTTCACTGGTTTTTGACATATTGAGGCTGTGGGCCTGCCAATCAGACCCCCAGCCTGCTGTTCTCTCTACTAAATTAAAACTATGCACCCTAGGTGCATAACCAATTGGAAGTGGATCACCCTGTCAGCCCCTGTACCAGTGTACACTAGGTACCCAGGGCATTGGTGTACCCAAGGCCTGCCAGGGGCTGAAGCATGTATTATGCCACCCCAGGCTTGGCCTAACAATTTGACACAACTGGCTGATCACTCAGCTGGGGTAAGTTGGTGTAATCACCTCTTACTTAGGTGTAGTATACCTATACCTAACCTTAAATGGGACACCTGGTAACCTATAAGTCACTCCTATGGCAGGCCTTAACAATCCTGAAGGCAGAGTGCTTGGTTCCATGTGAGATGGTGCTCTGGCATGAGCTGAGCCTGTCTGCAGTGGTCGGAACAACTTCCTTCTACTGTTTCCAGATATCGTCATACCATATACTCTTAAGTGCATTATGAACCTCGCGGTTAAATGCTATCTTTGGTTTGGCTTTATCAAAACATGTCGAGTAAGGTGTCATACGAATTGGAATACTAACCCCTCGCCAATTCTGGCGACGGGGTTAGCATTCCACCCTTCTAGAGGGACACGACATGTACAGTACCTGAAACCCGGGAAAAATCAGACATAGCCTCAGCTCCACAAAATGGATGCTGCCACCACAGACACAAGTCTGCCCTCCTGCTGCTGGGAGTCCTTCCAGCTTGGGAGGTGTGGACAAAGGGTTTCCTGCCAGGGGAGGTGCATGCACCACCCCAGACAGGATTTTGTGTATTGGTCAGGTAGGGCTTGAAAGAAACCAGACATGCCTGTGGCTCACAAGGAGCCTCGGTGCATATGCCAGTTCAAACCGGTCCTGGGGCACACCAGTCCCGGGCCTGGGGCGAGCTGGACAAAGGATTGGGGGTGTAACCACCCCCCTTCCTGGTCCCACCCATAGGGAGGGACCTAGCAGGTAGTCCGGCCCCTAGAATCCGCTTAAAGGTAGGAGCTGTGTCCTAAGACTTCAGACATCCTGGAATCAACTTAAAACTAAGAAGAAGACGGGAACTTCGACGCTCTGCTGCACAGAGGACTGAAGCCAATCTCCCCTGTGGTCAGGGAGTGACCACCTTGCTAACGCAAGCACCATCCAGCGAATCAACGTCTGCTTTGCCGCCGCCTCCCGCCGGAGCCCGAGCCCAGAGACTGACAAGACCTGGACCTCCAGACCTCTCACCGCCCGATCCACAGTCCCTGAAAAGAGGAGACCCGTGGAGGCACCGAGACACGTGGAGCCAGCCATCTTGAAACGACCACGACAAGCTGACAAGTGCAACAACCGAGGCTCCCTCCAAGTTGTGCTTTGGGATCTTAGAAGCCCAACTCTCGAGCAGCATCTGCACCAAAGGTGAGCCCTCCAGCGTCTCCACGATCTGCGTGGGGCCCTTCTGCATTTTGCCACTTGAAGCGCCTACCCGGTTGCTGGCCCGCTGGCTAGTAGCCATCTTGGCGACGAACTTTACAAAATACACCACTGGTCTGGTTGCTCCAGACTGGCCCTTGCTCCCCTCCAAAGGAGCAGTCCCTCTGACCTTGCTGGTCAGAAACATCAGCTTATTTAATCTCCTACAACAATTGCTTTTGCCAAGGCTTGTTTGCTTCGATCAAGTCGCCGACACCGCCGACAGCGAGAGACTGCGTGGGACAGCTCGTGAACCGACTCTTGGACATCGTCGACCTCCAGTGACCACGTGGCTGCAGAGACAAGCTACACCTTTCTTCCTGTTTGCACCCGACATTGCCTGGTACCCACCTGGTGCCACGCCGGTCACTGGCTAGTGACTGTGAACACTGTCCCCTCTGCTTACAGGTCTTCAACATCTCCGATCCACTCTTGGATCCACTGCATCTCTTCCGGACCGACCGCCTGCAGCATCTTTGTCTTCAAGCTCCACGGAACAGATAGAAGAAACCCGACGCACTGTATTCAAAATATATATGTATTTATTTCTCAAAGTAACCCCTAGTCTCTTTATGAGCACAGGAGCACAAATCGTCAAACAAGATTACAGTAGAATACACAGAAGTTGCACTTTATATGGATAGGCCCTGGTGGCCGCTCAAACCATATACTAAAATAGTGGTATAAGTACCACGAACAGAAAAGGGAAAAGGCCTAGGGCCTCTAGAATCGCTGGGCCTACAAGGAGCTAACTTCAGTTAGTGACCAGGAGGTCCACGGGTGGCGTGAGCAGAGCAAATAGTCACACGCGTGCTCCCATAGGTTTCAATGGGTGCGTAAAAAGTACAAAGTTACTGCAAAGAGGATCTTCCGGATGGACTAGGAACTCAAGATTTGGAACACAGGCACTAGAGATGTAATACTACACTTGGGCACAGGTGTGCCAGCTTTACCTCACCCACAGGAAGCGGGTGCCTAGGCCTCGAAGTGCGTCGGGTTTCTTCTATCTGTTCCGTGGAGCCTGAAGACAAAGATGCTGCAGGCGGTCGGTCCGGGAGAGATGCAGTGGATCCAAGAGTGGATCGGGGATGTTGAAGACCTGTAAGCAGAGGGGACAGTGTTCACAGTCACTAGCCAGTGACCGGCGTGGCACCAGGTGGGTACCAGGCGATGTCGGGTGCAAACAGGAAGAAAGGTGTAGCTTGTCTCTGCAGCCACGTGGTCCCTGGAGGTCGACGACGTCCAGGAGTCGGTTCACGAGCTGTCCCACGCAGGCTCTCGCTGTCGGCGGTGTCGGTGACTTGATCGAAGCAAACAAGCCTTGGCAAACGCAATTGTTGTAGGAGATGAAATAAGCTAGTGGTTCTGACCAGCAAGGTCAGAAGGACTGCTCCTTTGGAGGGGAGCAAGGGCCAGTCTGGAGCAACCAGACCAGCGGTGTATTTCGTAAAGTTCGTCGCCAAGATGGCTACTAGCCAGCGGGCCAGCAACCGGTTAGGTGCGTCGAGTGGCAAAATGCAGAAGGGCCCCACGCAGATCGTGGAGATGCTGGAGGGCTCACCTTTGGTGCAGATGCTGCTCGAGGGTTGGGCTTCTCAGATCCCAAAGCACAACTTGGAGGGAGCCTCGGTTGTTGCACTTGTCAGCTTGTCGTGGTCGTTTCAAGATGGCTGGCTCCACATGTCTCGGTGCCTCCACGGTTCTCCTCTTTGCAGGGACTGTGGATCGGGCGGTGAGAGGTCTGGAGGTCCAGGTCTTGTCAGTCTCTGGGCTCGGGCTCCGGCGGGAGGCGACAGCAAAGCAGATGTTGATTCGCTGGGTGGTGCTTGCGTTAGCAAGGTGGTCACTCCCTGACCACAGGGGAGATTGGCTTCAGTCCTCTGTGCAGCAGAGCGTCGAAGTTCCTGTCTTCTTCTTAGTGTTAAGTTGATTCCAGGATGTCTGAAGTCTTAGGACACAGCTCCTACCTTTAAGCGGATTCTAGGGGCCGGACTACCTGCTAGGTCCCTCCCTATGGGTGGGACCAGGAAGGGGGGTGGTTACACCCCCAATCCTTTGTCCTGCTCGCCCCAGGCCCGGGACTGGTGTGCCCCAGGACCGGTTTGAACTGGCATATGCACCGAGGCTCCTTGTGAGCCACAGGCATGTCTGGTTTCTTTCAAGCCCTACCTGACCAATACACAAAATCCTGTCTGGGGTGGTGCACGCACCTCCCCTGGCAGGAAACCCTTTGTCCACACCTCCCAAGCTGGAAGGACTCCCAGCAGCAGGAGGGCAGACTTGTGTCTGTGGTGGCAGCATCCATTTTGTGGAGCTGAGGCTATGTCTGATTTTACCCGGGTTTCAGGTACTGTACATGTCGTGTCCCTCTAGAAGGGTGGAATGCTAACCCCGTCGCCAGAATTGGCGAGGGGTTAGTATTCCAATTCGTATGACAACTTACTCGACATGTTTTGATAAAGCCAAACCAAAGATAGCATTTAACCGCGAGGTTCATAATGCACTTAAGAGTATATGGTATGACGATATCTGGAAACAGCAGAAGGAAGTTGTTCCGACCATTGCAGACAGGCTCAGCTCATGCCAGAGCACCATCTCACATGGAACCAAGCACTCTGCCTTCAGGATTGTTAAGGCCTGCCATAGGAGTGACTTATAGGTTACCATGTGTCCCATTTAAGGTTAGGTATAGGTATACTACACTTAAGTAAGAGGTGGTTACACCAACTTACCCCAGCTGAGTGATCAGCCAGTTGTGTCAAATTGTTAGGCCAAGCCTGGGGTGGCATAATACATGCTTCAGCCCCTGGCAGGCCTTGGGTACACCAATGCCCTGGGTACCTAGTGTACACTGGTACAGGGGCTGACAGGGTGATCCACTTCCAATTGGTTATGCACCTAGGGGGCATAGTTTTAATTTAGTAGAGAGAACAGCAGGCTGGGGGTCTGATTGGCAGGCCCACAGCCTCAATATGTCAAAAACCAGTGAAGCAAAAAGCAAAAATTTGGGGTGACCATAGGATATCAGACCCTACTCTCCTACAGGAAACCTAGCAAACCTATACATTTTTGAAAACTAGACATCCAGGGGAATCCAGGATGGGGTGACTTGACTGCCTCCCACCAGGGTCTGTTACCCAGAATCCCTTGCAAACCTAAAGAATTGTCTAAAAAACCACATTTTCCCCACATTTCTGTCGTGGAACGTTCCGGAATCTGCGTGGATCCACAAATTTCCACCCACCCCTCGTTCCCCAAAGTCTTACAAGAAAAATGGTAACTCACTTGTGTGGGTCGGCCTAGTGCCCGCGACAGGAAACGGCGTAAAACGCATCGTGGTCACACCTCAATTTCGCAGTGAAAAATGACCCTTTTTTCGCAAAACGACTAGCTGTAGTTTTTGAACCCTAGCTCTGCGGGCACCTTGGGAAACCTAGCAAACCTATACATTTTTGAAAACTAGACACCCAGGGGAATCCAGGATGGGGTGACTTGACTGGCACAACCAGGGTCTGTTACCCAGAATCCCTTGCAAACCTAAAAAATTGTCCAAAAAAACACATTTTCCCCACATTTCTGTGGTGGAAAGTTCCGGAATCTGCGTGGATCCACAAATTTCCACCCACCCCTCGTTCCCCAAAGTCTTTCGAGAAAAACGGTAACTCACTTGTGTGGGTCGGCCTAGTGCCCGTGACAGGAAACGGCGTAAAACGCATCGTGGTCACACCTCAATTTCGCAGTGAAAAATTACCCTTTTTTGGCAAAACGACTAGCTGTAGTTTTTGAACCCTAGCTCTGCGGGCACCTTGGAAAACCTAGCAAACCTATACATTTTTGAAAACTAGACACCCAGGGGAATCCAGGATGGAGTGACTTGACTGCCTCCCACCAGGGTCTGTTACCCAGAATCCCTTGCAAACCTAATAAATTGTCCAAAAAAACACATTTTCCCCACATTTCTGTGGTGGAAAGTTCCGTAATCTGCGTGGATCCACAAATTTCCACCCACCCCGCGTTCCCCAAAGTCTTACGAGAAAAACAGTACCTCACTTGTGTGGGTCGGCCTAGTGCCCGCGACACGAAACTTCATAAAACGCATCGTGGTCACACCTCAATTTCGCAGTGAAAAATGACCCTTTTTTGGCAAAACGACTAGCTGTAGTTTTTGAACCCTAGCTCTGCGGGCACCTTGGGAAACCTAGCAAACCTATACATTTTTGAAAACTAGACACCCATGGGAATCCAGGATGGGGTGACTTGACTGGCACAACCAGGGTCTGTTACCCAGAATCCCTTGCAAACCTAAAAAAATGTCCAAAAAAACACATTTTCCCCACATTTCTGTGGTGGAAAGTTCCGGAATCTGTGTGGATCCACAAATTTCCACCCACCCCGCGTTCCCCAAAGTCTTATGAGAAAAATGGTACCTCACTTGTGTGGGTTGGCATAGTGCCCGCATCAGGAAACGACGCAAAACGCACCATGGTCACATCTCAATTTCGCAGTGAAAAATTACCCTTTTTTGGCAAAATGACTAGCTGTAGTTTTATAACCCTAGCTCTGCGGGCACCTTGGGAAACCTAGAAAACCTATACATTTTTGAAAACTAGACAGCCAGGGGAATCCAGGATGGGGTGACTTGACTGCCTCCCACCAGGGTCTGTTACCCAGAATCCCTTGCAAACCTAATAAATTGTCCAAAAAAACACATTTTCCCCACATTTCTGTGGTGGAAAGTTCCGGAATCTGCGTGGATCCACAAATTTCCACCCACCCCATGTTCCTCAAAGTCTTACGAGAAAAACGGTACCTCACTTGTGTGGGTCGGCCTAGTGCCCGCGACAGGAAACGGCATAAAACGCATCGTGGTCACACCTCAATTTCGCAGTGAAAAATAACCCATTTTTGGCAAAACGACTAGCTGTAGTTTTTGAACCCTAGCTCTGCGGGCACCTAGGGAAACCTAGCAAACCTATACATTTTTGAAAACTAGACACCTAGGGGAATCCAGGATGGGGTGACTTGACTGGCACAACCAGGGTCTGTTACCCAGAATCCCTTGCAAACCTAAAAAATTGTCAAAAAAACCACATTTTCCCCACATTTCTGTGGTGGAAAGTTCCGGAATCTGCGTGGATCCACAAATTTCCACCCGCCCCGCGTTCCCCAAAGTCTTATGAGAAAAACGGTACCTCACTTGTGTGGGTCGGCCTAGTGCCCGCGACAGGAAACGACGCAAAACGCACCGTGGTCACATCTCAATTTCGCAGTGAAAAATTACCCTTTTTTGGCAAAATGACTAGCTGTAGTTTTTTAACCCTAGCTCTGCGGGCACCTTGGGAAACCTAGCAAACCTATACATTTTTGAAAATTAGACACCCAGGGGAATCCAGGATGGGGTGACTTGACTGGCACAACCAGGGTCTGTTACCCAGAATCGCTTGCAAACCTAAAAAATTGTCCAAAATAACACATTTTCCCTACATTTCTGTGGTGGAAAGTTCCGGAATCTGCGTGGATCCACAAATTTCCACCCACCCCGTGATCCCCAAAGTTTTACGAGAAAAACGGTACCTCACTTGTGTGGGTCGGCCTAGTGCCCGCGACAGGAAACGGCATAAAACGTATCGTGGTCACACCTCAATTTCGCAGTGTAAAATGACCCTTTTTTGGCAAAACGACTAGCTGTAGTTTTTGAACCCTAGCTCTGCGGGCACCTTGGGAAACCTAGAAAACCTATACATTTTTGAAAACTAGACACCCAGGGGAATCCAGGATGGGGTGACTTGACTGGCACAACCAGGGTCTGTTACCCAGAATCCCTTGCAAACCTAAAAAATTGTCCCAAAAAACACATTTTCCCCACATTTCTGTGGTGGAAAGTTCCGGAATCTGCGTGGATCCACAAATTTCCACCCACCCCGCGTTCCCCAAAGTCTTATGAGAAAAATGGTACCTCACTTGTGTGGGTCGGCCTAGTGCCGGCGACAGGAAACGACGCATAACGCACCGTGGTCACATCTCAATTTCGCAGTGAAAAATTACCCTTTTTTGGCAAAATGACTAGCTGTAGTTTTTTAACCCTAGCTCTGCAGGCGCCTTGGGAAACCTAGCAAACCTATACATTTTTGAAAACTAGACAGCCAGGGGAATCCAGGATGGGGTGACTTGACTGCCTCCCACCAAGGTCTGTTACCCAGAATCCCTTGCAAACCTAATAAATTGTCCAAAAAAACACATTTTCCCCACATTTCTGTGGTGGAAAGTTCCGGAATCTGCGTGGATCCACAAATTTCCACCAACCCCGTGTTCCTCAAAGTCTTACGAGAAAAACAGTACCTCACTTGTGTGGGTCGGCCTAGTGCCCGCGACAGGAAACGGCATAAAACGCATCGTGGTCACACCTCAATTTCGCAGTGAAAAATAACCCTTTTTTGGCAAAACGACTAGCTGTAGTTTTTTAACCCTAGCTCTGCGGGCACCTAGGGAAACCTAGCAAACCTATACATTTTTGAAAACTAGACACCCAGGGGAATCCAGGATGGGGTGACTTGACTGGCACAACCAGGGTCTGTTACCCAGAATCCCTTGCAAACCTAAAAAATTGTCAAAAGAAACACATTTTCCCCACATTTCTGTAGTGGAAAGTTCCGGAATCTGCGTGGATCCACAAATTTCCACGCACCCCGCGTTCCTCAAAGTCTTACGAGAAAAACGGTACCTCACTTGTGTGGGTCGGCCTAATGCCCGCGACAGGAAACGGCGCAAAACGCAACGTGGTCACACCTCAATTTCGCAGTGAAAAATGACCCTTTTTTGGCAAAACGACTAGCTGTAGTTTTTGAACCCTAGCGCTGCGGGCACCTTGGGAAACCTAGCAAACCTATACATTTTTGAAAACTAGACATCCAGGGGAATCCAGGATGGGGTGACTTGACTGGCACAACCACGGTCTGTTACCCAGAATCCCTTGCAAACCTAAAAAATTGTCCAAAAAAACACATTTTCCCCACATTTCTGTGGTGGAAAGTTCCGGAATCTGCGTGGATCCACAAATTTCCACCCACCCCTCGTTCCCCACAGTCTTACGAGAAAAATGGTAACTCACTTGTGTGGGTCGGCCTAGTGCCCGCGACAGGAAACGGCGTAAAACGCATCGTGGTCACACCTCAATTTCGCAGTGAAAAATGACCCTTTTTTGGCAAAACGACTAGCTGTAGTTTTTGAACCCTAGCTCTGCGGGCACCTTGGAAAATCTAGCAAACCTATACATTTTTGAAAACTAGACACCCAGGGGAATCCATGATGGGGTGACTTGACTGGCACAACCAGGGTCTGTTACCCAGAATCCCTTGCAAACCTAAAAAATTGTCCAAAAAAACACATTTTTCCCACATTTCTGTGGTGGAAAGTTCCGGAATCTGCGTGGATCCACAAATTTCCACCCACCCCTCATTCCCCAAAGTCTTTCGAGAAAAACGGTAACTCACTTGTGTGGGTCGGCCTAGTGCCCGCGACACGAAACTTCATAAAACGCATCGTGGTCACACCTCAATTTCGCAGTGAAAAATGACCCTTTTTTGGCAAAACGACTAGCTGTAGTTTTTGAACCCTAGCTCTGCGGGCACCTTGGGAAACCTAGCAAACCTATACATTTTTGAAAACTAGACACCCATGGGAATCCAGGATGGGGTGACTTGACTGGCACAACCAGGGTCTGTTACCCAGAATCCATTGCAAACCTAAAAAAATGTCCAAAAAAACACATTTTCCCCACATTTCTGTGGTGGAAAGTTCCGGAATCTGTGTGGATCCACAAATTTCCACCCACCCCGCGTTCCCCAAAGTCTTATGAGAAAAATGGTACCTCACTTGTGTGGGTTGGCATAGTGCCCGCATCAGGAAACGACGCAAAACGCACCATGGTCACATCTCAATTTCGCAGTGAAAAATTACACTTTTTTGGCAAAATGACTAGCTGTAGTTTTATAACCCTAGCTCTGCGGGCACCTTGGGAAACCTAGCAAACCTATACATTTTTGAAAACTAGACAGCCAGGGGAATCCAGGATGGGGTGACTTGACTGCCTCCCACCAGGGTCTGTTACCCAGAATCCCTTGCAAACCTAATAAATTGTCCAAAAAAACACATTTTCCCCACATTTCTGTGGTGGAAAGTTCCGGAATCTGCGTGGATCCACAAATTTCCACCCACCCCGTGTTCCTCAAAGTCTTACGAGAAAAACGGTACCTCACTTGTGTGGGTCGGCCTAGTGCCCGCGACAGGAAACGGCATAAAACGCATCGTGGTCACACCTCAATTTCGCAGTGAAAAATAACCCATTTTTGGCAAAACGACTAGCTGTAGTTTTTGAACCCTAGCTCTGCGGGCACCTAGGGAAACCTAGCAAACCTATACATTTTTGAAAACTAGACACCCAGGGGAATCCAGGATGGGGTGACTTGACTGGCACAACCAGGGTCTGTTACCCAGAATCCCTTGCAAACCTAAAAAATTGTCAAAAAAACCACATTTTCCCCACATTTCTGTGGTGGAAAGTTCCGGAATCTGCGTGGATCCACAAATTTCCACCCGCCCCGCGTTCCCCAAAGTCTTATGAGAAAAACGGTACCTCACTTGTGTGGGTCGGCCTAGTGCCCGCGACAGGAAACGACGCAAAACGCACCGTGGTCACATCTCAATTTCGCAGTGAAAAATTACCCTTTTTTGGCAAAATGACTAGCTGTAGTTTTTTAACCCTAGCTCTGCGGGCACCTTGGGAAACCTAGCAAACCTATACATTTTTGAAAATTAGACACCCAGGGGAATCCAGGATGGGGTGACTTGACTGGCACAACCAGGGTCTGTTACCCAGAATCCCTTGCAAACCTAAAAAATTGTCAAAAAAGAACACATTTTCCCCAAATTTCTGTTGTTGAAAGTTCTGGAATCTGCGTGGATCCACAAATTTCCACACACCCCGCGTTCCCCAAAGTCTTACGAGAAAAACGGTACCTCACTTGTGTGGGTCGGCCTAGTGCCTGCGACAGGAAACGGCGCAAAACGCAACGTGGTCACATCTCAATTTCGCAGTGAAAAATGACCCTTTTTTGGCAAAATGACTAGCTGTAGTTTTTGGACCCTAGCTCTGCGGGCACCTTGGGAAACCAAGCAAACCTATACATTTTTGAAAACTAGACACCCAGGGGAATCCAGGATGGGGTGACTTGACTGCCTCCCACCAGGGTCTGTTACCCAGAATCGCTTGCAAACCTAAAAAATTGTCCAAAATAACACATTTTCCCTACATTTCTGTGGTGGAAAGTTCCGGAATCTGCGTGGATCCACAAATTTCCACCCACCCCGTGATCCCCAAAGTTTTACGAGAAAAACGGTACCTCACTTGTGTGGGTCGGCCTAGTGCCCGCGACAGGAAACGGCATAAAACGTATCGTGGTCACACCTCAATTTCGCAGTGTAAAATGACCCTTTTTTGGCAAAACGACTAGCTGTAGTTTTTGAACCCTAGCTCTGCGGGCACCTTGGGAAACCTAGAAAACCTATACATTTTTGAAAACTAGACACCCAGGGGAATCCAGGATGGGGTGACTTGACTGGCACAACCAGGGTCTGTTACCCAGAATCCCTTGCAAACCTAAAAAATTGTCCAAAAAAACACATTTTCCCCACATTTCTGTGGTGGAAAGTTCCGGAATCTGCGTGGATCCACAAATTTCCACCCACCCCGCGTTCCCCAAAGTCTTATGAGAAAAATGGTACCTCACTTGTGTGGGTCGGCCTAGTGCCGGCGACAGGAAACGACGCATAACGCACCGTGGTCACATCTCAATTTCGCAGTGAAAAATTACCCTTTTTTGGCAAAATGACTAGCTGTAGTTTTTTAACCCTAGCTCTGCAGGCGCCTTGGGAAACCTAGCAAACCTATACATTTTTGAAAACTAGACAGCCAGGGGAATCCAGGATGGGGTGACTTGACTGCCTCCCACCAAGGTCTGTTACCCAGAATCCCTTGCAAACCTAATAAATTGTCCAAAAAAACACATTTTCCCCACATTTCTGTGGTGGAAAGTTCCGGAATCTGCGTGGATCCACAAATTTCCACCAACCCCGTGTTCCTCAAAGTCTTACGAGAAAAACGGTACCTCACTTGTGTGGGTCGGCCTAGTGCCCGCGACAGGAAACGGCATAAAACGCATCGTGGTCACACCTCAATTTCGCAGTGAAAAATAACCCTTTTTTGGCAAAACGACTAGCTGTAGTTTTTTAACCCTAGCTCTGCGGGCACCTAGGGAAACCTAGCAAACCTATACATTTTTGAAAACTAGACACCCAGGGGAATCCAGGATGGGGTGACTTGACTGGCACAACCAGGGTCTGTTACCCAGAATCCCTTGCAAACCTAAAAAATTGTCCAAAAAAACACATTTTCCCCACATTTCTGTGGTGGAAAGTTCCGGAATCTGCGTGGATCCACAAATTTCCACCCACCCCGCGTTTCCCAAAGTCTTAAGAGAAAAACGGTACCTCACTTGTCTGCGTCGGCCTAGTGCCCACGACAGGAAACGGCGCAAAACGCAACGTGGTCACATCTCAATTTCGCAGTGAAAAATGACCCTTTTTTGGCAAAATGTCTAGCTGTAGTTTTTGAACCCTAGCTCTGCGGGCATCTTGGGAAACCTAGCAAACCTATAAATTTTTGAAAACTAGACACCCAGGGGAATCCAGGTTGGGGTGACTTGACTGCCTCCCACCAGGGTCTGTTACCCAGAATCCCTTGCAAACCTAAAAAATTGTCAAAAGAAACACATTTTCCCCACATTTCTGTAGTGGAAAGTTCCGGAATCTGCGTGGATCCACAAATTTCCACGCACCCCGTGTTCCTCAAAGTCTTACGAGAAAAACGGTACCTCACTTGTGTGGGTCGGCCTAGTGCCCGCGACAGGAAACGGCGCAAAACGCAACGTGGTCACACCTCAATTTCGCAGTGAAAAATGACCCTTTTTTGGCAAAACGACTAGCTGTAGTTTTTGAACCCTAGCGCTGCGGGCACCTTGAGAAACCTAGCAAACCTATACATTTTTGAAAACTAGACATCCAGGGGAATCCAGGATGGGGTGACTTGACTGGCACAACCAGGGTCTGTTACCCAGAATCCCTTGCAAACCTAAAAAATTGTCCAAAAAAACACATTTTCCCCACATTTCTGTGGTGGAAAGTTCCGGAATCTGCGTGGATCCACAAATTTCCACCCACCCCTCATTCCCCACAGTCTTACGAGAAAAATGGTAACTCACTTGTGTGGGTCGGCCTAGTGCCCGCGACAGGAAACGGCGTAAAACGCATCGTGGTCACACCTCAATTTCGCAGTGAAAAATGACCCTTTTTTGGCAAAACGACTAGCTGTAGTTTTTGAACCCTAGCTCTGCGGGCACCTTGGGAAACCTAGCAAACCTATACATTTTTGAAAACTAGACACCCAGGGGAATCCAGGATGGGGAGACTTGACTGGCACAACCAGGGTCTGTTACCCAGAATCCCTTGCAAACCTAAAAAATTGTCCAAAAAAACACATTTTCCCCACATTTCTGTGGTGGAAAGTTCCGGAATCTGCGTGGATCCACAAATTTCCACCCACCCCTCATTCCCCAAAGTCTTTCGAGAAAAACGGTAACTCACTTGTGTGGGTCGGCCTAGTGCCCGCGACAGGAAACGGCGTAAAACGCATCGTGGTCACACCTCAATTTCGCAGTGAAAAATGACCCTTTTTTGGCAAAACGACTAGCTGTAGTTTTTGAACCCTAGCTCTGCGGGCACCTTGGAAAACCTAGCACACCTATATATTTTTGAAAACTAGACAGCCAGGGGAATCCAGGATGGGGTGACTTGACTGCCTCCCACCAGGGTCTGTTACCCAGAATCCCTTGCAAACCTAATAAATTGCCCAAAAAAACACATTTTCCCCACATTTCTGTGGTGGAAAGTTCCGGAATCTGCATGGATCCACAAATTTCCACCCACCCCTCGTTCCTCAAAGTCTTACGAGAAAAACGGTACCTCACTTGTGTGGGTCGGCCTAGTGCCCGCGACAGGAAATGGCATAAAACGCATCGTGGTCACACCTCAATTTCGCAGTGAAAAATGACCCTTTTTTGGCAAAACGACTAGCTGTAGTTTTTGAACCCTAGCTCTGCGGGCACCTTGGGAAACCTAGAAAACCTATACATTTTTGAAAACTAGACACCCAGGAGAATCCAGGATGGGGTGACTTGACTGGCACAACCAGGGTCTGTTACCCAGAATCCCTTGCAAACCTAAAAAATTGTCCAAAAAAACACATTTTCCCCACATTTCTGTGGTGGAAAGTTCCGGAATCTGCGTGGATCCACAAATTTCCACCCACCCCGCGTTCCCCAAAGTCTTATGAGAAAAATGGTACCTCACTTGTGTGGGTCGGCCTAGTGCCGGCGACAGGAAACGACGCATAACGCACCGTGGTCACATCTCAATTTCGCAGTGAAAAATTACCCTTTTTTGGCAAAATGACTAGCTGTAGTTTTTTAACCCTAGCTCTGCAGGCGCCTTGGGAAACCTAGCAAACCTATACATTTTTGAAAACTAGACAGCCAGGGGAATCCAGGATGGGGTGACTTGACTGCCTCCCACCAAGGTCTGTTACCCAGAATCCCTTGCAAACCTAATAAATTGTCCAAAAAAACACATTTTCCCCACATTTCTGTGGTGGAAAGTTCCGGAATCTGCGTGGATCCACAAATTTCCACCAACCCCGTGTTCCTCAAAGTCTTACGAGAAAAACGGTACCTCACTTGTGTGGGTCGGCCTAGTGCCCGCGACAGGAAACGGCATAAAACGCATCGTGGTCACACCTCAATTTCGCAGTGAAAAATAACCCTTTTTTGGCAAAACGACTAGCTGTAGTTTTTTAACCCTAGCTCTGCGGGCACCTAGGGAAACCTAGCAAACCTATACATTTTTGAAAACTAGACACCCAGGGGAATCCAGGATGGGGTGACTTGACTGGCACAACCAGGGTCTGTTACCCAGAATCCCTTGCAAACCTAAAAAATTGTCCAAAAAAACACATTTTCCCCACATTTCTGTGGTGGAAAGTTCCGGAATCTGCGTGGATCCACAAATTTCCACCCACCCCGCGTTTCCCAAAGTCTTAAGAGAAAAACGGTACCTCACTTGTCTGCGTCGGCCTAGTGCCCACGACAGGAAACGGCGCAAAACGCAACGTGGTCACATCTCAATTTCGCAGTGAAAAATGACCCTTTTTTGGCAAAATGTCTAGCTGTAGTTTTTGAACCCTAGCTCTGCGGGCATCTTGGGAAACCTAGCAAACCTATAAATTTTTGAAAACTAGACACCC
This sequence comes from Triturus cristatus, assembly GCF_964204655.1. Taxonomy (NCBI): domain Eukaryota; kingdom Metazoa; phylum Chordata; class Amphibia; order Caudata; family Salamandridae; genus Triturus; species Triturus cristatus. The sequence goes on from NC_140579.1 coordinate 750,397,816, forward strand.
AGGGGAATCCAGGTTGGGGTGACTTGACTGCCTCCCACCAGGGTCTGTTACCCAGAATCCCTTGCAAACCTAAAAAATTGTCAAAAGAAACACATTTTCCCCACATTTCTGTAGTGGAAAGTTCCGGAATCTGCGTGGATCCACAAATTTCCACGCACCCCGCGTTCCTCAAAGTCTTACGAGAAAAACGGTACCTCACTTGTGTGGGTCGGCCTAGTGCCCGCGACAGGAAACGGCGCAAAACGCAACGTGATCACACCTCAATTTCGCAGTGAAAAATGACCCTTTTTTGGCAAAACGACTAGCTGTAGTTTTTGAACCCTAGCGCTGCGGGCACCTTGAGAAACCTAGCAAACCTATACATTTTTGAAAACTAGACATCCAGGGGAATCCAGGATGGGGTGACTTGACTGGCACAACCAGGGTCTGTTACCCAGAATCCCTTGCAAACCTAAAAAATTGTCCAAAAAAACACATTTTCCCCACATTTCTGTGGTGGAAAGTTCCGGAATCTGCGTGGATCCACAAATTTCCACCCACCCCTCATTCCCCACAGTCTTACGAGAAAAATGGTAACTCACTTGTGTGGGTCGGCCTAGTGCCCGCGACAGGAAACGGCGTAAAACGCATCGTGGTCACACCTCAATTTCGCAGTGAAAAATGACCCTTTTTTGGCAAAACGACTAGCTGTAGTTTTTGAACCCTAGCTCTGCGGGCACCTTGGGAAACCTAGCAAACCTATACATTTTTGAAAACTAGACACCCAGGGGAATCCAGGTTGGGGTGACTTGACTGGCACAACCAGGGTCTGTTACCCAGAATCCCTTGCAAACCTAAAAAATTGTCAAAAGAAACACATTTTCCCCACATTTCTGTAGTGGAAAGTTCCGGAATCTGCGTGGATCCACAAATTTCCACGCACCCCGCGTTCCTCAAAGTCTTACGAGAAAAACGGTACCTCACTTGTGTGGGTCGGCCTAGTGCCCGCGACAGGAAACGGCATAAAACGCATCGTGGTCACACCTCAATTTCACAGTGAAAAATGACCCTTTTTTGGCAAAACGACTAGCTGTAGTTTTTGAACCCTAGCTCTGCGGGCACCTTGGAAAACCTAGCACACCTATATATTTTTGAAAACTAGACAGCCAGGGGAATCCAGGATGGGGTGACTTGACTGCCTCCCACCAGGGTCTGTTACCCAGAATCCCTTGCAAACCTAATAAATTGCCCAAAAAAACACATTTTCCCCACATTTCTGTGGTGGAAAGTTCCGGAATCTGCATGGATCCACAAATTTCCACCCACCCCTCGTTCCTCAAAGTCTTACGAGAAAAACGGTACCTCACTTGTGTGGGTCGGCCTAGTGCCCGCGACAGGAAATGGCATAAAACGCATCGTGGTCACACCTCAATTTCGCAGTGAAAAATGACCCTTTTTTGGCAAAACGACTAGCTGTAGTTTTTGAACCCTAGCTCTGCGGGCACCTTGGGAAACCTAGCAAACCTATACATTTTTGAAAACTAGACACCCAGGGGAATCCAGGATGGGGAGACTTGACTGGCACAACCAGGGTCTGTTACCCAGAATCCCTTGCAAACCTAAAAAATTGTCCAAAAAAACACATTTTCCCCACATTTCTGTGGTGGAAAGTTCCGGAATCTGCGTGGATCCACAAATTTCCACCCACCCCTCATTCCCCAAAGTCTTTCGAGAAAAACGGTAACTCACTTGTGTGGGTCGGCCTAGTGCCCGCGACAGGAAACGGCGTAAAACGCATCGTGGTCACACCTCAATTTCGCAGTGAAAAATGACCCTTTTTTGGCAAAACGACTAGCTGTAGTTTTTGAACCCTAGCTCTGCGGGCACCTTGGAAAACCTAGCACACCTATATATTTTTGAAAACTAGACAGCCAGGGGAATCCAGGATGGGGTGACTTGACTGCCTCCCACCAGGGTCTGTTACCCAGAATCCCTTGCAAACCTAATAAATTGCCCAAAAAAACACATTTTCCCCACATTTCTGTGGTGGAAAGTTCCGGAATCTGCATGGATCCACAAATTTCCACCCACCCCTCGTTCCTCAAAGTCTTACGAGAAAAACGGTACCTCACTTGTGTGGGTCGGCCTAGTGCCCGCGACAGGAAATGGCATAAAACGCATCGTGGTCACACCTCAATTTCGCAGTGAAAAATGACCCTTTTTTGGCAAAACGACTAGCTGTAGTTTTTGAACCCTAGCTCTGCGGGCACCTTGGGAAACCTAGAAAACCTATACATTTTTGAAAACTAGACACCCAGGAGAATCCAGGATGGGGTGACTTGACTGGCACAACCAGGGTCTGTTACCCAGAATCCCTTGCAAACCTAAAAAATTGTCCAAAAAAACACATTTTCCCCACATTTCTGTGGTGGAAAGTTCCGGAATCTGCGTGGATCCACAAATTTCCACCCACCCCTCGTTCCTCAAAGTCTTACGAGAAAAACGGTACCTCACTTGTGTGGGTCAGCCTACTGCCCGCGACAGGAAACTACGCAAAACCCACCGTGGTCACTTCTCAATTTCGCAGTGAAAAATTACCCTTTTTTGGCAAAATGACTAGCTGTAGTTTTTTAACCCTAGCTTTGCGGGCACCTTGGGAAACCTAGCAAACCTATACATTTTTAAAAACTAGACACCCAGGGGAATCCAGGATGGGGTGACTTGACTGCCTCCCACCAGGGTCTGTTACCGAGAATCCCTTGCAAACCTAAAAAATTGTCCAAAAAAACACATTTTCCCCACATTTCTGTGGTGGAAAGTTCCACAAATTTACACCCATCCCGCGTTCCCCAAAGTCTTACGAGAAAAACGGTACCTCACTTGTGTGGGTCGGCCTAGTGCCAGCGACAGGAAACGGCGTAAAACGCATCAGGGTCACACCTCAATTTCGCAGTGAAAAATTACCCTTTTTTGGCAAAACGACTAGCTGTAATTTTTGAACCCTAGCTCTGCGGGCACCTTGGGAAACCTAGCAAACCTATACATTTTTGAAAACTAGACACTCAGGGAAATCCAGGATGGGGTTACTTGACTGCCTCCCACCAGGGTCTGTTACCCAGAATCCCTTGCAAACCTTAAAAATTGTCAAACAAACCACATTTTCCCCACATTTCTGTGGTGGAAAGTTCCGGAATCTGCGTGGATCCACAAATTTCCACCCACCCCGTGTTCCCCAAAGTCTTACAAGAAAAACGGTACCTCACTTGTGTGGGTCGGCCTAGTGCCCGCGACAGGAAACGGCGCAAAACGCAACGTGGTCACATCTCAATTTCGTAGTGAAAATGACCCTTTTTTAGCAAAATGACTAGCTGTAGTTTTTTAACCCTAGCTCTGCGGGCACCTCGGGCAACCTAGCAAACCTATACATTTTTGAAAACTAGACACCCAGGGGAATCCAGGATGGGGTGACTTGACTGCCTCCCACCAGGGTCTGTTACCCAGAATCCCTTGCAAACCTAAAAAATTGTCCAAAAAAACACATTTTCCCCACATTTCTGTAGTGGAAAGTTCTGGAATCTGCGTGGATCCACAAATTTCCACCCACCCCGTGTTCCCCAAAGTCTCACGAGAAAAACGGTACCTCACTTGTGTTGGTCGGCCTAGTGCCCGCGACAGGAAACGGCGCAAAACTCAACATGGTCACACCTCAATTTCGCAGTGAAAAATGACCATTTTTGGCAAAATGCTCTGCAGGCACCTTGGGAAACCTAGCAAACCTATACATTTTTGAAAACTAGACACCCAGGGGAATTCAGGATGGGGTGACTTGACTGCCTCCCACCAGGGTCTGTTACCCAGAATCCCTTGCAAACCTAAAACAAATTTTTAAAAAACACATTTTCCCCACATTTCTGTAGTGGAAAGTTCCGGAATCTGCCTGGATCCACAAATTTCCACCCACCCCGCGTTCCCCAAAGTCTTATGAGAAAAACGGTACCTCACTTGTGTGGGTCGGCCTAGTGCCCGCGACAGGAAACGGCGCAAAACGCAACGTGGTCACACCTCAATTTTGCAGTGAAAAATTACCCTTTTTTGGCTAAATGTCTAGCTGTAGTTTTTGAACCCTAGCTCTGCGGGCACCTTGGGAAACCTAGCAAACCTATACATTTTTTAAAACTAGACACCCAGGGGAATCCAGGATGGGGTGACTTGACTGCCCCCCACCAGGGTCTGTTACCCAGAATCCCTTGCAAACCTAAAAAATTGTCTAAAAAAACACATTTTCCCCACATTTCTGTAGTGGAAAGTTCCGGAATCTGCATGGAGCCACAAATTTCCACCCACCCGGTGTTCCCCAAAGTCTTACGAGAAAAAGGGTACCTCACTTGTGTGGGTCGGCCTAGTGCCCGCGACAGGAAACGGCGCAAAACGCAACGTGGTCACTCCTCAATTTCGCAGTGAAAAATGACCCTTTTTTGGCAAAATGTCTAGCTGTAGTTTTTGAACACTAGCTCTGCGGGCACCTTGGGAAACCTAGCAAACCTATACATTTTTGAAAACTAGACACCCAGGGGAATCCAGGACGGGGTGACTTGACTGCCTCCCACCAGGGTCTGTTACCCAAAATCCCTTGCAAACCTAAAAAATTGTCCAAAAAAACACATTTTCCCCACATTTCTGTGGTGGAAAGTTCCGGAATCTTCGTGGATCCACAAATTTCCACCCACCCCGCGTTCCCCAAAGTCTTACGAGAAAAACTGTACCTCACTTGTGTGGGTCGGTGTAGGAGAATAGTGTCTGCTATCCTATGGTCACCCCAAATTTTAGCTTTTTGCTTCACTGGTTTTTGACATATTGAGGCTGTGGGCCTGCCAATCAGACCCCCAGCCTGCTGTTCTCTCTACTAAATTAAAACTATGCACCCTAGGTGCATAACCAATTGGAAGTGGATCACCCTGTCAGCTCCTGTACCAGTGTACACTAGGTACCCAGGGCATTGGTGTACCCAAGGCCTGCCAGGGGCTGAAGCATGTATTATGCCACCCCAGGCTTGGCCTAACAATCTGACACAACTGGCTGATCACTCAGCTGGGGTAAGTTGGTGTAATCACCTCTTACTTAGGTGTAGTATACCTATACCTAACCTTAAATGGGACACCTGGTAACCTATAATTCACTCCTATGGCAGGCCTTAACAATCCTGAAGGCAGAGTGCTTGGTTCCATGTGAGATGGTGCTCTGGCATGAGCTGAGCCTATCTGCAGTGGTCGGAACAACTTCCTTCCACTCTTTCCAGATATCGTCATACCATATACTCTTAAGTGCATTATGAACCTCGCGGTTAAATGCTAACTTTGGTTTGGCTTTATCAAAACATGTCGAGTAAGGTGTCATACGAATTGGAATACTAACCCCTCGCCAATTCTGGCGACGGGGTTAGCATTCCACCCTTCTAGAGGGACACGACATGTACAGTACCTGAAACCCGGGTAAAATCAGACATAGCCTCCGCTCCACAAAATGGATGCTGCCACCACAGACACAAGTCTGTCCTCCTGCTGCTGGGAGTCCTTCCAGCTTGGGAGGTGTGGACAAAGGGTTTCCTGCCAGGGGAGGTGCAGGCACCACCCCAGACAGGATTTTGTGTATTGGTCAGGTAGGGCTTGCAAGAAACCAGGCATGCCTGTGGCTCACAAGGAGCCTCGGTGCATATGCCAGTTCAAACCGGTCCTGGGGCACACTAGTCCCGGGCCTGGGGCGAGCTGGACAAAGGATTGGGGGTGTAACCACCCCCCTTCCTGGTCCCACCCATAGGGAGGGACCTAGCAGGTAGTCCGGCCCCTAGAATCCGCTTAAAGGTAGGAGCTGTGTCCTAAGACTTCAGACATCCTGGAATCAACTTGAAACTAAGAAGAAGACGGGAACTTCGACATTCTGCTGCACAGAAGACTGAAGGAAATCTCCCCTGTGGTCAGGGAGTGACCACCTTGCTAACGCAAGCACCATCCAGCGAATCAACGTCTGCTTTGCCGCCGCCTCCCGCCGGAGCCCGAGCCCAGAGACTGACAAGACCTAGACCTCCATACCTCTCACCGCCCGATCCACAGTCCCTGAAAATAGGAGACCCGTGGAGGCACCGAGACACGTGGAGCCAGCCATCTTGAAACGACCACGACAAGCTGACAAGTGCAACAACCGAGGCTCCCTCCAAGTTGTGCTTTGGGATCTGAGAAGCCCAACACCCGAGCAGCATCTGCACCAAAGGTGAGCCCTCCAGCATCTCCACGATCTGCGTGGGGCCCTTCTGCATTTTGCCACTCGACGCGCCTAACCGGTTGCTGGCCCGCTGGCTAGTAGCCATCTTGGCGACGAACTTCACAAAATACACCGCTGCTCTGGTTGCTCCAGACTGGCCCTTGCTCCCCTCCAAAGGAGCAGTCCTTCTGACCTTGCTGGTCAGAACCATCAGCTTATTTCATCTCCTACAACAATTGCTTTTGCCAAGGTTTGTTTGCTTCGATCAAGTCGCGGACACCGCCGTCAGTGAGAGCCTGCGTGGGACAGCTCGTGAACCGACTCCTGGATGTCGTCGACCTTCAGGGACCACGTGGCTGCAGAGACAAGCTACACCTTTCTTCCTGTTTGCACCCGACATTGCCTGGTACCCACCTGGTGCCACGCTGGTCACTGGCTAGTGACTGTGAACACTGTCCCCTCTGCTTACAGGTCTTCAACATCTCCGATCCACTCTTGGATCCACCGCATCTCTCCCGGACCGACCGCCTGCAGCATCTTTGTCCACAGGCTCCATTGAACAGATAGAAGAAACCCGACGCACTTCGACACCTATGCACCCGCTTCCTGTGGGTGAGGTAAAGCTGGCACTCCGGTGCCCAAGTGTAGAGTATCATCTCTAGTGTCTGTGTTTCGAATCTTAAGTTCATAGTCCATCCGAAAGGTCTTTTTTGCAGTAACTTTGTAACTTTTACGCGCCCATTGAAAACCTATGGGAGCCCGCGTGTGACTATTTGCTCTGCACACGCAACCCGTGGACCTCCTGGTCACTAACTAAAGTTAGCTCCTTGTAGGCCCAGCAATTCTAGAGGCCCTAGGCCTTTTCCCTTTTCTGTTCGTGGTACTTATACCACTATTTTAGCATATGGTTTGAGCGGCCACCAGGGCCTATCCATATAAAGTGCAACTTCTGTGTATTCTAACGTATTCTTGTTTAACAATTTGTGCTCCTGTGCTCATAAAGAGTCTAGGGGTTACTTTGAGAAATAAATACATATATATTTTGAATATATATCTGTGTGGTGTCCTTTCATTGGTATAAAAGGGGGTTACATTTGGTAAAACAGCTGGCTTAACACGCTTCACGAGTTTAGCCTCAAAGACTGCTTAGCCTACGCTACCACTAGGGCAGCTAGTCCGAAAAGGTTGACTTACAACCACACCATAAGGGTTGCTTGGCATGGTACAAGGTGGTCACTTTAACTAGTGAACATCATATACCAGGCCAACTTCTCACATTGGTGAGCAGCGGTTGGATTTGAGCTTGCTGTGTTTTACCATTGTAATCTCTTGGTTACCAATTGAAAGATCACATAGGTACCTGTAGGTACATATAAAACAAGATTGGATATACTTCAGTTCTACTGAACTTAGTGTTGTAGAGCAAAGGGAGTAGCACACCCTGACTACAACTACTAGATAGGTTTAATAGGTAAACCCAAGTGTAGGTAGATTGCAACACATCCACCCACACTTAAGAGCAATGGCTGGGGCAGAGGGGTCCACTGTACCCATCTCTGTTGAGAGTGACCCCCAGAGGGCACCATCCATCTTTGCTACCCTTAATCAAAATGAGCTCAGGCAGTTGGCAAATATCAGGGGCCTTAAACAGCCCAAGAATCCTACTTCTGCTGAACTCAGGGAGCTTTTACAGGCTGATGAAGATCAGAAAGCTCTCAGGAAAGCCTCCCAGTTAGGCCCCTTAGGGACAGGAACAGGAGGCCCCCCTTCTGAAGATGCTACTGAAGTACCCCTTTCCAATAGCCATCCCTTAGATGAGAATCATACTACAGAGGAGGAAAGTGGTGGGGATACAGAAGGTAGTGAGGATGAAGGGAGAATTAGCCCAGTGCCAAGTGTTATACGTGGCCCAGCTAACTTAAGGCTACTGGGGACTGACAATGGGATCACCCCATTGGATCTCCCTAGTGGACTTAACCAGGGGCTTGGGAGGCAAAGGAATCACTCAGGTGACTCTAATGCTTCTCATGCCTCTAGAGGCTCTCAAGGTCACTCCAGGAGAAGGATGACCACCCCTCAGAGGAGGGAGCATGAGGCCAGGATGCAAGAAGCCCAGCTGAGGATCAGGAAGCAGGAGCTAGAAGTATCCCTGATGGAAGAGAAACTGAGCAAAGCTAGGCAGCATAAAGAGAGTGGGTCTATACCCACTGGTGGCAGCATTGTCCCTAAGGACAAAGATAGGGTCTTTGACAATAGGAACCTGTCTAAGGTTGTGCCCCCCTACAAAAGTGGGGATGACATCCACAAATGGATGACTGCTCTTGAGAGAGCCTGCAAAGTGCAGCAGGTTCCTGAAGACCAGTAGGCAGCAATCCTCTGGCTCTCCTTTGAAGGAAGAGGCAGAGACAGACTCCTCACTACTAGAGAAGAGGATGTCAGAAATTACAGAGTCCTGAAGAGTGTCCTAGTTGATGGGTTAGGCTTAACCACTGAACAGTACAGGTTAATGTTTAGAGACACCCAGAAGACACAGACTCAGGACTGGTCTGAATACATTGAATGTGCCACTAAGGCTTTGGAGGGTTGGTTGCTGGGAAGTAAGGTATCTGATTACACAGGATTGTACAATTTGATGATGAGAGAACAGATTTGAAATAACTGTCAAAACCAGCAACTGCATCAACACTTGGTTGACTCTGATCTGACCTCTCCCCAAGAATTGGGAAAGAAGGCAGACAAATGGGTCAGAACCAGGGTTAAGCAAAAGAACCAGAACCAGGGCCAAGGGGGTGATCAGAAGAAAACAGACCAAAAGGGTGGAGATCAGAAATCTAAAGACCAGAAGTCTTCAACAGGGCCCCAAACTACTGCTAAAGAGGGTGGGTCCCAGCCTAAAGGGAAAAAGAAAGAAGGTCAAAAGAAACCCTGGTGCAATCATTGCAAGAATACAACTCACTGGACTAGTGATTGTAAAAAGGGTGGAGCCCCCAACACTGTTGCCCCTAAGGCACCTGCTCCCAGTACTACTGTTAGCAGTGTTGGTCCCCAAACAAAGGGTGTAGTGGGAATCACTATAGGAACTGAAGGAGATTCTGACTTAGACAGAACCCTGACACAGGCAGTCCTGATCTGTGATGGGGACATTGATTTGTCCCTGACTGTGAGCCCCAGTAACCTGGGCAAGTACAGACAGACTCCTTTAATTAATGAAAAAGTGGCTCAAGCCTACAGGGACACATGTGCCAGTGTCACTATGGTGACACCAGGCTTTGTGGATCCTGGACAGTACATACCAGGTGAGAATTACCTGGTGACCAATGCCAGCAATGCCACTACTTCACATAGTATGGCAGTTGTTAACTTCTCATGGGGAGGGGTAACTGGCCTCAAAAGGGTTGTGGTTAGTGCAGACCTCCCAGTAGAATGTTTGTTGGGCAATGACCTAGAGAGTTCTCTATGGTCTGAAGTGGAGTACAGGACACATGCAGAGATGTTAGGTATATCACCACATGTCCTTGATGTGACCAGGTCACAGGCCAAAAAGTGCCTTACTGAACCACAGGTCTTGGATCCTGGAACAATGGACCAAGCACCTACCAAGAAGAAGAACAGGAGGGTCAAGGCTGTGCCTTCCCCCCTGCCTCAGAGTGATGATCAACCTTCCCAGGAAGCTGATCTAGAGAACGCTGAAGGAACTGTCCCTGAAGAGCTTGAACCTGATCAGGTTGAGTTTCTGGGGACAGGGGGACCTTCAAGGGCTGACTTGAGGCAGGCTCAGTTATCCTGTCCCTCTCTTGAACCCCTCAGGCAGCTGGCTGCTGCTGAGGCTGCTAGGAATGCTCAAGGTACCCATAAAGTGTATTGGGATGAAGGGCTCCTTTATTCAGAGGCTAGAAACCCCAAGCCTGGTGCCACCAGGAGGTTGGTCATACCTCTGCAATTTAGGGGCTTCCTTCTTACCTTGGCCCATGATACTCCTTTAGCAGGACACTTAGGCCAGAACAAGACTTGGGACAGGCTTGTCCCTCACTTCCACTGGCCTCACATGAATGAAGATACAAAGGAGTTTTGTCGCTCCTGTGTGACCTGCCAAGCCAGTGGCAAATCAGGTGGCACAACAAAGGCCCCCCTAATACCACTACCTGTGGTGGGGGTCCCCTTTGAAAGAGTGGGAATAGATATAGTGGGTCCCATGGATCCTCCCACTGCATCTGGGCACAGATTTATACTGGTGGTAGTGGATCATGCCACCAGGTATCCAGAGGCAATTCCCCTTAGGACCACTACAGCACCTGTTGTGGCCAGGGCCCTGCTGGGAGTATTCTCCAGAGTGGGGTTTCCTAAGGAGGTGGTTTCTGACAGAGGTACCAACTTCATGTCAGGATACTTGACAGCTATGTGGAAGGAATGTGGTGTCAACTACAAGTTCACCACTCCTTATCACCCACAATGCAATGGGCTTGTTGAGAGATTCAACAAGACCCTAAAGGGTATGATCAAAGGATTACCTGAAAAGCTCAGGCGAAGATGGGACATCCTTCTACCCTGCCTTCTGTTTGCTTACAGAGAGGTCCCACAAAAAGGAGTTGGCTACAGCCCCTTTGAATTGTTGTTTGGGCACCCTGTAAGAGGCCCACTGTGTTTAGTGAAGGAAGGATGGGAGTTACCTCTCAAAAAGCCTAAACAAGACATAGTGGACTATGTACTTGGTCTCCGCTCCAGGATGGCTGAGTATATGGAGAAGGCATCCAAAAATCTTGAGGCAAGCCAGGCCTTACAGAAAGCTTGGCATGACCAAAATGCTGTCTTGGTTGAGTTTCAGCCAGGACAGAAGGTATGGGTGTTGGAGCCAGTGGCCCCAGCAGCACTCCAAGACAAATGGTCTGGACCCCATACAATCCTGGAAAAGAAGGGAGAGGTCACCTACTTGGTGGACCTAGGAACTCCCAGGAGTCCCCACAGGGTACTCCATGTTAACAGGTTAAAGGCATATGTTGACAGGGCAGACATGGGCTTGCTCATGGCTACAGATGAGGGACAGGAGGAGGAGAGTGACCCTCTCCCAGACCTGTTGTCTCAGAACCCTGAGGATGGCTCAGTTGAAGGAGTGACCCTTGGAGGCAACCTCACTGATCATCAACAGACTGAATGTAGACAAGTTCTACAATCATTTCAACACATGTTTTCCTTGATACCTAGCCAAACTGACTGGTGTACCCTTGTGGTGGACACTGGTGACAGTCTGCCTGTAAAGAACAAGCTTTACAGACAACCTGACCACGTCAGGGACTGTATAAAGGCTGAGGTACACAAAATGCTGGAATTGGGTGTCATTGAACCCTCAGAGAGCCCCTGGGCTAGCCCAGTGGTTCTGGTCCCCAAACACACACAAAAGATGGCAAGAGAGAGATGAGGTTCTGTGTGGATTACAGAGGACTCAATGCTGTCACTAGGACAGATGCACATCCTATTCCAAGGGCAGATGAGCTCATAGAAAAACTAGCTTCTGCTAAGTTTTTGAGCACATTTGACTTGACAGCTGGCTATTGGCAAATCAGATTAGCTGAGGAGTCTAAGGCCAAAACAGCATTCTCAACCCCAGGTGGGCACTACCAATTTGTGGTGATGCCCTTTGGTCTGAAGAATGCACCTGCCACCTTCCAAAGGTTGGTGAGTCAAGTCCTTACTGGGTTGGATGACTTTTGTGCAGCATATCTTGATGACATTGCTGTCTTTAGCTCCACCTGGGAGGATCACCTGATCCACCTGAAGAAGGCTCTTGAGGCTCTGCAAAGGGCAGGCCTCACTATCAAGGCTACTAAGTGCCAGATAGGGCAGAGTAAGGTTGTGTATTTGGGCCACCTTGTAGGTGGAGGCCAAGTTCAACCACTGGAGAGTAAGACACAATCCATCAAGGACTGGTCTCCTCCAACCACCCAGACTCAAGTTCGAGCTTTCTTGGGCTTGACTGGGTACTACAGGAAGTGTGTTAAGAACTATGGGTCCATTGTGACTCCTCTTAATGATCTGACATCCAAGAAGATGCCCAAAAAGGTTCAGTGGACAGTAAGCTGTCAAAAGGCATTTGATGACCTGAAGGAGGCCATGTGCTCTGCACCTCTCCTGAAAAGTCCTGACTACTCCAAAGAGTTTATTGTCCAAACAGATGCTTCTGAGTTGGGTGTGGGAGCTGTGCTGTCACAACTTAATGTAGATGGTCAAGACCAACCCATTGCTTTTATTAGCAGAAGGTTGACCCCCAGAGAGAAGAATTGGTCAGCTATTGAGAGGGAGGCCTTTGCTGTGGTGTGGGCCCTGAAGAAGCTGAGGCCATACTTGTTTGGCACTCACTTCAAGATTCAGACCGACCATAAGCCCCTCTTGTGGCTAAATCAGATGAAGGGTGAAAACCCCAAACTGCTTAGGTGGTCCATTTCCCTACAGGGGATGGACTTTACAGTGGAGCACCGGCCAGGTACTGACCATGGGAATGCAGATGGTCTCTCCAGGTACTTCCACTTAGGACATGAAGACGAGACTGGTCAAGGCTAGTTTAATGTCCCTGCGTTTGGGGGGGGGTTGTGTAGGAGAGTAGGGTCTGCTATCCTATGGTCACCCCAAATTTTTGCTTTTTGCTTCACTGGTTTTTGACATATTGAGTCTGTGGGCCTGCCAATCAGACCCCCAGCCTGCTGTTCTCTCTACTAAATTTACACTATGCACCCTAGGTGCATAACCAATTGGAAGTGGATCACCCTGTGAGCCCCTGTACCAGTGTACACTAGGTACCCAGGGCATTGGTGTATCTAAGGCCTACCAGGGGCTGAAGCATGTATTGTGCCACCCCTGGCCTGGCCTAACAAATTTGACACAACTGGCTGATCACTCAGCTGGGGTAAGTTGGTGTAACCACCTCTTACTTAGGTGTAGTATACCTATACCTAACCGTAAATGGGACACATGTTAACCTATAAGTCACTCCTATGGCAGGCCTTAACAATCCTGAAGGCAGAGTGCTTGGTCCCATGTGAGATGGTGCTCTGGCATGAGCTGAGCCTGTCTGCAGTGGTCGGAACAACTTCCTTCTACTGTTTCCAGATATCGTCATACCATATACTCTTAAGTGCATTATGAACCTCACGGTTAAATGCTATCTTTGGTTTGGCTTTATCAAAACATGTCGAGTAAGGTGTCATACGAATTGGAATACTAACCCCTCGCCAATTCTGGTGACGGGGTTAGCATTCCACCCTTCTAGAGGTACACGACATGTACAGTACCTGAAACCCGGGTAAAATCAGACATAGCCTCAGCTCCACAAAATGGATGCTGCCACCACAGACACAAGTCTGCCCTCCTGCTGCTGGGAGTCCTTCCAGCTTGGGAGGTGTGGACAAAGGGTTTCCTGCCAGGGGAGGTGCGTGCACCACCCCAGACAGGATTTTGTGTATTGGTCAGGTAGGGCTTGAAAGAAACCAGACATGCCTGTGGCTCACAAGGAGCCTCGGTGCATATGCCAGTTCAATCCGGTCCTGGGGCACACCAGTCCCAGGCCTGGGGCGAGCTGGACAAAGGATTGGGGGTGTAACCACCCCCCTTCCTGGTCCCACCCTTAGGGAGGGACCTAGCAGGTAGTCCGGCCCCTAGAATCCGCTTAAAGGTAGGAGCTGTGTCCTAAGACTTCAGACATCCTGGAATCAACTTGAAACTAAGAAGAAGACGGGAACTTCGACATTCTGCTGCACAGAAGACTGAAGGAAATCTCCCCTGTGGTCAGGGAGTGACCACCTTGCTAACGAAAGCACCATCCAGCGAATCAACGTCTGCTTTGCCGCCACCTCCCGCCGGAGCCCGAGCCCAGAGACTGACAAGACCTGGACCTCCAGACCTCTCACCGCCCGATCCAAAGTCCCTGAAAAGAGGAGACCCGTGGAGGCAACGAGACACGTGGAGCCAGCCATCTTGAAACGACCACGACAAGCTGCAAGTGCAACAACCGAGGCTCCCTCCAAGTTGTGCTTTGGGATCTGATAAGCCCAACCCTCGAGCAGCATCTGCACCAAAGGTGAGCCCTCCAGCATCTCCACGATCTGCGTGGGGCCCTTCTGCATTTTGCCACTCGACGTGCCTAACCGGTTGCTGGCCTGCTGGCTAGTGGCCATCTTGGCGACGAACTTCAAGAACTACACTGCTGGTCTGGTTGCTCCAGACTGGCCCTTGCTCCCCTCCAAAGGAGCAATCCCTCTGACCTTGCTGGTCAGAACCATCAGCTTATTTCGTTTTCCACAACAATTGCTTTTGCCAAGGCTTGTTTGCTTCGATCAAGTCGCCAACAGCGCCGACAGCGAGAGCCTGCGTGGGACAGCTCGTGAACCGACTCCTGGACGTCGTCGACCTTCAGGGACCACGTGGTTGCAGAGACAAGCTACACCTTTCTTCCTGTTTGCACCCGACATCGCCTGGTACCCACCTGGTGCCACGCTGGTCACTGGCTAGTGACTGTGAACACTGTCCCCTCCGCTTACAGGTCTTCTACAACTCCGATCCACTCTTGGATCCACCGCATCCCTTCCGGACCGACCGCCTGCAGCATCTTTGTCCACAGGCTCCATTGAACAGATAGAAGAAACCCGACGCACTTCGAGGCCTATGCACCCGCTTCCTGTGGGTGAGGTAAAGCTGGCACTCCGGTGCCCAAGTGTAGAGTATCATCTCTAGTGTCTGTGTTTCCAATCTTGAGTTCATAGTCCACCCGGAAGATCCTCTTTGCAGTAACTTTGTAACTTTTAGGCACCCATTGAAAACCTATGGGAGCACGCGTGTGACTATTTGCTCTGCACACGCAACCCGTGGACCTCCTGGTCACTAACTGAAGTTAGCTCCTTGTAGGCCCAGCGATTCTAGAGGCCCTAGGCCTTTTCCCTTTTCTGTTCGTGGTACTTATACCACTATTTTAGTATATGGTTTGAGCGGCCACCAGGGCCTATCCATATAAAGTGCAACTTCTGTGTATTCTACTGTAATCTTATTTGACGATTTGTGCTCCTGTGCTCATAAAGAGACTAGGGGTTACTTTGAGAAATAAATACATATATATTTTGAATATATATCTGTGTGGTGTCCTTTCATTGGTATAAAAGGGGGTTGCATTTGGTAAAACAGCTGGCTTAACACGCTTCACGAGTTTAGCCTCAAAGACTGCTTAGCCTACGCTACCACTAGGGCAGCTGGTCCGAAAAGGTTGACTTACAACCACACCATAAGGGTTGCTTGGCATGGTACAAGGTGGTCACTTTAACTAGTGAACATCATATACCAGGCCAACTTCTCACACCGACCCACACAAGTGAGGTACCGTTTTTCTTGTAAGACTTTGGGGAACGCGGGGTGGGTGGAAATTTGTGGATCCACGCAGATTCCGGAACTTTCCACCACAGAAAAGTGTGGAAAATGTGTTTTTTTGGATAATTTTTGGGGTTTGCAAGGGATTCTGGGTAACAGACCCTGGTGGGAGGCACTCAAGTCTCCCCATCCTGGATTTCCCTGGGTGTCTAGTTTTCAAAAATGTATAGGTTTGCTAGGTTTCCCAAGGTGCCCGCAGAGCTAGGGTTCAAAAACTGCAGCTAGTCATTTTGCCAAAAAAGGGTCATTTTTCACTGCGAAATTAAGGTGTGACCACGTTGCGTTTTGCGCCGTTTCCTGTCGCGGGCACTAGGCTGACCCACACAAGTGAGGTACCGTTTTTCTCGTAAGACTTTGGGGAACGCTGGGTGGGTGGAAATTTGTAGATCCACGCAGATTCCGGAACTTTCCACTACAGAAATGTGGGGAAAATGTGTTTTTTTTGACAATTTTTTAGGTTTGCAAGGGATTCTGGGTAACAGACCCTGGTGGGAGGCAGTCAAGTCACCCCATCCTGGATTCCCCTGGGTGTCTAGTTTTCAAAAATGTATAGGTTTGCTAGGTTTCCCAAGGTGCCCGCAGAGCTAGGGTCCAAAAACTACAGCTAGTCATTTTGCCAAAAAAGGGTCATTTTTCACTGCAAAATTGAGGTGTGACCACGTTGTGTTTTGCGCCGTTTCCTGTCGCGGGCACTAGGCCGTCCCACACAAGTGAGGTACTGTTTTCTCGTAAGACTTTGGGGAACGCGGGGAGGGTGGAAATTTGTGGATCCACGCAGATTCCGGACTTTCCACTACAGAAATCTGGGGAAAATGTGTTTTTTTTGACAATTTTTTAGGTTTGCAAGGGATTCTGGGTAACAGACCCTGGTGGGAGGCACTCAAGTCACCCCATCCTGGATTCCCCTGGGTGTCTAGTTTTCTAAAATGTATAGGTTTGCTAGGTTTCCCAAGGTGCCCGCTGAGCTAGGGTTCAAAAACTACAGCTAGTCGTTTTGCCAAAAAAGGGTAATTTTTCACTGCGAAATTGAGGTGTGACCACGATGCGTTTTGCCCCGTTTCCTGTCACGGGCACTAGGCCGACCCACACAAGTGAGGTACCATTTTTCTCATAAGACTTTGAGGAACGCTGGGTGGGTGGAAATTTGTGGATCCACGCAGATTCCGGAACTTTCCACTACAGAAATGTGGGGAAAATGTGTTTTTTTGACAATTTTTTAGGTTTGCAAGGGATTCTGGGTAACAGACCCTGGTGGGAGGCAGTCAATTCACCCCATCCTAGATTCCCCTGGGTGTCTAGTTTTAAAAAATGTATAGGTTTGCTAGGTTTCCCAAGGTGCCCGCAGAGCTAGGGTTCAAAAACTACAGCTAGTCATTTTGCCAAAAAAGGGTCATTTTTCACTGCCAAATTGAGGTGTGACCACGTTGTGTTTTGCGCCGTTTCCTGTCGCGGGCACTAGGCTGACCCACACAAGTGAGGTACCATTTTTCTCGTAAGACTTTGGGGAACGCGGGGTGGGTGGAAATTTGTGGATCCACGCAGATTCCGGAACTTTCCACTACAGAAATGTGGGGAAAATGTGTTTTTTTAGAAAATTCTTTAGGTTTGCAAGGGATTCTGGGTAACAGACCCTGGTGGGAGGCAGTCAAGTCACCCCATCCTGGATTCCCCTGGGTGTCTAGTTTTCAAAAATGTATAGGTCTGCTAGGTTTCCCAAGGTGCCCGCAGAGCTAGGGTTAAAAAACTACAGCTAGTCATTTTGCCAAAAAAGGGTCATTTTTCACTGCGAAATTGAGATGTGACCACGTTGCGTTTTGCGCCGTTTCCTGTCGTGGGCACTAGGCCGACCCACACAAGTGAGGTACCATTTTTCTCATAAGACTTTGAGGAACGCGGGATGGGTGGAAATTTGTGGATCCATGCAGATTCCGGAACTGTCCACCACAGAAATTTTGGGAAAATGTGTTGTTTTTGATAATTTTTGGGGTTTGCAAGGGATTCTGGGTAACAGACCCTGGTGGGAGGCAGTCAAGTCACCCCATCCTGGATTCCCCTGGGTGTCTAGTTTTCTAAAATGTATAGGTTTGCTAGGTTTCCCAAGGTGCCCGCAGAGCTAGGGTTAAAAAACTACAGCTAGTCATTTTGCCAAAAAAGGGTAATTTTTCACTGCGAAATTGAGGTGTGACCACGTTGCGTTTTGCGCCGTTTCCTGTCGCGGGCACTAGGCCGACCCACACAAGTGAGGTACCGTTTTTCTTGTAAGACTTTGGGGAACGCGGGGTGGGTGGAAATTTGTGGATCCACGCAGATTCCGGAACTTTCCACTACAGAAATGTGGGGAAAATGTGTTTTTTTGACAATTTTTTAGGTTTGCAATGGATTCTGGGTAACAGACCCTGGTGGGAGGCAGTCAAGTCACCCCATCCTGGATTCCCCTGGGTGTCTAGTTTTCAAAAATGTATTGGTTTGCTAGGTTTCCCAAGGTGCCCGCAGAGCTAGGGTCCAAAAACTACAGCTAGTCATTTTGCCAAAAAAGGGTCATTTTTCACTGCAAAATTGAAGTGTGACCACGTTGTGTTTTGCGCCGTTTCCTTTCGCGGGCACTAGGCCGTCCCACACAAGTGAGGCACCATTTTTCTTGTAAGACTTTGGGGAACGCGGGGAGGGTGGAAATTTGTGGATCCACGCAGATTCCGGAACTTTCCACTACAGAAATATGGGGAAAATGTGTTTTTTTTGACAATTTTTTAGGTTTGCAAGGGATTCTGGGTAACAGACCCTGGTGGGAGGCAGTCAAGTCACCCCATCCTGGATTCCCCTGGTTGTCTAGTTTTCTAAAATGTATAGGTTTGCTAGGTTTCCCAAGGTGCCCGCAGAGCTAGGGTTCAAAAACTACAGCTAGTCGTTTTGCCAAAAAAGGGTAATTTTTCACTGCGAAATTGAGGTGTGACCACGATGCGTTTTGCCCCGTTTCCTGTCACGGGCACTAGGCCGACCCACACAAGTGAGGTACCATTTTTCTCATAAGACTTTGAGGAACGCGGGATGGGTGGAAATTTGTGGATCCATGCAGATTCCGGAACTTTCCACCACAGAAATGTTGGGAAAATGTGTTTTTTTAAATAATTTTTGGGGTTTGCAAGGGATTCTGGGTAACAGACCCTGGTGGGAGGCAGTCAAATCACCCCATCCTGGATTCCCCTGGGTGTCTAGTTTTCAAAAATGTATAGGTGTGCTAGGTTTCCCAAGGTGCCCGCAGAGCTAGGGTTAAAAAACTACAGCTAGTCATTTTGCCAAAAAAGGGTAATTTTTCACTGCGAAATTGAGGTGTGACCACGTTGCGTTTTGCGCCGTTTCCTGTCGCGGGCACTAGGCCGACCCACACAAGTGAGGTACCGTTTTTCTTGTATGACTTTGGGGAACGCTGGGTGGGTGGAAATTTGTGGATCCACGCAGATTCCGGAATTTTCCACTACAGAAATGTGGGGAAAATGTGTTTTTTTGACAATTTTTTAGGTTTGCAAGGGATTCTGGGTAACAGACCCTGATGGGAGGCAGTCAAGTCACCCCATCCTAGATTCCCCTGGGTGTCTAGTTTTAAAAAATGTATAGGTTTGCTAGGTTTCCCAAGGTGCCGGCAGAGCTAGGGTTAAAAAACTACAGCTAGTCATTTTGCCAAAAAAGGGTCATTTTTCACTGCCAAATTGAGGTGTGACCACGTTGCGTTTTGCGCCGTTTCCTGTCGCGGGCACTAGGCTGACCCACACAAGTGAGGTACCGTTTTTCACGTAAGACTTTGGGGAACGTGGGGTGGGTGGAAATTTGTGGATCCACGCAGATTCCGGAACTTTCCACTACAGAAATGTGGGGAAAATGTGTTTTTTTAGAAAATTCTTTAGGTTTGCAAGGGATTCTGGGTAACAGACCCTGGTGGGAGGCAGTCACATCACCCCATCCTGGATTCCCCTGGGTGTCTAGTTTTCAAAAATGTATAGGTCTGCTAGGTTTCCCAAGGTGCCCGCAGAGCTAGGGTTAAAAAACTACAGCTAGTCATTTTGCCAAAAAAGGGTCATTTTTCACTGCGAAATTGAGGTGTGACCACGATGCGTTTTGCGCCGTTTCCTGTCTTGGGCACTAGGCCGACCCACACAAGTGAGGTACCATTTTTCTCATAAGACTTTGAGGAACGCGGGATGGGTGGAAATTTGTGGATCCATGCAGATTCCGGAACTGTCCACCACAGAAATTTTGGGAAAATGTGTTTTTTTTGATAATTTTTGGGGTTTGCAAGGGATTCTGGGTAACAGACCCTGGTGGGAGGCAGTCAAGTCACCCCATCCTGGATTCCCCTGGGTGTCTAGTTTTCAAAAATGTGTAGGTTTGCTAGGTTGCCCGAGCTGCCCGCAGAGCTAGGGTTAAAAAACTACAGCTAGTCATTTTGCCAAAAAAGGGTCATTTTTCACTGCGAAATTGAGATGTGACCACGTTGCGTTTTGCGCCGTTTCCTGTCGTGGGCACTAGGCCGACCCACACAAGTGAGGTACCGTTTTTCTTGTAAGACTTTGGGGAACGCGGGGTGGGTGGAAATTTGTGGATCCACGCAGATTCCGGAACTTTCCACTACAGAAAAATGTGGAAAATGTGTTTTTTTGGACAATTTTTTAGGTTTGCAAGGGATTCTGAGTAACAGACCCTGGTGGGAGGCAGTCAAGTCACCCCATCCTAGATTCCCCTGGGTGTGTAGTTTTCTAAAATGTATAGGTTTGCTAGGTTTCCCAAGGTGCCCGCAGAGCTAGGGTTCAAAAACTACAGCTAGTCGTTTTGCCAAAAAAGGGTCATTTTTCACTGCGAAACTGAGGTGTGACCACGATGCGTTTTGCGCCGTTTCCTGTCGCGGGCACTAGGCCGACCCACACAAGTGAGGTACCATTTTTCTCATAAGACTTTGAGGAACGCTGGATGGGTGGAAATTTGTGGATCCATGCAGATTCCGGAACTTTCCACCACAGAAATGTTGGGAAAATCTGTTTTTTTTAATAAGTTTTGGGGTTTGCAAGGGATTCTGGGTAACAGACCCTGGTGGGAGGCAGTCAAATCACCCCATCCTGGATTCCCCTGGGTGTCTAGTTTTTAAAAATGTATAGGTTTGCTAGGTTTCCCAAGGTGCCCGCAGAGCTAGGGTTAAAAAACTACAGCTAGTCATTTTGCCAAAAAAGGGTAATTTTTTACAGCGAAATTGAGGTGTGACCACGTTGCGTTTTGCGCCGTTTCCTGTCGCGGGCACTAGGCCGACCCACACAAGTGAGGTACCGTTTTTCTCGTAAGGCTATGGGGAACGCGGGGTGGGTGGAAATTTGTGGATCCACGCAGATTCCGGAACTTTCCACTACAGAAATGTGGGGAAAATGTGATTTTTTTTGACAATTTTTTAGATTTGCAAGGGATTCTGGGTAACAGACCCTGGTGGGAGGCAGTCAAGTCACCCCATCCTGGATTCCCCTGGGTGTCTAGTTTTTAAAAATGTGTAGGTTTGCTAGGTTGCCCGAGCTGCCCGTAGAGCTAGGGTTAAAAAACTACAGCTAGTCATTTTGCCAAAAAAGGGTCATTTTTCACTGCGAAATTGAGATGTGACCACTTTGCGTTTTGCGCCGTTTCCTGTCGTGGGCACTAGGCCGACCCACACAAGTGAGGTACCGTTTTTCTTGTAAGACTTTGGGGAACGCGGGGTGGGTGGAAATTTGTGGATCCACGCAGATTCCGGAACTTTCCACTACAGAAAAATGTGGAAAATGTGGTTTTTTGGACAATTTTTTAGGTTTGCAAGGGATTCTGGGTAACAGACCCTGGTGGGAGGCAGTCAAGTCACCCCATCCTAGATTCCCCTGGGTGTATAGTTTTCTAAAATGTATAGGTTTGCTAGGTTTCCCTAGGTGCCCGCAGAGCTAGGGTTCAAAAACTACAGCTAGTCGTTTTGCCAAAAAAGGGTCATTTTTCACTGCGAAATTGAGGTGTGACCACGATGCGTTTTGCGCCGTTTCCTGTCGCGGGCACTAGGCCGACCCACACAAGTGAGGTACCATTTTTCTCATAAGACTTTGAGGAACGCTGGATGGGTGGAAATTTGTGGATCCATGCAGATTCCGGAACTTTCCACCACAGAAATGTTGGGAAAATGTGTTTTTTTAAAATAATTTTTGGGGTTTGCAAGGGATTCTGGGTAACAGACCCTGGTGGGAGGCAGTCAAATCACACCATCCTGGATTCCCCTGGGTGTCTAGTTTTCAAAAATGTATAGGTTTGCTAGGTTTCCCAAGGTGCCCGCAGAGCTAGGGTTCAAAAACTACAGCTAGTCATTTTGCCAAAAAAGGGTCATTTTTCACTGCGAAATTGAGGTGTGACCACGTTGCGTTTTGCGCCGTTTCCTGTCGCGGGCACTAGGCTGACCCACACAAGTGAGGTACCGTTTTTCTTGTAAGACTTTGGGGAACGCGGGGTGGGTGGAAATTTGTGGATCCACGCAGATTCCGTAACTTTCCACTACAGAAATGTGGGGAAAATGTGTTTTTTTGACAATTTTTTAGGTTTGCAAGGGATTCTGGGTAACAGACCCTGGTGGGAGGCAGTCAAGTCACCCCATCCTGGATTCCCCTGGGTGTCTAGTTTTAAAAAATGTATAGGTTTGCTAGGTTTCCCAAGGTGCCCGCAGAGCTAGGGCTAAAAAATTACAGCTAGTCCTTTTGCCAAAAAAGGGTCATTTTTCACTGCGAAACTGAGATGTGACCACGTTGCGTTTTGCGCCGTTTCCTGTTGTGGGCACTAGGCCGACCCACACAAGTGAGGTACCATTTTTCTTGTAAGACTTTGGGGAACGCGGGGTGGGTGGAAATTTTTGGATCCACGCAGATTCCGGAACTTTTCACCACAGAAATGTGTGGAAAATGTGTTTTTTTTGACAATTTTTAAGGTTTGCAAGGGATTCTGGGTAACAGACCCTGGTGGGAGGCAGTCAAGTCACCCCATCCTGGATTCCCCTGGGTGTCTAGTTTTCAAAAATTTATAGGTTTGCTAGGTTTCCCAAGGTGCCCGCAGAGCAAGGGTCCAAAAACTACAGCTAGTCATTTTGCCAAAAAAGGGTCATTTTTCACTGCGAAATTGAGATGTGACCACGTTGCGTTTTGCGCCGTTTCCTGTCGTGGGCACTAGGCCGACCCACACAAGTGAGGTACCGTTTTTCTTGTAAGACTTTGGGGAACGCGGGGTGGGTGGAAATTTGTGGATCCACGCAGATTCCGGAACTTTCCACTACAGAAAAATGTGGAAAATGTGTTTTTTTGGACAATTTTTTAGGTTTGCAAGGGATTCTGGGTAACAGACCCTGGTGGGAGGCAGTCAAGTCACCCCATCCTAGATTCCCCTGGGTGTGTAGTTTTCTAAAATGTATAGGTTTGCTAGGTTTCCCAAGGTGCCCGTAGAGCTAGGGTTAAAAAACTACAGCTAGTCATTTTGCCAAAAAAGGGTCATTTTTCACTGCGAAATTGAGATGTGACCACGTTGCGTTTTGCGCCGTTTCCTGTCGTGGGCACTAGGCCGACCCACACAAGTGAGGTACCGTTTTTCTTGTAAGACTTTGGGGAACGCGGGGTGGGTGGAAATTTGTGGATCCACGCAGATTCCGGAACTTTCCACTACAGAAAAATGTGGAAAATGTGTTTTTTTGGACAATTTTTTAGGTTTGCAAGGGATTCTGGGTAACAGACCCTGGTGGGAGGCAGTCAAGTCACCCCATCCTAGATTCCCCTGGGTGTGTAGTTTTCTAAAATGTATAGGTTTGCTAGGTTTCCCAAGGTGCCCGTAGAGCTAGGGTTAAAAAACTACAGCTAGTCATTTTGCCAAAAAAGGGTCATTTTTCACTGCGAAATTGAGATGTGACCACGTTGCGTTTTGCGCCGTTTCCTGTCGTGGGCACTAGGCCGACCCACACAAGTGAGGTACCGTTTTTCTTGTAAGACTTTGGGGAACGCGGGGTGGGTGGAAATTTGTGGATCCACGCAGATTCCGGAACTTTCCACTACAGAAAAATGTGGAAAATGTGGTTTTTTGGACAATTTTTTAGGTTTGCAAGGGATTCTGGGTAACAGACCCTGGTGGGAGGCAGTCAAGTCACCCCATCCTAGATTCCCCTGGGTGTCTAGTTTTCTAAAATGTATAGGTTTGCTAGGTTTCCCAAGGTGCCCGCAGAGCTAGGGTTCAAAAACTACAGCTAGTCGTTTTGCCAAAAAAGGGTCATTTTTCACTGCGAAATTGAGGTGTGACCACGATGCGTTTTGCGCCGTTTCCTGTCGCGGGCACTAGGCCTACCCACACAAGTGAGGTACCATTTTTCTTGTAAGACTTTGGGGAACGCGGGGTGGGTGGAAATTTGTGGATCCACGCAGATTCCGGAACTTTCCACTACAGAAATGTGGGGAAAATGTGTTTTTTTGACAATTTTTTAGGTTTGCAAGGGATTCTGGGTAACAGACCCTGGTGGGAGGCAGTCAAGTCACCCCATCCTGGATTCCCCTGGGTGTCTAGTTTTCAAAAATGTATAGGTTTGCTAGGTTTCCCAAGGTGCCCGCAGAGCTAGGGCTAAAAAACTACAGCTAGTCATTTTGCCAAAAAAGGGTCATTTTTCACTGCGAAACTGAGATGTGACCACGTTGCGTTTTGCGCCGTTTCCTGTCGTGGGCACTAGGCCGACCCACACAAGTGAGGTACCATTTTTCTTGTAAGACTTTGGGGAACGCGGGGTGGGTGGAAATTTTTGGATCCACGCAGATTCCGGAACTTTTCACCACAGAAATGTGTGGAAAATGTGTTTTTTTTGACAATTTTTAAGGTTTGCAAGGGATTCTGGGTAACAGACCCTGGTGGGAGGCAGTCAAGTCACCCCATCCTGGATTCCCCTGGGTGTCTAGTTTTCAAAAATTTATAGGTTTGCTAGGTTTCCCAAGGTGCCCGCAGAGCAAGGGTCCAAAAACTACAGCTAGTCATTTTGCCAAAAAAGGGTCATTTTTCACTGCGAAATTGAGATGTGACCACGTTGCGTTTTGCGCCGTTTCCTGTCGTGGGCACTAGGCCGACCCACACAAGTGAGGTACCGTTTTTCTTGTAAGACTTTGGGGAACGCGGGGTGGGTGGAAATTTGTGGATCCACGCAGATTCCGGAACTTTCCACTACAGAAAAATGTGGAAAATGTGTTTTTTTGGACAATTTTTTAGGTTTGCAAGGGATTCTGGGTAACAGACCCTGGTGGGAGGCAGTCAAGTCACCCCATCCTAGATTCCCCTGGGTGTGTAGTTTTCTAAAATGTATAGGTTTGCTAGGTTTCCCAAGGTGCCCGCAGAGCTAGGGTTGAAAAACTACAGCTAGTCGTTTTGCCAAAAAAGGGTCATTTTTCACTGAGAAATTGAGGTGTGACCACGATGCGTTTTGCGCCATTTCCTGTCGCGGGCACTAGGCCGACCCACACAAGTGAGGTACCATTTTTCTCATAAGACTTTGAGGAACGCTGGATGGGTGGAAATTTGTGGATCCATGCAGATTCCGGAACTTTCCACCACAGAAATGTTGGGAAAATGTGTTTTTTTGATAATGTTTGGGGTTTGCAAGGGATTCTGGGTAACAGACCCTGGTGGGAGGCACTCAAGTCACCCCATCCTGGATTCCCCTGGGTGTCTAGTTTTCAAAAATGTATAGTTTTGCTAAGTTTCCCAAGGTGCCCGCAGAGCTAGGGTTAAAAAACTACAGCTAGTCATTTTGCCAAAAAAGGGTCATTTTTCACTGCGAAATTGAGATGTGACCACGTTGCGTTTTGCGCCGTTTCCTGTCGCGGGCACTAGGCTGACCCACACAAGTGAGGTACCGTTTTTCTCGTAAGACTTTGGGGAACGCGGGGTGGGTGGAAATTTGTGTATCCACGCAGATTCCGGAACTTTCCACTACAGAAATGTGGGGAAAATGTGTTTTTTTGATAGTTTTTTAGGTTTGCAAGGGATTCTGGGTAACAGACTCTGGTGGGAGGCAGTCAAGGCACCCCATCCTGGATTCCCCTGGGTGTCTAGTTTTCAAAAATGTATAGGTTTGCTAGGTTTCCCAAGGTGCCCGCAGAGCTAGGGTTCAAAAACTACAGCTAGTCATTTTGCCAAAAAAGGGTCATTTTTCACTGCGAAATTGAGGTGTAACCACGTTGCGTTTTGCGCCGTTTCCTGTCGCGGGCACTAGGCCGACCCACACAAGTGAGGTACCGTTTTTCTCGTAAGACTTTGGGGAACGCGGGGTGTGTGGAAATTTGTGGATCCACGCAGATTCCGGAACTTTCCACTACAGAAATGTGGTGAAAATGTGTTTTTTTTGACAATTTTTTTGATTTGCAAGGGATTCTGGGTAACAGACCCTGGTGGGAGGCAGTCAAGTCACCCCATCCTGGATTCCCCTGGGTGTCTAGTTTTCAAAAATGTGTAGGTTTGCTAGGTTGCCTGTGAGAAGTTGGCCTGGTATATGATGCTCACTAGTTAAAGTGATCACCTTGTACCATGCCAAGCAACCCTTATGGTGTGGTTGTAAGTCAACCTTTTCGGACTAGCTGCCCTAGTGGTAGCGTAGGCTAAGCAGTCTTTGAGGCTAAACTCGTGAAGCGTGTTAAGCCAGCTGTTTTACCAAATGCAACCCCCTTTTATACCAATGAAAGGACACCACACAGATATATATTCAAAATATATATGTATTTATTTCTCAAAGTAACCCCTAGTCTCTTTATGAGCACAGGAGCGCAAATCGTGAAACAAGATTACAGTAGAATACACAGAAGTTGCACTTTATATGGATAGGCCCTGGTGGCCGCTCAAACCATATACTAAAATAGTGGTATAAGTACCACAAACAGAAAAGGGAAAAGGCCTAGGGCCTCTAGAATAGCTGGGCCTACAAGGAGCTAACTTCAGTTAGTGACCAGGAGGTCCACGGGTGGCGTGTGCAGAGCAAATAGTCACACGTGTGCTCCCATAGGTTTCAATGGGTGCGTAAAAAGTACAAAGTTACTGCAAAAAGGATCTTCCGGATGGACTAGGAACTCAGGATTTGAAACACAGGCACTAGAGATGTAATACTACACTTGGGCACAGGAGTGCCAGCTTTACCTCACCCACAGGAAGCGGGTGCATAGGCCTCGAAGTGCGTTGGGTTTCTTCTATCTGTTCCGTGGAGCCTGAAGGCAAAGATGCTGCAGGCGGTCGGTCCGGGAGAGATGCGGTGGATCCAAGAGTGGATCGGAGATGTTGAAGACCTGTAAGCAGAGGGGACAGTGTTCACAGTCACTAGCCAGTGACCGGCGTGGCACCAGGTGGGTACCAGGCAATGTCGGGTGCAAACAGGAAGAAAGGTGTAGCTTGTCTCTGCAGCCACGTGGTACCTGGAGGTCGACGACGTCCAGGAGTCGGTTCACGAGCTGTCCCATGCAGGCTCTCGCTGTCGGCGGTGTCGGCGACTTGATCGAGGCAAACAAGCCTTGGCAAAAGCAATTGTTTTGGAGAACAAGATAAGCTGATGGTTCTGACCAGCAAGGTCAGAGGGACTGCTCCTTTGGTGGGGAGCAAGGGCCAGTCTGGAGCAACCAGACCAGTGGTGTATTTCTTGAAGTTCGTCGCCAAGATGGCTACTAGCCAGCGGGCCAGCAACCGGTTAGGCGCGTCGAGTGGCAAAATGCAGAAGGGCCCCACGCAGATCGTGGAGATGCTGGAGGGCTCCCCTTTGGTGCAGATGCTGCTCGAGGGTTGGACTTCTCAGATCCCAAAGCACAACTTGGAGGGAGCCTCGGTTGTTGCACTTGCAGCTTGTCGTGGTCTTTTCAAGATGGCTGGCTCCACGTGTCTCGGTGCCACCACGGGTCTCCTCTTTTCAGGGACTGTGGATCGGGCGGTGAGAGGTCTGGAGGTCCAGGTCTTGTCAGTCTCTGGGCTCGGGCTCCGGCGGGAGGCAGCGGCAAAGCAGACGTTGATTCGCTGGATGGTGCTTGCGTTAGCAAGGTGGTCACTCCCTGACCACAGGGGAGATTTCCTTCAGTCTTCTGTGCAGCAGAATGTCGAAGTTCCCGTCTTCTTCTTAGTTTCAAGTTGATTCCAGGATGTCTGAAGTCTTAGGACACAGCTCCTACCTTTAAGCGGATTCTAGGGGCCGGACTACCTGCTAGGTCCCTCCCTATGGGTGGGACCAGGAAGGGGGTTGGTTACACCCCCAATCCTTTGTCCAGCTCGCCCCAGGCCCGGGACTGGTGTGCCCCAGGACCGGTTTGAACTGGCATATGCAACGAGGCTCCTTGTGAGCCACAGGCATGTCTGGTTTCTTTCAAGCCCTACCTGACCAATACACAAAATCCTGTCTGGGGTGGTGCATGCACCTCCCCTGGCAGGAAACCCTTTGTCCACACCTCCCAAGCTGGAAGGACTACCAGCAGCAGGAGGGCAGACTTGTGTCTGTGGTGGCAGCATCCATTTTGTGGAGCTGAGGCTATGTCTGATTTTACCCGGGTTTCAGGTACTGTACATGTCGTGTCCCTCTAGAAGGGTGGAATGCTAACCCCGTCGCCAGAATTGGCGAGGGGTTAGTATTCCAATTCGTATGGCACCTTACTCGACATGTTTTGATAAAGCCAAACCAAAGATAGCATTTAACCGCGAGGTTCATAATGCACTTAAGAGTATATGGTATGACGATATCTGGAAACAGTAGAAGGAAGGGGTTCCGACCACTGCAGACAGGCTCAGCTCATGCCAGAGCACCATCTCACATGGAACCAAGCACTCTGCCTTCAGGATTGTTAAGGCCTGCCATAGGAGTGACTTATAGGTTAACATGTGTCCCATTTAAGGTTAGGTATAGGTATACTACACCTAAGTAAGAGGTGATTACACCAACTTACCCCAGCTGAGTGATCAGCCAGTTGTGTCAGATTGTTAGGCTAAGCCTGGGGTGGCATAATACATGCTTCAGCCCCTGGCAGGCCTTGGGTACACCAATGCCCTGGGTACCTAGTGTACACTGGTACAGGGGCTGACAGGGTGATCCACTTCCAATTGGTTATGCACCTAGGGTGCATAGTTTTAATTTAGTAGAGAGAACAGCAGGCTGGGGGTCTGATTGGCAGGCCCACAGCCTCAATATGTCAAAAACCAGTGAAGCAAAAAGCAAAAATTTGGGGTGACCATAGGATAGCAGACCCTACTCTCCTACATTGCCCGAGGTGCCCGCAGAGCTAGGGTTAAAAAACTACAGCTAGTCATTTTGCCAAAAAAGGGTCATTTTTCACTGCGAAATTGAGATGTGACCACGTTGCTTTTTGCGCCGTTTCCTGTCGTGGGCACTAGGCTGACCCACACAAGTGAGGTACCGTTTTTCTTGTAAGACTTTGGGGAACGCGGGGTGGGTGGAAATTTCTGGATCCACGCAGATTCCGGAACTTTCCACGACAGAAATGTGGGGAAAATGTGTTTTTTTAGAAAATTCTTTAGGTATGCAAGGGATTCTGGGTAACAGACCCTAGTGGGAGGCAGTCAAGTCACCCCATCCTGGATTCCCCTGGGTGTCTAGTTTTCAAAAATGTATAGGTTTGCTAGGTTTCCCAAGGTGCCCGCAGAGCTAGGGTCCAAAAACTACAGCTAGTCATTTTGCCAAAAAAGGGTTATTTTTCACTGCGAAATTGAGGTGTGACCCCGTTGCGTTTTGCGCCGTTTCCTGTCGCGGGCACTAGGCCGACCCACACAAGTGAGGTACCGTTTTTCTCGTAAGACTTTGAGGAACGCGGGATGGGTGAAAAATTGTGGATCCACGCAGATTCCGGAACTTTCCACCACAGAAATGTTGGGAAAATGTGTTTTTTTGGATAATTTTTGGGGTTTGCAAGGGATTCTGGGTAACAATCCCTGGTGGGAGGCACACAAGTCACCCCATCCTGGATTCCCCTGGGTGTCTAGTTTTCAAAAATGTATAGGTTTGCTAGGTTTCCTGTAGGAGAGTAGGGTCTGCTATCCTATGGTCACCCCAAATTTTTGCTTTTTGCTTCACTGGTTTTTGACATATTGAGGCTGTGGGCCTGCCAATCAGACCCCCAGCCTGCTGTTCTCTCTACTAAATTTACACTATGCACCCTAGGTGCATAACTGTAGGAGAGTAGGGTCTGCTATCCTATGGTCACAACAATTTTTTGCTTTTTGCTTCACTGGTTTTTGACATATTGAGGCTGTGGGCCTGCCAATCAGACCCCCAGCCTGCTGTTCTCTCTACTAAATTAAACCTATGCACCCTAGGTGCATAACCAATTGGAAGTGGATCACCCTGTCAGCCCCTGTACCAGTGTACACTAGGTACCCAGGGCATTGGTGTACCCAAGGCCTGCCAGGGGCTGAAGCATGTATTATGCCACCCCAGGCTTGGCCTAACAATTTGACACAACTGGCTGATCACTCAGCTGGGGTAAGTTGGTGTAATCACCTCTTACTTAGGTGTAGTATACCTATACCTAACCTTAAAAGGGACACCTGGTAACCTATAAGTCACTCCTATGGCAGGCCTTAACAATCCTGAAGGCAGAGTGCTTGGTTCCATGTGAGATGGTGCTCTGGCGTGAGCTGAGCCTGTCTGCAGTGGTCGGAACAACTTCCTTCTACTGTTTCCAGATATCGTCATACCATATACTCTTAAGTGCATTATGAACCTCGCAGTTAAATGCTATCTTTGGTTTGGCTTTATCAAAACATGTCGAGTAAGGTGTCATACGAATTGGAATACTAACCCCTCGCCAATTCTGGCGACGGGGTTAGCATTCCACCCTTCTAGAGGGACACGACATGTACAGTACCTGAAACCCGGGTAAACTCAGACATAGCCTCAGCTCCACAAAATGGATGCTGCCACCACAGACACAAGTCTGCCCTCCTGCTGCTGGGAGTCCTTCCAGCTTGGGAGGTGTGGACAAAGGGTTTCCTGCCAGGGGAGGTGCGTGCACCACCCCAGACAGGATTTTGTGTATTGGTCAGGTAGGGCTTGAAAGAAACCAGACATGCCTGTGGCTCACAAGGAGCCTCGGTGCATATGCCAGTTCAAACCGGTCCTGGGGCACACCAGTCCCGGGCCTGGGGCGAGCTGGACAAAGGATTGGGGGTGTAACCACCCCCCTTCCTGGTCCCACCCAAAGGGAGGGACCTAGCAGGTAGTCCGGCCCCTAGAATCCGCTTAAAGGTAGGAGCTGTGTCCTAAGACTTCAGACATCCTGGAATCAACTTAACACTAAGAAGAAGACGGGAACTTCGACGCTCTGCTGCACAGAGGACTGAAGCCAATCTCCCCTGTGGTCAGGGAGTGACCACCTTGCTAACGCAAGCACCATCCAGCGAATCAACGTCTGCTTTGCCGCTGCCTCCCGCCGGAGCCTGAGCCCAGAGACTGACAAGACCTGGACCTCCAGACCTCTCACCGCCCGATCCACAGTCCCTG
This sequence comes from Triturus cristatus, assembly GCF_964204655.1. Classification (NCBI taxonomy): domain Eukaryota; kingdom Metazoa; phylum Chordata; class Amphibia; order Caudata; family Salamandridae; genus Triturus; species Triturus cristatus. The sequence continues at coordinate 750,428,978 of NC_140579.1, forward strand.
AAAAGAGGAGACCCGTGGAGGCACCGAGACACGTGGAGCCAGCCATCTTGAAACAACCACGACAAGCTGACAAGTGCAACAACCGAAGCTCCCTCTAAGTTGTGCTTTGGGATCTAAGAAGCCCAACACCCGAGCAGCATCTGCACCAAAGGTGAGCCCTACAGCATCTCCACGATCTGCGTGGGGCCCTTCTGCATTTAGCCACTCGACGCGCCTAACCGGTTGCTGGCCCGCTGGCTAGTAGCCATCTTGGCGACGAACTCTACAAAATACACCGCTGGTCTGGTTGCTCCAGACTGGCCCTTGCTCCCCTCCAAAGGAGCAGTCCTTCTGACCTTGCTGGTCAGAACCATCAGCTTATTTCATCTCCTACAACAATTGCTTTTGCCAAGGCTTGTTTGCTTCGATCAAGTCGCCGACACCGCCGACAGCGAGAACCTGCGTGGGACAGCTCGTGAACCGACTCCTGGACGTCATCGACCTCCAGGGACCACGTGGCTGCAGAGACAAGCTACACCTTTCTCCTGTTTGCACCCGACATTGCCTGGTACCCACCTGGTGCCACGCTGGTCACTGGCTAGTGACTGTGAACACTGTCCCCTCTGCTTACAGGTCTTCAACATCTCTGATCCACTCTTGGATCCACTGCATCTCTCCCGGACCGACCGCCTGCAGCATCTTTGGCTTCAGGCTCCACGGAACAGATAGAAGAAACCCGACGCACTTCGAGGCCTATGCACCCGCTTCCTGTGGGTGAGGTAAAGCTGGCACACCTGTGCCCAAGTGTAGTATTACATCTCTAGTGCCTGTGTTCCAAATCTTGAGTTCCTAGTCCATCCGGAAGATCCTCTTTGCAGTAACTTTGTACTTTTTACGCACCCATTGAAACCTATGGGAGCACGCGTGTGACTATTTGCTCTGCACACGCCACCCGTGGACCTCCTGGTCACTAACTGAAGTTAGCTCCTTGTAGGCACAGCGATTCTAGAGGCCCTAGGCCTTTTCCTTTTTTCTGTTCGTGGTACTTATACCACTATTTTAGTATATGGTTTGAGCGGCCACCAGGGCCTATCCATATAAAGTGCAACTTCTGTGTATTCTACTGTGATCTTGTTTGACGATTTGTGCTCCTGTGCTCATAAAGAGACTAGGGGTTACTTTGAGAAATAAATACATATATATTTTGAATATATATCTGTGTGGTGTCCTTTCATTGGTATAAAAGGGGGTTGCATTTGGTAAAACAGCTGGCTTAACACGCTTCACGAGTTTAGCCTCAAAGACTGCTTAGCCTACGCTACCACTAGGGCAGCTAGTCCGAAAAGGTTGACTTACAACCACACCATAAGGGTTGCTTGGCATGGTACAAGGTGATCACTTTAACTAGTGAGCATCATATACCAGGCCAACTTCTCACATTGGTGAGCAGCGGTTGGATTTGAGCTTGCTGTGTTTTACCATTGTAATCTCTTGGTTACCAATTGAAAGATCACATAGGTACCTGTAGGTACATATAAAACAAGATTAGATATACATAAGTTCTACTGAACTTAGTTGTTGTAGAGCAAAGGGAGTAGCACACCCTGACTACAACTACTAGATAGGTTTAGTAGGTAAACCCAAGTGTAGGTAGATTGCAACACATCCACCCACACTTAAGAGCAATGGCCGGGGCAGAGGGGTCCACTGTACCCATCTCTGTTGAGAGTGACCCCCAGAGGGCACCATCCAGCTTTGCTACCCTTAACCAGAATGAGCTCAGGCTTTTGGCAACTCTTAGAGGCCTTAAACAGCCCAAGAACCCTACCTCTGCTGAGCTCAGAGAACTCTTGCAAAATGATGAGAATCAGAGAGAACTCAGGAAAGCTTCCCAGTTAGCCCCCTTAGGGTCAGGAACAGGAGGCCCCCCTTCTGAAGATGCTACAGAGGTACCCAGTTCCAATAGCCATCCCTTGTATGAGAATCATACTACAGGGGAGGAAAGTGGTGAGGATACAGAAAGTAGTGATGATGAAGGGAGAACTAGCCCAGTGCCAAGTGTTATACTTGGCCCAGCTAAACTAAGGCTATTGGGGATTGACAGTGGGTTTACCCCATTGGATCTCCCCAGTGGACTTAACACAGGGCTTGGGAGGCAAAGGAATCGCTCAGGTGACTCCAATGCTTCCCATAGCTCTAGAGGCTCTCAAGGTCACTCCAGGAAAAGGATGACCACCCCTCAGAGGAGGGAACATGAGGCCAGAATGCAGGAAGCCCAGCTGAGGATCAGGAAGCAGGCGCTAGAAGTAGCCCTGATGGAAGAAAAACTGAACAAGGCTAGGCAACCTAGAGAGAGTGGGTCTATACCCACTGGTGGCAGCATTGTCCCTAAGGACAAAGATAGGGTCTTTGATAATAGGAACCTGTCTAAGGTTGTGCCCCCCTACAAAAGTGGGGATGACATCCACAAATGGATAACTGCTCTTGAGAGAGCCTGCAAAGTACAGCAGGTTCCTGAAGACCAGTGGGCAGCAATCCTCTGGCTCTCCTTTGAAGGAAGAGGCAGAGACAGACTCCTCACTGTTAGAGAAGAGGATGTCAGAAATTACAGAGTCCTGAAGAGTGTTCTGGTAGATGGGTTAGGCTTAACCACTGAACAGTACAGGTTAATGTTCAGAGACACCCAAAAGACACAGACTCAGGACTGGTCTGAATATGTTGAATGTGCCACTAAGGCTTTGGAGGGTTGGTTGCTGGGAAGTAAAGTATCTGATTTTACAGGATTGTATAATTTGATGATGAGAGAACAGATTTTAAATAACTGTCAAAACCAGCAACTGCATCAACACTTGGTTGACTCTGATCTGACCTCTCCCCAAGAATTGGGAAAGAAGGCAGACAAATGGGTCAGAACCAGGGTTAAGCAAAAGAACCAGAACCAGGGCCAAGGGGGTGATCAGAAGAAAACAGACCAAAAGGGTGGAGATCAGAAATCTAAAGACCAGAAGTCTTCAACAGGGCCCCAAACTACTGCTAAGGAGGGTGGGTCCCAACAACAGTCCAAAAAGAAGAAAGAAGGTCAAAAGAAACCCTGGTGCAATCATTGCAAAAATACAACTCACTGGACTAGTGATTGCAAAAAGGGTGGAGCCCCCAACACTGTTGCCCCTAAGGCACCTGCTCCCAGTACTACTGTTAGCAGTGTTGGTCCCCAGACAAAGGGTGTAGTGGGAATCACTATGGGAACGGAAGGAGATTCTGACTTAGACAGAACCCTGACACAGGCAGTCTTGATCTGTGATGGGGACATTGATTTGTCCCTGACTGTGAGCCCCAGTAACCTGGGCAAGTACAGACAGACTCCTTTAATTAATGACAAAGTGGCTCAAGCCTACAGGGACACATGTGCCAGTGTCACTATGGTGACACCAGGCTTTGTGGACCCTGGACAGTACATACCAGGTGAGAACTACCTGGTGACCAATGCCAGCAATGCCACTACTTCACATAGTGTGGCAGTTGTTAACTTCTCATGGGGAGGGGTAACTGGCCTCAAAAGGGTTGTGGTTAGTGCAGACCTCCCAGTAGAATGTTTGTTGGGCAATGACCTAGAGAGTTCTCTATGGTCAGAAGTGGAGTACAGGACTCATGCAGAGATGTTAGGTATATCATCACATGTCCTTCCTGTGACCAGGTCACAGGCCAAAAAGTGCCTCACTGAACCTCAGGTCTTGGATCCTGGAACAATGGACCAAGCAACTACCAAGAAGAAGAACAGGAGGGTCAAGGCTGTGCCTTCCCCCCTGCCTCAGAGTGATGATCAGCCTTCCCAGGAAGCTGATCTAGAGGACCCTGAAGGAACTGTCCCTGAAGAGCTTGAACCTGATCAGGTTGAGTTTCTGGGGACAGGGGGACCTTCAAGGGCTGACTTGAGGCAGGCTCAGTTATCCTGTCCCTCTCTTGAACCCCTCAGACAGCTGGCTGCTGCTGAGGCTGCTGGGAATGCTCAAGGTACCCATAAGGTGTATTGGGATGAAGGACTCCTTTATTCAGAGGCTAGAGACCCCAAGCCTGGTGCTACCAGGAGGTTGGTTATACCTCTGCAATTTAGGGGCTTCCTTCTTACCTTGGCCCATGATATTCCTTTAGCAGGACACTTAGGCCAGAACAAGACTTGGGACAGGCTTGTCCCTCACTTTCACTGGCCTCATATGAATGAAGATACAAAGGAGTTTTGTCGCTCCTGTGTGACCTGCCAAGCCAGTGGCAAATCAGGTGGCACAACAAAGGCCCCCCTAATACCACTACCTGTGGTGGGGGTCCCCTTTGAAAGAGTGGGAATAGACATAGTGGGTCCCATGGATCCTCCCACTGCATCTGGGCACAGATTTATACTGGTGGTAGTGGATCATGCCACCAGGTATCCAGAGGCAATTCCCCTTAGGACCACTACAGCTCCTGTTGTGGCCAGGGCCCTGCTGGGAGTATTCTCCAGAGTGGGGTTTCCTAAGGAGGTAGTATCTGACAGAGGTACCAACTTTATGTCAGGATACTTGACAGCTATGTGGAAGGAATGTGGTGTCAACTACAAGTTCACCACCCCTTATCACCCACAATGCAATGGGCTTGTTGAGAGATTCAACAAGACCCTAAAGGGTATGATCAAAGGATTACCTGAAAAGCTCAGGCGAAGATGGGACATCCTTCTACCCTGCCTTCTGTTTGCTTACAGAGAGGTCCCACAAAAAGGAGTTGGCTACAGCCCCTTTGAATTGTTGTTTGGGCACCCAGTGAGAGGCCCACTGTGTTTGGTGAAGGAAGGATGGGAGTTACCTCTCAAAAAGCCTAAGCAAGACATAGTGGACTATGTACTTGGTCTCCGCTCCAGGATGGCTGAGTATATGGAGAAGGCATCCAAAAACCTTGAGGCAAGCCAGGCCTTACAGAAAGCTTGGCATGACCAAAAGGCTGTCTTGGTTGAGTTTCAGCCAGGACAGAAGGTATGGGTGTTGGAGCCAGTGGCCCCAGCAGCACTCCAAGACAAATGGTCTGGACCCCATACAATCCTGGAAAAGAAGGGAGAGGTCACCTACTTGGTCGACCTAGGAACTCCCAGGAGTCCCCACAGGGTACTCCATGTTAACAGGCTTAAAGCATATGTTGACAGGGCAGACATGGGCTTGCTCAATGCTACAGATGAGGGACAGGAGGAAGAGAGTGACCCTCTCCCAGACCTGTTGTCTCAGAACCCTGAAGATGGCTCAGTTGAAGGAGTGACCCTTGGAGGCAACCTCACTGCCCATCAGCAGACCGAATGTAGACAGGTTCTACAATCATTTTCACATATGTTTTCCTTGATACCTAGTCAAACTGACTGGTGTACCCATGTGGTGGACACTGGTGACAGTCTGCCTGTAAAGAACAAGCTTTACAGACAACCTGACCACGTCAGGGACTGTATAAAGGCTGAGGTACATAAAATGCTGGAATTAGGTGTCATTGAACCCTCAGAGAGCCCCTGGGCTAGCCCAGTGGTTCTAGTCCCCAAACCTCACACCAAAGATGGCAAGAGAGAGATGAGGTTCTGTGTGGATTACAGAGGACTCAATGCTGTCACCAGGACAGATGCACACCCTATTCCAAGGGCAGATGAGCTCATAGACAAACTAGCTTCTGCAAAGTTTTTGAGCACATTTGACTTAACAGCTGGCTATTGGCAAATCAGATTAGCTGAGAAGTCTAAGGCCAAAACAGCATTCTCAACCCCAGGTGGGCACTACCAGTTTGTGGTGATGCCCTTTGGTCTGAAGAATGCACCTGCCACCTTCCAAAGGCTGGTGAACCAAGTCCTTACTGGGTTGGATGACTTTTGCGCAGCATATCTTGATGACATTGCTGTCTTTAGCTCCACCTGGGAGGATCACCTGATCCACCTGAAGAAGGCTCTTGAGGCTCTGCAAAGGGCAGGCCTCACTATCAAGGCTACTAAGTGCCAGATAGGGCAGAGTAAGGTTGTATATTTGGGCCACCTTGTAGGTGGAGGCCAAGTTCAACCACTGGAGAGTAAGATACAATCCATCAAGGACTGGTCCCCTCCAACCACCCAGACTCAAGTTCGAGCTTTCTTGGGCTTGACTGGGTACTACAGGAAGTTTGTTAAGAACTATGGGTCCATTGTGACTCCTCTTAATGATCTGACATCCAAGAAGATGCCCAAAAAGGTTCAGTGGACAGTAAGCTGTCAAAAGGCATTTGATGACCTGAAGGAGGCCATGTGCCTTGCACCTATCCTGAAAAGTCCTGACTACTCCAAAGAGTTTATTGTCCAAACAGATGCTTCTGAGTTGGGTGTGGGAGCTGTGCTGTCACAACTTAATGTAGATGGTCAAGACCAACCCATTGCTTTTATTAGCAGAAGGTTGACCCCCAGAGAGAAGAATTGGTCAGCTATTGAGAGGGAGGCCTTTGCTGTGGTGTGGGCCCTGAAGAAGCTGAGGCCATACTTGTTTGGCACTCACTTCAAGATTCAGACCGACCATAAGCCCCTCTTGTGGCTAAATCAGATGAAGGGTGAAAACCCCAAACTGCTTAGGTGGTCCATTTCCCTACAGGGGATGGACTTTACAGTGGAGCACCGGCCAGGTACTGACCATGGGAATGCAGATGGTCTCTCCAGGTACTTCCTCTCAGGACATGAAGACGAGACTGGTCAAGGCTAGTTTAATGTCCCAGCGTTTGGGGGGGGGGGTTGTGTAGGAGAGTAGGGTCTGCTATCCTATGGTCACCCCAAATTTTTGCTTTTTGCTTCACTGGTTTTTGACATATTGAGGCTGTGGGCCTGCCAATCAGACCCCCAGCCTGCTGTTCTCTCTACTAAATTAAACCTATGCACCCTAGGTGCATAACCAATTGGAAGTGGATCACCCTGTCAGCCCCTGTACCAGTGTACACTAGGTACCCAGGGCATTGGTGTACCCAAGGCCTGCCAGGGGCTGAAGCATGTATTATGCCACCCCAGGCTTGGCCTAACAATTTGACACAACTGGCTGATCACTCAGCTGGGGTAAGTTGGTGTAATCACCTCTTACTTAGGTGTAGTATACCTATACCTAACCTTAAAAGGGGCACCTGGTAACCTATAAGTCACTCCTATGGCAGGCCTTAACAATCCTGAAGGCAGAGTGCTTGGTTCCATGTGAGATGGTGCTCTGGCGTGAGCTGAGCCTGTCTGCAGTGGTCGGAACAACTTCCTTCTACTGTTTCCAGATATCGTCATACCATATACTCTTAAGTGCATTATGAACCTCGCGGTTAAATGCTATCTTTGGTTTGGCTTTATCAAAACATGTCGAGTAAGGTGTCATACGAATTGGAATACTAACCCCTCGCCAATTCTGGCGACGGGGTTAGCATTCCACCCTTCTAGAGGGACACGACATGTACAGTACCTGAAACCCGGGTAAACTCAGACATAGCCTCAGCTCCACAAAATGGATGCTGCCACCACAGACACAAGTCTGCCCTCCTGCTGCTGGGAGTCCTTCCAGCTTGGGAGGTGTGGACAAAGGGTTTCCTGCCAGGGGAGGTGCGTGCACCACCCCAGACAGGATTTTGTGTATTGGTCAGGTAGGGCTTGAAAGAAACCACACATGCCTGAGGCTCACAAGGAGCCTCGGTGCATATGCCAGTTCAAACCGGTCCTGGGGCACACCAGTCCCGGGCCTGGGGCGAGCTGGACAAAGGATTGGGGGTGTAACCACCCCCCTTCCTGGTCCCACCCATAGGGAGGGACCTAGCAGGTAGTCCGGCCCCTAGAATCCGCTTAAAGGTAGGAGCTGTGTCCTAAGACTTCAGACATCCTGGAATCAACTTAACACTAAGAAGAAGACGGGAACTTCGACGCTCTGCTGCACAGAGGACTGAAGCCAATCTCCCCTGTGGTCAGGGAGTGACCACCTTGCTAACGCAAGCACCATCCAGCGAATCAACGTCTGCTTTGCCGCCGCCTCCCGCCAGAGCCCGATGCCAGAGACTGACAAGACATGGACCTCCAGACCTCTCACCGCCCGATCCACAGTCCCTGAAAAGAGGAGACCCGTGGAGGCACCGAGACACGTGGAGCCAGCCATCTTGAAACGACCACGACAAGCTGACAAGTGCAACAACCGAGGCTCCCTCCAAGTTGTGCTTTGGGATCTAAGAAGCCCAACACCCGAGCAGCATCTGCACCAAAGGTGAGCCCTCCAGCATCTCCACGATCTGCGTGGGGCCCTTCTGCATTTAGCCACTCGACGCGCCTAACCGGTTGCTGGCCTGCTGGCTAGTAGCCATCTTGGCGACGAACTCTACAAAATACACCACTGGTCTGGTTGCTCCAGACTGGCCCTTGCTCCCCTCCAAAGGAGCAGTCCTTCTGACCTTGCTGGTCAGAACCATCAGCTTATTTCATCTCCTACAACAATTGCTTTTGCCAAGGCTTGTTTGCTTCGATCAAGTTGCCGACACCGCCGACAGCGAGAGCCTGCGTGGGACAGGTCGTGAACCGACTCCTGGACGTCATCGACCTCCAGGGACCACGTGGCTGCAGAGACAAGCTACACCTTTCTTCCTGTTTGCACCCGACATTGCCTGGTACCCACCTGGTGCCACGCTGGTCACTGGCTAGTGACTGTGAACACTGTCCCCTCTGCTTACAGGTCTTCAACATCTCCGATCCACTCTTGGATCCACTGCATCTCTCCCGGACCGACCGCCTGCAGCATCTTTGTCTTCAGGCTCCACGGAACAGATAGAAGAAACCCGACGCACTTCGAGGCCTATGCACCCGCTTCCTGTGGGTGAGGTAAAGCTGGCACACCTGTGCCCAAGTGTAGTATTACATCTCTAGTGCCTGTGTTCCAAATCTTGAGTTCCTAGTCCATCCGGAAGATCCTCTTTGCAGTAACTTTGTACTTTTTACGCACCCATTGAAACCTATGGGAGCACGCGTGTGACTATTTGCTCTGCACACGCCACCCGTGGACCTCCTGGTCACTAACTGAAGTTAGCTCCTTGTAGGCCCAGCGATTCTAGAGGCCCTAGGCCTTTTCCCTTTTTCTGTTCGTGGTACTTATACCACTATTTTAGTATATGGTTTGAGCGGCCACCAGGGCCTATCCATATAAAGTGCAACTTCTGTGTATTCTACTGTAATCTTGTTTGACGATTTGTGCTCCTGTGCTCATAAAGAGACTAGGGGTTACTTTGAGAAATAAATACATATATATTTTGAATATATATCTGTGTGGTGTCCTTTCATTGGTATAAAAGGGGGTTGCATTTGGTAAAACAGCTGGCTTAACACGCTTCACGAGTTTAGCCTCAAAGACTGCTTAGCCTACGCTACCACTAGGGCAGCTAGTCCGAAAAGGTTGACTTACAACCACACCATAAGGGTTGCTTGGCATGGTACAAGGTGATCACTTTAACTAGTGAGCATCATATACCAGGCCAACTTCTCACAATAACCAATTGGAAGTGGATCACCCTGTGAGCCCCTGTACCAGTTTACACTAGGTACCCAGGGCATTGGTGTATCTAAGGCCTACCAAGGGCTGAAGCATGTATTGTGCCACCCCTGGCCTGGCCTAACAAATTTGACACAACTGGCTGATCACTCAGCTGGGGTAAGTTGGTGTAACCACCTCTTACTTAGGTGTATTATACCTATACCTAACCTTAAATGGGACACATGTTAACCTATAAGTCACTCCTATGGCAGGCCTTAACAATCCTGAAGGCAGAGTGCTTGGTTCCATGTGAGATGGTGCTCTGGCATGAGCTGAGCCTGTCTGCAGTGGTCGGAACAACTTCCTTCTACTGTTTCAAGATATCGTCATACCATATACTCTTAAGTGCATTATGAACCTCGCGGTTAAATGCTATCTTTGGTTTGGCTTTATCAAAACATGTCGAGTAAGGTGTCATACGAATTGGAATACTAACCCCTCGCCAATTCTGGCAACGGGGTTAGCATTCCACCCTTCTAGAGGGACACGACATGTACAGTACCTGAAACCCGGGTAAAATCAGACATAGCCTCAGCTCCACAAAATGGATGCTGCCACCACAGACACAAGTCTGCCCTCCTGCTGCTGGGAGTCCTTCCAGCTTGGGAGGTGTGGACAAAGGGTTTCCTGCCAGGGGAGGTGCGTGCACCACCCCAGACAGGATTTTGTGTATTGGTCAGGTAGGGCTTGAAAGAAACCAGACATGCCTGTGGCTCACAAGGAGCCTCGGTGCATATGCCAGTTCAATCCAGTCCTGGGGCACACCAGTCCCGGGCCTGGGGCGAGCTGGACAAAGGATTGGGGGTGTAACCACCCCCCTTCCTGGTCCCACCCTTAGGGAGGGACCTAGCAGGTAGTCCGGCCCCTAGAATCCGCTTAAAGGTAGGAGCTGTGTCCTAAGACTTCAGACATCCTGGAATCAACTTGAAACTAAGAAGAAGACGGGAACTTCGACATTCTGCTGCACAGAAGACTGAAGGAAATCTCCCCTGTGGTCAGGGAGTGACCACCTTGCTAACGCAAGCACCATCCAGCGAATCAACGTCTGCTTTGCCGCCGCCTCCCGCCGGAGCCCGAGCCCAGAGACTGACAAGACCTGGACCTCCAGACCTCTCACCGCCCGATCCACAGTCCCTGGAAAGAGGAGACCCGTGGAGGCAACAAGACACGTGGAGCCAGCCATCTTGAAACGACCACGACAAGCTGCAAGTGCAACAACCGAGGCTCCCTCCAAGTTGTGCTTTGGGATCTGAGTAGCCCAACCCTCGAGCAGCATCTGCACCAAAGGTGAGCCCTCCAGCATCTCCACGATCTGCGTGGGGCCCTTCTGCATTTTGCCACTCAACGCGCCTAACCGGTTGCTGGCGCGATGGCTAGTGGCCATCTTGGCGACGAACTTCAAGAACTACACCGCTGGTCTGGTTGCTCCAGACTGGCCCTTGCTCCCCTCCAAAGGAGCAATTCCTCTGACCTTGCTGGTCAGAACCATCAGCTTATTTTGTTTTCCACAACAATTGCTTTTGCTAAGGCTTGTTTGCTTCGATCAAGTCGCCGACAGCGCCGTCAGCGAGAGCCTGCGTGGGACAGCTTGTGAACCGACTCCTGGACATCGTCGACCTTCAGGGACCACGTGGCTGCAGAGACAAGCTACACCTTTCTTCCTGTTTGCACCCGACGTCGCCTGGTACCCACCTGGTGCCACGCTGGTCACTGGCTAGTGACTGTGAACACTGTCCCCTCTGCTTACAGGTCTTCTACAACTCCGATCCACTCTTGGATCCACCGTATCCCTTCCGGACCGACCGCCTGCAGCATCTTTGTCCACAGGCTCCATTGAACAGATAGAAGAAACCCGACGCACTTCGAGGCCTATGCACCCGCTTCCTGTGGGTGAGGTAAAGCTGGCACTCCTGTGCCCAAGTGTAGAGAATCATCTCTAGTGTCTGTGTTTCCGATCTCGAGTTCATAGTCCATCCGGAAGATCCTTTTTGCAGTAACTTTGTAACTTTTACGCACCCATTGAAAACCTATGGGAGCACGCGTGTGACTATTTGCTCTGCACACGCAACCCGTGGACCTCCTGGTCACTAACTGAAGTTAGCTCCTTGTAGGCCCAGCGATTCTAGAGGCCCTAGGCCTTTTCCCTTTTCTGTTCGTGGTACTTATACCACTATTTTAGTATATGGTTTGAGCGGCCACCAGGGCCTATACATATAAAGTGCAACTTCTGTCTATTCTACTGTAATCTTGTTTGACGATTTGTGCTCCTGTGCTCATAAAGAGACTAGGGGTTACTTTGAGAAATAAATACATATATATTTTGAATATATATCTGTGTGGTGTCCTTTCATTGGTATAAAAGGGGGTTGCATTTGGTAAAACAGCTTGCTTAACACGTTTCACGAGTTTAGCCTCAAAGACTGCTTAGCCTACGCTACCACTAGGGCAGCTGGTCCGAAAAGGTTGACTTACAACCACACCATAAGGGTTGCTTGGCATGGTACAAGGTGGTCACTTTAACTAGTGAACATCATATACCAGGCCAACTTCTCACATTGGTGGCAGCGATGGGATTTGAGCTTGCTGTGTTTTACCATTGTAATCTCTTGGTTACCAATTGAAAGATCACCTAGGTACCTGTAGGTACATATAAAACAAGATTAGATATACTTAAGTTCTACTGAACTTAGTTGTTGTAGAGCAAAGGGAGTAGCACACCCTGACTACAACTACTAGATAGGTTTAGTAGGTAAACCCAAGTGTAGGTAGATTGCAACACATCCACCCACACGTAAGAGCAATGGCTGGGGCAGAGGGGTCCACTGTACCCATCTCTGTTGAGAGTGACCCCCAGAGGGCACCATCCATCTTTGCTACCCTTAATCAAAATGAGCTCAGGCAGTTGGCAAATATCAGGGGCCTTAAACAGCCCAAGGATCCTACTTCTGCTGAACTCAGGGAGTTTTTACAGGCTGATGAAGATCAGAAAGCTCTCAGGAAAGCCTCCCAGTTAGGCCCCTTAGGGACAGGAACAGGAGGCCCCCCTTCTGAAGATGCTACTGAAGTACCCCTTTCCAATAGCCATCCCTTAGATGAGAATCATACTACAGAGGAGGAAAGTGGTGGGGATACAGAAGGTAGTGAGGATGAAGGGAGAATTAGCCCAGTGCCAAGTGTTATACGTGGCCCAGCTAACTTAAGGCTACTGGGGACTGACAATGGGATCACCCCATTGGATCTCCCTAGTGGACTTAACCAGGGGCTTGGGAGGCAAAGGAATCACTCAGGTGACTCTAATGCTTCTCGCCTCTAGAGGCTCTCAAGGTCACTCCAGGAGAAGGATGACCACCCCTCAGAGGAGGGAGCATGAGGCCAGGATGCAAGAAGCCCAGCTGAGGATCAGGAAGCAGGAGCTAGAAGTAGCCCAGATGGAAGAGAAACTGAGCAAAGCTAGGCAGCATAAAGAGAGTGGGTCTATACCCACTGGTGGCAGCATTGTCCCTAAGGACAAAGATAGGGTCTTTGACAATAGGAACCTGTCTAAGGTTGTGCCCCCCTACAAAAGTGGGGATGGCATCCACAAATGGATGACTGCTCTTGAGAGAGCCTGCAAAGTGCAGCAGGTTCCTGAAGACCAGTGGGCAGCAATCCTCTGGCTCTCCTTTGAAGGAAGAGGCAGAGACAGACTCCTCACTACTAGAGAAGAGGATTTCAGAAATTACAGAGTCCTGAAGAGTGTCCTAGTTGATGGGTTAGGCTTAACCACTGAACAGTACAGGTTAATGTTCAGAGACACCCAGAAGACACAGACTCAGGACTGGTCTGAATACATTGAATGTGCCACTAAGGCTTTGGAGGGTTGGTTGCTGGGAAGTAAGGTATCTGATTATACAGGATTGTACAATTTGATGATGAGAGAACAGATTTTAAATAACTGTCAAAACCAGCAACTGCATCAACACTTGGTTGACTCTGATCTGACCTCTCCCCAAGAATTGGGAAAGAAGGCAGACAAATGGGTCAGAACCAGGGTTAAGCAAAAGAACCAGAACCAGGGCCAAGGGGGTGATCAGAAGAATACAGACCAAAAGGGTTGAGATCAGAAATCTAAAGACCAGAAGTCTTTAACAGGGCCCCAAACTACTGCTAAAGAGGGTGGGTCCCAGCCTAAAGGGAAGAAGAAAGAAGGTCAAAAGAAACCCTGGTGCAATCATTGCAAGAATACAACTCACTGGACTAGTGATTGTAAGAAGGGTGGAGCCCCCAACACTGTTGCCCCTAAGGCACCTGCTCCCAGTACTACTGTTAGCAGTGTTGGTCCCCAGACAAAGGGTGTAGTGGGAATCACTATGGGAACTGAAGGAGATTCTGACTTAGACAGAACCCTGACACAGGCAGTCTTGATCTGTGATGGGGACATTGATTTGTCCCTGACTGTGAGCCCCAGTAACCTGGGCAAGTACAGACAGACTCCTTTAATTAATAAAAAAAAGTGGCTCAAGCCTACAGGGACACATGTGCCAGTGTCACTATGGTGACACCAGGCTTTGTGGACCCTGGACAGTACATACCAGGTGAGAATTACCTGGTGACCAATGCCAGCAATGCCACTACTTCACATAGTGTGGCAGTTGTTAACTTCTCATGGGGAGGGGTAACTGGCCTCAAAAGGGTTGTGGTTAGTGCAGACCTCCCAGTAGAATGTTTGTTGGGCAATGACCTAGAGAGTTCTCTATGGTCTGAAGTGGAGTACAGGACACATGCAGAGATGTTAGGTATATCACCACATGTCCTTGCTGTGACCAGGTCACAGGCCAAAAAGTGCCTGACTGAACCACAGGTCTTGGATCCTGGAACAATGGACCAAGCACCTACCAAGAAGAAGAACAGGAGGGTCAAGGCTGTGCCTTCCCCCCTGCCTCAGAGTGATGATCAACCTTCCCAGGAAGCTGATCTAGAGAACCCTGAAGGAACTGTCCCTGAAGAGCTTGAACCTGATCAGGTTGAGTTTCTGGGGACAGGGGGACCTTCAAGGGCTGACTTGAGGCAGGCTCAGTTATCCTGTCCCTCTCTTGAACCCCTCAGACAGCTGGCTGCTGCTGAGGCTGCTGGGAATGCTCAAGGTACCCATAAAGTGTATTGGGATGATGGGCTCCTTTATTCAGAGGCTAGAGACCCCAAGCCTGGTGCAACCAGGAGGTTGGTTATACCTCTGCAATTTAGGGGCTTCCTTCTTACCTTGGCCCATGATATTCCTTTAGCAGGACACTTAGGCCAGAATAAGACTTGGGACAGGCTTGTCCCTCACTTTCACTGGCCTCATATGAATGAAGATACAAAGGGGTTTTGTCGCTCCTGTGTGACCTGCCATGCCAGTGGCAAATCAGGTGGCACAACAAAGGCCCCCCTAATACCACTACCTGTGGTGGGGGTCCCCTTTGAAAGAGTGGGAATAGATATAGTGGGTCCCATGGATCCTCCCACTGCATCTGGGCACAGATTTATACTTGTGGTAGTGGATCATGCCACCAGGTAGCCAGAGGCAATTCCCCTTAGGACCACTACAGCACCTGTTGTGGCCAGGGCCCTGCTGGGAGTATTCTCCAGAGTGGGGTTTCCTAAGTAGGTGGTTTCTGACAGAGGTACCAACTTCATGTCAGGATACTTGACAGCTATGTGGAAGGAATGTGGTTTCAACTACAAGTTCACCACTCCTTATCACCCACAATGCAATGGGCTTGTTGAGAGATTCAACAAGACCCTAAAGGGTATGATCAAAGGATTACCTGAAAAGCTCAGGCGAAGATGGGACATCCTTCTACCCTGCCTTCTGTTTGCTTACAGAGAGGTCCCACAAAAGGGGGTTGGCTACAGCCCCTTTGAATTGTTGTTTGGGCACCCTGTAAGAGGCCCACTGTGTTTAGTGAAGGAAGGATGGGAGTTACCTCTCAAAAAGCCTAAACAAGACATAGTGGACTATGTACTTGGTCTCCGCTCCAGGATGGCTGAGTATATGGAGAAGGCATCCAAAAACTTTGAGGCAAGCCATGCCTTACAGAAAGCTTGGCATGACCAAAAGGCTGTCTTGGTTGAGTTTCAGCCAGGACAGAAGGTATGGGTGTTGGAGCCAGTGGCCCCAGCAGCACTCCAAGACAAATGGTCTGGACCCCATACAATCCTGGAAAAGAAGGGAGAGGTCACCTACTTGGTGGACCTAGGAACTCCCAGGAGCCCCCACAGGGTACTCCATGTTAACAGGTTAAAAGCATATGTTGACAGGGCAGACATGGGCTTGCTCATGGCTACAGATGAGGGACAGGAGGAAGAGAGTGACCCTCTCCCAGACCTGTTGTCTCAGAACCCTGAAGATGGCTCAGTTGAAGGAGTGACCCTTGGAGGCAACCTCACTGCCCATCAGCAGACTGAATGTAGGCAAGTTCTACAATCATTTCAACATCTGTTTTCCCTAATACCTAGCCAAACTGACTGGTTTACCCATGTGGTGGACACTGGTGACAGTCTGCCTGTAAAGAACAAGCTTTACAGACAACCTGACCACGTCAGGGACTGTATAAAGGCTGAGGTACATAAAATGCTGGACTTAGGTGTCATTGAACCCTCAGAGAGCCCCTGGGCTAGCCCAGTGGTTCTGGTCCCCAAACCTCACACCAAAGATGGCAAGAGAGAGATGAGGTTCTGTGTGGACTACAGGGGTCTCAATGCTGTCACCAGGACAGATGCACACCCTATTCCAAGGGCAGATGAGCTCATAGACAAACTAGCTTCTGCTAAGTTTTTGAGCACATTTGACTTAACAGCTGGCTATTGGCAAATCAGATTAGCTGAGGAGTCTAAGGCCAAAACAGCATTCTCAACCCCAGGTGGGCACTACCAATTTGTGGTGATGCCCATTGGTCTGAAGAATGCACCTGCCACCTTCCAAAGGCTGGTGAACCAAGTCCTTACTGGGTTGGATGAGTTTTGTGCAGCATATCTTGATGACATTGCTGTCTTTAGCTCCACCTGGGAGGATCACCTGATCCACCTGAAGAAGGCTCTTGAGGCTCTGCAAAGGGCAGGCCTCACTATCAAGGCTACTAAGTGCCAGATAGGGCAGAGTAAGGTTGTGTATTTGGGCCACCTTGTAGGTGGAGGCCAAGTTCAACCACTGGAGAGTAAGATACAATCCATCAAGGACTGGTCTCCTCCAACCACCCAGACTCAAGTTCGAGCTTTCTTGGGCTCAACTGGGTACTACAGGAAGTTTGTTAAGAACTATGGGTCCATTGTGACTCCTCTTAATGATCTGACATCCAAGAAGATGCCCAAAAAGGTTCAGTGGACAGTAAGCTGTCAAAAGGCATTTGATGACCTGAAGGAGGCCATGTGCTCTGCACCTATCCTGAAAAGTCCTGACTACTCCAAAGAGTTTATTGTCCAAACAGATGCTTCTGAGTTGGGTGTGGGAGCTGTGCTGTCACAACTTAATGTAGATGGTCAAGACCAACCCATTGCTTTTATTAGCAGGAGGGTGACCCCCAGAGAGAAGAATTGGTCAGCTATTGAGAGGGAGGCCTTTGCTGTGGTGTGGGCCCTGAAGAAGCTGAGGCCATACTTGTTTGGCACTCACTTCAAGATTCAGACCGACCATAAGCCCCTCTTGTGGCTAAATCAGATGAAGGGTGAAAACCCCAAACTGCTTAGGTGGTCCATTTCCCTACAGGGGATGGACTTTACAGTGGAGCACCGGCCAGGTACTGACCATGGGAATGCAGATGGTCTCTCCAGGTACTTCCACTTAGGACATGAAGACGAGACTGGTCAAGGCTAGTTTAATGTCCCAGCGTTTGGGGGGGGGGGTTGTGTAGGAGAGTAGGGTCTGCTATCCTATGGTCACCCCAAATTTTTGCTTTTTGCTTCACTGGTTTTTGACATATTGAGGCTGTGGGCCTGCCAATCAGACCCCCAGCCTGCTGTTCTCTCTACTAAATTTACACTATGCACCCTAGGTGCATAACCAATTGGAAGTGGATCACCCTGTGAGCCCCTGTACCAGTGTACACTAGGTACCCAGGGCATTGGTGTATCTAAGGCCTACCAAGGGCTGAAGCATGTATTGTGCCACCCCTGGCCTGGCCTAACAAATTTGACACAACTGGCTGATCACTCAGCTGGGGTAAGTTGGTGTAACCACCTCTTACTTAGGTGTAGTATACCAATACCTAACCTTAAATGGGACACATGTTAACCTATAAGTCACTCCTATGGCAGGCCTTAACAATCCTGAAGGCAGAGTGCTTGGTTCCATGTGAGATGGTGCTCTGGCATGAGCTGAGCCTGTCTGCAGTGGTCGGAACAACTTCCTTCTACTGTTTCCAGATATCGTCATACCATATACTCTTAAGTGCATTATGAACCTCGCGGTTAAATGCTATCTTTGGTTTGGCTTTATCAAAACATGTCGAGTAAGGTGTCATACGAATTGGAATACTAACCGCTCGCCAATTCTGGCAACGGGATTAGCATTCCACCCTTCTAGAGGGACACGACATGTACAGTACCTGAAACCCGGGTAAAATCAGACATAGCCTCAGCTCCACAAAATGGATGCTGCCACCACAGACACAAGTCTGCCCTCCTGCTGCTGGGAGTCCTTCCAGCTTGGGAGGTGTGGACAAAGGGTTTCCTGCCAGGGGAGGTGCGTGCACCACCCCAGACAGGATTTTGTGTATTGGTCAGGTAGGGCTTGAAAGAAACCAGACATGCCTGTGGCTCACAAGGAGCCTCGGTGCATATGCCAGTTCAATCCGGTCCTGGGGCACACCAGTCCCGGGCCTGGGGCGAGCTGGACAAAGGATTGGGGGTGTAACCACCCCCCTTCCTGGTCCCACCCTTAGGGAGGGACCTAGCAGGTAGTCCGGCCCCTAGAATCCGCTTAAAGGTAGGAGCTGTGTCCTAAGACTTCAGACATCCTGGAATCAACTTGAAACGAAGAAGAAGACGGGAACTTCGACATTCTGCTGCACAGAAGACTGAAGGAAATCTCCCCTGTGGTCAGGGAGTGACCACCTTGCTAACGCAAGCACCATCCAGCGAATCAACGTCTGCTTTGCCGCCGCCTCCCGCCGGAGCCCGAGCCCAGAGACTGACAAGACCTAGACCTCCAGACCTCCCACCACCCGATCCACAGTCCCTGAAAAGAGGAGACCCGTGGAGGCAACAAGACACGTGGAGCCAGCCATCTTGAAACGACCACGACAAGCTGCAAGTGCAACAACCGAGGCTCCCTCCAAGTTGTGCTTTGGAATCTGAGAAGCCCAACCCTCGAGCAGCATCTGCACCAAAGGTGAGCCCTCCAGCATCTCCACGATCTGTGTGGGGCCCTTCTGCATTTTGCCACTCGACGCGCCTAACCGGTTGCTGGCCCGCTGGTTAGTGGCCTTCTTGGCGACAAACTTCAAGAACTACACCGCTGGTCTGGTTGCTCCAGACTGGCCCTTGCTCCCCTCCAAAGGAGCAATCTCTCTGACCTTGCTGGTCAGAGCCATCAGCTTATTTCATTTTCCACAACAATTGCTTTTGCCAAGGCTTGTTTGCTTTAATGAAGTCGCTGACAGCGCCGACAGCGAGAGCCTGCGTGGAACAGCTAGTGAACCGACTCCTGGACGTCGTTGACCTTTAGGGACCACGTGGCTGCAGAGACAAGCTACACCTTTCTTCCTGTTTGCACCTGACATCGCCTGGTACCCACCTGGTGCCACGCTGGTCACTGGCTAGTGACTGTGAACACTGTCCCCTCTGCTTACAGGTCTTCTACAACTCCGATCCACTCTTGGATCCACCGCATCCCTTCCGGACCGACCGCCTGCAGCATCTTTGTCCACAGGCTCCATTGAACAGATAGAAGAAACCCAACGCACATCGAGGCCTATGCACCCGCTTCCTGTGGGTGAGGTAAAGCTGGCACTCCGGTGCCCAAGTGTAGAGAATCATCTCTAGTGTCTGTGTTTCCAATCTTGAGTTCATAGTCCATCCGGAAGATCCTTTTTGCAGTAACTTTGTAACTTTTACGCACCCATTGAAAACCTATGGGAGCACGCGTGTGACTATTTGCTCTGCACACGCAACCCGTGGACCTCCTGGTCACTAACTGAAGTTAGCTCCTTGTAGGCCCAGCGATTCTAGAGGCCCTAGGCCTTTTCCCTTTTCTGTTCGTGGTACTTATACCACTATTTTAGTATATGGTTTGAGCGGCTACCAGGGCCTATCCATATAAAGTGCAACTTCTGTGTATTCTACTGTAATCTTGTTTGACGATTTGTGCTCCTGTGCTCATAAAGAGACTAGGGGTTACTTTGAGAAATAAATACATATATATTTTGAATATATATCTGTGTGGTGTCCTTTCATTGGTATAAAAGGGGGTTGCATTTGGTAAAACAGCTTGCTTAACACGTTTCACGAGTTTAGCCTCAAAGACTGCTTAGCCTACGCTACCACTAGGGCAGCTGGTCCGAAAAGGTTGACTTACAACCACACCATAAGGGTTGCTTGGCATGGTACAAGGTGGTCACTTTAACTAGTGAACATCATATACCAGGCCAACTTCTTACATTTCCCAAGGTGCCCGCAGAGCTAGGGTTCAAAAACTACAGCTAGTCATTTTGCCAAAAAAGGGTCATTTTTCACTGCGAAATTGAGGTGTGACCACGTTGCGTTTTGCGCCGTTTCCTGTCGCGGGCACTAGGCCGAACCACACAAGTGAGGTACCGTTTTTCTCGTAAGACTTTGGGGAAAGCGGGGTGGGTGGAAATTTGTGGATCCACGCAGATTCCGGAACTTTCCACCACAGAAATGTGGGGACAATGTGTTTTTTTGGACAATTTTTTAGGTTTGCAAGGGATTCTGGGTAACAGACCCTGGTGGGAGGCAGTCAAGTCACCCCATCCTGGATTCCCCTGGGTGTCTAGTTTTCAAAAATGTATAGGTTTGCTAGGTTTCCCAAGGCGCCCGCAGAGCTAGGGTTCAAAAACTACAGCTAGTAGTTTTGCCAAAAAAGGGTCATTTTTCACTGCGAAATTGAGATGTGACCATGTTGCGTTTTGCGCCGTTTCCTGTCGTGGGCACTAGGCCGACCCACACAAGTGAGGTACCGTTTTTCTCATAAGACTTTGGGAAACGCGGGGTGGGTGGAAATTTGTGGATCCACGCAGATTCCGGAACTTTCCACTACAGAAATGTGGGGAAAATGTGTTTTTTTTGACAATTTTTTAGGTTTGCAAGGGATTCTGGGTAACAGACCCTGGTGAGAGGCAGTCAAGTCACCCCATCCTGGATTCCCCTGGGTGTCTAGTTTTCAAAAATGTATAGGTTTGCTAGGTTTCCCAAGGTGCCCGCAGAGCTAGGGTTCAAAAACTACAGCTAGTCATTTTGCCAAAAAAGGGTCATTTTTCACTGCGAAATTGAGGTGTGACCACGTTGCGTTTTGCGCCGTTTCCTGTCACGGGCACTAGGCCGACCCACACAAGTGAGGTACCGTTTTTCTCGTAAGACTTTGGGGAACGCGGGGTGGGTGGAAATTTAGGGATCCACACAGATTCCGGAACTTTCCACTACAGAAATGTGGGGAAAATGTGTTTTTTTGGCCAATTTTTTAGGTTTGCAAGGGATTCTGGGTAACAGACCCTGGTGGGAGGCAGTCAAGTCACCCCATCCTGGATTCCCCTGGGTGTCTAGTTTTCAAAAATGTATAGGTTTGCTAGGTTTCCCAAGGTGCCCGCAGAGCTAGGGTTCAAAAACGACAGCTAGTCGTTTTGCCAAAAAAGGGTCATTTTTCACTGCGAAATTGAGGTGTGACCACGTTGCGTTTCGCGCCGTTTCCTGTCGCGGGCACTAGGCCGACCCACACAAGTGAGGTACCTATTTTCTCGCAAGACTTTGGGGAACGCGGGGTGGGTGGAAATTTGTGGATCCACGCAGATTCCGGAACTTTCCACCACAGAAATGTGGGGAAAATGTGTGTTTTTTGACAATGTTTCAGGTTTGCAAGGGATTCTGGGTAACAGACCCTGGTGGGAGTCAGTAAAGTCACCCCATACTGGATTCCCCTGGGTGTCTAGTTTTCAAAAATGTATAGGTTTGCTAGGTTTCCCAAGGTGCCCGCAGAGCTAGTGTTCAAAAACTACAGCTAGTCCTTTTTCCAAAAAAGGGTCATTTTTCACTGCGAAATTGAGATGTGACCACGTTGCGTTTTGCGCCGTTTCCTGTCGCGGGCACTAGGCCGACCCACACAACTGAGGTACTGTTTTTCTCGTAAGACTTTGGGGAACGCGGGGTGGGTAGAAATTTGCGGATCCACACAGATTCCGGAACTTTCCACCACAGAAATGTGGGGAAAATGTGTTTTTTTTGACAATTTCTTAGGTTTGCAAGGGATTCTGGGTAACAGACCCTGGTGGGAAGCAGTCAAGTCACCCCATCCTGGATTCCCCTGGGTGTCTAGTTTTCAAAAATGTATAGGTTTGCTAGGTTTCCCAAGGTGCCCGCAGAGCTAGGGTTCAAAAACTACAGCTAGTCATATTGCCAAAAAAGGGTCATTTTTCACTGCGAAATTGAGATGTGACCACGTTGCGTTTTGCGCCATTTCCTGTCGCGGGCACTAGGCCGACCCACACAAGTGAGGTACCGTTTTTCTCGCAAGACTTTGGGGAATGTGGGGTGGGTGGAAATTTGTGGCTCCACGCAGATTCCGGAACTTTCCACTTCAGAAATGTGGGGAAAATGTGTTTTTTTAGACAATTTTTTAGGTTGGAAGGGATTCTGGGTAACAGACCCTGGTGGGAGGCAGTCAAGTCACCCCATCCTGGATTCCCCTGGGTGTCTAGTTTTCAAAAATGTATAGGTTTGCTAGGTTTCCCAAGGTGCCCGCAGAGCAAGGGTTCAAAAACGACAGCTAGTCGTTTCGCCAAAAAAGGGTCATTTTTCACTGCGAAATTGAGGTGTGACCACGATGCGTTTTGCGCCATTTCCTGTCTCGGGCACTAGGCCGACCCACACAAGTGAGTTACCGTTTTTCTCGTAAGACTTTGGGGAACGAGGGGTGGGTGGAAATTTGTGGATCCACGCAGATTCCGGAACTTTCCACGACAGAAATGTGGGGAAAATGTGTTTTTTTAGACAATTTTTTAGGTTTGCAAGGGATTCTGGGTAACAGACCCTGGTGGGAGGCAGTCAAGTCACCCCATCCTGGATTCCCCTGGGTGTCTAGTTTTCAAAAATGTATAGGTTTGCTAGGTTTCCTGTAGGAGAGTAGGGTCTGCTATCCTATGGTCACCCCAAATTTTTGCTTTTTGCTTCACTGGTTTTTGACATATTGAGGCTGTGGGCCTGCCAATCAGACCCCCAGCCTGCTGTTCTCTCTACTAAATTAAAACTATGCACCCTAGGTGCATAACCAATTGGAAGTGGATCACCCTGTCAGCCCCTGTACCAGTGTACACTAGGTACCCAGGGCATTGGTGTACCCAAGGCCTGCCAAGGGCTGAAGCATGCATTATGCCACCCCAGGCTTGGCCTAACAATTTGACACAACTGGCTGATCACTCAGCTGGGGTAAGTTGGTGTAATCACCTCTTACTTAGGTGTAGTATACCTATACCTAACCTTAAATGGGACACCTAGTAACCTATAAGTCACTCCTATGGCAGGCCTTAACAATCCTGAAGGCAGAGTGCGTGGTTCCATGTGAGATGGTGCTCTGGCATGAGCTGAGCCTGTCTGCAGTGGTCGGAACAACTTCCTTCTACTGTTTCCAGATATCGTCATACCATATACTCTTAAGTGCATTATGAACCTCGCGGTTAAATGCTATCTTTGGTTTGGCTTTATCAAAACATGTCGAGTAAGGTGTCATACGAATTGGAATACTAACCCCTCGCCAATTCTGGTGACGGGGTTAGCATTCCACCCTTCTAGAGGGACACGACATGTACAGTGCCTGAAACCCGGGTAAAATCAGACATAGCCTCAGCTCCACAAAATGGATGCTGCCACCACAGACACAAGTCTGCCCTCCTGCTGCTGGGAGTCCTTCCAGCTTGGGAGGTGTGGACAAAGGGTTTCCTGCCAGGGGAGGTGCGTGCACCACCCCAGACAGGATTTTGTGTATTGGTCAGGTAGGGCTTGAAAGAAACCAGACATGCCTGTGGCTCACAAGGAGCCTCGGTGCATATGCCAGTTCAAACCGGTCCTGGGGCACACCAGTCCCGGGCCTGGGGCGAGCTGGACAAATGATTGGGGGTGTAACCACCCCCCTTCCTGGTCCCACCCATAGGGAGGGACCTAGCAGGTAGTCCGGCCCCTAGAATCCGCTTAAAGGTAGGAGCTGTGTCCTAAGACTTCAGACATCCTGGAATCAACTTAACACTAAGAAGAAGACGGGAACTTCGACGCTCTGCTGCACAGAGGACTGAAGCCAATCTCCCCTGTGGTCAGGGAGTGACCACCTTGCTAACGCAAGCACCATCCAGCGAATCAACGTCTGCTTTGCCGCCGCCTCCCGCCGGAGCCCGAGCCCAGAGACTGACAAGACCTGGACCTCCAGACCTCTCACCGCCCGATCCACAGTCCCTGAAAAGAGGAGACCCGTGGAGGCACCGAGACACGTGGAGCCAGCCATCTTGGAACGACTACGACAAGCTGACAAGTGCAACAACTGAGGCTCCCTCCAAGTTGTGCTTTGGGATCTGAGAAGCCCAACACCCGAGCAGCATCTGCACCAAAGGTGAGCCCTCCAGCATCTCCACAATCTGCGTGGGGCCCTTCTGCATTTTGCCACTCGACGCGCCTAACCGGTTGCTGGCCCGCTGGCTAGTAGCCATCTTGGCGACGAACTTCAAGAAATACACCACTGGTCTGGTTGCTCCAGACTAGCCCTTGCTCCCCTCCAAAGGAGCAGTCCTTCTGACCTTGCTGGTCAGAACCATCAGCTTATTTCCTTTTCCTACAACAATTGCTTTTGCCAAGGCTTGTTTGCTTCGATCAAGTCGCCGTCACCGCCGACAGCGAGAGCCTGCGTGGGACAGCTCGTGACTCGACTCCCGGACGTCGTCGACCTCCAGGGACCACGTGGCTGCAGAGACAAGCTACACCTTTCTCCCTGTTTGCACCCGACATTGCTTGGTACCCACCTGGTGCCACGCCGGTCACTGGCTAGTGACTGTGAACACTGTCCCCTCTGCTTACAGGTCTTCAACATCTCCGATCCACTCTTGGATCCACTGCATCTCTCCCGGACCGACCGCCTGCAACATCTTTGTCTTCAGGCTCCACCGAACAGATAGAAGAAACCCGACGCACTTCGAGGCCTATGCACCCGCTTCCTGTGGGTGAGGTAAAGCTGGCACACCTGTGCCCAAGTGTAGTATTACATCTCTAGTGCCTGTGTTCCAAATCTTGAGTTCCTAGTCCATCCGGAAGATCCTCTTTGCAGTAACTTTGTACTTTTTACGCACCCATTGAAACCTATGGGAGCACGCGTGTGACTATTTGCTCTGCACACGCCACCCGTGGACCTCCTGGTCACTAACTGACGTTAGCTCCTTGTAGGCCCAGCGATTCTAGAGGCCCTAGGCCTTTTCCCTTTTCTGTTCGTGGTACTTATACCACTATTTTAGTATATGGTTTGAGTGGCCACCAGGGCCTATCCATATAAAGTGCAACTTCTGTGTATTCTACTGTAATCTTGTTTGACGATTTGTGCTCCTGTGCTCATAAAGAGACTAGGGGTTACTTTGAGAAATAAATACATATATATTTTGAATATATATCTGTGTGGTGTCCTTTCATTGGTATAAAAGGGGGTTGCATTTGGTAAAACAGCTGGCTTAACACGCTTCACGAGTTTAGCCTCAAAGACTGCTTAGCCTACGCTACCACTAGGGCAGCTAGTCCGAAAAGGTTGACTTACAACCACACCATAAGGGTTGCTTGGCATGGTACAAGGTGATCACTTTAACTAGTGAGCATCATATACCAGGCCAACTTCTCACATTGGTGAGCAGCGGTTGGATTTGAGCTTGCTGTGTTTTACCATTGTAATCTCTTGGTTACCAATTGAAAGATCACATAGGTACCTGTAGGTACATATAAAACAAGATTAGATATACATAAGTTCTACTGAACTTAGTTGTTGTAGAGCAAAGGGAGTAGCACACCCTGACTACAACTACTAGATAGGTTTAGTAGGTAAACCCAAGTGTAGGTAGATTGCAACACATCCACCCACACTTAAGAGCAATGGCCGGGGCAGAGGGGTCCACTGTACCCATCTCTGTTGAGAGTGACCCCCAGAGGGCACCATCCAGCTTTGCTACCCTTAATCAGAATGAGCTCAGGCATTTGGCAACTCTTAGAGGCCTTAAACAGCCCAAGAACCCTACCTCTGCTGAGCTCAGAGAACTCTTACAGAATGATGAGAATCAGAGAGAACTCAAGAAAGCTTCCCAGTTAGCCCCCTTAGGGTCAGGAACAGGAGGCCCCCCTTCTGAAGATGCTACAGAGGTACCCAGTACCAATAGCCATCCCTTAGATGAGAATCATACTACAGGGGAGGAAAGTGGTGAGGATACAGAAAGTAGTGATGATGAAGGGAGAACTAGCCCAGTGCCAAGTATTATACTTGGCCCAGCTAAACTAAGGCTATTGGGGACTGACAATTGGTTTACCCCATTGGATCTCCCCAGTGGACTTAACACAGGGCTTGGGAGGCAAAGGAATCGCTCAGGTGACTCCAATGCTTCTCATGGCTCTAGAGGCTCTCAAGGTCACTCCAGGAAAAGGATGACCACCCCTCAGAGGAGGGAACATGAGGCCAGAATGCAGGAAGCCCAGCTGAGGATCAGGAAGCAGGAGCTAGAAGTAGCCCTGATGGAAGAAAAACTGAACAAGGCTAGGCAACCTAGAGAGAGTGGGTCTATACCCACTGGTGGCAGCATTGTCCCTAAGGACAAAGATAGGGTCTTTGATAATAGGAACCTGTCTAAGGTTGTGCCCCCCTACAAAAGTGGGGATGACATCCACAAATGGATCACTGCTCTTGAGAGAGCCTGCAAAGTACAGCAGGTTCCTGAAGACCAGTGGGCAGCAATCCTCTGGCTCTCCTTTGAAGGAAGAGGCAGAGACAGACTCCTCACTGTTAGAGAAGAGGATGTCAGAAACTACAGAGTCCTGAAGAGTGTTCTGGTAGATGGGTTAGGCTTAACCACTGAACAGTACATGTTAATGTTCAGAGACACCCAAAAGACACAGACTCAGGACTGGTCTGAATATGTTGAATGTGCCACTAAGGCTTTGGAGGGTTGGTTGCTGGGAAGTAAGGTATCTGATTTTACAGGATTGTATAATTTGATGATGAGAGAACAGATTTTAAATAACTGTCAAAACCAGCAACTGCATCAACACTTGGTTGACTCTGATCTGACCTCTCCCCAAGAATTGGGAAAGAAGGCAGACAAATGGGTCAGAACCAGGGTTAAGCAAAAGAACCAGAACCAGGGCCAAGGGGGTGATCAGAAGAAAACAGACCAAAAGGGTGGAGATCAGAAATCTAAAGACCAGAAGTCTTCAACAGGGCCCCAAACTACTGCTAAGGAGGGTGGGTCCCAACAACAGTCCAACAAGAAGAAAGAAGGTCAAAAGAAACCCTGGTGCAATCATTGCAAAAATACAACTCACTGGACTAGTGATTGCAAAAAGGGTGGAGCCCCCAACACTGTTGCCCCTAAGGCACCTGCTCCCAGTACTACTGTTAGCAGTGTTGGTCCCCAGACGAAGGGTGTAGTGGGAATCACTATGGGAACTGAAGGAGATTCTGACTTAGACAGAACCCTGACACAGGCAGTCTTGATCTGTGATGGGGACATTGATTTGTCCCTGACTGTGAGCCCCAGTAACCTGGGCAAGTACAGACAGACTCCTTTAATTAATGACAAAGTGGCTCAAGCCTACAGGGACACATGTGCCAGTGTCACTATGGTGACACCAGGCTTTGTGGACCCTGGACAGTACATACCAGGTGAGAACTACCTGGTGACCAATGCCAGCAATGCCACTACTTCACACAGTGTGGCAGTTGTTAACTTCTCATGGGGAGGGGTAACTGGCCTCAAAAGGGTTGTGGTTAGTGCAGACCTCCCAGTAGAATGTTTGTTGGGCAATGACCTAGAGAGTTCTCTATGGTCAGAAGTGGAGTACAGGACTCATGCAGAGATGTTAGGTATATCATCACATGTCCTTGCTGTGACCAGGTCACAGGCCAAAAAGTGCCTCACTGAACCTCAGGTCTTGGATCCTGGAACAATGGACCAAGCACCTACCAAGAAGAAGAACAGGAGGGTCAAGGCTGTGCCTTCCCCCCTGCCTCAGAGTGATGATCAGCCTTCCCAGGAAGCTGATCTAGAGGACCCTGAAGGAACTGTCCCTGAAGAGCTTGAACCTGATCAGGTTGAGTTTCTGGGGACAGGGGGACCTTCAAGGGCTGACTTGAGGCAGGCTCAGTTATCCTGTCCCTCTCTTGAACCCCTCAGACAGCTGGCTGCTGCTGAGGCTGCTGGGAATGCTCAAGGTACCCATAAAGTGTATTGGGATGAAGGGCTCCTTTATTCAGAGGCTAGAGACCCCAAGCCTGGTGCTACCAGGAGGTTGGTTATACCTCTGCAATTTAGGGGCTTCCTTCTTACCTTGGCCCATGACATTCCTTTAGCAGGACACTTAGGCCAGAACAAGACTTGGGACAGACTTGTCCCTCACTTTCACTGGCCTCACATGAATGAAGATACAAAGGAGTTTTGTCGCTCCTGTGTTACCTGCCAAGCCAGTGGCAAATCAGGTGGCACAACAAAGGCCCCCCTAATACCACTACCTGTGGTGGGGGTCCCCTTTGAAAGAGTGGGAATAGACATAGTGGGTCCCATGGATCCTCCCACTGCATCTGGGCACAGATTTATACTGGTGGTAGTGGATCATGCCACCAGGTATCCAGAGGCAATTCCCCTTAGGACCACTACAGCTCCTGTTGTGGCCAGGGCCCTGCTGGGAGTATTCTCCAGAGTGGGGTTTCCTAAGGAGGTAGTATCTGACAGAGGTACCAACTTCATGTCAGGATACTTGACAGCTATGTGGAAGGAATGTGGTGTCAACTACAAGTTCACCACCCCTTATCACCCACAATGCAATGGGCTTGTTGAGAGATTCAACAAGACCCTAAAGGGTATGATCAAAGGATTACCTGAAAAGCTCAGGCGAAGATGGGACATCCTTCTACCCTGCCTTCTGTTTGCTTACAGAGAGGTCCCACAAAAAGGAGTTGGCTACAGCCCCTTTGAATTGTTGTTTGGGCACCCTGTGAGAGGCCCACTGTGTTTGGTGAAGGAAGGATGGGAGTCACCTCTCAAAAAGCCTAAGCTAGACATAGTGGACTATGTACTTGGTCTCCGCTCCAGGATGGCTGAGTATATGGAGAAGGCATCCAAAAACCTTGAGGCAAGCCAGGCCTTACAGAAAGCTTGGCATGACCAAAAGGCTGTCTTGGTTGAGTTTCAGCCAGGACAGAAGGTATGGGTGTTGGAGCCAGTGGCCCCAGCAGCACTCCAAGACAAATGGTCTGGACCCCATACAATCCTGGAAAAGAAGGGAGAGGTCACCTACTTGGTCGACCTAGGAACTCCCAGGAGTCCCCACAGGGTACTCCATGTTAACAGGCTTAAAGCATATGTTGACAGGGCAGACATGGGCTTGCTCATGGCTACAGATGAGGGACAGGAGGAAGAGAGTGACCCTCTCCCAGACCTGTTGTCTCAGAACCCTGAAGATGGCTCAGTTGAAGGAGTGACCCTTGGAGGCAACCTCACTGCCCATCAGCAGACTGAATGTAGACAGGTTCTACAATCATTTTCACATATGTTTTCCTTGATACCTAGTCAAACTGACTGGTGTACCCATGTGGTGGACACTGGTGACAGTCTGCCTGTAAAGAACAAGCTTTACAGACAACCTGACCACGTCAGGGACTGTATAAAGGCTGAGGTACATAAAATGCTGGAATTAGGTGTCATTGAACCCTCAGAGAGCCCCTGGGCTAGCCCAGTGGTTCTGGTCCCCAAACCTCACACCAAAGATGGCAAGAGAGAGATGAGGTTCTGTGTGGATTACAGAGGACTCAATGCTGTCACCAGGACAGATGCACACCCTATTCCAAGGGCAGATGAGCTCATAGACAAACTAGCTTCTGCAAAGTTTTTGAGCACATTTGACTTAACAGCTGGCTATTGGCAAATCAGATTAGCTGAGGAGTCTAAGGCCAAAACAGCATTCTCAACCCCAGGTGGGCACTACCAGTTTGTGGTGATGCCCTTTGGTCTGAAGAATGCACCTGCCACCTTCCAAAGGCTGGTGAACCAAGTCCTTACTGGGTTGGATGACTTTTGCGCAGCATATCTGGATGACATTGCTGTCTTTAGCTCCACCTGGGAGGATCACCTGATCCACCTGAAGAAGGCTCTTGAGGCTCTGCAAAGGGCAGGCCTCACTATCAAGGCTACAAAGTGCCAGATAGGGCAGAGTAAGTTGTATATTTGGGCCACCTTGTAGGTGGAGGCCAAGTTCAACCACTGGAGAGTAAGATACAATCCATCAAGGACTGGTCCCCTCCAACCACCCAGACTCAAGTTCGAGCTTTCTTGGGCTTGACTGGGTACTACAGGAAGTTTGTTAAGAACTATTGGTCCATTGTGACTCCTCTTAATGATCTGACATCCAAGAAGATGCCCAAAAAGGTTCAGTGGACAGTAAGCTGTCAAAAGGCATTTGATGACCTGAAGGAGGCCATGTGCTCTGCACCTATCCTGAAAAGTCCTGACTACTCCAAAGAGTTTATTGTCCAAACAGATGCTTCTGAGTTGGGTGTGGGAGCTGTGCTGTCACAACTTAATGTAGATGGTCAAGACCAACCCATTGCTTTTATTAGCAGAAGGTTGACCCCCAGAGAGAAGAATTGGTCAGCTATTGAGAGGGAGGCCTTTGCTGTGGTGTGGGCCCTGAAGAAGCTGAGGCCATACTTGTTTGGCACTCACTTCAAGATTCAGACCGACCATAAGCCCCTCTTGTGGCTAAATCAGATGAAGGGTGAAAACCCCAAACTGCTTAGGTGGTCCATTTCCCTACAGGGGATGGACTTTACAGTGGAGCACCGGCCAGGTACTGACCATGGGAATGCAGATGGTCTCTCCAGGTACTTCCACTTAGGACATGAAGACGAGACTGGTCAAGGCTAGTTTAATGTCCCAGCGTTTGGGGGGGGTTGTGTAGGAGAGTAGGGTCTGCTATCCTATGGTCACCCCAAATTTTTGCTTTTTGCTTCACTGGTTTTTGACATATTGAGGCTGTGGGCCTGCCAATCAGACCCCCAGCCTGCTGTTCTCTCTACTAAATTAAAACTATGCACCCTAGGTGCATAACCAATTGGAAGTGGATCACCCTGTCAGCCCCTGTACCAGTGTACACTAGGTACCCAGGGCATTGGTGTACCCAAGGCCTGCCAAGGGCTGAAGCATGCATTATGCCACCCCAGGCTTGGCCTAACAATTTGACACAACTGGCTGATCACTCAGCTGGGGTAAGTTGGTGTAATCTCCTCTTACTTAGGTGTAGTATACCTATACCTAACCTTAAATGGGACACCTGGTAACCTATAAGTCACTCCTATGGCAGGCCTTAACAATCCTGAAGGCAGAGTGCGTGGTTCCATGTGAGATGGTGCTCTGGCATGAGCTGAGCCTGTCTGCAGTGGTCGGAACAACTTCCTTCTACTGTTTCCAGATATCGTCATACCATATACTCTTAAGTGCATTATGAACCTCGCGGTTAAATGCTATCTTTGGTTTGGCTTTATCAAAACATGTCGAGTAAGGTGTCATACGAATTGGAATACTAACCCCTTGCCAATTCTGGCGACGGGGTTAGCATTCCACCCTTCTAGAGGGACACGACATGTACAGTGCCTGAAACCCGGGTAAAATCAGACATAGCCTCAGCTCCACAAAATGGATGCTGCCACCACAGACACAAGTCTGCCCTCCTGCTGCTGGGAGTCCTTCCAGCTTGGGAGGTGTGGACAAAGGGTTTCCTGCCAGGGGAGGTGCGTGCACCACCCCAGACAGGATTTTGTGTATTGGTCAGGTAGGGCTTGAAAGAAACTAGACATGCCTGTGGCTCACAAGGAGCCTCGGTGCATATGCCAGTTCAAACCGGTCCTGGGGCACACCAGTCCCGGGCCTGGGGCGAGCTGGACAAAGGATTGGGGGTGTAACCACCCCCCTTCCTGGTCCCACCCATAGGGAGGGACCTAGCAGGTAGTCCGGCCCCTAGAATCCGCTTAAAGGTAGGAGCTGTGTCCTAAGACTTCAGACATCCTGGAATCAACTTAACACTAAGAAGAAGACGGGAACTTCGACGCTCTGCTGCACAGAGGACTGAAGCCAATCTCCCCTGTGGTCAGGGAGTGACCACCTTGCTAACGCAAGCACCATCCAGCGAATCAACGTCTGCTTTGCCGCCGCCTCCCGCCGGAGCCCGAGCCCAGAGACTGACAAGACCTGGACCTCCAGACCTCTCACCGCCCGATCCACAGTCTCTGAAAAGAGGAGACCCGTGGAGGCACCGAGACACATGGAGCCAGCCATCTTGGAACGACTACGACAAGCTGACAAGTGCAACAACCGAGGCTCCCTCCAAGTTGTGCTTTGGGATCTGAGAAGCCCTACACCCGAGCAGCATCTGCACCAAAGGTGAGCCCTCCAGCATCTCCACGATCTGCGTGGGGCCCTTCTGCATTTTGCCACTCGATGCGCCTAACCGGTTGCTGGCCCGCTGGCTAGTAGCCATCTTGGCGACGAACTTCAAGAAATACACCGCTGGTCTGGTTGCTCCAGACTAGCCCTTGCTCCCCTCCAAAGGAGCAGTCCTTCTGACCTTGCTGGTCAGAACCATCAGCTTATTTCCTTTTCCTACAACAATTGCTTTTGCCAAGGCTTGTTTGCTTCGATCAAGTCGCCGAGACCGCCGACAGCGAGAGCCTGCGTGGGACAGCTCGTGACTCGACTCCCGGACGTCGTCGACCTCCAGGGACCACGTGGCTGCAGAGACAAGCTACACCTTTCTCCCTGTTTGCACCCGACATTGCTTGGTACCCACCTGGTGCCACGCCGGTCACTGGCTAGTGACTGTGAACACTGTCCCCTCTGCTTACAGGTCTTCAACATCTCCGATCCACTCTTGGATCCACTGCATCTCTCCCGGACCGACCGCCTGCAACATCTTTGTCTTCAGGCTCCACGGAACAGATAGAAGAAACCCGACGCACTTCGAGGCCTATGCACCCGCTTCCTGTGGGTGAGGTAAAGCTGGCACACCTGTGCCCAAGTGTAGTATTACATCTCTAGTGCCTGTGTTCCAAATCTTGAGTTCCTAGTCCATCCGGAAGATCCTCTTTGCAGTAACTTTGTACTTTTTACGCACCCATTGAAACCTATGGGAGCACGCGTGTGACTATTTGCTCTGCACACGCCACCCGTGGACCTCCTGGTCACTAACTGACGTTAGCTCCTTGTAGGCCCAGCGATTCTAGAGGCCCTAGGCCTTTTCCCTTTTCTGTTCGTGGTACTTATACCACTATTTTAGTATATGGTTTGAGTGGCCACCAGGGCCTATCCATATAAAGTGCAACTTCTGTGTATTCTACTGTAATCTTGTTTGACGATTTGTGCTCCTGTGCTCATAAAGAGACTAGGGGTTACTTTGAGAAATAAATACATATATATTTTGAATATATATCTGTGTGGTGTCCTTTCATTGGTATAAAAGGGGGTTGCATTTGGTAAAACAGCTGGCTTAACACGCTTCACGAGTTTAGCCTCAAAGACTGCTTAGCCTACGCTACCACTAGGGCAGCTAGTCCGAAAAGGTTGACTTACAACCACACCATAAGGGTTGCTTGGCATGGTACAAGGTGATCACTTTAACTAGTGAGCATCATATACCAGGCCAACTTCTCACATTTCCCAAGGTGCCCGCAGAGCTAGGGTTCAAAAACTACAGCTAGTCATATTGCCAAAAAAGGGTCATTTTTCACTGCGAAATTGAGATGTGACCACGTTGCGTTTTGCGCAGTTTCCTGTCGCGGGCACTAGGCCGACCCACACAAGTGAGGTACCGTTTTTCTCGCAAGACTTTGGGGAACGCGGGGTGGGTGGAAATTTGTGGATCCACGCATATTCCGGAACTTTCCACCACAGAAATGTGGGGAAAATGTGTTTTTTTTGACAATGTTTCAGGTTTGCAAGGGATTCTGGGTAACAGACCCTGGTGGGAGTCAGTAACGTCACCCCATACTGGATTCCCCTGGGTGTCTAGTTTTCAAAAATGTATAGGTTTGCTAGGTTTCCCAAGGTGCCCGCAGAGCTAGTGTTCAAAAACTACAGCTAGTCCTTTTGCCAAAAAAGGGTCATTTTTCACTGCGAAATTGAGGTGTGACCACGATGCGTTTTGTGCCGTTTCCTGTCGCGGGCACTAGGCCGACTGTGAGAAGTTGGCCTGGTATATGATGTTCACTAGTTAAAGTGACCACCTTGTACCATGCCAAGCAACCCTTATGGTGTGGTTGTAAGTCAACCTTTTCGGACTAGCTGCCCTAGTGGTAGCGTAGGCTAAGCAGTCTTTGAGGCTAAACTCGTGAAGCGTGTTAAGCCAGCTGTTTTACCAAATGTAACCCCCTTTTATACCAATGAAAGGACACCACACAGATATATATTGAAAATATATATGTATTCATTTCTCAAAGTAACCCCTAGACTCTTTATGAGCACAGGAGCACAAATCGTTAAACAAGAATACGTTAGAATACACAGAAGTTGCACTTTATATGGATAGGCCCTGGTGGCCGCTCAAACCATATACTAAAATAGTGGTATAAGTACCACGAACAGAAAAGGGAAAAGGCCTAGGGCCTCTAGAATCGCTGGGCCTACAAGGAGCTAACTTTAGTTAGTGACCAGGAGGTCCACGGGTTGCGTGTGCAGAGCAAATAGTCACACGCGGGCTCCCATAGGTTTTCAATGGGTGCGTAAAAGTTACAAAGTTACTGCAAAAAGGACCTTCCGGATGGACTATGAACTTAAGATTCGAAACACAGACACTATAGATGATACTCTACACTTGGGCACCGGAGTGCCAGCTTTACCTCACCCACAGGAAGCGGGTGCATAGGTCTCGAAGTGCGTCGGGTTTCTTCTATCTGTTCAATGGAGCCTGTGGACAAAGATGCTGCAGGCGATCGGTCCGGAAGAGATGCGGTGGATCCAAGGGTGGATCGGAGTTGTAGAAGACCTGTAAGCAGAGGGGACAATGTTCACAGTCACTAGCCAGTGACCAGCGTGGCACCAAGTGGGTACCAGGCGATGTCGGGTGCAAACAGGAAGGAAGGTGTAGCTTGTCTCTGCAGCCACGTGGTCCCTGAAGGTCGGCGACATACAGGAGTCGGTTCACGAGCTGTCCCACGCAGGCTCTCGCTGTCGGCGGTGTCGGCGACTTGATTGAAGCAAACAAGCCTTGGCAAAAGCAATTGTTGTGGAAAACAAAATAAGCTGATGGTTCTGACCAGCAAGGTCAGAGGGACTGCTCCTTTGGAGGGGAGCAAGGGCCAGTCTGGAGCAACCAGATCAGCGGTGTAGTTCTTGAAGTTCGTCGCCAAGATGGCCACTAGCCAGCGGGCCAGCAACCGGTTA
Organism: Triturus cristatus; assembly: GCF_964204655.1. Classification (NCBI taxonomy): domain Eukaryota; kingdom Metazoa; phylum Chordata; class Amphibia; order Caudata; family Salamandridae; genus Triturus; species Triturus cristatus. The sequence continues at coordinate 750,464,340 of NC_140579.1, forward strand.
GGCGCATCGAGTGGCAAAATGCAGAAGGGCCCCACGCAGATCGTGGAGATGCTGGAGGGCTCACCTTTGGTGCAGATGCTGCTCGAGGGTTGGGCTTCTCAGATCCCAAAGCACAACTTGGAGGGAGCCTCGGTTGTTGCGCTTGCAGCTTGTCATGGTCGTTTCAAGATGGCTGGCTCCACGTGTCTCGGTGCCTCCACGGGTCTCTTCTTTTCAGGGACTGTGGATCGGGCGGTGAGAGGTCTGGAGGTCCAGGTCTTGTCTGTCTCTGGGCTCGGGCTCCGGCGGGAGGCGGCGGCAAATCAGACGTTGATTCGCTGGATGGTGCTTGCGTTAGCAAGGTGGTCACTCCCTGACCACAGGGGAGATTGGCTTCAGTCCTCTGTGCGGCAGAGCGTCGAAGTTCCCGTCTTCTTCTTGTTGTTAAGTTGATGCCAGGATGTCTAAAGTCTTAGGACACAGCTCCTACCTTTATTCGGATTCTAGGGGCCGGACTACCTGCTAGGTCCCTCCCTAAGGGTGGGACCAGGAAGGGGGGTGGTTACACCCCCAATCCTTTGTCCAGCTTACCCCAGGTCCAGGGCTGGTGTGCCCCAGGACCGGTTTGAACTGGCATATGCACCGAGGCTCCTTGTGAGCCTCAGGCATGTCTGGTTTCTTTCAAGCCCTACCTGACCAATACACAAAATCCTGTCTGGGGTGGTGCACGCACCTCCCCTGGCAGGAAACCCTTTGTCCACACCTCCCAAGCTGGAAGGACTCCCAGCAGCAGGAGGGCAGACTTGTGTCTGTGGTGGCAGCATCCATTTTGTGGAGCTGAGGCTATGTCTGATTTTACCCGGGTTTCAGGTACTGTACATGTCGTGTCCCTCTAGAAGGGTGGAATGCTAACCCCGTCGCCAGAATTGGCGAGGGGTTAGTATTCCAATTCGTATGACACCTTACTCGACATGTTTTGATAAAGCCAAACCAAAGATAGCATTTAACCGCGAGGTTCATAATGCACTTAAGAGTATATGGTATGACGATATCTGGAAACAGTAGAAGGAAGTTGTTCCGACCACTGCAGACAGGCTCAGCTCATGCCAGAGCACCCTCTCACATGGAACCAAGCACTCTGCCTTCAGGATTGTTAAGGCCTGCCATAGGAGTGACTTATAGGGTAACATGTGTCCCATTTAAGGTTAGGTATAGGTATACTACACCTAAGTAAGAGGTGGTTACACCAACTTACCCCAGCTGAGTGATCAGCCAGTTGTGTCAAATTTGTTAGGCCAAGCCTGGGGTGGCATAATACATGCTTCAGCCCCTGGCAGGCCTTAGATACACCAATGCCCTGGGTACCTAGTGTACACTGGTACAGGGGCTCACAGGGTGATCCACTTCCAATTGGTTATGCACCTATGGTGCATAGTGTAAATTTAGTAGAGAGAACAGCAGGCTGGGGGTCTGATTGGCAGGCCCACAGCCTCAATATGTCAAAAACCAGTGAAGCAAAAAGCAAAAATTTGGGGTGACCATAGGATAGCAGACCCTACTCTCCTACACAACCCCCCCCCCCCCAAACGCAGGGACATTAAACTAGCCTTGACCAGTCTCGTCTTCATGTCCTAAGTGGAAGTACCTGGAGAGACCATCTGCATTCCCTTGGTCAGTACCTGGCCGGTGCTCCACTGTAAAGTCCATCCCCTGTAGGGAAATGGACCACCGAAGCAGTTTGGGGTTTTCACCCTTCATCTGATTTAGCCACAAGAGGGGCTTATGGTCGGTCTTAATCTTGAAGTGAGTGCCAAACAAGTATGGCCTCAGCTTCTTCAGGGCCCACACCACAGCAAAGGCCTCCCTCTCAATAGCTGACCAATTCTTCTCTCTGGGGGTCAACCTTCTGCTAATAAAAGCAATGGGTTGGTCTTGACCATCTACATTAAGTTGTGACAGCACAGCTCCCACACCCAACTCAGAAGCATCTGTTTGGACAATAAACTCTTTGGAGTAGTCAGGACTTTTCAGGATAGGTGCAGAGCACATGGCCTCCTTCAGGTCATCAAATGCCTTTTGACAGCTTACTGTCCACTGAACCTTTTTGGGCATCTTCTTGGATGTCAGATCATTAAGAGGAGTCACAATGGACCCATAGTTCTTAACAAACTTCCTGTAGTACCCAGTCAAGCCCAAGAAAGCTCGAACTTGAGTCTGGGTGGTTGGAGGGGACCAGTCCTTGATGGATTGTATCTTACTCTCCAGTGGTTGAACTTGGCCTCCACCTACAAGGCGGCCCAAATACACAACCTTACTCTGCCCTATCTGGCACTTAGTAGCCTTGATAGTGAGGCCTGCCCTTTGCAGAGCCTCAAGAGCCTTCTTCAGTTGGATCAGGCGATCCTCCCAGGTGGAGCTAAAGACAGCAATGTCATCAAGATATGCTGCACAAAAGTCATCCAACCCAGTAAGGACTTGGTTCACCAGCCTTTGGAAGGTGGCAGGTGCATTCTTCAGACCAAAGGGCATCACCACAAATTGGTAGTGCCCACCTGGGGTTGAGAATGCTGTTTTGGCCTTAGACTCCTCAGCTAATCTGATTTGCCAATAGCCAGCTGTCAAGTTAAATGTGCTCAAAAACTTAGCAGAAGCTAGTTTGTCTATGAGCTCATCTGCCCTTGGAATAGGATGTGCATCTGTCCTAGTGACAGCATTGAGTCCTCTGTAATCCACACAGAACCCCATCTCTCTCTTGCCATCTTTGGTGTGAGGTTTGGGGACCAGAACCACTGGGCTAGCCCAGGGGCTCTCTGAGGGTTCAATGACACCCAATTCCAGCATCTTGTGTACCTCAGCCTTTATACAGTCCCTGACGTGGTCAGGTTGTCTGTAAAGCTTGTTCTTTACAGGCAGACTGTCACCAGTGTCCACCACATGAGTACACCAGTCAGTTTGGCTAGGTATTAGGGAAAACAGATGTTGAAATGATTGTAGAACTTGTCTACATTCAGTCTGTTGTTGGGCAGTGAGGTTGCCTCCAAGGGTCACTCCTTCAACTGAGCCATCTTCAGGGTTCTGAGACAACAGGTCTGGGAGAGGGTCACTCTCTTCCTCCTGTCCCTCATCTGTAGCCATGAGCAAGCCCATGTCTGCCCTGTCAACATATGCTTTTAACCTGTTAACATGGAGTACCCTGTGGGGACTCTTGGAGTTCCTAGGTCGACCAAGTAGGTGACCTCTCCCTTCTTTTCCAGGATTGTATGGGGTCCAGACCATTTGTCTTGGAGTGCTGCTGGGGCCACTGGCTCCAACACCCATACCTTCTGTCCTGGCTGAAACTCAACCAAGACAGCCTTTTGGTCATGCCAAGCTTTCTGTAAGGCCTGGCTTGCCTCAAGGTTTTTGGATGCCTTCTCCATATACTCAGCCATCCTGGAGCGGAGACCAAGTACATAGTCCACTATGTCTTGTTTAGGCTTTTTGAGAGGTAACTCCCATCCTTCCTTCACTAAACACAGTGGGCCTCTTACAGGGTGCCCAAACAACAATTCAAAGGGGCTGTAACCAACTCCTTTTTGTGGGACCTCTCTGTAAGCAAACAGAAGGCAGGGTAGAAGGATGTCCCATCTTCGCCTGAGCTTTTCAGGTAATCCTTTGATCATACCCTTTTCGGTCTTGTTGAATCTCTCAACAAGCCCATTGCATTGTGGGTGATAAGGGGTGGTGAACTTGTAGTTGACACCACATTCCTTCCACATAGCTGTCAAGTATCCTGACATGAAGTTGGTACCTCTGTCAGAAACTACCTCCTTAGGAAACCCCACTCTGGAGAATACTCCCAGCAGGGCCCTGGCCACAACAGGAGCTGTAGTGGTCCTAAGGGGAATTGCCTCTGGATACCTGGTGGCATGATCCATTACCACCAGTATAAATCTGTGCCCAGATGCAGTGGGAGGATCCATGGGACCCACTATATCTATTCCCACTTTTTCAAAGGGGACCCCCACCACAGGTAGTGGTATTAGGGGGGCCTTTGTTGTGCCACCTGATTTGCCACTGGCTTGGCAGGTCACACAGGAGCGACAAAACTCCTTGGTATCTTCATTCATGTGAGGCCAGTGAAAGTGATGGACAAGCCTGTCCCAAGCCTTGTTCTGGCCTAAGTGTCCTGCTAAAGGAATATCATGGGCAAAGGTAAGAAGGAAGCCCCTAAATTGCAGAGGTATAACCAACCTCCTGGTTGCACCAGGCTTGGGGTCTCTAGCCTCTGAATAAAGGAGCCCTTCATCCCAATACACTTTATGGGTACCTTGAGCATTCCCAGCAGCCTCAGCAGCAGCCAGCTGTCTGAGGGGTTCAAGAGAGGGACAGGATAACTGAGCCTGCCTCAAGTCAGCCCTTGAAGGTCCCCCTGTCCCCAGAAACTCAACCTGATCAGGTTCAAGCTCTTCAGGGACAGTTCCTTCAGGGTTCTCTAGATCAGCTTCCTGGGAAGGTTGATCATCACTCTGAGGCAGGGGGGAAGGCACAGCCTTGACCCTCCTGTTCTTCTTCTTGGTAGGTGCTTGGTCCATTGTTCCAGGATCCAAGACCTGAGGTTCAGTAAGGCACTTTTTGGCCTGTGACCTGGTCACAGCAAGGACATGTGGTGATATACCTAACATCTCTGCATGTGTCCTGTACTCCACTTCAGACCATAGAGAACTCTCTAGGTCATTGACCAACAAACATTCTACTGGGAGGTCTGCACTAACCCCAACCCTTTTGAGGCCAGTTACCCCTCCCCATGAGAAGTTAACAACTGCCACACTATGTGAAGTAGTGGCATTGCTGGCATTGGTCACCAGGTAATTCTCACCTGGTATGTACTGTCCAGGGTCCACAAAGCCTGGCGTCACCATAGTGACACTGGCACATGTGTCCCTGTAGGCTTGAGCCACTTTTTCATTAATTAAAGGAGTCTGTCTGTACTTGCCCAGGTTACTGGGGCTCACAGTCAGGGACAAATCTATGTCCCCATCACAGATCAGGACTGCCTGTGTCAGGGTTCTGTCTAAGTCAGAATCTCCTTCAGTTCCATTTGTGATTCCCACTACACCCTTTGTCTGGGGACCAACACTACTAACAGTAGTACTGGGAGCAGGTGCCTTAGGGGCAACAGTGTTGGGGGCTCCACCCTTCTTACAATCACTAGTCCAGTGAGTTATATTCTTGCAATGATTGCACCAGGGTTTCTTTTGACCTTCTTTCTTCTTTCCCTTAGATTTTTGTGGGGACCCACCCTCCTTAGCAGTAGTTTGGGGCCCTGTTGAAGACTTCTGGTCTTTAGATTTCTGATCTCCACCCTTTTGGTCTGTTTTCTTCTGATCACCCCGTTGGCCCTGGTTCTGGTTCTTTTGCTTAACCCTGATTCTGACCCATTTGTCTGCCTTCTTTCCCAATTCTTGGGGAGAGGTCAGATCAGAGTCAACCAAGTGTTGATGCAGTTGCTGGTTTTGACAGTTATTTAAAATCTGTTCTCTCATCATAAAATTGTACAATCCTGTATAATCAGATACCTTACTTCCCAGCAACCAACCCTCCAAAGCCTTAGTGGCACATTCAATGTATTCAGACCAGTCCTGAGTCTGTGTCTTCTGGGTGTCTCTGAACATTAACCTGTTCTGTTCAGTGGTTAAGCCTAACCCATCAACTAGGACACTCTTCAGGGCTCTGTAATTTCTGACATCCTCTTCTCTAACAGTGAGGAGTCTGTCTCTGCCTCTTCCTTCAAAGGAGAGCCAGAGGATTGCTGCCCACTGGTCTTCAGGAACCTGCTGCACTTTGCAGGCTCTCTCAAGAGCAGTCATCCATTTGTGGATGTCATCCCCACTTTTGTAGGGGGGCACAACCTTAGACAGGTTCCTATTATCAAAGACCCTATCTTTGTCCTTAGGGACAATGCTGCCACCAGTGGGTATAGACCCACTCTCTCTAGGTTGCCTAGCCTTGTTCAGTTTCTCTTCCATCAGGGCTACCTCTAGCTCCTGCTTCCTGATCCTCAGCTGAGCTTCCTGCATTCTGGCCTCATGTTCCCTCCTCTGAGGGGTGGTCATCCTTCTTCTGGAGTGACCTTGAAAGCCTCTAGAGGCATGAGAAGCATTAGATTCACCTGAGTGATTCCTTTGCCTCCCAAGCCCCTGGTTAAGTCCACTAGGGAGATCCAATGGGGTGATCCCATTGTCAGTCCCCAGTAGCCTTAAGTTAGCTGGGCCACGTATAACACTTGGCACTGGGCTAGTTCTCCCTTCATCCTCACTACCTTCTGTATCCCCATCACTTTCCTCCTCTGTAGTATGATTCTCATCTAAGGGATGGCTATTGGAAAGGGGTACTTCAGTAGCATCTTCAGAAGGGGGGCCTCCTGTTCCTGTCCCTAAGGGGCCTAACTGGGAGGCTTTCCTGAGAGCTTTCTGATCTTCATCAGCCTGTAAAAGCTCTCTGAGTTTAGCAGAAGTAGGATTCTTGGGCTGTTTAAGGCCCCTGATATTTGCCAACTGCCTGAGGTCATTTTGATTTAGGGTAGCAAAGATGGATGGTGCCCTCTGGGTGTCACTCTCAACAGAGATGGGTACATTGGACCCCTCTGCCCCAGCCATTGCTCTTAAGTGTGGGTGGATGTGTTGCAATCTACCTACACTTGGGTTTACCTACTAAACCTATCTAGTAGTTGTAGTCAGGGTGTGCTACTCCCTTTGCTCTACAACACTAAGTTCAGTAGAACTGAAGTATATCTAATCTTGTTTTATATGTACCTACAGGTACCTATGTGATCTTTCAATTGGTAACCAAGAGATTACAATGGTAAAACACAGCAAGCTCAAATCCAACCGCTGCTCACCAATGTGAGAAGTTGGCCTGGTATATGATGTTCACTAGTTAAAGTGACCACCTTGTACCATGCCAAGCAACCCTTATGGTGTGGTTGTAAGTCAACCTTTTCGGACTAGCTGCCCTAGTGGTAGCGTAGGCTAAGCAGTCTTTGAGGCTAAACTCGTGAAGCGTGTTAAGCCAGCTGTTTTACCAAATGTAACCCCCTTTAATACCAATGAAAGGACACCACACAGATATATATTGAAAATATATATGTATTTATTTCTCAAAGTAACCCCTAGACTCTTTATGAGCACAGGAGCACAAATCGTTAAACAAGAATACGTTAGAATACACAGAAGTTGCACTTTATATGGATAGGCCCTGGTGGCCGCTCAAACCATATGCTAAAATAGTGGTATAAGTACCACGAACAGAAAAGGGAAAAGGCCTAGGGCCTCTAGAATCGCTGGGCCTACAAGGAGCTAACTTTAGTTAGTGACCAGGAGGTCCACGGGTTGCGTGTGCAGAGCAAATAGTCACACGTGGGCTCCCATAGGTTTTCAATGGGTGCGTAAAAGTTACAAAGTTACTGCAAAAAGGACCTTCCGGATGGACTATGAACTTAAGATTCGAAACACAGACACTAGAGATGATACTCTACACTTGGGCACCGGAGTGCCAGCTTTACCTCACCCACAGGAAGCGGGTGCATAGGTCTCGAAGTGCGTCGGGTTTCTTCTATCTGTTCAATGGAGCCTGTGGACAAAGATGCTGCAGGCGATCGGTCCGGAAGAGATGCGGTGGATCCAAGGGTGGATCGGAGTTGTAGAAGACCTGTAAGCAGAGGGGACAATGTTCACAGTCACTAGCCAGTGACCAGCGTGGCACCAGGTGGGTACCAGGCGATGTCGGGTGCAAACAGGAAGGAAGGTGTAGCTTGTCTCTGCAGCCACGTGGTCCCTGAAGGTTGACAACGTCCAGGAGTCGGTTCACAAGCTGGCCCACGCAGGCTCTCGCTGTCGGCTGTGTCGGCGACTAGATTGAAGCAAACAAGCCTTGGCAAAAGCAATTGTTGTGGAAAACGAAATAAGCTGATGGTTCTGACCAGCAAGGTCAGAGGGACTGCTCCTTTGGAGGGGAGCAAGGGCCAGTCTGGAGCAACCAGACCAGCGGTGTAGTTCTTGAAGTTCGTCGCCAAGATGGCCACTAGCCAGCGGGCCAGCAACCGGTTAGGCGCGTCGAGTGGCAAAATGCAGAAGGGCCCCACGCAGATCGTGGAGATGCTGGAGGGCTCACCTTTGGTGCAGATGCTGCTCGAGGGTTGGGCTTCTCAGATCCCAAAGCACAACTTGGAGGGAGCCTCGGTTGTTGCGCTTGCAGCTTGTCGTGGTCGTTTCAAGATGGCTGGCTCCACGTGTCTCGGTGCCTCCACGGGTCTCTTCTTTTCAGGAACTGTGGATCGGGCGGTGAGAGGTCTGGAGGTCCAGGTCTTGTCAGTCTCTGGGCTCGTGCTCCGGCGGGATTTGGCGGCAAAGCAGACGTTGATTCGCTGGATGGTGCTTGCGTTAGCAAGGTGGTCACTCCCTGACCGCAGGGGAGATTGGCTTCAGTCCTCTGTGCGGCAGAGCATTGAAGTTCCCGTCTTCTTCTTGTTGTTAAGTTGATTCCAGGATGGCTAAAGTCTTAGGACACAGCTTCTACCTTTATTCGGATTCTAGGGGCCGGACTACCTGCTAGGTCCCTCCCTAAGGGTGGGACCAGGAAGGGGGGTGGTTACACCCCCAATCCTTTGTCCAGCTCGCCCCAGGTCCAGGGCTGGTGTGCCCCAGGACCGGTTTGAACTGGCATATGCACCGAGGCTCCTTGTGAGCCTCAGGCATGTCTGGTTTCTTTCAAGCCCTACCTGACCAATACACAAAATCCTGTCTGGGGTGGTGCACGCACCTCCCCTGGCAGGAAACCCTTTGTCCACACCTCCCAAGCTGGAAGGACTCCCAGCAGCAGGAGGGCAGACTTGTGTCTGTGGTGGCAGCATCCATTTTGTGGAGCTGAGGCTATGTCTGATTTTACCCGGGTTTCAGGTACTGTACATGTCGTGTCCCTCTAAAAGGGTGGAATGCTAACCCCGTTGCCAGAATTGGCGAGGGGTTAGTATTCCAATTCGTATGACACCTTACTCGACATGTTTTGATAAAGCCAAACCAAAGATAGCATTTAACCGCGAGGTTCATAATGCACTTAAGAGTATATGGTATGACGATATCTGGAAACAGTAGAAGGAAGTTGTTCCGACCACTGCAGACAGGCTCAGCTCATGCCAGAGCACCCTCTCACATGGAACCAAGCACTCTGCCTTCAGGATTGTTAAGGCCTGCCATAGGAGTGACTTATGGGGTAACATGTGTCCCATTTAAGGTTAGGTATAGGTATACTACACCGAAGTAAGAGGTGGTTACACCAACTTACCCCAGCTAAGTGATCAGCCAGTTGTGTCAAATTTGTTAGGCCAAGCCTGGGGTGGCATAATACATGCTTCAGCCCCTGGCAGGCCTTAGATACACCAATGCCCTGGGTACCTAGTGTACACTGGTACAGGGGCTCACAGGGTGATCCAATTCCAATTGGTTATACACCTAGGGAGCATAGTGTAAATTTAGTAGAGAGAACAGCAGGCTGGGGGTCTGATTGGCAGGCCCACAGCCTCAATATGTCAAAAACCAGTGAAGCAAAAAGCAAAAATTTGGGGTGACCATAGGATAGCAGACCCTACTCTCCTACACTGACCCACACAAGTGAGTTACCATTTTTCTCGTAAGACTTTGGGGAACGCGGGGTGGGTGGAAATTTGTGGATCCACGCAGATTCCGGAACTTTCCACTACAGAAATGTGGGGAAAATGTGTTTTTTTTTACAATTTTTTAGGTTTGCAAGGGATTCTGGGTAACAGACCCTGGTGGGAGGCAGTAAAGTCACCCCATCCTGGATTCCCCTGGGTGTCTAGTTTTCAAAAATGTGTAGGTTTGCTACGTTGGCCGAGGTGCCCGCAGAGCTAGGGTTAAAAAACTACAGCTAGTCATTTTGCCAAAAAAGGGTCATTTTTCACTGCGAAATTGAGATGTGACCACGTTGCGTTTTGCGCCGTTTCCTGTCGTGGTCACTAGGCCGACCCACACAAGTGAGGTACCGTTTTTCTTGTAAGACTTTGGGGAACGCGGGGTGGGTGGAAATTTGTGGATCCACGCAGATTCCGGAACTTTCCACCACAGAAATGTGGGGAAAATGTGTTTTTTTTGACAATTTTTAAGGTTTGCAAGGGATTCTGGGTAACAGACCCTGGTGGGAGGCAGACAAGTCACCCCATCCTGGATTCCCCTGGCTGTCTAGTTTTCAAAAATGTATAGGTTTGCTAGGTTTCCCAAGGTGCCCGCAGAGCTAGGGTTCAAAAACGACAGCTAGTCGTTTTGCCAAAAAAGGGTCATTTTTCACTGCGAAATTGAGGTGTGACCACGATGCGTTTTGCGCCGTTTCCTGTCGCGGGCACTAGGCCGACCCACACAAGTGAGTTACTGTTTTTCTCGTAAGACTTTGGGGAACGAGGGGTGGGTGGAAATTTGTGGATCCACGCAGATTCCGGAACTTTCCACTTCAGAAATGTGGGGAAAATGTGTTTTTTTAGACAATTTTTTAGGTTGGAAGGGATTCTGGGTAACAGACCCTGGTGGGAGGCAGTCAAGTCACCCCATCCTGGATTCCCCTGGGTGTCTAGTTTTCAAAAATGTATAGGTTTGCTAGGTTTCCCAAGGTGCCCGCAGAGCTAGGGTTCAAAAACTACAGCTAGTCATATTGCCAAAAAAGGGTCATTTTTCACTGCGAAATTGAGATGTGACCACGTTGCGTTTTGCGCCGTTTCCTGTCGCGGGCACTAGGCCGACCCACACAAGTGAGGTACCGTTTTTCTCGCAAGACTTTGGGGAACGCGGGGTGGATGGAAATTTGTGGATCCACGCAGATTCCGGAACTTTCCACCACAGAAATGTGGGGAAAATGTGTTTTTTTTTACAATGTTTCAGGTTTGCAAGGGATTCTGGGTAACAGACCCTGGTGGGAGGCAGTAAAGTCACCCCATACTGGATTCCCCTGGGTGTCTAGTTTTCAAAAATGTATAGGTTTGCTAGGTTTCCCAAGGTGCCCGCAGAGCTAGTGTTCAAAAACTACAGCTAGTCCTTTTGCCAAAAAAGGGTCATTTTCCACTGCGAAATTGAGGTGTGACCACGATGCGTTTTGGGCTGTTTCCTGTCGCGGGCACTAGGCCGACCCACACAAGTGAGTTACCATTTTTCTCTTAAGACTTTGGGGAACGCGGGGTGGGTGGAAATGTGTGGATCCACGCAGATTCCGGAACTTTCCACGACAGAAATGTGGGGAAAATATGTTTTTTTAGACAATTTTTTAGGTTTGCAAGGGATTCTGGGTAACAGACCCTGGTGGGAGGCATTCAAGTCACCCCATCCTGGATTCCCCTGGGTGTCTAGTTTTCAAAAATGTATAGGTTTGCTAGGTTTCCCAAGGTGCCCGCAGAGCTAGGGTTCAAAAACGACAGCTAGTCGTTTTGCCAAAAAAGGGTCATTTTTCACTGCGAAATTGAGGTGTGACCACGATGCGTTTTGCACCGTTTCCTGTTGCGGGCACTAGGCCGACCCACACAAGTGAGTTACCGTTTTTCTCGTAAGACTTTGGGGAACAAGGGGTGGGTGGAAATTTGTGGATCCACGCAGATTCCGGAACTTTCCACTACAGAAATGTGGGGAAAATGTGTTTTTTTAGACAATTTTTTAGGTTTGCAAGGGATTCTGGGTAACAGACCCTGGTGCGAGGCAGTCAAGTCACCCCATCCTGGATTCCCCTGGGTGTCTAGTTTTCAAAAATGTATAGGTTTGCTAGGTTTCCCAAGGTGCCCACAGAGCTAGGGTTCAAAAGCCACAGCTAGTCATTTTGCCAAAAAAGGGTCATTTTTCACTGCGAAATTGAGGTGTGACCACGTTTCGTTTTGCGCCGTTTCCTGTCGCGGGCACTAGGCCGACCTACACAAGTGAGGTACCCTTTTTCTCGTAAGACTTTGGGGAACGCGGGGTGGGTGGAAATTTGTGGCTCCACGCAGATTCCGTAACTTTCCACTTCAGAAATGTGGGGAAAATGTGTTTTTTTACACAATTTTTTAGGTTGGAAGGGATTCTGGGTAACAGACCCTGGTGGGAGGCAGTCAAGTCACCCCATCCTGGATTCCCCTGGGTGCCTAGTTTTCAAAAATGTATAGGTTTGCTAGGTTTCCCAAGGTGCCCGCAGAGCTAGGGTTCAAAAACAACAGCTAGTCGTTTTGCCAAAAAAGGGTCATTTTTCACTGCGAAATTGAGGTGTGACCACGATGCGTTTTGTGCCGTTTCCTGTCGCGGGCACTAGGCCGACCCACACTAGTGAGTTACCATTTTTCTCGTAAGACTTTGGGGAACGCGGGGTGGGTGGAAATGTGTGGATCCACACTGATTCCGGAACTTTCAACGACAGAAATTTGAGGAAAATGTGTTTTTTTTGACAATTGTTTAGGTTTATAAGGGATTCTGGGTAACAGACCCTGGTGGGAGGCAGTAAAGTCACCCCATCCTGGATTCCCCTGGGTGTCTAGTTTTCAAAAATGTATAGGTTTGCTAGGTTTCCCAAGGTGCCCGCAGAGCTAGGGTTCAAAAACGACAGCTAGTGGTTTTGCCAAAAAAGGGTCATTTTTCACTGCGAAATTGAGGTGTGACCACGATGCGTTTTGCGCCGTTTCCTGTCGTGGGCACTAGTCCGACCCACACAAGTGAGGTACCGATTTTCTCGCAAGACTTTGGGGAACGCGGGGTGGGTGGAAATTTGTGGACCCACGCAGATTCCGGAACTTTCCACCACAGAAATGTGGGGAAAATGTGTTTTTTTTGACAATGTTTCAGGTTTGCAAGGGATTCTGGGTAACAGACCCTGGTGGGAGGCAGTAAAGTCACCCCATACTGGATTCCCCTGGGTGTCTAGTTTTCAAAAATGTATAGGTTTGCTAGGTTTCCCAAGGTGCCCGCAGAGCTAGTGTTCAAAAACTACAGCTAGTCCTTTTGCCAAAAAATGGTAATTTTTCACTGCGAAATTGAGGTGTGACCACGATGCGTTTTGTGCCGTTTCCTGTCGCGGGCACTAGGCCGACCCACACTAGTGAGTTACCATTTTTCTCGTAAGACTTTGGGGAACGCGGGGTGGGTGGAAATGTGTGGATCCACACTGATTCCGGAACTTTCCACGACAGAAATTTGAGAAAATGTGTTTTTTTAGACAATTTTTTAGGTTGGAAGGGATTCTGGGTAACAGACCCTGGTGGGAGGCAGTAAAGTCACCCCATACTGGATTCCCCTGGGTGTCTAGTTTTCAAAAATGTATAGGTTTGCTAGGTTTCCCAAGGTGCCTGCAGAGCTAGGGTTCAAAAACTACAGCTAGTCATTTTGCCAAAAAAGGGTCATTTTTCACTGCGAAATTGAGGTGTGACCACGTTGTGTTTTGCGTTGTTTCCTGTCGCGGGCACTAGGCCGACCCACACAAGTGAGGTACCATTTTTCTTGTAAGACTTTGGGGAACGCGGGGTGGGTGGAAATTTGTGGATCCACGCAGATTCCGGAACTTTCCACCACAGAAATGTGGGGAAAATGTGTTTTTTTGGACAATTTTTAAGGTTTGCAAGAAATTCTGGGTAACAGACCCTGGTGGGAGGCAGTCAAGTCACCCCATCCTGGATTCCCCTGGGTGTCTAGTTTTCAAAAATGTATAGGTTTGCTAGGTTTCCCAAGGTGCCCGCAGAGCTAGGGTTCAAAAACGACAGCTAGTCGTTTTGCCAAAAAAGGGTCATTTTTCACTGCGAAATTGAGGTGTGACCACGATGCGTTTTGCGCCGTTTCCTGTCGCGGGCACTAGGCCGACCCACACAAGTGAGTTACCGTTTTTCTCGCAAGACTTTGGGGAACGAGGGGTGGGTGGAAATTTGTGGATCCACGCAGATTTCGGAACTTTCCACGACAGAAATGTGGGGAAAATGTGTTTTTTTAGACAATTTTTTAGGTTTGCAAGGGATTCTGGGTAACAGACCCTGGTGGGAGGCAGTCAAGTCACCCCATCCTGGATTCCCCTGGATGTCTAGTTTTCAAAAATGTGTAGGTTTGCTAGGTTGTTTGAGGTGCCCGCAGAGCTAGGGTTAAAAAACTACAGCTAGTCATTTTGCCAAAAAAGGGTCATTTTTCACTGCGAAATTGAGATGTGACCACGTTGCGTTTTGCGCCGTTTCCTGTCGTGGGCACTAGGCCGACCCACACAAGTGAGGTACCGTTTTTCTTGTAAGACTTTGGGGAACGCGGGGTGGGTGAAAATTTGTGGATCCACGCAGATTCCAGAACTTTCCACCACAGAAATGTGGGGAAAATGTGTTTTTTTTGACAATTTTTAAGGTTTGCAAGGGATTCTGGGTAACAGACCCTGGTGGGAGGCAGTCAAGTCACCCCATCCTAGATTCCCCTGGGTGTCTAGTTTTCAAAAATGTATAGGTTTGCTAGGTTTTCTAAGGTGCCCGCAGAGCTAGGGTTCAAAAACGACAGCTAGTCGTTTTGCCAAAAAAGGGTCATTTTTCACTGCGAAATTGAGGTGTGACCACGATGCGTTTTGCGCCGTTTCCTGTCGCGGGCACTAGGCCGACCCACACAAGTGAGTTACCGTTTTTCTCGTAAGACTTTGGGGAACGAGGGTTGGGTGGAAATTTGTGGATCCACGCAGATTCCGGAACTTTCCACGACAGAAATGTGGGGAAAATGTGTTTTTTTAGACAATTTTTTAGGTTTGCAAGGGATTCTGGGTAACAGACCCTGGTGGGAGGCAGTCAAGTCACCCCATCCTGGATTCCCCTGGGTGTCTAGTTTTCAAAAATGTATAGGTTTGCTAGGTTTCCCAAGGTGCCCGCAGAGCTAGGGTTCAAAAACTACAGCTAGTCATATTGTCAAAAAAGGGTCATTTTTCACTGCGAAATTGAGATGTGACCACGTTGCGTTTTGCGCCGTTTCATGTCGCGGGCACTAGGCCGACCCACACAAGTGAGGTACCGTTTTTCTCGCAAGACTTTGGGGAACGCGGGGTGGGTGGAAATTTGTGGCTCCACGCAGATTCCGGAACTTTCCACTTCAGAAATGTGGGGAAAATGTGTTTTTTTAGACAATTTTTTAGGTTGGAAGGGATTCTGGGTAACAGACCCTGGTGGGAGGCAGTCAAGTCACCCCATCCTGGATTCCCCTGGGAGTCTAGTTTTTCAAAAATGTATAGGTTTGCTAGGTTTCCCAAGGTGCCCGCAGAGCTAGGGTTCAAAAACTACAGCTAGTCATATTGCCAAAAAAGGGTCATTTTTCACTGCGAAATTGAGATGTGACCACGTTGCGTTTTGCGCCGTTTCCTGTCGCGGGCACTAGGCCGACCCACACAAGTGAGGTACCGTTTTTCTCGCAAGACTTTGGGGAACGCGGGGTGTGTGGAAATTTGTGGATCCACGCAGATTCCGGAACTTTCCACCACAGAAATGTGGGGAAAATGTGTTTTTTTTTACAATGTTTCAGGTTTGCAAGGGATTCTGGGTAACAGACCCTGGTGGGAGGCAGTAAAGTCACCCCATACTGGATTCCCCTGGGTGTCTAGTTTTCAAAAATGTATAGGTATGCTAGGTTTCCCAAGGTGCCCGCAGAGCTACTGTTCGAAAACTACAGCTAGTCCTTTTGCCAAAAAAAGGTCATTTTCCACTGCGATATTGAGGTGTGACCACGATGCGTTTTGTGCCGTTTACTGTCGCGGGCACTAGGCCGACCCACACAAGTGAGTTACCATTTTTCTCGTAAGACTTTGGGGGACGCGGGGTGGGTGGAAATGTGTGGATCCACGCAGATTCCGGAACTTTCCACGACAGAAATGTGGGGAAAATATGTTTTTTTAGACAATTTTTTAGGTTTGCAAGGGATTCTGGGTAACAGAACCTGGTGGGAGGCAGTCAAGTCACCACATCCATCCTGGCTTCCCCTGGGTGTCTAGTTTTCAAAAATGTATAGGTTTGCTAGGTTTCCGAAGGTGCCCGCAGAGCTAGGGTTCAAAAACTACAGCTAGTCGTTTTGCCAAAAAAGGGTCATTTTTCACTGCGAAATTGAGATGTGACCACGTTGCGTTTTGAGCCGTTTCCTGTCGTGGGCACTAGGCCGGCCCACACAAGTGATGTACCGTTTTTCTCGTAAGACTTTGGGAAACGCGGGGTGGGTGGAAATTTGTGGATCCACGCAGATTCCGGAACTTTCCACTACACAAATGTGGGGAAAATGTGTTTTTTTTGACAATTTTTTAGGTTTGCAAGGGATTCTGGGTAACAGACCCTGGTGGGAGGCAGTCAAGTCACCCCATCCTGGATTCCCCTGGATGTCTAGTTTTCAAAAATGTATAGGTTTGCTAGGTTTCCCAAGGTGCCCGCAGAGCTAGGGTTCAAAAACTACAGCAAGTCATTTTGCCAAAAAAGCGTCATTTTTCACTGCGAAATTCAGGTGTGACCACTTTGCGTTTTGCGCCGTTTCCTGTCACGGGCACAAGGCCGACCCACACAAGTGAGGTACCGTTTTTCTTGTAAGACTTTGGGGAACGCGGGGTGGGTGGAAATTTGTGGATCCACGCAGATTCTGGAACTTTCCACTACAGAAATGTGGGGAAAATGTGGTTTTTTTGACAATTGTTTAGGTTTGCAAGGGATTCTGGGTAACAGACCCTGGTGGGAGGCAGTCAAGTCACCCCATCCTGGATTCCCCTGGGTGTCTAGTTTTCAAAAATGTGTAGGTTTGCTAGGTTGCCCGAGGTGCCCGCAGAGCTAGGGTTAAAAAACTACAGCTAGTCATTTTGCCAAAAAAGGGTCATTTTTCACTGCGAAATTGAGATGTGACCCCGTTGCGTTTTGCGCCGTTTCCTGTCGTGGGCACTAGGCCGACCCACACAACTGAGGTATCGTTTTTCTTGTAAGACTTTGGGGAACGCGGGGTGGGTGGAAATTTGTGGATCCACGCAGATTCCGGAACTTTCCACCACAGAAATGTAGGGAAAATGTGTTTTTTTTGACAATTTTTAAGGTTTGCAAGGGATTCTGGGTAACAGACCCTGGTGGGAGGCAGTCAAGTCACCCCATCCTGGATTCCCCTGGGAGTCTAGTTTTCAAAAATGTATAGGTTTGCTAGGTTTCCCAAGGTGCCCGCAGAGCTAGTGTTCAAAAACGACAGCTAGTCGTTTTGCCAAAAAAGGGTCATTTTTCACTGCGAAATTGAGGTGTGACCACGATGCGTTTTGCGCCGTTTCCTGTCGCGGGCACTATGCCGACCCACACAAGTGAGTTACCGTTTTTCTCGTAAGACTTTGGGGAACGAGGGGTGGGTGGAAATTTTTGGATCCACGCAGATTCCGGAACTTTCCACGACAGAAATGTGGGGAAAATGTGTTTTTTTAGACAATTTTTTAGGTTTGCAAGGGATTCTGGGTAACAGACCCTGGTGGGAGGCAGTCAAGTCACCCCATCCTGGATTCCCCTGGGTGTCTAGTTTTCAAAAATTTATAGGTTTGCTAGGTTTCCCAAGGTGCCCGCAGAGCTAGGGTTCAAAAACTACAGCTAGTCATATTGCCAAAAAAGGGTCATTTTTCACTGCGAAATTGAGATGTGACCACGTTGCGTTTTGCGCCGTTTCCTGTCGCGGGCACTAGGCCGACCCACACAAGTGAGGTACCGTTTTTCTCGCAAGACTTTGGGGAACGCGGGGTGGGTGGAAATTTGTGGATCCACGCAGATTCCGGAACTTTCCACCACAGAAATGTGGGGAAAATGTGTTTTTTTTTTACAATGTTTCAGGTTTGCAAGGGATTCTGGGTAACAGACCCTGGTGGGAGGCAGTAAAGTCACCCCATACTGGATTCCCCTGGGTGTCTAGTTTTCAAAAATGTATAGGTTTGCTAGGTTTCCCAAGGTGCCCGCAGAGCTACTGTTCGAAAACTACAGCTAGTCCTTTTGCCAAAAAAGGGTCATTTTCCACTGCGATATTGAGGTGTGACCACGATGCGTTTTGTGCCGTTTCCTGTCGCGGGCACTAGGCCGACCCACACAAGTGAGTTACCATTTTTCTCGAAAGACTTTGGGGAACGCGGGGTGGGTGGAAATGTGTGGATCCACGCAGATTCTGGAACTTTCCACTACAGAAATGTGGGGAAAATGTGTTTTTTTTGACAATTTTTTAGGTTTGCAAGGGATTCTGGGTAACAGACCCTGGTGGGAGGCAGTCAAGTCACCACATCCATCCTGGCTTCCCCTGGGTGTCTAGATTTCAAAAATATATAGGTTTGCTAGGTTTCCCAAGGTGCCCGCAGAGCTAGGGTTCAAAAACTACAGCAAGTCATTTTGCCAAAAAAGCGTCATTTTTCACTGCGAAATTCAGGTGTGGCCACGTTGCGTTTTGCGCCGTTTCCTGTCACGGGCACAAGGCCGACCCACACAAGTGAGGTATAGTTTTTCTTGTAAGACTTTGGGGAACGCGGGGTGGGTGGAAATTTGTGGATCCACGCAGATTCCGGAACTTTCCACTACAGAAATGTGGGGAAAATGTGTTTTTTTTGACAATTTTTAAGGTTTGCAAGGGATTCTGGGTAACAGACCCTGGTGGGAGGCAGTCAAGTCACCCCATCCTGGATTCCCCTGGGTGTCTAGTTTTCAAAAATGTTTAGGTTTGCTAGGTTTCCCAAGGTGCCCGCAGAGCTAGGGTTCAAAAAAAACAGCTAGTCGTTTTGCCAAAAAAGGGTCATTTTTCACTGAGAAATTGAGGTGTGACCACGTTTCGTTTTGCGCCGTTTCCTGTCGTGGGCACTAGGCCGACCCACACAAGTGAGGTATCGTTTTTCTTATAAGACTTTGGGGAACGCGGGGTGGGTGGAAATTTGTGGATCCACGCAGATTCCGGAACTTTCCACCACAGAAATGTGGGGAAAATGTGCTTTTTTTGACAATTTTTAAGGTTTGCAAGGGATTCTGGGTAACAGACCCTGGTGGGAGGCAGTCAAGTCACCCCATCCTGGATTCCCCTGGGTGTCTAGTTTTCAAAAATGTATAGGTTTGCTAGGTTTCCCAAGGTGCCCGCAGAGCTAGGGTTCAAAAGCCACAGCTAGTCATTTTGCCAAAAAAGGGTCATTTATCACTGAGAAATTGAGGTGTGACCACGTTTCGTTTTGCGCCGTTTCCTGTCGCGGGCACTAGGCCGACCTACACAAGTGAGGTACCCTTTTTCTCGTAAGACTTTGGGGAACGCGGGGTGGGTGGAAATTTGTGGCTCCACGCAGATTCCGGAACTTTCCACTTCAGAAATGTGGGGAAAATGTGTTTTTTTAGACAATTTTTTAGGTTGGAAGGGATTCTGGGTAACAGACCCTGGTGGGAGGCAGTCAAGTCACCCCATCCTGGATTCCCCTGGGTGTCTAGTTTTCAAAAAAGTATAGGTTTGCTAGGTTTCCCAAGGTGCCCGCAGAGCTAGGGTTAAAAAACTACAGCTAGTCATTTTGCCAAAAAAGGGTCATTTTTCACTGCGAAATTGAGATGTGACCCCGTTGCGTTTTGCGCCGTTTCCTGTCCTGGGCACTAGGCCGACCCACACAAGTGAGGTATAGTTTTTCTTGTAAGACTTTGGGGAACGCGGGGTGGGTGGAAATTTGTGGATCCACGCAGATTCCGGAACTTTCCACTACAGAAATGTGGGGAAAATGTGTTTTTTTTGACAATTTTTAAGGTTTGCAAGGGATTCTGGGTAACAGACCCTGGTGGGAGGCAGTCAAGTCACCCCATCCTGGATTCCCCTGGGTGTCTAGTTTTCAAAAATGTTTAGGTTTGCTAGGTTTCCCAAGGTGCCCGCAGAGCTAGGGTTCAAAAACAACAGCTAGTCGTTTTGCCAAAAAAGGGTCATTTTTCACTGCGAAATTGAGGTGTGACCACGATGCGTTTTGCGCCGTTTCCTGTTGCGGGCACTAGGCCGACCTACACAAGTGAGGTAGCCTTTTTCTCGTAAGACTTTGGGGAACGCAGGGTGGGTGGAAATTTGTGGCTCCACGCAGATTCCGGAACTTTCCACTTCAGAAATGTGGGGAAAATGTATTTTTTTTTACAATGTTTCAGGTTTGCAAGGGATTCTGGGTAACATACCCTGGTGGGAGGCAGTAAAGCCACCCCATACTGGATTCCCCTGGGTGTCTAGTTTTCAAAAATGTATAGGTTTGCTAGGTTTCCCAAGGTGCCCGCAGAGCTAGTGTTCAAAAACTACAGCTAGTCCTTTTGCCAAAAAAGGGTCATTTTCCACTGCGATATTGAGGTGTGACCACGATGCGTTTTGTGCCGTTTCCTGTCGCGGGCACTAGGCCGACCCACACAAGTGAGTTACCATTTTTCTCGTAAGACTTTGGGGAACGCGGGGTGGGTGGAAATGTGTGGATCCACGCAGATTCCGGAACTTTCCACAACAGAAATGTGGGGAAAATATGTTTTTTTAGACAATTTTTTAGGTTTGCAAGGGATTCTGGGTAACAGACCCTGGTGGGAGGCAGTCAAGTCACCACATCCTGGATTCCCCTGGGTGTCTAGTTTTCAAAAATGTATAGGTTTGCTAGGTTTCCGAAGGTGCCCGCAGAGCTAGGGTTCAAAAACTACAGCTAGTCATTTTGCCAAAAAAGGGTCATTTTTCACTGCGAAATTGAGGTTTGACCACGTTGCGTTTTGCGCCGTTTCCTGTCGCAGGCACTAGGCCGACCCACACAAGTGAGGTACCGTTTTTCTCGTAAGACTTTGGGGAATGCGGGGTGGGTGAAAATGTGTGGATCCACGCAGATTCCGGAACTTTCCACCACAGAAATGTGGGGAAAATGTGTTTTTTTTGACAATTTTTTAGGTTTGCAAGGGATTCTGGGTAACAGACCCTGGTGGAAGGCAGTCAAGTCACCCCATCCTGGATTCCCCTGGGTGTCTAGTTTTAAAAAATGTATAGGTTTGCTAGGTTTCCCAAGGTGCCCGCAGAGCTAGGGTTCAAAAGCCACAGCTAGTCATTTTGCCAAAAAAGGGTCATTTTTCACTGCGAAATAGAGGTGTGACCACGTTTCGTTTTGCGCCGTTTCCTGTCGCGGGCACTAGGCCGACCTACACAAGTGAGGTATCCTTTTTCTCGTAAGACTTTGGGGAACGCGGGGTGGGTGGAAATTTGTGGCTCCACGCAGATTCCGGAATTTTCCACTTCAGAAATGTGGGGAAAATGTGTTTTTTTACACAATTTTTTAGGTTGGAAGGGATTCTGGGTAACAGACCCTGGTGGGAGGCAGTCAAGTCACCCCATCCTGGATTCCCCTGGGTGTCTAGTTTTCAAAAATGTATAGGTTTGCTAGGTTTCCCAAGGATCCCGCCAAGCTAGGGTTCAAAAACTACAGCTAGTCATATTGCCAAAAAAGGGTCATTTTTCACTGCGAAATTGAGATGTGACCACGATGCGTTTTGCGCCGTTTCCTGTCGCGGGCACTAGGCCGACCCACACAAGTGAGGTACTGATTTTCTCGCAAGACTTTGGGGAACGCGGGGTGGGTGGAAATTTGTGGATCCACGCAGATTCCGGAACTTTCCACCACAGAAATGTGGGGAAAATGTGTTTTTTTTGACAATGTTTCAGGTTTGCAAGGGATTCTGGGTAACAGACCCTGGTGGGAGGCAGTAAAGTCACCCCATACTGGATTCCCCTGGGTGTCTAGTTCTCAAAAATGTATAGGTTTGCTAGGTTTCCCAAGGTGCCTGCAGAGCTAGGGTTAAAAAACTACAGCTAGTCATTTTGCCAAAAAAGGGTCATTTTTCACTGCGAAATTGAGATGTGACCCCGTTGCGTTTTGCGCCGTTTCCTGTCGTGGGCACTAGGCCGACCCACACAAGTGAGGTATCGTTTTTCTTGTAAGACTTTGGGGAACGCGGGGTGGGTGGAAATTTGTGGATCCACGCAGATTCCGGAACTTTCCACCACAGAAATGTGGGGA